>NC_058081.1:316124488-318800754 GCF_014858855.1 Bufo gargarizans
TTACCCTGATTCTGCAGTTTACATAAACACCACATATGTAGACTTAAACTGCTGTATGACCAAACGGCAGGGCGCAGAAGGAAAGGAACGCAATATGGTTTCTGGAAGGCAGATTTTGATGGCCTTTTTTTTGGCACCATGTCCCATTTGAGGAACCCCTGATGCACCCCTAGAGTAGAAATCCATAAAAGTGACCCCATCTAAGAAACTACACCCCTCAAGGTATTCAAAATGGATTTTACAAACTTTATTAACCCTCAACAGTTTATGGCAAATGGAGATGAAATTTCAGAATTTCAATTTTTGCCTCACAAAAATGTAATATAGAGCAACCAAAAATCATATGTGCCCTAAAAATAGTCCCAACAAAACTGCCTCCTAATCCCGTAGTTTCTAAAATATATGGAGTTTACGACCACATATGCGGTGTTTCTGCAAACTACAGAATCAGGGCAATAAATATTGAGTTTTGTTTGGCTGGTCACCCTTGCTTAGTTACTGGAAAAAAAATGATTAAAATGTAAAATTTTCCCCAAAAAATCATTTATAAAAATAAAAAAAATTGAAATTCTGAAATTTTATCTACACTTGCCATTAACGCTTGTGGAGCACCTAAAGGGTTAATGATGTTTTTCAAAATCAGTTTTGAATACCTTTAGGGGTATAGTTTCTAGAATAGGGTCATTTTTGGGTGGTTTCTTTTATGTTAGTCTCACAAAGTGACTTCAGACCTGAACTGGTCCTTAAAAAGTGGGTTTTTGAAAATTTCAGAAAAATTTCAAGATTTGTTTCTAAACTTCTAAGACTTGTAACATCCCCAAAAAATAAAATAGCATTCCCAAAATGATCCAAACATAAAGTAGACATATGGAGAATGTAAAGAAATAACTATTTTTGGAGGTATTAATATGTATTATAGAAGTAGAGAAATTGAAAATTGGAAATTTGCTAAGTTTTCAAAATTTTTGGTAAATTTAATATATTTTTATAAATAAAAATGTTTTTTTTTTTACTCCATTTTACCAGTGTCATGAAGTACAATATCTCAACACTCTCAGAATGGCCTGAATAAGTAAAAGCGTTTTAAAGTTATTCACACATAAAGTAACATTGGTCAGATTTGTAAAAAAATGGCCTGGTCCTTAAGGTGAAAATGAGCCCGGTCCATAAGGGGTTAAAAATTTTATTTATTTTTTTACAGCCCAGTTTGCCGTGTGTATTACTGGCGAAATACAAATATATTTGCCATTCATGGTTGTACTTAGCTGTTAAAAAGCCTTTTGTGTAAAAATTGAAAAATATTTTACAGCCCAGTTTGATCTTTATTACTGGCGAAATACAACTATATTCGCCTTACTTTGTTGCACTTACCTGTTGAAAAGCTTTTTGTGTAAAAATTGAAAAAAATTGGGTCTAATTACTGTTCAGCAGTGCAGTGAGATATTTTATAGCCCCGTGTATTACTGGCGACATAGAACTATATTTGCCTTTCATAGGTGCACTTACCTGTTGAAAAGCCTTTTATGGAAAAATATTAAAAATTTAGGGCATATTTGCCGTTCAGTGGTGCAGTGAAATATTTTATAGCCTAGTTTGCCATTTATTATTTTCTAAATACAACTATATTCACCTTTCAATATTGCACTTATCTGTTAAAAAGCCTTTTATGTAAAAATAGAAAATAATGTTCCTAATTGGCATTCAGCGGTGCAGGGAGATATTTTACAGCCCAGTTTGCCGTGTATTACTGGCGAAATAGAAATATATTTGCCGTTCATGGTTGTACTTATCTGTTAAAAAGCCTTTTGTGTAAAAATAGAAAAAGAATTGGGCCTAATTGCCATTCAGAGGTGCAGTGAGATAGTTTGCAGGCCAGTTTGCTGTGTATTACTGGCGACATACAACTATATTTGCCTTACATAGTTGCACTTATTTGTTGAAAAGCCTTTTATGCAAAAATAGAAAAAAAATTGGGTCTAATTGCCTTTCAGCGGTACAGTGAGATATTTTACAGCATGGTTTGCCGTGTGTTACTGGCAAAATACAAATATATTTTCCTTTCATGGTTGTACTTATCTGTTGAAAAGCCTTTTGTGTAAAAATAGAAACAAATTAGGGCCTAATTGCAGTTCGGTGGTGCAGTGAGATATTTTTCATCCCAGTTTGCCGTGCATTACTGGCACAATACAAATATATTTGCCATTCATGGTTGTACTTATCTGTTGGAAAGCCTTTTATGTAAAATTATTTAAAAAATGAGGGCATATTTGCCTTTCAGTGGTGCAGTGAAATATTTTATAGCCCAGTTTGCCGTTTATTATTGGCAAAATACAACTATATTTGCCTTTCATCGTTGCACTTATTTGTTGAAAAGCCTTTTGTGTAAAAATAGAAAACAATTAGGGCCAATGTGCCGTTCAGCGGTGCAGTGAGATATTTTACAACTCAGTTTGCTGTGTATTACTGGTGAAATACAAATATATTTGCAGTTCATGGTTGTACTTATCTGTTGAAAAGCTTCTTGTGTAAAAATAGAAAAAAAATTGGGTCTAATTACCGTTTAGTGGTGCAGTGAGATTTTTTTATAGCCCAGTTTGCGTGTGTATTCATAGCGAAATGCTATTATATTTGCTTTTAATCATTGCACTTATTTGTTGAAAAGTTTTTGTTTAAAAAAAGAAAAAAACTTGGCCCTAATTACCGTTCAGCAGTGCTGTGAGATATTTTATAGCCCAGTTTGCACTTTCCTGTTTTATAGTCCAGGTGACAGAACCATATTTGCCTTTCATAGGTGCACTTACCTGTTGAAAAGCATTGTATGGCAAAATATAAAAAAATTAGGGCATATTTTCCGTTCAGCAGTGCAGTGAGATATTTTACAGCCCAGTTTGCAGTGTATTACTGGTGAAATACAAATATATTCGCCTTTCATTTTATGCGGTTATTTGCTAAAAAGCCTTTTCTGTAAAAATAGAATAAAAATTGGGTCTAATTGACGTTTCAGTGGTGCAGTGAGATATTTTTCGTCCCAGTTTGCCGTGCATTACTGGCAAAATATAAATATATTTGCTATTCATGGTTGTACTTATCTGTTGGAAAGCCTTTTATGTAAAAATATTTGAAAATTAGGGCATATTTGCCATTCAGTGGTGCACTGAGATATTTTACAACCCAGTTTGCTGTGTATTACTGGTGAAATACAAATATATTTGCCGTTCATGGTTGTACTTATCTGTTGAAAAGCTTCTTGTGTAAAAATAGAAAAAAAATTGGGTCTAATTACAATTTAACGGTGCAGTGAGATTTTTTTATAGCCCAGTTTGCCGTGTATTAATAGCGAAATGCAACTATATTCGCTGTTAATGTTTGCACTTATTTGTTGAAAAGCTTTTTGTGTAAAAATAGAAAAAGATTTGGCCCTAATTACCGTTCAGCAGTGCAGTGAGATATTTTATAGCCCAGTTTGCCGTGTATTACTGGCAACATAGAACCATATTTGCCTTTCATAGGTGCACTTACCTGTTGAAAAGCCTTTTATGCAAAAATATAAAAAAATTAGGGCATATTTGCCTTTCAGTGGTGCAGTGAAATATTTTATGGCCTAGTTTGCCGTTTATTACTGGCAACATACAACTATATTCAAGAGCAACAACAAAAGAGATAGATTCTGTAAAAAAATATAAAAGCATTTATTAGGTCATATGCGTATCAAATACATAAGTATTAAAAGAACTGAAATGGAAAATATTATAAAAACATGGTTAAAGAAATCCCCCCAACCAAAAAACTGGTTTGTGTATATGGATGATCTGTAAGAATTGCAAAATGGGTGATCTGTAAGAAATGCAAAATGAGACAAACTATTGCCAATCCAATATGTTGCCGATTAGATGAATCTACGTTGCGGCCTAAACAGGATAACCTATAGAGAATAATGTATATAGGAATGAAAGTCCACAAAAAAAATTGGTATCTTTCTCCTTTATGATATGAGATTCAATAGAGTCTTCCAAAAGGAGTAATACTATTTATGAGTGTGTTAAAAGGTCAGACACACTTGCAGATTCATAGATCAAGGTAGTCATTAATAATGCATAAATCCCAGTTGTCAGGGATGCTGCATAGCTAATACTGTTAGATGGAGGTTTAACAATGTTCAAAACAGCATATAATGTGGCCTGTGTGGTATGCACATACAGTAGATGGTATGAATCTCCATATTAGCAGACTTAGGACTCTTTTCACACGGGCGAGTTTTCCGCGCGGGTGCAATGCGTGAGGTAAAAAAATTGGTATCTTTCTCCTTTATGATATGAGGTTCAATAGAGTCTTCCAAAAGGATTAATACTATTTATGAGTGTGTTAAAAGGTCAGACACACTTGCACCCGGGCGAGTTTTCCGCGCGGGTGCAATGCGTGAGGTAAACGCATTGCACCCGCACTGAATCCAGACCCATTCATTTTTTTAACCCCCTCCATCGCTAATTTACTAAGCATTCTGTATTAAGAATGCTATTATTTACCTTTATAACCATGTTATAAGGGAAAATAGTTAAAATCTACACAACACCTAACCCAAACCCTGTGAAGAAGTCCGGGTTTGGGTCTGGGTACCAAACATGCCGATTTTTCTCACGCGCGTGCAAAACGCATTGAAATGCTTTGCACTTGCGCTGATAAATCACGCATTTTCCCGCAACGCACCCGCATCCTATCCGGCCCTCACACGAGATGTGGGAAAGAGGCCTTAGTATCATTGGCAAGTAAATCTCTGTATTGGCAGACTTAGTATAACTTGCAGACTTAGCATAGCTTGCAAATCAGCTATTGGGAATACAGTGCCTCACTGAGTCTCTTACTGCCGACTATAGCTTTTCTTGCGGTTTGGAGTCTGCACCGCAATGTTTGGAGGAGCTTTTTCCCCACTGTATGCCGCGTGAGTAGTCATGTGTGCGAATCACATGGAGCGGTCAAGTGATCGCAAGAGGCGATCATGTGATACAGGTCCTGGAAGTCTTTGCAGGTCCTGGAAGGTTTTACTCCGTGCACATAGACTTGTTCGTACCTGCTGCGCCTCACTTGATTTCAATAGATCCGGATCAAGAAAGATAGTTTTGTGGTCTTTGGCACAGAACTCCTGCCATACACGTTTCGAAGCTACTTGCTGCTTCCTCAGTGGCTAAGGATCTGTGTCGTTGTATCTCCTTTATATGCTGCTTTATTGGTATCCAATAAACCCCTGAAACAGATCTCCACAGGGTGAAAAGACAAACATGGTCCGGAATCATCATTAAAAATTGATTGTCATGAAAAAAGTTACCCATATTTTATATTAATTGGTTTTATATGGTTTATGAATCTATCAGTCTTTGCTCTTCAATATAGACACGGTGTAAACTGATTTCCGCCTCGTATTATTGTATTATCCTTGTTGAGTTTTTTTTTATTTGTGTGTGAACAGGGTGCAAAGTTACAGGTTCACATCTTTTTTTAGCTACATTGATATAATAAACTAACCAAATTAATATACAAATGCAAATATGTCTAAAAGGAATAAGTTAGAAAAATCGTATAAAATAAAAAATAAAAAATAGTATTTTTTTCTCTTAAATTTTTTTTATCACTTAAAAAAAAATCTAAAAATGTTTTTTTTTTTTTTTTTTTACAGCCCAGTTTGCCGTGTATTACTGGCGAAATACAAATATCTTTGCCATTCATGGTTGTACTTAGCTGTTGAAAAGCCTTTTGTGTAAAAATTTCGGTCTAATTGCTGTTCAGTGGTGCAGTGAGATATTTTATAGCCCAGTTTGTCGTTCATTACTGCGAAATACAACTATATTCAGTATAATAAACTAGCGGATATTCTGGGAAAATGGAACACAAATCCTACTGACAGACCAGCAGATAATGTGTTGGTTTCCCTCCTTCATAAAAATGTAGTTGAAGGCCATCTAATCCAAACCATAAAGCACAGATTTAAACCCGGACATCTCAAATAGTTGTTGGAGATGTAAGAGAGAAGTTGGTACTTATGTTCATATTTGGTACAGCTGTCCATGTATCTCTCCTTTTGGGAAATCTATTAATAAAATACTTGATGGGGTTTTCAAGAAGCAGACTAAGCTGTCAGAGAAATTGATTCTCTTCAATATTTTTGATGTAAGACAGTCTGTTATTAAATCTGACCTCTGTATACTCTTCCTAAACGCTGCTAAGATCATCATACCTAGGAAATGGTTACAAGCAGACCCACCAACTGTCCAAGAATGGTTCCTGGAAATCCAGAAAATCCAAAGTTATGAGAAACAAAGATGGACTATAGCCCAAAACCTGAAAAAATTTGAGGATACCTGGAGTAAATAGACAACTGTTTTCTTTTTGATAAAACGAAGCTACATAATTTAACTTCTGGAACTTCAATAATCTGACTGGTACCATCCCCCCTGTTTTTTATTCCCTCTTTTCCTCCCCCCCTCCTTTTTCCCATTCCCCCTCTTTCCCACCTCTACCTTGTTAGATAAACATGTTTAAATGATGTTGTTTTACATAGATTGATATAGAATCACTAGGAAGCATAATGATATGACTGTATTAAAATTGATTTGGAGTGGAGTAACTACAATGTATGTAAATTATAATACTTCCTTTTAAATAAATATATTTTACAGAAATAAAACTGTATTCGCCTTTCATCGTTGCACTTATCTGTTGAAAAGCCTTTTGTGTAAATATATTGTTTATTGGGGGTCTAATTGCCGTTCAGTGGTGCAGTGAGATATTTTACAGCCCAGTTTGCTGTGTATTACTGGTGAAGTACAAATATATTCGCCTTTCATTGTTGCAGTTATTTGTTGAAAAGCCTTTTGTTTAAAAATATAAAAAAATTAGGGCCTATTTGCCGTTTAGTGGTGCAGTGAAATATTTTATAGCCCAGTTTTCCATGTATTACTGGCGAGATACAACTATATTCACCTTTCATGGTTGTACTTCTCTGTTGAAAAGCCTTTTGTGTAAGAATAGAAAAAAATTAGGGCCTAATTGCCGTTCAGCGGTGCAGTTATATGTGGTGAAGAATTTTTAAATGGATGAACGTAGTGGTGAAATTATTTATGTGAAACAGGCTTTTTTGGGGAAAATTGCTGGGTGAAAGTACACGTTCTGTATGAACCGAATTCTAATAACCTTTCATTGGTGACATTTTTTAATTTCAACCATGTTTTCTTCTGGAAAATATATTGGTGATTGTACAACTCCTTTACCGGTATGGACCGAATTACATAGTGGTGAATTTTTTATATGAAACAGGCTTTTTTGGGGGGGAAACTGATAGGTAATAGTATACTTTTTTCTGTATGAACCAAATTCCAATATCCTTTCATTGGTGAATTTTGTTATTTTATTTTAACCATGTTTTCTTCTGAAAAATAGATGGGTGATTGTACACCTCCTTTTGCGGTATGGCCTGAATTATGTTGTCGTGGGTCCTGCAGTAAACATAATGAAAACACTGATGACAACACACCGGCAAACTTTCCCTTTACCATCTATTCACAATTAAATCACTAAGTTGAAAACATTCATGTGTTTTTATCTGCTCCATCTGCATTCGATCTCCACAGCACACAGGACATGACAGGAGAGCCTCTGCCTTGGAGTCCAAGTCCACTTTCTAGAGATCGGGAGTTCCATTAGAATTGTGCATAACAATCTTTCTCCCTGTGCAAATATATAACAAAGGGACTCTGTAGGCATACACATCAGAGGAAACTGAAGCTGGTTGCCCCATTTTTAATTCAGGAGCAGTAAACAGCGGGAAGCAAATAGAGGTGGCTGAATTCTGCTGCTCTGTATCTCTTGTTAAGTCAATGTCTCCAGCAATTCCCCTCTTGTGATTTACAGCAAATACATTATTTTCATGTAGAGAGCCATGAAAAATAATGTGGGAGCCATGTATTGTATGCAAGCCATGTGCGAGCCCTCTCAGTTAAGGGTCTACTTGCCATTCAGCAGTGCAGTTATATGTGGTAAAGCCCATTTTGCAGTAAAATTTGTTATGTGACACTGGCTCTTTTTTGAAAAATGTATAGGTGAATGTACACCTCCTTTTGCCGTATGGAACGACTTAGTGGTGAAATTCTTTATGTGACACTGACTTTTTTTCAGAAAATGTATGGGTAAATGTACACCTCCTTTTGGGGTATGGAACGACGAGTGGTAAAATTCTTTCGGTGACACTGTCTCTTTTTTGGAAAATGTATGGGTGAATGTACACCTCTTTTTGCAGTATGGAATGACTTAATAGTGAAATTCTTTCTGTGACACTGGCTTTTTTTCGGAAAGTGTGGTGTGGGCCGAATTATGTAGTGGTGAAATGTGTTATGTGAAACTGACTTTTTTTGGGGAAAAATTATTGGTGACTGTATGCCTCCTTTTGCTGCATAGGCTGAATTACGCAGTATTGAAATTTAAAATTTCAAAGTGAACTCTGCTGCTCTGTATCTCTTGAGAAGTCAATGTCTCCAGGAATGCCCCTCTTATTATTTTCATGTAGAGATCCAACAATTATGTTGGAGGCATGTAGTGTATGCAAGCCATGTGCGACCCCTCTCATCACTCTCACGCTGTTCTGCACCTGGTTTGCCTGGGTGAACGGAGCCACACAGGGGAATAACTGCTCCGTGTCCTCCAGCAAGAAATTGAATCCTGGCTTGCTCCGTGACAACTCAAAATCGGAACCATGGTGACCGACAATGGGAAGAACATGGTGTCGGAACTGCATGGCACATGTGTTCAATCTGGTTGTCAAGCGGTTTCTGAAGTCTTCCACCCATCTGCAAGACATCCTAAAAATGGCAGGAAACTTTGCATGCACTTCAGCCACTCGTACACCACAAAGCACACCCTCCTTGAGCTGCTGCGGCAGAACGGCATCCCCCAACATTGGCTGATATGCGACATTTCCAACCATTTTAATTCTACCCTCCATATGTTGGACCGACTGTACGAACAGAGCAAGGCCATAAACGATTTCCTGATGATCCAAGCGGACAGGAGTAGTCCCCTGTGTAACTTTGATGTCAGCCAGTGGCAGCTCATGCGTGAGCGTGACACCTGCTGTTGGCTCAGGCCTTTTGAGGAGGACACGTTATTTGTCAGTCGCCAGGACTACGGGATGAACAATGTCATTCCACTGCTTCATGTCCTGGAACAGATGCTGGTAAATCTGGCTGGTCAGGGGACTGGAGGCGTAGCACCTAGAAAGATGGTGGCAGAGTTTGATACGTTTGTCTGTCAATATCTCTGTTTACAGTCAGTGAACGGGAACATCAATTATCGCTAGGATATATAAACACCAACCGATGGGGGGTTAACCACAAGAAGTAGGTCATTGGCACGAAGGAGCAGTCATTTTTATAGCTCGAGGTATCCTCCCAGAAGCTTGACCTCTGCATGTCGACGGTCTGCATTGCGAAGCTTGTCTAACAGAAAAATCCCGCAGTGCACCTCCTTGTAGGAAACGCTTGATCCGGCACAGGCTGCTTCGCTCCTTCAAAATCAGATGGACAGATGGACTCTGTACAGAGTGACACTGATGTATAATTTCTCATACACCAGACTGAAAGAGTATTCTAAGCACCTTTCTGCCCACATAGCTGCTGAGAAGCAGAACAGTCTTGCTACTGAAGTGGGCTCAGAGCTGAACCTAAAAGCCACATTTTCCTGTTTACCCAGACTCAAAGGAAAGGAAAGAGATCTACTGGCTGTGCTCATACAGATTTCATCCAAGCCTCCACTCACCAAGGCAAGCACAGAGGACCGGATTGTGTGGACAGGTTGGTTCTGCAGGACATACAAAGAGGACGATCTATTGGAGGTGTTACATAAGATATTTACTTGCCTCCCACTCTTCTTGTATAACGGCTCGGAGGTGCTAATGGCTATTGTAGGGACGTGCTTTCAAAGAAACTTTGTTGTTTTGGAAATCTGGTGATTAGTTCTCAGGACTAGTGATGAGCGGCAGGGGCAATATTCAAATTCGTGATATTTCAGAAATATTTTATAGAATATTAGTCATATATTCGCGAATTCGAGAATTCAAAATCGGCAATGTAATATTCGCGTAATGCATGCGAAATACAGGTGTGGGTCACTTATGCTACATTTTTCAAGCTAGTATAAGTTTCCTGAGACTGGAGAAAATGGTTGGCACAGCAGAACATTAGAATGGCTTTATATGCAGATAGAATGCCCCAATATATTTGTGCGTGCAAATTTTCGGCAATAGTAAGGGGTAGGCAACTTTTCTATTGGTTGCTAGGGATGTTGCTAAGCTGTGAGAAAGCCTGCTCATTGGCCCACAAGCTAGAAGAAGGAAGGGATGATCACCTTATGTGTACTGTTAAAAAAAATATTCGATTTAAAAATGAATATTCGATTTTACGAATATATAGCACTATATTCTAAATATTCGCAAATTAAGTGCCGATATTCGCAATTAATATTTGCTATTCGAATATTCACGCTCAACACTACTCAAGACCTTACGTGGCTAGCAGAGATGTGGACCGGGTATGACGTGTCTGGAACAGTGTCGGCCACAGAGCTTTTTTTCTCTGTGCCCGTCGAACCTCGCATGGACATTTCTTATGCCATCCACACAGAGGACTTCAAGACTTTATGGAATAATATTCATAAATCAAAGGACGAGGTCACGTTGGTGGAAGTGGACAATTTATTCCTGTCTTTATTCGCTTTTTTTCAGACACTTATCAATCCACTTATTAGCAACCCAGCCATAACCCCATACATTTCCTGATCTGTATGCATTACCCTCGTGGTCAGCCCGACACTGGTCTTCAATCCATTCTTGTTGATGAAGCACTTTGTTTTTCCAGTTTGTCTTTTAAATCTTGTGGTTTTGCCCTTTCTTTGTTGTATTTTATGTGTGTTAATATCCTGTTTGTTAAATAAACGTTTTTTCTGCCACGTTCAATTTTTTCCCCAAAAATTTGGCGAACCAGCAAATTGAATTTTTGAAAAATTCGCTCATCTCTAGTGACAATTATTTCAAAGTGCAATTATTTCAGTGTCTTGTGTTGATAGACTGTTTTCCATCATGTCAATATGAAGAGAAAACATGTACTGTATGTTCCTTTGTAACTTCCTAAAGAAATATTCATTATTTCAAAGACTAAAATAAAATGTTACAGTCTTTTTATAAAAAAAAAAAAACAGTTCTGACTCTGTGGCTCCCAGGCTGTACCTCTGGTCGCTGCCTGTCAACTTCTGCAAGGATGCGGTCATGTGCAGTCATTGGTGATGAGTCATTGGCCGGAGCGTGCAAGTGACCCCACCATTGGTTAAGTTGACAAGCTGGAATTGGAAGTCCAGTGATGGAAGCCTGGGATTTGGCTTTGATACACTAAAATCATAATTTGTATTGTTTCACCCCTTTAAGGATCAACTTCTCTGGTGAGAACCATAACAGATGTGCAGATTGACCTGACATGGCAAAAGTACTCTTTGTTAATATTTGTGTACATGGGTGGAATATTTTGGTGGAATTTAACTGGAAACTATTTGTGTGGTTTATAAAAAGAATTTAAAGGCTATGTACAGCTTTAGGGATATTTTTTTTTTCTTGGGGAATGCATTTTACTCATTTGGGGCTAAAAGTCATTTTTTTCAATTGGTCTTTATTAGTGTTGATTGAGCACCAAAGTGCTTGTGTACTCTGGGCGAACACATCGGTATGCTCATGTGCTCTACCAAGCACTCGAGCACAATGGAAGTCAATGGGAGAACCCCCGGCACCCCCTGCTCAGAAGAGAAGAGGGTGTCTAGTTCACAAAAAAAGGTTAGAAATTGATGGAAACCCCATCAAAAAGGTTTGGAAACAGCATTAAGAGGATAGCTGTATGTGTCTTGTATCTACGACATACAATAGACAACCACACAAAGGCTATATACCAAAAGCCAGGTATATGCAAGCCATCAATCTATCCATGAGACAAATAACAGGCTTAGTAAGCATACCTTACAATGGCAGCCTTGTGCACTATGAGACATTCCAAACCAGCTCTCATCTGACTGAGAGACAGTAAGCCTCAAAGTTACTTCAGATCTGTTGAATGGCTTGGGTGGACCTGTGCACCTAGATCAATATCATTAGGGAGACAAAAAGTTTTCTGATTGTTCTAACATAATATTCAATAACCTTTCTATATAGTTTTGGCATGTAAAAATTAATTTGCATCAACATGGGCATATGGGAAAGACATTGCAAATGAGCAGAATCTGCCTTGTTTTTCAGCTGAAAAAACATTTGCATAGAAAATTTGCGATCTACACTACTCATGAACAGCGCCATCTATTGGTTTCATAGTCTTATGACAAGACTAATAGTATTAAATTGTACTCGAGCTCCCGCAGTATTCGGCCAAGCACTCCGATGTGCCGAGCATAGCGATGCTCAAGCCGAACAGCAGTTCAGCCAAGCATGCTCGCTTAACACTAGTCTTTATAAAAAATATTGAGCTATTTTGCCGCAAAGGGTTAACTGTTTTTCTAGCTGTGTGCATCATACTTTTACTTTCACTTTGTGCTGGTCATCTAACTACCCTTATCTCTAACTTACTAAGAGGCTATGAACACTTATTTAAGTCTCATTTTTATGAGAAAGATAATGAATGAGCTTTGATGAGTGTTTTTAAGGTCAGAGAGCAGAGATAAGGAGCCCATCAGCTCCTTGTCTGACGGAAGAGAGAAAATATTCAGATCCTGTTAATAGAGCATCTCTGTTCTGTACAATGCTCTAATAAAAATAAAAAAATGTTCCCAAAAGTGTACATAGCTTTTAACATTTATGTTTTGCTGCTTTATCACATTTTTTATAAAGTACACATACTTGATATAGATACTATATATACAGGCTGAACTAATTACAATAGGTCGAAAGATAAACAATTAGAACTATTTATTTTTGTTATTGCTAATCGTGACGGGGAGCCAGCAACGCGTTCTCCATTTGAAGCGCCGCCGGCATCCCGCTCAGGTAGAGTAGTGAGGACGCGGCCTGCGTCCTCATCTCCACAGTAACCAGGGGGCGGGGAGGACCCAGCCGCGTATGCCACCTCAGCGTCGCCAGTGTCCTCCATCCCCTAGACAACGAGTAGCTGGGGAGCTGAGCACCAGTAAGGATGAATCAGCGCTCAGCTGTGTTGAGATGTGCGATGCAAGTCACGTGACGCTGGCCACGTCACGTGACTCACCAGTTGGGGCCATTTGAACAGGCAGCCTGCTGGCCACAGGTTGCCTGTGATTGGTCTTGCTACCCTCATCAGCATTTTTGCATATCTTGTCTTTCTTGTGTTTGGACCTCAGCTTTGCTTTTGACCTCTACCCTGTGACCTCTCTCGTTTTAACGTGACATCTTGGCTTCTAACTTTGGATTGATTTCACCTTGTTATTATGTTGCTTCCTGTGTACCTGCGTGACTTTGGCTTCCTTGACTCTGTTACAGTACTCCTCTTATCTTCTTTAGGCCCCTGCACGTATCTAAGCAAGGGACTGCTACCAAGTTGTACGCCGTCTGTTAGGACGTGCTGTGTAAGTAGGAAGGGATGAGGTGAGGCTGGATATCAGGGCTGCACTCTTCCTTCCGTTCGTGACAGAATCACAGGCCTTACCTATATTATGGACCCTATGCGAGTGCTTAATGATCAGGTCCATAATTTTGCCCAAATGGTGCAGGAATTGGCAGAAACATTACAACAGCAGGAATCGGTTCAGACCCCACCTATTGCAACCTTCTTCTTTCAGAATTTCGAGCCCCATGTTAAGCGGCCTGATCATTTTTCAGGGGATTGAAAGTGTTTTCTAACTTTTAACAAAAGCTGTAAGTTGTATTTTCATTTACGCCATCATTCTTCAGGTTCAGAAATAGTCAGAATTTGTATATCTTTGTTGCAGGGGGACCCACAAGAATGGGCCTCTTCCCTCCCCAAGTACTCCCCTTGTCTGGTTTATGTTGAAGCATTTTTTCAGGCCTTAGGGGTGTGATATGATGAACCCGATAAGTCAACTGTGGCAGAATCCCAGTTGAAGTCTCTCATCCAGGGGGACAGACCGGACGAGGAATACTGCACCCAGTTCCGGAAATGGTGTGTTCCCTCTGGCTGGAATGAACCAGCAATTAAGTGTCAGTTTAGATCAGGACTCTCTGAAAGTCTAAAGGACATGTTGGTTAGTTATCCCTGCCCTGACACCTTAGAGCAGACTATGACTTAGGCTGTCAGAGTGGACTGATGTATTAGGGAAAGATAAAGAGAACATCTGACCTTTCCACAGGTGGTGGTCAAGTCAGACTCCTTACCCATGGGGGTCAAGTTAGAGAATCATCCCGAAGAGCCCATGCAGCTCGGAATGACCAGAAGGGATCAGAGATGTCAGATGGTGCCTGCTTTTATTGTGGAGAATCTGACCACTGGGTATGACAATGCCCTAAATCTCCTCTCTGCAGGAGATCCTCACGGCCGGACATCCTCAAGGATATTGTATTTCCAGAAGTCGTTAAAAAAAAAAGTATTAGTGTCGGTGGTTATTTATCTGGGCTCTTGTAGGGATTCTGGGTCCGCCTCTAATCTTATTGACCATACTTTTGCACTTTCCATTGGGGTACCCATATTGTCTCTTCCTAACCCTATCCACATTATTGCTATTGACTCTACTCCTTTGATAGGTGGAACTGTGGAATTTTGTACTCCTGTATGACTGTGAGGGTTTGTCATACAGAAAATTGTCTTTTTTTTATATAAAAAAAATTACCTGTAGAGATAGTTTTTGGCATGCCTTGGCTCCAGGTTCATAACCCAGTCATTAACTGGTCCACGGGTGAATTAGAAAAATGGGAACTCAAATGTAATTCACACTGTCTACCTGTTATTCAGGCTGGAATCACTACTGAGTAGAGTTAAGCGGACACCTGGATGTTCGGGTTCGGCCGGTTCGGCCAAACTTAAAAAAAAAGTTTGGGTTCGGGACCCGAACTTGACCCCGAACTCGAACCCCATTGAAGTCAATGGGAACCCGAACTTTTGGCCACTAAAATGGCTCAAAAATAGCCCTGCAAAAGGCAGAAAAATGTGTTTAAGAGCATGGCAAATGCTCTGCAAACAAATGTGGATAGGGAAATGAATAAAAAAAGAAATAAAAGACCTTAAAAAAATAAAAATTAGGAATGATGTAGGAGGAAGAGGTTGAGGAGGCGGTGAATGGGTGGATGTGGCTGTGTAGGCTCACGTGGCGGTCTAGGTGGAAGCGGTGGCGAAGGAGGAATAGGTAGCCAACACAGATGTGTGTTATTTTGCATTTTTACATAGGGGTATCCCCCCAAATATTGGGACATATAAAAAGAAAAAAAAAAAAAAAAAAGGAATAAGTGCACTTGAGTACAAGGATGGATGGTTGAGGCTGTTAGAACTGTCTATTCTGCACAAGGTACAGACAAGTCCTGAGGGATCCAAGCCTGGTTCATTTTAATGAACGTGAGCTTGTCCACGTTGGCTGTGGACAGGCGTCTGCGTCTTTCTGTAATGACGCTTCCTGCCGTGCTGAATACACGTTCAGAGAGTACACTGGCTGCAGGGCAGGCCAGCACCTCCAAGGCATACAGGGCAAGCTCTGGCCATGTCGACAATTTGGAGACCCAGAAGTTGAATGGAGCAGAACCATCAGTCAGTACGTGTAGGCGTGTGTACAGGTACTGTTCCACCATGTTGTTCAAATGCTGCCTCCTGCTAACACGCTCCATAGCAGTTGGGGACAGTTGTTGCAGCGAGGTGACAAAGCTTTTCCACATGTCAGCCATGCTAACCCTGCCTTCTGAGGTGCTGGCGCTGACACAGCTGCATTGGTGACCTCTTACTCCTCCCCTGCCTTCCCCTTGTGCTTCCACTCGTCCCCCGGCATCAGTCGGGAATGCTCTCAGAAGCGCGTCTACCAGCGTGCGCCTGTAGTCGCGCATCTTCTGATCACGCTCTAGTGAGGGAATTAAAGACTGCACATTGTCTTTGTAACGGGGATCCAGCAGGGTGGCCACCCAGTAGTCAGCACACGTTAATGTGGGCAACTCTGCTGTCGTTGCGCAGGCACTGCAGCGTGTAGTTGCTCATGTGTGCCAGGCTGCCCAGAGGTAAGGACAAGCTGTCTTCTGTGAGAGGCGTATCGTTTGCATCCTCCGTATCCCCCCAGCCATGCACCAGTGATGGGCCCGAGCTGCGTTGGATGCCACCCCGCTGTGAACATGCTTCATCCCCATCATCATCCTCCTCGTCCTCCAGTAGTGGGCCCTGGCTGGCCAAATTTGTACCTGGCCTCTGCTGTTGCAAAAATCCTCTTTCTGAGCCACTTCTAAAAAATTGGCCTGAAAGTGTTAGAGATGACCCCTCTTCCTCCTCCTCATCCTGGGCCACATCCTCTTCCATCATCGCCCTAAGTGTTTTCTCAAGGAGACATAGAAGTGGTATTGTAATGCTGATAACGACGTCATCGCCACTGGCCATGTTGGTGGAGTACTCGAAACAGCGCAACAGGGCACACAGGTCTCGCATGGAGGCCCAGTCATTGGTGGTGAAGTGGTGCTGTTCCGCAGTGTGACTCACCCGTGCATGCTGCAGCTGAAACTCCACTATGGCCTGCTGCTGCTCGCACAGTCTCTCCAGCATGTGCAAGCATGTCGCATATGAGGCGGTGAGTGGAAAGGCCGAAGTTACGCTGTAGAGCAGACAGCCGAGCGGTGGCAGGATGAGAACGCCGGAAGCGCACACAGACGGCCCGCACTTTATGCAGCAGCTCTGAAATGTCAGGGTAGTTGTGAATGAATTTCTGCTCCACCAAATTCAGCACATGCACCAGGCAAGGGATGTGCGTCAAACCGGCTAGTCCCAAAGCTGCAACGAGATTTTGCCATTATTGCACACAACCAGGCCGGGCTTGAGGCTCACTGGCAGCAACCACTCGTCGTTCTGTTGTTCTATACCCCACCACAACTCCTGTGCGGTGTGGGGCCTGTCCCCCAAACACATCCGTTTCAGAACGGCCTGCTGACGTTTACCCCTGGCTGTGCTGAAGTTGGTGGTGAAGGTCTGTCGCTGACCGGATGAGGAGGTGGTAGAAGAGGAGGAGGAAGCCGAGTAGGAAGAGGAGGCAAAGAATGATGCCCGGCGATCCTTGGCGGTGGAAGGACGTGCGCCAAACATCTCTCCACCTGGGGCCAAGCCGCCACTACATTTACCCAGTGTGCAGTTAGGGAGATATAGCGTCCCTGGCCTTGCTTACTGGTCCTTGTATCTGTGGTTAGGTGGACCTTGCCACAGATGGCGTTGTGCAGTGCACACTTGATTATATCCGGTACTTGTTTGTGCAGGGAGGGCACTGCTCTCCTGGAGAAGTAGTGGTGGCTGGAAACGACGTACTGTGGGACAGCAAGTGACATGAGCTGTTTGAAGCTGTCCGTCTCCACCAGCCTGAATTACAGCATTTCAAAGGCCAGTAGTTTAGAAATGCTGGCATTCAGGGCCAGGGATCGAGGGTGGCTAGGTGGGAATTTACGCTTTCTCTCGAAGATTTGTGAGATGGAGAGCTGAACGCTTCCGTGTGACATGGTGGAGATGCTTGGTGACGGAGGTGGTGTTCTTGGTGGCACATCCTCTGTTTGCTGGGCGGCAAGTGCCAATGTTCCTCCAGAGGAGGAGGAAGAGGCGAGGCAGCAGCAGAAGAGGAAGCAGGAGGGGCCTGAGCCCTTTCTTGGTTTTGAAGGTGCTTACTCCACTGCAGCTCGTGTCTCGCATGTAGATCCCTGGTCATGCAGGTTGTGCTAAGGTTCAGAACGTTAATGCCTCGCTTCAGGCTCTTATAGCATAGCGTGCAAACCACTCTGGTCTTGTCATCAGCACATTGTGTGAAGAAGTGCCATGCCAGGGAACTCCTTGAAGCTGCCTTTGGTGTGCTCAGTCCCTGGTGACTGTGGCCAGTAGCAGGCAAACTGTTTTGGCGACGGCTGCTCTGCTTTTGCACCCTGCTCCCTCTTTTGCTACGCTGTTGTCTCGATCTCACCACTGCCTCTTCCTCCGAACTCTGAAAGTCAGTGGCACGACCTTCATTCCATGTGGCGTCTAGGACCTCATCGTCCCCTGCATCGTCTTCCACCCAGTCTTCCTCCCTGACCTCCTTTTTGGTCAGCACACTGCAGAAAGACGCAGCAGTTGGCATCTGTGTTTCGTCATAATCAGAGACGTGCTGAGGTGGTATTCCCTTGTCCTCATCAGGAAACATAAGTGGTTGTGCATCAGTGCATTCTATGTCTTCCACGCCTGGGGAAGGGCTAGGTGGATCCCCTTGGGAAATCCTTCCAGCAGAGTCTTCAAACAGCATAAGAGTCTGCTGCATGACTTGAGGCTCAGGCAGGTTCCCCGATATGCACGGGGGTGATGTGACGGACTGATGGGCATGGGTTTCAGGCGCCACCTGTGCGCTTTCTGCAGAAGACTGGGTGGGAGATAATGTGAACGTGCTGGATCCACTGTCAGCCACCCAATTGACTAGCGCCTGTACTTGCTCAGGCCTTACCATCCTTAGAACGGCATTAGGCCCGACCAAATATCGCTGTAGATTCTGGCAGCTACTGGGACCTGAGGTAGTAGGTTCAGTAGAACGTGTAGCTGTGGCAGAACGGCCACGTCCTCTCCCTGCACCAGAGGCTCCACGAACACCAGCAACACGACCATGACCACATCCCTTATTAGATGTTTGTCTCATTGTTAGCGTTCACCAAGCAAAGTAAAAAGTGGTTAAGTCTGTTAAGAATAATTAACCACCAATAAAAACCCTGATGTAGAGTATTGCACAAAATTTTTTTTTTACTCTATATGACAGCGGTATTTGTGGCCTAAATTTCACAGTAACTTATGCATGTCTAATCCCTGATGTGCAGTATATCAGAGTTTTTTTTTTTTAACCCCAGTAAGCAAAAAGCCGTATTTCTGGCCTAAATATGACACTCACTTATGCATGTCTAATCCCAGATGTGCAGCATATCAGAGGTTTTTTTCACCCCAGTAAGCAAACAGCTGTATTTGTGGCCTAATTTTCACAGTCACTTATGCATGTCTAATCCCAGATGTGCAGTATATCAAAGGTTTTTTTCACCCCAGTAAGCAAAAAGCTGTATTTGTGGCCTAAATTTCAGTCACTTATGCATGTCTAATCCCAGATGTGCAGTATATCAGAGGGTTTTTTCACCCCAGTAAGCAAAAAGCTGTATTTCTGGCCTAAATGTGACACTCACTTATGCATGTCTAATCCTAGATGTGCACTATATGAAACAAATGTTTTTTTTTTTCACCCCAGTAAGCAAAAAGCTGTATTTCTGGCCTAAATGGGACACTCACTTATGCAAGTCTAATCCTAGATGTGCACTATATGAAACAGATGGATTTTTTTCACCCCAGTATGCCCCAGTATGAGAAAGCCGTATTTGTGGCCTAAATTTCACAGTCACTTACGCATGTCTAATCCCAGATGTGCAGTATATTAGAGGGTTTTTTTCACCCCAGTAAGAAAAAAGCCATATTTCTGGCCTAAATGTGACACTCACTTATGCATGTCTAATCCCAGATGTGCAGTATATCAGAGGGTTTTTAAAACCCCAGTAACCAAAAAGCCGTATTTCTGGCCTAAATGTGACACTCACTTATGCATGTCTAATCCCAGATGTGCAGCATATCAGAGGTTTTTTTCACCCCAGTAAGCAAACAGCTGTATTTGTGGCCTAATTTTCACAGTCACTTATGCATGTCTAATCCCAGATGTGCAGTATATCAAAGGTTTTTTTCACCCCAGTAAGCAAAAAGCTGTATTTGTGGCCTAAATTTCAGTCACTTATGCATGTCTAATCCCAGATGTGCAGTATATCAGAGGGTTTTTTCACCCCAGTAAGCAAAAAGCTGTATTTCTGGCCTAAATGTGACACTCACTTATGCATGTCTAATCCTAGATGTGCACTATATGAAACAAATGTTTTTTTTTTTTCACCCCAGTAAGCAAAAAGCTGTATTTCTGGCCTAAATGGGACACTCACTTATGCAAGTCTAATCCTAGATGTGCACTATATGAAACAGATGGATTTTTTTCACCCCAGTATGCCCCAGTATGAGAAAGCCGTATTTGTGGCCTAAATTTCACAGTCACTTACGCATGTCTAATCCCAGATGTGCAGTATATTAGAGGGTTTTTTTCACCCCAGTAAGAAAAAAGCCATATTTCTGGCCTAAATGTGACACTCACTTATGCATGTCTAATCCCAGATGTGCAGTATATCAGAAGGTTTTTAAAACCCCAGTAACCAAAAAGCCGTATTTCTGGCCTAAATGTGACACTCACTTATGCACGTCTAATCCTAGATGTGCACTATATGAAATAGATGGATTTTTTTCACCCCAGTATGCCCCAGTATGGGAAACTGGTATTTGTGGCCTAAATTTTACAGTCACTTATGCAAGTCTAATCCCAGATGTGCAGTATATCAGAGGGTTTTTTCACCTTAGTAAGCAAAAAGATGTATTTCTGGCCTAAATGTGACACTCACTTATGCAAGTCTAATCCCAGATGTGCAGTATATCAGAGAGTTTTTATAACCCCAGTAAGCAAAAAGCCTTATTTCTGGCCTAAATGTGACACTCACTTATGCATGTCTAATCCCAGATGCACACTATATGAATCAGATGGGTTTTATTCACCCCAGTAAGCAAAAAGCCGTATTTCTGGCCTAAATGTGACACTGACTTATGCATGTCTAATCCCAGATGTGCACTATATGAAACAGATTTTTTTTTCACCCCAGTAAGCAAAAAGCTGTATTTCTGGCCTAAATGTGACACTCACTTATGCATGTCTAATCCCAGATGTGCACTATTTGAAACAGATGTTTTTTTTCACCCCAGTAAGGAAAAAGCTGTATTTCTGGCCTAAATGTAACACTCACTTATGCACGTCTAATCTTAGATGTGCACTATATGAAACAGATGGATTTTTTTCACCCCAGTATGCCCCAGTATGAGAAAGCCGTATTTGTGGCCTAAATTTCACAGTCACTTACGCATGTCTAATCCCAGATGTGCAGTATATTAGAGGGTTTTTTTCACCCCAGTAAGAAAAAAGCCATATTTCTGGCCTAAATGTGACACTCACTTATGCATGTCTAATCCCAGATGTGCAGTATATCAGAGGGTTTTTAAAACCCCAGTAACCAAAAAGCCGTATTTCTGGCCTAAATGTGACACTCACTTATGCACGTCTAATCCTAGATGTGCACTATATGAAATAGATGGATTTTTTTCACCCCAGTATGCCCCAGTATGAGAAACTGGTATTTGTGGCCTAAATTTTACAGTCACTTATGCAAGTCTAATCCCAGATGTGCAGTATATCAGAGGGTTTTTTCACCTTAGTAAGCAAAAAGATGTATTTCTGTCCTAAATGTGACACTCACTTATGCAAGTCTAATCCCAGATGTGCAGTATATCAGAGAGTTTTTATAACCCCAATAAGCAAAAAGCCTTATTTCTGGCCTAAATGTGACACTCACTTATGCATGTCTAATCCCAGATGTGCACTATATGAAACAGATGGGTTTTATTCACCCCAGTAAGCAAAAAGCCGTATTTCTGGCCTAAATGTGACACTGACTTACAGTCATGTGAAAAAATTAGGACACCCTTTGAAAGCATGTGGTTTTTTGTAACATTTTTAATAAAAGGTTATTTCATCTCCGTTTCAACAATACAGAGAGATTAAAGTAATCCAACTAAACAAAGAAAACTGAAGAAAAGTCTTTTCAAGATCTTCTGTAAATGTCATTCTACAAAAATGCCTATTCTAACTGAGGAAAAAGATAGGACACCCTCACATGTATTCCCTCTTAAATTGGCTCAGATCTCACACAGGTATATCACACCAGGTGCACATAATTAGTAGATCGTTACTCTGCATGTTGAATGAGGCTTGCCCTATTTAAACCTCAGACATTTAGTTTGGTGTGCTCCTGACTGTTGAAGTGAGAGTGAGCACCATGGTGAGAGCAAAAGAGCTGTCAGAGGACTTCAGAAAAAAGATTGTAGCAGCCTATGAGTCTGGGAAGGGATTTAAAAAGATCTCAAAAGATTTTGAAATCAGCTATTCCACTGTCCGGAAGATAGTCTACAAGTGGAGGGCTTTCAAAACAACTGCCAACATGCCCAGGACTGGTCGCCCCAGCAAGTTCACCCCAAGAGCAGACCGCAAGATGCTAAAAGAGGTCTCCAAAAACCCTAAAGTGTCATCTCGAGAACTACAGCAGGCTCTGGCTACTGTTGATGTAGAAGTACATGCCTCTACAATCAGAAAGAGACTGTACAAGTTTAACTTGCATGGGAGGTGTGCAAGGAGGAAACCTTTGCTTTCCAAGAGAAACATCGAGGCCAGACTGACATTTGCCAGAGATAAAGTTGACAAAGACCAGGACTTCTGGAATAATGTTCTTTGGACAGATGAGTCCAAAATTGAATTATTTGGACACAACAGCAGAGGACATGTTTGGCGTAAACCAAACACAGCATTCCAAGAAAAGAACCTCATACCAACTGTGAAGCATGGAGGTGGAAGTGTCATGGTTTGGGGCTGCTTTGCTGCAGCAGGACCTGGTCAGCTCACCATCATAGAATCCACGATGAATTCTACTGTGTATCAGAAGGTGCTTGAAGAACATGTGAGACCATCAGTTAGAAAATTAAAGCTGAAGCGGAACTGGACCATGCAACATGACAATGACCCAAAACATACTAGTAAATCAACCAAAGATTGGCTGAAAAAGAAGAAATGGAGAGTCCTGGAATGGCCAAGTCAAAGTCCAGATTTGAATCCCATTGAGATGCTGTGGGGTGACTTGAAAAGGGCTGTACGTGCAAGAAACCCCTCAAACATCTCACAGCTGAAAAAGTTCTGCATTGAGGAGTGGGGTAAAATTTCCTCAGACCGATGTCGAAGACTGGTAGATGGCTACAAGAACCGTCTCACTGCAGTTATTTCAGCCAAAGGAGGTAACACTCGCTATTAGGGGCAAGGGTGTCCTATCTTTTTCCTCAGTTAGAATAGGCATTTTTGTAGAATGACATTTACAGAAGATCTTGAAAAGACTTTTCTTCAGTTTTCTTTGTTTAGTTGGATTACTTTAATCTCTCTGTATTGTTGAAACGGAGATGAAATAACCTTTTATTAAAAATGTTACAAAAAACCACATGCTTTCAAAGGGTGTCCTAATTTTTTCACATGACTGTATGCATGTCTAATCCCAGATGTGCACTATATGAAACAGATTTTTTTTTCACCCCAGTAAGCAAAAAGCTGTATTTCTGGCCTAAATGTGACACTCACTTATGCATGTCTAATCCCAGATGTGCACTATATGAAACAGATGGATTTTTTTCACCCCAGTATGCCCCAGTATGAGAAACTGGTATTTGTGGCCTACATTTTACAGTCGCTTATGCAAGTCTAATCCCAGATGTGCAGTATATCAGATGGTTTTTTCACCCCAGTAAGCAAAAAGCTGTATTTCTGGCCTAAATGTGACACTCACTTATGCATGTCTAATCCCAGATGTGCACTATATGAAATAGATGGATTTTTTTCACCCAAGTATGCCCCAGTATGAGAAACTGGTATTTGTGGCCTAAATTTTACAGTCACTTATGCACGTCTAATCCCAGATGTGCAGTATATCAGAGTTTTTATAACCCCAGTAAGCAAAAAGCCTTATTTCTGGCCTAAATGTGACACTCACTTATGCATGTCTAATCCCAGATGTGCACTATGTGAAACAGATGTTTTTTTTTTTTCACCCCAGTAAGCAAAAAGCTGTATTTCTGGCCTAAACGTAACACTCACTTATGCACGTCTAATCCCAGATGTACACTATATGAAAAAGATGGGGGGTTTTTTACCCCAGTAAGCAAAAAGCCATATTTCTGGCCTAAATGTGACACTCACTTATGCATGTCTAATCCCAGATGTGCATTATATCAGAGGGTTTTTATAACCCCAGTAAACAAAAAGCCGTATTTCTAGCCTAAATATGACACTCACTTATGCACGTCTAATCCCAGATGTGCAGTATATCAAAGGGTTTTTTCACCCCAGTAAGCAAAAAGCCGTATTTCTGGCCTAAATGTAACAATCACTTATGCATGTCTAATCCTAAATGTGCACTATATGAAACAGATGTTTTTTTTTCACCCCAGTAAGCAAAAAGCTGTATTTCTGGCCTAAATGTGACACTCACTTATGCACATCTAATTCCAGATATGCACTATATGAAACATGTTTTATTTTTCACCCCAGTAAGCAAAAAGCTATATTTCTGCCCTAAATGTGACACTCACTTATGCATGTCTAATTCCAGATGTGCACTATATGAAACAGATGTTTTTTGTTTTTTTACCCCAGTAAGCAAAAAGCTGTATTTCTGGCCTAAATGTGACACTCACGTCTAATCCTAGATGTGCACTTTATTAAAAAAATTGTTTTTTTTTAACCCCAGTAAGCAAAAAGCTGTATTTCTGGACTTGCAGACATGCAGATATCCTGTGTGTGCTGGTGCACTATCGTTGCATAAAATGGCTGCCAATTATGTATTGATATTGACAAACTAAAGTAAAAAAAGATTGTTTTCAGTAGTAGTGTGCTCAGGGCAGGCTTAAAAAAAATTGTGCACTGCATGAACAAAACACATTTGCTGTAGATCGCTGAGTAAAAAAGCAGTTTTCTTTGTGATCTCTCCCTCACAGTAGCTGCAGCCTATCCCTACACTAATCCGAGCAGAGTGACGGGCGGCGCTACGTGACTTCAGCTTAAATAGAGGCTGGGTCACATGCTGCAGTTGGCCAATCACAGCCATGCCAATAGTAGGCATGGCTGTGATGGCCTTTTGGGGCAAGTAGTATGACGCTTGTTAATTGGCTGCTATGCAGCCTTTCAAAAAGCGCAAAGAAAGCGCCGAACACCGAACCCGAACTTTTACGTAAATATTCAGGTTCGGGTCCGGGTGCCGAAAAACATAAAGTTCGGTATGAACCCGAACTATACAGTTCGGGTTCGTTCAACTCTACTACTGAGTCGAATACTCCGCTGATGTTTTTTCCACGTCTGCTGTTGAGTTCCTTCCCCCTCAAAGACCGTATGATTGTGCCATTGAGCTTATTCCAGAATCTACGTACCCTAGGGGTCGAATTTATAATTTTTCCAGTCCTGAACGGAAGTCTTTGAGGGATTATTTGAAGGAGAGTTTACAAAAAGGTCATATTAGACCCTCGGTGTCTCCTAGGGGGGCAGGATTTTTCTTTGTTGAGAAAAAAGATGGGGGGCTGAAATCTTGTATTGATTACAGGGAATTAATCAAGATTAATGTTAAAAATCAGTACTCTTTGCCGTTGATTGCACACCTGTTCGATTAAGTTCTTGAAGCTCACTGGTTCACTAAACTCGATCTCAGGGGGGCCTACAATCTTATTCGAATTAATGAGGGGGATGAGTGGAAAACGGCCTTTAATACCCCTGAGGGCCATTATGAATATTTAATGATGCCATTTGGATTAAGTAATGCCCCGGCGGTTTTCCAAAATGTTATTATATTTTTAGACAATTTATTGGGAAATTCATGGTTGTGTATTTGGATGATATCTTGATTTATTCGCCTGACTGGGATTCTCACATTAGCCACATTAGACAGGTACTGGAGGTTCTTCCTGAGAACCAACTGTTTGCTAACGGTGAAAGTGTGTCTATGGGGTACAGGATTTTTTTTTGGGGGGGATATATTCTCACACCCCAATTCTTTAAGATGGAACCGGGAAAGGTGCAGGCTATTCTGGAATGGGTAAGACCCTCCTCCATTAAAGCATTTCAATGTTTTTTGGGATTCTCTAATTATCGAAAATGGATAAAAAAAAATTCTGTTATCACTAAGCCTCTCACCTACCTAACCAGGAAGGGGGCAGATCTAGTAAATTGGTCGCCGGAGGCCATAAAAGCTTTTGAAACACTCAAGAGGTGTTTTGTTAATGCCCCAATATTGGTTGAACCAGACCAAGAGAGGCCTTTTGTAGTTAAGGTCGATGCCTCAGAGGATGGGGTAGGAGCAGTACTCTCTCTCAGGGGTCATCAATAGGGTTGAGCGAACCCGAACTGTAAAGTTCGGGTTTGTACCGAACTTTAGGATTTTTCGACCCCGGACCCGAACATTTACGTAAAAGTTCGGGTTCGGTGTTCGGCGCTTTTTGAAAGGCTGCACAGCAGCCAATCAACAAGCGTCGTACTGCTTGCCCCAAGAGGCCATCACAGCCATGCCTACTAATGGCATGGCTGTGTTTGGCCAGAGCAACATGTGACCCACGCTCTATATAAGCTTGAGTCACGTAGCGCCGCACGTCACTCTGCTGTTACAAGTGTAGGGAGAGGATGCTGCTGGACTTCAGGGAGAGAGAATCTAATTCGGCGATCTACCTAGAAATAGTTGTGTGGGTGCAGGACACAATCGTTTTACCCTGCTCTGAGGCCATTGACCCAAAAAAAAAACTTTTATAATTCTGTTAGGTGGGTGGCGGCGGCCATTTTATGCATGCTCGGTGCACCAGCACTGCATCTGAGCTTTTGGGACATTACAAATCACAATTTTTGGGGGGCAAACTACAACATCTGGATTAGTCAGTGTGCAATTTAAGGTAGAAATACACCCCTCATTTTCTAGGGTTTGAAAAACACACATTTAAAAACAACAACAAAAAAAAACAGTATTTTCCAGATCTGCAAGTGTTAAATTCAAGTTTAATATATACAGCTTTCATATTCTGTTACCAAAAAAAAACTTTGGGCAATCTACAACATCTTGATTAGTCAGTGTGCAATTTAAGATAGAAATACACCCATCATTTTCTGGGGTTTGAAAAACACACTTTTTTGACAAAAAACACTATTTTCAGGCCTTGCGTCATCAGCACGACTGCTGTCAAATTCAGATGTTAAACAAACACTCGTTTGGGCACAAAAAATTTAGTTGGTAGCCTTTGATGCAGATGTCATTATGAGATACATTACAGCCATTTGAAATACAGCCATATTGTGCAAAGATATATTTACTTCAGGCCTACACTGGTTCAGACCGTGTGAGATACGCCCCTACATACAGGGGTTTGAATCAGACATTTGAAATACAGCCATTTGCAATAAAGCCATTTTGGGCAAAGATATATTTACTTCAGGCCTACAGGGGTTCAGACCGTGTGAGATACCCCCTCTACATACATGGGTTTGAATCAGGCATTTGAAATACAGCCATTTAAAATACAGCCATTGTGTGCAAAGATATATTTACTTCAGGCCTACACTGATTCAGGGCGTTTGTGATTCTCCCCTATACATACATGGGGTTTGATTCAGCCATTTGAAATACAGCCATTTTGTGCAAAGAAATCTTTAATTCAGGCCTACACTGATTCAGGGTGTGTGAGATCCCCCCTATAGATACAGGGGTTTGACTCAGCCATTTGAAATACAGCCATTTTGTGCAAAGAAATCTTTAATTCAGGCCTACACTGATTCAGGGCGTGTGTGATCCCCCCTATACATACAGGGGTTTGATTCAGCCATTTGAAATACACCCATTTAGGGCATGATCCTAAATTAAAAAAAATGAAGAGAGAGTCAAATAAGAGAGGTGGCCCAGGTCGTGGTGCTGCTGGTGGAGCTCCTGTTGCAGGGAGAGGACGTGGTCGATCTGTGCCAGCTACATGCACAAGTGAAACCCCTTCCTCAGGTACGAGTAGGCGACAAAACCTGCAGCAGTATTTGGTCGAGCCTAATGCTGCTCTACGAATGGTGAGGCCTGAACAAGTACAGGCGATAGTAGATTGGGTTGCTGACAGTGGATCCAGTTCCTTCACATTGTCTCCCACCCAGTCTCCTGCTGAAATACCACAGTTGGCACCTGCAGCCAATGTCCATCAGTCTTTCACCTCACCCTCTTGCAAATCAGCCAAGCAGTCAGCCCCAAGTCATGCAGCAGTCTCTTCTGCTTTTTGATGACTCTGTTAGCAGGGTTTACCAGCGCCATCCACCTAGCCCTGCCCCAGAAGTAGAAGAGATTGAGTGAATCGATGCCCAACCACTTATTTTTCAAGATGAGTACTTGGGAGGACCATTGCAGCTCATCTCGGATGATGACAAAACACAGGTGCCAACTGCTGGGGCTTTCGAAAGTGTGCAGACCGACAAGGAAGTCAGGGGTGAAGACTGGGTGGAAGATGATGTGGAGGATGATGAAGTCCTCGACCCCACATGGAATCAAGGTTATGCGGATGACCGATGTGGTTCGGAGGAAGAGTCGGTGGTCGCACAGAGCCACCAACACAGCAGAAGAGGGAGCAGGGTGCAAAAGCGGAGCGGCCGTCCTCTAGACAGTACGCCTCCTACTGCCCAACGCAGCAAGGGACCGAGCACACCAAAGCCAGCTCCAAGGAGTTCCCTGGTGTGGCAGTTCTTCAGACAATGTGCTGACGACAAGACACGAGTGGTTTGCACGCTGTGCAATCAGAGCCTGAAGCGAGGCATAAATGTTCTCACCCTGAGCACAACCTGCATGACCAGGCATTTAAGTGCAAAGTACGAGCTGCAGTGGAGTAGACACCTCAAAAACCAAGAAAGGTCTCTGGCTCCTCCTGCTTCCTCTTCTGCTGCAGTCACGGCCTCTTCATCCACCGCTGGAGTGACAGTGCCACCTGGCACCCCACAAACAAAGGATCTGCCACCAACACCTGGGTCACCAAGCATCTCCACAATGTCCCACTGAAGCGTTCAGCTCTCCATATCCCAAACGCTGGAGAGGAAGAGGAAGTACCCCCCTACCCACCTGCGATCCCTAGCCCTGAATGCCAGCATTTCTAAATTACTTGTCTTTGAAATGCTGGCATTCCGTCTGGTGGAGACTGATAGTTTTAAAGGCCTTATGGCGATGGCTGTCCCACAGTACGTCGTGACCAGCCGCCACTACTTTTCAAGGTGAGCCATCCCTTCCCTTCCCAACAAAGTAGGGGACAAAATCAGGTGTGCACTGCGCAACGCCATCTGTGGCAAGGTGCACCTGACTACGGATACGTGGACCAGTAAGCACGGTCAGGCCCGATATATCTCCATAACAGCACACTGAGTAAATGCAGTGGCGGCTGGGCCTGAGGCGGATAGCAGTTTGGCGCATGTCCATGCAGGGCGCTTCAGTTTGCCTCCTATTGCTTCCTCCTCCTACTCTGCTCCCTCATCCTCTACCAGCTCCTCATCCGGTCAGCGTAACACCTTCACCACCAACTTCAGCACAGCCAGGGGTAAACGACAGCAGGCAGTTTTAAAACTTATCTGTTTGGGGGACAAACCCCACGCCACGCAAGAGCTGTGGACGGGCCTTGGACAACAGACCGATGAGTGTTTTGTGCCAGTCAACCTCAATCCCGGCCTGGTGGTGTGTGATATTGGGCGAAATCTCGTAGAAGCTCTCGGACTAGCTGGTTTGACGCACATCCCTTTCCTGGCGCATGTGCTGAATTTGGTGGTGCAAAGATTCCTTAAAAATTACCCCGACATGTCAGAGCTACTTCATAAAGTGTGGGACGTCTGTGCACGCTTTCGGCATTCTCACCCTGCTGCTGCTCGCCTGTCAGCTCTGCAGCGTAACTTCGGCCTTCCCGCTCACTGCCTCATATGCGACGTGCCCACAAGGTGGAACTCCACCTTGCACATGCTGGCCAGACTGTGCGAGCAGCAGGCGATAGTGAAGTTTCAACTGCAGCACACACGGGTGAGTCGCTCGGCGGAACAGCACCACTTCACCACCAATGACTGGGCCTCCATGCAAGATCTGTGTTCCTTGTTGCGCTGTTTTCAGTACTCCACCAACATGGCCAGTGTCGATAACGCCGTTCTCAGCGTTACTATCTTCTATGCGTCCTTGAAAAAACGCTCCTGGCGATGATGGAAGAGGATGTGGCAGAGGAGGAGGAAGAGGGATAATTTCTTAGGGTTTCCCAAGTTGCTCTGAGGGTGGGTTCCTGCACCCACAAACCCAAGATACATAATTCTCCAGCCAGGGCACAGTTCTGGAGAATGAGGAGGTGGAGGATGAGGAGATGGAGGAGGAGGAACCATGTTCACAACAGGGTGGCACCCAAACCAGATCATGGCTATCACTGTTGCATGGATGGGGGGATACAGAGGACACAGATGTTACACCTCCCACAGAGGACAGCTTTTCGTTGCCTCTGGGCAGCCTGGCACACATGAGCGATTACATGCTGCAGTGTCTCCGCAACGACCGCCGAGTTGGACACATTCTAACTTGTGCTGATTGCTGGGCCACCACGCTGCTGGATCCCTGTTACAAAGACAACGTACCATCCTTAATTCCCTCACTGGAGCGTGATCGTAAGATGCGTGAGTACAAGCGCACACTGGTAGATGCGCTGCTGGTGGCATTCCCACCTGACAACGGGGGAACAGTGGAAGCACAAGGCGAAGGCAGAGAACAAGGAAGAGGTTGCCAACACAGCTGGGGCACCGCCAGCACCTCAGAAGGCAGGGATACCATGGCCGAAATGTGGAAAATCTTTGTCAGCACGCCACAACAACCAGCACCACCAGCTGATATAGAAACGTCTTAGCAGGAGGCAGCATTTCACCAACATGGTGGAGCAGTATATGTGCACACGCCTACACGTACTAAATGACGGGTCTGCCCCCTTCAACTTCTGGGTCTCCAAATTGGGCACATGGCCTGAGCTTGCCCTTTACGCCTTGGAGGTGCTGGCCTGCCTTGCAGCCAGTGTATTATCTGAACGTGTGTTTAGCACGGTAGGGGGGCGTCATCACAGACAAGCGAAGCCGCCTGTCCACAGCCAATGTGGACAATCTCACGTTCATTAAAATGAAACAGGCATGGATCCCTCAGGACTTGTCCGTACCTTGTGCAGAATAGACATGTATACCGGCACTAAGCAGCCATTGTTATACTGCAGCGCAATTGCTCATGTTTGTATTTTTGATATTTCACACTCTTTTGGAGTGTACCTTAATTTTTCAAAATTAAATTAAAACCAAAAACCTGTGTTGGCTATCTCGTCCTCCTCCACTGCCCCTTCCACCTACTTCGCTGCATCAACCGACTCCTCAAACACCTACTCCATATGGAATTCCACCTCATAAATCCATTTTATTTTTTTTGTACGTGTTTTATTTTATATCATTTCACTACTTTGTCATTTACATTTTATGGTGAAATTATCAAATTTTTGGGTGTATAGTACCACTGCTATACCTAGTAGGACGGGTAAAAAATAAATAAATTGTCATTTACAGTTTAGGGTGAAATTCACCAATTTTGGTGTGTATAGTACCACTGCTATACCTAGTGGAATGGTAAATAAAAATACAAAAAATTGTCAGTTACATTTTCTGGTGAAATAAGCACATTTTGGGGTGTATAGTACCACTGCTATACCTGTAGACAGGTTAAAAAAAATTGTCAGTTATATATTCAGGTGAAATTCACAAATTTTTGTGTGTGATGTACCTTTTCTATTCCTAGTAGACCTAAAAAAAATATAAAAAAATTGTCAGTTACATTTTTGGGTGAAATTCACCAATTTTTGGGTGTAATATACCCTCCTCTACCTAGTTGACAGCTTTATACATTTCAATAATTTTTCTGTTGGGTTGGGTTGACATTATACAATTTTAGACGTGAATAAACACCTGCTATGCATAGGTGACAGGGAATAAAATTTTATAAATTATTCAGTAATTAATGCGCACCACATCCTTACATTCAATGCTTTAACTTTGAAAAGTTGTCACACTTTTATGCTTTAATAATTTCTCCCATATTTCAACTTTAATTTTAAATTTGAAAAAATTGATCCTCCCTTAAATTTGTTTTCTTTTTCTCACGCTCCCTCTCCAGCCTGGAACCCTGTTTCCCCGCCACCCGTAATCACCATGGTAGGCGCATAAAAGAACATGGAAAGTTGATAGAGCAGATATCAAATTGGATTGTGAACATCACGGGGACATGCGACATAGTGGGGCAGTAAGTGTGCACACGCCTACAAGAACTGACTGACAGGGGTCAGCCCCTGCAAATTCTGGGTCTCCAAATTGGGCACATGGCCTGAGCTTGCCCTTTACCCCTTGGAGGTGCTGGCCTGCTCTGCAGCCAGTGTATTGTCTGAACGTGTGTTTAGCATGACTGGAGGGGGTTATCACAGGTTATATTTCCCAATGTTTTGGGGTGTACCCTAATTTTAAAAATACAATTTAAAACCAAAAACCAGTGTAGTCTACCTCCTCCTCCACCGCCGCTTCCACCGAGACAGCCACATCCACCGCCTCCTCAACCTCCTACTCCATATGGACCTGGACCTCCTAGATACAGATTATTATTATTATTTTTATGTATTTTATGTTATTTAAAGTCATTTCCCTATCCACATTTGTTTGCAGAGCACTTGCCATGCTCTTAACCAAAGTTTGACGCCATTTGCAGCCCTCTAGCCCTTTCCATGACATTTTTACAGCCATTTTAGTGCTCAAAAGTTCGGGTCCCCATTGACTTCAATGGGGTTCGGGGTCAAGTTCGAGTCAAGTTCGTCTCCCGAACTCGAACTTTTTTCTGAAGTTTGGCCGAACCCGTCAAACCCGAACATCCAGGTGTCCGCTCAACTCTAGTCATCAACCCTCACTAATCTGAGGCCCTGTGCATTCTTTTCTCGTAAGTTCTCTCCTACTGAGAGAAATTATGATATTGGGAACCGAGAGTTACTTGCTATTAAATGGGCCTTTGAAAAATGGCATCTTTTTTTGGAGGGGGCTCAATATTGTGTTATGGTTCCTACAGATCATACTAATCTTTCTTTTTGGAGTCCACTAAACGTTTGAATCACAGACAGGCTAGGTGGGCATTATTCTTTACATGTTTTAACTTTTGTATTACGTTCAGGCCAGGAAGTAAAATTATCAAAGCAGATGCCCTATCCCGGAGTTTTTGTGCCTTTCAATCTCATGACACTCCACCAGAACCAATACTACCAGCAGGTATCATTGTGGCTTCGGTCTCCTCCGATCTGATGACCGAAATAACTGCGGGACAACACTTGGCTCCGGTACAATCGCCTACTGATAAATTATTTGTCAATGGTCTTTTACGTCTCCGACTGTTGGGTGAGTGCATTAATTCTGTGTTTAGTGGACATCTGGGTATTAATGCCACTAAGGAACTCGTCTGCAGGTTTTTACTGATGTCCACTCATATGTTTCCTCATGTGTGGTTTCTGCCAGATCCAAGATGCCTAGGTCCCGTCAGGTGGGTGAGCTATGATCACTGTTCATTCCTAGTAGACCATGGTCCCATATCTCCATGGATTTTGTCACTGACCTAACGGTCTCAGAGGGTAACTCGGTGGTATGGGTACTTGTTGACAGATTTAGTAAGATGGTGCATTTTATTCCTCTGTCAAAACTGCGAAATGCTAAGATTTTGGCCTCCCTGTTTGTAGATCATGTGATATGCTTACACGGGATTCCAGATAATGTAGTTTCGGATAGAGGCGTTTAATTCATCTCAAGGTTTTGGAGGGCTTTTTGTCATAAGCTTAATATCTCTTTGTCTTTTTCTTCGGCCTTTCATCCTGAAACCAACGGTCAAACTGAATGGTTATGTCTCCGACAACCAACATCAGTCGGCGAAATATTTGTTCGTGGGCGAATCTGCCATTAACAATTAGGTTAATTAATCTACAGGTATGTCTCCTTTTTTGTAATCTTGGTTTCCATCCGCGATTTAGTTCATTTTTGCCGTCTTCCTCGCAGATTCCAGAAGCGGATGTAGTAGTTAAAAAACTATGCACAGTTTGGGCCCAGATTCATTCAAACCTGAAAAAAGCTCAGGAGATTAAAAAAGTTAAAGCTAACAGGAGGCGCTCCCAAGGAGTGGATTTTGGGGTGGGAGATAGGGTGTGGCTATCTACCAGGAATTTGTCTCTAAAGGTACCTTCGAATAAATTTGCACCGTGGTTTATCGGTCCCTATGAAATCATTGAAATCATTAACCCTTCGTCATTTAAGTTATGGTTACCTGACTCCTTTCGCATCCATAATGTTTTTCATAAAGCCTTACTCAAAAAGGATCCCCTACACAGGAATCTCCACTGCCAGTGGAGGTGGCCGGCCAACTGGAATTCGAAATTTCCAGAATCCTTGATGTGAGAAAAGTCCGGAATTCGTTGCAGTATTTAGTTCACTGGAAAAGGTTTGGCCTTGAGCAAAAGTCTTGAGTACCAGCTAGTAGGATGCATGCGAAGAGGTTGGTGAGAAAATTCCATCTAGCTCACCCAGAGAAACCCACTTCAGTGATTATGGGTCCGGTAACCCCTCGTGGAAGGGGGGGTACTGTTACGGGGAGGCTCTCCCTTCGCACACACCTCCTCAGCCTTGCCGGCATCCTCCATCCCCTAGACAATGAGCAGCTAGGAAGCTGAGCGCCAATAAGGATGAATCGGCACTCAGCTGTGTTGAGATGTGTGATGCGAGTCACGTGACGCTGGCCATGTCACGTGACTCACCAGTCGGGGCTATTTAAACAGGCAGCCTGCTGACCACAGGTTGCCTGTTATTGGTCTTGCTACTCTCACCAGCATTTTCACATATTGTGTCTTTCGTGTGTTTGGACCTCGGATTTGCTTTTGATCTCGACCCTGTGACCTCCCTGGATTTTACGTGACATCTTGGCTTCTAACTTCGGATTGTTTTAACCTTGTTATTGTGTTGCTCCCTGTGTACCTGCGTGACCTCCTGGCTTTGACTTTGGCTTCCTTGACTCTGTTACGGTACTCCTCTTATCTTCTTTAGGCCCCTGCAGATATCCAAGCTAGGGACTGCCGCCAAGTTGTATGCCATCTGTTAGGATGGGCCATGCAAGTAGGTAGGTGAATAGGTGCGGGTTGATATCAGGGCTGCACTCTTCCCTTCCGTCCGTGACACTAAGCCATTTTTTGGATATGGTTTACCAACAGAGATGAGGGATACACAGAAAATTTGGCTCGCAGACAAGATTTAATTTTTTTTAAAATTTATTGTTTATAAGGGCGCTTTTACACATACTGGTACCTGACCGATTCCTGACTAATCAGACCAATTTCTGTCTAAATTGGTGTGTGTAACTGTCCAATTTAACTGATTGAAATGTTTTATTTGTTATAAAAATGGATCTGTCCTGCATAAGTTGTTCTCTGGCAGTCATACTGATTAGAGATGAGCAAAATTTTCAAAAATTCGATTTGCCCGCTTCACCGAATTTCTCCCAAAAGTTTGCTTGGTTGCTAATTAACAAAGCGCATTAAATCGCGTCTATCCTGGCCTGCAGTCAAACTTTAGGGAGAATGTATATCGATGCACATCACTATGCATTGCAGCAGCATGCATAGTTAGTCCTTTCTGGTAGCGAAACAGTTACTGTGTGTCAGAATGACAGGCAAGTCACATATATGGACGTGTGCATCATCATGCAGGCAGCCAACAGTTCTAGCTAACCCCTAGCTAAACCAAAAGAAAAGCATACAGCAGCTTTCATAAAGCAAAAAAATATATAATAATGCTGTGCGCCTTTGCAAGAACTGTGTCTCAAAGACTTTTTAGTGGAACAAAATAAGGATATCCAGGCAGCGCCATTAAAGAAGTGGAGAAAAAAAATGTTCTTTTAATCCATGTTGTGGCAGTGCAAACACATCCGTTTGAATCCCTTCTGTTAGCTGAATAATGACTATGCATCACTATTAGTCTCAGTTTGCACTTCACTTATTTGATAAATTTTTCTCATCAGTTATTGTTAGCCCAATGCAAGTGTGGGTCAAAACCACAGAACAGGTGCAGATCTATTCATGATACCTAAACTGACTGAGACTAGGATTTGGCTCCTGAATTTTGCTCACAATAAGTGATGGAAATAACTGACCAAATAACTAAGTGTGAACTCAGACTTACAGGTCAATGTTAGTGTCAGGTCTATTTTATCGGCGTGGACTTAACTGTGTAGTGGCCCAAGATTCATGACAGTGAAGAGGGTGTCACTGTTTATTTTTCTGTTCTTCTCATGAGTCAGAAGAACAGCCCAAAAAAAAGCTGATCCTGTATTTTGAGGATCTACCTTAAAACTGTTAATATTTGGTCAGCACTTGATCAGTATTTGTAAGGCAAAAACAGGAGTCGGTCCAAAACAGAATAAAATTTGATGGAAATATTTGCGTCTGTTCTGTGTTTTGGAAATGCTTTTGGCTTTCAAATCATGATCAAATCTGGATGCAAAATACTGACTTTGTGATAGAGGCCTTGTTCTTAATTTTAATGAGTTTTGGACATTTGCATCTGAAAATTGGTTATATTCAGATGAAAAAGACATCCTGCCTGCAGGATTGTAATGGCCTCTATCACACATGCAGTGGTGGGGTTTGGGGTATCCCCAACACTAAGCTGGGTCCCCCGGACACCCTTAAGGATTTCACCACATGTTACTGCTCTCTGGTAGGGATGGAAAGCCATGGTGCACCCCAATGGGAAATAAGTCCAGAGAGTCAGGGTCTGCTATAAACCAGGGTGCTTCTTTACCGGAGGAATTCAGGTGCAAAACAATACATATGAGACACAGGGCTGGCATCTCAAGTCACCTCCCTGGCAGAAGAAGGGTTTGATCCTGAGGAAAGGCCTAAGCTAGCTGTCCTTCTCTCTCTTAGAAGACTGGTACCCTGGTCAAAAACTGGAGGCCCACAGTCTACAAACCGGATTCCCAAAAAGTTGGGACACTATACAAATCGTGAATAAAAACTGAATGCAATGATGTAAAGATGGCAAATGTCAATATTTTATTTGTAATAGAACGTAGATGACAGATCAAACGTTTAATCCGAGTAAATGTATCATTTTAAAGGAAAAATACGTTGATTCAAAATTTCACGGTGTCAACAAATCCCAAAAAAGTTGGGACAAGTAGCAATAAGAGGCTGGAAAAAGTAAATTTGAGCATAACGAAGAGCTGGAAGACCAATTAACACTAATTAGGCCAATTGGCAACATCATTGGGTATAAAAAGAGCTTCTCAGAGTGGCAGTGTCTCTCAGAAGCCAAGATGGGTAGAGGATCACCAATTCCCACAATGTTGCGCAGAAAGATAGTGGAGCAATATCAAAAAAGTGTGACACAGCGAAAAATTGCAAAGACTTTGCATCTATCATCATCAACTGTGCATAACATCATCCGAAGATTCAGAGAATCTGGAACAATCTCTGTGCGTAAGGGTCAAGGACGTAAAACCATACTGGATGCCCGTGACTATGGTTCCTATCTCCAGTTGGCAAGGAGACAGCCAGGATTTGATTTACAGTTGTGTTAAAAATAATAGCAGTGTGTTAAAAAAAGTGAATAAAGCTCAAAATCCTTCTAATAGCTTTTATTTCCATACACACAAATGCATTGGGAACACTATACATTCTATTCCAAATCAAAACATTAAGAAAAACATATCAAATTTGTGTTGTTCCTCGAAACAAATTTAAGAAAAGTGAGTATTAGACTGTTAAAAAATAGCAGTGTTTGCATTCTTTACAAACTCAAACGTTCACTATATAAACTGAAATGTTTGAAGATTTTGCTTTCCTTTTTATCACTTAACTAATATTTAGTTGTATAAACACTGTTTATGAGAACTGCTGTACATCTGTGTTGCATGGAGTCAACCAACTTCTGGCACCTGTGAACAGGTATTCCAGCCCAGGATAATTGGAATACATTCCATAGTTCTTCTCTATTTCTTGGTTTTGTCTCAGAAACTGCATGTCACCCCACAAGTTTTCTATTGGATTAAGATCTGGGGATTGGGTTGGCCACTCCATAACGTCAATTTTGTTGGTCTGGAACCAAGATGTTGCATGCCTATTGGTGTGTTTGGGGTAGTTGTCTTGTTGGAACACCCATTTCAAGGGCATTTCCTCTACAGTATAAGTCAGCATGACCTTTTCAAGTATTCTGATGTATTCAAACTGATCCATGATCCTTGGTATGCGATAAATAGGCCCAACATGATAGTATGAGAAACATCCCCATATCATGATGCTTGCACCACCATGCTTCACTGTCTTCACAGTGTACTGTGGCTTGAATTCAGTGTTTAGGGGTCGTCTGACAAACTATCTCCGGCCACTAGATCCAAAAAGAATAACCTTACTTTCATCAGTCCACAAAATGTCTCTTTAGGCCAGTCAATGTGCTCTTTGGCAAATTGTAACCTCTTCAGCACGTCTTTTTATCAACAGTGGGACTTTGCGGGGGCTTCTTGCAGATAGCTTGGCTTCATATAGGCCTCTTCTAATTGTAATAGTACTCACAGGTAACTTTAGACCTAATTTGATCTTCTTGGAGCTGATTGTTGGCTGAGTCCTTGCCATTTTGGCTATTCTTCTATCAATTCAAATGGTAGTTTTTCGCTTTCTTCCACATCTTTCATGTTTTGGTTGCCATTTTAAAGCATTTGCAATCATTTTAGCTGAGCAGCGTATCATTTTCTACACTTCATTATATGTTTTCCCCTCTCAAATCAAATTTTTAATCAAGATACACTGTTCTTCTGAACAATGTCTGGAACTACCCATTTTGCTCAGAATTTCAGAGAGAAATGCACTGTAACCAGCATGTACAACATTTGCTGCCTTCCTTTCTTAAATAAGGGCAATAATTGCCACTTGTTTTTCAAAGAATGATTGACCTCTCTCATTGAACTCCACACTGCTATTATTTTGAACATGCCCCTTTCAATTAGTGATTCAATTACACAGAATCAGCAGCATGCATGTCATGACTATTGGGTCTGTTGGATTTCTTTTACTCTACTACACCTGCTAGTAAATTATTTACCATGTAGAAATATCATTTCTACCAAAAACAGTGATTGATCAGGTTAGTGATGTCTGACTTCTATTATTTTGAACACAACTGTATATATTAAACTGCCTGTTGACACTGAGTCTGACACACAGTAAGTATATGTATAGCAGAACAGACTAAGTATGAATGGTTCGGCAGCTTAACCAGATAAATGCGCCTATATATTAGATAGCCTGTTGCGACTAAGTCTAATGCACAGTATGTCTATGTATAACAGAACAGATTAAGAATAAATGGCGCAGCAGTTGAACAAGATGCACAGGGCGATTACACTGAGCCTGCACTGTCCCTGCAGTCTCCATATCCAATATTCTGCAATTAAAAGCTTTCTAAAACACTGACTCTAGCGCTTGCCACGTCTCATCCTATGCTCAGTTCACAGTGAAATGTCAGCGGGATGAAGCTTTTTATAGGTCTGTGACAACACATGGTCTGCTGATTCTCTGGCTGCACAGCATTATGGGTCATATTGCGTTCCTAGGTTTCTTACTTTCACTTTGTAAAACATGTAGCAACCAATTTAAGAAAAAAAAACATTCATTACCACGAAGTGCAAGGAAATTCAGATTCGTGGCAAATCAAATTGTTCCTGAAATTCGGATGAATGTCACTCCGTTTAACTTCGATTCACTCAAAACTAATAGTGATTGTTGTGTAAACTGCATCTAAATCGGAGTGATCTGAAAGACAACTGCATTACAGAAATGTTTTCTTTTGGGGCAATCTTCACAGATAAGGAAAATAACTGGTTCTATCCTAACAAAATATCTGTGTGTGTAAATTACCAACTCAGATCAATTTCATCATCTGTAAAGCCTCTTTTACACAGGACAATTTACCCAGCCAATTTTCGGAAATGAACCAAACATTTCCTATAATTGCCTGATCATAAGCAGATATGAGAACTGCATTTACAGGCAGCAATCATATCCTCTGTCTGGAGACGAGTGACCCCCTAGTATGATTGCTCAGCTCCACAGAGAATCATTGGGCAGCGTAACCCTATTTACACAACATGGTTTGATGCTTGAAAATTATGATTTTTGCTGCTGGCTGAAAGACACAAAATGAAATTGTGTTTGCTTGTTTGTCAGGGGATTGCCAGCACCTTTACACAGGGCAATTATTATTTCTACAAATGCTAATGCCTGCTTATTAGCATGATGATCAGTCCATGTAAAAGGATCTTAATTAGAGATGATTTAAATTCTCAAAAATTTGATTTGTCCGATTACTCAAATTTTTCGAAAAGATTTGCTTTGATCTGAATTTATTTTCAGCGAATCGAGTAAAAAACTGCTATTTCCGTGTTGCAGAGAGCCTTTATCGGGGTGTAGAACACTGTGCCTTGCAGTAACATGCATAGGGAGTCTGCTGGGGTAGTAAAATAATACGGTGTGACATGCAAATGACAGGCGTCTCTCTTAGAATCACTGCACACTTCACTTATATGGGCAGTCACTGGGCCAAAACTGACAAAAGTATGGACTCTTACCTTACAGGTAGATGTTAGCTTCAAGAAGAAGCACACTCCTTTTACACCGTCATCAGCTAATTCCACATAGTAGTCTACAGAACCTGTTCTATTAAACGCTTATACAAGTAGAGTGGAGAGGGTGTCAGCAGTAAGTTTGTGTTGACGTTACTGATCATTTTGCCCTTCCTCTGATCTGCCAGAACAATAACCCACAAAAAACGGATGTTATCTGTGGAGCATCCACCTTCACTCTGTCAGCATTTGCTCAGTAATCCATCAGTATTGTCCCAGTCATTAAGTGGGGAGGGTGGGAAAAGCATGAGAAGTCCACTGAGTGGCCATACGACATAGTGGTGAGGTGGAAGCAGCATGAGGGCACAACAGAGTGGCATAATGACAGAGTCTGGAGGTGGTGGATGCAGTAGCAACAGCATCAGGAGAAGGCCATCGAGTGGCACAATGACAGAGTCTGGAGGTGGTGGATGCAGCAGCAGCATCATGAGAAGGCCACCGAGGGGCACAATAACAGCGTCTGGAGATGGCAGTAGTATGAGGAGGCCACGAGTGCCACAATGATAGAGTCTGGAGGTAGCGGCAGTATGAGGAGGCCGCCGAGTGGCATAATGACAGAGTCTGGAAGTGGGGGATGCAGCAGCAGCATCAGGAGAAGGCCACCGAGTGGCACAATGACAGAGTCTGGATGTGGCAGATGCAGCATCATAAATCATGTGATATTTTTATAGAGCAGGTTGTTACGGACGCGGAGATACCTAATATGTATACTTTTTTTTATTTATTTAAGTTTTATACACTAATATTTTTGAAACAAAAATAAAATCATGTTTTAGTGTCTCCATAGTCTGAGAGCCATAGTTTTTATATTTTTGGGGATATTCTCTTAGGTAGGGTATCATTTTTGTGGGGTGAGATGACTGATTGTTACAATTTTGGGGTGCATATGACTTTTTGATTGCTTCCTATTACACTTTTTTTGACACTTTTTTTTTTTACTGTGTTTACTGTGTTCAGGGTTTAGGTCATGTGGTATTTTTATAGAGCACGTTGTTACGGACGCGGCAATACCTAACATGTATACTTTATTTTTATTTTTTACATTTAACATAATAAAAGCATTTTTGAAACAAAAAGAAAATCATATTTTAATGTGCCCATAGTCTGAGAGCCATATTTTTTTATTTTTTGGGTGATTGTCCTATGTAGTGGCAAATTTTTTGCAGGATGAGGAAATTGGTACTATTTTGGGGGGCATACGCCTTTTTGATCGATTGGTGTTGCACTTTTAGTGATATAAGGTGACAAAAGTAGAATATTTTGACAGTTTTTAATTTTATGGTGTCTATCGGACGGGATGGATCATGTGATATATTTATAGAGCCGGTCGTTATGGACGCAGCGATACCTAATATGTGTGTTTTTTATTTTATTTTCAATTTTTTTTATAAAATCAGGGGAAAGGGGCGTTTTTTTCTTTTAACTTTCTTTTTTTATTGATTTTTTTTTTTTTAACTTTATTTCTGTCCCACTCTGGGACTTCAACTTTTAGGGGTCTGATCCCCTCTGCAATGCATTACAATACATCTGTATTGTAATGCATTGCCTGTTCATGTACTACAGTGACTACTACACAAACAGGTTGCCTAGGTGACCCAGCATGAGGCTGGATCTCCTGGGCATCCGTAGAAGGCAGGTCCCGATGACATTCAAGGCATTGGGCAGCCTCTGCATGGCATCCGGCTGCCTTCTGACACCTCGAGTCCCCGCCACACCATCACAGAAACTCAATGCGCTCCTTCACCCGCCGTAAACCACTTCTATGTTGCGGTCAGTGCGGACCGCAGCATAGAAGGGGTTAATCCACCTACATTGGCTTTTACAGCGTTGCCGGTGGATACAGCAGGGGCCCGGCTACCAGGGACAGTGATTGGGCGCGCACCGCTCCGGGGCCCGCATCCCCCCGCCGTACATGCATGGCGTTTTGTGTTAAGAGGTTAAGGTCCTTTTACACGGACTAATGTTTTAGGCAATTATTGGGAATGAACCAAATGTTCCCTATAATTGCTTTATTATCAGTGGAAATGTAACATAGTATATAAGGCCGAAAAAAGACATTTGTCCATCCAGTTCGGCCTGTTATCCTGCAAGTTGATCCAGAGGAAGGCAAAAAAAAAAAAAAAAAACTGAGGTACAAGCCAATTTTTCCCACTTAAGGGGGAAAAATTCCTTCCCGACTCCAATAAGGCAATCAGAATAACTCCCTGGATCAACAACCCCTCTCTAGTAGCTATAGCGTGTATTATTATTACACTCCAGAAATTAATCCAAGCCCCTCTGGAATTCTTTTATTGTACTCACCATCACCACCTTCTTAGGCAGAAAGTTCCATAGTCTCACTGCTCTTACCATAAAGAATCCTTTTCTATGTTTGTGCACAAAACTTCTTTCCTCCAGATGCAGAGGGTGTCCCCTCGTCACAGTCCTGGGGATAAATAGATGATGGGGAGAGATCTATTTATACAGTGGGATGCAAAAGTTTGGGCAACCTTGTTAATCATCATGATTTTCCTGTATAAATCGTTGGTTGTTACTATAAAAAATGTCAGTTAAATATATTATATAGGAGACACACACAGTGATATTTGAGAAGTGAAATAAAGTTTATTGGATTTACAGAAAGTGTGCTATAATTGTTTAAACAAAATTAGGAAGGTGCATAAATTTGGGCACTGTTGTCATTTTATTGATTCCAAAACCTTTAGAACTAATTATTGGAACTCAAATTGGCTTGGTAAGCTCAGTGACCCCTGACCTACATACACAGTTGAATCCAATTATGAGAAAGAGTATTTAAGGGGGTCAATTGTAAGTTTCCCTCCTCTTTTAATTTTCTCTGAAGAGTAGCAACATGGGGGTCTCAAAACAACTCTCAAAATGACCTGAAGACAAAGATTGTTCACCATCATGGTTTAGGGGAAGGATACAGAAAGCTGTCTCAGAGATTTCAGCTGTCTGTTTCCACAGTTAGGAACATATTCAGGAAATGGAAGACCACAGGCTCAGTTCAAGTTAAGTCTCGAAGTGGCAGACCAAGAAAAATCTCGGATAGACAGAAGCGACGAATGGTGAGAACAGTCAGAGTCAACCCACAGACCAGCACCAAAGACCTACAACATCATCTTGCTGCAGATGGAGTAACTGTGCATCGTTCAACCATTCGGCGCACTTTACACAAGGAGATGCTGTATGTGAGAGTGATGCAGAGGAAGCCTTTTCTCCGCCCACAGCACAAAAAGTGCCGCTTGAGGTGGGCTAAAGCACATTTGGACAAGCCAGCTTCATTTTGGAATAAGGTGTTGTGGACTGATGAAACTAAAATTGAGTTATTTGGCCATAACAAGGGGCGTTATGCATGGAGGAAAAAGAACACTGCATTCCAAGAAAAACAACTGCTACCTACAGTAAAATATGGTGGTGGTTCCATCATGCTGTGGGGCTGTGTGGCCAGTGCAGGGACTGGGAATCTTGTCAAAGTTGAGGGACGCATGGATTCCACTCAGTATCAGCAGATTCTGGAGACCAATGTCCAGGAATCAGTGACAAAGCTGAAGCTGCGCCGGGGCTGGATCTTTCAACAAGACAACGCCCCTAAACACTGCTCAAAATCCACTAAGGCATTTATGCAGAGGAACAAGTACAACGTTCTGGAATGGCCATCTCAGTCCCCAGACCTGAATATAATTGAAAATCTGTGGTGTGACTTAAAGAGAGCTGTCTATGCCCGGAAGCCATCAAACCTGAATGAACTAAAGATGTTTTGTAAAGAGGAATGGTCCAAAATACCTTCAACCAGAATCCAGACTCTCATTGGAACCTACAGGAAGCGTTTAGAGGCTGTAATTTCTGCAAAAGGAGGATCTACTAAATATTGATTTCATTTATTTTTTGTGGTGCCCAAATTTATGCACCTGCCTAATTTTGTTTAAACAATTATAGCACACTTTCTGTAAATCCAATAAACTTAATTTCACTTCTCAAATATCACATTTTTTATCGTAACAACCAACGATTTATACAGGAAAATCATGACTATTAACAAGGTTGCCCAAACTTTCGCATCCCACTGTACATAGTAATTAGATCTCTACCCAGTCATCTTTTTTCTAAAGTGAATAACCCTAATTTTGATAATCTTTCAGGGTACTGTAGTTGCCCCATTCCAGTTATTACTTTAGTTGCACTCCTCTGAACCCTCTCCAGCTCTGCTATGTCTGCCTTGTTCACAGGAGCCCAGAACTGTACACAGTACTCTATGTGTGGTCTAACTAGTGATTTGTAAAGTGGTAGGACTATTTTCTCATCACGGGCAGCTATGCCCTTTTGATGCAACCCATTATCTTATTCGCCTTGGCAGCAGCTGCCTGACACTGGTTTTTACTGCTTAGTTTGCTGTTTATTAAAATTCCAAGGTCATTTTCCATGTCAGTGTTACCCAGTGTTTTACCATTCAGTATGTACGGGTGATTTGCATTTGTCAGTGTTAAACCTCATCTGCCACTTCTCTGCCCAAGTCTCTAAATGTGGCCAAGCAATCGCTAGAGTGATTGCTTTTCCATTTGAAAATCATTGTTCCTTGACAACAGATCGCTGTTTACACAACAGGATTTGCTACCCAAAAACAATGATTTTAAGGTTCCAATTGAAAGATATGAGCGGTTGTTCATTGATCTGGTGATCACCTGCACCTTTTACACAGGCCACTTATCGGAAACAAGACTTTCTGACAAGAAGTGTTCATACCCGATAATTGGTCTGAGTCCATGTAAAAGGACCTTAACCAAATTTAAAAAATAGTGGTAAAAAATTGTAAAATAGCATTTATCATTAAATGTATGTTTAAGTATAATAATGCTCTGGGCAGTGAAGTTAAAGAAGAGTCATCCAATTACCACGGGGTTACAAGAACACTCATCTCCAACTTGCTTAGTACATGGATAGTACACTTGTTTGCATTTCTCTGAATCAATGCTTAATCACATTTAAACCTTATTTTGTTTGCTATGAGTATGACTATGAATAATCCATTCTGTTTCATTAATTAGCAATTTCATTGCCACAGTCTGCCTGAAATACAGTGCAAGGCTTTGTTAAATGGATTCACATTCAGGGGGAGGGATTTTCAAAGGTCTTCACTTCATGCAATAGGCAGAAAAAAAAAAGGGTTAATAGCTGAAGGCACCACCAACATGCTCTATACAAAGACCCCTATTGTAGGGAGAAGGAAGTGCCGCAAGACTTTCCATAGCTGTGGTCATATTCTTCTTATTGAGATCTACTGTAGGTGCTAAATCACTTTACAAGTGAATCTTCATCATAAACAATGTTTTTTTTATTGAAAATAATAGATTTTCTATAAATGTGAAAATGACTCCAGGATAGCACTTGACTCCTCTTAACCAAGAAATACAATATATCTCAATTTAATATTTTTCACCCTTACCAATGAATAGAACATTTCATGCCTCACAGCTATGGATGTTAAACTGGCTCCATGTCATATGCTGTTCTTTAGGATGCCATAACTTTGTACAGAGAATAATGAGGCCTTCATCCACTTTACATGCTAGCTCAAGTAAATGGTGATTATAATTTATGACTATGCCAAGAATAAATACAAAAAGAGATGTTCCTGTTTCTAACTGGCTCAGTGCCCATTCAGTTTGACATTTATCTGGATATTGTCCTTTTGTTTTGGATTCCTATTGATTCTAACAAATTTTCTTGGAGAGGTCCAGAGAGTTTCTGGGTGGTTAATGCTCACTTTGTCATTTTTTTTTGGGGTGGGGGGGGGGGGGGGGGGGATCTATCAAAATGTCCTGTTATTCAGCCACATGGGAGTTCAGCCTTTTATTTCAAATTTTATATTTTTAACTTTTTTAGGTTCATATGAGAGTCATTGTTGAGCAAAGGCAACACCTGCTAAGTAGAAAAAAAACATTTTTCAGTAACTATCTAATAGTCTTATATTTTTAATTTTACATGCTCTTTTGAGAGTTGTGGTGGATAGTGATAAAAAAATATAGAACCTTATTTATAACGGCGCTGCTGCAGAAGACAGGACTCAGATAGGTAAAATAAAGTAGGTTCTTTATTAATATAAGTCTACGCGTTTCTGGGGCGGACTGCCCCCTTCATCAGGACAATGGGTCTGTCCCATTGGAACAGACCCATTGTCCTGATGAAGGGGGCAGTCCGCCCCAGAAACGCGTAGACTTATATTAATAAAGAACCTACTTTATTTTACCTAAGTCTACGCGTTTCTGGGGCGAACTGCCCCCTTCATCAGGACAATGGGTCTGTCCCATTGGAACAGACCCATTGTCCTGATGAAGGGGGCAGTCCGCCCCAGAAACGTGTAGACTTATATTAATAAAGAACCTACTTTATTTTACCTAAGTCTACACGTTTCTGGGGCGGACTGCCCCCTTCATCAGGACAATGGGTCTGTTCCAATGGGACAGACCCATTGTCCTGATGAAGGGGGCAGTCCGCCCCAGAAACGCGTAGACTTATATTAATAAAGAACCTACTTTATTTTACCTATCTGAGTCCTGTCTTCTGCAGCAGCGCCGTTATAAATAAGGTTCTATATTTTTTATCACTATCCACCACTATCCAATTCCGGACACCGTACCCCACGGCTACCGGCAAGAACCTAGGCAGCAGCAGCAGTCACCCCCACAAGCTGGACGGGCTTTACCACCAGCCAAAGTGATCCATAGGAGTTGTGCCTCCTCACAACCAAACACGGTAAGCGCAATCAGTGCTTTTTTATAAAAATACCATACGGTTTTACACACGAGGCGCTGCCTCCTGTTTTTTTCTCTCTTGTTTTATCTTTTGAGAGTTGTGGCTGACAAAGGCAGAACCTGAAACAGACTACAGGAAAACAAATGTGAACATATGGCTGCACGTTTTAATATCCAGATTATACCAATGATGTTCTTTCCTCCCATGGTTTATCTAAAAAAGGCTTAGATCAGCAAAGAAGTCTATAGTAATCTATGTCAGGTTGAATAAAATTATTGAAGGACCAAAAATTGCATTTGTTATATGGGTCTTAGGGCTTATTTGTATAGTGGATTTTGACATAGAAGTTTTGGCTCAGACTCCACACCAAAATTCTAGTGATGGACACATTGGGGCACATTTATTAAGACTAGTGTTTTAGACGCCGGTCTTAATAAAGAACCATAGCTGGAGGTAGATCCGCCAAAGTTATGAAGAGGTGCCAGCCTCAATAACTTTGGCGCATCCAGTGCCAGTTCTAAATTTAAGACAGTTTCCTTGTTGTCCCCTTCCCTGCCCATGCCCTACCCACTTATTTAGATCTGGTGTGAGTGGGGAGTAAGCAGGGAAAAGTCACAGATAGCGATGCAACTAACCATGGTGCCATCTGCGCCTGAAATACGCCTAAATTAGGCATATTTCAGATTAATAAATGGCCCTCATGGTGTCAACGTTACAATGTTTTAAATGAGAAGCCACACAGCTGTTTGTGAGGCCTGTGTTTTGAAGCCATGACTGCATCAAGATGGGACAAGTCCCTTCTCTGTGCAGAGTCCGGAGAGACACTGCTGGAAGCTGTTTCAGGTGTCTTCTCTCACTTTAGATTCATTCAATGGGGTTAAACCATGAGTGGGTTTTTGGTATTCATAGTGCAAAACAGCGACAGAAACCCCAGCAGTTGCTGCCGTGAAATACACAGTGGATTTTGCAAAGGCAAAATTGGCCATGTGACTGGGCCCTTAGGGTCATTGATAAAAAGTTTAAGAAAAGCATTGCCGTTTCTATGGCAGTTTTTTATACTGTTTTTCATGCCACAGTTAGATCAACAAGAATGGGGAATATAAATCAAATTTTTCCTTAGACTGCAAATGGCTAAAGAAATCAATGATCGTATACACACTTTGCCGATTCCCCATCACTGCCATTCTGATGGTGACTGGGGCCATGCTGTTTTACGTTTCCTGCTTCAGTTCTCAACACACCAGGAAATAACTATGAAGGTGACAGCATGTTTCTGGGTTGTCTGTTAACATGGATGAAACTAAATTTTTCCACTGCCACTCCAGTCTAAAAGTTCATTTAGATTAACTTTGGGTTTGATGCACACACAAAATGCATCTACATAATGCACTTTTTAAATAGAGAATATCAATGGAAACTCAATAAAAAATAATAACAGTAGTACCCCAAATCCTTTACCAACAGATTTACAATTTACCATCCTAGAATTGGTTTCACATGGCACAAATACTTAAAACTTTGTTCATTTATATACACCTATAACTTTTGATCATATATGTCTAGAATTGCCACTTTAACCATGGACAAGCTCATTGTTACATGCAACTATAAACCCAACCCCACTTTATTTAAGGCTGCAACATGCAATGATTGTAAAAGGATCTACATATACACTTATTCCTGTGCTGCATATACTAAAGCTGATCATACACATAGTCTAAAGTTTATTAAAATGGACAATTTTAAAACTAAAATAAACTTTCATCAAGGTGAAAGATTGTTTTAGCAGATTGATGATAGAACATTATCGTTTGAAAATGAGTCTGCCACGTTTAGCATTTCAGAAAGATAGTCGGATGAAAGATCTTTTGTTCAAAGAAAGATCATTTGGGAAGGAAAGCTCTTTCTTTGAAAGAACATTCCCTGAAATGAAAACATTAGAAAAAAGCCTCCACGAAAATCCTTAACAGGACTTATTAATTCGCATGTTAATACCTCAATATGCCTCTAATTTTGCCTCAACTGGATGCATGGATTATGCACCATGTTACATTTGGTGGCCATGACCAAAACATGTTGATTCTCAGTAACTAACCATTAGGATGCATCATTTATTAAGACTGGTGTTTTTGACACCGGTCTTAATAACCGCTATAGTTGGCGGTGGATCTGCCACAGTTATAAAGAGGCAGCTGTCTTACATTTAGACCTTTTTCTACGTCTAAACAGGTGTAGAACATGGTAAATGAGATGGGATTACTAGCCCATCCCCTTCCTCACCAACGCCACATCCACTTTTTTAGACCTGGCGTGAGTGGGGAAGTGTAGCAGATTGTGGTGCAACTAACCATTGCGACACAATCTGACTGAAATACAACTAATATTAGGCATATTTCAGCTTCATAAATGACCCCCATAGTTTATCTCTATACAAATGACTAGTCAGACTATACACAGATCATCATGTACCTTTTGGGCATCTGAACATAAGAAGAACTAGAGTAGGTCAAGAGGAGGGTGACCAAGGTAATTAAAGTAATGGCTTGACTGTTCTCTACAAAGAGAGGTTATCAGAAAATTGTTGAACAGGGGACATTAGACTCCAATTCTCTAGATTATTGAAATTGGATTTAAGTTGGATTGACAGGTTTCAGCAGCTTTTTTTTGCTCATGTTAGACCATAATAAATTCCTGATGGTTATTAGAATATTATGAAAGTGTGTCCATAAGTATGGTAGCACAGTGGCTTTGACGCCCAAGATATTACTGTGACCTAATTATATTCTAGCATTTGGCCCAATTTTAACTAACATTCAAAGTCATAAGGTTGCAGATCCCAAGTTTTAGCAGTGATTAAATATGTGAGCATGGATTGTGGCAAGAAAAAAAATCAAGTCATTGTCTGTGTGGAAAAGGCCAAAGTGCAACTGTCCGATTTGACAGGTCAGGAAAAGTTCAGGTCATGAACATTCTCGTTCATAAAATAAAAACCTGCTATAACTAACTTTTCCAATCTGTATTATGTCTGCCAGATTAAGCCAAATGTGTTTCACTGTAGACATAGCTAACATTACTAGGATGTCTTACAGACTTGGTTCATAAATAATGCAGAATAAACATATGGAGCTTGAAACAGGTTATATTATTCATGGTAACATTATTAGTAAGGTGGCTTTCTATATAGTTAAGTTCCAGTGTAATGGAGTTTGAAATAATGCTCTATTAATGCATCTGCATAACAGCAAGTGAGGCTCTAACTTTTCAATAAATTCTAGAGAGCTAGGCTGTTTATTACATCCATATAGAAAGTAAGGGCTTAATGGCTTTTTCCATTCATGTAGTTAAAAAAAAAAAAATCATAAGTATAGCTCAATGGTATATCTGCTTCTATCATTGGATGAGGCTGATTCAAACAGCATCTCTGCTCTCATGTCTGCATTAAAATTCTTTCCATGCATTATTTTACCCCTGTCAATTGGACTACTCTATGTAAACATTTAAGAAATGTTAGCCCTGTAGAAATGTACGTTACTAAGATCATGAGAAGACACCCATTTTATGGCAGTGCATAGAATTCTTTATTTATAACAATAAAGTATATGTATACAAAGCAATACCAAATTCAAACCAGTAAAAAATAAAATCAGGACATACATAAATTTTAAAAACAAATATATACATATCACAATATATAAAAGATCGACATTATTCTTTTTCTTTTGGCTTGCAGTCAATTATCCAAACCATAACATCCTACCTGCACTGTTGCTGTAAACATCCTCATTAGTTCAAGTGCCACAAAACATTTATTTATGATACCACAAGTAATAACGGCAATGTTTTCGACATATATTACCATCATACCACCAGTAAAAAGAAAAAATGGTGACAGTGTGTATAAATGATCATTATGCAGCCTATAGACAAATGGCAATGCTTTGGATCTGTTAGAATACATTACTTTTAAAGTATTTCCATAATTGAAACATCAAAATGTTGCAAAAAAATAAAAAAATAAAACTGAAGGATCGAAGAAATCACTCATTTCAAAGCATAAAACAATCACAATGTTTCCAAATAATCATTTGCAACTTGGAACTTACATTCTCCTGATAAAATTGAATGAATCTTAAGATTCATAAACTTGTGTTTTGTATATATTATGTTTGGAACATATCTTTTCCATTTGTTATAGTTTAAACCTCAGAAATAAAATTCTTAAACCCCAAATTTCCATCTGTTTGTAATTACTTTAATTAAATACTCTTCATATTCAAAAGCCACGTCTGTTCAGTTATCACATTTCTAAAGCTTTATTTTTATATTTCAACTCAAGTGTCTGCCAAAGAAACATTACTTTGGTATCCTCTTGGTAAAAAACAAATAAAATGAAAAAGTTGGGTGTTAAAAACAAAAGATAACTCCAGATGTTTTCTTCTAGATCATGATTTGTTGGCTCTCTTGACAAAAAATTGGAGTTATATAGCTTCTAAATATATAAAATATACCCAACTGTAAACTTTTAAATTTGGTGCAGTGCATTCAATTGAAATGGGGTTGAGTTGTAATACCAGATTTAGCCAGCTGTCAGGAGTGGTGGAAATCAATGTATGCCAATATTAATTGTCACTTTTTGTTTGCAAAACCATCCAATTATTTCTTGACCAAACTAAAGGCTTGTACAAAATCACAAAAATAGCATCCTAGCTGTGTCATGGGTTGTGTGTGCGCTATTTAAGTGAATGGGGATTAATTGCAATTCCACACACAAACCATAGACCGGTGTGGTGCCGTTCCGGGAAAATGAAACTGCAGCCATCTTTACATGGGCATCAAAGCTGGGAAAGGTGGGCATCAAAACTATTGTTGGTTAGATCATCTAATGATCATATACTAGGGCAGTTATATTTTCTGTTTTGCAATATTTTTGGAGCTGTAGAAGCTGGTTCACCATAGCAAGATACATTCAGGAATCTCCACTATAAAAAATAAAAGCAAAAAACACATTAAAAGGTCAAGGTTTGTCTTTTCACCTATTCCAATAATAGGTGCATGAATAAGCTTTAACTGTTTAATGCTCTTCTATATAAAACAATATAGACATTCTTGATAAAGGATTCTAATCCAGGGTTAAAAAAAGTATTGGTCTCACAGGTTACATTAGTATGATGTTCTGCAAGTACAGTATGTGGGTATGCATGGACCATTTCTCCTAAAATTTAAAGCACACAGTATTGATTGCATATATTAAAATACATATTGCTTTTCTTTGGCATTAAGGTAAAACCAAGTGATTCTACATGTGTATGTATGTTAAATGTAAAAGACAAAAAACAGAAGCATAAAAATATTCTACACTGCAACACTGGTTTTACAAAACACAAGGGTCACATTTTAGCATCTGTATTACTTCCTTAAATTAGTTCTCTGGGAATATTTTTTTTGAGCCAGCCTCTCTATACAGAAGTATCATACTTATCAGCTGTCCACCACTCGGGTCCCCCATACAGGACCTGCTATGTCCATGTTCCGGTCCCTGCAGTGTTGACATCCAGTGCTGCATGGGCATGGTGACTTTCCCCTCTGCAGCCAATGACTGGCTTCAGCAGTGACATGGCCACTAGTAGCACATCACTGCTGATGCCAGTCTTTGGCTGCAAGAGTGCATGTGACCAACACTGCAGGGTGTGGGACATTGACACAGCAGGGGCAGTGCAGGGATTGGAGTGGCAGGGAACAGATTAATATGAATCTTCTGTTAAGAGAAGAAGGCTGTGGGTGCTTTTTAAAAATGCAGTATTCTAGGAGGATCTTTTTTATACCCAGACTTCCAGCATTTATACTGGAACTAAATAAACAAGAACAGAATCCCTAAGTGGTCTAAATTTGGTTCATTTGAACTCTCAGGACATAATCCAGATGCTAAAATGTGGTCATGTTATGGATATGAGAAACATTTAGCAAAACTGAAAATTATTAGTGTTAACCACATTCTCAACAGCTAGAACATGATCTTTTTGTTAAGGGCATTAGCATTGTTCTTATATGGACAACTTTTTTTCTTCCATTTTTTCCATTCGAGACATTAATTATGCTATCATATCTGATAGCAGCTATCATTTACTAATCTGACTGTATATTGACATGTACAGTAATGAGAATCCAATTCATAAATTATGGAAATGTAGTGTTTGGTTCTGTATGAAATATTCCAAGGGAATCTGACCTTTGACTTGTATATCATTCTCCATATTGTGAAGCCACCAGGTGTAATGATCTGAAAAGGTCAAGGGCCATTTGGCCATTAGACTTGCCAGAAATCCAAGAATCTATATATTTTTTCTAACTATAATATATGAACCTTATATAACACAAGTAGCATACTACTTTACTCCATAAGAGGTATGCACAGAAATAAAAAACACCAATAAATATTAGACAAAAAAAAAGTGTATTCCTCTAATGCAGTGATCAGCTGACATATGAGCATATCCTCCTGTGTCAGCTAATCTGATTTCGTATCCTTTCATAAGAATACTTAATGGTTAGCACACCATTTACTCATATAAACAGTGGATGGGTTGCTGACAATAAGCAAACAGAATGAGGATGAATGATTGTCCACCTTTCAGTTTGCACATGCACGTGTGAAAGGTCCTTTAACCGAGGGCATGTTCTACCGTCAGTTGGCGCTCATTCTGGTCTGAAAAAGGACACATGTAAAAAGGACCCTAAACTAATGACCGATAATTGTTTTGCTACTACCATTTTTCTACTACTAATTGACTGACCATTGAGTATCCTGTCTCCAAGAGTCCTTTATTTCCACCATGTTAAGTTACCCATAAAGTTCTGCACAGCTAAAGATGCCCAGATAAACTATTATTATTGAAATATGTATATGGAAGAACCTGACTCTACAATAGAAATGCTTAGCCCTGAAACACTGATACTTTCCTACTAATATTACATAAAAAAAAAAAAAAAAAAATTACCACCTCCATTTGCTTGCGACGGGCCGGCTGCCGCCAACTTGCTTGAAGATCTAGGCCGAAATCCTGTGCGGCGCAAGACTACATCATCATGCCGGCTGGCGTGATGATGTACTCTCCAGCTGCACAGGATTTCGGCCAAGATCTTTAAGCAAGATGGAGGCTGGGGGCCCGTCGTGAGCAAATGGAGGTGGCAAGTTAGACTTTTTGTGTTTTGTATACTATTTCAGGTTAAATCGATTGCCTGACACGAAGGACGAGGAAACTCTGCTTCTAGACTAAATCGAATTTATCCTAAAATTCTGAACGAATTCCACTTTGTGGGAATCGATACGCTTATCTCTAAATAGAACATAATAAAAAAATATATATCTTCATGAATAGTCATGTCAGGACTATTGGTCTAGGTGAAAATTGAGCAAAATATTATAACAGATTCCATTGAAGCATTACAAGCAAATGTTACTACTGGCATATGTTTTCAAATGAATAATTCATGTTATGATGTCAGATTTGTAATAAAGTATTTAAGATCACAATTTTTACTATAGTAAATGGTTGCAATAAATAATTTAAATTGTATATAAATACAGACCCCTTTGTTATGCCATTCAACGCATAACTGAATGCATTTTTTTTTTACACGGTCACCAGTCCTAATTTACCATGGTACTTGGCTGGAGAAACATTCTTTGTGGCACAAATACTGTCATACCCCCTGTTTATACTCATTGTATGACTGCAATCAGAGCTATGCCACCATAATTCCCAGTGAAATGGATTTAAATAGATTATGTAATTCCTATTTGGTTATATTATTTATAATTATTTTGCATTAATTTATATCTAAAAGGCCCATTCAGCCAACAGTTACCGACTCAATGTAAGTGGAATATTTTATAATACTTTATGTACATAAATGTGTGTCCAATATAAAAAAATATATTTATTATGTGAAATTTAAAAAGTATATACGTATATCCTGACTCTTGTGCTAGGAGAACTTTGAATATATATATATATATATATATATATATATATATATATATATATTTTTTTTTTTTTTTTTTTTTTTCATTCTGTGAAAGTTTCTTCATTTTTGCATATAGTACTGTCAGAAGGGTATATCCACACGCTGCGACAGTATTCCAGGAGTCAGGATCATAAGGAGTGTTACATATTTCATCAAACAACTGCATTGTATGCTCCATCATGTGATGGAAAAAGTAAAAACAACTCAGACGGAAAAAGAAAAACAGACAAAATTATCCAGTAATCCTAAAATCTGTTTTTCATCTTGACAGGATGATATCTCTACCATGGAACGGATCCCTAAGCGTTTCATAGTTGGCATAGTTCTGGTTCTCCATATGTCTTCTGTTACAGGTTCTCCATAGCTATTGTCTTAAGCAGACAGGGCAAGTGTGCATGGTAAACAATCCAGTGAGGCACAAACTCTTGCAAGTGGTGTCGATACAGGTGGCAATGACTGAATTTATCTCAAATGAGTCCAATAACAGTTTGTTCCATCACAAGAGTAAGAGTATGTTCAACTTTTCCAGATATAAAGCTAATAGAGTGCTGACACCTGTATATAAAATGGAGATATACATAAATGTTATGAACATCCTATGATGTGAACCATGAATGGAAAGTGCTGAACTTTAGTCTAGTACAGGAATGTCCAAACTGCGGCCCTCCAGCTGTTGCAAAACTACAACTCCCAGCATGCCCTGATAGCTTAGTTGTAGTTTTGCAACAGCTGGAGGGCCGCAGTTTGGACATGCCTGGTCTAGTAGAAACAGATTGCTGTTGATCTGGATTAAAAAAAAAGTGTTCTCCACTTTCGATATGGAACCTTTTTCATCTGCCCAGAATACCCCAAACACTGCATATTTTTGACCCATATGGCTGTTTCTCATGTCAGCACTTTCTTCTCCCTTTTCTCTGCATCACTGCATCCTGGCAGGATGTTTACATGCTGAACTTCCTGTTTTCATCAACTTTCTGCTGGGTTTAGTAACCAAACCCAGCATGCTTTGCTCTGTAATGTTTCTCAGGGTTTGCTCTGCCTAGCTAACATTGAAGGGCTGTGAGTACTGGAGAGAGAGAAAGAACATGATGCTAAGAACAGGGCAAGGAAAAAACAGGTATATGGGGCAACAATATTCAGTGTTGAAAGTACTCTGGGCAAATAAAAAAAAAAGAATCATGGAAAGGGAGAACCTGTTTAATTGTCTGGTATTTAATGAAAAAAAATCTTTTTTCCCCCCCACAAACAGTGGAATGCTATACCAGACATGGACCATGGCCAAAGTGGCATTGTTTCTAAAATCTGTCACACCCCCATTAAGGCATGCAATTTTAATTTCATGTGGTGTGCAATATAAGGTTATGCGTTAGCGGAATGTTTCATTGAAAATAAAGTTATGTGGTCATGTTAGACAGGATCATAATAAGACCATACATCTAAGTGGCTATGATATCTCTAAGAAAACTAGACAAAGTACAAGGCCCATTACATGCACTAATGCAGTGATTTGGGCAGCATAATGAATAATATTTGGGTAGATACTCCAATATTAGGTGTGATATTTCAGAATCGTTGGCCACCATTTGTCACAAAACAATTTCACTGTGTCTGTACCAGTAAATATGGAAAATTGTACTGGATTTCTACATTTACAGACTAATTACTTACCAGATATTGCTGAAAGTGTCTATATTACAGAGATTTCTCTTGCTGTTTGCTGTAGCATGCTAAAAAGAGATAACAGGGGATATGTTAGCTACGCTACTAATTAATCACATAACAGAATTAATGGTTTTATTTTACTTCAATGCAATGGGAGACAGTATACTAATTCATGTATTCCAAAAAAGTTGCATATCATGTTAGGCTCCACCTACATGTTTAGTGGAAGCTGCATCAAAATCAGTGGGGAAAAAATACAGCACAACATCTGTTTCATTAAAAAGAGAGACACCATGGCAGAAAGCTGACAGACACCATTAGGGAGCCGTCTGGTGACAGTCATCTGATGGATCCAGCACTGCTATTACTTTTATGTTCTTATATGAAAGCAGAAAATGGAAATATGAACGCAGATGTGAACATAGTCCTAGGGTCAAATACATCTATGGCCATGGCTTCTATACATGTTATATGTATACAACCATCACATTTTAACCAAGTGATGTGTTTCTTGTATTATAATTTATTTAAAAAAATTAAAATTATTAAAAATATCTATTCATTAAAAAGATAGTCCCTTGAAAAATATCCTATCCAAACCAGAACCTGAATCTGAAGACATTTGTAATAGCATATAATTAAAATCTTTGTATATCCACTGAATGTACTGTATCTGCATAGCACCACCTACTGGTTGTACTTTTCCTTATCTCTATCCACCTCAGCAACATTGCTGAAGTGGACACACATGCTCCGTTCCATATCTACTGTTAGAATCTGTGGTAGCTACAGGAAAAGAGCTGCAGAAGATAGGACACACACCCTGAGCTGCCAGCCTGAAATAAATCTAGCAAAGCATGAGGCAATCTCTGGATCCATGTGAGCTACAGCCCTGGTTCTAGTTTTGTTAGAAAGAGATTGTCGTGTACTATATGATGTCCGATTTTTTTTTTTTTTTTTTAACAATCATGGGCTAATCCCTTTAAACACACAAAAAAAAAAAATACTGTAAAGCAGTCAGTCTATCAAATTCAGAAAGGAACAAAAAACATACTTTTCATTAGCCTCTCTTTGATAATTGGAGGTATCAGGGACTTCGGTTTCTGTGTGACCTCTTCTGTGCTTTACCTTAACACATGAGAGATATATATTTTAGGTTAGACATACATATAGGTTCAAAAACTTCCTGAAATGCCAAAAAATTGTATTCATCACTATGTAATCAAGGGTTGGCCTTCCAATCTCTGTGGCTATGGTGCCCCAGGAGAAAGGAGTCCCAACATAAGTTGGCCTTATTCATCTTCTGAATGAGCAGCTTGAAATTATGCTGTGATCTATGGGTATCTTTGAAAAAATAGTTTTCTATGAATATTATGTTTTAAAAAATTCCCCTTTCTTATAGCATCCCTTTAACTAGGATTACCACTTTCTTACTAGATAAACAAGGTATAGCATATTATATTATAACTTACCTTCCAACATAAAACCCCAAAGGCAAATCCAATGACTATAGACATCAATGCTATTGATGCTATGCTTGGCCATTGTAATGGCACTCTGCTGTCCATTTCACTTGGCTCTGTGTACCCTGCGATTAAACAAATAAAAAGTTCACATACCCAAATTATAGATCTAAAACACAGAAAATTTTTTTAACACCAGGGACAAATCAAATGTGAAGCCTGAATTTTACAGTGTACTTCAAGAGTTCACATTACTATACTTATTTAGGTGACTGAATGTAGGAGTAGTCCCAAAATGTTGGCCGTATATACTCTTACTGTACAAATATTATACTTGGTATTTGCATATTTGAACCTAGTGACATGATGTTCATTCATCCCAGTAAACATATTTTGAGATAGCACACACTAACTCAGCAACCCAGATGATATACCTGGGGTTTCTAGTCATGATGGATCTAGATTTTATCTAGAAATATGAATTGAAAATGCTTTTTATGCATCTGTCTTGTCTCCTCTCCGGGTACCAGCCAGAACATGTCATAATAAAACATGAAAAATTGTATAAATTGTAGAACTTGTGCAACTCAACAATCTTCTTGTTTACTGGAAAAATAAACAGATTCTAGCCTTCTAATGCTGGATATATTACAGCAAATAAACAAAACAAAAATAAAAAAAATCTCACTCTTCTCAAGCTGTGAGAAGCTTGCTGTGCTCCAGTGAGTGCTGCAGCCTCCACAGAGCTCATTGGTGGAGTTGTTTCTGAAGATAGGTCACCATCTCAGAAAACCAAAACTACATATCAATCTGCTCAGGTCCTCCTGCTCTATAACATGCTGACTTCAGATTGTGCTACATTTTGTGATGACTAGTCCTCTTTAAGACCCCCCTCTTTTAGCTAGAGAAAAGCTGCTGCAAAAAGCAACTCTTGCCCTGGAAGACATGCCTTCACCATGAATGGCATGCCTTCTCATCTAAAATGGCACCATGTAATGCTACAGTGGATTGTCAAGGGTCTCAAGGGGCAAACCTTTAGTGATCAGCTGATTGTAAGATGATCTACATATGTATATACTGTACCTGTGCAGGAATCGAAGTCTACCAAATTACTGAGACTGCACCTCTACAACTGATCACCGTGGATTACCGTGGATCCCTGATTTTATCTCCTGGAGGATATACCGCAGCCTGAATAACGCATCACACGTGGGACGCCACGTGAAATTTCAGCACAGTCGGCACAAACCTACAGAACTGTAAGTAACAAAAGTGCCGAACGAGTGTATACACAGGCAGAGCGATCAGTTGCATTGTCAACTAACGGCAAAAGAAATCGGAGTGAGTGGCACTCTGACTATACGGCATTCAATCTATAACTCTTGACAATACAAACCTGACTACACCAAGTGTATTGGACACTATCAGTAGTAAGGAACTTGGCCATTGAGATATCCTTCCCATAGGATCACACATGTGTTGTTATATTTTAGCGATACCCATTTTTAGAGGAATCTAAGTCTATATAGCATATTGTTTAATAATTTTATAGGTATATTTTGTTGTATTATTTTGTTGTATTGAATTGACACAAATAAATATATATAACTATCCACCCTACTCTCCTGTGTGACCTCAAATGCAGGTGTGCCCTGCTACACTTTATATTTACCAAATCCTTTTGAAGATTGGGTGTAATCTTCTCGCAGGTGCACCCACTCCATTTTTTGCCTAGGAGGTGAGCCTTCTCTAAGCTTTTTCTCTATATACTATATGTGTATTACTAATGAACATATCTGAGGATATTGTCCTGAAGGCCACATATTAAACTTCTAAAAAACACTTTTAGAAATTTAAAATGGAAACTAAATATGGCTATTCATTGGGACATGTGAAGAACTCTTAGGTTACAGATATTCTAAGATTAAAGATTCTTAACCAGTAATTTAATCCTCAGTATAAAAACCCTCCCTAAACAGCCATGCTCTTAGTACAATCATTAGGCTCCAACGTTTGATTCCCTCCATTAACACCTTTTATAAGCTGCATCACAGTTTTTGTCTGCACTCTAGAGCTATTATCGGTTTTGGAACAGCCCTGCATCAATGCTGAACATGTCAGAATAGCTGGAGGAAAGATCATCATCATATCTAATTACATCCTGAACTAATAAAGCATGGCAAAGAGAGCAGCACAGGGGTTTAAATGAGTTCAAACTAAAGATGAACCGTTAGTGAGGATATAGGATTTACACGGAAACATATCACTTTAACTTTATATAGATGTTTCCTAACAGGAATGCAGTGGAAAGAACAATACTTCTCATTTATAAAACCAGTGGAGAAGAAATGTGGAGGCATTGTGCACACAGACCCCGAGACAAACAGACAACATAGGACTCCTGGCTAGAAAAGTAGGGGCCCCCTTTGTTATGCAATAGCCTTCTTCTTGAGAGTTACTCTATGCAGAGCTCCTTTCTAGCTAAAGGAACTCAGTGGATTATAAAATATACAAGTAACGGCTTAAACACACAAATGGAGTCCTGAAATTGTGGATCTGACGTCTGCATTTTGCAGAACAGAACGTCCTGCCCTCTATAGAACTGTCCGATTGCTGTCTCTTTTGCAGAGCCATGTACAGACATACAGATGCAGACAGCAAACGGGTGTGCGGTCCACATCTTTTGCATCCCCATTGAAGTGAATACATCTGTGTGCATGAGCTCTAATTGTGATCCATGGCTGCCAATAAAGGCTGGTTTACACAGCCTAATGGAGCAGGTGATTGTTCAGAAGGAAGTGTTTCTTCCCGACAACTGTGTGCTCCACTGTATGGGGATGAATGATGCCTACTTCCAATCATTTATCCTTATACAAAGTCATTGCTTCTGGGCAGAAAACCACTGTTTACACAGCACGATCAGCTGCAGACTAGTGATGAGTGGCATAGGCAATATTCAAATTTGCAATATTTAGCAAATTTTTGGCTGAATATTCGCCACAAATTCGCAAATTCGAGAATTCGTGATCTCCAGTCATTGATTGCAAAAATCGGCAATGTAATATAGTTGCGATAAATTCGCAATAAATTTGAGATTAGAATATTCAACACTTTTCGCGAATATGAATATATAGCACTATATTCTAAATATTCGTGAATTCTCGAAGTGGCGATATTCACGCTCAACACTACAGCAGACAAACAATGATTTAGATGTCTGCATGAATGATTATTTCTCCTGATAAGCAAGCATTTCACTCGTTCATTGGGTGATTGGCAGCACCTTTACACAAGCAGATTATCAGGAATAAGTGTTTGTACTAATGTTTATATCCCCCCCCCACCGACAATTGGGAAGTTTAAAAGGGCCTTAATAGTCCTTTAAATTATTATGTAGACAGTAAAGGTGGATTGAGACTGCCCGATTTTGGGGCAGATTATCGTGAATGCCTGTTCCCGACAATCTGCCCATCTAAATGTGCCGCTGATCACCTGATGAACGAGTGGAATGCTGGTTCATCGGGTGGATCCTGTCATTGGTGCAGGCACAAAAATAATGATTCTATATGGGGATGAGGGATCGCAATAGCCATTATATAAATGCAGTGGTGTCCTTCAGTGAATGATCAGAAGAAATGCTTCCTTAATCGACTGCAACATTGTGCAGTATAAACCCCCTTTCCCCCCCTTAAGGCCATGTTCACACACTGTTTTATCAGTGATTGCCATCAGCGATTTGAGCCAGAACCAAGAGTGAAGTCTACACAGACATAATAGAAAGATTTCCACATGTTCTAAATTTTAGACCCACACCAGTTTTTTTGCTCACAATCACTGATGACTGATCAAACAATAACTGTGTGAAAGCAGCCTAATAAGCACTGTTATTCTATTTTTAAGATGGCACTGTACTGCTTTGAGTAAGGTGCCCTGTGTCTTTGCAATATCCAATAAGATGGCTGTTTTTATGTTCTGTCATTAGCTAATAACATAAAAGCCGTGTCCTAACTGGCTGCATTGATTGGAGATTGCAACATATAGCCAGAGGTCCATCCGATGGTCAGGGTCATAATAATGTTGTACTGCATAGCAAGGCATAGATAGGTTTTTATAATGCATCATTGGATCAATCAAGGCAACAAGCAATTTAGCCCCAAAATATAGACCAGCCCTGTATAGGACAGCGGGTCGTTTACTAAATACTGTCGTTTCATATGCCAGTTTTAGTAAAAACCCACTGGAGGAAGATCCAACTATACACCTCTTCATAAATTTGCCACATGTTCTGCTGTCCACGTGCCAGCACAGAAATCTACTCCAATGAGGCAGTTTTCTGGTACACAGGTTGTTAAAGGAGTTGGTGCACCATTTGGAAAAGTTGTGACGATATAGGAAAATGCTTAAAAGTTGCACATTTTGACGCAAGGCAGCTTCTACATTTACAACTTTTCTACACCAAAAAACCATCACCCCCAGTCTCCTTCCTGAGCTGAAGATCAGAAGTAAACTCTGACAAAGAAATAAAATGTATTTATAGAGTATGCATTCCACAATGCAGCAATAGAAGCACCAGGTCCAAATGAAATACCAAACATAGCAGTAAAGCAGTAGCTACACCATGACATTACATTCCATCCTTGCCACCTCAAGTTCAGTGTAAATATTTTATAAATAAGATTAATAGATATAAAAGAATAATGATGTAAAGTAACAAAAGGAAGCAAAGGAAAAAGTACAAACTTGAAAGTATTTGAAGTAGTGCAAGTGTCCCTGTATTTAGAATGTGGAAGGCAAAGTGTAGAGCAGAGGAATATGCGGCAATGTAAATATTTGGAGAAGGTTCATCTGATATAGAACACTGCTTAGTGAATGGTATAACATTAGTACACCTAGTATAAATATCAATAAATTCAAGGCGGTTACAGACGCCCTGAATATGTGTTGAAAATTGGGCTGCCATTAAGAATAATCGAAGAGGATTTTTATCCTTCTAAACTGCACAGTTTATGTAGTTTTTGTTTTTAACAAGAAGGGGTTAACATTTACTCATAATCACCACCACTACTCTACGAGTGACAACAGGATGTAGACTGTTGTTTACAGCAGCCTATATTTTGTCTGTGCACACAGAAGTGCCAACCAAGCAGGCAGTTATTCCTTCCTGAAAATTGCCTGCTCTTTAGTGGAAACATTTCCATGCAGAGATCACCTCCACTGTATGAGGACATCACTTGTCCTCATACACATTCATCGTTTCTGCAGATCACACAGCACGGTCTGCTTCCCAGAAGCGGTGATTTAATGTTCTGCATGAAAGATCATTTCACTCGATGAACAAGCGTTTTGCTCATTTCATCGGGTAATCGGCAGCACATTTACATGAGCGGTCATAGTAACGTTCGTTCCTGATAAAGAACCCGACAATTGTGAGGTGTAAATTAGTCTTCCTTTAGACATTTGAAGCAACCTATAATTTACTGATAGGCTGTAATGAATTTAGTTTTCCACTTATACATCATTCTGATAAAACATATGAACTGTGTTATAACAATTGCTTTATGTATCAGCCTAGGTTCATCAATAAAAAGAATGCCAAACAGAAATGCAATTTCTAAACTAAACTAGAATAAAACCGAACTATAATGCAATTGCTTGCAATGAAAAATTCGGCTCATCTGATTTATGCTGTCTAGACAGCAGCTTGCTGATGCAATTATCCAAAATATTCTGGTCATTGTGCAAGAATATAATCATACTAGAAAGCATAATAGATGATATCCCAGGAAATAAAATAAGGGGTTGCCTTAGATGAAAAAAAAATAAAAAAGGCTTTTATCTAGAAGCAATAGCACCTATGTACACGGTCTGTGTCTGATACTGCAGCTCAAGCAATGTAGTTTGATTGGGAGCTCAGATGCATGGTGCATGGGGAAGGAATAAATTCCCAGTCTTTTGCAATAACAGAAATCCCGGAACTCACTCTACTCGCTCTTCTATAATTGAGGAAGGATCAGGAAGAGGTGAAAAATCCTGTTTTTCCACTCTGCAATCTCAGGGTATAGCCACACATTCAAGTTTCTCACTGTAGTTTTGGAAGTCAAAATCAGACGTGCATCATAAAAGCAGAGGAAATACGAAGGGTAGATACGACTTCTTATTTTTTTTAATTCACTCCTGGTTTTAGCTTCAAAAACGGCATAAAAAACCGAAAAAGTGAAACTATACTCTTGGAATGGTCTCACACACAGCTTGTGGTAGTTTCTAAAGCAGTTTTTGAACCAAAGCCAGATATGGGTTGGTTTGAAGCCAATGAAAGTACAAAGGAAGGACGTCTATCACTGCATCAAAAACGGCCACAAAAAGTTGCGTCAAGACCACCGTAATGCTTTCTTTCTATAGTGTATAGAAATCCTGTGCATCATGCCTTTGGAATCATAGGTTGTAGGCTTCAAGGTATGCTTTCAACTTATATAGACAGGTACTGTAAATGAGTACAGCCATGTGGTGTCTGCAATTCAAATGGGGGAAACAGACTAGAATAACCAGAATACTTCAAACTTAGAGTATGTTAAGTGCTCCGGTAATTAAGCTTTATTTAAGAAAAAGCGAAGAATACCTGCTTGTAAGGTAGTCGTCAAAGACCATAAAACAGTTTATATACTCTTTACATGCTCCAGGGTAGAGTCATTTTTTTTAAAACCTGACAGTCTAAATTTAGTAAGCTCATTTATTACTCAATGCTGAGTTTTTTTTATCCTTGTTATGTTCTAGATTGTTGATGCCTGGAGGTTCAAAGCAAGGCCTTTACCTGGCGCATATGACTACATCTCCCCTCATTATGCAAATAGCATCTAATAGCATTGTACATCAATACAGAAATATACTGTAAATGTTACATCCACTGATGCTTATGGCAATGTCACACCTAAAATGTGCTAGCTCAAAATTCTCTTTGATGTTTATTGCTTGAACATAGTCAAAAAATGTATTATCATAAATGCATCTGAAAGGCAAATTAATTCACCTGAAATAGCATTTTGTGATAACATAACAAAAATAAAGACTGCCCATTAGTGCTGGGGATCATCAGGATCACTGCTAGGCAGAAGCTTTGTGCCTAGCATGCCCATGGAGAACCTGGTACGTCACTGGATCCGAATTGCGCAGGGCAAGGGGAGCATCTGGGTCTAAAAAAGGATCTGATGCTCCACTCATTCATGGTGAACGAGAGCAGATGGGGTTTTGTCAGAGTTAAGCTCCGAATCTGGACAACCCCTTTAAAATTAGGGATATTCATAGTCCAGCATTATAGCAGTGATCTCCAACCTGTGTCTATCCAGCTGTTGCAAATCTACAACTCTTCTTATTCCCCAATAGCCACAGGTTGTCAAAATACGATGAGGGTTGTTGTTTTGCGACAGCCAGAGAGCTAACGGTTGAAGGACAGTGCACTACAAAATATAATTAATAAATTATCATGGATTTACTATATATAAATATATATTATATAGTTGGTAAATGCGTGAACTTGGGCCCATAGGGTCTTTGAAAGGAGTAATTCATAGACAAATCTAAAAAATGTGTAACAATGGTTGTCCCAGCTGTGCTGTAGGTTTCATTTGGCAGGGGACCTGTAAGAAGTAGGGCATTTTTTGCACTACATACTTATGGAATGAATAGCTTCATAGATGCTATACAACAGACAATACAGTGAAATGTCTACAATATCCCTCCTGGTTATATTGCCTTATAGAATTTACCTTTGAAAATTATACAATGCCAACAGTAATAAAAAGGCAATAAATAGTTCCAGAATTTCTTAAGGTTTTGATCATAGTAAAGAAAGTACACTACTAATACCATGTGAAATATTGTAAAATTGCAGCCAAGATCAAGTCTATACATGTGTCAAAATATAAAAGGACCAAATACAACATGGGTAATGGTCGCAGTGCAAAATATGAGGTAATGCACAGGCTTTTCAGTAGACCCTATACAGTCCAACAGACCATTTTAAATATCTGCCTGGATAAAATGACTAGAATATTCTATACGAAATATACAAGTTTAGGATACACAACAACGTCATTTGTCCTATATGTATTAATTATTAAAGCTTGGCATCTAAATTCTATGGCTTTTCCAGATGGTGCAAAACTGGCACCGGAACCTTATACTGTAACAAAGATGACAAGTCAGGGGCAGAATAAGCACCAAGTTCACCAAGGATTAGGAAATGTCAGAAATGTAGAAGTAACATTATTTCTGGTACTGAAGGTAATGTATCACTTCTATATTTTTACTAATTAAAAATTAATTCCAATCTATGTTTATTCTTTGAATACATTTTTTAAAAATATGATTTCCTGTATGTGATTATTGGGAAAGTGCTGCACTTGTCTGCGAACAGAAGTTCAGATATTTGCTTTCAATGGGCTGGCGGTTTAATGATCTTGATGACCTGTTCTCAGAATAGGTTATCAATATCAGATTGGCGTGGTCCAACTCTTGGCACCCCAGCTTATTATCCTTATCAGCGTTTACCTGTGAGCCATCTATAGGGTAATTACCGCTGTTTGTCTCATTCACTTGTATGGGAGAGGTAGCTGTAATTAACCTGTATCACTGCTGCAATGTAGACAGTGTGCAGGCACTGAAGAGGATGTAGAATTGGCATAAGCGCCATGGCCTCTTCAAACAGCTGATTCTGGGGGTGTCAGCAGTCAGACCCCACTGATCAAACATTGATGACCTACCTAAAGGGTAGATTATTGATATCATGAAACCAGACAACCCCTATATGATAGCCACATGACTATAAGAAACCTATTGATTTCTAAGGAAGAGTTGTTGTAGGCGTGCTCTTTTGTGGGCATACTCTGTGACAAATGCAGAAGTCACTAACTGCAGAACAAGGGGGCAAGGTGTGTCTGCCACCTCTATTATCTACTGTACCATTGGCTTTATAACAGAGGTGCTTTCTTCCTTGTGATGCTAATAACTTAAAAGTGATCAGGAAGTATCTGCTTATTGTGAGGCAACGTGAAATCAGCAATATCGTAGCAATTATTTTTTTATATAGCTAGTAACAAGGAAAATTAAATGTGAGTAATTGGACCTAGTCAATTGAAGGACAGTTCAGCCATGAACATCAGGCTGTACTTACCAATTCTGGTGCCATTTCGTAAATGGCTTGATGCATATTGCGTATTTATATTTGTGACATAATCCCCTGAAATAGAAAATAGCACATAAGCCCTTGCTTGAATAATCAGAATGAAAACTATAGCACAACCTTTTCAGTACTAGCACTTACCTAACTCGGGATCACTTGTAGGTAGCTCACATGTAGTATTATAATTTGTATTGTTTATATCCTTGAAAACATCAAATGTGCTCGTCACAGAGTTAAAAAAATCTCTGGGTACAAATTCCCCATCTGAGACATTATCTAAATATTCCTCGATAAAGTCCTGTAAAGAGAAAAAGGAAAGTCACTATACAACTCAACCTGTGTTACTCTATTGGGTAGACTGATAACCTGAAGGCTTTAAAGACTCACAGTAATCCTTTCCAGCTCCTGGGAGTCTTAAGCATAATTAATGTGCAGAATGAATTTTAAATATTTAAGTACAATATTCACAGGATGCATATGAAATCACAAGAGGCCATGTTATTGCTACTGGGTTAAGTTCTTTCACCTATCTGCACACGCACGGAAGAATGTGCTGCTTATTCCAGCAATTATGTCTTGGCCTGCAGCTACATTCTCTGCTCTGTGGGGGGGCCCTCAGCTTCTTTCATAGTTTAAAAAAAACAAAAAAACATCTATTACTGTAGTGTTTTAGATACATTTTTGGCAAATTTATGTTGAACTTGTCCTTACTGTCTTTTCTTGACTTGAAGGCATACAGGAAATGTAGCATTGTACCATGTTAGCCATTATTAGAGACAGGAAGAAGAGGAATTACAGTGATATCCTTTATTCTTAAACAGAATTCAATTGTGAGCTTGTATTGGACTCTTATGAAAAGATACCATATCTTAATATGCGGCATAAAGGAAACTAACAAGTCTTGAGAGGTTGCCATACAAGATATCACTTTAGCTTTGCTTTGTCAGTTGTAGGGTGCCATACTATGTTATCTAGGGTGCCGTACTATGGTATCCATTAGTAAATGGCTATACAGCACAATATCACTGCTTCTATGAAGTGACTCTTAGGCCTGTTTCATACAAGCATGGCCAGTCCAGGAAACCTGGACTGAACACTGATCCTTTGACCTGAATGCCATAGCATCATAATGACTTAATAAGTACCATAATACAATAAGTCTACTGTATGGTACTCACATAATGTCGTCAGTAAAAGTACAGTATACCCACAGCCAGGCAGAAATTCACAGCATCCTATATCATTATGGTGCTGGGGCAAATGAGCCATGTTCGGTCAAGGAAGTGTGGCCGTCACACAGAATGTTTACCAGACCATACACACTCATGTGAAGTAGGCCCAAGTCAAAAGAAACCCAAAATATATTTATAATAGTCAATATAAATAAGAATGCAATACAAAACAGACAAAGCTCATTTCACTTACTGCTTAGTCTACTAGATGCTATTACATGGGTCAAATACTGAAGACATTAATAAAGAAACAACCATTGCCCAATATTGACCTTCAAATTGTTTGTGGAAGCATGAAATAAAATCAATTACCATTTGCTCATTGAGATTGACACAGTTCCTGATCTCTCGGAAAATTAGGGACAGGTCTCCTAAGATTTTATAATTTTGTGATGTATTAGAGAATCTGTTTACAAGTGCTTCGAGGCGACTTGACAATTCATGCACCATCACGTATAACCAGCAGTGTTTTGCCTGCAACAGAAAAAATACAAATAAATACATACAAAAAATAAAAATAAAAAATAAAAAAAAAGGCAGACTGAAGGCATATTTCAGGAGCATATACAGCATCCTTGTAAATTAAGCTCTTCTGATGTCAAATATTTAAAAAAAAAAGTTGGGCCCCAAGCAATTATTATAATAACAAAATGATCCAAGAACATAATATCAAAAAAGCAAATTATTCTTCAACTTAATTACTAACTAGCCTTTCTTTTATTCAATACAGATGTTCATTGCTTCAGACACTCAATTTTGGCCAGAGTGAATGTTTTTGCGTCACTAAAAATGCTCAGCATAGTTTTGTACATTACAACAACGTTTCTGTAAGGAATGACTATATGGATGATTTGTCTGTACTGTGGCATCTGTGATATAATTTCCGTAGGAGCTTAACATCGCTAAGCTGTACAGTATGAACCCTACTCTTAGGCTGGTCATAAAAATTAGATACTGTCCAGCCAACACTCCCCAATGCACATGGAGCCTTGGCTTGGCAACATGTGCATGCATCTGAAAATGAGAAGAGGGGAGTAAACCCCTGCCAGGCACCCCTGGCTCTAGAACAAAAGAATTGGGCTTGTTGAAATACAAACTGGGGAGAATCAAGCATCACCCCATACACATTAGTTGGTCAGCAGGTCCAACTGCTGAAATTGAAGGATTTTGCCATCATTAATAAACACTCTATTTATGAGAAAATATGTCCATGCATTGAAGCATTGCTAGCATAAAAGACGAGAAAGCCAAATTAATGCAACGGCTTGTGCATTTGAGCCTACTAATCAATCAATCTAGGGTCAAGGCTCCAATGACATAGTAATTGGACCCTGAAATACCTGCCCATCTGGACCCACTACTGCTCTGACCACCACTTGTTGACAAGCTACCTGGAGGTCAGTAAAATTTGTGTACCTGAACATATTTAATTTGTGGATACCTGGTAAGGGTGAACTTTTGTCACCAATTGTTAGCTTAACTCCACTGTAGTTGTAAAAGTCTTGCTAAATGTTTGTTCACAGAGTTCTGTGGAATTTACTTTTAGCAGAGTCATTTCAATGGATTTTATAGATGCGGTCTCATAAACAACAGGTTTCAGGACTATGGGGGCCCTTTGTCACACTGCAGAGACAGCATCTGTTTCTTCAATATCAAAAACATTTTATTGTTGTACCTAAACTGGGCATACAAATTCAATAGCGACCGTTTAGCAGACATCTCTCTCTCCCCCTATTCCTTAACAACTCCCCTGTAGACATTTGGATCAGCCATAATTGTATGTGTATTCTATGTGGGAGTGAAGAAAGTAGTTGTTAGATGCCTCTGGTGGCAGCTTACCTCCGAAAAGAACTAAAGGATCAGACAAAAATAGTCATTTTGTTTGGTTCTTCTCTCACTTAACATCATCTATCAGGGGAGAGTAGGGAGCGCCCCACATACTAGAGTAGTAAAGTGAGCCTCTTTATACCTTTGGTATGAGTCTATTGAGTTTTAACCAGACATACTTACCCTACGAGTGCCTCTTTCTCCTGCCACTACTGCTGCTACATTGGACAGGCAAAACATAGATGACACATTAGTCAGCATGTTGAGGGCAACCCAGGCAGTACACTAACTTAGGCATGCTGACAGCATTGCTCACTCTTGCAGTATGTCTTTAAAGTAAGTTTGTACTTTATCTGTTATACATTCTGTTTTTGTTAATTAAATGCTGCATCCATATAATCGTTAAAAGATGTTATGGTATAAAATACTGTATAATAATGTATTTCACCATTTCTCGACCTGTTTTGTACTGGCACTCCAACTCTGCACACACTGTTGCATCATTTGAAATATATGGTGTTCGGGAATCCTGAAAATTTTGTGTCAAACCCTGTGGGAAATTCTCAACTTCTCCAACCTTCCTAAGCAAAGATATTACTAGTTGTTGTGGTTCATATTAGCAGCGGATTCCTTAAATTTTACATACTACTGTTTTATAACTAGGTCTCTAAAGTAGGAAAAGGGAAATATTGGGGTAAAGGCTTGTTGGGGTAAACTCATTATCCTTTAAAAATACATACATTTTTGCAATTTAAGAAACCAGATCATAATGTAAGTTGAGATAATACATACCACAAGAGGTCACCATATGACCGCAACATTTTTCCCCAAAACAAACAAACAAACAATGAACCAGTGAAAGGACTTGGTGAATAAGTAATTTTGCAGGTAAGCCTTGGATAAACCAACAAGGGTATTACAGAGACTGGCAGGGCATGTTGCAAGTTGCAGTTAAACAATGCCACAGGTTTCTTAAGCCTGACCTTGCTCACGTAAACTTCTCTAAAATCCAATTGAATACTTAAAAAACCCACACATGTACATATTTAATGAGCTTTATCACAGACAAAAAAATTGCATGATGTTACCAATGATACATTTAATTACAATAGATAAAAGTTAAATTAAGCACTGATCACTGTAAGGGCATAAGATTTTCCCTTATGGAAATTAGTAAATCCAGACTCGTTCTATCAGATATACAGTAGCTGTCTACACTTCTTTGTTATTCAACATCACCAAGTACTGGAATTTTGAGAAGTGGAGGTCAAAGAGAATAGGAATCTTTCTGGAATCCATTTTAATTTGCCTATTAAAAAAGTTGATCAACTGGTATTTCGAGTTAAGAAGTTTCATTCCAATTTACACACACACAAAAAAAGTCCTCATTAAGACACGTTACTGCAATAAATAATCTGCATTTCCATATAGATACAGCTATTAGCATGAACATCAGCATGTAAATCATAATCTCGAATCTTCTTTGCAAAAAAATAAATAAATAATTATATATATATATATATACAGACGTGGACAAAATTGTTGGTACCCTTTGGTCAATGAAAGAAAAAGTCACAATGGTCACAGAAATAACTTTAATCTGACAAAAGTAATAATAAATTAAAATTCTATAAATGTTAACCAATGAAAGTCAGACATTGTTTTTCAACCATGCTTCAACAGAATTATGTAAAAAAATAAACTCATGAAACAGGCATGGACAAAAATGATGGTACCCCTAACTTAATATTTTGTTGCGCAACCTTTTGAGGCAATCACTGCAATCAAACGCTTCCTGTAACTGTCAATGAGACATCTGCACCTCTCAGCAGGTATTTTGGCCCACTCCTCATGAGCAAACTGCTCCAGTTGTGTCCGGTTTGAAGGGTGCCTTTTCCAGACTGCATGTTTCAGCTCCTTCCAAAGATGCTCAATAGGATTGAGGTCAGGGCTCATAGAAGGCCACTTTAGAATAGTCCAATTTTTTCCTCTTAGCCATTCTTGGGTGTTTTTAGCGGTGTGTTTTGGGTCATTGTCCTGTTGCAAGACCCATGACCTGCGACTGAGACCAAGCTTTCTGACACTGGCTAGTACATTTCTCTCTAGAATTCCTTGATAGTCTTGAGATTTCATTGTACCCTGCACAGATTCAAGACACCCTGTGCCAGACGCAGCAAAGCAGCCCCAGAACATAACAGAGCCTCCTCCATGTTTCACAGTAGGGACAGTGTTCTTTTCTTGATATGCTTCATTTTTTCGTCTGTGAACATACAGCTGATGTGCCTTGGCAAAAACTTCGATTTTTGTCTCATCTGTCCACAGGACATTCTCCCAGAAGCTTTGTGGCTTGTCAACATGTAGTTTGGCATATTCCAGTCTTGCTTTTTTATGATTCGTTTTCAACAATGGTGTCCTCCTTGGTCGTCTCCCATGTAGTCCACTTTGGCTCAAACAACGACGGATGGTGCGATCTGACACTGATGTTCCTTGAGCATGAAGTTCACCTTGAATCTCTTTAGAAGTCTTTCTAGGCTCTTTTGTTACCATTCGGATTATCCGTCTCTTAGATTTGTCATCAATTTTCCTCCTGCGGCCACGTCCAGGGAGGTTGGCTACAGTCCCATGGATCTTAAACTTATGAATAATATGTGCAACTGTACTCACAGGAACATCTAGTTGCTTGGAGATGGTCTTATAGCCTTTACCTTTAACATGCTTGTCTATAATTTTCTTTCTGATCTCTTGAGACAGCTCTTTCCTTTGCTTCCTCTGGTCCATGTCGAGTGTGGTACACACCATATCACCAAACAACACAGTGATTACCTGGAGCCATATATATAGGCCCAATGGCTGATTACAAGGTTGTAGACACCTGTGATGCTAATTAGTGGACACACCTTGAATTAACATGTCCCTTTGGTCACATTATGTTCTGTGTTTTCTAGGGGTACCATCATTTTTGTCCATGCCTGTTTCATGAGTTTATTTTTTTACATAATTCTGTTGAAGCATGGTTGAAAAACAATGTCTGACTTTCATTGGTTAACATTTATAGAATTTTAATTTATTATTACTTTTGTCAGATTAAAGTTATTTCTGTGACCATTGTGACTTTTTCTTTCATTGACCAAAGGGTACCAACAATTTTGTCCACGTCTGTATATATATATATATATATATATATATATATATATATATATATATATATATAATTTTATTAAATGGGGAATTGTTTGAAAATAGAGCATAATAGGGCGCTCAGGGTGTTACATAGGTCCTGTACATGTATATGCCTTTGTTATGATAGAATTATATTCTAATATACATTGTAAATGCGTTAAAGGGCTATTTCAAATCAGAACATGCTATAAATAACAGGAGACCAAGCAGTAGGGAAAGCGTACGATGCTCGGTTGCATATCTAGAGGTATGGCCAGTAAAAGAGGAAGATTGTGGTCCTGCCGTATAGAGCTCCAGTGAGAACGCTCCTGGTGTACTCTGTTCCATTATGGAGACCTCACTCACAAAAAGACAATGGTAAAATAGAACTGGTCCAAAGACAGGCTAATATAGATCTTCATTTGCATAGGGAAATGGGGGACACAACTGAAACATTTAAGTATGTTAAAGGGTTAAATAAGGGTCCAGGAGGAAAGTATTTGTAACAAGTACCTGAACAAAAGAAGGGGGCACAATCTGAAATTAGTTTAGAAGCCCTGTCAGAAAATATTTATTTACTGGAAGAGTAGTAGATTATACTTGGAGCAAACGTGGTTCTAAATTCTACAGTAACTGAATATAAACCTACCTGGAATAAAACTAGATCACTCCAAGAATAAAAAGGAAATATAATGGCAGATTAGAGGTACATTCTTCCGTTTCTATGCCTCTTCAATGACACATGTCAGAATGACCTTTTAATGGGGGTGTCCAGGTTTAAGAGTTTGTTTCCCATAGTGTTCCTAATACTGGACATAAAATAACTGTACATCCGTTTTTTGTTTTTATAAAAAAAAAAAAAAAACATTTGGTGCCTTATTATTGTTACTGCTGCCTGATGCCCTTGCTAACCATATGCAAACCTTGCAAGCCACCCACTTTGTACAGTGCTACATCTAGTTCTATTAATGAATATGTGACCTGGTCACCGCTCTGTAAAATGAACAGGGAGAAGGCCACATAAGGATAATAATAATAATAATAATAATAATAATAATAATAATAATAAATCCTGAGGACACCTCAAGGAAATTAATTAATTTTCATGGGGGAATGACTGGGAAGGTATCACAATTAACAGGTTATCATATCACAGTATTTACCACTAGATAATAGTTTACATATTAGGTGAAATTAGTTCATTAGTTTATAGCAGGTGTGCACAACCTTTCCTGGTTCAAGGGCCATTTTATTCAGCCTGTACCACTCCCAAGGGCTGCAATAAAAAAACTTAAAAGGAGTTTTACCATCTAAGACATTTTATGACATATCAAAAGTACTATACATGCCAAAAATGTCTAATAGTTGCTGCTATATGCACCACTTACTTTCTCTCTGTCTTTGAATGTAAAGAGGTATCTCTGAGGGAAAGGGAACCATCTTGCTAGCTCCACCTTTTGGAAGCGTGTCCCCATTAGCAAAAGTCTGACTTTAACTAGACATGGGTCACGACAAGGTAAGGTAACCAAGCCAAATATCCATCTGTAGACAACTGTGTTGGGTGCTTGCCCCTTGTCACTATAGAGTAGGGTTCTGTATGACTGAGTGTGATGACTTGGATGCAGCTTAAGCAGGATATGGCTCTCCTAAGAGACCAGTTGTGTATGGAGCTCCCTAGTGGCAATGGTCCGTGGGAAAATAATCTGCAAAGAGGTATCTCCCAGGGAAATTGAATCATCTCACTGGTGCCACCTTTTGGAAGTGGCCCCCTACGAGAAAAAAAATTCTGACTTTTTAACAAGCCTTGGACATGACAAGGGAAAACAGCCAAGCCAAATATCTATCTATATACAGCTATTTTGGGTGCTTGCATCTTATCAGTACAGAGTGGAATTGTGACTGCTTGAGTCAAATGCCTTAGATGCAGCATAGGCAGTACCCTGCCTAAACAATCTTGAAAAGTACATGTGAGAAGCCATTAGATATAGACCAGCATGTATGTGACCAGATGGCTGGAGGCTGTTTTTACTTTTTTGCTTTTGGGTTTGTCATGTGCTGTTATACGGTAAATGCCACATGGATATAAAAGCTAGATAAAGTATGCATTATAAGAAAAACAGGTCAAATGGTTCACACAAACTACTCCAGTATTACACAGGAAAATGTGACTGACCATATGCGGAGGTTGACAGATCTACATGTGGTTTTCCAGAAGGAAGTAACAAAAAGTATAAGGGGGCAAAAGTCAAATCATTAGGCTGTTGTCTAAAATACTTCAGCTGCACTGTGGTCATTTTTTACATTCATTTATGACAGTTCACAGTATGCTGGCAGTGCCCTAAAGCAAGCAAAACAAACCATGTTTCTTGCATGGCTAGTTTCATGGGGATGTTGTAGAAAATACAAAGTTCATAACTATTGCCATCAAAATGACCATGTATTAACCCCTTAAGGACATAGGACGTACCGGTACGCCCTATTTCCCGAGTCCTTAAGGACCAAGGACGTACCGGTACGTCCTGACTTTAAAATCGGCATTCCGGCGCCGCAGGGGTTAATTTGAACAGGATGCCGGCTGAAATCATTCAGCCGGCATCCTGTTAAAACGCCAGGGGGGGTCATGTGACCCCCCCGTGTCGGCGATCGCAGCAAACCGCAGGTCAATTCAGACCTGCGGTTTGCTGCGCTTTTTGCAGTTTCTGATCCCCGCGGTCCCTGACCGCGGGGATCAGAAACTTTAGAGTGTCTAAAATCAATATAGTACACCCCCCCCTGCACCCCTGCATGATTTGATGGCAGCGGGTGGTGCAGGGGGGGTGTCGCAGGCGGTGGGGGCGTTGCGGGAGGCGGGCGGTGCGGCAGGCGGGATCGCGATCCCCCGCCCGCCTCCCATTGAATAATCGTTGGTGTACAGTGGGTCTACCAGGGTGCCAGCACATTGCTGGCACCCTGGTATAAACGGCTGACATCGTTGATGCGATGTCAGCCGTTTAACCCTTTCCATACAGCGGTCCGTACGGACCGCTGTATGGAAAAGGTTAACAGTAAAAGGGAGCTCCCTCCCTCTCTGTGCCTTTGCAGCCCCCCGATGGGAGAGGGAGAGAGCCCCCAGACAGCCCCCCCAGAGCCCCGTCCTTACCCTTCCCCGTCTGCGCAGTTCTGACCATAACTGAGCAGACGGGGAAGGTTCCCATGACAACAGGACGCCTGCTCAGGCGTCCTGCTGTCCATGGTGCTGAACAGATCTGTGCTGAAAGCATAGATCTGTTCAGTGTAAGTAAAATACAGTTACAGATACCTATATAGGTTCTGTACTGTATTATACAGACATCAGACCCACTGGATCTTCAAGAACCAAGTGGGTCTGGGTCAAAAAAAAATAAAAAATAAGTGAAAAAAGTTAAGATAAAAAAAAAAAAAAAACATTTATCACTGAATAAAAATAAATAAAATAAACTACACATATTAGGTATAGCCGCGTCCGTAACGACCTGATCTATAAAACGGTCATGTTACTTTCCCCGCACAGTGAACGCCATAAAAATAAGAAAATAAAAACTATGAGAAAATTGAAATTTTGCCCACCTTACTTCCCAAAAAAGGTAATAAAAGTGATCAAAAAAGTTGCATGTACGCCAAAATAGTACCAAACCGTCATCTCATCCCGCAAAAAATTTGACCCTACTCAAGATAATCGCCCAAAAACTGAAAAAACTATGGCTCTTAGACTATGGAAACACTAAAACATCATTTTTTTTGTTTCAAAAATAAAATCATTGTGTAAAACCTACATAAATAAAAATAAAGTATACATATTAGGTATTGCCGCGTCCGTATCGACCGGCTCTATATAAATATCATATGACCTAACCCCTCAGGTGACCACCATAAAAAATAAAAATAATAAATTGTGCAAAAAAAGCAATTTTTTGCCATCTTACGTCACAAAAAGTGTAATAGCAAGCGATCAAAAAGTCATATGCACCCCAAAATAGTGCGAATCAAACTGTCATCTCATCCCGCAAAAAATTAGACCCTACTCAAGATAATCGCCCAAAAACTGAAAAAACTATGGCTCTCAGACTATGGAGACACTAAACAATTTTTTGGTTTTAAAAATGAAGTTATTGTATAAAACTTACATAAATAAAAAAAATTGTATACATATTAGGTATCGCTGCATCCGTGACAACCTGCTCTATAAAATTACCACGTGATCTAACCTGTCAGATGAATGTTGTAAATAACAAAAAAAAAACGTGCCAAAAAAGCTATTTCTTGTTACCTTGCCGCACAATAAGTGTAATATAGAGCAACCAAAAATCATATCTACCCTGAACTAGTACCAACAATACTGCCACCCTATTCCGTACTTTCTAAAATGGGGTCACTTTTTTGGAGTTTCTACTCTAGGGGTGCATCAGGGGGGCTTCAAATAGGACATGGTGTCAAAAAAACCAGTCCAGCAAAATCTGCCTTCCAAAAACCGTATGGCATTCCTTTCCTTCTGCTCCCTGCCGTGTGCCCGTACAGCGGTCTACAACCACATATGAGGTGTTTCTGTAAACTACAGAATCAGGGCCATAAATAATGAGTTTTGTTTGGCTGTTAACCCTTGCTTTGTAACTGGAAAAAAAATATTAAAATGGAAAATCTGCCAAAAAAGTTAAATTTTGAAATTGTATCTCTATTTTCCATTAAATCTTGTGCAACACCTAAAGGGTTAACAAAGTTTGTAAAATCAGTTTGAATACCTTGAGGGGTGTAGTTTCTTAGATGGGGTAACTTTTATGGAGTTTCTACTCTAGGGGTGCATCAGGGGGCTTCAAATGGGACATGGTGTCAAAAAACCAGTCCAGCAAAATCTGCCTTCCAAAAACCGTATGGCATTCCTTTCCTTCTGCGCCCTGCCGTGTGCCCGTACAGCGGTCTACAGCCACATATGAGGTGTTTCTGTAAACTACAGAATCAGGGCCATAAATAATGAGTTTTGTTTGGCTGTTAACCCTTGCTTTGTAACTGGAAAAAAAATATTAAAATGGAAAATCTGCCAAAAAAGTGAAATTTTGAAATTGTATCTCTATTTTCCATTAAATCTTGTGCAAGACCTAAAGGGTTAACAAAGTTTGTAAAATCAGTTTTGAATACCTTGAGGGGTGTAGTTTCTTAGATGGGGCCACTTTTATGGAGTTTCTACTCTAGGGGTGCATCAGGGGGCTTCAAATGGGACATGGTGTCAAAAAAACTGTCCAGCAAAATCTGGCTTCCAAAAACCATACAGCGTACCTTTCACTCTACGCCCCGCTGTGTGGCCGTACAGTAGTTTACGGCCACATATGGGGTGTTTCTGTAAACGACAGAGTCAGGGCAATAAAGATACAGTCTTGTTTGGCTGTTAACCCTTGCTTTGTTAGTGGAAAAAATGGGTTAAAATTGAAAATTAGGCAAAAAAATGAAATTCTCAAATTTCATCCCCATTTGCCAATAACTCTTGTGCAACACCTAAAGGGTTAACGAAGTTTGTAAAATCAGTTTTGAATACCTTGAGGGGTGTAGTTTCTTAGATGGGGTCACTTTTATGGAGTTTCTACTCTAGGGGTGCATCAGGGGGCTTCAAATGGGACATGGTGTCAAAAAAACTGTCCAGCAAAATCTGGCTTCCAAAAACCATCCGGCGCACCTTTCACTCTACGCCCCGCTGTGTGGCCGTACAGTAGTTTACGGCCACATATGTGGTGTTTCTGTAAACGGCAGAGTCAGGGCAATAAAGATACAGTCTTTTTTGGCTGTTAACCCTTGCTTTGTTAGTGGAAAAAAATGGGTTAAAATTGAAAATTAGGCAAAAAAATGAAATTCTCAAATTTCATCCCCATTTGCCAATAACTCTTGTGCAACACCTAAAGGGTTAACAGAGTTTGTAAAATCAGTTTTGAATACCTTGAGGGGTGTAGTTTATAGAATGGGGTCATTTTTGGGCGGTTTCTATTATGTAAGCCTTGCAAAGTGACTTCAGAGCTGTAGTGGTCCCTAAAAATTGGGTTTTTGTAAATTTCTGAAAAATTTCAAGATTTGCTTCTAAACTTCTAAGCCTTGTAACATCCCCAAAAAATAAAATATCATTCCCAAAATAATTCAAACATGAAGTAGACATATGGGGAATGTTAAGTCATCACAATTTTTGGGGGTATTACTATGTATTACAGAAGTAGAGAAACTGAAACTTTGAAATTTGCTAATTTTTCCAAATTTTTGGTAAATTAGGTATTTTATTATGCAAAAAAATTAATTTTTTTGACTTTATTTTACCAGTGTCATGAAGTACAATATGTGACGAAAAAACAATCTCAGAATGGCCTGTATAAGTAAAAGCGTTTTAAAGTTATCAGCACTTAAAGTGACACTGGTCAGATTTGCAAAAAATGGCCTGGTCCTTAAGGTGAAAATGAGCCTGGTCCTTAAGGGGTTAAAAAAAATCCAGACAAAAAAAAAAAAACACATTTCTAAACATACAATACACCAGCTGCATTGACCTATTGGCCTTATGTGGTGATAAAGATCCTGCACTCCAGCATGAAACTGCTGTTATAGATTACTTGTCATGTCCAGATAACTGATACATGAAAGACAGACTATACAGTATATATGTAGTTGTATATACACATCACTGTAGTAGGCCTGCTAGTGTACATATTTGTGACTACAGGGTCAAAACTTTAGATGATGTTATCTACTATACACACATTCCAGTTTTAATAACTTATGACCTCTTGTTCCTTTTCCAACATGCCTGTCTCAGCAGTACATTGATGGGTAGCTAAGGATCAAATTCTGGGATGATTAAGATCAAAAGAGGACTCAGTGAAGTATTGTGTTTTTGTTAAGATTAAGAAAAACGAATTTAACCTAGTTACATATTTAGTGGGTTTAAAAAAAAAAAAAATTACTCTATCAACTTCAACTGTTTAAACTTAAAAAGCCAAGTTGATTATGAGGAAGATAAACACCACTCTTAAAAGGAAATGTATCATCAGAACAATGACCTGTTGCTTAAATCACGTTTTTCTATTTAACATATATTTAAAGAATTTTTAATTAACGTACAGTACAGACCAAAAGTTTGGACACACCTTCTCATTCAAAGAGTTTTCTTTATTTTCATGACTGAAAATTGTAGATTCACACTGAAGGCATCAAAACTATAAATTAACACATGTGGAATTATATACATAACAAAAAAAAGTGTGAAACAACTGAAAATGTGTCATATTCTAGGTTCTTCAAAGTAGCCACCTTTTGCTTTGATTACTGCTTTGCACACTCTTGGCATTCTCTTGATGAGCTTCAAGAGGTAGTCACCTGAAATGGTCTTCCAACAGTCTTGAAGGAGTTCCCAGAGATGCATAGCACTTGTTGGCCCTTTTGCCTTCACTCTGAGGTCCAGCTGACCCCAAACCATCTTGATTGGGTTCAGGTCTGGTGACTGTGGAGGCCAGGTCATCTGGCGCAGAACCCAATCACTCTCCTTCATGGTCAAATAGCCCTTACACAGCCTGGAGGTGCGTTTGGGGTCATTGTCCTGTTGAAAAATAAATGATAGTCCAACTAAACGCAAACCGGATGGAATAGCATGCCGCTGCAAGATGCTGTGGTAGCCATGCTGGTTCAGTATGCCTTCAATTTGGAATAAATTCCCAACAGTGTCACCAGCAAAGCACCCCCACACCATCACACCTCCTCCTTGCTTCACGGTGGGAACCAGGCATGTAGATTCCATCCGTTCACCTTTTCTGCGTCGCACAAAGACACGGTGGTTGGAACCAAAGATCTCAAATTTGGACTCATCAGACCAAAGCACAGATTTCCACTGGTCTAATGTCCATTCCTTGTGTTCTTTAGCCCAAACATGTCTCTTCTGCTTGTTGCCTGTCCTTAGCAGTGGTTTCCTAGCAGATATTTTACCATGAAGGCCTGATTCACACAGTCTCCTCTTAACAGTTCTAGAGATGTGTCTGCTGCTAGAACTCTGTGTGGCATTGACCTGGTCTCTAATCTGAGCTGCTGTTAACCTGCGATTTCTGAGGCTGGTGACTCGGATGAACTTATCCTCCGCAGCAGAGGTGACTCTTGGTCTTCCTTTCCTGGGGCGGTCCGCATGTCAGCCAGTTTCTTTGTAGCGCTTGATGGTTTTTGTGACTGCACTTGGGGACACTTTCAAAGTTTTCCCAATTTTTCGGACTGACTGACCTTCATTTCTTAAAGTAATGATGGCCACTCGTTTTTCTTAGCTGCTTTTTTCTTGCCATAATACAAATTCTAACAGTATATTCAGTAGGACTATCAGCTGTGTATCCACCTGACTTCTCCACAACGCAACTGATGGTCCCAAACCCATTTATAAGGCAAGAAATCCCACTTATTAAACCTGACAGGGCACACCTGTGAAGTGAAAACCATTTCAGGTGACTACCTCTTGAAGCTCATCAAGAGAATGCCAAGAGTGTGCAAAACAGTAATCAAAGCAAAAGGTGGCTACTTTGAAGAACCTAGAATATGACATATTTTCAGTTGTTTCACACTTTTTTTGTTATGTATATAATTCCACATGTGTAAATTCATAGTTTTGATGCCTTCAGTGTGAATCTACAATTATCATAGTCATGAAAATAAAGAAAACTCTTTGAATGAGAAGGTGTGTGTGTATATATATATATATATATATATATATATATATATATATATATATATATATATATATATATATATATATATATATATATATATATCTTATAGCCACACATTTATAATGGATTAAAAAAAATTTAAAAAAAATACACTACACATTTTTTATATCACCACGCCCGTAACGCTCTGATCTATGGCCAATCGCAGCGCACAGCTCATAGCCTGGGAGTCCCAGGCTATGAGCTGTGCGCTACGATTGGCCAGCGCTGCAGCAAGGGACAACCCTAATACAAAATCTCCGCCCAGTACAACAGAGGCAGCTGCAGACACCGGAGCCTATACCGGGCAAACGGAGCGGCGCCCAGACATACTAGTAAGTGCAGGGGGACCCCTGGGCGCCGCTCTGCCCACTGATATAGTTAGTTTTTAGTTTTTAAACTAGTGAAAGGTCCTCTTTAAGCAATAAAGAAAAATGGCTGGGTTGTTATGGAAACCTGGAGTAAAACTGTGTTTATGACAGTTGGGATTTGAAGAGAAAGACTTGCAGGATTGTATTAGCTAATGTGGGTTATTTTTGGGGAATCTCTCAGGAACGGTACGTCCTAGAGAGCCGATCTAAAATCTTCCCGGGTACCTGTGTGGTGAAGATCGGTCCAGTCGTTTGGTCGTGCATAAAGAACATCCAGAAATTATATAATTTATATACATATATAATAATGTTAAGGGGGTATTTCCATTGCAGACATTGATGGCATATGTATGGGACCTTACCCTATCCGATATTTATGGCATATTCTAGAGTTGCACCTACTGTATCTCCAGAATGGGCCCCCTCTGAAGTGATAGAGAGCACACTATGTAAGTGGGACCACTCTCCAGTCCCCCGCTATGGGAGTTCTGAAAATAGCACCAATTAAGCCATTTCCAGCACTCCCATTGTGGTGAAGAGTTGGCCGTACATGTGTGGTGCTCACTCTATTCACTGCTATGGGACTTCCAAAAATAGCCGAGTACTGAATGGGCGATGGCCAAATCCCTAATCCCTTTATCTATCAGTCTGAAAGTGAATAAATGGGATTCATTTAGGATTTGTCTAAATATCAGTAGTAATACTATAAGTCAGAGCCAGTGAAATTGTATTTTTATTCTTGAAGATATTGCACTACTCATCTGAATTTCCTTCTCAATTAGAATGGCTTTTATGAGAATATTTCCATATTAAATACTTGTGACTTGTGCTTCCGTCATGGCAGTAAAGTTTTGATAGCATTTGCATGACTGAAGCTATTAAGTTTCATTAAAATGCCTTAGGAGAGGTGCCAAACAACAGATGTCTGTAGCCAGTGTCAAGCTTTGGACTTTATGTGTGATGTGAAGTCCTGAGAGTTCTGTATGCAGTGCTCTGTATTTCCAACCAGAGGGGTTAGAATGTTGGCTAAGTATTTAGCCATGGTGTACTGTAGGTCACCAAGTTGATGCTGCTGAAAAGGGGTACCTTCCTTGTGTATCTTAGCAAGTCTATATGCTGTATAATGCTATATTGGGTACCTTCTTAGTACTTCATATGCGTTATCACTCAGAAGTGTGGTCACCGTAGCATGGTAGTCAAACGTATTGACTACATGCGTGCATCTTCCTTTATTAGCGGGCAGCATAGATATTTTTGGATCTTTCTTGAGCGTTGTAATGGCCTTCCTTTCTTGTGCTGTGAGGCTGGATGGGGGTAGTTTAGCACTGGCTAAAGCTGCAGAAACTTTAAGACAGTTGTTCTGTCTCATCTTGTGCCACTGTTAACATAGATGGCTTCTGAGGCTGAGATAATATCCACCACTGGGATGGTATTGGGGACAATCACAAAATGCAACCTTTTCGCTATCTCCAGCTTGGTAAGAACACTGACAAATTCTCATCTTCATCTACTTTCCTTGGCATTGCCATGTCCAAGCTACATCCCTTTGATGTTATGCTTTAGGGCGGCAACTGTAAAGTTTGCCCGTCATACACATTCATTTAGCAATTGTTTCTGAGCCCATCGTAAAATTAGCTTAGCTCGTCTTCGAGAAAAAAAAAATACAAGCTTGTTGCTCTCACTTATTACTACTGATATACCATGACCTGGATGAATGAGGACCTTCACAGACGATCTGTGTAAATTATTTGTCTGGGTTGGAAAAATCATCAAAATATGTTATTATGGAATTCTGAATTAGTAGGAGGTCTTAATTCAGGAAGCCCATTTAGCAGCCAAATTGGCAAGAGAGTGGTCAATGCAATTCCCCGTTGTGGCACTACCACATAAAGTCACTTAGCTTCTTTTTGCACTATTTCCCAGTTTTATAAATGCAGTAGCAGTGTAAGCAATTGATGTTTTCATTCTGGCTATATCCAGGTCATGTGTATATTTATACATGTAAAGAACTTTTCTTCTTTTGTGTATTCTGCATATATATTATACATTGTACCATGTTTTTGAAGTTAGTATACCTGCAAAAATGTTTCACTACAGATATTTATAAGTTCCTGGACATAGCCATGGCAACCAGAATGAAGACATCTATTGTTTACACTGCTGGCTCCATTCAGAGAACCGGATATTTATGATATAAACTATTTCTATTGTGCAACAACTTTCTTTTATTTTATGTTTGAACAATATTATTTATAGAAAAGGGTATGAAAATTTTATTGCTAGACTATAGGCAGTTTAGGCAAGTCAAAAGAACAGAAGGAGTATTCTCATAATCAAGATGCTACACCATTTTGATTGATAGAAATAAAATATGTTAGAATTTTTTAGCTAGGACTACCACAAGTCATTAGAAAATATAGAGCTGGCAGGCTATTCTGACTGGCTGGTATGCATGGTATTTAACATGCAGAGCTGGCAGAATGAATGCCATTTTCCACCCTTGCGATCACAACATCCAAACAGCACACTAAAGACTCAAAAAATAAAAAAAACTTTCCAGCTTTTAGAATATCATATATTGGCATTCTCTTGTACTTCTATAATTTCATGACATTAAAACTACTACCATTAAACCAAAAGGTTATCTCTTTGAGAAGGTCATTCTCTTATGTAGACCAGACTTAATATAACAGATTTTATGTCCCCCCCCCCCCCCACCCATATTACACATACAGGACATCCTCTTTAATAAGACTACTGCCCTAGAAGACCACTTTTCAAAGCAATTTTGGGTAGACATCTCAAAGTGTATCTTCACTGTGTATCAAAGAATGTATCCCCAATAAAATGTAACATTATTTGATTATATTTTAAATATCCGCTCCATGTAAAGAGATGGTTAAGCATTTCATAATTGTTAGTTATTGTCCATGTGAACAACAGCACGCACATTGCAAAAGGCCTTGTCCACAGTTAATAATTCTGAACTGGAATTTCATACAGTCTTATCTATGTAAACTGCTTTTAGGAGAGGGTTGTCTACTTTAGAAAATCCCTTGTCACAATTGGTGTTGAAAGTGTTGACAATAACCTAAGTTGGAAGCACAGACACAGCTTTACTTGGGGTTGACTCAACAAAGAAACAGCTGTCCATGAGCTGACAAGACAGAATATCATCTTAGACATAGACCTCCAGTCAGAACCCCACATTCATTTTTGTATTAGCAAGAGCTTCTAAGAAAAGGTCAAGGGTGTTCCAAGGTAAACACCCAACCTGCACCTAAACCATTCAATCCCATTTAACTGAACTTTGCTCAGCATTTACAACATAGCGAGACAGTCTTACCAGATGATCCTTTGCTGGGACACGTTTCAGGCGCATAATGTAATCGTTTGGTAGATTTCCAACCTGACAATGACAAATAGAAACAGTTAGGGCTAATTGATCCAGTCATATAAACTCTACATTGACAAAAGCTTAAAATGGTTGAATTAGTGGGAACACATTAACTATTTTTAAAATGTGGTGTGTGTCGAGGTGATATTTTTGGTTTGCATTTGCCTACTGTCAGTGGGATCTAATGTGCGTGGGGGTGCCCAAACAGCAGATGTCCGTGGAATCACTAGAGACTCTGGAATCTTCGATGCCAAGTGCCAGACAAGATCAATGTCATCATGTCATCTTTTGGTGCTTTTTCTAGTCAGAACTCATAAAATTGACACAATGCACATATGTACTGTTAAGTCTGCAAGCATTCAGGAGAATAAATTAAAATGACTAAGGCTACCTTCACACTCGCGTTTGGTGCGGATCAGTCACGGAGCTGCACAAACACATCCGTTCAGATAATCAGATGCATGCATCCGTTCAGAACGGATTCATTTGTATTATCTTTAACATTGCCAAAACTGATCCGTCTTGAACACCATTAAAAGTCAATGGGGGACGGATCCATTTTCTATTGTGCCATATTGTGTCAGTGAAAATGGGTCCGTCCCCCATTGACTTACATTGTGTGTCAGGACGGATCAGTTTCGTCAGACGGACAACAAAACGCTGCAAGCACCCCAAAATCAGGCCACAATTTCACCCCAATTACAGAATCAAGGATTACTGGAATTTCTTAAGTATAAAAGAAAGCAAACAACCTAAAATCAGTAGTATTAGAATGCTTTTTAACTCCAACTAGAGCAGCAAGGTGTAATAGGATGGCTTCTCTTCAAGCCAAGCGTTACACGGTTCAAATGACCCCTGCACTCTTCCTATAGTGTGGATAAAGTCTCCCTAGTATCTCCCTTCCCTATCGCTAAGCTGTCCTTGAACTGTTGAAAACTAATGTTTTTCAAATAAAGTCTTTCTAGCACTTGTCATATCTGTCCCTATGCTCAGTTCACTGGAAAAATGGCATAAAACAGGCAGGATGAGGCTTTTTATAGGGATGTGACAGATATCTGCTGATTGGCTAGCTGCAAGGCATTATAGGTGATCCATTATTCCTGGGCTTCTTACTTTGACTTTGTAACATGTGCAGCAGCCATTTTAGATGAAATCCAATTTGTTACCACGACTCGGATTTGTGATGAATTAAATTTTTACTGAAATTTGGATCAAATTCCACTTTGTCAACTTTAACTTGCTTAACACTATATCTCCCTAATATCTATCAAATGTTTAACAAATTACAATAATTTTAAACTAAAAGATCATTAAAAGGGGTTGTCTGGGTTCAGAGCTGAACCCGGACATACCCATAATTTCACCAAGGCAGTTCCCCTGACTTGAGCATCGGAGCACTTCATGCTCCGATTGTCTCCCTTGCCCTGCGCAGGATCATGCAGGGCAAGGGCTCTTATTTACAATATCACACCGCCGGGCGGAGGCTTCCGCCCAGCAGTGCAGTTCAGTGACTTCAACGGCTCTGATGGGCGGGCTTTAGCGCTGCCCTAGCTGTTTTAAAGGCTAGAGCAGCGCTAAAGGCCGCCCATCAGTGCCAGTGAGGTCACTGGGCTCATTGCTGGGCGGAAGCCTCCACCTGGCAGCCCTAAGGAGAGCCCTGTAAGTCACCAGAACTCCACAAAATCTTTGCCCTGTGCTGAATTGCGCTCCGATGCACAAGCCAGATGGGCTGCCTGGGTGAAAATGGGGATATGCCCGGGTTCAGCTCTGAACCCAGACTGCCCCTTTAAATATAGCTAGTATACCTCTATATGACCAGAATTAATTGGATTACAAGAAAAAAAAAAGTGTCACTCATACATCTGGCCTTACTTGTTTCTAAGAATAACCATCCATACAGCATCTACATAAGGTCAGCAGGTTGTCTTTGTTCTTATCACTTGCCTACACAAATCAAGCACCAGCATATTGCAGAGCAATTTGCAATTGGAAATATTTTCATCATGCACAACAGAATTAGCCCTAAAGTCAAAAACAAATAGGTCAAGCTACAAGGTTAAGTGATTCATATCGAATTCCTTTTTTACCTAGTCAAATTTTAGGCTGAACAAAGCACAGAATAGAATGACTTTGCAGGAAAGCATGACCATGATCTATAACAGAAATGTAAATGAATCACTGGGCCATATAGTGTTACACTCTCCCAAGCGGGATTGTTCTTGTAAAGTTATAAGAATACATCTTTTCATATTACTGACAGGAATGCCTCTGTTGAGGACACCATGGCCTTGTAAAAACTGCAATGATGTATTTACTTTGGTGAGATAAAGGCATATGAATCTGCAAGTTATGAAAGGTCCAACACAAGATGAATTGAGCATGACAGAGCAGTTTTTTCCTCCTTAGGCTAGCCATACACAATAGATGGTGTTATTTAACAGATATTCCTCCTGACCCACCCCCATACAACCCTGGCTCAGCCAAGTGTGCATAGAGAGGAAGAGTTGAACCAATCCCATACATATTAGATCGTCATCAGGTCCACCACCGAAACCGTGCGGTTTAGCCAAGATTCATCTAATGTATATGGCTACCTCGAATTGAACTAATCACAATCATTGCGCTGTGAAGTACACACAGATGTTTAATAGTAGGGAAGTGAAGCTTATAGATATATTGATTGACTAGTAAAGCATGAGCAGATTTATTACTGGCAAAAGAGCTCCTGCTTCCCACCAAAAGAAAGCCGTTTGCAGTTGTTGAATAATTGCACTAGTTTACCTCCCTTTACATGATAATATCTTGCCCAGTGTTTTCCAATGGTATTTGAAAGCCCAAACCATAGAAACATAGAATGTGTCTGCAAATAAGAACCATTTGGCCCATCTAGTCTGCCCAATATACTGAATACTATGGATAGCCCCTGGCCCTATATTATATGAAGGATGGCCTTATGCCTATCCCATGCATGCTTAAACCCCTTCACTGTATTTGCAGCTACCACTTCTGCAGGAAGGCGATTCCATGCATCCACTACTCTCTCAGTAACGTAATACTTCCTGATATTACTTTTAAACCTTTGCCCCTCTAATTTAAAGCCATGTCCTTGAAGTGAAAGATTCTGCACCACTTGTGTTTTGGAGTTACTTCTCGGTTTGTCTTCTCGTCTTGTTTTTGGCTTTCAAAGCTGATGCAAACATGTAAAATTGGCTACAGTTTGTAATCATTATCTTCACAACTGTCATTTATGACAGTTGGGTGAGAATTACACATTTATGGCAATACCCAATTGTATATAACATTTTTTGAGAAAAAAACTACAGTACTCTAACATTTATATCATCTTCCCGTTCCTTAAAGAGGTTGCCCCATGAAAAAAAAAAAAAAAATACAGTTTCCCAGCCAGCACCTAAATCAATACTTTTTAAATTGCCCATACTTTAATTTAAAATGTAGTATAGCTTTCTTTAATAAAATCTCTATGTATAGTGCCATCTGCTGTTCTTTTTTAATTTCTCTGTCCACGTCACTGAGGTGGACGAACATGCTCTGTATCATTCTTCAACTGTCACCAGCCCTATCTACTGTTAGAAGCTGTGACAGTTGCAGGCAGGAAGCTGCCCCCTAAGCTGTGATAGGGAGAGAACGGCAGCAGTCCCTTGAGATACCATCTAGCAGAGCAGTTGGAACAATTAATAGGGAGAGCTCTGAACCCAGGTATAGGGTTGGTTCTAGGTTTGTTAGAAAGAGATTGTACTATATGATGCCCGATTTGCATTTTCTACATAAACCCTTTAAATCATATAACCTTACAGTGCTCGACATTTCATGACAAATATGGGCGACTACTGTATATTGATTTATAAGATTTTGTAGTGGATTCAAAAAGTTTGTTTTAGTACTCAATGTCAACTGAGCATATTACAAAGCTGTTATTCAACAATCCAATCATGACAGTTACAGAAGAGAGCCAAATTTCGGGATTAGGGTTTTGGCTCAGATACGTTCATTATGAATTTGTGTTTGCATTGTAATTTTTTTCAAGAAGCTGGCAAAGCTTGTAGGAGTGGATGCAAACAAACCATCCCTAACTATATTTATTCACCAAACAAGGCAAATGATTTTTATAGCCAGGTGACTTCTTAGTAGCTATGTTTAAAAAAAGTCCTGACGCAATGCTCACAGTTCTACTGTCATCTATACAAAGTGGAGGAAGCCACTCAAAATCCTAAGCAAATACTTCAGAGAATGTAGCACATCAATTTACTAGAAATCTGTGTTACCTTTTGGTAACTATGACTTCATCACTGCTGTGTGATAGGATGATTTAAACTTATAAAGAACAATATATTTTTTTTGTTCATTATAAACAAAGACCTTTCCCTTTCATATTATAATTTATTCTTGGGATGGTCATGTAAGCTGAAAAAGTGACAAACAGTTTTCGCTCCCGATGTCCCCCCCACCCCCCTTTCATACAGATATCCATTTGGCTTGTCTTTCTGAACAGTGAGAAGAGAGAAATTAGACTCCTTTTGGCCATGGCTCAACTTCCTGAAAAAAAAAAAAAAGAAGGACCGGTCAAGTCAAATAACCTGATCATTATCTCACCCCGATATCTGCCTTCAGGAAGAGTTCAAAAACCCCCATACACACTGGATGGTCAGACAATCCAGCCCAAATTGGCAGCTTTGAAAGAGGTTGTCCTGGCTTTTCCTATTAGGCCATCATTATCATATCGGTGGGAGACCTACACCCGGCACCCCCGGTCAGTTGTATGTAGAGACGGCATGCGCAGTGCACACATACTGTCTCCCTTCTCACTACTGTATGGTCTATGGGATGGCAGCGGACAGGAAGAGAGAAGGGAGACGGCATGTGCACTCTGCGCACGTCATCTCCTCATACAGCTAAACGGCAGGGGTGCCGGGTGTCGGACCCCGCCAATCTGATATTGTTGACCCACGGTATACGGAGGATAGGTCATCAATAGAAAAAGCCCAGACAACCCCTTTAACCATTATAAGTTTACCATGTTTGGACAACTTAAATTGAGTGCTGTTTTATTTAACGTGGTCATGATTATAATCTTCCTTGACTATTTAAAAATCAGGATCATGTAACAATTTTATAAATTGACTGCTTCTACCAGGTTTGTGAATTTGAAGTAAAACCTGGTATTGCCATTAGAAATATTTTAAATCTGTAAAGTTTTATTGATTAAAGTTGAAAAAAAAAATCCTGAGGACACAGGATGAAAAGCATCACAACTATATAAAGCTAGCACCAGGTCTTCAATCACAAACAGCCAAGTTCCAACTGGAAAAACCATGTTCATTAAAACAGTATGATTACTACACTACAAGAGTCAGCTTCTCCAAATGACCAAGTACAAACCGGAATTCCCAAAAAGTTGGGACACTATACAAATCGTGAATAAAAACTGAATGCAATGATGTGGAGGTGCCAACTTCTAATATTTTATTCAGAATAGAACATAAATCACAGAACAAAAGTTTAAACTGAGAAAATGGACCATTTTAAAAGGGAAAAATATGTTGAATCAGAATTTCATGGTGTCAACAAATCCCCAAAAAGTTGGGACAAGGCCATTTTCACCACTGTGTGGCATCTCCCCTTCTTCTTACAACACTCAGACGTCTGGGGACCGAGGAGACCAGTTTCTCAAGTTTAGAAATAGGAATGCTCTCCCATTCTTGTCTAATACAGACCTCTAACTGTTCAATTGTCTTGGGCCTTCTTTGTTGCACCTTCCTCTTTATGATGCGCCAAATGTTCTCTATAGGTGAAAGATCTGGACCGCAGACTGGCCATTTCAGTACCCGGATCCTTCTCCTACGCAGCCATGATGTTGTGATTGATGCAGAATGTGGTCTGGCATTATCTTGTTGAAAAATGCAGGGTCTTCCCTGAAAGAGATGACGTCTGGATGGGAGCATATGTTGTTCTAGAACCCGAATATATTTTTCAGCATTGATGGTGCAACCCCATACCATCAGAGATGCAGGTTTCTGAACTGAGCGTTGATAACAACTTGGGTTGTCCTTGTCCTCTTTGGTCCGGATGACATGGCATCCCAGATTTCCAAAAAGAACTTTGAATCGTGACTCGTCTGACCACAGAACAGTCTTCCATTTTGCCACACTCCATTTTAAATGATCCCTGGCCCAGTGAAAACGCCTGAGCTTGTGGATCTTGCTTAGAAATGGCTTCTTCTTTGCACTGTAGAGTTTCAGCTGGCAACGGCGGATGGCACGGTGGATTGTGTTCACTGACAATGGTTTCTGGAAGTATTCCTGAGCCCATTCTGTGATTTCCTTTACAGTAGCATTCCTGTTTGTGGTGCAGTGTCGTTTAAGGGCCAGGAGATCACGGGCATCCAGTATGTTTTTACGGCCTTGACCCTTACGCACAGAGATTGTTCCAGATTCTCTGAATCTTCGGATGATGTTATGCACAGTTGATGATGATAGATGCAAAGTCTTTGTGATTTTTCGCTGGGTAACACCTTTCTGATATTGCTCCACTATCTTTCTGCGCAACATTGTGGGAATTGGTGATCCTCTACCCATCTTGGCTTCTGAGAGACACTGCCACTCTGAGAAGCTCTTTTTATACCCAATCATGTTGCCAATTGACCTAATTAGTGTTAATTGGTCTTCCAGCTCTTCGTTATGCTCAAATTTACTTTTTCCAGCCTCTTATTACTACTTGTCCCAACTTTTTTGGGATTTGTTGACACCGTGAAAATTTGAATCAATGTATTTTTCCTTTAAAATGATACATTTACTCTGATTAAACGTTTGATCTGTCATCTAAGTTCTATTACAAATAAAATATTGACATTTGCCATCTCCACATCATTGCATTCAGTTTTTATTCACAATTGGTTTAGTGTCCCAACTTTTTTGGAATCCGGTTTGTATTTCTATGTATCTTTGCCCATATTGTGTTGGAATTTCCCTAGGATTTTTCAAAAATTGATCATGAATGTTTGAACTTTTAAAAAACAGCCCCCACTCTTCACACATCTGTTCCACTAAATGTTAATAGAACCATGAAGACACCTCACATTTTATTTCCCATATCGTTCCCACAACAAAGTACCTAACAACTGCTAGCACACTACAGACCAATGTCATACCTTTCTACATTTCAGAGGAACAGACAGTTTTGATGTGTTTAAACACATACTTTCACATTAAGCTTGATATATTGGTACTGATATCTTGATGTTGACACCATGGTATTCATAGTAAGACTAACAACACATTAGTAATACCTTTCATGACAGAATGGATGAAGGGGAACAACTTTTTTCCACAGCATGGTGGTTATGGTTAATGTAAACCAAGTCACACTATATATAGTGGATGCATGAAGAGGTACATATATTATACATGACATATTAAAATGCTGCTAAATTAGTCATACAAATTTTGGAAGACCAACTGTTTGCAACAAATGTCCAATATATTATTCAATGAATGTAGATATATTTTTAGCAATGAAAAGGAACATGATTTACAACCTGACAAGCTGCAAGTGCACAATGGAGTCGTAGCATTATCATAACGTAAGGAACAAACCAGTGCCAAAAATCCAGGCTACAAAGCAAATATGCGCACACAGTGCATCTGAATACCCGTAAAAACAGTACCAATAAGCAGGGACATGCAACCATTTAATGTAGCAATAAAATAAAAGTAAAAACTGCAGCACCTGTGATGAATATAATCAGGACACACATCTGTTTCTACCAAAAAAAGTAAAAGAGAACATATCTGTTTAACAATTTTGTTCTAGTCAAAGTAAGTCAAAAACAGTCACAAAATAAGTCAAGGGTAGTTTGGTCCATAAATCTCCTTTTCAGAACTATGTAGAGGGCAAGCATATCAAATGACATCATGTACAAACACATGGAAATTATTCTTGGTAAATCCCTAGATATGGAAAATGTGTTTCTAAGATATCAAATTTAATCAAACAATATGAAAAGGAGCCAGAAAATGAAAAAAACTACATCCAGCATTTAGAAGCCAGCTATATGTTTTCTGCTTTACGCTATACATTTTGTAGGACAGATATATATATTATATATATATATTTTACATAGGCAGATACATGATTACACAATTTCTTCATAATTAACTTTTATATACAGGTGAAGCTCGAAAAATTAGAATATTGTGCAAAAGTCCATTTATTTCAGCAATGCAAATTAAAAGAAATTGCATTAAACGCAGCTTAAAATTAGAATTTAGTGAAAAGGTTCAATATTCTAGGCTCAAAGTGTCACACTCTAGTCAGCTAATTAATCCATAACCCCCTGAGCAAAGGGGACCTCAAAATTGTGACTTTGGGGTTTCATAAGCTGTAAGCCATAATCATCCAAATTATAACAAAGGCAGGCTTGAAATATCTCGCTTTGCATGTAATGAGTCTATCTCATATGTTAGTTTCACCTTTTAAGTTGCATTACTGAAATAAATCAACTTTCACAATATTAAAATTTTTCGAGTTTCACCTGTATATTCTTATCTAATGCTATGTGTTCTAACACCTATGGAGCAGGTCTTCATTGGGTTTCAATGAAGGTTTTATAAGACCTTTGGCAAAGCTTAAAGTTGCTGTTCCATATTTCAGTTATCACCTCTGGTCTATGTTACCTAAAGGGCATGTCCCACACACAATTTTTTATTTTTTTTTAATCTATGCTTTTCAAACCATCAGTTAAAGCTGAATAATTTTGTAATTGTATGCAATTACAAATTTGGTATAGCCACTGAGTTGTTCACAAAAATGTATTTGTATAGCACCGCCTGCTGTTTGTTCTTTTCCTCATGTCTCTGTCCAACTACCTATGGTGGACGCACATGTTCAACTACATCTTTCAATTGTCACCACCAGCCATATATTTTCTATTGGAAGCTGTGACAGTTACGGGGAGAGAGCTAAAGCAGAAAGGGCACTTGTCCTGAGAAAGGACACCCACCCTGAGCTGCCCACTTGAAATAAATCTAGCAAAACAAATGAGTCAATGAGAGAGTGAGTGTGTGTGTGTGTGTGTGTGTGTGTGGGGGGGGGGGGGGGGTTATAGATCCATGTTAGGTACAGGGATGGTTCTAGCTTTGTAAGAAACAGATTATAAAATGTACTTTTTATTTTTTTTTACATTAATCATGGCATAATCTCTTTTAAACACAGTGGTTTGCTGTGAACATTTAGGAGTCAAATCTAGTGGTAGCATTTATGGGATTGTTTATTAAACTGGTGTATAGTAGAACTAGCTTAGTTGCCCACCCATAGCAACCAATCAGATTCCACGTTTTATTTTCCAAAGGAGCTGTCAAAAATAAAAGGTGCAATCTGATTGGTTGCTATGGGTGACAAAGCCAGTTCTACTTTACATCAGTTCGATAAATTAACCCATTAGTGTCTACTATATTTTACGATAAATTTACTTTACTTACAAAAACTGTTCATATACAAAAAGTTATTAAAGAAATGTTATGGAAAAAATGATATGTGAATAATGTTTAATGCAACATTATTTTTATTTTTGCTGTGGTTTGACATGAGAAGGTTTGTATAGTCTCCGATGTTCTTGTTTGTTCAAACCAGTGTAGCCTGCTGGCCCTCAGGACATACACTTATGTCTTTTTTCCAGCTTCTGAAATTCTATTCATATGCATTTTGCTTTGACTGAAATGGTGGTAATTTTTCATTTAAAGATAGAAAGACCTAGAGAAAAGGTCATGGTGAAGAAATGTCCAAATTTGACAAAACCAAGAGAAAGTCTAGGTACTGTAGTTTGACAGTGGTATAAAAAGTAACATGAGCTATTATTTGTGACTCCAATCTAAAACAGTTAAGGGGGTTGTGTCATCTGTCCTATTAGGGCATATAGACATCATAGAGGGGTGTACCACTCAAAACTCTATGGGCCAGTGCAGAGAATTATTCCTGAGCAGCCATCTACATGTCACAAGAACGGGACCCACTGTTCTTAGATGAATGCTGTGGCAGATATCAGATTAAATAGGTTGTCTGTGGTGAAAACCTTTTAAAAGCTAATGCTTACATGCAATTAAAGGGTGTTATCTGTACAGTATTACGGGAGCTCCGTACAGTATTAGCTCCAATGACTTTCCGAAGTAATAACTTTGTAAATTAATTTCTACTGTAAAAAACCTTTGTACCGAACTCTGTTCGGTTCCAACGTACCAGCTGGAACCGAACCCAAGTTCAGTACCAAGGTTTTTTACAGTAGAAATTAATTTACAAAAGTTATTACCTGAAATCTTGCGAGACTTCGCAAAGTAATAACTTCGGCTCATCTGAGCCAATACATTCTAATACTGTATGGAGGGCTCACTCCGTACAGTATTCTAACAAAGTTTTATGTGAATCGTCTTCGGATGAAGAATCCAAAGCCGATTTGCTCATCCCTAGTTATCACATGGTCAATGTAAAAAATTTAAATAAGATATGTATAACTACATAGCCATCAACAAAGCTAGATCTTTACGAGCCTTACCAGTTTTTCAATATCATGCACAGCATCAGTCAGAGGATTTGTGCAGGGACTTCCAAAGCATACAAAAAACAGTTGAAGATAAATACATGTGATAATCCAAGTCTAAAAGAAAACAGAAATCACTGTCAATTAATATAGTAGAACACAATGAGAGTTATTGAAAACATTAGCTTATAAAGTAACAGAACACTTGGCTGAGTTGCCATGGAAAACACTGCAAATTTTCTCCCACATTTATTTTTATAAAATATCAAACTTGGAAAAAAAAAATGTAAGAAAAAAATATAAAAAAATGCTTACTCATTAGGAGAGATGCATAGAAATTAGCAATTGACAAACAACTTTTTGAATTCTTTTTGTTCATAACCAAGAAAATCCTTATGTCAGAGTTATTCGAATTTGGCATCTAGATTTTACAGTCGGATATGTCTGTCCCTGCTTTACGTACATTATATTTTATATCATATGTACAATAATTGCTCATTATCATTTCTGAATCCTTAAAGGGAATGTGTCATCAGAAAATGACCTATTGTTTAAATCACATTTTTATGTTTAACATATTTATAAATAATTTTTGATGTTCTTTTTAAATTTTCTATGTCAATATATATAGTTGAAAAATAAAAAAAATAAAAAATCCTGCAGTTTTCTCAGTGGCCACTAGGCCTAATAGGCATCACTTTTTGGTCTATACAGGTCATTTTACTGTAGTTATCTGCTTATCTATCATACTAATCCTGCCTGTAATTAATTCACCTCTGTGTATAGATAAGACAGGATCCACCATTCACAATAGGCAATTGTCAGAGCTTATCTATTCTTTCCTTATACAATGACCTCTGCACTGGTCACAGAGCTTGCCTAGAAAACTGTCCCATAGAAGTCAATGAGGTCCCTCCTGTCCATTGATCATGAGTCTGCCGTAAAGCAAGTTTCTCAATGCTTCCTAAATGCTGTTAAGAACACCTCAGACAAGATGGCTGCCCACAAAATCATGTTAAAAAAAAAAATAGAATAAATAAATCTGCAATCAGAAAATAAGAACAGATTAGAAAACAATGTTCTGAGATTGTTACATTGATGACTAATTGAGGAATAGGTCAACATAGCAGATAGGTGGGGTTTAACTTGAGACATAGCAGATAGAGCTGGGTAGTTCCAGTGGCTATTTCTGGTATCAGGGCTAGTGTTGAGTGCGAATATTTTCGAATTGCAAATTTTTAACGTGAATATAGGCACTTCAAGAATTCTCGAATATCTAAAATATAGTGCTATATCTTCGTAATAGCGAATATTCTAGATTTTTTTCATCTGAACCCATGATCCCTCACTGCTTCTTGCTTGTGGGCCAATGAGAAGACTGCAATATCTTTGACTTTAGGAGTAGTGTTGATCGCAAATTTTCCAATTGCCGATTTTCTCAATTAAGAAAATAATGACTGGAGATCACAAATTCTCGAATATATGACAAATATTCACCCAAATATTTGTGAAATATCATGAATTTGAATATTGCCCCTGCCACTTATCAGGGCTACTGCAGATCAGATGATTGGGACCTCTGAAGATCTCCTGAGGATAGGTCATCAATATAAAAATTCCATAGAACCCATTGAACTGTAGTTATAATGGCCCAAGGCAAACCGTATGTTTTATAACCACATATTAATGATTTGTGTATCTTTGTATAGTTCCAATTGCAAGATAATTCAAAGACTTCTACTGGCTAACAGATCATTAATCACAGGCAGAGCATCTACTGAATGGACTGTATGACTCTTGTACTACACTCTTCTTGTTAAAACCACATGATGTAGCTTAACCACAATTTTCTTGAATTAGCCGGATGAAAGCCGAGTGTCTTCATCTTTAGGAGGAGTCTTACTATGTATGAATGAATGTGGCTTCCAGAGGAATGAAGCTAGTAAGGCCTGGAGGAAATACTTTGTCCCTGGTTGGAAAGGGAATGCAGCAGTGTCTGTCCAGCTGCTTACTTGCTCATTGCAGACATGACTGCTATCGCCTTGCTAACAAAAAAAGCACTTGTTTTTCTGATGACATAGTAGATAAAGTACTTTATTAATTCTAAAAAGGTAGGCACAAGGCATTGTCAACATCTAATGGAGCTTCAGATTTTGTTAAAAATGCCAGACAATATACTGCAGCATGCATTAATCTTTTTCAGTAACTGTACTTTCACACTTGCGTTTTTTGGTATTGAGTTCCGTCCTAGGGGTTCAATACCAGGGGGGCAGGGGGGGGGGGGGGGGGGAAACTGATCAGTTTTATCCTAATGCTTTCAGAATGGAGAGCAATCTGTTCAGCATGCATCAGGATGTTTTCTGTTCAGTCACTGTACGGTTTTTGGATGGAGAAAATACCGCAGCATGCTGTGGAATTTTCTTCGTTCAAAATTCCGGAACACTTGCTGGAATGCCGGCCCCAAGTGTTCCAGTTTTGCGGTCTGCGCAGACCTTTTAAAATGTGAAAAAGTTAAATACCAGATCCGTTTTTCTGGATGACAATCAGAGACGGATTCAGTATTACAATGCATTTTTGAGACGGATCTGCATCCGGATTTGTCTACAAATGCTTCCCATTTGCATACAGATAGCTGGATCTGACAGGCAGTTCCGGTGACAGAACTGCCTGCCGGAATCCAGCAACGCAAGTGTGAAAGTAACCTTAGAGGGGTTTTGTGACTTCAGCAAGTGGTATTTATTATGTAGATAAAGTTAACACAAGCCATTAGGCGATTGTCCATGTTCCTTTGCTGGCTGGATTCATTTTTCCATCACATTATACACTGCTCATTCCCATGGTTATGACCACCCTGTAATCCAGCAGTGACTGCAAACTATAGGAAAGGGTGCTGGCCTCTATGGTGGCCACGACCATGGGAATTTCCACAGGCAGGCACTTTTTCATACTGTGCAAGCATGGCCACCATTGCTGGATTGCAGGGTGGTCGTTAACCCTGGATATGAGCAGTGTATAATGTGATGGAAAAATGGATCAAGCCAACAAAGGAGGCAATATGGACAATCACAATACATTAGTAAGTGCCTTGTATCAACTTCCTCTACATGATAAATGCCATTTTCTGAATTGACACAGCCACTTTAGCTTATCAGCACTATGATGAAAACCTGATAGACCTCTTTATAGTCAATAATGTCCATCATATGATGGATCCATCTCTGTCTTACAAAACCACTATGCTACACAACACAGGTTAGAGGAGGCCTACCAAAATAAAGGCCTATACATAATATAAATTGCTGTCAGACACAGTGACATTATGGATTCAAATCTCCAGCGATGTCAATGTTCACCCATAAATACTCATTGATATTTGCCACTTTTCAAGTGAGCTTAGATACATATATTGCTATGAAGGTTATTTGAATCAACATAATCCCTCCATAACCACACTGAACCTGACTGAAAAAAGAACTGACTGATGTCATCAGAATCTCAGTGGTACAGCCTTGGATTTTGGGCCTGTAAATTTAATTGATCCGCTCTCAGCAGAGAAGAGGTTTTCTAGTAGTTTAATATCAATGACCTGTCCTCAGGATGTCTTTAATATCAAATCGGAGGGGGGGGGGGGCTTGGGGGGGAGGGGGTCCGAGGCTACTGACATCACATTTATTGGTCACATGGCCTAGTCATGTGGCCATATTCAAATGGGCCTGAGCTACAATACCAGGCACAATCACTATATAATGTACTGCATGGCACTGTGCTCGGTAAGCTGTGAGGAGGCCACAGTGCTCAAAATGTTGAAGCCTCTTCAAACAGCTGATTGGTGGAGGGGTCCGACTCTCTGCACCCTTGCCAATCTGCAACATGTTCTGATGCAGTGTCGGACTGGGGTACCTAGGGCCCACCAGTAAAATTTATTTTGGGGGCCCACAGTATGGATACATTCAAATATAATAAATAATCTAACAAGTTTTTTATATGACTATAGGCTGGTTGAGGTGCTGTACATTGAATATATGTATGTAGTGCAGTAAGCCTACTGTGTTATGTGCCACTTGTGCAGAGGGTGGGAGACTAGGGGCCCACCAGGGGATTCCCCTGTACACCTGTGGGCCAGTCCGAGCCTGTTCTGATGGATTTGAAAAACCTATGATCCATATTTGCATAGTGTATGGATTTGAATAAAAAAAAATAGAGAAAATTGTAAAAAATAAAATAAAAAAATAATAATGGTGATCCGTATTTTGCATCCATTCTTGATCCATATATTCTTACACAGCTGTGAAGGAGTCCTTAGGTTACAGTTTTCTAATGTGATTGTCAAGCGGTCATTTGGCTTATTAAATGGAATCTGTACGGAGTTTTCCATCGGTCTGCATGCAGACTGTAGCTTACATGTTTCTCTCATGGCAATTCTTGAGAAGTAAGGTTATCCAAGGCTACTTTCACACTCGCATCTTTAACATAGCCAAAGCAGATCCATCTTGAACACCATTGAAAGTCAATGGAGGACGCATCAGTTTTCTATTGCGCCAGATTGTGTCAGTGAAAACAGATCCGTCCCCATTGACTTACATTGTGGCTCAGTTTCATCAGACGGACACCAAAAAACTGCAAGCAGCGTTTTGGTGTCCACCTCCAAAGTGGAATGGAGACTAAACTGATGCCAACTGATGCATCCTGAGCGGATCCTTTTCTATTCAGAATGCATTAGAATGCAAACTGATCTGTTTTGGACCGCTTGCGAGAGCCCTAAATGGATCTCGCAAACGGAAAGCTAAAACGCAAGTGTGAAAGTAGACTAATGCAATATATATTTTATCCATATCGATGGGTAGGACATTAGAAGTTTTTGAAATAGTTACTTGAATACGTGTACAGCCAAGTTCTCAAAAATACATGTGTATCTTGAAGTCTGCTGGACTGGTAAGATAAATTGTTCAGCCCAGAAGCTTTTAGCAGTGCTTGGCACAAATTGAAAAACACTTATACGGATGCTTTATATCTATTCTCCATGAACTAGTAAAATTAAGGACACACAAACAACTACTTCATTGGGCCTTGGGTTTGAATCTACCCAGAGCCACACCAGTAGAGTTTATATGTCCTCCCTAGGATATGGTGAGTAATATCTGTCTCACTGATTTATTCCTCTCCTTCTAGCACTGGATTAGAATATCAAATACACTAATTGCGTAGAGGGATCAGCTACAGTAGGATAGTGATAATTAAAGCATTGTCAGAGAATTGCGGAAAAAAAAAAAAAAAGGAAAAAAGGATGGCTCAAGAGACAGCATCGGGTGTGTGTGGTTTTTCAACTCAACTCCGCTGATGTTAAAGAAGCCTAGTTGCATATGACATATAGCCTGTGGGCAAGTATGCCACTATCTTTGGAAAATCATGGCTGCTGTTTTTCAATCTTAAAATAGTGAACACGTAGATGCACATGGATAATAATGGGAATGAGGCCTGTCAACTCAGGGTTTTTTTTAAGATATAATTAAATCGACCTTTGGACCATAGATCTGAATCGATTCTTTCAAAAACTTCGGTGTTAATGCAGCATTAAAACTTTATCTAAATGACTACAGTATTCCTATCTGCATATTTAAAAAAAAAATTTTAAAAAGGAATCCGAAGTGGGCTTTGGTACTGGTTGGTACCTCAGTACCAAAGCCCACTTTGGATTCCTATTCAAGAGGGGCCTGGATGTATTTCTGGAGTGTAATAATATTACAGGCTATAGCTACTAGAGAGATATCGTTGATCCAGGGCTTTATTCTGATTGCCTGATTGGAGTCGGGAAGGATTTTTTTATTCCCCTAAAGTGGGGAAAATAGGCTTCTACCTCACAGTTTTTTTTTTTGCCTTCCTCTGGATCAACTTGCAGGATGACAGGCCGAACTGGATGGACAAATGTCTTTTTTCGGCCTTATGTACTATGTTTTTATGTTACTATTCGAAAAGGTTTATTAAATATGCAGATAAGAATGCTGTAGTCAGTCATTCACTAAATTCTCTTGTGACTTTGTTTCACCCAAAGTTGGCTCCACTGACCCAATACATTTTAATGCTGTACAGAAACAGCATTTAGAGATAAGCAATCTTCATGTTATGAAATTCATTCACGCTTCGTTTGGTGGTAAAAGCAGAAATGCGTTATGGATTCCGTTACCACGGACCATAACGCAATTCTATGACGGAATGCATAACAAAATGCCTTTAGAGGCATTCCGTTATTCATTCTGTCATAGTAGAAGTCTATGGCCTGCATAACGGATCCATCCCATTTCTGTTATGCAGGGGAGTCCCCTAACAGGACGGATGCGTTATGCAGGCCATAGACTTCTATTATGATGGAATGAATAACGGAATGCCTCTCAAAAGGCATTCCGTTATGCATTCTGTCATAGAACTGCATTATGGGCCGTGGTAACAGAATCCATAACGCATTTCTGCTTTTACCAGTAAACGAAGCGTTAACTAATTTCAAAATATGAAATTCACTCATCTCGAACAGCATTAACACCAACGTTTTTGAACTAATCGGCTTCGGATCTATGAGTCAAAGCTAGATTAGCTCAAGCCTAGTTGCTTTATATCAGGTTAATGCCTAATAAAATAGAGACTACATCCTGATTCTAGCATTCCTGGGTATAGAAGTATTAGTACAATAGTCTCTCTTATTTAGAGCAAATTTCAAAAAGTACCATACCTACATCTGAAAATCAAGCTACCGTATATACTATGATTTTCATTATGATGGAGTAGAGACTTTTGTAAAATAAAAAAACATGAAATATAATATATATATATATATATATATAAAATTAAGAGTCAAAATAAAAGTCCTCTTTACTCCAGGTCGTTGAATGGGGCTATTGTATAATACATATATTTTTTTTGTTTTCAACTATGATCCTTTTCACCCAATGTCATCTTTTAATTTTAAATAATATTTGCCTAAAACTTTCCAGCACATACTAAAATATGGAGAAAACATATCAGTAATATGTTATCACTTGTGCTTTCTGAAGCAAATGCCATGCAAATTGGAGTTTGCATTAGTAGTATTATTTCAACACAGCCCACATACCTGGATGGGTTCAATGAAAACAATGTGAATGGTTTCAGTAACACAGCTATTTGATACACGGAGCTGAACAAGGCGACTGACAGCTGTTTGGCTGTCTCATTTACATACTAAAAAAGGTTCCCTTGAAATGAGATAATTAAAAACTAGTGACCATGAACACAATTCCACCCGTTATATTTTATTATTAAAAATATTCCTTTTTACCGGAGTCCAGGCAAATGTTTTACTATTTTACAGTGGATTTGTGCATTCCTACTGATGACTTGACTTTGTTCTAATGAATCAGCAAACCTTCCACCAATTCCTGATTCTATAACTCATCTGGGATGTTACAACTTATTGCACAACACAATTGGTGGGCAAGAACTACTCACAATACTGTATTACTGACAGAAGTCAGTAGATAGTGAGCCAAATATTAGCCACAGGAGGAAACGTAAAGGGCTCTTACACAGATAATGACGGATATGGTACAACAACATCAAATTTGCTCAACAGAATAAAAAAAAAAAAAAAAAAAAAAAAAAAAAAAAAAAAAAAAAAAAAAAAAACACACACACACCACACACACCACACACACCACACACACCACACACACATGGTCAGACATCAACATATATAGAAACAAGAGGTCACCAACGCCAAGTCCTTCCAATGTCTATCCTTTTGTACTTGAACATCTCAAAATGTGACCTATTAGGATATGTTCACACATAGGAAGAAGAGCCTTTTATATTTTTGACTTTCTTCCAAACCCATTTTTTTCTTTGGCTCAAAAAACATCTGCCGATCAAAAGGTCATCACTTCCTCTTTCAATGATCACAGTTTGGTCTCCTAACAGATTATCTGTAAAAGTAGTAATACTATTTAATAAATCAAACTGGGGCCTGAGAGAGAGAACAGAGCAGGGAGGCTGCACCCATGAAACCAGAAGTGGTTGTGGGTGTTTCTTCCCAGTCCTAGGTGAAACTGGGGCATGAAAAGTTGGTCTTGGGGATAAAATAAAAAGGTGAGACTGTGCATATAATTAGGGGTCAGCAGTGCTAAGGAAACTGCATATAACATTTACTTCATAGAGTGATAGTTTGATGAGCGCCACCGATTCATATAATAAAGAGGTATAGCTGCTTAAAAGTATGGTGTGCCATCTCCATAACTCATCTAAAAGTGAATATTTGTGGCTCATTTTCTATGAAATTACAAATTCACTGTCTGGTCAGAGACCTCTCCACAGCAGAATCTGATCATTTCCATATGCTAGCCAAAAGTGTAAAATATGCACGTCATTTCACATTTTAAGGCACACACTGTGGGATCTTAAGAACATCTGTCAGCAGGGTCAACCGTATTTGCGCAATGCCTGGTGATCCGACTGATTGAAAGCATACGTTTGTCATGCAAATCGATTGCTTCATTCTAGAGAAAAATGAAATAAAATATTACTCTTAATCCATACGCAAATGAGTAATTTAGTGCACCAAGGGTGGGCCCAAGCTACTCTGTGCGCCCTTAGTCCTCCCTCGCCTTCTTGATTAACAGGGCAAGGTGAGATGGCTATTCAGGAAGGAAGGAAGGAAGGAAGAAGGGGCAGGTTGAAGCAGAAGGAGAACTGTAGGTGCACAAAGTAGCTTGGACCTACCCTTGGTGCACTTAACAGCTCATTTGCATATGGCATAAATGTCCTTTTTCTCCAGAAATAAGGATAAAATCTGCATAACAAAAAGGTACGGATGGAGTAGAGTTAACACTCCTGTTTTCTGAGATTTCCGAGTTGTCTTATCTAATCTAAGCAAACACCTTCAATTGCTTTTCAATGGCTTTTGTCTCAAGATAATGTGATGAGTTAAGAAATTTGAGTTAATAGCTGGAGTGCTAACCCTGCTACATCTGTATGCTTTTAATCAGCAGGATCAACTATATAAAGGCCTGGTTTAATAGAGTTGCTTTTGCCCTTTAGAGAGGAGCTGTCACCTCTCCTGACCATTGTAATGACAAGAAGTATAAGCAAAATGGTAAATAGTCACAAACTTATCACCTCCAACATCTAGATTGAGTAGAACTACCCTACATAAGATCTACATACTAATAGACTCTGCAAGAAACAAGTCAACTTCTTCAAGTCCCTGTGCACTTCTTTGTCTCGCTGCCCCAACCTGTAATTCCCAGTGGCTGCTCAAGGTGCACATTCCGGGTAATGAGTTTTCTTTGTCGTATGACAACACTGCATTTCCCCTCTTTCTTTCAACTTTCATTGTTCTTAAGTTACACATTTTATTACATTTCTTACAGGTGCAACTTAAGAGAGCGTACAATGCTTTAAGTGGAGTTACTTCAATCATCGCACTTATTCCCAGGACGGCTAATGATGAAGAAAGATATGAGATTTGTAACATGAAATGAGCCAAGGCAAGGCTGCCTATTTAATTGAAGTCAGCTGGAACAAGTCATTACCGCCATTAATGTCAGACGTCTTCTAGTGGGTGTACATTTCCCAGTGTACTTATTAAGGTTACCACAAACCCACACTTATTCACAATTTTTAAGGTTAATTCCTTAGGGAGGCTTAGCACTCAATTTACTACAATAAAAAAAATTCTTCAATTGCATTCACAGATCTCGCTTCCCCTTTGTGGCGCGCATTAAGCTCATATATGTAGAAGGCCTTCTTTTGACTAATTGCAACAGACCTAAACCTCCCATCAAATAGGACTGCAAGGCCAAAATGTTGTTTTATGGTGCCATTTAAACCCACCCTCATAAAACAATGAGATAAGCACCTATGTGTTTGTCTGACTTCATTTAGCAAGGGGTTAACACTTCAAAAGTTTGATTTAGAGCACAAATGGCACCAGCAGTAGACTAAAGTCCTCAGTAAAGGTTAAATTATGTTAGTTTTATTTCACAAGTAAATCAGATGAAAACAATTGAAGTCACTTTCAAGAGAACCGGGAAGGGGGGGGGGGGGGGCTCTCCTGACATGTCTGTTTTAGTAACTATTTGCACTCGCCTTGTAATAATTCTGTTTTATATAACCATGTTGTACCGTTCCGCTATTATTTGTACTAGAAGTTTAGGATTGAATTCACAACAGTCTGCAATTAAAGTCTAGATGTGTGTTACCAGTTGTGGTGGCGTTCCTGCACAATCAGAACTATCTTATCAGTGATGCCAGTGTTAAGCCTCATTCACGTTACCCGTTCGTGTCGAAGTCCGTGAAAACACAGTCCGTGATGCATCCGCGAAAGATCCATGTTAGGTCCGCATGTCCATTTTTTTTGCTGTCTGTGTGGCCTCAGTGTTTCACAGACCAGCTGAAAAATAATTTTCGAGGCATCTCTTCCCCATACTGAATCAGTTTGCCGGCAGCAGATCGTGATTACACAGAAAAATCTGCTGCCGACAAGCAATGATTTAAAAAAAAAAAACTTAAAAGCTGGATCTGAGAATTTGCTTGTATTATGTAGCCAGATCATTACTAACAAGTGTTCATATGAATGCTCATTAGCGCTGATCTGGCCACTGTAATATAAGCATTATGTCTCATTCACATGTCAGTATTCAGTCAGTTTTTTCCATCAGCAATTTTGAGCCAAAACCAGGTGCAGCTCTAAACACTGAACAGGAGCAGATCTTTCCCTTATACCTTATTGGTTGGTGAGTCTGTTTATCTATATTACATTGAAAATGGAACCTTATGTCTACCTCCATTGTCTGTTTCAGAAATACAGTACACTAACTACTACAACATAATCTTAACAATACTAAACAACTACAGTGAAACCTTTTTGAAAGGTCCACTTAAAATTGCATAAGAGGTCCACTAGCGGGAAGATGTCCATTATGCCTAATATATGGTGGAATTGAAAATCCGCCACAGGATGTCTGATCTGGATAAAGGGGTGGTCTTCTCAAATAAGTGGTCTTTTGGAGACCTTTCATTGTATATCCCTTTGAATGATAAAATTGTTTGAGTATTAATGTACTTCCACATCTAACAAGGACATTTGTAGCCTCCTCACCTCCATGTTCTGGCTCATGCCACCATTGCACATTACAATTCCTCAAAAGAAGAGTGCTAACTGATTTTCTCTTCTAATGTTCTTGCACCTTTAACAATAGAGGCATGTGGTTCATGCCACTCAGGTGGAAGGAGTATGGGAAACTCCTAAGCCTTTTTGAGCATATTAAGACCTCATAGAATGGGGGCTGTGCATTGCGAGCCTCTTTTAGCCAGAATCCAGACCCTCTAAAATATGGCTTCTGCTCTGGACAAGACAGTGTCACCATTCAGTGCACATGAATGCCTAGCGCCGTTGGACTAACATTGGCCAAATTGTTAATTTTTTTGCAACATTGACCACCCAGAGTTTCTTCAAGCAAAAACATCTGAATGCCGGAGGAAATGGAAGAGAGAGAACCCTTTATAATAAGGACATCTATAAGATGCTCAGGAAGGGTTAAAACAGCTGGTGGAAGAGTGTTTGCCACCATTGATTAGAGGAAAGTACCTTAGAAATGAGGCTCATCTACCCTTGGTTTATAAGAACTGCATTCCAAAGGTTTAATAATTCTTTACAAGAAGAAAAAGTGCAACTCTAGGGCCAACAGTAAGTGATACAGTACTACATTCTGCTATAAAAATTTAAATACAAAAAATTAATTATGTTGTACTTTTAAATTGACATTTATATGACAATACAATTCAGTCGTTATATGATTTATTCAGCTTGCTTTAGATTGCCAGCAATAAGTAGAGTAATAGTGGCTGTCAAATTTGTCTCTACGGATTTCAGATGCTTCCCTTTCAACTACAAAGTAGAGAATGACTCTAGGGAAAGGCATTTGCTGTCTACCAGCTGAAATCTGTGTGTGGGAGTACTAGAAGTGCTGGTGCCAATTTATCTTTCAAAAGAATGCAATTGCTTACTCTTACACTTGGCACTAATGTAAGAATTGATACGGATCTTAACTTTCAAGTTGGGCATGGCAATACATGCGTCCCAGCAGTGAGCAGTGCAAAGCTGTGAAAGCTCAGCAGTCAGTCATAAAATTTAATTCTACACGCCACACAACTATCAAAACTGGTATAACATACGGTACCAGGCAAATCACAGCACCCTTTCAGTCACATACTATAGTATTCAGAAAACCCAATCTTCATAAAAATTCTCTAGCTTATGGTATACACCTAAGCAGCATTTGGGTCCTACCCTTTAAATAAGCATACAATTATGGATTAAAATATAGCTAAATGCAAAAAGTTGCAGAAAAAAAATAAAAGGTATCCTCAGTATGCAAAAGTTAAACGGGATGAAAACCCACCTTAAATCACTAATATCTTGCCTGTAGAAGGAAGAGATAATATATATATATATATATATATATATATATACATACACACACACACACACACAGACTCACACATACACACAGTTGCAAGGTTGGCCACTTGGGAACCCATTCACGTGATGCTCCTCTGAAAATCCTACCTCCACTAACATCATCTCTGTTATCGGGTATCAAGTCTGATGGATAGGGATGTCAGTTCTCTGCAGCCAAAGACAGGAGTAGTGCTGTAGACTAGGCCAGAACTTTTACTATCCATGACACCTGCATAGATGAGGTGGATTCAGGAGTTTGTACAACATGGAGATGAAAAGCTAGCTCTGCCTACTGCATCTCCACTGTCTTGCCTGCAGAAGTAACATATTGGTCCATCGACCAGACTGGAAGCTTGGTAAAGTACATGACATCAGTGAAGGAGTGTTTTTAGAAGTTGATCATCACTTGACTGTCCTGAGTGGCTAGTCCAAACAATTAAAAGGGAGTACTTATATTAGAAACTTTCTTTAACAAGCATGATATGAGTTGAGGTGGGTTTGTGGGGCCTGATGAGTACTGGAAATTGCCTTGAAATGTATAGAAAATATGATAAACAAGTCAGTAGAACAGCGGTGACCACCAAGTAGATGACAATCTTCTAATAGACCATCAGTGGATCTCAATATCAGGCCAGAGGACTGTTTTCCCGCTAGCTTCTAAGGTTCCAATATACCTTTACCCAGAGTTTTTTTCTCCTGTCTTTTCCATACACAAGCAATTTTGGTTTAGCCTTCATTTTCAAGTGCAACAGAGGGATCAGGCAATGAAATTAAACTTACCCGATTAGATTTTTTCCCGACATTGTCTATTGGAGGAGAGTCATGAGGCTTTCATACAAATTTTCAGTAATACCCTTTGTACACCATGCATGTCTTTCCCAATTCTTTTGTATTTCTCCATGGTTGGGTTTCACAAAAAGTACATACTGTGGTGAAAAATGTATAGCATCTCCTACCATATAACCCTTGAAGAATATCTATTAAAAGAAAGATCAGCAGCTGCTCATTTGTCTGCCTTCTACCTAAAGAATTTATATAGATTTCTCTTCATTTTTATTCAGTGAGAAAAGGATTGAGCTATAGACCATTCTGATATTAATAGTATATCAAATAAGCAACTGTTATGTAGTTAGACTGAGCCTTTTTATCACAAATACTCAGTCAAGTACCATAGTTTATTCATTTTTCGATCTACTGCAAGCCTTGTTGAGGATCTCTTTACCACAAGGCTGTATGTACAAGAGGAAGTTGATGTGAACAACGTAGGCATCTTCTCATTCATTTTAAGGAAATTAATGGGAGTGTTACAGCTAGCATTTTAAAGTACTAGATTGCTATAGAACCATTAATTCCAATTTTTTTGTTTGCCATATTGTATAGTGCAAGGACTACTATGGAAGCAGGAATACCTATCAACTTGAGTGGTGACATCAAGAAAGTTTTATAATTAAAATATCAGTGACCTGCATAAAGAGTGATGTTTCTACAAAATGTGGCTAGAGGTCTATTATCAAACTGGCCATTTCTGGCAGAGCTAGCGAGCAATCTAATGTGTATACAGAGCTCATGATTCTCCCCCAATAAGTGATATTGGAGGAGAGAAGGATCGATCACACTGAATTCCAACTTACCATTGAAAAGCACTCAAGTCAAGGGTGTATGTGTATGGGGGAGTTAGAAGAGATAGCTGACAGCCAAACTAAGGTGCATGAGGGCCTTAATTCGAATCAAGTCAGTGCACTAGTCCTGAAGTATAAATGGACATCATACATAATAGAACCAAATAATATATGTGTTGGACGATAACAAGCGTTGGACGATCTTTCAAAGCTTACTTGATTCTCCAAATTGAGAATTACGTTACAATTTGTTGCATGTGCATGCCCTCACATAAACAACTGTTCCCAACATCTAACAACTAAGTGAGAATGGCCTAGATGGCGGGCAGTTCATCAAAACTACCATCCTGCTTCTCTCAGGGTTTGTCAACTAGGCAAAATGTCTGAGTGTCTCAAAGAGGTATGTTTAGCTGTCAACAATCTCACACCAAGAGGTACACTACCTAAAGATATCGTCTGAGAAGATTTCTTGTAGGGAAGAGGGGCGCACTTTTACGCCCTTTTGTGGCGGGACCCAGTGTCTAGCCACTCCTGTAATCATTTACATATCTGCCTGAGACATACTGTATGCCAAGTTTGGCAGAGATCCGACATTTCTATCTGGGTGTTACACCTCTGACTGTAACTATGTATATCATAACAGATGATTCCCCACCTGACATTCAGAGCATGATAAAGAAGTTAGTGAAGGAATTATTATCTTATTAAGGGTTGATATTATTGATAATATTACTATGTAAAAAATCTCACAACTTATACCTGTATACTGTGTGATGCATGTAGAGCAGTGTATGTAGCGCAGTGCGTGATGGATGTACAGAAGAATATTATATCCAAGTGGTAAAGTACAAGGAAGATCCACTATATTGGACTGGACTATCACTTAGCTATAATTTCCTGCTGTTATTCAGACTAATAATGATTCCCCTGCATACCCACCTCTTAGGCCACGTTCACACCACCACTATTTATTTCTGTGATTCTGCTCTGTTAGATGAGCAGTACAACGAAAATAATGAAAGTGCTGGATCGAGCAAGTAATGCTGGGTTCACATCACATTTTTTGTCATACTTTTAATATACACAAAAATAGTATACATTAACAGATGCCTCAGACTGATGCCATTTACCATAATCTTCTCGAACACAGCTCTGGATATTTCTCCCGGTGTCCCATAAATAGTATATGAAAAAACATGCTTTTTCCATTGAATTCATGTGTGTCGTCCATTGTATTTTTGCTAGCATAGAAAGCGTCAGGTGAGGATATTTGATACCTGTTAGTTGAGTTAAGCAGCATTAAAACCTCCTCTCATCATGTTCCTTGAACAAGGCCGCCTGAACAATAAATGTGGTTTAAAGGATTTATATTCACGAGTGAGTTTTACATTTCACATTAATGATCTACATTCTTTCCTTGTATACAATATCATTATAAAAAAATATACAGATAAAAGTGTATATGCCCTCAGGGATCATAAACTTACTTATGAGAAAGTAATAGATTTGGATAACATCAGCAGAGGAAAGATCTAGGGTGGGAGTCTGCAAGGTCTTACAACCCAGTATCGTTTGCAATACAGGTCAAATGACCCTTGAAAAACAGGTTTTCTAGTCATTTCTTTATATGGGGAGCTAGAACCACTCAGAAAAAATAAATAAATCCAACCTTCCTTAAAGTATCTGCTATTGCGTATAAAGATTAGTCTTTATCTGTAAGCATTCTCACTTAAATATCATGTACTTAGTACGTGTGATAAGAATCGTATGCAGATGAGCTAAGAGCTGAAAAGTCTTGATTCCAGGCAAACATGGGTGTATCTACACAATGAAAGCCTTTAATAACTAACCCCTGGGGACACTATTATTGGGCCAGTAAATAAGAGACAAGTTTATTTTACATAATGTTTACAGTACACCAAAAATATTCTGATATAATGGATTCTACATACACTCATTGATATAAAAAAAGTTATGCACCAAGATGTTGTTGCAATGAAACTTTATATGATGATAGCAGTCCTGGTTTCTTGTTTGCAAAACCACTGCAAACTAAAGGGCACTTTACATGACTTGCTCATCGGGTAATAGATCATTTGTGCACACACAAAAATAATTGTTTACCAGCAGCAGACTGGCTTTACAAACATACGTGTTCATTCTAAAGAGCAAGTTTGGTACTGTAATAGGATGTCACCATTGAAACAAGTTAGGCCTCATGCACATGACCGTATGTATTTAGTGGTCCGCAAACAATACGAATGACATCCGTGTGCATTCCGTATTTTACGGAAAAAAAACAGCTGGCCCCTAATAGAACAGTCCTATCCTTGTCCGCAATGCGGAAATACGGACATACGGAAACTGAAAGCACACGGAGTACCTTCCATTTTTTTTTATTTTTTTTTACGGACCCATTGAAATGAATGGTTCTGTATATGGTCCCAAAAAAAAATGTAATGGACACTGAATCAAAATACGTTTGTGTGCATGAGCCCTTAATGAAATTTCTTCTCTCCTAGATATTTCATGAACAACTGTGTATTATTGCAAAGTGGAAGAGTTTAATTACAACAACTCGACTATAAAGTGGCAGACCATGTAAATGGTGCAAAAAAGTTGCCAGCTCAATATTGACTTCATAACTGCCAAATTCCAAACAGCACAAAAAATGCATTGGAAGCTTCATAGCATAGGATTTTATAGATGAGCAGCTGTATGCAAACTTTCTATCATTAACTGTTGGAGAAGTGGTGTAAAGCATGCTACCAGTGGTATCTCGGGAGAAAGACAATCTGATGGATGAGTCTAGGTTTCGTGACTGCCAGGAGAATATTACCTACCTGACTGCATTGTGCCAAATATAGAGTTTGATGGAGGAAGGATAACACTACGAGGTTGTCTTTCAAGGGTTGGACTAGGCCTCATAGTTCCAGTAAAGGGAAATTTTGAAAGCTTCAACATACCAAGAAATTTTGGACAATTGTATGCTTCCGAACTTGAGAACAGTTTTGAGAAGGCCCTTTTCTGTTCCAGCATAACTGTCCCCAGTACAAAAAGCATGATTGGGTGAGTTTAGTGGAGATGAACCTCACACAGCCATTAACTCAACCCATCAAAAACCTCTGGGATGAACTCGAATAGAGACTGAGCCAGGCCATCTCATCCAACATCAGTGCCTGACCACACAAATGCTCTTCTGAATGTGAATGAATGAATGAATGAATGAAGGGAAAATTCACACAGACACACTACAAGACCTTGCAGAAAGCCTTCCCAGAAGAGTGGAAGCTGTTTTAGCTGTAAAAGGGGAGCAACTGTATATTACTGCTTATTGAGTTAGCATGGGATATCAAAGCTCCTGTAGGTGTCCAATACTTTGGGGCATATAGTGAAAGTGATTTGTAAATGACATTAGGCCAAGGTTAGGACATCTTTTGTCCAAGTTGCAAGCATACAGTGTAAAACATTAAGCTTGCCAATGCTTCCTTCACAAAATCCATAGTAAATTGTAGAAGTTTCTCAGTACAAATGACAACAGTTTCTGCCTACCTCAGTCTTGAAACATAAAGTAGTTTAGCCAGAACCGTAGTATTGTGTTGATGGCAACACTGCACTAAATAAATTAGCAAATGCACAAGAAGCAAGGATGGAGACAGGGTGAACATTAAGTAGAAATTGTCTACTTAGATCTTATCATTTGAGTAATACTCATTATGAGATTACACTAGGGCAGTAAACAGGCTCTTCTGCCATGTATTACAGTACCGCCTGCACATTTGGAGTAGTGTCTGTCAGATTATCACATTCCATCTCAACAGGAGGCATTTCACTTAGTTTTTCTCACTTCACTTTTATAAGACCAGCATGACCCCAGGAATACTTGGTCCTGCTTAAGATATTTCTTATAGATATGGTCCCCTCTGTTGTCTGACAAGATAGCAGAGGGCTATGCTTTTTAATAGATGACTTCAGTCACAGTAAATCTACTGGGAATAGAATCTCAGTGGAAGAGAGAAAAGATAACTATCAAGCAATAGCCACTAAAAATGCAGTTTTTCTGGATTTGTGTCCACCAGTCACTGACCTTTTTATAATGGTAGGTATTTGGTAGATACAATCAATTCCAATGTTCAATAGTACATACATGTCCCAGATGACGCTTCATATTAGTGAATTCTGTATACCAGTAGGGAAGGTCTTAAAATAAAAAAATACCAGTTTACCCTCCATTGTTCTGGTGGTCCCTGACATATTTCGTTTACTCTGTTACATCAGCTCATGTGCCATACATTAATATGACCACTGCAGCCTATCACTGGCCTCAGTGGTCTTGTGCCACACATGAAGGCTAGTGATTTAATCCAGTGAGTATGTGAATACAGTATATGCCATATCATGAATGCAGTACAAGTCAACCAAAGCGAGATAAGCAGAGCAGCAGGGGATTAAATGGGTGAGTACCAGCAGGGGATTAAATGGGTGAGTACCAGCATTTATTTTTTCATGTTTTTATTTTTAAGCATTCCCTGTGGTTAGTTTTCAAAAATCCTGCATAAGTGCTTTAAAGCCTGCAGGCCATTACTGTAAGAAAGACTTATGTCTCTGGTTTGTCCCGCAGACGTAAGGCTATTGCAGGGTATATACAACACTTGGACATAGTATAGTAGATACCTGTGTTAAAGGATGACAGCGAGACTAAACATTTTACATACCAAATGTTTGCTCAGCAAGGATCTATGCATAGCAAAGGTTACGTGTGAGTCTAAGCTGGATAGTTAGAAGAAAGCCAAAACCATGCTGATGGAAAAAGTCATTGATTTTCATGAAGATTACATGTTCATGGTTTAGGCCTCATGCACACGACCGTTCCATTTTTTGAGGTCCGCAAACCGCAGATCTGCAAAGAATGGAAGACGCCACATGTGTCTTCCGCAATTTGCGGAACGTAACGGGCGGCCCATTGTAGAAATGCCTATTCTTGTCTGCAAAACGCACAAGAATAGGACATGCTATATATTTTTTTGCGGGGCCACTGAACGGAGCAACGGATGTGTACAGCACATAGAGTTCTGTCCGCATCTTTCGCTGCGCCTCATTGAAGTGAATGGGTCCGCACCCGAGCTGCAAAAAAAATGCGGCTGGTATACGGACCACAACAACGGTCGTGTGCATGAGGCCTTAATGTGTATAAATGATCTCTATTAGTGACTAAATCTGACAACTGGTGACAACCTGAGCGATGTCAAGTTGACCATGTGCGACACAACGTGTGCTTATTACACAATTATTGAATGGAGCTGATTTACAAGTTCTTTAGCTAGTAAAAACAGGTTTACTGTGCCATGAGCTGGCGTGTATTTTGCCAGTGCTGTTGTATAATCCATGCCAACAGCATAAAAGTGGAGTAACCATGGGATGGGCCTGTTTAATGAACACATCCTAGACGTTAGTTCAGGTAAGAACAGAAACAGTTTTTAAATTATTAACTCCTTAATGAACACTAATATGACTTTTAACTGACATCAATCATTACATGTACCCAAAATGGTGCATTAAAAACTAGAACTTGTCCTGCAAAAACTAAGACCACAAGTACATTGATGAAAAAACTGAAAAGTTCTAGCTCTTGGAATGAGATTTGAAAAATAAAATGTGTGTGGTCACTAAGGGGTTAATTAGGTAAAGTGCTATTTAGATGCATTTCCCTGCTTAACACCACACCCAAGTCCTTTGTATTACATATCTTCTTCAGAGTGACGAGAGCCTGAACCATCTCCAATGCAAAAAGGAGTTATCAGGAAATGTTATGTAAGCTGCTGCTCATTCACGGGACAAATCCAAAACTGACAAAGTATCATCAATGGTACTGAATTCAAAAGAGAGAAGCACACATTGACATAATCTTAGCTGTTGCACCATTCTAGGGAGAGTAGCTCCATACATAGGCTTAGCTGACACTCAAATCTAGGACTAATAGTTTCATACATAGGTTTAGGCTACTTTCACACTAGCATTTTTCACAAAAACTCTTCCGTTACAATAATGCAACCGCATGCATCAGTCACGAACGGATCCGGTAGTATTAGGTCTTCTACAGCCATGACGGATCAGTCTTGAACACCACTGAAAGTCAATGGGGGACGGATCAGTTTTCTATTGTGCCAGAGAAAACGGATCTGTCCCCATTGACTTAAATTGTATGACAGGACGTTTGGCTCTGCTTCATCTGGCGGACAGCAAAACGCTGCAGAGCGGAATGGAGGCAAACTGATGCATTCTGAGTGGATCCTTTTTGGGAGCCCTGAACGGAACAGAAAGCCAAAACACTAATGTGAAAGCAGCCATAGCTATTGCACCATTTTAGGAATAGTAGGAAGACTAGTTAATACACCATTCCATGACTAGTAATACAGCATTCTGGGAAGTTTGTCAAAGGGGTTGACCACCTTTTGATGTTTTTTTTGCCCAACCCTCTCCTCCTGGGCAGACCTGCAAAAAGGAAGCATACTTACCTGCTTCCCACTGCTCCTTCGCTTACTGTCTCCAGTACCCCACTGTCCACATCCGCTTTGATGCGCTTCAGCTAATGGAGTCAAAGAGAATGTTGACGGTGGGGGACCCGAGTGAGGCAGCGGAAGCTGGGGAGCAAGTAAGTATGCTTCCCTTTTTCAAGTCTGACCAGGAAGAGGGTTTGCCAGAGAACCCCCCCCCCCCCCCCCAGCCCAAAAAAAAATAAATAGAAAAAAAAAAAATAAATAATAAGGGTTTGACAAACCCCTTTAAATAAGATTACCATGGCCATACACAGTCTAAAGTTGATCAAAACTGTTGATTTCAACCAAAACAATAGTCCGTTGGGTAAAATTTAACAGACAATGATTTTGGCTGAACAAAGACAGACCTTTATCATATGAAAAGAAGTTAGCCATGTTTGAAAGCTTCATCCGATAGTTGGACAAAAAAAAAAAAAAAAACACGGGGACGAAGATCCTTCTTTGAAAGAACATTCTGAGAAAAGAGCTTTCATCCATCTCCCGGTTTCATTGAACATGTATAACCAGTTTGAACAACTGTAATGGTCAATATGGACTAAAATGAGTATGGACATGTCTGCAAAACCTTCATTATCCAGATGTTTAGTCAGCCATCAACCTACTTCTACTTGCATAAGCTTAGTTGTTACAAAATTCTAGGACTAGTAGCTCATTACATAAGATTGGCTGACACGCTAGTAGCTACTTACATATGCTTAGTAGATATGCCAGTCAATAGTTCCTCCCATACTGATATGCCAGGGCTGTGTCTTTTTTCACATAATCATATTTGCAATCCATATCTGATGTGTATTTTGTGTACCAGAATCTGCTGCTAATGTTAATGAATAGGGCTAGTCATAGGAGCATTTCATTTCCGTCAGTATTTGAAATCCGCAGCATGTCCTAGTTCTGTGCGTATTTCCTGCCAAACGTGTCCATTATAGTCTATGGAGTGCATCAAAAATGCAGGAAGGAAGGAATATACATGCAAATCTGGATGAATTACTGAAGCAATACTGATGACAATCTGGATGATTTATCATCCACAATCCGTGTGTATTCCAGAGCTGGAAATTTCAATACACTCTTGTGACAGAGGCCTATTAGTTCCTGATCTGATACACCTTTCAGGGACTAATAGTTCCTTACGTGGACACATACAGCATTCTAGGGCTTATTAGTGCCCATCTCTATTCTACCAGGAAGCTTTCTCAAGGACAGCTTCCCTGTGCCTTGCATTTGTCTTTCACAAGGACATTATATGAACCGGTGACTTTATGATAACTGATAACTTCTTTGGGTTCAACAAAATGAGTTTAACTCATTGTGCACACAAGGTCACTCACCAGATGTTGGACTGAAGATATTTTTTGGGTCATTATAGACCGGAGGTGAATTGTCCTTCTCACCTCTACACATTCCCGCTTTGATGGTAGCCCTGGCAAAGTAGCAAAGTTTCATATGTAGATGCAACCATTAATCCTATCCTACTTCAAAGTCATTCTGTGTTAATGCTTGTTCAAGTATTATAAAATCATATAACTTACTACTAGACAAGGTCTATAAATCCAGGGTGTAGGCAATTCAGTCAAGAATCTGCAACCTACAGAATTCAGATAAGATTTCATGTTCAGCAATCATATCAGCTCCGAAATGTAAATCAAGTTCAAACACACTTTAAACCAGTGAAGAACTGGTATTTCATTGATAGAATAACCTGCACCCTAGACTTTTTTTTACTGGGATGGCCTTGCCGATAGTTTTATAGGCAGAGACATCAGATAGGGCTGTCAGCTTATTGACAGATATTACAGTAACATCAGCCACTACACTAAATCAATACCACCGCCCCAGCACCATGCAAGTGCAAGCAGACCCCTGCCTGCAAAGTAACGGTCAGATACAATTCTAGCCTACTTGACATTTTGTACTGCTGAAGTTCCATGCACAATGCTTGCTTAAATGCTTCATTACAGTAATATAATAGTAACTTGCAGTAAGGAAATTCTAGGTGATTAATGCTGCACGCAATTTATGGCCACTTTACACCAAAAGTGCATCACAGCGCAGTATAAAACACAATGTTACTAGCTTTAAAAGTCAATATTAACAACTACAATACAGTTCCATATATACACTATTCTGCTGCTTACGAACGCCCACTCAACAAGGACTATGTATCCTAGTAAAATATCTATAATCTTAACATTCCTGAAAACGTCTCACATAATAATTAAAGAAAATTTACACAGAGCCACGGGGCAAATTTTAATGGCTGACACCTCCAGCCTGTACTTCATAAAAATCAAAGCATGCAGGTGTGACGGTGATACATCTGCCAGGAGCTGCGTTTTTTTAGAGAGAGACATTATTTTAATTTAGGGGTAACACAAACGCACCACCAATTGGTGGCTGCAGAGTACCCTGTACATGTCAAGTTGGTTGAGGCACAAAATATTTGCAGACCATATATTACAGTTGAATTTGCCACAATAAAGGATATTCAAAAGCAACTCTAAACTGTAAGAAAAAATAAAATTAAAATAGTAACAGCTAAAATACAGTCCAAAAAAGGTACAATCCCTGCGGAGATATCCAACCAGGCAGTGCCCTGCGCCAATAGTCCAGGGCAAGCGGTACACTATGGCTGGACACCTAACTCCAGGTGCACTGCTGTCCTGACATACAGGCACTAAAAGCCTTTCACCCTGGACCTCTAGGTTATAGCAGCACATTGTGCACTAGGTTTTCTCCTATTAAGGACTATATTCACACTAGTGAATGCGAGCTGTATGTGTCCTGAATATGGCAGCAGCATAAGCTCCCCAGTGAGGGATGTCTCCTTCTGCCCCTCTGCTATATGTCAGCTGGCAGCTACTTACTTTTGTCTTCTTCATAAGGAAAGGATGAGGCTCTCCAGTTCAGGTAGCTGGTAGAAGATCCGTTCAGCTGTTGTGGAGCCCCAGCATATTTGTGCTAATCCGTGCATTGGCTTTCCCTGTCCAGTGGTGATGATAAACCCTGAATCACTTTGCAGTAATCCTCTCTCATAGTCACTTTGTGGGATTGTGCACTCTGATCCCAATCACTAGTTATATAGCAGCCTCCCCCCTCCTGCTCTACAGCCTGCTGGCCACGCCTGCCGCTGCTGCTGCTGCTGCTGCTGCTGCTGGGACTTGTTAACACATTGCAATCCCAGGCTTACAGATAACCAGCGTGTGCTCCTCCACATGTAGGACAAGTGCAGCCTGGGACCTGCATGGAGATCATTGGCCACTTGCAGAAGATCTGTTGCAATTATCTGAGTGGAGTAGTTTTGGCGGCAAGGATGCAGATTTCTGCCAGCCCCATGGAACTGGTTTTCACACGTAGAAAGTTTATGCAATGAAATCTGCCTCGTCTGAAGCCACCTTTCACTTTATTGCACAATAGCACGTTTCATTTCTCATGACTCACTTTTATGCACTGACTTATAAAACTAAGTGCAAAAATAGACAGATCCACAAAATTGAGTCTGTGTACAGTGCTGCTGCATACGTTGGTGCCATATAAATGTACTTTCACACCAGCGTTTTTGCTGGACCCGTCATTGATTAGCAAAAATGCTTCCGTTCTGATAATAGAACCGTCTGCATCTGTTATGAACGGATCCGGTTGTATTATCTTTAAAGGGGTTCTGCAGTTTTTTTTAAACTGATGATCTGGATAGATCATCATAAGCATCTGATCGGCGGGGGTCCGACACCCGGGACCCCTGACAATCAGCGGTTTGAGAAGGCAGCGGAGCTGGCAGTAGCGCCGCAGCCTTCTCGCTGTTCACCGCAGGCCCAGTGACGTCACGACTAGTACTAATGGCCTGAGCGGGGCTAAGCTCTGTTCACGTCATAATGTGGTTAGGGAACACATGTGGCCAACTACATGTGGTTACCAGATGCATAATGTTTTTTTTTAAAGGTGTGTTTAGGGTGTGTTTTTTCGATCGTTTATGGACTGTTTGGATTGTTGTGAATTTTCATGGTTCTTTAGCGTTATGAATAAATAGTGACAGATGTGGTAAATTATGTTAAACATATATTATCCAATGCGTTCAGCAGCCACAAGCAGCAGGACGAGTTTTACGTGTGGTCAACCACACATAAATCAGGTGCAGACATCACAACTTGAAAAGTGCCAGATCAGTCTCAGAAACCTGTTTTCCCATTCTATTGGGAAATGAGGGGCTGCGTTTCCTAACCACATCAAGATCGCATATGATCCTTATGACCCTTACACACACATAACATTCTCACTGGTGTTTTTTGTTTGCTAATTGCTCACATTTTTTTCCATGCAGTTTTTATAAAAAAAATTGTGTAAACCAGAAAATAAAAAAGGCAAAAAAAACAACTTTTGTGCATCCTGTGTTTTAGATTTCCCATGGACCTTTACATAAAATTTGGAACTTGTGTTTTTACTGCAAAAAAAGCTGGAAAAATGCTGGTGCAAAAAACAGCACTAAAAACTTAGACGTAAAACTACCCTAAAGTAACTTCTCTTGTCTATTAGACTGCATGCAAATGCCTGTGCTAAAGAACTGCATGGCTGCCAACTACTGATGGAGGAGACTATATGATGGGATACAGTGTAACAAGGGTCCCGTATACATTTCCTTCACAGCATGGATTTGTAATCCCATTCTCTTTAATTTGTAGTCTGCCACATAGTGGGAGGCCACACGTGGATTAGCCCTATTGAATGTGGCTCAATCTGCATGCAGCTTCACACCACGGACAGCTGTAAATCTATGGTAGATATCCAAGGGTCAAGCTTGGATTTCTGCCTAGGATTTCATGGCGCATGGTGATAAAGTTATTCATTTATGAATTTATTACTAATGAAGTAGGGAGGAGGTGGGGATTTTCAGACTCCTGAACGATAAATCTTCCTAGTTGTGCAGTGATTCATGCCTATTTATCAGTGCATAGCAAGGCGTCATCAGTTCTAAAAGGGACAGATATACACTGATGAGTAAAAGGTGATGACCCATAATGCCATGCATGCAGCCAATCAGCAGCCAGCCACAGCCCTATAAATACGGTGGCCATCTTAGAGTCTGCCATTCACTATCGTACTTTGTTCAGGGACAGGCGTGTATGCAGGCGCTAGGGAGAGTGAAAGAAAAACTAATTGTAAAAAAAAAAGCAAAGAAGCGGTTTAACTAGTGCAGGGAAAAGATAGTGAGAGGAAGCATTTCCCAGACAGGGAGAGACGTGTGCAGATGCTAGGAAGAGTCATAGGAAAATCCTCATTGTGAAAAAAAGCAATTTAGATATGCAGGGATACATTACTTGTGGATCCAGATAGTCTCATTATACAGCTCTGTCATTCCAGCAATTAGTTATTGGGGTGCAAGTGCTATGTTGAAAAGCCTTTAGTGGCTTTTATCTGTGGAAAGAGATAAATATTTACGCGGGTCACTTTTGCTGTTAACTGCTCTGATATCATTTAGTAGTCTATTTCAATACAATACGAGAAATATTTACGCAGGTCACTTTTGTTGTTATTTGCGCTATTGCCATATTTCTAGACAAAAAGAGAAAAATAGACCAAGCTCATATTTGCTGTTATTTGCGCTAAAAGCGTTTGTCATATTTCACTACAAGAAAAATAAACGCAGCTGACATTTGGTGTTTATTGCGCTAAAAGCATTTATTCTCGTATTTCTAGAGAAAAATAGATTTAGGTTACAATTGGTGTTATTTGCGCTAAAACCTGAGCCCAGCTGCCCAGAGCACTGATCCTGAGCCGCTGGAGTCTTCAGAACTGGAAGTATTTATATCACTGTACTCTACCAGGTGTGTGGATTTTTTGTGTGTGTGTTGTGGTGGAGGGCGTGATTGCCTGCTAAGGTGTGGGAAGGCGGGATCCAGGGGGCCCAAGTACATTTTTGCCCAGGGTCTAATCAATATTAAAGATGGCCCTGATAGCATTAGCAATTATAATTCATTTTTGTACTTTATTTTGTTTGCAGAGAGCTGTTGCATTGTATGTTTTGTTCTATGTTGTGTTTTCAGCCATAGCAACGTGCCCTGCGCATTGGGATGTGCTGACTGACCCCCTTTTTATTGCAGTTTATACTGGAGGTGTGGCTGACACCTCAGTCGTGCACTCCTGACCAGCTCGTCTGCCCCATAGGCTGATTTTAATTAGTGTGAGTATCAAGCTTAGCCAGCTCTCCCTCATTTACTGGAAGCCGTTTGGCACCAGGAGAGGTATAGGGTTGACTTTTATTGCATTCGTTGGTGGCCATTTGGCACCAGGAGAGGTGTGGAGTGGTCTCGGCATGCAGGTTGGTATCTGCATTCCCTGGATATAATGGAGGCCATTTTGGCACCAAAGATGATAAAAATTTAATTGGGCCCAGCATGCATGTGGAACCTACACTCCCTGAATTGTATAGTAGCCGTCATGGCACATAAAAGGTAGAATTTAGTGTTAGGTTCCCGTCTTACAGAGATTGCCTTGACATGTGGCAGACGGGCCCAAATAATTTTGTACAAAATGTATCTGCCAAGCATATCTAATATATAAGCATAGCATTAGCAATTATAATGCATTTTTGTACTTTATTTGGTTTGTAGAGAGCTGTTGAATTGTATGTTTTGTTCCCAGCACAGGGGAGTGTTAGAGGTGCAAATGATTCTGGCGCAGACACAGGTCACAGCAGAGTAAGGGGATGTGGCAGCAGGGGTTTCTTCCCGAGGCTTCAGGTCCACATGTCAGCTAGCGTTCATGTCTTCAGCAACTCAGCGGTTTTTGATTGGTTGACTGGCTCTTTGATTTTGTCGCAATTGACAGCAGCACCAGCAGCCCGAGTGTAGAGTCGCTGATGACCAGATTTCTTCACCCGCATAGTAAAAAAACTACTCACCAGCAGCAGCATGTAGACCTGGAGCCGGACCTGAAACAGCAGGTGGTGGCATACTTTGACAGCACCCTGCCATCCGTCATAGAAGATCCGCTGGACTACTGGGCAGCCAAACTGGATTTGTGGCTGCAACTGGCCGAGTTTGCCCTGGAAAAGCTGTTGTGCCTAGCCAGTGGTGTGGCATCAGAGTGGATGTTTAGTGCGGTGGGGGCCATAGTTACCACAAGAAGAACTCGCCTGTCCACCCAAAATCTCCACACTATGCCATCTCAACACTATGTCACCTTGCCACTCTGTGGTATCATGCTGCTGCTGTTGCTGCCATCTCCACGCTATGTCACCTTGCCACTCTGTGGCCTCCTGATGCTGCCATCTCCACACTATGTCACCATGCCACTCTATGGCCTAATCATACTGCTGCTGTCACCTCCACAATTGTGCCACTCTGTGGCCTCCTAATGCTGCCGCCACCTCCAGGCCCTGACATTGTGCCACTTGGTGGTCTCCTCATGCTGCTTCCACCTCACCACTATGTCTTAGGGCCACTCTGTAGACTTCTCATGCTGTTACCACCCTCCCCACTCTATCATGGGGTCGCTATTGTCCTTGTTTGACCTTCTTGAAATCGCCATTTATTTGACCTTTCTTCTGATCTGTCAGAAAGAAGGAAAAATGAGTCGCACAACGGATCCTGTCTGTGTAGAAGCTGTAAGGCCTGTATGGTCGCATCAGAATTGGCTTATGATTTGGTATACAAAAGCAGGAGTGGGTGCAAAACACAGAAGGCATGCAAATATTACCTCACGTGTCATCTCTGTTTTAGATCCACTCTTGTTTTTTTAAGCATTACCAATACTCATGGATTACTGAGCAAATGTTGACCGAGTGAAGGCGGATGCTCCCCAGACAGGATCCGTTTTTTTTGTGGGTTATTGTTCTGACGGATCAGAGGAAGGGAAAATGAATCAGTGACGTTAACACAAACTTACTGCTGACACCCTCTCCCCTCTGTCGGGAGCTCTACTTTTATACGCGTTTAATAGAACAGGTTTTGTACATCTATGTGGAATCAGCTGACGAGGGTGCAAAAGGAGTACGCTTCTTCTTGACGCTAACATAGACCTGTAAGGCTGAGTTCAAACTTGAGTTATTTGGTCAGTTTTGGCCCCGTGAAGTGTGCAGTGATTCTAATAATGACATCTGTCATCTGCATGTCATACTGACTGACAGTATTATTTCACTACCCCAGCAGACTCCCAATGCTTGTTACTGCAACGCACAGTGTTCTACACCCATATAAAGGCTCTATGCAGCCCAGATATAGCCGGTTTTCATCACGATTCGTTGCAAATATATTTGTATCAAAGCAAATTTTTCCAGAAAATTTGGCGAACCGGCCGAATCGAATTTGTGAAAAATTCGCTCATCTCTAGCAATCATCTTGGCTATCTCATACATAAATTGGAATTGGAAGCATTCAGCATATGATTAGTTATGCAGATTCTTGTCATGCAACTGCATTGTTACTATTTTGTTCCTAAAATTCAAAATTTTCATTTAGTATTATTTGGTTAGTATTTTCTAGATCCATCTTTGGCTATCATCACTGCCTGAATCCTTCTGGGCATGCTCTAGATCAGATTCAAGCATGGTTCTAACGAATCCTGTTCCGAGGTCTCTTCTACACTTTGCCAATGTTTGTGCATATTGGTTGACTCACTTGGGTGCGAATACAGCTTTTTCTTCAACTCTACCCACAAGTGTTCAATTGGGTGGTGGTCTGAGGACTGTAGGGGCCAATCCAGCATCTCTACTTCATTGTCATTGAACCATTTCTTCGCCAATCTGGATGTATGCCTCTGTCTCACTATTGCGAAGAGTATGAGCTACATCCACTTTTGACAGGATTATTTTTTCTGTCATCTATAACAGAAACAAACAAAACCACATATTTGGCCCCATAGACATGAATTAGGACAGATCAAAATGGAATGCTTCTTAATGGCTTTTGTTTTGCATTCCATCCTAGAATTCTGCCATAATGGAACTTAATAACGCCAATGTCAACCTGCCCTTACCCTTTTGCTCGTCAGTGTATCTGAAGAGAACATGGGCTACAAAACTAATAACTAGACTAAAATTGCAGAATTTGTTTTCATCTTATGGAATAATAATGTTGATGTACTAAGATTATTATTTATTATTATTGTTATTGGTATTGAGCGAATCGAAGCATCCAAAGCGTTACTCAGAATCCGATGTTTAGGAAAAATTTGATTCGCCAGGAAGCTGAATTTCTTCGCACTTCGTGGTAACAAATGAATTTTTCGTAAAACAAAAAATATATCTATATATTGTAGTTAGGCGCAAGGGTCCGTCATAGATGGAAGGTACGTGTCACTGAGGTTCCTGGCCTCAGTGAGATAAGAAACGGTTATTTTATGTGTCAGCCGCAGCTAGTGCTTGCTGACACTGTTTATTCTTAGTGTGGCTGAAAAGCCGATCCAGGACGGTTCTTATTGGGAGCACCCAAAGAGCAGGGTGGGTGGCTGTTCCCCACGTCCAGGCCAGGTTTTGGGCTGGGGTTTAAAAACCCAGCCAGCAGCTCAGCAAGGTGTGATATGTTCCTCCAAGTGAAAGTGGAGCTGTGAAGGCTCTGTGTCTCTGGGAGTGCATGAGAGCCACCAGCTGGAAGCCAGGCGCCCTAAAGCCTGCTGTAGATATCCAAGTGACGTGTTTGTTTTGAGTTCTGTGGACTTTGGCCGTGTGAAATAACACGAGGAATTTCTGTGGTGTGAATTAACGCCAGGACTCTGCAAAGTGTTTGTGTTATGTTTTTCCTGGGGTGTGAATAAACACTGAACTTATTGCTTTACTACCATGTTCTTGCCTCTGTACTGTGTCCGCTTACCCTGCCTACCAGAGCAAATTCCTACAATATGTATGTGTATATATATATATACTCACATCATCCACTCGATCACGAAGAGGCCATCCACTCCCTTCTTGATTGAAGAAAACCTGCCAAAGTACCTGTGGCGAGCGTGAAGACATCATCACATGATCACGGTGGCCACGTGCTTTGATGTCATCACGTTTGCCACAGGTCCTTTGGTGGGTTTTTTTTCAATCAAGACAGGAGCAAATGGTCTACCTGCGATCAAGTGGAAACATTTTTAAAACCATGGATTAAACCCTTGAGCATCTGAAGGTAAGTCTTAGATGCCACGATCAACGTTGAACGCAACATCTGAGGTGTTAAATGATGTAAGGCGGCATGTTCGCCATCCCCATTCATTGCTACTGCTCCATAGTGAAAACAAATTCACAATGAAGTAATTTGTAACAAATCAAATTTCATGATGAAGTCCAGCTAAGCTATCAGATTTTTCAAAGCTTAACTCATCTGTAATTATTATTATAATTATTATTACTTTTATATTGTATTACAGGTGTTATTTGAAAAAGTTGGAATTTATTAGCTTCTCCTTTAAGAGGTAGCTGATAAATTATATTGTAGAAAATGATCTTCAAGCATTCATTAAATATTTTTGGTGTCTAACATGATCTTTTTTTTTTTTTTTATTACAGAGATTCCACAAGCCGCTGTCATTGTGGGCAGTTATATGACAAATGAGATTTAATATTGATAAATTCAAGATTATGCACTGAGGTTAAAATAATAGTTTGGCTTAGTAAACTGCACATTACAGCCTGGGAAAGCAGAGCCCGAGCAGTATACTGGTATAATGACAGCATCAAGTTAGACAGTACTCAGAGCCAAGCTGCATCTGCTGAAACATACCAAATACTGTCTGAAATTGGATTCAGGTATAATATTGCGCCTTTGAACATCATTGTTAAAGGGGTTTTCTGATATTATAAAATGCCGGTTTCAGTTCAGATTGATTCAATTTGACCTCTGAGACTCCCATAATTCTGAGAATAAAGCACTGGTTTACCATACAGTAATGTTACAGTTATGTAATTTAGCTGTATGTGGTAACTACGCCATTTGCTGCGCATGGAACTACAGCGTGACCAAGATCCCAAAATAGCCGGGTGGCCAGGAGTCCTGTTTAAAGGGGATGCAGTGCTAAGTCAGCGTTAGCTGTGCCGCTTCATTCTCAAGATTGGTTGGAGTCTCAGGATTCAAGCCCCTACTGATCATTAAGTAATGGCTTATCCTAGTGATATGCTATCCCATTAAGGTCACTTTTTGTGTTTTTTTGTTCAACAAATTTCTGCTGCAGATTTGTAGACTCAATGAAGGTTGAATCCATTCATAGGGCTAATCAGTGTGCAGACACCCTATGCCTGGGGGATGTGGTCAAGTCATCCTTGCTAATGGTGATCACATGTTTGATGGTTTCAAGAGCTGCTCGAACAATGGGGTTCAGAGCGTGGGCTAAAGCTGTGAAGAAGCCTTGGGGGGCCTGAAGATAATAAAACCTGCAGCAGGGAAATATTGATGACACTTGGACTGAAATCAGTAAGAGGGAAAGCCACTACTTTCACAGTAACCATTGTGCATGGCACAAGTTCTGTGCCTCTCCATCTGGAAATAACCTATTACTGTCCCTGTTTAAGACTGTGTAAACATACAGGCCTGTTTATATTGATAAAGTATTGATGTTCTCCTGTGGAGTGTTCAGGCTTCTTATGATTCATTTTTGGGGGCATGAGAAAGGGCATGAGAAAGGGACACATATGTCATACTCCACTGGAAAAAAGACATATCAGTCCTCCTTCCAAAAGGTTAAGGAAACAGATTTTCAAGAGAAAAATACCCTGGTTAGCTGTGTGTCATTTGTTGGGGTCTTGAGGGGTGCTCTTTCTCATTAGGGAGAACACCTAGTATGCATGAGGAGTATTGTAGTCTAGCCAACAGTGTTCTGAATTTCTGGGAAAAATATATGCAACATTAGCATATCTTACTTCTACTGTCATCAGATAAGCTTATATAAAGTTAATCCACGGCACTCCAAAGATTTTTGTGCAAAAGAAATGTTCACATTTAATTCTTTTTTTTTTTGCAGATTATCATTTGTATACATTCAGAGTAGTTCATTTATACATCGTAAGTATATAGGCACATGAGACAAAAATTCCCAGACGTTTCGGTCATTACGACCTTCTTCAGCGGGGTCTATGAAAAATATATAATGTGTATACAATGTGGTCACAGAAAATTTGGAGTATATCAGATATTCTGCTAATATTAGAAAAGGGAGTAGAGAGAGATGGAGTTAGAAGGAAATAGGTCCTATTAGAGGTAAATGAAAAGGGGAAGTGAAATCACAGGGTAAGGATCATATAGCGATAGCCATAGTTGCAATGATATAGAAGAAATAATATAATTGGTGTCAAAGGTTAACCACACCCGCATATAGAGTGCTCATGTGCGCGCACGATGGTACGTCACAGCGCTTGCAGGAGCCGCCGACTTCCGCCCCTTCAGTCCCAGCGCGTGCGTTCACTCTTGAGAGGCGCCAGACGTGATTACGTCATTACTCTGCGCCCTCCAACACGGCTCACAGCCTTAAAAGAGCGCACTGATTCGCCCGCATGCCACATCCAGCGCCTGCCTCTCTACCCTGCCACAAGTTAATCAGTGCGCTCTTTTGGGGTGCCATGGATTAACTTTATATTGTCTTAACCACTCTCACAGGCACCCACACTGGATCCAAGGTGTGCAGAGTACATATTTATCAGATAAGCTTAGTGTTCTTTTTGAAAGAAAAGCTAGTTGGACTATCCTTACCAGAAGCCCAAAAGTATTCAAATTAGCTTTCCTTTATGAAAAAGCACTGACTGAATAGTTTGAGGCTACCACCAGAGTAAAATCTTATTATGAAAAAACACTGATTGAACAGTTTGAAGCTAGAACCATGGGGAAATCTTTTTATGAAAAAGTAATGATTGAACAGTTTGAGCAGTGTATACACGCTGGATCTGTGCACTGAAGTGCTGTGCTCCTATATATGTCTGTATAGCTGAATATGTGAAGGGGGCCTAAGACATCCAATCCGCAGTGTGGTAAATGTGTACCAACTTCAACTTCTATTGAATCAATGTAGTTGTAATGTGTGTGTAAACATTTTTGGATACAGAAGTACTGTAGGATCCTCTCAAGGGCCTAGACTCTAACCCTAGTACAACCAAACCTCAAAGGTCTAGACTCTACTGATTTTTTATTGGAAAATTAATCCATTAGACTTTATTGATAACATGTCCTGTGTGTACAAAAGCAAAGTTTATGATGCAATTATAGTTTATTGTAAATTCCCTGGAAAACCCTCTTAAACAACACTTCATAAAAGTGTTGAGGTGCAATAGTTCAGTGCACAGGCTACAATAAAGGGTAATATTTTGCCCATGGTGCTGCAAAAACTTTTGTAAAGTAGGGGTACATTTTTAGTCATAATTTTTCTAGAAATCTAATATTTTTGTTGATTCATTACTGCAAGTACTCTAAATATTTGATTAATTGAATTTCGAGAGCCCCCTATTGTACTTTCATGTACCTTCGATCTTAGAATTAGCTCCTAACAGAGAACCACATGACATCACAGAAAGTGGCCTTGTGTGCAAGTTCTCATTTGTACACTATAGTACCGAGGATCCTCTGGTGAGCAAAGACTCTGACCCTAGTACAACAGCACCTAACAGGATTTTTTTATGGGATAATGAATCCATTCAACCTCATTTATATTGAAATGTCTTGTGTGTACAAAAACAAAGTTTATGATGCAATTCAAAGTGTACATTTAATGTAAATGGGGGGGGTGGTCCCTCAAAATAATTTCCTCTTGTGGACCTAAGGAACTGGAGTCTGATGTTGTCTGCTCCTCATTGAAACTAGCTTCTGAGCTGTTTATCCATTAATTATATATTTTTTTCACCAAAAACAGGTTCCAGATAGGAGAACACAGAAAACTTGTTTTACTTGACCCTTCTGCTGGGTCCTGCTCGCATTTTTGTTCAGCTACTAGTGTGAATATAATCTTGGCCCGTGTCTTCATTTTTTCTTGCACAAAACATTTTTTACGTTGAGAAATGCTAATCTTTAAGACAGTATCTCATGGGACTTCAGTATTCTACAGGAAAACTCTTCAGATAGCTTCCATATGATATTGTGGTTCTTTCCCTTTATTTCGTTGCATCCACTGTTCAGTCAAATATCATGAGTTAGCTTTTGTGTTATTTCCTGTTTAGTGAAAATACTATACACGTATACAGGAGGAAAATCAAGGCATTTTGTGAAGCTGACCATACCCATTAGCTAAATATTTGTTAAACCTTCTAATTTCAGCAGGTCTAACCAAACATCTCATGTGTATGTGGGCCTTGCTACTCTCCTGATAGCAGATCTCAGAGGAGATTAGGTTTTCAACTGCCCAATATTTTTGTTCTCAAAGAGATACGTTGCTGCCAGAGGTGTTTGTGAGCATCTTTCTCCCCTCTCTCCATTCGGGACACATACTTATTCAGTCAACAGCTATCTAATGGGAATGGCCAACCTAAGACTTTAGTGGCCTACTCAACTCACCAATGAGGCTTGCTATCCTTATAGCAAAAGTATTACATGGTTCAACTAGTAGTTAAAGGGGTTCTCTGGGAATTAAGAAAATGAAAATACTTCAATATTATTTTATTATAAATACATTACAAAATACTTTTCATTAGTTATAATGGCTCATTTTGTCTTCTGAGCAATCATTAGGAGAAATAAAATGGTCACCATCCTATTAGTACACAAAACCTCTTCTAATCACACAGCAAGACAAGTTACCTCAGAACAGTAAGGTAAAAAGCTGCCTCATCCTCCTCTCTGCTCTACTTGTCAGGGATCATGATGCTGAATATAGTTCAAAGAGGTTCCCCGGGTTTAACCTTTTTTTTTCCTTAAAAAATCTAACCTGTGGAGGAAAGATTAATGATTACATACTTACCTTCCACAGTGCAGCCATTCCTGAGATCTTCCCCCAGTCACGGGGTCCCTCCAGATGGCTTTTCTTGGCTTCCGGCCGAATTCCATCTTCTTCTCTTCCTATCTTCGCTTCCTTTCTCCAGCAGGAGACGGATCATCACTAGTGACGTAACCGCCTCCTGGTGGAGAAAGCGGCGGCCTGCAGTCTTCACAGCGCACTAGGCTGAATGCTAGTGCGCATGTGAAGGACCACCTGCCGCTCTGACTGCTGCACAGCGCGATGTAAGTGCTGTGCAGGAGTGACAGCATAGCGATCAGCCACAGAGGCTGATCGCTATGCTGTGGATCTCACTGGGGGCACTGACTGACACATGGGGGGTGGCACTGGGGAATTGTGGATGGCACTCTGGGGCAATTAGGATGGCACATGGGGGCACTGGATATCACTGGTGCACAGTGGATGGCACAAAGAGGGCAATGTATGGCACATGGGGGTAATGGATGGCACAATGGGGGAACTGGATGGCACGAGGGGGGCAATTGACAGCAAAAAAGGGGGCACTACATGCCATAGTGGGGGGACTGGATGGTACTAGGGGGCACTGGGTGGCACTGTTATAGGGCACAGTGAATGTCACTGTTATGGCGAACAGTGGATGTCACTGTTATGGGCGCACTGTGGATGTCACTGTTATGAGGGCACTGTGGACGTCACTGTTATGAGGGCACTGTGGATGTCACTGTTAAGGGGGCACTGTGGATGTCACTGATATGGGGGCACTGTGGATGTCACTGTTAAGGGGGCACTGTGGATGTCACTGATATGGGGGCACTGTGGATGTCACTGTTAAGGGGGCACTGTGGATGTCACTGATATGGGGGCACTGTGGATGTCACTGTTATGGGGGCACTGTGGATGTCACTGATATGGGGCACTGTGGATGTCACTGTTATAGGGGCACTGTGGATGTCACTGTTATGGGCGCACTGTGGATGTCACTGTTATAGGGGCACTGTGGATGTCACTGTTATGGGCGCACTGTGGATGTCACTGTTATGGGCGCACTGTGAATGTCACTGTTATGGATGCACTGTGGATGTCACTGTTATGGACGCACTGTAAATGTCACTGTTATGGACGCACTGTGGATGTCACTGTTATGGACGCACTGTGGATGTCACTGTTATGGACGCACTGTGGATGTCACTATTATGGACGTACTGTGGATGTCACTCTAAATACAATATGGAAGATGTACCACGGCACTCTAATTTCTTCAGCATTTCAACATTTAGTCACCAAATCTCAGCGACAGTGTGGTCTTTTTCGAGCAGTGTACAAATTGAATAAGGTACAATACTTATACCCTTCAATTCCAATCACAAGATGCAGTTGAGCTCCTCCCCCCAACAGGAGGAGGGAGTGGTTTTCTGCAGCTGCTACCAGCAAGTACAGAGAGTGCAGAATTATTAGGCAAGTTGTATTTTTGAGGATTAATTTTATTATTGAACAACAACCATGTTCTCAATGAACCCAAAAAACTCATTAATATCAAAGCTGAATATTTTTGGAAGTAGTTTTTAGTGTGTTTTTAGTTTTAGCTATTTTGGGGGGATATCTGTGTGTGCAGGTGACTACTACTGTGCATAATTATTAGGCAACTTAACAAAAAAACTAATATATACCCATTTCAATTATTTATTTTTACCAGTGAAACCAATATAACATCTCAACATTCACAAATATACATTTCTGACATTCAAAAACAATACAAAAACAAATCAGTGACCAATATAGCCACCTTTCTTTGCAAGGACACTCAAAAGCCTGCCATCCATGGATTCTGTCAGTGTTTTGATCTGTTCACCATCAACATTGCGTGCAGCAGCAACCATAGCCTCCCAGACACTGTTCAGAGAGGTGTACTGTTTTCCCTCCTTGTAAATCTCACATTTGATGATGGACCACAGGTTCTCAATGGGGTTCAGATCAGGTGAACAAGGAGGCCATGTCATTAGATTTTCTTCTTTTATACCCTTTCTTGCCAGCCACGCTGTGGAGTACTTGGACGCGTGTGATGGAGCATTGTCCTGCATGAAAATCATGTTTTTCTTGAAGGATGCAGACTTCTTCCTGTACCACTGCTTGAAGAAGGTGTCTTCCAGAAACTGTCAGTAGGACTGGGAGTTGAGCTTGACTCCATCCTCAACCCGAAAAGGCCCCACAAGCTCATCTTTGATAATACCAGCCCAAACCAGTACTCCACCTCCACCTTGCTGGCGTCTGAGTCAGACTGGAGCTCTCTGCCCTTTACCAATCCAGCCACGGGCCCATCCATCTGGCCCATCAAGACTCACTCTCATTTCATCAGTCCATAAAACCTTAGAAAAATCAGTCTTGAGATATTTCTTGGCCCAGTCTTGACGTTTCAGCTTGTGTGTCTTGTTCAGTGGTGGTCGTCTTTCAGCCTTTCTTACCTTGGCCATGTCTCTGAGTATTGCACACCTTGTGCTTTTGGGCACTCCAGTGATGTTGCAGCTCTAAAATATGGCCAAACTGGTGGCAAGTGGCATCTTGGCAGCTGCACGCTTGACTTTTCTCAGTTCATGGGCAGTTATTTTGCGCCTTGTTTTTTCCACACGCTTCTTGCGACCCAATTGACTATTTTGAATGAAACGCTTGATTGTTCGATAAACACGCTTCAGAAGCGTTGCAATTTTAAGAGTGCGGCATCCCTCTGCAAGATATCTCACTATTTTTGACTTTTCTGAGCCTGTCAAGTCCTTCTTTTGACCCATTTTGCCAAAGGAAAGGAAGTTGCCTAATAATTATGCACACCTGATATAGGGTGTTGATGTCATTAGACCACACCCCTTCTCATTACAGAGATGCACATCACCTAATATGCTTAATTGGTAGTAGGCTTTCGAGCCTATACAGCTTGGAGTAAGACAACATGCATAAAGAGAATGATGTGGTCAAAATACTCATTTGCCTAATAATTCTGCACTCCCTGTATATACTGTGCTGCTGCAGCGTGCTGTAAACTGTTTTTCCCTACGAGTCAGACACTGTTTAAAATGTATAACACACTACCACCAGACCTGTTTGCCGACGCACATCCTGTGCGCTCCCCTCCTCCCCTTCGTCATCTGTTGACGCCAGGTAAGCACAGTGTATAGCATAAACGGGAGGGCGGTTCCGGTCCGCCTGAGATGGGTAAGATCGTCACAAAAGCTCCACCCCCTCTTCTCACCACACTCTCTCCTCCTCCATAGTTGATTTTTTAACCCATTCATGCCCCACGATTATGTAGATCCATGCATGCTATATACCATGCTACATATGTTATACATAGTTTATCTTTAGGTGAAGACACTATCAGATTGGGGCAAATGAGATTATTTATGTAATATATAGAAAGGCTGAGCACTCTCCCAATGGACCACACAGAAACTATTCAACGATTGTTTGAGTTTATTACACCAATATATAGATCTAAAAATCAACAAAATTAACTAAATTACAATAAGACTATAATAAAAATAAAATATTCAATAAAAATACACTATGAGTATAATAAAAGGGTTAAACAGATTCAGGGCATAATAAGTAAAATGGTTTACAAAAGCATAATATATCTGGCTTTGATGAAGTATGTCCTGGATATGCAGAAAAAAGATGATGATTTGCAGATATTCGACAGTCAGAGAATATATGATAATATTTTCGGATGTATTTTCAAATATATATTCGTATAAATGTCCAGACTGGAATAAATTATGTGCTTGCGATAATTAGTCAATATCCCCTGTGTGGCAATTTAAAGGAAACACTTACTCTTGCAGACAGCCGTCTGATTATCGCACACGGTGGCGTCCCACGTGGCTAATGGAGTTGAATTTCGGCGGTGTCTGTTACTTGCAGTACAGCAGGAGTAGTGTGAGCGATATAGCCCTCCGTGTAGAGATTCTTTGTGAAAGAAATTGAAGTTGTAGCTCTACTTCATGGGACTGAATGTTCGCTTTATGCCATAAAGTTCCTCAGGGTGAAAGAAATTGATTTAAATTATCGGCATCGGGACGTCCATCAGCTGATGTGCGGGTCTTTTGAAACCAGACGCGTTTCGGGGTCTTTTCCTAGCCCCTTCCTCAGTGGTAGCCCGCAAAGGGAAAAGAACCCCTTTTTATACCCAAAATCCTTCATGATTCGACAGATTACAAAATCTGGAATGGATTTGGCGATTTGTATCAGCCAGTTGCATATTAAATCCGGTATGGAATAGAAGATGGATGTGTATATTAGATATATGCCAGTTTTTCAAATGTAACTATTATGGAGAATCATAAATGGTGTCTCATAGGATTATACATACACATACATATTAATTCATAAACCATCTATGAAATTTTCCGAAAAAACGCAGATGCGATTTCTTCAACCTTTGTGCGTTTTTCATGCGTTTTTTGCGTTTTTTCAAGATTTTGCATCTATAGCCCATAAGTATATGTAAGGTGCCACTTTTCAAAGAAAACATTCTCCCGAAAATGTTTAACAGTGTCTTATATATCAGTATGTGGATATTAGTCACTATCTGTGACCCAGCAATACAATTTTCAAAAAAACGCAACTGCGTTTTTTTGATAATCCATGCGGTTTTCGTGCGTTTTTTTGTAAATATGCTGGATTTCTTCTCCATATTCATTCCACATATAGATATATAATGCATATGATAATTTAAAACGTATAATAGACAATAAATCTTAAAATACTTTCTATATATCAGAGATTGCATAAAATTAATGAAACCATTGAGTATAAGTTCATGCAGTATATTAAAAATGATTTCTACAACAATAATATATCCTAATATCTGTATAACAGTAAAATAGAACCCATTGCGAATATATGATAAATAGTTAAAACCCTGAGTTTAAACAAGGAGTGAGTAGTCTATTTGACGCGGACCCCAAATTGTATTCTAATGTTCTATCTTCATTTCACTGATTGATTGTCAGTAGGTATTTATTCGATAAGTCATCTAAATATTCATCTAATGTTCTAGTTGGAAGATGTTTCTGACTGAGGAGTGAGAGATTGGGAGCCCTCCATCCGAGAAGGACCAGAGTGGGTAAAGAAAACCACCTCTGGGCCTGAGTCAGATGGGGGGCGCCCAACCGAGATGGGTACTTAACCACCTCCCGACCGCTGTACGCGTATATGCGTCCGGGAGGTGGTTGCTTTATTCCTCCTGGACGCATATACGCGTCTTCTCGCGAGACGCGAGATTTCCTGTGAACGCGCGCGCACAGGCGCGCGCGCTCACAGGAACGGAAGGTAAGCGAGTGGATCTCCAGCCTGCCAGCGGCGATCGTTCGCTGGCAGGCTGGAGATCCGAATTTTTTAACCCCTAACAGGTATATTAGACGCTGTTTTCATAACAGCGTCTAATATACCTCCTACCTGGTCCTCTGGTGGTCCCTTTTGTTAGGATCGACCACCAGAGGACTCAGGTAGGTCAGTACAGTCCCACCAAACACCACACTAGACTACACTACACTACACCCCCCCCCCGTCACTTATTAACCCCTTATAAACCCCTGATCACCCATGATCACCCCATATAAACTCCCTGATCACCCCCCTGTCATTGATCACCGCCCTGTCATTGATCACCCCCCTGTCAGGCTCCGTTCAGACGTCCGTATGATTTTTACGGATCCACGGATACATGGATCGGATCCGCAAAAAGCATACGGACGTCTGAATGGAGCCTTACAGGGGGGTGATCAATGACAGGCGGGTGATCACCCATATACACTCCCTGATCACCCCCTGTCATTGATCACCCCCCTGTCATTGATCACCCCCCTGTAAGGCTCCATTCAGACGTCCGCATGAGTTTTACGGATCCGATCCATGTATCCATGGATCCGTAAAAATCATGCAGACGTCTGAATGGAGCCTTACAGGGGGGGTGATCAGTGACAGGGGGGTGATTACCCTGATCACCCCCTGTCATTGAAAACCCCCCTGTAAGGCTCCATTCAGACGTCCGCATGCGTTCTGTGGATCCGATCCATGTATCCATGGATCCGTAAAAAATCATGCGGATGTCTGAATGGAGCCTTACAGGGGGGGTGATCAGTGACAGGGGGGTGATTACCCTGATCACCCCCTGTCATTGATAACCCCCCTGTAAGGCTCCATTCAGACGTCCGCATGCGTTCTGTGGATCCGATCCATGTATCCATGGATCCGTAAAAAATCATGCGGATGTCTGAATGGAGCCTTACAGGGGGGGTGATCAGTGACAGGGGGTGATCACCCTGATTACCCTGATCACCCCCTGTCATTGATAACCCCCCTGTAAGGCTCCATTCAGACGTCCGCATGCGTTCTGTGGATCCGATCCATGTATTCATGGATCCGTAAAAAATCATGCGGATGTCTGAATGGAGCCTTACAGGGGGGGTGATCAGTGACAGGGGGGTGATCACCCTGATCATCCCCAAACATTGATAACCCCCCTGTAAGGCTCCATTCAGACGTCCGCATGCGTTTTGTGGATCCGATCCATGTATCCATGGATCCGTAAAAAATCATGCGGACGTCTGAATGGAGCCTTACAGGGGGGGTGATCAGTGACAGGGGGGTGATCACCCTGATTACCCTGATCACCCCTGTCATTGATAACCCCCCTGTAAGGCTCCATTCAGACGTCCGCATGCGTTCTGTGGATCCGATACATGTATCCATGGATCCGTAAAAAATCATGCGGATGTCTGAATGGAGCCTTACAGGGGGGGTGATCAGTGACAGGGGGGTGATCACCCTGATTACCCTGATCACCCCCTGTCATTGATAACCCCCCTGTAAGGCTCCATTCAGACGTCCGCATGCGTTCTGTGGATCCGATCCATGTATCCATGGATCCGTAAAAAATCATGCGGATGTCTGAATGGAGCCTTACAGGGGGGGTGATCAGTGACAGGGGGGTGATCACCCTGATCACACCCTGTCATTGATAACCCCCCTGTAAGGCTCCATTCAGACGTCCGCATGCGTTCTGTGGATCCGATCCATGTATCCATGGATCCGTAAAAAATCATGCGGATGTCTGAATGGAGCCTTACAGGGGGGGTGATCAGTGACAGGGGGGTGATCACCCTGATTACCCTGATCACCCCCTGTCATTGATAACCCCCCTGTAAGGCTCCATTCAGACGTCCGCATGCGTTCTGTGGATCCGATCCATGGATCCGTAAAAAATCATGCGGATGTCTGAATGGAGCCTTACAGGGGGGGTGATCAATGACAGGGGGGTGATCAGGGAGTCTATATGGGTGATCACCCCCCTGTCATTGATCACCCCCCTGTCATTGATCACCCCCCCCCCCTGGTAAGGCTCCATTCAGACATTTTTTTTGGCACAAGTTAGCGGAAATTTTTTGTTTGTTTTTGTTTTTTCTTACAAAGTCTCATATTCCACTAACTTGTGTCAAAAAATAAAATCTCGCATGGACGCACCATACCCCTCACGGAATCCAAATGCGTAAACATTTTTAGACATTTATATTCCAGACTTCTTCTCACGCTTTAGGGCCCCTAAAAAGCCAGGGCAGTATAAATACCCCACATGTGACCCCATTTCGGAAAGAAGACACCCCAAGGTATTCCGTGAGGGGCATGGCGAGTCCATGAAAGATTGAAATTTTTGTCCTAAGTTAGCGGAAAGTGAGACTTTGTGAGAAAAAAACAAAAAAAAAATCAATATCCGCTAACTTATGCAAAAAAAAAAAAATTCTAGGAACTTGCCATGCCCCTCATTGAATACCTTGGGGTGTCTTCTTTCCAAAGTGGGGTCACATGTGGGGTATTTATACTGCCCTGGCTTTTTAGGGGCCCGAAAGTGTGAGAAGAAGTCTGGGATCCAAATGTCTAAAAATGCCCTCCTAAAAGGAATTTGGGCCCCTTTGTGCATCTAGGCTGCAAAAAAGTGTCACACATCTGGTATCGCCGTACTCAGGAGAAGTTGGGGAATGTGTTTTGGGGTGTCATTTTACATATACCCATGCTGGGTGAGAAAAATATCTTGGTCAAATGCCAACTTTGTATAAAAAAATGGGAAAAGTTGTCTTTTGCCAAGATATTTCTCTCACCCAGCATGGGTATATGTAAAATGACACCCCAAATCACATTCCCCAACTTCTCCTGAGTACAGCGATACCAGATGTGTGACATTTTTTTGATGCCAAGGTGGGCAAAGGGGCACATATTCCAAAGTGCACCTTTCGGATTTCACCGGTCATTTTTTACAGATTTTGATTGCAAAGTTCTTCTCACACATATGGGCCCCTAAATTGCCAGGGCAGTATAACTACGCCACAAGTGACCCCATTTTGGAAAGAAGACACCCCAAGGTATTCCGTGAGGGGCATGGCGAGTTCCTAGAATTTTTTATTTTTTGTCGCAAGTTAGTGGAATATGAGACTTTGTAAGGAAAAAAGAGAAAAAAAAAAAAATCATCATTTTCCGCTAACTTGTGACAAAAAATAAAAAATTTTAGGAACTCGCCATGCCCCTCACGGAATACCTTGGGGTGTCTTCTTTCCAAAATGGGGTCACTTGTGGCGTAGTTATACTGCCCTGGCAATTTAGGGGCCCATATGTGCGAGAAGTACTTTGCAATCAAAATGTGTAAAAAATGGCCTGCAAAATCTGAAAGGTGCACTTTGGAATATGTGCCCCTTTGCCCACCTTGGCTGCAAAAAAGTGTCACACATCTGGTATCGCCGTACTCAGGAGAAGTTGGGGAATGTGTTTTGGGGTGTCATTTTACATATACCCATGCTGGATGAGAGAAATATCTTGGCAAAAGACAACTTTTCCAATTTTTTTATACAAAGTTGGCATTTGACCAAGATATTTTTCTCACCCAGCATGGGTATATGTAAAATGACACCCCAAAACACATTCCCCAACTTCTCCTGAGTACGGCGATACCAGATGTGTCACACTTTTTTGCTGCCAAGGTGGGCAAAGGGGAGCATATTCCAAAGTGCACCTTTTGGATTTCACCGGTCATTTTTTACACATTTTGATTGCAAAGTTCTTCTCACACATTTGGGCCCCTAAATTGCCAGGGCAGTATAACTACCCCACAAGTGACCCCATTTTGGAAAGAAGACACCCCAAGGTATTCTGTGAGGGGCATGGTGAGTTCCTATAATTTTTTATTTTTTGTCGCAAGTTAGTGGAATATGAGACTTTGTAAGAAAAAATAAAAAATAAAAATCATCATCATTTTCCGCTAACTTGTGACAAAAAATAAAAAGTTCTATGAACTCACTATGCCCATCAGCGAATACCTTAGGGTGTCTACTTTCCGAAATGGGGTCATTTGTGGGGTTTTTCTACTGTTTGGGCATTGTAGAACCTCAGGAAACATGACAGGTGCTCAGAAAGTCAGAGCTGTTTCAAAAAGCGGAAATTCACATTTTTGTACCATAGTTTGTAAATGCTATAACTTTTACCCAAACCATTTTTTTTTTTGCCCAAACATTTTTTTTTATCAAAGACATGTAGAACAATAAATTTGGCGAAAAATGTATATATGGATGTCGTTTTTTTTGCAAAATTTTACAGCTGAAAGTGAAAAATGTCATTTTTTTGCAAAAAAATCGTTACATTTTGATTAATAACAAAAAAAGTAAAAATGCCAGCAGCAATGAAATACCACCAAATGAAAGCTCTATTAGTGAGAAGAAAAGGAGGTAAAATTCATTTGGGTGGTAAGTTGCATGACCGAGCAATAAACGGTGAAAGTAGTGTAGTGCAGAAGTGTAAAAAGTGCTCTGGTCATGAAGGGGGTTTCACCTAGCGGGGCTGAAGTGGTTAAAGGAAGCCGTAGATTTCAGATTCGGCATTCAAGCCCATCGGTATGATTGAATCAAAATTAAAAATGAATCTAGATTCAACACGGGACATTTGTTTGATGAGGTCCCCTCCTCTCCAATGTGGTTTAACTCTCTCAATAGCAGCGAAAGACAAAACATTTGGGTTTTGATTATGATGTAGTTTAAAGTGTCTGGAAACAGTATGTTTATCTGATCCGCTTCTGATTTTTGTAAAATGCTCAGAGATTCTTTCCTTCAAGGTCCTTTTAGTGCGCCCTATATATTGTTTGTCGCAAGGACATTGAAGGATATATATTACATTCTTGCTGTTACATGTCAAAAAATCTTTAATCTCATGTTTAAAACCATTTGAAGTGGATACAATTTCCATTGTTTTCTTCGAGAAAAGTGTTTTTTTACAATTTGAGCAGGTGTTGCATCTAAAGAAACCCTTCAAATTTAGCCACTTATGAATAGTTGGGTCTGAGGAAGACTTTCCAGATTTGATTGTCGGAGCAATTTTTAAACCTAGATTGGGGGCTTTGGTATAGATGATCTTTGGCTTTTTAGGTAGTAACATTCCTATAATTTTATCCTTTTGGATAAAATGCCAATGTCTATTTATGATGGTTTCAATTTTTTTATAATGTGAATTGAAAGGGAGAATAATATTAGTTTGTTCCAATTCTACCATTTTCCCATGAGATGTAGGGTTCTCTATCTTCTCCAAAGGTTTGTCAAAGAAAGTCTGCCTGTCTAAAATTTGTATCTTATTAAAAGAGTCTTCAACTAATTTCATTGGGTAATTTTTTACTTTAAATTGTGACTTTAACATTTCGGCTTCTTGTTGGAAGGTGTCATTATTAGTGCAATTCCTTTTGAGGCGTCTAAATTGGCTGCTCGGGATGTTAAGCAGCCATCTTGGTAGATGGCAGCTGGAATGTAAAATAAAACTATTTCTAGCCGTTGGTTTCTGGTATGTTGAACATATTAATTTATCTTGTTCGACATTAATATTTAGATCAAGGAATTCTAGATGTGTTTTACTTATTGTGGAGGAGAAACGAAGATTTAGTTGATTCTCATTAATCGTCTCCAAAAATGAGGTTAAAGATGTTTCATCACCCCTCCAAATAAAAAACACATCATCTATATAACGTTGCCATAGCACCAGGTTCGACCCCAGAAGATGGTTAATGGTAGCATCTTCCCAATTTGCCATAAAAAGATTAGCATAACTAGGGGCGAACCTGGTGCCCATAGCTGTTCCAGTCACTTGAAGATAATAGTCCATATCAAAATAAAAATAGTTGTGTTTTAAAATTAACTCTACACCCTCCTCATGGAAACGTTTATTATTCTTAAGTTGATTAATCATTGCTGATATACCCTGTGTGTGGTCAATTGATGTATACAGTGTCTGAACATCTAAAGTGCCCATAGTCCATTCAGGATCATAACTTAATTTTTCTATGATGTCCACTATTTGAGTCGTGTCCTTAATATAGGACTTGGTATTTTTGACGACTGGTTGTAACAGATTGTCTATATATTGGGAAAGGTTCGCTGTAAGGGAACCTATCCCTGAAATAATGGGACGACCTGGCGGTTTCAAAGGATTTTTATGGACTTTGGGTAAACAATAAAAAACTGGGAGTCTGCATTGGGTATTTAGAATAAATTTCGCCTCAGGTTCTGATAAAATCTTATTTCGTGTACCTTTAGTACAATAATCCGTTAAAATAGTTTTAAAACCTTCTATAGGATCCACACTTAATTTGGTGTAAGTATTTTCATCCCCTAATTGTTTTTTACATTCTTCATTGTAATCCAGAGTGTTCATAATTACAATGGCGCCGCCTTTATCGGCGGGGCGTATTATAATATTTTCCTTTGATTGCAGAGATTTTATAGCTTGAATTTCTAGATTAGAGAGGTTGTTTTTTGTAAATTTAATATTTTAAAGATCTTAAATCTTGTTCAACATTTTTTCGGAATGTATTAATTTCCGAACTGATTTCTTGTCTGGGGAATTTTACTGATTTAGGTCTCAATTCAGTATGTACATATTTTGAATTCCTCTCCTGACATGAAATGACTGGGTTTTTGAGAAAATATTTTTTAAGACACAGTTTACGGATATATTTTTCAATCCCTATGTATATATCAAATTTATTTGCTTTAGTGCTTGGAGCGAATTTTAATCCTTTATTTAGGAGTTTAATTTGCGGTTCGGTTAAATCGACATCACTCAAGTTAATTATGGCATCTTGACATAAGGTCATTTCCTGTTGTGATTGTGGTGCCTTTCGTTTGCTCCTCCGTGTTTTTCTCTTCCTGTTTGGTGTGTGTGTTTTTTGTGATTTTTCTGTATCGTCTCTTGTGGCCAATTCTGTTCTTGGTAATTGTGATGTCTCTGAGGTGATCTTTCTCGGGGGGCTCTGTGGCCCCATTCCTCCTGTCTGTGCCTCAGATTGTACGGGTGTGAAATGGGTGAAGGTGAATAGCGTTGTCTGCTCGGTGAATATTTCGTGTGGTTGTGATGTTGTCTTGTCCGCACTCTGTGGTGTGGTGGTGTCTGGTCTAAAAAATGATCATTTGTGAGTGCTTCATATCTATTGGAAGTTGAAATAGTAGACCTAGTTTGTATATCTTGTGAACAATTATTATCATTAAATTTTACAAGTTCTTTGTTATGTATATCTTCTAATTGTAGATGATCCACATCTTGAGTGTGTGGAACACTTAGATGTCGTTTTTCATAATTATTAAATTTTTTAAATTTTCTTTCAATGATGTCATTTTCCAATTTATCTATACTCCTACATAGTCTTTCTTGCCAGGAATTGAATTCCTCATCTTTTGGGAATTTTTCTATAGTTTCTTTTATTTTAGAAATTTTAACTGTAATTTCATCCAAGATTTGGGTCCTTCTTTTCACGATTAATTGGATCAGTGATATTGACTGATCAAAAAGGAGTTTCTCCCATTCCTTGGTGAAATCACTGTTAACAAGATCCTGTGCTGGAGTTTTTGATAATAATAGACCCTTAGGGATATATCCATTTTCTATGTATTGTAAGAGAGATCTGATCTCCCATCTTTGTTTAAGTTGTTTGTGCAGGGAGATTTCAAGTTCTCTGAATACTTCAGTCATAGTTTGGTCAATGTTAGTGACTACCTCTCTATGATCAAATTTAAACGTCTCTACTTTTTGACGTTTAGTTTCCATGTGGTTCCAAATGTCCATAGTTTAAGGCGATGGAGCTCACCAAACAATTTGGGGTCCGCGTCAAATAGACTACTCACTCCTTGTTTAAACTCAGGGTTTTAACTATTTATCATATATTCGCAATGGGTTCTATTTTACTGTTATACAGATATTAGGATATATTATTGTTGTAGAAATCATTTTTAATATACTGCATGAACTTATACTCAATGGTTTCATTAATTTTATGCAATCTCTGATATATAGAAAGTATTTTAAGATTTATTGTCTATTATACGTTTTAAATTATCATATGCATTATATATCTATATGTGGAATGAATATGGAGAAGAAATCCAGCATATTTACAAAAAAACGCACGAAAACCGCATGGATTATCAAAAAAACGCAGTTGCGTTTTTTTGAAAATTGTATTGCTGGGTCACAGATAGTGACTAATATCCACATACTGATATATAAGACACTGTTAAACATTTTCGGGAGAATGTTTTCTTTGAAAAGTGGCACCTTACATATACTTATGGGCTATAGATGCAAAATCTTGAAAAAACGCAAAAAACGCATGAAAAACGCACAAAGGTTGAAGAAATCGCATCTGCGTTTTTTCGGAAAATTTCATAGATGGTTTATGAATTAATATGTATGTGTATGTATAATCCTATGAGACACCATTTATGATTCTCCATAATAGTTACATTTGAAAAACTGGCATATATCTAATATACACATCCATCTTCTATTCCATACCGGATTTAATATGCAACTGGCTGATACAAATCGCCAAATCCATTCCAGATTTTGTAATCTGTCGAATCATGAAGGATTTTGGGTATAAAAAGGGGTTCTTTTCCCTTTGCGGGCTACCACTGAGGAAGGGGCTAGGAAAAGACCCCGAAACGCGTCTGGTTTCAAAAGACCCGCACATCAGCTGATGGACGTCCCGATGCCGATAATTTAAATCAATTTCTTTCACCCTGAGGAACTTTATGGCATAAAGCGAACATTCAGTCCCATGAAGTAGAGCTACAACTTCAATTTCTTTCACAAAGAATCTCTACACGGAGGGCTATATCGCTCACACTACTCCTGCTGTACTGCAAGTAACAGACACCGCCGAAATTCAACTCCATTAGCCACGTGGGACGCCACCGTGTGCGATAATCAGACGGCTGTCTGCAAGAGTAAGTGTTTCCTTTAAATTGCCACACAGGGGATATTGACTAATTATCGCAAGCACATAATTTATTCCAGTCTGGACATTTATACGAATATATATTTGAAAATACATCCGAAAATATTATCATATATTCTCTGACTGTCGAATATCTGCAAATCATCATCTTTTTTCTGCATATCCAGGACATACTTCATCAAAGCCAGATATATTATGCTTTTGTAAACCATTTTACTTATTATGCCCTGAATCTGTTTAACCCTTTTATTATACTCATAGTGTATTTTTATTGAATATTTTATTTTTATTATAGTCTTATTGTAATTTAGTTAATTTTGTTGATTTTTAGATCTATATATTGGTGTAATAAACTCAAACAATCGTTGAATAGTTTCTGTGTGGTCCATTGGGAGAGTGCTCAGCCTTTCTATATATTACATTTATTTCTAATTTGTGACTGGGTGAGTCACTCAGGCCTAGTAGCACCCACTCATAGTTATAGGCGACAGAGAGCCACCATACTCTGTTTATTATGAGATTATTTATGGTTGGGGAGAGGTCTTGGAACCTTTGTTATTATTGTTCTAGTATCATTCTTCTCAGAATTACCAGAATCTAATACTTCCACCATACTTTAAATTTTTATTACATGGATGTATATTGTGGCATATGTCAAAAGGGGGGGCAAGTCATATCATTTGTGATTGGAGCAGGATCTTTTTATATATTTATTTATTTATTATATCAAAGCTGCCAGAGTATAAACCATCCACCATACTTTATACTTGTCCATAAAATGGTACTGCAATTGATCTCTCTTCATGGATGTAGTACTGTGGCTAGCTGCTTTATTGAGAACTGTAAGACTATCCTGTAATTGTGCAACGGTAATTACTGTAATTAAATTGAGGTCAAAATAATATTTCTTCTAGTTTGTTGTTTCAGTATAGTGTTTAATAGTTTTTTACTTATAATACTTTTTTTGTGCTATGTCAGATTTAAATAAAGGCCGTATATGAAAAACCCTCATTTAGTCCACCAGGGCTCAGGGTCTGTAATTTGTGTATCCATCTGGCCTCTTCCTGCAGAAGTTTTGTATCTAAGTTACCTCTCCTTGGTCCTAGAGTTTTTTTCTCCAGGCCCCAGAACTTTAGAACCTCCAAATTTCCACCATGTGCATAGGTAATATGCCTATATAATGACGTGTCTTTGCCCGTGTTGATGGCACTGATGTGACCAGATATTCTACGCCTCAGCTCCTGTGTGGTTTTGCCCACATATAATTTAGGACTATTGCATGAGGCGATGTAGATGATACCACTACTCCGACAATTAAAGAACTCTCTGATCACATAGACACGTCCATCCATGGGGTTTTAGAATTTTTTTACTTTACGTAAGTATTTACAAAAGGTACAACTTCCGCAGGGAAAAGAGCCAGTGATACTGGACTTTAACCAACTCACATTTGTCATTTGTCTTTCAGGAAGGAAGCTGTGAACAAGCTTGTCCCTCAAACTTGGTCCTCTCCTATATGTGACGCTGGGATATGGTGGTAGTACATCTCTCAGCTGTTCATCCATAGTAAGTACCCTCCAATGCTTCTTTAAGATCTTCATCACCTGTTGATTACCACAATCATAGGTCCCTATGCACCTGATCCTTTTGTCTTTTTCTTCTTTCCTCTGATTGATTTTGTAATCCTGGGATATTAGTTCATCCCTATTTATGCTTTTGACACGGTTAAATGCATTTTTAAGGCATTTACGTGGGTAACCCCTGCTCCTGAATCGATTATAGAGCTCATCAGCCTCTTTCTTAAATGTCTCTTCAGTGGCGCAGTTCCTTCTGGCTCTCAAGTACTGCCCCGTTGGTATTCCTTTTCTCAATGCCACTGGATGCCAGCTCGTCCAGTGCAAAAGACTATTTGTTGAGGTAGGTTTTCTAAAAATTTATGTTAGGATTTGCCCATCCTTGTCCTTCTGGATCAGAAGATCCAGGAAGCATATTTGATTAGGGTGGATTTCAAAGGTGAAGTGCATGCCTATGTCATTGTGGTTTAAACTATCCACAAAGGTGACAAACTCACGTTCCTCCCCCTCCCAGAACAACAAAACATCATCGATAAAACGTCCCCAAAATAAAACGTGACTCGTGAATTGTGCCATACTCTCCGTGAAAACTATAGTGTCTTCCCACCACCCCAAAAACAAATTGGCAAAAGTCGGTGCACACAGCGCCCCCATCGCGGTACCCTTCATCTGTTGATAGAAGGTACCGTTACAGAGGAAATAATTGTGTGTTAAAATAAATCTTAATAGTGATAAAATAAAATCATTGTGCTCGTGAAAATTGGTACTCTTAGTATCCAGAAAGTGCTTTGTGGCTTGAATGCCCAGCTCATGATCTATATTGCTATAGAGGGCTTCCACGTCCAACATACTTCATACTTCATAGACCACCTGTAGCATACTTCATACATCCAGTCCGATGGGCATATATCAGATGATGGAAGGAGTAGCAGTATCCACATGATTGTTGTAAAATCAATACTCCTTTATTCATCCAACATACATTGAGTACATTTTGACCACACACAGGGGTCCTTCTCAAGCATCCTTAAGATAATTTTAGAAGACTGCTGTGTGGGTCAAAATGTTGATCAATGAACATTTGATGGGTATTGCCATCTGAGACAATAGTGGCATATTGGTAGGCTATGTCCCCATTGTCTAAGTGCAGGTCCCGCCGCTGGGACCCCCACCTATATTAAGAATGGAGCTAGGAAAGTGGTAGCTGGAGGACCCTGGGTTTCCACGGGTCCGAACATCAGCTTTCCCCATAGAAGTGAATGGGAGCACACAGCACATGCACGGCTGCCGCTCCCATTCACTTCTATGGGCCTGGCAGCGAACTTATAGAAATGAAGGTAGGTGGGCTGCGCATGAGCAGTGCGCCCTCCACCACTTTCAGGGCTCCATTCTTAGTGTAAATACGGGTCCCAGAGGTGGAACCTGCATCTTTCAGACAATGGGGGCATATCCTAGTGATATCCCGTTATTGTCTCAGATGGAAAAAACCCTTTAAGTATTTTTGGACTTGGTGACTGCATGTTCTGGTCCCATAAGGAATATGACAGTGAGTGTGCTGTGAACTTTGCTCTTGTTGATTTGATGTGGATATCTCCCGTTTTTTGGAAATATGTAGTCAGTGAGAATATGTTACTGCCCTCACATGAATGTTTCAGTTTGTTTGATGTTAATGGAATTCAAATATAAGACTGTAAATTCAGTCATGAAAATACTCTCTAGAGATCATAAAATTACTGGTTATTCTGTCTACTTAAATATAGCTAAAGGCTAGCAGAGCAGTGCACTTGCAACAGATGAATATTATTATTTCTATCACATTATATACTTCTCGTTTCCATGGTTATGACCACTCTGCAATCCTTCAGTGGTGGTCATGCTTGCACACTATAGGAAAAAGCACTGGCCTCTCTGGTGGCCACCGCTGATGGATTGCAGGGTGGATATAACCATGGAAACTAGCAGTGTGTAATGTGATGGGAAATTTAATCAAGCCCAAAAAGGAGGCAATATAGATAATTTAAATATATTAGTAAGTGATTGTAAGTGATAAATGTAATTTGCTGAAGTGACACAACCCCTTTAATGGCTATAGACACCTTTGGGACAATTTGTATTTTGATTGCACTTTACTCATTTTGGACTAAAAAATTTTAAATTGGTCTTTATTAAAAATGTTAAGACATTGATGAGACACAAGAGGTAAAAATGCATGCTGTCACTCTGCAAACTGTTACTTTGTGTTTTCTTTTAATCCCATCGACTGTTGGCTCATGTCTAGTTCTTATCGCTAATCTCCTGAATACAGTGACAGCAAACTCAGACATAGGCTAGCTCTGGAGCTGATCAATAGAGATTGCAGCCCAGTATCTTAGGCCTCATGCTCATGTTTTTCTCGGCCTCCATTCCGTTTTTTTTGGCGAATAGGATGGGGACCCATTCATTTCAATGGGTCAGCAAAAAAATGCTGATAGTTCATCCTTTTGTGTTCCGCGTCCGTTGTCCGTGTTTCCCTTCAGCAAAAAAAATGGTGCATGTCCTACTTTTTTCACATTTGCGGACAAGGATAGGCATTTATTACAAGGGATCTGTGGAAAAAAACAGATCCTTAAAAAAAAACGGATGCCGCATCTGTTTTTTTGGGCGGACGCACAATTTGCACATGCAAAAAACAACTGTCGTGTGCATGAGGCCTTAATCAGAGCTTTTTTCACTAGTTTATGCTGCAGACATATTCCCTTTAAACGAAGCTCAAACATTTCTCATGCGCTTTGTGCTTCATTGAATGGAACATACAAAGACTGAAAGTATGCCCACACCATGGCCAAGTGACATAGATGCATACCTTCGAACTAAAGAAGTATATTTGGCAAGTCTAAGGGCCCTATTGCACTATGCGTTTTTGTGGATCGCAAATTGCAGATTCACGAAACACAGATACCGGCGGTATGCCTTCCCTTGCCTTCAAAATGGACATGAATGAAACATATTTTTTGCATGGCCGCAAAATGGAAATATGGATGGGGACAGCACATTGCTGCTGTCCGCATTTTTTGCTTCCCCAATTGAAATGAATCGGTCAGCATCCAATCTGCAAAAATGCAAATCGTATGCAGACCTAAAATACGCTCATATGAATGGACCCTTATTGTGTATCTTAGAAATCAATTAGCCAAGCACTCCAACCACATACACATAGACTTTGGACTCAGGCATGCATACAGTGGATATAAAAAGTCTACACACCCCTGTTAAAATGTCAGGTTTTTGTGATGTAAAAAAATGAGACAAAGATAAATCATTTCAGAACTTTTTCCACCTTTAATGTGACCTATAAACTGTACAACTCAATTGAAAAACAAACTTTTTATATCCACTGTATGTTCTCAATTGGGGAGAGCAGTAAATGCTTTTTCGACACATCTGAAGGTGTGGGCAACACAAAGCTTCTGATCTTGGACATGCTTAGGACAGGATTTTAGCCTCAGTATGTAAGAAAGATGGTTTCCAGTCACTAAAAACAAGCAAAGAACTTGAAAACGGTGATGAAGTATAATAACATTCCAGGACTACTTTATTTTCATATTCATTTATTCTAGTGGAAACCACTAGCTCTTCTTTTGGCTCAGGTTATGTTAAAATGTGGGAAAGACTGTAGTGGAAACAAATTATCCTCTCCCTTCCTCTTGCTTTAGAATAACTTTTATTTCCTGTTTCCAAACATATTCATTCTGGGTAGTGTTGAGCGAACCCGAACTGTAAAGTGTACCCGGACCTGAACCAAAACTTTTCCGGAACTTCGACCTGAAGTTTGGCTGAATCCAGCGAACCCGAACATCCACGGGTCTGTTTATCCCTAATTCTGGGCATGTAGCTGAGAACACAAATGTAACCATGTGAGCTATGCTATTGTGAAATTAATAAAACAATTTCCAAACTGATGTCTCACACCTACAATTATAACCTACACATCGTTATTTGGATACGACCACATGGTCAGGATTCCTGATATAGATCTGGAAGCCAAAGCCAGGAGTGAATTCAAAATAAGAGGAGAAGCTATACCAGTCATTTATACTTTTTCTTATTTTATTATCAACTACCGATTTTGGCTTCAAAATTGCATCAAGAAACCAAACCATGTGGCCACACCCTTACAATGTCAAGTCATTTGCACTTGGGAAACATATAGATGATGATGGTTATGAGCCTTACAAATAGAAAAAGTGATTGACTGTAAGAACCGAAATTTAAACCAAAGTAGTCTTATTTATTGAAAGGGGTTGTCCCATGAAAAATATTCTACCTTTCCCTCCCCCTCATTTAAATGTTTATTAAGACTAGTAAAGCAAGTACAAGGATATACAATGTAAAGTATCTAAACAGAAACAATGTCCAATATATACATACTTGCAATATCAAAATACTGGTGATCCTTGGATACAGTGTTATGTCAATAACCTGTTGGCCAGGTTTAATGAAGACGGATGAGGAGAACCTCAAAGCAAGAGGACAATTAAAGGGAAAAACAAAGAAATAAAATAGGAAAAAAATAAAAATCAATAGCTCCTAATCTCTCCAATTCTGTGTCTAGAGGTAAGACAAAGAGAGAATGACTATAGAGAGGCGAACCTCTCAAGATAAGTACAGCTATAGCCCACAGCATCAGTGGGTGGTGGGCCTCGTAGTTTGGAAGTCAAAGTATCAGGCAGCCAATATACTTTCGGCGGACTTCCAAACCGTGAGATAGACATTTATTTTGACATCCCTTATCTGTCTATTCTTGTATCTCTTTGTTTATATGTTTTGGTATTTGTAGCCAAGTATCTTTTTGCTTCAGACAGATTTGTCATTGGCATGAAGTTGCAATTACACCCTACAATACCTCCTTATGAACCTATTTTAGTGGGGGAAACGCTTCAGGGACTATGGGGGGTTATTCCCCCTGAACACCTTTAGGGTTAAATAGGGCATTGTAGTGGAGGAACAAGGACAGAGAGTCTCCACCATTAAGATTCTTCTCTGGGCTGAGGGGTACTACAGGGTGATAATTAGGGTAAATTTATCCCCCTCCCCTGAAACCCCCACTCGTCCCTCACTATATACATTGCCTGTCCCCAAAAAAATTTGCCACCTGGATTTAACTAAGCAAATGGAGGGACACTCTTCCATAGGCAAGGGATAACCGTTTTGGCCTCCAGCACCAGGAATCTGCCTAGATCCCTAGTTTGGTAACTTATAGCACCAGGTAGCATACATAACAATAAGAGGGAAGGGTCATTTTCAATCACTGTCCTGGTGATTTTATGAATGAGGGATATCACCTTACACCAAAAAGGTTGAAGAACAGAACACTTCCACCAAATATAGGACATACTCCCTTCCTCCAATCCACAGCGCCAGCAGCGGTCTGAGACCGCGGGGAACAGGCGATGCAAAAGGGTCGGGACCCTATACCATCTCATTAGAACTTTATAGTTGATTTCTTGGGCCTTACATGAGATGGATACTTTATGACAGAGAATGAAGGCCTTGTGCCATGCTGTTGTTGGGAAAGAATTATGAAGTTCTTTCCCCCAGCCCACCATAAAAGAGGGGGGTTGCAACCCACTAGAGTCCAACACTAGACCATAAATAATAGAGATCACCCGCTGAGGAGGACTCTTAGTAACACAAAGTTCCTCAAAGGGTGACAAAGATCTGTGGAGAGCGAGGGAAGACTTGTTTGATATATAAAAAGTCTTCAGTTGATGGTATTCAAAAGACATCCTGGGCGATTGCTGAGGTACTGGAACCAGGCTCTCGTACATCAGCAAAGAGGCGCCACCCAGCCACAAAAAATCCTGTCTATCCTATTTAGTGAAGTCACCTTTAAGGCGATGGAGTAGGGGTTCATAATTCAATTTAAAAATGTCATGAGAGGACTTTGGGATGAATATCCCTAGATACGCTTGCTGTTTCCATGAGAAAGCAAACTGAGTGCGTAAGGCCCGGACTGTAGAGTCATCTCGCATAACATTCAGCGCCATGCTCTTAGTTAAGTTAATTTTGTAGTTGGAATGGGAACTGAACTTTTGGGGTATTGAAATGAGCACTGGAAGGGATTGTCATGGCTGGGAGATGTAGACCATAAGATCATCGGCGAAAGCCGAGCATTTAAAATAAAGACCTGCAGGAGTCTCTATCATCAGGGTGTTGCAGATATCGTTAGATATCTAAAAGCTATGAGTTGTAGAGCTGTTTCCGAAGTTTCATTCTATAGTTTTTAAACCAGCACTGGGCTCTGAATACTTTTGTAATTGCATGGAATAAAAATGTTGTTATTCAATAAAATGTATCTCTATAGAACCACCTGCTGTTTGTTTTTATTTCTTATTTCATTGTCGTGCTCACTGAGATGGACGCACATGCTCAGTTCCATCCTTCAACTGCTTACAGAGTTGTGATAGGAAGCAGATGGACACGCCCCCTTAGAGGCAGCAGAAAAGACACTCTCCTTGAGCTGTCAGTTGTCAGCTGTCTGGTAGAGCAATGACTGGGGAGCTCTCTGGATCCATGTGAGGTACAGGGCTGTTTTTAGCTTAGTTAGAAAGATAGTTTTATTTTTGGAATTAAGGGGGCATAATTTAACTACTATGTGAGGGCACAAAGGGAACTGGGTGGGATTCAGCATGTATAGATAGGTATTAGGCAGAGAGAGAGACATAGCTCTGTGTCCCAAAAATTGCCATGGCACGATATTAAGTGAAAATCACTAGCATAGCTAACCATGCCCACTTTTCCACCTACTATATTTTTCAAAATGGGAGTGAGTGGTGTAAAAATGTAAAAATGCAAAAAGTCGCAAAAAGGTTGTGCAGGTGATCTAAAGAAGTCGCAAAAGCTCTATACCAGGGGTATGCAATCTCCTCCACTCCAGCTGTTGTGAAACTACAACTCCCAGCATGCATACTCGCTCTGCTCTTCTAAGATCTCTCATAGAAATGAATGGACCATGGTAGGAATTGTATTTTCCTGAACCCTACTCTATACTGTAACTTTTTGAAGACAGAATTTTGGGGTGCAGGGCTTGGTAAATTCCACCCGTTTAGTCTGTGGCTATAAAGACATTTCCATAACTATTTTACTGTGTGAGTACATACAGTCATTCTTTGTATACATTGGGGAAAAAAAGGATGCAAATGAGCTCTTACTCTAATGCCACCACATGTAAGTCAATGTTCGACCCATTGACTAAGCCTTGAGACATGACTTGGATATTAAAAAAACAGCCAGAATCTCATCTGCAATCAGCTGTTTCAGAGTGATTGCCCCTCATCAGTGCAGAAAATATCCAAGTCATGTCTCAATACCTAGTTAAAGGGTCGAACATTGACTGATAGGATAACTACCTTACATCTGGTAGCATTATAGGGAAAGTTTGTTAACTCTTGTTTTGCATTCCATTCCTCCCAGAATTCCAGAGGAGCATTAATAGCCTATAAGTCTCCTCATGCCGATTACAGTGCTTTCTCCACAAGGAAGGATAGTACCCCCAAATCCTGACTTAGGCCTCTCACCTTCTTAAGCAAATAATCTCTGCTCTGCAATGAGGGGCAATCGCCCTGAAACAGCTGTCTGCAGATGAGGTGCTGGCTTATTTAATATCCAAGTCATGTCTCAAGGTCTATTTAAGGGGTCAAACATTGACTTATAGAATAGCTGTATTATATCTGGTGGCATCAGAGGCAGAGCTTGTTAAGAACTTGTTTGCATCCCTTTCTTCCCATAATTCCAGAGGAGCATGTATGGCCTTTAAGTCTCCTCACACCAAGGAGAGATAGTACCCCCAAAAATGATATGCACTGTACATGTGTGGTTACCATTACGATAAGTGACATTCACCACTAAATTAGACGTTCCAACAATCTTTTTAGAGAGATGCTACTGTAGGGTATCCTGAGAAATAGAAATGTTCCCACACAGTGTGCATGCATATTTTTATACAGTATGAAGTGTCTGGGGACCAGTGCGAATCACACAGTAGCATCTTCCACTGGCATCGATGTGAACCAGATGTTTTAGGAGAAGTGGTAAGTAAAATTGGTTTGCTTGGGCTTTGAGTTTGCATGTTTTATAACAGACTGTGTTGCGTCTTTTACCAGCTAATTGTTTTTCCTGTCAGTGACGGAAATCACTTACATTTTGAGTTAATTGTATCTAATTCAGGAAACAGCAACAATTAGAAATCTATTACACTAATACACAAAATAACATCATCTGTCTCTATTAAGTACAATACTTCGTCCCATCTGTGATCCTAATAAGATTCCCTTGGAGAGTAGAAGTTGGAAAAGTTTAATTAACACTGTGTGCCGCATATGTTGTAATGATGTCCATAGGCGGAACAAATTGGATCCTACATGATGCAGTTCTGCTTTTGGTACAGAGCAATAAAATGTAGGATCCTTTTAAAGTGGATCTGGCGGCTTTCCTGACAGTCTGCTTTAGTAAATAGTTCCTCAGAAAATATCAATTCTGGATTATCTTTTTATAGATCTCTATGTTTTTCTGTAGCTCTGTTATTCCTCCTAGAAATCTATGAATTAACTAACAACTGAAAGATACCATTTAGGATGTGTCTCATACAGTCTGACACTATCCACTTGTGCTGTCAGTAGTAGACTATATAGGGACACCCCATTCATTGCCCACTTGTTCATAAACAAAGGAACAGCACAACACAGAGTCCTAAGAAAAATGTTCAAGAATTGTTTAGTTAGGGCTCTTTCACACCTGCGTTCTTTTCTTCCGGCATAGAGTTCCGTCGTCGGGGCTCTATGCCAGGAGGAATCCTGATCAGTTTTATCCTAATGCATTCTGAATGGAGTGAAATCCGTTCAGGATGCATCAGGATGTCTTCAGTTCTGGAACTGAACGTTTTTTGGCCGGAGAAAATACCGCCGCATGCTGCGCTTTTTGCTCCGGCCAAAAATCCTGAACACTTGCCGCAAGGCCGGATCTGGAATTAATGCCCATTGAAAGGCATTGATCCGGATCCGGCCTTAAGCTAAACGTCGTTTCGGCGCATTGCCGGATCCAACGTTTAGCTTTTTCTGAATGGTTACCATGGCTGCCGGGACGCTAAAGTCCTGGCAGCCATGGTAAAGTGTAGTGGGGAGCAGCATACTTACCGTCCGTGCGGCTTCCGGGGCGCTCCAGAGTGACGTCAGGGCGCCCCAAGCGCATGGATCACGTGATCGCATGGCACGTCATCCATGCACATGGGGCGCTCTGACGTCATTCTGGAGCGCCCCGGGAGCCACACGGACTGTAAGTATACCGCTCCCCCGCTCCCCGCTCCTACTATGGCAACCAGGACTTTAATAGCGTCCTGGGTGCCATAGTAACACTGAAAGCATTTTGAAGACGGATCCGTCTTTAAATGCTTTCAGTACACTTGCGTTTTTCCGGATCCGGCGTGTAATTCCGGCAAGTGGAGTACACGCCGGATCCGGACAACGCAAGTGTGAAAGAGGCCTAACACAGACATGTCAGGACAGCTGACTGATCCTCATTAAAGGGTTTCTATCATCAGATTTTGCCATATGTAGCTGACTGACATTAGCGATGTGCTGGCGTCAGCAGTACATAACAGTCTTCTTTGTTCACTTCTGTCTGCGGCCGTTCACCTAAAAAACGTACTTTTATCCATATGCTAATGAGCCTCTAGGTGCTATGTGGGCGTCGATTCAGCACCTAGAGGCTCTGTCTACTGACCATTTTCAACGTCCATGTAGTTCTTCTAGCTCGCCCCGCTCCTCTTGATTGAAGTCTGATTTGCCTGCATCTGTCTAAATCATCCGTCTGCGCCGTGCGCTTCTGTATTCGGCGAAGGCGCAGTGAGGCTTCCTAACTGCGCCTGCGCCGACTACATTACAGTGAGGAAGCCGGCACCAGGAATGCGGCAATGGCGCAGGTGCGGGATTTAGATAGATGCAGGCAAATAGGACGTCAATCAAGAGGGGAGGGGTGGGCTAGAAGAACTACATGGGCGCGCAAAAATGGTCAGTAGACAGAGCCTCTAGGTGCTGAATCGACGCCCACATAGCACCTAGAGGCTCATTAGCATATGGATAAAAGTACGTTTTTTAGGTGAACGGCCGCAGACAGAAGTGAACAAAGAAGACTGTTATGTACTGCTGACACTAGCACATCGCTAATGTCAGTCAGCTACATATGGCAAAATCTGATGGTAGAAACCCTTTAATGAAATGACTATCAATTATTGATTATTAACCAACATGTTTAAAGGAGTTATCAGACTATTTGTAACTGATGATCTATCCTTTGCATAGGTCATCAGCATCTGATTGGTGGGGGTCCGACACCCGGGACACTTACAGCCATGTGCATGAGTCCTAAGTCTGATTTATCAAAATTTTCTATAGCAATCAGTTTTATGTATACAAAGCAGTTTTGAGTAAACATAGACAAGTGCTTTATTATTTTTGGGTTATTTGCTTTGGCACATTTACAATACAAATTTCAAGTATGATCGCTTGGAAATGAACAAATTGTGATGATTCTTTAGACTACTTTCACATCTGCGCTTTCTCTTTCTGCTATTGCGATCCGTCATAGGGTCTCAATCCCGGTGGAAAACGCTTCAGTTTTGATCCCATTCATTGTCAATGGGGACAAAACTGAACTGAAGGGAACGGAGTGCACCAGAATGCGTTCCGTTCCGCTTCTTTGTGTTCCTATGTCGCACACAAAAGCGCTGCAAGCAGCATTCTTGAGTGCGTTCTGGGATATGGAGCAAGAGAGATCCGTCATGACTCGCAATGTAAGTCAATGGTGACGAATCCGTTTTCTCTGACACAAAAGAAAACGGATCGTTCCCCTATTGACTTACAATGGTTTTACAGACGGATCCGTCATGGCTATTTTGGAGATAATACAACTGGATCCGTTCATAACGGATGCAGACGGTTGGTATTATCATGATAGAAAAGTTTTTGCTGATCCGTGACGGATCCAGCAGAAAAGCAGCTGTGAAAGTAGCCTTACTTGTAAAAGGACATTCATGCCCATAGATACATTTTGCATGCCTCTAATATGTTAAGGTCCATTTACATGGGCCGATGTGACAGGGGAATGACTGGAGATGAGCATTCACATGAGCATTTGTTCTCGATCAACGCCCACTCATTAGCTAAATTTAAATGCAGCGATCACCGGGCCTGCATAAGGATGATCGGTCATTACTACGATCATTCATTCCTATAGAGATTCCTTATTGGTCAGCAGAACATCCCTGTTTAGACAGGATAATTTACTTCCCACAAATGATGATTTTTTGTGCCACATAACCTGGTGAATGACCCCCCGGTGAATGAACGGTTGCTCATCGATTGGGAGATTTCTGGCATATTCACATGGGACAGTTATTGGGAAAGAACATTCAAAGAATTCTTCATTCCTGAAAATAGCCAGAATAATCTGCCCATGCAAATGGCCTATTATTTGCATTTTAAGGAGTAGGCGTAGGTAAAACTCTATAAGACTGCTAATCCTGGTTAAATGCTATAGTACTGTACACATATGCTTCATATAAGTGCCTTCTTAAAGCTAGTGATTGTTATCTGTGATACAGTACCTGCTAATTTACGGCTGTAAGCATTATAATCACAAGATATTCACTTGCTACAGCAGCTTTTATTTCACTAGCTTTCTCCACTCTACTGTTTTCTATAGTCTGGGTCTTGCTTTTGTATAAACAGTCTGCATTGATACCTAAACTAGCCAAACATATTAGAATGGTATGTGAATCCTGACCCTCTTGATAGGGATCATACAATGACTATGTTTATGGGCAGACTGAGGCCATACACATTAGTCTATGGCTGACCATAAACACCAGCTACCAGTCAGCCAAACTCTTGTCAGCGGACGTCTGTCTGTCCCAAACCCCAATACACCTGCACATTCCACTCAGCCAAGTTCTCAATAGAGAGAGAGGGGAAATGCAACAAACTTGCAATTGAACCCTTTAGATGTTGTTTTAAAACAGCAATCATTACATCTAAGGGGGTTGACAGAGGTAGAGGTTCCCTCTGTCAGTCCTGCAATGCAATAATGGGGTGCTGATGGATTACTCTGGAAGCTGGAGAGCCTAGATAGGCCCCTGGTCTACCATGTGTGAACACCTAGGTGACTGAACTAGCTTGCCTGTCACTGCAACCCTATATTGTAACAGCATTATACAAGTGATTGAAACAAATAGCATAGTGGAACATAAATGGTTAACTAAAGATCAATAAAGTGTAATAAAAAAATAATAATAATATACAGATACATGGAACTGTAAAATCCATAATGACCTGTAGCAAAAAAGATAAAACATGGGGTTGACCCATCTGGATGTTTATGGCATGGCCACTGGGTTTTCTTTAATCCATAATTGTATCCAACAAAAGTACTAAAACATAAAACATATCAGTTGTATATGACTGTAACTATACTGTCCATAGAACAAAAATATTTATGCTGCTCAGCATATGATGGAAAACTGCCCCCAAAAAAACAAATGACAATGACAAAATTAGGGCTTGTTCACATCAACATTATGTATTCCGTTACGGCTTTCCGTTATAATATGGTTATAACGGAAAATAATGGAATCCATAAGACGGAAATCAAAATAGAAACCTTTAGAGGCATTTTATTTTGATCCGTTATAACAGAAGTATGTGGGCAAGAAAACAGAACTTTGTTTTCTGTCCAGCCTAACGGAAACCAGACGTATCCGTTATGATTCCCATAGAATTTTATTATGACGGAACAAAACGGAATGCCTCTAAAGGTTTCCATTTTGATTTCTGTTATTTTCCGTTATAACCATATTATAACGGAAAGCCATAACAGAACAAGCCCTTAGGATACGACCACATGGTTACGTTTCTACGTGCAGTTTTGAAAGTCAAAAACAGGAGTGGATCTTAAAAAGAGAGAAAATATAAAGGACAGACATGATGTCAACTCTTTTTTGAGTTAACTCCTGTGTTTGACTTCATAAACTGCATGCAAAAACCTGATCATGTGGCCGTACCCTTCAGGGGCAGATTGGGAACTTAAAGTGACCCTGGAAAAAAAACTAAAAGTGGGCGCATATTGTAGGCGGGTCCAAATTGACAGAAGACTGGCCAATACAAGAAGACAGGGACAGCAGAAGTAGGCGGGATGTTCAATACCATAGTGCAGCACAGAACAATGGCCCACCAGAATAGTGTTGAGCGCGAATATTCGAAAAGCGAATTTTTTTCGCGAATATCGCAATTTCGCGAATATTTCGAATATAGTGCTATATATTCGTAAAAACGAATATTCGAAAATGCGAATATCTACACTTGTCCCCAGAACAGAGAGGCAAAGGCCTGTGCATTCATATAGTATAGCACCATATTCGCGAATACTTCGAACTTCGTAAAATTCGATTTACGAATATTCGTATTTTTTATTTTAGTTTCCACCTTACAGATGACATTGATCTGTACTCTGTCAACTACTGTCATCACCCCCCACTGTATCTCGATTGATTCCCAAAAGTCCAAAAGCTCAGATCTTACTCACATTGCCTAGAAAGTGATTGAGGCGCGAATCTTTGTAAGGCGATTTTATTAGCGCACAGGCGAATATCGGCACTTGTCCCAGAACAGAGGCAAAGGGCTTTGCATTCATACAGTATGAATGCAAAGCCCTTTGCCTCTGTTCTGGGACAAGTGCCGATATTCGCCTGTGCGCTAATAAAATCGCCTTACGAAGATTCGCAACTCAATCACTTTCTAGGCAATGTGAGTAAGATCTGAGCTTTTGGACTTTTGGGAATCAATCGAGATACAGTGGGGGGTGATGACAGTAGTTGACAGAGTACAGATCAATGTCATCTGTAAGGTGGAAACTAAAATAAAAAATACGAATATTCGTAAATCGAATTTTACGAAGTTCGAAGTATTCGCGAATATGGTGCTATACTATATGAATGCACAGGCCTTTGCCTCTCTGTTCTGGGGACAAGTGTAGATATTCGCCTGTGCGCTAATAAAATCGCCTTACAAAGATTCGCGCCTCAATCACTTTCTAGGCAATGTGAGTAAGATCTGAGCTTTTGGACTTTTGGGAATCAATCGAGAAACAGTGGGGGGTGATGACAGTAGTTGACAGAGTACAAATCAATGTAATCTGTAAGGTGGAAACTAAAATAAAAAATACGAATATTCGTAAATCGAATTTTACGAAGTTCGAAGTATTCCCGAATATGGTGCTATACTATATGAATGCACAGGCCTTTGCCTCTCTGTTCTGGGGACAAGTGTAGATATTCGCATGTGCGCTAATAAAATCGCCTTACGAAGATTCGCAACTCAATTCAATCACTAATGTATGATTCATACATTAGTGATTGAATTGAGTTGCGAATCTTCGTAAGGCGATTTTATTAGCGCACATGCGAATATCTACACTTGTCCCCAGAACAGAGAGGCAAAGGCCTGTGCATGTATATAGTATAGCACCATATTCGCGAATACTTCGAACTTCGTAAAATTCGATTTACGAATATTCGTATTTTTTATTTTAGTTTCCACCTTACAGATTACATTGATCTGTACTCTGTCAACTACAGTCATCACCCCCCACTGTATCTCGATTGATTCACAAAAGTCCAAAAGCTCAGATCTTACTCACATTGCCTAGAAAGTGATTGAGGCGCGAATCTTTGTTAGGCGATTTTATTAGCGCACAGGCGAATATCAGCACTTGTCCCAGAACAGAGGCAAAGGGCTTTGCATTCTTACATTAGTGATTGAATTGAGTTGCGAATCTTCGTAAGGCGATTTCATTAGCGCACATGCGAATTTTGCATCTCATAATATGTATTATGCGATGCGAAAATTCGAATTATCGCATATGCGAAATAATAACGAATTCGAATATTCGCGAATATTTTACGAATATTCTTTCGAATATTCGCGAAATTTCGCGAATTCGAATATGGGACATGCCGCTCAACACTACACCAGAACCTAATACCAGAGGGGGCAGCACAAAATACTGCTGCCGCAACCAGAGCATTCAACCGTATCACAGTCACGAGGACGGTAATACAGTTGAGTTCAGGAGGTCACCTGTTGTCATTAAGCATCAGATCGTTATGTATCTGGTCTGCAGCCATCAAGAGGGCTTCAGTGGTTCCCTGGGCAATGTCCCAAAGGGAAATTTCCATGTAGGGTCTAAGACCAATCCGTCACTGATAGCAGCCGTACGTGCTAGCTTTTGGCCTGACAAAAAATGTGTGTAGTATTTTTTGTCTGGCTGAAAGCTGGCATATATGCTGAAAAGCAGCTGGATCCCATTATAGTGAATGTGGATCCACTGGTGCTGGATACAGTGAACTTCGCCAGTTTGTTCCTCTGCATACGTGAACCCAGCCTTACAGTTTTATTTCGATTTTCAGTTACCCAAAAGTAATAAAAGTTATCCAATAATAAATTATATGTACCCAATATAGTTAAACTATGTTTTGTCCCACTGAAAACCTTCATACAGCTTTGAAATGTGTGGATAAAAAAAAGATGAATATTAAAAGCCTATAATCCTTAAACCCAATCCTTAAGAGTCAGATGATCAGGAAAAATCTGAAAGGCCTCTTTTCACAAAACAGGTTTAGAAACTATTGGCAAACGATTGGTGGTTTATAGGATCTAATGGTCTCCTCAATCAGGTCGATCTTCATAGCCAGTGGGAAAGAAACTCCTACCTGTCAAGCAATGAAAGTAATTCTTACCTAGCTATGAACCCAGTAAAGGCTTTACATTTACAGGAGGATAGTCTTGTGTAAATGTGATAGTCAAATGGTATTTAAATGTATCTATTGTGGCACCATTAATGATCATTTTTACTTCAGCATGAAAACAATCACTGATAAATGATAGGTTATAGGAATACATAGCATACTTGGTCCAAGAGATGTGACCACCTATCACCCTTATCCTTTGGATATGCCATAAATGTCTTTGGTGAGAATGCCCCTTAAAAGTAAGGATAAAATGTTTAGTTTCTAACATGGGAAGACTTCATGGTGGTCTAATCAGTGCGCACAAAAAAAATCTTATCTCCTTCAATGTCTTTTCCAAAAATTTCTGTGCTTATCTAGAGATTCATTAGCCAAATGACAGATAACTGTTTTTAATCCAGACAGTTTATGGACGCAGGTTAATTAATTACATAAAAGGCCAATATTTCATAGAGTGAGTCAACATTCAACTGGTGACTATTAAATGAATTGTGGAGGGGGAATGTTATAGGAATCATTTTACTGTTGCATGTTAGCTTAAAGGGGTTGTCCAAGTTATATTTATTGATGACCTATCCTCCAGGTTTACATTTGAGGTGATGTATATGTCTCCTTGAGGTGTTGGAAAAATAAACACAGACATCATTGTCTGTAACTATCTGGATTATGCTACCTTTTCCAGTTTTCTTTTGTAGACAACCAGTTAAATAAACTCAGTAGTTCAGAGCTAATCTACACAAATCATAGAAGAACATTATTGATTTTTGGCTCCAAACATATTGCATGTAGTGTGTACACAGAACTTGTAGGACACAACAAGGAGTGCCTATGGCAAAGCAGTACTGTGCTATAGGCATTATGGGGGTGATTTATGACCATATATACGCCACTTTTGTAGCCTATATCTGGCACAGATTCTGTTGCATGCCATGGTGCGACAGAATCTGCAACTTCTTCCCCGTTCTTGCCAGGTCTAAAAAAGTGTGCGTGGTGTGGGCATGGAAGTGGACAGGCCAGCAGACCCGTATCCTTCCTCATTTTCTATGCCTGGCTTAGGCGTAGAAAATAATCTAAATGTAAGCTAGGTATGAAGCTGGCTTACATTTAGAATCGGCACTGGATATGCCAAAGTTATGTGGAGGCCGGCGTCTCTTCAGAACTTCGGCGGATCCACCGCCAGATATAGGGGTTATTAAGACCAACGTGTAAAATGCTGGTAATAATAAATGTGCCCCTATGTGTGCTGCTATATCAGACTTTCATATGAAATTGTATTATGGAAATATTACTTCATGCCTGGGGACACAGAATAGATTGCAAGCCCCCACGGCAGGGACCTTTCTCCTTAGGTACCAGTTTGTAACTCATCTTGTTCATGCTTAGTGCAATTGTCTGTATTATGTATGTATACCCCTTATCATATGTACAGCACCATGAAATGAATGGCGCTTTAATAATAAATAATAATAATAATAAGATGCCATATTATGGCTCCAAACAATAAGAAGAGTGCACAAAGCCACAATAGGTCTATGTTAGGGATGAGCGAACTCGAACTGTATAGTTCGGGTTCGTACCGAATTTTGGGGTGTCCGTGACACGGACCCGAACCCGGACATTTTCGTAAAAGTCCGGGTTCGGGTTCGGTGTTCGTCGCTTTCTTGGCGCTTTTGTGACGCTTTCTTGGCTCTTTTTGAAAGGCTGCAAAGCAGCCAATCAACAAGCGTCATACTACTTGCCTCAAGAGGCCGTCACAGCCATGCCTACTATTGGCATGGCTGTGATTGGCCAGAGCACCATGTGACCCAGCCTCTATTTAAGCTGGAGTCACATAGCGCCGCCCGTCACTCTGCTCTGATTAGCGTAGGGAGAGGTTGCGGCTGCGACAGTAGGGCGAGATTAGGCAGATTAACTCCTCCAAAGGACTTGATTAATCGATCGATCTGCAGCTGTGCATCATTGAGCTGCTGAAATTCAATTGCTCACTGTTTTTAGGCTGCCCAGACCGTTTGTCAGTCACTTTTTTCTGGGGTGATCGGCGGCCATTTTGTGTCTTGTGGTGCGCCAGCACAAGCTGCGACCAAGTGCATTTAACCCTCAATGGTGTGGTTGTTTTTTGGCTAAAGCCTACATCAGGGTGCAGCTGTCACACCAAGTGCATTTAACCAGAAATAGTCTGTTTATTTTTTGGCCATATACTACATCAGGGGCAAGCTGCGCCTGTCACCAAGTGCATTTAACCCTCAATGGTGTGGTTGTTTTTTGGCTAAAGCCTACATCAGGGTGAAGCTGTCACACCAAGTGCATTTAACCAGCAATAGTCTGTTCATTTTTTGGCCATATACTACATCAGGGGCAAGCTGCGCCCGTCACCAAGTGCATTTAACCCTCAGTAGTGTGGTTGGTCAAGCTGTCACACCAAGTGCATTTAACCAGCAATAGTCTGTTAATTTTTTGGCCATATACTACATCAGGGGCAAGCTGCGCCCGTCACCAAGTGCATTTAACCCTCAGTAGTGTGGTTGGTCAAGCTATCACACCAAGTGCATTTAACCAGCAATAGTCTGTTAATTTTTTGGCCATTACTAAATCAGGGGCAAGCTGCGCCCGTCACCAAGTGCATTTAACCCTCAGTAGTGTGGTTGGTCAAGCTGTCACACCAAGTGCATTTAACCAGCAATAGTCTGTTTATTTTTTGGCCATATACTACATCAGGGGCAAGCTGCGCCTGTCACCAAGTGCATTTAACCCTCAATGGTGTGGTTGTTTTTTGGCTAAAGCCTACATCAGGGTGAAGCTGTCACACCAAGTGCATTTAACCAGCAATAGTCTGTTCATTTTTTGGCCATATACTACATCAGGGGCAAGCTGCGCCCGTCACCAAGTGCATTTAACCCTCAGTAGTGTGGTTGGTCAAGCTGTCACACCAAGTGCATTTAACCAGCAATAGTCTGTTTATTTTTTGGCCATATACTACATCAGGGGCAAGCTGCGCCTGTCACCAAGTGCATTTAACCCTCAGTAGTGTGGTTGGTCAAGCTGTCACACCAAGTGCATTTAACCAGCAATAGTCTGTTCATTTTTTGGCCATATACTACATCAGGGGCAAGCTGTGCCTGTCACCAAGTGCATTTAACCCTCAGTAGTGTGGTTGGTCAAGCTGTCACACCAAGTGCATTTAACCAGCAATAGTGTGGTTATTTTTTGGCCATATCCCAGTCTAATTCTGTCAGTAAATCCATACCGGTCACCCAGCGCCTAAATACTAGGCCTCAAATTTATATCCTGCTAAATCTGTCGTTACCGCTGTACTGTTGTGGCTGGGCAAGTTATTTAGTGTCCTGTCAAAGCACATTTTTTGTTCAGGGTTGAAATACAATTCCCAATTTAGCAATTTCATAATTTAGTGGTTTCTGCTATATCAGAGCTATTTGAAATCTATCCCTAAAAGGGTATATAATATTCAAGGTGCATATAGGGTCATTCAGAATAACTTCACACACACGCTACTGTGCATTTCCAAGTCTAATTCTGTCACTAAATCCATACCGGTCACCCAGCGCCTAAATACTAGGCCTCAAATTTATATCCCGCTAAATCTGTCGTTACCGCTGTACTGTTGTGGCTGGGCAAGTTATTTAGTGTCCGTCAAAGCACATTTTTTGTTCTGGGTTGAAATACAATTCCCAATTTAGCAATTTCATAATTTAGTGGTTTCTGCTATATCAGAGCTATTTGAAATCTATCCCTAAAAGGGTATATAATATTCAAGGTGCACATAGGGTCATTCAGAATAACTTCACACACACGCTACTGTGCATTTCCAAGTCTAATTCTGTTAGTAAATCCATACCGGTCACCCAGCGCCTAAATACTAGGCCTCAAATTTATAGCCCGCTAAATCTGTCGTTACCGCTGTACTGTTGTGGCTGGGCAAGTTATTTAGTGTCCGTCAAAGCACATTTTTTGTTCAGGGTTGAAATACAATTCCCAATTTAGCAATTTCATATTTTGTGGTTTCTGCTCTATCAGAGCTATTTGAAATCTATCCCTAAAAGGGTATATAATATTCAAGGTGCACATAGGGTCATTCAGAATAACTTCACACACACGCTACTGTGCATTTCCAAGTCTAATTCTGTCACTAAATCCACACCGGTCACCCAGCGCCTAAATACTAGGCCTCAAATTTATATCCCGCTAAATCTGTCGTTACCGCTGTACTGTTGTGGCTGGGCAAGTTATTTAGTGTCCGTCAAAGCACATTTTTTGTTCTGGGTTGAAATATAATTCCCAATTTAGCAATTTCATAATTTAGTGGTTTCTGCTATATCAGAGCTATTTGAAATCTATCCCTAAAAGGGTATATAATATTCAAGGTGCACATAGGGTCATTCAGAATAACTTCACACACACGCTACTGTGCATTTCCAAGTCTAATTCTGTCAGTAAATCCATACCGGTCACCCAGCGCCTAAATACTAGGCCTCAAATTTATATTCAGCTGAATTTGAATACAATACATTGGGCCAAATAATATTTTTGTTGTTGTGGTGAACGATAACAATGAGGAAAACATTTAGTAAGGGACGCGGACGTGGACATGGTCGTGGTGGTGTTAGTGGACCCTCTGGTGCTGGGAGAGGACGTGGCCGTTCTGCCACATCCACACGTCCTAGTGTACCAACTACCTCAGGTCCCAGTAGCCGCCAGAATTTACAGCGATATATGGTGGGGCCCAATGCCGTTCTAAGGATGGTAAGGCCTGAGCAGGTACAGGCATTAGTCAATTGGGTGGCCGACAGTGGATCCAGCACGTTCACATTATCTCCCACCAAGTCTTCTGCAGAAAGCGCACAGATGGCGCCTGAAAACCAAGCCCATCAGTCTGTCACATCACCCCCATGCATACCATGGAAACTGTCTGAGCCTCAAGTTATGCAGCAGTCTCTTATGCTGTTTGAAGACTCTGCTGGCAGGGTTTCCCAAGGGCATCCACCTAGCCCTTCCCCAGCGGTGGAAGACATAGACTGCACTGACGCACAAGCACTTATGTTTCCTGTTGATGAGGACATGGGAATACCACCTCAGCATGTCTCTGATGATGACGAAACACAGGTGCCAACTGCTGCGTCTTTCTGCAGTGTGCAGACTGAACAGGAGGTCAGGGATCAAGACTGGGTGGAAGACGATGCAGGGGACGATGAGGTCCTAGACCCCACATGGAATGAAGGTCGTGCCACTGACTTTCACAGTTCGGAGGAAGAGGCAGTGGTGAGACCGAGCCAACAGCGTAGCAAAAGAGGGAGCAGTGGGCAAAAGCAGAACACCCGCCGCCAAGAGACTCCGCCTGCTACTGACCGCCGCCATCTGGGACCGAGCACCCCAAAGGCAGCTTCAAGGAGTTCCCTGGCATGGCACTTCTTCAAACAATGTGCTGACGACAAGACCCGAGTGGTTTGCACGCTGTGCCATCAGAGCCTGAAGCGAGGCATTAACGTTCTGAACCTGAGCACAACCTGCATGACCAGGCACCTGCATGCAAAGCATGAACTGCAGTGGAGTAAACACCTTAAAACCAAGGAAGTCACTCAGGCTCCCCCTGCTACCTCTTCTGCTGCTGCCGCCTCAGCCTCTTCTGCTGCTGCCGCCTCGGCCTCTTCCTCCGCCTCTGGAGGAACGTTGGCACCTGCCGCCCAGCAAACAGGGGATGTACCACCAACACCACCACCACCTCCGTCACCAAGCGTCTCAACCATGTCACACGGCAGCGTTCAGCTCTCCATCTCACAAACATTTGAGAGAAAGCGTAAATTCCCACCTAGCCACCCTCGATCCCTGGCCCTGAATGCCAGCATTTCTAAACTACTGGCCTATGAAATGCTGTCATTTAGGCTGGTGGACACAGACAGCTTCAAACAGCTCATGTCGCTTGCTGTCCCACAGTATGTTGTTCCCAGCCGCCACTACTTCTCCAAGAGAGCCGTGCCTTCCCTGCACAACCAAGTATCCGATAAAATCAAGTGTGCACTGCGCAACGCCATCTGTAGCAAGGTCCACCTAACCACAGATACGTGGACCAGTAAGCACGGCCAGGGACGCTATATCTCCCTAACTGCACACTGGGTAAATGTAGTGGCAGCTGGGCCCCAGGCGGAGAGCTGTTTGGCGCACGTCCTTCCGCCACCAAGGATCGCAGGGCAACATTCTTTGCCTCCTGTTGCCACCTCCTCCTTCTCGGCTTCCTCCTCCTCTTCTTCCACCTGCTCATCCAGTCAGCCACATACCTTCACCACCAACTTCAGCACAGCCCGGGGTAAATGTCAGCAGGCCATTCTGAAACTCATATGTTTGGGGGACAGGCCCCACACCGCACAGGAGTTGTGGCGGGGTATAGAACAACAGACCGACGAGTGGTTGCTGCCGGTGAGCCTCAAGCCCGGCCTGGTGGTGTGTGATAATGGGCGAAATCTCGTTGCAGCTCTGGGACTAGCCAGTTTGACGCACATCCCTTGCTTGGCGCATGTGCTGAATTTGGTGGTGCAGAAGTTCATTCACAACTACCCCAACATGTCAGAGCTGCTGCATAAAGTGCGGGCCGTCTGTTCGCGCTTCCGGCGTTCACATCCTGCTGCTGCTCGCCTGTCTGCGCTACAGCGTAACTTCGGCCTTCCCGCTCACCGCCTCATATGCGACGTGCCCACCAGGTGGAACTCCACCTTGCACATGCTGGACAGACTATGCGAGCAGCAGCAGGCCATAGTGGAGTTTCAGCTGCAGCACGCACGGGTCAGTCACACTACAGAACAGCACCACTTCACCACCAATGACTGGGCCTCCATGCGAGACCTGTGTGCCCTGTTGCGCTGTTTCGAGTACTCCACCAACATGGCCAGTGGCGATGACGCCGTTATCAGCGTTACAATACCACTTCTATGTCTCCTTGAGAAAACACTTAGGGCGATGATGGAAGAGGAGGTGGCCCAGGAGGAGGAGGAGGAGGAGGAGGAAGAGGGGTCATTTTTAGCACTTTCAGGCCAGTCTCTTCGAAGTGACTCAGAGGGAGGTTTTTGGCAACAGCAGAGGCCAGGTACAAATGTGGCCAGCCAGGGCCCACTACTGGAGGACGAGGAGGACGAGGATGAGGAGGAGGTGGAGGAGGATGAGGATGAAGCATGGTCACAGCGGGGTGGCACCCAACGCAGCTCGGGTCCATCACTGGTGCGTGGCTGGGGGGAAAGGCAGGACGATGACGATACGCCTCCCACAGAGGACAGCTTGTCCTTACCCCTGGGCAGCCTGGCACACATGAGCGACTACATGCTGCAGTGCCTGCACAACGACAGCAGAGTTGCCCACATTTTAACCTGTGCGGACTACTGGGTTGCCACCCTGCTGGATCCACGCTACAAATACAATGTGCCCACCTTACTTCCTGCACTGGAGCGTGATAGGAAGATGCGCGAGTACAAGCGCACGTTGGTAGACGCGCTACTGAGAGCATTCCCAAATGTCACAGGGGAACAAGTGGAAGCCCAAGGCCAAGGCAGAGGAGGAGCAAGAGGTCGCCAAGGCAGCTGTGTCACGGCCAGCTCCTCTGAGGGCAGGGTTAGCATGGCAGAGATGTGGAAAACTTTTGTCAACACGCCACAGCTAACTGCACCACCACCTGATACGCAACGTGTTAGCAGGAGGCAACATTTCACTAACATGGTGGAATAGTACTTGTGCACACCCCTCCACGTACTGACTGAAGGGTCTCTAAATTGTCCACGTGGCCAGAGGTAGCCTTTTATGCCTTGGAGGTGCTGGCCTGCCCGGCGGCCAGCGTTTTGTCTGAACGTGTATTCAGCACGGCAGGGGGCGTCATTACAGACAAACGCAGCCGCCTGTCTACAGCCAATGTGGACAAGCTGACGTTCATAAAAATAAACCAGGCATGGATCCCACAGGACCTGTCCGTCCCTTCTCCAGATTAGACATTAACTACCTCCCCTTAACCATATATTATTGGACTCCAGGGCACTTCCTCATTCAATCCTATTTTTATTTTCATTTTACCATTATATTGCGAGGCTACCCAAAGTTGAATGAACCTCTCCTCTGTCTGGGTGCCAGGGCCTAAATATATGCCAATGGACTGTTCCAATGTTGGGTGACGTGAAGCCTGATTCTCTGCTATGACATGCAGACTGATTCTCTGCTGACAGGAAGACAGATCCTCTGTTACGGGACCTCTCTCCTCTGCCTGTGTGCTGGGCCTAAATATATGCCAATGGACTGTTGCAGTGGTGGCTGACGTGAAGCCTCATTCTCTGCTATGACATGCAGACTAATTCTCTGCTGACATGAAGCCAGATTGTCTGTTACGGGACCTCTCTCCTCTGCCTGGGTGCTGGGCCTAAATTTATGAAAATGGACTGTTGCAGTGGTGGGTGACGTGAAGCCTGATTCTCTGCTATGACATGAAGACTGATTCTCTGCTGACATGAAGCCAGATTGTCTGTTACGGGACCTCTCTCCTCTGCCTGGGTGCTGGGCCTAAATTTATGAAAATGGACTCTTACAGTGGTGGGTGACGTGAAGCCTGATTCTCTGCTATGATATGAAGACTGATTCTCTGCTGACATGAAGCCAGATTGTCTGTTACGGGACCTCTCTCCTCTGCCTGGGTGCTGGGCCTAAATTTATGAAAATGGACTCTTACAGTGGTGGGTGACGTGAAGCCTGATTCTCTGCTATGACATGAAGACTGATTCTCTGCTATGACATGAAGACTGATTCTCTGCTGACATGAAGCCAGATTGTCTGTTACGGGACCTCTCTCCTCTGCCTGGGTGCTGGGCCTAAATTTATGAAAATGGACTCTTACAGTGGTGGGTGACGTGAAGCCTGATTCTCTGCTATGACATGAAGACTGATTCTTTGCTATGACATGAAGACTGATTCTCTGCTATGACATGAAGACTGATTCTCTGCTGACATGAAGCCAGATTGTCTGTTACAGGACCTCTCTCCTCTGCCTGGGTGCTGGGCCTAAATTTATGAAAATGGACTCTTACAGTGGTGGGTGACGTGAAGCCTGATTCTCTGCTATGATATGAAGACTGATTCTCTGCTGACATGAAGCCAGATCGTCTGTTACGGGACCTCTCTCCTCTGCCTGAGTGCTGGGCCTAAATTTATGAAAATGGACTCTTACAGTGGTGGGTGACGTGAAGCCTGATTCTCTGCTATGATATGAAGACTGATTCTCTGCTGACATGAAGCCAGATTGTCTGTTACGGGACCTCTCTCCTCTGCCTGGGTGCTGGGCCTAAATTTATAAAAATGGACTCTTACAGTGGTGGGTGACGTGAAGCCTGATTCTCTGCTATGACATGAAGACTGATTCTCTGCTATGACATGAAGACTGATTCTCTGCTGACATGAAGCCAGATTGTCTGTTACGGGACCTCTCTCCTCTGCCTGGGTGCTGGGCCTAAATTTATGAAAATGGACTCTTACAGTGGTGGGTGACGTGAAGCCTGATTCTCTGCTATGACATGAAGACTGATTCTCTGCTATGACATGAAGACTGATTCTCTGCTGACATGAAGCCAGATTGTCTGTTACGGGACCTCTCTCCTCTGCCTGGGTGCTGGGCCTAAATTTATGAAAATGGACTCTTACAGTGGTGGGTGACGTGAAGCCTGATTCTCTGCTATGACATGAAGACTGATTCTCTGCTATGACATGAAGACTGATTCTCTGCTGACATGAAGCCAGATTGTCTGTTACGGGACCTCTCTCCTCTGCCTGGGTGCTGGGCCTAAATTTATGAAAATGGACTCTTACAGTGGTGGGTGACGTGAAGCCTGATTCTCTGCTATGATATGAAGACTGATTCTCTGCTGACATGAAGCCAGATCGTCTGTTACGGGACCTCTCTCCTCTGCCTGGGTGCTGGGCCTAAATTTATGAAAATGGACTCTTACAGTGGTGGGTGACGTGAAGCCTGATTCTCTGCTATGATATGAAGACTGATTCTCTGCTGACATGAAGCCAGATTGTCTGTTACGGGACCTCTCTCCTCTGCCTGGGTGCTGGGCCTAAATTTATAAAAATGGACTCTTACAGTGGTGGGTGACGTGAAGCCTGATTCTCTGCTATGACATGAAGACTGATTCTCTGCTATGACATGAAGACTGATTCTCTGCTGACATGAAGCCAGATTGTCTGTTACGGGACCTCTCTCCTCTGCCTGGGTGCTGGGCCTAAATTTATGAAAATGGACTCTTACAGTGGTGGGTGACGTGAAGCCTGATTCTCTGCTATGACATGAAGACTGATTCTCTGCTATGACATGAAGACTGATTCTCTGCTGACATGAAGCCAGATTGTCTGTTACGGGACCTCTCTCCTCTGCCTGGGTGCTGGGCCTAAATTTATGAAAATGGACTCTTACAGTGGTGGGTGACGTGAAGCCTGATTCTCTGCTATGACATGAAGACTGATTCTCTGCTATGACATGAAGACTGATTCTCTGCTGACATGAAGCCAGATTGTCTGTTACGGGACCTCTCTCCTCTGCCTGGGTGCTGGGCCTAAATTTATGAAAATGGACTCTTACAGTGGTGGGTGACGTGAAGCCTGATTCTCTGCTATGACATGAAGACTGATTCTCTGCTATGACATGAAGACTGATTCTCTGCTGACATGAAGCCAGATCGTCTGTTACGGGACCTCTCTCCTCTGCCTGGGTGCTGGGCCTAAATATCTGACAATGGACTGTTGCATTGGTGGCTGACGTGAAGCCTGATTCTCTGCTATGACATGCAGACTAATTCTCTGCTGACATGAAGCCAGATTCTCTGTTACGGGACCTCTCTCCTCTGCCTGAGTGCTGGGCCTAAATATCTGACAATGGACTGTTGCAGTGGTGGCTGACGTGAAGCCTGATTTTCTGCTATGACATGCAGACTGATTCTCTGCTGACATGAAGCCAGATCCTCTGTTACGGGACCTCTCTCCTCTGCTTGGGTGCTGTGCCTAAATATCTGACAATGGAATGTTGCATTGGTGGCTGACGTGAAGCCTGATTCTCTGCTATGACATGCAGACTATTTCTCTGCTGACATGAAGCCAGATTGTCTGTTACGGGACCTCTCTCCTCTGCCTGGGTGCTGGGCCTAAATTTATGACAATGGACTGTTGCAGTGGTGGCTGACGTGAAGCCTGATTCTCTGCTATGACATGCAGACTGATTATCTGCTGACATGAAGACAGATTCTCTGTTATGGGACCTCTCTCCTCTGCCTGGGTGCCGGGGTCTAAATATCAGAGAATGGACTGTTCCAGTCGTGGGTGACGTGAAGCCAGATTCTCTGCTATGGGACCTCTGTCCAATTGATTTTGGTTAATTTTTATTTATTTAATTTTTATTTTAATTAATTTCCCTATCCAAATTTGTTTGCAGGGGATTTACCTACATGTTGCTGCCTTTTGCAGCCCTCTAGCCCTTTCCTGGGCTGTTTTACAGCCTTTTTAGTGCCGAAAAGTTAGGGTCCCCATTGACTTCAATGGGGTTCGGGTTCGGGACGAAGTTCGGATCGGGTTCGGATCCCGAACCCGAACATTTTCGGGAAGTTCAGCCGAACTTCTCAAACCCGAACATCCAGGTGTCCGCTCAACTCTAGTCTATGTGTATGAGCCTCTTAATAACATTACATTATAAATGCCTTCCAAACTTCAGGTAGACTTAGTATAATCAGACAGCACTCCATTTGACGCAGTGAAGTAATTTGTGAGTTTTATTCAGTGCCGTGGGCACAACTAGGCCTGATGAAGGGCTACTGTTTAGCCCGAAATGTTGCCATAATCTGTTGTGCATCACGTCCGGCTGAATAAAACTTACAAATTACTTCTCCGTATCAATTGGAGTGCTGTCTGATTATACTATTTATACTAAGTCTAAAAGTGTTGTTCCTGAGTTGGAACTAGGAACATATCCAGACAAGCACCCACAACAGCCAGATTGTTGTTGAGTGCTGTGATCACCCCTAGGTTGCACATTCCAAAATCCAGGTAGCCATCATCTACCATGACACAACCTTTATCAACCACTTCACTACCTTGCTCTGCACTTCTCAACTGACATCCCCATCATCATCATGGGGGACTTCAAAATTCCTACTGACACATGCCATTTAAGGCCTGCCTGTAGCTCTCATCCCTCCAGCACGGCACAAAGCCTCAGATCCCAAAAATAGACATCTCTGCTGAGCTCAGCTGCCCATTTAAGAACAGCCAGGTGCTGCCAAAACCCGGACCGGCACTTAAATTCCGGTCCGGTATTTAACCTCACCTGGCTGGAAACCAGCCCAGCCGCACAAAATACCTGCCTTGCCAGACACAACCCCTCAATGTGTCACATACCTCCACTCTTGTTCAACCCTGAGGCGGTAGACACACGCCAGACAATGCAACTGCGACAGGGCATCCATGTTTCCCTGCAACCGGTCTGCTCTGTGTTCTACTGAGAACTTAAAGTTCTGCAAAGACAAAAACCATCTGGTGACCTGGGCATTCCTGTCTTTGGCCTGGCTCATCCACTTGAGAGGGGAGTGGTCGGTCACCAGGCAGAACTTTCTCCCCAACAAATAGTAGCGGAGAGACTCGAGTGCCCACTTGATAGCCAGGCACTCTCTACTATACTGTACCTGGTTTTGGCTGGGGCGAGCTTGCGGCTTAGGAAGACAACGGGATGCTCCTCCTCGTTGACTTCCTGAGACAGTACAGCACCGAGGCCTACTTCGGAGGCATCTGTTTGTACCTCAAACTCTGTCTTGAAGTCAGGCATCACCAAAACCGGTGAGCCACACAAGGCCAACTTCAAAGTGGCAAAAGCCTCTTCCGCCTGAACCATCACTGATTTTCGTCCCTTCATGAGCCCTGTCAAGGGCACAGCTAGAGTAGCAAAGTGGGTAACAAACCTCATGTGATAGCCCACCATTCCCAGGAATTACTTTATTTGCCTAGTGGTGACAGGTTGGGGCCAATTCTGTATCGCCACAATTTTGTTCACTTGGGGTTTCATGACGCCAAATGACATACCCGAGGTACTTAGTCTCTTCTAACCCTAACACACTTTTTGGGGTTAGGGCAGAGATAGGCAAACTGCGGCTCTCCAGCTGTTGTAAAACTACAAATCCCATCATTCCCTGCTGTAGGCTGATAGCTGTAGGCAGACTGGGCATACTGGAAGTTTTTGTTTTAAAACAGCTGGAGAGCCGCAGTTTGCCCATCCCTGGGTTAGGTGCATTGCTAGGGTCTTAAAAGATCCAGGGCCCAAGCCCAATGAATATGGCCTAGTTTTCTAAGTCGCCATCCCCCCTCCGCCAGCATTTTACTGTACTTGCTATACAGCAGCACATACCTCTCACATCCAGAGCCTCCCAGGTGACGTTTCCTCTGATGTAGATCTTCTCTGTCATCATCTTCTCCATATGGTCCGGACAAATTCTTTCAGCAGCATCGTCTCTGCAGAGTGTTACACTGACATCTTAGCTTCCTCACATTTCTATCATTATCCCCCAACCTGAAGTCCCCACAGTGTTATCCTGCTGATCGCTGTGTCCTCCGAAAACCCTAAATACTATCCTAAAGAAATTTCTGTGTCCCCATAGTAATAGTGCTTCTCATAGTCCCACAAATAGTAATTTCCTTCTAGAATGCCCCCATTAGTAATACGGCCCCCTACAGTGCTCCAATAGTGATAATTCTCCACAATAGTGCCTCCATTAGTAATACTGCCCCCTACAGTGCCCCAACAGTGAGAATACTCCACAAGAGTGCCCCCATTAGTAGAAGAGCCTTCCAGTATTAATAATACCCTCACAGAGCCCCCAGTAGAAATAAGGCCCCGTATTGTTCCCCCAGTGGTAATAAGAACGCCTATAATGCCGCCTGGATTTAAAATGCTTCTACGCTGCCCGCCGTATTTATACTGCCCCCTACTGTTACAATGCTCACCCTAAAGTGCCCGCCGTATTTATAATGCCCCCTATAGTTATATTCTTCCCTCCACCATACAGTCCCATCTAAATAACATTGCACCATCTATCCTGTCCCCTCCAAAATACAGTCCCATGTAAATAACATCACTTCCCTTCCTTCTGACCCTCCAATATATAGTCCCATGTAAATAACACTATTTCCCTCCACCATAGAGTCCCATGTAAATAACAAAACACCATCTCTTCAGCCCCCTTCAATACACAGTCCCATGTAAATAACATCCCTTTCTATCTACAGCCTCCTCCAAAATACAGTCCCATGTAAATAACATAACTTCCCTCCCTTCAGTCCCTCCACTATACAGTCCCATATAAATAACATCACCCCCCCCACCAGCCACCTCCAACACACAGTCCAATGTAAATAACATCACCCCCTCCCTCAGCCCCCTTCTACATTCAGTCCCATGTAAATTACATCACTCCCTCCCACAGCCGCCATTAGCATACAGTCCCATGTAAATAACATTATCCCCTCCCCAGCGACCATCAACATTCAGTCCTATGTAAATAACATCACTCTGCCCCAACCACCTCCAACATGTAGCCTCATGTAAGTAACATCACCCACTCAACATTCAGTCCCATGTAAATAACATCCCTCCCTTCAGCCCTAACATACAGTCCCAGTTAAATAACTACAACTCATAGCATTGGTTTGACTCTCCCTGCTGATATCATCACAGGCCATTCCCAACCACTGCCTGTTTTGCTGGTCACATGATCTGTGATGTCACCACAGGTCCTTCAGCTCTTAACGTGCATTAGATTCAATTGTATTGCCATCCTGAGGAGGGCAATACAATTGTATCTAGCAGGCAGGCAGGACATTCGGGGCCTGGACAAGACATCAGGGGCCCAGGCCCGAATGTTTTAACCTAGCAACAGCCCAGGTTAGTGGTTAGGCCAGCTTTCCGAAGGGAGTCCACTACAGCCTGCACTTTGGGTAGGTGAATTTCCCAGTCGGTACTGTGGATGACAATATTGTCCAGGTAAGCCGAAGCGTACTGATGATGTGAACAAAGCACAATGTACATTAGTCGCTGCCAAAAGTGGCAGGAGCGCCATGCAGACCAAAGGGTAAGATTATATATTATAATATATGCCAACTAACAACTACCAATTGCCTTTTTAAAAAACAATATCCTATTCTTATTATCTAATAAACGTATCCACATACCCCACCTGTTGCGTGTGCCGTCCATTTATTTAAGATTATATATTATATTGATACAGTCCCTCAGGTGTGATGAAGGCAGTTTTCTCTTTGGCAGCCTCCGTTAAGAGCACCTGCAAATACTCTTTTGTGAAGGCCAAAACAGAAAAATACCGGGCTTGTCCTAACCTCTTGATGAGCTTATCCACATGGGGCATGGGATACGCATCGAATTTGGAAAGCTAGTTAAGTTTTCGAAAGTCGTTACAAAACCGCAACGTCCCATCCAGCTTGGGTATCAATACTATAGGAATGGCCCACTCCCTTTTGACTTCCCAATGACCTCTAGCTGTAACTTTAGTTGCACCTCCTGCAATATGGCTTGTCGATGAGCCTTGGGTACCCGGTATAGTTTTAATCTGACTTTTGCCTCAGGCTCAGTGATAATGTCATGCTGGATTATTAAAGTGTGTCCAGGGAGGTCCGAGAACACTTCCATGTTCCGACTAACGAATGAGAGGCTATCAGCAATTTTTACTTTGGCAGCCGCCTCTCTTGCATCAGACAGCCCCGGCCACGGGCTGTCTTCTGTACAGGTTTCCCTATCTTTCCAGATGAGTAAATTCACATGGTAAAGCTGCTCCGGTTTCGCTGCCCTGGCTGGTTTACCTTGTAGTTTACATCTCAAATTTTCTCGAATACCTCATAGGGCCCCTGCCACCTGGCCACGAACTTACTGTCCATGGTCAGCATCGTAACCAAAACCCGATCACCTGTTTTAAATATCAGGACCTGAGCCTGCCGATAATAGACCCGACTCTGGGCTCGCTGAGCTGCCTCCATATGCTCGCTAACAAGAGGCAACACTGTCTCTATCTGATCTTGCATCTGGGTAACGTACTCAATGACACTTTTATGTGGGGTGGGTTTTTGTTCCCTTTGGCCACGGTGTCTGCCATATAGCAGTTTGAAGGGCGAGAACCCAGTAGAGGCCTGGGGTACCTCTCGCACTGCGAACATGAGATAGGGCAGAAGGAGGTCTCAGTCCTTCCCATCTTTAGACATGATCTTTTTCAACATATTTTTTTATGTTTGGTTAAACCGTTCTACCAGACTGTCAGTTTGCGGATGGTAAACAGACGTCCCTAGTTGTTTTATGTGCAGCAATTTACAAAGTTCCCTCATTACCTTGGATATAAAAAGGGTCCCTTGGTCGGTCAGGACCTCTTTAGGTAGTCCTACTCGGGAAAACATCTCCATTAACTCCTTAGCTATGAGTTTGGCCAAGGTATGTCGCAGTGGCACCGCCCCGGGTACTGAGTGGCGTAGTCTAGAATGACTAAGATTTGTTGATGCCCTCTGGCGGACTGCGGTACTGGGCCTATGAGGTCCATAGCTTTTCGGTCAAACGGTACTTCGATAATCAGGAGAGGTACTAGGGGACTACGGAAATATGGCTGGGGGCTAGTTATCTGGCAGGTTAGGCAAGACTTACAAAACTCTTCCACTTATTTGAATATGCTGGGCCAGTAAAACCACGGTAGAATATGATCCTGGGTTTTCTGCAGCCAAAGGTGACCCCCGAGAATGTGTTGGTGGTCTAGATCTAACACAAGTTGGTGATACGCCTTGGGGACAACCAGCTGTTCAATAGGCTCACCCCCAAGTTGGTTTACCATGATACAACATATCTTGATGAACCACAAAATGGGGAAACACTGACTCTGCCCTAGATTGATGTGGTTCGCAATCTACTATTAACAAATTTTTCCAGGCGCGGGATAGGGTTGGGCGGTACCAAAATTATCCCTGGAGACATTGAGGTCTGCCAATTCAGGACTTGGCGGCAAGTCTTCCATGTCTCCCACCATCAGAATTAGCGGGGTTGTCTCCCCCTCTTCCACCGAAGTTGCGGTCACCCCTACCATTGGCCCTCCGGTCTCAGATTCCCAGGGTTATGGTATCCCCCCTGAGCCGAGCCACTCTGCTAGGGTTACCCCTGTCTCATGGGTATCAGTCACTCTCATAGCAGGCCACAGTGCCGGGAAGCCCGGGAAGTCTCTCCCTATTATAAGTTTGTAGTGTAAATTTGGGGCAACTGCCACTTAATCGTGAGTCCATCTGCCAGCCCCTGTGGTTAGAGACACCAGGGCGATGGGATATTCTTTAAAGTCTCCATGGATGCACATGACCCCAACTTTAAGGCCAGTTTACTCCACTTACCATACCAGGGGAGCCCTTACTAGGGACACCAGACTCCCTAAGTCCAGCAGAGCCTCCGCTGAAGTGTATCCTACCTCCACCTGGCACAAGTGGTTTAGAGTTTTTGGAGTACCTGCTGCACACAGCTTCCTGGAATAAAGCGACTAACAGTAGCCATAGTTATTATCCAAGGGTTCCACCTTATGGAGAAAGTCAGCTCTTACATGGCCCAGCTCCTGACACCGCCAGCAGACTATCGGAGCCAGGTTTCATAGAGGGTACACCCCGGGTGGGTTTGGTTGGTGCAAGTTGCCAGGTCTTGGATGGAGATTTACAGGGTTCTACTGCCCCCCTCCCAAAAGAACCCCCTGTAACAATCTTAGTAGCCTCGTAGCGCTCCACCATTTCTAGAGCGTTGCCAGGACACACCTGGCCGATCCAGTGCTGGAGAGGGGGTGGCAGAGCCCTCCAGGATATATCAGTCAATAGTCTATCCAGCACAGCCATGGGACTCAGCACATCAGGCTGTAGCCACTTTTGCAAGAGGTGGAGTAAATCTTAATACTGGGTCCTCGCAGGCTCAGCCAGCTTAAGCCCCTATGATGTACCCGCTGGGCCCAAACCAACACATTCACCCCAGTCTTGCCAAAATCTCACCCTTAACTTTCTGGTAGTCGGCCGCTCCGCTTGATTGTCCAGCAAGTTGAAATACATCTGCTGGGAATAGGATGCCAGGAATGGATTGACGACCTCAGCCCACTGGTCACCGGGTAGCTTTTCCCTGATCATCTTCTCCATTCGGTCCGGACACTTCTCTCGTCTCTGCAGAGTGTGACGCACAGCCATCTTAGCTTCCTTACTTTTCTGTACCTCACATACTATACTGACGAAAAATGAGTGCCCCCCCATAGTAGCAGTACTTCTCATAGTCCCACCAATAGTAATTCCCTTCTAGAATGCTCTCATTAGTAATACTGCCCCCTACTGGACCCAACAGCGATAATGCTCCACAAGACTGCCTCCATTAGTAGAAGAGCCCTCCAGTATTAATAATACCCTCACAAAGCCCACAGTAGAAATAAAGCCCCCTATTGTTCCCCCAGTGGTAATAAAGCTCTCTACAGACCCCTCAGTAGTTATAAGGCCCCCATAGTGCTTTTAGTAGAAATAATGCAGATCCCTCCTATAGAGCCCCCAGTAGTAATAAGAATGCCTAATGTCCCCTGAATTTAAAATGCCCCCACAGTGCCCCCAGTATTCATAATGCCTCCTACTGTTATAATGCTTGCCCTGAAGCACCCCAAGTATTTAAAATGCCGCCTGCAGTGCCCCCTGTTGTTATATTCCTCCGTTTAGTGTCCTTAGAAATTATAATTCCTCAGCACCTCCGGCATACAGTCCCATGCAAATAACACTATTTCTCTTCCTCCGCCATAGAGTCCCATATAAATACCATCACACCATCTCTCCAGCCCCCTCCAATATACAGTCCCATGTAAATAAAATCCTTCTCTATCTACAGCCCCCTCCAAAATACAGTCCCATGTAAATAACATAACACCATCTCTCCTGCCCTTCAAACATACAGTCCCATGTAAATACCATCACCCCCTCCCCAGCTGCCTTCAACATACAGTCCCATGTAAATAAAATCACCCATGAGCCACCGCCAACATGCAGTCCCATGTAAATAACCCCTTAACATTAAATCCCATGTAAATAATATCACCCCTCCCACAGCTGACTTCAGTACCCGGATCCTTCTCCTACGCAGTCATGATGTTGTGATTGATGCAGAATGTGGTCTGGCATCATCTCGTTGAAAAATGCAGGGTCTTCCCTGAAAGAGATGACGTCTGGATGGGAGCATATGTTGTTCTCGAACCTGAATATATTTTTCTGCATTGATGGTGCCTTTCCAGACATGCAAGCTGCCCATGCCACACGCACTCATGCAACCCCATACCATCAGAGATGCAGGCTTCTGAACGGAGCGTTGATAACAACTTGGGTTGTCCTTATCCTCTTTGGTCCGGATGACATGGCGTCCCAGATCTCCAAAAAGAACTTCAAATCGTGACTCATCTGACCACAGAACAGTCTTCCATTTTGCCACACTCCATTTTTAATGATCCCTGGCCCAGTGAAAATGCCTGAGCTTGTGGATCTTGCTTAGAAATGGCTTCTTCTTTGCACTGTAGAGTTTCAGCTGGCAATGGCGGATGGCACGGTGGATTGTGTTCACTGACAATGGTTTCTGGAAGTATTCCTGAGCCCATTCTGTGATTTCCTTTACAGTAGCATTCCTGTTCGTGGTGCAGTGTCGTTTAAGGGCCCGGAGATCACGGGCATCCAGTATGGTTTTACGGCCTTGACCCTTACGCACAGAGATTGTTCCAGATTCTCTGCATCTTCGGATGATGTTATGCACAGTTGATGATGATAGATGCAAAGTCTTTGCAATTTTTCGCTGGGTAACACCTTTATGATATTGCTCCACTATCTTTCTGCGCAACATTGTGGGAATTGATGATCCTCTACCCATCTTGGCTTCTGAGAGACACTGCCACTCTGAGAAGCTCTTTTTATACCCAATCATGTTGTCAATTGACCAAATTAGTGTTAATTGGTCTTCCAGCTCTTCGTTATGCTCAAATTTACTTTTTCCAGCCTCTTATTGCTACTTGCCCCAACTTTTTGGGGATTTGTTGACGCCGCAAAATTTTTAATCAACGTATTTTTCCATTAAAATGATACATTTACTCGGATTTAACGCTTGATCTGTCATCTACGTTCTATTACAAATAAAATATTGACATTTGCCATCTCCACATCATTGCATTCAGTTTTTATTCACGATTTGTATAGTGTCCCAACTTTTTGGGAATCCGGTTTGTATTTTCATGACTATGAAAATTGTAGATTCACACTGAAGGCATCAAAACTATGAATTAACACATGTGGAATTATATACATAACAAAAAAGTGTGAAACAACTGAACATATGTCATATTCTAGGTTCTTTAAAGTAGCCACCTTTTGCTTTGATTACTGCTTTGCACACTCTTGGCATTCTCTTGATGAGCTTCAAGAGGTAGTTACCTGAAATGGTTTTCACTTCACAGGTGTGCCCTGTCAGGTTTAATAAGTGGGATTTCTTACCTTATAAATGGGGTTGGGACCATCAGTTGCGTTGTGGAGAAGTCAGGTGGATACACAGCTGATAGTCCTACTGAATAGACTGTTAGAATTTGCATTATGGCAAGAAAAAAGCAGCTAAGTAGAGAAAAACGAGTGGCCATCATTACTTTAAGAAATGAAGGTCAGTCAGTCCGAAAAATTGGGAAAACTTTGAAAGTGTCAGTCACAAAAACCATCAAGAGCTACAAAGAAACTGGCTCACATGTGGACCGCCCCAGGAAAGGAAGACCAAGAGTCACCTCTGCTGCAGAGGATAAGTTCATCCGAGTCACCAGCCTCAGAAATCGCAGGTTAACAGCAGCTCAGATTAGAGACCAGGTCAATGCCACAAAGAGTTCTAGCAGCAGACACATCTCTAGAACAACTGTTAAGAGGAGACTGTGTGAATCAGGCCTTCATGGTAGAATATCTGCTAGGAAACCACTGCTAAGGACAGGCAACAAGCAGAAGAGACTTGTTTGGGCTAAAGAACACAAGGAATAGACATTAGACCAGTGGAAATCTGTGCTTTGGTCTGATGAGTCCAAATGTGAGATCTTTGGTTCCAACCACCGTGTCTTTGTGTGACGCAGAAAAGGTGAACGGATGGACTCTACATGCCTGGTTCCCACCGCAAAGCATGGAGGAGGAGGTGTGATGGTGTGGGGGTGCTTTGCTGGTGACACTGTTGGGGATTCATATAAAATTGAAGGCATACTGAACCAGCATGGCTACCACAGCATCTTGCAGCGGCATGCTATTCCATCCGGTTTGTGTTTAGTTGGACCATCATTTATTTTTCAACAGGACAATGACCCCAAACACACCTCTAGGCTGTGTAAGGGCTATTTGACCATGAAGGAGAGTGATGGGGTGCTGCGCCAGATGACCTGGCCTCCACAGTCACCGGACCTGAACCCAATCGAGATGGTTTGGGGTGAGCTGGACCGCAGAGTAAAGGCAAAAGGGCCAACAAGTGCTAAGCATCTCTGGGACTTCCTTCAAGACTGTTGAAAGACCATTTCAGGTGACTACCTCTTGAAGCTGATCAAGAGAATGTCAAGAGTGTGCAAAGCAGTAATGAAAGCAAAAGGTGGCTACTTTGAAGAACCTAGAATATGACATATTTTCAGTTGTTTCACACTTTTTTGTTATGTATATAATTCCTCATGTGTTAATTCATAGTTTTGATGCCTTCAGTGTTAATTTACAATTTTCATAGTCATGAAAATAAAGAAAACTCTTTGAATGAGAAGGTGTGTCCAAACTTTTGCTCTGTACTGTATATATATATATATATATATATATATATATATTGTTCATGCACTTACGGATCTAATAACTACATATTCAGTTGAACAAGTATGAAACTTGTAAAATATATGTCTACTTTCAATTCTATACTATTTGAGTGATGTATGCTTTTATAATATTAAAATGATGAGTGCGGTCCAGGTCTTGCTTCTCACTCCTGGTCCATGTATATGTTCATGTAGGACCCCACTATGTACTTTTTATGCCACTGAGGCAGGAGCACGATTGCTCCGAACTACTTTTGGCCAGAGCAGCGAGGCTGTATTAGATAATGGAGTATCTATCACTAAGATTTCCAGTTACAATGCTTCAACTAACTACCAATCATCATTAGCTACTGGCGTTTCCAACTCACTATCTCACATTGTACTACCAGCTACTGCATGCCTACATTAAAGAGGTTGCGCCCCTAATGTAAATGTATCCCACCCAACAGATACTGTATCACTTTCTTCAAATACCACCATTTATCAAAGTAAATACATATGAATGGGAGATGAATGAGCTATTGACATGTAATAGTGAGGCAGTTATTTATATTTTGGAGTGCCCATGTGCTAAACAGTATGTGGGATGCACAAGTAGGACCCTTAAAGTAAGGATCTCTGAACATATAAATTATATAAAAAAGGGGTATGAAAAGAAGACATTGTCAAATCATTTTAAGATACATCATGCCAAAGATCCAACAGGTTTGAGATTTACAGCCTTTTAATCTGTCAAGAAAGATTGGAGGGAAGGTCATTTTATATCAAAGATGTCAAGATACGAATCAAGAATGATTTATGAATTTGGATCACTGGTACCCAAGGGACTCAATGCAGAATTTGACATTTTTAGATTCCTATAATAGGACCAGTGGTAGGTTTACACGACACGTTGACGTCCGGCTGTTTTCCAGCGCGTCAACGTGTCCTGCATCCTCTCACTGGCCCTGTATCATCACTAATAACATAATGAAGCATGCTCCTTTTTAACACTTTTTAGTTGATATATATATATATATATATATATATATATATATATATGTATATATACATATATAAAACTATAAATACATAAAAATACGGAAAAAAAAATAAAAATTATATATATATATATATATATATATAAAAATATATATATATATTTATATATATATATATATATATATATATATATAATTTTTATTTTTTTTCCGTATTTTTATGTATTTATAGTTTTATATATGTATTTTATACTATGTTGAGGATGTATGCAACTATGGTTGTACAATGTATGCAAACACATGATATATAGGAGGGTTTGGATTTATTGTTATAAACATTTTGTAATAGACCCAATACCGAACAAAGACAAATGCTGCTACATCCTGTTACATAAATCATGGTCCAGTCCATATTTTTGTGATATTTTTAGCTCTATTTAAGGAGCGATTTTGTCCCTCATTCTAAATATATTTCTTAGCCACTGAGGATGAAGCCAGTATAGGTTTCGAAACGCGTCTGGTGGTAAAAGAAGCAAGTAATTGCGGTTTTGAAAAAGTACCCCTGCTTTTGAATGAACACATTGTATCAACTTGGTGTCTGGAAATTCCAAGTGAGCATGCGCAAAGTGCTGACACTAGCACGGAGCACAGAGATTGCCTGAGGACTCAGGAGGCCAGTACGAAAAGTGGAAAATCAACTATATCCACAAACTCATGTATGTACAAGCTCCCACTCGCATGCATCGGAGTCCGGTAAGAAGCTCAATGCACATAATATAATATACAATAAGGAGATCGAATCCGGCCAATTTATATATAGCATCATTGGAGGTTGTGGGAGTAGCGTGAAAAGCGCATAGCCCCGCATGTGAACACACGCCAAGGAGGCACAATTTGGCCATATAACTCTTCATATGAACAGCTTGTCGGCAATAACATTGAAGCTTGGCCAAAAGCGCAGCTGTGCAGGACATTGTCTACTAACATAGGACAAGCGTATAATATAACAAAATAATTGATTTATTTTAGCAGTAGAACAATATATGATCGCAGTACATGCATTATATTGGATAAACTATAGGTTTTGTGAGCTCCGCAATCTATTATATAAGAGGAACCATGATTATATGAATATTGTAACAAATTTTTAAAAATATTTTTATTGATTTCATCAATGGTATGTTTATCATTTTAGTCAATTTGTGGTTATAAATAAATGTTATTTGAACTGCTTGTGAGCCGACCATTGTTATATATAATCTTTGTATTGGCAATTGGTTTGTAGCAGTTCAGGCTCTATTCTGGTTGAGTTTTCCACCATTTAGTCCATTTTGTCCGTTTTGACATAGGCTAATTGTGGTATTACCTTGTAGGGCAGCCCCCTCTGATGCCATGGGTGTATTTTTTTTTTCAACAGCTCCCCCCTGTTCGTCTGCTGTGGCCCCCTGATGATTTGGCGTGCTGTATTATAATCAGCATTAAACTCGCAACGGGGAGGAGACGCAGTCTTCTGCTGTGGGCGTCTCCTTCTCCATGTCTGCGAGCGCGATCTAATCAGAGAGGATCCCTCACAACCATGTAGAAAAAGCGAGATTCCTTCTCCCTGTCTGTGAGTGGTCCGCTCTGATTGGATCGCGCTCCTAGCCAGGGAGAAGGAGACGCCCACAGCAGAAGACTCGTCTCCTCCCCGTTGCGAGTTTGATGCTCATTATAATACAGCACGCCAAATCATCGGGGGTCACAGCAGACGAATGGGTGGGGGGTTTGAAAAAAAAATATATACACCATGGCATTAGTGGGGGCCGCCCTACAAGGTAATACCATAATTTGCCTATGTCGGATAAAAGGTCCTCTTTAAGTCTTAAGTTATCGGTAGGGTTGGGCAAGCATGCTCGGCCGAACACTAGTTCGGCTGGAGCATCGCGATGCTCGGCACACTGTGGTGTTCGGCCAAATACTGCATGTTCTCGAGCACGATTCTCGAGTCTCCTCCCTGCACGTTTGTTGGCTGCTACGCAGCCAATAAATTTGCAGGTAAGTACTGCCATTCACTGTAATGCTGTAGCCATGTTGGCTGCTGGCATTACAGTGATTGGCTGGCCGAAACGCGTCATTGGGTGCTGTATAGCACCTGATGACACGTGTTCGGCTCAGTATTGGTAAGGGAAAGCTGGAGAGCAGAAGGGAGAGATAGTGTAGGGATTAAAATAGCAATATTTTAGTTTTTATACTTGTTATAGACCCAAAAGTCCTTTTAAGGACTATAGTTGTATCGGGCAGCAATATATATTTTAGCGCAAACTACGCTAAATAGCTTGCAATTGTTTGGCCACTGGTCACAGCGATATTATCTGCGCTACATCTCCTGTCTAACGTGTGCACAGCCTAAAAATATCTGTGTCATGCAGTGTACTTTTTCCGTAGACGGTGTCCGCTGTATAACATTTGCATATCCGAAATATCAGTGACATTCAGTGTAATTTTTTTGCTGCTGGTGGCAGCGACATTACCTGCACTATATCTCCAGTATAACATTAGCGCATCCGAAATATCAATGACATTCAGTTACATTTTTTTCACCACTGGTGATAGCGACATTATCTGCGCTACATCTCCTGTGTAACGTGTGCACAGACTAAAAACATCTGTGACATGCAGTGTACTTTTTCTGTAGACAGTGTCCGTTGCGGACAGTTACATTACCTATGCTACATCTCCTGTATAACGTTTGCGTATACGAAATATCAGTGACATTCAGTCAATTTTTTTTGCTGCTGGTGGCAGCGACATTACCTGCGCTACATCTCCTGTATAACCTTTGCCCATCCTAAATATCAGTGACATTCATTCAGTGAAATTTTTTATTAGCCGGTGGTGACAGCGACATTGCTTGCGCTATAGCTCCTGTATATCTTTTGTGCTTCCTAAATATCAGTGCAATTCATTCAGTGTAATTTTTTATTAGCCCATGGTGACAGCAACATTACTTGCGCTATACCTCCTGTGTAACATGTGTGCACCAGAAAAATATCTGTGACATTCTGTGTACTTTATTTGCGCATACACTTACAAAACCTGTGCTACTATACGTGTGACATACTTGCAAGCAAATATACCATTTTATATGTTCTAGGCTAGCAGTAAGGGACGGGGAAGTGTCCGTTCTGCTGATGGTGCGCAAAGAGGCCGTGGCCCTGGGTGCGCTGAAACTGTGCCTGCTGCCAGAGCACAAGAAACACACTCATCCACGATACCTAGCTTCATGTCCCAGTTTGCAGTGCGGCGCAGGACACCACTCTCAAAGCCAGACCAGTGCGACCAGGTGATTGGTTGAATTTCAGCAGATAATGCTTCCAGTTGGTTAAGCACCACTCTGTCTTCCACAAAGTCCAGTCTCAGTACCCAAGAGTCTGGTGAACAGAATCCTCACCCTGATACTCCTTCCACCCACCATGGAGAGTCTTGGCAAACAAGTGATCCCACACTTGGATATTCTGAGGAGCTGTTTTTATCGCCATTCCTTAATTTAGGCCTCTCGCCAAGCCCGCTTGAAGAGGGACATGAGGAGTTCTTGTGCCCTGAGTCCCAAACTCTGAAGAAGATGACGGTGGGGAACGGCAATTAGTGTTTTTACAAGTTGGATGATGAGACACAGTTGCCAATAAGTCAACCGCAATTGGTGTCTCAAGAGGTTCATGATGAGACACAGTTGGCAATAACTGAGGTTGGTGTTAAGTCAACAAGTAAGAAGGATGAACAGAGTGAGGAAGTGGAATAGGAGGTGCTAGACAATAAAATCACTGACCCAACCTAGGAAGGTTGCAAGCTGAGTAAGGACAGCAGTACAGAGGGGGAGGGATCCGCAGCACCGCAACAGGCTGGAAGAGGCAGTGGGGTGGCAAAAGGGAGAAGGCGAGCCACACCAAACAGGCCTGCAACTGTTCCCTGGAGCACCCCCTTGCGGCAATCTTCCTTGCCAAGGGGTAGGTGTTCCGCAGTCTGGCGCTTTTTTTAGGAAAGTGTGGACGATAAAAGAATTGTCATTTCCAACCTGTGCCGTACCAAAATTAGCAGGGGCGTGAACACTAGCAACCTCACCAGGACCAGCATTATCCGCTACATGGCATCAAAGCAAACTAATAGGTGGCCCGAATGCCTGGGTCCACAACCAATGTCTGTGGGTCACACCACTGCCTCCTCTTCCCCTGTGTTACGTGCTGGCCAATCCCCTGTCCAAGACGTAGGGTCGGATGCCTCCCGCCATGCACCTGGACCTTCTCAAGCACCATCAGCTAGCACATCCACTTCTGTGTCCCAGCGCAGTGTACAGATGTCTATGCCTCAGTCCTTTGAACGAAAGCACAAATACCCACCCACAGACCTTAGCACTAAATGCTCACCTTTCCAAATTGCTGGCCGTGGAAATGTTGCCATCTATTCTTGTGGACACTGAGGCTTTCCGCAACCTGATGGCGGTGGCTGTCCAGTGGTACTCTGTTCCCACCCGCCAATATTTTTCACGGTGTGCAGTCCCAGCCTTACACCAGCATATGTCCCATAACATCACCCGTGCCCTGACCAATGCAGTTATTAGGAAGGTCCATTTAACGACTGACACATGGACAAGTGCTTTTGGCCAGGGATGCTACATTTCCCGGATGGCAAACTGGGTGAACGTTGTGGAGGCCAGGAGCAAGTCGTACCCTGGGATGGCACAGGTGCTACCGACACCAAGGATTGCGGGCCCTACTTCCATCAGGGTTTCCGCCACCATCTATGTTAGTGGCTGTAATCCCCCCTTCTCCTCCTCCGCTTCCTCCTCCTCCTCTGAATTATAATCTTGCAACACTAGTCAGCCATCAGCCAGTAGCTAGAAGCAGTGTACCACTGCAGTGGGGAAGCGGCAACAGGCCATGCTTAAACTGATCTGCTTAGGGGACAAACAGCACACCGACGCAGAGTTGTGGCAGGGGATAAGGGACCAAGCTGTGGCTCTCCCCACTCAACCTATAGCCAGGCATGGTTGTGTCTGATAATGGCAGAAACTTGATGGCGGCTTTGGAGCTCGGCAAGCTTGCCTAGCCCACGTGTTCAACCTAGTGGTTCAGCGATTTCTCAAAGCCTACACCAATTTGCCTGAGATACTGGTGAAGGTGCAACGCGTGTGTGCCCATTTCCGCAAGTCATCAACAGCTTCCGTCGTTCTGGCAACGCTGCAGCAGCGCTTGCAATTGCCAGCTTACTGACTGTTGTGCAACACGAGCAATCGCTAGAACTCCACGTTACAGATGTTGGCCAGGCTTTGTGAGCAACAGAGGGCAGTAGTGGAATACCAGCTGCAACATGGTCGTCACCTTTCTAGTCAGCTTCCGCTCTTCACAAGTGACGAACGGGCATTAATGTCTGACCTCTGTGAGGTTTTACGCAACTTTGAGGAATCAACACAGATGGTGAGCGGCGATGCCGCAATTATCAGCGTAACCATCTCACTTCTGTGTCTACTCAAACGCTCGCTGGTCGCAATTAAGGCGGACGCTTTGCATGTGGAAGAGGTGTAAATGGGGGAAGACAGTACACAGGGTGACAGCCAGACCACACTCAGTTCGTCTTCTCAGCGCAAATTGGATGATGAGGAGGAGGAGGAGGAGGAGAAGGAGACGGTTGCTTCCGCTACAGAGGGTAGTACCCATTGACTTTTATTCCATCAGTTCAGCGTGGATGAGTAGAAGAGGATGAGGAGATTAAGAGTTATCCTCCTAATGAGGACAGCAAAGTCTTTGTTGGGACTCTGGCACACATGGCTGACTTTATGTTAGGCTGCCTTTCCCGTGACCCTCGCGTTGTATGCATTTTGGCCAAAAACGACTACTGGTTGTTCACCCTTCTCGACCCCTGCTACAAAGAGAATGTCTCATCTCTCATTTCTGTGGTGGAGAGGACGAGCAAAATGGTGCAATACCAGAAGGTCCTTGTGGAAAAATTGCCTCAAAGAGCAAGGAACTTTCCACAGCTAACTCTGGAGGACAGTCCTATTACAGTATTCCAAGACCTGGCTCAATCAACCTTGAAAAAAAGGAGAGCATTAAAGCCGCTTACTGATTGGCTTTGCAGCAAAAAAATCTTATATAAATGGCTATTTCCCTTCGGGTTATCTTTTTTACATGAGGGGCGACGCTTATCCATCTCTTCTTACAGGGATTTACCCAAAGTGTATGATACCCTACAAATTGACCAGCTTCCCATTGAGAACTGGGACTATATTCAAGGTAATAATCCGCTTCCGGACCTTCCATCTGCTTATCCTTGGGAGACACCTAGCCCTGGCAAACCCCAAAGAACCAGAAGAGGACGCCATTCAACTCCAAGACGCCTTCCGCTTTCTGATTCCTAAATGGATCCAGGACTGAGCCTAAATCCTGTTTCGTGTCAACTGAGGATTTCATAAGTATTTGTTCCTCATAAGTAATGCTATGGAATATTTCTCCCAGTTCTGGGTAGTATTCCTGATAACCCATCTAATCTTGCATACCTTTTCTTTTTTCTTGTTCTGTTTGTTATGATATACAGGTCAGGAACTGCCGTTTTTCTATTACGTGCCTATATGCATAATATTATGAGGGTACTACAATAAGTCACATTACAATGTGTGTTGTATCCCCCGTATCTTACTGCTGGAGCAGTATTGCTCTATTGTTTATGATCTACATATACGATCAATGTTTTTGTATGTTCTCACTGTTACTTTTATTTCATCAGTGGTTTCGTGACAGGTCCCACAGAACATCAATCTTATACACCAAGGTGGGAAGGAGACTCTTGTGCAGCCTCGTTGCTCCGCCTAGGATGGTTAAGTACAATCAAAGTGCATTTACACATATTCTGCTAAAATATCTCAGCGGTACACACTCAGCCATTTCAGTATCAGATGGCTGACCTGTGAATTGCTACTTTTAACGTTAAGGGTTTTAACACCCCATCGAAGCGTAGTCAAATATTCTCTTATGTTAAAAAAGAAAAATGCTGGATCCTGATGTTACAGGAGACACACTTTAAATTTAATAAATACCCGGATATGTCCCGCTCGATATTCCCACAGTGGTATCATTGTGGATCAAATTCTGCTGCATCCAGAGGCGTGAGCATAGGGTTCCAGAGGAGTTTGCCTTTCACTTACATTTCACACATCCAAGATGTGGATGGCAGATATATATTTTTGAAGGGTAAAATAGCTAACCAAACCTATACTTTCGCCAACGTATACGCTCCAAATGTCAACCAGACCTCGTGGCTGATTGAGATAATCACCATTTTGGATTCATATAAGGAGGGAGTAGTGGTACTTGGTGGTGACTTAAACATTGCAATAAATCCCCTACTAGATTCCTCATCTCATAAGTCAGCAATATCTACCAGAGCACTTAGACACCTTAGAAATAAACTACATATGGAAGCTCTCTATGATATCTGGCGTCTACATAATCCCTCCAAGCAGGATTACACCTTTTTTTCCCACCCTCATAACTCGTATCAAAGACTCGACTATCTGTATATGTCAAAAGAGCACCTGCAACTGTGCACTCATGCCTACATAGGTAACATACTTCTATCTGATCATGCACCAGTGTTTATTAAAATCCAAACCCCTTCACTAGAACCCAGAGCTTTCAGATGGAGACTTAACGAACAGCTAATTTCCACAGAGAAAAACAAAAAACATACTCAAGAGCTTTTAGAGGAATTTTTCTCTATTAATTCCCGTCCTGAAACATCTCCCCATATATTGTGGGACACACATAAGGCCTACATGAGGGGTCAATTTATCAGTCTGGGGTCAAAAATCCAAAAAGAAAGGAAAAGAAAGGTGGATGATCTTCTAGCCCAGATCCACCGTTTGGAAACTGTTCATAAAAGTTCTTAACTGGACTCTCACCTAAAAAAGCTTACAGAATTAAAAAACACTTTAAAGACCCTGCTCAACACGGTCTCAGCTAAGTATTATCTCCATGCGCAATACAAACATTATGCGCATGGAGATAAGGCTTCTAAGTTCATGATGCAGCGTATTAAGCAGAGGAAATCCCATAATTACATACACAGGTTTAGAACTTCCAATAAGGAAGAGGTCTCTACTACCTCGGAAATTGCCAAACAATTCCAAAAGTTTTACTAGTCACTATTTAATATAAAAGAAGAGGATAGGAAAGGGGACGTCTCCTCTCTACACCCTCCTAAGGATTCAGTTAGCTCCTTTCTCAATTCCCTCGCATTGCCAGCACTATCAGATTCTCAAGCTCAAACATTACAAGCCCCCTTTACGATGGAGGAACTTGTATTTGCAATTAAACAACTCCCTAACGGGAAGAGCCCTGGACCTGATGGTTACCTGGCCCTGTATTACCGCAATTTTCATAAAATAGTGGGACCTTATCTTCTTTCTATATTCAATAGCTTCCTGTCTGGTGTTCCATTGTCTATAGACATGACAAGAGCACATATCACGCTGATGATGAAGGAGGGGAAAGACAGCTCCCAATGCTCTTATTACCGCCCAATATCTTTGTTAAACTTAGATCTGAAGCTATTAGCTAAGATGCTTGCCATCCGTTTGTCCTCCTTCCTTCCATCCCTAATCAAAGAAGATCAGGTTGGCTTTGTCCGTGGTAGGGAGGGCAGAGATAATACTGCCAAAGTGCTAAATGCTATCTATTTTGCAAAAAAACTCAAACGGCCTCTAGTCCTCCTTAGCACGGACGCAGAGAAAGCCTTCGATAGGGTTAGTTGGGATTATATGAAAGAAGTCCTTAAAACAATTAAGGCAACAGGGTTGCCCACTTTAGCCTTTATTATTTGTTTTGGTAATGGAAACATTGCTACAGGCTATTAGGCTGGAGAAGGGGATAGTGGGCATCAAAATAGACCAATGTGAACACAAGGTAGCTGCCTTCGCAGACGATTTACTAATAATGAACACTAATCCAGCCAAAGCCCTACCATTAATATATAAGATACTAGAGCAGTTCAGCACCTACTCAAATTTCAAAATTAACATGGGCAAATCCCATATTATCAGCATAGACCTCCCAACCCCAACTAGAAACACATTAAAGGCAAACTCCCCCTTTAATTGGGACATTCCGTATATTACATATTTGGGAGTTAAAATTGGCCCTGACCCATCCTCTCTTTTTAGACTAAACTTAATTCCTCTCCTTCAATCTATATCTGATCAGCTAGCTGGATTAAGGAATCCGATGCTATCATGGTTCGGCAGAAAGAATATAGTAACCTCATTAGTCCTACCAAGACTGACTTATTTGCAACAAGTACTACCGATCCCAGTCCCAAAAACGTTTTACGCTAAAGTAAAAAGACAAATTAGTTCATTTATTTGGGCCGGGAAAAGAGCTTGACTAGCTCGCTCTGTACTCTGTAGACCGAAGATTGATGGGGGAATAGGTTTACCTGACCCAGAATTATATGGGAGAGCAGTTTTGATGTCAAGGATGGTAGACTGGTTCAAACATCCAAACCAGAAGCCCTCAGTCTCCATGGAACAGAGTGAACTTGGTTCGTTCCCTTCAGGTCTCCTAGTAGGTGTGAAAAATTTCCCAACCCAAGATAGGCATATTAACCCAATTGTAAAATCGACATAGAGACATGGAAATGGTTCCAACAATCACAACATGCCATTCCATTGCCCTCGCCGTTGTTACAAGTGAAAGACGTGCTGGCCTATGCCCCGCCCAACCTGAGAGAATGTCTCCCAAATCTAGTTCGGAATTCTACACTACCTCTTAGCTCACTTTACGATGATAAGGGTGAGGTGCTGAAGAATGAATGTATACTAGACATATTCCCGGAATGTAGGAAAGTTCCTTATTTGTTATCTTTTTTACGTTCCTTCATTGCAAAAAATATTTCTATGAAGGACTTATCACGTCCTTTGACCTGGTTTGAAAATTTAATATCTGACCAATCTAAACACACTAAACTAATCTCTCAAATCTATAAAAAACTACTCTCACCAGTTTCTTTGACTAAACCAGCGTTTATAAGGCTATGGGAACGAGACCTGGGTACTAACTTCTCACAAGCAGAATTACCAAAACTCCTACTTACTCCACATAACATTTCTAGGTGCGTCCGCATCCAAGAAAATGGATATAAAATAATGACAATGGAAAGGAAGACCAAGAGTCACCTCTGCTGCGGAGGATAAGTTCATCCGAGTCACCAGCCTCAGAAATCGCAGGTTAACAGCAGCTCAGATTAGAGACCAGGTCAATGCCACACAGAGTTCTAGCAGCAGACACATCTCTAGAACAACTGCTAAGAGGAGACTGTGTTAATCAGGTCTTCATGGTAGAATATCTGCTAGGAAACCACGGCTAAGGACAGGCAACAAGCAGAAGAGACTTGTTTGGGCTAAAGAACACAAGGAATGGACATTAGACCAGTGGAAATCTGTGCTTTGGTCTGATGAGTCCAAATGTGAGATCTTTGGTTCCAACCACCGTGTCTTTGTGCGACGCAGAAAAGGTGAACGGATGGACTCTACATGCCTGGTTCCCACCGTGAAGTATGGAGGAGGTGTGATGGTGCTTTGCTGGTGACACTGTTGGGGATTTATTCAAAATTGAAGGCATACTGAACCAGCATGGCTACCACAACATCTTGCAGCGGCATGCTATTCCATCCGGTTTGCGTTTAGTTGGACCATCATTTATTTTTCAACAGGACAATGACCCCAAACACACCTCCAGGCTGTGTAAGGGCTATTTGACCATGAAGGAGAGTGATGGGGTGCTGCGCAAGATGACCTGGCCTCCACAGTCACCGGACCTGAACCCAATCAAGATAGTTTGGGGTGAGCTGGACCGCAGAGTGAAGGCAAAAGGGCCAACAAGTGCTAAGCATCTCTGGGAACTCCTTCAAGACCATTTCAGGTGACTACCTCTTGAAACTCATCAAGAGAATGCCAAGAGTGTGCAAAGCAGTAATCAAAGCAAAAGGTGGCTACTTTGAAGAACCTAGAATATGCCATATTTTCAGTTGTTTCACACTTTTTTGTTATGTATATAATTCCACATGTGTTAATTCATAGTTTTGATGCCTTCAGTGTGAATCTACAATTTTCATAGTCATGAAAATAAAGAAAACTCTATGAATGAGAAGGTGTGTCCAAACTTTTGGTCTGTACTGTTTATATATATACTGTATATGGGATTTTCTCTGGTAGACAGGCTTGCGGACGGAGTATAGAGGCAACGACAACGTCTTTAACAGTTTGTTGTTTATTCACACATAAGGATAAGCAAAACAATAAGTCAGTTTCAAGGAAAACAGTCACCTTGAGTCTGGTGTTTGTTCACACCATGCAGCAATGCAGAAGTACTTGGACATAACAGAAACCACCTGCTCTGACGCCAACAAGGTAGCAGGCCTTTACCCAGGCCCAAACTCCCAGGTCCCAACACATAGACTGACAGAGCTTCACTTTCAGAGAGGAGTCAATTCCAACCACCTGACAGTGCGGCCTGTGTTTTATAGCCCAAAACAAGACCCGGCCTGGAACGTTGGGAGCAGCCACCCTCCCTGCACTTTGGCTGCTCCCAGTAAGAGCCGGCCCGGATCGGCTTTACATCCATACTAAATAGCAAAACCATGTCAGCCAGCACTAGCTGCCGCTGACACATGAAATTACTTGCTCTTATCTCACCGAGGCCAGGAATCTCGGTGACACATACCTTCCGTCAATGACGGACCCTTGCGCCTTCCTGCAATATAAATATATATACCATACCATATTTATGTATGTGTTATTTCACATACAATTGCAGCTTATGTGTTTTAGAAATTTTAAAATATATAAAATATTCGTTTTAACATTACTCGTAGAGGCAGTCAATTTTATTATTACCTTTTATGAGTATACAGGGAACTGAGCTCATAATAATTATCTTTACTGCTAACCAACTATGATCCAGCATTGCCACTCTTTCACCTTCCTTGGGCTGCACCTGTTGTTTTGGCTACAGTCAATCATTGGAGCAGTGTATGGCACAAGACAGCTAAGGCCAGTGATTGGCTGCAGCAGTGTACAGGATGACACCACTGCAGGTAGAACAATGTGACACTGTCTGCAAGAAGGCGTGGTGGCACTGGATTGGAGGGGGCTGGGAAAGTAAGCTTAATTTATTTTATTATTTTTTATCTTTATTATGTTTTTATTATTTTATTATTTTATTGCAATGAAGCCTCTCTACATAGAAATAACTAAATGATTTCTTTAGACAAGTTATCAAATGTAGCGTTTGAAAGTCTAAGGATTTATTTTTTATTTTTTAAAGTTTGCGGATTTGAAGCATATGTTTTGTTTCTGAAAATGTTCTAGGTCATACTTTTGCAATGCTCCTTAATCTTCATCAATAACCTTGTATTGTGACATTGTTATGATGTATGCGTGTTCATGAAACCAAACTGATTGATGATCATAACCCTCTCCCTATTCAAAGAAGTACAGTACAGTACAGTACAGCATCAGTTTCTGGAGAAGGGGAGCAGTCCTTGCCCTGTCCTCAGTTCAGTGATATCTGTACTGCTATCTAAGGAATTCAATATCATTTTCCCCACACAGATGCTTGTTCTGTACATTTCAAGTTCCAGATATGGATGTGTTTTGGCAACTTTGAAATGTCCAGGTGTTGGAATACATAAATTAAATTAAGTGGTTTGCCATAGCTTCTGTGAACTTTGAATTTTTTTCTCTGGGGATGATTTGAAAAAGAAAGAGAACACTACCAATATTTAAGAGGAGAAAAGCTAAAACAAAGGTACAGTAGTGTCTCAAAGGGTCTTTACACATATGAATTCGATTTTTTTTTTTTTACTATAAAAAATGCCATAATAAACATAAGTTTTTTTTTGCCCCTGAATTATTTTCTGTGTTTAAGAAAAAGAATTGCTGGTCCAAAGCCACTTCCAGAGGAAATCTAAGAGTAAGGGAACATGGCTTAAGACTGTAGGATCCTATCCGTGTGGATCGTGCAGTTTTTGTAAATACATGATCCCCAGAAGAGAGTTCCTGAACCCACAAAACGGGCGAACCTTTAAAATCCGGGAATTTATAAACTGCAAAAGCACTGGAGTAGTTTACTGCATACAGTGTGAGTGTGAAAAATTGTATATTGGTAAGACTGTTCAAGAATTGAGGAGGAGGCTCTCTAAACACCTTAGCATACTAAACACCAGTGAAGAGACGCCACTATCTAGACATTTACAGGAATGTCATAATGGGAAGACACAAGGCTTGAAGGCATGGGGGATACAGAAGGTACGGAGCTCTCCTAGGCAGGGCAGTGGGGACCGTAAATTACAGCAAGAGGAGGCGCGGTGGATATACCGCCTCCAATCTCTGGCCCCCAATGGGCTGAATGAAGGATTCACCTTCACATCTTTTTTGTAAATATTAGAATAACTGGCTTTTTTGTTCTTTAGTATAAAATCGAGAGAATTAAAATGATCTCTGAAGGAAGTCAACTACTGGGATCAGAATAATTTGTTCCCTAAATATAATTTGGGGGCAGGGGCTATATTGCGCCAAATTAAGGGGATATAGGCATATATCAAGTACTATCGCCCAGTCAATAGACCTGCTGTTTCTTACCTGGGGAGGTGTCATCTGTCTCGCGGGTAGTCTCCCGTCTGTCGGATAAAAATTGCCCGGGTTGCTGGCTCCCTGGCAGGATAAGAGTCCATCTGTAAGAGAAAATGAGTATAAATAAATAATTAAATATACATCTATTACAAAAGTTAGATTTAGGACAACTATGCCAAAGTGGCGCATAGGGGCATGTGAATAACACTGTTACTGGACATATGCAGGACACAGTGGGGGTCATGAGTATCTACCCCTAGTATAGATACCCAACGAGAGTGGGACATGCCCCAAGCCCATATGTATATAGTCGCCAGACATGGTGCACCATTGTAAACCTCTCATACCAAGTTCAAGACAGTAAATGTAGATCGGGAAAGCAATGAAATCCGCAACATATATAATCCTTACCCTAATAAATATAATAGAACTTTGATAGAGTGGACAATAGGTTTAGGGATATAAAAGAACCATTGTGCCCTCACCCAGGGTGCAGAACTTTGCAGAGTGGACCTGGAATGTGGGAGTGAGGTGGACATGGATCCCCATTTGAGTGCAAGTCCGGACGTAACATAGTATAATGCCAGGATGCGAGGAGTCATCACCCGGAGCATGCGCGATAACCTGGAGACAGGACCGGGACAACACGAAGCATTGCGCATGCGCAAAAAGATGCGACCTTAGACTGACATCAGTACCGGCAAGGCGCATGCGCTGCGCATCATAGGTGAGATCACAGACGCATTAGCCATGACTACGGGGAGGCCCGGCCCCAAAGTGGGAGGGTACAGATGATGCGGACACGCTCCCCATATGAGACAGCTACAAGGATTGGCTGATAGCGATAGTAAGCCGAAACCGAGGGTTTCAATGCCCAGACCCCGCCCCCAACATTTGAACCTGCGAGTTTCCCCTGAAGACGCCGAATCGCTCGGCGAAACATGTAGGGAAGCAGGCTTTCAGTTTGTAGGCAGGAAGGTCACACAGTGATTTTGAATTGATGCATGTGGGCACCGAGTGTGCGGCTTTAACCCTTCAGGGTCACATTAGTTCAGAAGTGAATCACAGTTCAACAATATAGATTGTCATCCCGTGTATGACCCATTCCTGATAGTTTTAATTGTTTGATCCCGAGACTTACATGTTTTTTAGTTGAAAAACAATAAAGATTAGTTTTAACCACTGCCGGGAGGCTGCAATAACACGCTAAGGTCCTAGAGACCACCTGATTTTTCTTTTCTTGCCCGATTTATTAGCGTGGCAACCTCCTGTGGGATCCGTTTGTTTGTTAATAAAGGTAAGGAGAGATATATCACTTTCCCATTGACTTTCAGCTAACATCTGGAGCTGTTTTTTTTCTTAGCAATAACGGCAGGTTCAAAAATGTGACTAAAAATATAAAAGGGCAGAAAAACACTGCTAAAATCCAATGTGTGAAATATCCCGATCACATGTAAAACATATTTTTTAGTGTTATTATTTTTATGGACTAATGGTATGGTTTTTAGCACCCCATTAAAATTTTTGTCCCAAGTTTTGCCCATTTAGAGCAGAAGGGCCAAGTTTCCACCGCAATGGCTTTTTCACGGTCATTGGGACAATTTTTCATCAGCTTGCTTGTAATTCAGTGGCTCTGGGGAATACAGTTCTGCATAGGTACCATTAAACCTACAAAACACCTCTCTGTCTAACCTAGACAGCAACACACACCACCTGTATATCATCTTATCTATAAGCAACAAAATTCAAGTGGGAAAGGTATATCAAAATATCACTTTATTCTCAGATATAATAAATACAGGTAAAGACAGGATGGAAAACAGTATACAGAGAGCCGTAGGGCAATATACACAATGCGGGATCATGTGTGTCCACACAAAAAAGCATGGATAGCCTACAGGTAAAAATGATTATGGTGCATGAATAATCAATCCTATATAGAAGATAAAGAAAAAATGGATAGATATAGGGCCCACCAAGGGGATATATCCCATACAGCAGGATCAATTAGATTACTGATTATTCATGGACCTCACATCAACAGAAGGTAACCTCCTGACGAAGCCACTGAGGTGAAACGCGCGTCAAACGCGCGTCGAGGTCTGCGCTCTCGGGCTTATACTTGCGGTTATCATGTCCTCAGGTACGTTCCATGTATAGTACTATAGTACTACGGTGTATCTATACTTGGTTTCATTTCACATCCACATTAGGCCCATGATACCATCTGTGGGATATTGCTATTATCTGACATCCATTGACCGTATTCATTGTATTATACATACTGGAGTCTTGGAAGTCTATATATGTATACATAACTTCTGTTGATGTGAGGTCCATGAATAATCAGTAATCTAATTGATCCTGCTGTATGGGATATATCCCCTTGGTGGGCCCTATAACTATCCATTTTTTCTTTATCTTCTATATAGGATTGATTATTCATGCACCATAATCATTTTTACCTGTAGGCTATCCATGCTTATTTGTGTGGACACACATGATCCCGCATTGTGTATATTGCCCTACGGCTCTCTGTATACTGTTTTCCATCCTGTCTTTTCCCGTATTTATTATATCTGAGAATAAAGTGATATTTTGATATACCTTTCCCACTTGAATTTTGTTGCTGCATAGGTACCATGACTGAAAAATAATCGTGATGGGATCCACCAGGGCAGGATCCTCTCTTGTCCAGCTGCATGGTGTTCCTCTATTGTTTATTTGACCTTGCAAGCAAGACCACACACTGTAGCCTTTTGAATTTCTCTCTCACGTACGGAAATGCTTCCATTAATACATGGTAAGCAGTATAATATTTTCCTTACTGGTTACAGCATACGGTACACTCACAGGAAGTTGGCCTACACCATTCATTAGGTACAGATTCATTTTAGAAGAGCTCATAATTCTCATGAGCTTTTCCAGATGGATATCACATTAGCTAGAGTAAATTGAATTTGTTAAATTTCGTTTACTTGAGCTCTCCAGTTAAGTATGCCTTTCCACTACTATTAGCACAATATAATCTGAATAAATGGAAAGATGGATTACAAGTAGGGATGAGCGAACTCGAACTGTATAGTTCGGGTTCGTACCGAATTTTGGGGTGTCCGTGACACGGACCCGAACCCGGACATTTTCGTAAAAGTCCGGGTTCGGGTTCGGTGTTCGTCGCTTTCTTCGCGCTTTTGTGACGCTTTCTTGGCGCTTTTTGAAAGGCTGCAAAGCAGCCAATCAACAAGCGTCATACTACTTGCCCCAAGAGGCCATCACAGCCATGCCTACTATTGGCATGGCTGTGATTGGCCAGAGCACCATGTGACCCAGCCTCTATTTAAGCTGGAGTCACATAGCGCCGCCCGTCACTCTGCTCTGATTAGCGTAGGGAGAGGTTGCGGCTGCGACAGTAGGGCGAGATTAGGCAGATTAACTCCTCCAAAGGACTTGATTAACTGATCGATCTGCAGCTGTGGATCATTGAGCTGCTGATCCTCAATTGCTCACTGTTTTTAGGCTGCACAGACCGTTTGTCAGTCTCATTTTTCTGGGGTGATCGGCGGCCATTTTGTGTCTTGTGGTGCGCCAGCACAAGCTGCGACCAAGTGCATTTAACCCTCAATGGTGTGGTTGTTTTTTGGCTAAAGCCTACATCAGGGTGAAGCTGTCACACCAAGTGCATTTAACCAGCAATAGTCTGTTCATTTTTTGGCCATATACAAAATCAGGGGCAAGCTGCGCCTGTCACCAAGTGCATTTAACCCTCAATGGTGTGGTTGTTTTTTGGCTAAAGCCTACATCAGGGTGAAGCTGTCACACCAAGTGCATTTAACCAGCAATAGTCTGTTCATTTTTTGGCCATATACAAAATCAGGGGCAAGCTGCGCCTGTCACCAAGTGCATTTAACCCTCAATGGTGTGGTTGTTTTTTGGCTAAAGCCTACATCAGGGTGAAGCTGTCACACCAAGTGCATTTAACCAGCAATAGTCTGTTCATTTTTTGGCCATATACAAAATCAGGGGCAAGCTGCGCCTGTCACCAAGTGCATTTAACCCTCAATGGTGTGGTTGTTTTTTGGCTAAAGCCTACATCAGGGTGAAGCTGTCACACCAAGTGCATTTAACCAGCAATAGTCTGTTCATTTTTTGGCCATATCCCAGTCTAATTCTGTCACTAAATCCATACCGGTCACCCAGCGCCTAAATACTAGGCCTCAAATTTATATCCAGCTAAATCTGTCCCTAGTGCTGTAGCTGGGCGAGTTATTTAGTGTCCGTTCAAGCACATTTCTTGTTCTGGGTTGAAATACAATTCCCAATTTAGCAATTTCATAATTTAGTGGTTCCTGCTATATCAGAGCTCTTTGAAATCTATCCCAAAAAGGGTATATAATATTGAAGGTGCACATAGGGTCATTCAGAGTAACTTCACACACACCCGCTACTGTGTATTTCCAAGTCTAATTCTGTCACTAAATCCATACCGGTGACCCAGCGCCTAAATACTAGGCCTCAAATTTAATTCCCTCTAAATCTCTCGTTACCCACCGCTGTACTGTTGTTGCTGGGCAAGATATTTAGTGTCCGTCAAAGCACATTTTTTGTTCTGGGTTGAAGTACAATTCCCAATTTAGCAATTTCATAATTTAGTGGTTCCTGCTATATCAGAGCTATTTGAAATCTATCCCAAAAAGGGTATATAATATTGAAGGTGCACATTGGGTCATTAAGAATAACTTCACACACACCCGCTACTGTGTATTTTCAAGTCTAATTCTGTCACTAAACCCATACCTGTCACCCAGCGCCTAAATACTAGGCCTCAAATTTAAATCCCTCTAAATCTCTCGTTACCCACCGCTGTACTGTTGTTGCTGGGCAAGATATTTAGTGTCCGTCAAAGCACATTTTTTGTTCTGGGTTGAAGTACAATTCCCAATTTAGCAATTTCATAATTTAGTGGTTTCTGCTATATCAGAGCTATTTGAAATCTATCCCTAAAAGGGTATATAATATTGAAGGTGCACATAGGGTCATTCAGAATAACTTCACACACACGCTTCTGTGCATTTCCAAGTCTAATTCTGTCACTAAATCCATACCGGTGACCCAGCGCCTAAATACTAGGCCTCAAATTTAAATCCCTCTAAATCTCTCGTTACCCACCGCTGTACTGTTGTTGCTGGGCAAGATATTTAGTGTCCGTCAAAGCACATTTTTTGTTCTGGGTTGAAGTACAATTCCCAATTTAGCAATTTCATAATTTAGTGGTTTCTGCTATATCAGAGCTATTTGAAATCTATCCCTAAAAGGGTATATAATATTGAAGGTGCACATAGGGTCATTCAGAATAACTTCACACACACGCTTCTGTGCATTTCCAAGTCTAATTCTGTCACTAAATCCATACCGGTCACCCAGCGCCTAAATACTAGGCCTCAAATTTATATCCCGCTGAATTTGAATACAATACATTGGGCCAAATAATATATTTGTTGTTGTGGTGAACCATAACAATGAGAAAAACATCTAGTAAGGGACGCGGACGTGGACATGGTCGTGGTGGTGTTAGTGGACCCTCTGGTGCTGGGAGAGGACGTGGCCGTTCTGCCACATCCACACGTCCTAGTGTACCAACTACCTCAGGTCCCAGTAGCCGCCAGAATTTACAGCGATATATGGTGGGGCCCAATGCCGTTCTAAGGATGGTAAGGCCTGAGCAGGTACAGGCATTAGTCAATTGGGTGGCCGACAGTGGATCCAGCACGTTCACATTATCTCCCACCCAGTCTTCTGCAGAAAGCGCACAGATGGCGCCTGAAAACCAACCCCATCAGTCTGTCACATCACCCCCATGCATACCAGGGAAACTGTCTCAGCCTCAAGTTATGCAGCAGTCTCTTATGCTGTTTGAAGACTCCGCTGGCAGGGTTTCCCAAGGGCATCCACCTAGCCCTTCCCCAGCGGTGAAAGACATAGAATGCACTGACGCACAACCACTTATGTTTCCTGATGATGAGGACATGGGAATACCACCTCAGCATGTCTCTGATGATGACGAAACACAGGTGCCAACTGCTGCGTCTTTCTGCAGTGTGCAGACTGAACAGGAGGTCAGGGATCAAGACTGGGTGGAAGACGATGCAGGGGACGATGAGGTCCTAGACCCCACATGGAATGAAGGTCGTGCCACTGACTTTCACAGTTCGGAGGAAGAGGCAGTGGTGAGACCGAGCCAACAGCGTAGCAAAAGAGGGAGCAGTGGGCAAAAGCAGAACACCCGCCGCCAAGAGACTCCGCCTGCTACTGACCGCCGCCATCTGGGACCGAGCACCCCAAAGGCAGCTTCAAGGAGTTCCCTGGCATGGCACTTCTTTAAACAATGTGCTGACGACAAGACCCGAGTGGTTTGCACGCTGTGCCATCAGAGCCTGAAGCGAGGCATTAACGTTCTGAACCTGAGCACAACCTGCATGACCAGGCACCTGCATGCAAAGCATGAACTGCAGTGGAGTAAACACCTTAAAACCAAGGAAGTCACTCAGGCTCCCCCTGCTACCTCTTCTGCTGCTGCCGCCTCGGCCTATTCTGCTGCTGCCGCCTCGGCCTCTTCCTCCGCCTCTGGAGGAACGTTGGCACCTGCCGCCCAGCAAACAGGGGATGTACCACCAACACCACCACCACCACCTCCGTCACCAAGCGTCTCAACCATGTCACACGCCAGCGTTCAGCTCTCCATCTCACAAACATTTGATAGAAAGCGTAAATTCCCACCTAGCCACCCTCGATCCCTGGCCCTGAATGCCAGCATTTCTAAACTACTGGCCTATGAAATGCTGTCATTTAGGCTGGTGGACACAGACAGCTTCAAACAGCTCATGTCGCTTGCTGTCCCACAGTATGTTGTTCCCAGCCGGCACTACTTCTCCAAGAGAGCCGTGCCTTCCCTGCACAACCAAGTATCCGATAAAATCAAGTGTGCACTGCGCAACGCCATCTGTAGCAAGGTCCACCTAACCACAGATACGTGGACCAGTAAGCACGGCCAGGGACGCTATATCTCCCTAACTGCACACTGGGTAAATGTAGTGGCAGCTGGGCCCCAGGCGGAGAGCTGTTTGGCGCACGTCCTGCCGCCGCCAAGGATCGCAGGGCAACATTCTTTGCCTCCTGTTGCCACCTCCTCCTTCTCGGCTTCCTCCTCCTCTTCTTCCACCTGCTCATCCAGTCAGCCACACACCTTCACCACCAACTTCAGCACAGCCCGGGGTAAACGTCAGCAGGCCATTCTGAAACTCATATGTTTGGGGGACAGGCCCCACACCGCACAGGAGTTGTGGCGGGGTATTGAACAACAGACCGACGAGTGGTTGCTGCCGGTGAGCCTCAAGCCCGGCCTGGTGGTGTGTGATAATGGGCGAAATCTCGTTGCAGCTCTGGGACTAGCCAATTTGACGCACATCCCTTGCTTGGCGCATGTGCTGAATTTGGTGGTGCAGAAGTTCATTCACAACTACCCCGACATGTCAGAGCTGCTGCATAAAGTGCGGGCCGTCTGTTCGCGCTTCCGGCGTTCACATCCTGCCGCTGCTCGCCTGTCTGCGCTACAGCGTAACTTCGGCCTTCCCGCTCACCGCCTCATATGCGACGTGCCCACCAGGTGGAACTCCACCTTGCACATGCTGGACAGACTGTGCGAGCAGCAGCAGGCCATAGTGGAGTTTCAGCTGCAGCACGCACGGGTCAGTCGCACTACAGAACAGCACCACTTCACCACCAATGACTGGGCCTCCATGCGAGACCTGTGTGCCCTGTTGCGCTGTTTCGAGTACTCCACCAACATGGCCAGTGGCGATGACACCGTTATCAGCGTTACAATACCACTTCTATGTCTCCTTGAGAAAACACTTAGGGCGATGATGGAACAGGAGGTGGCCCAGGAGGAGGAGGAGGAGGATGAGGAAGAGGGGTCATTTTTAGCACTTTCAGGCCAGTCTCTTCGAAGTGACTCAGAGGGAGGTTTTTTGCAACAGCAGAGGCCAGGTACAAATGTGGCCAGCCAGGGCCCACTACTGGAGGACGAGGAGGACGAGGATGAGGAGGAGGTGGAGGAGGATGAGGATGAAGCATGGTCACAGCGGGGTGGCACCCAACGCAGCTCGGGTCCATCACTGGTGCGTGGCTGGGGGGAAAGGCAGGACGATGACGATACGCCTCCCACAGAGGACAGCTTGTCCTTACCCCTGGGCAGCCTGGCACACATGAGCGACTACATGCTGCAGTGCCTGCGCAACGACAGCAGAGTTGCCCACATTTTAACCTGTGCGGACTACTGGGTTGCCACCCTGCTGGATCCACGCTACAAAGACAATGTGCCCACCTTACTTCCTGCACTGGAGCGTGATAGGAAGATGCGCGAGTACAAGCGCACGTTGGTAGACGCGCTACTGAGAGCATTCCCAAATGTCACAGGGGAACAAGTGGAAGCCCAAGGCCAAGGCAGAGGAGGAGCAAGAGGTCGCCAAGGCAGCTGTGTCACGGCCAGCTCCTCTGAGGGCAGGGTTAGCATGGCAGAGATGTGGAAAACTTTTGTCAACACGCCACAGCTAACTGCACCACCACCTGATACGCAACGTGTTAGCAGGAGGCAACATTTCACTAACATGGTGGAACAGTACGTGTGCACACCCCTCCACGTACTGACTGATGGTTCGGCCCCATTCAACTTCTGGGTCTCTAAATTGTCCACGTGGCCAGAGCTAGCCTTTTATGCCTTGGAGGTGCTGGCCTGCCCGGCAGCCAGCGTTTTGTCTGAACGTGTATTCAGCACGGCAGGGGGCGTCATTACAGACAAACGCAGCCGCCTGTCTACAGCCAATGTGGACAAGCTGACGTTCATAAAAATGAACCAGGCATGGATCCCACAGGACCTGTCCGTCCCTTGTCCAGATTAGACATTAACTACCTCCCCATAACCATATATTATTGGACTCCAGGGCACTTCCTCATTCAATCCTATTTTTATTTTCATTTTACCATTATATTGCGATGCTACCCAAAGTTGAATGAACCTCTCCTCTGCCTGTGTGCTAGGCCTAAATATATGCCAATGGACTGTTGCAGTGGTGGCTGACATGAAGCCTGATTCTCTGCTATGACATGCAGACTAATTCTCTGCTGACATGAAGCCAGATTGTCTGTTACGGGACCTCTCTCCTCTGCCTGGGTGCTGGGCCTAAATTTATGACCATGGACTGTTGCAGTGGTGGCTGACGTGAAGCCTGATTCTCTGCTATGACATGCAGACTGATTCTCTGCTGACATGAAGCCAGATCGTCTGTTACGGGACCTCTCTGCTCTGCCTGTGTGCTAGGCCTAAATATATGCCAATGGACTGTTGCAGTGGTGGGTGACGTGAAGCCTCATTCTCTGCTATGACATGCAGACTGATTCTCTGCTGACATGAAGCCAGATTGTCTGTTACGGGACCTCTCTGCTCTGCCTGTGTGCTAGGCCTAAATATATGCCAATGGACTGTTGCAGTGGTGGGTGACGTGAAGCCTCATTCTCTGCTATGACATGCAGACTGATTCTCTGCTGTCATGAAGCCAGATTGTCTGTTACGGGACCTCTCTGCTCTGCCTGTGTGCTAGGCCTAAATATATGCCAATGGACTGTTGCAGTGGTGGGTGACGTGAAGCCTCATTCTCTGCTATGACATGCAGACTGATTCTCTGCTGACATGAAGCCAGATTGTCTGTTACGGGACCTCTCTGCTCTGCCTGTGTGCTAGGCCTAAATATATGCCAATGGACTGTTGCAGTGGTGGGTGACGTGAAGCCTCATTCTCTGCTATGACATGCAGACTGATTCTCTGCTGTCATGAAGCCAGATTGTCTGTTACGGGACCTCTCTGCTCTGCCTGTGTGCTAGGCCTAAATATATGCCAATGGACTGTTGCAGTGGTGGGTGACGTGAAGCCTCATTCTCTGCTATGACATGCAGACTGATTCTCTGCTGACATGAAGCCAGATTGTCTGTTACGGGACCTCTCTGCTCTGCCTGTGTGCTAGGCCTAAATATATGCCAATGGACTGTTGCAGTGGTGGGTGACGTGAAGCCTCATTCTCTGCTATGACATGCAGACTGATTCTCTGCTGACATGAAGCCAGATCCTCTGTTACGGGAGCTCTCTCCTCTGCCTGGGTGCTGGGCCTAAATTTATGACAATTGACTGTTGCAGTGGTGGGTGACGTGAAGCCTGATTCTCTGCTATGATATGAAGACTGATTCTCTGCTGACATGAAGCCAGATTGTCTGTTACGGGACCTTTCTCCTCTGCCTGGGTTCTGGGCCTAAATTTATGAAAATTGACTCTTACAGTGGTGGGTGACGTGAAGCCTGATTCTAGGCTATGATATGAAGACTGATTCTCTGCTGACATGAAGCCAGATTGTCTGTTACGGGACCTTTCTCCTCTGCCTGGGTTCTGGGCCTAAATTTATGAAAATTGACTCTTACAGTGGTGGGTGACGTGAAGCCTGATTCTCTGCTATGATATGAAGACTGATTCTCTGCTGACATGAAGCCAGATTCTCTGTTACGGGACCTCTCTCCTCTGCCTGGGTGCTGGGCCTAAATTTATGACAATGGACTGTTGCAGTGGTGGCTGACGTGAAGCCTGATTCTCTGCTATGACATGCAGACTGATTCTCTGCTGTCATGAAGCCAGATTGTCTGTTACGGGACCTCTCTGCTCTGCCTGTGTGCTAGGCCTAAATATATGCCAATGGACTGTTGCAGTGGTGGCTGACGTGAAGCCTCATTCTCTGCTATGACATGCAGACTAATTCTCTGCTGACATGAAGCCAGATTGTCTGTTACGGGACCTCTCTCCTCTGCCTGGGTGCTGGGCCTAAATTTATGACAATGGACTGTTGCAGTGGTGGCTGACGTGAAGCCTGATTCTCTGCTATGACATGCAGACTAATTCTCTGCTGACATGAAGCCAGATTGTCTGTTACGGGACCTCTCTCCTCTGCCTGGGTGCTGGGCCTAAATATATGCCAATGGACTGTTGCAGTGGTGGCTGACGTGAAGCCTCATTCTCTGCTATGACATGCAGACTAATTCTCTGCTGTCATGAAGCCAGATTGTCTGTTACGGGACCTCTCTGCTCTGCCTGTGTGCTAGGCCTAAATATATGCCAATGGACTGTTGCAGTGGTGGGTGACGTGAAGCCTCATTCTCTGCTATGACATGCAGACTGATTCTCTGCTGACATGAAGCCAGATTGTCTGTTACGGGACCTCTCTGCTCTGCCTGTGTGCTAGGCCTAAATATATGCCAATGGACTGTTGCAGTGGTGGGTGACGTGAAGCCTCATTCTCTGCTATGACATGCAGACTGATTCTCTGCTGACATGAAGCCAGATTCTCTGTTACGGGACCTCTCTCCTCTGCCTGTGTGTGTGCTGGGCCTAAATATATGCCAATGGACTGTTGCAGTGGTGGCTGACGTGAAGCCTCATTCTCTGCTATGACATGCAGACTAATTCTCTGCTGACATGAAGACAGATTCTCTGTTACGGGACCTCCCTCCTCTGCCTGGGTGCTGGGCCTAAATATATGCCAATGGACTGTTGCAGTGGTGGCTGACGTGAAGCCTCATTCTCTGCTATGACATGCAGACTGATTCTCTGCTGACATGAAGCCAGATTCTCTGTTACGGGACCTCTCTCCTCTGCCTGTGTGTGTGCTGGGCCTAAATATATGCCAATGGACTGTTGCAGTGGTGGCTGACGTGAAGCCTCATTCTCTGCTATGACATGCAGACTGATTCTCTGCTGACATGAAGCCAGATTCTCTGTTACGGGACCTCTCTCCTCTGCCTGTGTGTGTGCTGGGCCTAAATATATGCCAATGGACTGTTGCAGTGGTGGCTGACGTGAAGCCTCATTCTCTGCTATGACATGCAGACTAATTCTCTGCTGACATGAAGACAGATTCTCTGTTACGGGACCTCCCTCCTCTGCCTGGGTGCTGGGCCTAAATATATGCCAATGGACTGTTGCAGTGGTGGCTGACGTGAAGCCTCATTCTCTGCTATGACATGCAGACTAATTCTCTGCTGACATGAAGACAGATTCTCTGTTACGGGACCTCTCTCCTCTGCCTGGGTGCCGGGGCCTAAATATCTGAGAATGGACTGTTCCAGTGGTGGGTGACGGGAAGCCAGATTCTCTGCTATGGAACCTCTCTCCAATTGATTTTGGTTAATTTTTATTTATTTAATTTTTATTTTAATTCATTTCCCTATCCACATTTGTTTGCAGGGGATTTACCTACATGTTGCTGCCTTTTGCAGCCCTCTAGCTCTTTCCTGGGCTGTTTTACAGCCTTTTTAGTGCCGAAAAGTTCGGGTCCCCATTGACTTCAATGGGGTTCGGGTTCGGGACGAAGTTCGGATCGGGTTCGGATCCCGAACCCGAACATTTCCGGGATGTTCGGCCGAACTTCTCGAACCCGAACATCCAGGTGTTCGCTCAACTCTAATTACAAGAGCTTCATAGAGCCGTCTATATAGTCATTTAATCATTACCTAGATATAAGTCTTACACGTTACCAAGCAACAGAGCAAAATGCACAAAGGGTAATATGATCCTGATAAAAATGCAAAGATATACAGAAAATAATAAGATAACAGTAAACAGTAAATGTTCAGGTTTTTAATCAAGTGATTAGAAAAAAAAGAATAGCTGACACATGTCCTTTAAAGTGGTTATCCAGGAAAATATATTTATGACTTATCCTCAGGATAGGCCATCAGTATCATATGTGTGGGGGGGTGACACCCGGGACCTCCACCGATCAGTTATTAGAAGAGGCTTTGAGCGCCACAGCCTCTTCCTAGGCTAGTGACATCACCAGTGGCGTAGCTAGAAATGACTGTGCCCCACAGCAAATTTTTGAATGGGGCCCCCCTCCCCCAGTAATTTTTTTGCAAACCCTTTCTTTCATGCCGCTCCCATTCCTGTGGCTAGTATAGATCGCTCTCTCAGACCAGGCCTGGCAGCTGTTCCATCAGTTTCGTACACTGTCTATACTGTCACTGTATATATATAGCTACGCCCCTGGACATCACTGTACATCAGTCACATGGCCTAGTTTCAGCTCAGCCCCATTCAAGTCAATAGGCCTAAGCTGCAATACCAAGAACTACCACCGTACGGCGCTGTTCTTGGAAAGCTGCCGGGAGCCTGCATCGTTCACCAGAGCTTCAGTGAGTCCAGCTTTTGGACTGTTTTACTTTTACTAGCAGGGTTTTCGGATTCCCCCCACACTATACGGACGTCTCAAAAATGAACCGCTGCTCCTGAGAGCAGCACCTGGGAGGATCAGGGAGCGTCCCGGTCATCTGGCATCTATTCTCTGAAGGATGATTTTGAAAGTATGTAGAAGCCACACGGGGTCCCCACACTGCAGATTTATCATGGAGACATCATGGAGATTTTACCGCATATAACCACAGCGCTGACTGCGGAATACATTTTGTTTTTCGACCTAAATACTTCAATAAAGATTTTACCACATACAGATACAACCGCCACACTGACTGACTGCTACCACTGCTACTTCTGTGAACCCCTGCACCACTACTTCCTGGGTAGGTAGGCTGCTGCGAATCAGATGCTCTACCCCAGGCACATCGGGCTTTTGACCTCCCACTGCTGCCACCCTGCTGACTCCCATCTATACTTTCAACACATATAAATGCCGACGTGAACTGAGAATATATTTTTCTTTTTGTAATGAAAGAGGCCACTAAGCACTTTCGAGACAGATAATCGCCGCCAACGTAAACTAAGAATGCATTTTTCTGTTTGTACTGAAAAAGGCCACTAAATGCTTTCAATACATATAACCGCCGCTATGAATTTTTGTACTGAAATACAAAATAACACGTATAACTGTCGCACTGACTGACTGCTACCGCCGCTACATCCTTGAATCCCCGCACCACTACTTCCCGGGTAGGTAGGCTGCTGCGAAGCAGGTGCTCTACCCCAGGCACGTTTGGCTCCCGACCTCCCACTGCAAGCATTCTTTATTCATATCTACTGTAGTATGTATTATCCAGTCTTTTGTATATTAGTGGTAAATATGTACATATGTATGTTTAAAAGTAAAAATTTGAAAATTGATGAAAAAGCTACACATTTTTAGATATATGAGAAACGTAAGTGCTCCACGGCATCATTTGTCTTTCACAAGTAAAATTTGCAGAGCCTCAGTCTTTCCCTATGTGGAGAAAAAGTTGTTCAACTCTTGCAAGAATTTTAGCAGATCAGACCCATGGTCAGCAGTTGCATAATAGTAAGGCCTCATGCACACGACCGTTGTGTGCATCCGTGGCCGTTGTGCCGTTTTCCGTTTTTTTTCACGGACCCATTGACTTTCAATGGGTCCGTGGAAAAATCGGAAAATGCACCGTTTGGCAGCCGCATCCGTGAGCCGTGTTTCCTGGCCGTGAAAAAAATATGACCTGTCCTATTTTTTTCACGGCCAACGGTTCACGGGCCCATTCAAGTCAATGGGTCCGTGAAAGAAACTCAGATCCGACAGTATATTCTAACACAGAAGCGTTCCCATGGTGATGGGACGCTTCTAGTTAGAATACACTACAAACTGTGTACAAGACTGCCCCCTGCTGCCTGGCAGCACCCGATCTCTTACAGGGGGATATGATAGTGCGGCACCTCAAGGGGTTAATTGTACTATCATATCCCCCTGTAAGAGATCAGGGCTGCCAGGCAGCAGGGGGCAGACCCCCCCCCTCCCCAGTTTGAATATCATTGTGCGGCCCCCCCCCCTCCCCTGTTGTTAACTCGTTGGTGGCCAGTGTGCGCACCCCCCTCCCTCCCTCCCTCTATTGTTTTAATACATTGGGGCCAGTGTGCGCGCGCCCCCCCAACCCCCCCCCCTCCCTCCCTCTATTGTTTTAATACATTGGGGCCAGTGTGCGCACCCCCCCAACCCCCCCCCTTCCCTCCCTCTATTGTAATAATAGCATTGGGGCCAGTGTGCGCACACCCCCCCCCCCCGATCATCGGTGGCAGCGGAGTAGAAGATTTTCATACTTACCTGGCTGCTGGCTGCTGCGATGTCTGCGTCCGGCCGGGAGCTCCTCCTACTGGTAAGTGACAGCAATGCGCCGCACAGACCTGTCACTTACCAGTAGGAGGAGCTCCTGGCCGGACACAGAGATCGCAGCAGCCAGCAGCCAGGTAAGTATGAATCTTCTACTCCGCTGCCACCGATGATCGGGGGGGGGGGGCACACTGGCCCCAATGCTATTATTACAATAGAGGGAGGGAGGGGGGGGGGGTTGGGGGGGCGCGCACACTGGCCCCAATGCTATTATTACAATAGAGGGAGGGAGGGAGGGGGGTGCGCACACTGGCCACCAACGAGTTAACAACAGGGGAGGGGGGGCCCACTGGCCACCAATGAGTTAAAAACAGGGGGGGGGGGGGTCTGCCCCCTGCTGCCTGGCAGCACCTGCCAGGCAGCAGGGGACAGTCATGTACACAGTTTTTTTGTATATTCTAACCTGAAGCGTCTCCATCACCATGGGAACGCCTCTGTGTTAGAATATACTGTCGGAAATGAGTTTCACGATGTAGCTCATATCCGACAGTATATTCTAACATAGAGGCGTTCCCATGGTGATGGGGACGCTACAAGTTAAAATATACCATCGGATTGGAGAAAAATCCAATCCGATGGTATAACAGAACTCCAGACTTTACATTGAAAGTCAATGGGGACGGATCCGTTTGAAATGGCACCATATTGTGTCAACATCAAACGGATCCGTCCCCATTGACTTGCATTGTAATTCAGGACGGATCCGTTTGGCTCCGCACGGCCAGGCGGACACCAAAATGACTTTTTTTTTCATGTCCGTGGATCCTCCAAAAATCAAGGAAGACCCACGGACGGAAAAACGGTCACGGATCACGGACCAACGGAACCCCGTTTTGCGGACCGTGAAAAAAAACGTCCGTGTGCATGAGGCCTAATGCAGTGATCTTGCTGGCAGCTAAATCATTGTGGAGCCCTAGCTAAAGGAGATGTCACAAGTGGAAGTGATTTAGGACACAGAGGAGATTAACAGCATTTCTAGCACCAGCAACAGAATACAGGTACCAGTAAAGGTTTCTGTACTGTCTCAGTGGAGAATGTCATAAACATCCCCATGTTCTGATGATAGGACCAACTCTATTGCATGCTTGTGAGATTAGCTACTCGTTTTAACATGCTGTACACAGATGACATTTGTAAATATATATACACAAAGGCTATCATTTTATTTTAAAACTGGCCTTACATTTTTGAGAACAGTTGGTCCAGAGTCAGACTAAGGCACAGTGGACCCACCAGTTGAGTGGTTTCTGAGGACCCACCCTCAATCAATACAAAAACATGTGCCTCTGCCATTTACACATAATGTCACCATACAGTATACTGTCAACAGAAATACCACCATACACTTTTCTAACAAATTCTACCATATACTGTATAAACATGTGCCACATACCATACAGTTGTGTTCATTATAATAGCAGTCAGACAACACTAACCTGATCAATCACTGTTTTGGTAGAAATTATATTTCTACATGGCAAATAATTTACTAACAGGTGTAGTAGAGTAATAGAAACCCAACATACCCAACAGCCATGACATGCATGCTGCTGTGTAATTGAATCACTTATTTAAAGGGGCATGTTCAAAATAATAGCAGTGTGGAGTTCAATGAGAGAGGTCATTCATTCTTTGAAAAACAGTTGGCAATTATTGCCCTTATTTAAGGAAGGAAGGCAGCAAATGGTGTACATGTTGGTTACAGTGCACTTTTCTCTGCAATTCTGAGGAAAATGGGTCGTTCCAGACACTGTTCAGAAGTACAGTTTACCTTGATTAAAAAGTTGATTGGAGAGGGGAAAACATATAAAGAAGTGCAGAAAATGATAGGCTGCTCAGCTAAAATGATCGTAAAATGGCAACCAAAACCTGAAAGACGTGGAAGAAACTAAAAAACTACAATTCGAATAATAGAAGAATAGCCAAAATGGCATGGACTCAGCCAACAATCAGCTCTAGGAAGATCAAAGAAGGTCTAAAGTTAACTGTGAGTACTGTTACAATTAGAACACGCCTATGTGAAGCCAAGCTATCTGCAAGAAGCCCCAGCAAAGTCCCACTGTGCTGAAGAGGTTACAGTTTGCCAAAGAGCACATTGACTGGCCTAAAGAGAAATGGCGCAACATTTTGTGGACTGATGAAAGTAAGATTGTATTTTTTGGGTCTAGTGGCCGGAGACAGTTTGTCAGACGACCCCCAAACACTGAATTAAAGCCACAATACACTGTGAAGACAGTGAAGCATGGTGGCGCAAGCATTATGATATGGGGATGTATTCTCATACTACGGTGTTGGGCCTGTTTATCGCATACCAGGGATCATGGATCAGTTTGAATACATCAGAATACTTGAAGAGGTCATGCTGCCTTATGCTGAAGAGGAAATGCCTTTGAAATGAGTGTTCCAACGAGACAACGACCCCAAACACACCAGTAAACGTGCAACATCTTGGTTCCAGACCAACAAGATTGATATTATGGAATGGCCAGCTCAATCCCCAGATCTTAATCCAATAGAAAACTTAAACTTGTGGGGTGACATCAAAAATGCAGTTTCTGAGGCAAAACCAAGAAATAGAGAAGAACTGTGGAATGTAGTCCAATCATCCTGGGCTGGAATACCTGTTCACAAGTGCCAGAAGTTGGTTGACTCCATTCTACACAGATGTACAGCAGTTCTCAGAAACAGTGGTTATACAACTAAATATGACATAGTAACATAGTACATAAGGCCGAAAAAAGACATTTGTCCATCCAGTTCGGCCTGTTATCCTGTAAGTTGATCCAGAGGAAGGCAAAAAAAAACCTGTGAGGTAGAAGCCAATTTTCCCCACTTTAGGGGAATAAAAAATTCCTTCCCGACTCCAATCAGGCAATCAGAATAACTCCCTGGATCAACGACCCCTCTCTAGAAGCTATAGCCTGTAATATTATTACACTCCAGAAATACATCCAGGACCCTCTTGAATTCCTTTATTGTACTCACCATCACCACCTCCTCAGGCAGAGAGTTCCATAGTCTCACTGCTCTTACCGTAAAGAATCCTTTTCTATCTTTGTGTACAAACCTTCTTTCCTCCAGACGCAGAGGATGTCCCCTCGTCACAGTCACAGTCCTGGGGATAAATAGATGATGGGATAGATCTCTGTACTGACCCCTGATATATTTATACATATTAATTAGATCTCCCCTCAGTCGTCTTTTTTCTAAAGTGAATAACCCTAATTTTGATAATCTTTCAGGGTACTGTAGTTGCCCCATTCCAGTTATTACTTTAATTGCCCTCCTCTGGACCTTCTCCAGCTCTGCTATGTCTGCCTTGTTTACAGGAGCCCAGAACTGTACACAGAACTCCATGTGTGGTCTGACTAGCGATTTGTAAAGTGGTAGGACTATGTTCTCATCACGGGCATCTATGCCCCTTCTGATGCAACCAATTATCTTATTGGCCTTGGCAGCAGCTGCCTGACACTGGTTTTTGAAGCTTAGTTTGCTGTTTATTAAAATTCCTAGATCCTTTTCCATGTCAGTGTTACGGAGTGTTTTACCATTTAGTGTGTAGGGGTGACTTGCATTATTCCTTCCCATGTGCATAACTTTACATTTGTCAGTGTTAAACCTCATCTGCCACTTATCTGCCCAAGCCTCCAGTCTATCCAGATCCCTCTGTAGTAGTATACTGTCCTCATCAGTGTAAATTACTTTACACAGTTTAGTGTCATCTGCGAAAATTGATACTTTACTATGCAAGCCTTCTACAAGATCATTAATAAATATATTGAAGAGAATAGGGCCCAATACTGACCCCTGAGGTATCCCACTAGTGACAGTTACCCAATCTGAGTATGTACCATTAATAATCACCCTCTGTTTTCTATCTTTGAGCCAGTTACTTACCCACATACAGACGTTTTCTCGCAGTCCGAGCATTCTCATTTTATATACTAACCTTTTATGTGGTACAGTGTCAAATGCTTTGGAGAAGTCCAGATATACGACATCCATTGATTCGCCGCTGTCAAGTCTAGAACTTACCTCCTCGTAGAAACTGATTAAATTAGTTTGGCATGACCGATCCCTCATGAAGCCATGCTGATATGGCGCCATTTGCTTATTTCCGTTGAGATGCTGTAAGATAGCATCTCTCAGAAAACCTTCAAACAGTTTACCCACAACAGATGTTAAATAGTTTCCAGTCTCTGTTTTTGGACCCTTTTTAAATATTGGCACCATGCACCAATCCCGTGGGACATTCCCTGTCAGTATAGAGTCTGCAAATATCAGAAATAAGGGTCTGGCTATGACATTACTTAATTCCTTTAGGATACGGGGGTGTATGCCATCCGATCCTGGCGATTTTTCTATTTTAATCTTTTTAAGTTGCTGATGTACTTCTTCCTGGGTCAGACGGGACACTTTTAATGGGGAATTTATTTTTACATTCTGCATGTCATCTGACAGTTTATTTTCCTCATTGAATATATTGGACAAAAAAAAATATTTAACAGCTTTGCTTTCTCCTCGTCGCTCTCTCCGACTCCCCCCCTCATTACTCTTTGAAGGGCCGCCACCTTCAAATTTATACTTTTTAACATTTATATAATTGAAGAACATTTTAGGGTTAGTTTTACTCTCTTTGGCAATTAATCTCTCGGTCTCTAGTTTGGCCGCTTTTATTTGTTTTTTACATGTTCTATTTACTTCCTTATAGTTTTTCAGTGCTTCTGTGCTACACTCCTGTTTTAGTGATTTACAGTACAGACCAAAAGTTTGGACACACCTTCTCATTCAAAGAGTTTTCTTTATTTTCATGACTGAAAATTGTAGATTCACACTGAAGGCATCAAAACTATGAATTAACACATGTGGAATTATATACATAACAAAAAAGTGTGAAACAACTGAAAATATGTCATATTCTAGGTTCTTCAAAGTAGCCACCTTTTGCTTTGATTACTGCTTTGCACACTCTTGGCATTCTCTTGATGAGCTTCAAGAGGTAGTCACCTGAAATGGTCTTCCAACAGTCTTGAAGGAGTTCCCAGAGATGCTTAGCACTTGTTGGCCCTTTCGCCTTCACTCTGCGGTCCAGCTCACCCCAAACCATCTCGATTGGGTTCAGGTCCGGGGACTGTGGAGGCCAGGTCATCTGGCGCAGCACCCCATCACTCTCCTTCATGGTCAAATAGCCCTTACACAGCCTGGAGGTGTGTTTGGAGTCATTGTCCTGTAGAACTCTGTGTGGCATTGACCTGGTCTCTAATCTGAGCTGCTGTTAACCTGCGATTTCTGAGGCTGGTGACTCGGAGGAACTTATCCTCCGCAGCAGAGGTTACTCTTGGTCTTCCTTTCCTGGGGCGGTCCGCATGTGAGACAGTTTCTTTGTAGTGCTTGATGGTTTTTGTGACTGCACTTGGGGACACTTTCAAAGTTTTCCCAATTTTTCAGACTGACTGACCTTCATTTCTTAAAGTAATGATGGCCACTCGTTTTTCTTTACTTAGCTGCTTTTTTCTTGCCATAATACAAATTCTAACAGTCTATTCAGTAGGACTATCAGCTGTGTATCCACCTGACTTCTCCACAACGCAACTGATGGGCCCAACACCATTTATAAGGCAAGAAATCCCACTTATTAAAAATGACCTGTGAAGTGAAAACCATTTTAGGTGACTACCTCTTGAAGCTCATCAAGAGAATGCCAAGAGTGTGCAAAGCAGTAATCAAAGCAAAATGTGGCTACTTCGAAGAACCTAGAATATTACATATTTTCAGTTGTTTCATACTTTTTTGATAAGTATATAATTCCACATGTGTTAATTCATTGTTTTGATGCCTTCAGTGTGAATTTACAATTTTCATAGTCATGAAAATAAAGAAAACTCTTTGAATGAGAAGGTGTACAAACTTTTGGTCTGTACTGTATATATATATATATATATATATATATATGCACACTCACACAGCGGTATATAATGAGGCAGCACTCCAGATATGCGATGGATGGGTGTTTGCCCCCATTTGCACTAAAGTAGAAGCAGTGGAGCACCTTGGCTCCTGCTCATTACCCAGGAGAATATCTTCCTCGGTATGCTCCCCCCAGCCACAGACAACACCAAGGATCCCTGAAAAGTTTAAAGTCCCCCTCAAACCCTTCTCTTCTTGCTCCTCCTCCCCCCAGCCACCATCCTCCTCTGACTCCTCTTCAGACTCCTGCTGACTTGTCTCAGATGGAGTAACCCTCCCTGGGATTTCATTCAGCATTGCGACTTCCTCATCTACCAGGTCCTGCTCCTCGACAGCTTGATCAATGACATGACGCAATGCACGCCCCAGAAAGAAGACACAAGTTACAATGTCACTGATGGCGCCCTGGCTGCGACTGACCAGTTTGGTGATCTCATCAAATGGCCGCAGAAGTCTGCATGCACCGCGCATGAGCAGCCACTGGCCTGGAGAAACCAAGCTCCCTTCTTAAGGTGGTCGTCCCTAGGGGAGTGCTGGGCTTACTGTGACTTATGCGTTAACAGCACAGGCTGCAGATGGCAACACTATTGTCAGCCAATCACACATTAAAAAAAGCCCACACTGCGGAGCCATGTGCCAGCGTCCTGGAAGCGCCAGAAGTGACCGTGGATGGTGGATGGCTCGCTCCAGATACATTTGCAGTCTGCTTTTTGCCTCCTGTGCCCTGCGAGCTCTGCCTGCTTCTCCTTCTTCTCCTCCCTCTCTGTTGCTCTGTCTCTCCCTCTGAACTCCCTTCCTCTCTTGTGAGCACCCAAGTGACGTCCATCAATACGTCATCATCGTCACCTTCACCGCCACTGACATTTGAGATCTCGGAGTAGGCAGCAACAGCGGGGACCTTCCTCCTTGGGCTGATCTGGGTACTTTGGTCAGACCACTGGGTGGCAGCCGTTGTCACCTCCTTTTCCTCATCTGATGTCAAGAATGGCTGCACATTGGTAAGGTCTGGGAATGGATGGGAAAATAATTCCTCTGACTATGGTGGTGGTGGTGTCTTTGGAGGTGCACACAGCAGAGAGTGAGGAGGGTGCAGATACAGAGGATGATGAGGGTGCAGAAGAGGAAGGCTGAGTGAGCCACTCAACCAACTCTGGTGCACCCTTTGAGGTAATCGCATGCTCCTTCTTCAAGTTCCCACTTAGGTATATCAAACCCCTTAATGAGTATTTTTAATTTTGGGGGGGGGGGGGGGGGGATATGGTGAACAAAAAATGGTGATTTGCATGTTTTTCTATGTTTTTAGTTATGATTTACACGGTACAGGAAAAATATTTTTGTATTTGAATAATGGACACACTTTCCGACACAGCAAAACCTTTTTTTTTTTTTATGTTTATTTATCTTTATAAATAATGAAATTGGGAAAGGGGGATGATTTGACTTTTAATCCCAACCTCTGCCCACTCCTTCCTCTGTCAGCATTCTGTACCACAGCATGCAGTACATGGTAGCCTCCACTCTGCCCCCGATGTTCCACCATCTAATAGTGGTTATTATACCACACTTACATATGCACACGCCCAATGCCAGCCCAGGACCATCCTGGCATCACATGTAAATATGTAAGTGTGGCAAAATAAGCACTAGTACACAACGGGGAAGAGAGGGGAGGCATGCTTTAGTACAAGGGGCCTACAGATGAAGTAGAGGGCAGAGGTTGGGATGACTGCATGCTGATGCCAGGTAGCCATTTCAGCCCCTGCCCACTCTTTTTTCTGCCAGCCTCCTGTACTATTGTAGATGGTTAAATGTCACTTCGAGGTGTTTGTGGGTATCAGATGGTTCCCAAACCAAACACAGTAGAAAAGAAAGACTCCTGTACTCCACTTTGCTGCTTAATTTGCTTAGGTTTATTAAGGTGGATTCCAGTACAATAAATGCTGAACGTTTTCGGCTCTTTGGCCTTTTTCAGAAGTACTATAGCATACATGGAAATAGAAAAATTAGATACAGAGCAAGTACAATTAAGTGATGTAAATGTCGGTTACGGTCTATGTTATTATGCAAGAGTATGCATCCTGTCCGTGATGGAATTATTAGTAACGTGTGCTGTATAATACTACATCATATTGGGAGGACATATAAAATCCATTAGACGATTCATAATGACAAGGATTCAAAACATAACAATGGTTGCAGTCGCAGGAAGGCTAGATCCATGGAAATCCAGAATTGTACAGAAGATATAGTAACATAGTACATAAGGCCGAAAAAAGACATTTGTCCATCCAGTTCGGCCTGTTATCCTGCAATATGGACAGATTCATTCATCTACTGCAGAAATATAATGCAAAATACAAACAAGCCCGATGGATTTGAGCAGAGAATAGTTAAGGAAAGAGTCAAAGAAGGCTAACTGATGGAACACATTTTCAGGAGGAAGTGGGCATACAGTTGCAAGAGAAAGTATGTAAACCCTTTGGAATAATATGGATTTCTGCACAAATTGGTCATAAAATGTGATCTGATCTTCATCTAAGTCACAACAAAAGACAATCACAGTCAGCCTAAACCAATAACACACAAATAATTAAATGTTACCATTTTTTTTTTAACACACCATGAAAACATTCACAGTGCAGGTGGAAAAAGTATGTGAACCCCTAGACTATTGACATCTCCAAGAGCTAATTGGAGTGAGGTGTCAGCCAACTGGAGTCGAATCAATGAGATGAGATTGGAGGTGTTGGTTACAGCTGCCCTGCCCTATAAAAAACACACACCAGTTCTGGGTTTGCTTTTGATAAGAAGCATTGCCTGATGTGAATGACGCCTTGCACAAAAGAGCTCTCAGAAGACCTACGATTAAGAATTGTTGACTTGCATAAAGTTGGAAAGAGTTATAAAAGTATCTCCAAAAGCCTTGCTGTTTATCAGTTCACAGTAAGACAAATTGTCTATAAATGGAGAAAGTTCAGCACTGCTGCTACTCTCCCTAGGAGTGGCTGAACTGTAAAGGTGACTGCAAGAGCACAGCACAGACTGCTCAATCAGGTGAAGAAGAATCTTAGAGTGTCAACTAAAGACTTACAAAAGTTTCTGGCATATGCTAACATCCCTGTTAGCGAATCTACGATACGTAAAACACTAAACAAGAATGGATTTCATGGGAGGATACCACAGAGGAAGCCACTGCTGTCCAAAAAAAACATTGCTGCACATTTACAGTTTGCAGAAGAGCACCTGGATGTTCCACAGCAATACTGGCAAAATATTCTGTGGACAGATGAAACCAAAGTTGAGTTGTTTGGAAGAAACACACAACACTATGTGTGGAGAAAACCAGCTGAAGCTCAACAGAAGATGGATGTTGCAACAGGACAACGACCCAAAGCATAGAAGTAAATCAACAACAGAATGGCTTAAACAGAAGAAAATCTGCCTTCTGGAGTGGCCAAGTCAGAGTCCTGACCTCAACCTGATTGAGATGCTGTGGCATGACCTCAAGAAAGCGATTCACACCAGACATCCCAAGAATATTGCTGAACTGAAACAGTTCTGTAAAGAGGAATGGTCAAGACTTACTCCTGACCGTTGTGCATGTCTGATCTGCAACTACAGGAAACGTTTAGTTGAAGTTATTGCTGCCAAAGGAGGTTCAACCAGTTATTAAATCCAAGGGTTCACATACTTTTTCCACCTGCACTGTGAATGTTTACATGGTGTGTTCAATAAAAACATGGTAACATTTAATTCTTTGTGTGTTATTAGTTTAAGCAGACTGAGATTGTCTATTGTTGTGACTTAGATGAAGATCAGATCACATTTTATGACTAATTTGTGCAGAAATCCATATAATTCCAAAGGGTTCACATAATTTTTCTTGCAACTGTATATTAACACTTATCCTTTTTCCCTTTTCCTTCCTTAGACCAGATATTGAGACCGGCACCCTGGTTTAAGCCGCACATTGGATTTGTAATATCCTTTACCTACGTGTCCCCCCCCCCCCCATTTTTCCTTCCCTTTTCCTCTCCCCCTTCTACACTATTCATTATCTATGGTTTCTATTTCTTATCCTTCTTTCACTACATTTCATTTCTCCACTTACACCTAATCCTTTTATCTATTTGAAATTCTGTTTCAGTTATTTTATTTCCTTTCACTTTATATTTATTTTAATTTTCTTCTTTCTTTTTCTTTGTATTTCATTATTTTTGTTTATTTTCGCTGTATTTTATTTGTACTTTTATTATTATTTTTATTTTCTATTCAATTTAAAAATTTTATTTTTTATTTTTATATTTATGCTTTTCTTCTTCTTTCCTGGTCTCCTTTTCTTCCCTGTTATTCTACTTTGGTACTACACTTCCATCTTTACTTTACTCATACCTCCATCTCCATTTCTTTTCTCTCCAGTCAGTATTCTTTACTCCCTCTCTTTGTCTTCTAAACTGCTTCAGTCCCCCTCTCCCCTTTCCCTTCACGCAGCCCCGCTCATCCCTCACATAGATACAGGTTGATACACTTGCTGGCACCTGTCAGTCATAAACACCCCACTTGAAGTCTACCTTAAGGCCTAGAGGTTTTAGCGTCTTAAGGCTGTATGTCTCTGTTTCAGAAGAGCCTCTCTGTTGCGGCTCTTTTTAGGGGTGGGACATGATCAATGATGCAGAACTTAAGGTCTTTTCCCTTATGCCCCAACTCTGTACAGTGTTTAGGGACTAGGATATCCTTATTTTCTGTCTAATCATGAGCCTATGTTGGTTTAATCTGGTTTTTAAATCAAGTGTGGTCTCTCCTACATAGAGTAACTGACAAAGACTTTGTAGCAAGTAAACAACAAAAGTGGTGTCACATGTTACATGTTACGAAATGCCTTATAACAAATTATCCACCAAGGTTTGGATGTATGAACATGCTGCCTTTGATCATGTAGGACAATTGACACAGCTTAGACATCCTACTCTTGGGGCCTAAATAGGTCTGCACAGTTGTCTTGATCTGAATATCGGCCTTAAGCAATTTATCCCTTAAGTTTGGTGTGCGACGTTAGGACACGGTGGAGTGGCGGAACACTGAGTTCAGCAACATGCTGTTAAAATGGGCCAGTATTTTCTGTTAATGTCACTGATGTCTACTGTTTTCAGAAAATGTGGAAATTAAAGGTATTCTTCTCAACTGTTTTTGGGCCGTTGAGGAGTTAAGTCTGGTGTGATGTTCTATTTTCTCCATATGTGAGTTGATACGTTGTTTAGAGTAACCTCTGTGGAGAAATTTAGAGGACATTTCTTTTATTCTGTGTGGCAGAACATTTGTGTCATGGATAATTTTGTTTGACCCTCAGTAGCTGGCTAAAGGCAGTGAATTGATCATGGAATGGCAGCTGTCAAATGAGGATGTGAATTTGAATTTGATGTCGTAATCTATGTCATTAAGATATTTGTGGGGAAAAAAAGTTAGCTCAGAACCTGTCCAAATCAAAACATAAATAAAACATACATTTTGGAATAAGTAGATGCCACATTTGACCCCCTTGTGGTGCCACATAGCTGCACATAGTAGTCATCTCTAAATGCAAAGTAATTGTATCATAGTATTATATAGAGTAGGGAAATTATGAATTCCTTGCATTCATTAGTGTTTACACCCTTAGGCCTGTTTCACATTTGCGGTAAGCAGATCTGGCAGGCTGTGAACAGACTGCCAGACGTGTGAATGTCAGGTGTTACAGTGTGCTGCTAGTATACCATCTGGCCCCAATCACTATAATTACGCAGTTTTAGTCCGTCCTCTTCTCTGCATATTTGCTGGGCAGCATCTGAATCTCTGCAGGTCCCCATTATAGTTAATGGCGCCCTATGGTATTTGGCAGCACACAGTAGTGCCCAGCATTCACAGGTCTATCAGGCTGGTTACCGCCGAAACAGCCTGCTAGATCTGATTACCGCGAATGAGAAGTGGGCTTTATTTAGGCATATGCGAACAGTCTCCACACCTCTACCATGATTGATTGAGGTGTGCGAACAGCCTCCACATCTCTATCATGATCGATTGAGGTGTGCGAACAGCCTCCACACCTCTATCATGATCGATTGAGGTGTGCGAACAGCCTCCACACCTCTATCATGATCGATTGAAGTGTGCGAACAGCCTCCACACCTCTATCATGATCGATTGAGGTGTGCGAACAGCCTCCACACCTCTATCATGATCGATTGAGGTGTGCGAACAGCCTTGACACCTCTATCTTGATCAATTGAGGTGTAGAGGCTTGTCACGTCAAAAGATGTCAAGATGGCATGGGGACGTACCTGGACTCCTGATATTTTATCGAGGAAGTCACTGGTGTCATGAATAAATTATTTTGTATGAGAGACATATGTGCTTAGCCTTTTATCCAAGGAAATGGCAATGCTGCAGAAAATGGAGTCCCTACCGGAGACGATAGGACGTCCTGGTGGATTGGACAGGGATTTAGGAGTGTTGTTAAAGATATAAATCAGAAGAGTCTTAGGGTGTTCAAGTAGTACTTAGGTGTATAGATCAATTTCAATAATCCCCACCTGTTTAGCTCTATCTAGAGTGTGGCTCACCAATTTCAAAATATCAAATTTAGGGTAATCTCTAAGTTGGGGTAAATCACTAAGTTGACGTACATTTTCTGACACGTACCAACATGTATCCATAACAACCACTGCTTCGCCTTTGTCTGTGGGCTTTATGGTGATCTGTTTGTTATTACACAATTCGAAAATTGCCCGAATCTCTGCAAATGTCGTATTTGGATGTCCCCAAGGTAAATTGTGTGCTTTTCCCTTAAATTTTTCAATGTCTACCTTCACAACATTTAAACTTTGCTCACAATCCCACCATATACTATACAGTACCTATAACTAATTCCACCATTTACTGTACAGACAAGTACCACATACCATATATTGTACACATAAATAATGCCGCCACACATTTAATCAGCACCTATAGATAGATAAATAGATATAGCTAGATATATTTTTTTTACTTAAAAAAGGAAGCGACCATGTGCTGCAAAAACAAATACCACCAAATACTGTACACAAATGTATAATATACATGCACATACATATAATGTAGGGATGATCAAATCCATTCTAACAGTTTGTAATTTGTCCCAAATTTCCCAAAAAGTTAGCATTCTAACAAACCTGAATTTTTGGTGATTAATTTCAAGCAAACTAGAGAGAAAGAGAGAGAGAGAGAGAGAGAGAGAGAGAGAAAGGTTTGGGTAGATACATTTTTGTTGACAGTGATTTTTTTCAAAGAAACAAATCAAATCTTTAAAGGTTTGCTAATCTCTAACATAATGTACAGTAGAGATGTCCCGAACTATTCGCCGGCGAACAGTTCCCAGCGAATATTGCATGTTCGCGTTTGCCGCGGCGGGCGAACATATGCGATGTTCGGTCCGCCTCCTATACGTCATCATTGAGCAAACTTTGACCCTGTACCTCACAGTCAGCACACACATTCCAGCCAATCAGCATACCCTCCCTCCCAGACCCTCCCACCGCCTATCAAAAAGCAAGGACTGCATCCATCTTAGATTAATTCTGAAGCTGCAGTGTCACAAAGTTGTAATCGCAATGCGATTAATACAGGTTATATTAATTGCATGATTTTCCTATCTTATGACGTAAAGTCATGATTTTATTAAAGACACGGAGGCGAGTATTGCTATCTCTTTTTACTAAAATCGTATAGCAGCAAAAAACGAACAAATCAATCAAAGTGGAAACCATGGCAACTGACTCCTCCCCACTGTGCCAGTATAACAGTCCTAGTCACTGTCGACTCCTCCTCTTTCTTTGATGGTGATAGTCCACTGGAAAAACTGATCCTGATGATTAAAAGTCCATAGAAACTGAAGATCAATCAACTCTTTAACCGAAGAATAGAAACTGGAAACTGAAACGATAGCAGCAGTTGGGAAGTAGTAAATTCATCCTATGAAAAGAAAAAGAGACAAAAGGTAGAAAAACGTCTAAATGAAGGTAACAATCATCAGTTACGCATTGCAGTATACATATAGTACTGTAACTGTCAGATGTAGATATAATATAAAAAACACAGTTATTCAAATCCCAAAACCTCAGGGGGGGAAATAGGGTGGGGCAATACTCGCCTCCGTGTCTTTAATAAAATCATGACTTTACGTCATAAGATAGGAAAATCATACAATTTTATTACATGACACGGAGGCTCCTATTGCGAGTTCAAAGCTGACTTACCACAGAAGAAAAAACATGAACCGGAGGCCGGAAATAGAATTCACGAAAGGTAGAAACTCGTGACCAATCCGCTAATTTCATAATGTCCTCCAAACGGGCGCCTGCCATAGTCATTGAGGTTGCTGAAGCCCCTCTAGTGGAATGTGCGGTGAAAATTTCCGTATTCACACCTGCCAAGGACATAACCCACTTCACCCAGCGGGCTAGAGTGATTGTTGATACCGGTCCAAAAGGGCGACGGTATGATAGAAAAAGCTGAGGACAATTAGGTGAGCGAAAAGGGAGAGTACGTACCTCATATTCCCGAAGGCAGGTCACTGGGCAGAGGGCAGGGGAGTCTGGAAAACATGGATAAGAAACGGACCTGATACTAGTCTTGGTGCGTCGTGTGATGTTGAATACAACCCCATTGGGAGTGAAGGATCTAGCGTTGTAATCTAAAGCGCGGACGTCGGATACCCTCTTGCAGGAGATCAAACAAAACAAGGAAACCAGCTTAGCCGAAAGCTGGCGAAGGGTAAGGTCCGTATTAGAAGGCCAGGAGGAAAAAAGGGACAGAACAGAAGAGACATCCCACGTAGAGGAAAAACGAGGTCTGGGCGGACGGGAAAGACGGGAACCTCTAAGAAGACGGCAAACAAGGGGATGCTGACCCGCCGGGCACCCCCCAAACCCGTGGTGAAAAGCGGAAATAGCAAAGCGGTACAAGTTGATGGTACGGTAAGCTTTACCGTCCTCAAAAAGCGAAGTAAGAAATTGAAGTACGTCTGTTACAGGGGCTGAAACGGGATCCAGGTGCCTAGCCAGGCACCAATCAGACCAAGATCTCCAGGCTGACCGATAAGACCGTCTGGTCCCCGGAGCCCATGCCTCGTCCAATAGGCGTCTAGCTGAGTCCGAAATTCCAGCGATGTTCCAGGGTTCCCTGAAATTCTGCACGCCAGAAGTTGGAGGGAGCCTTCGAGGATAAGAGGATGTCCGAGACCCGAAGGATCTAACAAGAGGTCCGGGAAGATCGGAAGAAGTAGGGGACACTGAATTAAGCACTCCAGAAGTTGGGGAAACCACGACTGGGTGGTCCAAAACGGGACTATAAGAACAAGATCCGCTCCCTGAAGGCGGGTTAGGGTTAAGACCCGTGGGATCAGAGCGAACGGAGGGAAGGCGTAGGAAATGTGACCTGTCCAATCTTGAAGGAAAGCATCTACCGCCTCTGCGTCTGGATCCGGACGCCAGCTGTAAAATCGTGGAAGTTGGGAGTTCAGGCGAGACGCAAAAAGGTCTAGATAGAACGGACCCCAACGGGATGAAATGGATGAGAAGACTGTGGTGTCTAATCTCCAATCGCTGGAGTCCGACAGAAAACGAGAGCTCCAGTCCGCATGGGTATTGTGTAGGCCCGGTATATATTCTGCCGACACCGTGATCTCCCTGGCAAGGCAGAAAGTCCAGAAATCCCGCGCTAGGTGGGATAGGGTTGTCGAATGTGTGCCTCCCATGGCATTGACATACCTGACTGCAGAGATGTTGTCCATCCGTAATCTGATGCAAGCCTTGGTCAGGTTGCTCGCGAAACTGCGAACTGCAAAAGAGCCCGCCAGTAGTTCTAAGGCGTTTATGTGAAGGGTCGACTCCTCTACCGACCAACGACCTCCAGTAGACACACCGTTGCTGTAAGCTCCCCAGCCTAGAAGGCTGGCATCTGACTCTATCGTGATGTCCGGACGGGGACGAAAAATCGCCTTCCCATTCCACACTTCCAGGTTGTGGATCCACCAAGACAACTCGTCTCTGGTGTCTTCGTCCAAGGTGATCAAATCCGCGTAGGATGCTCCCGATTGAAGGTGGGCAATCTTGAGCCTCTGCAAGGCCCGGTAATGTAGAGGAGCTGGGAACACTGCTTGGATGGACGAAGAGAGAAGGCCTATTATACGGGCCAGGTGGCGTAGAGAGACTTGTGGAAGAGAGAGGGCATGAAGGAGCTCCTTGCGGATGGCTCGCACTTTGGAAGGAGGGAGACTGAGGGTCTCCGTGGACGAATTGATGGTGAAGCCTAGAAACTCTATGGACTGAGCCGGAGTCAAAGTCGATTTCTCCAGGTTGAGAAGAAAACCCAGTCGAGATAATAGGTCCATGGAACATTGCAGATGTGTAAGCAGGACGGAAGGGCACTGGGCCATGATGAGGATATTGTCTAGATAAATAATCAGACGAATCCCTTGACTGCGGAGACAGGAGATGACCGGCCGTAGAAGTTTGGTGAAACACCAGGGGGCCGAAGAAAGTCCGAAAGGTAGACATGTGAATCTCCATATCTCCGAGCCCCAGAGAAAACGAAGAAGATCCCTGGACGACTCGGCTACCGGCACTGTCAGGTAGGCATCTTTCAGGTCTAGTTTGACCATCCAGTCGCCATGGAGTAGCAAGTCCCTGAGAAGGTGAATGCCCTCCATCTTGAAGTGCCGATATCGCACGAAAGCGTTTAGGGCCCGAAGGTTGATCACGGGGCGCATTTGACCTCCTTTTTTGGCCACCAGGAACATACTGCTTAGGATTCCCTCCGTGGATACGGGAGCTCGCTCTATGGCACCCTTCTGACGTAGCGCCGTCAGTTCCTGATGTAACAGCCTGCGCGTTGAGGACGGGAGGACTACAGGATGTGGGGGGGGAATTAGGATCTGCGAGCAAATCAGTTCTATGTGGAATCCCCGTACAGTAGAAAGAACCCATGGGTCGGTCGTGATGGTTGACCAGACATGGGAAAAAATACGGAGTCTGCCCCCTACCCAAGGGGTCAAAGAAGATGTTGGAAGTCGACTTACCGAAAGGGCGTCGGTTAGATGAACCCCTTGGTCCACGGGAACGCCAAGTTGATCCTCGGGTGGGGAAGAAGGCGGGTGGCTGTCGGAACTCTTGAGTGTAGTGACGATAGGGGAAGGAGCCTCGACCCGAACCACGGGTCTGGAAGGAAGGACGGCCGGACAGGCGGCCCCTGGAGCTGCCGGCCCTGTGAGAGACCCTACCCTGGAATACTCGTTTCATCGAGGTCTGGGCCTTGTCAAGGGCAGTGAAGGCTCCTACGAACCGGGACAGGTCCTTTATAAAGGAGTCCCCAAACAGTAATCCCTGGGCCTCTTTACCAGCCTCTGTGAGAGCTAAATTGGAGAGTTTGGGTTCTATTTTGAAAAGAATCGCCTTCCTTCTCTCTATGGATAGTGACGTATTAACGTTGCCTGTTATGCACACAGCCCGCTGAACCCATCCCCGGAGTTCCTCCGGATCCACCAGTGAATTCTGGGATTTGGCTGACTCAGCCATTTCAAAAATTTTTGTTAGTGGGCCCAAAAGGTCTAATAGTTTGTCCTGACAGGACTTTAATGCCGACTCTAAACCCTTCTTTGGGTTCCAGCCCGATTTAGCGAGGAATTGACACATTTTCGGGTCAACGATAGGTGTCTCGCATACTTTATTTGGAATTATGGGTCTGGGGCACTCCGCTTTCATTTTATTGCGCGCCTCCTTAGAAAGAGGCTGGCGCACTCGGGCTTCTAGGTACTTTGCCACATGTGAGGACGGGAGCCACTCTGCAGACCTTGGGTGGTGCAATGTATCGGGATCAAATAGGGGTTCACCCTCGGGATCTAAAATGGCTGAAGATTCTATAGGAACCTCCGTGGAAGCAGACCGTGGCGTGATAGATCTGGAGGATGGACCTGGAAGGTCCGAATCCAAAAGATCGTCCTCCTCCAAGTCCTCAAATTCAATAGAATTATACTGAGCCTCCTCATCTGAGTCGGGTTCAGAGCCCGAAACATAATCTTGTAGCGCTCTAGCGCTTTTCCACTGCCTCGCCTTTTCTGCCTGGCGGGCATAGGCTCTTTTGCGTGAACGGGGCACGCCATCTTGGGTGGCTTCAGTTCCACCAGTCTTAATGGTTCTGGAGGCAGGTAGTAAGGTCTCGGATGGATGGGACCTAGAAGTTTTGGAGGAGGAGGGGCCGGCCATAAGGGCTTCAGAAATTGAAGTGGATATGGCCGTGGACATAGACCCCATGGCAGCCTGGATAGCTGCAGTCACTGAACGCTGAATAGCTGAAGTTTGTGCCTCTACAGACATGGCAGCTTGTTCTTGTGCATCAGAGGGCACCTCTACCATTTCAGGGTTAGATTCACACCCACCCATATTCACTTTGGACATTGTATCCAAGACCGTGTATTATCAATAGAGCCTAATGTGGCTTAACAAAAACGGTCTAATATTAATAGGGCCTAATGTGGCTTATTAACAGAGGGCTAATATTAATAGGCTGATATTAATAGGGTTATAAGCAGTAAAATATAGCTCAATATTCAAGCAAAAAACTCTAAATTCTATATCTCTAAGAGGCAGCAGATATGCTGAGGTGTACTGTGATGCTCCGGCAGCTCCTCTGAGGAGAATCGGCGCAAATCTCGCGAAATCCCGCGAGATCACGCTCGATTCAGAGCAGAGAGCGGGATGCGCGCGAAAAGACATCTGAGGTAAAATGGCGGCCGAAATCTCGCGAGATCTCGGCCGCCCAGAAGGAAGCAGACGCGGAGCGGTGCAGAGGTGGCGGTGGGTGACGGGAGAGTTATGGAGCGGCGAAATGGCCGCACAGGGAGTGGGGACGAACCCAGCAGCGCTACAGGTGGGAAATGAAGCCTAAAAGGGAAGAAAACTTGTGCCTATGGGAAAAAGCAATAAGGGCAAAAGGAAAGGGTGGGGAGGGAAAACACACCTCACCAGAATGAGGACTACAAGGAGGCATAAATATATATATATAACATATAATATATGACATATACTTAATACTAATAATAATAATACCAATAATAATAATACTAATAACGCTCAGCCCACAGACAATAAGACCACTGTACTTATCTGTGAGGAGAGCAGCAAAGAAAGAGGAGGAGTCGACAGTGACTAGGACTGTTATACTGGCACAGTGGGGAGGAGTCAGTTGCCATGGTTTCCACTTTGATTGATTTGTTCGTTTTTTGCTGCTATACGATTTTAGTAAAGAAAGAGATAGCAATAGGAGCCTCCGTGTCATGTAATAAAATCGCATTGCGACTACAACTTAGAGCTGCTGGGTTCCTAATGGTTGTATTGCTAGTATATAACGAAGATTGAGAATATAGTGCTATATTCGTTGTCAATTCTAGCAATACAACCATTAGGAACTCAGATCTAAGTTGTAATCGCAATGCAAATAATGCAGGTTATATTAATCGCATTGCGAATTTAAGCTAGCGAATGCAAGCTAAGTTCCTAATGGTTGTATTGCTAGAATTGATGAATATAACGAATATAGCACTATATTCTCAATCTTCGTTATATTCTAGCAATACAACCATTAGGAACCCAGCAGCTCTAAGTTGAATTCGCAATGCGATTAATATAACCTGCATTATTCACATTGCGATTACAACTTAGATCTCAGTTCCTAATGGTTGTATTGCTAGAATTGACAATGAATATAGCACTATACTCTCAATCTTCGTTATATTCTAGCAATATAACCATTAGGAACCCAGCTCTAAGTTGTAATCGCAATGCGATTAATATAACCTGTATTAATCGCATTGCGATTACAACTTTCTGAAATCCGACAGTACATTCTAGCATGGAGCCCTTCCCATGGTGATGGGGACGCTCCATGAGCACGGAAGTCGGCAGAAGCTCTAAGCTGAAATCGCAATGCGATTTATAGAACTTGAATTAATGGCATTGCGATTTCAACTTAGAACTTCTGCAAACTTCCATGCTCATGGAGCGTCCCCATCACCATGGGAACGACTCCATGCTCGAATGTAATTTTAAGTTTGCGACATCTCTAGTGTAGGATTGCAGATACAGCTACTATCTGTACTCAGAGAGTTATCACTATGGTATCTGTGGTGTTACCTAGGACTGAAGGTAATGTCTACTACATTATGTGTACTCAGAGTTATCACTGTGTTATCTATGGTGTTACATGTGACTGCAGGTAACATCTACTACATTCAGGGGCTTAGCTAAAGGTTCATAGGCCCTGGTGCCAGAGTTCAGCTCAGGCCTCCCCTCCCTTAGTGCTTTGTGGCAATGGGCATTTTTTTCCCTCAGGCAGCAAAAATTTAAACAGCCCTCCCTTCCATCATGCCAAATGCTCAACCTAACCCCTTCCTCCCAGCCCTACTGTTAGGCTACGGCTACTTGGTGACACTGGATGCACGACAGCTGACGAGGCCAGGATTGCAGAGTTGTAGTGATCCCATAGAAATAAATGGGATTGCTGCACATGCCCCAAGAAATTCAACACTGCTGGGTTTCTTATGAATTTAATTTCTATCTTGTAAGATCATTGCTACTCTGTCTAAAAGACATACTTGGAGAACATTACATACATAGCTACAAGACAATTCAATAATCCGCAGCACTCGCCGGTGAATAATGAAAATAGTGGTGATTTATTCACTCAAGCAGCCAGTATACAGCGACGTTTCGACCTCAGTTGGTCTTTATCACTGCTTGATAAAGACCAACTGAGGTCGAAACGTCGCTGTATACTGGCTGCTTGAGTGAATAAATCACTACTATTTTCATTATTCACCGGCGAGTGCTGCGGATTATTGAATTGTCTGGATGAGTTGGGACCCCCAGCCAGGATCCCTATCTGCGCGCACCATTTGGCTTGTAAGCCATTTCCTGGTCAGTACCCAAATGAGTGGGATGAGTAGTGCTGCCAACCCCTGAATTTTATACATAGCTACAAAACATACAGGAGAATATAGCACAACATACCTCTTACATGAAGTGATGTCTCCTCTGATGTACCTGTAGATGCTCTCTTTCTCCATCTTCTCCATTCAAGCCATACCACCATGATGATTTATCTCAGCCATCTCTCTTAAAAAGCTCTTAACACCCCATCCTGCCACCCCGAATACTGTCCCTGCAGTGCCCCCAATACTATACAGCAGAAACCGTCCTCCTGATAATACTAGTACTACACAGATAGTGCCCCTTAGTGTTAACAGTGCCCCCAGGAGTAATAATGCCCTATTGTGCCCATACTAGTAATCATATTATCCACAGTCCCCCAGTAGTAATAATTCTCCTTATAATGTGTGCCAGTAGAAAAATGTCCCTTAATGTGTGCCAGTACAAAAATACCCCTAATAATGTATGCCAATACAAAAAAATCCTCCTTATGTGTGCCAGTAAAAAAAATACTCCCTTATAATGGAGAACTTTGGGAAATATATCCCACTTTCTCTGCCTCCTCTACAATGCTGTGTCCCTCAGCTTATTATCTTGCTTCCTGGTAATGGTTTGAATAATTGGTTGGGTTGCACACCATAGATGCTGTATCTTGGTACAGTGAAATTTAGGTCACAAATACATGATTATTGGGGGTCCTGTGCCCCCGCCGAACAGCACACTGAAGAGGCCATGACACTCCTCTGCATCTGCTTCCTCCATGTGTATATGGCACAGCCTTCATATGGAGGAGCCATTGTATCTGTGTAATAAAAAAAATGTGGTGCTCCTATGACTGTGATAAGTAGTGTTGAAAGAATCGAACTTCGGATCCTAGATCCGAAGTCGATTTGCTCCAAACTTCCTTTTACCTCCCCGACAATACTTCTCTCCCCCAATGGCACCAGGCCCTCTCAATAGAATAGTTGGTTAGCCAGTCCTGCTGATATTAATGTATATGGCAAATATAAGAGTAACTCACAGGGGCAAATTCACTGATACTGTCTAAAAGTAAGACAGTACAAGCTTAATTTTAAACTGCTAGATTTGGCAATGGATGATGCTGGATGATAAAGCAAATGCATCTTTAGACTGCTTACACCAGCTATTTGTTAGGTTACTTTAACGCGATCTATTTGTTGGCGTAGGTTTTGGACCACAACTAAGCCATGCCCCATTTTGTGTCAAGCCACACCCCTTTCTACAAAGCCAAGTCTGTCATACGAAAAAGTGAATTACAGTGTCTAAAACAGATAATAAATATACAGTACAGTACACCCTTTTTTGAGCACAAGTTGTGCTAAAATTAGATTTTGAATGGGAAATCTCCCCCATTGTGTATCACCTGCATACATTCAGATATTCTGTAACCACATGATAAAACAGAATGATATGTGCAAAGCCATACATTGGATGATGGAGCTTCTCTTTAGCCTTTGTACATAGAATGTCATTATTTCTGTTTTACCTGAGTCTGCAAACACTCCTGTTTTGTTGCTATATAGAATGACTGAGGTATAGATATTCATTCAGTACCATATTGCATTATACAGACTTAGCCTCAGGAAACATTACTCATTTATTTCATTAACTTCAAAGAGGTGCTCGACTGTTACGGTTAGAGACCCTGATGCATTGTGCTTGTCTAGATAAAGACACATACTGTACCGTCATTCTTAAGAATATGAAAGAGTTAACTTAAGACAAATACATACCACATTACAGTATCCATGAGTTACAACAAGAATGGCAGGCACTTCAAAGATTAATGGCTTTATATTAGTAAGGAGTCATGGGAAAAGCTGCTTGGAGCTCAAATAACCGTTGCATACAAAAAGGTGGCTTGAAGTTAAAAGCTTTTATAGCTGTTGACAATAAACAAGAGTGGTATTGTAACCAGGTCTTCTCATTGTTATTCTGGTTGAGTCCCGAATTAACACCAGCAAGGAATGTGGCTACACTAGGGTCTATATATAAGCATTCTGAACATGTCGATGCCAAGCAAATATTAAACTTCTACTGCCCCGTTGTGACCCTTAGGGTATGGCCACAAAGTCAGGTTTCTTGGCACAGTTTTGGAAGCCAAAATCAGGAGTGGATCATAAAATAAGAGATAGTGTAAATGTTGGTTACGACTTCTCTTGACTAGTGTTGAGCGTTTCCAAGTTCTGCGTCCAAGGTTCTGGTTATCTAAGAATTCCATTATGGATTCTGCTACCACGGACCATAAGTTATGGTCCGTGGTAGCTGAATCCATAACAAAATTATTAGATAACCCAAACTCTGTACGCCAAACTTGAAAACACAAGTGCGCTCATCTCTACTCTTGACTGCTGGTTTCATATATTCCAAGTTTTTCCTACAGGAAATAATAATCTTCCATTGAGAACTCCATTGATGGATCAAATGTATCATTGGCAAGACTGAAAGAAACAAGTATTGCATAGGAAAGTGCAGAGTGAGCAAATTGCAGAGAATACATTTTGGCACAGTCTTGCTAGCCATGTGCTGTATATCACATATACACTTACGTTAACCTGATATGAAAGTTCTGAAGCAAATATATTCATCGTTCCTTAGAGCTCGCTAATGCACAATTATCACGCAGTACTTTTTTGGCAGTTGCAAGAATCTGACAGCTTGTAATGACACTTTCAAGCACTTATGTTTCATTTGTCTTTTTTTGTACTCAGGTGTGATATCTATTTTAATTCTTCTAATTGTAGATAGTATAAATTTAGCATTTAGCAATAAATATCTAAATGTCTTTATATCTATGAATGAATCAAGTTGGAGTAGTATTCACTTTGGATAGCATGATCCTGGGCATATACAGACCTGAAAAGTCACAGATTTCTTAATGCAAAAGAATGTAAAGTAGAGTAGAACTAGCATAGTTTCCCATAGCAACCAATCAGATTACAACTTTCATTTTTGACAGTTCCTTTGGAAAATGAAAGGAGGAATCTGATTGGTTGGTATGGGCAACTAAGTCAGTTCTACTTTACACCAGTTTGATAAATGACTCCAATGATTTAACCAATAGTTCATTTTCTGATGATACATTCCCTTTAAGTCAATTTGAAAGCCGCCCTAGCCCAGCAAACCTGGTATGATAATATTCTATGATAATCTTGTACAAATCCACACCTGCTCTTATTTAGTACTGTCTGATTTTTTCTAGTTTGACGAATCAGTGACTCCACTATCTAAACTGACGATAAAACAGCGGTCTTCATAAATGTAGGTTGGTATGTGTTATTTTACTTAATTCATAGTGAGAGGAGATTCATGAAAACTGGTGCAAAAGAAAACTGACTTAGTTGTCCTTAGTAGAGATGAACGATTAGAAGTTGATGAAGTGGAATTCGATCCGAATTTCAGGAAAAATTTGATTTGCACTGAATTCCAATTTCCTGACTCTTCGTGGTAACGAATCACATTTTTTCCTAAAATGGCTGCTGCACATGTTAGGACATGGAGCAAAGAACTCACCCACAATGCCATGCATGCAGCCAATCAACAGCCAGTCGGCCCAGTGATGTCACAGCCCTATAAATAGCCTCAGCCATCTTGGATTCAGCCATTTTCCAGTGTACTTACTGCAGGGAGAGACATTAGCAGGTGCTAGGAAAAGTGCTAGGAAAGACTTGGAAACTATTAAATAGAAGATCAGAGAAAGATCATTAGAAGTGTAGGGGGAAAGAATAGGGAGGAATTATTCCACACTATTAAAGGAGAACAGGGTCCAATAGGGGAGTGTACAGCCTGGGTAATAGGAGCGATTTTATTACACCTTGCTGCACTGACTGGGGATCCAAATTGCCATTATACTGCTGATTTCAGGTTTGCAATAGATGATACCTCTGTAATTCCAGCAAACCTTGCTTTTTATTGGGGTGCAAGTGCTGTTCCAGTGGCCAAGTTTGGGGTGGCCCCAAAGCTACGCTGGGTCCCCCGGACACCGTCGAAGTGTCACCATGTGTTGCTGCTCTCCGGAAGGGATGATAAGATGCGGTGCACCCCAATGGGAAATAAGTCCGGGTCAGGGTCTGAAGTAAACCAGGGTGCTTCTTTACTGGAAGAAATTTAGGTACAAAACAATACAGGCGAAGCATTGGGCTGGCTTCTCCAGTCTCCTCCCTGGCAGAAGAAGGGTTTGATAAATTCCACACATAAATCAGGGTTCATAGTTCCTTGTAACCCCAAAAGGCCTGAGGGGGTCTCTATAGTTCTGGGTCCATAGTCTGTAGGAAGGAGGCTAGCCCTCAGGCTTCTCCAGCAGCCCCAGTGACGGTTCAGTCCATCACACCCATTTAGGTGCAGGGTGTGAATTCAGCAACACAAAAAGGGGTTAACTCTGCACTGAGACTCCCACTGATTGTGCTAGTAATGAGATTAATATAGCTGACTCTAGGAGCAGCCGACTCCTAGATGAGTAGATCACCCTATGCTACACTCAGGAGATAATCCCATCACATGTGCCTCCTCTCTCCCTATTCATTCATTATGGAGTAGGGGGGTATATGTCTGTTTGCATGTTGTTCATGGTTAATTGCGTTATGTTGTTAGACTTCTTGAACTGTATATACAGTACAGACCAAAAGTTTGGACACACCTTCTCATTCAAAGAGTTTTCTTTATTTTCATGATTATGAAAATTGTAGATTCACACTGAAGGCATCAAAACTATGAATTAACACATGTGGAATTATATACATAACAAAAAAGTGTGAAACAACAGAAAATATGTAATATTCTAGGTTCTTCAAAGTAGCCACCTTTTGCTTTGATTACTGCTTTGCACACTCTTGGCATTCTCTTGATGAGCTTCAAGAGGTAGTCACCTGAAATGGTTTTCACTTCACAGGTGTGCCCTGTCAGGTTTAATAAGTGGGATTTCTTGCCTTATAAATGGGGTTGGTACCATCAGTTGCGTTGTGGAAAAGTCAGGTGGATACACAGCTGATAGTCCTACTGAATAGACTGTTAGAATTTGTATTATGGCAAGAAAAAAGCAGCTAAGGTGGCTACTTTGAAGAACCTAGAATATGACATATTTTCAGTTGTGTCACACTTTTTTATTATGTATATAATTCCACATGTGTTGATTCATAGTTTTGATGCCTTCAGTGTGAATCTACAATTTTCATAGTCATGAAAATAAAGAAAACTCTTTGAATGAGAAGGTGTGTCCAAACTTTTGTTTTGTACTATATATTGAATTGGTGTGAGTTCCTGTTTTACATTCAACAGAGAGCCTCGTCTCATGTGTGTGGAAATTGCTATACGCTGTATACTCCCCTGGCTATAACCCCTAGCTCTTGTAAGAGCTCTTCCTGTTCTTTGTTCCTGTGGTGGTTACGGTGCTGAGAGGAGTGCTTGTAGTCCTCGGGAAGCACTAGGAGAATCCATCAACGGAGGTACCCAGTCGGGGTGCCAGGAGATCCGTTACAATACTGAATGGCAATGACAAAGCAGGTTTTCCAGACAAAAACAAGTTTTCAGACTTAACAACATAGCTAAAACCAGACATTTTTAAAGGTCGGGCTGTCTGCATTTTGGTGGTAATCCAGTCTGGGTTTTTCCATCCAAGACATGGTGGTAAACAACGTCTGGGTTTTTCCCTCCAAAACATGGTCTTCTATAAATCCTATGGCAGCTGTGGAAAATTACCAGCTTCTCAATCAAAGCCCTAACAGTCTCTCAGTATCCATTAACCCTTTCCACAGAGCCATGTAAATACAGTGATAATGAACAGGATATATACCACAAAATATATATAAAATGCAGTTACACAGTACTATACAGTGCAAGTTAATCATTTTAGGCAGTATAAAGTAAGAAGTTTTATAACTTTGCATAGGGGAAATAGGCAAATGTCCAAAAATGTCCAAATGTCAAAGTACTCCCTGCTCCAGGGCACTACACTGTGTGATATAGCCAATAAGTGTATTACTAGGAAATATTTGTATGTCTTTTTACCCCTTTTGCAGTGCAGTTATATGTTCTAAAGCCTTTTTGGCGTGTATATGTGGAAAAAATAAGGGCTTATTAGCCGTTCAGTGGTGCAGTTATATGTTCTAAAGCCTTTTTTGAGGTGTATTAGTGGAATAAAAAAAAGGGCTTATTACCATTGTGTGGTGAAGTGAGAAAATGTCAGCTTTTTTGGTGTGTAATAGTGAAAAATAATAAAGTATTATTTGCCGTTTAGCTGTGCAGTTTTATGTTCCAAAGCCTTTTTTGGTGTGTATAAGTAGAAAAAAATAAGTGCTTATTTGCCATTCAGCGGTGCAGTTATTAGTGTTGATCGAGCATGCTCGGCCGAAAACGAGTTCGGCTCGAGCATCGCAATACTCGGCACATCGCAGTGTTTGGCCGAATGCTGCGCATGCTCGAGCGCGATGCTAGAGTCTCCTCCCTGCACATTTGTTGGCTGCTATGCAGCCAATAAATGTGCAAGTAAGGACTGCCACTCGCTGTAATGCCGTAGCCATGTTGGTTACTGGCATTACAGTAATTGGCTAGCCGGAAAGCGTCATCGGGTGCTATAAAGCACCCAATGACACGTGGTTCGGCTCAGTGTTAGTCAGGGAGAGAGTCACTGTGTTGTGGAAGGGACAGATAGTGTAGGGAATTGATTCAATTGAATTCTATTTTTCTGTTAGGCAGGGTTGGAGTTAGAGACCCAAGAGTCTTTTTAAGGACTATTGTTGTGTCTGGCAGCAATATATATTTTTAGCGCAATCATGCGCTAAACTGCATGCAATTGTTTAGCCGCTGCATTACTGCTGCAACATTACCTGCGCTACATCTCCAGTATAACATTAGCGCATCCGAAATATCAGTGACATTCAGTAAAAAAAAATCGCCACTGGTGACAGCGAAATTAATTGCGCTATATCTTCAATATAACGTTAGCGCATCTGAAATATCAGTGACATTCAGTGTAATTTTTTCACTGCTGGTGGCAGCGACATTACCTGTGCTACATCTCCTGTATAATGTTTGCCCATCCTAAATATCAGTGACATTCAGTAAAACATTTTTGGTGCTGGTTGCAGCGACAGTACCTGCGCTACATCTCCAGTATAACGTTAGAGCATCCGAAATATCAGTGACATTCAGTGTAATTTGTTCACCGCTGGTGACAGCGATAATACCTGTGCTACATCTCCTGTATAACGTTAGCGCATCCAAAATATCAGTGACATTCAGTGTCATTTTTTGCCGCTGGTGGCAGCGACATTAACTGCGCTACATCTCCATTATAACGTTAGCGGTATCCGAAATATCAGTAACATTCAGTGTAATTTTTTGGCCGCTAGTGGCAGTGACATTACCTGCGCTACATCTCCATTATAACATTAACGCATCCAAAATATCAGTGACATTCAGTCAAATTTTTTCGCTGCTGGTGGCAGCGACATTACCTGTGCTGCATCTCCTGTATAATGTTTGCCCATCCTAAATATCAGTGACATTCAGTCTAATTTATTTGCACATACACTTACAAAACCTGTGCTACTGTACGCGTGACATACTTGCAAGCATATATACCATTTAATATGCGTAAGGGGAGCAGTAAGGGATGGAGAAGTGGCCATGCTTCTGATTGTGCACGCAGAGGCCATGGCCCTGTGCATGGTGAAACTGTGCCTGCTGCCAGAGCAGAAGAAACACACAACGACACCTAGCTTCATATCCCAGTTTGCAGGGTGGCACCGGACACCACTCTCAACGTCACACCAGTGCGACTAGGTGGTTGGTTGGATTGCAGCAGATAATGCTTCCAGTCTAGTCAGTTAAGCACCACCCTGTCTTCCACAAAGTCCAGTCTCAGTAGCCAAGAGTCTCGTCAACAGAATCCTCGCCCTGATCCTACTTCCTCCCACCATGGAGAGTCTTTGCAAACAAATGATCCCACACTCGGATATTCCGAGGAGCTATTTTTATCTCCATTCCATAAGTTGGGCCTCTCGCCAAGTTTGCTTGAAGAGGGACATGAGGAGATCTTATGCCCTGATTCCCAAACTCTTGAGCATCCACAGTAATAAGAAGATGACGGTGGGGAACAGCAATTAGTGTTTCATGAGGTGGATGATGATGATGAGACAAAGTTGCCAATAAGTCAACAGCAATTAGTGTCTCAAGAAGTTGATAATGGGGATGAGACACAGTTGTCAATAAGTGAGGTTGTTGTTAGGTCAACAGGTCAGGAGGATGACCAGAGTGAGAAAGTGGAAGAGGAGGTAGTGGTCAATGAAATCACTGACCCAACCTGGGAAGGTGGCAAGCAGAGCGAGTACAGAAGTACAGAGGGGGAGGGATCCATAGCACCGCAACAGGCTGGAAGAGGCAGTGGGGTGGCAAAAGGGAGAAGGTGGGCCACACCAAACAGGCCCGCAACTGTTCACTGGAGCACTCCCTTGCAGCAATCGCCCTTGCTAAGGGTTAGGTGTTCTGCAGTCTGGTGCTTTTTCTATGAAAGTGTGGCTGATAAAAGAATTGTAATTTGCAACCTGTGCCGTACCAAAATGAGCAGGGACGTGAACACTAGCAACCTCACCACCACCAGCATGATCCGCCACATGGCATCAAAGCACCCAAATAGGTGGGCCGAACGCCCGGGTCCACAATCAGTGTCTGCGGGTTACACCACTGCCTCCTCTTCCCCTGTGTTACGTGCTGGCCAATCCCCTGTCCAAGACGCAGGCCTGGATGCCTCCTGTCCTGCACCTGGACTTTCGCAAGCACCATCAGCTAGCGCATCCACTTCTGTGTCCCAGCGCAGCATACAGATGTCCATGCCCCAGGCCTTCGAACAAAAGCGCAAATACCCAGCCACCCACCCACAGGCCATAGCACTAAATGAGCTCCTTTCCAAATTGCTGGCCCTGGAAATGTTGCCATTTAGGCTTGTGGACACTAAGGCTTTCCACAGCCTGATGGAGGCCGCCATCCCTCGTTGCTCAGTCCCCAGCCGCCACTATTTTGTCCGGCGTGCCATCCCCACCTTACACCAGCATGTGTCCCATAACATAACATGTGCAAGTGCTTGTGGCCAGGGACTCTTCATTTCCCTGACAGTAAACGTTGTGGAGGCCAGGAGTTGTACCCTGGGATGGCAAGGGTGCTACCGACGCCGATGATGGCGGGCCCTACTTCCATCAGAATTTCCGCCACCACCTACCTACATTAGTGGCTGCAACCCCCCCATCTCCTCTTCTACATCCTCCTTCACCTCCACCTCTGAATTGTCATCTTGCAGCACAGCCATCAGTCAGTACCTGGAAGCAGTGTAGCACTGCAGTGGGGAAGCCGTGCTGAAACTTTTTTGCTTAGGTGACAAACAGCACACCGCCACAGAGCTGTGGCAGGGTATAAAGAACCAGACTGAGCTGTGGCTCTCGCCACTCAACCTACAGCCAGGCATGGTTGTGTCTGATAATGGCCGTAACTTGGTGGCGGCTTTGGAGCTCGGCAAGCTCACACACATACCATGCCTAGCTCACGAGTTAAACTTATTGATTGCAGTTTCTCAAAATCTACCCCAATTTGCTGAGCTACTGATGAAGGTGTGCCGCGTGTGTGCCCATTTCCGAAAGCTGCAGAAACGCTTGCAATTGCCAGCTCACCGACTGTTGTGCGACGTGAGCACACGCTGGAACTCGATGTTCCACATGTTGGCCAGGCTTTGTGAGCAGCAGAGGGCAGTAGTGGAATACTAGCTGCAACATGGTCGTCCCCTTTCCAGTCAGCTGCCACTCTTCACAAGCGATGAGTGGGCATGGATGTCTGACCTCTGTGAGGTTTTAAGGAGTCAACACAGATGGTGAGTGGCAATGCCGCAATTATCAGCGTAACTATCACACTTCTGTATCTCCTGAAAAACTCGCTGCTCACAATGAAGACGGACGCTTTGCATGTGGAAGAGGTGGAAATGGGTGAAGACAGTACACAGAGTAATAGCCAGACCACCCTCATTTCATCTTCTCAGCGTGAATTGGATGAGAAGGAGGAGTAGCAGGAGACGGTTGCCTCTGCAACAGAGGGTAGTACCCATAGCAGGTTTATTTCATCGGTTCGGCGTGGATGGGCAGAAGAGGAGGAAGAGGATGAGGAGATTGAGAATCATCCTCTTGATAAGGATAGCAAAATCTTGTCTTTTGGGACTCTGGCACACATGGCTGACTTTATGTTATGCTACCTTCCCCGTGACCCTCGCGTTGTATGCATTTTGGAATGAATATAATTAGGACCTGACCTGGGTAAGGTAATTTTACTAGTTTATTTACAAATGCCTATCCAGGCAATAGAACCTGTCTTGACCCAGGTATAAATTAATACTTCACTTTTATTTGAATACAAGTAAAACCTAAATGCTAAGTGCGATGTGCATGTGCACTCTTTAATTGAACTTAAACAGAACCAAAAAAATTAAGGGGTGTTAAAAACACAGTACACCACTTCACTGATCGGTGTATTGCTTTGACAATTAGGTGGGGTGAAGAGATGTGCACTATCTCTCACCCTTACCACTGTAAGGGCAGAACACCACCGTACCACCGTTCACAGTGACTCTGCCAGCTGAGAATGGTTGTGATAACAACCATATAGAGTGGTGGGAGAAATGGCATGTTTCGCCAGCATGGCTGCCCATTAACCCCTGAAGAAGCCAGAATACTGGCGAAACATGTCGGGGGCAGTGTTAGTTTTTAATCGCTGTGCACCACTCCACTGTTAACCAGCAACTAGCGGTCAGGCTGGCCGACATTGCTTGGTTTGGTTTAGCAATCAAGTTAGTTGTGATTTTGGCTACTGTGCACCGAGTCCGTGTTGCGGTGTTAGATGCCACTAATCCCAGTCTGAAATCAACTGAGACGCTTTATGCGCCATTCACATAGTGGGTTGATATTTCCATTTCTCCCACTACTCTATATGGTTGTTATCACAACTATTCTCAGCTGGCAGACTCACCGCAGACGGTGGAACGGTAGTGTTCTGCCCTTACAGTGGTAAGGGTGAGAGATAGTGCACATCTCTTCACCCCACCTAATTGTCAAAGCAATACACCGATCAGTGAAGTGGTGTACTGTGATTTTAACACCCCTTAATTTTTTGGTTCTGTTTAAGTTCAATTAAAGAGTGCACCTTACACACACTTAGCATTTTACTTGTATTCAAATAAAAGTGAAGTATTAATTTATACCTGGGTCAAGACAGGTTCTATAGCCTGGATAGGCAATTGTAAATAAACTAGTATGCATTTTAGCTAACACCGATTACTGGTTGTTCACCCTTCTCGACCCCCGCTACAAAGAGAACTTCTCATGTCTCATTCCTGTGTTGGAGAGGACTAGCAAAATGGAGCAATAATAGAAGGTCCTTGTGGAAAAACTGACAATGATGGCGGCAGAGTACGTAGTTCCTTGGGCAACTGAGGAAGGGAGGCGAGAGGAACACACAGCAGTTTCAACAGAGGCAGGGCAACACTCTCCAAGGCCTGGGACAGTTTCATGACACTACGCCAGCACCCTCACCCTGGTGCGCGGCCTACTGTCACAAGGAGGGAAAAATTTGGGAAAATTGTTAAGTAGTACGTAGCAGACTGTGTCTGTATCCTCAATGATTCTTTTGTGCCTTACAACTATTGGGTGTCCAAGCTGGACACATGGCACAAACTGGCACTCTGCGCCCTGGAGGTGCTGGCCTGCCCTGCCACCAGCGTTTTGTCAGAGCAGGTATTTAGTGCTGCTTGGGGCATAATAACTGATAAGCGCATCCGCCTGTCAACTGAAAATGCTGACCGGTTGGCTCTTATAAAAATGAACAAGGCCTGTATTGCCCCTGACTTCTCTACTCCACCAGAGGAAAGCAGCTAAACATAAAGACATTTTAAATGTGGCTTTTATGCTGTATTGAATACAATGCATTCCCATACAGCCCTTCGACCACAAAAATGGGTATATGGTTCAATCTTCCTTTTCTCGTCCTCCTCCTCCATCATATCAACATGCTTATTAGGCTGCCCTCGCTCCTAATGTTTTAGAGGGTCAGCTCAGCAGCAGGCTCTCAACCATAATTTTTTCGATGGTCAGCTCAGCAGCAGGCCCTCGCCCCTAATGTTTTAGATGATCAGGTCAGCAGCAAGCACTCGCCCCTGGTGTTTTAGAGAGTAAGCTCGGCAGCAGAACCTCACCCCTAATGTTTTAGATGGTCAGCTCAGAAGCAGACCCTCACCCCTAATTTTTTAGATGGTCAGCTCAGCAGCAGACCCTCACCCCTAATTGTTTAGATGGTCAGCTCAGCAGCAGACCCTCACCCCTAATTGTTTAGATGGTGTGGGGATTCGCTATGGAAGTTAGGATAAGCGGGCGCAGTACAGAGGCAAAATACAAGCTCGTAATTCAAACTTCATTGTTTATTCACACATGATGCCAAAAACAAAACGTCACTTTTGCAGTGTTGGTGTTACTTCACACCCAATGCCGTTATAAATAATGAAAGCTATTTGAGAATATATTTATAATAAAGTAATATTTAAATATTTTCATTTTCTTAATTCCCTAAGAACCCCTTTAAATCCCAGGCCGATTTTTGCAAATCTGACATGTGTCACTCTATGTGGTAATAACTTTGGAATGCTTTTACTTATCCAAGCCATTACTTTGAAACACTTGTCTATGAAAATGAAAAGTTTTGTTTCTTCCAATAAAGTTTTGCTTTATCCCTAATTTTTTCATTTTCACAAGGGATAACAGTAGAAAAAGTGATTGTCTTAAGTAGGGTCTCATTTTTGGTGGGATGAGGTGACGGTTTGATTGGTACCGTTTTGGGGTACATAAGACTTTTTGATATTTTTTTTACAGCATTCACCTGAGGAAGCATATAATGTGATATTTTTATAGAGCAGGTTGTTATGGACGCAGCAATACCTAATATATCTATCATTTTTATTTTTGTTAAGTTTTACACAATTACATTTTTGAACAGAATAAAATCTTGTTTTTGTGTTGGCATTTCCTGAGAGTCCTATTTTTGGGGGGTTATTGTCTTAGATATGATTGGTACCATTTTGGGCTAAATATGCCATTTTGATCGCTTGATATTATACTTTTTGTGAGGCAAGGTGACCAGAAAATGTTTTTTTTGCACTGTTTAAATATTTTTTTTACAGAGTTCACCTGATGGGGTTGATCATGTGATATTTTTATAGAGCCGGTCGATACAGACGCGGCGATACCTGATATGTCTATTTTCCTTTTTTTCCCTATTTTTTATATGATTTTTTTTTTTTACTTTATTTCAGGAAAAGGACGCTTTATTTATTTATTTATTTATTTATTTATTTTACTTGAAACTTTACATTTTTTTGTAAAACTTTTTAACTTCTTTTTTCACTTTATTTTTTGTCCCACTCTGGGACTTCAACTTGTGGGGGTCTGATCCCATTTACAATGATCACAATACTTCTGTATTGTAATGCATTGGCTGTAAGTGTATTACACTGTGTAATACACTTACAGCTTCCTGCCTGTGAGAACCAGGGGGCTGGATAATGGGCTGGCATCAGTGTTTTCACCAATGCCGGCGCATACAGCAGGGGTCCAGCTATCAGTAACTGCCGTACCTCTGCAGCTGATTGAGTGGGCACAGTTCCTGTACCTGCCCGATCAGAGCGCCATAGCTGGACGGCGCTGGGATTTGTAACCCTGTTTCCAGTGCCGTACATGTACAGCGCTGGTATCCTACGGGTTAAAGGGCTGTGACATCAAAAGGGCTTTATAGCTGCTAATTGACTGTCTGCACAACATTATGGGTGATCATGAGTTCACGGGCTGCTTACTTTCACTTTGCAACACCTATAGCCACCATTTTAGGAAAATCAAATGATTAGCAAATCAAATTTTTCCTAAACTTCGGATCGTATTCTACTTCGGATGCTATGATTTGCTCAACACTACTACTACTAATAACAATGATAATAATAAAAATAATTTTTATTTATATAGCAGCAGAGCTTCACAATCAGAGAGTTCATGTACCAACAGACTGATAAATTACATAGCAACAAACAAGTCAACGATTAAAACAAGAGGAAGGAGGGCCCTGCTTGCAAAAGCTTACAATCTATGAAGAGATACGGGTGACACAGAGGGTAACAAGTGCTTATTTTGCACAATGGTCCCTCCAGACATATTAAAATAGGCGAGTATATATAAGGCTGCATGAGCCAATCACCATCAGATATTTGTAGTGCATTTGAGTGGATGGGGTGTGGATATTTGATGATGGACCAGGCTCAGAAGAATGACGATGAAGGTGCAGGCAAGAAGAGTTAGAATAAAGGATACAGATGTAGTAGAGTTAACACACATGCACCAACCTAAAAAAGATATGGGAGCGTCTAAAACAGTGGTGAATTAAACTATTAGCTCAGGGGAACAAGCAATCTGATCTCCTGACCTCATAAACAAGCATTCATTTAAGCCATATTCTTATCAGTTTGATAAGAGATTAGCTATAATCAGTGTTTATGAGGTCGGGAGATCAGAGATAAGGCTTCATGTGATCCATAAATGCCATTGATGAGTGCTTAGACCGAGTCAACATCCCAACACAGGTGGCACAATGCAGTGATGCCATTGTGCCTCCTGCATTTGGACGCTTACATGCCTGCTTGGCTCGGGTATATTGTAGACCCAGGCCTTAAGTTACCTGTGGCTTACACAATGGCAAAAAATAGGACAGGGAGCTCCCTGCTCTACCACAAAGTTCAACTGTGTTGGGATCCTGCAGCTGAAACTGACGCTCACCTAGTTCCCACCATGCGAGTGGGCCCACAGCCACCCCGCATTCCTGCTAGCTATGCCTTACACTATTAACAAGCTTTGTTTTTAATATTTCTCTCTCAAATAATGCCCTATTACATGGGCAGATAGAGCAGACAATTGTCATCAATCATCTGCTCGCTAAAGGAGGAGACTGCTGCTATTGCATGCAACGATCTCCTCCTCAGTATAGGGACAAGTGATCGCTAATGCATCGCTCATCCCTATACTGTCTCATTGCCCGCAGCAGAGCGCCTATTACACGGCATGATCTGCCGCCGGCAAACCAGGATTTTTTTAAAATCGCTCATTAGCAATCATTTTAACAATCTGCCCATGTAATAGGGCCCTTAGGGCCAATAGAGCAGAATATCAGAATGTAAGACAGTGAGTCTTACAGGGGCATTCATATGATAAGTGAAGCAAGAGACAATAAAGGCCCTGAAGATAAATGAGCACAATTAACCAATGTAGTAGAACTTATCTAAAGGAAGTAGTGAAATAGGGTGTTGAAAATAAGCCTCTGTAGTAACAGTTACCACACTTTAATCTCATTCACTAATGACAAAACTGGACAAACTAAGTTACCATAGCAGTGATTTATCTATGTCCCATTTAATTGTCCCCTTTGGGTATGAACTACACGAGTTACAGTGTCATACATCTTTCATTTAGTCCTGTTTTCCAGTGTACTTTATATATGTGCTTCAAAAGACCTAATGTCTTTCCATTTATATTTCCACCCAGCCAGATACTTTATTATGGACCATTTCTCTGATCCATTCATTTACATGCAGAGATAATTTGTTAAATTGTGTTCCCATCTTAATAACATAAATCCCTGCTTCCTGTCTAATCAACGATAAAACAGGGTTGTAACATAACAGCTATTATATTGCGCCAGAAAAGATCAGATTTCATAATCACGAACCTTAACAAATTCCCTATTACTGCTATGACTTGACATAGTTGTTCAGATTGTATTTTCAACTCTTAGGGGAAACCCAGGTTTCTGTATCTTTCAGAACCCACTGTTACATTGAAACTTATCTAAATTGCATTTATCATGTAGAGAAAGTTAATACAAGGCACATACTAATGTATTGCGATTGTCCATATTGCTTCCTTTGCTGGCTTCATTCATGTTTCCATCACATTATACACTGCTCATTTCCAGGGGTTATGGCTGAGGCTGCAGCACAGATTTGAGGCAACAGGGACAGGAGCTGGTGCATATGTGTGGCTATGCGTGCTCCCAAGGACCTGGCCACTAGAGAGCTTGCACTTTTTCCTGTACTGTGTAAGCATGACCAATGCTGCTGGATTGCAGGGTGGTCATAGCCCCTGCATATGAGCAGTGTATAATGTGATGGAAATATGACTGAAACCAGCAAAGGATGCAATATGGACAATCACAATACATTAGTAAGTGCCTTGTATTAACTTTCTCTACATGATAAATGCCATTTACTGAAATGCGGGAACCACTTTAATTTTTCTCATGTACTTCGCCAAATATCATCATACCACAGCTTCTTTCACAATGTGATTCCGAAGATTAATGATGTAAAAGAGTAAAATGTTTATTGTTGATTTTGAGCTTTTTAGTATTTTTTACTGAATTCACTGGGCAATGGGGAGCAAATAAAGGGATCGGCAGAGGGGAGAAGCAGAGGAGTAACGGGGGAAGAGGTGGATTAGTCGGGTGCAGAGTTAAGGATGCAATGGAGGCAGGGGCGGACTGACCGGTCGGGCACTTCGGACATGGTCCGAGGGCTCGGCCGGGATGGGGGCCCGCCCCAGAATAACATAACACCGGGCCCCGCTCACTGTAATAGTAATATTCCTATGTGAACAACTTGAAATCCCCTGCGATCCTCTCCCTCTCTGTACTCACAAACTCAGTAGCATAGAGGCAGCAGCAGGCAGTGTAATAGGAGCCGACAGTGGAAGCTAGCCCCGCCCCTCCCCATCCTCCAACCAATCAGAGGCAGCCAGCAGTCCAGCACTGACTCACAGCACAGGGGGAGTCGTGCAGGGACTCAGAGAATCGTCTGTGTTTATTAGTTAAAGGGCTTCTGTCAGCCCACTAAACTTTTTTTTTTTTTGGTTAATATTAATCCCTACACTGCAAGCTCCCTGTACATATGCTAAATATTCATTTTTGTTCAGTAGATTTTGTTAAAAATCAAGTTTTATCATATGTAAATTACCTTGCTACCAGCAAGTAGGGCGGCTACTTGCTGGTAGCAGCCGCATCCTCCTCTCATCATGACGCCCCCTCCGCCGTTTGATTGACAGGGCCAGGGAACGGGTTCGTTCTCTGCTGGCCCTGTTTGAATTCAAAATATCGCGCCTGCGCCGTACCTTTCTTTAATCGGTGCAGGCGCACTGAGAGGCGGCCTCTCTCCCGGCCGCTCCATCCTCAATGCGCCTGCGCCGATGACGTCACATCTACACCCGGCGCAGGCGCATTGAGGATGGAGTGGCCGGGAGAGAGGCCGCCTCTCAGTGCGCCTGCACCGATTAAAGACAGGTACGGCACAGGCGCGATATTTTGAATTCAAACAGGGCCAGCAGAGAACGATCCCGTTCCCTGGCCCTGTCAATCAAACGGCGGAGGGGGCGTCATGATGAGAGGAGGATGCGGCTGCTACCAGCAAGTAGCCGCCCTACTTGCTGGTAGCAAGGTAATTTACATATTATAAAACTTGATTTTTAATAAAATCTACTGAACAAAAATGAATATTTAGCATATGTACAGGGAGCTTGCAGTGTAGGGATTAATATTAACCAAAAAAAAAAAACGGTTTAGTGGGCTGACAGAAGCCCTTTAAAAGAATCGAATGAGTCAGAGACATGTCACCGAGTCCCTCCAGGCTTCCTGCTCTGCGGCTCCCTGTCTCCCGACAAGTCCATCCGGGGGGTGGTATAGTATTGCATGCAGCAGAGCTGTGTGTGTATACAGGGTGCTTGCAGCAATGTAGCAGAACTCTTTGTGTACAGGGTGCTTGCAGCAATGTAGCAGGGCTGTGTGTGTACAGGGTGCTTGCAGCAATGTAGCAGAGCTGTGTGTGTACAGGGTGCTTGCAGCAATGTAGCAGAGCTGTGTGTGTACAGGATGCTTGCAGCAATGTAGCAGAGCTGTGTATGTACAGGGTGCTTGCAGCAATGTAGCAGAGCAGGAAGCCTGGCAGGGACTTGGTGCAGGATTATTTTAACTCAAAGAATCAAATGAGTCTCTGACTCATTTGATTCTTTTAACTAATAAACTCTTAGACCATTATCTAAATCCCTGCAATAACTATACAGTGTAATTGCATCAGTCTGCTCCACTGCAGCAGAGCTGTGTTTGCCAGGAGCGAGTCCCTCCAGACCTTCGGTTCACTTGAGAGCCGACTCAGCAAGTGAACTGAAGATTCGATGAACTGAGCATGCGCATTGATCTTCAGTTCACTTGCTTCTGCCGGCTCAGGAAGTGAACCGAAGATCCGATTCATGAAAAAGATCCGAACTTCCCATCTCTTAAACTCAGTAGCAGGCCGGGTGGCAGCGCAACTCACTGACGTCACGCGCCTGCTCCTCCTACTTCATTCATAAAGTGGGAGGAGCAGGCGGGTGACGTCAGTGAGTTGCGCTGCCTCCCGGCCTGCTACTGAGTTTGTGAGTACAGAGAGCTCAGAGGGAGAGGATCGCAGAGGATTTCAAGTTGTTCACATAGGAATATTACTATTACAGTGAGCGGGGCCCGGTGTAATAGAATACAGTGACTGCACCGGGCCCCGCTGCCATTACAACACCAGATGCCGGTGTTCCGTTTACTTGACAGTATTATGTCTATATCGTGGGAGATAGTTTTACATTACGTCTAGCTTGAAGTGCTGACTAATATAACATTTTAAATCTTTATTTCATTTCCTTAAAACTATTTTCCACGATATTGACATAATACTGTCAATTAAACGTCACAGAGGTGCTGAAGAGGTCTAGATATTAGCATTTTGTTAACCTTTATTTTTATTTGCATTTTGTTAACCTCTACTGTGCCTGCGCCAAGTTGTCTTTTTTGCGCATGCGCAGTGTATTGGGGATCATTCACTCACAGGGACACTGTTATGGGGGGATCTGTGGATGACACATATATACCATAAGGTGCTATATATGTGTCACCCACAGATCCCCCCCCACAACAGTGTCATCCACAGAACCCCACAACAGTGCCATCCACAGAGCCCCCATAACAGTGTGTCATCCACAGAGCCCCCATAACAGTGTGTCATCCACAGAGCCCCCATAACAGTGTGTCATCCACAGAGCCCCCATAACAGTGTGTTCTCCACAGAGCCCCCATAACAGTGCCATCCACAGATCCCCCCATAACAGTGTCATCCACAGATCCCCCCACAACAGTGCCATCCACAGAGCCCCCATAACACCTTTTGGTTTAAAATATTTTTTTATTTGGCTATTCCCCACCCCTCTTGTAATTGTTCCGCTACTTGTGGGCTCGCGGAAATGAGTTGAGTCACTTCGGTGGGCAATCCCGTCCTGCATCGCGTGATCCTACAAGACCTGCCGCTGTAGGTCACGGGTCTCGCGGGATCACGCGCCACAGGATGGGATTGTGCACCGAAGTGACTGAACTCATGCCCATGTAGCCCGCAAGTAGCGGATCAGTGGAACAAGTACAAGGTGGGTGGGGGGATGATCTGTGGGGTTGCCCAGACGGCTAGGCCCTTCACAGTACAGGGAGTGCAGAATTATTAGGCAAATGAGTATTTTGACCACATCATCTTCTTTATGCATGTTGTCTTACTCCAAGCTGTATAGGCTCGAAAGCCTACTACCAATTAAGCATATTAGGTGATGTGCATCTCTGTAATGAGAAGGGGTGTGGTCTAATGACATCAACACCCTATATCAGGTGTGCATAATTATTAGGCAACTTCCTTTCCTTTGGCAAAATGGGTCAAAAGAAGGACTTGACAGGCTCAGAAAAGGCAAAAATAGTGAGATATCTTGCAGAGGGATGCAGCACTCTTAAAATTGCAAATCTTCTGAAGCGTGATCATCGAACAATCAAGCGTTTCATTCAAAATAGTCAACAGGGTCGCAAGAAGCGTGTGGAAAAACCAAGGCGCAAAATAACTGCCCATGAACTGAGAAAAGTCAAGCGTGCAGCTGCCAAGATGCCACTTGCCACCAGTTTGGCCATATTTCAGAGCTGCAACATCACTGGAGTGCCCAAAAGCACAAGGTGTGCAATACTCAGAGACATGGCCAAGGTAAAAAAGGCTGAAAGACGACCACCATTGAACAAGACACACAAGCTGAAACGTCAAGACTGGGCCAAGAAATATCTCAAGACTGATTTTTCTAAGGTTTTATGGACTGATGAAATGAGAGTGAATCTTGATGGGCCAGATGGATGGGCCAGTGGCTGGATTGGTAAAGGGCAGAGAGCTCCAGTCCGACTCAGACGCCAGCAAGGTGGAGGTGGAGTACTGGTTTGGGCTGGTATCATCAAAGATGAGCTTGTGGGGCCTTTTCGGGTTGAGGATGGAGTCAAGCTCAACTCCCAGTCCTACTGCCAGTTTCTGGAAGACACCTTCTTCAAGCAGTGGTACAGGAAGAAGTCTGCATCCTTCAAGAAAAACATGATTTTCATGCAGGACAATGCTCCATCACACGCGTCCAAGTACTCCACAGCGTGGCTGGCAAGAAAGGGTATAAAAGAAGAAAATCTAATGACATGGCCTCCTTGTTCACCTGATCTGAACCCCATTGAGAACCTGTGGTCCATCATCAAATGTGAGATTTACAAGGAGGGAAAACAGTACACCTCTCTGAACAGTGTCTGGGAGGCTGTGGTTGCTGCTGCACGCAATGTTGATGGTGAACAGATCAAAACACTGACCGAATCCATGGATGGCAGGCTTTTGAGTGTCCTTGCAAAGAAAGGTGGCTATATTGGTCACTGATTTGTTTTTGTTTTGTTTTTGAATGTCAGAAATGTATATTTGTGAATGTTGAGATGTTATATTGGTTTCACTGGTAAAAATAAATAATTGAAATGGGTATATTTGTTTTTTGTTAAGTTGCCTAATAATTATGCACAGTAATAGTCACCTGCACACACAGATATCCCTCTAAAATAGCTAAAACTAAAAACAAACTAAAAACTACTTCCAAAAATATTCAGCTTTGATATTAATGAGTTTTTTGGGTTCATTGAGAACATGGTTGTTGTTCAATAATAAAATTAATCCTCAAAAATACAACTTGCCTAATAATTCTGCACTCCCTGTAGTTATCAACCCATTTCAGCAGTCCCCCATTCACTGAAGGGGAGACTACTGAAAGGGATTAATAACTACTGTGAAGGGCCTCCCCCCCTTTCACAGTAGTTATGCCCAGATATGTGCCCCCTTCACAGTAGTTATGCCCAGATATGTGCCCCTTCACAGTAGTTATGCCCACACTGCTTCTAACAGAGGCTCACTAATGGACGCTGAGATTAGATCACCCCATACGAAAGCATTGAATCAATGCTTTCCTATGGGGAAAAATTTGACCCTGGAGGTCATCATGCAGGGTGTGAGGACGTCCAGCGTCAGATACCAGACCAAAGATCTGTTTTAATCCAGGAAGCCCTCAGGTGGCTGCCGGCCGCTAGAGGCTGACTTATTGCTGGAACATAAAAAATGCAGTTTCTCTAGAACATTGCAGCTTGATTTGCAAAAGGGACACTGTACCCAGACCACTTCAATGAGCTGAAGTGGTCTGGGTGCCTTTTGTGTCACTTTAACTTTGAAATCTTATTAAAGATTGTGTAGGGTGTGGCTGGAGGCGGGGCATGGAGGCGGGACAAGGGTGGGGCTTGTAGCAGAACATGGGTGGGGCCTGTAAGGGGGCCCTGAGGGTTCTCAGTCTACCCCTGAATGGAGGGGTGCGAGGGTGCTAGATGGAAGGCCACAGAGGAGGGTGTTACAGTAGTCTGGGCGGGAGATAATGAGGGCATGTACAAGTATTTTTGCCGACTCCCGGTTGACAGATGTGTGAATCCAAGAGATATTTTGAGCTGGAGGTGGCAGGAAGCAGAAAGGCTTGCAACATGCCTTCTTTTCCCCAACATTATCTGTTGTGGGAAAATTGGAAGGCCCCCATATGCGCAAGCTACTCGAACAGTCTGGCAGAAGTCATCAGGTTCCTTGACTGTACTTCTATGCTTGTGGGCACCTGAAATTGTTCTTTGTAAATAAATCTAAGTTCTACAAAGACAAATCCACAACTGATATCCGGTTATGATACACATAAAGCTTTACATGACATGCCGTAGCCGATTTGTGCATATCGTCATATATATTTTTTTGTATGATTAATTTTTAAAAATGATATATTAATGACCAGAACATAACTGTATAATTAATAATGAATTATTAATAAATATTAGCCTTGCAGATATGTCTCAGTACATATACTCATTGCTCTGTTATAAATTATTTGTAAGCTTAGAAATGCTATTAGTTCGGAAACATCACACGGTGAATACATTAAAATTTATGTAAAAAGTCTATACGATAAAATGTATGTCTGCATTAGTCCCACTAGAGATAAGAAGTTCTGTATGCACATAGTGGCACAGACTGCATCAGCATAATATAAACTGCCTAATAAATTAAACTACAAATATCACAAAAGTACATGTTAATCTTTGATGTCAACTAGATGTCCATCAAGGGTCAAACTGCCGGGTTACAAATAGAGTTTGAGGAGCAGCACTGGGTGCCCCATAAAAACTTACGATAAATAACACATACCATTGTAACTACCTTGCAGAATTACCCATAATATTGGGTTAGCTACACAGAAGTGCCCAAATATGCATTTATTTGCATACAGTGCCCACAGAGTAATTTCTGCTGTAGCCACACCTTTAATGTACCTAACTGAGTACCCTTACTATAAAATAAACTTATTTTCTCTATGAACCTCTGCTGCTCTGTACTCCTCTAAAGGTACACACATATACAGGTCCTTCTCAAAAAATTAGCATATTGTGATAAAGTTCATTATTTTCTGTAATGTACTGATAAACATTAGACTTTCATATATTTTAGATTCATTACACACCAACTGAAGTAGTTCAAGCCTTTTATTGTTTTAATATTGATGATTTTGGCATACAGCTCATGAAAACCCAAAATTCCTATCTAAAAAAATTAGCATATCATGAAAAGGTTCTCTAAACGAGCTATTAACCTAATCATCTGAATCAACTAATTAACTCTAAACACCTGCAAAAGATCCTGAGGCTTTTAAAAACTCCCAGCCTGGTTCATTACTCAAAACCGCAATCATGGGTAAGACTGCCGACCTGACTGCTGTCCAGAAGGCCATCATTGACACCCTCAAGCAAGAGGGTAAGACACAGAAAGAAATTTCTGAACTAATAGGCTGTTCCCAGAGTGCTGTATCAAGGCACCTCAGTGGGAAGTCTGTGGGAAGGAAAAAGTGTGGCAGAAAACGCTGCACAACGAGAAGAGGTGACCGGACCCTGAGGAAGATTGTGGAGAAGGACCGATTCCAGACCTTGGGGGATCTGAGGAAGCAGTGGACTGAGTCTGGAGTAGAAACATCCAGAGCCACCGTGTACAGGCATGTGCAGGAAATGGGCTACAGGTGCCGCATTCCCCAGGTCAAGCCACTTTTGAACCAGAAACAGCGGCAGAAGCGCCTGACCTGGGCTACAGAGAAGCAGCACTGGACTGTTGCTCAGTAGTCCAAAGTACTTTGGATAAAGGAAATTTTGCATGTCATTCGGAAATCAAGGTGCCAGAGTCTGGAGGAAGACTGGGGAGAGGGAAATGCCAAAATGCCAGAAGTCCAGTGTCAAGTACCCACAGTCAGTGATGGTCTGGGGTGCCATGTCAGCTGCTGGTGTTGGTCCACTGTGTTTTATCAAGGGCAGGGTCAATGCAGCTAGCTATCAGGAGATTTTGGAGCACTTCATGCTTCCATCTGCTGAAAAGCTTTATGGAGATGAAGATTTCATTTTTCAGCACTACCTGGCACCTGCTCACAGTGCCAAAACCACTGGTAAATGGTTTACTGACCATGGTATTACTGTGCTCAATTGGCCTGCCAACTCTCCTGACCTGAACCCCATAGAGAATCTGTGGGATATTGGGAAGAGAAAGTTGAGAGACGCAAGACCAAACACTCTGGATGAGCTTAAGGCCGCTATCGAAGCATCCTGGGCCTCCATAACACCTCAGCAGTGCCACAGGCTGATTGCCTCCATGCCACGCCGCATTGAAGCAGTCATTTCTGCAAAAGGATTCCCGACCAAGTATTGAGTGCATAACTGAACATAATTATTTGAAGATTTACTTTTTTTGTATTAAAAACACTTTTCTTTTATTGGTCGGATGAAATATGCTAATTTTTGAGATAGGAAATTTGGGTTTTCATGAGCTGTATGCCAAAATCATCAATATTAAAACAATAAAAGGCTTGAACTACTTCAGTTGGTGTGTAATGAATCTAAAATATATGAAAGTCTAATGTTTATCAGTACATTACAGAAAATAATGAACTTTATCACAATATGCTAATATTTTTAGAAGGACCTGTACATAGAGTAAAGTAGGCTGAGCCTGAAGATTTAGTTGGCACCAACCAGCTATCTTATGTCTTATACTAAATACAATGTATTTAAGTGCATTCAGGGTGGACCCAAGCCACTCTGTGCCCCCTTGCTCCTCCTGCTTTCTCTGCCAGCCCATTATTATGCATAGTTGTTATACTGGTAGCAGGCAGCACATCACTAACCAAGCTGATCTCTCTGTTTCCTGGTGGTCCAGACCCTCTTGTCCTCCTCTGGCCCAGCAGCTGACGTTTCACATGCTCTCCTGCGGCAGTCCGTGGCCTGAGATTCAACTCCAGGTCCCTTGGGTCTCTCTCTAGTGGCCCTTAAAAGGCCAGCATGCATGCATTCTAGTTTTCCCCATCCAATGGTTAGGCTCTGCTGCCTACTTAACGCACCTTCCCCTAGAGGAGGGCACCTAAGCTGTAGATTATCTAGCTTGCTAGTACCTAGTAAAAGTGTGCTGTTCTATTTGTCTGGCCATGTACTGACCTCTGCCTGTTTAACATATTGACCCTTGCTGCCTTCCCTGGCCTCAAACTAGTTTCTCCGATTCGCGCAAACTCTGCCTGCTCTAACTTCAGCCTGTTTCCTGACTACGAGTATTGCCTGACCCTTCGGTGCTTCACACTGGTGTCTCTAACTCCGGTGGGTCAGTTGTCAACCATTTCTTGCCTTTTCCAAGAGGTAGCGGCCTGGTGTTTCCCATGCAGCGAAGTTCAGAACCTATACAATTCCAATAACACTTTCAAAAGCATATGCCGCACATATAATTGTGGTGGAATGAAAATGATGCCACCTCACATGGGTTTCCTCCTTCACCAATATTCCAAAGTAAACTGCTATAATATCTGCACCATAGCATTTGGCTGCTTGACACAGGATGTCATTAATATTAATCTTACACTTTATAAACACTGCGCTTTATGTATTCACATTATTTCATGATTGATCTCTCTAGATCAGAAAATCTAACTGGTAATAAACATTACACTGGAAGACATTAAAGGGGTTGGCCACCTTATGCAAAAAAAATAAAAAATGGCCCCAGATAATAACTAAAGCCAAGAGATATTAGTATAATGATAGATATACTGTGTATGTATAATTTTTCTAATGTGTTCAGCATAGTGTGCTCCCATAGATGACAGGCTGTGTGGGTGGAGCTACAGCAAAGTGAAAGTAAAAATCCCAGCATGCATCACAGCAAGCATCTTCAGAGGAGTGGTCACATGACATCCCTGGCCAACTGTGATACTATAGTAACAACAGCACCTCAGGTGTCATTTCATCATAGACAAGTCAACATAATGATGAGAATCATACAAATTTTCTAGATGAATACCATATTGGCAGTTCCATATTACTAAATTATCACCTATGTAGGGTCAACTGTGACAGGCTGAGCTAAATACAAACAGAAGCGCTCCTACTTCCCCTCCAGCAGCACTGAATCCTGTCAAAGAAGGAAATATAAACTAAATATATATACAAAAAGTTAGGCTACTTTCACACTAGCGTTATTCTTTTCCGGCATTGAGTTCCATCGTCAGGGCTCTATGCTGGAAAAAAACTGATCAGTCACATCCCCATGCATTCTGAATGGAGAGCAATCCGTACAGGATGCATCAAGATGTCTTCAGTTCAGTCTTTTTGACTAATCAGGATGGAGAGAATACCGCAGCATGCTGCGGTATTATCTCTGTCCTAAATTCTGGAAGACATGCAGGAATGCAGGATCCGACTTGCATTAAAATTACCGCAACGACAAATCCGGCATTTGGGTCTGCGCATGCTCTGACCGCAAAAAAAAAACAAATCCTTTTTTTGCAGATGACACCTGAGTAACGGATCACGCATTTCAATGCATTTGTCATACGGATTAGGATCCTGATCCATCTGACAAATTCCAACAGTCTGCATGCGTTTTGACAGATCCGGGAGGCAGTTCCATCACCAGAACTGCCTGCCGGATTCCTCTGCCGCAAGTGTGAAAGTAGCCTTTGGGATGTCTAGAATTTATAAATATTATACACAGTTGAGTCCCATTATTATTACTTTTTTTAAAGTTTTATTCGATCATAATTTTTTTTGACCAATCTCGTAAAAAAAAAAAATATTTCATGGTTGTTTTGACACAGTTTTTATTGTTTTACTGCATTCACCTGAGGGGTTAGACCATGTGATATTTTTGTAGAGCAGGTAGTTACAAATGCAGCGATACCTAATATGTATAGTTTTTTTAAAAGGGATTCTGTCACCTGGATTTTGCCTATACAGCTGTGGACATCAGCCTCAGGGAACTAACTGCACATGCGCTAGCTGCGAGATTACAGCACCACCTGCATCCTTCCAATCTCCTCCTTGCTCCCGGACGTCACTAAGTTAGAACGCTGTAATCTCGTAGCTAGCGCATGCGCAGTTCATTCCCTGAGGCTGATGCCGGCACTGACATGCGGCGTACTCGCGCATGCGCAAGATTACGGTGTTCTAACTTGGTGACCTCCGGGAGCAAGGAGGAGATTCGGAGGGTTTGGCTGGGTTCCTGAAACATTAGTAACAGCCTTTGGGCTCCTTACTTGCCTCATTTACATATTTTTTACCTAAATATAAGCACTATAGCGGCTATCTAGCAGCACATGTCCGCAGCTCTATAGTAAAAATCCAGGTCTCATTATCCCTTTAAAAAAAATCTGTTTTACACAATGAAAGCATTTAAAAAAAAAAAAAAAATCTTATTTTAGTTATCCTTTTTCTGAAAGACTTTTTATTTTTTGGGCGATTGTCTTATGTAGGGGCCCATTTTTTGCAGGATGAGAATGGTTTTATTGGTACTATTTTGGAGTACATATTACTTTTTGATCTCTTGGCATTACACTTTTTGTTATGTTAGGTGACAAAAATGTTTTAATTTTTTATTAGTTATATATATATATATATCTCATTTTTTCTTGCCGTTTACCTGAGACGGTTGGTTATGTTATATTTTTATACAGCTTGTAGTTACAGACGTGATGACTCCTTATAGGTCTGTGTGTCATATATATATATATACACACATCTCTTCAAACATGACGGGTACATAGAAGGCTTGTTATGATGACCTTCTTCATGTGCTTGTGCTGGCTGTCATGCAGATTGGAGAGGCAGTCGGCCCCCAGGATGGTACAGACTGATTCCGGCCAGTGCAATAAATTTTATTTATTTTTTAAGTATACATATTAGGTATCGCTGCATTTGTAACTACCTGCTCTATAAAAATATCACATGGCCTAAAACAACCAGTATATGTTCCCCATTTTGCGAACACCCCATATGTGCTCGTAGCCTGCTGTATTGGCGCACAGCAGGCCTCTAGAGGCAAAGTGCAAAATATGTTTTTTTGCAGGCCTGAATTAGCAGACATGGATTTTAGCTGCCATTCAAATCGCTCCCAGGTCATGGTCTGACTGTAAATTGGAGTCTGGTAGAAAATGTCCGAACTCCAATATTGTCTAACGTTTGGCTTCTTTACTACGCCCATATGCAGCACGAGTCCCCAAAACTTCTTCATCTCTGCTGCATATACTGGGGTCCAACCTAGGGGTCTAGCATATGGCGAACTAGGGTTCTGAGTAATGACTTGTTGGGCGTACAAATTGGTTTGGGCCACCATTAGATTTACAAAATATTCAGAGAAGAAGATTTTGAAAAAATCTAGCTCAGTGAAGCCCGCACAATCTACCAGAATTCCTGAGTGGCCCACAAACTCAGGAATTTGGGGCTGATAATTCTCAGGGGGTGGGGTCCATGTGGGCTCCATCAGCTGCTACCCTGGGGCACCTTCTAGAGGGTCCCTCATCAGCAGATGATGATGATCAGGAGGTAGAGAAGTAGAGGCAAGTGGCATCCTCTTCTCCCTCACTGCAGACTCGGTATCGGAGGCTAGCATGGCGTATGCCTCTTCAGCTGAGCATAGTCATTGGGATGAATGAGACTTTTTTTTTTTTGGGGGTGTGAAACGTGTAAACCTTTATTTTGTGTGAGGGATGTGTATGTAGTGTTTTCACACATGAAGGGGCTTTTAATAAATTTTAAATTAAATTTAGAAGAAAAGTTGTAAAAAAAAATTTTTTTCGGCGAATATAATTTTTTTTGCGCAAACTGAGCAGACGCGATCAGTAATGGACACAAATTGCACTTACGCAGATGGTGCGTTCGTGCAAAAATCTAAACTGACACTAACTGAAATTGATTTTTATAGATATATATATATATATATATATACACACACACACCCAACTACCAGTTATTTTTTAACAAAAAATAAATAAAAATTGGCAAAAAATCTGCACAAATAATCCGCAGGTGCTGATCAGGCAGGTACGCACTGAAAAGCACTTGGAGGTCACAGCAAAAATAGTGCACGGACCAATTTGTGTCCGGAAAAAAAGGATGGGAGGGGGGGAAGGGGGGTGGAAAGGGACAAGGGATCTGGAACTGCTACAAATGACAAAAAATCTGTGCAGCTATTCCAGATGTTGTTGTTCTTTTCAGCAGCAAAAGGGTTAAATTTGTAGTGGTGGTACAGCACAAGTCCCAGCAAGCCACAGCAGAACAGATCCTCTGCATGCAGTCATCAGCTAGAATGGCTGCTTGCAGGGAAGTTCAGCCTCTTCCTGTGCAGCTATAGCGCTGCCATTGGCTGGAGCGTTGTTCCAGCCAATCGCAGCGCTGGCAGAGAACCCAAAACACTGGTGTCCCCTGCCTCACCTAGGATGTGACCGGTGCTGACCAGTTCAGCAACATCCACCGTCCCCTGACCTCCACCCGACCCTCTCCACAACTGCTGACAGCTTCCTGGGCTGCGATGTGACCAACACATTGATCAGCCAATTGCAGCGCTTGGAGCTGCAAGGGGGTGGATCGGCACCATGCTGCTCTTTCCTGGCATGGCCTGGCCTGCTAGTAAGAGCAGCCATGGTGCAGCGATTCCACCCCGATTTTCCCCCAGAGACCCACAGACCTCATGAAGTACATGTATGTCATGGTTCTTGACATGTACGTCATGGGTCCTTAAGGGGTTAAAACAGCACACAGCAGCTATGATGCTCGCGGGCAGCCGCCATATTTAAATAACCACCCACCAAGGTATATTTACGTTGGGTGGTCAGGAAGGGGTTAAAGCATTGTACAGGGAGTCCCCTTGTAGCAGTAAACGCTGCTCCTCACAGATCCGCGGGGCGGTGCAATGTGCGTGTCTGTTAGGCCATTGTTGGTGTCGAGGGCAGTGAGCGTTGGAGGCTTCATCCGAAGTCGCTTAGTTCTAAACTTAGGAGAAATACTGTACAGTGATTCGTCTCTGTACAGTATTAGAATGTATGTGCTCCGAGGAGCCAAAGTAAGCTATTCACGAAGTTGCGCAAGACTTTATTGAATAACTCAGGTAGTTGATTTTTAAAGTGGAAAAACACTTTAAAACTTGAAACTGAACTCTGCTTCGGTTCAGAAATACTAGACTGGACCGAAACAGAGTTCAGTTTATAGTTTTAAAGTGTTTTTCAACTTTAAAAATCACCTACCTGAGTTATTCAATAAAGTCTCGCGCAACTTCGTGAATAACTTACTTTGGCTCCTCACGGCCCATACATTCTAATACTGTACGGAGACAAATCACTGTACAGTATTACACCGACGTTTTGAACAAAGAAACTTAGGATGAAGCGACTGAAGCTTCGCTCAACACTGACCATTATAGACGCCTGCGTCCGTCTCTATGCACAGCTACAAATGCCTAGAACACAGAAGAACTGAAAAAAAATAAAAATAAATGAACAAAAATATATTGAAAAAATTTGTTGTTTCAACAATAAGTTTTTATTAAAAATAGTCAAAAGGGTGGCTTTCACTTTGACTTGTACAGTAGAAAATATATAAGAATAAATATCAGGTGCGGAGAACATACAGAAAACCTGTTCTATTCAGTAAAACATGTCACATACAACGTGGCCTCCCCAGATAGCAGCCCGCATACAAAATCACACTGCACCCCACCCCCGCATACAAAAATCACACTGCACCCCACCCCCCCCGCATACAAAAATCACACTGCACCCCACCCCCCCCGCATACAAAAATCACACTGCACCCCACCCCCCGCATACAAAAATCACACTGCACCCCACCCCCCGCATACAAAAATCACACTGCACCCCACCCCCCGCATACAAAAATCACACTGCACCCCACCCCCCGCATACAAAAATCAAAAAATCACACTGCACCCCACCCCCCGCATACAAAAATCACACTGCACCCCACCCCCCGCATACAAAAATCACACTGCACCCCACCCCCCGCATACAAAAATCAAAAAATCACACTGCACCCCACCCCCCGCATACAAAAATCACACTGCACCCCACCCCCCGCATACAAAAATCACACTGCACCCCACCCCCCGCATACAAAAATCACACTGAACCCCACCCCCCGCATACAAAAATCACACTGCACCCCACCCCCCGCATACAAAAATCACACTGCACCCCACCCCCCGCATACAAAAAAAAAAAAATCACACTGCACCCCACCCCCGCATACAAAAATCACCCTGAACCCCACCCCCCGCATACAAAAAATAATAACACTGCACCCCCCCTCTGCATACAAAATTACACAAAATATTACTCAGCCCCCCTGCACACAATATTACACAGTCCCCCCCATACGATATTACTCATCCCCCCTGCACACATTACACAGTCCCCCCCATACAATATAAGGCTACTTTCACACTAGCGTTCAGAACGGATCCGTCTGCATTATATTGTATAAAATTTTCTAAGTGTGAAAGTAGCCTCAGACGGATCCGTCCAGACTTTTACATTGAAAGTCAATGGGGGACGGATCCGCTTGAAGATTGAGCCATAGTGTGTCATCTTCAAACGGATCCGTCCTCATTGACTTACATTGTAAGTCTGGACGGATCCGCACGCCTCCGCACGGCCAGGCGGACACCCGAACACTGCAAGCAGCGTTCAGCTGTCCGCCTGTCCGTGCGGAGGCTGAACGCCGCCAGACTGATGCATTCTGAGCGGATCCGCGTCCACTCAGAATGCATTAGGGCTGGACGGAAGCGTTCGGGTCCGCTCGTGAGCCCCTTCAAACGGAGCTCACAAGCGGACACCCGAACGCTAGTGTGAAAGTAGCCTTACTCAGCCCCCTCCTGCACACATTACACAGTCTCCCCCATACAATATTACTCAACACCCTCCTGCACACATTACACAGTCCCCCCATACAATATTACTCAACACCCTCCTGCACACATTACACAGTCCCCCCCATACAATATTACTCAGCCCCCTCCTGCATACAATACTCCTGCATACAATATTACACAGTCCCTCGTCCCCCTATACAATATTATGAAGCCCCCCTGCACACAATATTACAATGCCAGGATATGGGAATCTGAGGTTTTCTGACAGAACACCCCGCCTCAGCAAACAGTTCTCCATCCCCCTCACCTCAGCACATCCACAGCACATGTACCTCCAGCACTGACAAACACTCTCTCCCCCCTCTATCAGTGGTGACCTGCTCTGCAAACAGCCTGATCTCTCTATCTTCCGACACTTCGTTTCCCGCTGGTGAGTGACTCATTGACGTCTGAAGGTCTGTTTCTTGATAGGAGTTTTTAACCCCTTAGTCCGTTTGGTGTCTGGAGTTTAGCCAAGAATAAAATAAGGAGGCACATTGAGGGCTGCAGAGAGGGGAGGAGAGGAGGGGATCGGGGAATCACACACAAGATCTTCTCCTCCGCTTATTCAAGAAAATAATAAGGCACATTGAGGGCTGCAGGGGGGAAGGCTGCTGTAGTAGTGACAAGCTGGGCACACCTACCATCAGGGGCTGCTGTAGGTAGGACGGTACTTGCAGTGTACAGTTTACCTCACAGGGGATCTGCCTGGTTCCCGCTCAGAAGTCTGACACAAACAGAGTAGGAGCAGGGAGCTCGCCTGTGGCAGGGGCTGACTGGGCATGCGCATTTACACAGCAGCCAATGGACGGATCTTCTCCATGTCTCGTGCAGCTATGGACGGACTGTCTGCACATCAGAACGAGGCTCAGGGTGTTTGGCTTCAGATTGTTTAAAAGATAGGCATATCTTCTTAAAGACATATATTAGGAAATGTCTTTTTTCCCTGCCTCCCACACAGTTGCTGAAAATACATAGAGAGTGGCCAACCCCTTTAACATTTCTATAAATGCAACTACTTCCAAAGCTGTGCATGTGTTTGTGAATGTTTAATAGCGTATTAAGTTTAGTAATGCTAGATATGCTTAAAAACTGAGACACAACAGGAAATAATGAGGGATATTTATCAAGGTCTATACATCACAATTGTGGCGTAAAAAAAAGTCGCTTCTCGGCACTACAAAAGTTAAACACATACTGTATCAAAAATTTCCCTTAATTTGAAATATACCTTTTATTAAATATGCATTAAAATATAAAAACCCCTTCCTTAATGAGGTGTTATTTTAAATCTTAAGCAGTCATATAATACACCATCTATACAGGGTCTGGGTTATGGGCAAGTAAATCAAATATAGGGTCTAGATTGTAAGCAAGTGTACCAAGAGGTGGGACATAAGATGTCCTTCTTTACTCATGGTTTGTTGACACAGGATATCATGAGAAGATAGGATTGTGGATGTCTTTTATATTCTCTCATCTTTTGATGTTTAACATATCACAGAAATCTCTTCAGATCCAGGTGTTATTGAGAATAACATATATATCCCTGTCCCATCCCTAGACCTCTCCCTACCTACAGGCAAAGCACCCGCCCCGAAAGGGGCGACCCTACTTCTTGGTGGATTAACCCTTACAATCCCTGCCCTTACCCTAAAGAAGCTGAATGTTATTCCCCAAAAAAACGATCTAATAGTTGTAGATAAATTCTCTTTTAAACAGGGCAGTCCTAAGAGAACCCTATATAAGAAATAGTCCTGTTCCAATGGGTCTCAAGGGACACACAAAAGTGAAAAAATCCCCAACACTGCATTTCCCCAGTATTCTAACTGGTTCTTCAGAGGGTAAATATAGTATATCGGAGTCAGTCCAATGAGGATCCAATGATTCAAATCCTTGGCCTGATAACTTCTCCAGACGAAATCTCTGTAGTTGGGAAATCGACCCTAGATGTGGGTTCATATAAGTGGCATCTATATGCTGATCAAACTTGGTGCCTTATAAGGGAGTATCCCTATAGACTCCTCCTTTGTATTTCCTGTTTCTTGTCCCACCTCCTCTTTAGAACAAAGTAAAAATATCATCACCAGGTTGTGCTAAAGAGATATCACTTAGCGGGGAGAGTTTACACACCAAATGGAAGCCATCCCTCATATCCTCGTTAATGTAGCTGGCCTAGAAATTTAATAAATTCCGCTGTGGAACACATACAGTATGTGTTCCACTGCGTGGCCGAAACCAGAAGTGACATCTACATCCCTAAACCGGAAGTTGGCCATGGAACGCTAATGCGCTCCACAGCCAATGGAATTTGTGGAACGCACATGTGTTCCACAATCAGGAAGTACAGATGCGCTGCACAACCAATAGATATGCGTTTCACAACCAGGAAGTACTCGATATTTATCATTAGTTTGTATTATCTATTGTTATTTACTCCTTAAGAATAGGAGATCAAACATATATATCAACAGGTGGCACTTTCCTCTATTATTGATAGATTTGTGTCACTGTTATTCAAACAATGAAAGGGAGAAAAGCGAGGAATAAAAGATAACAATAAAGGGGAGGTGGCGGAAAGAGGAGAAGTCAAGGTAATGTTTTTACCTCTATTCCCTCACTTTTCAAAAGTGCAGGAAAAAAAAGTAGATGTGGCTTAGGGAAGGGGGCCTGGCTTTGTGCTGCCGCCACATTTACTATCTGGCAAACATTATAGCTGAAGTCTACAGCAGCCTGTAGCTGGCATAGACTTCAGTTTCTGGGGCACAGCAGGGCAGAGATGCACCTGATTTGTTAAGAGGCTTCTGCCTCTTAACAAATCAGGCGCATCTCACGCTAGTGCACGGAGATCCATCTGGCAGTTTTGAAATATTTTCCCCAATGTGTAGAATGTTAAAGTAATATGAAAACATTAATGTAAGAATCAATAAAATTGAAAATAATAGCTGGGTTCACCTTGCATATATAGAAAATCCCAAACATGCTTATTATTCTTGGAGTAAGAAAATATTGTCCACCCAAGTTATCCTAAAATACTGGGAGCAGAATGCAGACCACCAATGACAGCCTCTGTTTTGCCCATAACAAAGCCCCCATGTTCTATTGTTGGATGGATCCTATTAAATGAAATAAATCTTGTAATATACTGCATATAAAGTTTTTGTACCATAGATATCAATTTCAAACTGTTGAGTATCAGGACACTGGGTCCCCATGAGACTTAGGAAGAAGGGGCCACAGCATTAGAGAAATTGTGAGTAGGGGGGAGCAAATCAAGCTTTGGATCCAAGATCTAAAGTTGATTGGTTCCAAAACTTTGTTTTAATGCTGTACAGAGACCTGTCTCCGAACAGCATTAAAATATATTGCTTTGCAAAGGCAAAATTTGTTAACTCCAAAGTCGCACGAGACTTCAGTGAATAACATCGGGCTTCAATTCTGCGACTTTAAAATCATTTTAAAATAGGAATCCGAAGTGGCTTTAGTACTGGCTGGCACTTCGGTACCAAAGCAGACTTCGGATTTCTATTTTTTAAATGTTTTTAATGTCGTAGAACTAAAGCCCGATGTTATTTAGTCTTGATCGACTTTGGACTTAAAAAATGTTACCTCTGTAAAGCACATACATTTTGATGCTGTACGGAAACAGGTTGAAGTTTTGGAACAAGTCGACTTCGGATTTTGAACCCAAAGCTTGATTCACTCACCCCTAATTCTAAGAAATGTCTCTTTATATACAGAGTGATGAATGTGGACTCCATATGGGACATTTACAAAAGGCTTTATGCCACTATTGTGGAGTAAAAAAAGTTGCTAAATTTGGTGCATAACATATTTTAACCATAATTTGTGACTTTTCACTTCTCTCTGCACTTTTCAAAAGTGGCAAGAAAGTGGCCAGGGATTAGTGACAGGAGTGTGGCCTCTTGCAGCCTTACAGAGCTACTACAGGGAGTGCAGAATTATTAGGCAAGTTGTATTTTTGAGGATTAATTTTATTATTGAACAACAACCATGTTCTCAATGAACCCAAAAAACTCATTGATATCAAAGCTGAATATTTTTGGAAGTAGTTTTTAGTTTGTTTTTAGTTTTAGCTATTTTAGGGGGATATCTGTGTGTGCAGGTGACTATTACTGCGCATAATTATTAGGCAACTTAACAAAAAACAAATATATACCCATTTCAATTATTTATTTTTACCAGTGAAACCAATATAACATCTCAACATTCACAAATATACATTTCTGACATTCAAAAACAAAACAAAAACAAATCAGTGACCAATATAGCCACCTTTCTTTGCAAGGACACTCAAAAGCCTGCCATCCATGGATTCTGTCAGTGTTTTGATCTGTTCACCATCAACATTGCGTGCAGCAGCAACAACAGCCTCCCAGACACTGTTCAGAGAGGTGTACTGTTTTCCCTCCTTGTAAATCTCACATTTGATGATGGACCACAGGTTCTCAATGGGGTTCAGATCAAGTGAACAAGGAGGCCATGTCATTAGATTTTCTTCTTTTATACCCTTTCTTGCCAGCCACGCTGTGGAGTACTTGGACGCGTGTGATGGAGCATTGTCCTGCATGAAAATCATGTTTTTCTTGAAGGATGCAGACTTCTTCCTGTACCACTGCTTGAAGAAGGTGTCTTCCAGAAACTGGCAGTAGGACTGGGAGTTGAGCTTGACTCCATCCTCAACCCGAAAAGGCCCCACAAGCTCATCTTTGATGATACCAGCCCAAACCAGTACTCCACCTCCACCTTGCTGGCATCTGAGTCGGACTGGAGCTCTCTGCCCTTTACCAATCCAGCCACTGGCCCATCCATCTGGCCCATCAAGATTCACTCTCATTTCATCAGTCCATAAAACCTTAGAAAAAGATATTTCTTGGCCCAGTCTTGACGTTTCAGCTTGTGTGTCTTGTTCAATGGTGGTCGTCTTTCAGCCTTTTTTACCTTGGCCATGTCTCTGAGTATTGCACACCTTGTGCTTTTGGGCACTCCAGTGATGTTGCAGCTCTGAAATATGGCCAAACTGGTGGCAAGTGGCATCTTGGCAGCTGCACGCTTGACTTTTCTCAGTTCATGGGCAGTTATTTTGTGCCTTGGTTTTTCCACACGCTTCTTGCGACCCTGTTGACTATTTTGAATGAAACGCTTGATTGTTCGATTATCACGCTTCAGAAGCTTTGCAATTTTAAGAGTGCTGCATCCCTCTGCAATATATCTCACTATTTTTGCCTTTTCTGAGCCTGTCAAGTCCTTCTTTTGACCCATTTTGCCAAAGGAAAGGAAGTTGCCTAATAATTATGCACACCTGATATAGGGTGTTGATGTCATTAAACCACATCACCTAATATGCTTAATTGGTAGTAGGCTTTCGAGCCTATACAGCTTGGAGTAAGACAACATGCATAAAGAGGATGATGTGGTCAAAATACTCATTTGCCTAATAATTCTGCACTCCCTGTATTGTCTACCCCCAAACGGGCATTAATGATAGTTCAAATCTACACTAACTCCTAGCTGATGTAGATTTGAACTTCTGGCTCTTGGACTGCCTGTAAATGCACAAAATTTATTAAGAGGCTTGCGCCTCTTAATAACTTTTTCACATTCTGCGCTGACAGACTTTATGCTAAGACTGGTGCTTGTAATGCCAGTCTTAGTATATCTGCCCTGGTGTGTCTGTTGGGAGGCTGTTTATAAGGTGGAAGTTGATAATGTGGAGATATAGTTGGAGGACTTGTGGAAGGTTTGCCATGGTTCCCAAGTTCACTATAAGGAGGCGGTGTTATGTTGGGTAAAAGCAGTCAGCTCCTTGATATGGTGAAGCTGCACAATTTTGTTCAGCCATTGGGGTATATTATGGCTAGTTGTAGATTTCCAAAAAGGAGGAATGATGAGTTTCTCAGCCACTAGTAGTTGTTAGACCAATTTATTACAAAACTCCTTGTGTGTGTCCAAAGGCAATATCTGATTGGTGGGGTCTGACTTGAGGCACCCCACTGACTAGCTGTTTAGAGGGGTATATTAATTGGCCTGTGACATCATGTCCATCAGTCACATGGCCTTTGTGTAGCTCAGTCCCATTCAATTGAATGGAGCTGAACTGCAATACCCAGCACGGCCACTACACAATAGGTCTTCATTAATTACTTGAAAAAGCTTTTGTCATAATAAGTATATTACAGTATGTTATACAAACCGGATTCCAAAAAAGTTGGGGACACTATACAAATCGTGAATAAAAACTGAATGCAATGATGTGGAGGTGCCAACTTCTAATATTTTATTCAGAATAGAACATAAATAACGGAACAAAAGTTTAAACTGAGAAAATGTACAATTTTAAGGGAAAAATATGTTGAATCAGAATTTCATGGTGTCAACAAATCCCCAAAAAGTTGGGACAAGGCCATTTTCACCACTTTGTGGCATCTCCCCTTCTTCTTACAACACTCAACAGACGTCTGGGGACCGAGGAGACCAGTTTCTCAAGTTTAGAAATAGGAATGCTCTCCCATTCTTGTCTAATACAGGCCTCTAACTGTTCAATTGTCTTGGGCCTTCTTTGTTGCACCTTCCTCTTTATGATGCGCCAAATTTTCTCTATAGGTGAAAGATCTGGACTGCAGACTGGCCATTTCAGTACCCGGATCCTTCTCCTACGCAGCCATGATGTTGTGATTGATGCAGAATGTGGTCTGGCATTATCTTGTTGAAAAATGCAGGGTCTTCCCTGAAAGAGATGACGTCTGGATAGGAGCATATGTTGTTCTAGAACCTGAATATATTTTTCTGCATTGATGGTGCCTTTCCAGACATGCAAGCTGCCCATGCCACATGCACTCATGCAACCCCATACCATCAGAGATGCAGGCTTCTGAACTGAGCATTGATAACAACTTGGGTTGTCCTTGTCCTCTTTGGTCCGGATGATATGGCGTCCCAGATTTCCAAAAAGAACTTTGAATAGTGACTCGTCTGACCACAGAACAGTCTTCCATTTGGCCACACTCCATTTTAAATGATCCCTGGCCCAGTGAAAATGCCTGAGCTTGTGGATCTTGCTTAGAAATGGCTTCTTCTTTGCACTGTAGAGTTTCAGCTGGCAACGGCGGATGGCACGGTGGATTGTGTTCACTGACAATGGTTTCTGGAAGTATTCCTGAGCCCATTCTGTAATTTCCTTTACAGTAGCATTCCTGTTTGTGGTGCAGTGTCGTTTAAGGGCCCGGAGATCACAGGCATCCAGTATGGTTTTACGGCCTTGACCCTTACGCACAGAGATTGTTCCATATTCTCTTAATCTTTGGATGATGTTATGCACAGTTGATGATGATAGATGCAAAGTCTTTGCAATTTTTCGCTGGGTAACACCTTTCTGATATTGCTCCACTATCTTTCTGCGCAACATTGTGGGAATTGGTGATCCTCTACCCATCTTGGCTTCTGAGAGACACTGCCACTCTGAGAAGCTCTTTTTATACCCAATCATGTTGCCAATTGAATCAACGTATTTTTCCTTTAAAATTATAAATTTACTCGGATTAAACGTTTGATCTGTCATCTACGTTCTATTACAAATAAAATATTGACATTTGCCATCTCCACATCATTGCATTCAGTTTTTATTCACAATTTGTTTAGTGTCCCAACTTTTTTGGAATCCGGTTTGTATTTTAGTTTTTCAGAATGAAATAGTTTACTTCAAAGTAGTCATCTACTCATTAAAAAATGTATATTGTGAAGATATGAATGAGGACAAGCTTACATATACAATATAAACCCTATTTTCTTAGCATTTATATTGACTTAAACAATATAACTACTACATAGGAAATTAAATATCAAGGACATGAATTAAGGGCAGCTAGATGCATTTTCCATTTCTAATAATGCTTGTGTATTTTCTATTACTCATAATGAATGCGGAATGTTCTAATGACAACCTACTAACAATATACAGCAAGCGTACTGCTTCTAAGATAAATCCAACACCAGCAGCACGTGCTATAGGAAGAATTATCCAAGCAGCAATGTAACCTAGGAAGGCAAGTTCATGTACAATGAGTTGTTAAGACGTGCAGAAAAATGTCCCTCTCTCTATGCAGAAAAGTGTTGGAGGCATAAGGCTGGATTTCATTTCACAACTTGATATCTGCTCGCTTTTCCAGCCTGCATGCTGGTAACAATATATTTAAAACACGTCCCCTCCCTTCCCCCAAAAAATAGGAACTAATAAGCTATATGACCATTTGGTGGTATTCTACCTTCCTCCAAGGTCACTTGTAGGCTGCCATATTCCTTTTGTGGACAATAAAAAACAGACCCTTTTACACAGGTCAAGAATAGTGTTGACCGAGCATGCTCAGCCAAACACCAGTTCGGCTCGAGCAACGCGATGCTTGGCACATTGCGGTGTTCGGCCGAATACCATGTGTGCTCAAGCGTGATGCTAGAGTCTCCTCCCCGCATGTTTGTTGATGTTGATGATGAGGATGAGACACAGTTGTCAATAAGTGAGATTGTTGTTAGGTCAACAAGTTATGTGGATGAACAGAGTGAGGAAGTGGAAGAGGAGGTGGTGGACGATTAAATCACTGACCCAACCTGGGAAGGTGGCAAGCTGAGCAAGGATAGCAGTACAGAGGTGCAGGGATCTGCAGCACCGCAACAGGCTGGAAGAGGCAGTGGGGTGGCAAAAGGGAGAAAGCGGGCCAAAACAAACAGGCCCACAACTGTTGCCCGGAGCACCCCCTTGCGGAAATCTCACTTGCCAAGGGGTAGGCGTTCCGCAGTCTGGAGCTTTTTTTATGAAAGTGCAGACGATAAACGAATTGTCTTTGCAACCTGTACCATACCAAAATGAGCAGGGGCGTGAACACTAGCAACCTCACCACCACCAGCATGATAAGCCACATGGCATCAAAGCACCCTAATAGGTGGTCTGAATGCCTGGGTCCACAATCAGTGTCTGCGGGTCACACCACTGCCTCCTCTTCCTCTGTGTTACGTGCTGGCCAATACCATGTCCAAGACGCAGGCCGAGATGCCCACCCTGCACCTGGACTTTCGCAAGCACCATCAGCTAGCACATCCACTTCTGCGTCCCAGCGCAGCGTACAGATGTCCATACCCCAGGCCTTTGAACGAAAGCGCAAATACCCAGCCACCCACTGGTTGGTGGGTTCAATCTTCCTTTTCTCATCCGCCTCCTCTTCCTTCATCATATTAACATGCTCATTAGGCTGCCTAATGTTTTAGAGGGTCAGCTCAGCAGCAGGCCCTCTGCCATAATTTTTCCGATGGTCAGCTCAGCAACAGGCCCTCATACTTAATTTTTTCCATGGTCAGATCAGCAGCAGGCACTCACCCCTATTGCTTTAGAGAGTGAGCTCGACAGGAGAACCTCAGCCCTAATGTTTTAGATGGTCAGCTCAGCAGCAGGCCCTCACCCCTAATGTTTTAGAAGGTCAGATCAGCAGCAGACCCTCATCCCTAATTTTTTAGATGGTCAGCTCAGCAGCAGAACCTCACCCCTTATGTTTTAGGAGGTCATATCATCAGCAGACCCTCACCGCTAATTTTTTAGATGGTCAGTTCAGCAGCAGACCCTCACCCCAATTTTTTTAGATGGTCAGCTTAGCAGCAAACCCTCACCCCTAATTATTTAGATGTCATCCCAGCAGCAGACCCTCACCCCTAATGTTTTAGATGGTCAGATCAGCAGCAGACCCTCACCCCTAATTTTTTAGATGGTCAGCTCAGCAGCAGACTCTCCCCCCTAATGTTTTAGAAGGTCATCAGCAGGCCCTTGCTCCTAATGTTTCTGAGGGTAACCAGCAGGCCATGTGCAACTTCACATTTTAGCAGGTCTGACTACAGATTACTGATTGGTGCACTAAGTATTGTTGGGAACTTGACATTGCTTCCTTCTCATTGGCCCACAAGCAAGAAGCAGAGAGGGATCATGTGTTCAGATGGAAAAAAATGCTGAATATTCAACATAACGAAAATATATCACTTTATTCTAAATATTTGTGAATTCTGGAAGTGGCAATATTCACGATAAAAATTAGCTATTCGAATATTCGTGCTCAACACTAGCCATCAATCATAATTTTTCAAGGGCGTGTATGATGCCCTCCTTTATGTGTTATAAAGGGTGCATGGGAGTGCTGGTTCCTTGTAATTTTTGGCAGCACTTGCACTTTATATACAAGTAAATATACAGTAAAGAATGGTTCCTAACAATTTTTCCTCTAAAATCGATGTGCGTATTATTGTCAGTCTGTAAATGTGGCGTACTGCTCGGACAACATCATTCCCAGCAGCAACCTGGGAGTCTAAGATGCAAACAGACATCTTCCCCTTTCTGTTCCCAAACCATTTCAGTGGTGTTTCCATCAATTTCTGACCTTTTCATGTAACCAGACACCCTCCCCTCTTCAGAGCAGGGGCTGCCTGGTTTAATGCTTGGGTCCTCCTATTGACTTGCATTGTGCGCACTAGATACAGATTATATGGGTACAACAGGGTTAAGCAGTGTAAAAGTCAGTTACCAGGTAGATGGGGGCGGTGATGTCAGCGGTTTCCAGGTCTCTCCAAACACATTTGTACGATGTGACCCCCTTTCAGAGAAAGACACCGCCCTTTTGCTGGCACAAGCCTTTTAACTGGTAGCCGGCCCCTCCCCTCCGGCCTTTGGGAGGGGTCCACTCCCACCCCCTGCTGGACTGGCTGCAAATGACCCACAAAACCCTTTAGGGTTTATAGCTCCAGTCCAGAAGGTCACAGGGAGATGGTTCTGGGACCAATTGATCAGCCTGGGTTCCGGCTACAACTAGAGTCCAAGCATGGTACCGTTATTTGGTTTCTGTGGGGAGATAAGTATATCTCCCCTCCCGGACACCCTAGTCTAAAGCCAGGACTACGTGGATGTTTGGCTTTGCCCCAGGATCACAAAAATATAACCGAATATGGATGGACGATTCATAATTTCTTATAACTTGCCGGCCGCAATATGTCTGCTAATCTGATTGAACTGGGGAAGGTTTGAGACCCCATACTGAGAGATCCTTCCTGTTAACCTTGGCCTGGATCCTAGCTGCTGGAAGAGATGTGAGTCTATCCACCTAGGGCATCTTTGAAGCCTGGACTCCTGGGGCTTTCTTCCTTGCCAGCTGACAGCAAATGGTGGTGTGAGGACATGGCTGACAGTAAATATTAATCCATATTCCTCACAGTCATAAAACAACAACAAATACAGGTGCACTCTGCGGTCTCACTAAACCCTCAAACTGATTTGAAAATTGAGAGATTAGTCAACATGTCCTACGGTGTAGAACATGTCTAAGCCCGGGCACCACGTCAAGGTTTCTCAAGGTTTCTCATGCTGGAGGTAACTGGTGAGCTGTTTGTGAGTCGGCCTCGTGCTCCTGTAATTTGCCCACTGGCTCCTGGTATCGCCCATACGGCGCAGGTAGGAGAGTGTTAGGTCCCGGGCTACTTGAGAAACCTTGACGTGGTGCCCGGGCTTAGACATGTTCTACACCGTAGGACATGTTGACTAATCTCTCAATTTTAAAATCAGTTTGAGGGTTTAGTGAGACCGCAGAGTGCACCTGTATTTGTTGTTGTTTTGTTATATTGTTATATTGATTATTACATCCGCACTTGTTACCTTGTGTGAGATGTCTATTGTGGTACTTGTGGTTCGCCGCGGGCATCCTCCACCGTATGCATTTTGCTGGGGATCGCCATTAGCAACGGGCCACAAGTGCAGGATTTGCTCCCCTATATATATGCACGACTGCATGTGGGTTTGAGCACCTCCTGCTAATGCCACCTTGTCTTTTTTGGTTTGTATATATTCCTCACAGTCCCCTTTATCAAACAAAGATGTGACTTGTAGGGTGTCATCCTGTCCAGGCGTTTTTTTTTTTATTAAAATAAATGTTATTGGGAGGAGTCAATTGAGAGTTATTATTTGACTAATAGGACATACCTACCATAGATATGCTGCTATGGGTCCCTTAGAAATAGAGGTCCCAGGTCTAGTTGGGCAGATATCCGTCTCCAGCAAAATTACTTTGTTAGAAAGTTAGAGGGTGGAAGGATGGAGTTGGCCTGTCAGCAATGCATAGGGCTTGGTCGGGGGAAACAGTGCCAGGTCCTTCTGTCCTGGGTAGAAAATCCTGGCATAATAAAGGGCATTTTGGCCAAAAGCTATCTCTCCTGAACCCCCCCATACACATGAACACTTGGTGAGATGGAGAGTGGAGTACACCACTGCCAAACATGCCTGGTAACTAACTGTTTATCTCCTGGGACAGAAGGATTGGAAATGCTAAAATCCCTCATGTGCATGATTTGCAGTGACGGACTGGGAACTTAATGTGGCCCTGGAAACAAACTAAAAGTGGCACCCTTTTGGAGTTGGGTCGAAATTGACAGAACGCGGGCCAACACGTATAGGCAGTCAACAAAATATTGTTGCACATTATACCACCCCAGCAGAGCCATATACCACAGTGCATCACAAAATAGTGTCCTGGAAGCACAAAATGCCTCCCCAAAAACTGCCACTCTGGGGTTGCCAGCCCCAGCTGCCACATTATGTTCTACTCCAGTTGCCTCAAGATGGCAATACAGTTGAATTCAGGAGGAGAGCATTACTTACCTGGTTGGCAGCCATAAGAAGGGTTCATGCAGCCCTCTGGGCATCGGCCAAATTTCCCTGAAGGTGTCTATGGTCAGTCTGCCCCTGATTATTTGGGTGGCTAGTCCCACGGAAATCATCAGGCTTGGCTATTTGTATGTCCATACTTTATGCCAGGCTATTGTTTGAGAGATACTATTTACACTATATAAATAAATAATTTAGTAATTTAATTATTGATGGTAACTACTGTGACAATGATTCAAATGGTAGCATGCCTCACACCTTTGATCCTAACAGATTGAAAAGCACAAATTGTTCTGAAACATAAACATCTGTTTTTATGGTAAGGCTACCCGCTTACTGACAAATTTTTACAAACTGCATTAATAAACAGTGTAAAGTTTAGGATCACAATCTTTTAACTTCATTGTCAAGCTGCATTTGGGATAAGAGTCAAGATAAACTAAGGTCTTTGCTCACATTCGCTGTAGGTCGGTAAACCAGTTGTTTAAAAAGGAAGTTCTCAGTCATCCTTATTTTTTTTGGACGACTATAGACTTGACTGTGTTTGCTGATAGCTTGAGCTCTGACTTGCTGGGGGCGATACAACTCTTTCCTCTTCAGCTCAGCTACCAGCGAGTGTAATGTGGAACACAAGCAAATATGTGTAAGGTTTTATGAAGCATGTGTGCTAAAGATGGAGCTGCTGCATTAGCTTCTATGGCAGGACACCGAATACGTTGTATCCTTGATCTCCTTGTAGTGCATTCATAAGATACCAGAGGTGACCATATGGACCGTCCTTTACATCAGCCTGCCAGCTGTTTAAATACATGACAAAAAGGACATTCTCCTTAGGGTGTCACCTTTTACACCCCCAGGAATAGGTGAATCTATCTCATGTTCTCTTGAGGTGAACACAATGTAAGGTAATGTATCATGTGCATGTGCTGCACAAACACCATTACCTGGAAGCTATTAGTACATGTCAATTACTGATTTGTACTTTTCTGTCAAATTTACCCTATCTTCATGATAAAAAGTTGGATAAATACTAGGAAAGTTTTAAATACTAAAAGAGGACCTGTCAGCACAAAATGCAGAGCAATCTGCAAGCAGAATGTTATAGAGCAGGAGGAGCTGAGCAGACTGATATATACCTTTATTGGAAAAGATTCAGTGCAAAGGAGCATTTACACGACTGTATCTATTTTGCGGTCCACAAACTGCGGATCCACAAGACACGGATTCCTGCCATGTGCATGCCCCACTTTCTGCCGGCCCCTATGGTAGAACTGCCTATTCTTATCCTCAAAATAAACAATAAGACCCGTTCTGTCATTTGTGGAATGGCCGCATGGATGTGGTCAGCATACAAATGACATTCGTGTGTTGTCTGCTTTTTTTGCGGCCCCCATAGAAATGAATGGGTCATTTTTTGCGAATTTTACGCAGTCCAGAACTGCGCTCTTGTGAATGCTCCCTCACTTGTCTTTTATACATTTATAGCCCTTTTCTAACTTATGAGCACACCCAGAACAGGTCTCAGTACACTGGGATCAATAGCATTCCCTATGAAAGGTGGATTATACTCCAACAGATTATCTGACAGATTTTCTGGCCAATCATTGGTCAGATGGCAGTTTACATACAGCTCTTTGTTATACACACCAACTATTGGCCTGATTGGACAGAAATTGGTCAGATAATCTGTTGGTGTAATACAGCCCTAAGTGAGTATACAGATATATCTGTCAGTCACTGAGAACACCTCCTCCCTTGTACTGATCTAAGTATACAGTCTTAAAGGGATTCTGTCAGCTAGGTTTAGCCTATAGAGCTGAGGACATGCGCTGCTAGATTGCTGCTAGCACATCCACAATATCCAGTCCTTATAGCTCCCAGTGCTTTTATTCAGTAAATAAAATGATTTTATATACATGCAAATGAGGCAAGGAGGAGATTTGGATGTGGGGTGGTGCTTGGCTCCTTCACAGTGGGCGTGGCTGGGCTCCTGAAACATTGGTAACAGCCCCTTGGACTCCTTACTTGCCTAATTTGCATATATATAAAATCATTTTTGAACTGAATAAAAGCACTCACAGCTATGGGGAAGGTATATTGCAGACCTACTAGTGGCAATCTAGCAGTGCATGTCCTCAGCTCTATAGGCTAAACCTAGCTGACAGAATCCCTTTAAGTTAGAATATTCTGAGATATAAAAAGTATAAATTACAAGTTATAAGTTTCCCACAAAACTATATAATATCAATCTGCTCAGCTCATCCTGCTCTATAATGTGCTGTCTACAGATTGCATTGCATTTAGTGGTGGCAGGTCCTCTTGTTTATCTGAGAGCTATTGATGGCATATCCTACCTACTATCAATGTCACATAGGTGCGGATCCTATACCTGGGACCAACTCCTGTATCCAGGGGCGTAGCTAAAGGCTCATGGGCCCTGGTGCAGGAATTCAGCTCGGGGCCCCCCTGCCCTTAGTACTTTGTGGCCAGATGCAGGGAAGGACATTACCTTTGTGCTGCCTAAGGCACAAATTGAAAAAATTACACCCCCCCCAAGCCAAATTCTTGACCTACCCCTTCCCTCCAGCTAGAAGTGTAACTTGACCAGCATGCACTTTCTATAATACCAATGTCTTCTTATGTGGTACAAGGGTCTTTGGGCCCCCTCAGGCTCCTGGGCTCGGTAGCGACTGCTACCTCTGCACCCCCTATAGCTACGCCCCTGCCTGTATCCAGAATAGACCCCTGAAGTGAAGGAGAACACATCACACGTGGGGCACGCTCCATGTTCACTTCTATGGGAACTGTGAAAATAGCAGAGAGAACACTGAAGTCCCATAGCAGTGAATAAGCTGGGACCCACACCAATTTGACATTGGTGGCATATCCTAGCGATGAATGTTTGAGATGTGAATAACACTTTAATAAGTCAATATTACAATATCTAATACAATCGTAATTCACTTGCTAAATGTACAGTAAATATATATATATATATATATATGTATATATATATTTTTTAACATACAGCTAGATGACAATCTGCATAAGGTGTTTTTCACTGACAACAGATAGCACTGGGGTGTAGGTGAACATGGATTAGGAATAAATATATATCTATTCTAAATTACTACAGTATATTTGGGGAAGAGACATGCCAAGTTTAGTTTTTGAAAGCATACACACAATACATGTCCCAATGCTTCCTGGTCCCTCACTGCGGCCCTCTTCCTGGTCCCTCTGAAGCATCTGTTGTTTTGTTCCGCAGGCCTGCAAAATATAGAGCATGTCCTATTACGGTATCCGTGTTTTGCAGATCTGCAATTTGTGGACCGCAAAACTTACGGTTGTGTAAATGCACCCTAAGGCTGAGTTTACATTTTGAGGTATTTGGTCAGTTATTTCAGTCAAAACCAGTAGTGAAGCCTACACAGAGTTAAAGTATAATGGAAAGAGCTGCATCTGTTCTATGTTTTTGAGCCGCAGCTGGTTTTGGCTGACAATAACTGATGGAAATAACTGAAATAAAATCAAATAACTGAAGTGTGAACTCCGCCTAACCCTTTTTTTTATTTATTTTTTTATTTATTTTAATTTTCGGGACAATATACCAGTCTAAATGGGCAAAATGCTCATTCATCAGATGAAGCTGTCGTTGGTGCAGGCACACCAATTATCATTCCTGGGCAGCAGATCATGCAGTCTAAACAGTGATCTACTGCCCAGAAACCATGTAGATGTAAGGCTACTTTCACACTCGCGTTTGGTGCGGATCCGTCATGAATCTGCACACACGGATCCGTTCAGATAATACGACCGCCTGCATCCGTTCAGAACAGATCCGTTTGTATTATCTTTAACATAGTCAAAACGGATCCGTCTTGAACACCATTGAAAGTCAATGGGGGACGGATCAATTTTCTATTGTGCCAGATTGTGCCAGTGAAAATGGATCAGATTCGTCAGACGGACAACAAAACGCTGCAAGCAGCGTTTTGATGTCCGCCTCCAAAGCGGAATAGAGGCGAAACAGAGCCAAACGGAGGCAAACTGATGCATTCTGAGTGGATCCTAATCCATTCAGAATGCATTAAGGGCAAAACTGATCCGTTTTGGACCGCTTGTGAGAGCCCTGAACGGATCTCACAAACGGAAACCGAAACGCCAGTGTGAAAGTAGCTTAAAAGAATCTTTCCTATACAGTAGCCTGAGCTTCGCCTCCACTGAACGAGCAGCCAACTGTCGGGAAGGACAACAATCTGCTGCTCCTCGGACAATAGACTGACACTTTGTGTTCTGTAGATAACTTTTCAGCCGTCATCTTATAATTACAGGCAGGATTAGAATGAATAACACTGTTTATAGATAACACAGAATCTATAATTCACCATAATGGATGGTCACAGCTCCCTCATCACTACACAATGACCTCTGCACAGGTCACAAAGCATATCTAGATAACTCTTCCAAAGAAGGCAATGAATCATCTCCAGAGTTGTGTTGAGCGCGAATATTCAAAAAGCACATTTTTATCGCGAATATCAGCACTTCAAGAATTTGCAAATATTTTGAATATAGTGCTATATATTTGGAATTTTTATTTTGAGTTGTTTTTTTTAACAGTACACATCAGGTTATCATCCCTCCGTTCTTCTAGATGGGGGCCAATGAGAAGGCTTTGTCACAGCTTAGCAACATCCCTAGCAACCAATAGAAAAGTTGCCTACCCTTTACTATATAAAAAGAACCTCCCCAGCGAAAAAATTTACGAATTCTCGAATATATGACGAACATTCTAAAAAATATTAGCCAAATATTGCAAATTCGAATATTGCCCCTGCCACTCATCACCACTCAAGAGTACATGTTCCTATCCAGAAGGCTGATGTAAGGCAAATCTCAGATGCAAATTCGGCAAGATGGCTGCCCCCGTAATCATGTACAGGAAATAAAATGTAACCCCTTAGTGATCAGCCTGTTTTGGGTCTTAATGCGTTTTTTCCATCACTGTATCCCATGACCCATAACTTTTTTATTTTTCTTTCTATGGAGCTGTGTGAGGACGACTTGTAGTTTTCATTAGTATCCCTTTTTTGATTGCTTTTGAATCCATTTTATTGGTGGCAAATAAGCAGCGTTACATGATAATTGTGTAATGCGGATCACTATGGACGTGGCAATACCAAATATGTGGAGGGGATTTTATTTTTACATTTTTTTTCATATAATTTTTTAAAACCTTTTTATTTTTACATTTAATAAAACTTTTTTTTACTTTTTTTAACCATTTAATGTCCCACAAGGGGACTTTAAATGGATTATGTCACTTACTCAGCTGTTAACATTGGTTTAATTACATTTCACTGTAAATATCAGAATAAAGCAATACGGTACAGAAGCCCATATGTATACAGAGAAATAATCAGCATATAAACTCATGAATGTGACTGTATTATGGGTCTATACAACCTCAGCCTTATTATGGCACCCATAGAAGCGTATATGGCATGTTCCGTAAGATGACATATCATGGCCATGAGAAGGCTGTAGCGCTACTGCACCGATCAGATACTGATGACTTAGGCTACTTTCACACTGGCATTTCTGGGTCCGCTTGTAAGATCCGTCTCTCACAAGCGGCCCAAAATGGATCAGTTAAGCCCCAATGCATTCTGAATGGATAAGGATCCGTTCAGAATGCATCAAGTTGGCTGCGTTTGGTCTCTGTTGTGTTTTTTAGACAGTCACTAGAAAACAGCTTGCACCTTTTTGGTGACTGTCTGACGATGCGGAGCCACACCGATCCGTCTTGACTTACAATGTAAGGCAATGGGGACAGATCCGTTTTTAACTGACAAAATATGGTGCAATTGAAAACAGATCCATCCCCCATTGACTTTCAATGTAAGTCAAGACGGATCTAAGAAAAGATACTGTACCTGTGGGAAACTTAAAATCTGTTAATATTGCCAGCTCAACTCAGTGTCCCAATAATTGATTACTGAGAAATCCATGTGATCTGGATCAAAATCTGTGCATGTGAGGATGAGGCCACATGTTCACATGAGGTTTTTGGACATACATGGCTACATTTTTATATGTTTCACTTGTAAATTGCGTATGGTATCACAAACTCATCTCAACTGCAGCCTGCCTTTTCATGGGATCAAGATATCCTTTTCTAGCTGTTCTCTGAATTATTTATCTGCTGAAAGATTAATTATATATATATATAGAGAGGTGACCAAGTAACCAATTGTCACTCTGGCTAAGTTCCAAAGATGGGCGCCAGACTGCAGGAGGCGCTGGCCGCTGGCGCAAAAAAAACATTTATTCACTGTGTTTTTCCATTTTCCCTCTGCCACACTGCGCAGTGCCGAAGAGTGAGGAGCGGTTTAGGAACGCGCGCCCTGATCACCAGGGCGTGCATGGCAGTATGGCTCTTCACTGATAGGCTCCGCCCACCTCCCAGGCGGGAAAGACAGTGGTCTGGACAGTGGTCCAGACTTCAGACACCACAGGCAGCCTCAAAGCGGCACTGATAGTGCCCACCCCATAGCTGAGTGTTAGGTATGGGGTGGGCAGTCAGTATATGAATAATGAAGGGCTAATACAGTGAAGTGCCATGAGAGCCAGGCCAAGTCCACCAAGCAGGTGGCAGTCAGGGTGCTGGTGAAGGATAACCAGGGATACTGAGACAGTACTGCCTCTGGGATGCCATTTGCCCATCTCTGCTGTCAATATACAGTATACTAGGCCTTCCCTGGTATATGGACAGCAGACATGGGCAGATGGCATCCCAGAGGCAGTACTGTCTCTGGTCATCCTTCACCAGCACCCTGACTGCCACAGTGCCACACTGCCTCCTGCTTGGACTGGCTCTCATGGCACTTCACTTCACTGCCTGCTGCTAGGCCTATCAGCTTCCCCTTGGTCTTTTATCTCCTGTTTTAGAACCAAGTTTTGATCTGGGTCCCTGTGAGCTTCAGGTCTGCCCTCTCAGTCTCAGGTCCAGACAAGTATCTCTGCAGACAGTCACTGACCAAGTCCCTCTTAAGCTCACCCTGAGCAACTGAGCTGAGGCACAATTTTAATAAACTAAACAGTGCCTGGCCTGCGGACCACTAACTGCAGACCAGTTAGGGAGTGAGGGCAGCAGTAGTTGTATTTCTTCAGTTACGATTGCCTGCTGCCTGGAGAGGTAAGTTTTGTGGGGAAAATGTGTCTCAGCCCAGCTTCAGGAGAAGTCATACTGGACCAGTATTAATAATGGAGGATTATTATTGTGGAGGCCTAGGTGGAATATGCACAGTGAGTAGTACTAGAACTATTCTTTCCCATAGGCCTATTGTGCAGCAGATTCCACTTAGGCCCCCACAGTAATAATCATTTGTATTAATCCATTGTTAGTCCTCATTAGGCCCCATGCCCCAGCCAGGCCTCACTGAGAATCTCAGAGGGCAATTTACATAAATAATACATTAATAATAAAGAAGGGGCCAATACATTAATAACAAAGAGGAGGCCATTATATTAATAAAAAAGAGTGGACCATTATATTAATAAAAAAAGACGGGGCCATTATATTAATAATACTAATACAGAGGGGGTCATTATAATTTACAGGGGGAATAATATTATGGGGGATGGGGGACTATCTGTATAGCTCTAGCACAGTATTGGGGATGACAGTGTTGAGACACCAGGAAGAAGAGGATGATAGTAAAGTGAGGAACCTAAAAAAAATTCTGTGAAATTCTGCAGAGATGAGAAGCGGCTGAAAGAAGGTATTATGGCGGTCTGATCTCCGAATGAAGATGTTGAGGAACGTATATATCACACGAGACGTCACAGCATGTAACAGATATGGTGGTGTATTCTCCTGTATATAATAATGTCCATCTACATATCTGTTTCATGGTAGGGTTGGGGGAGGAGATTAAGAATTTGGCCCACCCTGTCGCATCCTGACCCCAGACTTCAGGTCACACTGTGTGAATTCTGGGGGCTCACACCCATCTACTACATTATCTGTACAGTTATCACTGTGTTATATGTGGTATTACATAGGACTGCAGGTGACATCTACTACATTATCTGTACACAGAGAGTTATCACTGTGTTATATGAGGTGTTACATAGGACTGCAGGTGATATCTACTGCATTATCTGTATTCAGAGAGTTATCACTGTTATCTGAGGTGTTACATAGGACTGCAGGTGACATCTACTACATTATCTGTACACGGAGAGTTATCACTGTTATCTGTGGTCTTACATAGGACTGCAGGTGATATCTTCTACATTATCTGTACTCAGAGAGTTATCACTGTATTATCTGAGGTGTTTCATAGGACTGCAGGTGAATCTACTACATTATCTGTACATGGAAAGTCATCACTGTTATCTGTGGTGTTACATAGAACTGCTAGTGATCTACTACAGTATCTGTTAAAAGGGGCGTGCCCAAAGGCTGGGGAGGGGGCACAATTTATGGCTTGCCCTGGGTGCTGACAATCCACACTACGCCACTGCTGATGGGAGAAAGTTCCAAAATGTCAGTTTGCAGAAAAGCACCTAAAGGACTCTCAGACTGTAAGAAAAAAAAATCTCTCTAGTCTAATAAATACAAGATTGAACCTTTTGGTGTAATGTCTGGAGGAAATCTGCCACTGCTCATCAACTGCTCAAAAGTGTTGGGCGCAAATATTTGAATTTTGAATATTAATCGCGAATATCAGCAGTTTGAGAATTTGTGAATATTTAGAATATAGTGATATATATTCGTAATTTTGAATATTCTACTGTAGATTTTTTTTCATCAGTAACCTCCCTTCTTGCTTGTGGGCCAATGAGAAGGCTGCAATGTCTTTGTCTGAGCTTAGCAACATCCCTAGCAACCAATAGGAAAGCTGCCTACCCCTTACTACAAACCGGATTCTCAAAAAGTTGGGACACTAAACAAATTGTGAATAAAAACTGAATGCAATGATGTGGAGATGGCAAATGTCAATATTTTATTTGTAATAGAACGTAGGTGACAGATCAAACGTTTAATCTGAGTAAATGTATAATTTTAAAGGAAAAATACATTGATTCAAATTTTCACGGTGTCAACAAATCCCCAAAAAGTTGGGACAAGTAGCAATAAGAGGCTGGAAAAAGTAAATTTGAGCATAACGAAGAGCTGGAAGACCAATTAACACTAATTAGGTCAATTGGCAACATGATTGGGTATAAAAAGAGCTTCTCAGAGTGGCAGTGTCTCTCAGAAGCCAAGATGGGTAGAGGATCACCAATTCCCACAATGTTGCGCAGAAAGATAGTGAAGCAATATCAGAAAGGTGTTACCCAGCTAAAAATTGCAAAGACTTTGCATCTATCATCATCAACTGTGCATAACATCATCCGAAGATTCAGAGAATCTGGAACAATCTCTGTGCGTAAGGGTCAAGACCGTAAAACCATACTGGATGCCCGTGATCTCCAGGCCCTTAAACAACCCTGCACCACAAACAGGAATGCTACTGTAAAGGAAATCACAGAATGGGCTCAGGAATACTTCCAGAAACCATTGTCAGTGAACACAATCCACCGTGCCATCCGCCATTGCCAGCTGAAACTCTACAATGCAAAGAAGAAGCCATTTATAAGCAAGATCCACAAGCTCAGGCGTTTTCACTGGGCCAGGGATCATTTAAAATGGAGTGTGGCAAAATGGAAGACTGTTCTGTGGTCAGACGAGTCACGATTCGAAGTTCTTTTTGGAAATCTGGGACGCCATGTCATCCGGACCAAAGAGGACAAGGACAACCCAAGTTGGTATCAACGCTCAGTTCAGAAGCCTGCATCTCTGATGGTATGTGGTTGCATGAGTGCGTGTGGCATGGGCAGCTTGCATGTCTGGAAAGGTACCATCAATGCAGAAAAATATATTCAGGTTCTAGAACAACTTATGCTCCCATCCAGACGTCATCTCTTTCAGGGAAGACCCTGCATTTTTCAACAAGATAATGCCAGACCACATTCTGCATCAATCACAACATCATGGCTGCGTAGGAGAAGGGTCCGGGTACTGAAATGGCCAGTCTGCAGTCCTATAGAGAACATTTGGCGCATCATAAAGAGGAAGGTGCAACATAGAAGGCCCAAGACGATTGAACAGTTAGAGGCCTGTATTAGACAAGAATGGGAGAGCATTCCTATTTCTAAACTTGAGAAACTGGTCTCCTCGGTCCCCAGATGTCTGTTGAGTGTTGTAAGAAGAAGGGGAGATGCCACACAGTGGTGAAAATGGCCTTGTCCCAACTTTTTGGGGATTTGTTGACACCATGAAATTCTGATTCAACATATTTTTCCCTTAAAATTGTACATTTTCTGAGTTTAAACTTTTGTTCCGTGATTTATGTTCTATTCTGAATAAAATATTAGAAGTTGGCACCTCCACATCATTGCATTCAGTTTTTATTCACGATTTGTATAGTGTCCCAACTTTTTGGGAATCCGGTTTGTATATAAGAACCTCCCCAGCAGCCATTTTTCTACAGTTTTTTAAAGTTTTGAGAGAGAGAGCAGTGTCATTGCTGTGCATAGATAGATACACAGATAGATAGATAGATAGATAGATAGATAGATAGATAGATAGATAGATAGATAGTTTATATATAATACAGATAGTAGGAGATAGTCAGTGTAGGTTATATACTGATATAGTGTAGCTGGTAGGTCCCAGTGCAGGGTGTTAGGTAGTGTCATTGCTGTGCTCTGTACTTTCCACATTACATTAGATAGATAGTTATATACCTTATATATATAATGCAGATAGTGGGAGATAGTCAGTGTAGGTTATATCCTGATATAGTGTAGCTGGTAGGTTCCAGTGCAGGGCGTTAGGTAGTGTCATTGCTGTGCTCTGTGCTTTCCACATTACATTAGATAGATAGTTATATAGCTTATATATATAATACAGATAGTGGGAGATAGTCAGTGTAGGTTATATCCTGATATAGTGTAGCTGATAGGTTCCAGTGCAGGGTGTTAGATAGTGTCATTGCTGTGCTCTGTACTTTCCACATTACATTAGATAGATAGTTATATAGCTTATATATATAATACAGATAGTGGGCGATAGTCAGTGTAGGTTATATCCTGATATAGTGTAGCTGGTAAGTTCCAGTGCAGGGTGTTAGATAGTGTCATTGCTGTGCTCTGTGCTTTCCACATTACATTAGATAGATAGTTATATAGCTTATATATATAATACAGATAGTTAGTGGGAGATAGTCAGTGTAGGTTATATCCTGATATAGTGTAGCTGGTAGGTTCCAGTGCAGGGTGTTAGGTAGTGTCATTGCTGTGCTCTGTACTTTCCACATTACATTAGATAGATAGTTATATAGCTTATATATATAATACAGATAGTTAGTGGGAGATAGTCAGTGTAGGTTATATCCTGATATAGTGTAGCTGGTAGGTTCCAGTGCAGGGTGTTAGGTAGTGTCATTGCTGTGCTCTGTGCTTTCCACATTACATTAGATAGATAGTTATATAGCTTATATATATAATACAGATAGTGGGAGATAGTCAGTGTAGGTTATATCCTGATACAGTGTAGCTGGTAGGTTCCAGTGCAGGGTGTTAGGTAGTGTCATTACTGTGCTCTGTACTTTCCACATTACATTAGATAGATAGTTATATAGCTTATATATATACAGGTAGTTAGTGGGAGATAGTCAGTGTAGGTTATATCCTGATATAGTGTAGCTGATAGGTTCCAGTGCAGGGTGTTAGATAGTGTCATTGCTGTGCTCTGTACTTTCCACATTACATTAGATAGATAGTTATATAGCTTATATATATAATACAAATAGTTAGTGGGAGATAGTCAGTGTAGGTTATATCCTGATATAGTGTAGCTGGTAGGTTCCAGTGCAGGGTGTTAGGTAGTGTCATTGCTGTGCTCTGTACTTTCCACATTACATTAGATAGATAGTTATATAGCTTATATATATAATACAGATAGTAGTGGGAGATAGTCAGTGTAGGTTATATCCTGATATAGTGTAGCTGGTAGGTTCCAGTGCAGGGTGTTAGGTAGTGTCATTGCTGTGCTCTGTACTTTCCACATTATATTAAATAGATAGTTATATAGCTTATATATATAATACAGATAGTGGGAGATAGTCAGTGTAGGTTATATCCTGAAATGTGTAGCTGGTAGGTTCCAGTGCAGGGTGTTAGGTAGTGTCATTGCTGTGCTCTGTACTTTCCACACTACATTAGATAGATAGTTATATAGCTTATATATATAATACAGATAGTTAGTGGGAGATAGTCAGTGTAGGTTATATCCTGATATAGTGTAGCTGGTAGGTTCCAGTGCAGGGTGTTAGGTAGTGTCATTGCTGTGCTCTGTACTTTCCACATTACATTAGATAGATAGTTATATAGCTTATATATATAATACAGATAGTGGGAGATAGTCAGTGTAGGTTATATCCTGATATAGTGTAGCTGGTAGGTTCCAGTGCAGGGTGTTAGGTAGTGTCATTGCTGTGCTCTGTGCTTTCCACATTACATTAGATAGATAGTTATATAGCTTATATATATAATACAGATAGTGGGAGATAGTCAGTGTAGGTTATATCCTGATATAGTGTAGCTGGTAGGTTCCAGTGCAGGGTGTTAGGTAGTGTCATTGCTGTGCTCTGTACTTTCCACACTACATTAGATAGATAGTTATATAGCTTATATATATAATACAGATAGTTAGTGGGAGATAGTCAGTGTAGGTTATATCCTGATATAGTGTAGCTGGTAGGTTCCAGTGCAGGGTGTTAGGTAGTGTCATTGCTGTGCTCTGTACTTTCCACATTACATTAGATAGATAGTTATATAGCTTATATATATAATACAGATAGTGGGAGATAGTCAGTGTAGGTTATATCCTGATATAGTGTAGCTGGTAGGTTCCAGTGCAGGGTGTTAGGTAGTGTCATTGCTGTGCTCTGTACTTTCCACATTACATTAGATAGATAGTTATATAGCTTATATATATAATACAGATAGTGGGAGATAGTCAGTGTAGGTTATATCCTGATATAGTGTAGCTGGTAGGTTCCAGTGCAGGGTGTTAGGTAGTGTCATTGCTGTGCTCTGTACTTTCCACATTACATTAGATAGATAGTTATATAGCTTATATATATATAATACAGATAGTGGGAGATAGTCAGTGTAGGTTATATCCTGATATAGTGTAGCTGGTAGGTTCCAGTGCAGGGTGTTAGGTAGTGTCATTGCTGTGCTCTGTGCTTTCCACATTACATTAGATAGATAGTTATATAGCTTATATATATAATACAGATAGTTAGTGGGAGATAGTCAGTGTAGGTTATATCCTGATATAGTGTAGCTGGTAGGTTCCAGTGCAGGGTGTTAGGTAGTGTCATTGCTGTGCTCTGTACTTTCCACATTACATTAGATAGATAGTTATATAGCTTATATATATAATACAGATAGTGGAAGATAGTCAGTGTAGGTTATATACTGATATAGTGTAGCTGGTAGGTTCCAGTGCAGGGTGTTAGGTAGTGTCATTGCTGTGCTCTGTGCTTTCCACATTACATTAGATAGATAGTTATATAGCTTATATATATAATACAGATAGTGGGAGATAGTCAGTGTAGGGTATATCCTGATATAGTGTAGCTGATAGGTTCCAGTGCAGGGTGTTAGGTAGTGTCATTGCTATGCTCTGTACTTTCCACATTACATTAGATAGATAGTTATATAGCTTATATATATATAATACAGATAGTGGGAGATAGTCAGTGTAGGTTATATCCTGATATAGTGTAGCTGGTAGGTTCCAGTGCAGGGTGTTAGGTAGTGTCATTGCTGATGCTCTGTACTTTCCACATTACATTAGATAGATAGTTATATAGCTTATATATATAATACAGATAGTGGGAGATAGTCAGTGTAGGTTATATCCTGATATAGTGTAGCTGGTAGGTCCAGTGCAGGGTGTTAGGTAGTGTCATTGCTGTGCTCTGTACTTTCCACATTACATTAGATAGATAGTTATATAGCTTATATATATAATACAGATAGTGGGAGATAGTCAGTGTAGGTTATATCCTGATATAGTGTAGCTGGTAGGTTCCAGTGCAGGGTGTTAGGTAGTGTCATTGCTGTGCTCTGTACTTTCCACACTACATTAGATAGATAGTTATATAGCTTATATATATAATACAGATAGTTAGTGGGAGATAGTCAGTGTAGGTTATATCCTGATATAGTGTAGCTGGTAGGTTCCAGTGCAGGGTGTTAGGTAGTGTCATTGCTGTGCTCTGTACTTTCCACATTACATTAGATAGATAGTTATATAGCTTATATATATAATACAGATAGTGGGAGATAGTCAGTGTAGGTTATATCCTGATATAGTGTAGCTGGTAGGTTCCAGTGCAGGGTGTTAGGTAGTGTCATTGCTGTGCTCTGTACTTTCCACATTACATTAGATAGATAGTTATATAGCTTATATATATAATACAGATAGTGGGAGATAGTCAGTGTAGGTTATATCCTGATATAGTGTAGCTGATAGGGTCCAGTGCAGGGTGTTAGGTAGTGTCATTGCTGTGCTCTGTACTTTCCACATTACATTAGATAGATAGTTATATAGCTTATATATATAATACAGATAGTGGGAGATAGTCAGTGTAGGTTATATCCTGATATAGTGTAGCTGGTAGGTTCCAGTGCAGGGTGTTAGGTAGTGTCATTGCTGTGCTCTGTACTTTCCACATTACATTAGATAGATAGTTATATAGCTTATATATATAATACAGATAGTGGGAGATAGTCAGTGTAGGTTATATCCTGATATAGTGTAGCTGGTAGGTTCCAGTGCAGGGTGTTAGGTAGTGTCATTGCTGTGCTCTGTACTTTCCACATTACATTAGATAGATAGTTATATAGCTTATATATATAATACAGATAGTGGGAGATAGTCAGTGTAGGTTATATCCTGATATAGTGTAGCTGGTAGGTTCTAGTGCAGGGTGTTAGGTAGTGTCATTGCTGTGCTCTGTACTTTCCACACTACATTAGATAGATAGTTATATAGCTTATATATATAATACAGATAGTGGGAGATAGTCAGTGTAGGTAATATCCTGATATAGTGTAGCTGGTTCCAGTGCAGGGTGTTAGGTAGTGTCATTGCTGTGCTCTGTACTTTCCACATTACATTAGATAGATAGTTATATAGCTTATATATATAATACTGATAGTGGGAGATAGTCAGTGTAGGTTATATCCTGATATAGTGTAGCTGGTAGGTTCCAGTGCAGGGTGTTAGGTAGTGTCATTGCTGTGCTCTGTACTTTCCACATTACATTAGATAGATAGTTATATAGCTTATATATATAATACAGATAGTTAGTGGGAGATAGTCAGTGTAGGTTATATCCTGATATAGTGTAGCTGGTAGGTTCCTGTGCAGGGTGTTAGGTAGTGTCATTGCTGTGCTCTGTACTTTCCACATTACATTAGATAGATAGTTATATAGCTTATATATATAATACAGATAGTGGGAGATAGTCAGTGTAGGTTATATCCTGATATAGTGTAGCTGGTAGGTTCCTGTGCAGGGTGTTAGGTAGTGTCATTGCTGTGCTCTGTGCTTTCCATACTACATTAGATAGATAGTTATATAGTTTATATATATAATACAGATAGTTAGTGGGAGATAGTCAGTGTAGGTTATATCCTGATATAGTGTAGCTGGTAGGTTACAGTGCAGGGTGTTAGGTAGTGTCATTGCTGTGCCCTGTACTTTCCACATTACATTAGATAGATAGTTATATAGCTTATATATATAATACAGATAGTGGGAGATAGTCAGTGTAGGTTATATCCTGATATAGTGTAGCTGGTAGGTTCCTGTGCAGGGTGTTAGGTAGTGTCATTGCTGTGCCCTGTACTTTCCACATTACATTAGATGGATAGTTATATAGCTTATATATATAATACAGATAGTGGGAGATAGTCAGTGTAGGTTATATCCTGATATAGTGTAGCTGGTAGGTTCCAGTACAGGGTGTTAGGTAGTGTCATTGCTGTGCTCTGTACTTTCCACATTACATTAGATAGATAGTTATATAGCTTATATATATAATACAGATAGTTAGTGGGAGATAGTCAGTGTAGGTTATAGACTGATATAGTGTAGCTGGTAGGTTCCAGTGCAGGGTGTTAGGTAGTGTCATTGCTATGCTCTGTACTTTCCACATTACATTAGATAGATAGTTATATAGCTTATATATATAATACAGATAGTGGGAGATAGTCAGTGTAGGTTATATCCTGATATAGTATAGCTGGTAGGTTCCTGTGCAGGGTGTTAGGTAGTGTCATTGCTGTGCTCTATACTTTCCACATTACATTAGATAGATAGTTATATAGCTTATATATATAATACAGATAGTTAGTGGGAGATAGTCAGTGTAGGGTATATCCTGATATAGTGTTGCTGGTAGGTTCCAGTGCAGGGTGTTAGGTAGTGTCATTGCTGTGCTCTGTACTTTCCACATTACATTAGATAGATAGGTATATAGCTTATATATACACTCACCTAAAGAATTATTAGGAGCACCTGTTCTATTTCTCATTAATGCGATTATCTAGTCAACCAATCACATGGCAGTTGCTTCAATGCATGTAGGGTTGTGGTCCTGGTCAAGACAATCTCCTGAACTCCAAACTGAATGTCAGAATGGGAAAGAAAGGTGATTTAAGCACTTTTGAGCGTGGCATGGTTGTTGGTGCCAGACGGGCCAGTATGAGTATTTCACAATCTGCTCAGTTACTGGGATTTTCATGCACAACCATTTCTAGGGTTTACAAAGAATGGTGTGAAAAGGGAAAAACATCCAGTATGCGGCAGTCCTGTGGGCGAAAATGCCTTGTTGAAGCTAGAGGTCCGACTGATTCAAGGAGAATGGGCCGACTGATTCAAGCTGATAGAAGAGCAACGTTGACTGAAATAACCACTCGTTACAACCGAGGTATGCAGCAAAGCATTTGTGAAGCCACAACACGCACAACCTTGAGGCGGATGGGCTACAATAGCAGAAGACCCCACCGGGTACCACTGATCTCCACTACAAATAGGAAAAAGAGGCTACAATTTGCACGAGCTCACCAAGATTGGAGTGTTGAAGACTGGAAAAATGTTGCCTGGTCTTGAGTCTCGATTTCTGTTGAGACATACAAACGGTATGATATTTGGTGTAAACAGAATGAAAACATATATCCATCATGCCTTGTTACCACTGTGCAGGCTGGTGGTGGTGGTGTAATGGTGTGGGGGATGTTTTCTGGGCACACTTTAGGCCCCTTAGTGCCAATTGGCCATCGTTTAAATGCCACGGGCTACCTGAGCATTGTTTCTGACCATGTCCATCCCTTCATGACCACCATGTACCCATCCTCTGATGGCTACTTCCAGCAGAATAATACACCATGTCACAAAGCTCGAATAATTTCAAATTGGTTTCTTGAACATGACAATTAGTTCAATGTACTAAAATGGCCCCCACAGTCACCAGATCTCAACCCAATAGAGCATCTTTGAGATGTGGTGGAATGGGAGTTTCGTGCCCTGGATGTGCATCCCTCAAATCTCCATCAACTGCAAGATGCTATCCTATCAATATGGGCCAACATTTCTAAAGAATGCTATGAGCACCTTTTTGAATCAATGGCACATAGAATTAAGGCCGTTCTGAAGGCAAAAGGGGGTCAAACACCGTATTAGTATGGTGTTCCTAATAATTCTTTAAGTGTGTGTATAATACAGATAGTGGGAGATAGTCAGTGTAGGTTATATCCTGATATAGTGTAGCTGGTAGGTTCCAGTACAGGGTGTTAGGTAGTGTCATTGCTGTGCTCTGTGCATTCCACATTACATTAGATAGATAGTTATATACCTTATATATATATACAGATAGTGGGAGATAGTCAGTGTAGGTTATATCCTGATACAGTGTAGCTGTTCCAGTGCAGGGTGATAGGAATTACTGTTTGTGTGCTGTCCATACATACATGCTACAGACATAGTGATGTCACAACAATACATAGTGCACCAGTAATATGTAATATGTAGTCAGACCTGCTAAAATATGAAGTTTCACGTATTGCGCCAAAATATTCGCATCATTAGTGCCGATTAGAGCAACTGCAAATATATTGGAGCACTCTAACTGCATATAAAACCATTTTTAATGTTTTGCTTTGCCAACCATTTTCTCCAGTCTCAGAAAACTTCTAGCAGCTTGGAAAATGTAGCAAAAGTGACCCACGCCTGTTTTGCGCGCACATTACACAAATATTACATTGTCGATTTTTCGCAATTAAGAAATAATCTCAAATTTGCGAATATATGATGAAAATGTGCCTAAATATTTGTGAAATATTGCAAATTATAATATAGCTCCTGCTGCTCATCACTACTGCTAATTACCATGCACACATGGTGTGGCAGTATCATGATGTGGGGTTGTTTCTCGTGGCTGAGACAGGAAGAAATGTCAGCAGTGAGGGAAAGCTAAATGGAGCAAAGTACAGACATTTTCTTAATAAAACCTGATCCAGTGTGAACTGGACCTCAGACTGGACCAAACATTTACCTTCCTACTTGACAGGGACCCTCAGAACACAGCCAAACAACACAGGATTGGCCTAGGGACAACTATTTGAATGACTATGAGTGGCCCAGCCCATATCCTGCTTTTAACCCAATCGAACATCTCTGGAGATACCTAAAAATGGCTGTTCGCTGAGGGCTCCCTTACAGTCTGAAAGAGATTAAGAGGATCTGCAGAGAAGAATGGCAGAGAATACCCAAATCCAGGTGTGCAAACCATGTGGCATCATACCAAGACTGAAGCTGAAATAATTGCCAATGGTGCTTCAACTAAGTACTAACCATAGGGTCTGAATACTTATGACAAGTGCAAGATTTTAGTTTTTACTTCACAATAAATTAGCAAAGATTCCTAACATTCTGTTTTCACTTTTATTTTTAGGGGGATTGAGTGCAGAATGATGGGGAGAAAAAAACATTTTGTTTTATTTTCCAAATACATTGCAGCAGAGAGGATTTTCTTAGAATATAGTACAGCAATATAGCTTATTAACAACTATAAAAAAAATTGTGAGGCATTTCCTAGCTCACTATCATACATTATGTGTAATGAAAGATTGCAATACCAGTACCTGGAATTATGAAGTCTCAAATGGAAAAAAAGTAAATTTTAGGTATCATGGTTTAGCATTTGGCTTGGTTTGTAGAGCCCTGCGATATTTCCCCAAAGGTAGACAGGACTGAAGATCCCTTACTATCTTCTAGGCTGTGGCTGAAACCTATGCTGACCAAGACAACCAAGGCACAGACAGGCTGCATAAGAAATACTGATAAGAGAAAAAACTCAGTATTTGGTAATTAGAGAATTTCCATCACAAGGTCCTGAGTAGTGCTACTTGGTTGTCATGTTGTTATGCCAACACAGACTTTAGCTGCAGCTTAGAGGAACCAAGGAGATCTCTTTGATAACTGTGTTGACTTTAGTCAAACTTTGGAAACAAGTAGTGCTCACTGCTCCATAATGTTGGCCAGCTGAAGTTCCACTTTAAGAAAATATCAATGACACTTTTTCTCTACATAAAAAAAGACTATAATGCAAAAATGTGTAGAAGTCTGCCAGATGTTGAAATGATGCAACTCAACCCTAAAATAACTGAAAACTGAAACTAGTCATGAAATGTATGCCTCTGGTTTATATAGAGACGGCCTCTATAGAGACTGTTACTAATTATCTGCTGAAATGCTTATCAGTTAGATAGTCTAACATTAAATATAATAATACACATCTGTGAGCTTTTTTTTCCAGAAAATAAAGAGTTGATGATTAAATAAATAAATCAGGTCACTCTCAGCAACTGGATCGGTTTCTTTCCAAGTGACGGATTCAATTTAAGCCCAGGTGTTGTTATATCACAGCTGGTGGATTTTAGCCTTTGCAAGTTGAAAAACAGGGAAAAAAGGAAATTATAAGGGCAAGTTTTAAAGGTAAAGGCCACCTTTGGTGGAACACAAATCTGTTTTACTAATGGTTATATACACACAGGTGCAAAACAAAAGGTTTGCACATGGCTTTCAGACACTTAGACACAAGTCTTAAAATGTCAATCTGAAGCCATAACGATGTTGGGTGGAGTTTTACTAGCATAAACTACTAGTCTGGATTACCTAATAAAATATCTAAAAGCTGAAGGTATATATATATAACATCATTCTATGTTACATGAGCCACAATAGCATCAGCAGAAGCAAACATCTAAAAAATCTGAAACAAAGATTGCGCCAAGCACAACAGTGATCTCAAAGACTAGTATAAAAGCATCATAGTACTAACTTTAAACAATGTAGGTTATCCTTTGAGGTCTTCAAAGACTAGCAAATAATGATATTCGTGAATGGAACTGTAGGTCATGCTTGAAGTATCAAGAGAATAACACGGTATATAAGACAAAAGGCAGGAGTCATCAAAGTATAATCACGTGCAGTGTGGGACAACCTACAAAATAATGGTGTAACATTAGCATGTGTGCTTAATATCATGCATGCTGCTGCCTGAGCACTCAAGCACATGAAAGCATATTATGAAGTTTTCTAGAAATGTACCATGAAACTTGATTTTTTTTTGTCCTAGCTAATTTTAGTTACCCATAGACATGCCAGTTTTAACAGCAGATTTTGTTTTGTTCAGAAGGATCTGCGGACATTCTGAAATATATGGACTTTGGCAGAACCAAGTGGTCATCTAATCATCCATCATCCATCCAAGGAGAAACCAAAGAGACATTTTTTCCTGTTATTGATATAATAGATTATCCATGGTGCCACACCAACATTTTGACAAAAGAGACCGTTTTCTACTGGCTACCTGCCTCAGCTACTATTCTGATGCTGTTACCTGCCTGATGCCAAACATCTGATGCCAAGTGCTCCTTCTTTCATGCACCATCTTCAGCGGGTACTAGTATTGCCACCCACCTCCACATTGTCACCTTGCCACTCCTCTATGACCTCCTGGTGCTGCCATATTTACACTATGTCACCATGCCACTCTGTTGTATCATGCTGCTGCCATGTCCACACAATGTCACAGTGCCACTCTGTTGTATCATGCTCCTGCTGCCATCTCCACACTATGTAACCTGGCCACTCACTGGCCTCCACATACTGCTGCCAACTACATACTCTGTGATTGTGCCATTCGGTGGCCTCCGCATATTGCTTCCACCTCCACACTGTCACTGTGCCACTCTGTGGCCTTCTGATGCTGCTGCCACCTCCAGACTTTGTCATTGGGCCACTGTGTGGTCTCCTCATGCTGCTTTCACCTCACAACTCTATCATAGGGACCCTCTGTGGACTTCACATGCTGTTCACACCCTCCCCACTTCATGACTGGGCCACTATTTTGGCTTTTGGCCTGCCTGACATCATCATTTATTTGACCTTTCTTCTGATCTGTTAGAAGGAAGGAAAAATTTGACTCACAACAGATCCTGTCTGTGTAGCAGCTGTAAGGCCTGTATGGTCCCATCAGAATTGGCTTATGATTTGGTAGACAAAAGCAGGAGTGGGTACAAAACACAGAAGACATGCAAATATTCCATTCACGTGTCATCTCGGTTTTAGATTCACCCCTGTTTTTATTGGCATTAGCAATACTGAGCAAATGCTGACTGAGTGAAGGCGTATGCTCCAAGGACAGGAACCGTTTTTTGTGGGTTATTGTTCTGACAGATCAGAGGAAGGGCAAATTAATCAGTGACATCAACACAAACTTACTGCTGACATCCTCTCCTCTCTGTCAGGGGGGCTCTACTTGTATAAACGTGTAATAGAACAGGTTCTGTAGACAGCTATGTGTAATCAGCTGACAAGGGTGTAAAAAGAGTGCACTTCTCCTTGACACTAACATCGACCTAAAATGCAAAGTTCATACTTATTAGGCCAGGTTTGGCAAATTTAAGTATACTTTCTTATAATTTTAATCAAGTTTTGGTTTAATAAAATTCATGTTAAAATATTTAATAAATGTAATAATAAAAATTAAATGTTGCGTAAGACAGGAGAGAATCGGACAGTCTTATGTTTATTCAACGACGTAGTGTTGCAATGGAGAAAGCCCTCCAAATAAAAAAAGTTACTCTCCACCTGGAGCCGAATCCTGTCAAGATTGATGCAAGTGCAGTATTGGCTGTTCATCCAGCAAGATACTTCTGGGGGAACCTGCCTGGCATGCTTAGGCCTCTTCTAGCGACAGACAATGAGAAAGAGACAAAGCTTCAAGATTGCTTGGAGCCCGGAAGAGTTGCAAATTTAATCAAGATTTAAACAAACCATGGCCCAGTCTCTTCGTCAGGGATTCCTAGTCATCATGGAATGGAAAGTAGGGCATCCTTATTATATTTAATAATTTAATACATTTTATAATAAAAATTACATTTTTCCTAACACAGGAGGAGCAGGACATACTGTGGTGCACAGAGATGGAGATGGTCTTCGGATTCCCACACAGACGTCTCAGAAATGAACCGCGGCTCCCAAAAGCAGCTCCTGGGAAGATTATGGAGCTTTTCGATCATCCGTCATCTATTCGCCCCACTTTATTTTGGAAGTGTGTAGAACCCGTGTGGGACACCTACGCTGCAGATTATTCATGGAGACACTGAATTTTACAATATATATGGAATACATTTCATAATAAAATGTTTATTGTTAATTTTATAATAACTTTTAATTTTTTTCATAGGAGAGAATCGGCCAGTCTTCAGTTTATTCAACGACAGGGAGGCTGTTGCGATGGAGAAAGCATTCCAAAAAAACAATTGCTCTACACCAGGAGCCGAAGCCTTTCAAGATTGATGCAAGTGCGGTATTGGCTGCTCATCCAGCGAGGTACTTCTAAGGGAACCTGCCAGTCAGGAATCATCCTGCTACGTCTGTTTAGTTCAGATTGTCTTGACCTCAAGTTCTCCCTCAGTTAAGATGGTGGATTGTGTCTCAGATGGGTGCCATCTTAGTTCCTGTTTATCATTTAAACCTCTCAAGCCTGTTACTAATTGCTTGAGTATTGTGTTTAGCTTCTGCTCGTGCAGTCCTCTTGCTTGGAACTAGCTCTCTGGTTTGTTCCTCCTACTTGCGGTTTACCCTTCTACTTTGTGAAGACCCTGCTACCTCTTGTTGCCGACCCAGATTGTTTGACTACGTTTCTGTGCCACCTGCCCTGATCCATTGCTCGTCTGACCTTGCTGCATTCTTCAGTACTGCACTGTTGCTACCGGTAATGGCTCCGCCTGTCTGGCTCTGCTGCATCCTTCAGTCCTGCACCATTACTACCGGTTACGGCTCCGCTTGCTTGGCTCTGCTACATCCTTCAGTCCTGCACTGTTGCTACCGGTTACGGCTCCGCTTGCTTGGCTCTGCTACATCCTTCAGTCCTGCAACCTCCTATTCAAGACTCCAGTGTTTCCTGTGTACAGGCCTTGTCCCTACCATTGGATCCCAGCAGTATTCCACTAGTATCGTGACACTGCCTGCATGCTTAGGCCTCTACTAGCGACAGACAATGAGAAGAAGACAAAGCTTATTCTCTTCTGTACATTGAATGAATAATTTTTGGGGCCTTGTACTCCACTGGCCTGCAGTAAAATCTAAGGACCATCTAATATAATGTTTTCTGTCCGGTGAATGCTAATGTTTGGGGCCTGCACTCCCATGGCCTAAGAAAAAAAATTCAAGGCTCCAGCATGGCACATTTTTGAGAGCTTCAATTTAAGATGTATAAAAATGGCCCCTGATTAAAATACATATTTTTTTTAATGCAAATTTTTGCAGTTGACCCCCCTCTGGTATGTCACTGTCCATGTTTGGACAATTTGTGCACTTCTTGTAATTATTTGGTGGCTGAAAATATGAGCTTCAGGTTCGCCTGCCATTAAAGTGAATGGGGCCCGCCACGAACTTGCGTTCGCGAACCATCCCGGCCAATGTTCGCCCAGCACTACGTGCAGTCAGACACCATTGTTGCCACTATCTGATTCTACACAGATACTGTGGATATACTCTTTGCTGAATGGAGCCGATGGTTTTCCTATTGGATTGCACTCAATATGAAGTCACTTGGTATAGTTCCTGCTATCATAAATTTACTAAGGCAAGCTTGCGAGTGCAAAATTTATTGCATAACATCTATAATTTTTGTATTTAACAAACACAGGCTTGTACACACCTTATGACAATGGTATTTACTTTGGCTGTACATACTGTATGACAAAAGTTATTCATTTTCCCAGATTGTTCCTTGAACTTTGTGATGATGCATTTAGATGTTCACTATTTAGTGTCAACAATAAGAAGGAAATATAACACATTAACTCCTTGCTGACATTTTCACCTTCAAGACACAGCCTATTTGTGCAAATCTGACATGTGTTACTTTATGTGATAATCACTTTGTAATGCCTTTATTTATTCAAGCAATTCTGAGATTGTTTTATCGTAATAAAACAGACTTCATGTTAGTAGAAAATTTCAACCAATATGGTTTATATTTACAGAAAATTTTAAAATATATAAAACATTTTTTACATTTTGAATTAGAATTTCTCTGCTTTTTAAGGGCTCACACGAAGGTATTTTCTTTCCCCTTCCGTTTTTTTTTTGTGGACTGTATGCGCATTCAAAACTGATTTTATAAACTTTGTTAAACCTTTAGGTGTTCCACAAGAATTAAAGGAAAATGGAAGTGAAATTTAAAAATGTCACTTTTTTTTGCAGATTTTCCATTTTAATCTATTTTTGTTAACAGCAAACAAACCTCAATATTGATTACACCAATTCTGCAGTTTATAAAAACATCCCATATGTGGTCTTAAACTGCTATATCTGGACACCGGAGGGCTCAGAAAGGAAGAAGCACCATATGGTTTTTGGAGTACTGATTTTGCTGAAATTGGGTTTTGGAGTACAGATTATGCCGGAATGGTTTTTGAGCACTATGTCACATTTGAATAGACCCGCAGGACCTCTACAGTGGAATCCCACAAAAAGCGACCTATGTCATTTTTCAAGGGGTTAAGTGAGCGCTTAAACCCAACAGGCATTTCACAGAAACACATGGCTATGAAAAATGGAAAATAAAAATGTTTACAATAAAATGTTTCTTCAGGCCCAAATTATTCATTTTCACAAGGAATAACAGGAGAAAGCCAAACCATAATTTGTCATCCATTTTGCCTGAATATGACAACCGCCCATATATGCTTATAAACTGCTGTATAGGCACACAACAGAGTTCAGAAGAGAAGGAGCACCAGATAGCTTTTGGAGGGAAGATTTTGCAGGAATTGTTTTTGGGCACTGTGTGACATTGGAAGAAACCCTGATGTACTTCTATAGTGGAAAACCCCAAATAGTGACTTAATTTTTGAAACAACATCACTCAAGAAATGTATTGAGACATGTAGTGAGCGCTTTGACTCCACAAGTGCTTCATAGAGTTTCGAAACAATTGAACGCGAAAATGAAAAACTATAATTTTTCTAAAAAAAAACATCACTTTTGTCCAAAATTTTTCATTTTTACAAGTAGAAATAGGAAAAAGTACATTGCACAATTTATTACCCATTTTCTCCTGAATATGTCAAGACTGCACATGTGCTCGTAAACTGCTGTATGGGCACACTACTGGACTCTGAAGAGAAGGAGTGCCATGGGGATTTTGGAGGCCAGATTTTGCTAAAATGGTTTTCAGGGGCCATGTCAGAGGCACAGAGGTTTCATGTGCGAATTGTACATCTACAGTGGAAACCCCCAAGGAGTGACCACATTTTGGAAACTACACCACAAAAGAAATTTTTCAAAGGGACGTAGTGAGCATTCTGACCCACAGGTGTTTCATAGAATTTAGGATCAATTGTAACTGCATTTAGAAATACTTGTCCAAATATTTTCATTTTAACAAGAGATAACAGGAGACAATGCACCCCAGAAATAGTTACCCATTTTCTAGTGAATACAGCAACACCTCATATGCGCTTGTAAACTGCTGTATGGACACACTGCAGGACTCAGAATAGAAAGAGCGTCATATTGATTTTAGAGGCCAGATTATGCAAAAATGGTTTTAAGTGCCATGTTGCATTTGAAGAATATTAAGGAGACAGTCAGGGGCACAGTCAAAGGAGGCACTATACATAAAGGGGTGTACTATATACCGTACATATAGGCATTATATACAAAGGCACAAAAAAGGTGCATGGGGTGCACAGAGAAGAGGCACCATATATCTGAGTGGCACACTGGGTGGCACACATCTTGAGGCACTATAAATGAGTTTCACTGAGTGTGTGGCACTACCATTAAGGGCACTATGTGTGCCCATATATGCAGAAAGCACAGAGAGTGTGGCACTACCATTAGAGGCAATGTGTGTGGCACTTTATTTTCAGGGGACATAGAATGTGATATGACACTATTCAGGGCACAGTGTATGCTGCTTTTTTGCCATGTGTGTGGCACTAAGCAGAGTTTGTGTGAGCATACAGGGTGCCAATGTGTTGGTAAAGCGAGAAGCTAAAGACATCTGGGCTGCAAACTCTGCAGAGACAAGTTATGCATGAGAGAAGTCATGATGGTGGTCTGAACCAGATGGAAAGAAAAAGAAAAAGAAGAACTCTGTAGGAGATGTTACCTGTAAGTCAATAAATACAAATAATTATTCTGTTACTGACTGTGGATAATGAGTCCTGTATCTATATCTATAAACTATATGATTTACATCTGATGATGGATGGTAGCATTCTTTTTTTGTGAAAGAACAACTGCCAGCATACCTTTACTATTGTTCAGGCCATTCTGGGGGCCACACACTGAACAAGCTTATATGACAATGACTAAGCCAAGCATGCAAATGATAACTGTGCTGAACTTGTTAAGCTGGTAATGTATCTACAGGGTGGGCCATTTATATGGTTAAACCTTAATAAAATGGGAATGGTTAGTGATATTAACTTCCTGTTTGTGGCACATTAATATATGTGAGGGGGGAAACTTTTCAAGATGGGTGGTGACCATGGCAGCTATTTTGAAGTCGGCCATTTTGAATCCAACTTTTGTTTCAATAGGAAGAGGGTCATGTGACACATCAAACTTATTGGGAATTTCACAAGAAAAACAATGGTGTGCTTGGTTTTAACGTAACTTTATGCTTTCATGAATTATTTACAAGTTTCTGACCACTTATAAAATGTGTTCAATGTGCTGCCCATTGTGTTGGATTGTCAATTCAACCCTCTTCTCCCACTCTTCACACACTGATAGCAACACCGCAGGAGAAATGCTAGCACAGACTTCCAGTATCCGTAGTTTCAGGTGCTGCACATCTGGTATCTTCACAGCATATGCAGTACTATTTTTCGTTGTTACCATTTAGAGGTACCTGAAACGCATATGCTGTGAAGATACGAGATGTGCAGCACCTGAAACTACGGATACTGGAAGCCTGTGCTAGCATTTCTCCTGCGGTGTTGCTATCAGTGTGTGAAGAGTGGGAGAAGAGGGTTAAATTGACAATCCAACACAATGGGCAGCACATTGAACACATTTTATAAGTGGTCAGAAACTTGTAAATAACTCACGAAAGAATAAAGTTACGTTAAAACCAAGCATACCATTGTTTTTCTTGTGAAATTCCCAATAAGTTTGATGTGTCACATGACCCTCTTACTATTGAAAAAACAAAAGTTGGATTCAAAATAGCCGACTTCAAAATGGCCGCCATGGTCACCACCCATTTTGAAAAGTTTCCCCCCTCACATATACTAATGTGCCACAAACAGGAAGTTAATATCACCAAACATTCCCATTTTATTAAGGTGTATCCATATAAATGGCCCGCCCTGTATATGTAATGCACTTTGCTCTGGTGCTGTATTTATGTACTGAGGTTAATTCTGGTACTGTATTTATGGTATAAACTTCTGGTGCTGCATTTGACTAATGGACTTGGTTCTGGTGCTGTATTGCCTTTATGGGCTTGGTTCTGGTGCTGTATTTATGTACTATGATTAGTTCCAGTGTTGTCATTTTGTAGTGACCTCGGTTCTGGCACTGTATTTGGGTGTTAAACTTGGATCCCACGCTATACTTTTATACTTTAATCACCCCCTGTCTGAGCCCACCTGCAGCTCCGTAAAAGTGGTGTAAAGGAAAACTGGCTTAGTTGTGCATAGCAGCTAATTAGATTCCACCTTTTATTTTCAATAGGAGCTCTAATAAATGAAAGGTGGAATCTGATTGGTTTCTATGGGCAACTTAGCCAGTTTCCCTTTACACAAGTTTTGATAAATCTCCCCAGTTATGTTAAAATGAACTGAATGAGTTTAAAAATATGGCAATAGACACATGTTAAAATAATACAGGAAGTTTAAACCCCTCTGCTCCAATCCTCCAGGCTGGGCTTGCTTTATGTGCATTAAACCTCTACTAAATATAGTATAATAAACTGAGCCATCAGAGTGTTAATTTATTCAGTGCAGTTTCCACAAAGTGACACCTCGTCACATTTTGACAACAGTCAATCTCTTAAGGATGAGGCCTATTTTGGCCTTAAGAATGCACAGTTTTTATTCACCATCTTCAAGGAGCATTAACTTTGCTTATTTTTCTATTGATAAAGCTGTCTGGGTTTTTTCTGCAGTAATATTTTTCGTTGTTACCATTTAGAGGTACCTGAAACTCATTAATTAATGGATGTTAATTAAGGTTTTTCGGAACAGTGAATAGCAATGTGGCCACATTTTTCTGTTACATTTTTTAAGGCCATTCACTGTGCAGCAGAGATAACATCTGAATTCTAATTTACAGTTCTTCATTACCATGGTATACCAAATACATATAGATGTTTTTTTTTCTGTTACTAATGTTGGAATATTTTTGAAAAAATGTCCTTACATTCCATCAGCCATAGCTTCAAAGTTGCGTAGGCTCTATGTTAAGATGACTTTGAAAATGAGATCTATATTGGAAAAATCCACCAGTTTTAGCAGTATTGACTGGTAGTTTTATGTGGGGCAGTCCACCTACACCCTGATGTCTTTTGTTAGAAAATTAAAGGGTAGAACATGTGGAATTTTAAAATGCCCCATCATTTGTGCAAGGCTTAGGCCTGTTTTACACTGCCATTAGGAGTTCCGACAGGCAGTTGTCTTCCAAAGCTCTCTGGATGTGACATTGCCAGATGTTACCGGAATGCCGGCTGGGCCCATTGACTATAATGGGGTCTGGCAGAGCTCCAGCCTCTACCCAGCAAATATGCCAGGATTTGGATGGACAAAAAAGGCCATTCGTGTAACATCTGGCAATGCTGAATCCAGAGAGCTCTGGTACACTGTTCTCTGCTGGACAGACTGCCATAACTCATACTTTCACATCTTTGGTAATAATATCTGGCAGGCTATTCTTGCAAAAAACAGCCTGCCAAAGTTAATTGAATCCGGCATTGCCGGATTTCACAGTTTACCGCCAGTTCCCATTGACAATGAAAGGATCTGGTGGTGATACGGAAGCATTCTGGCATATATGTTGGCTTTTAGCCAGCCAAATACTGCTGTATGCAGTGTTTTTTGTTCAGCCGACAGCCGACAGCTGTCAGATCAGACATGCAGGAGATGTGAAGGTACCCTTAAATGATAACATGTAGAGCTGAAGCAGGAATTAATTTAGAAAATATAAAAAATTTGTGTTGATCGAGCACCAAAGTGCTTGAGTGCTCTGGTCAAACATATCGGGATACTTGGGTGCTCTACCGAGAACCCGAGTATAATGGAAGTCAATGGGAGAACCCAAGCATTAAACCAGGCACCCCCTACTCTGAAGAGGGGAGGGTGCCTGGTTCATAGGAAAAGGTCGGATGTCTGCCCTATCAACTTTCAATGTTCTTTTCTGCGCCCACCATGGTGATCATGGGTAACGGGGAATCAGGGTTCGATGTTGGAGAGGGAGCCTGAGAAATGGCTACCACATCCAAGGGAGGTCAATGGCTGAAATCTGATTGGCTGTTGTTGCCATGCCCCCTTTTTTCTTTCCTAATTGTGAACCACCCAGAGAGGGTGGGACAAGTTATTAAAGCACAAGCGTCCAGGGAAGGCAGCAGGCGCGCAGCAATTACCCACTCCCGACTTGGGGAGGTAATGACGATAAATAATAATACAGCACTCTTAAGAGGCCCTGTTATTGGAATGAGTACACTTTCCATTAACGAGGATCTATTGGAGGGCAAGTCTGGTGCCAGCAGCCGACTTGCTCCCGGCCTACACAACGTTCATCCAGTGTGCCGTCATGGTGAGGATTGTGTTGACCAGACTCTTGGCTACTGAGACTGGACTTAAGTAAGGGGCCTGCTACCGCTTTGTTGACTCTAGATAACTTCTAGGTGATCACACATCCCCGTGACGGCGACAATCAATTTGGATGTCTGCCCTATCAACTTTGGAGCAATTTTTCAACAAAGACCGTCTGGTATAGCATCGTTTTGCTTGTCCTCTCCACCAGAGGAATGAGAGATGAGAAGTTCTCTTTGTAGCGGGCGTCGAGAAGGGGGAACAACCAGTAAACCATGTTGTCTAAAATGCGTACAACTCACAGGTCGTGGAAAAGGCAGCCTAACATGAAGTTGGCTATGTGTGCCAGAGTACCAACAGGCAAGGCCTCGCTGTCGTCATTAGAAGGTGAGCTGACCCTTTAAAAGATTGTAGGTGAGGGCCTGCAGGTGAGCTGACCCTTTAAAAGATTGTAGGTGAGGGCCTTCAGGTGAGCTGACCCTTTAAAACATTATATGCGAGGGCCTGCAGGTGAGCTAACCCTGTAAAACATTATATGCGAGGGCCTGCAGGTGAGCTGACCCTTTAAAACATTATATGCATGGGCCTGCAGGTGAGCTGACCCTGTAAAACATTAAATGCGAGGGCCTGCAGGTGAGCTGACCCTGTAAAACATTATATGCGGGGGCCTGCAGGTCCGCAATCATCGGCGTCGGTAGCACCTGTGCCATCCCAGGGTACGACTCGCTCCCAGCATCCACAACATTCACAAGGTGTGCCGCCAGGGACAAACAATGTCCAAGTGTGATGGGTGTTTTAGCAATCAGCGTTAAACAGCTAATACCTTACTGACTGACTCCAGGGCTCGTCCATGCATATTCTGGGCCTTGTACTTCTTTCCGTTCTCTTTTCCAGAAGTACTGTGGGGTAGAGCTGGCTTACTTGATGCAAATATTCTGAGGGACAATGAATCTTTGGCTCACAGGCCTAGTTCTCTGAGGAATGAGAACATATAACTTCCCCTTACTTCCTCCACTAGTCCTCTACAAACTGAGCTAGAGGCAGATCTAAGCCCAACCCTTAACTTCCTACAAGGCATTAACATATAAAATAACATTGAATAAAATTACATAACAAGAACTGTTTGCAAGTACCCTATTCTGGGGTACTGCATATAGTATGAAAGATGGAGTCAATAACCAGGCCTGTTTATTGCGAAAAAAATAAGTTGGCCATTTTGAGATCCTGTGACGGATCTCAAAACCGGAAAGGAAAATGTAGATATGAAAATAGCCTGTGAGAAAAGTGCTTTAACAATAAATCACAATATTTAGAGTAACTTGGTAATATCAAATTGTCTTTTAGCAGTAATTAACACTTTATAGCCATCATCTTGGGCAGTTCACAATTCCACTATCTGCATACAGCACATAAAAATATATACAAAATTAGAATCTGAATAAAGGTGACTTATAGTGGTGATGCAACTGTATAGTAATGCCTAGCGAAAACTGAAGAAATGAATACACCATAATGAGAAGGTTTGAAACTTTTTTACGACAGAAAACTGGCATAGAGGGATGATACATGGTCAAGAAGCTCTAAATCGTCTTTTTGAAAAAAAAAGGCATTATTTATTGTGTTGAGCGAGCATGCTCGACCGAACACCAGTTCGGTTTGAGCATCGCTATCCTCAGCACACCGCGGAGTTCGGCCGAGTGCGACACCAGGTGTGCTCGAGGGTGATGCTCGAGTCAGTTTATTTAAATCTAATTTATTTCTATGCAGAAGATTACTGTACAATGAGGGAGTCCCTCACTGTGAGTCTGCGGCTAAGGAGTCCCAGCTCTGACTCCATATATAGCCATGTCCATATATGGAGTCAGTGCTTGGGGACACCCCCGTGTATTTAAATCTAATTTAGCCTGTCAAAAATGTATCTGCAGGGATTCTGACTCGCAACCTTTTGTATTAGAGTCAAACCACTCAACTATAATAGCTGCATAGCCCAAAAAAATAAAAAGGTGAGACTGTACTGTACTTCTACTAAGACCTATACAGTTCTCATATATATACAGCACAGACCAAAAGTTTGGACACACCTTCTCATTCAAAGAGTTTTCTTTATTTTCATGACTATGAAAATTGTATATTCACACTGAAGGCATCAAAACTATGAATGAACACATGTGGAATTACAAACAGGATTCCAAAAAAGTTGGGACACTAAACAAATTGTGAATAAAAACTGAATGCAATGATGTGGAGATGGCAAATGTCAATATTTTATTTGTAATAGAATGTAGATGACAGATCAAACATTTAATCTGAGTAAATGTATCATTTTAAAGGAAAAATACATTGATTCAAATTTTCACGGTGTCAACAAATCCCAAAAAAGTTGGGACAAGTAGCAATAAGAGGCTGGAAAAATTAAATTTGAGCATAACGAAGAGCTGGAAGACCAATTAACACTAATTAGGTCAATTGGCAACATGATTGGGTATAAAAAGAGCTTCTCAGAGTGGCAGTGTCTCTCAGAAGCCAAGATGGGTAGAGGATCACCAATTCCCACAATGTTGCGCAGAAAGATAGTGGAGCAATATCAGAAAGGTGTTACCCAGCGAAAAATTGCAAAGACTTTGCATCTATCATCATCAACTGTGCATAACATCATCCAAAGATTCAGAGAATCTGGAACAATCTCTGTGCGTAAGGGTCAAGGCCGTAAAACCATACTGGATGCCCATGATCTCCGGGCCCTTAAATGACACTGCACCACAAACAGGAATGCTACTGTAAAGGAAATCACAGAATGGGCTCAGGAATACTTCCAGAAACCATTGTCAGTGAACACAATCCACCGTGCCATCCGCCATTGCCAGCTGAAACTCTACAGTGCAAAGAAGAAGCCATTTCTAAGCAAGATCCACAAGCTCAGGCGTTTTCACTGCGCCAGGGATCATTTAAAATGGAGTGTGGCAAAATGGAGGACTGTTCTGTGGTCAGACGAGTCACGATTCAAAGTTCTTTTTGGAAATCTGGGACGCCATGTCATCTGGACCAAAGAGGACAAGGACAACCCAAGTTGTTATCAACGCTCAGTTCAGAAGCCTGCATCTCTGATGGTATGTGGTTGCATGAGTGCGTGTGGCATGGGCAGCTTGCATGTCTGGAAAGGCACCATCAATGCAGAAAAATATATTCAGGTTCTAGAACAACATATGCTCCCATCCAGATGTCATCTCTTTCAAGGAAGACCCTGCATTTTTCAACAAGAAAATGCCAGACCACATTCTGCATCAATCACAACATCATGGCTGCTTAGGAGAAGGATCCGGGTACTGAAATGGCCAGTCTGCAGTCCAGATCTTTGACCTATAGAGAACATTTGGCGCATCATAAAGAGGAAGGTGCAACAAAGAAGGCCCAAGACGATTGAACAGTTAGAGGCCTGTATTAGACAAAAATGGGAGAGCATTCCTATTTCTAAACTCAAGAAACTGGTCTCCTCGGTCCCCAGACGTCTGTTGAGTGTTGTAAGAAGAAGGGGAGATGCCACACGGTGGTGAAAATGGCCTTGTCCCAACTTTTTTGGGATTTGTTGACACCATGAAATTCTGATTCAACATATTTTTCCCTTAAAATGGTACATTTTCTCAGTTTAAACTTTTGTTCAGTGATTTATGTTCTATTCTGAATAAAATATTAGAAGTTGGCACCTCCACATCATTGCATTCAGTTTTTATTTACGATTTGTATAGTGTCCCAACTTTTTTGGAATCCGGTTTGTATATACATAACAAAAAAGTATGAAACAACTGAAAATATGTCATATTCAAAGTAGCCACCTTTTGTTTGATTACTGCTTTGCACACTTTTGGCATTCTCTTGATGAGCTTCAAGAGGTAGTCACCTGAAATGGTCTTCCAACAGTCTTGAAGGAGTTCCCAGAGATGCTTAGCACTTGTTGGCCCTTTTGCCTTCACTCTGTGGTCCAGCTCACCCCAAACCATCTCAATTGAGTTCAGATCCGGTGACTGTGGAGGCCAGGTCATCTGGCGCAGCACCCCATCACTCTCCTTCATGGTCAAATAGCCCTTACACAGTCTGGAGGTGTGTTTGGGGTCATTGTCCTGTTGAAAAATAAATGATGGTCCAACTAAATGCAAACCGGACGGAATAGCATGCCGCTGCAAGATGCTGTGGTAGCCATGCTGGTTCAGTATGCCTTCAATTTTGAATAAATCCCCAACAGTGTCACCAGCAAAGCACCCCCACACCATCACACCTCCTCCTCCATGCTTCACGGTGGGAACCGGGCATGTAGAGTCCATCCGTTCACCTTTTCTGCGTCGCACAAAGACACGGTGGTTGGAACCAAAGATCTCAAATTTGGACTCATCAGACCAAAGCACAGATTTCCACTGGTCTAATGTCCATTCCTTGTGTTCTTTAGCCCAAACAAGTCTCTTCTGCTTGTTGTCTGTCCTTAGCAGTGGTTTCCTAGCAGATATTATACCATGAAGGCCTGATTCACACAGTCTCCTCTTAACAGTTGTTCTAGAGATGTGTCTGCTGCTAGAACTCTGTGTGGCATTGACCTGGTCTCTAATCTGAGCTGCTGTTAACCTGCGATTTCTGAGGCTGGTGACTCGGATGAACTTATCCTCCGCAGCAGAGGTGACTCTTGGTCTTCCTTTCCTGGGGCGGTCAGCATGTGAGCCAGTTTCTTTGTAGCGCTTGATGGTTTTTGTGACTGCACTTGGGGACACTTTCAAAGTTTTCCCAATTTTTCGGACTGACTGACCTTCATTTCTTAAAGTAATGATGGCCACTCGTTTTCTTTACTTAGCTGCTTTTTTCTTGCCATAATACAAATTCTAACAGTCTATTCAGTAGGACTATGTGTATCCACCCGACTTCTCCACAACACAACTGATGGTCCTAACCCCATTTATAAGGCAAGAAATCCCACTTATTAAACCTGACAGGGCACACCTGTGAAGTGAAAACCATTTCAGGTGACTACCTCTTGAAGCTCATCAAGAGAATGCCAAGCGTGTGCAAAGCAGTAATCAAAGCAAAAGGAGGCTACTTTGAAGAACCTAGAATATTACATATTTTCAGTTGTTTCACACTTTTTTGTTATGTATATAATTCCACATGTGTTAATTCATAGTTTTGATGCCTTCAGTGTGAATCTACAATTTTCATAGTCATGAAAATAAAGAAAACTCTTTGAATGAGAAGGTGTGTCCAAACTTGTGGTCTGTACTGTATATGTTTAAATTAAGTTTTCTGAAAAAGTCTGTGACAGGTTTTGAATTCACAGCTTCTTCACCACAGCCCAGAACTTTAACCACTACACTATATAGCAAGTCACTAAAGAAAATATAAAAAATTATGAGACTTCTACTGTATAGGTCTCAGTAGAAGTACAGTAGAGTAGATGTCTCATGCAGCTATTATAGCAGAGTGGTTAAGTGCCTTGCCTCTAATACAAAAGATCATGAGTTTGAATCCCAGCCAGAACTTTTCTGAAATACAGGCTAAATTAGATTTAAATACACTGGGGTGTCCCCAATCACTGATATATATAGACATAGCTATATATGGAGTCAGAGCAGGGACTCCTAAGCCAAACTAGAATCCCGACACCCTCCCCTCTTAAACCAGGTGGTGCCTGGGGTTCTTCCATTGACTACCATTGTGTTCAGGTGCTCGGTAGAACACCCGAGCATCGCAAAGTGTTGTACTTGAGCACACAAGCACTTTGGTGCTCACTCAACACTAATTATTTCCTTTCAAGAGAATTTCATTGTAATTTATTTATGGTAGAAGTCTACTAAATATGGCATTTTAAGCAAGTGCAGTGTTAATTGTAATACTAACACTGCATTGTAAGGCTTAATCAGGAATTCTATTTTTGTTCATAATTAGTTAACAAGCAAAACACATAAAGAATGAATGTTTCTATTTTCAGTCCTTTTCAACACCATGGAAATCGTGATTCATAAAATACGCAAAAATAGATAAATAAATAAAGCGCAAGGACAAAACAAGTCCACACAATTTCAACATTTCTATTACAATGTAATATGCGATTTTATCAAATTGTTTCTTTCATTGTAAAATAGAAAATAATACAAAAAACAACTTGAACTGAGAGACTAAGGGGCAACATATAAAATTAAACAGGTAATACCCCAACATTCGCTTAACTTTTTTCCTTATCGACAAGCCAGCAGTTATCTCCAGAAATTGCTGCCCAACTTGACCCCCTGAGAATGGAGCGCAGCTTTACAGGCCTCCTTTAAACATACCCCTACCCTAAGGGGACATACCACTAGCTACTATAAATTTTTTCCACACCCCTTTGGACTATGGGTAGGGCGAATGGACAATAGCTAAATGGATGAAAGACATTCCGCAGTTAACGATGTCTACCATATCAGGCTCTGGAACTCAACCTTCGTTACTTGCCATCCAGCCGTTACAGGGAAATGACCCTACAGATTTATTTCCGGGCGTACAGCTCTCCAATTCGGGGCCACCATATGGGTGTCTTTGAATCTGACAACTGCTTCTGATGTAAAGGGACAGGAGCAGACATTTTCTATTGTGTGTGTCTGTGCCTGGTAATACAATCTTTCTGGCGTAAAGTCCACACATTTACTTCCTCCCCTTTGACCTCAGCAGCACCTTTACATCCTACACAGGCTATATTTGGGTACATGTTGGAGTACTGTTATGGTCTATCCACCCTGTAGTTTGCGGGATGTCAAGCTATCGTTTCTGACTTATGCTGTACTACTAATCTCCCATAACCCATTCTTTCCCTTTTCCCTCTACCTTCCCCTTCTCCACTTATATGGAAAAACTGACTGATGTTGGAAGGTTGATGTAGCAGTTCCAATACATTATTCTGATTGTCTATAGCTACCTAGATTACCTTAGTGCTGCGTCATCCTTCTGTGGTTCTATATCTAAATTTTCATTGTTCCCAAGTTACTCAATACATCCAACACTAATAGTTTTTTTCGACAGAGTTCTGAAGCATCAGAGAAGTTTAACATACACTGTGCTAAGTGTGTTAATATAATGCTTCCTGCATTATATGTGATGTATTCTTGTATACATTACCCATATGGGATTGCACACCACAGAAAAAAACATAGCAGTCCTCAAAATCTACTCTAAGAGAATGTATAATTTTTACTAAAAACATACTGAAACATATCTTTTATTTCTACTTTTGTTGTCTCTAAGTTTCTGTTCAGAGCTGTAAAAATGTTGTTTTATAGCAGCTATCTGGACATAAGAAAAATGCAACCAAAAAATGGCTCATCGATTTCTATGGGAGCTAGAAATAAGCAAATAATGGAAATATGCCTTATCAATTTCTAGGCCTAATGGATGTCTTTAAGAAAATGAAGAAAGAAAGATGGATCAATATAGGCAAATTCCATTAGATTTGCTCTAGAGATGAGCAAATCAATTCTAAATGAATTGGATTAGTTATGAATTTCACAAAAATGTGCCTTCCAAATGAATCCGAAGTTTTGGCAATTTATTTAGGAATTGCGTTAAAAGGATACCTAGTCCCATTTAACATGAAAAATTGGTGGGGGAATTATAGGTAGGAAGAAGATGGAGGATCACATGACTCTATGGGGGGGGGGGGGGGACAGTATTCAGCTAGGTCATTCTGCACAGAAAGAAGAAATTCCACTTTTAGTGCAGGTGGGGTAACTTGTGATGGGATGTGTTGTGGCCGTGTCTGCCAAAACACAATGGCAGACACAAGCCAGTTACTAGGGACACTATAGGGGCACTATATGGAGAGAATTAGAGATATAATTGGGTAGATTTAGCAATAAAGCTTAGTATAGAGAATAAGTGACTGGTAACTGCCCCAGTTGTTTCAGACAGCCTTACATTTCAATGCATTATACCCGCTAGTGAGCACCTTGTATATTACTGCAAGATTCAGTTAAGTGTTATAGCACAAGCAATACTGCAATAATGGCATCATTATATCAGTGCTATTGAATACATTGTATATTACTGCAAGATACCATTCAGTATTATAGCAAACCTATTTTACCTCAATAACGCCATTATTATACCAATGTTACTGAATGTGTTGTATATTACTACAAGATACCGTTCAGTGTTACACAACCTGTGCACAACCCTGGACTCCTGACAACCCTGGCACCCAGTCCACAGGATGCAGATACAGTTGAATGCCATTATGAAACAGGGAGCCATTATATCCCTGCTTCACCATAAACCGGCTTGCTATATTTATGTACTGTACTGGAGTCTTGTGCTGCATTTATGTAGTAAGCTTGTTGTGCATGCATCTCCATTCACTGCTATGGGACTTCAGAATATATCCAGTGCTCAGCTATTTTTGAAAGTCCCATAACGGTGAATGGAGGGCCTATTCTTAAGATTGGAGAAGCTCTCACAGATTGGACTTATGTATAAATATGCCATAAATGTACCCCTTTAAGCATTAGCTCTGCATTCTCTCCATAAAATTTAAAGGGTTATCCAACCCCTGAGATGCCCCCCCAGCACATAATGTACTTACCTCACTCCCGCACGGCCGCCGTTGCATCTCCCTGTTGCTCAGATGAAAACATCCTTCACTGGGGGAATTCAGCCAATAGCAGGCGGTGATCGGGACAAGTCTGTGATCCTAGGGAGGCTCGTCCTGTCACCCCTTGCTATTGGCTAAATCCCCGACGCCGGATGTTTTCATCCGTGTGATGGGGAGATGCAGCAGTGGCTGTGCATGCGTCAAAAGCAACGTGTGTAGCGAGGTAAGTACATTGTGTGTGAGGAGCTCTATGGGGGGAATTTCAGAGGTTGGATAACCCCTTTAAGTTACATTTAAAAATAGATTTTTAGTAATTTAGTGTATCTAAACCCCTATAAGGCTAACTGCACATGTTGTATATTACGTGTGGTTTTTCAATACTGATTTATCTGTGGAAAAACAACAGCAGTGTAATACAGTACCAGCAAAGTGTATGAGATTAGACAAATATCATGTACACTTTTTTTTCCCATGTGGAAATTGACCCGACATGGATTTAGAAATCAGCAGCTTGTCAATTGTTTGTGTGATTTTTGGTAGGGATTCCACCCTTTTCAATGGAGGGCTGAGTTCCGTGGAAAATCTGCATCAAATCCACATGAAAAACCGCAAGTAACATGTGCAGTTTTTGGTGTGGAAACTCACAGAAATCCATACAAAAAATATGCAGATTTTCTGTATTGAACTCTACACTTATGGGCAAGTACCATAATGGTTGCAAAGGTATTTATGTTGGGGGATCCAAAAAGACATCTTGCACAGCGTGCCATGTAACATAACCCCAGCCCTAACTACTACTGTGCCCTGAGAAAAGAAATGGTGTCCTCTCCTTACATTCGGTGGTCCAAGGGAGAAACGGCCTGAGGGAGACCACCGCAACACACCATATCTTTAGGGATGCCTCTATCCTCAGTTCCAGCTCCTCGTGGAGCTGTTTGAAAATGTACAGTGAATTGCAGAGGGTGCTGGACATGTCCAGAAGACTATCTTCACATTTCAGCAATTCTTATGTGGCACAGAACTCCCCCCTGCACTGCAACCTGTCTACCCATATTAAAAGAGGTTTCAGTCTTGAAAAACCCTTTTAGAAAATCCTACACTAAACAGACTAGTTTCACAGAACAATACATCTTATTGTTTTTGCATTTGTATGTAGGTTACAAAACAATCGCATTTTTTACATACCCATCATTTAATATGAATAGCTCCATGCTGTGTATTACAGCTTGAAATGCATGTAACTATTTTCAGAAAGACATCTATCATACTATTTATAATAACATATTTGACATTTTCAGTGGATATTTGTGAAACTGAATGCGCCCTGGGTAAAAATTTTCATATTCTTATATTAAATTGTATCATATACACCGTTCCTCAAATATTTGGGAAACATGTGTTTACAGTTGCAAAGATTAATCATAAAATTTGTGATTCCATGTGTGTTTTCTACGTGGCATTATGTAATATTCTGCAAATACAATGAGACATAAGACTCAGGAAGGAAATGAAGCTTAGACTCAGTTATTTTCATAAAATCCAGGGGAGGGTCATACAAGTGTCATTAATTTTGGTTTTAGATTAACAGCTGACAAAACAATCGCATGAACACGTCTTCAAAAATAACGCTATTACTTTGTTTATACCAACAAAGTCCATATAAGATTAATCACAATGGTGGTCTTCCTTTTATGCATTGAAATCATAGTGAGCCAAAAGTATTTTTTCCAACTGTACAGAGATATGAGTCACTTTGCCATTTTTCATTTGTTTTAGTACAATCTAGTTTGACATTTTTTTTTATAGGCATGCATTGTATATGAGATCATCTGTATCTCTTCTTAAAGGTGGTTCACATTTATGGGCTGATCTGCCCGACCCCCTACGTCGTCAGACCTGCAGAGGGAAGCATATTTACCTGCTGTTTTTTTTTTTTTTTTTTCTTACAAAGTCTCATATTCCACTAACTTGCGACAAAAAATAAAAAATTCTAGGAACTCACCATGCCCCTCACAGAATACCTTGGGGTGTCTTCTTTCCAAAATGGGGTCACTTGTGGGGTAGTTATACTGCCCTGGCAATTTAGGGGTCCAAATGTGTGAGAAGAACTTTGCAATCAAAATGTGTAAAAAATGACCGGTGTGTAAAAAATGACCTTTTTTGCCCACCTTGGCAGCAAAAAAGTGTGACACATCTGGTATCGCCGTACTCAGGAGAAGTTGGGGAATGTGTTTTGGGGTGTCATTTTACATATACCTATGCTGGGTGAGAGAAATATCTTGGCAAAAGACAACTTTTCCCATTTTTTTATACAAAGTTGGCATTTGACCAAGATATTTTTCTCACCCAGCATGGGTATATGTAAAATGACACCCCAAAACACATTCCCCAACTTCTCCTGAGTACGCCGATACCACATGTGTGACACTTTATTGCAGCCAAGGTGGGCAAAGGGGCACATATTCCAAAGTGCACCTTTCGGATTTTGCAGGCCATTTTTTACACATTTTGATTGCAAGGTACTTCTCACACATTTGGGCCCCTAAATTGCCAGGGCAGTATAACTATGCCACAAGTGACCCAATTTTGGAAAGAAGACACCCCAAGGTATTCCGTGAGGGGCACTGCGAGTTCCTAGAATTATTTTTTTTTTGTCACAAGTTAGCGGAAAATGATGATTTTTTTTTCTCTTTTTTCCTTACAAAGTCTCATATTCCACTAACTTGCGACAAAAAATAAAAAATTCTAGGAACTCGCCATGCCCCTAACAGAATACCTTGGGGTGTCTTCTTTCCAAAATGGGGTCACTTGTGGCGTAGTTATACTGCCCTGGCAATTTAGGAGCCCATATGTGTGAGAAGTACTTTGCAATCAAAATCTGTAAAAAATGACCGGTGAAATCCGAAAGGTGCACTTTGGAATATGGGTCCCTTTGCCCACCTTGGCATCAAAAAAGTGTCACACATCTGGTATCGCCGTACTCAGGAGAAGTTGGGGAATGTGTTTTGGGGTGTCATTTTACATATACCCATGCTGGGTGAGAAAAATATCTTGGCAAAAGACAACTTTTCCCATTTTTTTATACAAAGTTGGCATTTGACCAAGATATTTTTCTCACCCAGCATAGGTATATGTAAAATGACACCCCAAAACACATTCCCCAACTTCTCCTGAGTACGGCGATACCAGATGTGTCACACTTTTTTGCTGACAAGGTGGGCAAAGGGGCACATATTCCAAAGTGCACCTTTTCGGGTTTCGCAGGCCATTTTTTACACATTTTGATTGCAAGGTACTTCTCACACATATGGGCCCCTAAATTGCCAGGGCAGTATAACTACGCCACAAGTGACCCCATTTTGGAAAGAAGACACCCCAAGGTATTCCGTGAGGGGCACTGCGAGTTCCTAGAATTTTTTATTTTTTTTTAAATATATATACAAAGTGTTTGCCAAAGCATAGGAACGCCGCCTCCTCCTCAGCTCGTATGCCTCGGCAAACATATCTGCAATGCTTCTGTCAGAATGCACATCGGTGCTGCAGCTGGTCGATCGGTTGGTCCACCTGGAAGGTAAAAAGACAAAAAAAAAAAAAAAAGAAAAAACCAGGCCGCAACGCAATAATTTTATTAACTTTGCAACAGAACATGTAACTTTAACTTTTTGAACTGAACATTAACGTGTTTGCTTACTGGTGTGTTTTTTTTTGTTTTTTTACCTTTATAGAACAAACCTCTCCTTCCCCATGGGTCAATGTGCAAAGCGCAAATCGCCCAAAGATGTGGCGAAGTGCGTTATGCACTTTGTCCCATGTGAAAGGAGACGTTTGCAGCAGCAGTGAGTGAATGGGCCCTAATAGCCCTGTGTGCCTATCCTGGTGAGATGATCCCTATGCTAATAGTGTACCTGTGAGTGGTACTTCCGGAAACACTCTCCAAAGCATAGGGCAGGGTGGTCAGGACAGTCAGGACAGAAATAGCGGGTGTCACGCCTTATTCCACTCCTGCTACAGACACGACATCTTTTTCGGGGTGACGGTTGGGTTGAGGTACCAGGAACGACATTGGGGAAATGTCGCTCGTGTAGACGGCTAACTACACTGGTGGATGGGGCCACGGAACCTCCTGGGTACAGGAGGTTCTCGATGATCTCTTCCTGAAATTTGAGGAAGGATCCAGTTCTCCCAGCCTTACTGTAGAGAACAAAACTATTGTACAGAGCCAATTGAATTAGATATACAGACACCTTCTTATACCAGCGTCTGGTTCTGTGGGAAACTAAATACGGAGACAACATCTGGTCATTGAAGTCCACCCCTCCCATGTGGAGGTTATAGTCGTGGACTGAGAGGGGCTTTTCAATGACACGGGTTGCTCGCTCAATTTGTATTGTCGTGTCTGCGTGAATGGAGGAGAGCATGTAAACGTCACGCTTGTCTCTCCATTTCACCGCGAGCAGTTCTTCGTTACACAGTGCGGCCCTCTGCCCCCTTGCAAGACGGGTGCTAACGAGCCGTTGGGGGAAGCCCACACGACTAGTTCGCGCGGTATCAAAGGCGCCAATCCGTTCTAGAAACAAATGCCTAAAGAGGGCCACACTTGTGTAAAAATTGTCCACATAAAGATGGTACCCCTTGCCGAATAAGGGTGACACCAAGTCCCAAACTGTCTTCCCACTGCTCCCCAGGTAGTCAGGGCAACCGACCGGCTCCAGGGTCTGATCTTTTCCCTCATAGACACGAAATTTGTGGGTATAGCCTGTGGCCCTTTCACAGAGCTTAAACAATTTGACCCCATACCGGGCGCGCTTGCTTGGGATGTATTGTTTGAAGCCAGGGCGCCCGGTAAAATGTATTAGGGACTCGTCTATGCAGATGTTTTGCTCTGGGGTATAAATATCTGCAAATTTCAGGTTGAAATGGTCTATGAGGGGCCGAATTTTGTGGAGCCGGTCAAAAGCAGGGTGGCCCCTGGGACGGGAGGCGGTGTTGTCACTAAAGTGCAGGAAACGCAGGATGACCTCAAATCGTGTCCTGGACATAGCAGCAGAGAACATGGGCATGTGATGAATCGGGTTCGTGGACCAATATGACCGCAATTCATGCTTTTTTGTCAGGCCCATGTTGAGGAGGAGGCCCAGAAAAGTTTTAATTTCGGAAACTTGGACTGGTTTCCACCGGAAAGGCTGGGCATAATAGCTTCCCGGGTTAGCGGTTATAAATTGTGTGGCATACCGATTTGTTTCTGCCACAACTAAGTCTAAAAGCTCCGCAGTCAAGAACAGCTAAAAAAATCCCAGGGCCGAACCGATCTGAGCTGTCTCAACCCGAACTCCAGACTGGGCGGTGAAAGGGAAAACTACAGGTGCGGCTGAAGTTGGGGACTGCCAATCAGGGTTTGCCAGCACCTCTGGGATTCTAGGGGCTCTACGGGCATGTCTTTGCGGTGGCTGCGACGGGGTCACTACTGCACGTGCCACCGTACCAGCTTCAACTGCCCTTCTGGTGCTCGCTACTTCACCAGGTTGTACGGCAGTGCTGGTACTAGGTCCAGGAAGGGCTGGGCTGCTGGTGTATGCCTCACCACGTAATCCGACAGCACCAGCCCCACTCTGCTGCTCTTGAAGCAGATCCTGCGCAACCTGCGGTCTAGCGACACGGGGCCGGGTACGCCTGCTGCTATCAGGGACCTCAGCCTCCTCGTCCGAACTTTGGGTCAGAGAGCCACTGCTTTCTACAGGTTCGTATTCTGACCCGCTGGATTCATCAGATGAGGGTTCCCACTCCTCATCCGACTGGGTCAGAAGCCTGTAGGCCTCTTCAGAGGAATACCCCCTGTTAGACATGTGGGCAACTAAATGTAGGGGTATTCCCTGAGACTACCCAAGAAAAAAAAGCAAGCTTGTCTTACAAAGGGGAGGCTAGCGAAGTACCGGAGGCCGCTGCGGTTGATAAAAAATATAAAAACTGATTTTTTTTTATCGCCGCAGTGCGTGTAAATTGAATGTGCAGCGATCAAAAAAAAATTTTTTTTTTGTCACTGCGGTGGGGCGGGTGTGGGCGAACGCACGTGTGGGCGAGCGATCAGGCCTGATCGGGCAAACACTGCGTTTTGGGTGGAGGGAGAACTAAAGTGACACTAGTACAATTATAGATCTGACCGTGATCAGTTTTGATCACTTCCAGATACTATAAAAGTACAAATGCTGATTAGCGATACGCTAATCAGCGAATAACGGACTGCGGTGCGGTGGGCTGGGCGCTAACCGATCCCTAAACTACCTAACCAAGGGGCCTAAACTATACTGAAACCTAACGGTCAATACCAGTGAAAAAAAAATGTGACAGTTTGCACTGATCACTTTTTTCTTTTCACTTGTGATTGACAGGGGCGATCAAAGGGGTGATCAAAGGGTTAATTGGGGTTCAGGGGGGTGATCTGGGGCTAAGTGTGTAGTGTTGGTGTACTCACTGTGAAGCCTGCTCCTCTGCTGGATCCAACCGACGAAAAGAACCAGCAGAGGAGCAGGCAGCCATATAACAGATCATATTTACTAATATGATCTGTTATTCGGCTCTCTGATTGGATTTTTTAAAAATCAGCAACCTGCCAGCCACTGATCACGGCTGGCAGGTTGCTGACGAAATAGTCCTGAACGAAATGCCGGCGCAAACTGCGCATGCGCGGGCGCATATTCGCGTCATCTCGCGTCTCGCGAGATGACGCGTATATGCATGACTCTGAGCAGCGCTGCCACCTCCGGACCGCACATCTGCGTTAGGCGGTCCGGAGGTGGTTAAAACAAAGTGTAGAACCCCTTTAAGTTATCTTAAGCCCCATGCAGCCCCTAGCCTGATCAGCCTCACTGAGACGTAGGATTCATGCCCACGGCCGTTGCCAGGCTCTGCCTGTATTGTGGCCTGCAAACAGTGTGCACACCATATCACGGATGTGGACCCATTCAATTTAATGAGTGTTCAATCCAGAATCAGCAGTGCGGAACGGAAGCACTACACAGTGCTTCTATGGGGTTTGTCTCCGTGCCTTCATACAACAAAAAAATGCACAATTTTTTTGCTGTGCAGACGGATCACGGACCCATTTAAATTGAATGGGTCTGGATCTGTTTGCGAAAACTATATGGATGTTGCCCGTGCATTGGGGACCTCAAATTGCGTAACACGTTCATGTGCATGAGCCCTTATCATGCAAAATTCCGGAGGCTGGGCACTGGCAGCCCTCCACGTTCACTTACATTTCCTCCTCTGCACCATGTTGCAGGGTTCACTGCCTAAACAAAAAAAATAAAATAAAAAATACTAGCCTTGCTGCCCTTCCTGTGTGCTGGAGCAGTGGTCAACCTAATGTAGGGCAGCCTAATTTAGGCCCTGTCTGCAGAGGAGTGGCCTACAAGAAAGCCAGGTGCCCGTGCTCTGAATCAGTACTTGCATGCTGACTCATCAGTGCGCACATACCCAATGCTCTCAAGGACCACAGGCTGATGTAGGCCTGACCCAGCTAGTGCAGCCTGCAACAGAGTGAATGTCATTGATTCTGTGGCAGGCAGCACACCAAATGCATTCAATGAGTGGTAATGCCCGAGAGGCCAGTGCCCCCTTGCTGTTTGGTGCGCAGGGCAACCACCTCTCCACCGCAAGCCTGTATAGGTGCGATTAGGGAGTGACCTCCATGACTATTCACCTGAGTGTCTCCACTTTTTATGACTCTAAGGCTGGGTTCACACGGGCGTGTCTGGATTAGGTCCAGATGCGTCCCGGTGTATTACGGCAAATCCGCGCAATTAGGTACGAAATTTACAGTCAGTTTTGACTGCGATTGCGTTCCGATGTTCACTTTTTATTGCGCGGGTGCAATGTGTTTTGCACGCGCATGATAAAAAAACAACTGTGGTACCCAGACCCGAACTTCTTAACAGAAGTTCAGGTTTGGGTTCGGTGCTGTGTAAAAGTTTTTATTTTCCCTCATAACATGGTTATAAGGGAAAATAATAGGATTCTGAATACTGTAGGTGGTCAATTGAGGGTTAAAAAAAATATATATATTAACTCACCTCCTCTTGAACGCATAGTTCCCGGTCTCTTTACTTCTTTAATGATGAGCTGCCAGGCTAAATAACCTGTGGTGACGTCAGATCACATGCTCCAATCACATAGTCCATTACCACGGTGATGGATCATGTGATTGGACCATGTGATCTGACGTCACCACAGGTCCTTTAAAACGCGTAGTTCCCGGTCTCTTTACTTCTTTAATGATGAGCTGCCAGGCTAAATAACCTGTGGTGACGTCAGATCACATGCTCCAATCACATAGTCCATTACCACGGTGATGGATCATGTGGTTGGACCATGTGATCTGACGTCACCACAGGTCCTTTAAAACGCGTAGTTCCCTGTCTCTTTACTTCTTTAATAATGAGCTGCCAGGCTAAATAACCTGTGGTGACATCAGATCAGATGCTCTATTCACATGGTCCATCACCACGGTGATGGATCATGTGATTGGACCATGTGATCTGACGTCACCACAGGTCCTTTAGCCTGGCAGCTCATCATTAAAGAAGTAAAGAGATAGGGAACTACGCGTTCAAGAGGAGAAGGTGAGTTATTATTATTTTATTTTTTTAACCCTCAATTGACCACCTACTAAGCATTCTGTATTCAGAATGCTATTATTTTGAAAATAATACAGTGAATAGACTGTCACCTAGCAACCATGCGTAAAAAATCGCACCACATCCGCACTTGCTTGCGGATGCTTGCGATTTTCACTCAGCCCCATTCACTTCTATGGGGCCTGCGTTGACACGTGATAAACGCACAATATAGAGCATGCTGCGATTTTCACGCAACGCATAAGTGATGCGTGAAAATCACAGCTCATGTGCACAGCCCTGTAGAAATGAATGGGTCCAGATTCAGTGTGGGTGCAATGCGTTCACCTCCCGTATTGCACCCGCGCGGAAATCTCGCCCGTGTGAACTCAGCCTAAGAACCTCATTTGCTTACAGAAACCATACCATTCTAAGTACATCTTTTCAAGAATGCAGGTATTGATTACTCATGTAATTCTACTTACACAATATACACAATATATTAGCGTTTTTCCTCAGCCTCATAAACTGATGATAAACTGATGACTGTGTAAAATTTTAATACACCTGTAGGTCTGTGCAAACTGACAAATCCACCTGCTACAGCATGCTAGCTTGAAAAATGCAACAATTCACACACAGATTGGGTCTAAAAACTTAATATAAAGCCAGTGAAAATTTATCTCTGGAGCATTTACCGTGGCAGTAATGAACTATAAATATAATTGGTTTACACAATGTAGATCAAGATAAACTCTCCATTTTGGGAAAAACTGAGCGCCACAGATCAAGATAAAAAAAAAAAAAATGAGAAAAACTGAGCTCCTGAGATCAAGATTGGGGAAAAAATGAGCTCCACAGAGGTAAATTAAATATTTTTGTTTCCTTTCATAATCCCTGCTGTATTTTTCTTTTCCAAAACGTAATCAAAGTCAAGCATCAAAACAATGATTAACCACTTCCAGATCAGGCCATTTACCCCCTTCCTGACCAATCTTAATTTTGGGAATCTGACATGTCTCACTATATATAGTAATAACTTTAGAATGCTTTTACTTATCCAAGCCATTCTGAGATTTGAAAAAATTCACTATTTTCTAAATATGAATCTCTCTGCTTTTAAGAACAATAGTGATACCTCATAAAATCATTATTAATTAGCATTCACTATATATCTACATTATGTTGGCATAGTTTTGGTTAAGGTGATTTATTTACTTATTTTTAGGATGCTAGAAAGCATAGAATTTTATAAGCAATTATTTTTTTATTTTTTTTAATTTCCAAAATCAACCTTTTTCAGAAGCAATTCAGTTTTGAAGTCAATTTGAGGAGCTTATATAATAGAAACTACAACATTTCATTTATTAAAAAAACAGATTTTAGAAATGTTGCATACCCTTTAGATGCTCCACAGAAATTAAAGCAAAATGGAGGTGAAATTTTTATCCATTTAATCCAATTAATCATTTTTGTTTTCTGTAACATAGCAAGGGTTAACAATCAAAAGAACCTCAATATTTATAACTCTGATTCTGCAGTTTACATACCATATTTTTCGCCCTATAAGACGCACCGGCCCATAAGACGCACCTAGGTTTTTGAGGAGGAAAATAAGAAAAAAATTTTTTTAACCAAAAGGTGTGCTTTTGGTGGGTTTGAACTAATGGTGTTCTGTGCGTGACACTATTATGGGGGATCTGTGGATGATGCACTGTTATGGGGTGGGGGGATTTGTGGATGGCACTGTTATGTGGGGGATCTGTAGATGGCACTGTTATGGGGTGGATGGCATTATGATGGTGGGGGGGTCTGTGGATGGCATTATGATGGTGGGGGGATCTGTGGATGGCATTATGATGGTGGGGTGGGATCTGTGGAAAGCATTATGATGGTGGGGGGATCTGTGGAAAGCATTATGATGGTGGGGGGATCTGTGGAAAGCATTATGATGGTGGGGGGATCTGTGGATGGCATTATGATGGTGGGGGGGATCTGTGGATGGCACTGTTATGGGGTAGTGGATCTGCTATATGTGTCATCCACAGATCCCCCCCCCCATAACAGTCCCATCCACAGATCCCCAATCATAATGCCACCCACAGACCCCCCAATCATTATCACATCTACAGATCCCTAAGGAGGGTCTGTAGTAGGCAGGGAGAGTGGCGGGGACGTGCAGGCACTGAACTCTGGCCCCACCGATTAGTATATACTGTATACGTAGTGTTAATAATCATATCTAAACTGCGCTCCCCCTGCTCCCCATGTGTACCGTACTTACCAGTACACATGTCACGCTCCTGTACTAAGCACTAGCAGCTAGCAGGCAGGCCGGGCTGCAGGAGGCCGTAACTCACTGAGGTCACGTGCCTGCTCCGCCTGCTTCATTCATAAAGTAGGCGGAGCAGGCACGTGACCTCCTTGAGTTATGGCCTCCTGCAGCCCGGCCTGCCTGCTAGCCGCTAGTGCTTACTACAGGAGCGTGACATGTTTACCGGTAAGTACGGTACACATGGGGAGTAGGGGGAGCGCAGTTTAGATATGATGATTAACACTACATACTGAGTAGTGGGCCAGAGTACAGTGCCTGCACGGCCCCGCCGCTCTCCCCGCCTACTACAGACCCTCCTCACTAATACATCGCAGTCTACGATGCTGCAGCACTTTTTGGGGGGAAAAAGTGTGTCTTATGGGGCGAAAAATACGGTAAATACCCCACATACTGTATAGTCGTAAACTGCTGTATTGGGACATGGCAGTGCTCAGAAAGCAAGAAATGCCACATGGTTTTTTAACTGCAAATTTTGCTGGAATGGTCGTTGGGTGCCATGTTGCATTTGAAGAGATCCTGAGGTACCCCTACAGTAGAAACCCCCAAAAATTGACCACATTTTGGAAACTGCACCACCAAAGGAATTTTTTATTAGAGCAGTGAACTCTTTGACCCAACAGGAGTTTCATAGAATTTGGCTGTGAGTTTTTTTTTTTTTACCATAAAATGTTGTTTTAGGCCCAAACTTTCTTCTTCACAAGGAATAACAGGAGAATATCACAGTACAATTTGTTACCCATTTTCTCCTGAATACAGTAACACTCAATTTGTGGTTGTAAATTGCTGTTTAGGGATATGGCAGGGCTCAGAAGGGAAGGAGTGGCATCTGGATTTTCTATCAAGAACCATACCTTTTATATTTTTTTGTTGATTGGGCTATGTGAGGGCTCATTTTTTTTGCAGGACAAGCTGTAGTATTTATTGGCACCATTTTGGATTGCGTTTGGCTTCTCATTTTTTGGAAGATGTGGTGGCTAAAAATTTTACTTCTGTCACTGTTTTGTGTTGCCATTTTCTTAGAGCCATATTCTTTTATAATCTTCTCATAATGGTCTTGTTTGTTTTTTACAGAATGAGATGAGGTTTTCATTGATACCATTTTGGGGTGCATATGACTTTTGGATCATTTTATATTATGTGTTTTGGGAGGTTAGGTGATACCAAATATGTATTTATTTTTTTTTCTATATTTATAATTTTTAAATGACTTGATTAGGGGAAAAGGGCAATTCTTATACCTGAAATGCTTATTGCTATTATAAACATCTTTTATTTTTTTTTACACTTTGTGTTACCCATGCAGTCATACAAAACCTTTGGGTGACAATTAACATAACTTTTTTTACTGCTGATTTCTTCTGTAATTTGGGCTGACATAGTAGCTACACGGGTCCAGAAAAGGAAGTGGTATAGCGCTTCCTAAGCTGTATTCAGCGCTGTTTATACTTTGAACAAGAAGTCAGGAACACTAACGAATGGGCTCTGCATCTCTATGGGGTGCCCTACTGTCACTGACAGCGGCCACCTGCTCAGCAGCTACAATCCCTGAAAGGATGTTCCAGAATGTCCATTCAGAGATAAGTCCTGACTGCCAGGACATTTATAATCAATGGGTGGTCAAGAACTGGCTAATGGAAAACTGAAGATAAGCACTTCTGCTAAACAGACCCATAGGCTACCATACCATCGACGTGTGGTGGCATCTGATGTGATTTGCATTTTTAGGCAGATGAAATAGCTCAGCAAGATGTTATGTGTATCTCATTCTATGTTAGTTTAGTTGGTGCACACATGCATCTCTATGTACATAGAATATCATGTACCACATTATGAAAAAAAATGTCTTCTTCTATAGAACTATAAAATGACTTTAAAAAAAGAAACTGATTTATTTATTTTTATTTGTCTCTAAGCTCACTGTGTGAACGTGTATGAAGACAGAACAGTAAAACAGATGCTAGTCCCCAGCGATAGTGGATCTGACTATACGGAGCCGCCATCACACGAGGTCCTGCGTACAAGATTGCAGCGGTTGCCATACAATCATAAGAAGTGAGAGTGCGGCCCCTAGCAAGTGCAGCACGATCCAGACCATGCTGAAGTCCATTCCTACCTAGACTGAGTCTGCACAGAGACATTAAGCAGTCAGCAAAAGGCATACTATGTCCACTAGCCAGGCATCATCATACAGGACCAGGTCACAAGCAAGCTGCTCGAGCAAGTCCTCAATAAAAGAAAAGGCTGCTCTCGCCCATACAGAAGCTGAGGCTGCAAAGTAAGGTCTTTCTTTGCTGCACAAGAGATGCAGAAAGAGCATGCGTGCAAGTGGAAAAGGAGAGAATACTCCTGCAAGCATCACTGGAAAAACTTGCCGCAGAGAAAGAAGCGGCAGCTGTAATATCCAAAGCAGAGTACCTGGAAGCCTTGGAGTTCCCCAAATCCAAGAAACACAGCCAAGTACTTGGGCCATACCTAGATGAACAAGATCCAGCACAGCGCGTCTCAGAATATGTCCATCAGCATCCCAAAACAGATGACAACTGTGATCCAGTATATCAGCCAGTTTATACAGAGTGCCAAAGATCCTACCTTGAACCATAGTACCTCAAACAGGACGGTATACAACAAGGCAATGCTGACCACAACTACCGTCCTGCAGAACAAGAGCTACAACCTTTGCTTCGACTTAAAGGGACAACCTTCGCATCAGAACAGTATTATACAGACTGCCCTAAGCCATAAACCCCTAAAAGGTATGGTGATACAGCACACATGCAGCATAACAACAACACACCTTGCAGTATTGGCGCTCACCAGGCCGCCATGGACTTTGCTAAGTTCTTTGCTATATGGGAGCTGGCTACCAAAGGATTTATAAAGTTCACTGATCGCCCTGAGAACTATGGGGCATAGCGAGCCTCCTTCCAGAACGCCATAAGAGACGTAGATATTTCCTGTAGCGGCTTGGAAGCGAGTCTGCTGAACATGCCAAAATAATCAGAGACATTAACACAAACTATCCTGGCAAAGGTCTAAAGATGGTGTGAGAAAGACTTGATGAGTGTTATGGGTCAATAGAAGCTATAGAAAATGCTTTATATTAAAGAATTAATATTTTTCCCTGAATAGTGGGTACGGGTCACAAGAAGATCAGGGAACTCCACGACTTGTTAATAGAGCTACAGGTTGCTCAGGCCGAAGGAGATCTTCCAGGGTTAGCATTCCTGGACACCCGATTGTCCAAAAACTCCCTTTTGACCTACAGGAGAAGTGGATCGCGCATGGTTCTCATTATAAATAGTTTCATAATGTACCATCCCCCCCCCCCACTTCGTGGTGTTTGTAGACTTTGTTACTCAACAGGAGAGGATTAGAAATGATCCCAGTTTTGACTTTACATTGTCATGTTCCACTACCCCTGGTGTCATACTTCATAAAACACCAGTGGCAGTCCACAAAACTAACGTTGCCTCCACAGGTTCTCCTTAAAGGCCATTTAAGTCTTCTCATGAAGAGAACAAACTCAAAGATCTTACCAAAGAATGCCCCCTGCACAAGAAACCACATCCTCTACTAAAATGCAGAGCCTTCAGGGAGAAGTCTTTAGAGGACCGGCAAAGAATTCCTCAAAGAAAACAACATCTGCTTCAGGTGCTGCACTACAACATCGCACTTCGCCAGGAGCTGTAAGGTCAGTATGACATGCACAGAATGCGGTAGCACAGAACACAACACGGCTTTACACCCTGGACCACCCTCTCAAGTAATACCCCAAGCAGAGGAGGATGACGGGAAGCAGATAGACACTGACGTAGACACCGCAGTAGTCACTTCTCACTGTACAGAGATCTGTAAAGGACTCGCAGGAGGGAAGTCCTGCTAAAAAATCTGCCTTGTCAGAGTTTATCCGGGCGGTCACCGAGATAAGGTGATCAAGGTATACTCAATATTAGATGATCAAAGCAATAGGTCTTTAGCTAAATCCACCTTCTTCAACACCATCACCATTGTAGGGCCTGGTTCTACCTACTCCTTGGAGACAAGTGCTGGTACCATTGAGACGGCGGGGAGAAAAGCAACTGGATACAAGGTGGAGTCCATAGATGTCCAGACCTGCTTGTCACTGCCGACCATACTGGAGTCCAATCACATACCTGACAAGCGGTCTGAGATACCTACACCAGAGGTAGCAGCATACCATCCTCACCTAAAGCGTACAGCTCACCTGATACCAGTACTGGACCCAGAAGCCTCGATAGTCTTACTCCTTGGAAGAGACATACTATGAGTTCACAAGGCTAGAGAACAGATTAACAGTCACCAAAATGCTCCATACGCCCAGAGACTTGACCTAGGATGGGTCATCATAGGAGACGTCTGTCTAGGAGGAGCACACAAGCCGACCTCAGTGAACAGTATGCTCACCAACAAACTTGAAAATGGACATTCTTCCCTATTTCAGCCATGTCAGAGCAGTTTCTTGATAAAATAATTGCCACACAGAGCTCCTGTGCCTTGTCCTTTCGCAGATACCTCCTGTGAATACCACGCCTGCGATGGTAAGCAAGATAAATTAGGCCCCTTTCACACGAGCGAGTTTTCCACGCGGGTAAAATGCGTGACGTAAACGCATACCACCCGCACTGAATCCTGACCCATTCATTTCAATGGGTTTGTGTACTTGAGCGTTTTTTCACGCATCAATTCTGCGTTGCGTGAAAAACGCAGCATGTTCTATATTTTCACGCAGCCCTGGCCCCATGGAAGTGAATAGGGTTTTAGTGAAAAACGCATTGCATCCGCAAGCAAGTGCGGATGAAATGCGCTTTTCACTGATGGTTGCTAAGAGATGTTGTTTGTAAACCTTCAGTTTTTTATCCGGCGCGTGAAAAACGCATCAAAACGCATTGCACCCATGCGGAAACAACTGAACACAATAGCAGACAAAACTGACTGAACTTGCTTGCAACATGGTGCGAGTTTCACTGAATGCACCCTGAATGCACCCTGAATGCATCTGGAGCCAATCCGTCACGCTTGTGTGAAAGAGGCCTTAGGGTGCCCAGTTTTCCACAGGACAAGAGAAGACAACAGGGTCGCAATGTCCATAGAAGACAGGCTGTTCTTGGATATTATGGATCAAGGAATAGTAAAAGACAAGTCAAAAAGCTGGGTCACACCTTTACTGTTTAAACCCCGGAGACAATACTTACCTAACAACAAAGAACTTGTCTACAGTCGATGTATCTCCCTCAAACACAAACTTCAGAGGACACCACAGACGAGAGAGCATTTCTTTACCTTCATGGAAAGAATATTCTAGAGCAACCATGCAGAAATGGCACCCGCGCTCCAAGACTCCGAGGAGTGTTGGCACTTACCATATTTGGCGTGTATCATCCTAAAAAAACAGGGCAGATACGAGTAATATTCGACTCGAGCGGCAGGTGCGAAGGCGTCTCACTAAATGATGTCTTACTTTCTGGTCCAGACATCAACAGCAGACTTCTGAAGGTACTTCTACGCTTCCGAAGAGATTCCATAGCATTTATGGCAGACATACAACAGATGTTCCACTGCTTCATCGTCAAGGAAGAACATAGAAAGTACTTGAGGTTCTTCTGGTACCGCAACAACGACCCCAATAAATATATTGTAGAGTACCATTTGAGAGTGCACATGTTCAGAAACAGTCCTTCCCCTGCAGTCACTATCTACGGTCTCAGGTATTCAGCCTAAGAGGGTGAAGCAAAGTATGGGTCAGATGTCAGATCCTTTGTAGAAAATGATTTCTACGTGGACGACTACTTGAAATCCACACCCACAAACAAGACCTCAATCAGTCTCCTGAAAGGGCCCAAGAAATGCTTGCTCTATCTAATTTGAGGTTGCACAAAATCGCCTCCAACAGCCGTGAGTTAATGGAAGCCTTTTCACCACATGACCATTCAAGTGATCTAAAGGACTTGGATCTTAGCACCGACTCCCTTCCCATGCAGAGGAGCCTCGGTTTGCTCTGGGATTTAAAGGCAGACACATTCACCTTCCAAATTAGCAAGGAATAAAAGCCCTTTACATGCAGAGGAGTTATATCCACCATAAACAGCTTATATGATCCTCTGAGATTCGTAGCGCCTGTTACTATCTAAGGCAAAATGATGTTAAGAGACTTCACTACAGAGACGTCTGATTGTGATGAACCGCTTCCCACTGAGAAAAAGGACCTATGGACCGGTAGAAAGAAGTCCCTTGAAGCTTTGACCAGCCTTCATGTGGCACGACCCTATGCTCCCGTGCCATCAACTGAAGTCAAGATACAAAGACTGTATATCTTCTGCGATGCTTCAGTCAAGGCAATTGCTGCCGTAGCATACGTAAAGACCACTGACGTCAAAGAACAATGCCAACTTATAACATCAGGAATGAACCTGGAAATCAAAAAAGTCAAGTTTTATACAGACAACAAGGTAGTCCTAGGATATATTTGGAACAAAACGAGACGCTTTTACATGTACGTCAGCAATCGGGTGCTAAGGATCAGGAGATCCACTTGTCCTAAACAGTGGCACTATGTGCCTACACAGCATAATCCTGTGGACCACGTGACTATATCCGTCGCAGTGAGCCACCTTAACCTGTTGGGGACACATGATGTACCGGTACATCATGATGTCCGGTACTTAAGAACACATGACGTACCGGTACGTCATGTGTATTTCCGATCACTGCAGTGCAGCAGGCGGTGATCGGAAACTGGGTGCCTGCTGAAATCAATCAGCAGCCACCCTTGGACAATTCTGAGGGGGTCCTGTGACCCCCCCCCGTATTAGCGATCGCTGCAAACCGCAGTTCAATTTAGACCTAAGGTTTGCAGTGCTGTCAGAAGTTTCTGATCCCATGGGGATCAGAAACTTCAAAATGACATAAATTTTTATTTTTAACCCCCCCCTGCAGCCCCCTGTGGGGGCGGGGGGCGGGCGCACGATCATCCTGCCCGTCCTCCCTCTCATTTTTCCAGGATGGCCGAGCGGTTAGCAAGCAGAGTGTCAGCACATTGCTGACACTCTGCTTGAAACGGCTGATATCTGTGCTGTGATGTCAGCCGTTCAACCCCTTCCATGCCGGGGTCCTAAGGGACCGCTGTATAGAAGGAGCTAACAGGGAGGGAGCTCCCTCCCTCTCCCATCGGCAGCTGCTGTTCCTTTTCAGCCCCTGATTCTTGATGGGATCACAGAAGGAGGGGTCCCCCTCTCTCCCCATCATCCGCTGCTCTGTTGTGGTAGCGGGTGATGGTCACCATGGCAACCGGATGCCTTCACATGCTTCCGACTGTCCATGGTGCTGATCATACTTCTGCTAAAGGCAGAAGTCTGATCAGACTTTGTAAAGTGAAAATACAGTACAGTACACTATATAGTGTACTGTACTGTATTATACAGACATCAGACCCACTGGATCTTCAAGAACCAAGTGGGTCTGGGTCAAACCTTTATTTTTTTTAAGTGAAAAAATAAATTAAAAAAACGCATTTATCACTGATTAAAAAAAATAATAATGCACTACACATATTAGGTATCGCCGCGTCCGTAATAACCTGCTCTATAAAAATATCACATGACCTAACCCCTAAGGTGAATACCGTAAAAAAAAAACTGTGTAGTAAAAGCTATTTTTTGTCACCTTACATCACAAACAGTGTAATAGCAAGCGATCAAAAAGTCATACGCACCCCAATATACAGCCAATCAAACCGTCATCTCATCTCGCAAAAATCATACCCTACCCAAATGAAAAAACTATGGCTCTCAGACTATGGAGACACATGATTTTTGTTTGTTTCAAAAATGAAATAATTGTGTAGAACTTACATAAATAAATAAAAAGTAGACATATTAGGTATTGCCGCATCTGTAATAACTTGCTCTATAAAAATACCACATGATCTAACCTGTCAGATGAATGTTGTAAATAACAAAATATAAAAAAGGTGCCAAAACAGATATTTCTTGTTACCTTGCCTCACAAAAAGTGTAATATAGAGCAACCAAAAATCATATGTACCCTAAAATAGTACCAACAAAACTGCCACCCTATCCCGTAGTTTCCAAAATGGGGTCACTTTTTTGGAGTTTCTACTCTAGGGGGGCATTAGAGGGGCTTCAAATGGGACATGGTGTCAAAAAACCAGTCCAGCAAAATTTGCCTTCCAAAAAAACGTATGGCATTTCTTTCCTTCTGCGCCCTGCCATGTGCTTGTACAGAAGTTTACGACCACATATGTAGTGTTTCTATAAACTACAGAATCAGGGCCATAAATATTGAGTTTTGTTTGGCTGTTAACCCTTGCTTTGTAACTGGAAAAAAAATTATTAAAATGGAAAATCTGCCAAAAAAGTGACATTTTTAAATTGTATCTCTATTTTCCATTAATTCTTGTGGAACACCTAAAGGGTTAACAAAGTTTATAAAATCAGTTTTGTACACCTTGACAGGTGTAGTTTCCAAAATGGGGTCACTTTTTGAGAGTTTCTACTCTAGGGGTGCATCAGGGGGGCTTCAAATGGGACATGGTGTCAAAAAACCAGTCCAGCAAAATCTGCCTTCCAAAAACCGTATGGCATTCCTTTCCTTCTGTGGCCTGCCAAGTGCTCGTACAGCAGTTTACGACCACATATGGTGTGTTTCTGTAAACTACAGAATCAGGGCTATAAATATTGAGTTTTTTTTGGCTGTTAACCCTTGCTTTGTAACTGAAAAAAATATTAAAATGGAAAATTTGACAAAAAGTGAATTTTTTAAATTTTATCTATTTTCCATTAATTCTTGTGGAACACACAAGTTTGTAAAATCAGTTTTGAATACCTTGAGGGGTTTATTTTGTAAAAATTGGGTCATTTTTGGGTGGTTTCTATTATGTAAGCCGCGCAAAGTGACTTCAGACCTAAACTGGTCCTGAAAAAGTGGGTTTTAGAAATTTTCGGAAATATTTCAAGATTTGCTTGTAAACATCTAAGCCTTGTAACATCCCCAAAAAATAAAATGGCATTCCCAAAATGATCCAAACATAAAGTAGACATATGGGGAATGTAAATTAATAACTATTTTTGTAGGTATTCGTATGTATTATAGAAGTAGAGAAATTGAAACTTGGAAATTTGCTAATTTTTCCAAATGTTTGGTAAATTTGGTAGCTTTTTATAAATAAAAATGATATTTTTTTACTCCATTTTACCAGTGTCATGAAGTACAATATGTGACGGAAAAAAAAACAATCTCAGAATGGCCTGGATAAGTAAAAGCGTTTTAAAGTTATGTCATGTTATGCAGAGCTGTTCAGCTAATTATTATTGTTATTCATGGAGTTGTTAATACTGTTAGCTAGCCATGCAATTTATGTATAGGCAGCCATTTTACCATTTGCTTCAGTGGGATGTAAATGTTACTATATACTTATTCATATTATTTGTATTCTTATAGTTTTACCATTAAATACTTTTGTTTTGCCAATAAACAAGTTAGACTACAAAGAACAATCCTCTTATTTGGAAGACAGGAATGGTTTATTCTGAATGTCAGACTGCACACTGTGTGAACGTGTATGAAGACAGAACAATACCAATGAAAATTAAATAGTACATGTTGTCTTTCTGGAGCAGTCAGCACAGAAATCTAAAACTCCTATATTTAGAGGGATCCCATTGTAATTTAATTTACTGCTGTTGTAGATAAGAAAAAGTTATCTGCTAGAATACTAGTAGATGTAGAATTTAGGATGACAGTATGACTGATCAGTTGTTCTTTTGATATGGCTAGATAAAGATCTCCATAGAAGGGCATTGGAATTGTCAGTATAATGTGTGATACTCTGAGTACATCTATTCATTCTGGTTGAAGTGAGTTGTTTGACTGAGAAAAGCAAATTAGACTATTTGCCATGCTAAGGTTTCAAACGCAGTAGGTTAAAGAGCCAGGAAATAGAATATTATATCCTGAAAGCCATCCACCCATTTCTTGCAAAATAAGTTGCACAGAAGGTTCACATAAAGGCTCTTTTTTGTGATTTAAAATAATTTGATGGTAGTGTACCTTTAAGTGTAGTATTTAAGGCACTGGGCAAAATAGAATAGTCTTCATGGCACTCTTGAGCAGACAGGATAGGAAAGAAAATGACTACGATCAGAGAAGACACCATATGTGAGTCACAGAATTTTACTATACTGTATTCACTTAGTCTGCAGAGTGCCTATGTAGAATTTGTATCTTACCACTACATGGTAACTATATGGTGGTAAATTGGATCTATTTATAGTGTTTTTATTTATATTTTTATTCAGTTGTGTAAAAACAGCATGGAAGTGAAATTTAAAGGAGTTCTCCTGGATTTTGATACTGATGACCTATCCTCAGGATAGGTGACTAATATCTGATTGGTGGAGAATTAGCTCACATTAAATAAACCCCTTAAAATATAACTTTTAATACTACATTATAAAAGATAGAAATAACCCCCACAGAATTTAGTGTTCTTCAGTAAAATACATATGCCCACCCAAAACAATAGTGTGACTAGATATACTATAACGGATACATAGGCATAACAAAGGACAAATTATATACGGATAATACCATATAAACACGCATGAATGTGGGCCAATTGATACAGTTACTCACTGTTCCCGTGGTTTGGTAATAAAGCCAGTTGATGCGGTTACTCACAATTTCTGTGATGTGGTATTAGTGCGACCTGCTAAAATTACTCATGGTTTCTGTAATTCAAAACCGGCGCCCACCAGGGTATGATATCACCAGAGAAAGTGTTGTCGGGAGATTACCTGTCCCTGGGTGTCTCTTTAGGCTCTATTTGCCTAAAAGTGGAGCACCCGCCCCAAAAGGGGCGACACCACTTCTCGGTGGCTAAACCCTCAAAAATGCCCTAGGATGCCCTGAATGACATTATCAAGCTGAGTCCCGACGAGTTTCCCATTAGTGATAGCAATGTCTCATCAGGGGACAAAGACACTATCGGATAAAGTCACAGATACTGGCTACCAAAGATGATTGCTATCACTGCTATCACTAATGGGGAAACATGTCGGGACTGAGCTTGACAACTTCTTTCAGGGCATCCTAGGGCATTTTCGAGGGTTTAGCCACCGAGAAGTGGGGCTGCCCCTTTTTGGGGCAGGTGCTCAGTTTTTAAACAGGGATAACCTAAAGGGACACCCAGGGACAGGTCATCTTCCGACAACACTTTCTCTGCTAACATCATACCCTGGTGGGCGCCAATTTTGAATTATTGCAACCGTGAGTAATTTCAGCAGGTCGCACTACTACCACATCACGGAAATCGTGAGTAACCACGTATACTGGCTTTATTACCAAACCACGGGAACCGTGAGTAACCGTATTGGCTGGCCTACATTCATTTGTGTTTGCATGGTATTATCCTTATATAATTTTCCCTTTGTTATGCCTATGTATCCACTATACTAATTCTAGTCACACAATTTTTTGGGTGGGCATATATATTTTACTGAAGAACAATAAATTCTGTGGTGGTTATTTCTATCTTTTATAGTATTAAAAGTTATATTTTAAGGGGTTATTATTTAATGTGAGCTAATTGTCTACAACTCCTCCTATAACGCTTTTTGTGAGCACTGATTGGTGGAAGTCCAACTGCTGGCACCTCGGATGATCAGCTACATGAAAAGGCTGTTGAGCTCCATGAGCACTTAAGCCTCTTTCTAGGTCATGTGACGTCACATTAATCAAATACAGTAGGTCTGAACTGCAATACCAAGCACAGCCATTATGGACACCACAGCCTCCTCAAACAGCTGATCTGGGTAGAAGTGTGTGGTGTTCGACCCCTGCCGAACTCATATTGATGACCTATGCTGAGGATAGACCATCAGTATAAAAATCCCTGAAATCCCCTTTAGTCACTTGGTGGTAGTATTTGGTCCTGGTATAGTGATATAATTTGAGAACCATACAAGTACACAAATCACTTTGTGTGTGCATGTGTGGATTGGCATATGCCTTGGAGCTTGTACCTCTGATCTTTTATTGTATATAATTATTTGATTACAATCCTAGTAATATCAGCCTTAGCACTAATTTATGGCAACAGAAACCTAATGTTTATGATATGTTTTAGAAGCAGATACAGTTTGGTTTCCATGACACAGTCTTCAAGATAATTATGTTTGGAAATTTACATCCTATGGCCAAAGTTAGAAGGAAACACTGCTGAGTTTGCGATCAATATTCTGTGGATCATTTGTTTATATTTTTGTACTTTATATATCTTTTTGAAAAAAACTGAATTGCTTATGGGTATACACAATCATGACTAGCATCATAAATAGTTTTAGACTACCCATTGACATAAAATAATGCATAGTATGAAATGTGGATGACAAGCTTTATCTAAGACACATCCTTCAAAAAGAGTTCCAGAAGACAAATCACGCTGTATGGATATTCATAAGAATGTTCATTGTAAATATAACAAAGTCATCATTAGTCATTTACTCCATGTTCATGCTGTTGATTCATTTAGATCATTCTTTTATGAGTGCCATTGGTAAAACCAAAGCTTGAAAATATAATTCCTATATTTTGGAGGTGCACAAACATCCATATTAGTGAATTTCATCACCTAAAATCCCCAAATATGTTCTTTTTTGAAAGAAAACTTTGAAAAATCTGCAACTCGAATTGTGATATAATGAAGCAATTTGATTAACAATAGTTTGCATTTTATAGTCTTAGAGTCATAGAACACAGGCTACACCTATCATAAAGCAATATGTGATTTAGGCTGCGGAAAAATACTATTTATTACCCCATGGTTTTTGAACTTTAGTGGCAGATTGCTCCTACTTTGAACAAGAGGAATTCAGTGAGTACTAGCATAACAGGTAATTACAGATAATCCTTGGTGATTCTTGTGACCTTCAATGTCATGGTTTCAGTTCAGTACACATTTAGGTAGAATTATTAACTCCACAAAATAAACCCAAAGAATGTTTTACATGAACATGGATTATAGTAAATGTTACTTATTACCTTAACCCTTCTTGTATTGCATATCCATTTAATGATTGGGTGGTGAGAGAGTATTAGAGTACGACCGCATGGCACGGTATTGAAGGTGCTGCGTGGCCATTAACAACGAAGACTAGTGTTGAGCGAATCAAAGTATCTTTGCGCCAAGCATTATCACGTGTTGATGTCATCACAATCTCTGCAGGTATTTTGGCAGGTTTTCTTCAATAAAGACAGAGGGCCTCTTCACGAGCAAGTGGATGAGATGAGTATAATTCTTTTTAACCCCGATATACCTCTGAATTGCTTAATGTGAGCAACAGATGCTGCAATCAGCTTTGAACGTGGCATCTGAGGGGTTAAATGATAGGGGGCGTCACGATTCCCATTCTTCCTCATTGCGCCCGCTCCATACAATGGAAAGCAATTAGAGAAAAAGTCATTTGTAAATAATCAAATTTCTTGTTGAAGTTAGGCGAAGCTGGCAAATCAAATTTTTCTAAACTTTGCTCATCTCTAATGAAGACCAGCTATACGCTGCAGTGCAGTCTTCATTAGTTACATAATTAGTTGCATGGTTCTGGGCCGTTCCGTGTTGTCGTACTCTTCTTCAGCTATTCAGATTTATAACCTAGTTGGTACTGGATTATAATCTGCGTTTAGCAATTTCACCCAGTATGGCCATTTGTGTCCAAGGCTGGATCCAGGATTGAATTTAGTGAAAAAGAGTGTTGAGCGGGAAAAAAATATTGTACAATGCACGCTGTGGTGAATTTTACTTTATTTGGAATATCCCCTACCACTCTCTTAAATATGATAGCCTCCCACAAACACAACATATGAAACATTGAAGCACCTAATCTTATGCTAATCAGGCATTACTTTCTCAGTCATAGACAAGTATACATTGCTATAAAATATAACCAATAATACCATATAGTGGCCATATAGAAGTTGTACACTTGTATCAATAGTAAAAAAAATAAAAAAATAATAAGTAGGTGAGAAGGTTGGCATGGTTTGCTATGTTAGTTTCACACCTGAGACCCCTGAGACATTTTTTAAAAAGCTGAAAAATCACTCCAGTAAAGGGGGTGGTTGGCATACAAAATTAAAGTTGCATTTCTAGACAAATATAAAATGGTTAACTAATAGTCTAATTTCAGATCACACTATATCATTCGATTTTATCAATGAAACAATATAAGCAAGAACAGAAAATTTATAATTCTAGAAATTACATATTATTGTGCTGAATATTGCATATGCAATTTGCAATAAAATATGTAGACCCTTTCAATGTAATCTCATTCAAGTCCTGCTGGATTAAATGTGTCCTCAATACCGTATTTTTCACCCCCAAAAGTCTTATGGGGCAAATGCTACCATTTTTACATCACTAACGCTGATACATCGCACAGCGCAACGATGTATCAGAGGGGAGGGAGGAGGGGCTGGAGGCCGGCAACTTACGGCAGGGCCCGGTGCAGTCACTGTACTCTTACACGGGGCCCTGCCGCTCACAGCAGTATACATATCTAAACATTAATCCTTAACCTCCAGTAACTTTAAAGCAGGGCTATCCTGTTTGTTTACTACTTACAATCAAGCTCCGTTAACAGGCAGAGCAGGCGGCGGCGTAACATCACTCACGTTACACGCCTGCTCCTCCCACTTTATGAATGAAGCAGGCAGAGCGGGTGCGTGACGTGAGTGAGTGACGTTATGCCGCTGGCCCCTCTGCCTGTTACCGGATCTTAATTGTAAGTAGTAAACAAACAGGATAGTCCTGCTTTAAAGTTACTCGAGGTTAAGGATTATTGTTTAGATATGTATACTGCTGTGAGCGGCGGGGCCCGGTGTATTGGGGGACACTGTTATGAAGGGGAACTGTGGATGACACATTGCATAGGATGCTATATAGTGTCTTCCACAGATCCCCCCATAACAGTGTCATCCACAGATCCCCCTCCCTATAACAGTGTCATCTAAAGATCCCCCTCCCCATAACAGCGTCACCCACAGATCCCCCTCCCCATAACAGTGCCATCCACAGATCCCCCATAACAGTGCCATGCACAGATCCCCCCTCCATAACAGTGTCATCCACACACCACCATTAGTTCAAAACCCACCAAAAGCTCACCTTTTGGTTCAAATAGTTTTTCCTTATTTTCCTCCTCAAAAACGTCTTATGGGCAGGTGCATCTTTTAGGGTGAAAAATACGGTAATTCATATAAATATTTAGGTTTTTGGAATGAAGATATACAATAGGTTGTATCTAGAATAATCTGGAGCATTCTAAAGAAGATAAAAAGGTGGCATATGACACTTTATGCAACTAAGGCAATTTGTTTTGTAACAAAAGACGTGTGCACGTAATCAACTACTGTAGATCAAACAAGCTAAATACTAAGAAAAAAATGTAGTGATTGTTGAACCTTTAGGCAATATTTGTCAAAGAACACATGAAAACCTTTACAGGTCACTGTGCAGGAGAAAAAGAAAAGCTGACATGGCTGTTGGCTATCCCTGATTTAGATTTTTTCAAGGTTGTCAATTTTTTTTTGACATACCAAGCATGTGGTACAGTATGTGACTTGGTCTAAACATGTTTCCTTTTTAAGATATTTAGGCATTTAGTCATGGCATACAAAAATAAAGGATGTGTTAAGGTTAATAGGACAAGGGTTGTAGGTTTAGGATAAATGTTGACAAAGTATTCTTAAGATAAGTCATTAATATCAGATTATTGGGGTTCTTCTGACTTCCAGTACTCCTGCCAGATCTTTGAAGCATCTGTAGCACTTAGCAGGGCTTAGTGTGCTCTTGTATACCAGGCATAGTGCCATGTACAGTATAGTGTAGTGGCTGTGACTGGTATTGCAGTTCAATGCTATTTATTTAAATAGACTGAGCTGCAGGGAGGCCATATGACTGATGAATGTGGTACTATACGTTCAAATAAGAGCCCATATCACTTGCCTGAGCATCAGGGACTTTTAAAACATCTCATAGGTAGGAGTGCCAGGAGCTGAACCCCTATAGATTTGATATTGATTACCTGTTCCGAGAATTGTTTGTTGAGATTTAAATCCTGCAAACGTTTTTAACTATTAACCCTTTCCCTAAACTTAGGACTCTTATGAAATCTTCTGAAACCACAATTAAACAAATGTTTTTTTATTGATTCCACCTTAACCATTTCCTGGTGGGTAAGGTGTTGCAGTGAGGCACATCACTTTCAGAGTTAACTTTTAACTTATGCGCATCTGGATACTTTCGGTGCATATGCTGAATAGATATCTATAGACCTGATGAATGTCAAAATAGTGTCCCTTGGGAATCTGTTCAGTATTATAGATCTCTATACCTTTTATAACTGTGTAGGAAAGTGTAGCTAACTGGGATGTCAACTGGTATATAGTGTTGATCACGAATATTCGAATTGCAAATTTTTATTGCAAATATAGGTACTTCGAAAATTTGCGAATATTTAGAATATAGTGATATATTCGTAATTTCGAATATTCTATATTTTTTATTGCAAATTTTCGTATTTAAAATTTAATTTTTCAATTGCTGAGTAAAAACATGATTCATCCCTGCTATTTGCCTGTGGGCCAATGACTAATTGGCCCACAGGCAAGAAGCCAGGAGGAATCATGACTTTAAATGGGAAAAATGATGAATATTCAAAAAAAAATTATATATAGCACTTTATCGAATATATTCATTGTTTCAAATATTCATAATATTCTAAAACAAGAATATATAGCAATATAGCGAATATTGGAAAAAAAAACTAACATAGAGCAATTTAGCTAATATAGTGCTATAATCATCTTTGTTTAATAGTTGTAATTTTTTCTCATCTGAAGTTCAGAATGGAAAAAAAAGACAACTATAAAAAAAAATTATAGCACTATATTAGCAAAATTGCTCTACATTCGTTTTTTTTTATTCACTGTATTGCTATATATTCTTGTTTTAGAATATTACGAATATTTGAAAAAACAAATATATTCAATATAGTGCTATGACTCATTTGCCCACAAGCAAGAAGCAGGGAGGAATCAGGTTTTTGCTCGGCAATTGAAAATTTTGCGATAAAAATTCGCATTACGAAAATTCGCATTAACAAAATTTGCATATATTACACGATCATTACCTTGTCAATTTTTCGAGTAAAAAAAATCGTAGAATATAATGAATATTTAAATTCACAAATATTTGCTGAATATTCTACAAAATATTTGCAAAATATTGCGAATTCGAATATGACCCCTGCCGCTCATAACTACTGGTATACAGTGGTATATGTCGGGGCTTTATGTAAAATGTGTGCAGAGATCAGAAATTTCTCTTGCTCATGTATCTAACATAGCCAAGCAATATAATGTGAACAAAGGCTAAGACCTATATTCAAATAAAATATGGGAAAAAAAATAAAGTTGTGGCTGTTCCTACATGCATTCATTACACATCTAAACAAATGAGATGAGTTTGCCAACAACTATCCCAATAACTCCGCCATAAATGTGGACAATGAGTTCAGTCCACTTGCATATTTCAACTAGTTGCTGCTAAATCCTTCTGGTGGTGACTTCTATCCTTTGGAAACAGAAGACTGGGCATTTTAAAATTAAACATGCCAGATAACTCTTTTCTCTCAACATTTGCCATCGGGGGAGACAGTCAGGAATTTTTCCTAAACAGTACTTTTACACTTTACATAGATTTAGAGGCATTTTTGGGAGCCAAAACCAGGTGTGATTTCAAAAACGAAGAGAAGTTGTATCTGTCCTTTATACTTTCTCTCCTTTTATTATTCACTCCTGACTTTGGCTTCCAAGGGTGCAACAGGAAACCTGAATATGTGGTTATACCTTAAAGGTGGCCACACACAGTCTAAAGTTGATTAAACTGGATTTTTTCAACCAAACCTCTTTGTCGGTTGAAACTTGAAGCGGTCTTTCGAGATTTTCTTACTAATGACATATCCTTAAGACTGGTTATCAGTATCTGATCCATAGAGGTCCGACACACAGGACTCATGCTGATCTGCTGTTTGAAAAGGCAGCAGCGCTTCTATGAGCACTGTAACCTTCTCTCTGCTTTTCCTAGGCCGAATGACAACACGTTCATGTGTAACATGGTCTAGGAGCAGCTCACCACCATTGAAGTAAATGGGACTGAGCTATCAAAGCAAGCACAGCCGCTATACAATGTATGGCACTGTGCTTGGTAAGCTGCAAGAAGGATCACAGGAGCACCACTGTCTTCCCAAAAGAGCTGATTGGTGGTGGTCGCAGGTGCCAGAGCCCCACCGATCAGATACTGATGACCTATCCAGAGGATAAGTGCAGGAGGGGCTGAAGCACCAGCAACTTGGACAGGAGCACGTTCAGCTTCTGAGCCGTTGGATGCGTGCACGCATACTGTTGTCTTTTGGCAATCACTTTGGTGATCGATTGCTGATGGAATGAATGATGAGGAGTGGGAGCAGGAGCATCTGGACCAGCAGAAGATGGGATTGGCAGACAGCTCCCTTCAACTGAGGTGGTGGAGCCTTGACTGAAACTGGGTGCGTGCCACTAGGTGATGTAGCGGTTGCTGCAACAGGTTAGACCACCACATCGGAGCCACAGTTCTCCCAGGCCACTGTATGGCGATGCTGCATATGTTGACACAGGGCCGTAGTGCCAACATTGGCACCCTTTCCATGCTTCACCTTCTGCCCACAGACACGACATATGGCCACGTTCACCTCCTGCTGGCTCCACTGATGCCTCACGGACAAGCTTCCACCCTCTTCTCCTAATGATAATGAAGCCCCTTCTGCACCCGAATCCCAAGTGCGATTGGCTTCATCATTATCGATAGTGTCTGCACATCACTTATGTCCTCCTCAACGACCTCTGGGTCAGGAGTCTGACCACTCGGAGCACAAGCTCCCGTGCCACTCTCCTCATCACTACTTGCCCGACTAGCAGAAGAAACAGCGGATGTCTCCTCCAGATCTTGGCTGGGCAGTAGCTGCTGACTGTGTTTTAGTAGCTGTTTCTCGCTGAAAAGTGGAGCAGAGCCTACAGCATATACTACTTCTCGCGGTGAGAGAACAGAAAAGGACAGAGGCAGGTTGAGGAAAGATGAGGGCACAGGGCCTGCTCCTGGGCCATTTCAACTAAGAGCTGTTTCTGACGAATCCACCGAGTATTGACTCGAGATGCCCGATGTCACTTGGGATGATGTGGATGAACGAGTTAACCAATCAAGAACCGCTGGGTTGCTGGTCAAGACATGACCGGTAGATGACACCGGGAGGTCAGTCCTCTCGCTGCGACCACTGCTGCCACGACCTCTTACTCTGCTGCGACCTTGGCTTACACCATAAACATTCATGCCTCTGCCACTCCTTTGTGCATGGAATTGCACTTCTCTGCCTTGTAACTGAGATAAACAAATTAAACAGAAATTCAAACACCCCTAAAAGCAACGAATATATTTTTCTTTTTGTACTAAAATAGGCCACTAAATATTTCTGTACAAATAACAGCAAACGTGAACTGAGTATATATTTCTCGTATTGTACTGAAATAGGCCACTAACTTATTCCTGAACAAATACAAGCAAACGTGACCTACGTATATATTTCTCGTATTGGACTAAAATAGGCCACTAAACGATTTAAGAGTAAATAACAGAAAAAGCGAACTGCGTATATTTTTCTCTTTTTCTACTGAAATATTTAGTCGTATTGTAGTGAAATATGACAAGAAATGCTTTTAGTGCAAATAACACCAAATATGAACTGTCTATTTTTCTCTTTTCCTCTAGAAATATGGCAATAAACGCTTTTAGAGCAAATAACACCAAATATGAACTTAGTCTATTATTCTCTTTTTCTTTCTAAATATGGCAATAAACGCTTTTAGCGCAAATGACAACAAAATAAATATTGCGTAAATATTTCTCGTATTGTATTAAAATAGGCTACTAAATGATATCAGTGCAGTTGACAGCAAAATTGACCTGCGTATATATTTATCTTTTTCCACAGATAAAAGCCACTAAAAGCTTTTCAACATAGCACTTCCACCCCAATAACTACAGTGTGATGCGAAAGTTTAAGCAACCTTGTTAATCGTCATGATTTTCCTGTATAAATCGTTGGTTGTTACGATAAAAAATGTCAGTTAAATATATCATATAGGAGACACACACAGTGATATTTGAGAAGTGAAATGAAGTTTATTGGATTTACAGAAAGTGTGCTATAATTGTTTAAACAAAATTAGGCAGGTGCATAAATTTGGGCACCACAAAAAAGAAATGAAATCAATATTTAGTAGATCCTCCTTTTGCAGAAATTACAGCCTCTAAACGCTTCCTGTAGGTTCCAATGAGAGTCTGGATTCTGGTTGAAGGTATTTTGGACCATTCCTCTTTACAAAACATCTTTAGTTCATTCAGGTTTGATGGCTTCCAAGCATGGACACAGATTTTCAATTATATTCAGGTCTGGGGACTGAGGTGGCCATTCCAGAACATTGTACTTGTTCCTCTGCATAAATGCCTTAGTTGATTTTGAGCAGTGTTTAGGGTCGTTGTCTCATTGAAAGATCCAGCCCCGGCACAGCTTTAGCTTTGTCACTGATTCCTGGACATTGGTCTCTAGAAACTGCTGATACTGAGTGGAATCCATGCGTCCCTCAACTTTGACAAGATTCCCAGTCCCTGCACTGGCCACACAGCCCCACAGCATGATGGAACCACCACCATATTTTACTGTAGGTAGCAGGTGTTTTTCTTGGAATGCTGTGTTCTCTTTCCTCCATGCATAACGCCCCTTGTTATGGCCAAATAACTCAATTTTCATCAGTCCACAGCATCTTATTTCAAAATTCAGCTGGCTTGTCCAAATCTGCTTTAGCCCACCTCAAGCGGCACTTTTTGTGCTGTTGGCGGAGAAAAGGCTTCCTCTGCATCACTCTCGCATACAGCATCTCTGTCATGGAACCATGAACCAGACGTACAACAGAGATAAGTGGAAATAAGAAAGCTTTATTGAAAATCAAGCTGTAAGCAAAAGTCCAAACGGATGGCTAAACCGAAGCAGGGTCTTGCGTAGCCAGAGGTCAGGAACCAGAAGGGTAGTCAGACGAAGCCTGGATCAGGAACCAGCAGGGTAGTCAGACGAAGCCAGGATCAGGAACCAGCGGGGTAGTCAGACGAGGCCAGGATCAGGAACCAGAAGCAGCAGCAGTCTTAGAAGCATGTGAACACAGGAGGACCAAGCAAGGAACTGAAGTCACAGACCTCCTATATATATGAGCTGGGCATCCAGCTCCTCCCAGTGGGAAGGAGAAGCCGCAGGGTGGGAGGCTACAAGAAACCCAGAAACCAAGATGGCCGCCAGCACATGTCAAACGAAGGAGAACGGCAAGAAGGTAAGACCATGACAGTACCTCCCCCTCAAGGGCCCCTCCTCCGTGGAGTAAGGAACGGTTTCTGAGGGAAGCGTGCGTGGAAGGCTCGGAGCAAAGCAGGAGCATGGACATCTGCGGAGGGAACCCAGGAACGCTCCTCTGGACCATAACCACGCCAATGGACCAAAAACTGCAACCGACCGCGGACCAGGCGTGAGTCCAGGATATTGCTCACCTCATACTCCTCACGATTGCCCACTTGGACCGGACGAGGCCGAGGAACCGAGGAAGTGAAACGATTACACACCAATGGCTTCAACAGGGAGACATGAAACACGTTGGAGATCCGCATGCCAGGAGGAAGCGCAAGGGCATAGGCTACCGGGTTTACCCTGCGAAGCACTCGGAAGGGACCAACAAAGCGAGGCGCCAGCTTGGGAGTGGGCACTCGAAGGTTGAGGTTGCGGGTGGACAACCATACACGGTCTCCGACCTGGTAGGAAGGAGCGGGCGCTCGTCTGCGATCAGCCTGGAGTCTCTGGCGCTGCGCAGAGACCTCAAGGGACCTCTGGATCTGTATCCAAGAAGCACGTAGGACGGAAAGGTGATCCTCCACAGCCGGAATATCCTGGGGAGAGAATACCTCCGGTAACACGGCAGGTTGGAACCCATAATTGGCCATGAAGGGAGACGTCCCAGAGGAAGAGTTCACCGCCGTGTTCCTGGCAAACTCAGCCCAAGGCAGGAGGTCAACCCAATTGTCTTGGTGATCGGAGACATAGCAACGAAGGAATTGCTCCAAGGCCTGATTGGATCGTTCTGCGGCCCCATTGGACTGAGGGTGGTAGGCCGAGGAGAAAGAGAGATGAATCCCCAACTGGGAGCAAAAGGCGCGCCAGAACCTGGACACAAACTGACTCCCCCGATCCCACACAATCTCCTTGGGCAAACCGTGCAACCGGAAGACCTCCCTGGCGAAAATCGTGGCCAACTCTTGTGCAGAGGGTAACTTCTTGAGAGGAACACAGTGGCACATTTTGGAAAACCGATCCACAATCATGAGAATGACCGTATGGCCTCGGGATGCAGGGAGGTCCACAATGAAATCCATCCCCAGGTGTGACCATGGGCGCTCCCCGGTGGCTATGGGTTGCAAAAGGCCCAACGGAAGGTGCCGAGGGGACTTACTCTGGGCACAAACGGAGCATGCCGCTACATATGCGGCGATGTCGGAACGTAGAGAAGGCCACCAGAACAGACGTGAAACAGCCCAAGACAGCTAATTCTTTCCAGGATGCCCCGCGGCCTTGGAGTTATGGTAGGTTCGCAACAACCGAGTGCGCAACTCCTCAGGCACAAAACATCTGCCGTTGGGTCTCCCAGAGGGAGCACCAGATTGAGCCGCCAAAATCTGCTCACCCAGGGGAGAGGTCAGGCTGGTGCGAATGGCGGCCAGGATCTGATTCGGAGGTATGACCGAAGTCGGAATCGACTCCTCCCCGGACAGCTCGGAGTACTGCCGTGATAAGGCATCCGCTCTGATGTTCTTGGAACCGGGTAGGTAGGAGACCACGTAATTAAAACGTGACAAGAACAGAGCCCATCTGGCCTGACGTGGTGTCAATCTCTTGGCCTCAGAAAGGTAGGTCAGATTCTTGTGGTCCGTCAGGATGAGAACCGGAACCACCGAACCCTCGAGCAAGTGCCTCCATTCTTTAAGAGCCTGCACGATGGCCAATAACTCCCTGTTACCAATCTGATAGTTGCACTCCGCGGAAGACAGTTTCCGGGAGTAAAACCCACAAGGAAGCAGAGGACCCTCTGGTGTTCTACGCTGAGACAGAAGGGCGCCTACTCCCGTCTCAGACGCGTCCACCTCGAGGACAAAGGGCAACCCAGGGTTGGGATGCGACAGAATCAGAGCCGACACAAAGGCGGACTTTAGAGCCTCAAAAGCTCGGATGGCCTCGAGCGGCCAGACCTGGAAATTACTGCCCTTCCTGGTCAGATCCGTGAGAGGCTTGGCTAGCATAGAAAAGTCCCTGATGAACTTCCGATAATAATTGGCGAAGCCCAAAAAGCGCTGCAGGGCACGGAGACCACTGGGCTGGGGCCACTGTAAGACAGCCGAAACCTTCTCAGGATCCATGGAGAACCCCTCAGCGGAAATGATGTAACCTAAGAAGGTTACCTGGGATCGGTGAAATTCGCATTTCTCAAGCTTACCGAACAGCCTGTTCTCTCGTAACCGTTGCAACACTCGTCTGACATCCATAATGTGGGCCTCCATGGATTCAGAATATACCAAGATGTCATCCAAATAGACCACCACACACTGCTGCAACAGGTCACGGAAAACATCGTTGATGAATTCCTGGAAGACTGCGGGCGCATTGCACAACCCAAAGGGCATAACCAAGGATTCATAATGACCGGTCCTGGTGTTAAACGCGGTCTTCCACTCATCGCCCGCCTTGATCCTTACCAGGTTATATGCCGCCCTCAGGTCGAGTTTGGTAAAGACCGTGGCCCCTTTGAGGCGATCGAACAGCTCGGAAATCAAGGGTATCGGGTAAGCGTTCTTGATCGTGATACGATTGAGACCCCTGTAATCGATGCAAGGCCTCAACTCACCGCCCTTCTTTTTCACAAAGAAAAATCCAGCCCCTGCCGGGGACGAGGATTTGCGAATGTGTCCGCGTGAAAGCGCCTCCCTCACGTACTCCTCCATGGCCTCATTCTCCAGCTACCGACAGTGGATAGACTTTGCCACGAGGAGGAACGGCACCAGATTGTAACTCTATGGCACAATCGTATGGGCGGTGCGGAGGTAGGGCAACCGCGCGCACCTTATCGAATACATCCCGGTACTCTTCGTATTCAGGAGGCAACAGGAGTCCGAGGAAGTACACAGCAACTTGACAGGCCCATGGATGCAACTAGCCCCACACTGCGGTGACCACGAGAGGATCTCGGCCGATCTCCAATCGAAAGTCGGATTATGCTTCTGGAGCCAGGGGTACCCCAAGACCACCGAGTAGTGTGGAGACGAAATAACCTGGAGACAGACCGACTCTCTGTGAACGGCACCAATGGCTATCCCCACTGGAAGGGTCTCATGAGTCACGTGTGGCGGCAGAAGGGGTCTGCCGTCTATCGCCTCAAGAGCCAGTGGGGAACCTCGAGGCTGCAGAGGAATGGAATTGGCGGCAGCGAACACACTATCAATGAACAAACCACCAGCACCAGAGTCCACCAACGCCTGGGTCGTCACCGAGCCCCCGACCCAGGAGAGGACAACAGTGATCAGTGGTTTGTCAACACGGGAAACCGGGGATGAGGAGACTCCACCCAAGATCTGCCCCCGACAGGATCTCAGGTGCGAGCGTTTCCCGGACGGTTCGGACATGCCAACCGAAAATGCCCACCGAGACCACAGTACATGCATCGGCCCTCGCGTCTCCGGAGTACCCTCTCCCCCTCGGACAGGCGAGCAAACCCCAGCTGCATGGGTTCACCCCCAGACAAGTCATCCCCAGGAGGCGTGGGAGGAGAGGGAGGCACGGGTGGGACAGCAAACGTAGGCGCCAACCTGTTAGAAGACCTCCGCAGGCTCTCCTTAAAGGAAGGTCTCTCCCTGAGTCTGGTGTCAATCAAAATCAGGAAAGAAAAAAGAGACTCGAGCTCCACTGGTAGGTCCTTAGCTGCAACCTCATCCTTCAAGGCATCCGAGAGACCATGAGAGAAAGCAGCGACCAGAGCCTCATTATTCCAGCCCACCTCTGCTGCCAGGGTACGAAACTCAATGGCGTATTCAGCTACGGATCGTGAACCCTGTCTGATGGACATAAGGAGCTTCGCAGCAGAGGCAGCACGAGCCGGCACATCGAATACCTTCCGAAGAGAAGCAACAAAACCGGAAAACTCGGCAACCACCGGATTGTTGTTCTCCCATAAAGGGCTGGCCCAGGCCAAGGCCTTGTCCGAGAGCAGCGAGATCAAGAAGCCCACCTTTGATCTCTCAGTAGGAAAGGCATGTGGCAGCAACTCGAAATAAATGCCCACCTGGTTAAGGAAACCTCGGCACTGAGTTGGCTCTCCCCCAAAGCGCTGTGGAAGGGGGGCAGAACTGGTCATACCCCAAGACACCGCAGGCGCAGCAACAGGTGTCAGGGTAGACTCTGGCGCAACAACCGGAGCGGCAGTAGGAGCGGGCCCAGGAGCGACAACCGACCCATCGGCAACGGAAGCTAAATGAGCCGTGCGTTCAAGCAGGGTTTGCAACGCCACAGCGAACCGACCCAACAGGTGATCCTGCTGATCAAGTCTGGCAACCAGCATAGGTAGCGAGGATGGCCCTGTACCGTCAGAATTCATGGCTTGGTCCTAATGTCATGGAACCATGAACCAGACGTACAACAGAGATAAGTGGAAATAAGAAGGCTTTATTGAAAATCAAGCTGTAAGCAAAAGTCCAAACGGATGGCTAAACCGAAGCAGGGTCTTGCGTAGCCAGAGGTCAGGAACCAGAAGGGTAGTCAGACGAAGCCTGGATCAGGAACCAGCAGGGTAGTCAGACGAAGCCAGGATCAGGAACCAGCGGGGTAGTCAGACGAGGCCAGGATCAGGAACCAGAAGCAGCAGCAGTCTTAGAAGCATGTGAACACAGGAGGACCAAGCAAGGAACTGAAGCCACAGACCTCCTATATATATGAGCTGGGCATCCAGCTCCTCCCAGTGGGAAGGAGAAGCCGCAGGGTGGGAGGCTACAAGAAACCCAGAAACCAAGATGGCCGCCAGCACATGTCAAACAAAGGAGAACGGCAAGAAGGTAAGACCATGACAATCTCCTTGTGTAAAGTGCGCCAAATGGTTGAACAATGCACAGTGACTCCATCTGCAGCAAGATGATGTTGTAGGGCGTTGGTGCTGGTCTGTGGGTTGACTCTGACTGTTCTCACCATTCGTCGCTTCTGTCTATCCGAGATTTTTCTTGGTCTGCCACTTCGAGCCTTAACTTGAATTGAGCCTGTGGTCTTCCATTTCCTCAATATGTTCCTAACTGTGGAAACAGACAGCTGAAATCTCTGAGACAGCTTTCTGTATCCTTCCCCTAAACCATGATGGGAAACAATCTTTGTATTCAGGTCATTTGAGAGTTGTTTTGAGTGTCCTATGTTGCTACTCTTCAGAGAAAAGAGGAGGGAAACTTACAATTGACCCCCTTAAATACTATTTATCATAATTGGATTCACCTGTGTATGTAGGTCAGGGGTCACTGAGCTTACCAAGCCAATTTGAGTTCCAATAATTAGTTCTAAAGGTTTTGGAATCAATAAAATGACAACAGTGCCCAAATTTATACCCCTACCTAATTTTGTTTAAACAATTATAGCACACTTTCTGTAAATCCAATAAACTTCATTTCACTTCTCAAATATCACTGTGTGTGTCTCCTATATGATATATTTAACTGACATTTTTCTATCATAACAACCAACGACTTATACAGGAAAATTATGACGATTAACAAGGTTGCCCAAACTTTTGTATCCCACTGTAATTGCTGGAATGACAGAGCTGTACTATGAGACTATCTGGATCACCAAGTAATGTTTCCCTGCACTTATAAATCACTTTTTTTCACAATGAGGATTTTCCTATGGCTCTCCCTAGCATCTGCACACGTCTCTCCCTGCCTGTGAAATGATTCACTCTGCCTAGCATACACATCTGTCCCTGAACAAAGTACGATAATGAATGGCAGACTATAAGATGGCCACCATATTTATAGGGCGGTGACATCACCGGTCTGGCTGGCTGCTGATTGGCAGCATGCTTGGCATTATGGGTCATCCCGCCTTCCCAGAGTTCCTTGTCCCATGTCCTAACACATGTAGCTGCCATTTTAGCCACCATTGAAGCCTGCTAGCTGCCATGTTAGGAAAAATTGCGCTTTGTTACCACGAAGCGTGAGAAAATTCACATACGTTCAGAATCAAATATTTCCTGAAATTCGGAACGAATTCGACTTTATCAGCTTCGATTTGCTCATTCTCTAATCATCAGTATTTAAATCTCGGAAAACCTATTTAACAACAAATGATCGTTTTAGCCGACCTATGACAGACAATTATCATCTGAAAAAAGTTGTCCATGTTCGATATTTTTATATAGTCAAACAAAAGATCTTTTATTTGAAAAAAAAGGTACAAAAGATCTTTCTTTGGAAGAACATTCCCAGAAAGCTCTTTTGTCCATCTCCTGGTTTTATTGACCGTGTATGGGCAGTTTGAAAAACTGTAAAGGCCAATATGGATTAAAATGTGTATGACCATGTCTGTAAAACAAACATTCATCAGGTGTTTTTTCGACTGCTGCTCAACCATCGACCAATGCTCTCTAATGTGTATCAGCACCTTTAGGCTAAAGTAGCAGTAGACTTTTTCATTACAATAGTGTGTAAGTCTTATTTTTTCAAAGTAGTGTATTATGTTTGTTTGTCATTACTACAGTAAGTGGAAGATAATTAGATAAAAAGTGGAAAATTGTGTAACCTCATTGCATCGAAAGTTAATGATGTATTAGTTGTACCTTCAGATTATTTTTTTGCTGTTGAAAACCACCTTGTATGGCATTTGTTCAAAAGAGGACCAATGGCCTTCTCCACTCTTGACTATATCTAACAATGTTTATAATTTATATTGTTTATTCTCTAGTGCCTCAAATGAATGAGGATGCTGTTGAAATACAGTACATTGGCAAGTTATGCATGAAAAGAGGTTGATTGATTTTCTAAGAACATCAAGTTTTTCCACATTTTATCACTATGTCATGTGATGTGAGCTGCATTGCTTGAGTAATTTTTTCAGGGTAGACATTATAGCCAATAGGGGCTTCTTCTCTTTTATAATTGATCTGGTCCGACACAATTTCACTTATAGATAATAAGCTGTCACAAGGTAGATAAATAGTCTACTAGTCTTACTCTTAAAGGGTTTCTATCACCAGAAATACTGTTATGTAGCTGACTGACATTAGCGATGCGCCCAAGTCAGCACTACATAACAGTATGTTTCTAACGTTAGTCCCTGTAGCCGTTTTTGTTAAAAAAACACTTTTATTATATGCTAATGAGCCTCTAGGTGCTATGTGGGCGTAAAATCAGCACCTAGAGGCTCCGTCCACTCACTCTGTATTCCGCCCAGGTCCAGTGTTGTGCCCGCCCCACTCCTCTTGATTGATGCCACTCTTCCCTGCATCGTTGGCGAAATCCCACGCCTGCGCCGTTCACTTCTGTCTTCGGTGCAGGCGCAGTGAGTGAATGATGCAATCCTGGTGCCGGCTTCCTCACTGCGCCTGCGCTGACTGCGTCACAGTGAGGAAACCGGCATCAGGAGAGCGGGTTTCCTAGGACATGATTCTCCATTTTCATCCACCCTGTAGTTTTCCCCCCGCCAATTTTTACTGTAAAATGGCATGGTTGCCATTATGTGTGATTCGTCCTAAGCAAATCGCCAGAACTTCAGATTTGTTTGGCAACAGAATTTTTGTGAAAATCGTAATCAATCTCATTATCTCAGAATTGATTCGCTAATCTCTTATTCACGATAGTAAGGGTTTTCCAGGCTCTTGAAATTGATGGCCTATCATCAGGATTGGTCATCAATATCTGATCGCTGAGGGCCCAACACCTCGCACACCCCCTTGATTAGTTGTTCCCTGCAGCCTCTTGAACTGGAGGTAGCACTTTGAATAGAACAGGAAGCACAGCCAGGTTAAAAGTGTAGCAGCTTAGCTCCCATTAATCTCAGTAGAAGCTGAGCTGCAGTAAGCTAGCACGGCCACTACACTTTGAACTAACCTGTGTCTCCTTCTGCATTAAAGAGCTAATTCGAGTACCAGACGCTGCAGGGAACAGTTGACAGTGGGGGTACGGGGTCTCAGATAGTGTTTAGTGTGAATATTTGAATCGTGAATTTAAATCGTGAATATCGCCACTTCCCGAATTCCCGAATATTTAGAATATAGTGCTATATATTCGTATTCACGAATAGTGTTGAATATTCTAATCACGAAATTATCGCAAATATATTACATTGCATGACTGGAGGTCACAAATTCCCAAATTTATGGTGAATATTCGGACAAAAATTAGTGAAATATTGTGAATTCGAATATTGCCTATGCAGCTCATCACTAGTCTCAGACACACTCAGATAATCCAAAAAAAAATTTTTGTAAATATCTTCACTTCGAGAATTTGTGAATATTTAGAATATAGTGCTATATATTCGTAAGGACGAATATTCATTATTTTTTTTTTTTAACATAGTACAGTCGTGGCCAAAAGTTTTGAGAATTACATAAATATTGGAAATTGGAAAAGTTGCTGCTTAAGTTTTTATAATAGCAATTTGCATATACTCCAGAATGTTATGAAGAGTAATCAGATGAATTGCATAGTCCTTCTTTGCCATGAAAATTAACGTAATCCCAAAAAAACCTTTCCACTACATGTCATTGCTGTCATTAAAGGACCGGCTGAGATCATTTCAGTAATCGTCTTGTTAACTCAGGTGAGAATGTTGACGAGCACAAGGCTGGAGATCAGGCTGATTGGGTTAAAATGGCAGACTTGACCTGTTAAAAGGAAGGTGATGCTTGAAATCATTGTTCTTCCATTGTTAACCATGGCGACCTGCAAAGAAACGCGTGCAGTCATCATTGGGTTGCATAAAAATGGCTTCACAGGCAAGGATATTGTGGCTACTAAGATTGCACCTCAATCAACAATTTATAGGATCATCAAGAACTTCAAGGAAAGAGGTTCATTTCTTGTTAAGAAGGCTTCAGGGCGTCCAAGAAAGTCCAGCAAGCACCAGGATCATCTCCTAAAGAGGATTCAGCTGCGGGATCGGAGTGCCACCAGTGCAGAGCTTGCTCAGGAATGGCAGCAGGCAGGTGTGAGCGCATCTGCACGCACAGTGAGGCGAAGACTTTTGGAAGATGGTCTGGTGTCAAGAAGGGCAGCAAAGAAGCCACTTCTCTAAAAAAAAACATCAGGGACAGATTGATCTTCTGCAGAAAATATGGTGAATGAACTGCTGACGACTGGGGCAAAGTCATATTCTCCAATGAAGCCTCTTTCCGATTGTTTGGGGCATCAGGAAAAAGGCTTGTCCGGAGAAGAAAAGGTGAGCGCTACCATCAGTCCTGTGTCATGCCAACAATAAAGCATCCTGAGACCATTCATGTGTGGGGTTGCTTCTCATCCAAGGGAGTGGGCTCTGTTCCACAAATTGCGGAATGCACACAGACGGCTTCCGTTTTTTGCGTTTCTGCGGTTTGCGGACCGCAAAAAACGGCACGGTCGTGTGCATGTAGCCTAAGTGCAATACCTTAAGGGCAGGCCTGCAGGGTTGGAGTCATGTGATAAAACTTCTTCAGCTCCTCATCTGCTCAGCATACTGACATGTGAAATGGCGGGCACCATTTTGAACGATTTATGTAAAATTAATCCCAAACACTACAAATTTGCTAGAAAAAAAAATTGTGGAAATTTGTGATGCATTTAATTTTTGTAGAATACATTTGCTCTTTTCTAGTCTCTGTTGTTTGTGGCCTGTTCTTGGATGGAGCATAGGTCGGGCTTAAATTGTCGCGTATATAGTATATGACATTATTATGATGTCTGTTCTCATCACTGTTGAAGTTTATAATTTTGAGAAGTATCCTGATTCTCATCTTTAAAATTAAGAAGATCCTGATGCAATCCATATATTTTATTTCTATGATTCCTCATGAATTATTTCCTACTTTTATAATTTGTTCTATTGTATTACGGTTGTATTATCCATAATACACCTTAATGTATTTCTTCTTAGTCAACTCTCCTCTTTACTATTTCAGATACAAATTTAACATCTGTGAAAGATGGACATGTTTATTAAAAGCATCTGGAAGTACAACAGACAGAACATAAATTTTCTAGGTACATTATTGCACTAGGCAAATTTTTTTTGCTTGTCTAGTGTAATGATCCAACTAAAAGACCCTCTACATTTTCAGATAATACATACTAACTTTATTCCATGTATTCTGTTGCTGTTAGCTATGGAAAAATACATATGTCTGCAATGATGTTTTCCTTCCTATTCTTATTCTATATCAAGCGCCTCAGAAGATTTATCTATACCACAATTCTAACTCTGTTCCCTAACATATTACTGTGGTAAACAATGGTTGAACAGATAGGATTTGAACTGCTATTTCCAACTGAAATAAGCATAGTCAGAAATGTCTAGTGTTCCACAATGTAACCCGTTTAATGAAAAAAAAAACCATAGCCTTATTGAAGATAACTTTCTCATATGTACTTCAGGCCAAAGTATAAAGGGCCACTAAATGCAGAATCCAAACACAAAAGAAGAGAAACTAACAACGCCTAAGATAATCTACTGACAGTGGATATAAAAAGTCTACACACTCCTGTTAAAATGTCAGGTTTCTGTAATGTAAAAAAAATGAGACATAGATAAATCATTTCAGATCTTTTATCACCTTTAATGTGACCTATAAACTGTACAACTCAATTGAAAAACAAATTGAAATCTTTTAGGTAGAGCGAAAAAATATATAAAAATAAAATGTATGGTTGCATAAGTGTGCACACCCTTAAACTAATACTTTGTTCAAGTACCTTTTGATTTTATTACAGCACTCAGTCTTTTGGGGTATGAGTCTATCAGCAAGGCACATTTTGACTTGGCAAGATTTGCCCACTCTTCTTTGCAAAAACACTCCAAATCTGTCAGATTTCGAGGGCATCTCCTGTGCACAACCCTCTTCAGATCACCCCACAGATTTTCAATCGGATTCAGGTCTGGGCTCTGGCTAGGCCATTACAAAACTTTAATCTTCTTCTGGTGAAGCCATTCCTTTGTTGATTTGGATGTATGCTTTGGGTCGTTGTCATGCTGAAAGATGAAGTTCCTCTTCATGTTCATCTTTCTAGCAGAAGCCTGAAGGTTTTGTGCCAGTATTGACTGGTATTTGGTACTGTTAATAAATCCCTCTAGCTTAACTAAGGCCCCAGTTCCAGCTGAATAAAAACAGCCCCAAAGCATGATGCTGCCACCATGCTTCACTGTGGGTATGGTGTTCTTTTGGTGATGTGCAGTGTTGTTTTTGCGCCAAACATATCTTTTGGAATTATGGCCAAAAGGTTCAACCTTGGTTTCATCAGACCATAACACCGTTCCGCACATGCTTTTGGGAGACTTCAGATGTGTTTTTGCAAAATGTAGCCTGGCTTGGATGTTTTTCTTCGTAAGAAAAGGCTTCATCTTGCCACTCTACCCCATAGACCAGACATATGAAGAATATAGGAGATTGTTGCACATGTACCACGCAGCCAGTTGCCAGATATTCCTGCAGCTCCTTTAATGTTGCTGTAGGCCTCTTGGTAGCCTCCCAGACCATTTTTTTTTCACGTCTTTTCATCAATTCTGGAGGGATGTCCAGTTCTTGGTAATGTCACTGTTGTGCTATATTTTCTCCACTTGATGATTACTGTCTTCACTGTGTTCCATGGTATTTCTAATGCCTTGGACATTCTTTTGTACCCTTCTCCTGACTGATACCTTTTAACAATGAGATCTCTCTGTTGCTTTGGAAGCTCTCTGTGGACCATGGCTTTTGCTGTGGGATGCGACTAAGGAAATTTCAGGAAAGACCAACTAGAGCAGCTGAACTTTATTATAGAAATAGATAGGGTAATGGTGACAGTCATTGCATATACATAGTACCAGCCATAGTACATTTAGCTGAATAGCTAATGTGCCCAGTTACACAGTGATAATTCCTCCCTTCACTGCATAATTCTGCAGATTTGCCTATCAGCAGCTTTGGAAAGCAAAGTAGTATGTGGCAATATATTGGAGATCAAACTACATATATAGTACATGCTCACAATTGTCCTGATATTTTATTTATGGGTATATGGGGTCATATATCAAACTGCTGTAAAATAGAACTGGCTTAGTTGCACATAGCATAGGTAGAATGTGATTGGTTGCTAATGGCAACTAAGCAAGTTCTACTTTACACCAGTTTGATAAATGATCCCCATTCTATATACAGAATGTATGTAAAAAATATGGCCTCAATTACATCTCATTCAAAATTTGTCTAGTTTAGTGTAGTGATAAATCCCTTCATATAGCTAGACCAAATTGCTGTTCCCGGTTTCAAAAAGCTGGATGACAAGACTGAAGAATTATATTAGAGGCAACACATTATGTTGTCCTGCTACCATATGATGGATTCATAGATTAAATCAGGGAGGTTTTGTGTGTATTTTATATCACCAATATGTTCACATAACCTTCCCAGAGATTTTTACTTAGCTTTCCCAGTAATTTCTGCAGAATGCCAGATCACCCTGTGTATGAATTGGCAAATCACTAGTATTGTAGAGTACCTAGCTGAATTTGCTAGGCAGCAGCCTGAAAAAGCAAAGTCAGAATCTCTGTGATAAATTCTCCATGCTGTAGCAAAACTAGACAGATTTCTTATGTAGGCTCCTTGGAATGCTGGGTAACATACTATGTGGAGCTTTAATAGGGATTCCTAAATACTAAACCTACCTAAATTAATCCTTTATGATTTCAGCTGATGTTAGACATGCAAATTTGCACATATTTTTCTTAGAAACCAAGAAGAGTATTGCCTGTCCTAAAATAGTCATCACGTATATCAACCCAGGAGTTCTCCAAGGCCTCTCAACTAGAAAAGCTGTTTTGCTTTATTAAGGGGCGTTTTGTCCTGAAAGATCTAGTTGCAGATGTGAGGCTGGCTTAGCTAGTCTCCTAGTTATGCGACATAAGTTTGTTGAAAGGACTAAGCAATGATTGAATTGCTATGCTGTCTATGCAGACAGGGGCATTGCTAGGGTCTCAAAAGATCCGGGGCCCAAGCCCCAATGCATATAGCCCCAGTCGTCACTCCCTGCCCACACTTGCACTAAAGACCTTTTTTCTTGCTGCATAGACACTATCAAACATACAGGAGTATACAGCAGCACATACCTCTCAAATCCAGAGCCTCCAAAGTGGTGTCTCTACTGATCTTCTCTGTCATCATATTCTACATTAGGTCAGACTCAGGACAACTTCTCTCAGTCAACCCTCATCTCTGCAGAGTGTGACACACAGACATCTTAGCATCCTCACATTTCTATCATCACCCCCAACAACCTGGAGTCCCAACAGTGTTATCCTGCTGCTTGCTGTGCCCCCCAATACCCCAAAATACTACTCTGAAGAAAAATTACTCCCATACAAATAGGCCCCCCATAGTAATAGTGCTCCTCCAAGTCCCACCAATAGTAATTCCCTTCTAGAATGCCCAAATTAGTAATACTGCCCCTACAGTGCCCCCAATCATGATAATTCTCCATTAGTACAAGAGCCCTCCAGTATTAATAATGCCTTCACACAGCCCCCAGTAGAAATAAGGCCCCCCTATTGTTCCCCCAGTGGTATTAAAGCTCTCTACAGCACTGATGTATAAACAGTCTTATAGAGCCCCCTGTAGCAATCAGGACCCCAATAATGTCCTCTGTATTTATAATGCCCCCCTGTAGTGCCCCCTATAGTTATAATCCTCCCTGTAGTGCCCTCAGAAATTATAATGCCCCAGACATTCCAACATACAGACCCAATAACATAATTTCCCTCCCTCCACCATACGGTCCTATGTAAATAATATCACACATCTCTCCTGCCTCCTCCAACATACAAACATACAGTCCCACGTACAAAACATAATTCCCTTCCTTCAGCCTCATCCAACACACAGTCCCATGTAAGAAAAATAACTCCCTCCCAAAACGCCCCCATCATACAGTTCCATGTAAGGCTACATGCACACGAATGTAAAAAAATGTATTAAAAATAGGCATTTGAAGCAGACACACTGTCATAACCATTTTGAAACCCTTTCTGAGTCCGTTTTCTCGCCATCTGGCTGTTTAAAAATAGATACATTTTATTGGCTTATCCCAACCGCCCATAATATCCTTAATTGTAAATAATGTCCAAATATTGGCCCTCGGCATTAATAATGTCCCTCATAGTGGCCGTCAGCATTAATTAAATGGCCCACAACATTTTTTTTTACTGCAAAATAATAAAAACATACCTCATCCACTTTCACGCATGGGAACACTCACTCCTCACTGGATGCAGCAGAACCTGATGTGATCGTGTGATGTCATCACGCTGGGAGCGCAGGTCCCTCTGCATCCAATGAGGAGTCTGTGTCACTGTGCTTTGGATGAGGTGAGTATTTTTAAAATTATTTTAACTCCTGAAATATCATTAATCCCCACTGTACCTGTTTTTATCAGCTGTTAAATGGGCACACTCCTGTCCAGACGGCTGTTAAAACTGGCCCCATTGATTTCACGGCCAAAAATAGGACATGTCATTTTTTTTGTTGGCCTCTATTTACTAGACCTTAAAAAAAATAAAAAAAACTGCCGTGTGAACAGCCACATAGACTGCAATTGGTTATAATTGACCCAATTAACATCACTCTCCTCCAAGATACAGTCCCATGTAAATAACATCACTCCCTGCCCTTCAGCCCCTCCAACATACAGTCCCATGTAAATAATATCACTCCCTTCCCTTAAGCCCCTGCAACATACAGTCCCATGTAAATAATATCACTCCCTTCCCTTCGGCCCCTGCAACATACAGTCCCATGTAAATAACATCACCCCCTCCCTTCAACCCCTTCAATGTACAGTCCCGTGTAAATAACATCACTCGCCTCTCTTCAGCCCCTTCAATATACAGTCCACATGTAAATAACACACCTCCCTTCAGCCCTAACATACAGTTCCTTGTAAATAACATCACTCTCTCAACCAAGCAGGGAGGTAGTGTGAGAGAGAGGGACTACAACTCCCAGCATTCCTCTGGCTCTCATACTGTATCCATCCCTTCACTTACCTCTCCTCAGTCACAGAAGCTATCACAGTCAGGGTCTTCTCCACTAGTTCTCGTCACAGCTTAGCTCCACCCCCCCGCTCTTATCACATGACGGTGATATCATCGAAGGTTCTTCACCACTGAGCTCTGCCTCTAGCACAGATCACCTGACTGTGATGTCATCACAGGTCCTTCAGCTCCTGGTTAGTAGTCACGCTTTATTTTCATTAGCAGGCAGTACATTTGGGGCCTAAGACAAAACATCTGTGGCCCAGGCCCCAAATATTTTAACCTACTGACGCCCATGTATGCAGGTGTGAAACACTTTTCTAAAGGGCATCTGTCAACAGATTTGTACCCGTGTAACTGGCTGACCTGTTGCATGTGTGCTTGGAAGCTTTTATATAAAAAATAAATAAAAGAATCTGTCTCTGTCTGTTCTTTATGCACAGCCAAAGGGGAAAGTTTTTGTGTCTCAGTTCTCTAGGACGTACTGTTCCTGAAATATTCCCAAAAAATACATTAGCCCATAGGAACTTGTAGCTTCATTCATATCCTAACTGCCATACACACAGTCACATGACCCTTATTAGTCAATAGAAGCTTGCAGGTCCTTCAGTCTTGAGATACACAGTTACAAAAGGTTTTCATAACAACTCAGCCATCTTTCTTCACTGTTACAGGTTACTGTTGAGGGGATGGGGTGCTTTGGAGGTCACTGTTAAGGGGAAGGGGTGCTATGGAGGTCTCTGTTTAGGGAGCAGGCCACTCTAGAGGTCAATGATAAGGGGGTGGGGTGCTGTGGAGGTCACTGTTAAAGGGGCAGGGTGCTGTGGAGGTCACATTTTAAGGGAGCAGACTGCTGTGGGGAGGGTCACTGTTAAGGTGGTGGGCTGCTGTGGAGGTCACATTTTAAAGGGGTAGGTCCCTATTAAGGGGGCACGCCGCTATGGAGGACGCTATCAAGGGGACGATCTGCTGTGCAGGTCCCTGGTAAGGGAGTGGGGTACTGTGGAGGCCACTGCTAAGGGGGTAGGGTATTGATTATGTCACTGTTAAGGGGGCAGGGTACTGTGGAGGTCACAGTACTGTGTAAGTCAAGGTTATGGGGTCTGGCACTGTGGAGTTCACTGTTATGGGGGACATTGTGGATATCTTTTGCCCACACTCACACAAGCATTAAATTAAATAGTCAAAATATATCTGTGTAAAATCGGGTGTTTCTGCCAGTATATTTTTATAAAACTTTTGTTTTATCTTTTCATGATAGATATGACACTTTGATATAATGTAAAGTAGTCAGTGTACAGCTTGTATAGCAGTGTACAGTAAATTTGGTGTGCCCTCAAAATAACTCAACACAGCCATTGATATCAAAACCACTGGTAACAAAAGTGAATACACCCCTAAGTGAAAATGGCCACATTTTGCCCAATTAGCCATTTTCCCTCCCCGGTGTCATGTGACTTGTTAGTGTTACATGGTCTCAGTTGTGAATGGGCAGTAGAGATGTCCCGAACTATTCGCCGGCGAATAGTTCCCGGCGAACATAGCTTGTTCGCCGCTGCGGGCGAACATATGCGATGTTCGGCCCGCCTCCTATACGTCATCATTGAGCAAACTTTGACCCTGTACCTCACATTCAGGACACATCAGTATACCCTTCCTCCCAGACCCTCCCACTGCCTATCAAAAAGCAAGGATATGAAAATATGTGTTGGAATCGCACTCACCAGAACTTGAGGTCAACCGGAATGCAGCAGCCTACCTGGAGTCCAAGATTCATCAGGGCTCCCTCATGATAAGTCCAAGAAAAGCAATGGGGGCAGCATGTCCGGTAGAAAAGTCCCTTTAATGGGCACAGCCAAGTGAACAAACGTGCAGTAGTTGTGACGTTTCGGCCGCTTCACAGCGGCCGAAACGTCACAACTACTGCACGTTTGTTCACTTGGCTGTGCCCATTAAAGGAACTTTTCTACCAGACATGCTGCCTCCATTGCTTTTCTTGGACTTATCAAAAAGCAAGGACAGCATCCATCTTAGATTAATTCTGAAGCTGCAGTGTCACAAAGTTGTAATCGCAATGCGATTAATACAGGTTATATTAATCGCATTGCGATTACAACTTAGAGCTGGGTTCCTAATGGTTATATTGATAGAATATAACGAAGATTGAGAATATAGTGCTGTATTCGTTGTCAATTCTAGCAATACAACCATTAGGAACTCAGATCTAAGTTGTAATCGCAATGCGAATAATGCAGGTTATATTAATCGCATTGCGAATTCAAGCTAGCGAATGCAAGCTAAGTTCCTAATGGTTGTATTGCTAGAATTGACAACGAATATAGCACTATATTCTCAATCTTCGTTATATTCTAGCAATACAACCATTAGGAACCCAGCAGCTCTAAGTTGTATTCGCAATGCGATTAATATAACCTGAATTAATCGCATTGCGATTACAACTTTCTCAAATCCGACAGTACATTCTAGCATGGAGCCGTTCCCATGGTGATGGGGACGCTCCATGAGCATGAAAGTCGGCAGAAGCTCTAAGTTGAAATCGCAATGCGATTAATTCAAGTTCTATAACCACCAACCATATTAATGATACCATCTCAAAGGGTCAAGCAATAGTCAGGAGCAAAACACTACAAAAATATATTAATAACATATTTATGATCCATTGTAGATGAGTCAAAATCCACCGACATCCCAATCAGCCTACATCATTAATAGTGATGAGTGAGCACCAAAGTATTTGGGTGTTCGGTCCGAACACATCGCGATATTCGTGCGCTCGGCCGAGCACCCAAGTATAATGGAAATCAATGGGAGACAACCAGGCACCCCCTGCTCTGAAGAGGGAAGGGTGCATGGTCCATTGGAAAAGGTCAGAAAGTGACAGAAACACCACCGAAATGGATCGGGAACACCATGGGGACGATGTCTGGATGCATCTTGGACTCCCAGGTCACTGCAGGGAACCATTTTGTCTGCGTTGTACCACACTTTTACAGACTGATCAAAATAAGCACAAACCCCCCCCCCCCCCCCAAAAAAAAAAAAATAACTAACTATTATTTTACAGTAAAAATTGTTAGGAAGTATTCTCTCCTGTATATTAAATTGTATATAAAGTGCTAGTGCTGCAAAAAATTACAAGGAAGAGGCACTCCAAAACAGCCTGTATATCACATAAAGGAGGGTCTCATTCACATTGTGGTACAATAGTTCAGGTAGTGGGACTCCTACACTTCTAAAGCCTATGCACTAAGTGAAAGGGATGCCAAAAATTACAAGGAACCGATACACCCTTTGCTACACATAAAGGAGAGAATCATACACACCCTTGGAAAATTATCATTAATGGCCTGCTGGTGACCCTCAAAAACATTAGGCGCAAGGGCCTGCTGATCTGACTATTAGTGTTGAGCTTGAATATTCGAATAGCGAATGTTTATCTCGAATATCGCAACTTTGAGAATTCGCAAATATTTCAAATATATTGCTATATATTCGTTATAGTTAATATTCGTCATTTTTTCCCATCTGAATACATTATTCCTCCCTGCTTCTTGCTTGTGGGCCAATGAGTTATTGGCCCACAAGCAACTTAAGCAGGGAGGAATCATGACTTTAGATGGGAAAAATGACGAATATTGTAAAAAACGAATATATAGCACTATATTGAATATATTTATTTTTTAGAATATTCGTCTTTTTTCTTTTTAATCTGCACAGTTGTTCCACTTCGGCATGCTCCTCCCCGACAAGTGTCCCCGTCACCATAGGAACACCTGGGGGTTAGACTAGATGCGAGTGCCTGCGGATGAGCAGACGCTCTTAAACATTATATGGGAGTGCCTGCAGATGAGCAGACGCTCTCAAACATTATATGCGAGTGCCTGCAGATGAGCAGACGCTCTAAAAAAATTTGAGTTGAGGGCCTGCTGTTGAGCAGACCCTATAAAAATATTAGAGTGGAGGGAATATATACAATCTTGATGAGGAGAAGGAGGAGCAGAAAACAAGATTCAACCATACACTCTTTTTTGTGGTGGAAAAGGTGCATGGGAATACACTACAGTAGATTGAGTACATTATAAATGATAGATTGAAATTGTCTTTATGTTAATCCTCAGCTCAGCTCTCCTCTGATGGAGTTGAGAAATCTGGGGCAATCCAGGCCTTGTTCATTTTTATCTGAGTCAACCTGTCAGCATTGCCAGTGGACAAGCGGATACGCTTATCTGTTATGATGCCACTGGCAGCACTAAATACATGCTCAGACAAAACGCTGGTGGCAGGGCAGGCCAGCACCTCCAAGTTCGTGCCACGTGTTCAGCTTGGACACCCAATAGTTGTAAGGCACTGAGGAATCATTTAGGACGCTGACATGGTCTGTTATATATTCCTTCACCATCTTCCAAAACTTTTCCTTCCTTGTACCACTAGGCCGCGCTTCAGGGTGAGGTTGCTGGAGGGGTGTCCTAAAAGTGTCCCATGCCTTGGAGAGTGTTGCCCTGGCTTTGTTGTAACTGCTGTGTGTTCCCATTGTCTCACTTCCCCAGTTGCCTAAGGAAGTACGGACTCTGTCGCCAGCGTTGTCAGATGGAAAATTCCGGAGCAATCTCTGAACAAGTACCTTCTGGTATTGCACCATTTTACTCATCCTATCCACCACAGAAAGGAGAGATGAGAAGTTCTCTTTGTAGCGGGGGTCGAAAAGGGTGAACACCCAGTAATCCGTGTTATCTAAAATGTGTATATAGCGAGGGTCACGGGAAAGGCAGCCTAACATGAATTTAGCCATGTGTGCCAGAGTACCAATGGCAAGAGGTTGATGTCGACATTAGGATGACTCTCCATCTCCTCTTCCTCCTCCTCCTCTTCTGCCCATCCACGCTGAACAGATGGAATTAAAGTTCCATGGGTACTACCCTCTGTAGCAGAGGCAACTGTCTCCAGCTCCTCCTCCTCCTTCTCTTCTTTATGGTCCAATTCGCTCTGAGAAAACGAACTGTGGGTGGTTTGGGTATCACCCTGTGTGATGTCCTCCCCCATTTCCTCATCTGCCACATCTAGAACGATGTCCTTAATTGTGAGCAGCGATCGTTTGAGTAGACACAGCAGTGGGATGGTTACGCTGATAATTGCGTTATCGCCACTAACCATCTGTGTGGATTCATCAAAGTTTTTTAAAACCTCACACAGGTCTGACATCAATGCCCACTCTATATTTGTTAATAGTGGCAATTGACTCGAAAGGCGACAACCATGTTGCAGCTGGTATTCCACAACTGCCTTCTGCTGCTCACAAAGCCTGGACAACATGTAGAACGCAAGCGCTGCTGCAGCGTTGACAGACCGACTGAAGCTGTGGACGACTTGCTGAAATGGGCACACATGAGCCGCACCTTCACTAGTAGCTCTGGCAAAATTGGGGTATGTTTTGATAAGGCATGGTATGTGTGTCAGGTTGCCGAGCTCCAAAGCCGCCACCAAGTTACGGCCATTGTCAGACACTACCATGTCTGGTTGTAGGTTGAGTGGCGAGAGCCACAGCTCGGTCTTATACCCTGCCAAAGCTCTGCGGCGGTGTTCTATTTGTCCCCTAAGCAGATCAGCTTCAACACGGCCTGTTGATGCTTACCCACAGCAGTGCTACACTGCTTTCAGCTAGCGAATGATGGCTGACTGGTGTTGGAGGTGGAAGTGGAGGAGGATGAGGTGGAGGAGGAGAAGTAGGGGTTGGAGCCAGTAACATAGCTGCTGGTGGAAACCCTAATGGATGTAGTGCCCACAAATATGGGTGTGGGTAGCACCTGTGCCATCCCAGGGTACGAATCACTCCCGGCCTCCACCACATTCACCCTAGTGTGCGGTCAGGGAAATATAGCGTCCCTGGCCACTAGCACTTGTCCATGTGTCCGTGGTTAAGTGGACCTTCCCAGTAACTGTGTTGGTCAGGGCACGGGTGATGTTCTGAGACACATGCTGGTGTAAGGCGGGCACGGCACACCGTGAAAAATAGTGGCGGCTGGGGACTGCGTACCGAGGGATGGCCGCCGACATCAGGCTGCAGAAGGCATCAGTGCCCACAAGCCTAAATAGCAACATTTCAAGGACCAGTAATTTTGAAAGTTGGCAGTTTAGTGCTATGGCCTGTGGGTGGGTGGGTATTTGCGCTTGCGTTCAAATGACTGTGTTATGGACATTTGGACGATGCGCTGGGCGCGAGGGCCAAATGTAATAGTCGCGCTGGAAAGAGCTCCTCGGAATATCCGAGTGTGGGATCACTCGTTTGGCAAGCCTCTCCATGGTGTGAGGAAGGATGATCTGAGTGAGGATTCGGTTGACCAGACTCTTGGCTACAGAGACTGGACTTGGTGGAAGATGAGGGTGGTGCTTAACCGACTGGAAGCATTATCTTCAGCAATCCAACCGACCAACTGTTCGCACTGGTCCAACTTGGACAGTGTTGTTGTTCTAAGTTGGACATGAAGCTGGGTACAGTTTTCTTAATTTTTTTTTGTGGTGCACTGGCAGCAGGCACAGTTTCATTGCGCCCAGTGCCACGGCCTCTGCATGAACCATCAGCATTACGCCCACTTCCCCGTCCCTTAGTGCTTTCCTTCTTCATATTTATGGATTTGTTACTGGTTGTGATGCAGTTTTTTTTTACTATCCAAAAAAGACACCGTTTTCAGATGCAGTACAGTATATGACACAAAACAGCACAGATTTTGGACATTATTATAGCCACAGATTATTGAATTTGCAGTGCAGACAATGTTTTATGATGTTGCTTATATTTATAACTATATTATTCCCAATATATGGCCCTAACAACCACTGACGAGATTAACGGATTAAACCGCAGACAGGAAAAATGGGTTCAGTTTCTGGGAAATATACAGTATATATATATATATATATATATTTTATTTTATTTTTTTCACTTTTTCCCAAGATAAGGCCCTGAAAATCACAGATGGTTTTTAAATGCAGAGCACTGATATTACCGGATTAAACCGCAGACAGCAAAAATGTGTTCAGATTCTGGGAAATATGTATATATATTTTTTTCACTTTTTCCCAAGATAAGGCCCTGAAAAACACAGACGGTGTTCAAATGCAGAGCACTGAGATTAACGGATTAAACCACAGACAGCAAAAATGTGGTCAGATTCTGGGAACTATATGTAAATTATATATTTTTTTAAATGTGCAACTTTGCACTTTCAAATTGCTGCCAACACACACTATAGTCCTTAAAATGACTTTTGGGTCTTTGAAACGTCTTTAAAATTTGTAAATTGTGATCAAATTCTCCCTACACTCTCTGTCCCTTCCTAACAGCAGCTCTCCCTGACTCCCAATGAGCCGAACCCGCGTGACCGGGTGCTATATTTCACCCGATGACGCGTTCTGGCCAGCCAATTACTGTAATGCCAGTAGAAAACATGGCTACTGGCATTACAGTGATGGCAATACTTACCTGCACATTTATTGGCTGCTTAGCAGGCGCCAAACGTGAGGGGAGGAGACTCGAGCATGGCGCTCGAGCACATGTGGTACTCGGCCTAGTACCGCCATTTGCAGAGCATAGCGATGCTCGAGCCAAACAGGTATTCGGCCAAGCATGCTCGCTCATCACTAATCATTAATAAATTAACAATTATTCCCTATCACCACCTCTCCTCAGAGGAAAATGTGGTCAATTATCCTGAATTTGAGATCCATTTCCCTATGTTCAACATCTGCAAAGTGTTTGGACACAGGAAGATCCTTTCTTTTTTGACGTGTTGTATACCTGTGTTGGTTGAGTCTTGACTTCAGATACAGAGTGGTCTCTCCCACGTACAGGAGACCACATGGACATTGCAGCAGATAGATTACAAAAGTACTATCACACGTAAGGTAAAGGTGTATATCATGTTCTGTATTCCTACTAGGATGGATGAATTTCTCACCCTTCAACATATAATTGCAAATCACACAATTCAAACAGAGAAAACATCCTTTCCTTTTAGTCCCAATATACGATTGTTTCAGTGTTTTGCCAGCAATATCTACCTTAACCAGTTTGTCCTGCAGATTAGTAGAGCGTCTATATGACATAAGAGGGCATAAAAGGGAGAGTATTGAATTACTTCACCTGATGTAAGTTACTTTGCAGAACCTTAGTTATCAAATGACTATCCTCCGTGTTGGTTGATATAAATGGGATCCTTTTTGATATAGGTTCTTTAGTAACCCTTGTATCTGTTTCCACTTATCTATTACCAAGTGTCTGAATCAATTTATTGGGGTAACCTCTCTGGATAAATCTATTTGCCATTTCTTCCAATCTCTCTGCCTGTAATCCAGGATCCCCAACTATCCTTTGTACCCAAAGGAACTGACTACAGGGTAAAGATTTGATCATGGACCTCGGGTGACAACTATCATATCGTAGGAGCTTATTACAATCGGTAGGTTTAATGTATAAATCTGTAACCAATAGATCACCTTCAATCTTCACCATTGTACCCCAAGAAATTGATTCAGACACATCGTAATAGATTAGTGGAAACAGACACAAGGGTTACTAAAGAACCTATATCAAAAAGGATCCTATTTATATCATGCCATTACCTTACGTGTGATAGTACTTTTTTTATCTATCTGCTGCAATGTCCATGTGGTCTCCTGTACGTGGGAGAGACCACTCTGGATCTGAAGTCAAGACTCAACCAACACAGGTATACAACACGTCAAAAAAGAAAGTATCTCCCTGTGTCCAAACACTTTGCAGATGTTGGACATAGGGAAAGGGATCTCAAATTCAGGATAATTGACCACATTCCTCCTCTGAGGAGAGGTGGTGATAGGGGATTATTGTTAAAACAACATGAATTACAATGGATATATAGATTACAGACACTAAAACCCGTTGGTCTTAATACAGAGTTCAGATGGGAGTTATTTAATAGATAGGCATGCATATCATGGGACGTGGGGGAATTCTTCACCAATTTGGTATATAAAAAGATGTAATGGTGTTAAAACAAGATTTTTGTCTTTTTTACAGATTGGATGTACCTTTGTAATATGTATCCAGTGTTGCCATGGTGATTCCTTGTTCGTGTCATACATTGATACAGTTAATTTTGAAAGTTAATGATGTAGGCTGATCGGGGTGTCGGTGGATTTTGACTCATCTACAATCATAAATATATTACTTATATATTTTTGTAGTGTTTTTCTCCTGACTATTGCTTGACCCTTTGAGATGGTATCATTTCTATGGTTGTTGGTGTAACATTGTGTCCAAGGTGGGGCATGGAAGTGTGAAAACCTTGGCATACATAAAGGTAGAGAGCGGGGAGTCCACAAGAGTGGCCCCTTGTTCTATACTGCACTACGAATTGGGACAATACATCGTAAGGGGATTTAGACATAGGGAGATTTAATAGAATGAAGTCAGGTTATAGTTATTTACCTTATATGGTTGCAGGGGGCGATGGTGCAGCATGTCGCCGGACAGTGATGTGTTCGGCGATATGCTGTGCGAATAGTGATGTGGCGCCGCTGAGCGGTGGTCGTGACCTCACTGCAATTGCCACTTGTCACCACATTAAAGCATTTATGACAGCACTACTTATGCGCAATGTGTTGATGAGTTAACACCAGATCGCTGATCAGCCTGTATATATTTTTATTTATGTAAAGTTTAGATGTTAACATGGAGATGGACATGCCCCTTTTTTGCATTGGCTGTGGCGAGGTCACATCGCCTCCTCCCCTCCTCCCGGTGGGCGTGGGGAACATCCGGGCTCAGTACGTCTCCAGTCACGTCTCTGCGTCACTATGGAGGGCGGATCAGGCCGTTTGAATCTCGCGTCTGCGCGGTGCAGTTAGGGCGACACCAATATAGCATGCACACAATGAACCACTATTGGTAAGCTGGATAATTGTAAGAAACGTAATAAGTTAATGTAACTAGACACAGCTGTGTCTATGTATAATTGAAATATTGAAACTGGATTTTAACTCTTTAAGCACACTGCAGTTTATCACTATTTTATATAATCGAAGGATGGATTTTAAAATAATTGATTAGTGATTCATGTTATACACAAGTACACTGGTATTCACTATATCGCAGTATGAATTGGAAATGTATCACAGTTTATGAATTGTAGAGTTTAACAACTTAAGGACCACAGGTTTATACCCCCCTTGTGACCAGACCCTTTTTTACAAATCGGCACTTCACAACTTTAACGGTTTATTGCTCGGTCATGAAACTTGGCACCCAAATTAATTTTAGCTCCTTTTCTTCTCACAAATACAGCTTTCTTTTGGTGGTATTTGATTGCTGCTAAGATTTTTCGTTTTTCTGATATTAATCAAAATAGACCGCAATTTTCTCAAAAAAAGTGTATTTTTAACTTTTTCTGGTAAAATTGTTCAAATATAATTACATTTATATGCAAGTTTGTGTCAGAATTTATTGTGCTACATGTCTTTGATTACAAAAAAATCCAATATATTTATTGGTTTGCGCAAAAGTTATAGCGTTTACAAACTATGGTACAAAAGTGTGAATTTCCGCATTTTTAAGCAGCTCTGACTTTCTGAGCACCTGTCATGTTTCTTGAGGTGCTAGAATGCCAGGATAGTATAAATACCCCCCAAATGACCCCATTTTAGAAAGACACCCCAAAGTATTCGCAGAGGTAAATGGTCAGTTCATGTATGATTAAAAAATTTTTCACAAGTTAGCGGAAAATTACACTTTCTGAGGAAAAAATAATAATAAAGTTTCAATTTCTGCTAACTTCTGGCAACAAAAAAAAAGAATCTCCCACGGACTCACTATGCCCCTCAGTGAATACCTTTGGGTGTCTACTTTCCGAAATAGGGTCATTTGTGGGGTATGTTTACTGTTCTGGCATTTTGGGCGGGGCTACATTTCTGATGCAATTTTTTTTACATCTACAGCCTGCCAGCGAATGATAATCGCTGGCAGGCTGTAGTTTAACTTCTCAGCTGCGGGACGCTGTGAACGCAATTGGTGAAATCTCGGGTCTCGCGAGATGACGCCAATAGGCGTTGCTGAGACCTGAGAGTGCCGCCGCACTGACGCCTATTGGCGTTAGTGTGACGGCAGGAGGTTAAAGAAACACTAACTAATTATGTATCATATGACTGAACTAATCATGTTATTCATTTGGTATGGTATTTATAATGTATTGTGTTACCATTACTTTGCTTGACAAAGGCCTCATTGTGTGGGCTGAAACATTGCCTTGGGAATGAACTGGGTCACCATTTTTTTCATCATTTTGGAGTGCTGCCTCATTGTTTGGAGATATTCATTAGTGGAAGTTTATGCCGGACGCCCCGGGGGATTTTGCACCCTATTCTTGGTTTTGGTCTGACTGTGCTGCTGTTTTTTGTTATTTTTTTATTAGATATAGCTTAGATATAGCTTAGGTATAGCTTAGATATAGCTTAGTTATAGCTTAGATATAGCTTATATTTAGCTTAGGTATAGCTTAGTTATAGCTTACATATAGCTTAGATTTAGCTTAGGTATAGCTTAGGTATAGTTTAGCTATAGCTTTGCTATAGCTTAGGTATAGCTTAAATATAGCTTAGGTATAGCTTAAATATAGCTTAGGTATAGCTTAGATATAGCTTAGGTATAGCTTAGATATAGCTTAGATATAGCTTAGATATAGCTTATATTTAGCTTAGGTATAGCTTAGTTATAGCTTAGATATAGCTTAGATTTAGCTTAGGTATAGCTTAGGTATAGTTTAGCTATAGCTTTGCTATAGCTTAGGTATAGCTTAAATATAGCTTAGGTATAGCTTAAATATAGCTTAGGTATAGCTTAGATATAGCTTAGGTATAGCTTAGATATAGCTCAGATATAGCTTAGGTATAAATTAGATATAGCTTATATATAGCTTAGATACAGCTTAGATATATAGCTTAAGTATAGCTGTAAAGGGGGAATATTAATCACCAACATTATGCAAATATCGATAATTAATATTCCTAAATAGGAGGAGCCACCTGGTGATGACTCCGCCTATTTTATGCCTTTATATAATAAATACACAATACTTTCGCTATGCTTTACACTGATCACTATACTAACTGCATGCGCCTTACTCACTACCGCTAACAAGTACACACTACACAAAGGGTACAAATATAACGGTATTTAATACACTAAGCACGCAATACAGTAACAATACACTACTAAATATACAGTACTCAACTACACTACACGTTCCCAAATTCCACCCACAAACTAACTATACAATACACACATACAGGTATAACAACCCACCCGCCTAGCTCTATACTGTCCCTACGGGGTTACAAGACAATACACACATCAATGGCTCTGCAGGGGTTAATACTTGCAGGCCATGAAATATTGTTTGCAGAGCACCTGCATGCTCAACAGCACAGCAATGCAGGGGTTAACCAGGGGAATCAGGGCCACCAGGGTGTACAGTAGGTTATACACAGGGTGGCGATAGGGGGACCACAAGGGTTTACCAGGGGGTCAGGGGTGTAGGAGAAGGGTTAGGTGAGGGGGTGCAGCTGGGACCAGGGAACTGGCAGTGAGGGGGTTATCTGCCAGGGCCTCAGCAGGGGTTAATTCCGTGCTGCAGGGCAGCTGGACATAGGGGGGGTATAACCAGGGGATGCAGGGGAATGCAGGGGTTAATCAGGGATGGGTCAGGATAATGGAGTTGGTGGGATAGGGTGGGGGGTGGTGATACTTATGCTCGTGTCCAGGGGTTCCTCTTCCTGAGCGCAGGATGCGCTCTCCTCCAGGGGGGGAGGTCCGGTCACGGCAGAAGGGGGGGTCCGGTCAGGCGCCCGGCTAAGCGCAGGATGCGCTCCTTTCCACGAGGGTGCCCTCACTCCCACTAACTTAGCGCTGGACGCGCTTTCCTGGGGGGGTCCTGACTCGTCCGGAGCGCAGGACGCGCTCTCCTCTTCATGTGGGCCCTGACCCTAACTAACCTTCTGAGTGCCGGGCCACCGGATATTTAAACCCGGCCGCCCACACTCCCGCGCTGCGCCGCCCACCAGGGTGCGCGCGCACGCCCCCATCATCCACGTGGGCCGGCGCAGTGATATGACGTCACTGCGCCGGCCCGCACATCGGGGACGCGCTGCAGACAGGCGGGAGATGCCTTTGATCTCCCGCCTGCTGCCCTTAGCATTCCGGACAGTGCGATTGTAATCGCACTGTCGGAATGCGCATAATAGGAGGAGGGGAAGATTCTCCCCTTCTTCTATCATGCGTAATTATCTCCAGCGGCGCTGGAGATAATTACAACAAAGGGCTCAGATTCTTTTGAATCTGAGCTCTTTGTATCCATCAGGATGACCGGACCCCCACTTTGGAGTGACCACACCCCACAGTCTCTCGGTCGTTCTGCCGATCTTCAGGTATGGCCCGCCTCCAAGGCATCTGGAGTGGGTTCACCCTCACAGTCTCAGTCCCAACTTTCTTCAGTCAAATATCCGTTTCCATCTTGAAGGGTGCGGTTCTCCCGTGGACAGATTAATAGGTCTTTACAAGGCAGGTCAGACTCTTAAGCGGTGATGTCATAGTACCCAAATTCTACTGCGGAGAACACCTCCGCCACACTACACATCCAGCCCTTCCCTTAAGAACTTCACCGTTCCAGGGTTCAAGGTGGCAAATGAATGATCCTGTCCCTATCGTGACCTAACCTTATCCCCATTCACACAAAATACATGTTACATCCCTCCCAACACCACCAAATTCCATTACATGTGTGTACCCATAGAGACTCATGCAACCTGGCATTCCTCTCTACCTCCAAAGACACAGGTAGGTCGTAGACCCCTGTGTCAATGGGAAACGACTATAGGATACAAATGTGTACAGCCAAATATAGGCTGTCACACATTTGCACCTAGAGTGTCCATGGGTACACAATCAACCGACAAACAAAATCCAATACAATGTGCTATGGGGTTTCAGGGTAGTACATGTTATACGTCCCGAACCCCCATTGAAAACAAAACGTGTCCATACAATAATATTTGGCTACAGGAACCATGTTTGTGGTGTCCTGAGCCTCCTCCTCCGGATAGTTCTGTACAGTTCTGTCTGGTTCTGGTGTATTTTGGTCAATAAGTCCCTTGACCCTCCAACTGTAGATGACGATCACCAGAACCAGAAGAAGTTTCACTGGGTGAAACAAGTGATATGCTCTTCCACCCGAACGTCTCCAAATCTTACTCCAGAGCCTTAAATAATGCTCCCGCTGGATTGTGGCACAGTCCTCCATCTCTAAAACACCTCTAGGCAGAGGTCGCTTGGTTGCCAAAATCCAGTGGGATCCTCTGGAGTCTCCCAAGAGCGTCAGGGGGAATAGCTGGCCTCTTCCGTGGCCTCTCCTGGGTTTTTCTTCCGCTCCATATAAAACCTATGGCAGAAGAAAATACCAGGCGCTCCCAGGGGAATTTCTCCCCTAACGGTGCAGTTAAATGTACAAAAATACCCAGCACCAATACCTTTGACCCATGGGTAGAGAAAGGTATTGGGCTGCCCTTTGTCTCACAGGACTCCTCATTATCCCAACACTGGTGTCTGAACACCCTACCTTCAGAGGAGCGTGTCCTCTGCTACACATCCCTCTGCACCAACAGATAAGGATGGCCTCCCTACTAGGTTAGGATAACTGGAGTTCTGTGGACAAAGCACCATCTTGATGGCACCGCATCCCTGTCCACTCATGTGTACCCAGGCTGACTTCCCCCTGTGATCCCATCTTGTGGAGGCCCGCAGAACCAACGGCATAGGCATGCCCCGGCTCCCCAGGACCCCACAACACAAGAACACAGTCCACCCTCTGCTGCCAAACATTCTGCGTCCAATCCCTATCAGAGCTGTGCTACCTGCTCGGACTAGAATTAAGTGCGCAGCACAACATTACACCAATGTTGTCTGTCTGCCCCAGTCCCCAGCGCAACACAGCCCTACCGAAAACCTTGAGCACAACAGTGTTATCTGTATCGATCCGAGACCCTGGTTGCCCAGAATAATATCACATCATCCTTTGTGTGCTGCATGAAGAAGGTCCTTATGCCTTCTCCCGACCAGCAGGATTTCCCGTGTGATATTATCTGCTCGCGACCCTATACGTTCTCGATCCACAGTATAACACTGCTCCGCTCCAAGGGGACACAGAATGAAACAAGACAGCAGACGGGACATTACAACACTACATAAATCAGCCTGGTGGAACACACTCATAGACAAGGACCACCATCAACATCAAAGAGAACGTTACAATGGACAACAAAAACACACAACATGGACATGTATAGGGTACAAACGGTGTAACAAATAGTACAGGGGTGTCAAATGTTGCCTAGCCTAGCTTGGCCACTCTGGCTCCTCAGCAGCTGATGATGCCGCCAAGAGGTTACCCCTTTATGGCCAAGCTGACTAGACCCCGCTGCACGATTTGCTACCTGAATCCCATCACTGGACACATTGCAATTACTTGCACAAGGGCAATTCCTTGCAAGGTGTCCTTTGTTCCCACACCTGAAGCACCTGATTGGGCTTACTGTCCTGTGTGTTTTGCAGTGCTTCGCTATATGACCCAAGCCACCACAAGCAAAGCATTTGATGTTTGCCTGGTGTGGCCTAGGTCCGTCCACACTGCAACCGCGCTCCCTGAATTGTTCCATCTTCAGGGAGGCACTTTTCACGATGTTTCTTTTCCCCAAAGTCAGGGAGAAATCTCTGTTAGTCTGGACAGGCTTGGTCTGGTGATTTGGCCTGTCACAGACTACTCTCCCCCCTATTTGCCCTGCATAGGGCAAAATTTTGGGATATTCCGACCCTGACTTTATGGGAAAAGAAAGGGCCGGCACCAACTTGGTGATGACCTGTTGCATGCCAGACATTAGCTGGGACCTTACAGCAACCTCAGCCTTCAATTTGGCTACCGTCACATTAGTAGAGGCAGTCCGCTCCTTGAAGGCCTTGACCTCAGTATAAGACTGGGTCAACTTAGCCTCAATTTCCTCCTTCTGCTTCTGCAGCTCTACTAATTGTGACTGTATTCTAGCCACCTGTGCATCTCGGTCAACAGTAGATTGCACATTCTCCGCCAGCTGTGCCCGCAATGCCGAAACCTGGTCGGAACTATTGGCACAGCACTGGCAGTGAACAGCCGGAGGAATTGTCTCTGTTGACTGAGACACCAGCGCCACTTCCTTTGGCTTACAGATGCTAGCCTCAAACGTATGAACGAGTTTGGCCAGCATCCGAAGCCGTTTAGTGGCCTTATTCAACACCGTCCGTTTGTTAACACAAAGCTTGTCATAACTACAAGCCTGTGCCAACAAATCGGACCACAGCATTTCTGCTGATTTGTATGTGGTGGGGAGGATGGGATTGAATGTACTGTGTTTGCTCAAGTGTTGCAGTGTGGGGAAGTCCATACTCACTGTTTGAGTGTCCATCTTCTCCTTGGGGCCGTACCTCCTCGCAGCTGCTTGGAAGAAGTCCATTTTCCCGGAACGCCTCTTCCCGACCAGCCTGACTTTGTACGCTGCTCCCACGAAGATGGATCTCTTCCAGTGACGTATCCTCTTCTCCCTCGCAATCACTCGAGCGATGTAGTGACCGTGCAAAGCAAATAGCAAAATATTAATTCACAGATAGAACATAGATTCTCTGCTAAAGATTTTGATCTGCGTTTGGTGCTGTGAGGAAGAGTCGCGTTTCCTGTCCGAATTATCAGGTCCTAGACGCTCAGACCGCTGACCACGTCTCTTTTGCCTGATAATTCACAGGATGGCCGACCTCTAACCTCAAAACCAAACACAGATTTCAAAATCTAAGCAGTGGGCCTGGTTCGCCAATGTAAAGGGGGAATATTAATCACCAACATTATGCGAATATCGATAATTAATATTCCTAAATAGGAGGAGCCACCTGGTGATGACTCCGCCTATTTTATGCCTTTATATAATAAATACACAATACTTTCGCTATGCTTTACACTGATCACTATACTAACTGCATGCGCCTTACTCACTACCGCTAACAAGTACACACTACACAAAGGGTACAAATATAACGGTATTTAATAGCCTAAGCACGCAATACAGTAACAATACACTACTAAATATACAGTACTCAACTACACTACACGTTCCCAAATTCCACCCACAAACTAACTATACAATACACACATACAGGTATAACAACCCACCCGCCTAGCTCTATACTGTCCCTACGGGGTTACAAGACAATACACACATCAATGGCTCTGCAGTAGGGATGAGCGAACTCGAACTGTATAGTTCCGGTTCGTACCGAATTTTGGGGTGTCCGTGACACGGACCCGAACCCGGACATTTTCGTAAAAGTCCGGGTTCGGGTTCGGTGTTCGTCGCTTTCTTGGCGCTTTTGTGACGCTTTCTTGGCGCTTATTGAAAGGCTGCAAAGCAGCCAATCAACAAGCGTCATACTACTTGCCCCAAGAGGCCGTCACAGACATGCCTACTATTGGCATGGCCGTGATTGGCCAGAGCACCATGTGACCCAGCCTCTATTTAAGCTGGAGTCACATAGCGCCGCCCGTCACTCTGCTCTGATTAGCGTAGGGAGAGGTTGCGGATGCGACAGTAGGGCGAGATTAGGCAGATTAACTCCTCCAAAGGACTTCACTTGATTAATCGATCGATCTGCAGCTGTGCATCATTGAGCTGCTGAAATTCAAATGCTCACTCACTGTTTTTAGGCTGCCCAGACCATTTGTCAGTCACTTTTTTCTGGGGTGATCGGCGGCCATTTTGTGTATTGTGCGGTGCTGCGACCAAGTGCATCCAAGCTGCGACCAAGTGCATTTAACCCTCAATGGTGTGGTTGTTTTTTGGCTAAAGCCTACATCAGGGTGAAGCTGTCACACCAAGTGCATTTAACCAGCAATAGTCTGTTCATTTTTTGGCCATATACTAAATCAGGGGCAAGCTGCGCCTGTCACCAAGTGCATTTAACCCTCAATGGTGTGGTTGTTTTTTGGCTAAAGCCTACATCAGGGTGAAGCTGTCACACCAAGTGCATTTAACCAGCAATAGTCTGTTCATTTTTTGGCCATATACTACATCAGGGGCAAGCTGCGCCCGTCACCAAGTGCATTTAACCCTCAGTAGTGTGGTTGGTCAAGCTATCACACCAAGTGCATTTAACCAGCAATAGTCTGTTCATTTTTTGGCCATATACTAAATCAGGGGCAAGCTGCGCCCGTCACCAAGTGCATTTAACCAGCAATAGTCTGTTCATTTTTTGGCCATATACTACATCAGGGGCAAGCTGCGCTCGTCACCAAGTGCATTTAACCCTCAGTAGTGTGGTTGGTCAAGCTATCACACCAAGTGCATTTAACCAGCAATAGTCTGTTCATTTTTTGGCCATATACTAAATCAGGGGCAAGCTTCGCCCGTCACCAAGTGCATTTAACCAGCAATAGTCTGTTCATTTTTTGGCCATATACTACATCAGGGGCAAGCTGCGCCCGTCACCAAGTGCATTTAACCCTCAGTAGTGTGGTTCGTCAAGCTGTGACACCAAGTGCATTTAACCAGCAATAGTCTGTTCATTTTTTGGCCAAATACTACATCAGGGGCAAGCTGCGCCCGTCACCAAGTGCATTTAACCAGCAATAGTGTGGTTATTTTTTGGCCATATCCCAGTCTAATTCTGTCACTAAATCCATACCGGTCACCCAGCGCCTAAATACTAGGCCTCAAATTTATATCCCGCTAAATCTCTCGTTACCGCTGTCCTGTTGTGGCTGGGAAAGTTATTTAGTGTCCGTCAAAGCACATTTTTTGTTCTGGGTTGAAGTACAATTCCCAATTTAGCAATTTCATAATTTAGTGGTTCCTGCTATATCAGAGCTATTTGAAATCTATCCCTAAAAGGGTATATAATATTCAAGGTGCACATTGGGTCATTCAGAATAACTTCACACACACCCGCTACTGTGTATTTCCAAGTCTAATTCTGTCACTAAACCCATACCTGTCACCCAGCGCCTAAATACTAGGCCTCAAATTTATATCCTGCTAAATCTCTCGTTACCGCTGTCCTGTTGTGGCTGGGAAAGTTATTTAGTGTCCGTCAAAGCACATTTTTTGTTCTGGGTTGAAGTACAATTCCCAATTTAGTAATTTCATAATTTAGTGGTTCCTGCTATATCAGAGCTATTTGAAATCTATCCCTAAAAGGGTATATAATATTCAAGGTGCACATTGGGTCATTCAGAATAACTTCACACACACCCGCTACTGTGTATTTCCAAGTCTAATTCTGTCACTAAACCCATACCTGTCACCCAGCGCCTAAATACTAGGCCTCAAATTTATATCCTGCTAAATCTCTCGTTACCGCTGTCCTGTTGTGGCTGGGAAAGTTATTTAGTGTCCGTCAAAGCACATTTTTTGTTCTGGGTTGAAGTACAATTCCCAATTTAGCAATTTCATAATTTAGTGGTTCCTGCTATATCAGAGCTATTTGAAATCTATCCCTAAAAGGGTATATAATATTCAAGGTGCACATTGGGTCATTCAGAATAACTTCACACACACCCGCTACTGTGTATTTCCAAGTCTAATTCTGTCACTAAACCCATACCTGTCACCCAGCGCCTAAATACTAGGCCTCAAATTTATATCCTGCTAAATCTCTCGTTACCACTGTCCTGTTGTGGCTGGGAAAGTTATTTAGTGTCCGTCAAAGCACATTTTTTGTTCTGGGTTGAAGTACAATTCCCAATTTAGCAATTTCATAATTTAGTGGTTTCTGCTATATCAGAGCTATTTGAAATCTATCCCTAAAAGGGTATATAATATTCAAGGTGCACATTGGGTCATTCAGAATAACTTCACACACACCCGCTACTGTGTATTTCCAAGTCTAATTCTGTCACTAAACCCATACCTGTCACCCAGCGCCTAAATACTAGGCCTCAAATTTATGTCCTGCTAAATCTCTCGTTACCGCTGTCCTGTTGTGGCTGGGAAAGTTATTTAGTGTCCGTCAAAGCACATTTTTTGTTCTGTGTTGAAATACAATTCCCAATTTAGCAATTTCATAATTTAGTGGTTCCTGCTATATCAGAGCTATTTGAAATCTATCCCTAAAAGGGTATATAATATTCAAGGTGCACATTGGGTCATTCAGAATAACTTCACACACACCCGCTACTGTGTATTTCCAAGTCTAATTCTGTCACTAAACCCATACCTGTCACCCAGCGCCTAAATACTAGGCCTCAAATTTATATCCTGCTAAATCTCTCGTTACCGCTGTCTTGTTGTGGCTGGGAAAGTTATTTAGTGTCCGTCAAAGCACATTTTTTGTTCTGGGTTGAAGTACAATTCCCAATTTAGCAATTTCATAATTTTGTGGTTTCTGCTATATCAGAGCTATTTGAAATCTATCCCTAAAAGGGTATATAATATTCAAGGTGCACATTGGGTCATTCAGAATAACTTCACACACACCCGCTACTGTGTATTTCCAAGTCTAATTCTGTCACTAAACCCATACCTGTCACCCAGCGCCTAAATACTAGGCCTCAAATTTATATCCTGCTAAATCTCTCGTTACCGCTGTCCTGTTGTGGCTGGGAAAGTTATTTAGTGTCCGTCAAAGCACATTTTTTGTTCTGGGTTGAAGTACAATTCCCAATTTAGCAATTTCAAAATTTAGTGGTTCCTGCTATATCAGAGCTATTTGAAATCTATCCCTAAAAGGGTATATAATATTCAAGGTGCACATTGGGTCATTCAGAATAACTTCACACACACCCGCTACTGTGTATTTCCAAGTCTAATTCTGTCACTAAACCCATACCTGTCACCCAGCGCCTAAATACTAGGCCTCAAATTTATATCCTGCTAAATCTCTCGTTACCGCTGTCCTGTTGTGGCTGGGAAAGTTATTTAATGTCCGTCAAAGCACATTTTTTGTTCTAGGTTGAAGTACAATTCCCAATTTAGCAATTTCATAATTTAGTGGTTTCTGCTATATCAGAGCTATTTGAAATCTATCCCTAAAAGGGTATATAATATTCAGGGTGCACATTGGGTCATTCAGAATAACTTCACACACACCCGCTACTGTGTATTTCCAAGTCTAATTCTGTCACTAAACCCATACCTGTCACCCAGCGCCTAAATACTAGGCCTCAAATTTATATCCTGCTAAATCTCTCGTTACCGCTGTCCTGTTGTGGCTGGGAAAGTTATTTAGTGTCCGTCAAAGCACATTTTTTGTTCTGGGTTGAAGTACAATTCCCAATTTAGCAATTTCATAATTTAGTGGTTCCTGCTATATAAGAGCTATTTGAAATCTATCCCTAAAAGGGTATATAATATTCAAGGTGCACATTGGGTCATTCAGAATAACTTCACACACACCCGCTACTGTGTATTTCCAAGTCTAATTCTGTCACTAAACCCATACCTGTCACCCAGCGCCTAAATACTAGGCCTCAAATTTATATCCTGCTAAATCTCTCGTTACCGCTGTCCTGTTGTGGCTGGGAAAGTTATTTAGTGTCCGTCAAAGCACATTTTTTGTTCTGTGTTGAAATACAATTCCCAATTTAGCAATTTCATAATTTAGTGGTTCCTGCTATATCAGAGCTATTTGAAATCTATCCCTAAAAGGGTATATAATATTCAAGGTGCACATTGGGTCATTCAGAATAACTTCACACACACCCGCTACTGTGTATTTCCAAGTCTAATTCTGTCACTAAACCCATACCTGTCACCCAGCGCCTAAATACTAGGCCTCAAATTTATATCCTGCTAAATCTCTCGTTACCGCTGTCCTGTTGTGGCTGGGAAAGTTATTTAGTGTCCGTCAAAGCACATTTTTTGTTCTGGGTTGAAGTACAATTCCCAATTTAGCAATTTCATAATTTAGTGGTTCCTGCTATATCAGAGCTATTTGAAATCTATCCCTAAAAGGGTATATAATATTCAAGGTGCACATTGGGTCATTCAGAATAACTTCACACACACCCGCTACTGTGTATTTCCAAGTCTAATTCTGTCACTAAACCCATACCTGTCACCCAGCGCCTAAATACTAGGCCTCAAATTTATATCCTGCTAAATCTCTCGTTACCGCTGTCCTGTTGTGGCTGGGAAAGTTATTTAATGTCCGTCAAAGCACATTTTTTGTTCTGGGTTGAAGTACAATTCCCAATTTAGCAATTTCATAATTTAGTGGTTTCTGCTATATCAGAGCTATTTGAAATCTATCCCTAAAAGGGTATATAATATTCAGGGTGCACATTGGGTCATTCAGAATAACTTCACACACACCCGCTACTGTGTATTTCCAAGTCTAATTCTGTCACTAAACCCATACCTGTCACCCAGCGCCTAAATACTAGGCCTCAAATTTATATCCTGCTAAATCTCTCGTTACCGCTGTCCTGTTGTGGCTGGGAAAGTTATTTAGTGTCCGTCAAAGCACATTTTTTGTTCTGGGTTGAAGTACAATTCCCAATTTAGCAATTTCATAATTTAGTGGTTCCTGCTATATCAGAGCTATTTGAAATCTATCCCTAAAAGGGTATATAATATTCAAGGTGCACATTGGGTCATTCAGAATAACTTCACACACACCCGCTACTGTGTATTTCCAAGTCTAATTCTGTCACTAAACCCATACCTGTCACCCAGCGCCTAAATACTAGGCCTCAAATTTATATCCTGCTAAATCTCTCGTTACCGCTGTCCTGTTGTGGCTGGGAAAGTTATTTAGTGTCCGTCAAAGCACATTTTTTGTTCTGGGTTGAAGTACAATTCCCAATTTAGCAATTTCATAATTTAGTGGTTTCTGCTATATCAGAGCTATTTGAAATCTATCCCTAAAAGGGTATATAATATTCAAGGTGCACATTGGGTCATTCAGAATAACTTCACACACACCCGCTACTGTGTATTTCCAAGTCTAATTCTGTCACTAAACCCATACCTGTCACCCAGCGCCTAAATACTAGGCCTCAAATTTATATCCTGCTAAATCTCTCGTTACCGCTGTCCTGTTGTGGCTGGGAAAGTTATTTAGTGTCCGTCAAAGCACATTTTTTGTTCTGGGTTGAAGTACAATTCCCAATTTAGCAATTTCATAATATAGTGGTTCCTGCTATATCAGAGCTATTTGAAATCTATCCCTAAAAGGGTATATAATATTCAAGGTGCACATTGGGTCATTCAGAATAACTTCACACACACCCGCTACTGTGTATTTCCAAGTCTAATTCTGTCACTAAACCCATACCGGTCACCCAGCGCCTAAATACTAGGCCTCAAATTTATATCCTGCTAAATCTCTCGTTACCGCTGTCCTGTTGTGGCTGGGAAAGTTATTTAGTGTCCGTCAAAGCACATTTTTTGTTCTGGGTTGAAATACAATTCCCAATTTAGCAATTTCATAATTTAGTGGTTCCTGCTATATCAGAGCTATTTGAAATCTATCCCTAAAAGGGTATATAATATTCAAGGTGCACATTGGGTCATTCAGAATAACTTCACACACACCCGCTACTGTGTATTTCCAAGTCTAATTCTGTCACTAAACCCATACCTGTCACCCAGCGCCTAAATACTAGGCCTCAAATTTATATCCTGCTAAATCTCTCGTTACCGCTGTCCTGTTGTGGCTGGGAAAGTTATTTAGTGTCCGTCAAAGCACATTTTTTGTTCTGGGTTGAAGTACAATTCCCAATTTAGCAATTTCATAATTTAGTGGTTTCTGCTATATCAGAGCTATTTGAAATCTATCCCTAAAAGGGTATATAATATTCAAGGTGCACATTGGGTCATTCAGAATAACTTCACACACACCCGCTACTGTGTATTTCCAAGTCTAATTCTGTCACTAAACCCATACCTGTCACCCAGCGCCTAAATACTAGGCCTCAAATTTATATCCTGCTAAATCTCTCGTTACCGCTGTCCTGTTGTGGCTGGGAATGTTATTTAGTGTCCGTCAAAGCACATTTTTTGTTCTGGGTTGAAATACAATTCCCAATTTAGCAATTTCATAATTTAGTGGTTTCTGCTATATCAGAGCTATTTGAAATCTATCCCTAAAAGGGTATATAATATTCAAGGTGCACATAGGGTCATTCAGAATAACTTCACACACACGCTACTGTGCATTTCCAAGTCTAATTCTGTTAGTAAATCCATACCGGTCACCCAGCGCCTAAATACTAGGCCTCAAATTTATATCCCGCTGAATTTGAATACAATACATTGGGCCAAATAATATTTTTGTTGTTGTGGTGAACCATAACAATGAGAAAAACATCTAGTAAGGGACGCGGACGTGGACATGGTCGTGGTGGTGTTAGTGGACCCTCTGGTGCTGGGAGAGGACGTGGCCGTTCTGCCACATCCACACGTCCTAGTGTACCAACTACCTCAGGTCCCAGTAGCCGCCAGAATTTACAGCGATATATGGTGGGGCCCAATGCCGTTCTAAGGATGGTAAGGCCTGAGCAGGTACAGGCATTAGTCAATTGGGTGGCCGACAGTGGATCCAGCACGTTCACATTATCTCCCACCCAGTCTTCTGCAGAAAGCGCACAGATGGCGCCTGAAAACCAACCCCATCAGTCTGTCACATCACCCCCATGCATACCAGGGAAACTGTCTCAGCCTCAAGTTATGCAGCAGTCTCTTATGCTGTTTGAAGACTCCGCTGGCAGGGTTTCCCAAGGGCATCCACCTAGCCCTTCCCCAGCGGTGAAAGATATAGAATGCACTGACGCACAACCACTTATGTTTCCTGATGATGAGGACATGGGAATACCACCTCAGCATGTCTCTGATGATGACGAAACACAGGTGCCAACTGCTGCGTCTTTCTGCAGTGTGCAGACTGAACAGGAGGTCAGGGATCAAGACTGGGTGGAAGACGATGCAGGGGATGATGAGGTCCTAGACCCCACATGGAATGAAGGTCGTGCCACTGACTTTCACAGTTCGGAGGAAGAGGCAGTGGTGAGACCGAGCCAACAGCGTAGCAAAAGAGGGAGCAGTGGGCAAAAGCAGAACACCCGCCGCCAAGAGACTCCGCCTGCTACTGCCCGCCGCCATCTGGGACCGAGCACCCCAAAGGCAGCTTCAAGGAGTTCCCTGGCATGGCACTTCTTCAAACAATGTGCTGACGACAAGACCCGAGTGGTTTGCACGCTGTGCCATCAGAGCCTTAAGCGAGGCATTAACGTTCTGAACCTGAGCACAACCTGCATGACCAGGCACCTGCATGCAAAGCATGAACTGCAGTGGAGTAAACACCTTAAAACCAAGGAAGTCACTCAGGCTCCCCCTGCTACCTCTTCTGCTGCTGCCGCCTCGGCCTCTTCTGCTGCTGCCGCCTCGGCCTCTTCCTCCGCCTCTGGAGGAACGTTGGCACCTGCCGCCCAGCAAACAGGGGATGTACCACCAACACCACCACCTCCGTCACCAAGCGTCTCAACCATGTCACACGGCAGCGTTCAGCTCTCCATCTCACAAACATTTGAGAGAAAGCGTAAATTCCCACCTAGCCACCCTCGATCCCTGGCCCTGAATGCCAGCATTTCTAAACTACTGGCCTATGAAATGCTGTCATTTAGGCTGGTGGACACAGACAGCTTCAAACAGCTCATGTCGCTTGCTGTCCCACAGTATGTTGTTCCCAGCCGCCACTACTTCTCCAAGAGAGCCGTGCCTTCCCTGCACAACCAAGTATCCGATAAAATCAAGTGTGCACTGCGCAACGCCATCTGTGGCAAGGTCCACCTAACCACAGATACGTGGACCAGTAAGCACGGCCAGGGACGCTATATCTCCCTAACTGCACACTGGGTAAATGTAGTGGCAGCTGGGCCCCAGGCGGAGAGCTGTTTGGCGCACGTCCTTCCGCCGCCAAGGATCGCAGGGCAACATTCTTTGCCTCCTGTTGCCACCTCCTCCTTCTCGGCTTCCTCCTCCTCTTCTTCCACCTGCTCATCCAGTCAGCCACACACCTTCACCACCAACTTCAGCACAGCCCGGGGTAAACGTCAGCAGGCCATTCTGAAACTCATATGTTTGGGGGACAGGCCCCACACCGCACAGGAGTTGTGGCGGGGTATAGAACAACAGACCGACGAGTGGTTGCTGCCGGTGAGCCTCAAGCCCGGCCTGGTGGTGTGCGATAATGGGCGAAATCTCGTTGCAGCTCTGGGACTAGCCAATTTGACGCACATCCCTTGCTTGGCGCATGTGCTGAATTTGGTGGTGCAGAAGTTCATTCACAACTACCCCGACATGTCAGAGCTGCTGCATAAAGTGCGGGCCGTCTGTTCGCGCTTCCGGCGTTCACATCCTGCTGCTGCTCGCCTGTCTGCGCTACAGCGTAACTTCGGCCTTCCCGCTCACCGCCTCATATGCGACAGTGCCCACCAGGTGGAACTCCACCTTGCACATGCTGGACAGACTGTGCGAGCAGCAGCAGGCCATAGTGGAGTTTCAGCTGCAGCACGCACGGGTCAGTCGCACTACAGAACAGCACCACTTCACCACCAATGACTGGGCCTCCATGCGAGACCTGTGTGCCCTGTTGCGCTGTTTCGAGTACTCCACCAACATGGCCAGTGGCGATGACACCGTTATCAGCGTTACAATACCACTTCTATGTCTCCTTGAGAAAACACTTAGGGCGATGATGCAAGAGGAGGTGGCCCAGGAGGAGGAGGAGGAGGAGGAAGAGGGGTCATTTTTAGCACTTTCAGGCCAGTCTCTTCGAAGTGACTCAGAGGGAGGTTTTTGGCAACAGCAGAGGCCAGGTACAAATGTGGCCAGCCAGGGCCCACTACTGGAGGACGAGGAGGACGAGGATGAGGAGGAGGTGGAGGAGGATGAGGATGAAGCATGGTCACAGCGGGGTGGCACCCAACGCAGCTCGGGTCCATCACTGGTGCGGGGCTGGGGGGAAAGGCAGGACGATGACGATACGCCTCCCACAGAGGACAGCTTGTCCTTACCCCTGGGCAGCCTGGCACACATGAGCGACTACATGCTGCAGTGCCTGCGCACCGACAGCAGAGTTGCCCACATTTTAACCTGTGCGGACTACTGGGTTGCCACCCTGCTGGATCCACGCTACAAAGACAATGTGCCCACCTTACTTCCTGCACTGGAGCGTGATAGGAAGATGCGCGAGTACAAGCGCACGTTGGTAGACGCGCTACTGAGAGCATTCCCAAATGTCACAGGGGAACAAGTGGAAGCCCAAGGCCAAGGCAGAGGAGGAGCAAGAGGTCGCCAAGGCAGCTGTGTCAATGCCAGCTCCTTTGAGGGCAGGGTTAGCATGGCAGAGATGTGGAAAACTTTTGTCAACACGCCACAGCTAACTGCACCACCACCTGATACGCAACGTGTTAGCAGGAGGCAACATTTCACTAACATGGTGGAACAGTACGTGTGCACACCCCTCCACGTACTGACTGATGGTTCGGCCCCATTCAACTTCTGGGTCTCTAAATTGTCCACGTGGCCAGAGCTAGCCTTTTATGCCTTGGAGGTGCTGGCCTGCCCGGCGGCCAGCGTTTTGTCTGAACGTGTATTCAGCACGGCAGGGGGCGTCATTACAGACAAACGCAGCCGCCTGTCTACAGCCAATGTGGACAAGCTGACGTTCATAAAAATGAACCAGGCATGGATCCCACAGGACCTGTTCGTCCCTTGTCCAGATTAGACATTAACTACCTCCCCTTAACCATATATTATTGGACTCCAGGGCACTTCCTCATTCAATCCTATTTTTATTTTCATTTTACCATTATATTGCGAGGCTACCCAAAGTTGAATGAACCTCTCCTGTGTCTGGGTGCCGGGGCCTAAATATATGCCAATGGACTGTTCCAATGTTGGGTGACGTGAAGCCTGATTCTCTGCTATGACATGCAGAATGATTCTCTGCTGACATGAAGCCAGATTGTCTGTTACGGGACCTCTCTCCTCTGCCTGTGTGCTGGGCCTAAATATATGCCAATGGACTGTTGCAGTGGTGGCTGACGTGAAGCCTCATTCTCTGCTATGACATGCAGACTAATTCTCTGCTGACATGAAGACAGATTCTCTGTTACGGGACCTCCCTCCTCTGCCTGGGTGCTGGGCCTAAATATATGCCAATGGACTGTTGCAGTGGTGGCTGACGTGAAGCCTCATTCTCTGCTATGACATGCAGACTGATTCTCTGCTGACATGAAGACAGATTCTCTGTTACGGGACCTCCCTCCTCTGCCTGGGTGTGTGCTGGGCCTAAATATATGCCAATGGACTGTTGCAGTGGTGGCTGACGTGAAGCCTCATTCTCTGCTATGACATGCAGACTGATTCTCTGCTGACATGAAGCCAGATTCTCTGTTACGGGACCTCTCTCCTCTGCTTGTGTGTGTGCTGGGCCTAAATATATGCCAATGGACTGTTGCAGTGGTGGCTGACGTGAAGCCTCATTCTCTGCTATGACATGCAGACTGATTCTCTGCTGACATGAAGCCAGATTGTCTGTTACGGGACCTCTCTCCTCTGCCTGTGTGTGTGCTGGGCCTAAATATATGCCAATGGACTGTTGCAGTGGTGGCTGACGTGAAGCCTCATTCTCTGCTATGACATGCAGACTAATTCTCTGCTGACATGAAGACAGATTCTCTGTTACGGGACCTCCCTCCTCTGCCTGTGTGTGTGCTGGGCCTAAATATATGCCAATGGACTGTTGCAGTGGTGGCTGACGTGAAGCCTCATTCTCTGCTATGACATGCAGACAGATTCTCTGCTGACATGAAGACAGATTCTCTGTTACGGGACCTCCCTCCTCTGCCTGGGTGTGTGCTGGGCCTAAATATATGCCAATGGACTGTTGCAGTGGTGGCTGACGTGAAGCCTCATTCTCTGCTATGACATGCAGACTGATTCTCTGCTGACATGAAGACAGATTCTCTGTTACGGGACCTCCCTCCTCTGCCTGTGTGTGTGCTGGGCCTAAATATATGCCAATGGACTGTTGCAGTGGTGGCTGACGTGAAGCCTCATTCTCTGCTATGACATGCAGACTGATTCTCTGCTGACATGAAGCCAGATTCTCTGTTACGGGACCTCCCTCCTCTGCCTGGGTGTGTGCTGGGCCTAAATATATGCCAATGGACTGTTGCAGTGGTGGCTGACGTGAAGCCTGATTCTCTGCTATGACATGCAGACTGATTCTCTGCTGACATGAAGACAGATTCTCTGTTACGGGACCTCTCTCCTCTGCCTGTGTGTGTGCTGGGCCTAAATATATGCCAATGGACTGTTGCAGTGGTGGCTGACGTGAAGCCTCATTCTCTGCTATGACATACAGACTGATTCTCTGCTGACATGAAGCCAAATTGTCTGTTACGGGACCTCTCTCCTCTGCCTGTGTGTGTGCTGGGCCTAAATATATGCCAATGGACTGTTGCAGTGGTGGCTGACGTGAAGCCTCATTCTCTGCTATGACATGCAGACTAATTCTCTGCTGACATGAAGACAGATTCTCTGTTACGGGACCTCTCTCCTCTGCCTGTGTGTGTGCTGGGCCTAAATATATGCCAATGGACTGTTGCAGTGGTGGCTGACGTGAAGCCTCATTCTCTGCTATGACATGCAGACTGATTCTCTGCTGACATGAAGCCAGATTCTCTGTTACGGGACCTCTCTCCTCTGCCTGTGTGTGTGCTGGGCCTAAATATATGCCAATGGACTGTTGCAGTGGTGGCTGACGTGAAGCCTCATTCTCTGCTATGACATGCAGACTGATTCTCTGCTGACATGAAGCCAGATTCTCTGTTACGGGACCTCCCTCCTCTGCCTGTGTGTGTGCTGGGCCTAAATACAGTCATGTGAAAAAATTAGGACACCCTTTGAAAGCATGTGGTTTTTTGTAACATTTTTAATAAAAGGTTATTTCATCTCCGTTTCAACAATACAGAGAGATTAAAGTAATCCAACTAAACAAAGAAAACTGAAGAAAAGTCTTTTCAAGATCTTCTGTAAATGTCATTCTACAAAAATGCCTATTCTAACTGAGGAAAAAGATAGGACACCCTCACATGTATTCCCTCTTAAATTGGCTCAGATCTCACACAGGTATATCACACCAGGTGCACATAATTAGTAGATCGTTACTCTGCATGTTGAATGAGGCTTGCCCTATTTAAACCTCAGACATTTAGTTTGGTGTGCTCCTGACTGTTGAAGTGAGAGTGAGCACCATGGTGAGAGCAAAAGAGCTGTCAGAGGACTTCAGAAAAAAGATTGTAGCAGCCTATGAGTCTGGGAAGGGATTTAAAAAGATCTCAAAAGATTTTGAAATCAGCCATTCCACTGTCCGGAAGATAGTCTACAAGTGGAGGGCTTTCAAAACAACTGCCAACATGCCCAGGACTGGTCGCCCCAGCAAGTTCACCCCAAGAGCAGACCGCAAGATGCTAAAAGAGGTCTCCAAAAACCCTAAAGTGTCATCTCGAGAACTACAGCAGGCTCTGGCTACTGTTGATGTAGAAGTACATGCCTCTACAATCAGAAAGAGACTGTACAAGTTTAACTTGCATGGGAGGTGTGCAAGGAGGAAACCTTTGCTTTCCAAGAGAAACATCGAGGCCAGACTGACATTTGCCAGAGATAAAGTTGACAAAGACCAGGACTTCTGGAATAATGTTCTTTGGACAGATGAGTCCAAAATTGAATTATTTGGACACAACAGCAGAGGACATGTTTGGCGTAAACCAAACACAGCATTCCAAGAAAAGAACCTCATACCAACTGTGAAGCATGGAGGTGGAAGTGTCATGGTTTGGGGCTGCTTTGCTGCAGCAGGACCTGGTCAGCTCACCATCATAGAATCCACGATGAATTCTACTGTGTATCAGAAGGTGCTTGAAGAACATGTGAGACCATCAGTTAGAAAATTAAAGCTGAAGCGGAACTGGACCATGCAACATGACAATGACCCAAAACATACTAGTAAATCAACCAAAGATTGGCTGAAAAAGAAGAAATGGAGAGTCCTGGAATGGCCAAGTCAAAGTCCAGATTTGAATCCCATTGAGATGCTGTGGGGTGACTTGAAAAGGGCTGTACGTGCAAGAAACCCCTCAAACATCTCACAGCTGAAAAAGTTCTGCATTGAGGAGTGGGGTAAAATTTCCTCAGACCGATGTCGAAGACTGGTAGATGGCTACAAGAACCGTCTCACTGCAGTTATTTCAGCCAAAGGAGGTAACACTCGCTATTAGGGGCAAGGGTGTCCTATCTTTTTCCTCAGTTAGAATAGGCATTTTTGTAGAATGACATTTACAGAAGATCTTGAAAAGACTTTTCTTCAGTTTTCTTTGTTTAGTTGGATTACTTTAATCTCTCTGTATTGTTGAAACGGAGATGAAATAACCTTTTATTAAAAATGTTACAAAAAACCACATGCTTTCAAAGGGTGTCCTAATTTTTTCACATGACTGTATATGCCAATGGACTGTTGCAGTGGTGGCTGACGTGAAGCCTCATTCTCTGCTATGACATGCAGACTGATTCTCTGCTGACATGAAGACAGATTCTCTGTTACGGGACCTCCCTCCTCTGCCTGGGTGCTGGGCCTAAATATATGCCAATGGACTGTTGCAGTGGTGGCTGACGTGAAGCCTCATTCTCTGCTATGACATGCAGACTGATTCTCTGCTGACATGAAGCCAGATTCTCTGTTACGGGACCTCCCTCCTCTGCCTGGGTGCTGGGCCTAAATATATGCCAATGGACTGTTGCAGTGGTGGCTGACGTGAAGCCTCATTCTCTGCTATGACATGCAGACTAATTCTCTGCTGACATGAAGCCAGATTCTCTGTTACGGGACCTCTCTCCTCTGCCTGGGTGCTGGGCCTAAATTTATGAAAATGGACTCTTACAGTGGTGGGTGACGTGAAGCCAGATTCTCTGCTATGGGACCTCTCTCCAATTGATTTTGGTTAATTTTTATTTATTTAATTTTTATTTTAATTCATTTCCCTATCCACATTTGTTTGCAGGGGATTTACCTACATGTTGCTGCCTTTTGCAGCCCTCTAGCTCTTTCCTGGGCTGTTTTACAGCCTTTTTAGTGCCGAAAAGTTTGGGTCCCCATTGACTTCAATGGGGTTCGGGTTCGGGACGAAGTTCGGGTCGGGTTCGGATCCCGAACCCGAACATTTCCGGGATGTTCGGCCGAACTTCTCGAACCCGAACATCCAGGTGTTCGCTCAACTCTACTCTGCAGGGGTTAATACTTGCAGGCCATGAAATATTGTTTGCAGAGCACCTGCATGCTCAACAGCACAGCAATGCAGGGGTTAACCAGGGGAATCAGGGCCACCAGGGTGTACAGTAGGTTATACACAGGGTGGCGATAGGGGGACCACAAGGGTTTACCAGGGGGTCAGGGGTGTAGGAGAAGGGTTAGGTGAGGGGGTGCAGCTGGGACCAGGGAACTGGCAGTGAGGGGGTTATCTCCAGGGCCTCAGCAGGGGTTAATTCCGTGCTGCAGGGCAGCTGGACATAGGGGGGGTATAACCAGGGGATGCAGGGGAATGCAGGGGTTAATCAGGGATGGGTCAGGATAATGGAGTTGGTGGGATAGGGTGGGGGGTGGTGATACTTATGCTCGTGTCCAGGGGTTCCTCTTCCTGAGCGCAGGATGCGCTCTCCTCCAGGGGGGGAGGTCCGGTCACGGCAGAAGGGGGGGTCCGGTCAGGCGCCCGGCTAAGCGCAGGATGCGCTCCTTTCCACGAGGGTGCCCTCACTCCCACTAACTTAGCGCTGGACGCGCTTTCCTGGGGGGGTCCTGACTCGTCCGGAGCGCAGGATTGTAATCGCTCTGTCGGAATGCGCATAATAGGAGGAGGGGAAGCTTCTCCCCTTCTTCTATCATGCGTAATTATCTCCAGCGGCGCTGGAGATAATTACAACAAAGGGCTCAGATTCTGTTGAATCTGAGCTCTTTGTATCCATCAGGATGACCGGACCCTTGTCCAGTCATTCTGATGCAATTAGCCAGATTGCATCGGTTTGAATGCTTGGGGCACATTCAAACCGATGCACCTGGTTTCAGGTGTAGGATTTGTATAATATACATGAGTATGGATGCTTGGGGCACATCCATACACATGTATATACATTAATATTAGGGACATAAGGGGGCACATATATTATAAGGGGGCACAAGGCTCCTGCACATAATATTATACATTATAAGGGGGCACATATTTCCCACAGGGGCCACCATGAGCCCCTGGGGATCACCATGGGCAGACGTGCGCAGATGCTGGGCACATCTGCGCACATCATCCCATGGTGCGTTGGTAAATGTATGCATATATACCATACATGCCCGCACGTGTTTCATTGAGCAGGCACTTGGAGCAAATGCGCCGGGGGGTCCGGTGACCCCCCCATGTATGCGATCGCAGAAAACCGCAGGTCAATTCAGACCTGCGGTTTTCTGCGTTTCCGGGTTATTCGAGTCTCTGAAGTCCCGATAACCCGGAACAGGATGGTGATGGTGGTGTGATTTCACCCCACCAATCACCATCCAGCGATCCTGAGTGGTGATGGTGACATCACCACTCAGGATCGCTTTCTGATTGGTCTGTGGGCGGTCCGGCGGCAGATTCAAAAGAGGCAGGCGCTCCTCTCCTCCTCCTTTTGTGTTCCGGAGCCGGAGGAGAGAGGAGCTGCCTGCACGTGTCTGCCTGCACCCGATCTGTGCCCCCCAGGACCCGATCTGTGCCCCCCAGGACCCGATCAGGTACATAGGGACAGCTAGGGAAAGTTTGGTTTAGGCAGGGAAAAAAAAGGGAAAGTTAGTTTCTGAACTTTGATTGCATCACCCTAAGTTAGGGTGTCTGGGGTCCACAGCACAGCTGTGTGACCCTAGACCCCCCAGGGGTGCTGCCACTGGAGTGGGGACGTCCTATACCAGGCCCCACTTTACAGTACAGCCATGACACGCTCCCGGTTTGAGGCCATCCGGAAATGTCTGCATTATTCCGATAATGCAGCATGTCCCCCCCGAGGTGATCCTGCCCATGACCGTCTGTACAAGATACGGCCGGTCATCGATCACTTTGGGGCCAAATTCATGGAGGCCTATGTACCTGGAAGAGAGGTCGCGGTTGATGAGTCTCTCATTGCGTTCAAGGGGAGACTCATTTTCCGCCAGTATGTGCCCTCCAAGCGGGCGAGGTATGGCGTGAAGCTATACAAAATTTGTGAGAGTACCTCAGGGTACACTTACAAATTTCGTGTATACGAGGGGCGAGATTCCCGGATTCAACCCCCAGAATGTCCCCCCACTCTGGGTGTTACCGGGAAACTTGTGTGGGACCTTATGTACCCACTGCTGGATAAGGGTTACCACCTTTACGTGGATAACTTTTATACCAGTATCCCCTTGTTCCAGTCCCTTGCCGCCAGATCCACGTCCGCTTGTGGGACCGTGCGGAAAAATCAACGCGGCCTCCCTGCCCACCCCCTCCAGGTACCTATCCCCAGGGGTGAGACCCGTGCCCTTACCACTGGAAACCTGTTGCTGGTCAGGTATAAGGACAAGAGGGATGTCCTTATGCTGTCCACAATTCATGGTAACGGCATCACCCCTGTCCCTGTGCGAGGTACCGCGGCAACGGTCCTCAAGCCCGATTGTATCGTCGCTTACAAACGGTATATGGGAGGAGTTGATCTCTCTGATCAAGTCCTCAAGCCATATAACGCCATGCGCAAAACCCGGGCATGGTACAAAAAAGTTGCGGTCTACTTGGTGCAGGTTGCCATGTACAACTCTTTTGTACTATCCCGAAGCTCTGGCAGCACAGGGACATTCCTCCAGTTCTATGAGGCAGTCCTCAAGGCCCTGATCTTTTCGGACCGGGAAAGAGCAGGCCGGAGTACCTCGGGAACTGTAGGTGCCCGGATCGTCCCTGGCCAACACTTTCCAGGTGTGGTCCCCCATACTGGAAAGAAGGGACGAACCCAAAAAAAGTGCAGAGTGTGTCGCAGGAGGGGGATACGGAAGGACACGACTACTCAGTGCGACACTTGCCCCGATCATCCGGGCCTCTGCATTGACGGTTGCTTCAGGGAGTATCACACTTCCATGGAGTACTAAATTTATATCCCAATTTAGCACTGACATCGGATAAAAAAAAACTGGTTCTCAGACTTGAGACACCCAAAAAAAACTAAAATAATTTATTAAAAGTAGACATATTAGGTATCGCCGCGTCGGTAATAATCTCCTCTATAAAACTACCCCATGACCTAACCCCCCAGATTAACACGGTCAAGAAAAAAAAAAAAAAAGGTGCAAAAAATGTTTTTTTTTTGTCACCTTACATAATAAAAAGTTTAATAGCAAGCGATCAAAAAGTCATATAGCCCCCCAAAAAGTGCCAGTAAAGCCGTCCGCTCATCCCACAAAAAATGAGCCCCCACATGAGATAATTGGATAAAAAATTTTTTACAAAAATGACCCTTAGACTTTAGAGATACCCCCAAAAAAATTTGAATCAAAAAAGATAATATAGTCTAAAACCAAAATAATTGTAAAAAAAGTTGACTTATCAGGTATTGCCGCGTCCGTAAGAATCTCCTCTATAAAAATACCCCATGACCCAACCCCCCAGATTAACACGGTCAAAAAAAAAAAAAAAATAGGTGCAAAAAAAGAATTTTTTTGTCACCTTACATAACAAAAAGTTTAATAGCAAGCGATAAAAAAGTCATATAGCCCCCAAAATAGTGCCAATAAAACCGTCCGCTCATCCCGCAAAAAATGAGTCCCCACATGAGATAATTGGATAAAAAAAAAAAATAAAAATGACCCTTAGACTTTAGAGATACCCAAAAAAAGATTTGTATCAAAAAAGATAATATAGTCAAAAACCTAAATAATTGTAAAAAAAAAGTAGACTTATTAGGTATTGCCGCGTCCGTAAGAATCTCCTCTATAAAAATATCCCATTACCTAACCCCCCAGATTAACACAGTTAAAAAAAAAAAACGGTGCCAAAACCGCTATTTTTGGCACTTTTCCATTTCAATCCGTTTTTTCCGGTAACAAAACAAGGGTCAACAACCAAACAAAACTTAATATTTATTATAACTTAATATTTATTCCCCCCTGATGCACCCTAGAGTAAAAACTCCCCAAAACTGACCCCATCTAAGAAACTACACCCCTCAAGGTATTCAAAACTAATTATACAAACTTCATTAACCCTTTAGGTGTTCCTCAACAGTTAATGGCAAATGGAGATGAAATTTCAGAATTTCAATTTTTGGTAACCTTGCGTCACAAAAATGTAATATAGAGCAACCAAAAATCATATTTACCCTAAACATAGTCCACAAAAAAATGGCACCTTATCCCGTAGTTTCCAAAATGGGGTCACTTTTAGGGAGTTTCTACTCTAGGGGTGCATCAGGGGGCTTCAAATGGGACATGGTGTAAATAAACCAGTCCATAAAAATCAGCCCTCCAAAAACCAAATGGCGCATCTTTCCCTCTACGCCCCGCTGTGTGGCCGTACAGTAGTTTACGGCCACATATTGGGTGTTTCTGTAAACGGCAGAGTCAGGGCAATAAAGATACAGTCTTGTTTGGCTGTTAACCCTTGATTTGTTAGTGGAAAAAATGGGTTAAAATGGAAAATTAGACAAAAAAATGAAATTTGCAAATTTCATCCCCATTTGCCAATAACTCTTGTGCAACACCTAAAGGGTTAACGACGTATGTAAAATCAGTTTTGAATACCTTGAGGGGTGTAGTTTCTTAGATGGGGTCACTTTTAGGGAGTTTCTACTCTAGGGGTGCATCAGGGGTCTTCAAATGGGACATGGTGTAAATAAACCAGTCCATAAAAATCAGCCCTCCAAAAACCAAACGGCGCACCTTTTCCTCTACGCCCCGCTGTGTGGCCGTACAGTAGTTTACGGCCACATATTGGGTGTTTCTGTAAACGGCAGAGTCAGGGCAATAAAGATACAGTCTTGTTTGGCTGTTAACCCTTGATTTGTTAGTGGAAAAAATGGGTTAAAATGGAAAATTAGACAAAAAAATGAAATTTGCAAATTTCATCCCCATTTGCCAATAACTCTTGTGCAACACCTAAAGGGTTAACAACGTATGTAAAATCAGTTTTGAATACCTTGAGGGGTGTAGTTTCTTAGATGGGGTCACTTTTAGGGAGTTTCTACTCTAGGGGTGCATCAGGGGTCTTCAAATGGGACATGGTGTAAATAAACCAGTCCATAAAAATCAGCCCTCCAAAAACCAAACGGCGCACCTTTCACTCTATGCCCCGCTGTGTGGCCGTACAGTAGTTTACGGCTACATATTGGGTGTTTCTGTAAACGGCAGAGTCAGGGCAATAAAGATACAGTCTTGTTTGGCTGTTAACCCTTGCTTTGTTAGTGGAAAAAATGGGTTAAAATAAAAAATTTGACAAAAAAAAGAAATTCTCAAATTTCATCCCCATTTGCCAATAACTCTTGTGCAACACCTAAAGGGTTAACAACGTATGTAAAATCAGTTTTGAATACCTTGAGGGGTGTAGTTTCTTAGATGGGGTCATTTTTGGGTGGTTTCTATTATGTAAGCCTCGCAAAGTGACTTCAGACCTGAACTGGTCCCTAAAAATGTAGTTTTTGTAAATTGCTGAAAAATTTCAAGATTTGCTTCTAAACTTCTAAGCCTTATAACATCCCCAAAAAATAAAATATCATTCCCAAAACAATTCAAACATAAAGTAGACATATGGGGAATGTAAAGTCATCACAATTTTTGGGGGTATTACTATGTATTACAGAAGTAGAGAAACTGAAACTTTGAAATTTTGCTAATTTTTCCAAAAATTTGTTAAATTAGGTATTTTTTGGTTAAAAAAAAAATATTTTTTTTACTTCTTTTCACCAGTGTCATGAAGTACAATATGTGATGAAAAAACAATCTCAGAACGGCCTGGATAAGTCAAAGCGTTTTAAAGTTATCAGCACTTAAAGTGACACTGGTCAGATTTGCAAAAAATGGCCTGGTCCTAAGGTGTAAAAAGGCTGTGTCCTTAAGGGGTTAAAACACGTTATAGAAGTCAGTAAAATAATTGTTCAAAATATGTTGTCCAAGTGAACTTTACTACTTCAAAGCAACTTCTTTGCATACTCCAAACTGTTACATTATGTGTGAAGGAGACCTAAAGCCGCGTCTCAGTGACCTCCTGCTGTGAATCTATTCCTTATGCAAATAAATTCCACTGAGAGAGCATTCATACTTGTTTAACTGGTCTGAATTACACTGTTTTAAGTTGGTGATTCTGTACTACTGGGTCATACAGGGTCATAAAATTATCTTCTCTTTTTTTAAATTCACTCCTGGATTTGGCTTCCAAAACTACATGCAAAGAGGTACAGTATCTCCCATGAAAGAGAACCATCTCGTCAGTATCACCACTTGCAAGTATTCTGTTTCATGGGAGATATCTCTTTACATATTTGCTTCAAATGGAGCATTGCCAATAAGTCTCCATAACCTGGAGTACTTCCAGTAAGTCCTCCTACAGGACTAGTACCTTTAAAGAGATGCAGCACCCTGCCAAAACTGCATGCAGAAACCTCATCATGAGATTTTACCCTTAAGTGAACAACTAGTAACTTGAGATGAGCGAATTGAATCCCATGAAGTGGAATTCGATCCGAATTTCTGGATAAATTCATGTCAGAGAATCGATTTAACCTGAAATAGTATAAAAAAAAAAAATTCAAATTTACCTCCTCCATTTGCTTGCGACGGCTGCTCCTGTGTAGTGCGAGAAGACATCATCACGCAAGGTGGCGTGATGATGTCATACGTCACCATGGCAGCCGGAGTGATTATGTAATCTCATGTTGCAGGGGATATTGGCCGAGATCTTCAAGCAAGATGGCGGAGGCCGGCCCGTTACAAGCAAATGTAGGCGGTAAGTTTGATTTTGTAAGTTTGAATTATTGTTAATTTTACACTCAGATGCCGTGATCATGTATGAACACGGCATCTGAGGGGTACAATGTGGCGGTCGAGTCGCTATCGCAGCTCCCTGTCATTGCTCTCGCTACTTTAAAAAAATGCACTTTCTGAGAAAGTAATTCGTCACAAAGCAAATTTTCAATAAATTCGCTCATCTCTTCTAGTAACTACCGTGTTTCCCCCAAAAATAAGACCTACTTCCAGTTTTGCCTCTCACTGTAATATAAGACCTCCCCGATAATAAGGCTACCCCCGAACATAAGGCCTCCCCGATAATAAGGCATCTGACTCCCTTGGACTGTAGCGGCGGGCGCCGCCTCACAGCTCGCTGATTTGCCGCAGCGCAGCCAGAGCTGTTCAGGCAGTGTGAGGTCTCTTTAAATCAGAGAGCCCGCGCTGCCGCCAGGACAAGCTGCTGCCTGCTGCTTGCTCTGCCCTGATGGAGTCTGGCTGACTCTAAATTAGACAGTGAGTGAGTCGCGCGGTGCAGGTGTCGGGCACATTGTGTGGAATCTGGCCGGCACGGACACACAGGGGTGACTGTAATGTCTGATAAAAGTGGTGGGGGATGTCTGGTGAAGGTGGAAGGGGGGGAGAGAGACTAAATAATCCATTGTCCACTGGCACAGGGGGATCAGAGGGGGGAATCAAAATGACACAGGAGGATCAGAAGGGGGTACTAAAATGGTAATCCCCCCTCTGATTCTCCTGTGCCATTTTGATTCCCCCTTCTGATCCCCCTGTGTCATTTTAAGTGATGCCCCTAACCACCCTGATACCGGTAAATATCAGTATCAGTAAATGTACCATAGATTGTTGTACACAGAAATAATGGTAGTAACAAGAAATTCTTGATACCGTAGGATTCACAGTTTGTCTGGTTATGCTGGCTTGTGATGACAACTACTACCGTACCGTATACAGTTAATAAATTTCCTTTTTTTGTTCAACAATAAACGTGTACCGTATTCTTCTTCATGGAAAAATAAGACATCCCTGAAAATAAGACCTAGCGCATCTTTGGGAGCAAAAATTCATAAACACTGTCTTATTTTCGGGGAAACAGGGTAATAAAATGAAAACTAATAAAAATTTCAAGTATATTAGTCACGCACAGAGCAATACATAGTATAACATACGGTGAAATGCTTAAACAACATTCCATTACAAATAAAAAAAAGGGTAGCATAACATTAGAATAAAAACATTGATAGTACAATAAAAATGTCTCATGACTGTTTAGTTACAGGATGCACATTTATTTATTTATCTGTCCTTCTATAATGTTCTAATTCGGCATCCGAATGGCCTGCCTGAAGAAACTCTTCCTCATTCTAAATGCAGTGACGTTTCCAAGACTGCAGGAGACAAAACTAGGGGTGCACCTAGCCTTTCTGCTGCCTGAGGCGAATACTTAAACGGTGCCCCCCAATGCCAATTTCTTAACCTAATCCATTTGCCACAATGAAAGCGTTCATTGCCCATGGCCCTTCCATTGCCCCCTCTACTCCCTATCTGGTGCTGCCTGAGACGATCGCCTCACCTGGCCTCATTGGTGGTGCACCCCTGGACGAAACAGACTGTTATTTGTGTCTGTGGTCCTTCACCACCCTTATGGCCATGGTCAAGCACCTCTCAACAGTGTCATCAGCAAACGTAATGATTGTAGAGGACCTGAAGGTGGCCACACAGTCATAAGTATATAATGAGTAGAACAATGGACTCAAGACACAGCCTTGTGGGACATCAACATTCAAGAAGAGATGGGAATTAAATATGTTGGCTGACATGTACTATTTGAGATCTCTCTGACAGAAAGTTAGTGACCCACTGACATAGTGATCGGTTTAGACCTTGACTCCCCAATTTAGTAGCTAGTAGGAGATTATGGTGTTGAAAGCAGAGCTATAGCCAACAAACAACATTCTAACATAATTTCTTACCAAATTATTTTATATAATTTAACTTCATCTTACTAGATGAATATATAAGCATAAAGAATCCTGAACTTATAATTCTCCCAATGGAATGTGTAGATGTTTCCAAATAGCATTTTTTTATATGCCAAATCTTTGCTTTGTTCATATCTTTCACTGGATTTTACTGGATTAAGCCTTGGATAGGAATAGACACATGAATAAAACATTTGCAAAACATTTTTTTTTTTATGCAAGTAGCCAAGTTAAGAGGTGGCAATTGCTCTGTGCCTTTTTGGACCTTATTGCACTCTAAAAGTCCTTCATAGTGTCATATCCATTCTTTCAGAGCAAAAACCTTGGCATTAAGGTTCTGTACTGCAAAAACAATCATGCATTCAATGGACAATAATACTTTTGTGAGGAAATGAACAAGTGTTGGAGAAGAAAATGTGAGAACCATGGAAACTCACTACATGGTACATTATGTAAGTGACCTTACTATCATCAAGTAGTACCACAAAAATATTTTATTTAGGCACCTAGGCCAAAACTTAAAAAAAAAAATTCTGTAGGCTGTCTGGCCTATTGCCCTACTATAAACATCATAAAGTGTGTGTACACAGAAAAATGGATGAAGCACTAAGGCCCCTTTAACACGGGCGAGTTTTCCGTGCGGGTGCGATGCGTGCGGTGAACGCATTGCACCCGCACTGAATCCTGACGCATTCATTTCTATGGGGCTGTGCACATGAGCGGTGATTTTCACGCATCACTTGTGCATTGAGTGAAAATCGTAGCATGCTCTATATTGTGCGATTTTTACGCAACGCAGGCCCCATAGAAGTGAATGGGGTGCAAGTGCAGATGCGGTGCGATTTTCACGCATGGTTGCTAGGTGACAGTCTATTCACTGTATTATTTTCCCTTATAACATGGTTATAAGGGAAAATAATAGCATTCTGAATACAGAATGCATAGTACAATAGGGCTGGAGGGGTTAAAAAAAATAAAAAAAGTTAACTCACCTTCTCCTCTTGATCGCGTAGTTCCCGGTCTCTTTACTTCTTGAATGAGCTGTGGGCTAAAGGACCTGTGGTGACGTCAGATCACATTCTCCATCACCACGGTGATGGACCATGTGATTGGAGCATGTGATCTGACATCACCACAGGTCATTTAGCCCACAGCTAGTAAAGAAGAGACCGGGAACTACGCGATCAAGAGGAGAAGGTGAGTTAACTTTTTTTATTTTTTTTTAACCCCTCCAGCACTATTGTACTATGCATTCTGTATTCAGAATGCTATTATTTTCCTTTATAACCATGTTATAAGGGAAAATAATACAATCTTCAGAACATCAATCCCAAGCCCGAACTTCTGTGAAGAAGTTCGGGTTTGGGTAACAAACATGCACGATTTTTCGCACGCGAGTGCAAAACGCATTACAATGTTTTGCACTCGCGCGGAAAAATCGTGCATTTTCCCGCAACGCATCCGCCTCTTATCTGGGCAAAAAAACTGATGCCCGTGTGAAAGAGGCCTAAGGATTGCTCCATTTAAAGGGAGTCTGTCACCTCCCAAATTTGCTTCAAAGTAAGCATACTGCCATGTAGTGAAGGTGCCTTTGAAAAGTAACCATACCTTTCTTTTGAAAATCAAGTCCTCCAATTCTGAAAAATGCTTATTTTTATTTTATGCAAATAAGGTTTTTAGTGTACTATTGGCAGCATTACTCTGTTGGGTGCACCATTCATTATAATGCTATCCACTGTTTCCTTTCGTGTTTGACTGACAATTCCTGAGATTTGAGAGCTGAATGTGATGGTAGCGTTTGTCAGGATTAGGGGACTAGATTTTAAAGTGAAAGGGATAGTATCTGTTAATTATGTTTCAGGGTACCTAGCCAACAAAAGGGGTATGCCTAATTCAAAAATAATATTTGCAGTGAGAAACTAATTTAAAATGTACTAAACAGAAGATGCTAAATTGTGGATTGCTGCTGGTTTATGAGCAGATTATATGCATGTGTGAAGAAATATGATATTGTGAGAATCATTACATAGAAAGAAAAATGGCATCCTCATATGACCAATATGAAAAAAAAAATCTGCTTTAACACTGAAATAACAAAGAATATCAGTTGTGTACTTTATAAAATATAATAACAATGCCTGTCATCCCTTTTAAATTAAATGCTTCCAATTCTTGGACTCCATACAGTGCAGATGCAATTTCTTTTTCTCTACACCATTTCTTATTCTTTAATCCATTCCATCTGGGGGATTGCTGATTGTGCTGGAAAGTTTGTTGTGACTTATTTGTGTAAATGTGATAACAATTTGCTTTATTTCTTTTTTATTGTCAGCTCATGGATTAATCAACCATCCATGTATAAAAGAGAATGTAATAACCGATATATAATATTAATAAGTTCTTCACGTTATTCACATTCTTCACATTTCTGCTGATGAAGCTGATGCAATCCCAGCTTTGAAACTAGCATTGCTAAAAAACAATCACAGGTCAGATGTCTCTAAATTAAAAAGTGGCATAAAGTGGCATGTAAATGCAGTTCTTCACTTCCATTGACAAGCAGGCAGTTATCGGGAAGGAATAGTTCCTTCCCAGAACGTTCCTGCTTGATTGGAAAGTTTACATGTTCCATAAGCTTTTAGCCTTTCAGCTAATAGCTTCCTAGAAAGTGTATGAAACTGGTTGGAGAAGGTACAAATCTTCCCATCTGTCTGTTGACTGAGAGCATATTTCCTGTGTTTTGTTGGTACTGATGACTTCAAATAGAAAAAGAAGATATACAATTAGTGTATTTGTATACAATGTCTAATATTATAGGAGACAAGGTAACAATTACAGTGAGCCAAAAGGTAACTTAGAAATCACATGCAAGATCTCTATCATACATTAGAAGAGTTTCTGCAAATGGGAAAGATCTTATCTAATTTTACTTTGGGAAAAACCCTATACTGTAGGTGCTTTGTCCTGTAGGTGCTGAGATCAGTCATGAGAGCTTCCTAATGAGTTTGTAGTACATTTTGACTATGATTGCAATGATGTGTTCATTTTCAAAGTAGTGGCTCAGTGGTTAGTAGTGTTGTTTTGTAGCACCAAGGTCCTGGCTTCAAATCTGACCCAGGCAACATTGTTTGTATGTTCTTCACGTGATTATGTAATTTTATTCCTAAAATCCAAAAACATATTAAGAGGTTTCTATAATAAATTATCCATTGCATGTGTGTGTTGCATTCAGAGAAACTGTTCCACTGGGGACAAATAATATAAGTGATGACAATCTTTGTATGGTGTCATGAAATACAGTTGCAAGAAAAAGTATGTGAACCCTTTGGCATGATATGGATTTTTGCACAAATTGGTCATAAAATGTGATCTGATCTTCATCTAAGTTGCAACAATAAACTATCACAGTCTGCTTAAACTAATAACACACAAATAATTAAATGTTACCATGTTTTTATTGAACACACCATGTAAACATTCACAGTGCAATTGGAAAAAGTATGTGAACCCCTAGACTAATTACATCTCCAAGAGCTAATTGGAGTGAGGTGTCAGCCAATTGGAGTCCAATCAGTGAGATGAGATTGGAGGTGTTGGTTACAGCTGCCCTATAAAACACACACACACCAGTTCTGGGTTTGCTTTTCACAAGAAGCATTGCCTGATGTGAATGATGCCTCACACAAAAGAGCTCTCAGAAGACCTACGATTGAGAATTGTTGACTTGCATAAAGCTGGAAAGGGTTATAAAAGTATCTCCAAAAGCCTTGCTGTTCATCAGTCCACGGTAAGACAAATTGTCTATAAATGGAGAAAGTTCAGCACTGCTGCTACTCTCCCTAGGAGTGGCCGTCATGTAAAGATGACTTCAAGAGCACAGCGCAGACTGCTCAATGAGGTGAAGTAGAATCCTAGAGTGTCAGCTAAAGACTTACAAAAGTCTCTGGAATATGCTTACATCCCTGTTAGCAAATCTACGATACGTAAAACACTAAACAAGAATGGATTTCATGGGAGGATACCACAGAGGAAGCCGCTGCTGTCCAAAAAAACCATTGCTGCACGTTTACAGTTTGCACAAGAGCACCCGGATGTTCAAAGCATAAATCAACAGCAGAATGACTTAAACAGAAGAAAATACACCTTCTGGAGTGGCCTAGTCAGAGTCCTGACCTCAGCCCAATTGAGATGCTGTGGCATGACCTCAAGAAAGCGATTCACACGAGACATCCCAAGAGTATTGCTGAACTGAAACAGTTCTGTAAAGAGGAATGGTCAAGAATTACTCCTGACCGTTGTGCACGTCTGATTTGCAACTACAGGAAACGTTTGGTTGTAGTTATTGCTGCCAAAGGAGGTTCAACCAGTTATTAAATCCAAGGGTTCACATACTTTTTCACCTGGACTGTAAATGTTAACATGGTGTGTTCAATAAAAACATGAAGACATTTAATTCTTTGTGTGTTATTAGTTTAAGCAGACTGAGATTGTCTATTGTTGTGACTTGGATGAAGATCAGATCACATTTTATGACCAATATGTGCAGAAATCCATATCATTCCAAAGGGTTCACATACTTCTTCTTGCAACTGTATGTTGATGCTGTGTAAGAAACAAGAAATAAAATAATACCACAATATATAATGATCAGTATGAAATATTTATTTAGCATTATATACCTAGGTGATTCAACAAGCAGCAGAGAATTTATATGATTACCTTTGTTGCTCCTGCTGAGTAGTAAGAATGTGGGAGCAGGACAGGATAAAAAAAAACAAGGTTCCTTGGGCACTGCCAACAGTGCCAGCTGAAGTAGCTTTACTTTTAGCATTTTACTACTGAACCAGTAATACTATGCTGGCAGAGCCCTTGCAATCTTGCTTTAATCCTCCCACGCATTCAGGAACAGAAGTTGCTCTTGGATTGCTACAGGAGAAGTAGTCGCATTACCCCCTTTAGGATGCAGCTTTTTGGGGCATTAAAGATTCAGAATATATATTTTTTTTGGGGGGGGTGGGGCTGGATACATACCATGATAATTTTATAGTTCAGGTTGTTACATAATGCAATGATACCAATTATGTGCATTTTTAAAATTTCTATTATATTTTCTATATAAAGAATTTTGTAAGGGAAAAAGTTTTTTTTTTTTTTTCATGCTAGCTTGATTTACTCTACTATACAAAGTGCTTGGATCACTTCTATATTACACTACAATACTCCCTGTATTGAAGCTTATTATCCCTGGGAGTCTTTGCTAGCTCCACATTCTCACATAGCATCTGCAGTCATGACCACAATGAGTCTGAAAACCCGACTGATGTATGGTTTAACAGCATATTAGCATGATTTTCATATTGATTGTTAATGGGCAATTTGGCCACAAGTATTCACCTCACCTGGTTCATGTCTCCCCCAACATCATCTAACGGGATACAGTCTGGAGGTCTCCTTACCCTTTAGACTGTTGACCGAACCCACCATTCTCAGCGGTTTCAGACAACAATACACTAATGTGTATGCTCTCTTAGAAATCTGGAATTTTTTATAAACTCTTTACGCCTTAGGGCTTTACCTCCTCCGGTTTGATGTTTACTGGAGGGAGCTGAGAGTGATACCTCTCACTGATCAATTATAAGGTGTAAAAATACAGAGGTAGAAAGTGAATAGTTTCCAAAATATGTAAAGGTCGCCTAATAAACAGCAAGGTTTAATAATGCCTTTCATTTAATACATTAACAATGAAAAGTAAGAGAGAGATATCATATAATATTAATATTTCACTGCTCAAAACTGGTCATAAACACAATGTCAGGAATCTGTTTATATGTTACAGGATAGTTATATTTTGCAGAACATACCTTCGATGAGTTATTTATGTTTCAGTTTGTTCAGCTAAACATGAAATGAATAATCATAGAGAAGCACAGATGGAATCAACTCTGGAAAGAACTCTAACCTAATCTTGCAATACCTCTACTGGTGTAATGTGTGATTCCACTTCTTTTCTGCTCTTCTCTTATTTGCACTGTACCCAATCACCTCTATGCATCTCTGGCTACTCTGGAACTCATTACCTCAAATGATTCTCTCTCACCTTCAAAACCTTTAAAAACAACATTTTCAGAAATGCCTACAAGCTACCATAACCCTGCTGCCGCTACAATACCACCTGAGCAGCTTTTACTCCTAACCTACTGTCTCTTATCCCTGTCTCGTATAGATTGTACCCCAGGTAAGGCCACCTATCCCTCTATACTAGTGTATCGTTCACTGAATTCATGTTTACTGTACTTATTGTTTTTTTTACCTCAGGTGTACTTAAATTAAATTTCTTTTGCCAGTTAAAACCAGATAACAACACATCTCCTTTTTTGTAATCTGTTTTATTTTCTGATTGCAGGTGTATGTATTTTATTTCCTGAACGTGACTATGGGGGCAGCCATCTTGCCTGAGCTGTTCTTAACAGCATTTAGGTAGCATAAAGTAAATTGCTTTATGATAGCCACAAGGGCCTTAGACACAATGAACTGAAGGGGACCTCATTGACTTTTATGGAGAGCCTTCTAGGCATGCTCTGTGATCTTTGCAGAGGTCACTGTACAAGAAAAGAAAAGAAAATATATAGTAAGCTTAGACAATTATGTATTTTAAATGGAGGCCAATATCTTATCTATACACAGATATGATATAATTACAGGAAGGATTAGAAAGACAAGTAAGTAGAAAACTGCAGTAAAGTATAGACCAAGAAGTGATGCCTATTATTAGGCTTAGTAGACAGTGCGGAAACTGCATGATTTTATGGTTTTTGTTTAAATATAACATAGTAACATGTAACATAGTTTAAAAGGCTGAAAAAAGACATGTGTCCATCCAGTTCGGCCTGTTATCCTGCAAGTTGATCCAGAAGAAGGAAACAAAAATCCAATTTTCCTCACTTTAGGGGAAAAAATTCCTTCCCGACTCCAATTAGGCAATCAGAATAACTCCCTGGATCAACGACCCCTCTCTAGTAGCTATAGCCTGTAATATTATTACACTCCAGAAATACATCCAGGCCCCTCTTGAATTCCTTTACTGTACTCACCATCACCACCTCCTCAGGCAGAGAGTTCCATAGTCTCACTGCTCTTACCGTAAAGAATCCTCTTCTATGTTTGTGTACAAACCTTCTTTCCTCCAGACACAGAGGATGTCCCCTCGTCACAGTCACAATCCTGGGGATAAATAGATGATGGGATAGATCTCTGTACTGACCTCTGATATATTTATATATAGTTATTAGATCTCTGTAAAAATACAGATATTGACATGGAAAATTGAAAATAACCTCATAAGAAATTATTTTAAAATATGTTAAACACAAAAATGTGATTTTATAATAGGTTATTTTCTGATGACACATTCCCTTTAACCCCTTAGGGACCCATGACATACCGGCATGGATCCCGAGTCCTTAAGGACCCATGACATACCGGTACGTCATGTATAGTTCCGACCACCTTCTGGTGCACCTAGGCTAAATGCGCGGGGGGGGTCCCGTGACCCCCCGTGTCGGCGATTACCGCAAACCGCAGGTCAATTCAATGTTGCGGCAGCGGTGGTCGGCGGTGCCATCGGGTCCCCATGGGGATGTGGGGGGGACCCGATGGCATGGAAGGCAGAGCGATGCCTAAGGAAGGCATCGTGCTGCCTTCCGGTGAAGAGCCTGTGAGATCCAGCCGCCTGGATCTCACAGGCCCCGGAAGCTGTATGAGTAGTACACACAGTATTACTCATACAGCCAATGCATTCCAATACAGAAGTATTGGAATGCACTGTAAAGGAATATACCCCCAAAAGTTCAAGTCCCAAAGAGGGACAAAAAATAAAGTGAAAAAAAAGTTAAATAAACAGGTTTTTTGTCACCTTACATCACAAAAAGTACAACTACCAGCGATCAAAAAGGCGTATGCCCACCAAAATAGTACCAATCTAACCGTCACCTCATCCCACAAAAAATTAGCCCTTACATGAGACAATCATCCAAAAATAAAAAAACTATGGCTCAGAATATGGAGACACTAAAACATCATTTTTTTTGTTTGAAAAAACTGTTATTGTGTAAAACTTACATAAATAAAAAAAGCATACATATTTGTTAACGCCTCGTTCGTATCGACCGTCTCTATAAAAATATCACATAAACTAACCCCCCAGATGAACACTGTAAAAAATAAAAAATATAAACTGTGCTAAATATAAAATTTTTTGTCACCTTACATAACAAAAAGTGGAATAGCAAGCGATAAAAAAGTCATATGCACCCCAAAATAGTGCCAATCAAACCATCATCTCATCCCGCAAAAAATTAGACCCTACGTAAGATAATTGCCCAAAAACTGGAAAAACTATGGCTCTCAGAATATGGAGACACAAAAACATGATTTTTTTTTGTTTCAAAAATGATATTATTGAGAGAATGCCAAGAGTGTGCAAAGCAGTAATCAAAGCAAAAGGTGGTTACTTTGAAGAACCTAGAATATGACATATTTTCAGTTGTTTCATACTTTTCTGTTATGTATATAATTCCACATGTGTTAATTCATAGTTTTGATGCCTTAAGTGTGAATCTACAATTTCCATAGTCATAACAATAAAGAAAACTCTTTGAATGAGAAGGTGTTTCCAAACTTTTGGTCTCTACTATATATATATATATATATATATATATACATACACAACACTCACAATGACAAGGGGGTGATCACCCCATATAGACTCCCTGATCACCCCCCTGTCATTGATCACCCCCCTGTAAGGCTCCATTCAGACGTCCGTATGTGTTTTGCGGATCCGATCCATGTATCCGTGGATCCGGAAAAAACATACAGACGTCTGAATGGAGCCTTACAGGGGGGTGATCAATGACAAGGGGGTGATCAATGACAGGGGGGTGATCAGGGAGTCTATATGGGTGATCACCCCCCTGTCATTAATCACCCCCCTGTAAGGCTCCATTCAGACGTACATATGTGTTTTGCAGATCCGATCCGTGGATCCGCAAAACACATACGGACCTCTGAATGGAGCCTTACAGGGGGGTGATCACCCCATATAGACTCCCTGTTCACCCCCCCTCATATTCCACTAACTTGTGTCAAAAAATACAATCTCACATGAACTCACCGTACCCCTCACGGAATCCAAATGCGTAAAAATTTTTAGACATTTATATTCCAGACTTCTTCTCACGCTTTAGGGCCCCTAAAATGCCAGGGCAGTATAAATACCCCACATTTGAACCCATTTCGGAAAGAAGATACCCCAAGGTATTCCGTGAGGGGCATATTGAGTCCATGAAAGACTGAAATTTTTGTCCCAAGTTAGCGGAAAGGGAGACTTTGTGAGAAAATACAAAAAAAAATCAATTTCCGCTAACTTGTGCAAAAAAAAAAAAATTTTTATGAACTCGCCATGCCCCTCATTGAATACCTTGGGGTGTCATCTTTCCAAAATGGGGTCACATGTGGGGTATTTATACTGCCCTGGCATTTTAGGGGCCCAAAAGCGTGAGAAGAAGTCTGGGATCCAAATGTCTAAAAATGCCCTCATAAAAGGAATTTGGGCCCCTTTGCCCAGATAGGCTGCAAAAAGGTGTCACACATGTGGTATCGCCGTACTCAGGAGAAGTTGGGCAATGTGTTTTGGATTGTCATTTTACATATACCCATGCTGGGTGAGATAAATATCTTGGTCAAATGCCAACTTTGTATAATAAAATGAGAAAAGTTGTCTTTTACCGAGATATTTCTCTCACCCAGCATGGGTATATGTAAAAAGACACCCCAAAACACATTGCCCAACTTCTCCTGAGTACAGCGATACCAGATGTGTGACACTTTTTTGCAGCCTAGCTGGGCAAAGGGGCCCACATTCCGAAGAGCACCTTTAGGATTTCACAGGTCATTTTTTACACATTTTGATTTCAAACCACTTACCACACATTAGGGCCCCTAGAATGCCAGGGCAGTATAACTACCCCACAAGTGACCCCATTTTGGAAAGAAGACACCCCAAGGTATTCCGTGAGGGGCATGGCGAGTTCCTAGAATTTTTTATTTTTTGTCACAAGTTAGCGGAAAAAAATGATTATTTTTTCTTTTTTTTTTCTTACAAAGGCTTATATTCCACTAACATATGACAATGAAAAACAAAACAAATATGAACCATTATAAAAGAGAGTTTAAGAAACGACATCTCAACCACAGTCCCAATGTCACTTTACAAACATAGTTAAATGTCACCTAAATATGTTTATAGCATGTTCCACAGGTAACGTTTTAGTCCTTATTGATGTTATGGTATGTTTTTCCAATGTTAGCAAGACAATTTGAAGAATTGACTAGACTAGATGATTGAAGGTGATGATGAAGGCGACTAGAGGTAGTAACAAAGTAGCCCAGTCTGACATTAAGACTAGGACTCCATGGTGACCATGAATCACATGACTTTAGAGTTTCTTTATGTTAAAAAAATCCTTGGGACATGTTGGATTTTTGCAATGGTTACCCTAACTTTATGGGCAAGACAATGGTACTTTAGCACTTGCTTTCATTTGGGATCATAGTGCTGTTTATTTCTCCAGTGCTTTTTAATCATGTAACATGAACCCTTTGACAATAATGAAGCACTTTATGTCCTATAATGTGGAACAGGTTTAAGAACATAATAGCTGCTATTAAAGAATGTGTTGCCATAAAAGAGTGTCTAAGTAATTGTTACTGTTAAAAAATGCCCTATGTATACAAATTCTTTCTCCCATATCATCTCATGCTACTTCAAAGTACCTAATTTGTCTACATGCTGTTAGCATTGATGCTAAGTGCTCTTGTATACGCACTAAGCAAGAATAAAATTATGTGAACATGGTCAATCTTGCATTATGCCCATAACATCTCTAAAGGCAGAAAAGATGAATTACTATCTTTCAACCTTTTTATATAGAAAGATCAGAAAAATGTGAGACAATACAAGGGGTACATTTTATTATAAAGTGTATTTCTGCTTCATGTGTCTTGCATAACTGGCCTGAAAAAATCTGTCACAAGATAAAATTCAGTTTTTTACACACTAATAACAGACCCATGTTATCAGAAACCCATATATATATATATATATATATATATATATATAGGGTTTTGCTCTGGTAGACAGGCTAGCGGACACAGTATAGATGCAATCACAAAGTCTTTAACAGTTCAGTGTTTATTCACACATAAGGAAAAACAAAACGACCGTTCACAGTCTTGGTGTTTATTCACACCATGCAATTTCCATACATAGAACAAAATCTTCACCTTGTTAGCAGTTTTCCACCCGCAGTCCACAGAAGGCTTTAGGGGTCTGTTTCCCTGCATGCGGCTCTTAGCCCTTTAGCAAGGCACAAATTCACAGGTCCCAAACCACAGAGACTCCCCAGCTTCTCTGTTAGATGGAGGAAAAACCATACCCAGCTGAGACTGCTAGCTGGGTTTTATAAAGGGCAAAAAAGACCCGGCCTGGAGTGTGGGAAGAAGCCACCCACCCAGCACTTTGCTTCTCCTAGTAAGAGCCAGCCCGGATCGGCTTTACTGCCATACTAACAACAAAACTGTGTCAGTCAGCACTAGCTGCCACCGAAACTTAAAACTACCGGCCCTTACCTCACCGAGGCTAGGAATCTCGGTAACACAAACATTCCATCAATGATGGCCCCTTGTGCCTTCCTACAATAGATATATATATATATATATATATATATATATATATATCTCTTTTCTAATGCTAACTTTAACCTCTGATAAACATACAGTATTGATGTCAGGATTTGATAGCTCCCTCTGGTTAACCTCAGATTTTTTTAAAGTTCCTCTCAAACATACTGGTAAGATATACTTCTTTCCTACAAAGTCAACATGTGTATGCTATAGGAAAAGGCATTTTTGTGCCATTATGCAGCAATTTAGACTGATACTGTGACAAAGGATCAGAAATCTGTGGTCTTAAACACATGCACGTAAGGATTATGGCGATGTAACCACTTACATTATGTTTTAACAGTTGATTAATAAAAATGATTTTTATAAGTTGTAGAATTCTTCAATATTCACTCACTGCTGAGTAGGTAGTTCATTCGGGGATGAGACATTGACATGGGGGTGATTAGATCCTACTGTGAAGGTAGTAAGTAGGGATGAGCGAACCCGGTGAAGTTCGGGTTCACCGGGTTTGTCCGAACTTCAGGTCATTGTCCCGAACTTGACCTGAACACCGAACCCGGACCCCATTAAAGTCAATGGGGACCCGAACTTCACTTTATTATATTCTCTTATAACATGTTATAATGGAAAATAATAGCATTCTTAAGATAAAATGCTAAATAAAATGTCCATTGAGGGGTTAAAAAAAAAACCTCACCTCATCCACTTGATTGCGCAGCCGGTATCCTCTTCTTTCTTCAAGACCTGCAAAAGGAACTGCGATGATGTTACCGCGCTCACCACGTGGTGAGCATGGTGATGTCATCACAGGTCCTACTGAATGAAGATAGAAGATCCTTCTATCTTCATGCAGCAAGACCTGCGATGTCGTCACCGTGCTCACCACATGGTGAGCATGGTGATGTCATCGCAGGTCCTTTTGCAGCTCCTGAAGAAAGAAGAGGATACCGGCTGCTCGATCAAGTGGATGAGGTGAGGGTTTTTTTCTGTCTTATGAATGCTATTATTTTCTGTTATAACATGTTATAATGGAAAATAATAAAATCACCCGAACAACGAACCCAAACTTCAGTGAAAAAGTTTGGGTTCAGGTACCAGAACTCGCAAAATTCGGTACGAACCCGAACATTGCAGTTCGGGTTCGCTCAACCCTAGTGGTAAGTTAATTTTGAACTTACCTTGTAAACAAAATAAGGGTAACCGAAGCACAAACACTGAAATATTGTGAGAATTGCTCTAATACTCAGAATCCACATAATTTATAGCATGACTGTTTACACTGGTCAACCATGGTCACTGAAATGGTAGACACTGGGCTTTTACTGTATATGCATAGGAACATATCCTGCTGACAAACAGAATAACAGCATCCATTATACTAACTGTGAATGTAAATTTAAAACTTCTCCAGTTTTGACAACATAAATGTTACCTATATTAAAATTCTAATTATACCAATGTCCAAGTACCATCATACCAATGTCTCTTTTTTTTATTGCAGTTAACGCTATTTAATTTCATGTTAAAGCGGGTGTCTAGGAATAGAAAAACAAAACTTTTATTACCTTAGATCAGTCAAATAAAAGAGTCAATTAAAAAAAAGTCCACCTATCAGCAGGACATTCTATTCATCTAGGGCAGGCATGTCCAAACTGCGGCCCTCCAGCTGTTGCAAAACTAGAACTCCCAGCATGCCCTAATAGCTGTAAGCTATCCAGGCATGCTGGGAGTTGTAGTTTTGGAACAGCTGGAGGGCCGCAGTTTGGACATGCCTGATCTAGGGATATATAATTCTTAAAGAGGTTGTCCAGGAATAGAAAAACATGTCTGTTTTCTTCTAGAAACAGCACCATATCTATCCATAAGTTGTGTCTGGTATTGCCTTTTAGCTCCAATTTCTTCAGTGTAGCTGAGCCATACAACCAAACACAACCCATGGATAATTGTGGGGATGCTTCTGTCAGAAAGCAACTATGTTTTTATTCCAGGAATAACAAGCATATAGCATATAGCCCTGGGTAGATTTACCCGTTGATAGGTGAATTTTACTGATCTGAAGTAATGAAAGAAAGCAGTGGAACATCTAATGGTTGCCTGGATTGTGCAGACCCCATAAACTTATAAGTAGCACTGGCTTCAAAATGGTTTCAAAATGGCTAAAGTCTCTTAGCATTTTTGACTTTTTCTTTACCTTCAGTGCATTAAACTGGTAAATCGTATCTTGATTAAATGAATAACATCTCTCTCTAGTTTGGTTACTATATGTTATTAATTAAATAGAAAAAAATAACCTTTGACAGCCCTAAATGCTCATATAAAGCCTTAGAAAGAACTAAAACCACTGAATTGGTTCCCATAGTTTGACTAAAGCCATTAATAGTGCTGACTCATAGATTGCATTAGAGAATTAAGGTTTTCTCACACTTTAATGTATGCTCTCAGATGAAGGACACCCAATCGACATGCTATTTTGCTTGAGGCAGTGTTCCAGAAGCCATTCACTACCTATTATCTTTGAGGAACACTCCACCCTTAGTGTCTCCTTATTACCTGTTGTCTTTTTCCTTATTTCACCAGCCTTGGTTTATCTTGTAATCTTTTTCGTCTACAGCACAGGCCCCTACAACCTGCCTGACACGTGTTTTCTCACACTGACATGAAAGTTCAATTCATTCATATGATAAATCTGGGGATGCTGAATATAGTTGTATTTCATATGCATTAATCTGGAGTGGAGTGTACTCTTGTTTACATAATCAAGGAACACACCTTTAGGCTACGTTCACATCAGCGTTTTGGCATTCTGGCTTTGAGGCTTTGAGATCCAGAAGATCTTAAAACTGGGCCAATGTATTGTGAATTGGGTATGCTTAATTCAGGATGCATCAGTATGCATTCCATTCCAGTAGCATTTATTTTTGTGACCAGACACAAAACTTCTGCAAGCTTTGGTTTTGTGTCTGGTCACTGAAACGGAACAAACTGGATCAGTCACTAAAAACAATGTAATGTATATCCAAATCAGTCAGCACTGCAAGTAAAATCAACGGTGCACGTGTCCTAGGGTTGGCGCCCCATATAGTCGTAGTTATCAAGAAGGACCGGCACTCACACTTCATAGTTTGCAAAGTATTTCTTTATTGCTACATATCTGTGACGCGTTTTGACACAACCCGTGCCTTTGTCAAACAGTAAAGACTCACTGATACAGACACATTTAAATAAAACAACGAGGTGCTGACCTCACGTTGTCATGACAACTGAGTAAACATTCACAACAGAAAAACAATCAAAAACATTAAGTTTCTCAATGTCCAAAATAGCATCCTTGTATGTGGCACAGTTCACATTGTTTCAATTCCGCTGTTGAGAATAATGATTAAAGATTAAAGATATAACATTAATGAAAAAAATATTTCTATGAGATATATTTCTATAAAAAAAAAACATTTTTGGAGCCGATGGATCCAAAAAGCCTCACATTTCATCAATAATTTATTTCTGTCGCTACCACGACATGGCTGAGATACACTCTCAATAATCTGGAAATGTAACTGGCCAATTGTATGTCTTTTTTGATTAAAATGATGAGGTATGGGTCACAGTAAAATACTTTTCCTAATAGTAGATTTATGGTTACAGAATCTGTCTTTCATGCGGGTGTACGTCTCACCCACATACAATGACCACCAAATTCAGGAAAAACAAAAGGATAAAATAAATATTTCCCCGGATCTAGCGATGATATATATAAAAAAAGACAAAAAAAATCATATACCTCTTATTGTTAAATACCATCCATGGATTAATAAAGTGAGGGTAACATTGGAATAGCCAAATTTTACCCACAGGTGGAAGAGTTCCAGTCCCCCCATGATCTGCTACAAAAGAGCTAAAAACATTAGGGATAAAATTGTACGAGCTGCAGTAATAGAATAGAATTAAAACAAAGTGTCCTTTCTACATCCAAAATAGGCACATTTTCATGCCTTAGTTGCATTCATTGCTGTAGCGTTATAAAGGGCACTCATTTGACCCATCCACACACAGGAGAGCAAATACCACTATGAGGTTTTTTCACATGCGACAGTAAATTTGTTATTTTGATTATCAAGTGTCCATGCGGCTTATTTTATGTTGGTGAGACGTCCACCCGCATGAAAGACAGATTCTGTAAGCATAAATCTATTATTAGGTTACCCATACCTTATCATTTTCATCAAAAAAGACATACAATTGCTCCGTTATGTCTCCAGATTATTGAGAGTGTACCTCCATCGGCTCCAAACTCTGGAGCCGAAGGGTCTCAATCGCGATTATGAGCTACCGTATTTTTCGCCGTATAAGACGCACTTTTTTCCCCCCAAAAGTGGGGGGAAAATAGCAGTGCGTCTTATACGGCGAATGTAGCTTATTTTGCCCAGTTTTCAATGATACACCCGCCGCGATGCCGCGCGGCGGGTGTATCAGCTGTGAGGGAGGAGGGGCTGGGGGCGGCATCTGCATTTATAATGACAGCGGGGCCCGTGCAGTGACTATTCTACTACACGGGCCCCGCTTACTGTATAATCATATCTCTCTAATAGTTAATTGTTCTATGCATGTAATCGCATAATGAGCGCTAATGAGCGCTGTGTATTACCGTACTTAAAACTAGCAGCGCTCGCCGTTCGGAGCAGAGAGGAGGCAGGAGGCAGGCCGGGAGGACGGGCACTTGCAGCGTGAGTCATACGTCACGCGCCTGCACCGCCCACTTATGAATGAAGCAGGCGGCGCAGGCGCGTGACGTATGACTCACGTTGCAAGCGCCCGTCCTCCCGGCCTGCCTCCTTCCTCCTCTCTGCTCCGAACGGCGAGCGCTGCTAGTTTTAAGTACGGTAATACACAGCGCTCATTAGCGCTCATTATGCGATTACATGCATAGAACAATTAACTATTAGAGAGATATGATTATACAGTAAGCGGGGCCCGTGTAGTAGAATAGTCACTGCACGGGCCCCGCTGTCATTAAAGCAGATGCGACCCCCACCCCCTGTATTGAGGGTCATTCACTACAGGGACACTTATGGAGGGGATCTGTGGATGACAGCATAAGATGCTATATATGTGTCATCCACAGATCCCCCCCATAACTGTCATTCACAGATCCTCATCCTCATAACAGTGCCATCCAGAGAGGATCCCCCATAAGTGTCACCCACAGATCCCCCATAAGTGTCACCCACAGATCCCCCATAAGTGTCACCCACAGATCCCCCATAAGTGTCACCCACAGATCCCCCATAAGTGTCACCCACAGATCCCCCATAAGTGTCACCCACAGATCCCCCATAAGTGTCACCCACAGATCCCCCATAAGTGTCACCCACAGATCCCCCATAAGTGTCACCCACAGATCCCCCATAAGTGTCACCCACAGATCCCCCATAACAGTGCCACCCACAGATCCCCCATAACAGTGCGTCACCCACAGACCACAATTAGTTCAAAACCCACCAAAAGTGCACCTTTTTGGTTCAAAATATTTTTTTTCTTATTTTCCTCCTCAAAAACCTAGGTGCGTCTTATAGGCCGGTGCGTCTTATACGGCGAAAAATACGGTAAATATATTTTTTTTTATAGAAATATATCTCATAGAAATATTTTTTCATTAATGTTAGATATACAGTATCTTTAATCTGTACCATTATTCTCAACAGCAGAATTGAAGCAATGTGAACTGAGCCACATACAAGGATAATATTTTGGACATTGAGAGACTTAATTAGATTTTTCAAGATGTTTTTGATTGTTTGTCTTCGATCTTTTTATATTGTGAATGTTAACTTGGTCGTCATGGCAATGTGATGTCAGCTCCTCGTTGTTTGGGCAGTTATTTAAATGTGTGTGCACTAGGGAGTCTTTACTGTTTGACAAAGGCACGGGTTGTGTCGAAACGCATTACAGATATGTGGCAATAAAGAAATACTTTGCAAGCTAAGAAGTGTGAGTGCCGTTCCTTCTTGATTACTAAAAACAATGTAAATCAAGGGTGCCGGATCCATTTTTTCAGATCCTAAAAACCCGGCTCCATCACCCACCGACATACAATGTTTTTAGTGACAGATCCAGTTTGTTCTATTTAGAATTAAAATGACTGCATTTTATCAAAATGGTCCGGTTTTGAGATCTTCTACCGGATCTAGAAACTAGAAATTAAAGCGCAGATGTGAAAGTAGCCTAAGCTGTTTTTTATGTTCTATTATTGAACATAGCCTCATTGTGTTACCATATGATTTAATACCTCTAACATTCATCTGTATGGGCTACCTTTATACATGACGGAGGTCTCATGACAACCTTCTGTATAAATTCCTCTCATGGCCCTACATTACTCAGTAGGCTCTGGACACCTTGCCAGGCTGCAAGGTAGAATGCATTATGTAAGCAACAGATTAATCCAGTACGTTCTACAGTAGTAAAATCAGCTCTTTATTAATAATCCTAAAAAACATGCTGCTGCAGAGTAGACCGAAAAAAGTTGCATAAGGGCTCATGCATAGGGATGAGCGAACTCGAACTGTATAGTTCGGGTTCGTACCGAATTTTGGGGTGTCCGTGACACGGACCCGAACCCGGACATTTTCGTAAAAGTCCGGGTTCGGGTTCGGTGTTCGTCGCTTTCTTGGCGCTTTTGTGACGCTTTCTTGGCGCTTTTTGAAAGGCTGCAAAGCAGCCAATCAACAAGCGTCATACTACTTGCCCCAAGAGGCCATCACAGCCATGCCTACTATTGGCATGGCTGTGATTGGCAAGAGCACCATGTGACCCAGCCTCTATTTAAGCTGGAGTCACATAGCGCCGCCCGTCACTCTGCTCTGATTAGCGTAGGGAGAGGTTGCGGCTGCGACAGTAGGGCGAGATTAGGCAGATTAACTCCTCCAAAGTACTTGATTATTGATCGATCTGCAGCTGTGGATCATTGAGCTGCTGATACTCAATTGCTCACTGTTTTTAGGCTGCCCAGACCGTTTGTCAGTCACATTTTTCTGGGGTGATCGGCGGCCATTTTGTGTCTTGTGGTGCGCCAGCACAAGCTGCGACCAAGTGCATTTAACCCTCAATGGTGTGGTTATTTTTTGGCTAAAGCCTACATCAGGGTGAAGCTGTCACACCAAGTGCATTTAACCAGCAATAGTCTGTTTATTTTTTGGCCATATACTACATCAGGGGCAAGCTGCGCCCGTCACCAAGTGCATTTAACCCTCAGTAGTGTGGTTGGTCAAGCTATCACACCAAGTGCATTTAACCAGCAAAAGTCTGTTCATTTTTTGGCCATATACTAAATCAGGGGTAAGCTGCGCCTGTCACCAAGTGCATTTAACCAGCAATAGTCTGTTCATTTTTTGGCCATATACTACATCAGGGGCAAGCTGCGCCCGTCACCAAGTGCATTTAACCCTCAGTAGTGTGGTTGGTCAAGCTATCACACCAAGTGCATTTAACCAGCAATAGTCTGTTCACTTTTTGGCCATATTCTACATCAGGGGCAAGCTGCGCCCGTCACCAAGTGCATTTAACCCTCAGTAGTGTGGTTGGTCAAGCTGTGACACCAAGTGCATTTAACCAGCAATAGTCTGTTCATTTTTTGGCCATATACTACATCAGGGGCAAGCTGCGCCCGTCACCAAGTGCATTTAACCAGCAATAGTGTGGTTATTTTTTGGCCATATCCCAGTCTAATTCTGTCACTAAATCCATACCGGTCACCCAGCGCCTAAATACTAGGCCTCAAATTTATATCCCGCTAAATCTGTCATTACCGCTGTACTGTTGTGGCTGGGCAAGTTATTTAGTGTCCGTCAAAGCACATTTTTTGTTCAGGGTTGAAATACAATTCCCAATTTAGCAATTTCATAATTTAGTGGTTTCTGCTATATCAGAGCTATTTGAAATCTATCCCTAAAAGGGTATATAATATTCAAGGTGCACATAGGGTCATTCAGAATAACTTCACACACACGCTACTGTGCATTTCCAAGTCCAATTCTGTTAGTAAATCCATACCGGTCACCCAGCGCCCAAATACTAGGCCTCAAATTTATATCCCGCTAAATCTCTCGTTACCGCTGTCCTGTTGTGGCTGGGAAAGTTATTTAGTGTCCGTCAAAGCACATTTTTTGTTCTGGGTTGAAATACAATTCCCAATTTAGCAATTTCATAATTTAGTGGTTTCTGCTATATCAGAGCTATTTGAAATCTATCCCTAAAAGGGTATATAATATTCAAGGTGCACATAGGGTCATTCAGAATAACTTCACACACACGCTACTGTGCATTTCCAAGTCTAATTCTGTCACTAAATCCATACCGGTCACCCAGCGCCTAAATACTAGGCCTCAAATTTATATCCCGCTAAATCTCTCGTTACCGCTGTCCTGTTGTGGCTGGGAAAGTTATTTAGTGTCCGTCAAAGCACATTTTTTGTTCTGGGTTGAAATACAATTCCCAATTTAGCAATTTCATAATTTAGTGGTTTCTGCTATATCAGAGCTATTTGAAATCTATCCCTAAAAGGGTATATAATATTCAAGGTGCACATAGGGTCATTCAGAATAACTTCACACACACGCTACTGTGCATTTCCAAGTCTAATTCTGTTAGTAAATCCATACCGGTCACCCAGCGCCTAAATACTAGGCCTCAAAATTATATCCCGCTAAATCTCTTGTTACCGCTGTCCTGTTGTGGCTGGGAAAGTTATTTAGTGTCTGTCAAAGCACATTTTTTGTTCTGGGTTGAAATACAATTCCCAATTTAGCAATTTCATAATTTAGTGGTTTCTGCTATATCAGAGCTATTTGAAATCTATCCCTAAAAGGGTATATAATATTCAAGGTGCACATAGGGTCATTCAGAATAACTTCACACACACGCTACTGTGCATTTCCAAGTCCAATTCTGTTAGTAAATCTATACCGGTCACCCAGCGCCTAAATACTAGGCCTCAAATTTATATCCCGCTAAATCTCTCGTTACCGCTGTCCTGTTGTGGCTGGGAAAGTTATTTAGTGTCCGTCAAAGCACATTTTTTGTTCTGGGTTGAAATACTATTCCCAATTTAGCAATTTCATAATTTAGTGGTTTCTGCTATATCAGAGCTATTTGAAATCTATCCCTAAAAGGGTATATAATATTCAAGGTGCACATAGGGTCATTCAGAATAACTTCACACACACGCTACTGTGCATTTCCAAGTCCAATTCTGTTAGTAAATCCATACCGGTCACCCAGCGCCTAAATACTAGGCCTCAAATTTATATCCCGCTGAATTTGAATACAATACATTGGGCCAAATAATATTTTTGTTGTTGTGGTGAACCATAACAATGAGGAAAACATCTAGTAAGGGACGCGGACGTGGACATGGTCGTGGTGATGTTAGTGGACCCTCTGGTGCTGGGAGAGGACGTGGCCGTTCTGCCACATCCACACGTCCTAGTGTACCAACTACCTCAGGTCCCAGTAGCCGCCAGAATTTACAGCGATATATGGTGGGGCCCAATGCCGTTCTAAGGATGGTAAGGCCTGAGCAGGTACAGGCATTAGTCAATTGGGTGGCCGACAGTGGATCCAGCACGTTCACATTATCTCCCACCCAGTCTTCTGCAGAAAGCGCACAGATGGCGCCTGAAAACCAATCCCATCAGTCTGTCACATCACCCCCATGCATACCAGGGAAACTGTCTCAGCCTCAAGTTATGCAGCAGTCTCTTATGCTGTTTGAAGACTCCGCTGGCAGGGTTTCCCAAGGGCATCCACCTAGCCCTTCCCCAGCGGTGAAAGACATAGAATGCACTGACGCACAACCACTTATGTTTCCTGATGATGAGGACATGGGAATACCACCTCAGCATGTCTCTGATGATGACGAAACACAGGTGCCAACTGCTGCGTCTTACTGCAGTGTGCAGACTGAACAGGAGGTCAGGGATCAAGACTGGGTGGAAGACGATGCAGGGGACGATGAGGTCCTAGACCCCACATGGAATGAAGGTCGTGCCACTGACTTTCACAGTTCGGAGGAAGAGGCAGTGGTGAGACCGAGCCAACAGCGTAGCAAAAGAGGGAGCAGTGGGCAAAAGCAGAACACCCGCCGCCAAGAGACTCCGCCTGCTACTGACCGCCGCCATCTGGGACCGAGCACCCCAAAGGCAGCTTCAAGCAGTTCCCTGGCATGGCACTTCTTCAAACAATGTGCTGACGACAAGACCCGAGTGGTTTGCACGCTGTACCATCAGAGCCTGAAGCAAGGCATTAACGTTCTGAACCTGAGCACAACCTGCATGACCAGGCACCTGCATGCAAAGCATGAACTGCAGTGGAGTAAACACCTTAAAACCAAGGAAGTCACTCAGGCTCCCCCTGCTACCTCTTCTGCTGCTGCCGCCTCGGCCTCTTCTGCTGCTGCCGCCTCGGCCTCTTCCTCCGCCTCTGGAGGAACGTTGGCACCTGCCGCCCAGCAAACAGGGGATGTACCACCAACACCACCACCACCACCGTCACCAAGCGTCTCAACCATGTCACACGGCAGCGTTCAGCTCTCCATCTCACAAACATTTGAGAGAAAGCGTAAATTCCCACCGAGCCACCCTCGATCCCTGGCCCTGAATGCCAGCATTTCTAAACTACTGGCCTATGAAATGCTGTCATTTAGGCTGGTGGACACAGACAGCTTCAAACAGCTCATGTCGCTTGCTGTCCCACAGTATGTTGTTCCCAGCCGCCACTACTTCTCCAAGAGAGCCGTGCCTTCCCTGCACAACCAAGTATCCGATAAAATCAAGTGTGCACTGCGCAACGCCATCTGTAGCAAGCTCCACCTAACCACAGATACGTGGACCAGTAAGCACGGCCAGGGACGCTATATCTCCCTAACTGCACACTGGGTAAATGTAGTGGCAGCTGGGCCCCAGGCGGAGAGCTGTTTGGCGCACGTCCTTCCGCCACCAAGGATCGCAGGGCAACATTCTTTGCCTCCTGTTGCCACCTCCTCCTTCTCGGCTTCCTCCTCCTCTTCTTCCACCTGCTCATCCAGTCAGCCACACACCTTCACCACCAACTTCAGCACAGCCCGGGGTAAACGTCAGCAGGCCATTCTGAAACTCATATGTTTTGGGGACAGGCCCCACACCGCACAGGAGTTGTGGCGGGGTATAGAACAACAGACCGACGAGTGGTTGCTGCCGGTGAGCCTCAAGCCCGGCCTGGTGGTGTGTGATAATGGGCGAAATCTCGTTGCAGCTCTGGGACTAGCCAATTTGACGCACATCCCTTGCTTGGCGCATGTGCTGAATTTGGTGGTGCAGAAGTTCATACACAACTACCCCGACATGTCAGAGCTGCTGCATAAAGTGCGGGCCATCTGTTCGCGCTTCCGGCGTTCACATCCTGCTGCTGCTCGCCTGTCTGCGCTACAGCGTAACTTCGGCCTTCCCGCTCACCGCCTCATATGCGACGTGCCCACCAGGTGGAACTCCACCTTGCACATGCTGGACAGACTGTGCGAGCAGCAGCAGGCCATAGTGGAGTTTCAGCTGCAGCACGCACGGGTCAGTCGCACTACAGAACAGCACCACTTCACCACCAATGACTGGGCCTCCATGCGAGACCTGTGTGCCCTGTTGCGCTGTTTCGAGTACTCCACCAACATGGCCAGTGGCGATGATGCCGTTATCAGCGATACAATACCACTTCTATGTCTCCTTGAGAAAACACTTAGGGCGATGATGGAAGAGGAGGTGGCCCAGGAGGAGGAGGAGGAAGAGGGGTCATTTTTAGCACTTTCAGGCCAGTCTCTTCGAAGTGACTCAGAGGGAGGTTTTTGGCAACAGCAGAGGCCAGGTACAAATGTGGCCAGCCAGGGCCCACTACTGGAGGACGAGGAGGACGAGGATGAGGAGGAGGTGGAGGAGGATGAGGATGAAGCATGGTCACAGCGGGGTGGCACCCAACGCAGCTCGGGTCCATCACTGGTGCGTGGCTGGGGGGAAAGGCAGGACGATGACGATACGCCTCCCACAGAGGACAGCTTGTCCTTACCCCTGGGCAGCCTGGCACACATGAGCGACTACATGCTGCAGTGCTTGCGCAACGACAGCAGAGTTGCCCACATTTTAACCTGTGCGGACTACTGGGTTGCCACCCTGCTGGATCCACGCTACAAAGACAATGTGCCCACCTTACTTCCTGCACTGGAGCGTGATAGGAAGATGCGCGAGTACAAGCGCACGTTGGTAGACACGCTACTGAGAGCATTCCCAAATGTCACAGGGGAACAAGTGGAAGCCCAAGGCCAAGGCAGAGGAGGAGCAAGAGGTCGCCAAGGCAGCTGTGTCAATGCCAGCTCCTTTGAGGGCAGGGTTAGCATGGCAGAGATGTGGAAAACTTTTGTCAACACGCCACAGCTAACTGCACCACCACCTGATACGCAACGTGTTAGCAGGAGGCAATATTTCACTAACATGGTGGAACAGTACATGTGCACACCCCTCCACGTACTGACTGATGGTTCGGCCCCATTCAACTTCTGGGTCTCTAAATTGTCCACGTGGCCAGAGCTAGCCTTTTATGCCTTGGAGGTGCTGGCCTGCCCGGCGGCCAGCGTTTTGTCTGAACGTGTATTCAGCACGGCAGGGGGCGTCATTACAGTCCGTCCCTTGTCCAGATTAGACATTAACTACCTCCCCTTAACCATATATTATTGGACTCCAGGGCACTTCCTCATTCAATCCTATTTTTATTTTCATTTTACCATTATATTGCGAGGCTACCCAAAGTTGAATGAACCTCACCTCTGTCTGGGTGCCGGGGCCTAAATATATGCCAATGGACTGTTCCAATGTTGGGTGACGTGAAGCCTGATTCTCTGCTATGACATGCAGAATGATTCTCTGCTGACATGAAGCCAGATCCTCTGTTACGGGATCTCTCTCCTCTGCCTGGGTGCTGGGCCTAAACTTATGAAAATGGACTCTTACAGTGGTGGCTGACGTGAAGCCTGATTCTCTGCTATGACATGAAGACTGATTCTCTGCTGACATGAAGCCAGATCCTCTGTTACGGGACCTCTCTCCTCTGCCTGTGTGCTGGGCCTAAACTTATGAAAATGGACTCTTACAGTGGTGGGTGACGTGAAGCCTCATTCTCTGCTATGACATGCAGACTAATTCTCTGCTGACATGAAGCCAGATTGTCTGTTACGGGACCTCTCTCCTCTGCCTGGGTGCTGGGCCTAAATATATGCCAATGGACTGTTGCAGTGGTGGCTGACGTGAAGCCTGATTCTCTGCTATGACATGCAGACTGATTCTCTGCTGACATGAAGCCAGATTGTCTGTTATGGGACCTCTCTCCTCTGCCTGTGTGCTGGGCCTAAATATATGCCAATGGACTGTTGCAGTGGTGGCTGACGTGAAGCCTGATTCTCTGCTATGACATGCAGACTAATTCTCAGCTGACATGAAGCCAGATCCTCTGTTACGGGACCTCTCTCCTTTGCCTGGGTGCTGGGCCTAAATTTATGAAAATGGACTCTTACAGTGGTGGGTGACGTGAAGCCTGATTCTCTGCTATGACATGAAGACTGATTCTCTGCTGACATGAAGCCAGATTGTCTGTTACGGGACCTCTCTCCTCTGCCTGGGTGCTGGGCCTAAATATATGCCAAAGGACTGTTCCAATGTTGGGTGACGTGAAGCCTGTTTCTCTGCTATGACATGCAGACTAATTCTCTGCTGACATGAAGCCAGATTCTCTGTTACGGGACCTCTCTCCTCTGCCTGGGTTCCGGGGCCTAAATATCAGAGAATGGACTGTTCCAGTGGTGGGTGACGGGAAGCCAGATTCTCTGCTATGGGACCTCTCTCCAATTGATTTTGGTTAATTTTTATTTATTTAATTTTTATTTTAATTCATTTCCCTATCCACATTTGTTTGCAGGGGATTTACCTACATGTTGCTGCCTTTTGCAGCCCTCTAGCCCTTTCCTGGGCTGTTTTACAGCCTTTTTAGTGCCGAAAAGTTCGGGTCCCCATTGACTTCAATGGGGTTCGGGACGAAGTTCGGATCGGGTTCGGATCCCGAACCCGAACATTTTCGGGAAGTTCGGCCGAACTTCTCGAACCCGAACATCCAGGTGTTCGCTCAACTCTACTCATGCACACAACCATTGGCTATTTTGTGGTCTGCAAAACACGGATACCAGCTGTGTACATTCCGCATTTAAAGGAACGAAACGTCTGGCCCATAATAGAACTGTCCTATCCTTGTCCGTAATATGGACAAGAATAGGACATGTTCTATTTTTTATGGAACGGCCATGCGAACATACGGAAACAGAATGCACACTGAGTAAATTCAGTTATTTTATGTGGACCCATTAAAGTGAATAGATCCACATACGGACCGCAAAAAAAAAAAAACATAAATTGAATAAAAATATGTTTGTTTGCATGAGCCCTAAGAGTTCAATTCAGCTGAATCTGTTGATCAATTCTATTCAGTTCAGAATTGATTCTACACACTGAGGTCTCCTCAGTAACCTTTTGTTCACATCACTTAAGTATACTTTGTTCTATATGAACCAGATGGAACTATTTTACATATATCAAGCATTCTAAAATCACAGCATTTAAAGGTTGCTAGACCAATTAACTGTTTCAGGCTGCTATAAGACAGAAACCATGCAATTTTCAGAGGACAGCTCCATACATGATGTAGTGGCTGTGCTGGGATACTTCAGCTCTGCTCCCATTTAATCTAAAAATAACTGTTCTACAGTACACCAGCAACAGAAAGTACTCAGAGTATGGACCCTTCTGCTTCATACATTGTATAATTTCCAGCATCGCGGCAAGTAAAAACAGCTGGTGAGGGTGCCAAGTGTCAGACGCCCGGCCTACGTATCTGATATTGATGACTTATGCTGGGAATAGTTAGCTACAGTTAGTGTATTATTATGCCACAATTTATAATAAATTATACGATTTATCTACCCTTACACATGTATCATATTTTATTATAGGATAATATGCTTGGGGAGAGCAGTACAATGTTTTGAAATTTTCATGTCCATAAGATCACAATTTTGACCACCCGTAAAATAAAATCTGCCTTTATTGAGTTTTGGCTAGCCACATTTTGATTTATAAATTCTGATTATGTTCAAGAGGCACATTTCCCAGATTCCCTCTGGAGGGTTTTGAGTTGAAAAAGTGAAAAAATTGGCTAGTAGTAAAAAGCATGACATACTGCACGCTTGGGCTGCATATGATCTTACAACAGCATTTTATTAAGCTATTGGACTTAAGTGTCAACCTATTTTGGTTGTATAGCTTACACTTACATGAAGAGGCCACTGATGTTCAGTTGTTTTATTATATGCACTTTGCAGCACACAGAATACTACCCCACAAGAGACTAGGATAAATGTATTTTTTCTAAGGTCTTTCCTTGCAGCCTGTAGGGGCTACTGCCTAAGATTAGACATACCTATAATATAAATATTATATTCTCAAATCAATATAACATTATTATGATTGTAACTAGCTAGTACTAGGTTTCTGTATTATTAACACTTTTTTATTTTTTATACTGTATATTACAAATGTAATCAAAAGTTCAAAATTAAAATATTATTAGTATCTAATGATTCTCCAGAATGCCAAAAATGCTAATTACTCAAGTACTTATTCATAGTGCCTAGCAGCATGTATTTACTAGGATACCATAACTATATCACTTACAAATATGTGTGGTGACTTCTTCAATAGTGTTTGGTCGCGAATATTCAAATTGCGAATATCGGCACTTTGAAAATTTGTGAATATTTAGAATATAGTGATATATATTCGTAATTTTGAATATTCTAGATTTTTTTTTTTTCATCAGTAACCTCCCTTCATGCTTGTGGGCCAATGAGAAGGCTGCAATGTCTTTGTCAGAGCTTAGCAACATCCATAGCAACCAATAGGAAAGTTGCCTACCCCTTACTATATAAGAACCTCCCCAGTAGCCCTTGCATGCAGTATTTTGCAAATCTGAGAGAGACAGCAGTGACATTTCCTGTGTCATTATATTAGATAGTTAGTTAGCTCATATATATAATACAGATAGTTAATGGGAGATAGTCAGTTTAGGTTAGATAGTGATATTATATAGTGTAGCTGATCGGTTCTGCTGTCCATGCATACATGCTACATACATAGTGCTGTAATGTCACAAGGTCACAACAATACTTAGTGCACCAATCTCTAATATGTAGTTAGACCTGTTAAAATGTGAAATTGCCGATATTGCGCCCAAATATTTGCATTATTAGTGCCAATTTCTCAATCGCGAATATATTGGAGCACTCTATCTGCATATAAAGCTAATGTAATGATCTGCCGTGCCAACCATTTTATCCAGTCTAAGGAAACTTCTAGTAGCTTGAAAAATGTTGCTATAGTGACCCACGCCTGTATTGCGCTCACATTACGCGAATATCACATTGCTGATTTTCACAATCAAGAAAATGATAGTGAGTTCTCGAATTTGCGAAAATATGACGAATGTTCTACAAACTATTCACGAAATATTACGAATTCGAATATGGCCCCTGCCGCTCATCACTATTCTTCAATAAAGTAAGTCAAAATGTAAAAACATTTTAATATGCGGAGTTACCAGTACCAGCATAAGATAGTAGAAACTTAATATTAAAGATGAGTGAAGTTCACACTTTCATTTATTTGGGCAGTTATGGGTGAAAAACACAACAGGTGCAGACCTTTTCATGATATCTTATCTTAGAGTAGGATTGGCTTCTGATTTTGGCTCACCATATAGTAACTGCTGGAATTAACTGACAAAATAACTGAAGTGTGAACTCAGCCTTACAGGTCAATATTAGCATATAACGTACTTAACTGTGCAGTGGCCCAAGATTCTACTATAGAGTGTAAGAGCTGTCTCATTACACATACAGTAGATTGCTAGATAACATGTTCTGTTAGCCAATGATACAAGTAGTGGTCCCATGACACAGTGGGAAGGGCGTCAGCAGTAAGTTTGTATTAACGTCACTGTTTATTTTTCCCTTATTTTGATCAGTCAGAAGAACAACCCAAAAGAAAACAAATCTTTTGAGCATCCGCCTTCACATGGTTAATATTTGGTCAGTAATTGATTAGTATTGGTAAGGCAAAAACAGGAGTGGGTCCAAAACAGAGATGACACGTGATGGAAATGTTTGCATGTCTTCTGTGTTTTGGACCTACTCCTGCTTTTGGCTTTCAAATCATATTCAAATCCTGATGCAACATACTGACCATTTGATAGAGGACTAAGGCTCAATTTGCATGAGTTTTAGCCATTTGTGTCTGAAATTGGTTGTATTCAGATGAAAAAAATGCCCTACATGCAGGACTTTTATAGCCTCTATCACACGGCCAGTTTTTTGCATCAGTGTTTGATCAGTATTGGTAAGGAAAAAACAGCATTGGTTCCAAAACAGAGATGACACATAATGGAAATATTTGCATGTCTTCTATATTTTGGACCCACTACTGATTTTGGCTTCTAAATCATGATCAAATCCCTATGCAGAATACTGATCATGTTATTGAGGCTTTATGGATGCTCCAAAGACAGGATCTATTCTGTTTTTCAATTTTTGGTTCTTCTGACAGATCAGAAGGGTAAAATAAATGATGATGTCAACAAGACCAAACAAGGACACCAGTGACCCAGTCACAGAGTGGTGAGGTTGGCAACAGCAAAAGGAATAACAATTGTGGCCCAGTCACAGAGTGGGGAGGGTGGAAAAAGTGAAAGGAGTCAACATAGTACCCCAGTCGCAGAGTGGTGAGGGTGGCAACTGCATGAGGAGTCAACATAGAGGTCTAGTCACAGAGAGGGTAGGGTGGCAACCACATGAGGAGAGTCAATACAGTGGCCCCATCACAAAGTGAAGAGGGTGACAACAGCATGAGGAGTCAACACAGTGGCCTAGTGACAGAGTGAAGAGAGTGGCAACTGCATGAGGAGTCAACATAGTGGCCCCATCACAGAGTGGGGAGGTGGGGGGCAACAGCAGTGGCAGTAAAAGCACAAGATAATGGCAGTAGGAGAATATGGCAGCAGAGGCAGCAGGTGTATGGCATCAGGTGGGTGGCAGCTTCAGACAAGTGGCTAAAGCAGGTGGCCAGAAGAAACAGGCCTTTTATCCCAATGTTTTGGTGTGGCTCCCAGAATGATCTAGTCTGATGCATCAGGCACTGGCATGTGGAAATCCTGGATGATCTACGCCTGATTCACCTTTACAAAGGTTAGTCTCTGAACATTTTGTGTTTTCTTTGGGGTAACTATGCACACCGCTGCACTAAACACCCGCTCTGATGCCACACTACTGGCCATGCAGGAAAGCTTGTCCAGGGCAAGCTTCTGTGCCATAGAATGAGTGCATGGATACTGTTGTCTTTTTGCAATTGCCTTGGTGATCGATTATTGGCGAAATGAGTGACAAAGAGTAGGAGGAGGAGCATCAGGATCAGTTGGTCAAGCCTTGACTGTAGTAGAAAAGGGTGTGGGCCACTGAGAGATGCAGTGGTTGCTGTGTCAGGCTGTACAATAACATTAGCTCCACAGTTTTCCCAGGCAACTTTATATTGACGCTGCAGGTGTTGACGCAGGGCTGTGGCAACAAGAATAGGTGCACTACTGTGGTGGATGCAAACAGTAGCATCTGACTAAACCCTCACACTGATGTTAATAATGAGACTTTAGCCAGTATATTGTTTTGCTGGGGATCGCCCTTAGCAACAGACCATAAGCGCAGTATCTGCTCCGCCAAGCATAAATGCACAACTGCATTTGGGGATGACCTGCCTTTTGAGACCATGTATTTTTGTCATTTAAATTGTATATTTATATGTGGAGGTGTATAAACTCCAATCTAAATGCGCCTTGATTACCATCCATAGGCAGCATTTAGGTGCACCTGTGAGGCCTGCAACATATCAGCCAGCCATGGGTGGGACTCTAAACCTCCTCCTGCCGCCTATTGTATGTGTGGTTAGTCACACTGGAGGGAACTGGGGGCTGTTTGCTGTGAGTCCGACCTTATGCTACTGTAATTTGCCCACTGGCTTCTGGTGCTACCTATACGGTACAGGTAGGATTAGTGTTAGGTCCCGTGCCACTTGAGAAACCTTGGCATGGTGCGCGGGCTCAGGTATGTCCTTAATATAAGGATATACTGGCTAAAGTCTCATTTTTAACATCAGTGTGAGGGTTTAGTCAGATGTTACTGTTTGCATCCACCACAGTAGTGCACCTATTCTTGTAACTATTTATTCCAACTCATTCCACATCCACACATTTTACCATCTAGTGTTGGATGTTTCTGTGGCACTTGTGGTCTGCTGCAGGCATCCTCCACTGTATGCATTTTTTGCTGGGGATCGACCTTAGCAACAGACCACAAGCGCAGTATCTGCCCCCTTGAGCATAAATGCACAACTGCATTTGGGGTTGAGCATTTCCTGCCTTTTGAGACCACGTATTTTTCTCATTTAAATAGCAGGGCCATGGTGACAACATTGGCACCCTGGCCATGCTTCACCTTCTGCCCACAGTTTCTACAAACAGCCACACTGAGATCCTCTGGCGACTTGATGAAAAATTCCCACACCAGCGAGTATCATCTTCTAATGTCAACACGTCACTGATGTCACCTTCACCAGTCTCAGCCAGTCTCAGGGCCATGTGCAGGACCTCTTGCAACACCTGCTCCCATGCAACTCTCATTGTTGCTACTTGCCTGTCTACAGGAGGAAGCAGTGGATCTCTCCTTCAAATCTTGGCTGGGCAGTAGCTGCTGTTCAATAAGCTCGCCCTCGCTGAATATCTGGAACAGAGCCGACAGCATACAATAATTCCCGAGCAGAAGAAACTGAAAATGAAAGAGACAGGCTCAGGACAGGTGGGGACACATAGCTTGTTTCTGGGCCATGCCAACTAAGCGTGGTGTTAGAGGAACCTACTGACTTCTGGTTGGGGGCATCTGATGTCAGTTGAAATGGTGAAGACCGAGTCAAACATTCAAGGACAGCTGGGTTGCTGGTCAAAACAAAGCCACTGGATGACACTGGAAGCTCTGGCCGGTTGCTGCGACTGCTGATTACACTCCACCTCCCTTCTTCTGCTTCTACTTCTGCCAGCTCCAGAAACATTTTTGCCACTACCTATTCCCTTGGAAGGCTCTGGCATCTGTTGGACGTAACTGTAAATTAGCAGTAGTGTCCGGTCGCAATTTCACCCCAGAATCAAGGATGAATGGATTTACTTTTGTATAAAAGAGCATGAACACCCCAAAATCTGTGGTAACAGGCCAAAATTTCCCCCCAATTATGCAATCAAGGATGAATGCATTTACTTATGTATAAAGGAACACGAACACCTCAAAATCAATAGTATCAGGTTGTTGTTTCACCCTAATTACACAATCATGGATTAACGGATTTACTCATGTATAAAAGAATGTTAACGCCCCAAAATCTGCAGTATCAGGCCACCTGACACCCCTGCCAATCACCAGTTTCGTGCAATCTGTGGGGCCCGTACTAGCACTTTGAACAGATCAAATAACTACTCAATTCTAAAGTGTATTAAACGTGCAGGGTTAATGCACCACAACTCCCATTCACTTGTTCTAGAGAGAAAACATTACCAGGTTGGACCTTTCTTTATTTTCCAATTCTTTTCTAGAAGGGAGTAAGTTACCCTATTTACTTGTTCTTAAAGAGTAGCTGAACTTTTGTTTACATTATTGTTAACATGTCCCTAATGCCCTAATAACAGTTTTTGTAATGTACTTCTTAATGTAATGTAGATATTAATGTTTTTTGCATTTTTAATACACTTTTCCCTCCCTAAAGCGCATGTTTCACTGTGTGCTTAAAATCTACTTTTCAGTACACCACTGACTTCTCAGCGGAGTATGGAGTACAGAGTTGACATTTTTATAAAAAAAGGGGCCGCAGCACAGGGAGTACGGGCAGGAGCACATATATGACCCCTGGAGGTTTACTAAATCCTGGCATAACATATGAGTACCTTCTAACCATGTGCTATGCCAGGATTAGCTGAGCGGAGCTGGCTCCTTCTTCGCTAAGCCCTGTAACCATGTGCCTGCTTCGCTAGGCTAAAAGTTGACATGCAGGACTCTTAGCTTTGCGAAGCAGGCAGTGGCAGGAGCCCACTTGGTTCAGCTAATCCTGGCATAGCACATGTTTACAGGGTACCCATGTGCTATACCAGCATTTAGTAAACCAGCAATATGCGCTCCTGCCTGCACTCAATGCGCTGTGGCCCCATCCATAAAAATGTGTACGCTGTACACTGCTGAGAAGTTAGATTTAAAGTGCACAGTGTGTGATTTAGGGATGGAAAAGAGTTTAAATGCAAAGCAAACGTGTAATTTAGGGAGAGAAAAGTATAATAAAAATGCAAAAACCATTAATAAAGTACAAACCGGATTCCAAAAAAGTTGGGACACTAAACAAATTGTAAATAAAAACTGAATGCAATGATGTGGACATGGCAAATGTTAATATTTTATTTGTAATAGAACGTAGATGACAGATCAAACGTTTAATCCGAGTAAATGTATCATTTTAAAGGAAAAATACGTTGATTCAAATTTTCACGGTGTCAAAAAATCCTCAAAAAGTTGGGACAAGTAGCAATAAGAGGCTGGAAAAAGTAAATTTGAGCATAACGAAGAGCTGGAAGACCAATTAACACTAATTAGGTCAATTGGCAACATGATTGGGTATAAAAAGAGCTTCTCAGAGTGGCAGTGTCTCTTAGAAGCCAAGATGGGTAGAGGATCACCAATTCCCACAATGTTGCGCAGAAAAATAGTGGAGCAATATCAGAAAGGTGTTACCCAGCGAAAAATTGCAAAGACTTTCCATCTATCATCATCAACTGTGCATAACATCATCCGAAGATTCCGAGAATCTGGAACAATCTCTGTGCGTAAGAGTCAAGGCCGTAAAACCATACTGGATGCCCGTGATCTCCGGGCCCTTAAACAACCCTGCACCACAAACAGGAATGCTACTGTAAAGGAAATCACAGAATGGGCTCAGGAATACTTCCAGAAACCATTGTCAGTGAACACAATCCACCGTGCCATCCGCCGTTGCCAGCTGAAACTCTACAGTGCAAAGAAGAAGCCATTTCTAAGCAAGATCCACAAGCTCAGGTGTTTTTACTGGGCCAGGGATCATTTAAAATGGAGTTTGGCAAAATGGAAGACTGTTCTGTGGTCAGACGAGTCACGATTCAAAGTTATTTTTGGAAATCTGGGACGCCATGTCATCCAGACCAAAGAGGACAAGGACAACCCAAGTTGTTATCAACGCTCAGTTCAGAAGCCTGCATCTCTGTTGCTATGGGGTTGCATGAGTGTGTGTGGCATGGGCAGCTTGCATGTCTGGAAAAGCATCATCAATGCAGAAAAATATATTCAGGTTCTAGAACATATGCTCCCATCCAGACATTATCTCTTTCAGGGAAGACCCTGCATTTTTCAACAAGATAATGCCAAACCACATTCTGCATCAATCACAACATCATGGCTGCGTAGGAGAAGGATCCGGGTACTGAAATGGCCAGTCTGCAGTCCAGATCTTTCACCTATAGAGAACATTTGGCGCATCATAAAGAGGAAGGTGCAACAAAGAAGGCCCAAGACGATTGAACAGTTAGAGGCCTGTATTAAACAAGAATGATAGAGCATTCCTATTTCTAAACTTGAGAAACTGGTCTCCTCGGTCCCCAGACGTCTGTTGAGTGTTGTAAGAAGAATGGGAGATGCCACACAGTGGTGAAAATGGCCTTGTCCCAACTTTTTTGGGATTTGTTGACACCATGAAATTCTGATTCAACATATTTTCCCCTTAAAATGGTACATTTTCTCAGTTTAAACTTTTGTTCCGTGATTTATGTTCTATTCTGGATAAAATATTAGAATTTGGCACCTCCACATCATTGCATTCCGTTTTTATTCACGATTTGTATGTTGTCCCAACTTTTTTGGAATCCGGTTTGTATATTACTAAAAGTGTTATTAGGGCATTAGGGACAGGTTACAAAAAATTATAAAAAAGTTTTGTTACTCTTTAATATAAACAAGCTTGATACATGAATAACAATGAAGAAACATAGGTAGAATAAAATAACTTCCAAAAATAGCAGAGGTCTTCTAAAAATAGCCTCAATTATATTGGGAAGTCCCATAGCAGTAAATGGAGAGGTTGCTGTGTAAGTGTGCCAACTATTTACATAGCACCTTCATTCTTGAGATAGGAGTGGTTCTAGAGGTGATACCAGTACCAATTAGATATGTATAGCATATCCTATCAATGTGCCATAAATATCCAGATGGGAATACCTCTTTAAATGCAATTGATTTATAATGCCAGACACATTAGTCTTATTTACCTATTGTGGGGTTTCGCTTTGGTAGATAGGGTAAGCGGGCGCAGTACAGAGGCAAAATACAAGTTCTTAACTCAAAACATCAGTGTTTATTCACACTTGAGGCAATTGCACAAAACAGCACGTAACTTTGCAGTCTTGGTGTTAATTCACACACAATAGGGATGGGGGGCGGGGGGGGGGCTCATTTCCCCAGTGTGCAGCTCTCAGCCCTCCAGCACGTCACTCAGATCCCAAAAGCAGAGACATCTCTGCTGAGCCCAGCTTCCTAATTTTTATTTTTATTTTTAACTTTCTTTATTAAAGTTCCAATATTAACAATCAATTTTATAAACACATATAGATATTAACATCATTTTTCAACCAAAATACCCTCCCAAATCCCTCCCCCTCCAATCCTATGATGCGTCCTCCTTCAGCACCACCCCTCCGTAACACGACCGAGGAGAGATGGAGAAGGATGGAGAATGGAGGAAGCTCTATAGATTCCAATACACCATTTTATCTCAGTATCTCTTTGCTTATACAAAATATATTCATATCTCTTGTTGGTATTTACCGAATTTAACCATGTATTGATACTAGGAACATCTTGCGCGAACCAAGAACTTGCTATTAAGAGTTTTGCCAGGAACATTATCTTAAACAAAAGATTTTTTTTTATATTGCTGACCACCCACCATGGCAAGATCACCCAATACCCAACATTCATCAGTAAAAGGGATACGCACATTCAGTTTTCCCTCTATGTAATTATGAATAGTCCCCCAATATTGTCTCAGCTCTACACAGGACTAGAACATATGCAAATAATCTGCATCCGGAACATCGCACCTAGGGCAATTAAAATGATTCCTAATACCACATCTATTAAGCCAGAGAGGTGTAACATAAAGTCTATGTAGGATATTAAACTGCACCAAAACATGATTAAAATTATGTGAAATCAGTTTTAAATCCTGAACTACCTTCTCCTGATCATCCAAGTGAGTCATTATACATTCACTTTGCCAAGCCCTCTGTCCAGGGGAACAAATATCTCCAAATCGTGCTATAAGTAAACTTTTATAAAGTTGAGAAATTTTCATCTTTGCCCCAAATTCCCTATCAAATCATTAAATTGTGTAGAAGTGTGAATTTCCTTTTTGAGAATATTATATTATAAATAATATATATTATAAATAATAATATATTTTCAGAATATTACCTTTTTGCCAATACGGATCTCTACCTAATTCAACTAAAGTTTGCAAGTGCTTATTATACCATAACGGAGTGCATCCAATTGAACCTTTCACTCCACACCAAAGTTTAATAGAATACCATGACTTTGTAAAAAGATTCCTGGCGTATTTAAATTCTCTATCGGAGTTGATCAGTTGTTTAGACTCCAATAGAGTAAAAAAATTATCATATGGAGATCTTTTCACAAAATACTTGCAGAGTGGGCTATCATTCCACTCTCGGAAAAAACTGAACTGTGTAGCTAAAAAAAAAGCCCCTGAAGCAAGGGAGATTAACTCCTCCTCTCTCCAAGGGCTTATACCAATGCTCTAATTTAAGTCTTACACGTTTCCGCCCGCAAAGTAAGTCATTAATAATTCTCTCTCTTAATTTAAAAAACCTATCCCCAATCCAAACTGGAGAATTCTTAAAGACATAAAGTAACTGGGGGAGAATCACCATCTTAACTAGAGATACTCTATCAGCCTTCAATAAAGATAAGCAAAGCCATATTGTTATTTTTGACCTTAGCTTATTCATCAATGGAATCAAATTAAGCGGGATACAATCTTCCACACTAGGAGAGATTGTAATACCTAAATACTCAAAAGACTCAGAAATTTTCAAATTGTTCAGAGGGGCCTCATTGGGGAGTAGAGGGTTAAATAAGGGCATAGTTATATTATCCAATGGCATGAGGGTAGTTTTTTCCCAATTTACATCCAGACCTGAAACCTCTCCAAAATGATTTATCGTTTGGATGATGTTCAACAAAGTAGATTGTGTCTGTTGAACATAAAATAAAATATCATCTGCATAAAGAAAAATTTGGTCTTCGATTCCTAATATCCCATACCCTAGAATCCTAGGGTCTTGTCTAACTCTAGCAGCCAAGGGCTCAATATAGATCTCAAATAAAAGAGGAGAAAGTGGACATCCCTGGCGAGTGCCTGTAGTCATAGGAAAACTTATTGTAAGATGACCATTTATATTCAATCTTGCGGTGGGAGATCTATAAAGAAGTTTTATCATATTGCTAAACCTAGGGCCAAAGCCCATCTTATGAAGTACTCTCCACAGGAACCCCCATTCAACTCTATCAAAAGCCTTAGAGGCGTCTATAGACAAAATAGATTGTGAATCCCCTCCGGACGTCTGTAAATTAGTAAAAAGACTATGTAAATTATAATGGGTCCCTTTATTAGGCATAAAACCATTTTGGTCTGGCTGTATAATTTATGTCATAAAAGGAGATAACCTCATAGCTGGGATTTTAGACAGAAGTTTGAGATCTGTATTAAGAAGAGAGATAGGTCTATATGACCCCAAATCATTTGGGTCTTTACCCTTCTTTAATATCACTGTAATGATGGCCTCTGTCATTGTTTCTGGAAGGGATACCTCCTTTATTGAATCAGAGAGTGTTCTCCACAGATAGGGAATAATAACCTCCCTATATTTATGATAAAACTCATACGGGAATCCATCCAATCCAGGGGAGGAATTGCCTGAACAGGCTTTGATTTCATTTTCTATCTCTTGAAGACATAGATCCGTCTCCAGACGTTTTTTTTGACTATCTGTAAGAACTGGAAGGGAAAGAGAATCCAAATATGAGTCAATCATGTCCTCTGAGAGAGTACTCTCTGATTTATATAATTTACAGAAATAATTTGTAAATGTTTCCATTATTCCCTCCTGATCTTCAATAATGGTCCCATCCGAGGCACGAATGCTACAAATCTCTTTCTTTAGATCCTGGCTAGCTATTACTCTGGCCAGCATCTTCCCGGGATGCCCTGCCTCAGAAAAATATTTTTGTCCTCTAACGAAAATTTTTATCCCAAAAGGAAGTAATCTAATTTTCTACTTGGTTATGATTATCAATTATTAATAGCCAGTGGGGATTCAATCTAAATGGGGGTTTCAGTCTAAAGTTATTCCTGACCATACATAGCTCTATTAAATAAGGAACATGATCTAAGACGGATCTGGTCTCATATTTTATCAGTTTAATACAGTTTAAATATCCTTTTTTTTATCAGGGCCAGATCAATTCTAGACATAGATCTTCCAGATTTACTAACACAGGAATAAACTCTTTTTCCTTTGAATAGGTATTCCCAAACATCCACGAGGCCAACCTCTTGGCAAAACCTAGCTAAGAGGGACCCCTGGGCCGGGGAATAACTATTCCCTCCCATAGAAATCCTATCCATCTCTGGATTAATCACACAATTAAAATCCCCCTTGACTATAACCAGACCTTCAGGCCATTGATCCACAAACGCCATCAAACAAGTCAATATTTCCATAGAGAAAGGAGGAGGAATATAAATAAAGGCCAAGATACATAACTTCCCATCAAGCCTACCATGGAGAAAGACATATCTCCCCTGTCTATCAATAGATGATGCCATACATACAAAATGAATCTGGTTATGAATTAAAACATCCAGCTTCCTAATTAAGGACAGGTGCTGCCAAAACCTGGACCGGCACTTAAACTCCGGTTCGGTATTTGACCTCAGCCCAGCCACACATGTTGGGAGGAAAATACCTGCCTTGCCATACACAACCCCTCACTGTGTCACACTTTATAATATATTCTAAGCAATTTTATTGTTGTTACACGTAAACATGTATATTTCAGGATATCCTACTTTGTCTTGGATAGAAAGGTTATTGAATATTATGTTAGGACAATCAGAAACCTTTTTGTCACCCTAATGATAATGATCTAGGTGCGCAGGTCCACCCAAGCCATCCAACAGTTATGAAGTAACTTTGGGGCTTAATGACTCTCAGTCAGATGAGAGCTGGTTTTGAATAGTGCACAAGGCTGTTGTTGTAAGGTATGCTGACTGTTATCTGTCTCATGGATAGATGGTTGGCTTGCACATACCCGTGGTTGTCTATTGTATGTCATAGGTAATGAAAGTCCAAGATGCATCCAGACATCCTTCCCATGCTGTTTCCAAACCATTCAGGTGGTGTTTTAATTAATTTTTTATTTTATTTTTTTATACATTTTTTTATTAAGGAAAATCAAAAGTGTACAGACTTTTCCGATAATGTTCACAATGAAGTAAAAGTTACAATATTGTCAGGTACATATTAATGATACAGTATGCATAATCAACCCTAATAAGTAGAGACACATATGAATATCTAAGGGTAGGATGACAATCCAAGTTGACATGCAAAGCAATGGTATGCTGACAGTTAAAGAGTGCAAGTGTTATAACTAGTATGGGGCTGAGTATATACTCAAGAACAAGTAACCTTGATATAGGTAGGGGGGGGAGCGTAGAAAGAAATTGAGTTATTCATATTTCCTGAAAGATGACCAGGGTGACCAACACTTCTTAAACGCAATTGTACTATTGTTTTCCCATGAGGCCAATTCCTAAAATCTGCATATCTGGTCAATCTTGGATATCCATCGAGGAATGGGCGGTGTATCTTCTGACAACCAATAGCAAGGAATTAAGAGGTGTGCCACGCCTAACAGGTGATTAAATAGGGGGGAGAATAGTCTGCTTGTGGGTGGGTGTATACGTCCCCAAGAGAGCTAGAGCAGGTGATACAGGTATGGACGAGTGCCAAACCCTATTACACTGTTCAAATATGTCGGACCACCACGTTTTTATTTTGGGGCATGACCACCATAGGTGGAAAAAGGAGCCTCTGTCGCTACTGCACCTCCAGCACCTGTCCGAACGTGAAGTATTGAACCTACAAGTTACATCTGGGGTTTTATACCATCTCGTCAATATCTTGTAAGCGTTTTCTTGTATCCGGAGACATCTCAACGCTTTATGAGGTCTTAGAAGTATCCTGGACATTACTGTCTGGGTAAATTAGGAATCCAGGTCTTTCTCCCATAAACCAATAAACACTGGTTTTGTCATAAGTTTAGGGGAGTTTAGGTTTTTGTATATCAAAGAGATTAATTTAGGTTGTAGGTTGGGCCTAGCTAAAAGATTCTCGAACCATGTAAGTGGGCGTAAAAGGGATCTTTTGTCAATGAATTTAGTAATAAAAGACTGTAAAAATTAGATGAAAGGAAGGGGGAACTTACATTCTGGAAAGAGCCGAGTAATAGAAGTCGGGTCCATTAATTTCCCATTATCGTCCAGGAGGGAAACCACCAAATGATAAGAATCTCTTATGGACAATGGAAGGCTATCCAATAGAACTTTGGGTGCAAAACCCACTATATCTCTCACCTGAATTAAAGGGGAGGGTAAAGGAATAGCATGTATGGATGATTGGAACCAATCCCAAGCTTTTAAGGTGGATTTGATTATGGGAGTATTGCTTTTAACCATATGTTTAGAGGTTCCATTTCCCACTAGAAGTCCTCTAAATGGAGTGCCATGTTGTGTTTGTTCAAGATCAACCCATGGCTCATTCGATGTTCCCTTAATCCAACCCACAAGCCTAGCCAAAAGGACTGCATTGTTATAAAGTTCGGGGTCGGGCATGCCTATTCCACCAAAGGATTTGGGCTTTTTCAGGGTGGAGAACGCTATGCGAGCTTTCTTTCCAGCCCAGATAAAGGATCTAATCATCTGGTTAAATGAATTATAAAACGATTTAGGCACCGGAATTGGTAAGACTTGTTGGAGATAGGTCATTTTAGGGATAATAAGTGAAGTCACTATGTTTTCCTTCCGAACCAGGATAACAATAAGTTGTTAAGAGATGAGAGTTGGTCTTTTATTGAATTTAGTAGTGGGATGTAGTTTAGGCGAAATAAAGAGTCAGGATCAGGGGCCAATTTTGATTCCCAGGTACGTGATGTGTGGGGCTATCCCAGTTTAAAGGGGGAATTTGATCTGAGGTATTTTACCAGTGATGGGGAAAAACCAACATTAAGGACATGGATTTAGTAGCATTAATTTTGAGTCAGAGAACATTAAGTATACAATTAAGTTGAGTTGATTCTTAAAAAAAGGTAGGACGCTTTTCCTAAATTGTCAAATACTGGATTGTGTGGGGAAGGCTGAGGCCGGGTTTGTAAAATAATAAGAAGTAGTCAGCAAAAGCTGCAACTTATGTGCATGTCTTCCCACACGGACCCCTTTGAATTCCCCCTCTCTCCTGATAGCCGTAGTAGAGATTCCATAACCAAAACAAACAGTAGGGGAGAGAGGGGCAACCCTGTCTAGTCCTTATTGTATAGCAAAGGGGGAGGATAGGGAACTATTGATAATTACAGAGGCTGATGCATTTGTATATAAAGAAAAACTGCATTTATAACTCGGACTGGTATCCCAAATGTACGATAGTACCTTGCACATAAGTCCCAATCTACTCTGTGCAATGCCTTCTCAGCATCCGTGCTGAGAAGGTACTGAGGACATTTGGATCTTTTTGCATGATATATGCAATTTAGGACTCTGGCTGTATTATTCTTCCCTTCCCTGTCCCTCACAAAACCCACCTGATCTTTTTGGATTAAAATGGGGAGAAGGGTGGACAAACGTATGGCCAGTAATTTAGCTAAAATATTCAGGTCTAAATTTAGCAAAGAGATGGGACGATAGTTCGCACAGTTGGAACTATCTTTCCCCTCCTTATGGATCAGAGATATATGAGCTTTAGTCATGTCTGTAGACATGTTGGAGCCATTTAAAGAGCTATTGCATACTTCAAGCAGATAGGGGCTTAATATCTTAGAGAGTGAGCGATAGTATAAGGCTGGAAGGCCATCAGGGTCCGGGCATTTTCCTCTAGGTAGCTGTTTGATAGTGTCTTCTATTTCTTGTAAAGTGAAGGGGGCTTGCAACATTTGAGCCTGTTGTGTGGAAAGAGTTGGGAGAGACAAGGAACGTAAAAAGGACGTTATTGAATCATTAGGTGGAAAAGGGTATTGGGCTCTTATTTCTGAATCTTTTAGATTATAAAGAGAATGGTAGAATTCTCTAAATTGGGTTGCTATGTCTGCTGTGGAATAGGCTAAACCTCCACTAGAAGTTTTGATCTGATAAATGTAGTTATGGGCTTTTCTTTGTTTAATCCGTTGCATCATAAACTTAGATGCTCTATCACCGGGGGCATAATATTTAAAGCGCGCTTGTAAGTAATATTTGGCTGAGGTTGTGTTTAGGATGTTTTTTAGAGCTTCCCTTGTCGCAGTGAGTTCTGAAAGGTGAGATTCCAATAAGGACTGTTTGTGGAGGTATTCAAGTTTTTGAATTTTGGCTAGTAAGGAATCCACATGAGCTTTCCTAGCTTTCTTGGCTCTAGCTCCCATTGAGATAAAATTACCTCGAATGAATGCTTTATGAGCATCCCACAAAACTTGACAAGAATTGACAGATTTATGGTTAAGGGAAAAATATTCCTTCAAAGCTTTTGGTGCTTGGAGTTAAGGGGTCACCTGGAGCAATTAATTGCTCATTTAGACGCCATCTAAAGGGACGAGGTTCCAGAGTGGGGGCAGATAATGTCAAAAATACGGGGAGTGATCTGATAGGTGCATAGTACCAATGCTGGCCTAGGCTGCAGAACTGGAGATGTTCTTTTGATGTGAATATATAATCCAGTCTGTGATAAGACCCATGCACATGAGAGAAAAAAGAATAATCTCGTTCATTAGGATTAAGAAGCCTCCAAACATCACAAACAGACCAGTTGTGCAGGAATTTCTTGAGACGCCTAAGTACTTTAGTTGCTATTGATGACTTTTTAGAAGTGGAGTCAATATGAGGTTCAATGCGTTAGGTTAAAGTCTCCCCCCAGTATCACTACTCCCTCTTTGTATGGCTCCAATAAAGTTAGGACTTCTATAATCCATGAAATCTGGCCAGCATTGGGGGCATATAGATTGATAAAGGTATATACCTGATTAGCTATAGTTCCCTTTAGTAACAAATACCTCCCCTCGTGATCTTGAGTGTGAAATGAGTAGGTGAATGGAAGATGTTTCCTTATCCCAATACTCGGCCACCACTGGAGGCCGAGGACCCTGAACCCCAATGGTACCATTCAGCAAATAAAGAATTCTTAAGGTTTGGATATTTATCAAATTTAAAGTGGGTCTCCTGAAGAAATATGATCGAGCATTTTTCCTTCTTTAAATAGGAGAGAATTTGACTTCATTTAGAGGGGGAGTTGAATCCCTTCACATTGAAGGATGCTATACAAAGGTCAGCCATAATTCAAGGTGAAGGGATGAATGTATAGGTAGGCTTAATGTATGTGGTATGAAAAAAATGGAAAATAGAAAAGGGGAGCACTCAGCCTCTAGAAGCGAAGCAGCAGGATGTCTCAGAGATCTTGAATAATATCGAAATTCTTGCTTACAGAAAGTAGTACCTGATTGAAAAACGAAAACAAAAGGAAATAGAAAAAAAAGAGGCAAGTAACAGTATAAACAACACAATTATATGTGTACAACATTTTGGCAGAGTTACGAGACTCTGCAAGCACTTGGGGGGAAAGAGAATTTTTTTCAAATTATCCTTCACTAGGGCATGTTAAACCAGACATTGTTAATGCTATACGGCCAGATATTAATCCTTATTCAGCAACTAAACCGGGCAGTAATAGCCTATTATAACAATCGCATAAGGAGAAGCATCTGTAAGTAATCGCAGTATATAGCAAATAGAGCATTTCACTTTAACCTGTAATTTGCCATTAAATCCGCATCTGCAGGGATACAACTAAGCAAATCAGCTATAAAATTGGAAACAAATAATCGGATGAGGTCACCCGAAATTCGAAATGTTCACTGATATACTGATTCTAATGAGTCATGCGACTATATACTTATCGATGATAACTTTCTTCATTCGTCAATAAGTGAAAGTCTCCTCGGGGTGGAGGTGTTCGATCTTCTTCCTTTTTGCGGTTTGGGGGTACGAGGAGGTTCCCACGGAACGAAGGATGGCAGTTCAGGCAGGGTAGCTGTGTTCTGGCGCACGTCCCAGTTATCAATCTGCAGCGGTTGGATCTGAAGGTAAGCATAAATTTTCTACAAGTCCTTAGGAGAAGAGATGAATAGACGACAGCCGTCATGGGAGAATGAGAGGTCGAAAGGGAAGGACCAGCGGTATAGAATCTTCTGAGAGAGCAGCCAATCCGTAAGTGGCTTCAGCGCTCTGCGCTTTCGAAGAGTAGACTTTGCTAAGTCCTAAAAAATCGCAATTTCATTGCCTTCCCACAGCGCTGGAGAGAATTGCCTCTTTAACCGGGAAATATAGAAATTTACAAATAACGTCCAATGGGGGCTCGTTTGGGGGTGGTTTGGGCCTCAATGCCCTGTCAGCCCTTTCAATTATGATTTAATGCGCTGTATCAGGGCCTAGCATTTGGAGGCAGATTTGCATTACTGCTTCAGGGACATCACCGGGGCTGACAGATTCAGGAATACCTCTGAACCGGAGATTATTCCTTCTTCTGCTTGTGATCTACTGGTTTAGGTGGTTAATCTGGAGGACAGGATGGTGTCCACTAATCACCTACACTTATGTGTCTGTTGAGCCATTGTTAGAAACACGTGTGCTTACGCTATGAAAAATACATCAAAGACTAGTATAGAGGACACGAGTTCCTTTCTATGTGATTGACAGTGTTGTTGTGTTGTTCTCCTGTCAATCATATCTTCAACATTCTTGGCCAGCTCTTCTGAAAGGATAATTAGAGTTAATAGTTTCAATGAATGGAGTGACAACCAGGAGTGATTTTGTATAGCTGTGTCCTATTTAAAAGATAAAACTGAGTTTTTCCTGTTGGTCTGGTCTGCTAGATCAAAGAAGTTTTCTGAGGATTTTAGACATAACATTGTTGATGAAAAAAAAAAAAAATGTTGATGAAAATTGTTGATGAAAAAAAATTGTTACTGTGGAATCAATATACAGGTTTACTGTAAGAACAGGGGGCTCTACAGAGTGCCATTATACCAACTATGGGCACTACATGGACTATTATAGCTACTGGGGTGCTATAGATGGCATTGTACTTACTAGGGACACTGTGAGGAGCATAATACTTTCTGGAATATTATACCTACTGGAGGCACTACAGGGGACATTATACCTACTGAGGGCACTATAGGGGGTATTTTAACCACTTAGGCATTATAGGGGGCATTATAACTAGTTGGTCTCTACAAGGGGCATTATAACTAGTGTAAGGACTATAGGGGACATTATAACTACTAGGGCACTAAAGGGGGCATTATACAGTAACTACTGAGGGGACAATATAACTTATTAATCTTATTAATTCTAGGGGCACCATAGAGAGACCTTATTACTACTGGGTGCACTATGGTGGGCATTATTATTTCAAACAACATGGAGGGCATTGGTAATAATAGAAACACTCTTGCAGAGAATTATCATTATTGGAGGCCCTATTACTAATGATGGACTAGATGGACTATCTTTTATTTTATTAAGAGGGGCTATCTGAATGGCAGAATCATTTCTGCACTATAGTATTTGGGGGACTTGGGGAGCACAGCAGGAACAGTATTGGTGAAGTGGCAGGATAAGACTGCTGTGGTTACCTGTTAGACACTGGATGTAAAAGGTATGTTTGGTAGTGCTAAATGTAGTGTCCATCGGGCAAGTAAAATATGTCTTTAGTGCTAGGGCATGTGAGAGGAGAAGTTTACTTAGAGAACTTGGCTCATATGCATTTGGTCTTGGGCCCACATCTTTTGAGACCGTAGCAATGACCCTTATATTTCCCAATACACAGTACTCTCTCTCTGTAGTACACCATAAAAAGAAGCAACAGCACCATAAAGGACATTATACAGCAGTAGTTGGGTTCAGTGTTTGGGTGATTTTATTATTTTCCGTTATAACATGGTTATAATGGAAAATAATAGCATTCTTAAGAGCGAATGCTAAATAAAATGGCCTTTGAGGGGGTTAAAAATAATAATAAAATTATTAAAAAACTTACCTCATCCACTTGATCGCGCAGTTGATATATTCTTCTATCTTCTTTCTGCAGGACCTGCAAAAGAACCTGTGGTGACGTAACCACGCTCACCACCTGGTCCACTTGATCCGGGTTCCGGGTTAAGTTCGGGTCCCGAACCCGAAGTTTGACCTGAAGTTCGGCCGAACCCGGTGAACCCAAACTTACAAGGGTTCACTCATTCCTAGTGGTAACAAATACAAAATTTTCTGTTAGAAAGAGGAAGTAAGAAGCCAGGGAACTAGGAAGCACCCATAATGACTTGCAGACAGCCACTCAACATATAGTCAGCCTCTGTGATGTCACAGCCCTATAAAAAGCCTCAGCCTGCTCTGTCTCCATTTTCCAGTGAACTTAGTGCAGGGAGAGAAGTGACAGGCACTAGGGACAGTGTTTAGGAAACAATTTAATCACAAAAAAAAACTATTGAGCAGTTCATGGGAAGATTATTGTAGAGGCATTATCCACACTATAGGGAGAGAGCAGGGATCAATAGAAGAGTGTAAAGCCTGGGTAATATGATCTATTCTATTACACCTGGCTGCACTCATTGGGGATTTAAAGTACTCTAATACTACAGATGTTCGGTTGCTTTAATTCTTCGATACATCAGTAATTCCAGTAATCCTTGCTTCTGCTATTGGGGTGAAACTGTATTCTGATACAACCAGTTTTGGGGTGTATTTATTTTATCTATAAGTACATCTATTCATCCTTTCTTCTGAGGTGAAAGGGCATCTGATGCAAACAGTTTTGGGGTGTTTGTATTTTATATATAAGTGCTTCCATTCCTCTTTGCTTCTGGGGTCAAATTGCTTTAGAAACAACCAGTTTTGAAGTGTATTTAGTTGATATATAACTACTTCCATTCACCTTTGCTCCTGTAGAGAAATTGCAGTCTGATACAAACAGTTTTGGGGTGTGTTTAGTTAATATATAATGACTTCCATTAACCCTTGCTCCTCTAGTGAAATTGCAGTCTGATACAAACAGTTTTGGGGTGCATTTAGTTTATATATAAGTAGTGATTAGAGATGAGCAAATTTCTCAAAAATTCAATTTGGTCAGTTCGCCGAATTTTCCAAAAAGATTTGATCCAAATGTATTCTTGGCAAATTGCGTTAAAAACAGCTATTTCCTGGCTGCAGAGAGCCTGTATAGTAGTGTAGAACACTGTGCATTGTAGAAACATGGATTGGAAGTACGCTATGCTAGTGAAAGAGTACTGTGAGTCAGTATGACACGCAGATGATAGACGTTACTGTTAGAATCACTTCACACTTCACTTATCAATTACGGGGCAAAAACTGACCAAATAACTCAAGTGTGAACCCAGCCTTACAGGTCAGTGTTAGTGCAGGTATAAAGAACCATGCAGAAGCCCAAGATCCTACTATAGCGTGAAAGAGCGCACTCCTTTTACACCGTCGTCAGCTAAGTCCACATAGATTTCTACAAAACCTGTTCGAGTAAATGCTTATACAAATAGGGCCACCCCTGACATAGTAGAGAGGGTATCAGCAGTAAGATTGTGTTGATGTCACTGATTATTTTGCCCTTCCTCTGATCCGTAAAACCAGTAACCCTCAGAAAATGGATCCTGTCTGTTGAGCATCCGCCTTCAATCAGTCAGCATTTGGTCAGTAGTTTATCAGTATTGCTAAAGCCAAAAAAAATAAAAAGGAGTGGCATGTGAATGGAATATTTGCATGTCTTCTGTGTTTTGTGCCCACTCCTGCTTTTAGCTACCAAATTATAAGCAAAATAGGGACCATGTCATACAGGCTTTACAGCTGCTACATAGACAGGATCCGTTGTGCATCTAATTTTTCCTTCCTTCTGACAGATCGGCAATTAATGATGCATATATTTTGTCGCAATATGTAAAACTTCACATTTTAGTAGGTCTAACTACATGTTACTGATTGGTGCACTATGTACTGTTGTAACATCACAGCACTATGTCTATAGCATGTACAGTCATGTGAAAAAATTAGGACACCCTTTGAAAGCATGTGGTTTTTTGTAACATTTTTAATAAAAGGTTATTTCATCTCCGTTTCAACAATACAGAGAGATTAAAGTAATCCAACTAAAGAAAGAAAACTGAAGAAAAGTCTTTTCAAGATCTTCTGTAAATGTCATTCTACAAAAATGCCTATTCTAACTGAGGAAAAAGATAGGACACCCTCACATGTATTCCCTCTTAAATTGGCTCAGATCTCACACAGGTATATCACACCAGGTGCACATAATTAGTAGATCGTTACTCTGCATGTTGAATGAGGCTTGCCCTATTTAAACCTCAGACATTTAGTTTGGTGTGCTCCTGACTGTTGAAGTGAGAGTGAGCACCATGGTGAGAGCAAAAGAGCTGTCAGAGGACTTCAGAAAAAAGATTGTAGCAGCCTATGAGTCTGGGAAGGGATTTAAAAAGATCTCAAAAGATTTTGAAATCAGCCATTCCACTGTCCGGAAGATAGTCTACAAGTGGAGGGCTTTCAAAACAACTGCCAACATGCCCAGGACTGGTCGCCCCAGCAAGTTCACCCCAAGAGCAGACCGCAAGATGCTAAAAGAGGTCTCCAAAAACCCTAAAGTGTCATCTCGAGAACTACAGCAGGCTCTGGCTACTGTTGATGTAGAAGTACATGCCTCTACAATCAGAAAGAGACTGTACAAGTTTAACTTGCATGGGAGGTGTGCAAGGAGGAAACCTTTGCTTTCCAAGAGAAACATCGAGGCCAGACTGACATTTGCCAGAGATAAAGTTGACAAAGATCAGGACTTCTGGAATAATGTTCTTTGGACAGATGAGTCCAAAATTGAATTATTTGGACACAACAGCAGAGGACATGTTTGGCATAAACCAAACACAGCATTCCAAGAAAAGAACCTCATACCAACTGTGAAGCATGGAGGTGGAAGTGTCATGGTTTGGGGCTGCTTTGCTGCAGCAGGACCTGGTCAGCTCACCATCATAGAATCCACGATGAATTCTACTGTGTATCAGAAGGTGCTTGAAGAACATGTGAGACCATCAGTTAGAAAATTAAAGCTGAAGCGGAACTGGACCATGCAACATGACAATGACCCAAAACATACTAGTAAATCAACCAAAGATTGGCTGAAAAAGAAGAAATGGAGAGTCCTGGAATGGCCAAGTCAAAGTCCAGATTTGAATCCCATTGAGATGCTGTGGGGTGACTTGAAAAGGGCTGTACGTGCAAGAAACCCCTCAAACATCTCACAGCTGAAAAAGTTCTGCATTGAGGAGTGGGGTAAAATTTCCTCAGACCGATGTCGAAGACTGGTAGATGGCTACAAGAACCGTCTCACTGCAGTTATTTCAGCCAAAGGAGGTAACACTCGCTATTAGGGGCAAGGGTGTCCTATCTTTTTCCTCAGTTAGAATAGGCATTTTTGTAGAATGACATTTACAGAAGATCTTGAAAAGACTTTTCTTCAGTTTTCTTTGTTTAGTCGGATTACTTTAATCTCTCTGTATTGTTGAAACGGAGATGAAATAACCTTTTATTAAAAATGTTACAAAAAACCACATGCTTTCAAAGGGTGTCCTAATTTTTTCACATGACTGTATGTATGGACAGCAGAACCTACAGCTAAACTATATCACAATCTAACCTACACTGACTATCTCCCACTAACTATCTGTATTATATATATAAGCTATATAACTATCTATCTAATGTAATGTGGAAAGTACAGAGCACAGCAATGACACTACCTAACCCCCTGCACTGGAACCTACCAGCTACACTATATCAGGATATAACCTACACTGACTATCTCCCACTATCTGTATTATATATATAAGCTATATAACTATCTATCTAATGTAGTGTGGAAAGCACAGAGCACAGCAATGACACTACCTAACACCATGCACAGGAACCTACCAGCTACATTATATCAGGATATAACCTACACTGACTATCTCCCACTATCTGTATTATATATATAAGCTATATAACTATCTATCTAATGTAGTGTGGAAAGCACAGAGCACAGCAATGACACTACCTAACACCCTGCACTGGAACCTACCAGCTACACTATATCAGGATATAACCTACACTGACTATCTCCCACTATCTGTATTATATATATAAGCTATATAACTATCTATCTAATGTAATGTGGAAAGTACAGAGCACAGCAATGACACTACCTAACACCCTGCACTGGAACCTACCAGCTACACTATATCAGGATATAACTTACACTGACTATCTCCCACTATCTGTATTATATATATATAAGCTATATAACTATCTATCTAATGTAATGTGGAAAGTACAGAGCATAGCAATGACACTACCTAACACCCTGTACTGGAACCTACCAGCTACACTATATCAGGATATAACCTACACTGACTATCTCCCACTATCTATCTGTATTATATATATAAGCTATATAACTATCTATCTAATGTAATGTGGAAAGTACAGAGCACAGCAATGACACTACCAAACACCCTGCACTGGAACCTACCAGCTACACTATATCAGGATATAACCTACACTGACTATCTCCCACTATCTGTATTATATATATAAGCTATATAACTATCTATGTAATGTAGTGTGGAAAGCACAGAGCACAGCAATGACACTACCTAACACCCTACACTGGAACCTACCAGCTACACTATATCAGGATATAACCTACATTGACTATCTCCCACTATCTGTATTATATATATAAGCTATATAACTATCTATCTAATGTAGTGTGGAAAGCACAGAGCACAGCAATGACACTACCTAACACCCTGCACTGGAACCTACCAGCTACACTATATCAGGATATAACTTACACTGACTATCTCCTACTATCTGTATTATATATATAAGCTATATAACTATCTATCTAATGTAATGTGGAAAGTACAGAGCACAGCATGACACTACCTAACACCCTGTACTGGAACCTACCAGCTACACTATATCAGGATATAACCTACACTGACTATCTCCCACTATCTATCTGTATTATATATATAAGCTATATAACTATCTATCTAATGTAATGTGGAAAGTACAGAGCACAGCAATGACACTACCAAACACCCTGCACTGGAACCTACCAGCTACACTATATCAGGATATAACCTACACTGACTATCTCCCACTATCTGTATTATATATATAAGCTATATAACTATCTATGTAATGTAGTGTGGAAAGCACAGAGCACAGCAATGACACTACCTAACACCCTACACTGGAACCTACCAGCTACACTATATCAGGATATAACCTACATTGACTATCTCCCACTATCTGTATTATATATATAAGCTATCTAACTATCTATGTAATGTAGTGTGGAAAGTACAGAGCATAGCAATGACACTACCTAACACCCTGCACTGGAACCTACCAGCTACACTATAACAGGATATAACTTACACTGACTATCTCCCACTATCTGTATTATATATATAAGCTATCTAACTATCTATGTAATGTAATGTGGAAAGTACAGAGCACAGCAATGACACTACCTAACACCCTGCACTGGAACCTACCAGCTACACTATATCAGGATATAACTTACACTGACTATCTCCCACTATCTGTATTATATATATATAAGCTATATAACTATCTATCTAATGTAATGTGGAAAGTACAGAGCATAGCAATGACACTACCTAACACCCTGTACTGGAACCTACCAGCTACACTATATCAGGATATAACCTACACTGACTATCTCCCACTATCTATCTGTATTATATATATAAGCTATATAACTATCTATCTAATGTAATGTGGAAAGTACAGAGCACAGCAATGACACTACCAAACACCCTGCACTGGAACCTACCAGCTACACTATATCAGGATATAACCTACACTGACTATCTCCCACTATCTGTATTATATATATAAGCTATATAACTATCTATGTAATGTAGTGTGGAAAGCACAGAGCACAGCAATGACACTACCTAACACCCTACACTGGAACCTACCAGCTACACTATATCAGGATATAACCTACATTGACTATCTCCCACTATCTGTATTATATATATAAGCTATATAACTATCTATCTAATGTAGTGTGGAAAGCACAGAGCACAGCAATGACACTACCTAACACCCTGCACTGGAACCTACCAGCTACACTATATCAGGATATAACTTACACTGACTATCTCCTACTATCTGTATTATATATATAAGCTATATAACTATCTATCTAATGTAATGTGGAAAGTACAGAGCACAGCAATGACACTACCTAACACCCTGTACTGGAACCTACCAGCTACACTATATCAGGATATAACCTACACTGACTATCTCCCACTATCTATCTGTATTATATATATAAGCTATATAACTATCTATCTAATGTAATGTGGAAAGTACAGAGCACAGCAATGACACTACCAAACACCCTGCACTGGAACCTACCAGCTACACTATATCAGGATATAACCTACACTGACTATCTCCCACTATCTGTATTATATATATAAGCTATATAACTATCTATGTAATGTAGTGTGGAAAGCACAGAGCACAGCAATGACACTACCTAACACCCTACACTGGAACCTACCAGCTACACTATATCAGGATATAACCTACATTGACTATCTCCCACTATCTGTATTATATATATAAGCTATCTAACTATCTATGTAATGTAGTGTGGAAAGTACAGAGCATAGCAATGACACTACCTAACACCCTGCACTGGAACCTACCAGCTACACTATAACAGGATATAACTTACACTGACTATCTCCCACTATCTGTATTATATATATAAGCTATCTAACTATCTATGTAATGTAGTGTGGAAAGCACAGAGCACAGCAATGACACTACCTAACACCCTGCACTGGAACCTACCAGCTACACTATATCAGGATATAACCTACACTGACTATCTCCCACTAACTATCTGTATTATATATATAAGCTATATAACTATCTATCTAATGTAATGTGGAAAGTACAGAGCACAGCAATGACACTACCTAACACCCTGCACTGGAACCTACCAGCTACAATATATCAGGATATAACCTACACTGACTATCTCCCACTATCTGTATTATATATATAAGCTATATAACTATCTATCTAATGTAATGTGGAAAGCACAGAACACAGCAATGACACTACCTAACACCCTGCACTGGAACCTACCAGCTACACTATATCAGGATATAACCTACACTGACTATCTCCCACTATCTGTATTATATATATAAGCTATATAACTATCTATCTAATGTAATGTGGAAAGTACAGAGCACAGCAATGACACTACCTAACACCCTGCACTGGAACCTACCAGCTACACTATATCAAGATATAACCTACACTGACTATCTCCCACTATCTATCTGTATTATATATATATATATAAGCTATATAACTATCTATCTAATGTAATGTGGAAAGCACAGAGCACAGCAATGACACTACCTAACACCCTGCACTGGAACCTACCAGCTACACTATATCAGGATATAACCTACACTGACTATCTCCCACTATCTGTATTATATATATAAGCTATATAACTATCTATCTAATGTAGTGTGGAAAGTACCGAGCACAGCAATGACACTACCTAACACCCTGCACTGGAACCTACCAGCTACACTATATCAGGATATAACCTACACTGACTATCTCCCACTGACTATCTGTATTATATATATAAGCTATATAACTATCTATCTAATGTAATGTGGAAAGTACAGAGCACAGCAATGACACTACCTAACACCCTGCACTGGAACCTACCAGCTACACTATATCAGGATATAACCTACACTGACTATCTCCTACTATCTGTATTATATATATAAGCTATATAACTATCTATCTAATGTAATGTGGAAAGTACAGAGCACAGCAATGACACTACCTAACACTCTGCACTGGAACCTACCAGTTACACTATATCAGGATATAACCTACACTGACTATCTCCCACTATCTGTATTATATATATAAGCTATATAACTATCTATCTAATGTAATGTGGAAAGTACAGAGCACAGCAATGACACTACCTAACACCCTGCACTGGAACCTACCAGCTACACTATATCAGGATATAACCTACACTGACTATCTCCTACTATCTGTATTATATATATAAGCTATATAACTATCTATCTAATGTAATGTGGAAAGTACAGAGCACAGCAATGACACTACCTAACACTCTGCACTGGAACCTACCAGTTACACTATATCAGGATATAACCTACACTGACTATCTCCCACTATCTGTATTATATATATAAGCTATATAACTATCTATCTAATGTAATGTGGAAAGTACAGAGCACAGCAATGACACTACCTAACACCCTGCACTGGAACCTACCAGCTACACTATATCAGGATATAACCTACACTGACTATCTCCCACTATCTATCTGTATTATATATATAAGCTATATAACTATCTATCTAATGTAGTATGGAAAGCACAGAGCACAGCAATGACACTACCTAACACCCTGCACTGTAACCTACCAGCTACACTATATCAGGATATAACCTACACTGACTATCTCCCACTATCTGTATTATATATATAAGCTATATAACTATCTATCTAATGTAGTGTGGAAAGTACAGAGCACAGCAATGACACTACCTAACACCCTGCACTGGAACCTACCAGCTACACTATATCAGGATATAACCTACACTGACTATCTCCCACTAACTATCTGTATTATATATATAAGCTATATAACTATCTATATAATGTAATGTGGAAAGTACAGAGCACAGCAATGACACTACCTAACACCCTGCACTGTAACCTACCAGCTACACTATATCAGGATATAACCTACACTGACTATCTCCCACTATCTGTATTATATATATAAGCTATATAACTATCTATCTAATGTAGTGTGGAAAGTACAGAGCACAGCAATGACACTACCTAACACCCTGCACTGGAACCTACCAGCTACACTATATCAGGATATAACCTACACTGACTATCTCCCACTATCTATCTGTATTATATATATCAGCTATATAACTATCTATCTAATGTAGTGTGGAAAGTACAGAGCACAGCAATGACACTACCTAACACCCTGCACTGGAACCTACCAGCTACACTATATCAGGATATAACCTACACTGACTATCTCCCACTATCTATCTGTATTATATATATCAGCTATATAACTATCTATCTAATGTAGTGTGGAAAGTACAGAGCACAGCAATGACACTACCTAACACCCTGCACTGGAACCTACCAGCTACACTATATCAGGATATAACCTACACTGACTATCTCCCACTATCTGTATTATATATATAAGCTATATAACTATCTATCTAATGTAGTGTGGAAAGTACAGAGCACAGCAATGACACTACCTAACACCCTGCACAGGAACCTACCAGCTACACTATATCAGGATATAACCTACACTGACTATCTCCTACTATCTGTATTATATATATAAGCTATATAACTATCTATATAATGTAATGTGGAAAGTACAGAGCACAGCAATGACACTACCTAACACCCTGCACTGGAACCTACCAGCTACACTATATCAGGATATAACCTACACTGACTATCTCCTACTATCTGTATTATATATATAAGCTATATAACTATCTATATAATGTAATGTGGAAAGTACAGAGCACAGCAATGACACTACCTAACACTCTGCACTGGAACCTACCAGCTACACTATATCAGGATATAACCTACACTGACTATCTCCCACTATCTGTATTATATATATAAGCTATATAACTATCTATCTAATGTAGTGTGGAAAGTACAGAGCACAGCAATGACACTACCTAACACCCTGCACTGGAACCTACCAGCTACACTATATCAGGATATAACCTACACTGACTATCTCCCACTATCTATCTGTATTATATATATCAGCTATATAACTATCTATCTAATGTAGTGTGGAAAGTACAGAGCACAGCAATGACACTACCTAACACCCTGCACTGGAACCTACCAGCTACACTATATCAGGATATAACCTACACTGACTATCTCCCACTATCTGTATTATATATATAAGCTATATAACTATCTATCTCATGTAGTGTGGAAAGTACAGAGCACAGCAATGACACTACCTAACACCCTGCACTGGAAACTACCAGCTACACTATATCAGGATATAACCTACACTGACTATCTCCCACTATCTGTATTATATATATAAGCTATATAACTATCTATCTAATGTAATGTGGAAAGTACAGAGCACAGCAATGACACTACCTAACACCCTGCACTGGAACCTACCAGCTACACTATATCAGGATATAACCTACACTGACTATCTCCCACTATCTATCTGTATTATATATATCAGCTATATAACTATCTATCTAATGTAGTGTGGAAAGTACAGAGCACAGCAATGACACTACCTAACACCCTGCACTGGAACCTACCAGCTACACTATATCAGGATATAACCTACACTGACTATCTACCACTATCTGTATTATATATATAAGCTATATAACTATCTATCTCATGTAGTGTGGAAAGTACAGAGCACAGCAATGACACTACCTAACACCCTGCACTGGAACCTACCAGCTACACTATATCAGGATATAACCTACACTGACTATCTCCCACTATCTGTATTATATATATAAGCTATCTAACTATCTATGTAATGTAATGAGTGGAAATCACAGAGCACAGTCACAGTGTCACAATGACACTGCTCTCTCTCTCTCAGATTTAAAAAAAAACTGTAGAAAATGGCTGCTGGGGAGTTTCTTATATAGTATGGGGTAGGCAACTTTCCTTTTGGTTGCTAGGGATGTTGCTAAGCTCAAACAAAGACATTGCAGTCTTCTGATTGATCCACAAGCAAGAAAATACAAATATATATCACTAAATTCAAAATATTTGCGAATTCTTGAAGTGACGATATTTGCGATTAATAGTCTTTAAATAAAGATTGTTGAAAAGCTGCAGCACAGCCAATGAACAAACGTTTAAGCTGTGGGCACTTGGGAGCCATTACAGTCATGCCTAGTATTGGCTGTCATCGACCGGCACACCATGTGACCATGCATGCATAAATGTTAGATCACATGGTGCGTTGCCATTCTGTTCTAACTAGTGTAAAGACAGGATGCTGCTGCAGGCAGGGAGAGTGTTAGGCCTTTATTATTTTTAAAAAGTGTGCTGGTGACTTGTAGCATTATTGATGGTTGCAATACAGCTCCTTTGCACCTGTGAGAAATAAATATTATACTTAATAGTGCTGTTCAGTAGTGATGGACGAACATCGTCAGGGATGATTCACGAACGCTATCGTGTAAACTCGTTCCACTGTTCGCGAACCGCAAGTTCGCGGACGGGCCCCATTTACTTTAATGCAGGCAAACATGAAAAACTTTCAGGTCATATTTGCAGCCACCAAATACTTACTACGAGTGCACAAATTGTCCCACAACATGGACAGTGACATACTAGAGGGGGATTAATGACAAAAATTCCCACCCAAAAATATGAATTTTAATCATGGGCCATTTTATGCTTCTTAAATGGAAATTTTCAAAAATGTGTCCTGCTGGAGCCTAGAGAAATTTGATTTTAGGCCACAGAAGTATGGGTCCTAAAAATTAGGCATTCACCTGACATAAAAGAATTTGTGATTATGTGGCTCGAGGTACATTATGCGGTGACTGAATAACAATTTTACTGTAGCCACTGGAGTACAGACCCCAAACATTAGGCATTCACCGTACAGAAAAGATCAAGTGATTATGTGCCTGGAGGTACATTAGACGGTCATTGGATATCAATTTTACTGCAGGCCAGTACAAATACATGTAAAATACATATTTTTAAAAGAACAAAAAATATAAAATTGGAATATAAACATGTCTAACAAAATCCCCCCTCTTGAATAAACCCCAAATGATAAAAGGTGAAATTCGATAACATGTGGTCATCACAGGTGTTGAATTCCTCCGAGGCCCCAATTAACCACCTCCCATCACACTAACGCCAATCGCGTTAGAGATCACCTTGGCGTGCGGCAGACGGGCTCAAATAATTTTGTACAAAAAGTATTTGCTAAGCATCTCTAACTTATTAGCATAGCATGAGCAATCCAATATACCTTTGTGTTTGATATGTATTTTCAGCCATAGCAACGTACACCTGCGCATTGGGATGTGCTGACCCCCCCCTCCCTCTTATGTTTTGTAGTTTGTATGGGCGGAGCTCCTATGTCCTGGCAGACGCCTTTCCCCTTTTTTTTTTTTTTTTTGCACATTATTTGGCAGAGATTTTTTCATCCACATTGATTGATGCGAATGAAGAAATCTGTGCCGTTCATTTTTTCTTTCAGCCCAGAGACTGAACGGAAAAAAAAATCTCATTACCCATATGCTCAATATAAGGAGAATAGCAGAAACTCCTAATGCTGGCCATACATGTAATGATTGCGGAGACCCTCAAATGCCAGGGCACAAATGGCAGGGCAGTACAAACACCCCACAAATGACCCCATTTTGGAAAGAAGACACCCCAAGGTATTCACTGAGGGGCATATTGAGTCCATGAAAGATTGACCTTTTTGTCTCAAGTTAGCGGAAAGGGAGACTTTGTCAGAAAAATAAAATAAAAATCAATTTCCGCTAACTTGTGCATAAAAATAAATCTTCTATGATCTCGTCATGCCCTTCACGGAATACATTGGGGTGTCTTCTTTCCAAAATGGGGTCACATGTGGGGTATTTATACTGCCCTAGCATTTTAGGGGCCCTAAAGCGTAAGAAGAAGTCTGGAATCCAAGGTACTCATTGGAATTTGGGCCCCTTTGTGCACCTAGTCTGCAAAAAAGTGTCACACATGTGGTATCGCCGTACTCAGGAGAAGTAGGGAAATGTGTTTTGGGGTGTATTTTTACATATACCCATGCTGGGTGAGAGAAATATCTCTGTAAATTGACAACTTTGTATAAAAAAAATGGGAAAAGTTGTCATTTACAGAGATATTTCTCACACACGGTATGGGTATATGTAAAAATACACCCCAAAACACATTGCCCTACTTCTTCTGAGTACGGCTATACCACATGTGTGACACTTTTTTGCAGCCTAGGTGCGCAAAGGGGCTTAAATTCCAAGGAGTAGCTTTAGGATTTCACAGGGCATTTTTTACACATTTGGATTCCAAACTACTTCTCACGCTTTAGGGCCCCTAAAATGCCAGGGCAATATAAATACCCCACAAGTGACTCCATTTTGGAAAGAAGACACCCAAGGTATTCCGTGAGGGGCATGGCGAGTTCATAGAAGATTTTTTTCTTTTTTGGCACAAGTTAGCGGAAAATGATTATTATAATTTTTTTCTTACAAAGTCTCATATTCCACTAATAATAATCATTTTCCCCTAACTTGTGCCAAAAAAGAAAAAAATCTTCTATGAACTCGCCATGCCCCTCATGGAATACCTTGGGGTGTCTTCTTTCCAAAATGGGGTCACTTGTGGGGTATTTTTACTGCCCTGGCATTTTAGGGGCCCTAAGAAGTAGTCTGGAATCCAAATGCGTAAAAAATGCCCTGTGAAATCCTAAAGGTACTCATTGGAATTTGGGCCCCTTTGTGCACCTAGGCTGCAAAAAAGTGTCACACATGTGGTATCGCTGTACTCAGAAGAAGTAGGGCAATGTGTTTTGAGGTGTATTTTTACATATACCCATACTGTATGAGAAATATCTCTGTAAATGACAACTTTTTAAATTTTTTATACAAAGTTGTCAAATTACAGAGATATTTCTCTCACCCAGCATGTGTATATGTAAAAATACACCCCAAAACACATTGCCCTACTTCTTTTAAGTATGGCGATACCACATGTGTGACACTTTTTTGCAGCCTTCGGTGCGTAAAGGGGCCGAAAGTCCAACGAGTACCTTTAGGCTTTACAGGGTTGCTCACAATTTAGCCCCGCCCAAAATTCCAGAACAGTAAACACACCCCACAAATGACCCCATTTTGGAAAGTAGACACCCCAAGGTATTCATTGAGTCCGTGGGAGATTTTATTATTTTTTGCCAGACGTTAGCAGAAATGGAAACTTTTTTTTTCTCAGCTAGTGTCATTTTCCGCTAACTTGTGAAAAAAAAAAAATCATACATGAACTGACCATGCCCCTCCGTGAATACTTTGGGGTGTCCTCTTTCTAAAATGGGGTCATTTGGGGGGTATTTATACTATCCTGGCATTCTAGCACCTCAAGAAACATGACAGGTGCTCAGAAAGTCAGAGCTGCTTCAAAATGCGGAAATTCACATTTTTGTACCATAGTTTGTAAACGCTATAACTTTTGTGCAAACCAATAAATATGCACTTATTGGATTTTTTTATCAAAGACATGTAGCAGAATAAATTCTGACACAAACTTGTATATAAATGTAATTATATTTGAACAATTTAACCAGAGAAAGTTAAAAACACACTTTTTTTGAGAAAATTGCGGTCTATTTTGATTAATATCAGAAGAACAAAAAATCTCAGCAGCAATCAAATACCACCAAAATAAAGCTGTATTTGTGAGAAGAAAAGGAGGTAAAATTTATTTGGGTGCCAAGTTGCATGACCGAGCAATAAACCGTTAAAGTTGTGAAGTGCCGATTTGTAAAAAAGGGCCTGGTCACTAGGGGGGTATAAACCTGTGGTCCTAAAGTGGTTAAACATTAACTGTACAGAAATAATCAAGTGATTAAGTGTCTGGAGGTATATTAGGAGGTAATTGGATATCAATTTTACTGCAGGCCAGTGGCGTACAGGCCCCAAACATTAGGCATTCACCGGATGGAAAAGATCAAGTAATTATGTGGCTGGAGGTACATTAGGGGGTTACTGTATAACAATTTTACTGTTAAACAGTTAGATTACATGCCCCAAAAATTGTGCATTCATCATACAGAAAAGATCAAGTAATTATGTGGCTGGAGGTATATTAGATGGTCATTGCATACCAATTTTACTGCAGGCCAGGGGAGTACAGGCCCCAAACATTAGGCATTCACCGGATGGAAAAGATCAATTGATTATGTGGTTGGAGGTATATTAGACATTCATAGCATACCAATTTTACTGCAGACCAGTGGAGTACATGCCCCAAACATTAGGCATTCACAGGACAGAAAAATCCTTTTATGCCGCTGTATCTACATAAGACAGGGACCATTTGTTGGTGGTGGCGGGTATGTGTGGGCTGGCATGAGGAAATTCAATTACATGTGGTCATCACAGGTGTTGAATTCCTCCGAGATCCATGGCTCACTCATTTTTAGAAATGTGAGGTAGTCCACACTGTCGAGAGCTAGGCGAGTGCGCTTATCAGTCATAATACCCCTGCTGCAATGAACGTCCTTTTGGACAGGAGACTCGACGAGGAGCATACTAAGAGTTCCATGGCAAATTGTGCCAGCTCTGGGCACAGGTCAATCCTGCACACCCAATAGTCCAGGGTTTCTTCCCTTCTCAGAGCGTCCACATCGGCCTTTAACCCAATGTTGTCGGACACCTGTCGGTCTAGGCGTTTCCTGAGGCTGGATTTGGAGGGTGGCTGTCGATGGGTTGGCTAAAAGAATGATTTCATATCCATAGTGACCAACACATCTTCAAACCACCCTCTTCTTGCAGGCACGGTAGGATTGGTACCTGCACCTGTTTTGATGTATGTGGAAATTTCTCTGTTAGCACCCGCAAAAGAAGTATGCAGCATCTCTCACAGCAAGACCTGGAAATGCTGCATTCTGCCAGCCCTCTGTGATGCCAGTAATATGTCTGCCATTTTGTGTTTGTACCAGGGGTCTAAGTACGTTGCCACCCAGTACTGGTCCTTGCCCTTTATTCTTTTTATACGTGGGTCCCTATTCAAACACTGGAGCATGAAGGCCCCCATTTGCACTAAATTGGAAGCGGTGGAGCACCCTGGCTCCTGCTCATCGCCAAGGTGAATGTCGTCCTCTGCCCCCCCCCCCCCCCCCCCATCCACGGATATCACCAAGGATACCTAAAAAGATTAAAGCCTGCTCTTCTTGCTCCCCCTCCTCCTCTCCCCAGCCACAATCCTCCTCTGACTCCTCTTCAGACTACTGTTGACTTGTCTCAGATGGAGTAGCCTCCCCTGGGAATTCATTCAGCATTGCAACTTCCTCATCTTCCAGCTCCTGCTCCTCGATGGCTTGATCAATGACACGATGCAATGCACGCTTCAAAAAGAAGGCATAAGGTACGATGTCACTGATGGTGCCCTGACTGAGATTTACCAGTTAGGTGATCTCATAAAATGGCAGCAGAAGTCTGCATGCGTCACGCATGAACAGCCACTGGCTCCCCAGAACCTGTCCTGCTGCAGAGTTCACATAGGTAGTTGTTAACGGCACGTTGCTGCTGGAGCAGCCTATCAAGAATATACAAGGTGGAGTTCCAGTGCTGACGGGCAGGTGGTGTAGCCGCTGAATGTCAGCAAGGCGAGCCATGGCCTGGTAAGATCTTCTAAAATGCCCAGAGACTTTCCTGGCCTGCCGCAAGATGTCCTGGACCCTGGGGTATTTGGCAACGAATTGCTGCACGACTAAGTTCAGGACATGTGCCATGCACGGCATGTGTATTATTTTGCCCTGTTTCAGTGTGCTCAGCAGATTGGCACCGTTGTCGCAGACCACTTTACCAACTGTCAAATTGAGCAGGCCTGTGACCGCAGAGCTGAAAGCAGTGCAGGACCAGTGTGGCTCTTGTCCTCCAGGCACAACAGCCACAGCACAGCATGGAAACGTCTCACCTGGCACGTTGAATAGGTTCTGGGGAGCTTGAGGGGTACAGTGGAAGAGGCGGTAGAAGTGGAAAAGGAGGAGTCAGCCGAGGAGGAGACTGAGGATAAAGTAGGAGGAAGAGAAGAAGAGACAGGCCTGCATGCAATCCTTTGTGGTAACACCAAATCCACATGGGTGCCACGGGTTGCATGCTTGACAGCCTTTATAAGGTTTACCCAGTGGGCAGTAAAAGTTATGTACCTTCCCTGCCCATGTTTGCTAGACCACGTGACTGTGGTCAGATGTATCTTGGCACCGACACTGTGTGCCAGAGATACATTCACTTGCCGCTGAATGTGGCCATATAGCTCTGGGATGCCGTTCTGGGAGAGATATTTCCTTCCGGGGACCTTCCATTGCGGTGTGCCAATGGTCACAAATTTTCTAAAGTCCTCCGAGTCCACCAGTTTATATGGCAGTAGTTGGCGGACTAGCAGTTCAGCCAGTGGTCAGCCGTTGGGCAAGAGGGTTATCCGGCGTCATCAACTTTTTGCGTTCGAACATTTGGGCTATGGAAGCCTGCTTTTGCCAGATGAACGCGACGATCGCATGGTGGAAGGTGCAGTGGCGGACAAATAGGAGGAGAGAGGAGAAGAGGCAGGACGTGGAGCGCCGGGAGTGTGGCTTTATGGGTTATGACAGTGTTGCTCCCACTGGGCTCGGTGATGGGTATATGACACCATTTGCAATGTTATTCAAAGAGTTTGTCTCTCTATCTAGCTGCAGTATCTAAACAGAACCATACACAACTGCTGCACAATACAAATGCACTATAATATACTTTCTATGTTAAAAGGTATATCATAGCTATATCACACCCCTCAATCAAATTTTTTTTGGGCGGCAACAGGTATATCACACCAGTTTCAATTAGTTATTCCAATACCGTTTATCCCTCTACCTAGCTACGGTATCTCAGCAGAACCGCACACAGCTGCTGCACAATACAAATGCACTATAATATACTTTCTATGTTAAAAGGTATACTATAGGTATATCACACTCCTCAATCAGTTTTTTTTTGGGGGGCAACAGGTATATCATACCAGTTGCAATTAAGTATTCCAATAGCGTTTGTCCCTCTATCTAGCTGCAGTATCTCAGTCAGCAGAACCTCACACAATTGCTGCACAATACAAATGCACTATAATATACTTTTTTACGTTAGAAGGTATATTATAGGTATATAACACCCTCCAATCATTTTTTTTGGGGGGGGGGGGGCAACAGGTATATCACACCAGTTGCAATTAGTTATTCCAATAGCGTTTGTCCCTCTATCTAGCTGCAGTATCGCAGCAGAACCGCACACAGCGGCTGCACAATACAAATGCACTATAATATACTTTCTATGTTAGAAAGTATATTATAAGTATATTACACCCCACAGTATGTCACACACCTATCGATAGCACACCTATACAAGTCCTTAAAAAGACTTTTGTGGCCCTATTAGCTAGCGTTTGGTGTCCCTAACAGTCTGTCACTGCTCCACACAGCAACCTCTCCCTACACTGGTAAAAAACTGAATGTAAAAGGGCTGCCAGATCGGGTTTATTTATAGGGTAGGGGGTGTGTCCATGTGCTGAAACGTCTCAATTGGCTGTCCTGCCCCACCTGATGGATGTGTCATGTGTCAAAGTTTGGCGCAATGCAAAATAATATGGCACGTGCAAATATCACCATATGTTTGCATGTTCGGCAAATCGCAAATGAGCAAAGTTTGCCGCAAAACGACCGCCGGGCGAACCGCAAGGCCATCTCTACTGTTCAGTTACTTAATCAGCCAGTTAATTAGGCCTGTAAGTCCTACCTATTTCTTTTGGTGAAAAAATACTTTACTTGCCATCGTTACAGGGATATATAATAGTTAATAAACTGGCTAATTTTGTCGATGAGGTCTACCTATTTTTATATTTTTTGTTAAAAGGCACTGTACTTGCCACCATCACAGGGATATATAATAATCAGCCAGTTAATTGGATCGGTGAGACCTACCTTTTTTTTGGGTGAAAAAACACTGTACTTGCCACTATCACAGGGATATATAATAATCATCTGGCTAATTGGGTCAGTGGGACCTACCTATTTTTTTTTTGCCCTCGCCACAGAGATATATAGTAGTTAATCAGACAGTTAATTGGGTCGGTGAGACCTACCTATTTTTTTGGGTGAAAAAACGATGTACTTACCACCGTCACAGGGATATATAATAGTTAATCAGCCAGTTGATTGAGGTGAACGCATTGCACCCGCACTGAATCCTGACCTATTCACTTCTATGGGGCTGTGCACTTATGCGTTGCGTGAAAATCGCAGCATGCTCTATATTGTGCGTTTATCACGCAACGCAGGCCCCATAGAAGTGAATAGGGCTGAGTGAAAATTGCAAGCATCCACAAGCAAGTGCGGATGCGGTGCGATTTTCACGCATGGTTGCTAAGATGACAGTCTATTCACTGTATTATTTCCCTTATAACATGGTTATAAGGGAAAATAATAGCATTCTTTAACCACCTCAGCCCCCCTAGCTTTTAAACACCCTTAATGACCAGACCACTTTTTACAATTCTGCACTACACAACTTACCACCCAAATGAATTTTACCTCCTTTTCTTCTCACTAACAGAGCTTTCATTTGGTGGTATTTCATTGCTGCTGACATTTTTACTTTTTTGATATTAATCAAAAATGACCGAAATTTTTGCAAAAAAATGAAATTTTTCACTTTCTGTTGTAAAATTTTTCAAATAAAACTACATTTCTATATACATTTTTCTCAAAATTTATTGTTCTACATGTCTTTAATAAAAAAAAATGCAATAAGTGTATATTTAATGGTTTGGGTAAAAGTTATAGCGTTTACAAACTATGGTGCAAAAAAAATTATTTACGCACTTTGACTTTCTGAGCACCTGTTATGTTTCCTGATGTTCTACAATGCCTAGACAGTAAAAACACCCCACAAATGACCCCATTTCGGAAAGTAGACACCCTAAGGTATTCGCTGATGGGCATAGTGAGTTGATGGAAGCTTTTATTTTTTGTCACAAGTTAGCGGAATTTGAATTTTTTTTTTTCTTACAAAGTCTCATATTCCACTAACTTGTGACAAAAAAGTGAACAGCTCAAAAAAAAACAGTGCAGATCTGATCTGAGCTGTCTCAACCCAAACTCCAGACTGGGCGATAAAAGGGGGAACTACTGGTGCGGCTGAAGATTGGGGGCTGCCAATCAGGGTTTGCCAGCACCTCAGGGACTCTAGGGGCTCTACGGGCCTGTCTGTGCGGTGGCTGCGACGCGGGAACTACTGCACATGCCACCGTACCAGCTTCAACTGCCCTTCTGGTGCTCGCCATTTCACCATGTTCTACAGCAGTGCTGGTACTAGGTCCAGGATGGGCTGCGCTGTTGGTGTATGCCTCACCACGTAATCTGACAGCGACAGCCCCACTCTGCTGCCCTTGAAGCGGATCCTGCGCAACCTGTGGTCTAGCAACACAGGGCCGGGTACGCCTGGTGGTATCAAGGACCTTAACCTCATCGTTCGAACTTTGGGTCAGACTGCCACTGCTTTCTACAGGTTTGTATTCTGACCCGCTGGATTCGTCAGATGAGGGTTCCCATTCCTCCTCCGACTGGGTCAGAAGCCTGTAGGCATCTTCAGAAGAATACCCCTTCCTTGCCATTTGGTCAACTAAATTTAGCGGGTAATCCCTGAGACTACCCATTAAAAAAAGCAAGCCTGTCTTACAAATGGGAGGCTAGCAAAGTACAGGAAGCCGCTGCGATTGATAAAAAATATAAAAACAGATTTTTTTTTTATCGCCGCAGCGCTTGTGTAGTGATTGTGCAGTGATAAAAAAAATTTATAATTTTGTCACTGCGTCGGGGCAGGCTTGGGTGAACGCACGTGTGGGCGACTGATCAAGCCTGATCGGGCAAACACTGTGTTTTGGATGGAGGGCCAGCTAAAGTGACACTAATACTATTATACATCTGACTGTGATCAGTTCTGATCACTTACAGATACTATAAAGTACCAATGCTGATTAGCGATACGCTAATCAGCGAATCAGTGACTGCGGTGCGGTGGGCTTGGCGCTAACTGAAGCTAACTACCTACCAAAGGGGCCTAAACTAACCTAAACCTAACTTTTTTCCCTTTCACTAGTGATTGACAGGGGTGATCAAGGGGTTAATTGGGGTGATGGGGGGGTTATCTGGGGCTAAATATGTAGTGCTTGGTGTACTCACTGTGATCTGTGATCTCTGCTGGGACCAACCGACGAAAAGGACCCAGCAGAGAGCACAGAAGCCATTTAACACATTATATTTATAAATATAATGTGTTATATGGCTGGTGATTCGTTATTTTAAAAGTCACCAACCTGCCAGCGCTGATCATTGGCTGGCAGGCTGGTGACCAACTCCTTGTGCGCTTCTTGCTGACCCGCACTGCGCATGTGCGCGTCATCTCGCGTCTCGCGAGATGACGCACAGATGTGTCAAGGAGGAATAACCCGGCCGCCCGCAGGACGCATCCCTGCGTTAGGCGGTCGGGAGGCGGTTAATACAGAATGCTTAGTAGAAGGTCAGTTGAGGGTTAAAAAATAAAAAAATATTAACTCACCTCCTCCTCTTGATCGAGTAGTTGCCGATCTCTTCTTACTTCTTTAATCATGAGCTGCCGGCTAAAGGACCTGTGGTGACGTCACATCACATGACCCAATCACATGGTCCATCACCGTGGTGATGGATCATGTGATTGGACCATGTGATGAGCTCAGTGATGTCACCACAGGTCCTTTGACAGGTCCTGAAGAAAGAACAGGAGACCGGCAGCTAGGCGACCAATTGGAGGAGGTGAGTTAATTTATTTGTATTTTTTAACCCTCAATTGACCTTCTACTAAGCATTCTGTATTAAAGAATGCTATTATTTTCCCTTATAACCATGTTATAAGGGAAAATAATGACATATACTCAACACCGAACCCAAACCTGAAATTCAGTGAAGAAGTTCGGGTCTGGGTACCACATTCAGGTTTTTATCACGCGCGTGCAAAACACATTGCACCCGCGCGATAAAAACTGAACAACGGAACGCAATCGCAGTCAAAACTGACTGCGATTGGGAACTTACTTGCGTGGGTTTGCCGCAGTACACCCGGGACACATCCTGAACAAATCCGTCACGCCCGTGTGAACTCAGCCTTATAGGAATATATAATAGTTATATAATAGTTAATTAGGTGGTTAATTGGGTCGGTGAGTTTACCTATTTATTTTGGTGAAAAAACAATATACTTGCCACCGTCACAGGGATATATAATAGTTAACCAGCCGGTTGAATGGATCATTGAGACCTACCTTTTTTTGGGGGTGAAAAAACACTGTACTTTCCACCTTCACAGGGATATATAATAGCTTATGAGCCAGATAATTGGGTCGGTGAGACCTACCTATTTTTTGGGTAAAAACACTGAACTTTCCACCGTCACAGGGATATACAAAGAGTGCAGAATTATTAGGCAAGTTGTATTTTTGAGGATTAATTTTATTATTGAACAACAACCATGTTCTCAATGAACCCAAAAAACTCATTAATATCAAAGCTGAATATTTTTGGAAGTAGTTTTTAGTTTGTTTTTAGTTTTAGCTATTTTAGGGGGATATCTGTGTGTGCAGGTGACTATTACTGTGCATAATTATTAGGCAACTTAACAAAAAAACAAATATATACCCATTTCAATTATTTATTTTTACTAGTGAAACCAATATAACATCTCAACATTCACAAATATACATTTCTGACATTCAAAAACAAAACAAAAACAAATCAGTGACCAATATAGCCACCTTTCTTTGCAAGGACACTCAAAAGCCTGCCATCCAGGTGTACTGTTTTCCCTCCTTGTAAATCTCACATTTGATGATGGACCACAGGTTCTCAATGGGGTTCAGATCAGGTGAACAAGGAGGCCATGTCATTAGATTTTCTTCTTTTATACCCTTTCTTGCCAGCCACGTTGTGGAGTACTTGGACGCGTGTGATGGAGCATTGTCCTGCATGAAAATCCTGTTTTTCTTGAAGGATGCAGACTTCTTCCTGTACCACTGCTTGAAGAAGGTGTCTTCCAGAAACTGGCAGTAGGACTGGGAGTTGAGCTTGACTCCATCCTCAACCCGAAAAGGCCCCACAAGCTCATCTTTGATGATACCAGCCCAAACCAGTACTCCACCTCCACCTTGCTGGCGTCTGAGTCGGACTGGAGCTCTCTGCCCTTTACCAATCCAGCCACGGGCCCATCCATCTGGCCCATCAAGACTCACTCTCATTTCATCAGTCCATAAAACCTTAGAAAAATCAGTCTTGAGATATTTCTTGGCCCAGTCTTGACGTTTCAGCTTGTGTGTCTTGTTCAGTGGTGGTCGTCTTTCAGCCTTTCTTACCTTGGCCATGTCTCTGAGTATTGCACACCTTGTGCTTTTGAGCACTCCAGTGATGTTGCAGCTCTGAAATATGGCCAAACTGGTGGCAAGTGGCATCTTGGCAGCTGCACGCTTGACTTTTCTCAGTTCATGGGCAGTTATTTTGCGCCTTGGTTTTTCCACACGCTTCTTGCGACCCTGTTGACTATTTTGAATGAAACGCTTGATTGTTCGATGATCACGCTTCAGAAGCTTTGCAATTTTAAGAGTGCTGCATCCCTCTGCAAGATATCTCACTATTTTTGACTTTTCTGAGCCTGTCAAGTCCTTCTTTTGACCCATTTTGCCAAAGGAAAGGAAGTTGCCTAATAATTATGCACACCTGATATAGGGTGTTGATGTCATTAGACCACACCCCTTCTCATTACAGAAATGCACATCACCTAATATGCTTAATTGGTAGTAGGCTTTCGAGCCTATACAGCTTGGAGTTAAGACAACATGCATAAAGAGGATGATGTGGTCAAAATACTAATTTGCCTAATAATTCTGCACTCCCTGTATAATAGTTACTGATCTGGTTAATTGGGTCGGTGAGACCTACCTTTTTTTAATGTTTAAAAATCTGTACTTGCCACTCTCACACGGATATATAATATTCAATCAGCTAGTTAATTAGGTCAGTGAGACCAAACTTTTTTTTGGGTTAAAAAACAAACTGTACTTCCCACCGTCACAGGGATATATGATAGATAATCAGCCGGTTAATTGGATCGGTGAGACCTACATTTTTTGTGCTAAACACCTCTTTTGCATCCGTGACATGGATATCAATCTTTTCGTCTGTCAACCAATTTTTAATATGTGAGCAAATTGCCCGTTTGGAATAGCACAGCAGTATCTAAATAGGCGAATTTCAACACTGAGAAGCCTTGACAATTTGTAAAAGAGTTTGCTGCTCACTGAGCAAGCACTCTATAGGGTAAATGTGTGGGAGGGTGGTAGCGAGGAGGCTCAGGAAATTGAGGTAACTAGCTGGGTAACAGTTAGAAAGCGGGGTAGAGGGAAGAGTGCCAGGGAGGCTAACCCTGATCTGACACACCCCTACAAGTTTGCACGGTTGGCAGATGAGGAGGATGTCAGTTCAGGGAGAGCACTGCTGCAGCCAGACACTTCCTCTGCCAGTCAGGGGAATGTCAGCTCCAGTAAGCAGGGGACCAGGAGATCAGGGCAGGCCAAACAGGTGCTGGTAGTGGGAGACTTAATTATTAGGGCTACAGATAGGGCAATCTGTCACAAAGACCGGGATCGTCGAACGGTGTGTTGTTTCCTGGCGCTCAAGTTCGACACATTGCGGATCGGGTTGACAGATTACTGGGAGGGACTGGAGAAGATCCAGCGATCATGGTCCATATCGGAACCAATATGGAGAAAAGTCGGCCGGCACACACTGAGATGCACGCCGCACGGGATAGGATTAGTTCCACGTGTGGTTGAAAGAAAATCCCGGCAGACGTGACTTCAATGCTCATGAAGTTTATTTACACATAACAATATGTCCCATGGAAAAGGACGCGTTTCGGCTAAGTTGCCTTTTTCAACAGGTAGATGTACATAGTCAGTAGCTCATATATATACACACATCAATGATTAAAGAAAGGAACCTCCCTATGACGTCAACGCCCAAGAGGGGCGGTACATAGATGGTAACATGATAACATAATCAAGATAGTCAATCAAAAGGCGGAACAGGTATCAGAACACATGTCAATAATTATTAAATACCAGTGCAGCAGAGATACTCCTTCATTATGTAGTCGATGTCTAGAAAATAATGATACAAAAATTAATAAAAATTAATAAAAAATTAATATTTGATGGTAGACAGAAAACACAGATTGACCTCAGATATGCATAATTTCGTAGTCTCTATTGAGACCCCTTGGATGTAGGGTATCCAGGGTATGAGACCAGTAAGCCTCGCGGCGCAAAATAAGTTTTTTAATGTCACCACCCCGCCTGGGTCTGGTGATCTGTTCTATAACCTGGAACTTCAATTGAGCAATTGTATGGTTATATTTTTAAAAGTGGGAGGGAACTGGTAAAAGTAAGTTCTTGGTCCTAATAGTGGATTTGTGCTTTCCAATGCGATCTTTAACACTCTGTATTGTTTCCCCAATATATAACAACCCACATGGACATTTTATTAGATATATAACATTGGCTGATTCACATGTGAAGAAGCCATCCACTGGGTATGTCCGTCCAGTGTGTGGGTGGTAAATATTGGGCCCTTTGATTACATTAGAGCACTGGAAACAATGCAAACACGGAAAAGTGCCCTTCCGCTGTGTAGCCAGTACTCCCTGTTTGAGGGTACCACGGATACTCCCAATATCCGCACGTACTAGCTTGTCTCTATAACTTTGATTTTTCTTGTTACAAATAAGGGGCGGATTATTAAATTCCTTAATCTGGGATCTGGGGTATGCTTTTCCTAACAGATACCAATGTCGGAACCAATGACAAAGTTAGAGGTAGGTGGAGCGTCATTAAAAATTATTTTAGGGATTTAGTTCAAAAGCTTAGGGCAAGGACCTCAAAAGTAGTATTTTCTGAAATACTACCGCTACCACAAGCCACACAAGAAAGGCAGCGGGAGATTAGGGAGGTTAACAAGTGGCTAAAGAACTGGTGTAAGAAGGAGGGGTTTGGGTTCCTGGAGAACTGGGCCGACTTCTCTGTTGGCTACAGGCTCTATCGTAGGGATGGGCTGCACCTGTCATGGATGGGAGTGGAAAAAACCCCCCACCGTATGATGACTGGGGGATAAGGAAAGCAACTAGGCCTGAACACAAGGATAAGGGAGCAGGTCACCTCCTATTGCATCCCTATACCTCGCCCTAACTTCTCACCGTAAGAGCGGAGCGGACACACAGGTATCCAGAACACCAGCTACTGCCTGTACCCCATGCCGCAAGGTGCACGGAAGCCCCAGGCAGCGCTGCATACAGGCTTATGGTTCAACTCTCCGGGAAACCAGCCCCCAAGGGAATTCCTAGCATACATGCTGGACAACACAAACAATACACCAGACATGTATCAACAAACTAGACATAACAACAAATCCCCAAATCAAACCCTCACCAAACAGACAACAGATAAGGTAGGGAAAGGACAAGGAGAAGACAGAGGGATGACATCGCAAATGACATCGATGTCCTACAAGGTGACCCTCAAGGACTGGGCAGATAGAACACCCTGGACTGGAGCAGAGCTCCAGCACCAATGACAGCTGAAGTACAACTGACTCCAGCCAGGGAGCCACAGGGGATAAAACCCTAATGGCCACACCCAGTCAGGGAGTTAACCCTTCCAGCACCAGACAGAGGGAGGATATCACTAAAAGGGGAAGTGCACAGACCAGCCAACAAGTAACACATTACCACAGGCAACAGCATGTGTGGCAACCATGTCACAGCGCACACAGCAAAAGCCGAGACACTGCCACAACATGCCATAACAGCAACGCGTTGCCACCGGCAACAGCATGCGTGGCAACCATGTCACGGAGCACACAGCAAAAGCTGAGACACTGCCACCACATGCCATAACAGCAACACGTTGCCCAGAGCAACTGCAAAGGTGGCAAAAGTTTCACGGCGCACACAGTAAAGGCCGTGACAGCACGTTAATGGGGAAGAGGCAGCTGTGTTGGGAGAGAAGATGCATAGAAGGTTGGAGGATTTTTTAAACTAGGGACTGGGGGGTAGGGTAATTACGTTAGAGGTTGGAAAGATCGTGCAGCTAGAGACCGGTGGAAAGGTAATGGGACTGGAAAAAAAATGGAAGGAGGGACTACAACAGCTCAGAAAGAAAAGTTTAGGGTACAAAATATACATAAACCTCTTAAATGTATGTATACTAATGCCAGAGGCCTGACTAATAAAACTGGGGAACTGGAATTAGTTATGTGTGAGGAGGACTATGACATAGTGGGAATAACTGAGACATGGCTGGATGATAGCTGACTGGGTGTTTAATGAACAGCGTTACAGTCTGTTTAGAAAGGATTGCCAAAACCGGAGAGGGGGAGGGGTCTGCCTTTATGTAAAGTCCTGTCTAAAGCTCACACTCCGGAAAGATATAAGTGAGGGACCTGAACATGTGGAGTCACTGTGGGTAGAAATACATGGAGGCAAAAACAATAATAAATTACTATTAGGAGTTTATTATAAACCACCTAATATACTAGAGTCCACAGAAAATCTGCTACTAAACGAGATAGACGAGGCGGCAAATCATAATGAGGTGGTTATTATGGGGGACTTCAACTACCCTGATATACACTGGGAAACTGAAACCTGTATATCTCATAAAGGAAACAGGTTCTTGGCAGTAACCAAAGACGATTACCTTTCCCAACTGTTCAGGACCCGACTAGAGGGCCGGCCATACTGGACTTAGTATTAACCAATAGAACTAACAGAACAACAAATGTGCAGGTCGGGGGACACCTGGGAAATAGTGACCAAAAAAGTAATAGCCTTCCAATTATCATTCAAAAGAGTGTTTCTTCAGGGAGGAACAAAATACCAAACTTCAAAAAAGCTAGATTTTGCCAACTAAAAGAGCCCATAGGCCTAACTAACTGGGACAAAGTCCTCAAAAATAAAAATACAGCCACAAAATTGGATATTTTTAAAAGCATCCTAAATTCTAATTGTAAGAGATACATAACTTATGGGAATAAAAGGTTAAGTAACAAAATAAAAACCAATGTGTATAAATAGAACTGAAAAGAAAGCAATAAATGACAAAAAGAAAGCATTGAAATCACTAAAACAGGTGTGTAGTGAGGAAGCACTGAAAAACTATAAGGAAAAAAAATTGAATATCTAAATCAAATTAATAAAAAGTAATACAAATTTATAAATAATAAATACATTTCTGAAAAGTGCTAGTCATCTTATCCCGAAAAAAATTAGCCCCTACACAAGACTGTAGACTGAAAAAACTATGGCTCTCAGACTATGGAGACACTAAAACATGATATTTTTTCTTTACAAAATGAAATCATTGTGTAAAACTTACATAAATAAAAAAAAGACATATTAAGTATCGCCGCGTCCATAATAACCTGCTCTATAAAAATATCACATGACCTAACCCCTCAGGTGAATACCGTAAAAAAATTTCTATAAAAACAGTGTAAAAAAGCAATTTTTTTTCACCTTACATCACAAAAAGTATAATAGCAAGTGATCAAAAAGTCATAAGCACCCCAAAATAGTGCCAATCAAATCATCATCTAATCCCAAAAAAATGAGCCCCTACACAAGACAGTCGCCCAAAAAATAAATAAAACTACGGCTTTCATAATGTGGAGACAATAAAAATCACTTTCTTTTCCAAAAATGCTGTATTATGTAATACTGAAACAACCAACCCAAAAAAGTTGTTATATTTCATATTGTTGCGTCTGACACTCTGCTCTATAAAAATACCACATAATCTAACCTGTCAGATGAATGTTGTAAATAAAAAATAATAATAACGGTGCCAAAACAGCTATTTCTTGTTTCCTTGCCTCACAAAAAGTGTAATATAGAGCAACCAAAAATCATATGTACCCTAAAATAGTACCAACAAAACTGCCACCTTATCCCGTAGTTTAAAAAATCTGGTCAATATTTGGGAGTTTCTACTCTAGGGGTGCATCAGGGGGCTTCAAATGGGACATGGTGTAAAAAAAAACAGTCCAGCAAAATCTGCCTTCCAAAAACCGTATGGTGTTCCTTTCCTTCTGCGCCCTTCCCTGTGCCCGTACAGCAGTTTACAACCATATATGGGGTGTTTCTGTAAACTACAGAATCAGGGCCATAAATATTGAGTTTTGTATGGCTGTTAACCCTTGCTTTGCAACTGGGAAAAAAAATATTAAAATGGAAATCTGCCAAAAAAGTGAAATTTTGAAATTGTATCTATATTTTCCATTAATTCTTGTGGAACACCTAAAGGGTTAACAAACTTTGTAAAAACTGTTTTAAATACCTTGAGGGGTGTAGTTTCTAGAATGGGGTCATTTTTGGGTGGTTTCTATTATGCAAGCCTGTTAAAACTGGTCCTTAAAAAGTAGGTTTTTGAAAATTTCTGAAAAATTTCAAGATTTGCTTCTAAACTTCTAAGCCTTGTAACATCCCCAAAAAATAAAATATCACGCCCAAAGTGATCCAAACATAAAGAAGACATATGGGGAATGTAAAGTAATAACTATTTTTGTAGGTATTAATATGTGATATAGAGGTAAAGAAATTGAAACCATTTACCATCCATTTTACCAGTGTCATGAAGTACCATATGTGACGAGAAAATAACCTCAGAATGGCCTGGATAAGTAAAAGCGTTTTAAAGTTATCACCACATAAAGTGACACATACCAGATTTGCAAAACCCTTAAGGGGTTAAGTAATGTCATAGTCAGACCCTTATTTCTGATATTTAAGGACTCTATACTGACAGGGAGTGTTCCAGGATTGGCACATAGCAAATGTAGTGCCAAAATTCTAAATGGGTCGAAAAACAGAGCCCAGAAACTATAGGCCGGTAAGTTTAACATCTGTTGTGGGTAAACAGTTTGAAGGATTTCTAAGAGATGCTATCGTGGAGTACCTCAAGGAAAATAAGCAAATAACATCACATCAGCATGGCTTTATGAGGGATCGGTCATGTCAAACTAATCAGTTTCTATGAGGAGGTAAGTTCTAGACTTGACAGTGGCGAATAAATGGTTGTTGTATATCTGGAGTTCTCCAAAGTATTTGACACTGTACCGCATAAAAGGTTAGTATATAAAATGAGAATGCTTGACCTGGGAGAAAATGTCTGTATGTGGGTAAGTAACTGGCTCAGTGATAGAAAACAGAGGGTGGTTATTAACGGTATACAATCACATTGGGTCACTGTCACTAGTGGGGTACCTCAGGGGTCAGAATTGGGCCTTTTCTCTTCAATATATTTATTACTGATCTTGCAGAAGGCTTGCACAGTAAAATATTAATTTTTGCACTAAACTGTGAAAAGTAATTGACACGGAAGAAGACAGTATACTGCTACAGATGGATCTGGATAGATTGGAGGCTTAGGCACATTTGTGGCAGATGAGGTTTAACACTAGTGATGGACAAACATTGTCTGGGACGATTCACAAACGCGAATGCGTGAACGCAATCAAATGTTCGTGAATTGCAAGTTCATTGCAGGCCCCATTCACTTTAATGACAGGTGAACCTGAAAAATCTTCAGCTCATATTTACAGCCACCAAATACTTAGTAGAAGTGTACAAATAGTCGGGGACATTTTTATGTGTCTTAAAGGGAAATTCTCTTAAATGTGCCCTGTTGAAGCTTAATTTTTTTTTATTTTAGACCACGGGAGTATGGGCCTTAAAATTTTTACTTTAGGCCACTGGACTATAGGCCCCAAACATTAGGCATTCACCGGACAGAAAAGATCAAGTGATTATGTGGCCGGAGTTATATTACACGGTTCAATGGATATCAATTTTACTACAGGCCAGTACAAATACAGGTCAAATACTTATGTTTAAAAGAACTAAAAATATAAAATTGGATTAAAAACATGGCTAATGAAATCCCCCCCTCTTCAAAAAAACCCTAATGATAATAGTTGATACAGGTGTTGAATTCCTCAGAGGCCGCAACAATTATTCATTCAGCATACATAAAATAACAAGTAAGTATGTATCTGGAGGTAGATTACACAGTCATTGGATATCAATTTTCCAGCAGGCCAGTATACTACAGGCCCCAAAAATTATGCATTTAGCGTACATAAAATAACAAGTAAGTAAGTGGCTAAAGGTAAATTACACGGTTATTGGATATCGATTTTCCAGCAGGCCAGTGTACTACAGGCCCCAAAAATTATGCATTCAGTGTACATAAAAGAACAAGTAAGTATATGGCTGGAGGTCTATTAGAAGGTTAATGAATATCAATTTTACTGAAGGCCAGTACAAATACATATGTTTAAAAGAACTAAAAATATAAAATTGGATTAAAAACATGGCTAACGAAAAAAAAACCCTCTTGAAAAAACCCCTAATGATAGTTGAAATTCGATAACAAGTGGTCATCATAGGTGTTGAATTCCTCCGAGGCTGCAACAAAAATTATGCATTCAGCGTACATAAAAGAACAAGTAAGTATGTGGCTGGAGGTAGATTACACGGTCATTGGATATAAATTTTTCAGCAGGCCAGTGTACTACAGGCCCCAAAAATTATGCATTCAACATACATAAAAGATCAAGTAAATAAGTGGCTGAAGGTAGATTACACAGTCACTGGATATCAATTTTCCAGCAGGCCAGTGTACTACAGGCCCCAAAAATTATGCATTCAGCGTATATATTAATGAACAAGTAAGTATGTGGCTGGAGGTCTATTAGACGGTCAATGAATATCAATTTTACTGAAGGCCCGTACAAATACAGGCCAAATACATATGTTCAAAAGAACTAAAAATATAAAATTGGATTAATGAAATACCCCCTCTTAAAAAAAAAACTAATGATAATAGTTGAAAAACATGGTCGTCACAGGTGTTGAATTTCTCAGAGTCCCAAAACATTAGGCATTCAATGGACAGAAAAGGCCTTTTATGCAGCTGTATTTACCCAAGAAAGGGACCAATATTTGTTCTGGGTAATGGCAGATATTTGTGTGTTGGCATGAGGAAATTCAATTAAATGTGGTTGTCACAGGTGTTGAATTCCTCCGGGATCCATGTCTCATTCATTTATAGAAATGTGAGGTAGTCCACACTGTCGTGACCTAGGCGAGTGCGATTATCGTTCACGATCCCCCCTGCTGTGCTGAACGTCCTTTTGGACAGGACACTGGACGAGGGGCAAGCCAACAGTTCCATGGCAAATTGTGCCAGCTCTGGCCACAGGTCAAGCCTGCACACCCAGTAGTCCATGGGTTCCTTGCTTCTTAGAGCGTCCACATCGGCCGTTAACCCGATGTAGTTGGACACCTGTAGGTCTAGGCGTTCTGTGAGGCTGGAACTGGAGGGCGGCTGTCGGGATGGCTGCAAGAATGATCTCATATCCGAAGTGACCAACACATCTTCAAACCGCCCTCTTCTTGCATGCGCTGTTGGATTGTTACCAGCAACTGTATCTCTATGAGTGAAAATTCCTCTGCCAGCGTGCACAAAAGCAGAATGCAGCATTTTTCTAAGCAAGGCTGGTAACATGTCCTCCATTTTGTGTTTGTACCGGAGGTCTAAGTACTGGTCCTTGCCCTTTATGTTTCTTATACGGGAGTCCCTCTTCAAACACTGGAGCATGAAGGCCCCATTTGCACTAAATTGGAAGCGGTGGAGTAGGCTAGCTCCTGCTCACCGTCCAGGATAATGTCGTCCTCGGTCTCCTTATTTATTTAATCTGAAGGCCTCTGATTCCGCCAGTTTATATGTCAGTAGTTGGCGGGCTAGCAGTTCCAACAAGCCAGTGGTCAGCCGTTGGGCAAGAGGGTTATTCCTGCGTCTTTTTTCGCTCGAACATTTTAGCCACGAAAGCCTGCTTTTTGCCAGATGAATGCGACGATGGCACGGTGGAAGGTAAAGTGGAGGAAAAATGGGAGGACAGAGGAGAAGGGGAAGGAGAAGAGGCAGGACGTGGAGCACCAGGTGTGTGTTTTTGTGGGTTCTGGAGGTGTTGCTCCCACTGGGCTCGGTGATGGGAGGCCAGGTGCCTTAAGACAATAATCCCTAAGTGAGTGTAGGGCTTGCCGCGACTTATGTGTTTACAGCACAGGCTGCAGATGGCAACACTATTGTCAGCAGTGGACATATTAAATAAAGCCCACAATGCGGAGCCATGGTCAGGACTCGGAGTCCTAGGAGAGCCAGATGTGACCGTGCATGGTGGATGGCTCGTTCCACAAACAATAACAGTCTGCTTTTTGCCTCCTGTACACTCTAAGTTCTGCCTGCTTCTTCTCCTTCTCCTCCCTATCTGCTGCTCCGTCTCACCCTCTGAACTCCCCTCCTCTTCCTCTCTTGTAGGCACCCATGTGACGTTCATCGACACGTCATCATCACCCCCTTCACCACCACTGACATTAGAGATCTCGGAGTAGGCAGCAACAGCGGGGACCACCCTCCCTGGGCTGATCTGGGTACTGTCGTAAGACTGCTAGATGGCGACCGTTGATACCTCCTCTTCCTAATCCGATGCCAAGAATGGCCGCGCATCGGTAATGTCTTGTAATGGATGGGAAAATAATTTCTCTGACTCGAGCGGAGGGGATATGGAGGTGGTGGTGTCTTTGGGGATGCACACAGCAGAGAGTGACGAGGGTGCAGATAAAGAGGATGAGGAGGGTGCAGAAGTGCAAGGCTAAGTGAGCCACTCAACCAAGTCTGGTGCGTCCTTTGATGTAATCGCGCGCACCTTCTGCAACTTCCCACTTAAGCTCCAGCCTGGTGCGCCTGCCCGACCCCTATCACCCCTGCAGCATTTTCAAAATTACCCTGTGATAAAGTCCCTATAGAAGAGCATTATTTAACGCAGCAAAACCGCAAACAAATGCTGCACTGCCTAAATGCAGTATATAGAAAGTATATTATTGATATATAACACCCCTGCTTTAATCAGTTATTTTTTTTTGGGGGGGGGGGGCAATTGGTATATCACACTAGCAAAACTGCAAACAAATGCTGCACTGCCTAAAAGCACTATATAGAAAGAATATCATTGGTATATCACACCACTGCTTTAGTCATTTTTTGGGGGGGGGGCAACTGGTATATCACAACAGTAGAAATTATTTATTTCAATGGCGTTTGTAACTCTGTGAGCTGAGGTAACGCAGCAAAACCGCAAACAAATGCTGCACTACCCAAATGCACTATATAGAAAGTATATAATTGGTATATAACACCCTTGCTTCAATCATTTTTTTGGGGGGGGGGCAACTGGTATATCACACCAGTAGAAATTATTTGTTCCAATGGCGTTTGTCACAATCTGTAGCTGAGGTAACGCAGCAAAATCACAAACAAATGCTGTACTACCCAAATGCACTATATAGAAAGAATATTATTGGTATACCAAACCCCTGCTTTAATCAGTTTTTTTGGGGGGCAACTGGTTTATCACTCCAGTAGAAATTATTTTTTCCAATAGCGTTTGTGACTACCTGTAGCTGAGGTAACGCAGCAAAACCACAAACAAATGCTGCACTACCCAAATGCACTATATATAATGTATATTATTGGTATATCACACCCCTGTTTTAATCAGTTTTTTTGATGGGCAACTGGTTTATCACACCAGTAGAAATTATTTGTTCCTATGGCGTTTGTCACTATCTATAGCTGGTAACGCAGCAAAACTGCAATCAAATGTTGCACTACTCAAATGCACTATATTCTAGGTATATAATTGGTATATCACACCTCAGCTTCAATCAGTTTTTTTTGGGGGGGGCAACTGGTATATCACACCAGTAGAAATTATTTGTTCCAATGTTGTTTGCCACTCTGTGTAGCTGAGGTAACGCAGCAAAACCACAAGCAAATGCTACACTACTTAAATGCACTATATAGAAAGTATATTATTGTTATATAACACCCTGCTTCAATGAGTTTTTTGGGGGGTCAACTTTTATATCACACCAGTAGAAATTATTTGTTCCAATGTTGTTTGTCACTCTGTGTAGCTGAGGTAACGCAGCAAAACCACAAGCAAATGCTGCACTACTTAAATGCACTATATAGAAAGTATATAATTGTTATATAACACCCCATCTTCAATGAGTTTTTTGGGGGGTCAACTTTTATATCACACCAGTAGAAATTATTTGTTCCAATATCGTTTGTCACTATCTGTAGCTGAGGTAAGGCAGCAAAACTGCAATCAAATGCTACACTACCCGAATGCACGATATAGAAAGAATATTATTGGTATATAACACCCCTGCTTCAATCAGTTTTTTGGGGGTCAACTTTTATATCACACCAGTAGAAATTATTTGTTTCAATAGCGTTTGTCACTCTGTGAGCTGAGGTAACGCAGCAAAACCGCAAATTTATGCTACACTACCCAAAAGCACTATATAGAAAGAATATCATTGGTATAACACACACCTGCTTTAATCAGTTTTTTGGGGGGGAAACTGGTTTATCACACCAGTAGAAATTATTTTTTCCAATGGCGTTTATGACTACCTGTAGCTGAGGTCACGCAGCAAAACCGCAAACAAATGCTGCACTACCCAAATGCACTATATATAAAGTATATAATTGGTATATAACATCCCTTCTTCCATTACTTTTTTGGGTGGGCAACTGGTATATCACACCAGTAGAAATTATTTGTTCCAATGGCGTTTGTCACTCTGTGAGCTGAGGTAATGCAGCTAAACCGCAAACAAATGCTGCACTACCTAAATGCACTATATAGAAAGTATAGAATTGGTATATATCACCCCTGCTTCAATTAGTTTTTTGGGGGGCCACTGGTATATCACACCAGTAGAAATTATTTTTGCCATTGGTGTTTGTCACTATCTGTAGCTGAGGTAATGCAGCTAAACCGCAAACAAATGCTGCACTACCGAAATGCAGTATATAGAAAGTATATTATTGGTACATAACACCCCTGCTTCAATCAGTTTTTTGGGGGGTCAAATTTTATATCACACCAGTAGAAATTATTTGTTCCAATAGCGTTTGTCACTGTGTAGCTGAGGTAATGCAGCAAAACAGCAAACAAATGCTACACTACCCAAAAGCACTATACAGAAAGAATATTATTGGTATATCACACACCTGCTTTAAATAGTTTTTTTTGGGGGGCAACTGGTTTATCACACCAGTAGAAATTATTTTTTCCAATGGTGTTTGTCACTATCTGTAGCTGTTAAAGCAGCAAAACTGCAAACAAATGCTGCACTACCCAAATGCACTTTAAATAAAGTATATAATTGGTATATAACACCCCTGCTTCAATCACTTTTTGGGGGGGGGGGGCAACTGGTTCAGTAAATCCTACCAGTAGAAATTATTTGGACCAATGGTGTTTGTCACTATCTGTAGCTGAGGTAACGCATTTAAACCGCAAACCAAGGCTGCACTACCCAAATGCACTATATAGAAAGTATAAAATTGGTATATAACACCCCTGCTTCAATCACTTTTTTAGGGGTGCAACTGGTTCAGTAAATCACACCAGTAGAAATTATTTGTTCCAATGGCGTTTGTGACTACCTGTAGCTGAGGTAACGCAGCAAAACTGCAATCAAATGCTGCACTACCCAAATGCACTATATAGAAAGTATGCAATTGATATATAACACCCCTGCTTCAATCAGTTTTTTTGGGGGGGCAACTGGTATATCACACCAGTAGAAATTATCTGTTCCAATGGTTTTTGTCACTCTGTGTAGTTGAGGTAACGCAGCAAAAGCACAAACAAATGCTGCACTATCCAAATGCACTATATAAAAAGTATATAATTGGTATTTAACACCCTTGCTTCAAACAGTTTTTTCAGGGAACTGGTATATCACACCAGTAGAAATTATTTGTTCCAATGGCGTTTGTCACTCTGTGAGCTGAGGTAACGCAGCAAAACCACAAACAAATGCTGCACTACTTAAATGCACTATATAGAAAGTATATTATTGGTATATCACACCCCTGCTTTAATTAGTTTTTTGGGTGGGGGCAACTGGTATATCACACCAGTAGAAATTATTTGTTCCAATGTTGTTTGTCACTATCTGTAGCTGATGTAACGCAGAAAAACCGCAAACAAATGCTGCACTACCTAAATGCACTATATAGAAAGTATATAATTGGTATATATAACACCCCTGCCTCAATCAGTTTTTTTGAGGGGGCAACTGGTATATCACACCAGTAGAAATTATTTGTTCCAATTGCATTTGTCACTCTGTGTAGCTGAGGTAATGCAGCAAAACCACAAACAAATGCTGCACTACCTAAATGCACTATATAGAAAGTATATAATTGGTATATATAACACCCCTGCATTATCAGTTTTTTTGGGGGGGCAACTGGTATATCACACCAGTAGAAATTATTTGTTCCAATTGCATTTGTCACTCTGTGTAGCTGAGGTAATGCAGCAAAACCACAAACAAATGCTGGACTACTTAATGGATAACTGTCATATTTAGACCCTAATTTCAATTTTCACATATGTAGTTACTAATAACATGATATTCCAGAATCATTTACTATTAGACTGACTTACCCCATATTTAATAAGAATTATCCCTTAGCAACCAGTCTGCATAAAACTGCAATTTCACTATTCAGTTAAGATGGCCGCCACTGCCCTCACCCTGAGGCTAATCCTGCCTGCCCTCACTAGCCAGTAACAATAGCCCCCCAAAAGTGTCAGTAACCAAAGCCCTCCCCCTAAAGGGTTAATCTCCTGCAGCACAAATTGGTCCTCTTACCACATGTTGCTTTCATTTATACACTGAGCAGATGGCAGATCTCCCTTCTCTGGTCTGCGCTGCACCAACTCTGCATTCTCTAGCTCTGCTGAGTGAGGGAGCATCTGCCAAGCGCAGGGACAGGGAGAAGTGCACACAGCCCAGGCACTGTTATCAGCTGCTGGGGAGGACCTGGCTTTAATCATTTACTTACAGTCCCTGGCTGTCAGGAATGTGACCTTGCAGGCTGCGTGCTCCGTCCTTCAACAGATAGACGGACCTGCATAGCAACCCTATTTTAAGCACAGGTAAAAGTAGGCAGTACAGGGAACAAAAATGTGGAATTAAGGGGTAATTGAATACACAGTGAAAAGTTGAAATAGGGCCACCAAGGCCCACCAAGGAATAACCACAAACCAATACTCCCCCCAAAAAATATACGACAGTTATCCTTTAAATGCACTATATAGAAAGTATATAATTGGTATATAACACCCCTGCTTCAATCATTTTTTTGGGGGGGCAACTGGCATATCACACCAGTAGAAATTATTTGTTCCAATGTCGTTTATCACTATTTGTAGCTGAGGTAACGCAGCAAAACCGCAAACAAATGCTGCACTACCCAAATGCACTATATATAAAGTATATAATTGGTATAAAACATCCCTTCTTCAATTTTTTTTTTTTTTTTTTGGGGGGGGGGAGGGGGGCAATCTGGTATATCACACCAGTAGAAATTATTTTTTCCAATAGAGTTTGTCACTATCTGTTGCTGAGGTAACGCAGCAAAACCATAAACCGATGATGCACTACCCAAATTCACTATATAGAAAGTATTTAATTGGTATATAACACCCCTGCTTCAATCATTTTTTTTGGGGGGCAACTGGTATATCACACCAGTAGAAATTATTTGTTCCAATAGCGTTTTTCACTCTGTAAGCTGAGATAACGCAGCAAAACCGCAAACAAATGCTGCACTACCCAAAAGCACTATATAGAAAGAATATTATTGGTATATCACACCCCTGCATTATCAGTTTTTTTTGGGGGGGGCAACTGGTATATCACACCAGTAGAAATTTTTTGTTCCAATGGTGTTTGTCACTCTGTGTAGCTGATGTAACACAGCAAAACCGCAAACAAATGTTGCACTACCTAAATGCAGTATATAGAAAGTATAGAATTGGTATAAACCACCCCTGCTCCAATCACTTTTTTGGGGGGTTAACTTGGTAACGCAGAAAAACCGCAAACAAATGGTGCACTGCCTAAATGCACTTTATCGAAAGAATATTATTGGTATATAACACCCTTGCTTCAATCAGTATTTTTGGGGGGCATCTGTTATATCACACTAGATGAAATTATTTGTTCCAATAGAGTTTGGCACTCTGTGTAGCTGCAGTATCGCAGCAGAACCGCACACAACTGCTGCACAATACAAATGCACTATAATATACTTTCTATGTTAGAAAGTATAATATTCAATCAGGTCCATACATATTGGGACATCGACACAATTCTAACTCTTTTTCTCTATACACCACCACAATGGATTTGAAATGCAACGAACAAGATGTGCTTTAACTGCAAACTGTCAGCTTTAATTTGAGGGTATTTACATTCAAATCAGGTGAACGGTGAAGGAATTACAACAGTTTGCATATTTGCCTCCCACTTGTTAAGTGACCAAAAGTAATGGGACAATTTGCTTCTCAGCTGTTCCATGGCCAGGTGTGTGTTATTCCCTCATTATCCCAATTACAATGAGCAGATAAAAGGTCCAGAGCTAATTTCAAGTGTGCTATTTGCATTTGGAATCTGTTGCTGTCATTTCTCAAGATGAGATCCAAAGAGCTCTCACTATCAGGGAAGCAAGCCATCATTAGGCTGAAAAAAAAAAAAACAAACCCATCAGAGAGATAGCAAAAGCATTAGGCGTGGCCAAAACAACTGTTTGGAACATTCCTAAAGAGAAGGAAGGCATTGGTGAGCTCACCAACACCAAAAGACCTGGAAGACCACGGAAAACAACTGTGGTGGATGACCGAAGAATACTTTCCCTGGTGCAGAAAACACCCTTCACAACAGTTGGCCAGATCAAGAACACTCTCCAGGAGGTAGGGGTATGTGTGTCAAAGTCAACAATCAAGAGAAGACTTCACCAGAGTGAATACAGAGGGTTTGCCACAAGATGTAAACCATTGGTAAGCCTCAAAAACAGGCAGGCCAGATTAGAGTTTGCCAAATGACATTTAAAAAAGCCTTCACAGTTCTGGAACATCCTATGGACAGATAAGAACAAGATCAACTTGTACCAGAGTGATGGGAAGAGAAGAGTATGGAGAAGGAAAGGAACTGCTCATGATCCTAAGCATACCACCTCATCAGTGAAGCATGATGGTGGTAGTGTCATGGCGTGGGCATGTATGGCTGCCAATGGAACTGGTTCTCTTGTATTTATTGATGATGTGACTGCTGACAAAAGCAACAGGATGAATTCTAAAGTGTTTCAGGCAATATTATCTGCTCATATTCAGCCAAATGCTTCAGAACTCATTGAACGGCGCTTCACAGTGCAGATGGACAATGACCCAAAGCATACTGCAAAAGATACCAAAGAGTTTTTTTAAGGCAAAGAAGTGGAATGTTATGCAATGGCCAATTCAATCACCTGACCTGAATCCGATTGAGCATGCATTTCACTTGCTGAAAACAAAACTGAAGGGCAAATGCACCAAGAACAAGCAGAAACTGAAGACAGTTGAAGTAGAGGCCTGGCAGAGCATCACCAAGAATGAAACCCAGCATCTGGTGATGTCTATGCATTCCAGACTTCGGGCTGTAATTGACTGCAACCAAGTATTAAAAAGTGAAAGTTTGATTTATGATTATGTCCTATTACTTTTGGTTCCTTAATAAGTGGGAGGCACATATGCAAACTGTTGTAATTCCTACACCGATCACCAGATTTGGATGTAAATACCCTCAATTGACAGTCTGCAGTTAAAGCACATCTTGTTTGTTTAATTTGTAATCCATTGTGGTGGTATATAGAGCCAAAAATTTTAGAATTGTGTCGATGTCCTAATGTTTATGGACCTGACGAAGTATATTACACCCCTCAGTAAGTCACACCTATCGATAACAGACCTATACCAGTCCTTAACCCCTTAAGAACAGGGCAATATTTTACCTTAAGGACCAGGCCATTTTCTTCACTTTATGTGGTGATAACTTTAAAACGCTTTGACTTATCCAGGCAATTCTGAAATTGTGTTTTCATCACATATTGTACTTCATGACACTGGTAAAATGAAGTAAAAAAAACAAACATTTTTTTTATAAAAAAATACCAAATTTACCAACAATTTAGAAAAATTAGCAAATTTTTAAGTTTTAATTTCTCTACTTCTATAATAAATACTAATACCTACAAAAATAGTTATTATTTTACATTCCCCATATGTCTACTTCATGATTGGATCATTTTGGGAATGACATTTTATTTTTTGGGGATGTTACAAGGCTTAGAAGTTTGGAAGCAAACCTTAAAATTTTTCAGAAATTTTCAAAAACCCACTTTTTAAGGACCAGTTCAGGTCTGAAGTCACATTGTGAGGCTTACATAATAGAAACCACCCAAAAATGACCACATTTTATAAACTACACCCCTCAAGGTATTCAAAACTGATTTTACAAGCTTTGTTAACCCTTTAGGTGTTCCACAAGAATTAATGGAAAATAGAGATACAATTTCAAAATTTCACTTTTTTGGCAGATTTTCTATTTTAATATTTTGTTTTCCAGTTACAAAGCAATGGTTAACAGCCAAACAAAACTCAATATTTATGGACCTGATTCTGTAGTTTACAGAAACACCCATATATGGTCATAAACTGCTGTACGGGCACACGGCAGGGCACAGAAGGAATGGAATGCTATACGGTTTTTGGAAGGCAGATTTTGCTGGACTGGTTTTTTGACACCATGTCCCATTTGAAGCCCCCCTGATGCACTCCTAGAGTAGAAACTACAAAAAAAGCGACCCCATTTTATAAACTACACCCCTCAAGGTATTCAAAACTGATTTTAAAAACGTCGTTAACCCTTTAGGTGTTCCACAAGAATTAATAGAAAATAGAGATACAATTTCAAAATTTTATATTTTTGGCAGATTTCGATTTTAATATTTTGTTTTCCAGTTACAAAGCAATGGTTAACAGCCAAACAAAACTCAATATTTATGAACCTGATTCTGTAGTTTACAGAAACACCCCAAATGTGGTCGTAAACTGCTGTACGGGCACACGGCAGGGCACAGAAGGAAAGGAATGCCATATGGTTTTTGGAAGGCAGATTTTGCTAGACTGGTTTTTTGACACCATGTCCCATTTGAAGCCCCCCTGATGCACCCCTAGAGTAGAAACTCCAAAAAAGTAAGCCCAATTTAGAAACTACTGGGTGGCAGTTTTGTTGGTACTTGTTTAGGGTATATATGATTTTTGGTTGCTCTATATTACACTATATTATATTGAGGCAAGGTAACAAGAAATGTTTTTGGCACCATTTTTTTGTTTTGCTATTTAAACAATTCACCTGACAGGTTAGATCATGTGGTATTTTTATAGAGCAGGTTGTCACAGACGCGGCGATACCTAATATGTATACTATTTTTTTTTATTTATGTAAGTTTTACAGAATGATTTCATTTTTTTAAACATAAAAAATCATGTTTTAGTGTCTCCATAGTCTGAGAGCCATAGTTTTTTCATTTTTTGGGTGATTATCTTTGTGATGGTATGATTTTTAGCGGAATGAGATGACGGTTTGATTGGCACTATTTTGGTGTGCGTATGACTTTTTGATCGCTTGCTATTACACTTTTTGTGATGTAAGGTGACAAAAAATGGCTTTTTTTACACCGTTTTTATTTTTTACGGTGTTCACCTGAGGGGTTAGGTCATGTGATATTTGTATAGAGCATGTTATTACGGACGCGGCGATACCTAATATGTATACTATTTTTTTTATTTATGTAAGTTTTACACAATGAATTCATTTTTTAAACAAAAAAATCATGTTTTAGAGTTTCCATAGTCTGAGAGCCATAGTTTTTCAAGTTTTTGGTCAATTACTGTATTTTTTGCCCTATAAGTTGCACTTTTTCCCCCATTTTGCTAAACTGTCAATGATACGCAACGCTACGCCGCGATTGTGTATCAGCCGAGAGGGAGGAGGGCTGGGGGCCGGCATCTGGTTTTATAATGACAGCGGGGCTTGTTCAGTGACTGTATTCTACTACACGGGCCCCGCTTACTGTTTATACCGTAATCTTATCTATAATTGTGGGCATTGTTAATATATAGAAATTCAGGGTAATCAGCGCCTGTATTACTTACAACAAGCTCTCGGTAGCAGAGAGGAGGGAAGAGGCAGGCCGGGAGGACGAGCGCTGGCAGCATGAGTTAATACTTCACGCGCCTGCACCGCCCACTTTATGAATGAAGCAGGTGGAGCAGGCGCGTGACGTAGTGACTCACGCTGCCAGCGACCGTCTCCCCGGCCTGCCTCCTCCCTCCTCTCTGCTACCGAGCGCTTGTTGTAAGTAATACAGGCGCTGATTACCCTGAATTTCTATATATTAACAATGCCCACAATTATAGACAAGATTACGGTATATATAGTGAGCGGGGCCCGTGTAGTAGAATACAGTCACTGCACGGGCCACGCTGTCATTATAAAACCAGATGCGACCCCCACCCCCTGTATTGGGGGTCATTCACACTACAGGGACACTGTTATGGGGGGATCTGTGGATGACACATATATGTGTCATCCACAGATCCCCCATAACAGTGTCATCCACAGATCCCCATAACAGTGCCATCCAGAGACCCCAATAAGAGCCATCCAGAGATCCCCATAACAGTGTCACCCACAGATCCCCCATAACAATGTCACCCACAGATCCCCATAACAGTGTCACCCACAGATCTCCATAACAGTGTCACCCACAGATCCCCCATAACAGTGTCACCCACAGATCCCCCATAATAGTGTCATCCACAGATCCCCCATAATAGTGTCATCCACAGACCACCATTAGTTCAAAACCCACCAAAAGCACACCTTTTTGTTCAAATTCTTTTTTTTCTTATTTTCCTCCTCAAAAACCTAGGTGCGTCTTATGGGCAGGTATGTCTTATAGGGCAAAAAATACGGTATCTTTGGTAGGGTATGATTTTTGCAGGATGAGATGACGGTTTTATTGGCACTATTTTGGGGTGCGTATGACTTTTTGATCACTTGCTATTACACTTTTTGTGATGTAAGGTGACAAAAAATTGCTTTTTTTACACCTTTTTTTGTCTTTTTGTTTACGCTATTCACCTGAGGGGTTAGGTCTAGGGATGAGCGAACTCGAACTGTATAGTTCGGGTTCGTACCGAATTTTGGGGTGTCCGTGACACGGACCAGAACCCGGACATTTTCGTAAAAGTCCGGGTTCGGGTTCGGTGTTCGTCGCTTTCTTGGCGCTTTTGTGACGCTTTCTTGGCGCTTTTTGAAAGGCTGCAAAGCAGCCAATCAACAAGCGTCATACTACTTGCCCCAAGAGGCCGTCACAGCCATGCCTACTATTGGCATGGCTGTGATTGGCCAGAGCACCATGTGACCCAGCCTCTATTTAAGCTGGAGTCACATAGCGCCGCTCGTCACTCTGCTCTGATTAGCGTAGGGAGAGGTTGCGGATGCGACAGTAGGGCGAGATTAGGCAGATTAACTCCTCCAAAGGACTTCACTTGATTAATCGATCGATCTGCAGCTGTGCATCATTGAGCTGCTGAAATTCAAATGCTCACTCACTGTTTTTAGGCTGCCCAGACCGTTTGTCAGTCACTTTTTTCTGGGGTGATCGGCGGCCATTTTGTGTCTTGTGCGGTGCTGCGACCAAGTGCATCCAAGCTGCGACCAAGTGCATTTAACCCTCAATGGTGTGGTTGTTTTTTGGCTAAAGCCTACATCAGGGTGAAGCTGTCACACCAAGTGCATTTAACCAGCAATAGTCTGTTCATTTTTTGGCCATATACTAAATCAGGGGCAAGCTGCGCCTGTCACCAAGTGCATTTAACCCTCAATGGTGTGGTTGTTTTTTGGCTAAAGCCTACATCAGGGTGAAGCTGTCACACCAAGTGCATTTAACCAGCAATAGTCTGTTTATTTTTTGGCCATATACTACATCAGGGGCAAGCTGCGCCCGTCACCAAGTGCATTTAACCCTCAGTAGTGTGGTTCGTCAAGCTGTGACACCAAGTGCATTTAACCAGCAATAGTCTGTTCATTTTTTGGCCATATACTACATCAGGGGCAAGCTGCGCCCGTCACCAAGTGCATTTAACCCTCAGTAGTGTGGTTGGTCAAGCTATCACACCAAGTGCATTTAACCAGCAATAGTCTGTTCATTTTTTGGCCATATACTAAATCAGGGGCAAGCTGCGCCCGTCACCAAGTGCATTTAACCAGCAATAGTCTGTTCATTTTTTGGCCATATACTACATCAGGGGCAAGCTGCGCCCGTCACCAAGTGCATTTAACCCTCAGTAGTGTGGTTGGTCAAGCTGTGACACCAAGTGCATTTAACCAGCAATAGTCTGTTCATTTTTTGGCCATATACTACATCAGGGGCAAGCTGCGCCCGTCAGCAAGTGCATTTAACCAGCAATAGTGTGGTTATTTTTTGGCCATATCCCAGTCTAATTCTGTCACTAAATCCATACCGGTCACCCAGCGCCTAAATACTAGGCCTCAAATTTATATCCCGCTAAATCTCTCGTTACCGCTGTCCTGTTGTGGCTGGGAAAGTTATTTAGTGTCCGTCAAAGCACATTTTTTGTTCTGGGTTGAAGTACAATTCCCAATTTAGCAATTTCATAATTTAGTGGTTCCTGCTATATCAGAGCTATTTGAAATCTATCCCTAAAAGGGTATATAATATTCAAGGTGCACATAGGGTCATTCAGAATAACTTCACACACACGCTACTGTGCATTTCCAAGTCTAATTCTGTCACTAAATCCATACCGGTCACCCAGCGCCTAAATACTAGGCCTCAAATTTATATCCCGCTAAATCTCTCGTTACCGCTGTCCTGTTGTGGCTGGGAAAGTTATTTAGTGTCCGTCAAAGCACATTTTTTGTTCTGGGTTGAAATACAATTCCCAATTTAGCAATTTCATAATTTAGTGGTTTCTGCTATATCAGAGCTATTTGAAATCTATCCCTAAAAGGGTATATAATATTCAAGGTGCACATAGGGTCATTCAGAATAACTTCACACACACGCTACTGTGCATTTCCAAGTCTAATTCTGTCACTAAATCCATACCGGTCACCCAGCGCCTAAATACTAGGCCTCAAATTTATATCCCGCTAAATCTCTCGTTACCGCTGTCCTGTTGTGGCTGGGAAAGTTATTTAGTGTTCGTCAAAGCACATTTTTTGTTCTGGGTTGAAGTACAATTCCCAATTTAGCAATTTCATAATTTAGTGGTTCCTGCTATATCAGAGCTATTTGAAATCTATCCCTAAAAGGGTATATAATATTCAAGGTGCACATAGGGTCATTCAGAATAACTTCACACACACGCTACTGTGCATTTCCAAGTCTAATTCTGTCGCTAAATCCATACCGGTCACCCAGCGCCTAAATACTAGGCCTCAAATTTATATCCCGCTAAATCTCTCGTTACCGCTGTCCTGTTGTGGCTGGGAAAGTTATTTAGTGTCCGTCAAAGCACATTTTTTGTTCTGGGTTGAAGTACAATTCCCAATTTAGCAATTTCATAATTTAGTGGTTCCTGCTATATCAGAGCTATTTGAAATCTATCCCTAAAAGGGTATATAATATTCAAGGTGCACATAGGGTCATTCAGAATAACTTCACACACACGCTACTGTGCATTTCCAAGTCTAATTCTGTCGCTAAATTTATACCGGTCACCCAGCGCCTAAATACTAGGCCTCAAATTTATATCCCGCTAAATCTCTCGTTACCGCTGTACTGTTGTGGCTGGGAAAGTTATTTAGTGTCCGTCAAAGCACATTTTTTGTTCTGGGTTGAAGTACAATTCCCAATTTAGCAATTTCATAATTTAGTGGTTCCTGCTATATCAGAGCTATTTGAAATCTATCCCTAAAAGGGTATATAATATTCAAGGTGCACATAGGGTCATTCAGAATAACTTCACACACACGCTACTGTGCATTTCCAAGTCTAATTCTGTCGCTAAATCCATACCGGTCACCCAGCGCCTAAATACTAGGCCTCAAATTTATATCCCGCTAAATCTCTCGTTACTGCTGTACTGTTGTGGCTGGGAAAGTTATTTAGTGTCCGTCAAAGCACATTTTTTGTTCTGGGTTGAAGTACAATTCCCAATTTAGCAATTTCATAATTTAGTGTTTCCTGCTATATCAGAGCTATTTGAAATCTATCCCTAAAAGGGTATATAATATTCAAGGTGCACATAGGGTCATTCAGAATAACTTCACACACACGCTACTGTGCATTTCCAAGTCTAATTCTGTTAGTAAATCCATACCGGTCACCCAGCGCCTAAATACTAGGCCTCAAATTTATATCCCGCTGAATTTGAATACAATACATTGGGCCAAATAATATTTTTGTTGTTGTGGTGAACCATAACAATGAGAAAAACATCTAGTAAGGGACGCGGACGTGGACATGGTCGTGGTGGTGTTAGTGGACCCTCTGGTGCTGGGAGAGGACGTGGCCGTTCTGCCACATCCACACGTCCTAGTGTACCAACTACCTCAGGTCCCAGTAGCCGCCAGAATTTACAGCGATATATGGTGGGGCCCAATGCCGTTCTAAGGATGGTAAGGCCTGAGCAGGTACAGGCATTAGTCAATTGGGTGGCCGACAGTGGATCCAGCACGTTCACATTATCTCCCACCCAGTCTTCTGCAGAAAGCGCACAGATGGCGCCTGAAAACCAACCCCATCAGTCTGTCACATCACCCCCATGCATACCAGGGAAACTGTCTCTGCCTCAAGTTATGCAGCAGTCTCTTATGCTGTTTGAAGACTCCGCTGGCAGGGTTTCCCAAGGGCATCCACCTAGCCCTTCCCCAGCGGTGAAAGACATAGAATGCACTGACGCACAACCACTTATGTTTCCTGATGATGAGGACATGGGAATACCACCTCAGCATGTCTCTGATGATGACGAAACACAGGTGCCAACTGCTGCGTCTTTCTGCAGTGTGCAGACTGAACAGGAGGTCAGGGATCAAGACTGGGTGGAAGACGATGCAGGGGATGATGAGGTCCTAGACCCCACATGGAATGAAGGTCGTGCCACTGACTTTCACAGTTCGGAGGAAGAGGCTGTGGTGAGACCGAGCCAACAGCGTAGCAAAAGAGGGAGCAGTGGGCAAAAGCAGAACACCCGCCGCCAAGAGACTCCGCCTGCTACTGCCCGCCGCCATCTGGGACCGAGCACCCCAAAGGCAGCTTCAAGGAGTTCCCTGGCATGGCACTTCTTCAAACAATGTGCTGACGACAAGACCCGAGTGGTTTGCACGCTGTGCCATCAGAGCCTTAAGCGAGGCATTAACGTTCTGAACCTGAGCACAACCTGCATGACCAGGCACCTGCATGCAAAGCATGAACTGCAGTGGAGTAAACACCTTAAAACCAAGGAAGTCACTCAGGCTCCCCCTGCTACCTCTTCTGCTGCTGCCGCCTCGGCCTCTTCTGCTGCTGCCGCCTCGGCCTCTTCCTCCGCCTCTGGAGGAACGTTGGCACCTGCCGCCCAGCAAACAGGGGATGTACCACCAACACCACCACCACCACCTCCGTCACCAAGCGTCTCAACCATGTCACACGGCAGCGTTCAGCTCTCCATCTCACAAACATTTGAGAGAAAGCGTAAATTCCCACCTAGCCACCCTCGATCCCTGGCCCTGAATGCCAGCATTTCTAAACTACTGGCCTATGAAATGCTGTCATTTAGGCTGGTGGACACAGACAGCTTCAAACAGCTCATGTCGCTTGCTGTCCCACAGTATGTTGTTCCCAGCCGCCACTACTTCTCCAAGAGAGCCGTGCCTTCCCTGCACAACCAAGTATCCGATAAAATCAAGTGTGCACTGCGCAACGCCATCTGTGGCAAGGTCCACCTAACCACAGATACGTGGACCAGTAAGCACGGCCAGGGACGCTATATCTCCCTAACTGCACACTGGGTAAATGTAGTGGCAGCTGGGCCCCAGGCGGAGAGCTGTTTGGCGCACGTCCTTCCGCCGCCAAGGATCGCAGGGCAACATTCTTTGCCTCCTGTTGCCACCTCCTCCTTCTCGGCTTCCTCCTCCTCTTCTTCCACCTGCTCATCCAGTCAGCCACACACCTTCACCACCAACTTCAGCACAGCCCGGGGTAAACGTCAGCAGGCCATTCTGAAACTCATATGTTTGGGGGACAGGCTCCACACCGCACAGGAGTTGTGGCGGGGTATTGAACAACAGACCGACGAGTGGTTGCTGCCGGTGAGCCTCAAGCCCGGCCTGGTGGTGTGTGATAATGTGCGAAATCTCGTTGCAGCTCTGGGACTAGCCAATTTGACGCACATCCCTTGCTTGGCGCATGTGCTGAATTTGGTGGTGCAGAAGTTCATTCACAACTACCCCGACATGTCAGAGCTGCTGCATAAAGTGCGGGCCGTCTGTTCGCGCTTCCGGCGTTCACATCCTGCTGCTGCTCGCCTGTCTGCGCTACAGCGTAACTTCGGCCTTCCCGCTCACCGCCTCATATGCGACGTGCCCACCAGGTGGAACTCCACCTTGCACATGCTGGACAGACTGTGCGAGCAGCAGCAGGCCATAGTGGAGTTTCAGCTGCAGCACGCACGGGTCAGTCGCACTACAGAACAGCACCACTTCACCACCAATGACTGGGCCTCCATGCGAGACCTGTGTGCCCTGTTGCGCTGTTTCGAGTACTCCACCAACATGGCCAGTGGCGATGACACCATTATCAGCGTTACAATACCACTTCTATGTCTCCTTGAGAAAACACTTAGGGCGATGATGGAAGAGGAGGTGGCCCAGGAGGAGGAGGAGGAGGAAGAGGGGTCATTTTTAGCACTTTCAGGCCAGTCTCTTCGAAGTGACTCAGAGGGAGGTTTTTGGCAACAGCAGAGGCCAGGTACAAATGTGGCCAGCCAGGGCCCACTACTGGAGGACGAGGAGGACGAGGATGAGGAGGAGGTGGAGGAGGATGAGGATGAAGCATGGTCACAGCGGGGTGGCACCCAACGCAGCTCGGGTCCATCACTGGTGCGTGGCTGGGGGGAAAGGCAGGACGATGACGATACGCCTCCCACAGAGGACAGCTTGTCCTTACCCCTGGGCAGCCTGGCACACATGAGCGACTACATGCTGCAGTGCCTGCGCAACGACAGCAGAGTTGCCCACATTTTAACCTGTGCGGACTACTGGGTTGCCACCCTGCTGGATCCACGCTACAAAGACAATGTGCCCACCTTACTTCCTGCACTGGAGCGTGATAGGAAGATGCGCGAGTACAAGCGCACGTTGGTAGACGCGCTACTGAGAGCATTCCCAAATGTCACAGGGGAACAAGTGGAAGCCCAAGGCCAAGGCAGAGGAGGAGCAAGAGGTCGCCAAGGCAGCTGTGTCACGGCCAGCTCCTCTGAGGGCAGGGTTAGCATGGCAGAGATGTGGAAAACTTTTGTCAACACGCCACAGCTAACTGCACCACCACCTGATACGCAACGTGTTAGCAGGAGGCAACATTTCACTAACATGGTGGAACAGTACGTGTGCACACCCCTCCACGTACTGACTGATGGTTCGGCCCCATTCAACTTCTGGGTCTCTAAATTGTCCACGTGGCCAGAGCTAGCCTTTTATGCCTTGGAGGTGCTGGCCTGCCCGGCAGCCAGCGTTTTGTCTGAACGTGTATTCAGCACGGCAGGGGGCGTCATTACAGACAAACGCAGCCGCCTGTCTACAGCCAATGTGGACAAGCTGACGTTCATAAAAATGAACCAGGCATGGATCCCACAGGACCTGTCCGTCCCTTGTCCAGATTAGACATTAACTACCTCCCCTTAACCATATATTATTGGACTCCAGGGCACTTCCTCATTCAATCCTATTTTTATTTTCATTTTACCATTATATTGCGAGGCTACCCAAAGTTGAATGAACCTCTCCTCTGTCTGGGTGCCAGGGCCTAAATATATGCCAATGGACTGTTGCAGTGGTGGCTGACGTGAAGCCTCATTCTCTGCTATGACATGCAGACTAATTCTCTGCTGACATGAAGCCAGATTGTCTGTTACGGGACCTCTCTCCTCTGCCTGGGTGCTGGGCCTAAATTTATGAAAATGGACTGTTGCAGTGGTGGGTGACGTGAAGCCTCATTCTCTGCTATGACATGCAGACTGATTCTCTGCTGACATGAAGCCAGATTGTCTGTTACGGGACCTCTCTCCTCTGCCTGGGTGCTGGGCCTAAATATATGCCAATGGACTGTTGCAGTGGTGGCTGACGTGAAGCCTGATTCTCTGCTATGACATGCAGACTGATTCTCTGCTGACATGAAGCCAGATCCTCTGTTACGGGACCTCTCTCCTCTGCCTGGGTGCTGGGCCTAAATTTATGAATATGGACTGTTGCAGTGGTGGGTGACGTGAAGCCTGATTCTCTGCTATGATATGAAGACTGATTCTCTGCTGACATGAAGCCAGATTCTCTGTTACGGGACCTCTCTCCTCTGCCTGGGTGCCGGGGCCTAAATATCTGAGAATGGACTGTTCCAGTGGTGGGTGACGTGAAGCCAGATTCTCTGCTATGGGACCTCTCTCCAATTGATTTTGGTTAATTTTTATTTATTTAATTTTTATTTTAATTCATTTCCCTATCCACATTTGTTTGCAGGGGATTTACCTACATGTTGCTGCCTTTTGCAGCCCTCTAGCCCTTTCCTGGGCTGTTTTACAGCCGTTTTAGTGCCGAAAAGTTCGGGTCCCCATTGACTTCAATGGGGTTCGGGTTCGGGACGAAGTTCGGATCGGGTTCGGATCCCGAACCCGAACATTTCCGGGAAGTTCGGCCGAACTTCTCGAACCCGAACATCCAGGTGTTCGCTCAACTCTAGTTAGGTCATGTGATATTTTTATATAGCATGTTATTACGGATGCAGCGATACCTAATATGTATACTTTTTTTTTCTTTAGGTAAGTTTTACACAATGATTTTTTTTTTTAACAAAAAAAACATTTTTTTGTGTTTCCATAGTCTGAGAGCCATAGTTTTTTCAGTTTTTGGGTGATTATCTTGGGTAGGGTATGATTTTTGTGGGATGAGATGACTGTTTGATTGGCACTATTTTGGGGTGCTTATGACTTTTTGATCACTTGCTATTTTTACACCGTTTTTATATTTTTTTTTTACAGTGTTCATCTGAGGGGTTGGGTCATGTGATATTTTTATAGAGCATGTTATTATGGACGCGGCGATACCTAATATGTATACTTTTTTTATTTATGTAAGTTTTACAAAAAAAATGCTTTTTTAAAACAAAAAAAAAAGATGTTTTAGTGTCTCCATATTCTGAGCCATAGTTTTTTTTGGGGGGGCGATTGTCTTAGGTAGGGGCTCAGTTTTTGCGGGATGAGGTGACGGTGAGATTGGTACTATGTTGGTGGGCATACGCCTTTTTGATCGCTTGCTGTTGAACTTTTTGTTATGTAAGGTGACAAAAAATGGTTTATTTAGCACAGGTTTTATTTTTAATTTTTTTAGGGGTTAGGTCATGTGATATGTTTATAAAGATGGTTGAAACGGACGCGGCGATACCCAATATGTCTATTATATTTTTTCCCTATTTTTACCAATTTTTTTTTACTTTATTTGGGGGAAATTACGTTTTTGTTTTAAAATTTTAATTTTGGGGGGAATATTTTATTTTTTCAACTTTTTTTTTTCATTTTTTTTTTTTGTCCCACTTTGGGACTTCAATTTTTATGGGTCTGATCCCCTTTACAATGCATTCCAATACTTCTTATTGGAATGCATTCGCTGTATGAGTAATACAGTGTGTATTACTCATACAGCTTCCTCCCTGTGAGATCCAGGGGGCTGTATCACACAGGCTCGTCACCGGAAGGCAGCGCCGATGCCTAAGGAAGGCATCGCGCTGCCTTCCATGCCATCGGGTCCCCATTACAGCCGCACGGGGACCCGATGGCACCTCCGACCACCCGCCGCAACTCCCGTAAACGCCGCAAACCGCAGGTTTGTCACAGGACCCCCCGTGCATTGTCCCAGGGTGCCTGCTCAATGATTTGAGCAGGCACCCAGTTCCGATCACCGTCCGCCGTGCGGCGGTGATCGGAAATACACATGACGTACCGGTACATCATGTGTCCTTAAGTACTGGGACATCATGCCGTACCGGTACGTCATATGTCCCCAACAGGTTAAAAAGACCATTGTGGCCCTATTAGCTAGCGTTTGGTGTCCATAACAGTCTGTTCCTGCTCCACACAGCAACTTCTCCCTACACTAGCAAAAGACTGAATGTAAAATGGCGGCCAAATCAAGTTTATTTATAAGGTAGGTGGTATGTCCATGTGCTGAAACATCTAAATTTGCTGTCCTGTACCACCTAATAGATGTGTCATGGGTCAAAGTTCTTCACAATGTAAAAAAATATGGTGCCGGCAGACATCGCCATATGTTCATCTGTTCGGCGAACCGCGAACGACTGCTGGGCGAACCGCAAGGCCATCTCTATTTAAAACTGAAAAAAGAATTGAAAGGGGCACTCTCTACATAAGGGAACACATATGGAAATATTGATTCACCCAGATAATTTATACTATGGTTTTAATATATTGACATAATATACGTTGTACTACTTAATGAATCTAAAATACACTTCTCATTAGAATATGTACACTAAAAGAAATAAAATAAAACCCCTAACAGTGGCAGCAGTCCTTTAAAGAATAGTCCAATTAGCTTGTCCGCTCCTATCGAGCATACATTTCAATACAGTTCCAAAGTGTGCATTCCAGTATTGTTTGTTCCAGTAGGATTATAAAGTTCAATGATTGTAAAGTGCAATATAGATTCAGTCCAGACACTCTGTGTGATGCAGTTCAGTAATATACTTTGTTGCAGTGATCAACTTAAGTAAACAGTCCGGCTACTGAAATATGTAGCGAGTGATACAGCTCAATTTCACAGCTAGTTGGATAACGGCTGCATATAAACCGTCATAGGGTTTGACCAACCTGGCGGCCGTATGGTATGCTGTTTCTCCGGACCCCTCCTATGAAGCAAGTAGCGCGTCTCTTACTAGTCTCCCGATGTGGAGCGTTCTCCACTGTTGTGCACCTCACCACTCATGTGGCGTCCCATGTGGTGTTACGGGCCTCGGCACGGCGTCCCACGTGACCCGGAAGGGGAGTTGGTTACCAATATGCTGGTAGCGCTAGTTGTGGTCAGGGTCATAGTGTCTGGATTTCACTGTAGACATTCACGAGCAGGCCTGTCGTTTTGTATTGCTCATCACAGTCTCTGTGTATGCATTGATGGAATGGCTCACTAGCTGGGACCAGACGCGTTTCAGGGACAACCCCCTTCTTCAGTGGATATCTATTTAAAACTGACAAATGTAAGGTTATGCATATGGGAAGGAACAATGCAAGTCACCCATACATACTAAATGATAAAACACTGGGTAACACTGACATGGAAATGGACGTAGGAATTTTAGTGAACAGCAAACTAAGCTGTAAAAACCAGTGTCAGGCAGCTGCTGCCAAGGCCAATAAGATAATGGGTTGCATCAAAAGGGGCAGAGATGCCTGTGAAGAGAACATAGTCCTACCACTTTACAAATCATTAGTCAGACCACAAGGAAAAACAGTCGGCACTCCTCTTGCAGAGTCGTGGTGCTCGCGTCCAGGGTATGAAAAGCCCACTTACAATATAAAACAGAAGACCGGCACTTCACAGGTAGAATCTTCACTTTTTTATTTCAGCATGGAGGAAACAGCGCAGATGCGACACGTGTTTCGGCTCAGGTATGAGCCTTTGTCAAGCATAGTAAATCATTGCGTGAAACACATTTAAATAGCCCGCCTACATTGGCGTCAAACGTGATGAAGTCACATCACCATGGAAACGGAGATACACAAATCATAGAGTGCAACAATTCTATACATTGTTGCAACAAAGTACTATGCTGCAAATGATACAATTTCATCTTTAAGGATATCACAGAAAAGAGAAATTAGTGGTAGAAATGGGATACAAAAAAATCTAATAATTACAATAAACATATTACACGTAAAAATGATAATCATCCATCTGAGAACTAGATAACCCACGGGCTATATAAAGATATAGATATGTTAAATCTTGCTGCTTTTTTCAGTTGCTTCATTATTTTCATTTTTTCTGTGACTGAATAAATACAAAATACATATTGTACATTAAAATACAATGACAATAATTGTCCATTAGAATTCCCCCCAAAAATTTTTGAAGTAAAAAATTCCTTTAGATCTTAAAGGAATGCACTCAAATCATATTCTCGATTTAAACCTTTCGGTTCAATGGTCTGCAGGGTATGAATCCAAAAACTTTTGCGTTTTTTCAGTAATAACAACCTGTTGCCACCTCTGCGCGGTGGCAGCACCTGCTCAATTATTTGAAATCTTAATTGTGAGACATTGTGAGGACACCTGTCAAAATGAAGGGGAACAGGCAATAGCAGATTTTTCTTGCGTATGGTAGATTTATGGTTACTGAACCTATCCCTCATTCTGACAGATGTCTCACCAATGTACAATAAGCCACAGGGGCATTTTAACAGGTACACAACAAAGTTGCTATCACAGGTAAAGAAACCTTTTACTGGGAATTTCTTACCAGTATGTGGATGAAGAAATGATTCGCCCTTAAGGGCGAGACATCTGTACATTGGTCAGACATCTGTCAGAATGAAGGATTGGTTCAGTAACCATAAATCTACTATTTTTTTTTGCGGCGCAACGGAACGGACATACGTATGCGGACAGCACATGGCGTTTTTTGCAGACCCATTGAAATGAATGGGTCCGCATCCTATAACGGATCGGACCCGGAAACAAAATACGGTCGTGTGCATGAGGCCTAACTGTGACAAGAAGACATCCTCTGCATCTGGAGGAAAGAAGGTTTGTACACAAACATAGAAGAGGATTCTTTACTATAAGAGCAGTGAGACTATGGAACTCTCTGCCTGAGGAGGTGGTGATGGTGAGTACAATAAAGGAAATCAAGAAGGGCCTGGATGTATTTCTGGAGCGTAATAATATTACAGGCTATAGCTTCTAGAGAGGGGTCGTTGATCCAGGGAGTTATTCTGATTGCCTGATTGGAGTCGGAAAGGAATTTTTATCCCCTTAAGTGGGAAAAATTGTCTTCTACCTCACATAATATATTTTTTTGCCTTCCTCTGGATCAACTTGCAGGATAACAGGCCGAACTGGACGGACAAATGTATTTTTTCCGCCTTATATACTATGTTACTATGAAAGGAAATTCTACTGTGGAGTGTGTCTGTGAAACTCATTAATAAACAAAAAAAATTTAAGGACATCCCCTTCATCCGTCTAACTGGTTTAGGAGAGGAGTTTCTTCTGTGGAGTGTGTCTGTGAAAGTCATGATTTTTTTTATTTTTTTTATTAGGAATACCACCTTCTTCTGTCTATTGTGGGAGAGGATTTTCTTTTGTGGAGTGTGTCTTTGAGCTGGCAATTTTTTTAAAATTTAGAACAACCCTTTGGCGTATGAGATTAATAACTGAGACAAGACTTCCGGTTCCGGCGCTAGCATGTAAGGACGCTGGAGACTGCTGCTCCGCTCCACCACCGAGTATATCTGCTAACATCGTGTCATTGGGAGTCGTTAGAGGGTCGCTGCTATTGAAGTGGAGCCCTGGAGGGTGTATGGAGCGCTACCTGTTAAGAAGTGGACAGAAATCTACTCCCCAGGCGGCAGCTGGCACTGACAACACGGACGGGACCTGTCCCAAGATGGCGCCGTTTCCTCCCCCCTCGCCGAAGCCTGCGTCTCCTGAAGAACAAGACGTCCAGATCGTTAACACACAGCTGGATCTGTTTGAGACCCCCGGTAAGGCGATTGATGTTAAGACTTTGGCCATTGAGGTGGCGAAACAACTGGCCCCCGATATTATTGCCTTTCTATCCACCACCCTGCAAGCTGCGCTTAACAAACTAAAGGAGAAGGTGGACTTACAAGATCACAGGGTGTCCGAGGTGGAACAACGGGTGGCTTGCATGGAGGAGGAGGCGACAGACACCGCACAGAGGATGCGGGATCTATATCAGCTGGCAGAGAAATTGAATGACCGCGTTGAGGACCTTTAAATAGGTTCAGACGCAGCAATCTGCGCTTGGTCGGGGATGCCTGAATCGGTGCCGGTGGCAGAACTTTGCCGAGTCTTCGAAATTGAACTGCCGCAGGCCCTGGGGCTCCAGGGCGGCAGAAGGAAGGTGGAGAGGGCCCACAGAGTGGGACCCTGGAGAGATCCAGTTTCATCTGCTAACACCAAAGCTGACCAGAGGCCAAGGCAGGCGATTTGCAAATATCTGGACTATTCCGATAAGGAGGACATTCTGCGGGCTTACCGAGCGAGTATGGAGCCTTTAATACTGAAAGGGTCTAAAGTCCTGCTTTTTGCCGATTACTCTGCAGAAGTGGCGCGGAAACGGAGGGCTTTTGGGCCTGTTTATTCTAGCCTTTATAAGAACGGTACCAGATTTCAGTTAGCGTATCCCGCTACCTTGCGGATACAGATGTTGGATGGTGGCTATAAACAATTTACGGATCTGATGGAGGCGGAGGAGTTCATGCGGAATCAAGCGGATCGTAGACCGGGAGCTGTCGATGTTGTGGAGGACCGCCAAGACGCTTCCCTGCGGCAGGGAGGTAATGGATGGCACCGGGTGCATCAAGTCTCCTCGTCTCTTCCGCAGAGGATGAACAAGTTTCCGAAATCTTCGGGTGCGAAATTCACACGGCAGACGAGAGGACTGTGATACCAGCGTCAGGTTATGTTTCGGACATTGGGTCTTTTCTCCATGGCTTTGGAGAAGGAGGGAGGGAGCTTTATTTTTCTTTCTGTCGTGACAAGAATACTTACAGGGACTTTCAATATGCTGGGGGACTCTGGACGGTATCGGCTAACAGGCGGTGGTGGTGAGCGTCTAATGCTAGAAAAAAGGAAGTTCTTACACTGATTGTGGTGTCTATTGTATGCGGTTCTACTTTGTTTAGTTTTACTTGCATTACTTAGCCATGGTTCCTATATGGCTTATTTTTCTCTGTTCTGGGGCAATGTGTGTGCAATCAATGTATGATGATGTATGGAGTGCTGTCGGGCTGGGAGGCAGTGCTTCAATGGATGCTACTCAAACCGTGATGGAGAGGTGGGGAGGGGTTCTCTGTCTACAGGTGGGTCTTACGTAATTATTCCGTTTACGAGAATAATCTCGTGGAATGTAAAGGGGTTGAAATCTCCCAATAAGCGCATGAAAGTTCTGAGGCATTTGCGCAGATTAAAGGCGGATATTGCTTTGTTGCAGGAGACCCACCTGTCGACGACGGACTTCCATAGGATGAAGAAGTTGTGGGTGGGGGAGGTATATGGCTCTGCGGCGGTAGACAGAAAAGCAGGCGTCTTAGTCTTAATAGGTCGTCACTTGTCACATACTGTTCACTCTGCAACAGCGGATGACGCAGGCAGGGTGATACATTTGCATATTTCTGGCCCGTTTGGGGACTTTAGCCTTTACAATATTTATGCGCCCAATACGGGTCAGAAAGCCTTCTTTGATTCATTATGTGCCAGAATGTTGCAGGATACGCATGGTGCAAGAGTGTTAGGGGGGGGACTTCAATGCCGTAATGAATCAATTTGAGGATAGGAGGACTGCTAGTGATATGTGTCGTCATCATTCTCTGGGGGACTTTGCCGAGTCGTTGTCTCTCAGGGATATGTGGAGGGTCTCCAATCCTCAAGGTCGGGAGTTTACTCACTTTTCCCATGTGCACAAGAGTTGGTCCAGAATCGATTACTTGTTTGTATCAGCAGCGATTGTGCCTAGAGTGACTGATATTGTTATAGGGGATATGGTAATATTGGATCATTCACCTCTGCTAATGGATATCAGGGAAGTATATAATGGGGGTGGTGAGTATATTTGGAGGTTTCCTAATTATTTGGTGAAAGTTTGTGAAACTCTTAAAAGGGTGGTGGATGGAATTGGTTGATGACAATAGGCAGCGTGTGAATGATCCGATATTATTCTGGGAAACGGCCAAAGCTGTACTGAGGGGTAGGTTGATGGCATATGTGTCCTCTATTAAGAAAATAGACAGAAATCAGTATGAAAAGGCTAGTGCATGTTTGAGGGAAGCCTATAGTAACTTTCTCTTGGCCCAGACCCAGATTGCTAAAGACCGCTGGATCTCGGCTAAGAGAGACTTTGATGAATGGGCAGAGAAAATAGAGATTTCAAAGAGATCTCAACTAGAGGCCCGGTTGCACAGATTTGGTAACAAGTCTGGGAAGCTGCTAGCTTCTTTGGCCAAAGGTAGGCGTCCTTTGAATCACATCCAGGTGGTGAGGAGAGGGGATGGGACCAGGGAGCACAGACCACAACAGATCGATAAGTTGTTCGAACGCTATATGGAGACATTTTACCAAAATGCTGGTGATAGGGTGGAGGAGGGGAGGGCTTTCTTGGAGCGTATCTCCTTGCCAGCTCTGACAGTTGAACAGTTGGATACTTTGAACGCCCCATTGACGGCAGCGGAGGTTTAGTCAATTGTAAAATCATTTCCTTTTGGTAAAGCCCCAGGCCCGGATGGGTATACGGCAGACTTTTACAAAGCATTAGATGCTCAGGTGGTGCCTTATTTGACGTCCTTGTATTCTTCCATAGTGGGGGGGACTCGGTTGCCGGAGCGTATGAATACGGCTCACATAACGTTACTTCATAAAGCTGGGAAAGATCCGGAGGATTTGGCGTCTTATAGGCCGATATCCCTAATTAACCATGACCTTAAGATCATATCAAAATTGCTTGCCAATAGGTTGGCTGTGGTTCTTCCCTCTTTGATCTCCCCTGCGCAGGTGGGTTTTATTAAAGGTAGGGCAGCTGTCACCAATTTGAGGAAAGTGTTATTAGCCCTCTCTGTGGCCGGTAAGGCGGAATGCCGGGGACAGGACCCAGCCATTCTCACTTTAGATACAGAAAAGGCTTTTGATAGCATTAATTGGAAATGGCTGGGTCTTGCTTTGGATTCGGCGGGCATTAAAGGGTTGTTTTGCACGCTCTTAGATGGGTTATATTTGGGCCCGAAGGCGAGGGTCTGCACAGGGGGGTGTATATCTGATTCGTTCATGTTGCAAAGGGGAACTAGGCAGGGTTGCCCCTTGTCTCCTCTCCTGTTTGACTTGGCTATAGAGCCATTGTCTAGGATGGCTGGACTCGGAAGAATTATTTGAGGGTTTAGGGGTGGGTAAGAAGCAGCTACATTCGGCCTTGTTTGCTGATGATATTTTGCTTTTCTTGTCTAACCCTAAAAGGGATATGGGCAGGATTATGGAGGCGCTGGAGGAGTTCGGTCTTCTCTCTGGGTTGAAGATAAATAAATCAAAAAGTGAGATTCTATTTTTAAAGGAAGGGGGGCAGAGGGTGTTGGGAGATGACCTGGGGGCATACCAATTGCTCGGTCTTATATAACTTACTTGGGGATTAAAGTGGGGATCACTCCCGAGTTTATATATAGACTTAATTATGACCCGTTAATAACTAAAGTGGTTCAAGAATTGCGTAGATGGCATGATCTGCCGCTGTCGTTCCTGGGGCGTAATCATCTTATTAAGATGATGTCAGTTTCTAAATTACTCTACCCTATGCAAACTATCCCCATTCTGTTAAAGCATAAAGATGTCTCCAAACTTGTCAAAGCGTTCAAACTCTTTTTGTGGCATGGCAAGAGGCCTAGGATATTAATGCGTTCCCTGGTAAAGGGAATTGAACAGGGAGGGATTGCATTTCCTGACGTTAGGAATTACAATCTGGCGTGTATGGCAAGGCATGTTTGTGACTGGATCAATGGCTCTAGCTTTTATTCAGCTTTCCTGTTGGAAAAAGAATTCTGTGCTCCCTGGTCTCCGGTGGCCCTGCTGCATTCGCGGTTGCAAGTGATTCCTATATGGATTAAACAGTCTTTACTGTTTAAGGACACAATAGCTGCATGGCGGATTCTTAGGAAAAAGTACTGGTTGTCGTACAGAATCTCCAAGCACCTTCCATTGTGGAACAATCCTGAATTCCCCCAGGGTATTAGGAGCAAGTTGTTTGAGGAGTGGAGGAGGAAAGGGATTTTGTGTGTGAAACATTTACTACATGATTCGGAGCCTAGATGGTTGACTGGAGAAGAAGTGATTGCAAGGTTTTCTTTGTCGTCCTTTCAGACTATTCAGTGGTCTCAAGTGAAGGAGGCGGTGGTGAACCAGCTGGTGTGGTACAGAAGGAGATACGTAGAAATGTGCTAGATAAGATCCTGGACTTGGGGGGTGGGAGGGTCTCGATTTCTACGATTTACGCGGATATGAGGAAGGAAGATGGGGCTAGGGATGGGAATAAATGTTTTGAAAAATGGGCGGAGCAACTGGATGATGGTGACATTGAACCTAAGATAGTGAAAGGGTGGGAGGTAGTTAGGAGGCATATAGTTAATGAGTCCTGGAGGGACACTCAGGTTCGGCTCATGCATAGAGCTATCTATGGTTTTTATATTCCCTCTCATCCAGCTAAACCAGACAGGATTACGTGTTGCCCGAAGTGTGGGTTAGGGTTCCCCGATTTATTTCATGGGATCTGGACCTGCCCAAAAAGTAAAAGGTTATGGGAGGAAGTGGGAACTCTGGTTCGGGGGATCTGGGGAAGGGATTTTCCGTTGTCAGCTAAATTGTATTTATTCCACTACGAGGAGGGAGAGGTAGGACAGGGTGGGGTACCCCGCTTGTTCCATACTATATGTATGATTGTGAAGCGTGGTCTCCTGCAACAATGGCTTCAAGATGATACCCCAGGGTTACAGGCTATAATAGAGAAGCTGAAACATGTTTTTCATATAGAAAGGTTAAATCCTCTGGCGGCGAAGGAACGACAGGCGAAAGGGTTGTTTCAAAAATGGAAACCGTTTATTGAGCATTGTATGTCAAGTGCGGAGATACAGCTGATCATGAAGCCGTTCACACTCACGGAATGGTACCTGGTGGGTCAATTGAAAGGGACACTTGGACGTCTGCTGTACAGACTGGCCAGCTCCCCATGATGTTATGCAAATGTATTGCTTGTGTATGCTACTATACATTGATTGTGTATTATGACCGCTCTGAGCTAAGGAAAACATATTGCCCTATGTTTGTGATTGTACTGTCTGTGACACTTGCAGTGCCTTACTTTGTTTTTGTTGTTTTTTATGTTCAGAGATGTATGCTCTGGATGTATTGTATGTCCTGTTGAAGGAAAATAATAAAGAATTATAAAAAAAATATGACTGAGACAAATTTTTTTACCCAGTTTTAACCCAGGACATACATGCACCAAACTGTCACGCCGTGGCCCTTAGCAACCTGAAACAGTATTGACAGACACATAGAAAAAACAAACATTGTTTAATATCTTTATAAGCAAAATTGCAGAAGGCCTCGATGGTAAGGTCTGTCTTTTTGCTGATGACACAAAGATTTGTAACAGGGTTGCTGTTCCTGGAGGGATACACCAAATGGAAAATGATTTAGGAAAACTAGAGGAATGGTCAAAAATCTGGCAACTAAAATTTTATGTTGATAAGTGCAAGATAATGCACCTGGGGCGTAAAAACCCAAGAGCAGAATATAAAATCAGTGATACAGTCCTAACCTCAGTATCTGAGGAAAGGGATTTGGGGATCATTATTTCAGAAGACTTAAAGGTAGGCAGACAATGTCATAGAGCAGCAGGAAATGCTAGCAGAATGCTTGGGTGTATAGGGAGAGGCATTACCAGTAGAAAGAGGGAGGTGCTCATGTCGCTCTACAGAGCACTAGTGAGACCTCATTTGGAGTATTGTGCTCAGTACTGGAGACCATACCTCCAGAAGGATATTGATACTTTGGAGAGAGTTCAGAGAAGAGCTACTAAACTGGTACATGGATTGCAGGATAAAACTTACCAGGAAAGATTAAAGGACCTTAACATGTATAGCTTGGAAGAAAGACAAGACAGAGGGGATATGATAGAAACCTTTAAATACATAAAGGGAATCAACAAGGTAAAAGAGGAGAGAATATTTAAAAGAAGAAAAACTGCTACAAGAGGACATAGTTTTAAATTAGAGGGGCGAAGGTTTAAAAGTAATATCAGAAAGTATTACTTTACTGAGAGAGTAGTGGATGCATGGAATAGCCTTCCTGCAGAAGTGGCAGCTGCAAATACAGTGAAGGAGTTTAAGCATGCATGGGATAGGCATAAGGCCATCCTTCATATAAGATAGGCCCAGGGACTATTCATAATATTCAGTATATTGGGCAGACTAGATGGGCCAAATGGTTCTTATCTGCCGACACATTCTATGTTTCTATGTAAACAGAAACCGTGTTGGCTTCCTCCCCCGCCACCTCCGCCTCTTCCTCCTACACCTCCACGTCCACCTCCACTCAGATTTCCACCTCCTGGCTCAAAATTATTTATGACATGTGATCCCTGCAGCCAATCACTGTGGTCAGTGGTCTACAGGATAAGAGTGCTTATCTTAGGAGAAAAGAAGGCAACCCACTGGGAGTCAGTGAATACAAAGATTAGTGTTGAGCAAACTTGTGTTTTCAATTTCTGCATACAAGATTCGAGTTATCTAACAATTCCATTATGGATTCCTTTACCACAGATCATAACCTATGGTCTGTGATAGCGGAATCCAAAACGAATTCTTAGATAACCCGAACCTTGTACACTGAAATTGAAAACACAAGTTTGCTAATTCCTAACAAAGAGGATGGAAAATAAATACTTTTATCAGGCCTCAAATTAACTATAAAGGAGGAGGAATGTAATGAGCACTGAGATAGTAAGTAAGCCATCAGCTCCACATTGTTATCCACTTTCCCTGCAATAAAATGCTATCGCCTACCAGAGGGGATGGACAACTTTGGTCTGATACTGTATACTGATATTGCTGCTGCTACTTGCTTAACAGCTACCCATATTTTTACTGGCTGATGACATGGCACAGGTGTTTTATCCATTTTAAATAACCCTGTCATTACCATTGACCATGTGTTGCCTATTCTGAGCACAAGGCCTATAGTTATGAAGAAAAACAGAAGTCACAGTTACTTGTTACTAATGTTAGTGTTGGCAATGTTTGATGAAGAACATTATGAAAAATGTAAGTGTCGGCACAAAAAATATAAATATATGCAAATCAATGACTTGAAAAAATATACTTGGACACAGACTGATTTCTGAAGTGCAGCCTGGTCATGCACCCTGTGTTCCCGCATATCATGGGTAATTTATGTCTTGCTTTATACATGTCTAGTATGTTATTTTAGTGTCATTGCTTACACATACCACTCTTGTTTCACCCGTATTCAGTGATGTGATTTGGCTGTCTGTATTTCACGTGATCGCCACTAATGTTACTAGAGGTGGGCAAGTCTGTTATGTGTGACCTTATTGATCTTTTACATGTGTGCAATACATATGCTTATATGTTATTCTGGGCGAATCTACAGTTCTCCCATTAATATGCTGTTCTACACTTAGCGTTTTATGACACTTTTTCCTTGCTAGTCTGGTATATGTGAGGGTGGGGGTTCACGGTCCCGCTACACGGGGTGTCCCATCCCCTTTTACCTTGTGCCTTCATGTTATTGTATACTTATTATTTTTTGTCCTAATAAGCTACATATATTTTATATGAGTGTTCTCTTATTTTTAAATTGGGTTATTGGTCTTTCTTCTCTAGTTGGGTTCTGATTTCTGAAGTGCAACAGTGTTGAATAAATGCTTGACACAGAACAATATGCCAGTATATGCAGAACAATGAGAGGCTTGAAACTGCCACTTGGACATAGACGGAAGTATAATGGCACTATGTTAATGCTTGCTTCAGAACAATACACCATTTTTTTTGTGCCAGTATACACTATTGGATACTATGCAAAACAATGAGTAATTTGAAAAACAAATATTCAGTTGGACACAAACTGAAGTAAAATGGCACTGTATAAATGCGTGATGCAGAACAGATGCACTAGTTTTGGTGGCACTATACAAATACACTATTAGATAATATGCAAAACAATTAGTTACTTGGAAAAAAATTGTTACAGTATAAATGTGATGTAGAACAATGTGTCTAGCACACTATGAGCAACAGGAGCATTTATTTAATTAAAGTTAACTGAAAAATCTTTGGAAAAAAAAATTTGCATTGGGACACAGAGTATAATGACACAGTATACATGTGACGGAACAATATGTCAATTTTTGGTGACACTATATATATGCAAAACAATCAGTGACATCATGTGTGTATCAGCAAGCAGTGGCAAACCATTAGCACTAGGGTTGATCTAGCATTGTAGAACTGGAAAACTAGAACTAGAAAAAGCACAGTGTTGTGGCCATAATTGAAGTGATTGGAGGCAGCAGGTGCTGAGTTGATGAAAGCAGACATGATATTGATTTAACAGCAAGATTGAAATCTACTGCCAACATCCATGTTACACAATCCAACATAACCTAATAGTGTCATTTCAAAATACCAAATGTTTTCAGTCTTTTCAGTAGAATTTGCTACAAACTATGAATGGACTTTGGCAAGAAATGTAATTTATTAAAAGTTTCGCTGTTAGGATGTTTTAGTCCAAACTTTCACAACCAGCAGGATATCAAATGAGCAATAATAGTCACTACTACTACAAAATTACATAAGTCTCTAATGAAAGGGAGCAGCGAAATATTGATAGCAGATTTGGTTACTAAATAAATCGATTCTACACAAATCAAATTTGCTTCGAATTTCCCAATAGCTTTAGTTGACAGCGAATTCAAATTTTGTGGGATTCATCCCATACAAATTGCTGAAAATGACAGCTGCCATTTTATTGATCAGGAGGCAGAGACGATGAAGAAGGATTACATGGCCTTGGGCAGTGTCACGAGGGTGTCAAGAGCCACGTCTGACTCCGTTATACCCGGGGTCAGGAAGTCGCAGCGGGTGTCTGCGCGCTCTATGTCTAAAGATCATGCTGCTTCTTAATGATAGCTTTCTGTGTTTGCCTTGCAATCCTTTTTGTCTCACTCAGGGATCCATAGCTTCTCCTCCTCAGCTGTTTCTTGTCTGACACTCCCAACCTCCTTATATTCTCCTCTCCCACTTCTCTGGTTGCCAGATATAGAGCTTCCTGCCTGGACTTCTATACTGACCCACTGGAGCTGTGAATCCTGGTTGTTGTTCCAGAGTGTTACCCTCCGGATCCCTGTTGGGCTTTTTGTTGTCTTCTGTTGTCGCCCACCTGGGATTATATGTTGTCTGTATTGCCTGTCCTCCCCTTGGTGTTTTCCTTTAGAGTTAGTGGTCCGGACTAGTGTTCCCACCGCCCTAGTCACTATCTAGGGCTCATCTTAGGGAAAGCCAAGGTTTTCGGCACGCAATCGGCGTACGGGTGAGGAACCCGTCTAGGGACGTCAGGGCAGTCAGGTGCCAGCCTCAAGGTGAGATAGGGGTCACCACCTTTCCCTCTCCCTCGGACAGAGCCTCCCCTTTTCCCTCCCTTTGTGTCACGTATGTGATAGGCACGCCGGTCGTGATAGGCAGTGGCTGAGACTGCTGGTTTGCCCATAATGCATTGCAGATATAAGCCAATCATGAGGGTCTATAAGTGATGACTAGTGGATTAATCATATCCACTATAAAACATCCCAACTAAGCATAGGAAAACCAGTTTGGACCTAACAGAGTTCAGTACGAACTTTGATATGTTTAAGATGGCAGACAAAACCAAATCTTTCCGGGTTAATTTTGGATGAATCCACTAAAACAGCATGTAGCGCCATATTAGTGCACATCGGCAGAAAAAAACACTAGTAAGGAAGAAGAAGGGTTCTCACATGACCCTGAGAGGAATTGGGGAGAGGACTTGTCCTGATTGGCTCCCAGGCTGACAGATAGCCTGAATGAGGCAATGAGTGCTGAAGCAGGCAGGGAGGTGCCCTAGCAGAACGAGCATAATGCCTATCTGTGCTGGTCTGTGAGAGAGGGTGATTAGGTGTTATAGTGTTTGACTAGTGATGCCCTGAACTATTCGCTGGCAAACAGTTCCCGGCGAACATCGCTTGTTCGCGTTCGCCGCGGTGGGCGAACATATGCAATGTTCGGTCCGCCCCCTAAACATCATCATTGAGCAAACTTTGACCCTGTACCTCACAGCCAGCAGATACATTCCAGCCAATCAGCAGCAGACCCTCCCTCACAGACCCTCCCACCTCCTGGACAGCATCCATTTTAGATTCATTCGGAAGCTGCATTCTTAGTGAGAGGAGGGAGAGTGTAGCTGCTGATGATTCAATAGGGAAAGCTAGGGCAGTGTTCTGTGTCCACAGACTCATCTGCTGTAAGGACAGCATCCTGACAGCACCCCAAAGAGCCCTTTTTAGGGCTGGTACATCAGTCTGCTTTATATATATATATATATTTGTGGGAGGAGCTAAGCGAGGAACAGAATAGGCATGCCTATGGACTGTCCTAACCCAACTGGCTGGAGTGTTCCCGGCACCAGTGACGAGGTAAGGCCTGAATAAGTGGGCCACCTAGGAGGAGAGTATAAGAAAATGGGACGGGAGGGAGGGGCAACAAACGGGCGCCCTCCTGCTTGTAGGAGGGGGTCTAAATAGGGTGAGTACGCTCCTCCCACAATCACAGGCTGCAAGCAGCCTTCAACATATATATTTATATACACACATTTCAGTTGCCTGCCCGTGTGTAAGAGGCTGCAGGCTCGGTCACAGATAGTACTGTGTGCACACCATTCATACAGGGTGTCACAGACAATACCTTGCAGAAAAAAAAATGCAATTTATATTATTTCTCTGTGATATAATCGCATTTGCAAGCCAGTGAGTGACTGTGTGGCCCACAGACAGTACTCTGTGCACACCATTTATACAGGGTGTCACAGACAATACCTTGCAAATAAAAATAATTCAATTTATATTATTTCTCTGTGATATAATCGCATTTGCAAGCCACTGAGTGACTGTGTGGCCCACAGGCAGTACTGTGTGCACACCATCCATACAGGGTGTCACAGACAATACCTTACAGATAAAAATAATTAAATTTATATTATTTATCTGTGATATAATCGCATTTGCAAGCCAGTGAGTGACTGTGTGGCCCACAGACAGTACTGTCTGCACACCATCCATACATGGTGTCACAGACAATACCTTGCAGATAAAAAAAAAACAATTTATATAATATAAATTGTTTTTTTTTTATCTGCAAGGTATTGTCTGTGACACCATGTATGGATGGTGTGCACACAGTACTGTCTGTGGGCCACACAGTCACTCACTGGCTTGCAAATGCGATTATATCACAGAGAAATAATATAAATTGAATTATTTTTATCTGCAAGGTATTGTCTGTCACACCCTGTATGGATGGTGTGCACACAGTACTGTCTGTGGGCCACACAGTCACTTACTGGCTTGTAATTGCAATTATATCACAGAGAAATAATATTATTATATATTTTTTTTATCTGCAAGGTATTGTCTTTGACACCATGTATGGATGGTGTGCACAGAGTACTGTCTGCGGGCCACACAGTCACTCACTGGCTAGCAACTGTGATTATATCACAGATAAAAATTATTCAATTTCTATTATTTATCTGCAAGGTATTGTCTGTGACAACCTGTATGAATGGTGTGCACACAGTATTGTCTGTGGGCCACACAGTCACTCACTGGCTTGAAACAGCGATTATATCACAGAGAAATAATATAAATTATGGGGTGTCACAGACAATACCTTGCAGATAAAAATAATTCAATTTATATTATTTCTCTGTGATATAATCGCAGTTGCAAGCCACTGTGTTTCAGGCCCACACAGACTGTACTGTGCCCATTGCCCTTTACTTATATAGGGTGGCACAGTACCTTGCACACAAAGTACCACTTATCTAAAAAAAAATGACAGGCAGAGGCAGGCAACCCGCATGGGCCGTCGTGGTCGTGGTGCTGTGAATTCCACTGGCCCTGGAATAATGTTCACCCAACCCAAAAAATTCTTAGAAAATAGTTGACTGGCTTACATAGGACGCCCAATCTTCAACAGCTTCCGCTAAGAACCTTGACGCACCATCCTCCTCCAGCTCAGCTTTGGTCACCTGCTCTCAAGTTACCACTCTCCCGCCCGCCACCACCACTACCACTACAGCCACCACAGCCGCTTCATTTGATCCCTCAGAAGAGTTATTTACACATCAGTTGGATGAAATTAGTGATGCGCAACCATTATTGCCATAGGATGTAGATAACAGGGATATGTCTCAGTCAGGCAGCATTACACACATGGACGTACAGTGTGATGATGATGATGTTGTACCTGCTGCTTCCTTTGCTGAGGTGTCAGATACAAATGAAGTGGTTGATGATGACGATGTGTCCGTGGATGCCACGTGGGTGCCTGCTCGAAAGAAGAAGAAGAGGGGGAAAGTTATGAAGGGGAGACAGAGAGAAGGAGGAGACAAGTTGGAAGAAGGGGGAGGTCGTCACACGGAGCTAGTGGCACAGTCAGACAGCATGTTTTGGCACCCGTGGTCAGCCAGACAGCACGCCAATCAATGCATGCTGTTGCCACCACCAGAATGCCGTCATTGCAAAGCTTAGCAGTGTGGCATTTATTTGTGTGTCTGCCTCTGATAACAGCAATGCCATTTGCAACCTGTGCCAAAAGAAACTGAGTCGTGGGAAGTCCAACACCCACCTCGGTACAACTGCTTTGCGAAGGCACATGATCTCACATCACAAACGCCAATGGGATCAACACATGAGTACAAGCAGCACACAAACTCAAAGCCACCATCCTCTTCCTGGTCCAGCCAATGTCACAGAGTCACCCCCTTGCCCGGCGTCTGACAGCTGGCTTGACGGAACTCTTAGCCCGCCAACTTTTACCATACCAGCTGGTGGAGTCTGAGGCTTTCCAAAAATTTGTCGCTATTGGGACACCACAGTGGAAGGTACCCGGCCGAATTTTTTTTTCAAAAAAGCCAATCCCAAACCTCTACTCGGTGATTGAAAAGGAAGTCATGGCATCTCTGGCATACAGTGTTGGGGCAATGGTCCCTCTGACCACTGATACCTGGTCTGCAAAGCGCGGTCAGGGCAGGTATATCACGTACACTGCGCATTGGGTCAACCTGCTGATGGCTGCCAAGCATGGAATGTGTGGCTCTGCAGCAGAGTTGGTGACACCGCCACGACATGCAGGCAGGCCTACTGCCACCTCCTCTACTCCTCCTACTCCATCCTCTTCGATAACCTCCTCGGCTGAGTCCTCTTCTGCTGTGGCGTCTGGCTGCACATCATCTGAATCCGCCCCGCTCCCCAGGGGCTATTCTACATCCCAGATACGACAGTGTCACGCTGTCTTGGGGTTGACTTGCCTGAAAGCAGAGAGCCACACTGGACCAGCACTCCTGTCCACCCTGAACGCACAGGTGGATCAATGGCTGACCCCGCACCAACTGGAGATCGGCAAAGTGGTGTGTGACAATGGAAGCAATTTGTTGGCGGCATTGAATTTGGGCAAGTTGTCACATGTGCCGTGCATGGCACATGTGTTGAATCTCATCGTACAACGCTTTGTGTCTAAGTACCCATGCTTACAGGATGTCCTCAAGCAGACCAGGAAGGTGTATGGCCATTTCAGGCATTCCTAAACTGGCCATGGCACACTTTTCAGACATTCAGCGGCGAAACAACATGCCAATGAGGCGCTTGATTTGCGACAGCCTGAAACATTGGAATTCAACACTCCTAATGTTCGACCGCCTGCTCCAACAATAAAAAGCCATCAATGAGTATTTGTATGACCGGGGTGCTAGGACAGCCTCTGCGTAGCTGGGAATTTTTTTGCCACGTTACTGGACGCTCATGCGCAATGCCTGTAAGCTTATGCGTCCTTTTGAGGAGGTGACAAACCTAGTCAGTCGCACCGAAGGCACCATCAGTGACTTCGTCCCATTTGTTTTCTTCCTGGAGCGTGCCCTGCAAAGAGTGCTGGATCAGGCTGTAGATGAGCGTGAAGACGAAGAGGAAGAGTTGTGGTTACCATTACCACCAGAAACAGCCTTATCATCACTTGCCGGACCTGCGGCAACGCTGCAAAAGGAGTATGAAAAAGAGGAGTCAGAGGAGGAATGTGGCATTGAGGAGGAGGAAGACCAACCACAGCAGGCATCCCAGGGTGCTCGTTGTTGTCACCTATCTGGGACCCGTGGTGTTGTACGTGGCTGGGGGGAAGAACAGACCATCAATGACATCAGTGAGGACGAGGAACGGGAAATGAGTAGCTCGGCATCTAACCTTGTGCAAATGGGGTCTTTCATGCTGTCATGTCTGTTGAGAGACCCTCGTATAAAAAGGATGAAGGAGAACGACCTGTACTGGGTGGCCATGCTACTAGACCCCCGGTATAAGCAGAAAGTGGCTGAAATGTTACCAAATTACCAACTGTCAGAAAGGATGCAGCAGTTCAAAACCAAACTAAAAAATATGCTTTGCACAGCTTATAAGGGGGATGTCACAGCACAACGGGAATCTAACTGGGGAAGAGGTGAAAGTAATCCTCCTCCTACCACGACCACGGCGCCAAGGACAGGACGCTTTACAGATGTGTTGTTGATGGAGGACATGCAGAGCTTTTTCAGTCCTACACATCGCCACAGTCCTTCGGGATCCAGCCTTAGAGAACGACTCGACCGACAGGTGGAAGACTACCTTGCCTTAACTGCAGATATCGACACTCTGAGGAGCGATGAACCCCTTGACTACTGGGTGTGTAGGCTTGACCTGTGGCCTGAGCTATCCCAGTTTGCGATAGAACTTCTGGCCTGCCCCGCTTCAAGTGTCCTGTCAGAAAGGACCTTCAGTGCAGCAGGAGGCATTGTCACTGACAAAAGAAGTCGCCTGGGTCAAAAAAGTGTTGATTACCTCACCTTCATTAAGATGAATGAGGCATGGATCCCGAAGGGACTGACAGTGGGGGATACGTTTGACTAACAAAAGGCCTGATGACATGCCTTGGCCTCAAAATGGTCCCCACACTGCTGTATTTAATGTCTGCATACCGTATGACTTTCGTGAATTTTCCGCCACAAACTAGGGTTTAAGCCGCAATGTTTTAGTCACCTTTCTGCCTGGAAAACATCAATACGGCAGCTGCAACAATATCATTATTTTTCAGGCATGTGTACATGCCTAATTTTTCTGGCCTCTGCTGCTGCACTGTGGCTGCAAAAACAAAACAAAAAAAAGGCACATACAAGTGTCAATTCCACTTCGTGATCGTTACCTTGTTGTGGTGAAGGGGCTTGCGTATCACAATAAAGCGATCTTCACCTCTATGAGTGTGTTGGCAATGTTGCCACACCCCAGATGATAAGGTCGTTGCCTCATTATAATCAGACCAAAAGCGATCGGCTGGATAATTTTTCATAGAAAAAACTTTAATTTAAATTGTTTTAAAGTTGTATGGGTTTTTAATACATAAAATGAAAACAATCATAATAAAGTCTCTTAATAGTTTATTAGAAATAATGCAGACAATTTAAAAAATCCCCATCAATTCCAATACAAAGCAAGTACAAAGCTCAGAACTAAATTATTTCAGGATGTCGTAATGGTTCGTTAATTCGACAATGGTTAATCAATTTGACACACGTCCCCGGATAAGGGACGTAACAGGGATTAAACTGATAGGAATAGTACTAGTTAAGACACCACTCATATAGGGTCAGGGTGTCACAGCACATTGCTCCGTGCACGCGCAGTGCCCCAACTTCGGAGTAAAAGGACCGACCAAGCTGCTTTTTCCATCTCCCGGTTCCTAAAATCAATTCAGTTTGGTGTATCAGAGTTTGGTCTGTCACTGTGAAGACAGTCGAAGGTACCCGGCCTAAATTTTTTTTCACAAAAGCCAATCCCTGATATGGGACGTAACAGGGATTAAACTGATGAGAAGAGAACTACAGAAAATACCACTCATATCGGGTGTGACAGTAAATTGCACGGCGCAGACCAAGTGACCGTGGATTCAAACAAAGGGGAGGGAGCCAGCGTTTTTTTTTTTACCATCTCCCCGTTCAAATAATCAATTTAATTCACCTTTCGGGGACCCTTGGTGTTGTACGTGGCCGGGTGGAGGAAGAAACCTTCAATGACATCAATGGGACATGGCTAGCTTGGTATCCAACCTTGTGCAAATGGGGAGTTTGCGGTTGGGCAAATGGACTGTTTGCAGTTGTTTGCGGTGCATTAAAAGGGGAGTTTGGTCTGTCAATGTCTGTGAAGCGAGCGTAACCCTTACACTACCTGATCGATACAACATCATACCTGATCGTATACACACACTGGATGTTTTAAACCACGTTGTTTAAAAAAAAATAGGATTGTTAGGTGATTTATGCCCTTTATGAATTAAAATCCAACTCTGCGTCAACTATGTAATTTTCAATGGGAGTTTTGCCATGGACCCCCTTCCGGCATGCCACAGTCCAGGTGTTAGTCCCCTTGAAACAACTTTTCCATCACTACTGTGGCTAGAAAGAGTCCCTATGGGTTTTAAAATTCACCTGCCTATTGAAGTCAATGGTGGTTTGCCCGTTCGCGAACATTTCCCAAAATTTGCATTCACTCTTCGCGAACGAAAATTTTATGTTCGCGAGATCTCTATGTTTGACACAAAAATCAATCAGAGAGTCAGAAATCAATCGATCAAGCTTATTGCCAGGAAGAGTAAAGGGAAAGGTTAGGATTCCAAAGAAGAATTGTGTGTGTTGTGTACAATACAATAAATAGATGCAGGGCAGTTGACAGACAGGGAAAGAGTAGACAGGACTAGTGTTGGGTGTGAATATTCGAATTGCAAATATTAATCGCGAATATTGACACTTTAAGAATTCGGAAAATTTTTGAATATAGTGATATATATTCGTATTTTCGAATATTCTAGATTTTTTTTCGTCTGAACCCATGATCCCTCCCTGCTTCTTGCTTGTGGGCCAATGAGAAGGCTACAATGTCTTTGTCTGAGCTTATCCCCAGATCCCACATGCACTCTTGGGAAGTTGTTGCTTTTTCCACACATGGGTCCGTTACTATGCCTTATTTTCGGATTCTTATGTCTTGTGGCTTCTATTACCCTATCTGCTTTCCTATGTGTGGCTTTTTCTGCAATTTATATACCCTTATGTGTTTACTCCTCAGCTTTCTCTAGGGTTGTTTTTGTTCCTCACTGAAGATTTCCCCCTTCCTTGCTGCTGTTTTTATATATTTTTTTATACAAGTTATAAGTAATGTACAACTAAATAAGACTCTTTCATGTTTATACATGCATGTGTTTGGTGCTGTTTTTTGGAGTGTTTGTCTGAGCTTAGCAACATCCCTAGCAACCAATAGGAAAGTTGCCTACCCCTTACTATATAAGAACCTCCCCAGCAGCCATTTTCTACAGTTTTTAAAGTTCTGAGAGAGACAGCAGTGTCATTGCTGTGCTCTGTGCTTTCCACTCATTACATTAGATAGATAGATAGATAGTGTGTGTATATATATATATATATATATATATATATATATTACAGGTAGTTAGTGGGAGATAGTCAGTGTAGGTTAGATTGATCTGTAGTGTAGCTGATAGGTTCCAGTGCAGGGTGTTAGGCAGTGTAATAGGTTCTGCTGCCCATACATATGTGCTACAGACATAGTGATGTAATGTCACAACAATACAACAATACTTAGTGCACCAATCAGTAATATGTATTCACACCTGCTAAAATGTGAAATTTCACGTATTGCGCCAATATATTTGCATCATTAGTGCTAATTCGCGCAATCGTGAATATAGTGGAACACTCTAACTGCATATAAAGCCATTTTTATGTTCTGCCATGCCAACCATTTTCTCCAGTCTCAAGAAACTTCTAGCAGCTTGGAAAATGTAGCAAAAGTGACCCACGCCTGTATTGCACGCTCATTGCTGCGAATATTACATTGCCGATTTTCGCAATCAAGAAAATAATCGTGACTTCTCAAATTTGCGAATATATGATGAATATTCTTCAAAATATTTGAGAACTATCATGAATTTGAATATTGCCCCTGCTGCTCATCACTAGACATGACCTGTGGCTCCGCCTGCTATCAGAAGTGCAGATGCAGCTACCTGCAAGCAAATACTTTCCTTTTGTTCAACATTTTTCACAGAAATTATTTTTTTGTGGGGTACAATATAATTAATATATATATGTGTATATATATATATATATATATATATATTTGTGGTCATGGCTACGGCCAAGAGGTATCCGAAGAACCCTAGGGAGAAAACAACGGGAACAACCTAACCCAGCTAGGCGTGTCTTAGCTGACCTGACTAAATGGCTTGTTGTGTGCCCTAAGCCATGATCGTGGGTAGGCCTATAAGTGGGCATACCCTGTGGAAATGAGAAGATAAGGGAGGGAGGGTGGGGCACCTGAAAACACACACCTGTGAGTGAGGGTGTGGCTCGTATATAAAGAGCCTCCGCCCCTCCCACAAATGCAGGCTGACTAATCAGCCTTACCAACTTGTGGTCATGGCTACGGCCAAGAGGTATCCGAAGAACCCTAGGGAGAAAACAACGGGAACAACCTAACCCAGCTATGCGTGTCTTAGCTGACCTGACTAAATGGCTTGTTGTGTGCCCTAAGCCATGATCGTGGGTAGGCCTATAAGTGGGCAAAAACCAAGCCAAGTAGGGTAGAAAAGGAATTTGAATGGCAACTGATCCCCAAGCCAACTGCAAGGCATCCAGGATCTAGAGCGAAAGTTCGGGGTGTGTGAGGCAAGACCAGTAGGAAACCTACAACCCATCTTGTGGATGACAAGGCCAGAGACATGATGCTCAATATTGCGGATACTGCACCAAATCGGAATGGAGGACCGAGAATACATTGTGAAATGGATCATAAAAACCAACTGAAACTTGTAAAGTTTGGTTCTAGTGCGAGTACTGGCAATGCCCTAGCGTCAGGAGATCGTGGGACCAAAGCCTAACTGCCTAGACTATGCAGGAATGAGGGCCAAAAAGAACCATGTAGATAGGAAGAGAATCCTTGAATAGTTACCCAGACAACAGCTATCCGCGCGTTGTTCTACTGTGCGCCCCTGAGAATTGTTTTTACGCTTGAGACGTGAAGACCGACCTACTATCTGAATCTTCTACCGTGAGAAAATGCTGGACCTTGTCCAAAATCCGATTCAACGTGGTTGTAGGGAGTCGGAGGTTAGTGGGGCAAGAAGCTATGAAGCCATAATATACAAGATTCTGTCTATGCCCTCCCATGCGTGAGGGAATGCAATGCAATGAAGCTACTGGCGAAAATGAATTCCTGGTCGTGGTAAAAAGGCAAAGACTTTGCGCGGGGACCTGGTTGACAAGATATGATCGACTACGATCAGAGACTGAAATGCTAGAGCGAATTGCCCTACTTGTTCTTCCTCTGGCAGGACCTGAACGAAAGCATGAACAATTAAAGAAAGACGAAATATCTGCGTAAGACATGACAATAATGCTGTGGGGCGAACCGGACCAGTTTGCGGTCAAAACATAAAATGAGCGATCAACATGGATTATTAGGAAATTAGGGAAGCAGGTATGTATGCGATACATAGGGGCCAAATCAGCTTAGATGCACAGATGGACAACCAACCAGGCAATCAGCCCAGCAGGTTTGAAAACAGTCGTCGGGCCCCCGAAGCCATGGGGCCGAAGCAGGTCGTCGGGCCCCCGAAGCCATGGGGCCGAAGCAGGTCGTCGGGCTCCCGAAGCCATGGGGCCGAAGCAGGTCGTCGGGCCCCCGAAGCCATGGGGCCGAAGCAGGTCGTCGGGCCCCCGAAGCCATGGGGCCGAAGCAGGTCGTCGGGCCCCCGAAGCCATGGGGCCGAAGCAGGTCGTCGGGCCCCCAAAGCCATGGGGCCGAAGCAGTCGTCGGGCCCCCGAAGCCATGGATCAACATGGAGTGATCAACATGGATTATTAGGAAATTAGGGAAGCAGGTATGTGTGTGATACATAGGGGCCAAATCAGCTTAGATGCACAGATGGACAACCAACCAGGCAATCAGCCCAGCAGGTTTGAAAACAGTCGTCGGGCCCCCGAAGCCATGGGGCCAAAGCAGGTCGTCGGGCCCCCGAAGCCATGGGGCCGAAGCAGGTCGTCGGGCCCCCGAAGCCATGGGGCCGAAGCAGGTCGTCGGGCCCCCGAAGCCATGGGGCCGAAGCAGGTCGTCGGGCCCCCGAAGCCATGGGGCCGAAGCAGGTCGTCGGGCCCCCGAAGCCATGGGGCCGAAGCAGTCGTCGGGCCCCCGAAGCCATAGATCAACATGGAGCGATCAACATGGATTATTAGGAAATTAGGGAAGCAGGTATGTGTGTGATACATAGGGGCCAAATCAGCCTAGATGCCCAGATGGACAACCAACCAGGCAATCAGCCCAGCAGGTTTGAAAACAGTCGTCGGGCCCCCGGAGCCATGGGGCCGAAGCAGTCGTCGGGCCCCCGAAGCCATGGGGATTTTTATTTTATTTTTTTAAGAATTATAACTATGAAAAGTGACATGAATAAGGTGCACGTGAATTAAACCATGAGCCTGACCGATGTGGCAGGCGATACCCAAGATAAACTACGTGGCCTGAATAACATGCAAGGCGAAATATCGTTAGGAACGAGACCTGACCGATGTGGAAGGTGACCCCAATAGTTCAACTGCATGACCTGAAAAGACGAAGGGAAACGTGACAGAAAATGGAGATAATAACGGACATTAACTAAAATTAATAACATAAGCTGGCAAGCAGGTAAAGATATGAGTCATTCAAAAGCATAGCTGCACAGGTGGACAGGCAACCATTGGTCAGACCCCTGAAGCCATGGGGCTGAAGCAACCACCAGGGGCCCATGGGGCCGGGCAGCCGCCGGGATTCGAACCTTAGAATTAAGGACGGCTGGGGAAAAGATTGGGCCTTAACCCAACGGGTTTAGTAAGCAACTGGGACTCGATAACCTAGAAAGACAAAGACATGGACTCGCATAACCACCAACAGAAACCTGGGACACTAACCAGCCTACAACCATGTCGTACCCTTAACAAACAAAACATGAAAAGCGGTCAAGGGGCCCCCGGAGCCATGAGGCCGGATCGGTCATAGGGCCCCCGAAGCCAGACGGATGATGTTGCGGTGACGATAAGTAATTAAAACGTAAGCCGGACCTGATGGCATATGAAGCGACTTGAATGATTGGATTGGCTAGAAGGTAGCCTAAGGAACATGACTGCCAACAGGCGTTAAAAATATAGACATTAGTAATCCGAAGCACGTGCATACATAAAACACTAACCACCGCGAACCATAAACGTAAACATGAAATGCCTGGGTCATTGCAAGTTCGCTAAGAGAAGTCTCTTATCGTGACAAACAAATGAACAGCTTGTGAAAACATAGCAGGAAACGTACTCCTATCGGCCCACTGACCTCCGCTGAGGAGCTGTTTGGTGAACTGGGGCAGGAGACCAATCTGAGTGAATACGAACCAGAAGTAAAAGGAGACCAGTCTGAGTGATCATGAACCAGGATTAAACAGAAAGTAGGCCTATGGAATGTAACAGACCACCGAGGAAGGGAACGTAAGCCTGGAAAGAACGCAGTTATGTTTGTCAGGAGAGAGGTACCAGAGCGGTGGGTGCAGACTGCCCCGGTGAGATTGAGCAAAACCATGATGTAGCAATAAACAGGAGAATGCAGCTTTGAGTGGGAGCAGAGTACAACACATGATGTAACAACAAATGGGTGAATGCAGCTTTGGATGTGAGTGGTACCTAAAAACATGGTATAGGCGCAGTTCTGAGTATGGGTAGCGCATGAAAAGCATGGTATAAAGCAGACGTATAAATGCAACCTGAAAGTGAGCAGAGTATTGACGTGATGCGAAAGCAGACATGTGGACGCAGCTCTAGTAGTGAAAGGAGTATAGGACAAGATGTGAAAAGCAGACATGCGGACACAGCTTTGGATGTGAACGGAATATTAACTTGATATGACCGCAGACATGGAAAGCGGCTTTGGTGAGTGGGGTATACAACCTGGTGTAGCAGTAGAAGTGTGAACACAACTTTGGGTATAAGCAGAGCATGAAAATTGGTATAAACGCAGCTCTGGTTGTGAGTGGAGCAAGGTGGGAATACCTGGGTGGTGCTTCCAGAGCATGAAAACGGAGTAACAGTAGCAGCTATGGCTGTAAGCCGAGTATACAACATGTAATAACAGGCATGTAATACGGATCCGGCTGTCGGCTGGGGACGGAATGAGATGTAACAGCCAACAGGTGAGCGCAGCTTGAATGTGAGACCAATCTGAGTGAATACGAACCAAGAGTAGAAAAGTGCAGTACAGTGAAGACGTGCGGATGCAGCATAAGACATGAAATAAAATCCGAAAGTGTAAATGCCGCTCAGGATAACAGCAGAGCATGAAAGTATGAGATTGTGGATAAGCTCTGCCTGTATATTTATGTTTAAATTGTACTGGAGCTGTCATTTGGCATTCCGGCCACTAGAGGCCGCTGTTTTGCAGCACAGTTAGCATGCTTCTGGGTGAACCAGGAAGTAATGATCTGACATGGTGGAAGGATTGTGCTGTGAGGGGCTGAATCCGATTCCATCCTGGCTTGCAGATGTCCGGCAGTGAATGGATACTCAAAGGAACGAGAGTATCTGCTGTTCCCTGTCTGGATCCAGCACTTTGAAAGAGAGGTTGTCCTAGGAAGACCAGTTCCAGTGTATGGACAGAAAACCTTAGCATCAAGCAAGGCCGCACGGTTGCTGAGAGCTTGGTGGCCATCCCGGGTAAGCGGCATCCTAGGGCCCAGAACGGACGCAGGTAAGTACACCTGATTACCAATTGTACTTCACTGTTTGGCGCCTAAAGTAACAGAGACTAGCCTAGGCCTTGTATGCGCTAGTTAGATAGGGTTATAGCTTTGTTAGGCCTTACTGTACTGGACTGCAGCGCAGTAATTGATTTGCAGGCTCTGCTGCGTCTGCCACCCGTTAGGTGTGTCCTCTATAGCGGCACAGTACGACTTGTAGGCTCTGCTGTGTACGCCAGAAGGCTAGGCCTGTCCCTCGGACAGGGACGGTGACTGTGGGCCTGGGGTATTACTTATACTGTTGGTACTTGTGTTAATACTGTTTCCAAAGTAAAGTTTATATTCTTGCATATAAAGCTGGTGTCAGTGTTGCTTCCATGTCTGTGACTTTGCTGTATCCTGGGGAGCCCACCCCGGTACACGGCTTACGAAAGTGAAATACATGAAGTTTAAAGATGGTGGTAGCGGGGGGAGGGGGGGGAGACACATGGCAAGGAACAGCTACAGCAAAAGGCCTAAACAATAAACGCTGCGTCCGATCTCCAAACATGACGTCAGGTGCAGCCCGGGTAACTCTTACTTCAGCCGGATTGCTGTAAAGAAACTTTTCATACGAGACGAACGAAGCAAAGTGAAACTTGTAAGATTTATAGGAACCAACTCTTATACCAACAAACAAAAATGAAAAGCAAATGGAAGTATTTAGGCCCAAACGAGCAAACCTGAGGTAGCAGATTCTGAGGCGAAGCCTCCCGTTCGCTAGCAAAGTCGGATCCGACCGGCCTGGAGAGACGGCCCCGGCCCAACCTACTTGCGTAATATGGCGCGTGCATGCTATGGTAGCAGAGAGCAAAATAACAAGCTCCATGCTGCAAAGAAAGAATCCTACCACCAGAGAAGCTAGTGTGCTAATGGCACCTGAAAACACACACCTGTGAGTGAGGGTGTGGCTCGTATATGAAGAGCCTCCGCCCCTCCCACAAATGCAGGCTGACTAATCAGCCTTACCAACATATATATATATATATATACATATACAGTACAGACCAAATGTTTGGACACACCTTCTCATTCAAAGAGTTTTCTTTATTTTAATGACTATAAAAATTGTAGATTCACACTGAAGGCATCAAAACTATTAATTAACACATGTGGAATTATATACATAACAAAAAAAGTGGTAAACAACTGGGAATATGTCATATTCTAGGTTCTTCAAAGTAGCCACCTTTTGCTTTGATTACTGCTTTGCACACTCTTGGCATTCTCCTGATGAGCTTCAAGAGGTAGTCACCTGAAATGGTTTTCACTTCACAGGTGTCCCCTGTCAGGTTTAATAAGTGGCATTCCTTGCCTTATAAATGGGGTTGGGACCATCAGTTGCGTTGTGGAGAAGTCAGGTGGATACACAGCTGATAGTCCTACTGAATAGACTGTTAGAATTTGTATTATGGCAAGAAAAAAGCAGCTAAGTAAAGAGAAACAAGTGGCCATCATTACTTTAAGAAATGAAGGTCGGTCAGTCCGAAAAATTGGGAAAACTTTGAAAGTGTCCCCAAGTGCAGTCACAAAAACCATCAAGCACTACAAAGAAACTGGCTCACATGCGGACCGCCCCAGGAAAGGAAGACCAAGAGTCACCTCTGCTGTGGAGGATAAGTTCATCCGAGTCACCAGCCTCAGAAATCGCAGGATAACAGTAGCTAAGATTAGAGACCAGGTCAATGCCACACAGAGTTCTAGCAGCAGACACATCTCTAGAACAACTGTTAAAAGGAGACTGTGTGAATCAGGCCTTCATGGTAGAATATCTGCTAGGAATCCACTGCTAAGGACAGGCAACAAGCAGAAGAGACTTGTTTGGGCTAAAGAACACAAGGAATGGACATTAGATCAGTGGAAATCTGTGCTTTGGTCTGATGAGTCCAAATTTGAGATCTTTGGTTCCAACCACCGTGTCTTTGTGCGACGCAGAAAAGGTGAACGGATGGACTCTACATGCCTGGTTCCCACCGTGAAGCATGGAGGAGGAGGTGTGATGGTGTGGGGGTGCTTTGCTGGTGACACTGTTGGGGATTTATTCAAAATTGAAGGCATACTGAACCAGCATGGCTACCACAGCATCTTGCAGCGGCATGCTATTCTATCCGGTTTGCGTTTAGTTTGACCATCATTTATTTTTCAACAGGACAATGACCCCAAACACACCTCCAGGCTGTGTAAGGGCTATTTGACCATGAAGGAGAGTGATGGGGTGCTGCGCCAGATGACTTGGCCTCCACAGTCACTGGACCTGAACCCAATCGAGATGGTTTGGGGTGAGCTGGACCGCAGAGTGAAGGCAAAAGGGCCAACAAGTGCTAAGCATCTCTGGGAACTCCGTCAAGACTGTTGGAAGACCATTTCAGGTGACTACCTCTTGAAGCTCATCAAGAGAATGCCAAGAGTGTGCGAAGCAGTAATCAAAGCAAAAGGTGGCTACTTTGAAGAACCTAGAATATGACATATTTTCAGGTGTTTCACACTTTTTTGTTATGTATATAATTCCACATGTGTTAATTCATAATTTTGATGCCTTTAGTGTGAATCTACAATTTTCATAGTCATGAAAATAAAGAAAACTCTTTGAGAAGGCGTGTCCAAACTTTTGGTCTGTACTGTGTATATATACCGTATATACACTACTAAATATTTGGCTTGTGGGTGAAATTTCAGGATGAACCTAAAATGCACTCTAACCTTTACAGGTGAACTTAATGTGACCCTCTCTAAACTTTTGAATGCACTTGTCCAACTGTTCAGTGTTTCAGTACTTTTTGCACAACTTGCTCTTCTCTAACAAGAAGCTTAACGGCTAAAGTCACAGCAGGCATCTGATCCATGGATCGCCCAATAAATTTCCTGGTTCAATTAGAATCGGTATTTAAACAGTCCTCCTCATCATGCTGTTCACATTTTGGAGTGGCAGTCACTGTTAAAGGGGTGGACTGCTGTGGAGGTCACTATTAAGGGAGAGGGGTATTGTAGATGTCACTGTTATGAAGGACACTGTGGATATATTTTAACCTCACACAAACATTAAATTAAATAGTTATCCTGCTAGTATCTTATATCTCCAGCTAGCCAAAATGGAGCTTGCAGCTTAACCCACATTCTAACTGTCATTCACAATCACATGACTCTTATTATCCAATAGAAGCTAGCAGGTCCTTCAGTCTTGACATACACAGTTACAACAGGTTTCCTACAACTCAACCATTTTTCTTCACTGTCAGAGGTAACTGTTAAGGGGGCGATGTGCTATAGATGTCACATTTTAAGGGGGCTGGGCCATGGAAATCTTATATTAAAGGGAAAAGGTTGCTGTGGAGGTCTTACATTAAGGGGTCATGGAGTAGTGTGGGGGGGTCTCTCTTAAAGGGGAGGAGCTCTTTGCAGTTCAGTGTAAAGCGGGTGGACCACTGAGGGTGGAATGCTGTGGAGATCAATGTTAACCCCTTCACGACCGCAATCTGCATATATACGTGATAGCTGCACATACCCCGTGCAGCTACCACGTATATAAAGGTTCTGGCAGCTCTTTAATCCAAGCGCTGCAAAGCGCTTGAATTAAAGCTTCTGCCCCTGCCCTGTATGCTGTCACGGACAGCATACAGTGCAGTAATGCTGGCAAGGGACCAATCAGAGTGGCCCCTTGCCGGCAATCGATCTGATTGGTTAGTCTGTGCAGACTAACCAATCAGATCGCGGCAGTGTTAAAATGCCGGTTTCAGTCTCTGATCTGCACTCTGCAGATCAGAGCCTGAAATCGGTAGTGTCCTGAAGCCCCCGATCTGTGCCCCCTTGAAGCCCCCGATCTGTGCTCCTTGTTCTTGATCTGCCCCCGATGCGGTCTGCCCCTTCTGCCCCGATCTGTGCCCCCTTCTTGTCAATATTCTTATGCTGACCCCCCCCCCCCGATGCGGTCCGCCCCCTCCTGCCCCCATCTGTAAGTAAAATGCTGTCCCCCTATCCCCGTTTCCAGCGCTGCCCCCTTTCCGCTGTCCCCTGCCCCCGATGCGGTCCCCCTTGTCTGTGAGATGGCGGCGGCTCCATTCCTGAGCCGCCGCCATCAGCAGCATGTGTCAGCTCTATGCTGACACTGCTGTAACCCCATAGATGCCGCAGTAGCGGCATCCATGAGGTTAATAGAGGGAGGGGGCTCCCTCTCTCTCAACCATCAGGGCTGCTGCGATCGCAGCGCCCGATGGTTGCCATGGCAACCGGATGCTTTGCAAAGGCGTCCGGTTGCCATGGTATAGGCATCCAGTGCTGCCACCTACAGGCATCTGATTGTATTATACTTTGCAATACAAGAGCATTGCAAAGTATAGTACAACCATCAGCCCCACTGGATCTTCAAGATCCAAGAGGGAACTGATAAAAAAAAAAGTGAAAATAATAAAAGTTAAAATAAATAAATAAAAATGTAAAAAATAAATTTCTTTCTCCTGTAAAAAAAACACAAAAAAAACACACATATTAGGTTTTACCGCGTCCGTAACGACCATCTCTATAAATATATCACATACTCAACCCCGTTCAATAAACACCATAAAAAATAAAAAATTAAAACGGTGTAAAAAAATAAGCCATTTTTGTCACCTTACATCACAAAAAGTGCAACACCAAGCGATCAAAAAAGGCGAATATACCCCAAAATAGTACCAATCAAACCGTTACCTCATCCCGCCAAAAATAAGCCCATATTTAAGACAATTGCCCAAAAAATAAAAAAGCTATGGCTCTCAGACTATGGAGACACTAAAACATAATTTTTTTGGTTTAATGCTATTATTGTGTAAAACTTACATTATTGTGTAAAACTTAAATAAATAAGAAAAAGTATACATATTAGGTATTGCCACGTCCGTAACGATCTGCTCTATAAAACTGTCACATGACCTAACCCCTCAGATGAACGCTGTAAAAAAAAAAAAAAAAAAACTGTTCCAAAACAGCCAATTTTTTGGCCACCTTGTCCCATAAAGTGTAATAATGAATGATCAAAAAATCCTATGTACCCAAAAATGGTACCAATAAAAACCTCAACTCTTTCTGCAAAAAATTAGCCCCTGCACAAGACGATCGGTAGAAAAATAAAAAACATATGGCGTTCAGAAAACCAATCCAGCAAAATCTGCCTTCCAAAAACAATACCGTGTTCCTTTCCTTCTGCGCCCTGCCGTGCGCCCGTACATCAGTTTACGACCACATGTGGGGTGTGTCTGTAAACCGCAGAATCAGAGTAATAAATATTGAGTTTTGTTTGGCTGTTAACCCTTAATGTGTTAAAGAAAAAAATGTAATAAAATAGAAAATCTGCTAAAAAAGTGACATTTAGAAATTTCATCTCCATTTTCCTTTAATTCTTGTGGAACACCTAAAGGGTTAATAACGTTTGTAAAATTGGTTTTAAGTAACTTGAGGGGTGTAGTTTCTACAATGGGGTCATTTATGGGGGGTTTCCACTATGTAAGCCCCACAAAGTGACTTCAGACCTGAACTGGTCCCTAAAAAGTGGGTTTTGGAAATTTTCTTAAAAATTTTAAGAATTGCTTCTAAACTTCTAAGCCTTGTAATGTCCTAAAAATTTAAAATAACATTTCCAAAATGATGCCAACATAAAGTAGACATGTGAGGAATGTTATGTAATACATTTTTTATGAGGTATCACTTTCTGTTTTAGAAGCAGAGAAATTGAAATTTAGAAAATTTGATTTTTTCCAAAAAAAGGAGATATATATTGACTCAAATTTATGACTGTCATGAAGTACAATGTGTCACGAGAAAACAATCTCAGAATGGCGTGGATAAGTAAAAGTGTTCCAAAGCTATTACCACTTAAAGTGACACATGTCAGATTTGTAAATTTTGACCTGGACACTGGGGCATCAATGACCTTTGGTCATGAAAGGATTAAGGGGGCGGTCTACTGTGCAGGTCAATGTTAAGGTGTCAGAGCCCTGTGGAGGTCACTGTTAAGGGGTAGATCTCTGTGGAGGGTCACTGTAAAGGGTCCAGGCCACTGTGAAGGTCAGTGTTAAGGTTGTGGGGTGCTGCAGAGGTCATTGTTCAGGGGATGGGTGCTGTGGAGGTCACAGGTAAGGTGGTGGGGTACTGTGGAGGTCAATGCTAAGGGGCGTGGTGCTGTAGAGGTCACTGTTAAGGAAGCATAGGGGATAATGAGATCCGCACACCCTATTGGGTAATGGGTGCCCACGGAGGACGAAGGATCGTCACGTAGTACAATGAAGAAATTCGTGGCACACCACAGTAGTTTTGATGCAATTTAATTATAGGTTGATGTTTTACATCATTTCATATATTCATATATTCACATATATAATTGATACATCCGGATAGAAGCAAATCAAACTTGCATAGCATGTCCCAACGTTTCGGCCATATGTCTGGCCTTTGTCAAGGGATCTGAAGTTGTTAGCTGTGGAGAATCATCCGGTCGATGATTCTCCATTATATATGTGAATATATGAATATATGAAATGATGTAAAACATCAACCTATAATTAAATTGCATCAAAACTACTGTGGTGTGCCACGAATTTCTTCATTGTACTGTTAAGGAAGCAGACTCTGTGAAGGTCACTGTTAAGGGGATGGATCACTGTGCAGGTCACCGTTTGGGGACTGGGAACTGTAGAGGTTACTTTTAAGGGGGCAACTCATTTTGGGGTAACTGCTAAGAGGGCAGGCCACTCTGTAAGTCAGTGTAAAGGGGGCAGGGCACTGTGGAGATCACAATTAAGTGGGCAGGGTTCTGTGAAGTGGGCAGGCCACTGTTAAGGGGTGGTGTACTTTTGAGGTCACTGTTAAGTGGCTGAGGTGCTGTGGATTTCATTATTATGGCGGTAAGCTACTATGTAGGTCAATGTTAAAGGAAATCTCATAAAAAATAGAGGAAAAAAGCGGCAATCACCGAATCTTCACAAGTCGTAGCTTTATTTCAGGTTAAGACACCCGTGGATGTTCGGGTTCGCCGGGTTCGACCGAACTTCGGGTCAAAGTTTGGGTCCCAAACTTGACCTGAACTCGAACACAAACCCAAACCCCATAGAAGTCAATGGGGACCCGAACTTTGGCGCACTAAAATGGCTGTAAAATAGTCATAGTAAGGGCTAGAGGGCTGCAAAAGGAAGCAAAATGGGTAAGAGAAGGACAATTGCCAAAAAAAATGACTTAGAATATAAAAATATAAAAAAATTATAATCTTGAACTAGAAGGTAGTGGTCGAAGTGGAGTAGGGGGTTGAGGAGGCGGTAGACGTGGTCGTGTAAGTGTAAGGCCCCAAAACTTTGGGAAATGAAACAAAGAACGCAAAGAGAAAGTGCACTGGAGTATAACATTGGCTGGGTGCGGCTGGTATATTTGTCTATTTAGCAAAAGGTACGGACAAGTCATGTGGAATCCATGCTGTGGAATCCGGCTGCGCTTGTCTGTGATCACCCCAGCTCGCCGTGCTAAACGCACGTTCGGACAATACACTAGCCGCAGGGCAGGCCAGCACCTCCAAGGCGTAAAAGGCAAACTCAGGCCATGTGCCCAATCTGAAGACCCATCTGTTGAATGGGGCAGACCCATCAGTCAGCTCGTGTAGGTGTGTGCACACGTACTGTTCCACCATGTTGATGAAATGCTGCATTCTGCTAAGACGTTCCGTATTAGCTGGTGGTGCTGTTTGTCATGACGTGCTTACAAAGCTTTTCCAAATTTCGACCATGCTAACCCTCCCTTCTGAGGTGCTGGTGGTGCCCCAGGTGCGGTGGAGACTTCTTCTTCCTCCTCTGTCTTTGTCTTGTGCTTCCACTGAGCCCCCACTGTCAGGTAGGAATGTCATCAGCAGCGCGTCTACCAGCATGCACTTGTACTCGCGCATCTTCCAATCACGCTCCAGTGATGGAATTAAGGACGGCATGTTCTCCCTGTAGCGGAGATCCAGCAGGGTGGCCACCCAGTAAACAGCACTGGTTAGAACGTGGGCAACTTGGCATTCGTTGCGCAGGCACTGCAGCATGTAGTCTCTCATGTGTGCCAGGCTGCCCAGAGGAAAGGAAATGCTGTCCTCTGTGGGAAGTGTATCGTCTGTGTCCTCTGTATCCCCACAGCCATGCTCAAGTGATGCCCATGAGCTGCTTTGGGTGTCACCCTGCTGTGAATACGGTTCCTCCTCCTCATTATCCTCCCACTCCTCATCCTCTAGTACTGTGTCCTGGCTGGAACTCACTGTCTGAGCCACTTGTGAATGACTTGGCTGATAACCATGGAAATGATCCCTCTTCCTCCTGTGCCACATCCTCTTCCATCATCGTCCAAAGCGTTTTTTCAAAGAGACATAGAAGTGGGTTAGTAAGGCGGACACACTCATTCATGGTGAAGTGCTGCTGTTCCACAGTGCGTGTTGCAGCTGAAATTCCACTACTGTCGCATGCTGCTGCTCGCACATTCCCTCCAGCATATGCAAGGTGGAGTTCCACCTTGTGGATACGTCACATATGAGGCGGTGAGCGGGAAGGCTGAAGTTAAACTGCAGCGCAGACAGGTGAGCAGCAGCAGGGTGAGAACACCGAAGGCGCGCACAGATGGACCGCACTTTCTGCAGCAGCTCTTACATATCGGGGCAATTTTTCAGGAACCTCTACACCACCAAATTCAGCTCATGAACCAGGCAAGGGATGCATCAAACCAGCTAGGCCCAGAGCTGCTACGAGATTTCTTCCATTATCGCACACCACCAGGCCGAGCTTGAGGCTCAGTGGCACACACCACTTATCGGTCTGTTGTTCCATTATTCTCCACAGCCTGCTGTCCTTTCCCCTGGCTTTGCTGAAGTTGGTGGTGAAGGTGTTACGCTGACCGGATGAGGAGGTGGTAGAGGAGGAAGCGGAGTAGGAGGAGGAAGCAACAGGTCCTGCAATCCTCGATGGCGGAAGGACATGAACCAAACAGCTATCTGCCTCAGGCCCAGCCATCACTGCATTTACCCAGTGTGCTGTTAGGGAGATATAATGTCCCTGTTTGTTCTTACTGGTCCACGTATTAGTTGTTATGTGAACCTTGCCACAGATGGCGTTGCACAGTGCACACCTGATTTTGTCCGCTACTCGGTTGTGCAGGGCAGAGATGGCTCGCCTGGAAAATTAGTGGCGGTTGGGAACTGTGGAACAGCCACCGCCATAAGGTTTTTAAAAGTCTCTGTCTCCACCAGATGGAATTACAGTATTTCAAAGGCCAGGAATTTTGAAAAGCTGGCATTCAGGGCCAGTGATCGCTGGTGGGTAAGGAGGTACTTCCTTTTTCTTTCCAGTGTTTGAGAGATGGACAGCTGAACGCTTCCATGGGACAGTAAGGAGATGCTTAGTGATGATGGTGGTGTTACTGCCACATCCTGTGTTTGCGGGGTGGCAGGTGCCACTGTCACTCCAAAGGGGGAGGAAGAGACCGATACTGCAGCAGAAGAGGCAGCAGGAGGAGCCTGAGATCTTTTGTGGTTTCTGAGGTGTGTACTCCACTACAGCTCAGTGGCTGATCATGTAGGTGGTGCTCAGGTTTAGAACATTTATGCCTCGCTTCAGGCTCAGATTACACAGCGTGCAAACCACTTACGTTTTGTCATCAACATATTGTCCGAAGAACTGCCATTTCAGTTAACTTTTTGGAGCTGGCTTTGTTGTTCTCAATCCCTGGGCAGTAGCAAGCGTACTGGCTGGGAAACAGCTACTCTGCTTTTGCACCCTGCTCTCTCTTTTGCTGTGTGGCTGGCGCTATGCGACCACCACCTCTTCCTCCAAATCTTATCAAACTCCACATGATCTTCCACCCACACTTCACCCCTGCCTCCTTGCCAGTCTGCACACTGCAGAAAGCCACAGCAGTTGGCACCTATGTTTCGTCATGATCAAAGACGTGCTGCAGTGGTCCTCCCAAGTCCACATCCTGAAACATAAGTGGTTGGGTACCAGTGCACCTATTCTCTACCACTTCTGGGGCAGGGCTAGGTGGATGGCCCACGGAAAACCTGCCAGCAGAGTCATCAAAAAGCATATAAGACTGCTGAGTGACTTGGGACTTAGACTGCTTGGCTGATTTGCAAGGGTGTGAGGTCAAAGACAGATGCCCATGGGCTGCAGGTGCAAACAAGCTTTCAGCAGGGGATCGGGTGGGAGACAATGTGAAGGAACTGGAGGTACTGTCAGCCACCCAATCTACTACCGCCTCTACTTGTTCTGGCCTCACCATTCGTACACCGGTATTTGGGCCTACAAAATAATAATGAACATTCTGTCACCTACTTGCACCTAAGAAAGTGTTTCATTTGGGTGTGTAGCTGGCACAAATCAACCATGTGCTCTCCCTGCAACAGGTGCTCCACCAACACCAGCAGCACCATGACCAGAGCCACATCCCTTATTTGATGCTCTCCTCATTCTTTGAGGCCACCCTCTGATCTAATAGACGGATTAACTGTATTAATTTCCCTGTCACGGATGCAATGCAGGTGTACCTCACTCAAAAAATGGGTATATGTGACCCACCAAACTGACAGATTAAGTGTATTAATTTCCCTGTCACGTATGCAGTGCAGGTGTACCTCACATCAAAAATGGGTATATGTCACCCACCGAACTAGCAGACATATTAACTATTATATTTTTGCGTCAGGGGTACAGAGATGGTGTACTGCACCCACAAATAAATCGTGTAGGTCCCCCACAGAAATAACAGCCAGATTAATCATATTTCTGTGTGAGGGGTGTAAAGATGGTGCATTGCACCCACAAAAGATCGCTATAGGTCACCCACAGAATTAACAGCCAGATTCATTATTATATGTGTGTGTCAGTGGCGCAAAGCTGGTATATTGCACCCACAAAAAAAATCACTATAGGTCACCCACAGAACAAATAGCCAGATGAGATCCCTAACACTCTCCCTCACTTCAGCTGCCTGCTTCCTGTCCCTGCACTACTCAGAGCGGATGAGCAGCGCTACACATGATCCAGCTTGTACAGAGGCTGCGTCACATGATGCACCGGCCAATCACAGCCATGTCATTACTAGGCATGGCTGTGATGGCTTGCAAGTGCCCACAGCTTAAAAGAAGAGTTGAGCGAACACCTGGATGTTCGGGTTCGAGAAGTTCGGCCGAACTTCCAGAAAATGTTCGGGTTCGGGATCCGAACCCGATCCGAACTTCGTCCCGAACCCGAACCCCATTGAAGTCAATGGGGACCTGAACTTTTTGGCACTAAAAAGGCTGTAAAACAGCCCAGGAAAGGGCTAGAGGGCTGCAAAAGGCAGCAACATGTAGGTAAATCCCATGCAAACAAATGTGGATAGGGAAATTAATAAAATAAAAATAAAATAAATAAAAATTAACCAATATCAATTGGAGAGAGGTCCCACAGCAGAGAATCTGGCTTCACGTCACCCACCACTGGAACAGTCAATTCTCAGATATTTAGGCCCCGGCACCCAGGCAGAGGAGAGAGGTCCCGTAACAGAGAATCTGGCTTCATGTCAGCAGAGAATCAGTCTGCATGTCATAGCAGAGAATCAGGCTTCACGTCAGCCACCACTGCAACAGTCCATTGTCATAAATTTAGGCCCAGCACCCAGGCAGAGGAGAGAGGTCCCGTAACAGAGAATCTGGCTTCATGTCAGCAGAGAATCAGTCTTCATATCATAGCAGAGAATCAGGCTTCACGTCACCCAACATTGGAACAGTCCATTGGCATATATTTAGGCCCCGGCACCCAGACAGAGGAGAGGTTCATTCAAATTTGGGTAGCCTCGCAATATAATGGTAAAATGAAAATAAAAATAGGATTGAATGAGGAAGTGCCCTGGAGTACAATAATATATGGTTAAGGGGAGGTAGTTAATGTCTAATCTGGACAAGGGAGGGACAGGTCCTGTGGGATCCATGCCTGGTTCATTTTTATGAACGTCAGCTTGTCCACATTGGCTGTAGACAGGCGGCTGCGTTTGTCTGTAATGACACCCCCTGCCGTGCTGAATACACGTTCAGACAAAACGCTGGCCGCCGGGCAGGCCAGCACCTCCAAGGCATAAAAGGCTAGCTCTGGCCACGTGGACAATTTAGAGACCCAGAAGTTGAATGGGGCCGAACCATCAGTCAGTACGTGGAGGGGTGTGCACACGTACTGTTCCACCATGTTAGTGAAATGTTGCCTCCTGCTAACACGTTGCGTATCAGGTGGTGGTGCAGTTAGCTGTGGCGTGTTGACAAAACTTTTCCACATCTCTGCCATGCTAACCCTGCCCTCAGAGGAGCTGGCCGTGACACAGCTGCCTTGGCGACCTCTTGCTCCTCCTCTACCTTGGCCTTGGGCTTCCACTTGTTCCCCTGTGACATTTGGGAATTCTCTCAGTAGCGCGTCTACCAACGTGCGCTTGTACTCGCGCATCTTCCTATCACGCTCCAGTGCAGGAAGTAAGGTGGGCACATTGTCTTTGTAGCGTGGATCCAGCAGGGTGGCAACCCAGTAGTCCGCACACGTTAAAATGTGGGCAACTCAGCTGTCGTTGCGCAGGCACTGCAGCATGTAGTCGCTCATGTGTGCCAGGCTGCCCAGGGGTAAGGACAAGCTGTCCTCTGTGGGAGGCGTATCGTCATCGTCCTGCCTTTCCCCCCAGCCACGCACCAGTGATGGACCCGAGCTGCGTTGGGTGCCACCCCGCTGTGACCATGCTTCATCCTCATCCTCCTCCACCTCCTCCTCATCCTCGTCCTCCTCGTCCTCCAGTAGTGGGCCCTGGCTGGCCACATTTGTACCTGGCCTCTGCTGTTGCCAAAAACCTCCCTCTGAGTCACTTCGAAGAGACTGGCCTGAAAGTGCTAAAAATGACCCCTCTTCCTCCTCCTCCTCCTCCTCCTCCTGGGCCACCTCCTCTTCCATCATCGCCCTAAGTGTTTTCTCAAGGAGACATAGAAGTGGTATTGTAACGCTGATAACGGCGTCATCGCCACTGGCCATGTTGGTGGAGTTACTCGAAACAGCGCAACAGGGCACACAGGTCTCGCATGGAGGCCCAGTCATTGGTGGTGAAGTGGTGCTGTTCTGTAGTGCGACTGACCCGTGCGTGCTGCAGCTGAAACTCCACTATGGCCTGCTGCTGCTCGCACAGTCTGTCCAGCATGTGCAAGGTGGAGTTCCACCTGGTGGGCACGTCGCATATGAGGCGGTGAGCGGGAAGGCCGAAGTTACGCTGTAGCGCAGACAGGCGAGCAGCAGCAGGATGTGAACGCCGGAAGCGCGAACAGACGGCCCGCACTTTATGCAGCAGCTGACATGTCGGGGTAGTTGTGAATGAACTTCTGCACCACCAAATTCAGCACATGCGCCAAGCAAGGGATGTGCGTCAAACTGGCTAGTCCCAGAGCTGCAACGAGATTTCGCCCATTATCACACACCACCAGGCCGGGCTTGAGGCTCACCGGCAGCAACCACTCGTCGGTCTGTTGTTCTATACCCTGCCACAACTCCTGTGCGGTGTGGGGCCTGTCCCCCAAACATATGAGTTTCAGAATGGCCTGCTGACGTTTACCCCGGGCTGTGCTGAAGTTGGTGGTAAAGGTGTGTGGCTGACTAGATGAGCAGGTGGAAGAAGAGGAGGAGGAAGTCAAGTAGGAGGAGGTGGCAACAGGAGGCAAAGAATGTTGCCCTGCGATCCTTGGCGGCGGAAGGACGTGCGCCAAACAGCTCTCCGCCTGGGGCCCAGCTGCCACTACATTTACCCAGTGTGCAGTTAGGGAGATATAGCGTCCCTGGCCGTGCTTACTGGTCCACGTATCTGTGGTTAGGTGGACCTTGCCACAGATGGCGTTGCGCAGTGCACACTTGATTTTATCGGATACTTGGTTGTGCAGGGAAGGCACGGCTCTCTTGGAGAAGTAGTGCCGGCTGGGAACAACATACTGTGGGACAGCAAGCGACATGAGCTGTTTGAAGCTGTCTGTGTCCACCAGCCTAAATGACAGCATTTCATAGGCCAGTAGTTTAGAAATGCTGGCATTCAGGGCCAGGGATCGAGGGTGGCTAGGTGGGAATTTACGCTTTCTCTCAAATGTTTGTGAGATGGAGAGCTGAACGCTGCCGTGTGACATGGTTGAGATGCTTGGTGACGGAGGTGGTGGTGGTGTTGGTGGTACATCCCCTATTTGCTGGGCGGCAGGTGCCAACGTTCCTCCAGAGGCAGAGGAAGAGGCCGAGGCGGCAGCAGCAGAAGAGGCCGAGGCGGCAGCAGCAGAAGAGGTAGCAGGGGGAGCCTGAGTGACTTCCTTGGTTTTAAGGTGTTTACTCCACTGCAGTTCATGCTTTGCATGCAGGTGCCTGGTCATGCAGGTTGTGCTCAGGTTCAGAACATTAATGCCTCGCTTCAGGCTCTGATGGCACAGCGTGCAAACCACTCGGGTCTTGTCGTCAGCACATTGTTTGAAGAAGAGCCATGCCACGGAACTCCTTGAAGCTGCCTTTGGGGTGCTCGGTCCCAGATGGCGGCGGTCAGTAGCAGGCGGAGTCTCTTGGCGGCGGGTGTTCTGCTTTTGCCCACTGCTCCCTCTTTTGCTACGCTGTTGGCTCGGTCTCACCACTGCCTCTTCCTCCAAACTGTGAAAGTCAGTGGCACGACCTTCATTCCATGTGGGGTCTAGGACCTCATCGTCCCCTGCATCGTCTTCAACCCAGTCTTGATCCCTGACCTCCTGTTCAGTCTGCACACTGCAGAAAGACGCAGCAGTTGGCACCTGTGTTTCGTCATCATCAGAGACATGTTGAGGTGGTATTCCCATGTCCTCATCATCAGGAAACATAAGTGGTTGTGCGTCAGTGCATTCTATGTCTTTCACCGCTGGTGAAGGGCTAGGTGGATGCCCTTGGGAAACCCTGCCAGCAGAGTCTTCAAACAGCATAAGAGACTGCTGCATAACTTGAGGCTGAGACAGTTTCCCTGGTATGCATGGGGGTGATGTGACAGACTGATGGGCTTGGTTTTCAGGCGCCATCTGTGCGCTTTCTGCAGAAGACTGGGTGGGAGATAATGTGAACGTGCTGGATCCACTGTCGGCCACCCAATTGACTAATGCCTGTACCTGCTCAGGCCTTACCATCCTTAGAACGGCATTGGGCCCCACCATATATCGCTGTAAATTCTGGCGGCTACTGGGACCTGAGGTAGTTGGTACACTAGGACGTGTGGATGTGGCAGAACGGCCACGTCCTCTCCCAGCACCAGAGGGTCCACTAACACCACCACGACCATGTCCACGTCCGCGTCCCTTACTAGATGTTTTCCTCATTGTTATCGTTCACCACAACAACAAAAATATTATTTGGCCCAATGTATTGTATTCAAATTCAGCTGAATATAAATTTGAGGCCTAGTATTTAGGCGCTGGGTGACCGGTATAGATTTACTGACAGAATTAGACTTGGAAATGCACAGTAGCGTGTGTGTGAAGTTATTCTGAATGACCCTATGTGCACCTTGAATATTATATACCCTTTTAGGGATAGATTTCAAATAGCTCTGATATAGCAGAAACCACTAAATTATGAAATTGCTAAATTGGGAATTGTTTTTCAACCCAGAACAAAAAATGTGCTTTGACGGACACTAAATAACTTGCCCAGCCAGAACAGTACAGCGGTAACGACAGATTTAGCGGGATATAAATTTGAGGCCTAGTATTTAGGCGCTGGGTGACCGGTATGGATTTACTGACAGAATTAGACTTGGAAATGCACAGTAGCGTGTGTGTGAAGTTATTCTGAATGACCCTATGTGCACCTTGAATATTATATTCCCTTTTAGGGATAGATTTCAAATAGCTCTGATACAGCAGAAACCACTAAATTATGAAATTGCTAAATTGGGAATTGTATTTCAACCCAGAACAAAAAATGTGCTTTGACGGACACTAAATAACTTGCCCAGCCAGAACAGTACAGCGGTAAAGACAGATTTAGCGGGATATAAATTTGAGGCCTAGTATTTAGGCGCTGGGTGACCGGTATGGATTTACTGACAGAATTAGACAGGGATATGGCCAAAAAATAACCACACTATTGCTGGTTAAATGCACTTGGTGTGACAGCTTGACCAACCACACTACTGAGGGTTAAATGCACTTGGTGACAGGCGCAGCTTGCCCCTGATGTAGTATATGCCCAAAAAATGAACAGACTATTGCTGGTTAAATGCACTTGGTGTGACAGCTGGATGGGCCCGTGGCTGGATTGGTAAAGGGCAGAGAGCTCCAGTCCGACTCAGACGCCAGCAAGGTGGAGGTGGAGTACTGGTTTGGGCTGGTATCAAAGATGAGCTTGTGGGGCCTTTTCGGGTTGAGGATGGAGTCAAGCTCAACTCCCAGTCCTACTGCCAGTTTCTGGAAGACACCTTCTTCAAGCAGTGGTACAGAAAGAAGTCTGCATCCTTCAAGAAAAACATGATTTTCATGCAGGACAATGCTCCATCACACGCGTCCAAGTACTCTACAGCGTGGCTGGCAAGAAAGGGTATAAAAGAAGAAAATCTAATGACATGGCCTTCTTGTTCACCTGATCTGAACCCCATTGAGAACCTGTGGTCCATCATCAAATGTGAGATTTACAAGGAGGGAAAACAGTACACCTCTCTGAACAGTGTCTGGGAGGCTGTGGTTGCTGCTGCACGCAATGTTGATGGTGAACAGATCAAAACACTGACAGAATCCATGGATGGCAGGCTTTTGAGTGTCCTTGCAAAGAAAGGTGGCTATATTGGTCACTGATTTGTTTTTTGTTTTGTTTTTGAATGTCAGAAATGTATATTTGTGAATGTTGAGATGTTATATTGGTTTCACTGGTAAAAATAAAAAATTGAAATGGGTATATATTTGTTTTTTGTTAAGTTGCCTAATAATTATGCACAGTAATAGTCACCTGCACACACAGATATCCCCCTAAAATAGCTAAAACTAAAAACAAACTAAAAACTACTTCCAAAAATATTCAGCTTTGATATTGAGTTTTTTGGGTTCATTGAGAACATGGTTGTTGTTCAATAATAAAATGAATCCTCAAAAATACAACTTGCCTAATAATTCTGCACTCCCTGTATGTCTTCACAGCCCACTGGGTAACTATGGTTCTCGCCCAGGCACACCAGCAACTTGGCCAGATAATGGCAATGCCACCTCTGCATTTTAATGCTGATATTTCTGCACCAATGTCCTCCTCTGCCTCCTCATCCTCCACCTTGCCCTCCCCCTCCCCTGTAGGCACAGTTCACAGTGGTCCTCCAGCATATCACCTACGCAAAGCTAGGCATTGTCATACGGTTCTGCAACTGTTTAGCCTTGGTTAACAGTGCCACACTGGGGAGGAACAGCTCCATGTCATCATCCCACTGCTGCTACTGCTGCTGCCACTTTTCCCACTCTGTCATGGGGCCACTACTTGAAGCTTGGGACACCGCACTGTTAAGTTCATGGAGATAAATAAGACCTGACAGTAACAGTGTAAAATGGTATCCAGTTTATTAGACAGAAATACAAATACACATGATTAAAAGCATAAATGAAGTAAAAAAACACAAAAAAAACACATCAGAAATGGGTAACCATAACCACAATTACTTCACCAAATGACTGGCCACTGGCCTAAGTACCCCAGATAAGGATGTATAACATATCAAAAAATAACACTGGGGAATATGTGGTAGGATAGAATAACAATGTACTATATGAGGGAAATCCAATATAATCCTCAAACAATGCTATAGAGTCAGGCTACATAGAAAAATAATTAAATTTAAGGTCCCACCCACAGAACTCACCAGTATGTATGGTCAGAAGAAATGAACTCAAAATAGTCAGAGAATGAGTCAGCCTTGGATTGTGGTTATTGTTACCCATTTCTGATGTTCTTTACCTAATTTATGCTTTTAATCATGTGTCTTTGATTTTCTGACTAATTAACTTGATGCTGTTTTGATATATTGTACTGGGCATTGTTTTTTCTTGTTCCCTTTGGAAGCATTTTGTAGGTTTTAGTATGTGTATAGACATGCCCTTGTCATTATCTGTTTGAGGCTATATGTTGTTCTTTGATAATTGATTATAGAGGCTCACCCACATACAGGTAGGGATAGGTGCCCTAGTCGGATTTGACACACCCAGTCAAAAATGAATTATGTAGAACAGTAGATAAAGAGCGACAGGCACTCATTGTATTAAATGTATTGTGCATTGTAAATGTATTAAAAACTTTCAATAGTAAAAACATTCAATAGTAATTACAGTACACCTATGTTGTTCATGCAGCGGAAATCAGTCAAGGTGTTCTTACACCATAGGTTGGAATCATGGACTTGGTTTCTATTGTTCAAACCAACAGCAATGTAGTCCACATAAAAATAATCCCGTATGTAAGATATACACAATTGATTCCTGTTTGCAAGAGGTAGCTTAGTGTCAGCCAGAGGATAAGCTTTCAACCAGATAGATATGGAATAATTAGGGCTATGATACACTTGCAGTCAACCATGTGCCGATGCTCCTTAAAATGGGTCAATATATACAGTTGCAAGAAAAAGTATGTGAACCCTTTGGAATTATATGGATTTCTGCACAAATTGGTCATACAATGTGATCTGATCTTCATCTAAGTCACAACAATAGACAATCAAAGTCTGCTTAACCTAATAACACACAAATAATTAAATGTTTCCATGTTTTTATTGAACACACCATGTAAACATTCACAGTGCAGGTGTAAAAAGTATGTGAACCCTTTGATTTAATAACTGGTTGAACCTCCTTTGGCAGCAATAACTTCAACCAAGCGTTTTTCTGTAGTTGCAGATCAGACGTGCACAGCGGTCAGGAGTAATTCTTGACCATTCCTCTTTACAGAACTGTTTCAGTTCAGCAATATTCTTGGGATGTCTGGTGTGAATCCCTTTCTTGAGGTCATGCCACAGCATCTCAATCTGGTTGAGGTCAGAACTCTGACTGCGTATTTTCTTCTGTTTAAGCTATTCTGTTGTTGATTTACTTCTATGCTTTGGGTCGTTGTCCTGTTGCAACATCCACCTTCAGTTGAGCTTCAGCTGGTGGACAGATGGCCTTAAAGGGAACCTGTCACCGGGATTTTGTGTATAGAGCTGAGGACATAGGTTGCTGGATGGCCACTAGCATAACCACAATACCCAGTCCCCATAGCTCTGTGTGCTTTTATTGCTGGGATGAGTCCTGTATGTGAGATGAGTCAGGGACAGGACTCATCTCAGAGTAATTTGCATATGTATCAAATCGTTTTTTTTCCACAATAAAAGCACACAGAGCTATAGGGATTGGGTATTGTGGATGTGCTAGCGGCCATCTAGCAACCCCTGTCCTCGGCTCTATACACAAAATCCCGGTGACAGGTTCCCTTTAAGTTCTCCTGCAAAATGTCTTGATAAGGGGGGGGCGGAGCTAGCGCCTGAACTGAATGGAAGCGTCCGGTTAGAGCTCCTGCTTTCAACCTGCTGAGGGAACGGCTATCTTTGGCACAGAGATCTTAAAATGGTCAAGTACGGTGGCCAGAAACAAGGTGACCTAGCTGCACAAGCTAAACCTTCGTCTGCAGTTTCGGACATGACGAAATACCTGAAAAAGCAGCAAGCAGCCAGCCCGGCCAAAGAAACCAAGATGGCCGCGGCTCCCGGCAGCGCTCCACGAGGCCGCACTTCAAGCCTTTCTGAAGGTGAGGAAGACACGGGAGAAGAGGGTGAGTCCCGCAACCTCCCGGTCTCACGGCGCTTTATTAAGCAGGCTTTAGAGGAGGCAATGCACCCTATAATCTCGAAATTACAGGAGGTGGCTCAGGACATTCAACAGATAGGCCACAGAGTGGATGCGCTAGAAACTGCGCATGCAGCGACGCTCGATCACAGCGCTGCGGTCACTAACTGGCTATCTACCTGTCAGTTTCACATTAACCAGCTGTATTCCTCCCTGGAAGACCAGGAGAACAGAGGAAGGCGTAATAACCTCCGGTTTAGAGGGATCCCGGAGACGGTCTCCACCTCAGACATCCCAAACGCCATTACAAAAATAGTCACTTCCTTACTAGGAGAATTTGATCCAGCCATGCTAGTAATCGAAAGGGCACACAGAGCTTTACGCCCTCGTCCAAAGGACACTGATCCCCCTAGAGACGTAATATGTTGTTTCCTGAACTACCAGGATAAAGAAGCAATACTAAAAGCTGCCAGAATTGCACCATCGATTCTCCTGGAGGAGTCACAGATACAGATATACCAGGACTTATCACCTTCTACCCTGCAAAAAAGGCGATTTTTAAGACCTCTTACGACTTTGCTTAAAGAGAGAAAGATCCTCTTTAACCCCCTCTTGGATACGTCTTCGAAAAAGTCAGCACTTCCCTCTAGGGCAATCAAGGCTACTCTGGCTAGAATGTTCAAACTTGGTTTAATTGATGTGTGGAGATGCCTTAATCCTAACAGTATTGACTATTCCTTTTTTTCTGCAGCCAACAACTCATATAGCAGAATTGATTATGTATTAATCTCTAAAGAACATCTGCAACTTTGCTCTTCGGCGAAGATAGGGTCCATGACGCTGTCAGACCATTCACCAGTCTTCTGCTCCATCCGCCCTTCACAAGGTTTGGGTAAGAAATCTGGTTGGAGGTTCAACGAGTCCATCTTGGATAATGCCACACATAAAAATAAAATATTGTCTCTTTTAAAAGAATACTTCCAAATTAACCATACTTCTGACACTTCCCCGAATACCCTATGGGATGCCCACAAAGCTTATATAAGAGGACAATTGATAAGTCTTTGCTCTTATCTGAAGAAAGAGTCCGACAAAAAAATAGACTCCCTTCTCTCCAAGATTAATAATCTAGAGAAGACTCACAGAATTTCTTTACTGCAACTCCACTTATCTGAACTTCTTTTACTTAAAACAGAGCTAAAAAAGTAACTAAATGAGCGTTCTGCGAAGTTCTTCTTAAGCTCACAGCAAAAGTTTTTTTGCTCATGGCGACAAAGCAACAAAGTTTCAAATGCAAAGAATTAAACGTAGAAAATTGAACAGCTTTATACATAAAATTACCTCTCCAACAGGTTCAATGTTGCTCAAAACGGAAGAAATAGCAGAACAGTTTAAGCTGTACTACGAATCCCTGTATAACCTTCCCCCTTCCCACCTTCCTAATCCAGGACTGGATAGGGAACAAAATATCTCTTCCTTCCTTAGCTCACTTCATCTTCCTACTCTTACGGAAAACCAGCATGACCAGTTGGCTGCTCCGTTTACAGTAGCGGACATTCAGGAAGCACTTAATACCTCTCCAGTCGGGAAAAGCCCCGGCCCAGATGGTTTACCTCTGTCCTATTATAAAGCTTATTCCGATATTTTGTTTCCCTACTTACTCCCAATATGCAATAATGCTCTACATAACTCCCCTGTGTCATCCGATATGTCCAGAGCTACAATAACAATTATTCCCAAACCAGGCAAGGATCACTCAATTTGCTCAAACTATCGTCCTATATCTTTGCTTAACACTGACCTTAAACTACTGGCTAAAATGTTGGCTACCAGACTACAAAAATTACTCCCCTCCCTAATTCATCCAGACCAAGTCGGATTTGTTAAGGGAAGAGAAGGTAAGGATAATGTTATGAAAGTTCTAAATGCCTTGTACTTCTCCTCTTTCAAAAAAATACCTATAGTCCTCCTAGGTACCGATGCCGAGAAGGCGTTTGACAGAATAGACTGGTTATATATTAGTCTTACACTGTCAGAACTATTGGGTATGAATAAAGTCCCTAATTATAAGGCCTATATAAGAGTATGGACATGAGCCTAAGGGACAACCATTTTGTCTTATTTTAAGGCAGAGTGAATTCAGGATTTTTTTTTTACTCTGAAATTGCTAACCTAAGGTTTACAATATATACCAAAGTGTTTACCTAGGTCTGTTTTGTGAGAAGAAGATGTCCCAAGGCCTAGATAAGACAATGTATTTGAGTTCTGATGATTTTAGTGAATAGAAAGACTCTAATCTTTCTTTGTGGTTTTTATATTAATCAATATAGGAGTAGATTGATTTTATATTATCAATTTTAATAGGTGTGCTGAATATATAGTATATATATAAGAGTATAGTCCTTATAGATATATTCAGTTTTAAGATTAGAAACGAGGTATAAACTCCTCTGTCATGTTTAGAATCTGTCTCAGTGTAACACACAAATTAATTATTTCTTTCCTTGAATGGAGAAATGTGGACACAGGTGATCATGAACAAACCCTGTCTCCTCCAAGAACAATGAATTGAGATAGCCCTATTTATCTTGATTTAATTAAGTCTGGTCAAAAGACTTAAGGATACACAAGGTAGTTGACCAAGTATAAAACTCATTGTCTCTTCAAGATCTTCTCAAGGTTTTGTCTGAAACCTTAGATAACATTTATTGCTATTATATAAATAAGAGAAATAAGTGAGTGCTTCGATTTTTGTATGGAATACTAGTGCCATCTAGTGTTAGGGTAACAAAGATCTAGGGTATATTTTTCCCTAGAGGGAGGTTCTATTAATTATAAAGTGAGGTCACTAGTTAATGATAAAACTTGGCCAAGCCCTTTCTAAGATAGGATAAAAAGATGGTATGGGCTGACAGAAGGGATGGCTCTCTCTCTCTGAACATCATCAAAAGACCAGATCCAACCCTGACCACCTTGCCAGTCATTGGAGGCAGCCATCTTAGAACCATTGAAACTGATTTCTGCTAGCTGACATTTTGGTATAGTATAACCTTACCTATATTTTATAGGATAATTAATTAATATAATACATATCTATAGATATATTCAATTAACCATACTTTGTGTATAGTATCTGTTTTGGAATAAGATTGGGGTGTACCTGCAGCATCATCCTGAAAATTAATCCAATACAGGGAGATTGAAAATATACTAGTGAAAACACGGTATTATCTCCAAGGAACTGAATTCAGTTCTAGACCAGTATGGTTGATAATATATATATATATATATATTTATATAGATAAAAGATAAACCAGATTTGGGTTTAATCGAACATTTGTCGGCTGAGAGAAATCAAGTATTAAATTGATTTTAAATATAAGTGAGGGGTATTATTATAAGAAGGCATAATTGTGTATATATATATATATATATATATATATATATATATATATATATATATATGTTCTCAATTATTTTTGTCTTTACCACTATTTTGCATATCACTGATTGAATTTTATTACTGCCAATTTTATTATATATATTATTTTGCACTATAAATTGTATTAATAAATTACATATATATTTTGTCTGTAACTGGGTTTTGTCTTCAATTCAACGCAGATCACGAGCTTGTTTTAGCTTGATATTTATGATAATAAGTTAGAATCTCCTTTATTACCGATTTTAATTTATTCACATAAATCATATAGACTGTCAATCGGAGACAGCATAAATATTCCGACATTAATCTGGAGGTCCCTACCGAGATCTGCTTGTAATAGAAACAAAATTTTGGGGTGCAAAATATATATTTGATAAAGTTATTGTGGTACTTGTAGTGCAACAAGTAAAAATATGTCTGATAACAATGGCGAGGCTAGCCAAGGCATGCAGGCTGCTGCTACAGTGGTAAAGACTGATATGCATGATAGAAAGACTCAATAATTAATTGAATATATTGTGTTGGGTCATATGCATGACAGGTTGGATATTAACCACTTCAGCCCCGCTAGGTGAAACCCCCTTCATGACCAGGCCACTTTTTACACTTCGGCACTACACTCCTTTCACCGTTTATCGCTCGGTCATGCAACTTACCACCCAAATGAATTTTACCTCCTTTTCTTCTCACTAATAGAGCTTTCATTTGGTGGTATTTTATTGCTGCTGACATTTTTACTTTTTTTGTTATTAATCAAAATGTAACGATGTTTTTGCAAAAAAATGACATTTTTCACTTTCAGCTGTGAAATTTTGCAAAAAAAACGACATCCATATATAAATTTTTCTCTAAATTTATAGTTCTACATGTCTTTGATAAAAAAAAAATGTTTGGGCAAAAAAAAAAAATGGTTTGGGTAAAAGTTATAGCATTTACAAACTATGGTACAAAAATGTGAATTTCCGCTTTTTGAAACGGCTCTGATTTTCTGAGCACCTGTCATGTTTCCTGAGGTTCTACAATGCCCAGACAGTAGAAAACCCCACAAATGACCCCATTTCGGAAAGTAGACACCCTAAGGTATTCGCTGATGGGCATAGTGAGTTCATAGAACTTTTTATTTTTTGTCACAAGTTAGCGGAAAATGATGATGATTTTTATTTTTTATTTTTTTCTTACAAAGTCTCATATTGCACTAACTTGCGACAAAAAATAAAAAATTCTAGGAACTCACCATGCCCCTCACAGAATACGTTGGGGTGTCTTCTTTCCAAAATGGGGTCACTTGTGGGGTAGTTATACTGCCCTGGCAATTTAGGGGCCCAAATGTGTGAGAAGAACTTTGCAATCAAAATGTGTAAGAAATGACCGGTGAAATCCGAAAGGTGCACTTTGGAATATGCGCCCCTTTGCCCACCTTGGCAGCAAAAAAGTGTCACACATGTGGTATCGCCGTACTCAGGAGAAGTTGGGGAATGTGTTTTGGGGTGTCATTTTACATATACCCATGCTGGGTGAGAGAAATATCTTGGCAAAAGACAACTTTTCCCATTTTTTTATACAAAGTTGGCATTTGACCAAGATATTTTTCTCACCCAGCATGGGTATATGTAAAATGACACCCCAAAACACATTCCCCAACTTCTCCTGAGTACGGCGATACCACATGTGTGACACTTTATTGCAGCCTAGGTGGGCAAAGGGGCTCATATTCCAAAGTGCACCTTTCGGATTTCACCGGTCATTTTTTACAGATTTTGATTGCAAAGTACTTCTCACACATATGGGCCCCTAAATTGCCAGGGCAGTATAACTACGCCACAAGTGACCCCATTTTGGAAAGAAGACACCCCAAGGTATTCCGTGAGGGGCACTGCGAGTTCCTAGAATTTTTTATTTTTTGTCACAAGTTAGCGGAAAATGTTGATTTTTTTTTTTTCTCTTTTTTCCTTACAAAGTCTCATATTCCACTAACTTGCGACAAAAAATAAAAAATTCTAGGAACTCGCCATGCCCCTCACGGAATACCTTGGGGTGTCTTCTTTCCAAAATGGGGTCACTTGTGGCGTAGTTATACTGCCCTGGCAATTTAGGGGCCCATATGTGTGAGAAGTACTTTGCAATCAAAATCTGTAAAAAATGACCGGTGAAATCCGAAAGGTGCACTTTGGAATATGCGCCCCTTTGCCCACCTTGGCATCAAAAAAGTGTCACACATCTGGTATCGCCGTACTCAGGAGAAGTTGGGGAATGTGTTTTGGGGTGTCATTTTACATATACCCATGCTGGGTGAGAGAAATATCTTGGCAAACGACAACTTTTCCCATTTTTTTATACAAAGTTGGCATTTGACCAAGATATTTTTCTCACCCAGCATGGGTATATGTAAAATGACACCCCAAAACACATTCCCCAACTTCTCCTGAGTACGGCGATACCAGATGTGTCACACTTTTTTGCTGCCAAGGTGGGCAAAGGGGCACATATTCCAAAGTGCACCTTTCGGATTTTGCAGGCCATTTTTTACACATTTTGATTGCAAAGTTCTTCTCACACATATGGGCCCCTAAATTGCCAGGGCAGTATAACTACGCCACAAGTGACCCCATTTTGGAAAGAAGACACCCTAAGGTATTCCGTGAGGGCACTGCGAGTTCCTAGAATTTTTTTTTTTTGTCACAAGTTAGCGGAAAATGATGATGTTTTTTTTTTTTTTTTTTCCTTACAAAGTCTCATATTCCACTAACTTGCGACAAAAAATAAAAAATTCGAGGAACTCACCATGCCCCTCACAGAATACCTTGGGGTGTCTTCTTTCCAAAATGGGGTCACTTGTGGGGTAGTTATACTGCCCTGGCAATTTAGGGGCACATATGTGTGAGAAGTACTTTGCAATCAAAATGTGTAAAAAATGGCCTGCAAAATCCGAAAGGTGCACTTTGGAATATGTGCCCCTTTGCCCACCTTGGCATAAAAAAAGTGTCACACATCTGGTATCGCCGTACTCAGGAGAAGTTGGGGAATGTGTTTTGGGGTGCCATTTTACATATACCCATGCTGGGTGAGAGAAATATGTTGGCAAAAGACAACTTTTCCCATTTTTTTTATACAAAGTTGGCATTTGACCAAGATATTTATCTCACCCAGCATGGGTATATGTAAAATGACACCCCAAAACACATTCCCCAACTTCTTCTGAGTACGGCGATACCAGATGTGTCACACTTTTTTGCAGCCTAGATGCGCAAAGGTGCCCACATTCCTTTTAGGAGGGCATTTTTAGACATTTGGATCCCAGACTTCTTCTCACGCTTTAGGGCCCCTAAAAAGCCAGGGCAGTATAAATACCCCACATTTGACCCCACTTTGGAAAGAAGACATCCCAAGGTATCCAATGAGGGGCCTGGCAAGTTCATAGAAATTTTATTTTTTTCGCATAAGTTAGCGGAAATTGATTTTTTTTTTGTTTTTTCTCACAAAGTCTCACTTTCCGCTAACTTAGGACAAAAATTTCAATCTTTCATGGACTCAATATGCCCCTCAGCAAATACCTTGGGGTGTCTTCTTTCCAAAATGGGGTCAGTTGTGGGGTGTTTGTACTGCCCTGGCATTTGAGGGTCTCCGCAATCATTACATGTATGGCCAGCATTAGGAGTTTCTGCTATCCTTCTTATATTGAGCATACAGGTAATGAGATTTTTTTTTTCCGTTCAGCCTCTGGGCTGAAAGAAAAAAATGAACGGCACAGATTTCTTCATTCGCATCGATCAATGTGGATGAAAAAAGCTCTGCCAAAAAAAAAAAATGGAGGGGAAAGGCGTCTGCCAGGACATAGGAGCTCCGCCCTACATCCATACCCACTTAGCTCGTATGCCCTGCAAACCAGATTTCTCCATTCGCATCAATCGATGTGGATGAATAAATCATTGCCGGGATTTTTTTTTTATATATATATATATATATATATATATATACAAAGTGCTTGCCAAAGCATAGGAACGCCGCCTCCTCCTCAGCTCGTATGCCTCGGCAAACGTATCTGTCACTGCAGAGGAGAAAATCCCGTCTTGCAGCGCCGCATACACCGACTTGCGTGTAATCTGACAGCAGCGCAATGCTTCTGTCAGAATGCACATCGGTGCTGCAGCTAGTAGATCGGTTGGTCCACCTGGAAGGTAAAAAAAAAAAAAAAAAAAAAAAAAGAAAAAACCAGGCCACAACGCAATAATTTTATTAACTTTGGAACAGAACATGTAACTTTAACTTTTGGAACTAAACATTAACCTGTTTGCTTACCTGTTTTTTTTTTTTTTTTTTTTTTTGTTTTTTTTTACCTTTATAGAACAAACCTCTCCTTCCCCATGGGTCAATGTTCAAAGCGCAAATCGCCCAAAGATGTGGCAAAGTGCGTTATGCACTTTGTCCCATGTGAAAGGAGACGTTTGCAGCAGCTGTGAGTGAATGGGCCCTAATAGCCCTGTGTGCCTATCCTGGTGAGATGATCCCTATGCTAGGTGTACCTGTGTGTGGTACTTTCGGAAACACTCCGCTAAGCATAGGGCAGGGTGGTCGGGACAGTCAGGACAGAAATAGCGGGTGTCACGCCTTATTCCACTCCTGCTACAGACACGACATTTTTTTCGGGGTGGCGGTCGGTTTGAGGTACCAGCAACGACACTGGGGAAGTGTCGCTCGTGTAGACGGCTAACTACACTGGTGGATGGGGCCACGGAACCTCCTGGATACAGGAGGTTCGCGATGATCTCTTCCTGAAATTTGAGGAAGGATCCAGTTCTCCCAGCCTTACTGTAGAGAACAAAACTATTGTACAGAGCCAATTGAATTAAATATACAGACACCTTCTTATACCAGCGTCTGGTGCGTCGGGAAACTAAATACGGAGCCAACATCTGGTCATTGAAGTCGACCCCTCCCATGTGGAGGTTATAGTCGTGGACTGAGAGGGGCTTTTCAATGACACGGGTTGCTCGCTCAATTTGTATTGTCGTGTCTGCGTGAATGGAGGAGAGCATGTAAACGTCACGCTTGTCTCTCCATTTCACCGCGAGCAGTTCTTCGTTACACAGTGCGGCCCTCTGCCCCCTTGCAAGACGGGTGCTAACGAGCCGTTGGGGGAAGCCCGCGCGACTAGTTCGCGCGGTACCACAGGCGCCAATCCGTTCTAGAAACAAATGCCTAAAGAGGGCCACACTTGTGTAGAAATTGTCCACATAAAGATGGTACCCCTTGCCGAATAAGGGTGACACCAAGTCCCAAACTGTCTTCCCACTGCTCCCCAGGTAGTCAGGGCAACCGACCGGCTCCAGGGTCTGATCTTTTCCCTCATAGACCCGAAATTTGTGGGTATAGCCTGTGGCCCTTTCACAGAGCTTATACAATTTGACCCCATACCGGGCGCGCTTGCTTGGGATGTATTGTTTGAAGCCAAGGCGCCCGGTAAAATGTATCAGGGAATCGTCTATGCAGATGTTTTGCTCAGGGGTATACAAATCTGCAAATTTCAGGTTGAAATGGTCTATGAGGGGCCGAATTTTGTGGAGCCGGTCAAAAGCAGGGTGGCCCCTGGGACGGGAGGCGGAGTTGTCACTAAAGTGCAGGAAACGCAGGATGACCTCAAATCGTGTCCTGGACATAGCAGCAGAGAACATGGGCATGTGATGAATCGGGTTCGTGGACCAATATGACCGCAATTCATGCTTTTTTGTCAGGCCCATGTTGAGGAGGAGGCCCAGAAAAGTTTTAAATTCGGAAACTTGGACTGGTTTCCACCGGAAAGGCTGGGCATAAAAGCTTCCCGGGTTAGCGGTGATAAATTGTGTGGCATACCTGTTTGTCTCTGCCACGACTAAGTCTAAAAGCTCCGCAGTCAAGAACAGCTCAAAAAATCCCAGGGCCGAATCGATCTGAGCTGTCTCAACCCGAACTCCAGACTGGGCGGTGAAAGGGAAAACTACGGGTGCGGCTGAAGTTGGGGACTGCCAATCAGGGTTTGCCAGCACCTCTGGGATTCTAGGGGCTCTACGGGCACGTCTTTGCGGTGGCTGCGACGGGGTCACTACTGCACGTGCCACCGTACCAGCTTCAACTGCCCTTCTGGTGCTCGCTACTTCACCAGGTTGTACGGCAGTGCTGGTACTAGGTCCAGGAAGGGCTGGGCTGCTGGTGTATGCCTCACCACGTAATCCGACAGCACCAGCCCCACTCTGCTGCTCTTGAAGCGGATCCTGCGCAACCTGCGGTCTAGCGACACGGGGCCGGGTACGCCTGGTGCTATCAGAGACCTCAGCCTCCTCGTCCGAACTTTGGGTCAGAGAGCCACTGCTTTCTACAGGTTCGTATTCTGACCCGCTGGATTCATCAGATGAGGGTTCCCACTCCTCATCCGACTGGGTCAGAAGCCTGTAGGCCTCTTCAGAAGAATACCCCCTGTTAGACATGTGGGCAACTAAATTTCGGGGTATTCCCTGAGACTACCCAAGAAAAAAAAAGCAAGCCTGTCTTACAAATGGGAGGCTAGCGAAGTACCGGAGGCTGCTGCGGTTGATAAAAAATATCAAAACTGATTTTTTTATCGCCGCAGTGCGTGTAAAGTGAATGTGCAGCGATCAAAAAAAAAATTTTTTTTTGTCACTGCGGTGGGGCGGGCGTGGGTGTACGCACGTGTGGGCGACCGATCAGGCCTGATCGGGCAAACACTGCGTTTTGGGTGGAGGGAGAACTAAAGTGACACTAGTACAATTATAGATCTGACCGTGATCAGTTTTGATCACTTCCAGATACTATAAAAGTACAAATGCTGATTAGCGATACGCTAATCAGCGAATAACGGACTGCGGTGCGGTGGGCTGGGCGCTAACCGATCCCTAAACTACCTAACCAAGGGGCCTAAACTATACTGAAACCTAACGGTCAATACCAGTGAAAAAAAAAAGTGACAGTTTGCACTGATCACTTTTTTCCTTTCACTAGTGATTGACAGGGGCGATCAAAGGGGTGATCAAAGGGTTAATTGGGGTGATCTGGGGGCTAAGTGTGGTGTAGTGGGTACTCACAGTGATGTGTGCTCCTCTGCTCCTCTGCTGGAACCAACCGACCAAAAGAAGGAGCAGAGGAGCACAGCAGCCATATAACCCCATCATATTTACTAATATGTGGGGTTAAATGGCTGCTGATTGGATTTTTTAAAAATCAGCAGCCTGCCAGCCAATGATCGTGGCCGGCAGGCTGCTGACGAAATACTTTGCTTCGAAATGCCGGCCCGCGATGCGCATGCGCGGGCCGGCTGTGACGTAATCTCGCGTCTCGTGAGAAGACGCGCCGATGCGTCCAGGAGGAACAAATCAACCACCTCCCGGACGCATCAGTGCGTACAGCGGTCGGGAGGTGGTTAAGAGAGAGTTAAAGGATTGGAGGGTTGAATTGGAAAAGAGAGCTGTAGAATATGCAGATGATGTCTGGTCTGATAAATCCCGGTTTGCTGATTATCTCTGTCACATTTCCCAAGCTAAACATAAGAAAGATAAGGATTCATTAATCCTTCAATCTTGGCCTGAATTTGTATATTTAGTTATTGAAATAGCAAAGCAATTAGAAAAAGCAAAATATAAAAATGTTGAACAGGCATATAAAATTGATAAATTTCAAAAAGATTTATCTGAAATGGAAAATAAGGCGGCCATGGTTTCTGGTGAATTAGCACAATGGTCTGCTAAATTATCAGAATATAATGACAGCGACAGTCAACAGCAAGAGGTTATTAGGACTCTGGAATGGAAATTAAGTCAGGCTACTAATGAATTGTCTAAATGTCAATTGTCTATGGTGGATCTAGATGAAGAATGTAAAAAATTGTATGAGGACAATAGAAATTTACAAACAGAGTTAGATAACCAGGATCTTGACCCTCTTCAATTCAGACAGCCTAAGGATTCTAATAGAGTGAAGGTAAAATATTCCAGGGGGGAATCAGATGCAGAAAGTAGATATGACAACCCCTTTAATGGAGAAGAGTTAATGGCTCTGAGAGAACATTCTCTTCCTAAATTAAGACCGATTTCACCTCCTAGGTCCTCTAAAAGTTCAGTACAGAGATCGTAGCAACCCATGATAGACACTACTAAAGTGATCAAGTTTCTCAAGGAAACTGTGGGTCAATTTGCAAAAAAGGGATCACCCTCCATAATAAGTCATTTGGAAATATATGAGGAGGCCATGAAAACTTTACATTTAGAAAAGGACATACAGAAACTTGAATTTATTACCTGGTTATTCGAACCAAAACACCGGTATTTCTTTAATTCCCTTAGAGATATGGGTAGGGATTCTTGGTCAGATGTGGTCGCAGAAATAAAAACTGAATTTGGTCCCTATAAGTCCGCTACTGCTGCAAGGAGGGCCTTATTTACCCTGAATCAAAGTCCCAGGGAATTTTTTGTCAGTCCTCAAAAATGCCTATAGTTTACCCGAAAAAGATCCCAATTTTGAAGGTAGTGAATTTATCCAGTTATTTTATGACGCTTTGCCCAATAAAATAAAATTTATTTTGGCCAGGGATTACCATGCCAGAAAGACTCTGGATTGGTTACTCACTGAGAGTACAACTCTGTACGCTGCAATACAAAATTGTGATGAGTCTCCTGATAGAAAATTTAAAAGAGCGAGTGAGGAAATAGCAGAAACTCACATAAAAAGAGATCAGGGAAAATTTGAAAGCCCTAAAAGAAGTTATGCTGATGTGTTAAAAACTCCTAGACCTTCCCAGCCAAATAAGATTCAGCCTAGGCCAGATGGGAATAAGGGTCCAAATGTTGCTGAAAATAACCCAAACCACCAGAAGGAGTTTAGAAATAGACGGTTCCCTCCTTTTCAAAGATATCAAAATAATTATTATAGGGGATATCAACGTAGGCCAGAAAGGGCTCAAAGTGGTTCTGAGTCAGATGGTTCTGGGAGATCACAATCATATCGGTACCAAAATCAATCTCCCAAAGATTATGGGAGAAAGAGAAGTAACCTATATGATCGAATGGATCAAATCCAAGATCAGTTTGGTATGTTAATGCAACGGATGGAGGAATTGTCTAAAACAATCACTGCTAACCCTAAAAATCCTTTTTTAGGGGTAACCCCTCCTGTAGAGAATCCTCCCCAAATATAAAGGGGGAGAAGCAGGTGAGTATGTCAAATGTTGCAGAGGTTGATGACTTAAATGTATGTAAAGTGGAGCAATCTAACATAATTGTCCTTCCCTTTAAAAGGAATTTAACCCTTACAAAGCCACATGGCAAGGGGGAGGGGAAACCTGTTTGTTCTGTCTTACAGCACACAAAGTCTTCAGCTGCACAGAAGAAGACATGCGATCCTGCTCATAAAAGGAAGGAGGAGGAGTTGAGGACAAGTCTAACTGCTGAGCAGGAAAACCATTTCAATAATCATGCCAAATATCTTTGTCCCATACAGGAAATAGAAAATAGATATTATATGAAAGTTGAATTATTTGATAATTTCTCGCCAATAATAGCCTTGATAGATACAGGTAGCCAAGCAACTTTATTATCTTTAAAGTACTTCTAACAATTGCAGGATGTATCTTCTAACAGGTATAAGTTAAAAAGTTTTAATGCTAACCTGGTAAGTGTCTCAGGCAATGCCCTCAAGGTTTTAGGTAAAGCTTGGCTGGATTTTAAAGTAGGAAACAAAGTAATTAGCCATCCTACATTGATCGTGGATATGCCCATTGATAGATTAATTAGTGGCATTGATTTCCTGAAAAGATTAAGTCCAGTTATTGATTTTGTTAATAAGGTGATATGGTCTCAAGTGAGGATGCCCATTAATTATGAACAATCACAATCCTATCACAATAGGCGTAACTGCCATGTGATAGAGGAAAGGCCGGATTCCATTGAGGTACATTTCCGAAATAGCCAAGTCCCTGATGTCTCTTTCCTGCAAACTACTCCAAATTCCACTATAGGTGAACAGGAAGATAACACCATATGTGTGTCTCCTGAACGAGTAAAAGATGTTTGTTTGGAAGGGGATGTTCTTACAATCCACGTACACCCAGAAACTACTGACCCTATTGGGTTTAATGGTCACGAACAATTCCTAGTGGGAATGGAAAAGGTGGATGATGAGATGTTCTTCCCAGTACAGGTGAATGACTTAGGAAGAACTAAGAGGGCTAAATTGGATTTGCGCCATGAAAACAGTTATATTAGTAGGGATCTACTAAATCAAGTGGCCAATTCTAAAGTGATTCGATATCCAAATCCACAAGATAATTGGATACATGACTTAGATAATGATTCTGATGATCATAATATAATTGCAAAATGTATATTAACCATTTCTATTGCAGGAAAATCGGCTACTCATTTATTCCTGGTGCTTGATGAACCCAGATATCCTATGTACATTGGCAACGATATTTTACATAGTTTTGCTATCCATGTGGATATAGTAAATTCCACATTGTGGACAAGATTAAAAGGGAATCCTGATGGTTTTATGGATGAATATGAAGCACTCAAGTCATCCCAGATACTGCCTTATGCAGTCAGTGTATTAGTGCCACGAGATATAATCATCCCTCCAGGTACTAATAATTTCCTGTTACCCATTCAGGTGTCAAAAGGCCAAAAATTAAAGAATGGTGATGTATTGATATGCCTATCAAACAGAATGCAACAATTAGGTATTTCAGTAAATCATACCCCTATGGTGAATTTACAAACCTTTAAAACCCAAATAATTGTGAATAATGGTATGCCAAATGAAGTTCATTTGTCTAAAGACACTATCATTGGTATGGCATTAGATTCAGATTATTATACTTTTGGGTTTCAGAATATAATTATTGGCCTAATACCTGAATCGTATCTAACAGAAGAACAATTGGTTGAACAAACATTTTATTCTTCTCCTGAAGGATTGTTCACCATTAGTTCAGTATATCCTTTTAATCTTGAAGAAGGTACCTGTAAGGTAGAGGAATCCTCTCTTACCTTTGATCATACAATCAATGAGCAGGAAGCCCAGGAATATCATGAGTTTGCTGAAAAAGCAGGTAAGTCAAATCATGACCTCACTGACAGGTTGGAGGAAACCTATGAAATAGGTCAACCAGAAGTTTTTCCAGGGTTTATGGAAATGGTCCAGCAACAAATCTCATTAGCTGATGGATGCTCCAATGACCCAGAGCGACAACAACTAAAGGAAGTTCTCTTAGAATTCAAGGATATCTTTGCTAAAGATTCCTTTGATTGTGGTCTGACTGACATACACATTGCCAGGATCCAGACTGATCCTGAGGCACCTCCCGTTTATATCAAGCAATATCGTCTTCCACTAGCTTGTTACGACTCGCTAGCGGAAATAATCCAAAATCTCAAGGAGAGAGGTATTATAAGACCAGTGCACAGTTCTTATAACAACCCTATTCTTGGAATTCTTAAACCGAATGGTCAATGGCGTTTATGTGCTGATCTTCGTCAGCTAAATAAACGTGTATATATGTCCGGCTGGCCCGTGCCATATATAGACCAATGCTTGGTACAAATGCAAGGCGCTAGGATCTTTACTACCTTAGATTGCGCTCAGGGATATTGGACCATCAAAGTGAGCCCTGAAGATCAATACAAATTAGCCTTTACTTTTGGTAAAGAACAGTTTGCCTGGACTAGACTACCGTTTGGGTACATAAATTCAGGTCATGAATTTGCTGTATTTTTACATAAGGCTATGCCTGATGCCACAGAAAGAGGAAATTTAACTTATGTAGATGACATTTTGATGAAAAGTACTTCATTTGACCAGCATATTCAAGAAATTAGGCATGTACTGAATCAGTTGAAAGAGGCAGGTGTGAAAATTTATTTACAGAAAGCCCAGTGGTGTCGAACTAAGGTAAATTTCCTTGGACATGAGGTTACCTGTGAAGGCCTGAATCCCCAGAAGAAAAAGGTGGAGGCTGTTATGAAATCTAAAACGCCTACCAACATTAGTGAATTAAGATCATTTCTGGGTATGATGAATTACTCCCGTAAATTCATTGATAACTATGCGGAGATTAGTAAACCATTGCTGACATTGTTAAAGAAAGGTGTACCCTGGACATGGGGGGAGGATCAGGAACAAGCTATGTCTGAGCTTAAAAAGAGACTCACCCAAGCCCCATGTCTAGCTTATCCAGAGGGGGGTAAACCCTTTTATCTGGAAACTGGTTTTACAAATCTTAGTATTAGTGCTGTCCTATGCCAAAAACAGGATAAATTGCATAAAGTTATAGCTTATGCAAGTAAATCACTGTCACCAGTAGAAATAAAGTTTAGCAACTGTGAAAAAGCTTTACTAGCCACAGTCTGGGCGCTTCAAAACTTTAGAAGTTTTGTACAGGGTGAGAAAATCATTGTTGAAACGGCCCATCAACCCCTACAATATCTACAGAGTGATAAAATTAGGGATGGTAACTTGTCTAACAGCAGGATCACTGCTTGGACCTTGTCTTTACAAGGATGGCCGTTGGAAGTTCAGTATAAGCAAAATAAAAAGTGTCCAGTAGCCCAAGGACTTGCTGAACTGCATAATTGCGCTGCTAATTCTCAAACGGAAGAACTGATAGATGATTTTCTAGAGGAACAAAAATCTTCCCCTTACAAAGTGTATGAAGACGACTATTGCTCTCTACTCCCCTGTGCGTACATAGATGGTTGTGCTTACCATACCATTGTAGGGGATGAAAGAAAACTAGTGGCAGGAATTGGTATTACGTGGATAGATGGGTGCCCGAGTATTTCAATAGGTTATAGTATTGGTGCTAAGAGTAGCCAGGTAGCCGAATTAGCAGCTGTCTACCAAACCGTTAAAATTGCTATAGAGCACAATATAAAGGAATTCGTCATAGTTACCGATTCAAATTATGTGCGGAACAGTTTTGTAGAATATATGCCCACATGGAAGAGGAGTCATATGTTACGGTCCAATAACAAACCAGTGAAACACGCCAAGTTGTTTTGTGCCATAGATGAGCTAGTCCGACATAATGATCTAACCATTTATTGGAAAAAGACTAAAGGTCATTCCAAAACCCAAAATAAAGATAAAGAGGGTAATGACCTAGCTGACAAACTAGCCAAACAAGGAGCCATAAATGGTGATCATGTGAATATAGATCATCTACTAGAGATGATTCCCATTGACGCTATCACTAGACAACAGGCTAAGGCCCAAACTGAAAATAGTATAGTTCAATGGAGCCAAGAATCTTCTAGTGAGGATCTGATCAAAAGCCAGAAGGAAGATGTTATATTGAGAATCTTCTATAAACATATTGAGGATCCTAATAATAATCCCATATCAGAGGATAATTTTACCCAAAAAGAAGACCTCCGATTACTTATGAAATCCAAATCCCAATTTAGTATTCAGGATGGGTTATTAATGAGAACCTCTAAAAATGGTATTCAGCAGTGGGTAGTTCCTACTACATTTAGAGGTTTAATGTTACAGCATGCCCATGATGCACCTACAGCTGGTCATCGTGGAGAAAAGATTACATATGAGTCACTACGTGATTATGCCTACTGGCCTCATATGTTAAAGGATGTCCAGAGTTATTGTCAAGGTTGTTTGGTATGTGCGCAATTTCAACCACAAGGTCCTAAACATCGTGCTCCACTTCAGAAGAAAGTTTTTTCATTACCATGGTCTGACATCCAAATCGATTTTATTGGTCCTGTTACCCGGTCATCCCGAGGAAATAAATACATGTTAACCGTCACTTGTGTGTTTACAAAATGGGTAGAGTGTCTACCGGCCCGCAATAACACAGCCGAGACCTGTGCATTTTTATTGATTAACCATGTATTTTCCAGATTTGGGTTACCGTTAAGGATTGATTCAGATCGTGGATCACACTTTGTAAGTGAGGTAATGGCGAAGATGTGGAAGATGTTGGGTGTGAAGAGAAAATTACACATTGCTTATCGTCCAACATCTAGTGGATCCGTTGAGCGCTATAACCAGTCTATTGTCAACATCCTTAAGAAATATGTTAAGGAGTCGGGTAAAGACTGGGATATAAGGTTACCATTAGTACTCATGGCCATTAGAGCTACTCCAAGTACGGCTACCCAGATGTCACCTTTTGAGCTGATGACAGGAAGAAGAATGGTACTTCCTCAACATCTGTTGTATCGCACATCGGATCATAACCTGATCAATGCAGCCACGACACATCAGTATGCGGAGGACCTTCGTAAGTATCTTCAACACGCGTTTGCTTTCGCGCAGAAGAATATTGAGAAAGCCGCCGTAAGTAACAAAACTTATTATGACTTGAAAACGACCAAAAAGGAATATGAGGTAGGAGATAGAGTGTATCTCTATAACTTTGCCCGGGATCGGGTAAAAGAAAGAAAATGTCTCCCATCATGGAAAGGTCCGTATGATGTAATTGATAAAATATCACCTGTAGTTTATAAGGTGAAAATTAATACCAAAGATGGTTTCATCGAGAAATGGGTCCATGTAAATCAATTGCGAGTATGTCATCCAAGATCAGAACTAAGAATCATAGAAGATGACGCTGAATAAGAGAATGAATAAGGATGCGTTAATCTAATTTCTCTCAGTTCACAGATGTTCCAATTCTGGGGTTTCCATATAAAGCATTTTACGTAGCAACGCTAGGGAAACTGTATATCTCAAAAGAAAAAAAAAAAATAATATATATATATATATATATATATATATATATATATACTGTATTCATACTTTCATTTTCCTTTATAGAAAAAGGATGGGCGGAACCAGACGTGATTCCTGGCGATGATGATGACAACAAAGATACAGATATCGTGCAGATGGTGTTGATTCAAGAGGTCCAATTAAAGACGGAACTAATCATCAACCCGAATCTACAGTCGTGTTTCAGATGTCCCAGGATTGTGAATGATGGCTAAGAAGATTATATTTCAAGAATCTTTGCGAAACTGGATCCAAGGACATTCATTGGATGAAGATACCGGATATCACCATTTTAGCTTGGGAAAGGAACCAAATTGGTACATTATGCATGAGAACAAAGTCACAGCAATAATGGCATGATTGGTGCCAAGTTTTGCATTTTTCTCACATGCTAAAACCATTGGACACAGGATCTCTGTGATAATATACTTTTCCAGGATTGACGTTATGATGCGATAAAAGACTCAGATACAATATTGATGAACATGAAAATTCTTCCGACATTATCCCAGTTAGGTCTTAAGGGGATCCTTGACTAACGTGGGAAGAAGGGGGGGGATTTGTCAGAACTATTGGGTATGAATAAAGTCCCTAATTATAAGGCCTATATAAGAGTATGGACATGAGCCTAAGGGACAACCATTTTGTCTTATTTTAAGGCAGAGTGAATTCAGGATTTTTTTTTTACTCTGAAATTGCTAACCTAAGGTTTACAATATATACCAAAGTGTTTACCTAGGTCTGTTTTGTGAGAAGAAGATGTCCCAAGGCCTAGATAAGACAATGTATTTGAGTTCTGATGATTTTAGTGAATAGAAAGACTCTAATCTTTCTTTGTGGTTTTTATATTAATCAATATAGGAGTAGATTGATTTTATATTATCAATTTTAATAGGTGTGCTGAATATATAGTATATATATAAGAGTATAGTCCTTATAGATATATTCAGTTTTAAGATTAGAAACGAGGTATAAACTCCTCTGTCATGTTTAGAATCTGTCTCAGTGTAACACACAAATTAATTATTTCTTTCCTTGAATGGAGAAATGTGGACACAGGTGATCATGAACAAACCCTGTCTCCTCCAAGAACAATGAATTGAGATAGCCCTATTTATCTTGATTTAATTAAGTCTGGTCAAAAGACTTAAGGATACACAAGGTAGTAGACCAAGTATAAAACTCATTGTCTCTTCAAGATCTTCTCAAGGTTTTGTCTGAAACCTTAGATAACATTTATTGCTATTATATAAATAAGAGAAATAAGTGAGTGCTTCGATTTTTGTATGGAATACTAGTGCCATCTAGTGTTAGGGTAACAAAGATCTAGGGTATATTTTTCCCTAGAGGGAGGTTCTATTAATTATAAAGTGAGGTCACTAGTTAATGATAAAACTTGGCCAAGCCCTTTCTAAGAGAGGATAAAAAGATGGTATGGGCTGACAGAAAGGATCGCTCTCTCTCTCTGAACATCATCAAAAGACCAGATCCAACCCTGACCACCTTGCCAGTCATTGGAGGCAGCCATCTTAGAACCATTGAAACTGATTTCTGCTAGCTGACATTTTGGTATAGTATAACCTTACCTATATTTTATAGGATAATTAATTAATATAATACATATCTATAGATATATTCAATTAACCATACTTTGTGTATAGTATCTGTTTTGGAATAAGATTGGGGTGTACCTGCAGCATCATCCTGAAAATTAATCCAATACAGGGAGATTGAAAATATACTAGTGAAAACACGGTATTATCTCCAAGGAACTGAATTCAGTTCTAGACCAGTATGGTTGATAATATATATTTATATAGATAAAAGATAAACCAGATTTGGGTTTAATCGGACATTTGTCGGCTGAGAGAAATCAAGTATTAAATTGATTTTAAATATAAGTGAGGGGTATTATTATAAGAAGGCATAATTGTTGTATATATATATATATATATATATATATATATATATATATGTTCTCAATTATTTTTGTCTTTACCACTATTTTGCATATCATTGATTGAATTTTATTACTGCCAATTTTATTATATATATTATTTTGCACTATAAATTGTATTAATAAATTACATATATATTTTGTCTGTAACTGGGTTTTGTCTTCAATTCAACGCAGATCACGAGCTTGTTTTAGCTTGATATTTATGATAATAAGTTTGAATCTCCTTTATTACCGATTTTAATTTATTCACATAAATCATATAGACTGTCAATCGGAGACAGCATAAATATTCCGACAACACTTGCCAAATTCAATATTCCTGTTCAATTCTCGAATGCAATCAGGGCTATGTATCACTCCTCCTCGGCATCGGTACTAGTCAATGATACCCTATCTTCCTGCTTCAGTATAAGGAATGGCACGAGACAGGGCTGCCCCCTTTCCCCGCTCATTTTCGTATTGGTTATGGAGACGCTTTTACAATCCCTGAGGCAGCAAACGGATATTATAGGACTCAGAGTGGGAGAGCAAGAAATCAAGTTGGCTGCATTCGCTGATGATCTCTTGATCTGCACAACCAATCCGAAAAAGTCTCTTCCTGCTATTCTATCATTGTTGGATTTATTTGGGTCACTCTCCAATTTTAAAGTAAACCCTGCCAAATCACAACTTATTCACAGTGGCTTCCCTCCCTCAACAATTAGGACTCTCAAGATCCAATCTCCCTTTGACTGGTCCACACAATTGTTGACGTATCTAGGAGTGAAAATCTCCCCTAACACTAAAGACCTATACAAACTGAATTTTATTCCACTTTTACGGTCGGTTATTGACCAGATGGACTCGTTGGACCTCCCTTTCCTGTCTTGGTTTGGCAGGAAAAACATGGTATCAGCCTTGATTCTACCCAAATTGACCTATGTCATGCAGGCTTTGCCTATCAAAATTCCGAAATCCTTCTTTAACAGATTTAACAAAGCAGTACGCAATTTTATTTGGAAGGGGCGTCGGCCTAGAATTGCATTGGACACTCTCACCAAACCAAAGAAGCTAGAAGGGATCAATCTCCCAGATCCTGAAATATACATGAAGGCCATACATCTAGCCAGAGTGGTTGATTGGATTAGAGCTCCCCCCCCATAAATTTTGGGTTCAGATGGAAAGTAGTTTTCTCCCCTCCACTCCCAGAGCTGTTTTGCTTGCCGGAAAACCCTTTCCCCTTTCTCATCAAATCCAAAATCCCATGATAAGATGTTCATTAAGCAGTTTGGGAATGGTTCTCCTCTCATAGCAGAATGCTTACTACGCCTTCTTCACTTCTGACTTTGGGAGATGTCATCGAATTAGCACCCTTAGATTTAAAGGAGACTTGTAACCCGGTGATTAGGCAGTCTAACTTACTCATCTCGGATATCATAAAAGAGAACGTTAATTTTCCTCCTCTTCCACTCCTTTTCAGCAGCCTGAAAGAGTCTATGTCTCTTTCATTTATACACAAATTTATTGTGTCTGAAGTGTCTTCGACTAAGAACCTTCCTCAGGTGCCACCTCTGTCCCCTTGGTTTGATGAGCTAATCGGATCTAAACAAGCGCCTACTAGACTAATTTCATTCCTATATAAAAAGATTAAGTCCCCGGTGTCTGATGTTAAACCAGCAATAGTGAGAGTCTGGGAAAAAGATCTCAATCGCTCCCTGACCCCCACTGAAATTAAGGTTATGTTTTCTGTTCCTCATAAAATTTCGAGGTGCGTCCGTGTCCAGGAAAATGGGTATAAAATTATGATGCGGTGGTACAAAACTCCAGAAAATATTGTGCAATATTTCTCTAACGTTTCCGACTCCTGCTGGAGATGCAAATTCCTCCAAAGGCACTTTTTACCACATATGGTGGGATTACCCAATTATTCAAACATGGTGGAATTCTATAATAATTAAATGTAATAAAATTTGTGGCACTTCTTTAGTATGCTCTCCAGAACTGACCCTTCTTGGTTTGGGGCTGGATGGGATCCACAAGAAAGTCAGGTCCTTATTACTTATCCTTTTAGCCGCAGCTAGAATTTTAGTTGCTGCCGCTTGGCTTTCCACGGAGGCCCCGGAAGAAGCTAGATGGACACATAAAATAGACCAATTGTATAGACTGGAGGAACTCTCCCATTGGGAAACCCGCACTAGAAGTACTTTCCTGGACATGTGGGCTCCTTGGAAGGTATTTAGGGCCCTCCCTTGATACTTATTTTCCTAGCTTCCTTTTCCCCCTACTACCTTCTCACCCTCTCTCTTATGTATAGGACATAGAATTGACTTATTACCATAATCTGTTGCTGCATCATGTGAGCTATAATTTATACCTAGCCTGATTTATACCATTTGTTTTACTGTTTACTCAATTTCCCTTTCCCTTTTATGTAAATTTATGGCACTGTTACTTGAATGGAAATGTTATGCTGTGCTGGTATGACTTAATACCGTGTATTTTCATTTTTGTACTTTTATATTGGCACTGTCTTACTACCATTGTAGTATGTTTATTATTATTTGAAAAACAATAAAAATTGTTAATACAAAAGAAAAAAAATGTCTTGATAAACTTGGGAATTCATAGTAATTCTTAGCATATGCCAGAGTATTTTGTAAGTCTTTAGCTGACACTTTAGGATTCTTCTTCACCTCATTGAGCAGTCTGCTGTGCTCTTGCAGTCATCTTTACAGGACCGCCACTCCTAGGGAGAGTAGCAGCAGTGCTGCACTTTCTCCATTTATAGACAATTTGTCTTACCGTGGACTGATGAACAGCAAGGCTTTTAGAGATACTTTCATAACCCTTTCCAGCTTTATGCAAGTCAACAATTCTTAATCGTATGTCTTCTGAGAGCTCTTTTGTGCGAGGCATCATTCACATCAGGCAATGCTTCTTGTGAAAAGCTGGTGAGTGTGTTTTTATAGGGCAGGGCATCTGTAACCAACACCTCCAATCTTATCTCATTGATTGGACTCCAGTTGGCTGACAGCTCACTCCAATTAGTTCTTGGAGATGTCATTAGTCTAGGGGTTCACATACTTTTTCCACCTGCACTGTGAATGTTTACATGGTGTGTTCAATAAAAACATGGTAACATTTAATTCTGTGTGTGTTACTAGTTTAAGCAGAATGTGATTGTCTATTGTGACTTAGATGGAGATGAGATCACAAGAGTACACCTTGACTATTGACTAGGGTTGAGCGAACCCGAACTGTAAAGTTTGGGTTTGTACCGAATTTTTGGATTTTTGGACCCTGAACTCAAACATTTCAGTAAAAGTTCGGTGTTCGGCGCTTTCTTGGAGCTTTTTGAAAGGCTGCAGAGCAGCCAATCAACAAGCGTTTAACTGTCTGACCTTAGAAGCCATCACAGCCATGCATAATGGCATGGCTGTGATTGGCCAGTGTAGCATGTGACCCAGCCTCTATATAAGTTGGAGTCATGTAGCGCTGCACGTCATTCTGCTGTGCTTCGTGTAGGGAGAGGATGCTGCTGGTGATTTCAGGGAGATAATAGGACTGAATCTTTTCTCAAAACCTGAATCTAACTCAGCGATCTACATACATTGTGTTTTGTGGGTGCAGGGCACAATTTTGTTATCCTGCCCTGAGCCCAGTGACCGAAAAAATAAAATAAACTTTTATAAGTCAGTTAGGTGGGCGGCGGCGGGGGCCATTTTATGCAAGCTCAGTGCACTAGCACTGCATCTGAGCTTTGGCAATTTACAACATCTGGTGCATTTGTAGGCTTAGTCAGTGTGCAATTTAAGCTAGAAATACAGTAATAATTTTCTCGGTTTTTAAAAACACACTTTTTTTGCCAAAAAGCACTATTTTCCTGGTCTTGATCTGCAAGTGTTAAATTCAAGTTTAATATATACAGCTTTCATATTCTGCTACCAAAAAACAAACACTTTTTTGGCAATATACAACATCTGGATTAGTCAGTGTGAAATTTAAGCTAGAAATACAGCCATAATTTTCTAGATTTTTAAAACACATTATTTTGCCAGATTCCACTACTTTTCCGGCCTTGCAGCATCAGCACGTGTTAAATTACAGTGTTATATACTGCTGTCAAATTCAGTTATTAAACAAACACCCGTTTGGGCAAAAAAAAAATAGTTGGCAGCCTTTGCTGCAGATGTCATTGTGAGATACCCCCTTTACATACTGTCTTTCTATTCAGTTATTTGAAATAAAACCATTTTGGGCGCAATTCTTTGATAGCGTACTATTGTGGATCAGGGCGTGTAAGATACACCCTTTAAATACAGGGGTTCTATTCAGGTATTTGAAATACAGCCATTTTGGGCCAACAAATTTAATTGCGGCCTAGTGTGGATCAGGGCGTGTGAGATACACCCTGTATATACAGGGGTTATATTCAGATATTTGAAATGCAGCCATTTGGTGTACGAATCTTTAATTGCAGCCTAGTGTGGGTCAGGCCGTGTGAGATACAACCTGTATATGCAGGGCTTATATTCTTCTATTAATAAAACACCCTTTTTGGGGCAAAATACACAATATTTCAGGCCTTGCAGCACCTTGACGTTTGAAATTCTAGGGTTATATACTGCTGTAATTTCTAAATTATTAAACAAACACCCATTTGGGCAAAAAAAGTTTATTTGGCAGCCTTTGCTGCATATGTCATTGTGAGATACACCCCTTATATATTTGGGTTATATTCCTATATTTGAAATACCGCCATTTGGTGCACAAATCTTTAATTGAGGCCTAGTCTGGTTCAGGCCGTGTGAGATACACCCTTTAAATACAGGGATTTGATTCAGGTATTTGAAATACAGCCATTTTGGGCAAACACATTTTATTGAGGCCTAGTCTGTTTCAGGACGTGTCTGGCGCATGTGCTAAATTGTGTGGTGCAGAGATTCCTTAAAAATTACCCTGATATGTCAGAGCTGCTGCATAAAGTGTGGGCCATCTGTGCACGCTTTCGGTGTTCTCACCCTGCTGCTGCTCGCCTATCAGCGCTGCAGCGTAACTTCGGCCTTCCCGCTCACAGCCTCATATGTGACGTGCCCACAAGGTAGAACTCCACCTTGCACATGCTGGCCAGACTGTGTGAGCAGCAGCAGGCGATAGTGGAGTTTCAGCTGCAGCACGCACGGGTGAGTCACTCGGCGGAACAGTACCACTTCACCACCAATGACTGGGCCTCCATGCGAGACCTGTGTTCCTTGTTGCGCTGTTTTAAGTACTCCACCAACATGGCCAGTGCCAATAACACCGTTCTCAGCGTTACTATCCCACTTCTATGACTTTGTGAAAAAACGCTGCTGGCGATGATGGAAGAGGATGTGGCACAGGAGGAGGAGGAGGAAGAGGGATCATTTCATAGGGTTTCCGGCCAGTCATTCCCAAGTGGCTCTGAGGGTGGGTTCCTGCACCCACAAACGCCAGGTACAAAATTGTCCAGTAAGGGCACAGTTATGGAGGATGACAAGGTGGAGGAAGAAGAGATGGAGGAGGAGGAACCATATTCACAGCAGGGTGGCACCCAGACCAGCTCATGGCCATCACTGGTGCATGGCTGGGGGGATACAGAGGACACAGACAATACACCTTCCACAGAGGACAGCTTTTCGTTGCCTCTGGGTAGCCTGGCACACATGAGCGATTACATGCTGCAGTGTCTCTGCAATGATCACCGAGTTGCCCACATTCTAACTTGTGCTGATTACTGGGTGGCCACGCTGCTGGATCCCCGTTACAAGGACAACCTGCCGTCCTTAATTCCGTCACTGGAGCATGATCGTAAGATGCGCGAGTACAAGCGCACGCTGGTAGACGCGCTGCTTGTGCAATTCAAACCTGACAGCGGGGGCACAGTGGAAGCACAAAGCAGAGGACGAGAAAAGGTCGCCAATGCAGCTTGGGCACCGCCAGCACCTCAGAAGGCAGGGTTAACATGGCCGAAAAATGGAAAAGCTTTGTCGGCACGCCGCAACAAACAGCACCACCAGCTGATATGGAACGTCTGAGCAGGATGCAGCTTTTCACCAACATGGTGGAGCAGTATGTGTGCACACGCCTACCCGTACTGAATGACGGGTCTGCCCCATTCAACTTCTGGGTTTCCAAATTGGGCACATGGCCTGAGCTTGCCCTTTACGCCTTGTTGGTGCTGGCCTGCCCTGCAGCCAGTGTATTATCTGAATGTGTGTTTAGCATGGCAGCGGGCGTCATCACAGACAAGCGTAGCCGCCTGTCCACAGCCAATGTGGACAAGCTCACGTTTATAAAAATGAACCAGGCATGGATCTCACAGGACTTGTGCAGAATAGACGTGTATACCGGCACTAACCAGCCATTGTTATACTGCAGCGCAACTGCTTATTCTTGTATTTTGGATATTTCACACTCTTTTTGGAGCGTACCCTAATTTAAAAAATAAAATTAAAACCAAAAACCCTTGTTGGCTACCTCGTTCTCCTCCACCGCCGCTTCCACCTACACCGCTACGTCCACCGCCTCCTCAAACTCCTACTCCATATGAAACTCCACCTCATGAATCAATTTTTTTTTTATTTGTACGTATTTTATTTTATGTCATTACACTACTTTGTCAGTTACATTTTCAGGTGAAATTCACCAATTTTTGGGTGTATAGTACCACTGCTATACCTAGTAGACAGTTTAAAAAAAAATATTTACATTTTTGGGTGAAATTCACCAATTTTTGTGTATATAGTACCACTGCTATACCTAGTAGACCCGTAAAAATAAAAAATCTAATTGTCAGATACATTTTCTGGTGAAATTCACCAATTTAGTGCATGATATACTATTGCTATACCTAGTAGACAGGTTAAATAATAAAAAAAAATTGTCATTTACATTTTCTGTTGAAATTCACCAATTTTTGGGTGTGAAGTACCACTGCTCTACCTAGTAGACAGGTAAAAAAAAAATCAATAATTTGTTTGTTACATTTTTGGGTGAAATTCACCAATTCTTGGGTGTGATGTACCACTGCTAAACCTAGTAGACCGATAAAAGATAAAATAAAAAAATTGGCAGTTACATTTTCAGGTGAAATTCAGCAATTTTTTGGTGTGATTTAAAACTGCTATACCTATTAGACAAGTAAAAAAATAATATAACATTTGTCAGTTACATTTTAGGGTTAAATTCACCAAATTTTGGGTGTAAAATACCCCTCCTCCTCCTAGTTGACAGTTTAATCAATTTCAATAATTTTTATTTTACATTTTCGAGTGACAATAAACAATATTTTTCCGTCACAGACCCCTGCTCTACAAAGTAGACAGGTTAATAAATTTCTGTAATTTTTCTGTTACATTCTTGGGTTGACATTATTTAATTTTAGATGTGAATAAACCCCTGCTGTGCATAGGTGACAGGGAATACAATTTCTGAAATGCTTCTTTAATTGATGCACGCCACCTCTTTTGATTCAATGCTTAAACTTAAACAAGTTGTCCCACATTTCCGCTATACTCTTTTGGCCAAAATTTGCACCTCAATAGCTTTTCCCACATTTCCACTTGACTCTTTTGGCCCACATTTGGGCTTCTGTAATTTGTCCCACATTTGCGCCTCAATAGCTATCACGATCCGCGTAACCGTCACATACGTGACACGGAGGGAGGAAAAGAGGGAGGCCCTGCCCTAGTGAGAGGGAAGGTGGTGACCCCTGACTCACCTTGCGGCTGGCGCCTGGCTGCCCTGTCGTCCCTAGACGGGTTCCTCACCCGTACGCCGATCACGTGCCTAAAACCCTGGCTTTCCCTAGAATGAGCCCTAGATAGTGAACAGGGCGGTGGGAACACTAGTCCGCACCACTAGCTCTAAAGGAAAACACCAAGGGGAGGACAGACAATACAAACTAAACATATTATCCCAGGTGGGCAACAACAGGAGACAACAAAAGCCCAACAGGGATCCGGAGGGTAGCACTCTGGAACAACAACCAGATTCTCAGCTCCAGTGGGTCAGCATAGATGTCCAGGCAGGAAGCTCTATAACTGGCAACAAGAGAAGTGTGAGAGGAGAATATAAGGAGTTTGGGAGTGGCAGACAAGAAACAGCTGAGGAGGAGAAGCTACGGATCCCTGAGTGAGACAAAAAGGATAGCAAGGCAAACACAGAAAACAAACATTAAGAAACACCGTGATATTTAGACATAGAGCGCGCAGCCACCCGCTGCGACTTCCTGACCCCGGGTATAACGGAGTCAGACGTGGCTCTTGACACCCTCGTGACAATAGCTTTTCCCACATTTCTGCTCGATCCCAATTTTTTAAAATAAATTTATCTCCTTTAAATTTGGTCTCATTCTCTCACGCTCCCTCTCCGGCGTGGAACCCTGATTCGCTGATAACCGTGATCAACATGGTAGGCTCAGAAAAGAACATTGAAATTTGATAGAGAAGATATCCAAATGGATGGTGGATGTCACTGAGGCACCTCTACATAGGTGACAGGACATAAATAAAAAAAATCATCAATTACATTATCAGGTGAAATTTTTTTAAATTTTGCCGGATTGAAACCTCTGCTCTGCATAGTTGACAGGGAATAAAATTTCCGGCGTGGAACCCCGATTCCCCGCCACCCGTGATCACCATGGTAAGCACAGAAAAGAACATTGAAAGTTGATAGAGCAAATATCAAATTGGATCGTGAACATTACAGGGACGTACGACATGGTGGGGCAGTAAGTTTGCACACTCCTACCCAAACTAACTGCCCTTTAGCTCTTGGAGGTGCTGGCCTGCCCTGCAGCCAGTGTATTGTCTGAACGTGTGTTTAGCACAACTGGAGGGTTATATTTCCCAATGTTTTGGGGTGTACCCTAATTTTAAAAATACATTTTGAACCAAAAAGCAGTGTAGGCTACCTCCTCTTCCTCCGCCGCCGCTTCCACCTACACTGCCACATTCACCGCCTTCTCAACCGTCTACTCCATATGGACCTCGTCCTCCTAGATCAAGATTATTAATTTTTATTTGTATGTATTTTATGTTATTTAAAGTCATTTCCCTATCCACATGTCCCTATTCCCTATCCAGATGTCCCGAACTATTCGCCGGCGAACATCGCTTGCTCGCGTTCGCCGCGGCGGGCGAACATATGCGATGTTCTGTCCGCCCCCTATACGTCATTATTGAGCAAACTTTGACCCTGTACCCTAGTCAGCAGACACATTCCAGCCAATCGGCAGCATACCCACCCTCCCAGACCCTCCCAACTCCTATCAAAAAGCAAGGACATCATCCATCTTAGATTCATTCGGAAGCTGCAGCGTTAGTGAGAGCAGGGACAGTGCAGCTGCTGCTGATTTAATAGGGAAATCGATAGCTAGGCCAGTGTATTCAGTGTCCACTCCAGTCCTGAAAAACTCATCTGATCTGCTGTAAGGACAGCGTCCTGACAGCACCCCAAAAATCCCTTTTAGTACATCAGTCTGCTTTTTTTTCTCTGTAATCTAATTGCAGTTGCCTGCCAGCGTGTGTGTGAGGCCCACAGAGTGTACTGTGCCCACTACTGCCAGTGCCCAGTGCCACCACTCATATCTGGTGTCACAGTAGCTTGCACGCATAGTACAACTAATCGAAAAAAATAATGACAGGCAGAGGCAGGCCACCCCGCAGGGGCAGTCGTAGTCGTGGGGCTGTGATTTCCTTTGGCCCTAGAATAATGCCCAGTGTTCAGAGGCCACGTACCCTGAACTCGAAAAGTTCTGAGGACATAGTTGACTAGCTAACACAGGACACCCAATCTTCTACAGCTTCCGCTCTGAACCTTGACGCACCATCCTCCTCCAGCTCAGCTTCAGGCACCTCTCAAGTTACCACTTGCCCGCCTGCCACCACTACCAACACTAGCACCACAGCTGCTTCACTTGATCGGTCTGAGGAGTTATTTACACATCAGTTGGAAGAAATGAGTGATGCACAACCATTATTGCCAGAGGATGTAGATAACAGGGATATGTCTCAGTTAGGCAGCATTACACACATGGACGTACGGTGTGATGATGATGATGTTGTACCCGCTGCTGTTTCCTTTGCTGAGTTGTCAGATACAAGTGAAGCGGTTGATGATGACCATGTGTCCGTGGATGTCACGTGGGTGCCCACTTGAAGAGAAAAAGAACAGGGGAAAAGTTCAGATGGGGAGACAGAGAGGAGGAGGAGGAGGAGGAGACGAGTTGGAAGCAGGGGAAGGTCGTCGCAAGGAGCTAGTGGCACAGTCAGACAGCATGTATCGGCACCCGTGGTCAGCCAGACAGCACACCAATCAACGCATGCTGTTGCCACCACCAGAATGCCGTCATTGCAAAGCTCAGCAGTGTGGCATTTTTTGTGTGTGTCTGCCTCTGATAACAGCAATGCCATTTGCAACCTGTGCCAAAAGAAACTGAGTCGTGGGAAGTCCAACACCCACCTCGGTACAACTGCTTTGCAAAGGCACATGATCTCACATCACAAACGCCAATGGGATCAACACATGAGTACAAGCAGCACACAAACTCAAAGCCACCATCCTCCTCCTGGTCCAGCAATTTCAGCCACGTAAACCACTGCTGTCCTCCTTGCCCCCTCTCAATCACCCGCCACTCCGCCTCTCACCTTCAGCAGTTTCATTTCATCTGCCCACAGTCAGGTGACTGTCAAGGAAATGTTTGAGCGTAAGAAGCCAATGTCACAGAGTCACCCCCTTGCCTGGCGTCTGACAGCTGGCTTGACGGAACTCTTAGCCCGCCAGCTTTTACCATACCAGCTGGTGGAGTCTGAGGCCTTCAAAAAATTTGTCGCTATTGGGACACCACAGTGGAAGGTACCCGGACACATTTTTTTTTCAAAAAAGGCAATCCCAAACCTCTACTCAGTTATTGAAAAGGAAGTCATGGCATCTCTGGCATACAGTGTTGGGGCAAGGGTCCATCTGACCACTGATACCTGGTCTGCAAAGCACGGTCAGGACAGGTATATCACGTACACTGCGCACTGGGTAAACCTGCTGACAGCTGCCAAGCATGGAATGCTTGGCTCTGCAGAGGAGTTGGTGACACCGCCACGACTTGCAGGCAGACCTGCTGCCACCTCCTCTACTCCTCCCACTCCATCCTCTTCGCAAACCTCCTCGGCTGAGTCCTTTTCTGATGCTGTGTCTTGCTCCACATCAACTGCACCCTTGCTCCCCAGGGGCTATTCCACATCCCGGATAGGACAGTGTCACGTTGTCTTGGGGTTGACTTGCCTAAAAAGCAGAGAGTCACACCGGACCAGCACTCCTGTCCGCCCTGAACGCACAGGTGGATCAGTGGCTGACTCCGCACCAACTGGAGATCGGCAAAGTGGTGTGTGACAATGGAAGCAATTTGTTGGCGGCATTGAATTTGGGCAAGTTGACACATGTGCCGTGTATGGCACATGTGTTAAATCTGATCGTACAACGCTTTGTGCATAAGTACCCAGGCTTACAGGACGTCCTCAAGCAGGCCAGGAAGGTGTGTGGCCATTTCAGGTGTTCCTACACGGCCATGACGCACTTTTCAGATATTCAGCGGTGAAACAACATGCCAGTGAGGCGCTTGATTTGCGACAGCCCGACACGTTTGAATTCAACACTCCTAACGTTTGACCGCCTGCTCCAACAATAAAAAGCAGTCAACGAGTATTTGTATGACTGGGGTGCTAGGACAGGCACTGCGGAGCTGTGTATTTTTTTGCCACATTACTGGACGCTCATGCGCAATGCCTGTAGGCTCATGCCTCCTTTTGAGGAGGTGACAAATCTAGTCAGTCTCACTGAAGGCACCATCAGTGACATCATCCCATTTGTTTTCTGCCCTGAGAAGAGTGCTGGATAAGGCCGTAGATGAGCGTGAAGAGGAAGAGTTGTGGTCACCATCACCACCAGAAACAGCCTTATCAGCATCGCTTGCTGGACCTACGGCAACGCTGGAAGAGGAGTCTGAGGAAGAGGAGTCAGAGGAGGAATGTGGCTTTGAGGAGGAGGAGGAGGAGGAGGAGGAGGAAGACCAATCACAGCAGGCATCCCAGGGTGCTCATTGTCACCTATCTGGTACCCGTGGTGTTGTACGTGGCTGGGGGGGAAGAACAGACCTTCAATGAGATCAGTGAGGAGGAGGAAGGGGACATGAGTAGCTCGGCATCCAACCTTGTGGAAATGGGGTCTTTCATGCTGTCATGCCTGTTGAGGGACCCTCGTATAAAAAGGCTGAAGGAGAGCGACCTGTACTGGGTGGCCACACTACTAGACCCCCAGTATAAGCAGAAAGTGCCTGAAATGTTACCGAATTACCGGAAGTCGGAAAGGATGCAGAAGTTCCAAAACAAGTTAAAAAGTATGCTTTACACAGCGTATAAAGGTGATGTCACAGCACAACGGGAATCTAACAGGGGAAGAGGTGAAAGTAATCCTCCTCCTACCACGACCACGCCAGCAAGGACAGGGCGCTTTACAGACGCGTTGTTGATGGAGGACATGCAGAGCTTTAAGTCCTACGCATCGCCACAGCCCTTCGGGGTCCACCCTCAGAGAACGACTCGACCGACAGGTAGCAGACTACCTTGCCTTAACTGCAGATATCAACACTCTGAGGAGCGATGAACCCCTTGACTACTGGGTGTGCAGGCTTGACCTGTGGCCTGAGCTATCCCAATTTGCGATAGAACTTCTGACCTGCCCCGCTTCAAGTGTCCTGTCAGAAAGGACCTTCAGCGCAGCAGGAGGTATTGTCACTGAGAAGAGAAGTCGTCTAGGTCAAAAAAGTCTAGATTACCTCACCTTTATCAAGATGAATGAGGCATGTATCCCGAAGGGACTGACAGTGGGGGATGCATTTGACTAAAAAAGCCTGATGAGATGCCTTGGGCTATAAAATGGTCCACACGCTGCTGTATTTAATCTCTGCATGCCGGATGACTTGCGTGACTTCTCCGCCACCAACTAGGGTTCAAGCTGCAATGTTTTAGTGCACTTTCTGCCTGGAAAACAAATTTTTCTGGCCGCTGCTACAGTACCAAATTTTTCAGGCATGTGTACATGCCACATTTTTTCTGTCCTCTGGTGCTGCACTGTGGCTGTAAAAACAAAACAAAAAAAAGGCACATACATGTGTCAATTCCCCTTCGTGATCGTTACCTTGTTGTGATGAAGAGGCTTGCGTATCACAATGAAGCGATCACCTCTATGAGTGTGTTGGCAATGGCAATGTTGGCACACCCCAGATGAGATAAGGTCGTTGCTTCATTGTGAACAGACCAAAAGCTGGATAATTTTGCATAGAAAAAACATTAATTTTCTTTGTGATCATCTAAGGTGATCATTAAAGCCTAATAGGCCAACAATGGGCCCACACTGCAGAATCATTGTTGTCTGGGTCACTTAACTGTCACTGAACTACCTCAGCACGACCATAGGCTTTGTAAAACCGCCATCGACTGCAATCTCCCAAACGTGCGCACGAGCACAGTCATCACTACACCAAGATTGACGCATAGAGGAATAACATTTATGTCATGAGTGTGTCAACTATTGACAGCTTTTTGCGGTAGTTTAAACTCTATTCCATATACATCCCCTGATAGGAATAGTACTACTTAACATACCACTCATATCGGGTAGCACAGTACATTGCATGGCGCACGCGCAGTGCCCCAAATTGGAAGTAAGAGGACCAACCAAGCATCTTTTTCTATCTCCCGGTTCTTAAAATCTATTCCATTCACCGTCCCCTGATAGGGGACGTAACAGGGATTAAACTGATATGTTAAGTAGTACTATTCCTATCACTCATATCGGTTAGCACAGTACATTGCTCGGCGCACGCACAGTGCCCCAAATTGGAAGTAAGAGGACCGACCAAGCATCTTTTTCCATCTCCCGGTTCCTAAAATCTATTCCATACACCACACCGGCCCCTGATAGGGTACAAAATAGAGATTAAACTGGTAAGAACAGATTGTTTTAATAAAAAATAAAAAAAGAGGACAGCCTCTGCGGAGCTGGTTTTTTTTTGGGCCGCGTTACTGAACGCTCATGCACAATGGCTATAGGCTCATGCGTCCTTTTTCGGAGGTAACAAATCTGGTCAGTCATACCCAAGGCAACATCATCAACCTCATCCCATATGCGTTTTTGTCTGGAGCGTGCCCTGCGAAGAGTGCTGGATCAGGCCGTAGATAAGCATGAAGAGGAAGAGTTGTGGTCACCATCACCACCAGAAGCAGCCGTCGATTGCTGGACCTGCGGCAACGCAGAGAGAGGAGTCTGAAGAAGAGGAGTCAGAGGAGAAAGGTGGCTTTGAGGAGGTGGAAGACCAACCACAGCAGGCGTCCCAGGGGGCTTGTTGTCACCTTTCAGGGACCCTTGGTGTTGTACGTGGCTGGATGGAGGAAGAGACCTTCAATGACGTCAGTGAGGACAAGGAATGGGACATGGCTAGCTTGGTATCCAACCTTGTGCAAATGGGGAGTTTGTGGTTGTGCAAATGGACTGTTTGCGGTGCGTTAAACTGAGAGTTTGGTCTGTCATAGTTTGGTCTGTCACTGTGAAGCGGGCATAACCCTTACACTACCTGATCGATGTAACATCATACCTGATGTTTTAAAGCACGTTATTCCAAACAATTTAGGAATGTTAAGTGACTTATGCTCTTTATGGATTAAAACCCGACTCTGCCTCAACTACGTAATTTTCCATGGGAGTTTTGCCATGGATCCCCCTCCGGCATGCCACAGTCCAGGTGTTAGTCCCCTTGAAACAACTTTTCATTCACTATTGTGGCCAGAAAGAGTCTTTGTGGGTTTTAAAATTCGCCTGCCTATTGAAGTCTATGGCGGTTCGCCCGTTCGCGAACATTTGCCATGCTCTTAACTACATTTTGATGCCATTTGCAGCCCTCTAGCTCTTTCCATGACATTTTTACAGCCATTTTAGTGCTCAAAAGTTCGGGGCCCCATTGACTTCAATAGGTTTCGGGGTCGAGTTCGGGTTCGAACTTGAACTTTTCTCAAGTTCAGCTGAACCCGTCGAACCCGAACATCCAGGTGTCTGCTCAACTCTACTATTGACAAGTCAAAATGTTCAATCTGGTGGTTGGGGACTAATGTGCCTGTTCAGTTGTGGCACAGTCCCCTTCAATAGATTGCTCTGTGTGCATATAACACATGTACCTTTATGTCTTCATAAAAAATGTCATTCGGTGCCGCTGCTGTATTGCGTCCCGTGCAGCAGTAGGTACCTGGTTGTGTGTTACTGCCTTCCTGGAGACCGCTCCTGCTGAATTGGTTTACCTCCCGGCTGCGCTGAATACACTTGTCCAGTAGTAGTGACTGGCATCCCACGTGATCAGGGTTGGCGTCCCACATGTTTGAGCTGGTCTCCGGTGCGGTCTGATCCTCAATGGGAGGGGGAGGTTCGTTTGTTTCTTATCCCTCAGGGTAAAGGTTCTACTTTCCGTAGGGCCCTCTTCTATTTCATATCTATGGATATCAGGTCATGGGTTTTGGAGTGTATAGGTATCAGTCTTTTTTAACCATACGCGTTTCGGATTGTCAACTCACTCCTTCCTCAGTGGTTTTGACCTGTCAATAGTCAAGGTGTAATATATATATATATATATATATATATATATATATATATATATATATATATATAGTGACCCATTCTAAGGAGCATCGGCACATGGTTGACTGGAAGTGTATCATAGCCCTTATTATTCCATATCTATCTGGTTGAAAGCTTATCCTCTGGCTGACACTAAGCTACCTCTTACAAAGGGGAATCAATTGTGAATATCTTACATACAGGATTATTTCTATGTGCACTACATTGCTGTTTGAACAATAGAAACCACATCCATGATTACAACCTATGGTGTAAGAACACCTTGACTGAATTGCGCTGCAGGAACAACATACAGTAGGTGTACTGTAAATACTATTGAATGTTTTTACTATTGAATATTTTTAATACATCACTATTAATTGAATTTTAATTTAATTGATTGTGATTGTGCCATTGATGTGCTTTTTTCTGTATTTTTTCATTTATAGTTATATCTAGTCCTAGTGTAATGGTCACGTCCACACACACACAGGGGGAAGGATAGTGACCACTGCGCTCCACCCTCACCCCTGGCCCTGCCTACTTGCCTCACGAGTCCTGAGGACAGGGGACAACCGGACGACAGTCCCTTACTTAGGATATGTGCAAAGATGGCAGACAAGACAAAATACAGAACATGAACGGATAGGTTCAGAACCAAGAGAGCTACGCAGTACAAAGGGTTAAGCAAAGAATGGTCAGGAGATGCCGGGGTCAAATACCAGGAGAGTAGAGAAGTACCAGAGGAGTCCGCAAAGAGTAGTCAGGTGGGAGCCGAGGTCACAATACCAGGAGGGATGCGCAGTACAGGAGGAGCAGGCAAAGGATCGTCAGGGAACAGGATCAGGTGAATATTTAGTAGTCCAACAAATAGCCAGGAACCTAGAATTAACAGGCAACCTGTGGCCAGCAGGCTGCCTGTATTTATAGTGAGGTCTGAGGGTCATGTGATCCTCAGACCTCACATGACCGACAGACAGACTAGTCAAGCGCCGAGTGATCAGCTCTGCACTCAAGGCACTCCTAGGAGCAGGGAGCCTCCCAGCTAGCAAAGCCGCCCTGGGAACGAGGCCAAACACAGATCCTTGCTCCCGAAGCTAAGCAGCAGGTCTGCGGCTGATGGGAGACCGAGTGCACCTTTGGCGCCCCGTGACACCTAGGAGATTTTTAGATGATCCCACATAATAAATGTACAATTGTTTATATCCAAACCTCTCAGTGTGGTTTCAGAAGTTGAGTGCCTATCGCTCTTTATCTACTGTTCTATATATGTTGTTCTTGTTGACGGTAACGGTGACCTGTAATACTGACTCACAGTAAACCTACAGCTAACAGATGGGATTAAAAACCATGTTTTTGGAATTGGTGACCCTCTACCCATCTTGGCTTCTGAGAGACACTGCCACTCTGAGAAGCTTTTTTTATACCCAATCATGTTGCCAATTGACCTAATTACTCTTAATTGGTCTTCCAGCTCTTCGTTATGCTCAAATTTATTTTTTCCATCCTCTTATTGCTACTTGTCACAACTTTTTTGGGATTTGTTGACACCGTGAAAATTTGAATCAACGTATTTTTCCTTTAAAATGATACATTTACTCGGATTAAATGTTTGATCTGTCATCTACGTTCTATTGCAAATAAAATATTGACATTTGCCATCTCTACATCATTGCATTCAGTTTTTATTTACAATTTGTTTAGTGTCCCAACTTTTTTGGAATCCGGTTTGTATAAATGGTAGAAAGTATAAATCTGAAGGTGTCGGCCCTTTAAAAAGTAATGAGGGGGGAGTTGCAGAGAGCGACGAGGAGAATTATTAAATGTTTTTTTCTCCACTGTATTTACTAAGGAAAATAACTGTGAGATGAAATGCAGAATGTAAAAGTAAATTCCCTATTAAAAGTGCCCTGTCTGACCCAGGAAGAAGTACAACAGCGACTTAAAAAGATTATAATAGACAAATCGCCAGGACCGGATGGCATACACCCCCGTATCCTAAAAGATTTAAGTAATGTCATAGCCAGACACTTATTTATGATATTTAAGGACTCTATACTGACAGTTACTGTTCCACAGGATTGGCTCATAGCGAATGTGGTGAAAATATTTAAAAAGGGTCCAAAAACAGAGCCTGGAAACTATAGGCCGGTAAGTTTAACATCTGCTGTGGGTAAACTGAAGGATTTCTAAGAGATGCTATCTTGGAGAGCCTCAATGAAAATAAGCAAATAACGTCATATCAGCATGGCTTCGTGAGGGATCGGTCATGCCAAACTAATTTAACCAGTTTCTATGAGGAGGTAAGTTCTAGAATTGACAGCGGCGAATCAATGGATGTCGTATATATCTGGACTACTCCAAAGCATTTGACACTGTACCGCATAAAAGGTTAGTATATAAAATCAGAATGTTTGAACTGGGGGAAAATATCTGTATTTGGGTAAGTAACTGGTTCAGTGATAGAAAACAGAGGGTGGTTACTAATGGTACACACTCAGCTTGGGTAACTGTCACTAGTGGGGTACCTCAGGGGTCAGTATTGGGCCCTATTCTCTTCAATATATTTATTAATGATCTTTTAGAAGGCTTGCATAGTAAAATATAAATTTTTGAAGATGACCCTAAACTGTGTAAAGTAATTGACACAGAAGAGGACAGTATACTACTACAGATGGATCTGGATAGATTGGAGGCTTAGGCAGATAAGTGGCAGATGCAGTTTAACACTGGCAAATGCAAGGTTATGCACATGGGAAGGAATAATGCAAGTCACCCGTACATACTAAATGGTAAAACACTCAGTAACACTGACATGGAAAAGGATATAGGAATTTTAGTGAACAGCAAACTAAGCTGTAGAAACCAGTGTCGGGCAGCTTCTGCCAAGGCCAATAAGATAATGGGTTGCATCAAAAGGGACATAGATGCCCGTGATGAGAACATAGTCCTACCACTTTACAAATCGCTAGTCAGACCACACATGGAGTACTGTGTACAGTTCTGGGCTCCAGTGAACAAGGCAGACATAGCAGAGCTGGAGAGGGTCCAGAGGAGGGCAACTAAAGTAATAACTGGAATGGGGGGGACTACAGTACCCTGAAAGATTATCAACATTAGGGTTATTCACTTTAGAAAAAAGACGACTGAGGGGAGATCTAATACGATGTATAAATATATTAGGGGTCAGTACAGAGATGAAATTTGGGTAAAATTTGCTTCTACCTCACAGTTTTTTTTAAGTTTTTTTTGCCTTCCTCTGGATCATCTTGCAGAATGTATAGGCCATACTGGATAGACAGATGTTTTTTTTTGGCCTTATAAACTATGCTACTATGTTATTAGTGCTGCCTCCATTTCTTTATTTTGTTCCACTATTGAGCCATTTGGACACATCTACTGCAGAAGCATGCAACGTTTTTTATTTTATTTACTGAAGTGTTCTGTATGATTTTTTATTTGTTTAACAGAAGGGATTAGCTACAAATCTTATAATAAATTACATCTGTAATATTCAAGGCACAGTACCTACGGAACAGATTGCCTATAAATGTGGGTGCACTAGAACATAATGCACACAGCGATACACTCTCCATGCAGTTTAAGTTTCAAGCCTTCACACTGAGATTGGGCCACCAAGCGGAATGAATATGATTAGGCAGAGTGGCCTGAGTATACCTTATTTATCACAGCTTGTGACAAATTAATTTATAACTAAACATATTTCTTGCTGAAGTTTAGCAAATCAGCCCAAACTTCTCTCGTTTCTAATCCTCAGGTCATTGTGTTGTTCACCTTGAGATCGTACCATACACTAATGTATTTACATTCTCCTGTAAAATGTTTTGATATGACATGGTGTCATGCCCAAAAGAAGAAAATCTGTTTCATACTATTATTCTACCTCCAAGCTGGGATCAGCTTTTTTTGTGTTTGTGTTCCTCATTATGTTCCCCCAAACATAATGTTAATTTGCACTAAAAAATAACACTTTTTTTTACTCATGCATAGAACATTTTTCCAGAAGTACCAAGGGGTTTAAAAAAAAAAAAAATTACATGGTTGGCTGCTTTTGGAAAGTAGCTTTCTTCCTGGTATCCTTCCAATCAAGAACAGAGGACATGAAGGATGGATGAGACTGGGAGAACAGGGAAGGAAAGGACTGCCGCTACACATGCCTCAGTGCTTGTGATAATAGGTTCCTATAATTAGGCTATGTGATAGAAGGTCATCAGAAGTGTAGATATGGGGTTAATAGGGAAATGGAACAATTCTAGTGAGCAAAATACATTTGTCAATAATGTCTTACTGCATTATTGATCATACATACATAGAAATCAACGAGAGGAGAACCAGCAATAATTACATCTGGACTCACAAGGTTACATCCTGCAAAACTGGGTTTCCGGTAAGTAAAGGGCGCACACACTGAAGGCACATGGGAAGAGAGCGAGATGGGCGCAAAGCCAATACTTCAATATTGTTAAGTACTCATGTATCATTACATAACACTTGTTTGAACTGAGATTGAGCCAGAATTGTGATAAAAAAAGAGTGACCTACCGAGAATTTGTCCATAACCTATCAGGAATTTGTCCATTAGGGTATGTTGTCCATTTGCCTCTGGTGGGCCACAGCTTGTAAGGGGGCCTGTCGGGCATGATCCCCTGCTCTAGCACCTCAGTTGGTATGCATTTATGATAACTCCTTACAAAATATTTACTGTCTCCTCTAAATTATAGTAAGTAAATTATTAGTATTCTCTTTTTCTGGTACGTTATGCAGTAACATTACTTTTTGTGTTCTCTTCGCACCAATATGGTTGTAGGTCATTAGAATTTTCTGACGTATATCTTCTTCATGTACATGTACTAATGGATAGCCATTTTATATCATACGTCAGCTATTGGCCATTCTAGCTCCTTTTTATACAGTAAAAAGCTTTTTTGGCACACCTGCTGAACATTTTCCCAAAATGATATAAATGCGACCTTGCAGCTAGTAGATCACATTTAGTTTCCGGTGGAAGGGGAGGTTGTGTACATGATAATCAATTTGATTTCATAATATATGTCAGGTAGATAGATTTATGATGAAGTTAAAAAAACTCTTCAAAAATAATTTTTCTATGAAATAGGTTAATGTAAATTGGAATGTTCACAGATGAAAGTGTCTTTTATATCAAATTTCCGATGTCCGCTTGCTGTTATGTTGTTTTATGGTTCCCTCTGGCAAAAAAGTATATTAATCTGAATGCTGAAGGATTTATAGTGTGAGATGAAGTAACTTATTCTGAGATGCACTGATATGGAAATACTATACTTCATCAAACATTTATCTTATTTTCTCTGAAGCTACAGGAGTAAAAAAAAATAAAACTCCATGCACACAACACTCAACAGTTGTCAATAAACAATATATCTCTAAGTCGTACTCCACTGTCAAGTTATTAACAATCTATTTTGGCTATGCCTTTGTTATATCTCAGTCAGAAAAAGTAAGGGCACAACAAATGATGGAAGCCATTACAGCTTCCATAGGGTGTGCTATATGGCATTTCTGGACTCTAGAATTTAAAATTTGCATATAAATAGGCATTTTCCCGTGTTCACAAAGAGATGTGTCTAACCCCTGGAAATTACAGATTTTATTGCTGGAGGTAAGTTGCATCTGGCTATTCATTTCTCATGCATCCAGTTGCTCCAAAACACTGCTGACAATTGAAATTTATGGATGATCTTGTAGAATCTGGATGAGCCAGAGTAAGAAAAAGGGGGTCAGCCAGCACATCCCAATGCGCAGGTGTGCGCTGCCATGACTAGAAACACAAAGAAAAAACCACAATGCAGTATCACTCTGCAAACCAAATAAAGTACAATAATGCCATAGTTCTATAAAATGTTCTGGTGCTAATGCTACGCTTATTTTGTAAATTTGAGATTCTTGGCAAATACATTTTGTACTAAATTATTTGGGCCCGTCTGCCACACGTCAAGGCGATCTCTGTAAGGCAGGAACTAACACTAAATGCTACCTGTTATGTGCCATAACAGCCACCATAAAATTCCACATGCATGCTGGGTATACTCTGCGTTTTATAATTGTTGGCTGTTGCATTGTGTTTTTTTCTTTGAGCCAGAGTAAGAGTCACTTTTTGTCGCCAGTTCTTCTCTTTGGCACATGGACTGGAGTTTTAAATAAGGATAGAAAAGAATAAATGAATCGCACATCCACTACTAATGCTATGATCTCATCCCTGCGTTCCTGCAGGAGACAGCACTGAATAGCGCATGTGTACTACCTCCATGCTACATTCTAAATGAGGCATTTGTGTACATTTTGATCAAAAGGCAATAAGCCCACTCACCACGCCAAGGTTGCCTCTATGAGTAGGTCCTAACCTAAAATTGGCGTGGCGCTGCACGGCGACCACCAACGCTGTGGCGCCATCCCGGCCGGCGGCGGGACCCAGTGGCCAAACAGCACCCTGGACTGAACTGGAGTCCTGTGTTGGGGATCCAGTGACCCACTATTTGATGTTTCTGTTCTCTAATAGACTTCTTAGAGCAACAATAGATAATCTGCTCCATTATTGTATAATTATGCAATTTTTTATAGAAGCATAACAGGTATACAGAGGGAGAAAATTGCTATTTAAAAAAAATGGAATTTAGATTGCTTTGGGGAAGTATTGGAAGTAATGGAGACTAGTTGTACAATTAGAAATTTAGCTACAATTGTGAAAATAATATGCAAAGAGTCAGTGCCCACTTCCAATAGGTGGCATTAGCAAGATGGTTCTCTTTCTTTAGGAGATAACTCTTTGCAGATTTAGATAATAGAATTTTGTAGCAGTTTGTATTTTCATTTCACCCATCTAAATTGGTGACAGTACAATGTATACATTGGCCTCTTTCCTCTACTCCAACAGATAATGTCGGGGAAGAGCTGGATTTATTCAATTGCTTTAAATTTTATCGGCAAATCCTTTTGTTCTTTATGAAAGTAGAGTCTATTGACAATGTAATATTTTAGTATTCATTTTGACTTGCATATGCCATTACTATCAGTAATTTATGCTTCTATTAAACATTAACAAAACAACTTTATGTAATTAGACTTTTTCATCAGCAGAAAAACTTTTTGTTCATACTGATGTTATGGTATATGTTTTTAATGATCTGTGATGCATAGGCTGAGGATTTATGATCCCTAATTCATAAAGATTTATAACTATAACTTAGCTGAATGTTTGTTCGGCGAACAGGTATCTTCCCCTCAGCCAAGCATATGTAGTGAATGGGAAGAGAGAAGAAAACCATTGTCAGACACTCCTGGCTACAACTTATTTCCTTAAGAACAAAAGGATCAGGCAACATGCTTCATCCGTATCTCCTCTGACATAAGCATTCAGGAGATTCAGAAGGACTTTGTACACATTAGATGGTTGACTGTACCCACCGTAATAAGCAGGATTGGATAACATAGCTCAAATATGAACAGTTTTAAACTATATTTTAACAGATCTGTTAGGATTCATTGTAACCTATTAATTTCCTGTTGCTTTTATAGAACCCAAATCATGTATAGTGCTGTACAGTTCTTCTTCCCACTGGGGCTCCAATTTCTCTGTCTCACAGAAACAAAAACTGGGCTAATTTCAAGCCAACTGACCTATCTTTTTTTTTCTTCTAGAAATACTATACAAATGGTATGTAGTGGAGTTTTGGAATAATCAGGTCCAATTGCTGGCATCAGTAGTATCATTGTTAGTTGACAGTAGTATTACAGCCCCAATATACCTTAGGCTATTGTTGGTCGAACCTGCCATTTTTAGGCGACAGTGCAATGTGTATGGTGGCCTCTTCACTCTTTCCCAACGGATCATGTTGAAAGAGAAAAGGATCCACCATCTATACTTTAACACCCAATCCTTTTCTTCTTCCAGAGGTTTCTTTTCTCACAACACTGAAAACAGGGTATTCATGATTAGGACCTAGCCTGGGTAAGGTTATTTAACAAATTTATTTACAAATGCCTAAACAGATGATGAAAGCTATCTTGACCCAGGTTAAAATTAATACTTCACTTTTATTATTGCATAAGCTAAAATCTAAATGTGAGCAAGTGCAGTTTTTAATTTTTATTAACAAACCAAAAATATTAACCCCTTAAGGACACAGGACGTACCGGTACGCCCTATTTCCTGAGTCCTTAAGGACACAGGACGTACCTGTACGTCCTGACTTAAAATCGTGATTCCGGTGCCGCGGGGGTTAATCGGAACGGGATGCCGGCTGAAATCATTCAGCCGGCATCCCGTAACAACGCAGGGGGGGGGGGTCATTTGACCCCCCCGTATCGGCGATCGCAGAAAATCGCAGGTCAATTCAGACCTGCGGTTTTCTGAGTTTCCGGTCCATTCGGGTGTCCTGTGACCCGATGAACCGGAAAAAGACTGCGATCGGTGGCATAATTATACACCACCAATCGCAGTCCGAAGATTTGGAGAGACGGTGCTGGCCCTGGTGCTGAACACTGCTGTCCAGGGTGCTGATTGGTGCAGGGGAGAGAGGCGCGAGATTCAAACTTCCTGCGCTCCTCTCTCCCCTCCTCTTCCTGTCCAGCACCCTGACCGTGCAGCATCGTCCAGCACCAGCTCCTGTATCCCCCTAATCGGCATCCATCACCCTCCTGCACCCATCGCCACCCAGGTAGGTTAGGGTTAGTGAGGGAGAGGCACCGTTAGGCAGGGAAAGAAGGGAAAAGTAAGCTAGGAAAAAAAAAAAGTACTTTTATTCCAAACTTCCATCTATCCATCTATCAGACCCCAGAAGGCAGGGAAAGAAGGGAAAAGTAAGTTAGGGGGAAAAAAAAAGTAGTTTTATTCCAAACTTCCATCTATCCATCTATCAGACCCCAGACCCCCCACTGCCACTTGCCCCCCCCCCCACCAGCCTGTGGCCCACCCTAGTACAAGCCGCCCTGGGGTTCGTACTGGTTTCCCGGCCCACCAAATAAGTCCACCGGAGCCCCCTGCCGATGAACTTAGTTGGTATCCCCCAGTGGACTTTGAGCCTGAGAGTCTGGATTTTGCTGGCAATCCTGGAATCTAGATTCCCACAGTGGGGTTTACTGAAATAGACTATTTTTATTTTTTTCAGTAACCCACTGGTGAATTTGATGGTGGAGCAGACGAATCTGTATGCCCAACAGTTCGTCGCTCAAAACCCAGGCTCATTTTTGGCTAGACCCGGTGGCTGGACGCCGGTCAGTGCAGCCGAAATGAGGACATTTTGGGGCCTCGTGCTGCATATGGGTCTAGTCCAAAAATGCAGTGTCAGGCAATACTGGAGTGGGGACATCCTGTACCAGACCCCACTGTACAGTATGGTCATGACACGCCCCCGGTTTGAGGCCATCCGGAAATGTCTGCATTATTCAGATAATGCAGCATGTCCACCCCGAGGTGATCCTGCCTATGACCGGCTGTATAAGATACGGCCGGTCATCGATCACTTTGGGGCCAAATTCATGGAGGCCTACGTACCTGGAAGGGAGGTCGCGGTTGATGAGTCTCTCGTTGCGTTCAAGGGGAGACTCAGTTTCCGCCAATATATTCCCACAAAGCGGGCGAGGTATGGCGTGAAGCTATACAAAATTTGTGAGAGTACCTCAGGGTACACTTACAAATTTCGTGTGTACGAGGGGCGAGATTCCCGTATTCAACCCCCAGAATGTCCCCCCACTCTGGGTGTTAGCGGGAAACTCGTGTGGGACCTTATGTACCCACTGCTGGATAATGGTTACCACTTGTACGTGGATAACTTTTATACCAGCATTCCCTTGTTCAGGTCCCTTGCCGCCAGATCCACGTTCGCTTGTGGGACCGTGCGGAAAAATCAACGCGGCCTCCCTGCCTACCCCCTCCAGGTACCTATCCCCAGGGGTGAGACCCGTGCACCAGTGGAAACCTGTTGCTGGTCAGGTATAAGGACAAGAGGGATGTCCTTATGCTGTCCACAATCCACGGTAACAGCACCACCCCAGTCTCTGTGCGAGGTACCGCGGCAACGGTCCTCAAGCCCGATTGTATCGTCGACTACAATCGGTATATGGGAGGAGTTGATCTCTCTGATCAAGTTCTCACGCCATATAACGCCATGCGCAAAACCCAGGCATGGTACAAAAAAGTTGCGGTCTTCTTGGTGCAGGTTGCCATGTACAACTCTTTTGTACTATCCCGAAGCGCTGGCAGCACAGGGACATTCCTCCAATTCTATGAGACAGTCCTCAAGGCCCTGATCTTTTCGGACCGGGAAAGAGCAGGCCGGAGTACCTCGGGAACTGGAGGCGCCCGGATCGTCCCTGGCCAACACTTTCCAGGTGTGGTCCCCCATACTGGAAAAAGGGACGAACCCCAAAAAAGTGCAGAGTGTGTCGCAAGAGGGGGATACGGAAGGACACCACCACTCAATGTGACACGTGCCCCTCTGCGTTATGGATTGCTTCAGGGAGTATCACACGTCCATGGAGTACTAAATTTTTATAATCCCCAACAGTCCACTAGAGAACATAAAACACTATGGCTCTCAGACTTTGGAGACACGGAAACAATTTTTCTTTCACCAAAAATTTTTAGTTTTAGTGCAGGCATCCTCAAACTGCGGCCCTCCAGATGTTGTAAAACTATAACTCCCAGCATGCCCAGACAACCTACAGTCATCAGCAGGGCATGGTGGGAATTGTAGTTTTACAACATCTGGAGGGCCGCAGTTTTAGGATGCCTGCTTAGTGTCTCCAAAGTCTGAGAGCCATACATATTGGGCATCGTCGCGTGCGTAAAAGTCGTCGCTATAAAAATAACTTTTGACCAAATGCCTCAGATGAACGGTGTTAAAAATATAAAATAAAAATTTCCATTTGAATCCATTTTGCCGGTAATAAAGCAAGGGTTAACAGCCAAACAAAACTAAATATTTATTGCCCCGATTCTGTAGTTTGCAGAAACACCCCATATGTGGTCGTAAATGGCTATATAGCCGCACGGCAGGGCATAGAACGAAGGGAACTCCATACGGTTTCTGGAAGGCAGATTTTGATGGACAATTTTTTTTTTTACACCATGTCCCATTAGAAGCCCCCCCTGATGTAGCCTAGACTAGAAACTCCAAAAAAGTGACCCCATCTAAGAAACTACACCCCTCAAGGTATTCAAAAGTTACTTTACAAACTATGTTAACCCTTTAGGTGTTCCACAAAACTAAATAGCGAATGTAGAAACAATTTTAGAATTTAATTTTTTGTTACATTGCCTCAAAAAAGAGTAATATAGAGCAACCAAAAATCTAATTTACCCCAAAAATAGTCCCAAAACAACAACCACCTTATCCCGTATTTTCCTAGATGGGGTCACTTTTATGGAGTTTCTACTCTAGGGGTGCATCAGAGGGCTTGAAAGGGTACATGGTGTAAATAAACCAGTCCAGCAAAATCTGCCTTCCGAAAACCATATGACGTTCCCCTTCTTCTATGTCCTGCTGTTTAGCCAAATAGTAGTTTACGACCACGTATGGGGTGTTTCTGCAAACTACAGAATCAGGGCAACCCATTTTGAGTTTTGTTTGGCTGTTAACCCATTTTTTCCAGTAATAAAGTAAGGGTTAAAATGGAAAACTTTCCAAAAAATAGAAATTTCAAAATTGTTTCTCCATCTGCCATTAACTTTTGTGGAACACCTAAAGGGTTAACAAAGTTTGTAAACCCAGTTTTGAATACCTAGGGGTGTACTTTCTTAGATGGAGTCACTTTTTTGAAATTTCTATTCTAGGGGTGCAACAGGGGGCTTCAAATGGGACATGGTATAAACAAAACCAGTCCTACAAAATCTGCCTTCCAAAACCCATATGGTTTTCCCCTCCTTCTATGTGCTACCGTTCGGCCAAACAGTAGTTTACGACCACATATGGGGTGTTTTTGCAAACTACAGAATCAGGGCAATCCATATTGAGTTTTGTTTGGCAGTTAACCCCTGTTTTACTCCTGGAAATAATTGATTATATTGGAAAATTTTCCAAAAAATAGAAATTTCTAAATTGTTTCTCCATCTGCCATTAACTCTTGTGGAACACCTAAAGGGTTAACAAAGTTTGTAAACCCAGTTTTGAATACCTTGAGGGATGTACTTTCTTAGATAGAGTCACTTTTTAAAAATTTTTATTCTAGGGGTGCAACAGGGGGTTTCAAATGGGACATGGTATAAACAAAACCAGTCCTGCAAAATCTGCCTTCCAAAACCCATATGGTGTTCCCCTCCTTCTATGTGCTACCGTTTGGCCAAACAGTAGTTTACGACCACATATGGGGTGTTTCTGCAAACTACAGAATCAGGGCAACCCATTTTGAGTGTTGTTTGGCAGTTAACCCTTGTTTTACTCCTGGAAAAAATTGATTATATTGGAAAATTTTCCAAAAAATAGAAATTTAAAAATTGTTTCTCCATCTGCCATTAACTCTTGTGGAAGACCTAAAGGGTTAATAAAGTTTGAAAAAACTGTTTTGAATACCTTGAGGGGTGTAGTTTCTAGAATGGCGTCATTTTTGGGAGGTTTCTTTTTTTTTTTCCTTTATTATTTTTTAATTATCATACAAAAAATACATACCAATATTCCATTTACAATACTGTAAGATCCAAAAGTCCGTCAGTTCTAGTTTTTTTAACCGTGGTTAAATATAATTTCATACAAGTACCGATAATTATATACATATTGGCTAAATCAAATAGAGGTCTCACTACCTAGGAAGAAAGCAGGGCCCATCCGGCATCAAGAGCTCCACCAATGCAGATAGAGAAAGACATCTTATTTAATATTGTTATCTCTGTACGGGGAGGGAACAGAGGCCCGCAGCCCGGGCGGCCCGCCAAGCAGCGAAGACACACCCCATACGGCCTCCCTCAAACATAAGTAAGTACCACCGACAGGATCAGCACTCGTGTGGCGAATCATCTGGTGCTCACGTACACCGTACGGGGCAAGCTCACAGCGATCTTTAATCGCACACTTCCATAAAGCCGAAGGAAAACAGGCGGGGGTCCAGCAGTCTTCTATCACAGTGGAATAAAACCCACTCACGTGTTTTACTGCCTCATCCCCATATAGTTAAGTTAAATATTGATGCCCTGTTTAAGCATAACTCGCATGAGTTTACCACGATGTCTCATAGAGGGAGAGCTCGAGTCAAATGTCGCTCAGCAATCTCCAACAATTGAGGAGAAGAGCAAAACCAGCAAGCACTGTCTTATTAAGAGAGCAGAGCCCAACACCGACTCCAGTTCATTAAAAGAAGACAGATGGTAGGACCCAGCCCACACATGTGTCGGATCACTGCCCGTAGTTAAAACTCATGTCAAAACAGAAAAAGCCGCATCCCGGGTCGCCCCCGATGCCCGGGCCCCCCAAGATCCCGAGCCCTGAACCCTCATCCATGTATTACTCAGCATTTTAGATAGGTCAAAGATTAACCGATATCTGATGCCGGTGGGTCCTGCCAACCTCCAACGTTTCTAGAGATACTCAATGCTCCATTATGACTTCACATTCTACACTAATACATTGCAAAAAGAAGCCGTACTAATTGGATCTTCCCCGGAACCCCCCCCCACCATCCCCCCACCCGCCCCCACCTTGCAGACCAAAAAATAAATAAAAAATAAAATTCCTAATTAGTTAATCGTATCCCAATCTTTCCACAGTTTATTCCACTTTAAGTAGGATCCTCTTTGTTTGTACAAGATCTTCTCGTAGCTTTTCACCTTCTCAACCAAGCCCAACCAATTATTACAGTCTGGGGCGGAGGAGCAAAACCATGCTCTAGAGATGAGAAGCCTAGCCAGAAACATCACCTTAATCAACAATCGACCATTTGTGGGTTGGTAATTGACCTCCGATAGGTCTCCCAGAACCCATATCCTGGGAGTAAAGGGAACAGCAATGTTGAGTTTACGAGCCAGATTGGTTTGAACCGATCTCCAGTACCTGCTCACCATTGGGCAGTCCCAAAACAGATGTAAATGATCTGCCTCGGATTCACCACAGCGTGGGCAGTCAGAAGAGGTTCTAAGTCCTCTCCTATATAGGTGTCACATATATTTTGTGCAAAATATTAAATTGTACCACAATGTGGTTAAAATTATGCGAAACCAATTTTAAACTTTCCCCTATATTGTCCCAGTTTGGAGAGCCCGTCTCTGAAAGCAAAGATGACCAGGCTCTCTGTCCTGGTGAAAAAACCTCCGAAAAAAACTTTTTCATAAAGTGTCTATAACAGTGAGATACTTTAATTCTCGTGACAATTTTCTTACAAATTAAATCATGTAAAAATTCAGGAATATCTATAGTAAGAAGATAGCGATTCGCAGTGCTAGAAAGTGCTGACCTTAATTGAAAGTATGCATACCAAGCCACTTCACCTAAATTTGCCCCTTGCTTTAATTCCGCAAGGGGCAAAATGTGTCCACCACTGACCACTTGATGCAGGTACTGAACATTCTTGGTCCTCCAATACTGGCTGCAACTCAAATCATTTAAATTCAAAAGCTTTGGATTATGCCATAATGGAGTGCAAATAAGTGATGCCCCAGCTCCACACCAGTTCCTTATATTTCGCCAAGACTTTATAGCCATTCTGCAGAAAAGTGTGTAGCCATTTAGTACATTTGATAAATAGTCAGACTCAAGTACTTTAAAAAAATCCGCGAAGCCTGAATCTTTCACCACCCTACTGCAGAACTGGCTATTTTCCCACTCATTAAACAAGCAGAGTTGAGAGGCCACAAAATAACCCCTAAAATAGGGGAGGTTAAGACCTCCCCGATTGTAGGGCATAGAAAAATAAAGTACCTTCAATCTCACACGCTTCCTCCCCCATATTAGATCATTAAGCATTCGCTCTATCAATCTGAAATACTTATCTACAATCCATACAGGCGAATTGCGCAAAATATAAAGAACCTGGGGCAGCACTACCATTTTTATTAATGAGATTCTGTCCGCTCTCGCTGGCAGGATTTTTTGCCATATCTTAATTTTAGTCCTCAGCTTTATCAACAGAGGAAGCAGATTAAGTTGTAGATATTCCTGGGGTTTGGCAGAAACTGTTATCCCCAGGTACTTTATTGAATCTGAGATCGTTAACTGGTTATCCCGTTCGCCCCGCAGTTCGTCTATAGGGAGAAGGACGGTCTTCTCCCAGTTGATCTCCAGACCGGAAGGACCGGAAAAGAGACCAACCAGGTCCATTATACGAGGAAGAGTAGTGTCTGTTTGATGCATAAAAATCTAAATATCGTCTGCATAAAGTGATACTCGATCATTATTCCCCATTGTGCCAAAACCAGCCACCCTCGGATCCTGCCTAATACAGGCCGCTAAGGGTTCAATGTAGATATTGAATAGCAGGGGAGAGAGAGGACAGCCTTGACGGGTACCTCTTCCTAATATAAAGCTCTCTGTTGTCATATCATTAATCCTTATCCTAGCAGCTGGGGAATTATATAGGAGCTGTACCATCGCCAAGAATCTTGGGCCGAAGCCCATTTTTTTCATCACCTCCCAGAGAAAGGTCCACTCCACCCTGTCGAAGGCTTTAACGGCATCCAACGACAGGATGGAGCGGGCACCACTCCCCGGGGACTGAATATTCATAAATAGCCTATGTAGGTTGTGATGGGTGCCCCTCTTTGGCATAAAACCATTTTGATCTGAGTGGATAATAGTGGATATAACCCGCGAGAGCCTCCTAGCCAAAATTTTTGATAATAACTTAACATCAGTATTTAATAAAGAAATTGGTCTATAGGAGCTCATTTCTGCCGGGTCTTTATCCTTTTTCGGAATTAAAACAATAAGAGCCTCCATCATGGAGCATGGTAAACCCCCTCCCTGTATTGCTTGGGAAAACACCTCTAGCAGCTGGGGGAGAATTGTCTCACCATACTTACGATAAACTTCATATGGAAGACCATCCGGTCCTGGCGATGAGCTCCCCGAGATAGACCCCAGAGCCTCCTTCAGCTCAGAGAGAGACAACTCCTCTTCCAAAAATTCTATTTGGGCTTCATTCAAGGTAGAAAGTGGAGTCCTCTCCAGGAACCGCATCGCCAGCTCGGATGACATACCGGGAGGGGATCTATATATCTGAGCAAAATATTGTAAGATGGTATCCCTGATCCCCTCTGGATTTGTTATGGTTTCCCCCTCTAAGTTACGGATTAAAGTGATAGATTGATTTTTCCTATCTTGTTGTGAAATTATTCTTGCTAGGAGCTTACCAGGGCGTCCGGACTCCGAAAAATATTTAAGCCCCTTAAAAAATACTCTATGATTTGCTTTCTCTACCAAGTACTTCTCCAAGCTACAGCTAGCCTTCTGCATCTCTTCCCTGTTGTATTCCGTGGTTTGGCTGGTAAAACGCTCAGTTGTAGATACAGCGATCTTAACCAGTTCCTCCTCTTTTTCCCTAAATGTTCTCCTTGCTGCAGCAATCTCACTTATAAAGACCCCTCTTATATATGCTTTCAGGGCATCCCATACTATGTTGATGTTAGCAGAGGGAAAATTCACCTCCCAAAAGGAGGATATCAGTAGTTTAATAGACTGAGGATTCTCCAAAATGGTAAGCCAATATGGGTTTAACTTGAATCCTAGCCCCCTTCTATCCTTATTCTCCCCCGTGCGAACCTCAACCAGTACGGGTGAGTGGTCCGAAACGGTTCTTACTCCGTATCGAATCTTACTAATATTGCTCAAGTTACTCTCATTGGTGAGTGCTAGATCAATCCGAGACATTGCTCTCCCCCCCTACTGACGCAAGAGTATACTCTCTTTCCTCCGCCAAGGTGTTCCCATATATCTACCACTCCTACTTCTAAGCAAAACTGGGGCAGCAAAGAATTACAAGGGTTCCTCCCCCGATCTGCATCTAAGGTGAGTCTATCCCTGTTGGGGTCCATAACCGCATTAAAGTCCCCCATCAAGTTTAACCGACATTCTGATCTATTTTCAGCAAAGAGCAGTAGCTGAGTCAATGGGTACATTGAAAATGGAGGGGGTATATAGAAGAAAGCCAAAATATAACTGTGGCCGTACAGCTTACCGTGTAGGAAGATAAATCTACCCTGATCATCTATATGGGATTTTATAAGGATGAAGTCTACAGAATTATGAATCAGGACTGAAACGCCCCTGGAGGATCCGCTAAAGGTGGAGTGATAAGATTGAGAATGCCATCCCGTTGCCAGACGGCGCAGGGTTTCTTTGGTAAGATGAGTTTCTACTATACAAACAATTGCTGGAAGGTATCTTTTTACTGCATCCATAATGGCTTGCCTTTTAACCCTTTCCCCGAGCCCTCTAACATTCCAAGATACAATTCTAATAGACATCAATCAGGAAGAAAAAAAAAGAAAAAAAAAGAAAAAAAAAAAAAAACCCCGACCTGCAAGGTGGGTTCCCTACCCCTCCCGCCCCCCCTCTCCATTGATCCGCCCGATCTAGTCAGCGAACCTCTAACCCCCGGCCGTTCTCCCCCGACCTAGCCCCATCTCCCAACCATCCCTTCGAACATAATAATACACAATTTCAAATGCCCATTTCGTCAATCCAGTCTGACGCTTGTTGTGGTGTCTCAAAAAACAGGGAAGTCCCGTTATAGATCACTCTTAATTTCGCTGGATACTGTAGAGAGTATTTGATATCTTTTAGCGCCAGACGCTTCTTTATCTCTATGAAATTGCGTCTCCTTTCCTGAGTCTGCCGCGCAAAGTCAGGAAAAAAGAGCAACCTAGAACCCTGATATTCAATGGGTGTACATTCTCTGGCTCTTCTTAATATCATATCTCTATCAGCGGACAGTAATAGTTTCATTAAGATTGTTCGCGGCGGCCTCCCTGGAGTAGGTTTTCCTCCTGGTATTCGGTGGGCTCTTTCTATTTGGAATATAGAAGAAAAATTATCGCTGCCTAGATTGTGCATGACCACATCTTTAAGTTGTTCCTCTATCTGCCGGCCTTCAGCCCCTTCTGGGAAACCAATTATGCGGACATTGTTCCGCCTTGACTTATTCTCAAGATCCTCTAACTTGTGTTGTAGCACTTGATTTTCTGAGGCGAGAAGCAGGGTTTTAGATTTTAAAGTGGCTATATCGGTTTGCAGGGAAACGACAGTTTTTTCCACATTGAGGACTCGGTCACGAATCTTTACTAAGTCTTCTCTAATTAAAGACATCCCCTGCACCAGAGAGCCGTTGTTTTCCACGGCAGAAAGGATCTTATCCAAAACAAGTGGATCATATTCTATTCGCATTTGTACAGGGAGACCCTCCTCTACCGCTTCCTGATCTGCCTCCATTGATCCGTCCTCAGAGGGTTCCTCAAACTGGGGTGTTTTAGCATTTTTCTTCACGTTAGCAGAGAGTTTAGTTTTAGCTGGATTTTTATCATTAAGGAAGGGTGATTTCAAAAACTTATCGATCTTGTTTTCTGGTGTTTTAGACCCCAATTTAATTGCCGAGGAGTCCACTGATCGTCGCTTTGGGGCCATTCTCTTCCCTTTTTTCCCCCTCGTTTTCTCCCTTTTTTATTGATTTTAATTTCTTTATGTTCCCCCTTTTTTTTTTTTTCCCCTTTTTTTTCTCTCTCTTTTCTTTGCCCCCCTTCCCGCCACCCCCGATTCTCTGCACCTCACCCTTTCTTTCTTTTTGGGAGGTTTCTATTATCTAAGCCTCACAATATGACTTCAAACCTGAACTGGTCCATAAAAAGTGGGATTTTGAAGATTTCTGAAAAATTTCAAAATTTGCTTCTAAACTTCTAAGCCTTGTAACATCCCCAAAAAATAAAATATAATTCCCAAAATGCTACAAAAGTAGAGAAACTGAAACTTAGAAATTTGCTAATTTTTCAAAAATTTTTGTAAAAATTGTATTTATTTATGCAAAAAAATTATCGTTTTTGACCCAATTTTAGCAGTGTCATGAAGTACAATATGTGACGAAAAAACAATCTCAGAACGGCCTGGGTAAGTCAAAGCGTTTTAAAGTTATGAGCACTTAAAGGGACACTGGTCAGATTTGCAAAAAATGGCCTGGTCCTTAAGGTGAAATAGGGCCGTGTCCTTAAGGGGTTAAAAATACAGTCGCCACTCCACTGATGAATATAAATGTTAATCAGTGAGGGGGGCGAGGAAATGTGCACAATCTCCCACCCTGTCACTTTAAATGTAAAATGCTGCCGTGTGACTGTTGGCAGAGCTATTGCTAACTGAATGAGGTTGTACATCCAACCATATTATGCAATGGGAACCATGGTGCATGAACCCACTAGAAAATAGCACACTTGTTAATCACAAGTGCTCTCAGACTGACATAGAGCCTGATGGCAGTTAGCCCTGCAAACAGGAGATAGCAACAATTCTGATGCCGTATCTCTCTAAAGCTCATTGGTGAACCTAGCATTGGAGTGAAGTCCAACCGGACTATCATTAACTATTTAGCAGTGGAGTGGAGAACAGCGTTTAAAAACTAAGACTGCCCCCCGACATGTTTCACTAGAATTCTGGAGTAAATGGGCAGCATCCCTTGGCCAAACCAAGTGTGTATGTGTATGGGGCAATTTGTATAGATAGCTGTCAGCTGAACAAGCATTTGACCAGTACATATTAAATGTGTATCTTTACCTATCTGCGGCAGCGCTATCTTTTGTAGAATACTGTACACTAAATCTTTGCAACCCTAATTTAGTCTACCTTCTTAATGTTTTAACACATTATTCTTGGTGTTTGTTTATTTATTTTTTGCAAAATACACTATAGTTAAATATTTGTTATAAGTCAATAGCTAATTATTTATTTATTTTACTCACTTATATAGCACTACTATATTCTGCAGCGCTTCACACACATTAGCATCATGCTGTCCCCAATGGGGCTCACAATCTAAGTTCCCTATCAGTATGTCTTTGGAGTGTGGGAGGAAATCGGAGTTCCCAGATGAAAACCACACAAACACAGGGAGAACATACAAACTCCATGCAGATGTTGTTTTTGGTCAGATTCGAACCTAGGACCCCAGCGCAGTGCTAACCACTGAGCCACAAGGAATTATGAACTTATGATCATTATATCTTTTGTCATTTTTGTTGCATTTGTGTGTTTTTACAGTTTTGGGATTTTTTTTCTGAAACTGCAGCATGCTCTAGGTATGGCATATTTTCATATATGCCTCTATTTTTTCCATAGACTTTCAGCATGTTAAAACACTTTTAACAAGAATAACTTCAGTAGTTTTTAACTGAGCTTTTTAGCGACTTTTTATTTGGTAACATTTTGTTATTGAACGTTTTTGGCATTTTTGAAAAAACATGTCACTGCAATTTAGGACAAGTCCCAAACTAGGGAACTACACTTGCTTGCCTGTGGGATTTTAAATTAGTTAATAAGTTTTCCCCATATGCCAGGGGATGCGGTCGACCTAAAGAACCAAACAGCCAGATAGGTTTGCTGGTTAAACAATTCTCTGCCAGGCGAGCCAATTTTATTAGATGTACATCGTGGATCTAGCCACCCCTTCAGCTATTAATTTTAATATGTCCAATCACAAGTATTCATTAAAGCAACCAATCAGAAGCATGATGGTATGAAAAATGACACCTAGACACACATGGACATGAGTCATCTATCTGCAAAAATATGTCTGTATATATCACATTCTGCCAAGCAGTTCCCCATTTGCAGTGTCCGTCTAACTTCCTTTAATTAATCAAGTGACTATATGGTGGCTATATTTATCAATCATATATTTTTAGGCATAAAACAAAAAAAATGGAGATTTGACAATGTAAGTACAATTAGCACCATTCATGTTCATTAACCACTTAATATCTTTCACAAACATTATCATTTGCAAACACCTTTGCTAATCAGCTTCTGCTATAACACTGTGCTGCTGACCACATTTTCTTGCCTAATCAGTCAGGTACCTACTGTACTTTGATGGTTCTTTGCTAAGGTGTTTGTTCTCGGTTGTCTGCTTGTGTATCAACCTCTGCCTGTTTTTCTGCATTGCGACCCGACCTTTGCCTGTTTACCGCTGAGATCCTATGCTGCTAGCCCTGACATCTGACCATCTGACCAATTTTGTTTTCATGAGCTCTTTCTGCCCTGACCTGGGCCTGTTACTGATTAGAAGTTTTGCCTGATCCCTCAGTGCTTTGCACTGGTATCTATGATCCTTGTGTTGTGGATCAGCTGTCAACCATATCGGGACTACTCCAAGAGGCAGGATCCTGGTGGCTCCCCTGCGACGAAGGTCAGATCCCTGTATAGAGGTTAAAGGGCGAATACCAGAGGACTGCCAAGATAACACCCATAGGTTTCGCCCAAAGTCAAACTGGTTGGTTGACACAGTGGTTACATAACCATTGCTGTAGCAGCAATATTTACAAAGCAAACTGTTAAGATCCTGATCAATATTCTATACTTTTATAGATGATTTAAGGAGATTTATCAAAACTGGTAAAAAGGAAAACTGGCTTAGTTGCCCACAGAAACCAATCAGATTCCATCGCTCATCTTCCAAAGGAGCTATAAAAAATTTAAGATGGAATTTGAATGGTTGCTATGGGCAACTAAGACAGTTTTCCATTGCACGAGTTTTGATAAATCTCTCAATAGGTCTATCCACTCAATTTATCTTAAAAAGAAATTGAATGAATGTTTGTATTAGATATAATGGAAGAAATATATCAGTCACTGTGCCTGGAAACTGTATTGATTTGTACCAGAATGTGTGGTGCACAATTGCTGCAGCAAATATATGAAGCATACATATGTGCCTCAGTGTTCTTCAATTTACAACATGCTGCGTTTTTATAGGCTTTACATTTTTCATCCAAATTTGTCTCTACTCTTATTTTGTGCCTTCTGTATGCCTTCAACTGCCTTAGTTTTTTGCACGTTTCTGGAGCCAAAACTATACCAGCTCCAGTATAAAAGGTGGTGTAACATTCTGACAGTATAAAGCAATATGACATAGTTACATAGTTAATACGGTTGACAAAAGACATAAGTCTATCTTCCTTTCACCACTTTCTAAAATAACATCGGCTACTTTCACACTAGCAATTTCAATTCCAGTATTGAGATCCGTTATAGGGATCTCAATAGCGGAAGAAAACGCTTCAGTTTTGTCCCGATTCATTGTCAATGGAGACAAGACTGAACTGAACGAAACGGAATGCACCGAAATGCTTTCCGTTCTGTTTGGTTGCGTCCCAATCGTAGACAGAAAAACACTGCAAGCAGCGTTTTTCTGTCCGCGATGTGGTGCGGCGGAAGATGGATTCGTCCTGACACACAATGTAAGTCGATGGGGACGGATCCGTTTTCTCTGATACAATAGAAAACGGATTCGTCCCTCATTCACTTTCAATAGTGTTCATGGCTATATAGGACCCTTCATGAAAGATGCATGCGGTTGTATTATTGTAACGGAAGCGTTTTTGCAGATGCATGATGGATCCGCCAAAAAAAGCTAGTGTGAAAGTAGCCTTAGCTTATGCCCCAATGTCTCCAGGGGGATTGAACAAACGGGATTGAAGGCATACACGCAAGTTGCGCAATTTCCCCACAGGACACACTCATCTGAAACAGGTCTAATAGACACAATGGACAGGAGGGGACCTCATTGAATTCCATGGGAGCGTTTTCTACTTATCCTTCATGACCTGTACAGAGGGCAGGAGTGAATAGATAAGCTTTGACAATCACCTATTGTGAATGAGGAATCCTGTGTTATCTGTACATAGAGGTGCTAACTATCATTCTAACCCTGCCTGTAATGATAAGCAGATAACTGCAGTAAAGTGATCTGTACAGACCAAGTAGTAACGTTTATTATTAGACGTAGTGGCAAGCATGAAAAATGCAGCATTTTATGTTTTTTTGTTTAAATATAGATAATGACATGAAAGATTAAAAATAACATCATCAAAAATTGTGTAAAATATAGTTAAAAGGGTTGCCTCACTTCAGCAAATGGCATTTATGATGTAGACAAATTTAATACAAGGCACTCAAATCTACAGTATTGTCCATTATTCCTATAGTGTGCAAGCATGTCCACCACTGCTGGATTTTAGGAAGGTCTTTACCACTGAAAACAAGCAGAGTATAATGTGAATCAAGCCAAGGAAGCAATATGGACAATCACAATACATTAGTAAGTGCCTTGTATTAACTTTCTCTACATGATAAATGCCACGTGCTGAAGGGAGACAACCCCTTTAACACAAAAATGTTATTTAAACAATAGGTAATTTTTCTTGTAATTTAACATTTTTGCTTTTTTATTTTTATCTCCCTGCCTTCCTGAAGCTATAACGTTTTTTGATTTACATTTTTCTGTTCATATACCCATATGAGGGCTTGTTTTTTGCGGGACAAGTTGCACTTTTTATTGGCATCATTTTATATTGCATAAAATGTAGTGAGAAGCTGATAAAAAAAATTGAGGTGGAACTGGAAAAAAAAATGCCCTAGTTTTATGAGTTTTGCAAAAAAGTAAAGTAAGGAGGCACAGCAAATAAGATTTCAGAGTGCAAACAACGGCATTAGCAGGAAACCATATAACAATGGTTTTTCAAACATGATCATAACACCTATTGTCACGGTTTCAGAAGAGGGGATACGGGGCTGTGCACTTACCCCACCTCCTTCCACTTGCAACAGTGGCTGCAATGCGCGGCTGTTCGCCTGCTTACCACCACGGTCCCGGGAGCCATGCTCAGTGGAGATCTGTGGCCAGAGCTTCCCATTCAACGCTGCAGCTTTGGGCTCTGTTTGTGTAGGTGCTGTGGTCTGAGGATCTGCTCCACAGTTTCATCTCAGCCCTGGCCACAGCATGCTTGCTGCTGTTTTTTTGCAGCACTTCCTTAAGGGACAGAGCGTGTCACTTCCTGGGTTTTATCGTTTAGGTCACGTGACCTCGCTGACCAATCATAGCCCTCATGCGCATATATAAATGGCTCAGCCCCCTTCCCAGATGCCTCAGTGTCAAGGTTCTTGTGTCCTGTTAAGTTCCTGATAACCACTTGTGTTCCTGACTCGTATTTATTTTATTGGATTCTGCTACCTGTCTGATCCCTGCCTGCTTGCCTTGACTCTCCTGTTGCCGATCCGGAATGCCTGACCTGTACCTGTGCCGCTTTCCCTGACCTTTCGCCTGTTTGACTATGCCTCTGCCTCATCCTTTGGTCCTGCACTGTTGCTCCTGGTAACAACTCTGCCTGCCTGACTACGCCTGTACTTACCATTCCATGATACCTCCTGGTCCGTCTAGACTAGCTGCCTCGTGTTCCTATTGTCCTCAAGAGGTAGAGACCTGGTGTTTCCCTCGGGAAAGTCTATCGCCACCATCAGGGGTACTGTGAAGAATGAAGAGGTTTACTTATGCAACGCCCTTAGAGGAAGTAGGACATGTGGCACAGTGGGTTTATACCCGCTGGTTCATGACACCATTTGGACGCAAAGCAGCTTCCTCTTCCCGGGGGCAATTACTTTACCAGGCTTAACATTATTTTCTCTTTCTCTTATCACTTTGCACGTTTGTATCCCATTAAATAGGAGCGGGTTTTGCTCTAAAATACAGCTTCCATGGATTTGTTAGGTCCAGACCAAATATATTTTTGCATGTCTAAAAAAGATTGATAATAAATGAAATATGGCAGATGCATTTCAGAGCACTAGCTCCTTCTTCAGTGGCCGAGTGGTAAGTGCACAGCCCTGTATGCCTCCGCATTGATAGCTAATCACTTGAGACAAGGTAAGTAAAATACACATGGCAATACGCCGAGACTAACTACTTACTGCACGTGGCAAGCTGCCAGTGCAAACTATTCATTAGACATAATTGATACTTATTTACCAAATATAGGGATCGCTTCATTGGAAAATATTAGGCTGTGTATATATACATTTGTTTTTAATTATTTTTAGCACTTTGGACTAGATATCAATTACGGCAAACATTGCGACACTATGAATATCAAGTGAGAATTATGGACATAATCTGATAATGAAATAGGGAAATATTTATCCGTTGTACCAGTCAAACATACTTGCGCAATATTGGAAGTATATGGATTGATGGATCACTCATTTATTTATCTCATTTTTTATCTTGTTTTTATGAAATATTGATTTGGGTGAGAATATTAAGTAGTGAGATAGGAATTTGGGGACCTCATGTTTTTTGTTTTGTTTTTAAGAGAATTATGCTAATTTCTATGTATTTTGTATGTTTATTTGTGATTTTTATTTATACATTTTTTTAATTAATAAATATATTTATCCTATATACAAACCAGAAGGAGGAGTACCTATCATACTTCTTTAAATTGGTTATGAGCAATGAATTGGCCCAGGCATAAAAGCAGGGTGAGGGGGGGGGGGGGGGTGACAAAAAATGGCTGCATAATTGAGTAATGGGGGGGCCTATTTTGTTTTTTTGCCAGAAGGTCCAGTATTTTCTATATCCTCTACTGGGAAAAGAAAATAAGTTAAAGGGGTTTTCTGGAAGTTTAATATTGATGGTCTATCCTCAGGATTGGTCGTCAATAAAAGATTGGTGGGTTTCTGACACCCGGCATCCCCGGAAATCAGCTGTTTGTTAAAATTTTACTCTATCATTTTAGCACTTGCTGAATGACAGGCTTAATTAAAATATAAATAGTTGGATGACATGAAAGGCCAAATAGCACTGAAGGTGTTAGAATCAGCACCTTACTTCAGTTTAAGAGCTGATTCTTTGCCAAATATGTGTGTCTTATTATATATTATATGTCACATTGACATGACTTTAGGCTATTGCTTGTTTAGTCAGGAGACAAAACTAAGATGCAACAAGTTTTATCAATCATCTCAAAACCATAGGATGACAAGGCACTGCTGACAGGCTGTGTAATAATTTTTAATAATCATAAATATAGGTGTGTGGTACTCTTTCTTTCTTAAGAAAGAAACTCGGCTATGATACATATATTAGAAGTCTTCCTGCAAAACATCAAAGCCTTTGAGAACAATTTTGCAGTTTAAATATGGAAGGAATATAAATGCACTATAATACATACTACTGTGCTGAAGTGCAGGTAGGCTGAGGACAAGATGCATTAGAAATGAACTAATTTCCTGAAATTAGTTTAGGTTCTAAATTCTAATTTTATCAATTTGGCCCTCGGATTAGAACTGGTCTGAAGTGAAAGGGCCCCAGTTGGCTTGAAAAGTTCACGTATGCAGGGCTGGACTGAGAACTTAACCCCTTAATTACTACCAATATGCCCTCTTACGATGGACACTAAGGGACCGTAGGCTGGGCAGCAACCTTTTCATGAGAGCTGCGCTCCTGCTCTAACAGCCCGGACTTGAAAGAATGACGATCCGGGATGTCTAACCTCTTCCATGCCTCCAGCAATGGTGCCAGTCACATGTAAGCCGTGACAGAGAAAACAGATTCCCTCTGTCTCCCATCGGCACCCATAAATGCGATTGTAGGGTGCTGACATCTGTAAAGTCTGGCTGGGGTATCATATAGGCCCCAAACCAGCTTTGAGTGTTTTCCAGCAGGCTGTGCCTCTCTGGTGCAGACTGCTGGTCAATGTCAGTATAGCACTCACATTGAAATTCAATGCACTATAGAGATGGTGCATTGTATTTTAAAAGCAATACAAAGATTGCCTGTTATAGTACCCTTGTAGGACTATTAAGTGTTAAAGAAAAGTAAAAAAAAAAAAAACATTTATTAAATAAAAAATTTCATTAACCTCCTTGGCGGTATTCCCGAGTGTGACTTGGGGTTAATTTTCGCTGCCAGGAGCAGTAACCCCGAGTCACGCTCGGAGTCCCCTCACCTTCTACCGGCGATCCGGCGATGTCCTCCGTTGTGATCGTCGGCGAAAGAGCATTTGACTTCCTGGTTCCGTTCCCTGCGAGCAGCAGCTGTGCATGGGAGCGGAGACTTGGAAATGCACGGTAGCGTGTGAAGTTATTGAGAAGGACCCTATCCGCACCTTCAATCTAATATACCCTTTTATGGATAGATTTAAAGTAGGCCTGATACAGCAGAAACCACTGATTTAGGGAATTGCTAAGTTGGGAATTGTATTTCAACCCAGAACAAAAACTGTGCTTTGACGGACACTAAATAACTTGAGCAGCTACAGCAATAACCACAGATTTAGCTGAATATAAATTTGAGGCCTATTATTTAGGCGCTGGGTGACAGGTATAGGTTTATGGACAGAATTAGACTTGGAAATGCACGGTAGCGTGTGAAGTAATTGAGAATGACCCTATCCGCACCCTCAATCTAATATCTCATTTTATGGATAGATTTAAAGTAGGCCTGATACAGCAGAAACCACTGATTTAGAGAATTGCTAAGTTGGGAATTGTATTTCAACCCAGAACAAAAACTGTGCTTTGGCGGACACTAAATGAATTGACCAGCCACAGCAATAACCACAGATTTAACTGAATATAAATTTTAGGCCTATTATTTAGGCGCTGGGTGACAGGTATACGTTTACGGACAGAATTAAACTTGGAAATGCACAGTAGCGTGTGAAGTTATTGAGGATGACACTATCCGCACCTTCAATCTAAAATACCCTTACATGGATAGATTTAAAGTAGGCCTGATACAGCAGAAACCACTGATTTAGAGAATTGCTAAGTTGGGAATTGTATTTCAACCCAGAACAAAAATATATCCTTTGCCAGACAGCAGACAGTATTATAATTGTCTAGCCACAGCTGAAACATCAGATTTAGGGTACTGCTATTTTGGCAATTGTATTTCACCCCTCAATAAAATAGCAAGCACAGCCAAGCCCCTGATGTAGGATATAGCAAAAAAAAAAAAACACTATTGATGGTTAAATGGACTTGGTGGCAGCTTGTGCTGGCGCACCACAAGACACAAAATGGCCGCCGATCACCCCCAGAAAAAAGTGACCGAAAAACGCTCTGGGCAGCCTAAAAACAGTGAGCAATTGAATAGCAGAAGATTAATGATTCACAGCTGTAGATCGATCACTTCATTAAGTGTTTTTGCTGAGTAAATCCCTGTCTAGTGCCTAATCTCGCCCTAACAGCAGCAGCTGCATGCTCTCCCTACACTGATCAGAGCAGAGTGATGTGCGGCGCTACGTGACTCCAGCTTAAATAGAGGCTGGGTCACATGCTGCACTGGCCAATCACAGCCATGCCAATAGTAGGCATGGCTGTGATGGGCTCTTGGGGCAACTAGTATGACGCTTGTTGATTGGCTGCTTCGCAGCCTTTCAAAAAGCACCAAGAAAGCGCCGAACCCAAACCCAGACTTTTACGAAAATGTTCGGGTTCGGGTCCGTGCCACGGACACCCTAAAATTCGGTACGAACCCGAACTACACAGTTCGGGTTCTCTCATCCCTATGTACCACTGGTAAAAATAATATTGAATTGAATCTATATGCCATCCTTGGTGTGCTGTCTCCAAACCACTGATACAAGTTATTTACTGACACCTCGGGTGGAAGGGGTCGGAAAGGGGACATGCACCCACAAAAGCTGCTGATAAGACGTGTGCTGAGGTCTTGCTTTAACTAGAAGCCAAAATTGGCACCCTGGCCATGCTGCACCTTCTGCCCACAAATTTGGCAAATGGCCATGTTCACCTCCCCTGGCGCCCTAACAAAAAATTGCCACACTGCAGAGTATGTAATTTCCCCCCAACACTCCGTACTGACTGCCTGCTACCGCTGCCTTAGTGAACCCCTGCACTGCTACATTCCGGGCCAGTAAGTTTCTTTGAAGCAGGTGGTTTAACCTGAGCACATTTGGTTCCCAACCTCCCACTGCTGCCACCCTGCTGGCTCATCCGCTGCCTCACGCGCAAGCTGCCACCCTCTTCTCCTGATGATGATGATAAAGCCCCTTCTTCACCTGGCTCCCAAGTGCAATTGGCTACATCATCATCTGCTACTGTATGCACATCACTGATGTTCCCCTCAAAGGTCTCAGGGCCAAGAGCCTGACCGCTCGCAACACCTGCTCCCACGCAACTCTCATCATCACTACTTGCCCGTCTACTGGAGGAAGCGGCGGATGTCTCCTCCAGATCTTGGCTGTGCTGTAGCTGCTCATTGTCCTCTAGTAGCTTGTCCTCACTGAAAAGTGGAGCCGAGCCTACGGCATATAATACTTTTTGCGCTGAGTGAATGGAAAATTACAGAGCAAGGTTCAGGACAGGTAAGGGCACAGGACCTGCTCCCGGGCCATGCCAACTAAGTGTTGTGTCAGTTGAACCCACCGACTTTTGGCTGGGGGTGTCTGATGTCACTTGCAACGAACTCCAAGAACGAGTCAACCATTCAGGCACTGCTGGGTTGCTGGTCAAAACACGACAGTTATATGACACCGGGAGCTCAGGCCTCCTTCTACAACTCCTGCTGAAACCCCCCTTCTTCTACTGCCTGTGACAAAAACATTTTGCCCACTGCCCGTTTCCTTTGAAGGGCCTGTCTGTCTGACATACTGTATTATAAAAGAATCAAATAAAAATAAAAATAAAGTACGGCTAATAGGACGTATGTATCTTCCTATTAATACACCCCATAAATGGCTGTATCACACAAAATTTGCACCCAAATCACAAGCAAGGTTTGCTGGAAATATTTATGTATCATATAGTGCAAACAGCCTAAAAGCAGCAGTATATCACCAATTTGGATCCCCAATTAGTGCAGCAGGGTGTAATAGAATCGCTCCTATTACCCAGGCTGTACGCTCTCCTATTGCACCTGATTCTCCTTTTATAGCGTGGATGATGCCTCCCTATCTTTTCCCTACACCTGGAATAATCTTTCCTGAAACTTCTAAATAGTTTTTTCAGCACAATAAAGTTTTTCCTAGCACTGTCCCTAGTGCCAGCTGACGTCTCTCCCTGCACTAAGCACACTGGAAAATGGCAGAATCCAAAATGGCTGAGGCTATTTATAGGGTTTTGACATCACAGGGGCTGGCTGGCTGCTGATTGGCTGCATGCATGGCATCGTGGGTGATCCCTGGTTCCCAGAGTTCCCGGATCGAATTCCACTTCGTCAACTTTGATTCAGTCATCTCTATATAGGGTGGGCCATTTATATGGCTACACCTTAATAAAATGGGAATGGTTGGTGATATTAACTTCCTGTTTGTGGCACATTAGTATATGTGAGGGGGGGGAAACTTTTCAAGATGGGTGGTGACCATGGCGGCCATTTTGAAGTTGGCCATTTTGAATCCAACTTTTGTTTTTTCAATAGGAAGAGGGTAATGTCACATATCAAACTTATTGGGAATTTCACAAGAAAAACAATGGTGTACTTGGCTTTAACGTAACTTTATTCTTTCATGAGTTATTTACAAGTTTCTCTTTGTTTACAGCCATTGACATGTTGCCGAGGTTAACACGTGCAGAGCGGATAGAAATTGTGTTGATGTATGGTGAACGCAGTAACCGGGTCATTGCAGCAGATTTCAATGCAAGACAGCCTACGAGACCACCCATCTTCCATGCTACAGTTAGCAAACTGCTTGCTAAGTTTCGTGAAACTGGTTCAGTGTTGGATTTGTCAAAATGTGGACGCATGAAATCTGTCACTAATAAAGAAACATCAGTGGCTGTCCTAGCTTCATTCAGCAAGAGCCCACAGCGTAGCACTCGCCGCATGTCACTGGAGAGTGGCATTAGTCAAACATCCCTTCGGCGGATATTAGCTACTCACAAATGGCCCCCTTACAAACTCCAGCTACTCCAGCATCTCAACGAGGATGACCCAGATCGGCGCATTGAATTTGCAGAATGGGCAAAAATTAGAACAGGACCCTCAATTTACGCAGAAGATTTTGTTCAGTGATGAGCTAAACTTTTATGTGAATGGTGAAGTTAACAAACAAAACCACCGCTATTGGTCTGACACTAACCCACATTGGATAGATCCCTCCAAGACTGTTGGAACCAAAAAATTGATGGTATGGTGTGGTATATGGGGTACAAAGATAGTGGGGCTATTCTTCATCAATGAAAACCTCAAGGCCACTGGATATGCAAAATTGCTACACGATGATGTGTTTCCCTCTTTATGCACTGAAGCTGGCACGTTCCCTGAGTTTTTCCAGCAAGATGGTGCACCACCACATTATGGGTGTCAGGTCCGAGCATTCCTAGATGAACAGTTTACTGGAAAGTTGATTGGTCATTGTGGGCCAGTTGAATGGCCCCCAAGGTCTCCCGATCTGACCCCCTTAGACTTTTATCTTTGGGGTCATCTGAAGGCAATTGTCTATGCTTTGAAGATATTAGATGTGCAGCACCTGAAACTGCGGATACTGGAAGCCTGTGCTAGCATTTCTCCTGCGGTGTTGCTATCAGTGTGTGAAGAGTGGGAGAAGAGGGTTGCATTGACAATCCAACACAATGGGCAGCACATTGAACACATTTTATAAGTGGTCAGAAACTTGTAAATAACTCATGAAATAATAAAGTTACGTTAAAACCAAGCAAACCATTGTTTTTCTTGTGAAATTCTTAATAAGTTTGTGTCACATGACCCTCTTCCTATTGAAAAAACTAAAGTTGGATTCAAAATGGCTGACTTCAAAATGGCCGCCATGGTCACCACCCATCTTGACAAGTTTCCCCCCTCACATATACTAATGTGCCACAAACAGGAAGTTAATATCGCTAACCATTCCTATTTTATTAAGGTGTATCCATATAAATGGCCCACCCTGTATAATATATAATATAAAATCTAAATATGCTGGTTTAACTAAATTGAACAAGTCCCCAAAAATATATTATTCCAACTGTGTGGAATATATGGAAATGGCTGATTTAGGCCTGACCCTTAATATCATGTTAACACTCCCAGTTAAATTGTTACCATAGCCTGTGTACTGATGTACTGATCACTTACATGCTGCTTTAAATAAATTGAACAATAAAGTCCCAAAAAATTAAATTGCAAACTGAATAAGCGTAAGCAGATGTTTGAGCCTTGACACTCAGTTTAACATTAACACTCACAGGTAGATAGCTGCTATTCCATGTGTTTTGCTGCAGTATTCATGTATATATGATGGTTAATTAAATTGAACCTCTCCCCCCCCCAAAAAAAAAAAGATTATTATTGTAATCATGAGGAAATGGAATTCACAGAAACACTCAATTTCACGTTAACATTCACAGATTGCTGCTATTCCATGTGTTTTTCTACAGTAATCATGCTGGTTGATTAAATTGAACCCCCCAAAAAAAAGAATATTGGAACCATGTGCAAAAGAAACTCATGGAAACAGATCATTGAGGTTTGACGCTCAATTTTAAGTTAACACTCTTCGGTAGATTGTTGCTATACCATATGTTTTTCTGCCGTATATATGCTGGCTTTATTAAACTGAACAATCCCCCCCAAAAATTAATTACATTTCTCTTTATCACTGCCCTACCCTGTATCTTTTAATAATCACATATATGTGCTAGTTTAATTACATTGAACAGATAAAAAAATTAAAATAAAATTCCAACTGTGTGGAAATGGAATTCACTTTACAAAAACAGACAACTGAGGCTTGACGCTTAATTTTACCTTAACACTCACAGGTAGATTTCTGCTATACCATGTTTTTTGCTGCAGCAATCACGTAGGATGGTTAATGATATTGAAATCCCCCCCCACCCATTTTTTTTTTTATAAATAAAAACATAAATAAATAAATTGCAACTGTGTGTAAATGGAATTCATGGAAATAGTTAGAGACTTAATGTGCAATTTCATGTTAGCACTCATAGGGAGATTGCTGTTATACCATGTGTTTTGCTGCAGTAATCATGTATATATACTGGTTAATTAAATTGAACCACACAAAAAATGGATTTCTTGTAGGTAGCTGCCTTTGATATATGCATGCAGCAGCTGCAGTTCTGCTAGGAGGCACAATAGCCACAGCTCCTGTCTTCTCTCTTCCTGGCTGTCTACTTGTCCCTATTCTACATACACATTTCTTCTTTGTAATCCTAACCTTTCCCTTCACTGTCCCTGACAATAGAATACAAGTTAATTTCACATCGACGGCACTATGATGAGGCCACATGTTCCGGCAACTGAATCACCTGGACACAAACTGTAGCATGCAGTGGCTGTTCCATATTTTGGTAGATATGAGACAGTCTTTTTTCTTCTGGGAGGTAGCTAATTTGCATAAGTCTCGCTCAGCATTGCATGTTGCGGATTTAATCCTAGGATAGATTCATTGAAATGTTGAATAAAGAATTATGTATAACACTGTGGAAGACATACTGTATATGAATGAATGGTATGTGTATTAACAGATGCACATGACTACTTTCAGGATCTATGTAATATGGCACCCCTTCGGCTATACCTTGGAATATGTTCAAATTTATTCAGACACATAGAAGTTACATGCAGCACTGCATGCTACTGCATATTATGTAGTGGCATAAAACAGTGGAATCAGATCTTTTGAGGTATTTATTGAATTAAAACCATATAAATGGTCCCTCCTATGTCAAAATAATAAACACTTCTCAGAAAATAGTACTTAAGTAATTTTCAGCTTACAGATCATTACAGATACAATATTATTTAGATTTATTTTGCTTTAGTTTAGCAATCAAATAATAATTATGCTAGATAATAAAATAATATTTGTGCATGGCATTGAATGGAAAAAAAAATGAACCTAAACAATTGTTCTGTTTGATAAGAGAAATAATGTAAACCTACTTAATCACCTACTAAATCACTAGTAAAGAGAACACAAATCTGTGTTAATGTAGATGCAGCACTTATGACATTCTTCTTGCTTCTAGTAAAAGGGACATCTGAAACACGTGGCCTGTAGATGTGGCTTAGGAAACACAGTGTGTTGGAGGAGGGCAGTTAATTCCTATCCATCTGAAATGCTGGCAAGAATGGAATGTATCGAGTCCATGAAAGCCTTCTTAGGTATTTTGTGAGAAAAGGCAGATCATAACAAGATTGTCCTACACTGCCATTAGTTTTCCCTGCATGCATTTGTTTATGCCAAGCAGAAGTTCCCCTTTCTTCATCTGAACCTAAGCGGAAATAAGAAAACAAGATCTTAATTTCTTTGCTGAGCAAATGATTTATTGCACTTATGCTGGTTGCTAGCCAAAACATGCAAGAAGGTTGGAGAGCAACATCCTATGATCAGATGCTTAGGTAGATGTCATACTCACTGCACGGTAATGAAGGTCATTCAGTGTTGATTCAGGGGAAGAAGGCTCAGCATCTGATGTTTTAATGGCATATTCTAAATGAAAGCTATACCAACAGCATTGCGCTACCAACATTTGCTCATACATTGATGATATTTTCAACATATTCAGGTGAATGCCTTTCAAAAGTACTGTATGTATGCACCAAAATATTCTAAACAACATTTACACATCACCTACAGGTGAAACTCGATAAATTAGAATATCGTGCAAAAGTCCATTTATTTCAGTAATGCAAATGAAAAGTAATTGCATTAACAGCTTACAATAATTTTTTTGTGAAAAGGTTTAATATTCTAGGCTCAAAGTGTCACAGTCTAGTCAGCTAATTAATCCATACCCCCCTGAGCAAAGGGTACCTAAAAATGGTGACTTTGGGGTTTCATAAGCTGTAAGTAGAGTTGAGCGAACACCTGGATGTTCGGGTTCGAGAAGTTCGGCCGAACATCCCGGAAATGTTCGGGTTCGGGATCCGAACCCGATCCGAACTTCGTCCCGAACCCGAACCCCATTGAAGTCAATGGGGACCCGAACTTTTCGGCACTAAAAAGGCTGTAAAACAGCCCAGGAAAGAGCTAGAGGGCTGCAAAAGGCAGCAACATGTAGGTAAATCCCCTGCAAACAAATGTGGATAGGGAAATGAATTAAAATAAAAATTAAATAAATAAAAATTAACCAAAATCAATTGGAGAGAGGTTCCATAGCAGAGAATCTGGCTTCCCGTCACCCACCACTGGAACAGTCCATTCTCAGATATTTAGGCCCCGGCACCCAGGCAGAGGAGAGAGGTCCCGTAACAGAGAATCTGTCTTCATGTCAGCAGAGAATTAGTCTGCATGTCATAGCAGAGAATGAGGCTTCACGTCAGCCACCACTGCAACAGTCCATTGGCATATATTTAGGCCCAGCACACACACAGGCAGAGGAGAGAGGTCCCGTAACAGAGAATCTGGCTTCATGTCAGCAGAGAATCAGTCTGCATGTCATAGCAGAGAATCAGGCTTCACGTCAGCCACCACTGCAACAGTCCATTGTCATAAATTTAGGCCCAGCACCCAGGCAGAGGAGAGAGGTCCCGTAACAGAGAATCTGGCTTCATGTCAGCAGAGAATCAGTCTTCATATCATAGCAGAGAATCAGGCTTCACGTCACCCACCACTGTAAGAGTCAATTTTCATAAATTTAGGCCCAGAACCCAGGCAGAGGAGAAAGGTCCCGTAACAGACAATCTGGCTTCATGTCAGCAGAGAATCAGTCTTCATATCATAGCAGAGAATCAGGCTTCACGTCACCCACCACTGTAAGAGTCAATTTTCATAAATTTAGGCCCAGAACCCAGGCAGAGGAGAAAGGTCCCGTAACAGACAATCTGGCTTCATGTCAGCAGAGAATCAGTCTTCATATCATAGCAGAGAATCAGGCTTCACGTCACCCACCACTGTAAGAGTCAATTTTCATAAATTTAGGCCCAGAACCCAGGCAGAGGAGAAAGGTCCCGTAACAGACAATCTGGCTTCATGTCAGCAGAGAATCAGTCTTCATATCATAGCAGAGAATCAGGCTTCACGTCACCCACCACTGTAAGAGTCAATTTTCATAAATTTAGGCCCAGAACCCAGGCAGAGGAGAAAGGTCCCGTAACAGACAATCTGGCTTCATGTCAGCAGAGAATCAGTCTTCATATCATAGCAGAGAATCAGGCTTCACGTCACCCACCACTGTAAGAGTCAATTTTCATAAATTTAGGCCCAGAACCCAGGCAGAGGAGAAAGGTCCCGTAACAGACAATCTGGCTTCATGTCAGCAGAGAATCAGTCTTCATATCATAGCAGAGAATCAGGCTTCACGTCACCCACCACTGTAAGAGTCAATTTTCATAAATTTAGGCCCAGAACCCAGGTAGAGGAGAAAGGTCCCGTAACAGACAATCTGGCTTCATGACAGCAGAGAATCAGTCTGCATGTCATAGCAGAGAATCAGGCTTCACGTCAGCCACCACTGCAACAGTCCATTGTCATAAATTTAGGCCCAGCACCCAGGCAGAGGAGAGAGGTCCCGTAACAGACAATCTGGCTTCATGTCAGCAGAGAATTAGTCTGCATGTCATAGCAGAGAATCAGGCTTCATGTCAGCCACCACTGCAACAGTCCATTGGCATATATTTAGGCCTAGCACACAGGCAGAGGAGAGGTTCATTCACCTTTGGGTAGCATCGCAATATAATGGTAAAATGAAAATAAAAATAGGATTGAATGAGGAAGTGCCCTGGAGTCCAATAATATATGGTTATGGGGAGGTAGTTAATGTCTAATCTGGACAAGGGACGGACAGGTCCTGTGGGATCCATGCCTGGTTCATTTTTATGAACGTCAGCTTGTCCACATTGGCTGTAGACAGGCGGCTGCGTTTGTCTGTAATGACGCCCCCTGCCGTGCTGAATACACGTTCAGACAAAACGCTGGCTGCCGGGCAGGCCAGCACCTCCAAGGCATAAAAGGCTAGCTCTGGCCACGTGGACAATTTAGAGACCCAGAAGTTGAATGGGGCCGAACCATCAGTCAGTACGTGGAGGGGTGTGCACACGTACTGTTCCACCATGTTAGTGAAATGTTGCCTCCTGCTAACACGTTGCGTATCAGGTGGTGGTGCAGTTAGCTGTGGCGTGTTGACAAAAGTTTTCCACATCTCTGCCATGCTAACCCTGCCCTCAGAGGAGCTGGCCGTGACACAGCTGCCTTGGCGACCTCTTGCTCCTCCTCTGCCTTGGCCTTGGGCTTCCACTTGTTCCCCTGTGACATTTGGGAATGCTCTCAGTAGCGCGTCTACCAACGTGCGCTTGTACTCGCGCATCTTCCTATCACGCTCCAGTGCAGGAAGTAAGGTGGGCACATTGTCTTTGTAGCGTGGATCCAGCAGGGTGGCAACCCAGTAGTCCGCACAGGTTAAAATGTGGGCAACTCTGCTGTCGTTGCGCAGGCACTGCAGCATGTAGTCGCTCATGTGTGCCAGGCTGCCCAGGGGTAAGGACAAGCTGTCCTCTGTGGGAGGCGTATCGTCATCGTCCTGCCTTTCCCCCCAGCCACGCACCAGTGATGGACCCGAGCTGCGTTGGGTGCCACCCCGCTGTGACCATGCTTCATCCTCATCCTCCTCCACCTCCTCCTCATCCTCGTCCTCCTCGTCCTCCAGTAGTGGGCCCTGGCTGGCCACATTTGTACCTGGCCTCTGCTGTTGCAAAAAACCTCCCTCTGAGTCACTTCGAAGAGACTGGCCTGAAAGTGCTAAAAATGACCCCTCTTCCTCATCCTCCTCCTCCTCCTCCTGGGCCACCTCCTGTTCCATCATCGCCCTAAGTGTTTTCTCAAGGAGACATAGAAGTGGTATTGTAACGCTGATAACGGTGTCATCGCCACTGGCCATGTTGGTGGAGTACTCGAAACAGCGCAACAGGGCACACAGGTCTCGCATGGAGGCCCAGTCATTGGTGGTGAAGTGGTGCTGTTCTGTAGTGCGACTGACCCGTGCGTGCTGCAGCTGAAACTCCACTATGGCCTGCTGCTGCTCGCACAGTCTGTCCAGCATGTGCAAGGTGGAGTTCCACCTGGTGGGCACGTCGCATATGAGGCGGTGAGCGGGAAGGCCGAAGTTACGCTGTAGCGCAGACAGGCGAGCAGCGGCAGGATGTGAACGCCGGAAGCGCGAACAGACGGCCCGCACTTTATGCAGCAGCTCTGACATGTCGGGGTAGTTGTGAATGAACTTCTGCACCACCAAATTCAGCACATGCGCCAAGCAAGGGATGTGCGTCAAATTGGCTAGTCCCAGAGCTGCAACGAGATTTCGCCCATTATCACACACCACCAGGCCGGGCTTGAGGCTCACCGGCAGCAACCACTCGTCGGTCTGTTGTTCAATACCCCGCCACAACTCCTGTGCGGTGTGGGGCCTGTCCCCCAAACATATGAGTTTCAGAATGGCCTGCTGACGTTTACCCCGGGCTGTGCTGAAGTTGGTGGTGAAGGTGTGTGGCTGACTGGATGAGCAGGTGGAAGAAGAGGAGGAGGAAGCCGAGAAGGAGGAGGTGGCAACAGGAGGCAAAGAATGTTGCCCTGCGATCCTTGGCGGCGGCAGGACGTGCGCCAAACAGCTCTCCGCCTGGGGCCCAGCTGCCACTACATTTACCCAGTGTGCAGTTAGGGAGATATAGCGTCCCTGGCCGTGCTTACTGGTCCACGTATCTGTGGTTAGGTGGACCTTGCTACAGATGGCGTTGCGCAGTGCACACTTGATTTTATCGGATACTTGGTTGTGCAGGGAAGGCACGGCTCTCTTGGAGAAGTAGTGCCGGCTGGGAACAACATACTGTGGGACAGCAAGCGACATGAGCTGTTTGAAGCTGTCTGTGTCCACCAGCCTAAATGACAGCATTTCATAGGCCAGTAGTTTAGAAATGCTGGCATTCAGGGCCAGGGATCGAGGGTGGCTAGGTGGGAATTTACGCTTTCTATCAAATGTTTGTGAGATGGAGAGCTGAACGCTGGCGTGTGACATGGTTGAGACGCTTGGTGACGGAGGTGGTGGTGGTGGTGTTGGTGGTACATCCCCTGTTTGCTGGGCGGCAGGTGCCAACGTTCCTCCAGAGGCGGAGGAAGAGGCCGAGGCGGCAGCAGCAGAATAGGCCGAGGCGGCAGCAGCAGAAGAGGTAGCAGGGGGAGCCTGAGTGACTTCCTTGGTTTTAAGGTGTTTACTCCACTGCAGTTCATGCTTTGCATGCAGGTGCCTGGTCATGCAGGTTGTGCTCAGGTTCAGAACGTTAATGCCTCGCTTCAGGCTCTGATGGCACAGCGTGCAAACCACTCGGGTCTTGTCGTCAGCACATTGTTTGAAGAAGTGCCATGCCAGGGAACTCCTTGAAGCTGCCTTTGGGGTGCTCGGTCCCAGATGGCGGCGGTCAGTAGCAGGCGGAGTCTCTTGGCGGCGGGTGTTCTGCTTTTGCCCACTGCTCCCTCTTTTGCTACGCTGTTGGCTCGGTCTCACCACTGCCTCTTCCTCCGAACTGTGAAAGTCAGTGGCACGACCTTCATTCCATGTGGGGTCTAGGACCTCATCGTCCCCTGCATCGTCTTCCACCCAGTCTTGATCCCTGACCTCCTGTTCAGTCTGCACACTGCAGAAAGACGCAGCAGTTGGCACCTGTGTTTCGTCATCATCAGAGACATGCTGAGGTGGTATTCCCATGTCCTCATCATCAGGAAACATAAGTGGTTGTGCGTCAGTGCATTCTATGTCTTTCACCGCTGGGGAAGGGCTAGGTGGATGCCCTTGGGAAACCCTGCCAGCGGAGTCTTCAAACAGCATAAGAGACTGCTGCATAACTTGAGGCTGAGACAGTTTCCCTGGTATGCATGGGGGTGATGTGACAGACTGATGGGGTTGGTTTTCAGGCGCCATCTGTGCGCTTTCTGCAGAAGACTGGGTGGGAGATAATGTGAACGTGCTGGATCCACTGTCGGCCACCCAATTGACTAATGCCTGTACCTGCTCAGGCCTTACCATCCTTAGAACGGCATTGGGCCCCACCATATATCGCTGTAAATTCTGGCGGCTACTGGGACCTGAGGTAGTTGGTACACTAGGACGTGTGGATGTGGCAGAACGGCCACGTCCTCTCCCAGCACCAGAGGGTCCACTAACACCACCACGACCATGTCCACGTCCGCGTCCCTTACTAGATGTTTTTCTCATTGTTATGGTTCACCACAACAACAAATATATTATTTGGCCCAATGTATTGTATTCAAATTCAGCGGGATATAAATTTGAGGCCTAGTATTTAGGCGCTGGGTGACCGGTATGGATTTAGTGACAGAATTAGACTTGGAAATGCACAGAAGCGTGTGTGTGAAGTTATTCTGAATGACCCTATGTGCACCTTCAATATTATATACCCTTTTAGGGATAGATTTCAAATAGCTCTGATATAGCAGAAACCACTAAATTATGAAATTGCTAAATTGGGAATTGTACTTCAACCCAGAACAAAAAATGTGCTTTGACGGACACTAAATATCTTGCCCAGCAACAACAGTACAGCGGTGGGTAACGAGAGATTTAGAGGGATTTAAATTTGAGGCCTAGTATTTAGGCGCTGGGTCACCGGTATGGATTTAGTGACAGAATTAGACTTGGAAATGCACAGAAGCGTGTGTGTGAAGTTATTCTGAATGACCCTATGTGCACCTTCAATATTATATACCCTTTTAGGGATAGATTTCAAATAGCTCTGATATAGCAGAAACCACTAAATTATGAAATTGCTAAATTGGGAATTGTACTTCAACCCAGAACAAAAAATGTGCTTTGACGGACACTAAATATCTTGCCCAGCAACAACAGTACAGCGGTGGGTAACGAGAGATTTAGAGGGATTTAAATTTGAGGCCTAGTATTTAGGCGCTGGGTGACAGGTATGGGTTTAGTGACAGAATTAGACTTGAAAATACACAGTAGCGGGTGTGTGTGAAGTTATTCTGAATGACCCAATGTGCACCTTCAATATTATATACCCTTTTTGGGATAGATTTCAAATAGCTCTGATATAGCAGGAACCACTAAATTATGAAATTGCTAAATTGGGAATTGTACTTCAACCCAGAACAAAAAATGTGCTTTGACGGACACTAAATATCTTGCCCAGCAACAACAGTACAGCGGTGGGTAACGAGAGATTTAGAGGGATTTAAATTTGAGGCCTAGTATTTAGGCGCTGGGTCACCGGTATGGATTTAGTGACAGAATTAGACTTGGAAATGCACAGAAGCGTGTGTGTGAAGTTATTCTGAATGACCCTATGTGCACCTTCAATATTATATACCCTTTTAGGGATAGATTTCAAATAGCTCTGATATAGCAGAAACCACTAAATTATGAAATTGCTAAATTGGGAATTGTACTTCAACCCAGAACAAAAAATGTGCTTTGACGGACACTAAATATCTTGCCCAGCAACAACAGTACAGCGGTGGGTAACGAGAGATTTAGAGGGAATTAAATTTGAGGCCTAGTATTTAGGCGCTGGGTCACCGGTATGGATTTAGTGACAGAATTAGACTTGGAAATACACAGTAGCGGGTGTGTGTGAAGTTACTCTGAATGACCCTATGTGCACCTTCAATATTATATACCCTTTTTGGGATAGATTTCAAAGAGCTCTGATATAGCAGGAACCACTAAATTATGAAATTGCTAAATTGAGAATTGTATTTCAACCCAGAACAAGAAATGTGCTTGAACGGACACTAAATAACTCGCCCAGCTACAGCACTAGGGACAGATTTAGCTGGATATAAATTTGAGGCCTAGTATTTAGGCGCTGGGTGACCGGTATGGATTTAGTGACAGAATTAGACTGGGATATGGCCAAAAAATGAACAGACTATTGCTGGTTAAATGCACTTGGTGTGACAGCTTCACCCTGATGTAGGCTTTAGCCAAAAAACAACCACACCATTGAGGGTTAAATGCACTTGGTGACAGGCGCAGCTTGCCCCTGATTTTGTATATGGCCAAAAAATGAACAGACTATTGCTGGTTAAATGCACTTGGTGTGACAGCTTCACCCTGATGTAGGCTTTAGCCAAAAAACAACCACACCATTGAGGGTTAAATGCACTTGGTGACAGGCGCAGCTTGCCCCTGATTTTGTATATGGCCAAAAAATGAACAGACTATTGCTGGTTAAATGCACTTGGTGTGACAGCTTCACCCTGATGTAGGCTTTAGCCAAAAAACAACCACACCATTGAGGGTTAAATGCACTTGGTGACAGGCGCAGCTTGCCCCTGATTTTGTATATGGCCAAAAAATGAACAGACTATTGCTGGTTAAATGCACTTGGTGTGACAGCTTCACCCTGATGTAGGCTTTAGCCAAAAAACAACCACACCATTGAGGGTTAAATGCACTTGGTCGCAGCTTGTGCTGGCGCACCACAAGACACAAAATGGCCGCCGATCACCCCAGAAAAATGAGACTGACAAACGGTCTGTGCAGCCTAAAAACAGTGAGCAATTGAGGATCAGCAGCTCAATGATCCACAGCTGCAGATCGATCAGTTAATCAAGTCCTTTGGAGGAGTTAATCTGCCTAATCTCGCCCTACTGTCGCAGCCGCAACCTCTCCCTACGCTAATCAGAGCAGAGTGACGGGCGGCGCTATGTGACTCCAGCTTAAATAGAGGCTGGGTCACATGGTGCTCTGGCCAATCACAGCCATGCCAATAGTAGGCATGGCTGTGATGGCCTCTTGGGGCAAGTAGTATGACGCTTGTTGATTGGCTGCTTTGCAGCCTTTCAAAAAGCGCCAAGAAAGCGTCACAAAAGCGCGAAGAAAGCGACGAACACCGAACCCGAACCCGGACTTTTACGAAAATGTCCGGGTTCGGGTCCGTGTCACGGACACCCCAAAATTCGGTACGAACCCGAACTATACAGTTCGAGTTCGCTCATCCCTAGCTGTAAGCCATAATCATCTAAATTATAACAAATAAAGTCTTGAAATATCTTGCTTTGCATGTAATGAGTATCTCATACCGTATATATTAGTTTCACATTTTAATTTGCATTACTGAAATAAATTTTCTAATTTTTCGAGTTTCACCTGTAGATGATCCTTTAAAATCTATTCCCCTTCAAGGTATAGAGGCCCTTACAGGATAGGTGATAAAAATTTCATTAGTGCAGGTCTCATCATTGTGACCTCTATGATCATGAGACTAGAGGTCCATGTCCCCTGTGTCAGTCCAATGACATTAGTGCATGTGCATTGCCATTCCATTTAAAGTCTATGGGACTGCCAAAGACAGCTAAGAGCAGTACGTGGTTACTGTACGTGGTCTCCAACATTTCATAGATTTCTTACAAATTCATTGGACAAGAACTATTTACAACTTTTGATTGTGATTATACTGTATGTATCTGATTTTTTTTTACGTATGCCATTGCTGCAACAAGTTTGTTCAAATTCCATTACCCCTGATGAACTCTGTAGTAAGTATTTTAACTGTTATTAAACACATTTTGCTAACATTACTATTAGAACATACTAGAGTCCCTGTCTGGTCCACAGCCAGTATTCCCTACGGTATGTATGGTAGTAAGAAAGTAAGGCTACTAGTAAGGCTCTTCACTAGGTCCACTTCAAGGCAGGATGGATTTGGCTGCTAGTGACCCATGGTACACCTGCAGAGATGATAACAGAACCCTGGTGTGGGCACGCGAGTAGCAAACCCTCCAGAATGATCAGGGAGGAAAAATGAAGAGTCAGCAAGCAGGGTCAGAAACGAAGAGGGACAAAGCACAATGAATGCAGTACACAAAAGGTTAAATCCAAGACAAGCCAGAGTTGATAACTAAGAAGAAAGAAAATTAATGAGGTCTGCACTTCAGTTAATGTTGGTGCTGGTGAAAAACTTGTCAGCCATCCTATATAATTTGAATATTTACGGCACTCCAATTGATTGATTGTAGACAGTTCATAACTTTATTGTGAAGAAACAAAGATCTAAATAAACATCCATATGTAAATGGTATAATAAATTCTGGAAATGCCACTAAATATATTAAAGGGGTTGTCTCACTTCACCAAATGGCATTTATCATATAGATGAAGTTAATACCAGGCATTTGCTAATGTATTGTGATTGTCCATAGTGCCTCCTTTGCTGGATTGATACATTTTTCCCTCTCATTATAAACTGCTCATTTCCAGGGGTTATGGCTGCAGCACAGATATGAGGTGGCTGGGACAGGAGCTGGTATGCATGCATGCTTATGTGCACTCCTGCAGTCCTGGCCGCTAGAGAAACTGGCCCCTTTTCCTATAGTGTGCAAGCAGGGCCACCACTGCTGGACTGCAGGGTGGTCATAACCCCTGGATACGAGCAGTGTATAAGGTAATGGAATAATGAATTACGCCAGCAAAGGAGGCAATATATACAAACCCAATACATTATTAAGAATCTTGTATTAAATTTGTCTACATGATAAATGCCAGTGAGGGAACCCATTTTCAAACCTGGCGTTTCAGTTCACCCGGACCTTCTTCTGCAGATTATTCTATGGCCCAGATGTGAGTCCGTGTAGTATCCTGGATTGTGTATCACACAAAGTCAGACAGAGTCAGCAAACTGATTGGCTGGATTTTTTGTTATCATTGTGACAAGTCCAGTAGTCAGGGGTTTCTGGTAGGCATACTAACCCTCATAGCACACCAATTCACAGGGATAGACATGAACTCCTGACAATCACTCTGATATAATATCTTAAAGGATTTGCCCAATCTGGACATTTATAGCAAGTTTATGTAAAAAAAACGTTCAATAGGTGTGGGTTTAACCTCTTGAACCTGCTGCTATCTCAAGTAGGGGGCCTCATCTCATACCTAACTGAATGGAGAGGAGGCTATGCATGTAATTCTATCTTAATTTACTTGTATGAGACTTCCAAAAATAGCCAAGTAAGTCCTTCAAAAGTGAATGGAGAGAGGCAATCTATGACTTTTTTCCACTCACGCCAGGTCTAAAAAAGTGGACGTGACGTGGACGGGGTAGGGGATGTGCCGGCAGGCCTGTCTCATTCATCTTTTTTTACACCTATTTTAGGCGTAGAAAAGAGTCTAAATGTAAGCCAGTGTAGAACTGGCACTGGATGTGCAGAAGTAATGTAGAGGTGTGCCTCTTCATAACTTCGGCAAATCCACCTCCAGATATAGGGGTTATTAAGACCGGTGTCTAAAACAACAGTCTTAATAAATGACTAGTGATGAGCGGCAGGGGCTATATTCAAATTTGTGATATTTCACTAATATTTGGGTGAATATTCATCATATAATCATGAATTTGAGATTATTTTCTTGATTGCGAAAAATTGGCAATGTAATATTCGCATAATGCGCGCAAAATACAGGCGTGGGTCACTTTTGCTACATTTTCCAAGCTGCTAGAAGTTTCCTGAGACTAAAGAAAATGGTTGGCACGGCTCCAATATATTTGCAATTGCGCTTATCGGCACTAATGATGCAAATACGTCACACTGCAGCAAATGTTTTTACCATGAAAGGGGTTGTGCACTTTTGTAATATTAATAAGCTATCCTCAGGATAGGTAATCAATATCAGATTGGCGGGGGCCTAACTGCTGGCACCTACGCCAATCAGCTGTCTAAAGAGAATGCAGCGCTCGTATGAGCGCTGTTGTCTTTTCTGTTTAACTTCCCAGCGTCAACATCACAGTGACGAGTAGTGTTGATCACGAATATTCGAATTGCGAATTTTAATCGCGAATATCGGCATTTTGAGAATTTGCAAATATTTAGAATATCGCAAAATATATTTGTAATCGCAAATATTCATTTTTTTTCAATACTAGTTTATGCAAATTTTATTTTTATCACAATCAAGAAAATAATGCCTGGAGAAATATCGCAAATTCGAATATTGCCCCTGTGGCTCATCACTAGTGACGAGCAGGTGTAATTACAGCTCATGAATATTGCAAAAGCTGGATAACCCCTTTAAGCCACAGCTTTATGTTCATCCAATGCATATTTATACAGGCCCAGTCCTCTTTGTGCCCCCACACAGAAGTTGTGTCCCCTTAGTGCCCCTCACACAATAGAATGCACCCCTAATGCACCTACACAATAGTAATCGCCACATGTTTGGATGGACATTATATTCAGTGCTACCAAACATACATGACAATGAAGCACCACATGCCTATTACATCCAGTGATGTCTCCTCTGATTCTACATGTTCTCCTTCCTCATCTTCTCCATTTCGACCAGACCATCAGGCATTTCTTATCTTTGCAGAGTTTGCCACAAAGACATCTTAGTTTCTTGACTTTTTCATCATCTCTCCCCTCCTCTATGACCCTATTTTCCTTCTATCTCCAATATGATGCCTGCTGTTCTCACTAATACCCTCAAACACAATACTACATAAATAATAGTGCTATACAGATAATCTCCTTCAGTAGAAGAGGACATAATCCCAACTAAGACTGGACCCCTCTTGCTCTGGGCCCCATAGCAATCCACTATGGTAGTTATGCCCCTGGCTGCCAAAATGTCCCCCAGTACTTATAATTTCCCAAATAGTGTCCCTTTACTTATACTTACCCATAGCGCCACCAGTACTTTTAATATCCCCTTTAGTGGCCCAGTGCTTATAATATCCCCTATAGTGGTTTACTGCTTAAATCCCCCCATAGTGCTCCAGTAAAGTTATTAATGCCTCAATATTCCCCCAGTACTTATATAATGTCTCCTGTAGTGGCTCAGTGCTCATAATATCCCTCACAGTTCTCCTAATAGTGTTAAGTGCCCCCAGCACTTATAATTAGGGTTGGGCGAATCCAAACTGTAAAGTTCGGGTTCGTACCAAACTTTAGGATTTTTGGACCCCGGACCCACACCCAAACATTTCTGTAAAAGTTCAGGTTCGGGTTTGGTGTTTGGCAAGTTCTTAGAGCTTTTTGAAAGGCAGCAGAGCAGCCAATCAACAAGCGTTTAACTGCGTGACCTTAGAAGTCATCACAGCCATGCCTTCTAATGGCATGGCTGTGATTGGCCAGTGCAGCATGTGACCCAGCCTCTATATAAGCTTGAGTCACGTAGTGCTGCACGTCACTCTGCTGTGCCTAGTGTAGGGTGAGGATGCTTCTGCTGTGAGGGAGAGAATAGGACAGAATCTTTAATCAGAACTCCAATTGAGCCCAGTGACAGAGAAAGATAACTTTTATCCGTCTGTTAGTTAGGTGAGCGGCGGCTGCCATTTTATGCAAGCTCAGTGCACCAGCACTCCATATGTGCTTTTGTGAAATTCAAATCAAAGCTTGAAATACTGCACTAATAATCTGGTTTAAAAAAAAAAAAACTTTTTTGGGCAATATCCTACATCTGGTACCTACATCTCTCTTTCCTCATCCTCTGCTATTGAGGTGCATGCCTCTGTGGTTGTGCCCTCTGGAGGCCACATCTGTAACTGTAAATACTGTTCCTGGCCAGCTAAGACCTGTCCTAGGTTGGTAATATAGCCTATATGTTTATACAGCTAGACCTGCCAATAACCTTAATACAGTTCCTATGTTTGTGTGTTAAAGACAAAAGCATAGTTATTTACAGTAACTTCATGTTTGGATGTCATTAAACTGTTATATATTGTGTTCACATAAGCAGAAAAGATAATATGACTTTAAGATTCATTATATAATGTAAAGTAAGCTCAATGACACAGCAGAAACAACAGAGAGCATAGAGTTAAACTGTTGTTGCTGGGCAGGAGTCTTGACCAACCACAGCCAGCCTCACACACAGCAAGAGTTTTGACCAATCACAGCCAGCCTCACACACAATGTGAGAAATTCCCCTAGCAGGAGGTGCTAGAATCATTACACCAGAGGAGAGAAGCTGAACAGACATTCACTTCACTAAGAGGTGTGTTTTATGGAAGCAGGGAGGCCAAAATAGGCATTTAAAACAGTTATATAATGTTCTTAATGTTAATGTAGTGTTTAGAACTGTATACTCAAACAGTTATATGTGTGTTTACTTACAGTTCCACCAATTGCAAACCAAAAATTCAATTGCATACAAATGAACTACAAAGTTCACAATCCAAATTAAAATTCCATATTGCAATCCAAATTGCATACAACCATACCAGATCATACTCAACCAATCTGCAAATAGTTACTGCTAACTGCATATTGCAAATTGCAACCAAATTCAGCAAGTGAACTATTATTTAAACCTCAAAATATATCTCTCAGAGAGTTCATAAAGTGCTTAAATAACTTAAAGTGATAGTACAGATACTGAAGAGAGAAATATATCCACCATTTTATGTTGTATGACAAGATTGAACAGTTGAACCACCATCTTATGCATACCGCCATTTTATGATACTTTATTCAACACGTGTTTTGTACATGGACTATCTGCTGCGGAGGCGGCAGTGTTATATATGAAGAAAAGTTGAAGTTAATAAAGAAGTTATTTCAAGAATTTGGTGTGCTCTTTAAACCTACTGTTTCCATATAACGGCTCTAGAGGAATTACAGAGTAACAGACAGTCTGGTTAGACTAAAAGTCAGAGATATCAGAATTCTTCTAATGACCCTGCTGGCAATATCAAAAGGTGCGCCTTTTAAATGCCAGACAAATAGGCCATTAACTGTGTAGTATTACAGAGTTGACCAGTGATTCAGTGGGGTACAGTATAAACAGGCTTCCGAACTCCTTGTTAATATCTCAACTGGAATGCAGAAGTGTATGCCAGCTAAATCCTGATCCAGTGCTCTGTACCGCTTTCAGCAGGTGTTCCCAAAGTGATTACTTTGTTGCCACTGCCTGTGCTGGGTCTCAAGTGCTTGTGATGACGTATTTGTGACCACTTGCACCAGGACGCAAGCAGCATGATTATGTCATCCAGCGCCACCTGCACTGAGATGCAGGCAATAAGGGTGGACGCCAGAAGAGGCTTGCGGCAGGAGTCAGGTGAGTATTCGATTTTTTTTTCTTTTTTAATCGTTGCATTGGAATATTATGAGGTGGGGGAACTACAGGGACTTAGCCACTATAGGACACATTATAAGTAGAGTTGAGCGGACATCTGGATGTTCGGGTTCGACGGGTTCGGCCAAACTTCACAAAAAAGTTTGAGTTCGGGATCTGAACTTGACCCGAACTTGACGTGGAACCCGAACCCCATTGAAGTCAATGGGGATCCAAACTTTTAAGCACTAAAATGGCTGTAAAAATGTAATGGAAAGGGCTAAAGGGCTGCAAATGGCATCAGAATGTGATTAAGAGCATGGTAAGTGCTCTGCAAATAAATGTGGATAGGGAAATGACTTTAAATAAAATATGTAAAAATAAAAAATCTAGGAGGACAAGGTCCATATGGAGTAGGAGGTTGAGGAGGCGGTGGATGTGGCGGTGTAGGTGGAAGAGGCAGTGGAGGAAAAGGAGGTAGCCTACACTGCTTTTTGTTTTTAAATTTATTTTTTATTTTTTAAATTAGGGTACACCCCAAAACATTGGGAAATATAACCTATAATAACCCTCTCCAGTCTTGCTAAACACACGTTTAGACAATACACTGGTCGCCTTTGCAGGCCAGCACCTGTAAGGCGTAAAGGGCAAGCTCAGGCCATGTGGATAAACATAATCATGCTGCCTGCGTCCTGGTGCAAGTGGTCACAAATACGTCATCATAAACACCTGAGACCCAGCACAGGCAGTGGCAACTAAGTAATACCTTTGGGAACACCTGCTGACAGCGGTACAGAGCACTGGATCAGGATTTAGCTGGAACACACTTCTGCATTCCAATTGAGATATTAACAAGGAGTTCGGAAGCCTGTTTATACTTGTGGAACACCTAAAGAGTTAACAAAGTTTGTAAAATCAGTTTTGAATAACTTGAGGGGTGTAGTTTCTACAATGAGGTCATTTATGGGGGGTTTCCACTAGGTAAGCCCTGCAAAGTGACTTCATACTTGAACTGGTCCTTAAAAAGGGGGTTTTGGAAATTTTCTTAAAAAATGTTAGAATTGCTTCTAAACTTCTAAGCCTTCCAACGTCCTAAACATTGTTACAAAATGATGCCAACATAAAGTAGACATATGGGGAATGTTAAGTAATAAATATTTTATGATGTGTCACTTTCTGTTTTAAAAGCAGAGAAATTTTGGATTTTTTCATAAATAAAGGTAAAAAATATTGATTCAAATTTATGAGTGTCATGAAGTACAATGTGTCACGAGAAAACAATCTCAGAATGGCTTGGATAAATACAAGTGTTCCAAAGCTTTTACCACATAAAGTGACACATGTCAGGTTTGTAAATTTTGACCTGGACACTGGGGCATCATGAAAGGGTTAAAAACATCAATAAATATGAATAAAAACTTAAAAACAATATCTTTTTGGAAGGAGCGCCAAGGAGAGGAATAGAAACTAGAAAAGGGGTGCAGTCACTAAATAAAACGTAACTTTTAATAGTATAGAGAGGTAAAATTGAGCCCTTGCAGACGAACAAACAAATAATTATGGATTCAGAGCTCAACTGATCATTGGTGAAGGACCGTCAGGAGCACTGGGTATAACCGTCAAAAGGCTGGGTGAGTGCCCAAACCGTCTAGTAGACACAGAGAAACAAAAACAATTGTCTCACCATTGTAGAAAGTATGTTTCCATAGATGGTGTAGAGCAAAGTGTCATGGGTAGCACCTAACACAGACTAGCGAGTGGCTAGTAAGGCCCAAGGGGGAGTGGGGTAGTGGGTGTCGACTAACCCTATCAAACCCTACTTGGCCTAGTCCACCCTATAGACTCCTAGGTACGGGGTCCAAAAAACTTTGCATGGGGTGGCCCCGGCTGCAACCTGGTCCTACTCTAGAGACCCTAAAAGGCCCTGTCCAGAGTGTAGAACGTAAATGGAAAAGGTGCCAGAACTGGGGTCTGAAAAAGCTTACAAAAGTATACAGACGAAAAAAGAAAAAAAGGGTGTCCTGATGGGTTTAATCAATATGAGCCCCTAGAATCTTCAGGGGACACAGGGCAAATAAATCAAATGGTTATTACCAGAGATGGCGTACGGCACAGCAATGTAGTGTAACCTAGAACAAAACACATAACAGAAAAAAACAAGTAAGAATAGTGATAAAAGCACCTCAGCCCCATCAGTAAGTAATGAGAGAGGAGGTGACACTTACTATTAGGTGACCGTAGTCAGCGTATGGCTGTATACCAGGAAGAAGGGATCACCAAGGTAATGGTGTCCCCTTTAGGTGGATAGTCCGGCAGCATCTATCGCTGCACAGCTGGAATATAAAGAGGGTTCCCCATCACGTGACTGGGTGACGGGCGATGACCTCAGAGGGAGCGCCGGTGCTCCCGTCACCACATGATTGGGCGTCAGGCGGTGACGTATTCACGCATGCGCTCGCTTGTATCGGCGGATCAATAGGACTGGCACCCAGAGGGATGTCCAGGCGTAATGTAGCCTCAAAAAGTCATCAAAAGGTAACGTATACAGAGGATGCGGTGACCGCCGGTAACATATAGCCAATAAAGAGCATAGTAAGTGCTCAGTATGGCACAGAGTTTAGAGAACGCCTCCTGGTGGCCACTAACGGTATGGATGGCCAGACAGGAGGACATTACTTCTACGGTAAAACACAAAAAGGGGAGGGGGAGCGCCTCGAACAGTTATTCGAGAAACGTGCTACAACTCCAATCTTTAAGATGCAAATGTGCTGAGGGAATAGTAAAAAAAAAACTCAAATCAGACCATAGAATGGGATATTAATTGGCAGGAGAAAAAAAAACATTGCCTAAACAGGGGTACTGGGGTACTGGTACATCACTACCCGTCCTAGCTGATTTACTAATTTATTTGCATGTTTTGATTCTATTGGGGTATGGCAGGTTTTTTGACCACTGGTTTAGACAGAAATATCTGGTTGACCGAGGCCAACGTGGTCTTCTCTGAGTAGTCATTTGTCCAGAAAAAATACACCCCTACCCTTAATGGGGCTTTTTCTGAACTCACCAGAGTGTATAAAGAGCATACCAGCACTACATTAGACAAGGTATTGTGCCTTGGGCCTCCGCATCGCCCTCACTCCAGCCAATCGGATTAGGAGTCCCGACCTCCTTAAAAAGTGTGAAAGGGATGCTACGTCCAGTTCACTACGATTTATGCAGCTGCTACTGGACTAAGAAAGGGTTGTCTTAGAGTGAGCAGAACGTAGTCTAATAGAACAAATTGAGACCACAAAAATATTCCATCTAGAACCCGAATATACCAATAAAGAGATTCAACTACAAAATACCATTGAACCTTACCAATACCACTTGAAAGACTGTAAGCATAAACAAGTCACCCGGTCCTTTAAGGACTTTAAAGAGAATAAAGTGTATCTGTTTCTAACAAACCCTGACTCGGCTCAGAACACCCACCTCTCCTCTACTGAGACTGGGGCCTCTGATACTGAGAGGGACAGACATCCTAAAACTAGAGGCCGTGGACGAGGAGGCTTCAGATACAAGGGACGTTGGGGTCGCTTTAGGAATAACCAACAGGCTAACCAGTCCCCCAACCCTCACCCCCGTACCCTCAACATCCCCTTTTTTAGACCAAGGAGCGCATTACCCACTGAGGAGCCGGAATACCCAATTATCAACAACGCATTTATAACAACCACTGATAAATTAGTTATTAATTTATCTTCTTTCCCCCTGACCGAAACCGAAATTAAATTACTCAGACGAGGCCTCTCTTTTGTTCAGACTACTAGATTTGACTTATTTTTTTGTACGCGTGACCTCCACCTTTTTGCACGTAAGCTTAGATGGCATAAGTATGACAAACTGAGGGACAAGAAAGAAAGCCGAGAATTAGGCATCCCGGTAGAGATTTTGAGTGACGTCCGTTTGCTCTATAACCTTGATAGCACACCTACTAATGCTGAAGGGGTGGGTCTATTCACCTCTTTGAAAAATAAAAGCACTAAGATGTCCCCTGTAGGAGACATCTCATGTGTTGATATCTTCCTTAAACACACCACCTCTGAACTCTCCACCCTCAGCTTTGTTCCCTCTAGGTACAATTGTAGTAAGGAAGAGAGATTTAAAGCCCTAGAGATAGTTAAAAACCTCACGATCAATCCCTCAGATAAGGGAGGTAATATAGTCATCATGGACACCTCAGCTTATAAAGAAATGTGTATGACTATTCTCGAGGATAACACTGATTATGAAATCCTCCCTGGTGATCCCATCGGCAGACTACAGGGGACACTACGGCAGATTTTACAGCAAGCCAAATCTGATAGTTTGATCAGCAATAAGGAATATGATTTCCTTTACCCCCCGCCATCCAGTTACAGCTACCTTCTATTGTCTACCGAAGGTCCACAAGGGGACCTCCCCCATTAAGGGACGACCCATCATCTCAAAATTGTGGTATTTACGTGGACCAATTCCTATGCCATTTTGTGCAGTCCCTACCATCCTACATGAGGGATACAGGAGACCTTCTCGGTAAACTTAAAGATATCTGTGTTGAACCCAAACCCATTTTTTGAAGACCAGGGGCCAACAGTTATCGATGCATTACAACTTTATCTAGAACTGTTGGATTTTGTCCTATCCAGTAACTTATTTTTGTTTGATGGCCGGATGTACCACCAGCTCAGGGGCACCGCTATGGGCAGTTCCTGTGCACCGTCCTATGGGAATTTGCTCTTGGCTGGTGGGAAGAGTCTGTTGTATTTGGGGAACCATCACAGTGGCATCTGGACTACATTACCCTCTGGTCCCGCTACTTTGATGATATCTTTGTACTATGGAGCGGGCCAGAGAGGGAATTCAACAGATTTGTTTCTGAGCATAACCACAATGTCTTTAACCTCAGGTTTACCTCTGTAATTGTGAGGGACTGCCTCCCCTTCCTGGATGTCTCTATATTGAGGGATGGTGAGGGGGGCTTACAAACTTCCATTTACCGCAAACCTGTCATGCCCTGCTCAGGTTATGTGCGGAGGTCTGCCAGGCTATCAGCATGTGTGTAGTTATTTGTTTTTGTTTTGGAGTTGAGCTGCATCCGCCTCCCTTCAGGTGCTCTGGGTGGGGTCGTTTGTAGGAGTTTAAATCACGCCTCTTCCCAGTGTCCTGTGCAGGTTATAGCTTCTTTCTTGCTCTGTGGAAGGAAGGAAGGATTTTCCATTTCTGCTCTGTGACAAGATAAGTTGGTTTTGGTTTTCTTTTGTGTGTCCTGTCTAGGCTGTTAGGGAGACGCCTGCCTCCTCCAGGTCCTGAGGAAGCAGGCTGTCTCTTTTCCCCTGTTACCATCTTATGGATTTTAGGGTATCTTCAGCCTTAGGCACGGGGGCACGTTTATTCCCATCTTCAGGGTCTGAATGTGGGCACAGTAGTCTAGGGAGAGCTGGTAGGGATTTGTAAGGAGGCGACCTTTATCCCCAGCTTCTGGCCTAGACACTTGTTTGTGGTTTTCTGTGGTATCTTGTATCCTGTCCAGTGTGACAAAACCAACAGCGACAAATTCTCTCCTCAGATGGGACAACTGTCACCCTGTCCCCCTTAAGAGGGGCATACCCACTGGACAATACCTGAGATTAAAAAGGTACTTCTCAGAAAAGGGCGAGTTCCAACGCCAGCTGTGGGACCTAAGATCTAGGTTCGAGGAAAGGGGGTATCCTGACAAGACTTTAAGATCTGCCTACCAACGTGCACAGGAGCTTACAAGCACTGCACTTCTCCATCCCACCACACATGCAGCACAAAGATCCCAGGAAACTGTACGAATTATAGGGTCCTTTGATACTGCTGCATCTCAGGTAAAAAGCGTTCTAGAACACCATTGGGACAGCTTACTGATGGACCCAGATCTGGCCGAGGTCCTCAGACCCCACGTATCGGTGACCTTCAGGAGAGGCAGCAATCTGAGGGACAAACTAGTACATAGCCACTATTCCGCAAGCACATTTACAACTTAAGGATTGGAGTTGTAGCACGTCGCTCGAATAAATGTTCGAGGCACTCCTCCTCCCCCTTTTGGTGTTTTACCGTTGAAGTAATGTCCTCCTGTCTGGCCATCCATACCATAAGTGACCACTAGGAGGCGTTCTCTACACTCTGTGCCATACTGACTATGCTCTTTATTGGCTACATGTTACGCCGCCTCTGGTAATAACCATTTGATTTGTTTGCCCCGTGTCCCCTAAAGATTCTAGGGGCTCATATTGATAAAAAGCATCGGGACACCCTTTTCTTCGCCTGTATACCTTTGTAAGCTTTTTCAGCCCCCGGTTCTGGCACCTTTACCATTTACGTTCTTCACTCTGGACAGGGCCTTTTAGGATCTCTAGAGTAGGACCAGGTTCCAGCCAGGGCCACCCCTTGCAGGGTTTTTTGGACCCAGTACCTAGGAGTCTATAGGGTGGACTAGGCCAAGTAGGGTTAGTCGACACTCACTACCCCCCTCCCTCTTGGGCCTTACTAGCCACCCGCTAGTCCGTGTTAGGAGCTACCCATGACACTTTGCTCTACACCATCTATGGAAACATACTTTCTACAATGGTGAGACAACTGTTTTTGTCTCTCTGTGTCTACTAGACGGTTTGGGCACCCACCCAGCTATTTGACAGTTATACCCAGTTCTCCTGATGGTCCTTCACCAATGACCAGTTGAGCCCCAAATCCGTAATTATTTGTTTGTTCGTCTGTAGGGGCTTAGTTTTACCTCTCTATGCTATTAAAAGTTAAGTTTTATTTAGTGACTGCCCCCCTTTCTAGTTTCTATTCCTTAGAGTTGGAGCAGTATTCAGGGTTGGTACATCACTACACGCCCTCCCTGATTGACCAATTTATTTTCAGAGCCAAGGAGAGGGATGGACAAGGTACTCTACAGCGCCCTGAACAGACATTGGGGGCCATGAAGTCACTGCCGATTCTGGACTTATTCATTTTTATGAATGTCAGTCTGTCCACGGAGTCAGTAAACAGAAGGGTCCGCTTGTCGGTGACCATCATACCTGCCGCGCTGAATGTCAGACAGTACCCTGGAAGGGGGGGGGGGGCAAGACAGTAACTCCAGTGCATACTAAGCGAGCTCACGACAGGTGTCCAGCCTGGCAACCCAGTACTCCATGGGGTCGTCGGTGCTCATGCTCTCGGAAGCACTATTGGACCCCATGTAGTCTGCCACCATGCAGGCCAGCCGCTGGTGATGACTGATGCGGCTGCTGCTGGTACTGGGTCGCGCAGACTGGTAGAACAGCCTCATTTCACCCATAAAGTCACCTGCTCGGCTGGTGCTGCTGGGTGCTGTTGGGGCCAGCCACCTTTGGACAGAGACGTGGAGGCAGTTGGGGAGCGTCAGAAGTGGCTGGCAATCCTCCGTACCCTTTGCACAATGTCACTCAACCTTGGGTATGTGCGGAGGAACTTCTGTACTGCAAGGTTGAGGACATGTGCCATGCAGGGCACATGGGTAAGACTGCCAGCATGGAGAGTGGCGAGTAGGTTTCTGCTGTTGTCACAGACAATCATACCTTCCTCTAACCTGCGGGGTGTCAGCCATTTCTGGACCTGAGCCTGTTAGTGCAGCCAGAACATCAGGTCCAGTGTGTCTCCGTTCCCCTAAGCTCACAAGCTGGAGCACAGCCTGGCAGCGGATGTGCCCCACACTTGTGTAGAAACGGGGATGCTTGCTGGGGGGGCTAAGCTTCCTTGGAGACAGTGGTTTGCGGGAGAGCAGCAGTTCTCCCCTGGACACCCCGGGGTGGCACCACAAACTCTGATGCCGCTGATCCCTCCCCGGTGCCTCAGAGGGACACCAAATGGGCAGTAAAGCTGATGTATTGTCCCTGCCCATGTTTTCTGGTCTAAGCATCCATTGTCAGATGCACACTGTTGCTGACAGCATGATCCAGCAACAGGGATACATTCTGCACAAGAAGCTGGCGTGTCGCCAGCCGCCATTACTTTGCCAGCTGGCGACCCGCCATCTGGGTTGGGCCTGCTTCAACATCTGCCTGAATGGATTGCTATCCACAAGATTGAATGGCAGCAGTTGCTGGGCGATAACCCTTGCCAGAAGCCCATTGAGTGAACACACGCGTTGGTCCCCGGGGGCATAGGACGAGGTGCGTTCAAATGCAGATGAAGAGGAGCTAAAGGAGGGTGCAGTGGAGGCAGAGGTCTGGCTGCCGGTACCAATACCTCTAGGAGAGGGAGCGGGGGAGTGGGAATGAATCGGTGGAAAGGGTTGGGGTGGCTGCAGTCCAGTGATAGGAGCTGCTGTCCCCTGCACACTGCTGGTGGAGCTGCTGCTACGACCACCCTGCATCTGTTCCCACTCCCGCCAGTGGTTGACTCGCATGTGCTGGGTGAGGGCAGTGGTACCCAGCTGAGCCACATAAATCACTCTCCTCACCCTGGCATGGCACAGCTTACAAATGCCCATTGTTACATCATCTGTTGCCAGGATGAAGTAAGCCCAAACAGGTGACTTCTGCATCAACCTCCTGTCAGATGGGTTGGTGCTGACTTGCGCCTGTTCGGGCTCAGTGCACACAGGTTGAGCTGGATGCTGCTACTACTGCTGCCTACTCCTGCTGCCATTACCAGTGAAGCCCCTGATACTGGGCTCCCTGGTGACCTGCCGCACCATTTGCCTCGGGTGCCTACATTCATCGGTGCTGCTGTCACCTGACAAAGGAGGTTGCACCCATTCTGCGTCACCCTCCTCTTCATCCCCTATAATGTCAGACCCAGGGCCAACCAGTGGTGGAATGAGGGGAACAGCAGACATGGAGCCCCTGACCAGGCTCCGATGTCCCCTCGTTGACGCCTGGGTCTGACTAGGTGCAGGGGTTGTCTGGCTGACACCACCCGCACCAGTTGGAAGGGATTTCACTGGGAATTTACAGGTGTTACCCCCTCCTCCTTCTCCTCCTTATCCCCCATCCCTTCCAAAAGGTTCTGCCCATCAGGAGGACTAAACTGCAATTCTGCCTCCTGCATTGCCTCCCACAAGATGACCCTCTGACTGTCGCTGTCTTCGAACAGGAGCAGAGAAGATTCTTGGGGGCTGGAGGTTTGTCCTACCTACAGGAGGCGGAGGGCTGCTGCTGATGGGATGTGGGGCAGAGGACTCCGAGGCACTGGAATCTGCCAAGAGAGCCACCACAGCCTCGGCATCTTAAGAACTAATGGGGCGGCTGCCACGCCTGAAAAATTCACGGATCAGGCGGAGGCCACTGACACCTGCGCCCCCCTGCCCATGGCTAGAGGAACCAACTCCCCTAGTATCCCTACCACGACCAGCACCTTCCCGATACACCCATGCTGCTTATTATGATATTTGTTCCAACAAAAAAAACAATATATAAATAAAAAGTGATTTTGGCCAAACTTTATTGGGGTGGGGACGATGGGGAAAAATTAAATGAAATATACAAAAAAAAATGTATGTGGAACTAAATTACATTTTATTACACAAACTAAACAGACACAGACCCTAACTAAAATACAAAAAAAATAAAATAATAGACTATATATAGACAGTATATATATATATATATATATATTTTTTTTTTACAGAGGATGCAAGAAACTACCCAAAACTCAGAAAACCTAAGACTATAAAACTTTTTTGTTTTTTTGTTTCTTTATTACACCAAAGACACAGACACTAACTAAATACTAAAACACAGAGACTAAAAGACTTTTCTAAATTAACAAAAGCGAAAAAAACAAAACAAAAAAACAATAATACACTAACTGGACGGACACTAAGAATAAGAGACTTTTTTTTAACCCCTTAACGCAGAATGCCGTGCATGTATGGTGGGGGATGCATTGCCAGAATGCATTATGCCATACATGCACGGCTGGATGATCGGGCAGGCACCTGAGCAGTGCGTGCCCGATCGCTGCAGGGGTCCGGCAGTCCCTGGTAGCCGGGCCCCTGCTGTATCCGCTGGCATCACTGTTTACAGCAATGCCGGTTGATTAACCCCTTCTATGACGCGGTCCGCGCTGACCGCGACATACAAGTGGTTTTCGGCGGGTGAGTGATCACATCGAGTCCTCGCGCTGCTGTGGCGGGGACTTGATGCGTGACAAGGCAGCCCAATGCCATGCAGAGGCTGCCCAATACCCTGCACGGCATCGGGACCTGCCTTCTACGGGGGCCGAGGAGATCAAGCCTCGGGCTGGGTCTCCTAGGCAACCTGTTTGTGTACTACTCACTGTAGTACACGAACAAGCAGTGCATTACAATACAGATGTAATACAGACCCAAAAGTTGAAGTCCCAGAGTGGGACATAAATAACGTTTTAAAAAAAAAGATAAAAAAAGTGTTTTGAAAAAATAAAAATAAAGTTTCAAGTAAAAAAAAAAAAAAATCTCCTTTCCCCTGATTTTATATTCAAAAATTGAAAAAAAAAGAACAAGCGCACATATTAGGTATCGCCGAGTCCGTAACGACCGTCTCTATAAATATGTCGTATGATCCACCCCGTCCGAAAGACACCATAAAAAAATGTAAATTGTGTAAAAAAAATACATTTTTGTCACCTGAAATCACTAAAAGTGCAACACCAAGCGATTAAAAAGGGGTATGCCCCCCAAAAAAGTACTAATCTAACCGTCACCTCTTCCCGCAAAAAATGAGCCCCTACATAATACAATCGCCCAAAAAAAAACTATATATGGCTCTACTCTATAAAAATATCACATGACCTAATTCCTCAGTTGAACACCATAAAAAAAACGGTGTCAAAAACGGTGCCTTTTTTTTGTCACCTTACATCACAAAAAGTGTAATAGCAAGCGATCAAAATGTCATACACACCCCAAAATTCTACCAATCAAACCGTCATCTCGTCCCGCAAAAATGATACCCTAACTAAGATAATCGCCCAAAAATATAAAAACTCTGGCTGTCAGACTATGGTGACACTAAAACATGATTTTTTATTTTTTTTTCAAAAATGATATCAGTGTATAAAACTTAAATAAATAAAAAAGTATACATATTAGGTATTGCCGCGTCCTTATCAACCTTCTATATAAAAATATCACATGATTTAACCCCGAAGGTGAACACAGTAAAAAAAAAAAAACTGTGTAAAAAATACATTTTGTCACCTTACATCACAAAAAGTGTAATAGCAAGCGATCAAAAAGTCATATTTGGTATTGTCGCGTCCGTAACAACAGGCTCTATAAAAATAGCTCATGATCTAACCTGTCAGATAAATGTAAAAAACAAAAAATAAAAACAGTGGCAAAACAGCTATAATTTTTTTGTTACCTTGCCTCACAAAAAGTGTAATATAGAGCAACCAAAAATCATCTGTACTCTAAAATAGTACCAACAAAACAGCCACCTTATCCCATAGTTTCCAAAATGGGATCACTTTTTTGTAGTTTCTACTCTCGGGGTGCATCAGGGGGTCTTCAAATGTGACATGGCAAGTTAAAATTTTCCCAGTGAAATCTGCCCTCCAAAAACCATATGGCTTTCCTTTTCTTTTGCGCACTGCCGTGTGGCCATACAGCAGTTTTTGACCACATATGAGGTGTTTATGTAAACTACAGAATCAGGGCAATAAATATTAACTTTGGTTTGGCTGTTAATCCTTGCTTTACTAGCGTTAAAAAATGATTAAAATGGAAAATCTGCCAAAAATTTGAAATTCTGAAACTTCATCTCCATTTCCCATTAATTCTTGTGGAACACCTAAAGGGTTAACAAAGTTAGTAAAATTAGTTTTGAATACATTGAGGGGTGTAGTTTCTAAAATGGGGTCACTTTTTGGGAGTTTCTACTCTAGGGGTGCATCAGGGTGTATTCAAATGGGACATGGTGTCAAAAAAACAGTCCATCAAAATATGCCTTTTAAAAACCATATGGTGTTTCTTTCCTTCTGCGCCCTGCTGTGTGGTCACACAGCAGTTTTTGACTAGGGTTGAGCGAACCCGAACTGTAAAGTTCGGGTTCATACTGAACTTTAGGATTTTTGGACCCCAGACCTGAACCCGAACATTTCAGTAAAAGTTTGGGTTCGGGTTCAGTGTTCAGCGATTTCTTATAACTTTTTGAAAGGCTGCCATAATTTTCTGGGTTTTTAAAAACACCCTTTTTTGGCAAAATACACAATTTAACAGCCCTTGCTGCATCAGCACGTCTGAAATTCAAGCGTTATATACTGCTGTCATATTCTGTTTTGCAGCCTTTGATGCATATGTCATTGTGAGATACACCCTTTAGATAATGTGGTTCTATTCTGCTATTAATAAAACACCAATTTTGGGCAAAAATCTTTAATTGCATCCTAGTTTGCATCTGTACGTGTGACATACACTCTTTAGATGCTGTGATCCTATTCGGTTATTTGAAAAACACCCATTTTGGGGGAAAAACTTAAATTGCGTCCTAGTCTGGATCTGTACGTGTGAGATACACCATTTACATACTGTCGTTCTATTCTGCTATTAGAAAAACACACATTTTGGGCAAAAATCTTTAATTACGGCCTAGTCTGGATCTGTACGTGAAATACACACTTTAGATACTGTGGTTCTATTCTGCTATTAATAAAATACCCTTTTTGGGCAAAATACACAATTTTACAGCCCTTGCTGCATCTGCACGTGTTAAATTCAAGCAATATAAACAGCTTTTATATTCTGTTAGTAAAAACAAAAACTTTTTGGGCAAAATACTTAAAGGGAACCTGTCACCAGTTTTATGTTGCCCTAACTAAGGGCAACATAAATAAGTGACTTATTCTCTTAACAAAATGCTGGGTCACTTTTTTTAATTGACCCAGTCAATCTGCCAACATCTTGTATTGAAAAGCTCCAGCTGATAATGATGAGTCATGAATATTTATGAGCCCCTGACTCTCCCTGCCCACCTGCTGCTGAATGACAGTTTGTTTCCATATGAACCAGCAGCAGGTGGGCAGAGGAGTGGCTGTAGCTCTGAATTAAATATACGCTGGACTTAATGACATCACGCCGGACTCGAATCAGCTCATTAGCATGCGGCATGCGGCATCTTTGTGTGTATATTATGAGGTAACCATCTGTCACACCAGTAAGTGAATACGTCTAAGGCACTTTTTAGTAGTTAATGATTGTAGATGATTAGTTATATTATAATTAAATATCCACATAACAGGTTCCCTTTAATATTGCAGCCCTTGCTGCATCTGTGATTGTTAAAAACAAGTTTTAAAAACTTCAATACTTTTCGGGCTTTGAAAAAACACCCATTTTTGGCAATAACCTTCATTTTGGGCCTCTGCCACATTAGTCAATGTGCAATTTAAGCTAGAAGTACAGCTATAATTTTCTGGGTTTTTAAAAGTGTCCTATCTGACCCAGGAAGAAGTTCAACAGCGACTTAAAAAGATTAAAATAGACAAATCGCCAGGACCGGATGGCATACACCCCCGTATCCTAATGGAATTAAGTAATGTCATAGCCAGACCCTTATTTCTGATATTTACGGACTCTATACTGACAAGGAATGTCCCACAGGATTGGCGCATGGCAAACGTGGTGCCAATATTCAAAAAAGTTCCAAAAACAGAGCCTGGAAAATATAGGCCGGTAACTTTAACATCTGTTGTGGGTAAACTGTTTATAGGTTTTCTAAGAGATGCTATCGTAGAGCATCTCAACGGAAATAAACAAATAACGCCATATCAGCATGGCTTCGTGAGGGATCGGTCATGCCAAACAATTTAATCAGTTTCTATGAGGAGGTAAGTTCTAGACTTGACAGCGGCAAATCAATAGATGTTGTATATCTGGACTTCTCCAAAGCATTTGACACTGTACCACATAAAAGGTTTGTATTTAAAATGAGAATGCTCGGACTGGGAGAAAACGTCTGTAAGTGGGTAAGTAACTGGCTCAATGATAGAAAACAGAGGGTGGTTATTAATAGTACATACTCAGATTGGGTCACTGTCACTAGTGGGGTACCTCAGGGGTCAGTATTGGGCCCTATTCTCTTCAATATATTTATTAATGATCTTGTAGAAGGCTTGCATAGTAAAATATCAATTTTCGCAGATGACACTAAACTGTGTAAAGTAATTTACACTGAAGAGGACAGTATACTACTACAGAGGGATCTGGATAGATTGGAGGCTTGGGCAGATAAGTGGCAGATGAGATTTAACACTGACAAATGTAAAGTTATGTACATGGGAAGGAATAGTGCAAGTCACCCGTACATACTAAATGGTAAAACACTCAGTAACTCTGACATGGAAAAAGATCTAGGAATTTAAAAAAAAAGCAAACTAAGCTGCAAAAACCAATGTCAGGCAGCTGCTGCCAAGGCCAATAAGATCACGCCGGTTGAAAGGGGGCATAGATGCCCTTAATAAGAACATGTTTCTACCACTTTACAAATCGCTAGTCAGACCACACATGGAGTACTGTGTACAGTTCTGGGCTCCTGTAAACAAGGCAGACATAGCAGAGCTGCAGAGGGCCCAGAGGAGGGCAACTAAATTAATAACTGGAATGGGGCAACTACAGTACCCTGAAAGATTATCAAAATTAGGGTTATTCACTTTAGAAAAAAGACGACTGAAGGGAAATCAAATTAATATGTATAAATATAGCAGGGGTCAGTACAGAGATCTATCCCATCATCTATTTATCTCCAGGACTGTGACGAGGGGACATCCTCTGCGTTTGGAGGAAAGAAGGTAAGAGCAGTGAGACTATGGAACTCTCTGCCTGAGGGGGTGGTGATGGTGAGTACAATAAAGGAATTCAAGGGGGGCCTGGAAGCGATTCTGGAGCGTAATAATATTACATGCTATAGCTACTAGAGAGCAGTCGTTGATCCAGGGAGTTATTCTGATTGCCTGATTGGAGTTGGGAAGGAATTTTTTATTCCCCTAAAGTGGGGAAAATTAGCTTCTACCTCACAGTTTTTTTTTTGCCTTCCTCCCGATCAACTTGCAGGATAACAGGCCGAACTGGATGGACAAATGTCTTTTTTTGGCCTCTTGTACTATGTTACTATGTTATCTTATGTGAAAAATCTGCAATTAAATATGTGCATTAATCGAATCGCATAAGGGCGTTAAGCAACTTTCCTATTGGGTTGGCTTGGTAGAATTGTCAAATATGTAGAATTGTCAAATATATAGAATATAGCGCTATATTTGAAATACAAATATTCTTATATTATTTTTCATCTGAACCCATTACATTTACTATCACTAATGGGTTCAGATGGAAAAAAAAAATCAATGAATATTCGTTTTAACAAAATATATATCAATATATTCTAAATATTCACAAATTATCGAAGTGCCGATATTCGAGAGAAAATTTTTCTATTCGAATATTTGCGCTCAAAACTACTGCCACTACCCTTACTTCTACCTAGCCTTCACTTCTACTATTACCCATACACATCCACAGAAAGATTTATTCTACAGCCTGTAGAACATCTGTTCCATGTTGTGCTACTACTGCTGCTGCTACTAGTGCTGTAACATGCTACTGTAACATACCCTTTTCACATTCACACTGTACTGCTGCTGGTCTCAAAAAGGGAGACTTTTTTTTACACATGTTCAGAACAAGCAACTGTTTCTTTTAATATTAGCATGTGTGCGTAGTGACATGGGCAAGCATCTGTCCCTATTAAGGCATTATATTTGAACATTTTGAACAACTGTGCAGAACAAGCTACTTTTTCATCCCACACTACCATTTGTGTGTGTAAATGCAGATAGGCATCTACCCTCGTTAATGCATGACTTTTGGACCGTTTTTTTAATTGTAAAAAGTAGTGTTCACTGAAGAAAAGCATTCTAAGTGAAATTCGGTCAGAAATTTAGGAAAAATTCGAATTTGCAATGAATCAAATTTTCTTGGTTTTCGTGGTAACTAATCAGTTTTTCCTAAAATGGCAGCTGCACAGGTTACAAAGTGAAAGTAAGAAGCTTGGTAATGTGAGAACACACATAATGCCTTGCAGCCAGCCAATCCACAACATCATCATTGAGTAAACTTTGACCCTCTACCTCACAGTCAGCAGACACATTCCAGCCAATCAGCAGCAGACCCTCCCTCCCAGACCCTCCCACCTCCTGGACAGCATCCATTTTAGATTCGGAATCTGCTTTCACAGTGAGAGGAGGGAGAGTGTAGCTGCTGCTGATTCAATAGGGAAAGTGTTAGCAAGAGCATTGTTCTGTGTCCACAGACTCATCTGCTGTAAGGACAGCATCCAGACAGCACTCCAAAAAGCCCTTTTCAGGGCTGGTACATCAGTGTGCTTTTTTTTTTTTCAGGCCCCCACACATACTCTATTGTGTCCACTGGCTAGTGGCTGGTTAGGCCTGCACTCATACCGTTACAGGGTGTCATTTACCCAAATACCTTTCAGAAAAAAAAATTATATTTTAAATTTAACTGTGATCTAATCACATTTGCAAGCCAGTGTGTGTCAGGCCCACACAGACTGTACTGTGCCCACTGGCTAGTGGCTGGTTAGGCCTGAACTCATACCGTTACAGGGTGTCATTCACCCAAATACCTTTCAGAAGAAAAAAAAATCTATTTTAAATTTAACTGTGATCTAATCACATTTGAAGATGTTGCCTAGGAACATCTGCCTAGGAAACCCCAGAGTGTCCTATGCCAATATTTGGGCCTATTAGAGCACTTCTAATTTTGGTAAAATCAATTCGGCCACAAATGGATTTTTTTTATTTTTTTTAAGAAATTTGCTTACCTCTAGCGAGGATTAGTGTTTTTTCTAGTTTGCATTGGCTTAGAAGGATATTAGAAAGTTCAACCCTAAATCATATCCATTTTTGTATACATATTTATTAGATTCTGATTTGAAGTGTATGGCTGCACTGCACAAGGTGTCGGAGCTGTACTAGTTTGCCAAAAAGTAGACATGTGCAACCATTTCTAAAAATTATATTCATTAAAGTTTCCTCTCCGATGCACATATGGTTTACATAAGTAACATGATTATGGAAACAGCGTCACAACAGAAAGCAATTCTTTCACAGATACATTCATAGCTTACCTGGAATAGTGTTATCGAGAAGACATCCTAAGAATCCTCCAACAAACATTTTTGTTGTGAGAAGCACAGTAATGGTTTGGTCAAGTTCCTTTACTCCTTAAATAAGAAAGACAAAGAGATACCATTTATTTTATTATAATTCTCTGATAGTTTTGGCAACAGATGTCTAGTGTGCATATCTGTTTTGTAATTAAAATTCAGTCTCCAAACAACAAAGGGTACAGACAGGTGAGACATGTTATGTATGATCTCCCTTTGACACTTGTAGTATTTCGCTGGGTTTCCGAGCTAAGATGTTCAGATACATTTTTTTAAAGCCAAAGCCAAGAATTGATTAAAAAATGAGTGAAATAGTATCTGTCATTTATACTTACTATAATTTCATGATCCACATCTGGAGTTGGCTTACAAAACTGCATGAAAAACCTAAAGATAAAAATCCAACCTCACAATAATGCTACAATTAATAAAAATCTAAACTAAATGAATGACAGGCAAGTCACATATATGGATGTGGGCATCATTGTGCAGGCCAACAACATTCCTAGCTAACACCTAGCTAAAAAAAATAATTAAAAATGCACGCCCCTGCACATGTTCCAGTGAATCTTTAGTGGAATAAGAACATGGAGGCAGCCCCAATAAAGTAGTGGAGAAAAAAAGGCTCTATTTATCCATGTTGTGGCAGTACAAACATTTGCATTTGAATCCCTTCTGCGTCACTATTAGGCTTAGTTCACACTTCACTTATTTGGGTAGTTATTCTTATCAGTTATTGTCAGCCCAAAGCAGGTGTGGATCAAAACCGCAGAACAGATGCAGATCTATTAATGATGCATAATCAGAGAGTAGGCTTGGTTCCTGAATTTGGCTCACAATAAGTGATCGAAATAACTGACCAAATAATTAATCATCGTGGACTCAATCGTGCAGTGGTCCAAGATTCAAGTAGTGGCCCCATGACAGTGGGGGTCAGCAGTAAGACTGTGTTCACATCACTGCTTGTTTTTCTGTTTTTCTGATCTGTCAGAAGAACAGCCCAAAAAAAGTGGATACTCTAGTTTGAGCATCTGGCTTCAAACTGTCAGTATTTGGTTAACGTTTGACCAGTATTGGTAAGGCAAAAACAGGAGTGGGTCCAAAACAGAGATAACAAGTTATTTGAATGTCTTTTCTGTTTTGGCTTTTGGCTCCCAAATCATGATCAAATCCTGATGCAAAATACTGACAGTGTGATAGAGGCCTGATGCTAAGTTTGCATGAGTTTTGTCCATTTGACTCTGTAATCAGCTTTATTCAGATGCAAAATGGCCTCTATCATATGGTCAATTTTTGCTTAAGTATTTAATCAGTACTAGTAAGGCAAAAAAAGGAGTGGGTTCAAAACAGAGATAACATGTGATGGAAATATGTGTATGTCTTCTGTGTTTTGGACTTTTCTGTACTTCTGATGGATCAGAAGAACAGAAGAATAAACGGTTATGTCAACTCAACCAAACAGGGACACTAGTGGCCCTTTAACAGACTGGTGAGGGTGGAAAAATCATGAAGAGCCACAATAGTGTCCTCGGAACAGAGTGGTATGGGCAGCAACAGAAAGAAGGGCCCCAATAGTGGCCCCGGAGCAGAGTGGGAAGGGGGGAAATAGCAGTGGCAGTAACAGTAGGGGCAGATGTCAGTAGAGGCAGCAGGCATGTGGAATCAGACAGGTGACAACATCAAAATATTGGCAGCAGCACATGGGCAGAAGTAAGGGGGCCATTTGTCGCAATGTTCCGGTGTGGCAGCACACTACAGTCCGATCATTACTGGCAGAATGATTAAGACTGTTGCATCAGGCACCTGTGTCTGGAAATTCTGGTTGATCCAGGCCTGATTCATCTTTATAAAGGTTAATCTCTAAACATTTTGTGTTGAAAGGCGAATTTTCTTTGGGGTAATTGTGCCATCAGCCACACAAAACACTCTCTATGATGTCACACTAATGGCTGGACATGAGTTGCGGCCACAATTCATGTTTGGCTTCCCAGTAGTCCAGGGGATCTTGGATCTGAGGTGACAGGGTGCACTTCAAGTATGCCACCACCTGCTAGTTCAGGTTCTGCTCTGTATCTTGCTGCTGCTGGGTGGTTTCTTTAGTAGGCAGGTGAAGAAAAGTGCTCAATAGACACTCAAGAATTAATTTGCTGCTGATTGGCCTGGTTCTGTTCTTGCCTCCCATCCCCCTTCCTGCAGTCACCGCAGTGGTGCATAAGCTCAGAGGGTCCCACCTGTTAGACCTTTGTGAGGATAGGCAATAGCATGTGTAGGAAGTGACCAATCCAACTTCAAAGGATGTCTCGATTGTAGTTTACTTTTTTTTATCTCTCTCAAAAGGTATAAAAAAGGCCCCATTTTTGAACCAGTGGCAAGGGTCTAACATTGTGGAGAGCCAGTAGTCATCCTATCCTTCTGCCGAATGGTGATAATGTGATGTACTATGCAAGCAACTCAGCATGCATCTAGCCATTTTCACAGGGACTGAAAGGGAATCCATGCCTACATCTCCACTGCATACTGCCACGGTCTTTGTCATCACCCTCTAGCTCCTCGTGCTCCTGCTCCTCCTGTCACTTAGACAGATAAGCCACCAATTTCTGTATAGAATTCCTGATCGCTTATGTACTCCTCCTTCTGTGCCAGTTCGGCCTCTACAGGGCTCAGGTGGCCATGAGATATAGGCACCACATCTTCTGTCCGCTCTCCAGTCAGATTTATTAGCATTGCCTCCCGGACATAAAGGCGTGGAATGACATCATTCATTTCACAGTCCTGGCAACTGAAAGTGGCCACCTCAAAGGGCCTGAGCAAATGGCAGGTGTCTCGCAAAGGCTGCCACTGTATACAGGTCCTTCTAAAAAAATTAGCATATTGTGATAAAGTTCATTATTTTCTGTAATGTACTGATAAACATTAGACTTTCATATATTTTAGATTCATTACACACCAACTGAAGTAGTTCAAGCCTTTTATTGTTTTAATATTGATGATTTTGGCATACAGCTCATGAAAACCCAAATTTCCTATCTCAAAAAATTTGCATATTTCATCCGACCAATAAAAGAAAAGTGTTTTTAATACAAATAAAAATCAACCTTCAAATAATTATGTTCAGTTATGCACTCAATACTTGGTCGGGAATCCTTTTGCAGAAATGACTGCTTCAATGCGGCGTGGCATGGAGGCAATCAGCCTGTGGCACTGCTGAGGTGTTATGGAGGCCCAGGATGCTTCGATAGCGGCCTTAAGCTCATCCAGAGTGTTGGGTCCTGCGTCTCTCAACTTTCTCTTCCCAATATCCCACATATTCTCTATGGGGTTCAGGTCAGGAGAGTTGGCAGGCCAATTGAGCACAGTAATACCATGGTCAGTAAACCATTTACCAGTGGTTTTGGCACTGTGAGCAGGTGCCAGGTCGTGCTGAAAAATGAAATCTTCATCTCCATAAAGCTTTTCAGCAGATGGAAGCATGAAGTGCTCCAAAATCTCCTGATAGCTAGCTGCATTGACCCTGCCGTTGATAAAAAACAGTGGACCAACACCAGCAGCTGACATGGCACCCCAGACCATCACTGACTGTGGCTACTTGACATTCGACTTCAGGCATTTTGGCATTTCCCTCTCCCCTGGCACCTTGATTTCCGAATGACATGCAAAATTTGCTTTCATCCGAAAAAAGTACTTTGGACCACTGAGCAACAGTCCAGTGCTGCTTCTCTGTAGCCCAGGTCAGGCGCTTCTGCCGCTGTTTCTGGTTCAAAAGTGGCTTGACCTGGGGAATTCGGCACCTGTAGCCCATTTCCTGCACACGCCTGTACACGGTGGCTCTGGATGTTTCTACTCCAGACTCCAGGCTTCCGCAGGTCCCCTAAGGTCTGGAATCGGTCCTTTTCCACAATCTTCCTCAGGGTCCGGTCACCTCTTCTCGTTGTGCAGCGTTTTCTGCCACACTTTTTCCTTCCCACAGACTTCCCACTGAGGTGCCTTGATACAGCACTGTGGGAACAGCCTATTCGTTCAGAAATTTCTTTCTGTGTCTTACCCTCTTGCTTGAGGGTGTCAATGATGGCCTTCTGGACAGCAGTCAGGTCGGCAGTCTTACCCATGATTGCGGTTTTGAGTAATGAACCAGGCTGGGAGTTTTTAAAAGCCTCAGGAATCTTTTGCAGGTGTTTAGAGTTAATTAGTTGATTCAGATGATTAGGTTAATAGCTCGTTTAGAGAACCTTTTCATGATATGCTAATTTTTTGAGATAGGAATTTTGGGTTTTCATGAGCTGTATGCCAAAATCATCAATATTAAAACAATAAAAGGCTTGAACTACTTCAGTTGTGTGTAATGAATCTAAAATATATGAAAGTCTAATGTTTATCAGTACATTACAGAAAATAATGAACTTTATCACAATATGCTAATTTTTTTAGAAGGACCTGTAATTTCAAAGTTACACCAGGGAGTAGTCAACTTTGCCTACATCATCAAGCAATTGGTTACAGATTTTCTCTGCTCATACAGTAGATCCAACATGTGGAGTGCGGAGTTCCAACTTGTGGAAATGTCACATTGTAGGGGAACACCATTCTGGTGTTGAAGCTCAAGGAGGGTGTATTGTTCATGGTGAGACTAAATTAAGTGCATACACTGTTTTCTTAACATTTTCAAGACGTCTTGCAGTTGGGTGAAAGACTTCAGGAAGCAGGTGACAACCATGTTGAAGATATGCACCATGCAGGGTGCATTGCTCAGCCCTCCCGAGACAGAATGTTCTTCCTGTTATCGGTGACCATTGTTCCTATCTGCAGTTGGTGAGGAGACAGCCAGTATTCAATTTCATTGTTGGTGACATGGAGCAATTCCTCCCCAGTTTTACTTTGTTCGCCCAGGTTGACCAGGTGCAGATAGGAGGTATGCTGGTGGTCCACTCTGAACTGTGCCTACAGTGGAAGCTGAAGACAAGGTGGAGGATGAGGAGGCAGGGGAGGGCATTGACTCAGAAAACCCATGATTACAACATGGAGGTGGCATTGCCATCACCTGGTCAAGTTGTAGGTGTGCTTGGGCCGGAACCACATTTACCTAGTGGGATGTTAAGGAGATATACTGTCCTTTCGATCATAGTTACAGCTCCACACATTAGTGATGGCATGCACTGTACCATACACTGATAGGCTTAAGGGCTGGCTTACTTTCTTCTTAACATACGTGTGCATGGCTGGTACAGCTTTTTTTTAGAGAAGTAATGACGGCTTGGGACACTACACCTTAGATGGGCATGAGCCATAAGTTCTCAAAAATCTTCAGAGTCCGCAATATATAAAGGGAGGGACTGTGGTACCAGCAAATTGTCTAGGCGCACATTCAGCTTTTTTACCGTTGGATAAGTGCACCAATATTGTTTTATCTTTTCAATCGTCTTGGTGATCGATTGCTGGCAAAGCATTTAATAATGAGGAGGAGGAGCATCAGGAGCAGTCGACGAAATGGAGGAATGGCAGATTCCTTCTGCTGAGGTTGAGGAGCCCTGACTGCTGGACAAGGTGTGCGGGACACTGGGAGATGCAGCGGTTGAAGTGTCAGGCTGTACCACTACAATAGTGCCACAGTTTTCCATGGCCAATTTATGGTGACTCTCTATGTGTTGACACCCTGACCGCAGTTCACCTCTCCTTCAGCCTGTGCTGGCCTGTAGTTGCTGACTGCCCTCACTAAGCTCATCCTCACTGAAAAACGAGACTGGCAGGATGCATTACTTCCCAAGCAGAAGGAGCAGCAAAAGAAAGAGGCAGTTTCAGGACAGATGAGGGCACAGAGGTTGTAACTTGACCATGTCAACTAAGTGTTGTGTCAGAGGAACACATCGATTCCTGGCTATGTGTATCTGTTGTCACCTGAGATGATGTTGAAGACACAGTACAGCTGGATTGTTGGTTAAAACACAACCAGAGGATGACAGTGGCAGCTGTGGCCTGTTGCTGTGGCTGCTACTACCCCTTCTTCTGCTGCTATTTGGCTACAGCAACATTTTTGCCACTGCACTTTCCTTTTAAAGGCCCAGGCAACTGTCTTGTTGGACATAGTCAACAGTAACCGAATCAGTATTGTAGCAGATTAAGTATGAATGGCTCAGCAGATGTATTAGAAAAACACACCTTTATATTAGACCGCCTTTTCACAATGAGTCTGATGCACAGTAAGTCTATGTATATCAGAATTGACTAACTGAGATAAGAATTGACTGCTGAGCTTTGCAATGACTGCATTCTGGTGGTGGTAACAGCATGCGTTGATTGGCGTGCTGTCTGGCTGACCCCGGGTGCTGATACATGCTGTCTGACTGTGCCACTAGCTCCTTGTGAAGACCTCCCCCTGCTTCCAACTCGTCTCCTCCTTCTCGGTGTCTCCCCTTCTGAACTTTCCCCCTCTTCTTCTTCTCTTCGAGCAGGCACTCACGTGGCATCCACGGACACATCGTCATCATCAACCGCTTCACTTGTATCTGACACCTTAGCAAAGGAAGCAGCAGCGGGTACATCATCATCATCATCACACTGTATGTCCATGTGTGTAATGCTGCCTGACTGAGACATATCCCTGTTATCTACATCCCCTGGCAATAATGGTTGCGCATCACTAATTTCATCCAACTGATGTGTAAATAACTCCTCTGAGGGATCAAGTGAAGCGGCTGTGGTGGCTGTGGTGGTAGTGGTGGTGGTGGCGGCGGGCAGGAGAGTGGTGACCAAAGCTGAGCTGGAGGAGGTTGGTGCGTCAAGGTTCTTAGTAGTGTTGAGCGCGAATATTCGAATATCGAATTTTTTTCGCGAATATCGGCACTTCGCTAATTCGCGAATATTTCGAATATAGTGATATAAATTCGATATTTCGAATATTCTTTTTTTTTTTTTTTTTTTTATTGTTATATTTTTTTCTTTCCCACTTCCCTAAAGTTGTTCTTACCTGTCCTTTGGATTCCTGGCTTCCTGGCTGCTCCAGTCAGTGCCCGTTGCCGCTTCTGCCGACTTCCATGCTCATGGAGCGTCCCCATCACCATGGGAACATCTCCATATACTAGAATGTACTGTCGGATTTGAGAATTACGTTGAAATCGCAATTCGATTTTTTCAAGTTATAATAATCGAATTTCGATTTTAACTTAGCACTGCTATATGCCATATTAGGCTAACTAATATGGCATATAGCAGTGCTAAGTTAAAATCGAAATTCGATTATTATAACTTGAAAAAATCGAATTGCGATTTCAACGTAATTCTCAAATCCGACAGTACATTCTAGTATATGGAGTCGTTCCCATGGTGATGGGGACGCTCCATAAGCATGGAATATGGCTTCAATGGCTTGGTAGAATTAGCGAATTGACGAATATATTCGTTATATTCCACAAAACGAATATAACGAATGTATTCGTCATATTCCACAAAACGAATATAACGAATGTATTCGTCATATTCCACAAAACGAAGATAACGAAGTATTCTGCATCTTCATTTTAGCTACCTATTCATCAATTTCGCTAATTCTAGCAATGATATAGGAAAGTTGACTATAGAGACAGCTAAGTATAATTCGCTATGCGATTATATGACTGCTTTTTTTTATAAATAGTATAATTATAATAATTATCAGGTATTATAATTATTCTATTTATTTAAAAAAAAGCAGTAATATAATCGCATAGTGAATTAAACTTAGCTGTCTCTATAGTCAACTTTCCTATATCATTGCTAGAATTAGCGAAATTGATCAATAGGTAGCTAAAACGAAGATGCAGAATACTTCGTTATCTTCATTTTGTGGAATATGACGAATACTTCGTTATCTTCGTTTTGTGGAATATGACGAATACATTCGTTATATTCGTTTTGTGGAATATAACGAATATATTCGTCAATTCGCTAATTCTACCAAGCCATTGAAGCCATATTCCATGCTTATGGAGCGTCCCCATCACCATGGGAACGACTCCATATACTAGAATGTACTGTCGGATTTGAGAATTACGTTGAAATCGCAATTCAATTTTTTCAAGTTATAATAATCGAATTTCGATTTTAACTTAGCACTGCTATATGCCATATTAGTTAGCCTAATATGGCATATAGCAGTGCTAAGTTAAAATCGAAATTCGATTATTATAACTTGAAAAAATCGAATTGCGATTTCAATAGGAGAGTAGCCTTTAAGTTAAAATCGAAATTCGATTATTTAAATCGCATATTAATCGCGATAACAAGAATAATGACGAATATTCGATTTCGACGAATATAAAACGAATATTCTATCGAATATTCGCGAATTTCGTCGAAATCGAATATGGCACCTGCCGCTCATCACTAGTTCTTAGCGGAAGCTGTTGAAGATTGGGTGTCCTGTGTAAGCCAGTCAACTATTTTCGCAGAATTTTTTTGGCTCACGGTACGTGGCCTCTGAACACTGGGCATTATTCCAGGGCCAGTGGAAATCACAGCACCACGAACACGACGGCCCCTGCGGCGTGGCCTGCCTCTGCCTGTTATTTTTTATTAGATAAGTGTTACTATGCATGCAAGGTACTGTGCCACTCTATATAAGTGGTGGGCAGTGGGCACAGTACAGTCTGTGTGGGCCTGGCTGACACACACGGGCTTGCAAATGTGATTAGATCACAGTTAAATGTAAAATAGATTTTTTTTTTTCTGAAAGGTATTTGGGTGAATGACACCCTGTAACAGTATGAGTGCAGGCCTAGCCACTAGCCAGTGGACACAATACAGTATGTGTGGGCGCCAGACACACACAGGCTTGCTAATGTCATTAGATCACAGTTAAATTTTAAATATAATTTTTTTTTCTGAAAGGTATTTGGGCGATCGACACCTTGTAACGGTATGAGTGCAGGCCGAACCAGCCACTAGCCAGTGGACACAATACAGTATGTGTGGGTGCCTGACACACACGGGCTTGCTAATGTGATTAGACCACAGTTAAATTTTAAATAGATTTTTTTTTCCTGCAAGGTATTTGACTGAATGACACCCTGTAACGGTAGCCAGCCACTAGCCAGTGGCCACAATACAGTATGTGTGGGCGCCTGACACACACGGGCTTGCAAATGTGATTAGATCACAGAAAAATATTAAATATATATATATTTTTTATCTGCAAGGTATTTTCTATCACACCCTGTATGAATGATGTGCACCGTGCACACAGTGCTGTCTATGACTGAGCCTGCAGCCTCTCACACATGGGCAGCCAGGCAACTGCAATATATATATATATATATATTTATGGTCAGGGCTAGGAAGACGTCGGCGTACGCAGAGACTCCCGCCCTGAGCTAGGTGGCTGAATTATGCCGGGAGCCACGGCGAGGGTACACCAAGAAAGGGGGCATACCCAGTGGAACCTGAAGAAAGGGGCGGGAGGGAGGGGCGTGATGCTCGGGCGCCTGGCTGGAAGGTAACGAGGGGTATAAATAACCAGACGCCCCTCCCACAAATGCAGGCTGGTAACAGCCTTACCTATTTATGGTCAGGGCTAGGAAGACGTTGGCGTACGCAGAGACTCCCGCCCTGAGCTAGGTGGCTGAATTATGCCGGGAGTCACGGCGAGGGTACACCAAGAAAGGGGGCAAAAACAACAATTAGGTACAATTCTTTATTATGTGGATTACAAAGCCAAGGAACAAAAGGCACGGGATATCTCTACTTGAGGATCAGGGATGTATCTAGTGAAACAAGAGGACCGCCACCGCCCCATGCTCCGAATGACGTGAACCGGCACCTGATGCCGTGATGCAGCTGAAGCCGCCCCTATGCGGAAAGAATGCCCTGATATTACTTTGGGGTCGTAACCTAGGCCTTGGGCGAGAGCACGGATATAAGATATGAACCGCGTGGCATTAAGAGGTTTGCCTGCGTGTGGCCTTAATGGCCTGAACAGAGAAAAAGGACCCGCGGTGAGGAGCATCCAGCATGAAGTGGTGTTGTAGTCCGGCTAAATAAAGTTTGATGGTATTGTGTGACAGAGATAGTTGGTAGTGACAATGAGCTAAGAAGGCCATAATGTGGGAAGTTTCGGAATGATGACCCCTTGGATGAATCCTGGAGAAATTATCAAACGCTCTCAAGCCGGCCTGATAATTCCTCGCCGTATTACGCGACAGAGACTTTCTGACCAGACCCTTGGCTTCGTCTATAAGGGAATCTAGTCCAGAGTGAGGGTGCTGAAATGGGGCACGGGCGCTCCTGACCGATCCGCGTCGGGCATTTCCTGAAAAAATAAAACGGAAAATTAAAGCGGGAAAGAGCGTCCGCGGCCCTATTCTGTTCGCCTGATATGTGAACACACCGAAAATGAAAATGTGGCGGAGGGACAGCCAGACTAGTTTGCGCAACAAGGCCATAATCTTGAATGACTGGGCCCTGCCTTTGTTGACAATGTCCACCAAGGTCTGACTATCCGTGACAAAAGACACAGAAGAATTAGACCAATGGTGGCCCCAAACCTGAGCTGCCGCCACGACGGGATACAGTTCCAGGAGGGGAGAGGATTTGAGAGCAGCTGAATCTGAGGCCAACTCTGGCGGCCATCCGGCGGCCAGCCAATGGGACCTAAAAATGGCAGCGAACCCGAAGGAACCCCGGCATCAGAGAAAACAAGGGGAGAAGAGGAGTCCCACTGTGGAACGAACAGCGAAATGCCATTCCAATTGGATAGAAAACTGTTCCACATGAACAGGTCCACGATGGCCTGACCGTCGAGATGGACGACAGAATCCTGCTCTGGAGCGGAGGGCAAAAGACATAACAATCTGGAAAGAAAGGCCCTGCCTTGAGGCATGATTCTGGTGGTGAAATTAAGCATCCCCAGCAAGGATTGCAACTCGACCTTGGTCAAAGAGTGGGACCGGACCGCTTGAGCGATAGCTGAGCGAATCCTAAGCAATTTCTCGCTGGGGAGGCTAGCCTCCATCTTGATTGTATCTAAAATGATGCCCAAGAAGGTGACCTTGGTGGCCGGACCCTCAGTCTTGGCGGCAGCGACAGGGACCTGAAGACGGGAAAAAATATCCAATAGAGTGTGTGGAATGGATGGGACCTGTCTAGGTCTTTCTACCATAAGGAAGTCATCCAGGTAGTGGACGACCATGGATAACCCGCCATGATGGATGAGGATCCAGTGTAGGGCTTTGGCCAGTTGTTCGAAAAGCCACGGGCTACTTTTAGACCCGAAGGTGAGCCGGTTGGCGAAGTAGAAATTATCCGCCCACTTGAAGCCATAATACTTCCAAAGCTGTGGATGGATTGGAAGCTGTTTGAAAGCATCAGCTATATCTACCTTAGCCAACCAAGCCCCGGCCCCTGCTTGCAGAATGTACTGAATGGCCTCATCGACCGAAGAATATTGCATTGAATATTCCTCGGAGGGAATGAGTGAATTGAGACTGGGAATGGGCGACATATGAGGCGCAGAGAGATCGTAAATGAGACGCTTTTTATTGAACGAATGCTTTGTAACAAGTCCAATGGGACTGATGCGCCATGATTGGAATGGAATTTCCAAAAAAGGACCAATGACAAACCCTTTGTCGACTTCCAATTGGATGAGAGAGGTGACTGCCTCAGGATCGCTGGCAGCGGATAACAGATTAAGGCCCGTCAAGCAGCCCTGGGGGAGTGTAATGAGGCCAGTATGAAAACCTTCTCTGAACCCATCCAACAAGAAGGAGACAAAAGGCCGATCGGGGTGGTCCCGCAGAAGAGCAGCCAATAACCCCAAATTAATGTCGGCCAGTCAGGAATCCTTGGCTGTCCTCCTGGGACAGGAGGGACGGGGATGGGCCCGAAAACAAAGAGAACAAATGTAGAGCGCACGGCAGGAATTAAAGGCGCAGCCCTTGGCATTAAAATTATTGCATACCTGGCTGCTACCGAGATACACAATCGGTCTGCCCAGCTTATCTAATGAAGAGGAAGACCTGGAGGACCCAGAAGGACCTGCCGAGGGAGCTGACTGTGGGGCTTGCACCGGATTAGGACACCACTCAGTGGAATGAAAAATGGACTGGCAGATAGCACAGAGAGGGGCCTTGAGACCCGCAAAATGCCGGCAAAACAATTCCATGTCCAAGTCAGCCCAGTTGGACACGAACTGGAACTGATTCAGAGCAGCCGCGGCTTTAGCCGAAAAAGAACGATGGTAAACGTAGAAAGCCGTGCCGCCGTATTTGTGCCCTAAGTCCGTAATCCGGTACAAGTAAGTGTCCAGCTCTTCCCTGCGATCTGGCTGAGCGGAATACACCACGTCCCTGTAGAGGCTGAAGGCCAGAACAAACTCGGAAATAGATAACTTCCTATTAAGCCGAGCATCCTTAGCCTTCAACACTACGGAAACCTCTCCGCAGTTGATGACCCGATTCTCCGAAATATCCTGGGAGGCAATAAGAATGGACGCCAGATTCACGTCCTTGCCCGCCAGGATATCCTTTTTAATATGCTCCGGGACAAAGTGGGAAGGGGCGATCTGAGGAGTGGCAGAAGGCCTACCTGCAACGTCCAGAGGAATGGCAGGGGTGACTGCCGAACCTGGATATTGCGGTGAGACTGCGGGCCTGGTTTCCAAAACTGCTATCCTAGCCTGAATGTCCGAAATCGAGCCAGCCAGACCACTGATGGACGACTGGATCTGAGCTACGGCCAGCTGTATGGAATCGAAGTTGGAATGGTCCGCCATCAGCAGGCGATACAACTCAGCCTTGCGGGCAGTCGTCGGATGCCGTATCCCCCTGCGATTAAGTTCGGCAACCAATCTCGGCACCGTCCAACTTCTCAAGGATGTGCCACTGTTGTGCCCTGAGACGGGAGTTCCTGGCATGGAGATGTTATCATCCATATCGGAGGAGACGTGAGACATACTTGACCTGAGAAAAAAAGATGAATAATGTACACCTAGAAAACGAAAAGTACAGACGGATGCGGAGAGAGCGGACGGAAGAATTTGTGAAAAAGAATGAAGGTGAGTAAAAATGCCCATCGGACGAAAAGACCTATCTGGCAGGACACGAATGGATTTGGAAGCACGGCTCCAAAACCCCAATTGCTTAAGTTGGAGCTAATGAAAGGAAAATGACCCTGAGTATGAACCGATGTTTGACCCTGCCCCAATAACCATCTTTAACTGACTTACCAGAGAGCGCCTCAGAATTGCCTGGCCGAAACGTAGGAAAACGCAAAACTAATAGCCAATCTAAAGGGAGGAACAACACAACGTCAGAATTAAAAGAAAATATACGAGCCCCCTGGGTGAACCAGGCACATTGAGACCCTGGGCGATCCAGGAGACACAGACACCCTGGGCGATCCAGGCACGTTGAGACCCTGGGCGATCTAGGCACGTTGAGACCCTGGGCGATCATGGAGGCACAGATACCCTGGACGATCCAGGCCCATTGAGACCCTGGGCGATCCTGGAGGCACAGATACCCTGGACGATCCAGGCCCATTGAGACCCTGGGCGATCCAGGCACACTGAGACCCCGGGCGATCCAGGAGACACAGACACCCTGGGCGATCCAGGAGACACAGACAACCTGGGCGATCCAGGAGACACAGACACCCTGGGCGATCCAGGAGACACAGACACCCTGGGCGATCCAGGAGACACAGACACCCTGGGCGATCCAGGAGACACAGACACCCTGGGCGATCCAGGAGACACAGACACCCTGGGCGATCCAGGAGACACAGACACCCTGGGCGATCCAGGAGACACAGACACCCTGGGCGATCCAGGAGACACAGACACCCTGGGCGATCCAGGAGACACAGACACCCTGGGTGATCCAGGAGACACAGACACCCTGGGCGATCCAGGAGACACAGACACCCTGGTCGATCCAGGAGACACAGACACCCTGGTCGATCCAGGAGACACAGACACCCTGGGCGATCCAGGAGACACAGACACCCTGGGCGATCCAGGAGACACAGACACCCTGGGCGATCCAGGAGACACAGACACCTTGGGCGATCCGGGCACGTTGAGACCCTGGACGATCCAGGCACATTGAGACCCTGGGCGATCCAGGAGACACAGACACCCTGGGCGATCCAGGCACATTGAGACCCTGGGCGATCCAGGAGACACAGACACCCTGGGCGATCCAGGCACATTGAGACCCTGGGCGATCCAGGAGACACAGACACCCTGGGCGATCCAGGAGACACAGACACCTTGGGCGATCCGGGCACGTTGAGACCCTGGACGATCCAGGCACATTGAGACCCTGGGCGATCCAGGAGACACAGACACCCTGGGCGATCCAGGCACATTGAGACCCTGGGCGATCCAGGAGACACAGACACCCTGGGCGATCCAGGCACATTGAGACCCTGGGCGATCCAGGAGACACAGACACCCTGGGCGATCCAGGAGACACAGACACCTTGGGCGATCCGGGCACGTTGAGACCCTGGACGATCCAGGCACATTGAGACCCTGGGCGATCCAGGAGACACAGACACCCTGGGCGATCCAGGCACATTGAGACCCTGGGCGATCCAGGAGACACAGACACCCTGGGCGATCCAGGAGACACAGACACCCTGGGCGAACCCAGGATAGCGTAAACCACATGGAAGGACCGGAAAAACCGCAAAACTAAAAATGGTGATAAAGCAGAGGAACGGGCCAGACGACATGCGAATGTTGCTCTGTGTTACCAATACCTAAATGGAGCCAGACCAACCGCTGAAATAGCTCGCAGGACAACTGCTGAACGCTGGAAATGTGACTCATGCTACCATTTTCCTAGAAAAACTACCTATGCTGCTAACTCTCCATAAGGACCTATGTTGCCATGGTGATTAACCCTACTCCAGAGTCATATATATATTGGATCCGAACTTGATTGAATGCATAATATCACCTAATTGTCCTATGCTACATGTGCTGTACCGATGCTGCTATATTCATTGTTAGCGTAGTATCGTATTGCATGTATTTGTCTACTTGAATATTATCAATTGAACTCTTTTTCCAGAGTGTGAATGAGTAACCTAAAAGAGCGCCTGGTCTAAGCCTTTATATAATATAAAACTTGCTGGTGTGTCACCGTTTAACGTCCGTGCCAGCCTGCCTAAGCAGCCCACACATCCCAGAGTGGAGAGGCAAAACATAGTACTGTGACGCCGCTCCCCGCCCCCGTCGCCTGAACCAGCGAGGGGGATCCGTGCTGGGGGAGAGCGGCGTCTAAAACCAGCCCCCGGGTGCTGGAATCCGGCTGGGAGAGGAGCTGAGCTAGACCGAAGCTAGCCGAGCCCTGATTACCTGGGAGCCAGACGATCGGCGATCCAGAATTCGGTGGCGCATGCGCAGAAGCCCGGAAGCCACTTCGGACGGACGAAATGAGGAAGCGCGATACGCAGCAGATGCGTGATGCTCGGGCGCCTGGCTGGAAGGTAACGAGGGGTATAAATAACCAGACGCCCCTCCCACAAATGCAGGCTGGTAACAGCCTTACCTATACATATATATGAAAAAAAAGCAGACTGATGTACCAGCCCTGAAAAGGGCTTTTTGGGGTGCTGTTTGGATGCTGTCCTTACAGCAGATGAGTCTGTGGACACAGAACAATGCCCTAGCTAACGCTTTCTCTATTGAATCAGCAGCAGCTACACTCTCCCTCCTCTCTGTGAATGCAGATTCCGAATGAATCTAAAATGGATGCTGTCCTGGAGGTCGGAGGGTCTGGGAGGGAGGGTCTGCTGCTGATTGGCTGGAATGTGTCTGCTGACTGTGAGGTAGAGGGTCAAAGTTTACTCAATGATGATGTATAGGGGGCGGACCGAACATCGCATATGTTCGCCCGCAGCAGCGAACGCAAACAAGGTATGTTCGCCGGGAACTATTCGCCGGTGAATAGTTCGGGACATCACTAGTTAGCAGACAACAACATTAACGTTTTGGAGTGGCCCAGCCAAAGTCCAGACTTGAATCCAATTGAGAATCTGTGGAGGGAGCTAAAGATCAGGGTGATGGCAAGAAGACCCTCCAACCTGAAGGATTTGGAGCTCATTGCTAGAGATGAATGGGCAAAAATACCTGTGGAGACATGCAAAAAACTTGTCTGCAATTATAGGAAGCGTTTGATTGCTGTAATAGCCAATATAGGCTTTTCTATTGATTATTGAGAAAGGTATGAATAATTTTGGACTGGACACTTTTTGTTCAAATGTAAATAAAAGCTGAGAAATGTTTTTTTTTTTTTTCCTACAACAATGCCTCTTGTACATCGTCTTATTATCTTATGGGAGACACCTATGTAATTTACCGTCAAAGAATTACTTGCTGGTTGAATAAGGCCCCTTTCACACGGGCGTTGCGGGGAAATGTGCGGGTGCATTGCGGGAACACCCGCAATTTTTCCGCGCGAGTGCAAAATATTGTAATGCGTTTTGCTCTCGTGTGAGAAAAATCGCGCGTGTTTGGTACCCAAACCCGAACTTCTTCACAGAAGTTCGGGCTTGGGATCGGTGTTGTGTAGATTGTATTATTTTCCCTTATAACATGGTTATAAGGGAAAATAATAGCATTCTGAATACAGAATGCATAGTAAAATAGCGCTGGAGGGGTTAAAAATAAATACTTTAACTCACCTTAGTCCACTTGCTCGCGTAGCCGGCATCTCCTTCTGTCTTCATCTTAGCTTTGTGTAGCAACAAGGATCCATCACCATGGTAAAAGATCATGTGATGGATCATGTGATGGATCATGTGATGGCTGTGACGTCACCAAAGGTCCTTGTTGCTACACAAAGCTAAGATGAAGACAGAAGGAGATGCCGGACAGCGCGAACAAGTGGGCTAAGGCGAGTTAAATTTTATTTTATTTTTTTAACCCCTCCAGCGCTATTTTACTATGCATTCTGTATTCAGAATGCTATTATTTTCCCTTATAACCATGTTATAAGGGAAAATAATAATGATCGGGTCTCCATCCCGATCGTCTCCTAGCAACCGTGTGTGAAAATCGCACCTCATCCGCACTTGTTTGCGGGTGCTTGCGATTTTCACGCAACCCCATTCACTTCTATGGGGCATGCGTTGCGTGGATTATCGCACCGCAACGCATAAAGAGGAGCATGCTGCGATTTTCACGCAATGCATAAGTGATGCGTGAAAATCACCGCTCATGTGAACAGCCCCATAGAAATTAATGGGTCGGTATTCAGTGCAGGTGGAATGCGTTCAACTCACGCATCGCATCCGCGCGGAATACTCGCCCGTGTGAAAGGGGCCTAAAAGTAACTTTAAGTCAAAATTTGCCAGGGGTATGAATAATTATGGGCAGCACTGTATATATATATATATATATATACAGACGTGGACAAAATTGTTGGTACCCTTTGGTCAATGAAAGAAAAAGTCACAATGGTCACAGAAATAACTTTAATCTGACAAAAGTAATAATAAATTAAAATTCTATAAATGTTAACCAATGAAAGTCAGACATTGTTTTTCAACCATGCTTCAACAGAATTATGTAAAAAAATAAACTCATGAAACAGGCATGGACAAAAATGATGGTACCCCTAACTTAATATTTTGTTGCGCAACCTTTTGAGGCAATCACTGCAATCAAACGCTTCCTGTAACTGTCAATGAGACATCTGCACCTCTCAGCAGGTATTTTGGCCCACTCCTCATGAGCAAACTGCTCCAGTTGTGTCCGGTTTGAAGGGTGCCTTTTCCAGACTGCATGTTTCAGCTCCTTCCAAAGATGCTCAATAGGATTGAGGTCAGGGCTCATAGAAGGCCACTTTAGAATAGTCCAATTTTTTCCTCTTAGCCATTCTTGGGTGTTTTTAGCGGTGTGTTTTGGGTCATTGTCCTGTTGCAAGACCCATGACCTGCGACTGAGACCAAGCTTTCTGACACTGGCTAGTACATTTCTCTCTAGAATTCCTTGATAGTCTTGAGATTTCATTGTACCCTGCACAGATTCAAGACACCCTGTGCCAGACGCAGCAAAGCAGCCCCAGAACATAACAGAGCCTCCTCCATGTTTCACAGTAGGGACAGTGTTCTTTTCTTGATATGCTTCATTTTTTCGTCTGTGAACATACAGCTGATGTGCCTTGGCAAAAACTTCGATTTTTGTCTCATCTGTCCACAGGACATTCTCCCAGAAGCTTTGTGGCTTGTCAACATGTAGTTTGGCATATTCCAGTCTTGCTTTTTTATGATTCGTTTTCAACAATGGTGTCCTCCTTGGTCGTCTCCCATGTAGTCCACTTTGGCTCAAACAACGACGGATGGTGCGATCTGACACTGATGTTCCTTGAGCATGAAGTTCACCTTGAATCTCTTTAGAAGTCTTTCTAGGCTCTTTTGTTACCATTCGGATTATCCGTCTCTTAGATTTGTCATCAATTTTCCTCCTGCGGCCACGTCCAGGGAGGTTGGCTACAGTCCCATGGATCTTAAACTTATGAATAATATGTGCAACTGTACTCACAGGAACATCTAGTTGCTTGGAGATGGTCTTATAGCCTTTACCTTTAACATGCTTGTCTATAATTTTCTTTCTGATCTCTTGAGACAGCTCTTTCCTTTGCTTCCTCTGGTCCATGTCGAGTGTGGTACACACCATATCACCAAACAACACAGTGATTACCTGGAGCCATATATATAGGCCCAATGGCTGATTACAAGGTTGTAGACACCTGTGATGCTAATTAGTGGACACACCTTGAATTAACATGTCCCTTTGGTCACATTATGTTCTGTGTTTTCTAGGGGTACCATAATTTTTGTCCATGCCTGTTTCATGAGTTTATTTTTTTACATAATTCTGTTGAAGCATGGTTGAAAAACAATGTCTGACTTTCATTGGTTAACATTTATAGAATTTTAATTTATTATTACTTTTGTCAGATTAAAGTTATTTCTGTGACCATTGTGACTTTTTCTTTCATTGACCAAAGGGTACCAACAATTTTGTCCACGTCTGTATATATATATATACATCCCATATGAGGTGTGCACAACCAACTTACATTCTTTATTCATTTTTTAATTTATAGACAGGGTGGGTCTATACCGGTTGGAGCACCCACTCCATATATAACAAGCAGGTGAGCCGTCACAACCCAATATATTTTATTTCTCCAAAAAAGCCACTCCTTATAATTCTCGCTGCAGGGGGTATGCTACAGTGGACACCTGAAGCAGCTGTTAGGTGCAGGGACGGTAAATGTGTTTCACAGCCCACTGGGTCAATGTTATGTGCGGCAGCATTGAGGCAGCATCGCAGCAAGAAGGCCAGGTCCTATTGACACCTCCATGTTTATGTTGATCTGGTACCCACACATGGTGCTTATTCGCCTTCTCCATGTCCTGCTCCATGGACAAACTCCCATCCCCAACAGCAGCAGGGCAGACTGTCACTCCCACTCCCCTTGCCTCTTATCATATGTTTCAAGTGAAGCGTTTCCATGCCTTGTTAGAGCTAATTGGCCTTGGCGACAGTAGCCACAGTATCACAGTATCAAGCAGCAAACATTCCACTGGCTATTTCCCTACCAACTCCAACTGGGAAAGATGGCCATAAGCAATAGCGTGAACATTGTGGCTGCTCTGCATTTGTGGAAAATAACACACGCTTCCTGCACATGATCGATTTACACTTTTTGAAAAAGTGGCTTGTAGAGGGTGCTGGCAAAATCCAGGAGACTGTCCTGTTGTGCAATAGGTGCCTCCCCCCAGGGCCCTCCATATCAGGTCCCAGATGTAGGAATGCCAAGTGGTGTAGTGCGGCTTAAAAGTCTCTTTATGTGTCACGGTGCTCCTTCCTGAATACCGCTGGACCCCAGGCTTTGGCTCCGAAGCAATAAAAATGGGGAATAATTGAGGGATTGGAAAAAATTACTTGAGTCCAGACCTTGAGATGAAGTTCAACAGCAGCTTTACTTTGAATAAACGTTTCTTCCAACAGCTTATAGACTTTGTCTTGGTTCCAGCAGGCTTTAGCATTAAACTGGCAGGAAAACTCAACTCTGCTCTATCCTTCTTTCACTCTTCTGTACTGAAAAGCTGATTTATTAACTTGGCTTCTTCTTTATGCTGGACTTCACACTTTAGTTGGACTTATCCTCAGCCGAGGAACTAATCTCCTGGCTCCTGAGGCTTTAGGCTTCTGCCTCCATTGCCAGCAGAGCTGGCATGGGCACGTCCAGCACAGAAGTACCCCTGCACACTCTTCCCCGGTCTAGGGAAGACTAGACCTAACTGATCCAATTCCCCACCCTTCTTGCAGGAAGTAGGGCTGGCCCACTTCTCTCCAAAGGGGGTTAAAATAGTAAGTTCTATTCTATCTAAATACAGCTCTGCCATGTTTGCTGCCACCTGCTGGTGAACCAGGCACATGACATATGAACAATTGCATAACAAGATTAGGAATGCACATTGTGGAGGACCTGGACAAAAATGCATAAAATGACACTGTTAGCCCATTAAAGACAGTAGTAGGGTGCAGGAGTGGTAACACCCCTCCGGGGTGTTAAAATTGTATTTCAGACATTCTTGTGTAGCAATGAATGTCCTATTGTACTTGCAGCAAATGAACAGTCAGCGATTGCGCTCCTTGATTTGTAATGTTCCAACTTGCTGGAATTCCACCTTGCACATGCTAGAGCACCTGTACAAGCAGTGTGCATGATCGATTTTGACATGCATCAGACAACTTCACCAGAGAGCATGTATTTTTTCGAGGTCAGAAAGTGGCAGCTCATGAGAGATGGATGTTGCATACTACTTTTTTTGTAAGTAGCGGGTGCAATGACAGGGAGCTGCGATAGTGCCGTCCCCTGTCATTGTACCCCTCAGAAGCCGCAATCATACATGATCGCGACATCTGATTGTGAAAACAATCTGATTGAGGGGTGTGAAATTCCTATAATATACCTTCTAACATAGAAAGCATATTATAGTGCATTTGTATTGTGCAGCAGTTGTATGTGGTTCTGCTGAGATAGCGCAGCTATATATAGAGGGACAAACGATATTCGAATAACTAATTGCAATTTGTGTGAAATACCTGTTGCCCCCCCCCCCCCCAAAGAACTGATTAAGGGGTGCGATATACCAGCCTCCACAAAATACTGATTGAGAGGTGTGATACACCGGCTTTCACAAAATACTGATTGAGGGGTGTGATACACCAGCTTCCACCACATATAGATTGAGGCCAGCTTCCACTAAATATTGATTAAGGGGTTTGATATACCAGCATCCAGCAAATACATATTATTGGGTTCTATATACCTGTTTCCACAAATTATTGATTGAGGGTATTGATATACCGGCTTCCAGCAAATATTGATTGAGGCTTGCAATACACCGGCTTCCACCAAATATTTATTAAGGGGTTTGATATACCAGCTTCCAGCAAATACTCATTATTAGGTTCCATATACCTGTTTTCACAAAATACTGATACAGGGTATTGATATACTGACTTCCACCAAATATTGATTGAGGCTTGTGATACACCAGCTTCCACCAAATATTGATTAAGGGGTTTGCGTTACTGGCTTCCATCAAATACTTATTATTTGGTTCTATATTCCTGTTTCCACAAAATACTGATAGAGGGGATTGATAAACTGGCTTCCACAAAATATTGATTAAGGCCTGCGATATACCTGCTTTTAGAAATACTGCCCTTCTATAGGGACTTTGTCACAGGGTTATTTAGAAAATGACATGTAGAGGAAGAGGCAGGCCATTCTGCAGGGGTGGTAGGGGTTGGGCAGGTGCACCAGGCCAGAGCCTAAGTGGTAAGTTGGAGAAGGTGCGTGCGATTTTGTCAAAGGACACACCAGAGTTGGTATAGTTGCTCACTCAGCCTTCCGCTTCTGCAAACTCTGCATCCTCTGTATCTGCACCCTCCTCACTCTTAGCTGTGTGCACCCCCAAAGACACAACCACCACCACCATAGCCCCTCCACTAGAGTCAGAGGAATTATATTCCCATCCATTCCCAGACCTTACCAATGTGCAGCCATTCTTGGCAACGGATGAGGAAGAGGAGGTAGTAACGGCTTTTCTGCTGCTACCATCTCTTCCGCTGCGCTCCCCGAGCTCCCCAAAGCCTTTTCGACATGCAAGTTGAGACGTTGCCATGCTGTGCTGTGGCTGTTGTGCCTGGAAGCCAAGAGCCACACTGGTCCTGCACTCCTTTCAGCTTTGCGGTCACGGGCTGATCAACGGCTATCCCCGCTCAATTTGACAGTTTGTAAAGTGGTGTGCGACAAAGGTGTCAATCTGCTGAGCGCGCTGTAACATTGCGAAATGACACATGTGCCATGCATGAAATTAGCCATGCAACGATTCGTTGCCAAATACCCTGAGGTCCAGGACGTCTTGCGGCAGGCCAGGAAAATCTCTGGCCATTTTAGAAGATTAGAAGATCTTACACGGCCATGGCTCGCCAAGCTGACGTTCATTGGCGACACCACTTGCCCGTCAGATGTTTGGTTTGTGACTGCCTGACGCGATGGAACTCCACCTTGTATATGCTTGATAGGCTGCTCCAGCAGAAACGTGCAATTATTGACTAACTGTACGAACTTGTCACGAGGGTGTCAAGAGCCACGTCTGACTCCGTTATACCCGGGGTCAGGAAGTCGCAGCGGGTGGCTGCGCGCTCTATGTCTAAAGATCACGTTGTTTCTTAGTGATTGTTTTCTGTGTTTGCCTTGCAATCCTTTTTGTCTCACTCAGGGATCCGTAGCTTCTCCTCCTCAGCTGTTTCTTGTCTGCCACTCCCAACCTCCTTATATTCTCCTCTCTCACTTCTCTAGTTGCCAGTTATAGAGCTTCCTGCCTGGACTTCTATACTGACCCACTGGAGCTGTGAATCCTGGTTGTTGTTCCAGAGTGCTACCCTCCGGATCCCTGTTGGGCTTTTTGTTGTCTCCTGTTGTCGCCCACCTGGGATTATATGTTTAGTCTGTATTGTCTGTCCTCCCCTTGGTGTTTTCCTTTAGAGCTAGTGGTGCGGACTAGTGTTCCCACCGCCCTGTTCACTATCTAGGGCTCATCTTAGGGAAAGCCAGGGTTTTAGGCACGTGATCGGCGTACGGGTGAGGAACCCATCTAGGGACGTCAGGGCAGCCAGGTGCCAGCCGCAAGGTGAGTCAGGGGTCACCACCTTCCCTCTCACTTGGGCAGGGCCTTCCTCTTTCCCTCCCTCTGTGTCACGTATGTGATAGTCACGCCGATCGTGATAAAACTCTGCAGCAGGACAGGTTCTGGGAGCTTGTTTTTTTTCACCATGCCAGTGGCTGCTCATGCACGATGCATGCAGACTTATGTGGCCTTTTGATGAGATCAACCAGCTGGTCAGTCACAGCCAGGGCGCCATCAGTGACATCGTACCTTATGCCTTCTTTCTAGAGTGTGAATTGCCTTGTGTCATTGATCAAAGCGTCGAGGAGCAGGAAGATGAGGAAGTCGCAATGCTGGATGAATTTCCAGAGGAGGCTACTTCATCTGAGACAAGTCAACAGGAGTCTGAAGAGGAGTCATAGGAGGATAGTGACAGGGCGGAGGAGGAGAAAGAAGAGCATGATTTAAAGTTTTCTGGGATCCCTGGTGTTGTCCGTGTGGTCTACCTCACATTTCTAAAAATGAATGAAGCATGGATCTCGGAGGAATTCAACACATGTGACGAGTCGCCCACGTTTAATTGAATTTCCTCATTAAAGCCCACAAATATATGCCACCACCCAGGACAAATAATGGTCACTGTCTTAGGTAAATACAGCTGCATATTGTCCATTGAATACCTAATGTTTTGGGCCTCTGAGGAATTCAACACCTGTGACGACCAGGTGTTTCAACTATTATCATTATGGGTCTTTTTCAACAGGGGGGATTTTGTTAGTGATGTTTTTAATCCAATTTTATATTTTTAGTTCTTTTAAACATATGCATTTGACCTGTATTTGTACTGGCCTTCAGTAAAATTGATATCCATTGACCGTGTAATCTACTTCCAGCCACATACATACTTGTTCTTTTATGTACGCTGAATGCATAACTTTTGGGGCCTGTAGCACACTGGCCTGATGTAAAATTGATATCCATTGACCGTCTATTATACCTCCTGCCACATAATCACTTGATCTTTTATGTACGGTGAATGCATAATTTTTGTGGCCTGTAATCTAACTGACCAACAGTAAAATTGTTATACAGTGACCGCCAAATGTATCTCCAGCCATATTATCAATAGTTTTTTTTCTGTACGGTGAACAAATAATTTTTGGGGCCTGTAGTCCACTGGCCTGCTGTAAAATTCATATCCAATGACCGTGTAATCTACCTTCAGCCACATACTTACTTGTTCTTTTATGTACGCTGAATGCATAATGTTTGGGGCCTGTCCAGTGGCCTACAGTAAAATTTTCATCTATTGACCGCATAATGTATCTCGAGCCACATAATCAGAATTTCTTTTATGTCAGATGAATGCCTAATTTTTAGGGCCCATACTCCCGTGGCCTAAAATAAATTTTTTCTAGGCTCCAACAGGGCACATTTAAGAGATTTTCACTTTAAGACGCATAAAAATGTCCCCTGAATAAGACACATATTTTATGTTGGAATTTTTGTCATTGATCCCCCTCTAGTATGTCACTGTCCATGTTGTGGGACTATTCGTGCACTTCTACTAAGTATTTGGTGGCTGCAAATATGAGATTAAGGTTTTTCAGGTTGACCTGACATTAAAGTGAATGGGGCCCGCCGCGACCATGCGGCTCGTGAACCATCCCGGCCGATGTTTGTCCATCAATAATCACAAGTTCTTTTCTGTTAGGTGAATGCCTAATTTTTGGAGCCTGTACTTCAGTGGCGTACAGTAAAATTTTTACCCAGTGACAGCCTAATGTACCTCCAGCCGCATCATCACAAGTTCTTTTTCTGTCAGGTGAATGCCTAATTTTTGGGTTCTGTACTCCCGTGGCCTAAAATAAAAAATTTCTAGGCTCCAGCAGTGTGCATTTTTGAGAGTTTCCCTTTAACCACCTCCGGACCGCCTAACGCAGATCTGTGGTTCGGAGGTGGCAGCCCTGCGCTCAGCGACGCATATATGCGTCATCTCGCGAGACGCGAGATTTCCTGTGAACGCGCGCACACAGGCGCGCGCGCTCACAGGAACGGAAGGTAAGAGAGTGGATCTCCAGCCTGCCAGCGGCGATCGCTCGCTGGCAGGCTGGAGATGTGATTTTTTTAACCCCTAACAGGTATATTAGATGCTGTTTTGATAACAGCGTCTAATATACCTGCTACTTGGTCCTCTGGTGGTCCCTTTTGTTTGGATCGACCACCAGAGGACTCAGGCAGCTCACTAAAGTAGCACCAAACACCACTACACTACACTACACCCCCCCCTGTCACTTATTAACCCTTTATGAACCACTGATCACCCCTGATCACCCCATACAGACTCCCTGATCACCCCCCTGTCATTGATCACCCCCCTGTCATTGATCACCCCCCTGTAAGGCTCCATTCAGAGGTCCGTATGATTTTTACGGATCCACAGATACATGGATCGGATCCGCAAAACACATGCGGACGTCTGAATGGAGCCTTACAGGGGGGTGATCAATGACAGAGGAGTGATCACCCATATAGACTTCCTGATCACTTCCCTGTCATTGATCACCCCCCTGTCATTGATCACCTCCCTGTAAGGCTCCATTCGGACGTCCGTATGCGTTTTGCGGATCCGATCCATGTATCCGTGGATCCGTAAAAAATCATACGGACGTCTGAATGGAGCCTTACAGGGGGGTGATCAATGACAGAGGGCTGATCACCCATATACACTCCCTGATCACCCCCTGTCATTGATCACCCCCCTGTAAGGCTCTATTCAGACGTCCGCATGTGTTTTGCGGATCCGATCCATGTATCCATGGATCCGTAAAAATCATACGGACGTCTGAATGGAGCCTTACAGGGGGGTGATCAATGACAGGGGGGTGATCACCCATATACACTCCCTGATCACCCCCTGTCATTGATCACCCCCCTGTAAGGCTCCATTCAGACGTCCGTATGTGTTTTGCGGATCCGATCCATGTATCCGTGGATCCGTAAAAATCATACGGACGTCTGAATGGAGCCTTACCAGGGGGGTGATCAATGACAGGGGGGTGATCAGGGAGTCTATATGGGTGATCACCCCCCTGTCATTGATCACCCCCCTGGAAGGCTCCATTCAGACATTTTTTGTCCCAAGTTAGCGGAAAGTGAGACTTTGTGAGAAAAAAACAAAAAAAATCAATTTCCTCTAACTTATGCAAAAAAATAAAAATTTATATGAACTCGCCATGCCCCTCATTGAATACCTTGGGGTGTCTTCTTTCCGAAATGGGGTCACATGTGGGGTATTTATACTGCCCTGGCTTTTTAGGGGCCCTAAAGCGTGAGAAGAAGTCTGGGATCCAAATGTCTAAAAATGCCCTCCTAAAAGGAATTTGGGCACCTTTGCGCATCTAGGCTGCAAAAAAGTGTCACACATCTGGTATCGCCGTACTCAGGAGAAGTTGGGCAATGTGTTTTGGGGTGTCATTTTACATATACCCATGCTGGGTGAGAAAAATATCTTGGTCAAATGCCAACTTTGTATAAAAAAATGGGAAAAGTTGTCTTTTGCCAAGATATTTCTCTCACCCAGCATGGGTATATGTAAAATGACACCCCAAAACACATTCCCCAACTTCTCCTGAGTACGGCGATACCACATGTGTGACACTTTATTGCAGCAAAATTTATATATGGATGTCGTTTTTTTTACAAACTTTTACAGCTGTAAGTGAAAAATGTCATTTTTTTGCAAAAAAAACTGTTAAATTTCGATTAATAACAAAAAAAGTAAAAATGTCAGCAGCAATGAGATACCACCAAATGAAAGCTCTATTAGTGAGAAGAAAAGGAGGTAAAATTCATTTGGGTGGTAAGTTGCATGACCGAGCAATAAACGGTGAAAGTAGTGTAGTGCAGAATTGTAATAAGTGCTCTGGTCATTAAGGGGGTTTCAGCTAGCGGGGTTAAAGTGGTTAAGACGCATAAAAATGGCTCCTGATTAAAATACATATTTTTTGTAGGTATGTCACTGTCCATGTTGTGGGACTAGTTGTGAACTTCTAGTAAGTATTGGGTGGCTACAAATATGACCTGAAGTTTTTTCAGGTTTGCCTTCCATTAAAGTCATTGGGGCCCGCCGCGAACGAGCGGTTCGCGAACATTTGATCACGAACGCGAACCGCCCCAGCCAATGTTCGTCCATCACTAACATATGGGTATTTGGTATGTGACTGCTATAGCCAATCTCTTTCCTCAGCAGTCTCAAGCTGTGTACCACTGAGTAAGTGATTGGCTGCAGCGATCACATGCTGTATACTTGTCATAAAGTGCTGAGACCTCCGACTAACCCTAGAACTAGAAGAGAAAAACTTTAAGATGTCACACTCTCTCTCCCTGCTGTATGAGATGGGCTCAATAGAATGTCTATGTACCTGTCTCTATTCCGTCTATTGCAAGGAGGAGAGAGTGCGATGTGTGCATACTTCTCTTTTCTTCATTCGAGCAATCAGTGGTAGTCTCAGTGCTCAGACCCCCACAAATCAAAATGACATATCAAAGGTTTTACTAAAACTCAGGGACCCTTTAACTGTTTCTAGGAGAATCTGTCACCAAATTTCTAAATACAAAATGCATACTATATAAAATTAACCTGGTGAGGCTGATGTATTTACTTTGAAAATCCACATCATGGCGGCATATCCTTTTAGAAAATGTTGCTAGATGTATAAAATGCTTATCTAAATATCATGTAGGAAAACATAAAAAAATGAAACTACATCAGCTACTTCAGTTTAAAATAAAATCTGGTATAGGGAAGCATTAAAACAGGAGCATTGGTGGATAAAAGAGTATTGATTTATTTTATTATTTTATACCATAGGGAGCCTTTAAAAAAAATAAATAAACATAGACAACCCCTTTAGTATGGAAGGATTCTGTACAGTATATTAAATGGAATCTGTCACCATTATTCCGGACTATTATCAGCAGTGATACATAAGTTGTATTGCACATAAGGTATCTAGATCTCCATTTTATATTTTCCTACTGCCCCGTGTGCCCCCGCTGTCAGTGCTCAAAGTTGTACTGAACTACACAGTCTGGACTGCCGTGCCATGCTAATGTAATGAAGAGGACTCCTGTGTGCATTCACAGCATTCCTTACAATATATTTCAGTGAAGCTTTAAACACTGATCATTGGGAAACAGAGGGCAGTAGGAAAATAAAAAGTATTGAACTGGACTTGTCTGCAGTGTTACTCATGTATTACTGCAGATAATAGTTCAAGATCATTATGACAGATTCCCTTTAAATGGAGTCTTTGGATTCTTGTCAATGTATTACAACAAAGATTTGTGGCAGTACAGCAGGGTAGTATCAAGATTTTAATTAGCGATCCCGAAATCAGTGTCAGCAGTACTACTTATGTAGTACTGCAATTAAATGTGTTGTCCACTCCTTTACAAGAGTTGGCCTATCGCCAAGACAGGAAATCACTGTCTGATCAGAATAGCTGATGATCGGCAACAATGAGCTGTTCTGTAGTTGCTCTATCACTGGAAGTTGGGACTAGGACTACATAGCTAAGGCTACTTTCACACCTGCGTCTGGTATCTGCACAGATGAATCGGCACCTATAATGCAAATGCTTGTATCCGTTCGGTACGGATCCGTCTGCAAAACTCTGTAAAAAAAAGTCTAAGTCTAATTGTATGTCAAATGGATCCGTCCTGACTTACATTGAAAGTCAATGGGGGATGGATCTGTTTACAATTGTACCATATTGTGTCAATGTAAACGGATCCGTCCCCATTAACTTACATTGTAGGTCAGGACGGATCCGTTTGGCTCCGCATGGCCAGGAGGACACCAAAACGCTGCAAGCAGCATTTTGGTGTCCACCTCGAGAACGGAATGGAGGCGGAACGGAGCCAAACTGATGCATTCTGAATGGATCCTTATCCATTCAGAATGCATTGGGGCTGAACTGATCCGTTTTGGGCCGCTTGTGAGAGCCTTGAAACGGATCTCACAGGCGGACCCAGAAACGGGAGTGTGAAAGTAGCCTAAGCTAAGTCCATTTGTTCAGTGGATGGAGTTGGTTAACTCAACATGCTCCTATTCACTTCAATGGGAATAACACTGCAGTAACCAGCTCCATCCAGCGCACACCAGACAGAGTTGGGCCAGAGCTACTGCAGAACAGCTGATTGGCAGGTGTACAGGGTGTTGCCGATGAGCTGTTCTGGTCAGGTAGTGATGGCCTATCCTGAGGATAGGCCATCACTTGTAAAGGCGTGGACAACCTTTTTAATAAGATAGTGACCATGTTTGCACAACATAGGAAAAGATGCCAGCCTGTTTGGTGGCTGGGACCGAGGTAGTGCGCATAGGCTGACATTTTTTCCTGGATTGCACGGTGGGCATAACCTCTGGATCTGAGCAGTGTATAATGTGATGGAAAAATTAATGAATTCAGCAAAGGAGGAAATATGGAAAATCACAATACATTAGTAAGTGCCTTGTATTAACTTTGTCTACATGATAAATGCCATTTGCTCAAATGAGGAAAGCCCCTTTATTTCCTCATCTCAGTCAAAAACATAGACATACTGTGGCTAATTTCCCACTTAACCTACCCATATTTTTTTTATAGCGTAGGAGGAACCAGAATACCTGGAAGACATCAAAACAACCTTGGGGAGAACATATAATTAAACTCAGATGTTGGTTTTAATCGAATTTGAACCTAAAAGCAAAGTGCTAAAAGGCAACAATGCTAGCCACAGAGACACTGTGCTGTCTATATACATAATAATGGTATCTTCCTTCAATGTGTTACCCATAATATCAACATAAATGCTAAAAATAAAACTTGATGACTAAATAAACTATTCTAATTCACATTAGTAAAATAAGAAGGAAGCTGTTCTGTTAAATGTCTATTTTCACAAGGTGTTCCCCCGACAATTCAATAACACTGGTTGGCAAGCTTGCTTTGTTTGATTCAATGTATTTACAGAACAAAAAGGTGGAATACAAAAGAAAGTGGTTTCATAGCTGCTAAATGGATTGGTAGTGAATTGAGGCAGAGCCAAAGCAAAGAATTATCTATTCATAAACAGTATTCCATAAATATTAGTGAAAGGAACATTTATGCAATGTAGGTAATTATTCAAGGACTACTTGCAAGACTAGGTAAGACCAACCCAAGTTAAACCACATTTTGTGTTTGGGATGCCATCCAAGCAAAAATATAGCTCCAGTCCAGAGCTTGAAATTGTGCAGTTATCCCCTCGCCCTGACAACTGAGAATGTTACTCCATCTGTTTCTTTTAGAACATTAACAATGTGGCCAAACTAAATTGCTCAATGGCATTTTTCTCAGCTTTTTTTCTGGGGAAAATTCTTTAATGATGGTGACAACAAACACCAAAAAATGAAGATATAACCTATGTAACGCATAGAAAAAAAATTACAAATCAATAATCACAGGCTGGATTTAATTTTTTAATGGTTAGTTGTAACATTCAATTAAAAATCACGGCTAGTCTGAGAGTGATCTTGGCCCTTGGAAATAAATCATGGGCCACATACTGTAGCAATCAATATCACCAGAATACAGTTAATTAAATTAATAACTTCCTAACTTCCTCCTTTGTTTGGCTGGTTCTGAATTTCTCAGTCAGACCTTTCACAGCGGTAAATGGGAGCCCCCATGTTGTGACTCAATTAGGGCATCTTTACTTAGGTCTGTCAAGAGAAAAATAGAGCTATCACACATTCAAATTCTACTAATCAACTATTTTACTCATTTATAACCTTTCTCTTACAGCAACAGTAAACTAACATCAGATATACAGTACAGACCAAAAGTTTGGACACACCTCATTCAAAGAGTTTTCTTTATTTTCATGACTATGAAAATTGTAGATTCACACTGAAGGCATCAAAACTATGAATTAACACATGTGGAATTAAATACATAACAAAAAAAGTGTGAAACAACTGAAAATATGTCATATTCTAGGTTCTTCAAAGTAGCCGCCTTTTGCTTTGATTACTGCTTTGCACACTCTTGGCATTCTCTTAATGAGCTTCACCTGAAATGGTCTTCCAACAGTCTTGAAGGAGTTCCCAGAGATGCTTAGCACTTGTTGGCCCTTTTGCCTTCACTCTGCGGTCCAGCTCACCCCAAACCATCTCGATTGGGTTCAGGTCCGGTGACTGTGGAGGCCAGGTCATCTGGCACAGCACCCCATCACTCTCCTTCATGGTAAAATAGCCCTTACACAGCCTGGAGGTGTGTTTGGGGTCATTGTCTTGTTGAAAAATAAATGATGGTCCAACTAATCGCAAACCGGATGGAATAGCATGCCGCTGCAAGATGCTGTGGTAGCCATGCTGGTTCAGTATGCCTTCAATTTTGAAAAAATCCCCAACAGTGTCACCAGCAAAGCACCCCCCACACCATCACACCTCCTCCTCCATGCTTCACGGTGGGAACCAGGCATGTAGAGTCCATCCGTTCACCTTTTCTGTGTGGCACAAAGACACAGTGGTTGGAACCAAAGATCTCAAATTTCCACTGGTCTAATGTCCATTCCTTGTGTTCTTTAGCCCAAACAAGTCTCTTCTGCTTGTTGCCTGTCCTTAGCAGTGGTTTCCTAGCAGATATTCTACCATGTAGGCCTGATTGACACAGTCTCCTCTTAACAGTAGTTCTAGAGATGTGTCTGCTGCTAGAACTCTGTGTGGCATTGACCTGGTCTCTAATCTGAGCTGCTGTTAACCTGCGATTTCTGAGGCTGGTTGTCATGGAACCATGAACCAGACGTACAACAAGAGATGACTGGAAATAAGAAGGCTTTATTGAAAATAAAGCTGTAAGGCAAAAGTCCAAACGGATGGCTAAACCGAAGCAGGGTCTTGCGAAACCAGAGATCAGGAACCAGAAGGGTAGTCAGATGAAGCCAGGATCAGGAACCAACAGGGTAGTCAGACGAAGCCAGGATCAGGAATCAGCAGGGTAGTCAGACGAAGCCAGGATCAGGAACCAGAAGCAGCAGCAGTCTTAGAAGCATGTGAGCACAGGTGGACCAAGCAGGGAACTGAAGCCACAGACCTCCTATATATATGAGCTAGGCATCCAGCTCCTCCCAGTGGGAAGGAGGAGCCGCAGGGTGGGAGGCTACAAGAAACCCAGAAACCAAGATGGCCGCCAGCACATGTCAAACGAAGGAGAACAGCAAGGAGGTAAGACCATGACAGTACCTCCCCCTCAAGGGCCCCTCCTCCGCGGAGTAAGGAACGGTTTCTGAGGGAAGCGTGCGTGGAAGGCTCGGAGCAAGGCAGGAGCATGGACATCTGCGGAGGGAACCCAGGAACGCTCCTCTGGACCATAACCACGCCAATGGACCAAAAACTGCACCCGGCCGCGGACCAGGCGTGAGTCCAGGATATTGCTCACCTCATACTCCTCACGATTGCCCACTTGGACCGGACGAGGCCGAGGAATCGAGGAAGTGAAACGATTACACACCAGTGGCTTCAACAGGGAGACATGAAACACGTTGGAGATCCGCATGCCAGGAGGAAGCGCAAGGGCATAGGCTACCGGGTTTACCCTGCGAAGCACTCGGAAGGGACCAACAAAGCGAGGCGCCAGCTTGGGAGTGGGCACTCGAAGGTTGAGGTTGCGGGTGGACAACCATACGCGGTCTCCGACCTGGTAGGAAGGAGCGGGCGCTCGTCTGCGATCAGCCTGGAGTCTCTGGCGCTGCGCAGAGACCTCAAGGGACCTCTGGATCTGTACCCAAGAAGCACGTAGGACGGAAAGGTGATCCTCCACAGCCGGAATATCCTGGGGAGAGAATACCTCCGGTAACACGGCAGGTTGGAACCCATAATTGGCCATGAAGGGAGATGTCCCAGAGGAAGAGTTCACCGCCGTGTTCCTGGCAAACTCAGCCCAAGGCAGGAGGTCAACCCAATTGTCTTGGTGATCGGAGACATAGCAACGAAGGAATTGCTCCAAGGCCTGATTGGATCGTTCTGCGGCCCCATTGGACTGAGGGTGGTAGGCCGATGAGAAAGAGAGATGAATCCCCAACTGGGAGCAAAAGGCGCGCCAGAACCTGGACACAAACTGACTCCCCCGATCCGACACAATCTCCTTGGGCAAACCGTGCAACCGGAAGACCTCCCTGGCAAAAATCGAGGCCAACTCTTGTGCAGAGGGTAACTTCTTGAGAGGTACACAGTGGCACATTTTGGAAAACCGATCCACTATCATGAGAATGACCGTATGGCCTCGGGATGCAGGGAGGTCCACAATGAAATCCATCCCCAGGTGTGACCATGGACGCTCCCCGGTGGCTATGGGTTGCAAAAGGCCCAACGGAAGGTGCCGAGGGGACTTACTCTGGGCACAAACGGAGCATGCCGCTACATATGCGGCGATGTCGGAACGTAGAGAAGGCCACCAGAACAGACGTGAAACAGCCCAGGACAGCTGATTCTTTCCAGGATGCCCCGCGGCCTTGGAGTTATGGTAGGTTCGCAACAACCGAGTGCACAACTCCTCAGGCACAAAACACCTGCCGTTGGGTCTCCCAGAGGGAGCACCAGATTGAGCCGCCAAAATCTGCTCACCCAGGGGAGAGGTCAGGCTGGTGCGAATGGCGGCCAGGATCTGATTCGGAGGTATGACCGAAGTCGGAATCGACTCCTCCCCGGACAGCTCGGAGTACTGCCGTGATAAGGCATCCGCTCTGATGTTCTTGGAACCGGGTAGGTAGGAGACCACGTAATTAAAACGTGACAAGAACAGAGCCCATCTGGCCTGACGTGGTGTCAATCTCTTGGCCTCAGAGAGGTAGGTCAGATTCTTGTGGTCCGTCAGGATGAGAACCGGAACCACCGAGCCCTCGAGCAAGTGCCTCCATTCTTTAAGGGCCTGCACGATGGCCAATAACTCCCTGTCACCAATCTGATAGTTGCACTCCGCGGAAGACAGTTTCCGGGAGTAAAACCCACAAGGAAGCAGAGGACCCTCTGGTGTTCTACGCTGAGACAGGAGGGCGCCTACTCCCGTCTCAGACGCGTCCACCTCGAGGACAAACGGCAACCCAGGGTTGGGATGCGACAGAATCGGAGCCGACACAAAGGCGGACTTTAGAGCCTCAAAAGCTCGGATGGCCTCGGGCGGCCAGACCTGGGGATTACTGCCCTTCCTGGTCAGATCCGTGAGAGGCTTGGCTAGCATGGAAAAGTCCCTGATGAACTTCCGATAATAATTGGCGAAGCCCAAAAAGCGCTGCAGGGCACGAAGACCACTGGGCTGGGGCCACTGTAAGACAGCCGAAACCTTCTCAGGATCCATGGAGAACCCCTCAGCGGAAATGATGTAACCTAAGAAGGTTACCTGGGATCGGTGAAATTCGCATTTCTCAAGCTTACCGAACAGCTTGTTCTCTCGTAACCGTTGCAACACTCGTCTGACATCCAGAATGTGGGCCTCCATGGATTCAGAATATACCAAGATGTCATCCAAATAGACCACCACACACTGCTGCAACAGGTCACGGAAAACATCGTTGATGAATTCCTGGAAGACTGCGGGCGCATTGCACAACCCAAAGGGCATAACCAAGGATTCATAATGACCGGTCCTGGTGTTAAACGCGGTCTTCCACTCATCGCCCGCCTTGATCCTTACCAGGTTATATGCCGCCCTCAGGTCGAGTTTGGTAAAGACCGTGGCCCCTTTGAGGCGATCGAACAGCTCGGAAATCAAGGGTATCGGGTAAGCGTTCTTGATCGTGATGCGATTGAGACCCCTGTAATCGATGCAAGGCCTCAACTCACCGCCCTTCTTTTTCACAAAGAAAAATCCAGCCCCTGCCGGGGACGAGGATTTGCGAATGTGTCCGCGTGAAAGCGCCTCCCTCACGTACTCCTCCATGGCCTCATTCTCCGCTACCGACAGTGGATAGACTTTGCCACGAGGAGGAACGGCACCAGATTGTAACTCTATGGCACAATCGTATGGGCGGTGCGGAGGTAGGGCAACCGCACGCACCTTATCGAATACATCCCGGTACTCCTCGTATTCAGGAGGCAACAGAGAGTCCGAGGAAGTACACAGCAACTTGACAGGCCCATGGATGCAACTAGCCCCACACTGCGGTGACCACGAGAGGATCTCGGCCGATTTCCAATCGAAAGTCGGATTATGCTTCTGGAGCCAGGGGTACCCCAAGACCACCGAGTAGTGTGGAGACGAAATAACCTGGAGACAGACCGACTCACTGTGAACGGCACCAATGGCCATCCCCACTGGAAGGGTCTCATGAGTCACGTGTGGCGGCAGAAGGGGTCTGCCGTCTATCGCCTCAAGAGCCAGTGGGGAACCTCGAGGCTGCAGAGGAATGGAATTGGCGGCAGCGAACACACTATCAATGAACAAACCACCAGCACCAGAGTCCACCAACGCCTGGGTCGTCACCGAGCCCCCGACCCAGGAGAGGACAACAGTAATCAGTGGTTTGTCAACACGGGAAACCGGGGACGAGGAGACTCCACCCAAGATCTGCCCCCGACAGGATCTCAGGTGCGAGCGTTTCCCGGACAGTTCGGGCATGCCAACCGAAAATGCCCACTGAGACCACAGTACATGCATCGGCCCTCGCGTCTCCGGAGTACCCTCTCCCCCTCGGACAGGCGAGCAAACCCCAGCTGCATGGGTTCCCCCCCAGACAAGTCATCCCCAGGAGGCGTGGGAGGAGAGGGAGGCACGGGTGGGACAGCAAACGTAGGCGCCAATCTGTTAGAAGGCCTCCGCAGGCTCTCCTGAAAGGAAGGTCTCTCCCTGAGTCTGGTGTCAATCAAAATCAGGAAAGAAATAAGAGACTCGAGCTCCACAGGTAGGTCCTTAGCTGCAACCTCATCCTTCAAGGCATCCGAGAGACCATGAGAGAAAGCAGCGACCAGAGCCTCATTATTCCAGCCCACCTCTGCTGCCAGGGTACGAAACTCAATGGCGTATTCAGCTACGGATCGTGAACCCTGTCTGATGGACATAAGGAGCTTCGCAGCAGAGGCAGCACGAGCCGGCACATCGAATACCTTCCGAAGAGAAGCAACAAAACCGGAAAACTCGGCAACCACCGGATTGTTGTTCTCCCATAAAGGGCTGGCCCAGGCCAAGGCCTTGTCCGAGAGCAGCGAGATCAAGAAGCCCACCTTTGATCTCTCAGTAGGAAAGGCATGTGGCAGCAACTCGAAGTAAATGCCCACCTGGTTAAGGAAACCTCGGCACTGAGTTGGCTCTCCCCCAAAGCGCTGTGGAAGGGGGGCAGAACCGGTCATACCCCGAAACACCGCAGGCGCAGCAACAGGTGTCGGGGTAGACTCTGGCGCAACAACCGGAGCGGCAGTAGGAGCGGGCCCAGGAGCGACAACCGACCCATCGGCAACGGAAGCTAAATGAGCCGTGCGTTCAAGCAGGGTTTGCAACGCCACAGCGAACCGACCCAACAGGTGATCCTGCTGATCAAGTCTGGCAACCAGTGTAGGTAGCGAGGATGGCCCTGTACTGTCAGAATTCATGGCTTGGTCCTAATGTCATGGAACCATGAACCAGACGTACAATAAGAGATGAGTGGAAATAAGAAGGCTTTATTGAAAATAAAGCTGTAAGGCAAAAGTCCAAACGGATGGCTAAACCGAAGCAGGGTCTTGCGAAACCAGAGATCAGGAACCAGAAGGGTAGTCAGATGAAGCCAGGATCAGGAACCAACAGGGTAGTCAGACGAAGCCAGGATCAGGAATCAGCAGGGTAGTCAGACGAAGCCAGGATCAGGAACCAGAAGCAGCAGCAGTCTTAGAAGCATGTGAGCACAGGTGGACCAAGCAGGGAACTGAAGCCACAGACCTCCTATATATATGAGCTAGGCATCCAGCTCCTCCCAGTGGGAAGGAGGAGCCGCAGGGTGGGAGGCTACAAGAAACCCAGAAACCAAGATGGCCGCCAGCACATGTCAAACGAAGGAGAACAGCAAGGAGGTAAGACCATGACACTGGTGACTCGAATGAACTTATCCTCCGCAGCAGAGATGACTCTTGGTCTTCCTTTCCTGGGGTGGTCTGCATGTGAGCCAGTTTCTTTGTAGCGCTCGATGGTTTTTGTGACTGCACTTGGGGACACTTTCAACGTTTTCCCAATTTTTCGGACTGACTGACCTTCATTTCTTAAAGTAATGATGACCACTCGTTTTTCTTTACTTAGCTGCTTTTTTCTTGCCATAATACAAATTCTAACAGTCTATTCAGTAGGACTATCAGCTGTGTATCCACCTGACTTTATCATAACGCAACTGATGGTCCCAACCCCATTTAGGCTACTTTCACACTTGCGTTCAGAGCGGATCCGTCTGGTGTCTGCACAGACGGATCCGCTCCTATAATGCAGACGATGGGATCTGTTCAGAACAGAGCCGTCTACATTATAGTTCAGAAAAAATTCTAAGTGTGAAAGTTGCTCAGACGGATCCGTCCAGACTTTACATTGAAAGTCAATGGCGGACGGATCAGTTTGAAATTGAGCCATAGTGTGTCAACTTCAAACGGATCCGTCCCCATTGACTTACATTGTAAGTCTGGACGGATCCGTTTGCCTCCGCACGGCCAGACGGACACCCGAACTCTGCAAGCAGCGTTCGGGTGTCCGCCTGCTGAGCAGAGCGGAGGACAAACGGTGCCAGACTGATGCATTCTGAGCGGATCCACATCCACTCAGAATGCATTAGGGCAGTACGGATGCTTTCGGGGCCGCTTGTGAGAGCCTTCAAACGGAACTCACAAGCGGAGCCCCGAACGCTAGTGTGAAAGTAGCCTTATAAGGCAAGAAATCCCACTTATTAAACCTGACAGGGCACACATGTGAAGTGAAAACCATTTCAGGTGACTACCTCTTGAAGCTCATCAAGAGAATGCCAAGAGTGTGCAAAGCAGTAATCAAAGCAAAAGGTGGCTACTTTGAAGAACGTAGATTATGACATATTTTCAGTTGTTTTACACTTTTTTGTTATGTATATAATTCCACATGTGTTAATTCATAGTTTTGATGCCTTCAGTGTGAATCTACAATTTTCATAGTCATGAAAATAAAGAAAACTCTTTGAATGAGAAGGTGTGTCCAAACTTTTGGTCTGTACTGTATATATATATATATATATATATATATATATATATATATGTGTGTGTGTGCTGGCAGTTCTAGGAAGACAGTAGTTTGTATTTAATTTTCAAAGCATAGTGTATAGTGGAAAAATTAAAACAAATATTCTTAAAATGTATTGGCTATAAATAGGGATGAGCGAACCAGAAAACCCAAATCCCATAGAAGTCAATGGGGACCTAAACTTTAGTGCTGTAAAATGGCTGTAAAATAGTCATAGAAAGGGCTAGAGGGCTGCAAAAGAAAGCAAACTTGGGGTAAGAGTGCTATAATTGCCCTGCAAACAATTGTGGTTAGGGAAATGACTTAAAATAACATAGAATGGAAAAAATGAAATTAATCATCCTGAACCAGGAGGTCCAAGTGGAGTAGGAGGTTGAGTAGGCAGTGAATGTCTCATTGTAGATGGAAGAGGGGGAGGAGATAGCCAACACTGTTTTTGTGGGGTATTTAGCATTTTTTTTTATTTATTTGTCTTTTAGTTCTGTGTGTGACCTATAGCTATTTTTTGGGGTGCGGCCGGTATATTTCTCTACTCTGCCAATATAGCTAATAGTCTTGAGTCAGAAGGAGGAGGTACGAGTTGAAGAGGAAGTAGACATGGCAATATAGGTGGAAGAGGTGGAGGAGGTAGCCAACACTGTTTTTGTGTTGTTGTTTATTTATTTATTTTAATTCTATCTATATTTCTTATTTGGGCAGGGCACAAAATATTGGAAATGACAAATCGAACAAACTGTGTTTGAGTATAACAATGACTGCGTGTGGCCGGTATATTTCTCTACTCTGCCCAAGGTATGGACAAGTACTGTGATCACAATCCCTGCTGTGCTAAACACACATTTGGATAATACACTTGCCGCAGGGCAGGCCAGCACCTCCAAGGCGTAAAGGACAAGCTCAGGTTATGTGTCTAATTTGGAGACCCTGAAGTTAAATGGGGCAGACCCATCAGTCAGTACATGCAGACGTGTGCACATGTACTGTTTCACTATGTTGCTGAAATGCTGCTCCCTGCTGGATGTGGTGGCGTGCTGACAAAGCTTTTCCAGATTTTGGACTTGCTAACCCTCCCTTCCTCCCTTCTGAGGTGGTGCCGGAGCCCCAGCTGTGTTGGCGACTTCCTCCTCCTCCACCTGGTGCTTTCACTAAGCCCTCACTGTCAGATGGGAATGCATTCAGTAAAGCATCTACCAGCATGTGTTTATATCAGACGCATCTTCCGTCATGCTCCAGTGACAAAAGTAAGGATGATACATTGTCCTTGTAGCAGGGATTAAGCTGGGTGGCCACCCAGTAATCAGAACTGGTAACAATCAGGGTAACTTGATAGTCGTTGTGCAGGCAACATGTACTCTCTCATGTATGCCAGGCTGCCCAGAGGCAACAACAAGCTGTCCTCAGTAGGAGGTGTATTGTCTGTGTCCTCTGTTTCCCTCCAGCCATGCTCCACTGATGCCCAAGAGCTGATATGGGTGCCACCCTGCTGTGAACATGGTTCCTCCTCCTCACCATCATCATCATCATCCTCATCTTCCAAAAATGTGCCCTGGCTGGACAGTTCTATAGCTGGCCACTGTTGTTGCAGGAACCTACCCTCCGAGCCAACTGTTGTCAACTGGCCTGATAACTGTGGGAATGATCCCTGTTCCTCCTCCTCTTCCTCCAGTGCCACATCTTCAATCACCACCAGAAGCGTTTTTTCAAGGAGGCATAGAAGTAGGATAGTAATGCTGATGACGGCATCATCAGTGCTAGCCATGTTGGTGGAGTGCTCGAAACAGCGCAACCTGGCACATACGTTTCGCATGGAGGCCCACTCATTGGTGGTGTTGTTCCGCAGAGTGACTCACCCATGCATGCTGCAGCTGAAACTCCACTATTGTCTGCTACTGCTCACACAGTTTCTTCAGCATGTGCAAGGTGGAGTTCCACCTTGTGGGTATGTCGCATATTAGGCGGTGAATGAAGGCTTAAGTTACGCTGCAGTGCAGACAGGCAAGCAGCAGGGTGAAAAGCGCGCACAGATGGTACACACTTTCTGCAGCAGCTCTGACATCTTGGGGGAATTTTTCAGGAACCTCTGCACCACCAAATTCAGCACATGCATCAGGCAAAGGATGTGCATTAAACCAGCTAGGCCCAGAGCTGCTACGAGATTTTGCCTGTTGATGCATACCACTAGGTCAGACTTGAGGCTCAGTGGCACCAACAGCCCATCGGTCTGTTCTGCCATGTAAGCCTAAAAATATGAGTTTAAGAAAAGCCTGCTGTCATGTCACTCTGTCTGTTCTGAAGTTAGTGGTGCAGTTTAGGTCACATTTGCAGCCACCAAATACTTACTAGAAGTGGGCAAATAGTCCGACAACATGGACAGTGACATACCAGAGGGGGATCATTGGCAAAAATTCCCACAAATGTTCTTTAATCAGGGGCCATTTTTATGTGTCTTAAAGGGAAACAAAAATGTGCCCTGCTGGAGCCTAGAAATGTTTTATTTTAGGCCACGAAAGTACAGGCCTAAAGAACAAGTGATTATGTGGCTGGAGGTATATTAGACGGTCAGTGCATAACAATTTTGCTGTAGGCCAGTGGAGTACAGATCACTATAATTAGGCATTCACCTGACAGAAAAGATCAAGTGATTATGTGGCTGAAAGTATATTAGGCGCTCAGTGGATAACAATTTTACTGCAGGCCAGTGGAGTACGGGCCCTAAAAAATTGGCATTCACCTGACAGAAGAGAACAAGTGATTTTGTGGCTCGAGGTATATTAGGCAGTCAGTGCATAACAATTTTACTGTAGGCATAGGCCCCAAAAATTATGCATTCACCTGACAGAACAGAACAAGTGATTATGAGTCTGGAAGTGTATTAGGAGGTCAGTGGATAACAATTTTATTGCAGGCCAGTGGAGTACAGGCCCCAAACATTAGGCATTGAACGGACAGAAAAGATCAAGTGATTATGTGGCCGGAAGTATATTAGGTGTATTTTGGTGTACCTAGTAGACCTGCTATACCTAGTAGATCATTTAAAAAATAAAATAAATTGTCAGTTATATATTCTGGTCAAATTCACCAATTTTTGGGTGTGATGTACCACTTCTATACCTAGTAGACCGAAAAAAAAAAAATTGTCAGTTTCATTTTTTGGTGAAATTCACAAATTTTTAGGTGTGATGTATCACTGCTATACCTAGTAGACAGGTTAAAAAAAAAAATAGTCAGTTACATTTTCCGGTGAAATTCACCAATTTTTGGGTGTAATATACCCCTCCTCTACCTAGTTGACAGCTTAATAAATTTCAATAATTTTTCTGTTACATTCTTGGGTTGACATTATACACGTGAATAAACACCTGCTATGCATAGGTGACAAGGAATAAAATTTAATAAATTATTCAGTAATTTATACGCGTCACATCCTTTCATTCAATGCTTAAACTTTGAAAAGTTGTCACACTTTTATGCTTTAATAATTTCTCCCATATTTCAACTCTATCATTTGAAATTTGAAAAATGAATCCTCCCTTGGATGTGGTCTCTATTTCTCACGCTCCCTCTCTGACCTGGAACCCTGATTCCCCGCCACCCGTGATCACCATGGTAGGCGAATAAAAAAACATCGAAAGTTTTTAGAGCAGATATCAAATTGGATTGTGAACATCACAGGGACGTGCGACATTGTGGGGCAGTAAGTGTGCACACGCCTACACGAACTGACTGACAGGGGTCAGCCCATGCAACTTCTGGGTCTCCAAATTGGGCACATGGCCTGAGCTTGCCCTTTACCCCTTGGAGGTGCTGGCCTGCCCTGCAGCCAGTGTATTGTCTGAACGTGTGTTTAGCATGACTGGAGAGGGTTATCACAGGTTATATTTTCCAATGTTTTGGAGTGTACCCTAATTTTAAAAATAAAATTTAAGACCAAACAGCAGTGTAGGCTACCTCCTCCTCCACCGCAGCTTCCACCTACACCGCCACATCCAACGCCTCATGAACCACCTACTCCAAATTGACCTCGTCCTCCTAGATCGAGATAAAATTTTTTATTCTTACCTATTTTATGTTATTTAAAGTCATTTCCCTATCCAATTTGCAGCCCTCTAGCCCTTTCCATGACATTTTAGTGCTCAAAAGTTCGGGTCCCCATTGACTTCAATGAGGTTCAGGGTCAAGTTCGGGTCCCGTACTCGAACTTTATTCTCAAGTTCGGCCAAACCCGTCGAACCCGAACATCCAGGTGTCCGCTCAACTCTACTGTAGACCAGTAGAGTACAGGCCCCAAACATTAGGCATTCACCGGACAGAAAAGAAAAAGTTATTATGCGGCCCGATATATATTCGACGGTCAGTGCATAACAATTTTACTGTAGGCCAGTGGAGTACAGGCCCCAAAAATTATGCATTCACCAGACAGCAAATAACAAGTCATTATAAGGCTAGAGGTATAACAGGCAGTCAGTGGATAACAATTTTACTGGAAGCCAGTGGAGTATGGGCCCCAAAAATTAGGCATTCACCTGACAGAAAAGAACAAGTGATTATGCGGCTCGAGGTATATTAGATGGTCAGTGCATAACAATTTTACTGTAGGCAAGTGGAGTACAGGCCCCAATAATTATGCATTCAGTGGACAGAAAACAACAAGTGATTATGTGGCTGGAGGTATATTAGGCGGTCAGTGGATAACAATTTTAATGCAGGCCAGTGGAGTACAGGCCCCAAAAATTATGCATTCATTGGACAAAAAAAAACAAGTGATTATGTGGCTGGAGGTATATTTAATGGTCAGTGGATAACAATTGTACTGCAGGCCAGTAGAGTACAGGCCCCAAACATTATGCATTCGCCTTACAGAAAAGAACAAGTGATTATGTGGCTGAAGGTATATTAGGCGGTCAGTGGATAACAATTTTACTGTAGGCTAGTGGAGTACAGGCCCCCAAAATTATGCATTCACTGGACAGAAAAGAACAAGTGATTATGTGGCTGGAGGTTTATTAGGCAGTCAATGGATACAATTTTTACTGTAGGCCAGTGGAGTACAGGCCCCAAAAATTATGCATTCACTGGACAGAAAAGAACAAGTCACATAGTGGCTGGAGGTATATTAGATGGTCAGTGGATAACAATTTTACTGCAGGCCAGTAGAGTACAGGCCCCAAACATTATGCATTCACCTTACAGAAAAGAACAAGTGATTATGTGGCTTAAGGTATATTAGGCGGTCAGTGGATAACAATTTTACTGTAGGCCAGTGGAGTACAGGCCCCAAAAATTATTAATTAACCTAAGAGAAAAGAACAAGTGATTATGTGGCTGGAGGTATATTGAGCGGTCAATGGATAACAATTTTACTGTAGGCCAGAGGAATACAGGCCCCAAAAATTATGCATTCCCTGGACAGAAAAGAACAATTGATTATGTGGCTGGAGGTATATTAAACGGTTAGTGGATAACAATTTCACTGCAGGCCAATGGAGTACAGGCCTCAAACATTAGGCATTCACCAGACAGAAAAGAACAAGTGATAATGTGGCTGGAGGTATATTAGGCGGTCAATGGATAACAATTTTACTATAGGGCAGTGGAGTACAGGCCCCAAAAATTATGCATTCAGTGGACAGAAAAGATCAAGTGATTATGTGGCTGGACGTATATTAGGCGGTCAGTGGATAACAATTTTACTGCAGGCCAGTAGCGTACAGGTCCCAAACATTAGGCATTCACTGGACAGAAAATAATAATTGATTATGTGGCTGGAGGTATAATAGGAGGTCAGTGGATAACAATTTTACTGCAGGCCAGTAGAGTACAGGCCCCAAACATTAGTCATTCACTGGACAGATAAGAACAAGTGATTATGTGGCTGGAGGTATATTAGACGGTCAGTGGATAACAATTTTACTGCAGGCCAATAAAGTATTGGTCCCAAACATTAGGCATTCACCGGACAGAAAAGAACAAGTGATTATGTGGCTGAAGTTATATTATTCGGTCAGTGGATAGCAATTTTACTGTAGGCAAGTGGAGTAAAGGCCACAAAAATTATACATTAACCTGAGAGAAAAGAACAAGTGATTAATTGGCTGGAGGTATATTAGGCGGTCAGTGGATAACAATTTTACTGCAGGCCAGTAGAGTACAGGCCCTAAACATTAGGCATTCACCGGACAGAAAAGAACAAGTGATTATGTGGCTGGAGGTATATTAGACGGTCAGTGGATAACAATTTTACTGTAGGCCAATAAAGTATTGATCCCAAACATTAGGCATTCACCGGACAGAAAAGAACGAGTGATTATGTGGCTGGAGTTATGTTAGGCGGTCAGTGGATAACAATTTTACTACAGGCCAGTGGAGTACAGGCCCCAAAAATGTGTCATTTACGTGACAAAAAAGAACAAGTGATTATGTGACTGGAGGTACATTAGGAGGTCGCTGAATAACAATTTTACCGTAGGCCAAAGGAGTACAGGCCCCAAAAATTATGCATTCACCTGATAGAAAAGAACATGTGATTATGTGGCTGGAGGTATATTAGGCGGTCAGTGGATAACAATTTTATTGCAGGCCAGTGGAGTACAGGCCCCAAACATTAATCATTTACCGGTGTGAGACAATGACAGGTCTCACACAGGGTGAGACAAGGAAGGGGTGGATAGTGCGGTCCACACCCCTATTCCACCATAGGTGAGACCAGCTGAAAGTTATCAGACTGGCATAAAGCACCTCCCAAGGTGTCAGCAAGGGGGGAGTGTGTTGCCTGTGGACAGAGGCCTAGAGTCTTTGTGTGTTCCAATCCAGGAGGTCTGAGAGACCACTATTCCCCAAGAGACACTGGACTGGAGACAGTGGGCTTACTGTGCTCTGTACAGCCAGGAGGCTGTGGGACATTGGCTGAGAAATCCGTATGTGTTAACAGGATGTGAACAGGGTCTTAGGTGAGTCAGAAATATTATGTTTAGTTAGAGCCTGGACGGGCGAGTGTTTATTATTTTTGTCATTTTTGCTTCTGCTGGTGTATAATTTAAAAAAATGAATTGTTTGGACCTGAAATCTGGTGTCCTGAAGCCATACTTGTGAGGATGATCCACTGAAAGAAAGCTACCCCTCACACCGGACAGAAAAGATCAAGTGATTATGTGGCTTAAGCTATATTAGACGGTCAGTGGACAACAATTTTACTGTAGGCCAGAACAGGCCCCAAAAATTATGCATTCACCTGACAGAAAAGAACAAGTGATTATGTGGCTGGAGGTATATTTGGCGGTCAGTGAATAACAATTTTACTGTAGGCCAGAGGAGTACAGGCCCTAAATATTAGGCATTCACAGGACAGAAAAGAACAAGTGATTATGTGGCTGGAGGTACATTAGGCATTCACTGAATAACAATTTTACTGCACGCCAGTGGAGTACAGGCCCCAAACATTAGGCATTCACCGGACAGAAAAGAACAAGTAATTATGTGGCTGGAGGTATATTAGACGATCAGTGGATACAAATTTTACTGTAGGCCAGTAAAGGCCCAAAAATTAGGCATTCACCTGGCAGACAAAAACTAGTGATTATGTGTCTGGAGGTACATACATACATAGGCGGTCACTGGATAAACATTTTTATGTAGGTCACTGGAGTAGAGGCCCCAAAAATTAGGCCTTCACCTGACAGAAAAGGCCTTGTATGCCACTGTATATACATAAGACAAGGACCATTCTTTGTTCTGTGTGCTGGCGGATATATGTATACTGGCATGAGGAAATTCCATTACACGTGGTGGTCACAGGAGTTGAATTCCTCCGAGATCCTCATTAATTTTTTCCGAAATGTGAGATAGTCCACACTGTTGTGAGCTGGGCGAGTGTGCTTATCGGTCACGATTCCCCCTGCTGCGCTGAATGTCTTTTCAGACAGGAACACTTTTCGGACACTCGACGAGGGGCAAGCCAAGAGTTCCATGGCAAATTGTGCCAGCTCTGGCCACAGGTCAAGCCTGCACACTAAGTAGTTCAAGGGGTTCCTCACTCCTCAGAGCATCCACATCGGCCGTTAACCCAATGTAGTCGGACACCTGTCGGTCTAGGCATTTCCTGAGGCTGTATCCGGAGGGCGGCTGTCGATGGGTTGGCTGCAAGAATGATCTCCCATCCAAAGTGACCAAAACATCTTCAAACCTCCCTCTTCTTGCAGGCATGGTAGGATTGGTAATCGCACCTGTTTTTCTGTGGGTGGATATTCCTCTGCCAGCGCCCACAACAGCAGAATGCAGTATCTATCGCAGCAAGGCCTGGAAATGCTGCATTATGACAGCCCTCTGTGATGCTGGTAACACACCATTTTGTGTTTGTTCAGGGGGTATAAGTACTGGGGGTCTAAGTACGTTGCCACCAAGCAGCCTACCAAGCATATACAAGGTGAAGTTCCAGCGCGTCGGACTGTAACAAATCAGTTTGTCTGATGGGCAAGTGGTGTCGCCGCTGAACGTCAGCAAGGTGAGCCATGGCCTTGTATGCTCTTCTAAAATGGCCAGAGATTATCCTGGCCTGCAGCCAGACATCCTGGAATTCGAGGTATTTGGCAATGAATCGTCGCACGACAAAGTTTAGGACGTGTGCCATGCACGGCACCTGTTTCATTTTGCCCTGTTTCAGTGCGCTCAGCAGATTGGCACCGTTATCGCACACCACTTTACCAACTGTCAAATTGAGCGGGGTTAGCCATTGATCGGCCTGTGACCAAGCTAAATAGAGTGCAGGACCGGTGTGACTCTTGGCTTCCAGGGACAACAGCTGCAGCACAGCATGGCAACGTCTCACCTGGCATGTCGAATAGGTTCTTGGGAGCTTGGGGGTGCAGCGGAAGAGGCGTTAGCAGTGGAAAAGGAGGAGTCAACCAAGGAGAAGACAGAAAAGAACAAGTGATTATGTGGCTGGAGGAGGAGGAATCCGTGGCGGTAACACCAAAACCACACGGGTGCCACAGGTTACGTTGTTGACGGCTGTCAGAAGGTTCACCCAGTGGGCAGTAAAAGTTATGTACCGCTTAACTTGGCCATATAGCTCTGGGATGCCCTTCTGGAAGAAATATTTCCTTCCGGGGACCTTTCAGTGCGTTGTGCCAATGGCCACAATTATTTAAAGGCCTTCGAGTCCACCAGTTTATATGGCAGTAGTTGGCGGTCTAGCATTTCCGACAAGCCAGCGATCAGCCATTGGGCAATTGGGTTATCCGGCATCATCAACTTTTTATGTTCAAACATTTGGGCCATGGAAGCCTGCCTTCTACCAGATGAACATGACGACGGCACAGTGGAAGGTGCAGTGTAGGACAAATGGGAGGAGAGAGGAGAAGGAGAATAGGCAGGACGTGGAGCGCCGGGAGTGTGGCTTTGTGAGTTCTGACAGCGTTGCTCACACTAGACTCGTGATGGGAGGCCAGGTGCCTTCTTAAGACGATCGTCCCTAGGTGAGTGTTGGGCTTACCACTACTTATGCATTGAGAGCACAGGCTGCAGATGGCAACACTATATCACACCAGTTGCAATTAATTATTCCAATAGCATTTGTCTGTCTATATAGCTGCGGTATCGCAGCAGAACCGCACACAACTAGTGCACAATACAAATGCACTATAATATACTTTCTATGTTAGTATATCACACCCTCAGTATATCACAACTATCAATAGCACACATATACCAGTCCTTAAAAGGACTTTTGTGGCCCTATTAGCAAGTGTTTGGTGTCCCAAACAGTTTGTCCCAGCTCCACAAAGCAACCTCTCCCTACACTGGCAAAACACAGAATGTAAAATGGCTGACAGATCGGGTTCTGTTACAGGGTGGGGGTGTGTCCATGTGTTGAAACGTCTCAATTGGCTGTCCTGTCCCACTTGATGGATGTGTCATGGGTCAATGTTCGGAGCAATGCAAAAGAATATGGCGCATGAGAACATCGCCATATGTTCGCATGTTTCGGCAAATCGCGAACAAGCAAAGTTCGCTGTGAAACGACCTCCGGGCAAACAGCAAGGCCATCACTAGTGCAGGTGTTGCATTGACATGATGAGAAAGCGGTAAAGAAGAAACAGGAGAAGGAATTGGAGTAGGGGGCAACAGGAGACACAGAGAAACATCCAGCAATCATCGGTGGCGGTAGGATATGTGCCAAACCGCATTCCGCCTCAGGCCCAGCTGCCACTACATTCAAATTACATTAATCCACTTGGCAGTTAGTCCCTGCCCATGCTGACTGTGGTAATGTGGACCTTACTACTGATGGCGTTGCACAGCGCACACCTGATTTTGTCTGCCACTTGTGCAGGACAGGGATGGCCTGTCTGGAAAAGTAGTGGCAGCTTGGAACCACATCTTGTGAGACAGCCATCATCATTTCTGTATTGACTAGACACACTTTCCCACATTGTAACACCACCACCACCAAAGGCTCATCTGGTGACAATAGTGGCTGATGTATAGTGCTCTCCTTGACATCTCCAACATCGTTGGCGGCCATCATTTCTGCTTAGTGTGAATTGACAGTCATAAATAAACAGCACTGAGGCCCAATGGTCCTTCATCCAGCGTAGATGCTCCCTGGCCCATGCAAGGCAATAACACCGGTGGTCAGGTACCTTTGCAGGTTATCTAGCATGCAGACCACACTGATGTAAACAGTTTAGAATGGTCTGACATGACACTTGGGTGCCTTTCACCTCCCTTAAATGTGCCTGGAGTTGTGTGGCATTCATCATCCTGTTTTGCAGGGCATTGTTCACAATGAAGTGGTCATTAATGTGGGATGTGGCCAAACAATGTCCACTTCTATGCCTGTCTGTGACTTTTCCAGTCTCTCTGTTGCAACCTGCTGATGGGACTCTGTGACACTCTAAGCTCAGTGGCCACTTCCCTCTAAGAATATCAATTCTAATTGAACCAGGATATTTATTGTGCGATTCAAGGATCAAACAACTGTTGTGAATTTTGCTGTTAAGTTCCTTGTTCAGCAAGTTGTGCAAAAAGTATTGAAACATTGAACATTTGGACATGTGGATTCAAAAGTTTAGAGAAGATCACATTAAGTTCACTTGTAATGGTTAGAGTGCATAAAGGAAATGTTTCCTTCAACATGTAGATGATGCATTACCATTTGCATTTCTCAATTCTTAAGTCTTGACTTTTTTTTGAAAATGTGGATTAACGGCAGTCCTGCAGTAACTAAGGTATAGTGGCTAGAGGCCAACACATAATAGAAAATTAAACATGTGCGCCAAGGCTGTCCACCTACTCAATGATAGATAAGACATATTAAATGTACAACATGAAGGACGTAGCTTGATATTGAGCTAGAACATTCATTTTCATAAATGGGAACATTTTATCCAAGAGAAAAAATTCTTGTTAAACATAGACCAATAGCAGAGCCAATTTATTAAAAGCTGAATCTCTGCAGGAATATATGTGAAACTACCTTCAGTTATTTTCTCTAATTGTTAATTAGTAGATTGAATGGCCATGGTACTAACAGAATATACTTCTTTAAGACACTGATACCACATATTGAAATTATGCTCTTATTACATATGTCTGTGAAGGTTCTCATTTATCCAGGTCATGGTATATCTGTAAAGAATAAATCAAGGCAACTGGACTTACTGTAGATTTCTTGAAAACGTTTCACTCGTTCTTCCAACAAGCTTTCTCAATTCTGAGTGACTGTACAAGAATTCTGGGTATAATTACCAGATGTTGATTCAGTTACATATTTATTCCCAGAGAATTATTGTACAGTCACTCAGAATTGAGAAGAATGAGTGAAACGTTTTCAAGAAATCTACAGTAAGTCCAGTTGCCTTGATTTATTCTTTACAGATATCTTATTACATATGCAAAAATCAGCGGAATTGCCAATATGTAAGGTGATGAGGATACTCCCTGGGTGTTGTTTGCGACTGTTCTGATATTATTGTTTTATAATGTGTCTTGTGTAAATGATGGGAGCTGCACTTCACATGGGCTAGTGGCTACATCATGAAAAGGGTAGTCTTTCCCAACTTAGGGTGGTTGGGAATGTGAGCATTTCATAATTATACCCTGTTTGACAAGCTGCGTTCTGCTAAATACCAGAGCCTAGGAGGGCAGTAGTGGCTGCTACTACTTGTACTCAATTTGTCTGACTCTATGGAAGTCTATATAGCAACATTAGCCAGCAATGACTAAATCAGCAAGCAGAGGTAGTAGCGTGAGCCTAATCCAAATGGGGAATTCTGCATGATACTGCATGACAACCTCAAGCAACTCTTAAGGATACTGCAATGTATAGCCATCATACAGTTACAGACCCTGTACAGGAAGAAATCACAAGCATTGCACAAATTGCACCTGCACCATTTTTTACCACTAGTGCTATACTTGTAAGTTGTACTATTATAACATTCAAAAACTATAAATCACTTATACGTCAACTTGTTATAAGTAGCCAGAGCATTGTTCCTGATTTGGTCACTTTGATGAGCTGCAAATTTACAGTAAATGTAATTGTAGTTGTCTTACCTACTGCCTTAGTATCAATTTACAACTCAATTATACCCACCCTGCAATGGGACATCCATGTTCCATTACACACCAGGCCACAACTATACAGCAGCAGTGTTATATGTCACAAGTAGAGCAGACCACTGTCTCTTGAACCATCACCTTCTGATGCTGATTACTTTTCAATCCACTGACAAAGATGAATGTTCAAGAAATCATAGTTCCTGATAAGTCTGTCCAAGTGCTATGAGGATTATAGTGGTGCCTGGCTAATGAAAATGTGGACACCTCTGATGGCTCCACCATCACATCAATATTCATTATGAAGATTAGCACATTTCCTAAATATACAAAGAAAACTTTCTCTATAGTGTCATCTAATGGAGGTAGCTACCCTATATTCAATGTCCATTTTTTTGCAGGCTGTGGTGGCATAGATAGCAAAATAATTTAGAGATATTGGAGTAAGAGAAACCCCCTCCCCCTCACATTCTTGTAGCTGGCCATAAAATCATTGATGTCTTATTCCCCAAATCAGAACACAAGGTTTGTGTGAACAAAACCAGGAGAGCAAAAAAACTTCACTCAGAAAATATATTACCCCGTCATAAACCCTATTGTAGCATTTGATATGTCAACAGAGCCACTAGACCTGGTCTAGCCATTCTGAAGGTCAGGTAGAGGATGCCTAACCCACAGTAGGAGTCATGTATCAAAAACCATACAGATGGCGATTCATCAAAGAAGTACTGTATCTAATTTATACTTTGGCTGTGTGCTGCTCAGGGTTGGAATAAGTCCATCTACTGGCATCACCTGTGTGAACGTCACCTCAATCAGGGCTCTGCAAGAGAGGGTAATTAAAGAACACACATAGTACTGTCTCCAAATCCTCCATGTTTGATAAACACCTGTGCAGAACATAATTATGGGTTGGATGAAGTCGCTTTAATGCCCACAGGAAAATGTATCTTAGTGGACAGATTTTGAGCCAAGCACTGGCCTCATAAAAATTGGTTGTAAAAGGCAAATAACATACACAATAACCTCAGTCTGTCATTACAGGCAGGGGGGCTAGTGGCGGCAGCTGGAAACCTTCTTAAAGTGTATGTGTCACTGTAGCAAGTTGTCATTTCTTTGGGGGACTGGACAACTTTCCTGCTACCCCAGGCAACCAAACTTCTACATTCTTGTAATGTATTAAAGGGGTTGCCTCACTTCATCAAGTGGAATTTATTACGTAGAGAAAGTTAATAGAAGCCACTTACTAATGTATTGTTATTATCCATATTGCTTCCTTTTCTGGCTATTCATTTTCCCATCACATTATGCACTGCTTGTTTGCATGGCTATGACCTCCCTGCAATCCATCATTGGAGGCCCTGCTTGCACACTATAGGAAAAAGTGCAGGCCTTTCAAGTGGTCGGGATCATGGGAGTGTGCATAGGATGGCGCTTTTTCCTATAATATGCAAGCACGGCCACCACTGATTTTAAGGTGATCCTAACCATTGAAACAAGCAGTGCATAATGTGAATTGAAAAAAAATGAAAGGAAGCAATATGGATAATAACAATATATTAATAAGTGCCTTGTATTAACTTTCTCTACATAATAAATGCTATCTGGTAAAGTGAGACAACCCCTTTAAATTCTGTTTCTTTTATCCCTTTTACTTTCAAACTGTTACTTTTTGCATTTGTAAGGCCTCTTTCACACGGGCGTGAGTTTTTTTGCCCGGATAAGAGCCGGGTGCGTTGCGGGAAAATGCGCGATTTTTTCTGCGCAGGTGCAAAACATTGTCATGCGTTGCACTCGCGTGAGAAAAATCGCGCATGTTTGGTACCCAAACCCGAACTTCTTCATAGAAGTTCGGGCTTGGGATTGATGTTCTGAAGACTGTATTATTTTCCCTTATAACATGGTTATAAGGGAAAATAATAGCATTCTGAATACAGAATGCATAGTAAACCAGCGCTAGAGGGGTTAAAAAAAATAAAAAAATAATTTAACTCACCTTAGTCCACTTGCTCGCGAAGCCCGGCATCTCCTTGTGTCTCCGCTGCTGATGAACAGGACCTGGGGTGAGCTGCTCCATTAAATACAGGTTACGGACCTTCGATGACGTCAAATATAGAGCATGCTGCGATTTCAACTGAACGCACAAGTGATGCGTTAAAAACATCGCTCATGTGCACAGCCCCATAGAAATGAATGGGTCAGGATTTAGTGCGGGTGCCATACGTTCGCCGCACGGATCGCACCCGCACGGAAAACTCGCCCGTGTGAAAGGGGCCTAAGGGATTGCTCTCTCACAGGGGGTCGGCAATGACAAATTCCTCCTCAGACAATGGTGCTTTATTTTGGCACTTCAGCACCAGCACAAACATAGCAAATAAACACCTGCCCGTCTAGGCTCCACCTAATACATAGGTCTTCTCCCTAACTCAACTCTAAAACGCCGTTCACACAAGGGGTGAGATCTGGCTTTTCTCAGCCATATGGTCCAACAGCCTCCTGGCTGTGACCACACCAGTACCTTGGGGGTATATGGTCCAAGAATCCTCCCAACTCTGACTGTGCGACACTTCTTTCCTCAGGTGTTGCTGGGCCCCCCAAAACTCAGGTTTTCACACAGCCTAGTGGCCCCCCAGCCCTCCTGGCTGGAACCACACAGAGCCTCTGCAGGCTTCCTTTTCCAAGTCCTCTCTCTCAGTCATACACAGAGGGTTGTTTTATCCCTCCATTATTATCTCAGTAGGCCTCACCTGTGTTTCATCATCATCCTAGACGTGCTGTTGTGGTCCTTCCATATAGTCATCTTGAAACATAAGTGGTTGGGCATCGGTGCACTCAATCTCTTCCACTTCTGGGGCAGGGCTAGGTAGATGGCCCTGGGAAACCCTGCTAGCAGAGTCATCAAAAAGCAGAAGAGACTGCTGCATGACTTGGGGCTCAGACTGCTTGGCCGATTTGCAAGGGGGTGAGATGAAAGACTGATAGACATTGGCTGCAGGTGCTAACTCTGATCTTTCAGCAGGAGACTGGGGGGGGGGGAGACAATGTAAAGGAACTAGAGGCACTGTCAGCAACCCAATCTACTCTCGCCTGTACTTATTCTGGTCTCACCATTCATAGAGCCGCATTAGCCCCGACCAAATAACGCTGAAGGTTCTGTCGCCTACTCGCACCTGAGGAATGTTTTTCACTTGTGCGTGTAGCTGGCACAGATCGACCCCTTCCTCTCCCTTCAACAGGAGCTCCACCAGCAGCACCACAACCGGGGCCACGTCCCTTATTTGACGCTTTACTCATATTTCTCAAATTTAGGATCTTGCCCTAAATGGGTGTTTTTTTTTTTAATAACAGAATAGATCGCCAGTATCTAATGCTTGTATTTCACACTGACAGATGCAGCAAAGGCCGCAGATTTATTATTTTACAAAAAATCTGTGTTTTTTTTTAAATAACAGAATAGAACACCAGTATCTAACGTGTGTATGTCACAGTGACAAATGCAGCAAAGGCTGCAAATTTAGTTTTTTGCCCAAATTTGGTGGTTTTGTAAACCCAGAATATTGTTGCAGTATTTCTAGCTTGTATATCACACTGACAGATGCAGCAAAGGCTGCAAAATTAAGTATTTTGCCCAAAATGGGTGTTTTTTTTATAAATAACAGAATAGAACACCAGTACCTAATGCGTGTATCTCACACTGACAGATGCAGCAAAGGCCGCAGATTTATTATTTTGCCAAAAATGGGTGTTTTTAATAACAGAATAGAACACCAGTATCTAATGCATGTATTTCACACTGACAGATGCAGCAAAGGCCGCAAATTTAGTTTTCTGTCCAAAATTGGTGTTTTTTTAAACCTAGAAAATTATTGAAGTATTTCAAGCTTGTCTTACACACTGACAAATGCTGCGAAGGCACCAGATGTAGGGTATTGCCAACAATTGGCGTTTTTTTAAACCTAGATTAATATTGCAGTATTTCTAGCTTGTATGTCACACCAAAAAATGCAGCATAGGGCTAGATGTAGGGTATTGCCAAAAAATAGGTGTTTTCTAAACCCAGAGAATTATTGCAGTATTTCAAGATCGGATTTCACACTGACAAATGCTGCAAAGGCCCCAGATGTAGGGTCTAGCAAAAAATGGGTGATTTTTTTTAAACCCGTATTATTATTGCAGTATTTTAAGCTTGGATTTGAATGTCACAAAAGCACATATGCTGTGCTGGTCCACTGAGCTTGCATAAAAAGGCTGCCGTCGCCCACCTAAATAACAGACGGATAAAAGTTATATGTGTCACTGGGCTCAGGGCAGGGTAAAAAGATTCTGCACTGCACCCACAAAACAAAATCTGTAGATCGCTGAGTTAACAAGCAGTTCTGATTAAAGATTCTTTCCTATTCTCTCCCTCACAGCAGCAGCCTCCTATCCCTACACTAAACACAGCAGAGTGACGTGCAGCGCTATGTGACTCCAGCTTATATAGAGGCTGGGTCACATGCTGCACTGGCCGATCACAGCCATGCCATTAGTAGGCATGGCTGTGATGGCTTCTAAGGGCACACAGTTAAATGCTTGTTGATTGGCTGCTCTTCAGCCTTTCAAAAAGTGCCATATAATAGCCGAACAACGAACCCGAACCAAAACTTTTACTGAAAAGTTCAGGTCCGGGTCCAAAAATCCTAAAGCTCGGTACGGACCTGAACTTTACAGTTCGGGTTCGCTCAACCCTAGTTCTAAACTATTTCACGACCTCAGAAGACATATTGTATATAATAGTAACTCTGTGAATAATAGAGAGAGTAGTGGGTTGGAGTGGGTAATTGTGAGTTACCTAGTTTAAGATGTCATGTCTACTGAGGCTACATGCACACGACCGTTGTGTGTTTTGCGGTCCGCAAATTGCGGATCCGCGAAACACGGATGGCGTCCGTGTGTGCGTTCCACAATTTGCGTAACGGCACGGACAGCCATTGATATAACTGCCAATTCTTGTCCGCAAAGGACAAGAATAGGATAGGTTATATTTTTTTTGCTGGGCCACGGAACGGAGCAAAGGATGCGGACAGCACAAGGAGTGCTGTCCGCATCTTATGAGGCCCCATTGAAGTGAATGCCGCAAAAACTCGTATTCGGACAAAAACAACGGTCATGTGCATGAGGCCTTAATATGGCAAGTGGTGGCAGCTATTATTCCTTATATTTAGATGTCAGATAGCTAAAAGGGGAAGGTTTTGCATAAATATGTGACTCAAAGTAGCAGAGTGGGAGATTGCTGTTAAAATCTGGGCGACCCTTTAAGCTCACTTCCGGAAGTTAAGTAGTAACCCTGACACAGGCCTTGCAATATAACTAAGGATATCGGCCAAACCATAAGCTTTCTCCAAAAGTAAAGGAAGAAAGCCCCTGGTTTGGCTGATATCCTCAGAGACAGCTTTTTTGTTTTCTGGGAAGTGAGCTAATCTGCACATCTTTTTTCCTAGCCATCTCTGGAATTCCATACTGCATGTTCATTAAGATTTTATAAATTAAATTTCATGCAGCTGTGGCCTAACTAGCCACGTGGTTCTTGACTGCAGATGGCTGCAACACGAATGGATCACGATCGCGCTGTGTGGTCATACCCTAAGAGTAAACAGATACTAAACCTCAGGCAAGGAGCATTCAGCGCATAAGCTACCTAAGTAGCAGCAACTTGCTGTTGTAATGTGTCATAAGCATCCAGCGGAATGTATTGAGATGTATATTTGGAAAGCAAAGAAAATCTAAGGAAGATGACTGAAAGGCACCATCAGAAAGTTCTTCTACACACAGCAAAACAAGAGTAAAGTTACACCAACAGTATAAGGCCTCATGCACACGATCGTTGTGTGCATCCGTGGCCGTTGTCCCGTTTTCCGTTTTTTTTCGCGGACCCATTGACTTTCAATGGGTCCGTGGAAAAATCTGAAAATGCACCCTTTGGCAGCCGCATCCGTGATCCGTGTTTCCTGGCCGTGAAAAAAATATGACCTGTCCTATTTTTATCACGGCCAACGGTTCACGGACCCATTCAAGTCAATGGGTCCGTGAAAAAACACGGATGCACACAAGATGGTCATCCGTGTCCGTGATCCGTGTCCGTGATCCATGTCCGTTTTTTCCTATCATTTCAATGGCAAACTTGACTTTTTTTTTCATTTTTCATGTCCGTGGATCCTCCAAAAATCAAGGAAGACCCACGGACGAAAAAACGGTCACGGATCACGGACCTACGGACCCCGTTTTTGCGGACCTTAAAAAAAAAAACGGTCGTGTGCATGAGGCCTAACAATGTGAAAGGTGTTTGTTTTATGTCATAAGAATAAATGCAGCATACCTGTCCTTATAACACCTGGGTTACCTTCCAGCCATGTTGGGATAACAAGTCCACTAAACATGGAAAATCCCAACACAAAAAGATTTCTTGAGGAGTTTAAATCTACATACTAAAAGAAAAAAAAAGATACATTTGTACTTTTGATGACTATACTTTTGTAGATTCATTTTCTTTTTAACCACTTCAGCCCGCTAGGTGAAACCCCCTTCATGACCAGAGCACTTTTTACACTTCGGCACTACACTCCTTTCACCGTTTATCGCTCGGTCATGCAACTTACCACCCAAATGAATTTTACCTCCTTTTCTTCTCACTAATAGAGCTTTCATTTGGTGGTATTTTATTGCTGCTGACATTTTTACATTTTTTGTTATTAATCAAAATGTAACGATTTTTTTGCAAAAAAATGACATTTTTCACTTTCAGCTGTAAAATTTTGCAAAAAAAACGACATCCATATATACATTTTTCGCCAAATTTTACGGATCCATGGATACATGGATCGGATCCACAGAACGCATGCGGACGTCTGAATGGAGCCTTACAGGGGGGTTATCAATGACAGGGGGTGATCAGGGTAATCAGGGTGATCACCCCCCTGTCACTGATCACCCCCCTGTAAGGCTCCATTCAGACATCCGCATGATTTTTTACGGATCCATGGATACATGGATCGGATCCACAGATCGCATGCGGACGTCTGAATGGAGCCTTACAGGGGGGTTATCAATGACAGGGGGTGATCAGGGTAATCAGGGTGATCACCCCCCTGTCACTGATCACCCCCCCTGTAAGGCTCCATTCAGACATCCGCATGATTTTTTACGGATCCATGGATACATGGATCGGATCCACAGAACGCATGCGGACGTCTGAATGGAGCCTTACAGGGGGGTTATCAATGACAGGGGGTGATCAGGGTAATCAGGGTGATCACCCCCCTGTCACTGATCACCCCCCCTGTAAGGCTCCATTCAGACATCCGCATGATTTTTTACGGATCCATGGATACATGGATCGGATCCACAAAACGCATGCGGACGTCTGAATGGAGCCTTACAGGGGGGTTATCAATGACAGGGGGGTGATCAGGGAGTGTATATGGGTGATCACCCGCCTGTCATTGATCACCCCCTGTAAGGCTCCATTCAGACGTCCGCATGTGTTTTGCGGATCCGATCCATGTATCCATGGATCCGTAAAAATCATGCGGACGTCTGAATGGAGCCTGACAGGGGGGTGATCAATGACAGGGCAGTGATCAATGACAGGGGGGTGATCAGGGAGTTTATATGGGGTGATCATGGGTGATCATGGGTGATCAGGGGTTTATAAGGGGTTAATAAGTGACGGGGGGGGGGTGTAGTGTAGTGTAGTGTGGTGTTTGGTGCGACTGTACTGACCTACCTGTGTCCTCTGGTGGTCGATCCTAACAAAAGGGACCACCAGAGGACCAGGTAGGAGGTATATTAGACGCTGTTATGAAAACAGCGTCTAATATACCTGTTAGGGGTTAAAAAATTCGGATCTCCAGCCTGCCAGCGAGCGATCGCCGCTGGCAGGCTGGAGATCCACTCGCTTACCTTCCGTTCCTGTGAGCGCGCGCGCCTGTGTGCGCGCGTTCACAGGAAATCCCGGCCCTCGCGAGATGACGCGTATATGCGTCGTTGAGCGCAGGGCTGCCACCTCCGGACCGCACATCTGCGTTAGGCGGTCCGGAGGTGGTTAAAAGGAACCTTTTTAATAAAGATGGAGTAGCTGAGCAGATTTATATAGTCTTGTTACAAAAGATTCAGTATGACTTGTATTAAGGATGAGCGAATCAATTCTACTGGTTCGGAATTCGTCCCGAATTCTAACAAACCCGATGCTGATTCCATCTGCTTTGCTCTGATAAAGGTCTTTTGTTTGGGAAGAGCTATTATCCTAGTTATGCTAGAAAGCTTGTTTAAAAGGCTGACAAATGATTGGAAGGCTACACTGTAGTTCTGAAACACTCAGCTTTTTGATTTGTTTGGAAAGAAAACTGAATTGCACATGTTTTTCACATGTGAATCTTTGAAATGTATTGTAAAATATTTGGATTTGTTAAAATAGCACTATATTCTATAGTGCTATATATTTGTTTTTTAAAATATTCGTCAATAACGAATATTCAAAAAAATGAATATATAGCACTATTTTCGATATAGTGCTATATATTAGTTTTTTAGAATATTCATCATTTTTTTCCATCTGAAGTCATGATTCCTCCCTGCTAAAGTCATGTTTGGAAAGAAAACTGAATTGCACATATTTTTCACATGTGAATCTTTGAAATGTATTGTAAAATATTTGGGTTTGTTAAAATAGCGCTATATTCTATAGTGCTATATATTAGTTTTTTAGAATATTCGTCAATTATGAATATTCTAAAAAAATAATATATAGCACTATTTTTGATATAGTGCTATTTATAATTTTTTTAGAATATTCATATTTTTTTTCCATCTGAAGTCATGATTCCTCCCTTCTCTACTGTGTTTAAGAGAAATTATGCCTCAGTAACGATACTAATACAAAATGAGAACATGTCTGTATTCAACACATAACACATATACTGCAGCTAAGACTGTTGTCATTTTCCCTATGCATAAAGTCACCATTGCTGAAACTATAATCAAAGGGCATAACCTATTATAGTGACAGTCCAGGTCATTACCTTCAGGAGAAGGGGCCCTGCCCAGGATGATCCTCTGATTTACTTTCATTAGGGGTGACTAACTATGTATGGATTCCCTCTACATAGAACCCATATTAGCAAACATCTGATTAATAGGTCATCTTAAAGGGAATGTACTATCAGAAAACTACGTATTGTTTAAATCAAGTTTTTATGTTAAACATATATATTTTTTACATTTGGCAATTTTTTTTTTTTTACATTTTCCATCTCACCATCTAGATATGTTTTTTAAAACTTCTAAAACCATAAAGTTTTCACACTGGCCACTAAGTCTAAGGGTCCATTCACACGTCAGTATTTCTGTACTTCCAGAATGGCAGTCTGTTTTTTTTTGCAGATCCGTTTCTCCGCAAATCTTTCCATTTTTATTCCATAGTACATCTGCATCCATTCCGTTTTTCCGCAAAAAATGGAACTTATGTATTATATGTCATTAGTTTTTTGTGGATCCGCAAAAAAACGGAAGGAGGAATACATTTTTGTTGCTAGGATAGCTAATAAAAGGAAACAATATAGCAATAAGACAGCACTACTCACTTTTCTGTTACTTCAGAGATTCCAGTTCGTGGTGGTGCCTGCAGCATTGGATCCTGGTCCAGAGGTTCCCGTAGTAGTCAGCGATAAATAGGGAAGCCACGGCACTCCAATGGATACATTTTCAGTTTCTTTATTACACCTTAGTTGAGAGACAGTATGTCTATACCTCCAGAAGTGCTCTGGTACCGGTAACTCTGCCTCATCCCCATCTTCTTGGTTTTGTTGCCTCTCTTTTTTAGCTAGTAACTTACTTTACTAGCTTCCTGGGGTACTTCCTATCACTGAACCTTTGTCCCATTTTTTGCAATCTGTCTTCTATCAAGTTTTCATCTGACACTATCCTTCTAGCCCGTAGAAATTTGCTAAAAGGTAAGGATTCCAAAGTCCTCCTAGGGTGTGCATTATCGAAACATAGCATGCTGTTCCTGTCTGTAGGCTTAATAAATAGGTCGGTTTCCAATTTACCTTCCCTAACATAAACCATTGTATCCAAGAATTGTAGGGATTCTGCTGAGTACTCTTTGTAAACTTCAACTGATCGTCATCTTGAAAAAGCTAGAAACAGTGAATGACAACAACTACTAACTACAACAGCAAAAATAGAGGAACAGAAGGTTAGCAGAATCCCATTTGTGTCAACGTACACAAAAATAAGCAATAGGATCTCTGACATATTAAGACACAATTGGCACATACTGCCACAGTCCTTCCCAAAGGTAATAGAGTTCCAATACCCCCCCCCCCCCCAAAGACCAAAAAACCTTAGGGATAGTTTGACGTCAGCTGATGTTAAAATCAAGAAGAAAGAGGATGGAAGAAGGGGATGTTATCCTTGCTTGGGCTGCTGCAATTGCGGCAGCCTAATCAAGGGTGACTCCTTCTGCCATCCAAGAACGGGGAAAAAATATGACATAAGAGGCCACTACACGTGCAATATGGATTTTGTTATCTATAGTTTGCAGTGCCCGTGTGGCCTTCTCTATATAGGAGAGACGACACAGCCCTGCAAAAACAGAATAAACAAACATAGGTATACAATACGTAAGTTACTAGCTAAAAAAAGAGAGGCAACAAAACCAAGAAGATGGGGATGAGGCAGAGTTACCGGTACCAGAGCACATCTGGAGGTATAGACATAATGTCTCTCAACTAAGATATAGAATCATAGATGGTGTCCCTACACTGAGGAGGAGACAGGGAAAAACTGTTAAAAAGGAAAGAACTGCGATGGATCTATGAATTAGAGACCATGGAGCCAAAAGGTCTTAATAGGGAATTTAAGGTGGACTCCCTCTTCTGAACCCAGTTCTAGATCAGGATGTGCGTTAATCAAGCACCAGGCTAATAGCCGTGTGTGCTTTTTTTTTATAAATAGCCTAATCCCCTTGTGAATGTACCCCTTTTTGCTTATACACCCTCATTTTTTATGTATCTTGACTGTTTTATCTTTATTTTTAATTTCTAGATGCAAGCTGTGTACATGCTGTGGGAGAACCGTACCTGGACTATAAAATAAAACTTCAAACGAGAGACTTGTAGGGAACTAGCAGAGTGAGAGAATTTACCTTGGGAATCTCTGGAAAGGGATGCGAGGCTACCCCGGTATGTACCAAAAGGATGGATATACAAGCTGGAAATTAAGGAGGGATCTACAATTATGGGGATACACTGCTGGCATCTAAGGCATCTAAGGACAAAGCATGCTTTAATGGAGTGATATGGTGATTAAGCTGAATATAAAAGAAGCGGGTCTATCCACAGATAACTAAGAGGGACAAAGGGAGAGGGGAGGACCTGTCCAGAATGAATGGTAAATAGGGACTGGATGACCCGGTGGACTTGGGGCTGACCGCCCCCCCCCCCCCCCACCCCCGGAACATGGGATCTATACACCAGCCGCTTGATGAATGGTGGAGGACCTTGCTAAGCAGCTATTTAAGTTACAACATGCAATTCACTCTTGAAATAATATAAATAATATAAATGAAGTTGAGAAGAATTCATCCTTAAAGAAGCCACCAGTGAACTCAGAAAGTAGCCCGTCACATAAAACACTAAATGGATAGATTCCCCTTTTTGGTATGCACCGGGCTGTCTGCATCACACTGTAGAGAGATCCCAGCAAGAGACCGCTTTAGAACTTAATGAAAATCAGACCATCAGCCTCCAGCGTCATGTAACCTAGCAACAGCTAGTTAGGAGATAGCATGTGATGTATAACGTCACTAGAAGGCCTAGTCATGTGATCGGAAAGACCGAGGCATGGCACTGGGATCGGACCTGACGGAAGTACAGATTGAAGGGCGGAAGTGACAACATGGCGCATGTACAGAGCTAATAGAGGGATGCCGGAGATGAAATTATTAATGTGCAAGTATATAGATATACTCTGAAAATGTGAGTCCGACGGAGGCATGGAGACACGGTATGCAAGGACTTGTATGTCCATATATGATAGGAAGGCATATGGGGATGTCAGTAACACGGCTTGAGATTTTTTAGGCGGTACACAGAGGGGTTAATGGAATGGGCTAAGCTGTAACCAATGCGAGGCCTTAGGGAGGTATTTAAATGTTCACTGTGTCATTGTAATAATGTGAGCTTGATAAAGACTGTCTGGTAGAAACATCGCTGTTTACTAAGGTGTAATAAAGAAACTGAAAATGGAGTGCCGTGGCTTCACTATTTATCGCTAATAAAAGGAAAGTCATGTGACAGCTCAGGTGCCATTTTATTTTGTGTCGTTCAGAGCTCTGTGTGAAACTTTTGCTTGACATAGGCATTGTTTGCTAGCATTCTCTAATAATAATCATGCCGAAAGATATCAATGTTGTTCTCTTCCGCTGGCTCCTATCTCTGCTATTTGGACAGCAAGCAGCGATGCTGGATGAAGAAACAGAGAGGAGGGGGCGATAGTGGGTTCATCCTATTCTCACTCAGCGTCATCGGAAGGGACAGTTCCACACATTATACAATGACCTGCGACAGGACTCCTTCATGTTCCAGAGTTACTGCTGTATGTCCTTTTTATCATCTGCTGGTTTCTCTACATCCGGACCTGACCTTAATGGACATGAGTATGAGGCGTAACATCTCTGCAGAGCAAAAGCTTAGAGTCACGTTGAGGTAAGAACTATTACAAATGTATATTTTGTATTGTGTATAAAAAAAATATATATTTTTTTTCTTCCCACAGATTCCTTGCAACTGGAAACTCCTTTGCATCGCTGCACTTTGAGTTTCTGCTTGGGATCTCAACTATCTCTGGGATCATCTGTCATACCTGTAAAGTCATCTGGCAGCGACTCAGAGATGCGGTGATGCCCACCCCCAAGGCGAAATATTGGCTTTGTATTGCCAAGGGATTTTACCAATCAGTGCAGTATCCAAACTGCATTGGGGCACTGGGCAGCAAACATATTCGTGTAAAGAAGCCGCCTCACTCAGGGTCCCGGTTCCTCAATTACAAGCAGTATTTTTCTGTAGTGCTGATGGCCTTGGCTGACAGTAATTACAGGTTTGTAATTGTGGATATTGAGGCCTACGGAAGCACTTCAGATGCCCGCATGCTTAGTGCTTCCAGAATGGATGAATAGCTTCACGCAAACCAGCTTGCCCTGATAGAGCCAATAAGACTTCCCGGATCTTTAGGTACGCCTGCTCCATTTATGATCGTGGCAGATGAAGGATTTGCATTGTCACCCCACCTGATGCGGCCGTTCCCTAGTCGCGATCTGGATGACCGGAAGCGCATCTTCAACTATCGATATACTCTCACCAGTCGGTATGTGGAGTGCGCTTTCGGAATACTGTCCACAAAGTGGAGACTGTTCATGTCAGCCATACAGATGAATCCGGACAATGCCACCCTGGTGATACAGGCTTGTGTACTGCTACACAACTTCACCAGGATTCATGATGCCTCCGCTGATGCAGATATTGGTCAAGATATGACATCTTCTGTCATTTTTGGACTAGCTGGAACGGCTGGACTAGCTCTTCGGGAACTCTATGTCGACTCTGCAGTCTAGAGGGGCATTACCGTGGCAGTTGGAAGCTATTCATGGAAGTCGTTGATTTCAGCTTGATTCTGGATTCTAAATTACTATAAATTTAAATTTTCTGAGTTAGTTAGATCCCCTGTTGTTAGTTTAGATTAGGGACTCGCAAGAGAATGAGGACCCTTGATGTGGGCTTGCGGGCTAATGTATTTTGTAATTTCCAAATTCCACTATCATTTTACACTTATTATATTGATAGTGATATATATTTATTAGCTGCAAGGGGTTAATTACATATTTAATTAAAAAAACTAGCATTCATATGTAACTATAGAGAGGTGAATTGCTATGCAAACGTTTGCAAAGTACATTTATTAGATGCAAGGGGTTAAAACGTTTGCAATGCAAAAAAAAGAGCATACATATGCAGCTGTACAGAGGTGCCTTGCTATGCAAAAGTTTGCAAAGTACAGTTATTAGCTGCAAGGATGTTATAACTGGATTTTACACTTTACAATCCTAAAAGTAAAATGCTGCAAAATGGTGTTAAAAATATTAAACCTGGAGTTGTTATAGATGCTATATGTCAGGCATGGCCAACCTGCAGCTCTCCAGCTTTTGCAAAACTACAACTTTCTACAGCATGGCATGGTGGGAGTTGTAGTTTTAAAACAGTTGGAGAGTCACAGGTTGGCCAGCCCTGTTATATGGTGTTCATTTATACCAGAAAGGTGGCCATACATATACACAAAAGAGAATGTCTTTACTCACTGATGCTTTGCCTCTTTTTTGAGTTTGCCTTCTCCCATTCCGAAGCAGCCAGCTCCTTGCCGATCTCCTCCCATGACCTGTCCTTGCGTAAACGGTCATGGTAGGAATCAGATCTGGTATCCCATAGGTTGGGACGTTCTTGAATGAGAATAATGAACTTTTCCACATCCAACGATGTCATCTTGATTGGCAGCACTTTCAAACTTCACACAGAAGATTCACAATCCAGCTCTGCCAGGCAGGGCCTAGCACATGGATCTCTGAGGGCAGGACTTAATTTCCAGGGATGGAATCCGCAATTGTGGATGACATACGGATGTCTTTTGCATGTCTTCTGCATTTTTGCAGATCCATTGACTTTCATTGTACTACGGACGGCAATTTGAGGATAATAATAGGACAAGCTATATATTTTTTATTTTCGGAGCTGCGTCCGGAAAAACATTAGATTTTTAAACAATAGATTATTTTCTGATGACACATTCCCTTTAATAATCATAGAATGGATAGCAAAGCAAATAAAGTGTCCTCCTGTCTCAAGTGGTTAGCTGCATGGTGATATCAGCCAACACCAGAAGAGGGTCCCATGTTTATCTTTGCTATGGTGCCTTCTATACTCATTGTAAACTCCTGTTCCACTATAACCCCATGGAACATACAATACAATTTAAATAAATAAATCCAGAAATAGTTTTCTGAATTTAACATTTAGGATAAACTGTATCTGTTTCATTCCAATATCACGTAATCAGCATCATACCATAACAGTATCATTAGACACAATGCATGTAAGTGGTGTAAGTTCAAGCCATTAAATATTCTGATGTATGTGTTACATTTTACTGGAAAGCACAAAATCATACACAAGCCCTATTACTGTATAATGCAAAAATAATACAAATTTAACAATAAATATTCTTAAGTAATGTACAAACAAGATTACCTGAAGGTTTGACATGCCTACTGCTGCAATCATGCCAAACATTACCATGAACATTCCTCCAATGACTGGCTCTGGAATTGTTATAAAGATAGCTCCAAACTTTCCAAAGAGACCTAATATAATTAAAAGGATACCTGCTGTCTGCAATACTAAACGACTTCCAACCTAGAAAAAAATAAAACATCTCAGGCTTTCTTCAGCAAAAAGCACATACAACTGTATCAAAAACATAAAGATGAAGAAAGCATTTACAAAAACATTCTATGAATTCCTCCTTAATCCAATCCGCACAAGTCAGTTTCATGTAGGTTCCCTAATAAGACATAAAGAAAAGGAGTATCAGTGCTAGACAATCCTTTTGAAAGGGTTGTCCAAACTTTTGCTATTCATGGCCTATCCTCAAGATAGGCCATCAATGCAAATATGGGTGCTGCCCAACTCCTGACCCCCTTCCAGTAAGCTGTCTGAATAGGCCCCAACACTCCAGTGAGCACTTGCGACCATTGCAAGGCATAGCGCTCTAGATGATATAGCAGCTGTGCTTGATATTGCAGCTCAAGCCCATTTGTTTGAATGGGACTGAGCTGCACCAAGGCCATGTGACCAATGAACATAACATCACATGACCTAGTAAGAGGCTGCAGCACTCGCTGGAGCATCGGGGCCTCTTCAAACAGCTGATCTGCAGGGACCCTGGGAATCAGACCTCCACAATCGAATGGAGATAGGCAATCAATTTCTAAGTCTCACACAACCCCTTCAAATATGGTTGTGATCATGTTATTTTAAGGTGACTATCACAACTTTTGTGCCGCTGAAATATACAGAAATTGCTTTGAAGCAGTAGAATTAGCACAAATGTAGTTATAAAAGTAGTCATAACATGTAGTTATAAAAAGCAATCTGTTACAGAAATTTTCTTTTCTGCCAGTTAAAACTAGATAGCAACACATATCCTTTTTTCTAACCTGTTTTTATTTTCTATTTGGAGATTTTTATTCTAAGTTTTTGGCATAATAATTTGGAGGCTTCCAACGTGCTTGAGCATTTAGAGCACGGGTGTCAAACACAAGGCCCGCAGGCCGAATCCGGCCCGCCAGACCTCGTCATGTGGCCCGCGTAGCCGTCGCCGGCCGCCAGCCTTCACCTTTTATTATCACTTCCTGCAGGCGGCCCCTGCAGGAAGTGATAATAAATCGCATAAGGAGCGCTGTGTATTACCGGTACTTACAACTACAAGCGCTCGCCGAGAGGAGGGAGGAGGCAGGCTGGGAGGATGGGCGCTGGCAATGTGAGTCATACGTCACGCGCCTGCGCTGCCCACTTTATGAATAAAGCAGGCGGCATGGGCGCATGACGTATGACTCACGCTGCCAGCGCCTGTCCTCCAGGCCTGCCTCCTCCCTCCTCTCCCCTCTCGGCGAGCGCTTGTAGTTGTAAGTACTGGTAATACACAGCGCTCCTTATGCGATTATATACATACGGTAACCATTAACTATTAGAGATACGATTATACAGTGAGCGTGGCCCGTGTAGTAGAATACAGTCACTGCACGGGCCCCGCTGTCATTATAAAAGCAGATGCCAGCCCCCGGCCCTTTGAGGGTGACCAAACTGCTGATGCGGCCCCCGATGAATTTGAGTTTGACACCCCTGATTTAGAGATATGCTTTCCAGCCACATGGGCCATAGACAAAATGATCAGGATGGGACTTCACTGTCTTCTATGGGAGAGTTTTCTAGGCATGCTCTGTGACCAGTGCAGATGTCATTATGCAAGGAAAGAATAGATGAGCTGTAACAATTACATATTGTGAATGGTGGATCCTGTGTATATATATATTATATATATATATATATATATATATATATAGGCTTTATCTGTCACTTTAATCCTGCCTGTAATCATAAGCAGATAACTGCACTAAAGTGATCTGTACAGACCAAGAAAAGTTGTCTATTATTAGTCTTAAAAATGAATATGAGATAAGCAGGCACACTCTTATTTGGGTACAGGTATTATTTATTGATAATTAAATATATGTGTGATCTGGTAAAAAACTGTTGGTAGTTCCTTTTTAATAGAGGTATGTTGGAGTGGTGGTAAGTTTTTTTAGCACATTTTCCCTAAAAATATGGATATAAAAATGGTGAATAGATGTTTTGAATATATATATAAAAAATTTGTGGAAAATTGGGAAAAAAAAGCGGTTAACAGTTTTTCAGATGCAGATAAAAATCTTTCAGATGTAGATAAAAATGTGGATAAAAGATGTCTAAAAAAGGTAAATGTCCATAAAGTCTTTCATATAAAAATCACTGATCAGGATATAAATAACTGAAGATCCACAGGATGATCATCCACTGTTAGACAGGGTTGTTGTCCAGTGATGCCCCTTAGTGAAAATTAGATTGTCATTCTGTATAGGATCCCTGGTGTGCCTTTTAGAGAATAACAGTTTATAACTGGTGGTAATTCTGTGGAAGAAAGTGGTGCTCTGTGCCTAGGTGCGGCGTCCCGCACTGTCCCTGGCTACAGAGATCACTTACCCTTCCCGGCGCTTGATCTCCTGGGTTCTCTGGTGATGGTCTGCTGTTCCTGGGAGGCTCCTGCGATCCAGTCCGGTTCTCCAGAGACAGCGGCGTGCCTCGTGTTACCAGGGACGCCGGGGGGCGTGGTTCGCGCGTCTGGAGGATGACGTAGATGGTCACGTGATCACGGACTCTCTCTCAAGCGCCTTCACAGTGTTCTCCCAACTCTATGTGAGTGGTGAGTGTTCCGGTAATCCTCAGCTTCCTTAAACGCGTTTCGGGACTCTATCCCTTCATCAGTAAGTGGAGGATTATTGCGGATGCTGTGATTTTTATAGGGCCGTGATTAACCTGTTTGTTAACCAATTATTGTCACCAATAAAGTTACTATCTTATCTTGGTTGATGTATTCAATTGGTTAATTTATTTCAATGGGTGCATAAATATGTGGCTGGAGTAAAAGATGTATAGAGAAATCTTCTGGTTCTCAAAAAATTATGATAAAGTGTTTGAATATAAAAATAAGGGTTAATTGTTTTATTACAATTTCATCCATTAGGTATTATTGTGTGAGTAGTTCATTGAGAAGTGGGTAATGAAAATTATATAAGATAATATATATGAAAAAGTTGAAAAATATAATAAAAATAAGTGGAAAAATATGAGAAAATATATATTCAAGTACATATAGAAATATATATAATTGATGGTGATACTTCCCATAGTAAAATGATTGATCTAGTTATTAAGGGCAATGTCATGATTATTCCCTATACTTCAGGAGGGACTTTCATATGTTCTATATGATGTGAGAGAATACCTCGCCCAGTGTCGTTAGGTATAGGAGTGCACCACTACATATAATATAGCATCACAAATCAATTTCTATGTGGATCTTTTTAGTGGTGTATAGAACTTATAGATGGGGGTATATTATAGTTTATGTATTTTTCTAGTTATAAGTGATATCCCATGATGGGGGTTTACTGATTGTGAGCACGTACCAGGGATGAACCCATTATATCACTGGTCCGTAGCATAAAAGACCCAGTTATTTTTGGGATTAACATTCCTGTCTGTGTCAAAAAGAGGAGGATTCATTGTGTGAATATTGAAATCCCAGGTTGTGGATACATCTTCGGGATAGACCCATTGTATCACTGGTCCGAGGTATAAAAGACCCAGTGATTTTTGGGGTTAACATTCCCATCTGTGTCAGAAAGCAGTGGTGAAAATATGGCTTAGAGGCAAGATTTGGTAGATCTAGAGGTATTTGTACATCTTTAGTTGTCAGCACAATCCCTTTTTTTTAAACGCACAGTCGGAGGTATCCATTACATCACTGGTCCGTAATAAAGACCCAGTGAATATCCGGATTTGTTCTCTCTGTGTGTTTCCAAGGAAGGAGGACAGGGTACAAGGAGGCCTGAGTGAGTTCATAGTGTGAGATACCTTAGATACGGTAATGATGTCAGTATCATTAAGGCCCATAATTTGCGACATATGTGTTTATTGAGTCTTTGTTGATGGAGTGGTAGGTATCTACACATATGGGTAGTCTAGTAGTTAAATGAGGGGCTGCCATTTTTATATCCATATTTTTAGGGAAAATGTGCTAAAAAAACTTACCACCACTCCAACATACCTCTATTAAAAAGGAACTACCAACAATTTTTTACCAGATCACACATATATTAAATTATCAATAAATAATACCTGTACCCAAATAAGAGTGTGCCTGCTTATCTCATATTCATTTTTAATTTCATATTTCTGACTGGGTGAGTCAGACCAAGCAGCTCTGCACCTCTACCATTTATCTGAGCAGTAGAGCCGTCTATTCCACTTCTCTATCTTGATATTATATCACCTATTAGACGCCAGCTCACTACTCAGACAGAATGAATATTTGGGAACATGCTGAAAACAAACGTTTAAAAGCTGAAACATACAACTTTGAAACACTACATATAGAAGAAGACCAAGAACCAGACATGTTAGATACGTTTAAAAAAACAGAATACCTATTAATAAAACAACTCAAACAAAGATGGGAGGTAAAATCATTAAAACAATACATTGAACATAAAAAAGTACCAAAGGGACTACAACTAACTAAAACACCTGCCCAAGACTTATGGGAAAGGGAATTTAATGAAGAATGGGACTCATTATTACACGAACACTCTCTGTCACTTATGCAACTAATTATAAAAAGGAGAACCAATATATTAAAAGAAACCACAACACAAATAGAAGATATTAAAATTAAAATGGAAAAATTCACAAAAAATGATAATTATAATACTTGGCAACAAAAACTCTGCAATAATCTAGACAAAGCAGAGCAAGAAATCATGAACAAAAAAGTTAGAAAACTGAGAAATAACATTTCCCAAAAAAAGGAACAGAGGGAAAAACAAAATACCAACCTGACAGATATGGAGGTAGGAGATTGCAGAGAAATAAACGATAATATTCAACCAATTGCACCCCAAAAATTAAATAGATATCCAATATCCACGAATAATAGATTTGAAGTGTTAGAAGAACAAAATCATTTTTTAGACCGAACCCCCCCACATCACAGACCTCACACCAGACAGAGACCACCTCGCTCCCCATCACCTACCCGAACCCCTCAAAATCACAAATACAATCTACGATACAGACAACCATCACAAGAACAAGAATACAGAACACATCACCAACACAATTCACAACACCAAAAAAGAATACCACAACAAACAGGAGAAAAACACCAAGCGCCACAAAGGAGAGACAATCACCAAAGTTACCAGACAAGACAGCACGATGCAAGAAAAAGATACGGAGAGGAAGGGGACACAAGACCAAAATACAACAGATAAATCACCATGAGGACACAATTAAAAATTTAAGTAACATCACTTTAAATAATGCTCAAATTAGCTTATTAAACAAAGGTTTAAAATTTGCACCCACCAATACACTAAATAAATTTGACACCTTTATAGGCATAGAAAAATTTGTACGTAAACTTTGTTTGAAGAAATACCACATGAAAAATCCCATAATGAAAGAAAGCACAATTAACAAAACATATGAACATACCCCACTAAAAAGTACTTCCAAAAAATACCCCCGACAGGAAATAGGACAGGAATTGGCAGCATTTAAACAATGTGTAGAGAGAGACATACAAAAAATGAAAGAACAACCAAGAAAGTTGAATAACTTATCTAGAAAAGAAACAGAGGCTATAAAACAACTACAAAAAGAAAAAGACATAGTAATACATCCAGCAGATAAGGGAGGAGCTATTGTAATCCAAAATGTCTCCGATTACAACAAAGAGTGCATGAGACAACTAGCAGATAGCAATACATATAAAAAATTAAAAAGTAACCCAACGGAACAATACTACCAGGAATTAGTACAATACTGCGAAAGAGGGAAAGAAAAAGGAATTATATCGGAAACAGAATATACCTTTATAGTTAACACGCCCCAAAGACTACCAGCACTATACTGCCTCCCGAAAATACATAAAAACAAAGACAATCCCCCTGGCCGCCCCATCATCTCAGGCATACAATCATTAACAAGTAATTTATCACAATACATAGACACACTCTTACAACCAAGAGTCAAAAATATTAATTCATACATCAAAGACACTACACAAATCATTAAGATTATTGAAAATTTAAAATTCGAAACACATTGGCATTTAGGAACACTGGATGTCCAATCGCTTTACACCAGTATTAATCATCAACAAGGAACTGAGGCAGTCAAAAAACAATTAATCAAAGAAGCTACATTACCGCCAGAACAAATAGACTATATAGTAGGAGGCATAGAGTTTATACTCAATCATAATTATTTCTATTGGAATTCAGATTTCTATCTACAGATTCAAGGGACGGCCATGGGCACCAGATTCGCCCCCAGTTACGCTAATCTATTCATGGCGCAGTGGGAAGATGAGACCATAGCGCCCAAACTGGGGACGGATCTGGTGCTCTGGCTACGATATATCGATGACATCATATTTATATGGCAAGACAGCAGGGACAATTTGGATATTTTCTTATCAACAATCGATACAAATCCATATGGTTTAAAATTCACCTCATCAATCACTACATCTAAAATAGAATTCCTGACAGAAAAGGACAAACTTATATGTACAACTTACCACAAACCAACGTCTAAAAACAGTTTCATTCAATATGATAGCTGCCATTTACCAACTTGGCTCACAAATATTCCACAAGGACAGTTCCGTAGGGTTAAGAGAAACTGTACAACTGAATCCCACTTCAATGAAGAATCAGAAAAAATGAAAATACAATATTTGGACAAAAAATATCCCATCGAACTGTTAGATTCATCACTAAATAAAGTTAGAAAAATGGAAAGGAAAACATTCTTTAACAAATCAACAACAAAAAAACAGAAGAGGGAAATACAACACCCAGAATCATACTACCGTACAATCCACAATACAAAAAAATCAAAAAGATTATAAATGATCACTGGTACCATATAAAACAGGACAAAATAATAGGGACCATCATTACAGATATCCCACTAATAACATTCACCAAAGCCCCAAATCTCGGCCTAAAAATTGCCCCAACAATTAAACACAACAGAGAACAGACAACAACAATTCAAGAATGGGCAAACATTACAGGTTTTTTCAGATGTGGAAAGTGTAAGAACTGTCAAACAACATCATTCCCCAAAAAAACCACCTGCGTCATATCTAAAACAAACCTCCATAAACAAGAAATCAAAGAATTCCTAACATGTAGTTCAACAGAGGTCATATACGCCCTAGAATGTCCATGCGAAAAACTGTACATTGGCCGCACGAAAAGAACACTGCAAAAACGTATATCAGAGCATATCTCAAATATAAGAAAAGGTTATGATAAACATACAGTATCCAATCATTTTCGAATCATGCATAATAAAGACCCAACTGGATTAAAATATACAGCACTAGAAAAGGTAAAGAAAGATTGGAGAGGGGGCAATTTTATACATAAAATGTCCAGGGTAGAATCCAGAAGAATCTTCGAGTTCAATTCTATTTTGCCCAACGGATTGAACGCGGAGATGGAGATCTTCGGATTCCTCTGATAGAGGGGTTGCCGCTCCTCGATGAGTAACCGGCAGGGTCATTATATCCCCTCCGGTTGCCCCTTGGTGAACGGCTGCCCCTCATTTAACTACTAGACTACCCATATGTGTAGATACCTACCACTCCATCAACAAAGACTCAATAAACACATATGTCGCAAATTATGGGCCTTAATGATACTGACATCATTACCGTATCTAAGGTATCTCACATTATGAACTCACTCAGGCCTCCTTGTACCCTGTCCTCCTTCCTTGGAAACACACAGAGAGAACAAATCCGGATATTCACTGGGTCTTTATTACGGACCAGTGATGTAATGGATACCTCCGACTGTGCGTTTAAAAAAAAGGGATTGTGCTGACAACTAAAGATGTACAAATACCTCTAGATCTACCAAATCTTGCCTCTAAGCCATATTTTCACCACTGCTTTCTGACACAGATGGGAATGTTAACCCCAAAAATCACTGGGTCTTTTATACCTCGGACCAGTGATACAATGGGTCTATCCCGAAGATGTATCCACAACCTGGGATTTCAATATTCACACAATGAATCCTCCTCTTTTTGACACAGACAGGAATGTTAATCCCAAAAATCACTGGGTCTTTTATGCTACGGACCAGTGATATAATGGGTTCATCCCTGGTACGTGCTCACAATCAGTAAACCCCCATCATGGGATATCACTTATAACTAGAAAAATACATAAACTATAATATACCCCCATCTATAAGTTCTATACACCACTAAAAAGATCCACATAGAAATTGATTTGTGATGCTATATTATATGTAGTGGTGCACTCCTATACCTAACGACACTGGGCGAGGTATTCTCTCACATCATATAGAACATATGAAAGTCCCTCCTGAAGTATAGGGAATAATCATGACATTGCCCTTAATAACTAGATCAATCATTTTACTATGGGAAGTATCACCATCAATTATATATATTTCTATATGTACTTGAATATATATTTTCTCATATTTTTCCACTTATTTTTATTATATTTTTCAACTTTTTCATATATATTATCTTATATAATTTTCATTACCCACTTCTCAATGAACTACTCACACAATAATACCTAATGGATGAAATTGTAATAAAACAATTAACCCTTATTTTTATATTCAAACACTTTATCATTATTTTTTGAGAACCAGAAGATTTCTCTATACATCTTTTACTCCAGCCACATATTTATGCACCTATTGAAATAAATTAACCAATTGAATACATCAACCAAGATAAGATAGTAACTTTATTGGTGACAATAATTGGTTAACAAACAGGTTAATCACGGCCCTATAAAAATCACAGCATCCGCAATAATCCTCCACTTACTGATGAAGGGATAGAGTCCCGAAACGCGTTTAAGGAAGCTGAGGATTACCGGAACACTCACCACTCACATAGAGTTGGGAGAACACTGTGAAGGCGCTTGAGAGAGAGTCCGTGATCACGTGACCATCTACGTCATCCTCCAGACGCGCGAACCACGCCCCCCGGCGTCCCTGGTAACACGAGGCACGCCGCTGTCTCTGGAGAACCGGACTGGATCGCAGGAGCCTCCCAGGAACAGCAGACCATCACCAGAGAACCCAGGAGATCAAGCGCCGGGAAGGGTAAGTGATCTCTGTAGCCAGGGACAGTGCGGGACGCCGCACCTAGGCACAGAGCACCACTTCCTTCCACAGAATTACCACCAGTTATAAACTGTTATTCTCTAAAAGGCACATCAGGGATCCTATACAGAATGACAATCTAATTTTCACTAAGGGGCATCACTGGACAACAACCCTGTCTAACAGTGGATGATCATCCTGTGGATCTTCAGTTATTTATATCCTGATCAGTGATTTTTATATGAAAGACTTTATGGACATTTACCTTTTTTAGACATCTTTTATCCACATTTTTATCTACATCTGAAAGATTTTTATCTGCATCTGAAAAACTGTTAACCGCTTTTTTTCCCAATTTTCCACAAATTTTTTATATATATATTCAAAACATCTATTCACCATTTTTATATCCATATTTTTAGGGAAAATGTGCTAAAAAAAACTTACCACCACTCCAACATACCTCTATTAAAAAGGAACTACCAACAATTTTTTACCAGATCACACATATATTAAATTAGCAATAAATAATACCTGTACCCAAATAAGAGTGTGCCTGCTTATCTCATATTCATTTTTAATTTCATTTCATATTTCTGACTGGGTGAGTCAGACCAAGCAGCTCTGCACCTCTACCATTTATCTGAGCAGTAGAGCCGTCTATTCCACTTCTCTATCTTATTATTAGTCTTATTTATTTTTTATTGACATATGGCATTAAAAATAACATCACCAAAATTCTTTAAAAATATGTTTACCATGAAAACATGATTTAAACAATAGGTCATTATCTGATGACACATTCCGTCAAAATTCCGTCAAAAGGAGTGACCCAAAATTCAGAATTACATTTCACAGAAAAATAACATGTAACATATCAACTTTTTAGGATAAATCAAAATTTTTCATTAGAGATAATATTTAACCCAATTTTGTAAAAATGTGAGTTGCTTTTGAATCTGAATCTGAATCTGAAGATTCGATTTGGGTGAATTTTTGCAGAGAGAAAGAGAGAGAGTGTCACGGCCTATGGTGTGTTTTGTGACACTTTCCTTGTTGTGTGCATGTGGTGGCAGTGTCTCAGCCCTATGGCTGATCCCCAGGACATGATTGCCACGCATGCCGTTGCCCGCGGCAACAGGTGAAGTGTGTATGTTTGTGTGTACTTCCTCTTTAAGTGGCCGTCTTCCCTTGCTTGGTGTTGGAAGGGTTAAATCCCTTCTGTGTGTGTGAACACTGGGTGTGTCTGTGTGGGTGTGGCTACTTGGGCCTATAAAGCCTCAGTGTATGTCACCAGTCTGAGGGGTACTTCAGCCATGGTTAGCTGGAGCAGCCGCCTGTGTAATTCCATCTGCCAGTGGGGGCCACCCTTGTAGTCATAAGTTCATGTATGGTGTTTAGAAGATGTTTGTTTGGTCTATTTGTTATTGCAGCATATGGTTTCCTGGGTTCCCGTGTGATGTCTGTTGTGTGCTGTGTCCTTTGTGTTTGTTGTGGACAGCAGCACTTGCATGTGGGATCCAGGTTGTGTGACTGTGGCAGGTAAGTGTGGTACTAGTCTCACTTACCTGTCATTGCCTTATGTCTGTTCATGTTCCCCTTGCTATGTAGCTTGGCCAGTGAGACTCCTGTTCGTCCGTTTCTAGGAGGAACAGGTCATCTTACCCTGCTCCTAGTCCAGGGCCACCCTGAGGGCTAGCAGGAATATCAGGTTCCGGAGTATGAGCCCTCCTACCTTCAGGGTTGGCTCATACGGATAGGAGACAGGGTCAGAATTAGGGATGTGTAGGATGTGACCTGCTCCCTGATTCCTGTCCTGGCCTGGCATTGACCATCCGCCTTCTGATACCGCACGGCTGAGGGTTTTTCCCATCCTCAGCCAAGACAGAGAGGGAGAGAAACAGAAATGTGAAGAATGTAAGAGACAAAAAATATGAGCCCTAGGAGATCTCAAAACATTTAAGGTAAAAAGGATTTGGACTAGAGTTGGAAATGTTAGATTAGAGTAGGACATGTTGACTAATCTCTCAATTTAAAAATCAGTTTGAGGGTTTAGTGAGACTGCAGAGTGCACCTGTCTTTGCTATTGTTTTCTTATATTGTTATATTGATTATGACATCCGCACTTGTTGCCTTGTGTGAGATGTCTATTGTGGTACTTGTGGTTCGCCGCGGGCATCCTCCACCGTATGCATTTTGCTGGGGATCGCCATTAGCAACGGGCCACAAGTGCAGGATTTACTCCCCTGTATATATGCATGACTGCATGTGGGTTTGAGCACCTCCTGCTAATGCCACCCTGTCTTTTTAGTTTGTATATATAGATTCCTGGAGGTGTATAAACTCCAATTTAAATGTGCCTGTTTTCCATCTACAGGCCACATTTAGGTGCACCTGTGAGGCATGGGCCATATCAGCCAGTCTTGAGTGGGACTCGCAGACTCCTCCCTCCTCCCATTGCAAGCATGGCTACATGCTGGAGGTAACTGGTGAGCTGTTTGTGAGTCGGCCTCATGCTCCTGTAATTTGCCCACTGGCTCCTGGTATTGCCCATACGGCTCAGGTAGGAGAGTGTTAGGTCCCGGGCTACTTGAGAAACCTTGGCGTGGTGCCCGGGCTTAGACATGTTCTACACCATAGGACATGTTGACTAATCTCTCAATTTTAAAATCAGTTTGAGGGTTTAGTGAGACTGCAGAGTGCACCTGTCTTTGCTATTGTTTTGTTATATTGGACTAGAGTTGGTCAACCAGTTTGGCCAAATCTAATCCAAATAAAATTTTGGTCAATTAGCTGTATATATTTGTAAAACCCCATAATGTTCTTTCGACAACCTCTCAAATAGAAATATGTATTTTCTGTACATGTTTTGCTTCCTATGATTACACCCAAGACATTTAAAAAACAAAATAAAGATTGCACATCAAGACTGCATAAAACTTCACTATGATCTAAAAAGAAGATATTTGAAACCCTCAAAATAAGTATGTAAGTGCAAATAGTCAAAAAGTGCAGTTTAGATACAGTTTTAGAGACTTTGTTCGCTGGAGAATCCATACTTGTTATGAGTGTCCCTTGACAATAACCTTGTTACAAATTATCTCAAAGTATGAAAACAAACTATTATTTGCAATTTGTGAGGAAAACCTGGCAGTAAGTGTTCAATTTCCCCTAAACGGCACCACAGGGCAAATGAAACATAACACAGTGCTCCATAGACCCAAAAAAAATCACAGAAAAAACAAAGATAAAAACATCCTGCACGGTATAATATATAAATGTGCGGATGTCGCTAGCCATATTATTAAAGAAAATCACAGAAATAAGATAATAATGCACTTAGTAATATAAATGCAAGCATTATATATGGACATTTGCACTTTTGCCCTTCCTATCTAATAGAGCACCTTGATTAGGTGGTACATATAGGTGTGCTTGCTCCTCCTCCCATTGGTTTTTTGATACACATGGACAGAGGCGGCTCTAGACTTTGTGAGGCCTTAGGCCAAACTCGAACATGAAGCCCCCAAGAACACAAGATATTCAAGCGATAATAAAGATCAACTGCAAACAAAAACACTTGGTATAGTATCTTTAGCCTGTCTATTAAATGTGTAATACATTTGTCAGCATTGTTTTAAGGGAAAATAAATCCAGAGCCTGTCAGCCGCCACAAAACAAGAAAATAATGTGGTGCTTATAGAACAGACTACATAGTATAAAGGTATACTGTATATTGTGTGGCACAGTGTAAGCTATATGTGTATAACAAACATATTTCACATGAAAACTTAAAATTGGATTGGCCCTTGAGGGTTTCGGACACGACTTCAACACTTTGGCTAGGGGGCTCGGTGGAGCTGATGTTGTGTTTTATACTAATGAGAAAGATTTTATAATAAGGATTTGGAGAAGGGGCAGTTGAGTCGCAGAACAAGGAGAGGCTGCTGCTGCTACTAGGGGGCTCATACCATGGGGGAGTAATAAAGCCCACCATAATGCTCCCTCCCTCCCAGTAGTAATAATTCGCCTTGCAGCGTCCCAATCAGGACACGTGGGAACTGCAAAATTACTGTAAAACTGCATTACTGTGTTGCATGCCATTTTGCATTACATCACCTGTTGTATCCCTGTTCATAGGCTGGTTAAGAGTATTTTATACATCCCACCACTAGAGGGGGGATGGCACTTAGTCTATATAAATACTTTAGTCAGGCCTAGTGTGGTGGAGAGAAGAGAGGAGAATGGAGTTAGTTGTTAAGCTAAGACTACACATCACAGAGTAGTGGGTGAAGTCAGAAGCAGCAATGTGGTAGTGCCAAGGTATGAGGGGCAGTTCCTTTCATCCTACAACCAGAGGATAGAGTTGCATCCCTGGAAGAAATCCAAGCAGAGAGTCATCGGTGATAACAGCCACTACCTAAGGCTTAATGGGCACCTTTGCACATGGTGGAGGACAATCTAGCTACAGGCAGCCTCACCATAAATTATAGAAGACAGATTAGCTACCTGTTCAAGGGCTTGGAAGATACAGAAATTATAGAACTAAGCATACCCGAAAAGAGTACTACAGAACCACAGCCTGAGTCAGAACCTAGCCAAACCTATTAACAGTGGATCAACAGAATTCCTCTAGATATCAAGAGTTGTATCCTACCACTGTCTACTTCATTCTTCAATATTACTACAACTGGTTGTACCACCATAAACGGTACTGGCATCAGACAAATACCACCAAGGGACCCAGCCGCCACAAGCACCCTAAACACCGCCGTCATCAAGGGCACCTCAACCTCCATCTAGGCAGGTGCCTCTCTACCATAGAGTGTGCCCCAGAGGATTTTGCGCTGTCTTCCTCATTACTGTGCTGCCGGCCAATGGAGGCTCTCTGCTAACCGTGAGTATTATTACTGGCCCCTCCTCGGCCCACCGTGCACCTCACATATCGCCCCTGCGGTTCTGGCACACCACATCCTTATAATAGACAGTGCAAAACATACCCCTTGTAATGCCCCCAGTTGAGCTAATGTTCCCATAGTGCCCTCCATAATGTGCCAGTTTAAATACCCTATATAGTGCCCCCAGTAACTGCCCCCATAGTGCTCCTCTCCCCCCTTCCTTCTAGTGCCCCATAATGTTCCAGTATAAAATGCCCCTATATAGTGCCCCAGTAGATGCCCTCAGTGTCCCCCATAATTTTCAAGCATAAAATACCCCTTCTTAGTGCCCCTTGAAGATTACCCCATAGTACTACTCTACCCCCTTCCCCATAGTACCCACCATAATGTGTCCCAGTATAAAATGCCACTGTACAGAGCCCCCCATATAACATACCCTTTCTTTGTGGCCTCAGTAGATGCCCCCAATAATGTGCCAGTAATAAGTGCCCCCATAGATGCCCCCCAATAATGTGCCAGTAAAATTTGCCCCATAGATGCCCCTCAATCATGTGCCAGTAAGAAGTGCCCCCAATCATGCTCCCCAGCCTCAATGTCACATTTCTCCCATCCATGGCAGCACATCTACCCCCTCCCCATGGCACAATGACATTTCTCCCCCTCCATGGTAGCACATCTCCCCCTATGGCACATTTCTCCCCTTCATGGCAGCACATCTACCCCCTCTCCATGGCACAATGACATTTCTCCCCCTCCATGGCAGCACATCTCCCCCTAGCATGGCACATTTATCCCCTCCATGGCAGCACATCTACCCCCTCCCCATGGCACAATTTAATTTCTCCCCCTCCATGGCAGCACATCCCCCCATGGCACATTTCTCCCCTCCATGGCAGCACATCTCCCCCCAATGGGACATTTTTCCCCTCCATGGCAACACATCTACCCCCCCATGGAATATTTCTCCCCTCTATGGCAGCACATCTTCACCCCCCCAGCTCCAATGGCACATTTCTCCCCTCCATGGCACAGACAGAGCTCACTCATGGTTACGGTACTCACCATTCAACAGCTCCAGTCAGACTCCCTACTTCGCGCCGCCACTCCTTGGCCATTCACCCCACCTGTCCCCCCACGTGACTGACTGATAGTGACTGACTTGCTGCCGTGCAGTGCTGAACTGCTGTATTGCCTGTGTGATGAGGGCCACTGCACGGGCCCGGCACATGCAGGCTGGGCAGATGCCCAGCGGCGCCTCAGCGCAACTTGCACAGCGCAAGTTCAGTAAGTTTGGATGGGACGACGGGTGCGAAATAATTTTCTTTACTGGGAGGCAGCCAGCGGGCCCGCGAGGCCCCCACCAACGCAAGGCCTTAGGCGACGGCCTAAGTGGTCTAATGGAAGAGTCGCCTCTGCACATGGAGGTGACTAGGAGCAGCACACCATATATGCAGGGTCTGCGCTCCTGAACATAGAAGCCCAATGGCTTAGGTAGGTTTAGCGTAAAACCCGCCTGACCTGAGACCACCTTGGCACTTGGTAGGCGGGCACAGACGTGTTTTGATCAAAATATATTGGCTAAGTGTCTCAGATTTTATCATATCAGAGTGAGGACTTTGTCCATATATAATGCTTGCATCTACTTTACTAAGCGCATTATTATCTTATTTCTGTGATTTTCTTAATTACACAGTGCTCGTTAAAATGAATGGATTATTTGTGTAATGCAGATCCTCCGCAGTGTAAGCATTCCCCATGGCCGCTATCAATGAACTTTTTTAAGGAGTAAATTGCCCAAACATGCACAACCATGTGGTTTGCCTCCACATTGTGGTTACTAAGTGGGAAGGTACTCTGAGGTGCATTTGTGGTCACATAATAATCTGAAAAACAAATGATATATTTACCTTTGTAATCCCCAATGCTGCAATATTCTGGCTGTATGAAGTAGTTCCATTTCCTGTTCCCCAAATGCCAGCTAAAATACATCCTATGCCTTCCATTCCAATTCCACGATTTAAAGCATGTGTTGGAGGATTTGGAGCTCCTGATAATTTTGCACAAGTGTAGTAATCACCAATCGACTCAACAGTAGAAGAAAGTATCCCTGATAACATCCCCAACACAGAGGAGAGGCTTACTGTGGGCCAACCCCATTGACCTGAAAGACATTAAATGTGATACAAAATGAAATTAATTGCCTCAATTAAATATTTTGGTGTCTGTCTCCATCGATCAAAATGCAGATGAATGGCCATGTTACTGAAATGCTATTGCTACAATTAAAGACAAGCAAATATTATCCTCTTATTCCAGTAAATTTTGTGAACAGTGACCTTCAAAATTTTAGTCAGAACTGTTTTTGATCAAAGAGTGAAATAGCCATTTATCAGCATTTTGATCAATGAACTGCAGACAGCAAAATAAATAAATAAATAAAAACATACAAATTGCATAAAAAATCCACATAAGGTCTTCTTTCATTTTCCAAAATGCATTTTTGACCAAACGCTTGCAGTGTTTTTCTGTCCGTGATGGGGACGCAACCAAACGGAACAGAGTGTATTTTGGTGGATTCCGTTTCATTCAGTTCAGTTTTGCCCCCATTGACAATGAATGTGGGCAAAACTGAAGCGTTTAATTCTGCTATTGAGATCCTATGACGGATCTCAATAGCGGAATTAAAATTGCAGATGTCAAAGTAGCCTTAAAAGTATTTTTGCCTTCAGACCCTCAATAAGAGAAAATGTTGATGTCATCTATAAAATGTACTGTAGCATTTTGAAATTATGCAGTACACTGATAGTAGAGTCTGATTTATGTATCAGCCTCTTGGCATCATTTTCTGCTTGATCAAGAATAATGAATGGTTATGTAAAGTCTAATTAACAGCATGCTAAATCAAAGTTGCACATACTGTATAATTTTGTTGGGTGTGATTAGGGGTGCACCTAGCTTTTCTACTGCCTGGGACAAAAATTGAAATGGTGCCATGCCAAATTCTTAAGCTAACTTTTTCCCTCCTAACTTTACATACAGCACTACAAAACATACAGGGTAATACAGTGCCACATACATCTTCAATCCAATGTGACATTCCCCTTTAATGTAGAAGTTCTCTGTCCTCATCGTCTCCTTTTAGACCAGCACACCATGATTATTTCTTCCAGCCGCGTCTCTGCAGAGTTTGACAAACAGACATCTTTGTTTCCTACTTTCCCATCATCCTCGCGCCTTCTAAACACCCCATCCTGCCACCCCCATACTGTGCCAGCTCTGCTCCCCAATACTATACTGCAGAAACAATCCACATGTTAACAGTGATGGCCAGTTCGCAGTGTTCGCCAGTGAACACATGCGATCTGCCATCTTAACTGACAAGTCCGGCGAGGCACAGGTAAGTCCTTACCTGTGCCTGTGCGCAAGCCGGTCTGAAATGAAATGTGGTCTCCGGGAACAGGCAGTTCCGAGAACAGCTTCCGGGGGAACTGCCTGCTCCCGGAGACCGCATTTAATTTCAGACCTGCTCGCGCACAGGCACAGGTAAGGACTTACCTGTGCCTCGCCGGACTTGTCAGTTAAGATGGCAGATCGCATGTGTTCGCTGGCGAACACTGCGAACTGGCCATCACTGCATGTTAATACCAATACCACACAGATAGTGCCCCCTTAACAATTATTGGCACGTAGTGCCCTAAAAAATTACTGCGCCAAGCAAATAGTGTTCCTAAGACTAAAAGTGTTGCAAACATAATGTCTCCCAAAAATAATTGCGCTAAGCTGTCCCAGGGTGCTCCCCACAGTAATATTGCTCTCAAAAGTCCCACCAAAATTATCTGACAGGGTGTACTTAGTACTAATAGTGCCCCTACAGTGCCCCCAACAGTGCTAATGTCCCCACTCTGCCCCAGAAGTAATAATTTTCCTGTAGTGCACATACTAGTTCTCATGTTCCCCATAGTCCTCCAGTAGTAATAAAGGTCACAATAATTTCCCCCAGTAGTAATAATTCTCCTTATAATATGTGAATACAAAAAATGCCCTCACAATGTTTGCCACTACAAAGAATGTGCCGTAGTACAAAACATACATCCTCTTAGGGCCAACTGTAGAACTAATGTCCCCATAGTGCCCCCATAATGTGTGCCAATACCAAAAATATGTTCTATTAGTGTCCCCAGTAGAGCTAATGTCTCCATTGTGCCCCCATAATGTGTGCCAGTATAAAATACATCTATATAGTGACACAGTTAATGCCCCTATAGTGCTTCTCTACTACCTTCCCCATAGTGCCCCCCATAATGTGTGGCAGTAAGAAATGTCCCTATATAGTATCCTCAGTAGATGTTCCCATAGTGCTCCTCTCCTCCTTCCCCATATTGGGCAAACAGCATGGTTTCAAATAAAAAAAAAAAAGCAAAACACTAATATTTACCTCCATGTGGCTCCCAGCGATGCGATGCAGGCCTCTTCTGGCCTGTGTCTCTGCCCAGCTCAGGCAGCGCATTGATGATAATATAATTGCATCACCAGCGCCAGCCTCTGATAGGCTAAAGGCACTAGGGTTGAACCCAGTCAGAAGGAACAGAACAGGGAGACATCCCTCCTTTGCCCTGCTGCAGTATCTAACTGTATCACCATCCTTAGGATGGCAATGCCGTTGAATATAGAGAGATGAACGCTTCCACAATGGAAACGCTCATTTCTCTTGGCCCAGCCGCCATGTCTCACTTATATCCTAATTGGCAGTGTGTCCCTGAGTGTGATAGACTGACATACAAAACCCCCCATTTATTTCATGAAGGTTCTAAAACAGTTGGGTGTACTTTTCTAAGTTGTCATAATGGTATGTGTAGGACTGAGAGATTGACAATAGAGATGAGCGAATCGAATCTGATGAAGTCTAATTTGTTCCGAATTTCAGGAAAAATTTGATTCTGAACTAATGCGAATTTCCTCTCGCTTCATGGTAACAAATCACAATTTTTCCTAACATGGCTACAATGTCGGCTAAAACGGTGGCAACATGTGTGAGGACATGGGGCAAGTAACTCTGGGAAGGCGGGATGACCCATAATGCCATGCATGCAGCCAATCAGCATCCAGCCCGTTGATGTCACAGCCCTATAAATACGGTGGTCGTCTTAGATTCTGCCATTCCCCATCGTACTTGGTTCAGGGGCAGACGTTTATGCAGGAGCTAGGGAGAGTGAAAGAATACCTCATTGTGGAAAAAACTTCAGGATTTTTGTAACCCGGACCCAAACCTAAATATTTCCATAAAAGTTCGGGTTCGGTGTTCAGCGCTTTCATGGCACTTTATGAAAGGTTGCTGAGCAGCCAATCAACAAGCGTTTAACTGTGTGACCTTAGAAGCCATCACAGCCATGCCTACTAATAGCCGTGATTGGCCGGTGCAGCATGTGGACCAGCCTCTATATAAGCTGTGGTCACGTAGTGCTGCACGTCACTCTGCTCTTACTAGTGTAGGGAGAGGATGATGTTGCTGCTGTGAGGGAGAGAATAGGACAGAATCTGTTATCAGATCTCCAATTGAACTCAGCGATCTACATAGATTTTGTTGTGTGGGTGCAGTGCACAATCTTTTTACCCTGCCCTAAGCCCAGGGACAGAGAAAAATAACTTGTATCCATCTGTTAGTTAGGTGGGCGGCGGAGGCCATTTTATGCAAGCTTAGTGCACCAGCACTGCATATGTATTTTTGTGACATTCAAATCAAAGCTTGAAATACTGCACTAATAATCTGGTTTAAAAAACAAACATCCTACATCTGGTGCCTTTGCAGCATTAGTCAGTGTGCAATTTAGGCTAGAAATACAGCCATCATTTTCTGGGCTTTAAAAAAACTAGTGATGAGCGGCAGGGGCAATATATTCGAATTCGCGATATTTCGCGAATATTTGGGCGAATATTCACCATAATTCTCGAATTCATGATCTCCAGGCATTATTTTCTTGATTGCGAAAATTCGCATACAATTCGCATACAAATTTTCGCATAAAAATTTGCATGAACTGGTATTTTCACAAAAATCGGATATTCGCAATTACGAACATATTTTGCGATATTCAAAATATTCGCGAATTCTCGAAGTGCCGATATTCGTGATTAAAATTCGCAATTCGAATATTCGTGATCAACACAAAAAAAACACCCTTTTTTGACAAAATACAACATTTTACAGCCCTTGCTGGATCTGCACGTGTGAAATTCAAGCGTTATATACAGCTTTCATATTCTTTTAGTAAAAAAAAAACCTTTTTTTGCAAAATACTTAATATTGCAGCCCTTGCTGCATCTGTTATTGTTAAAAACAAGTTTTAATAACTTCAATAATTTTCTAGCTTTGAAAAAACACCCATTTTTTGCAATAACATTCATTTTGGGCCTTTGCCTCATTAGTCAGTGTGCAATTTAAGCTAGAAATAAAGCTATAATTTTCTGGGTTTTTAAAAACACCCTTTTTGTGCGAAATACACAATTTTACAGCCCTTGCTGCATCTGCACGTGTGAAATTCAAGAGTTATATACTGCTGTCATATTCTGCTATAAAAAAAAAACATTTTGGACCAAAAACTTTGCTTAGTTTTGCAGCCTTTGCTGAAAAAGTCATTGTGAGATACACCATTTAGATACTGTGGTTCTATTCTGCTATTAATAAAACACCCATTTTGGCCAAAAATCTTTCATTGCGGCCTAGTCTGGATCTGTACGTGTGCGATACACCCTTTACATACTGTCGTTCCATTCTGCTATTAGAAAAACACTAATTTTGGTCAAAAATCTTTAATTGCAGCCTAGTTTGCACCTGTGCATGTGAGATACATACTTTAGATACTGTGGTTCTATTGTGTTATTTGAAAAACAACAATTATGTGCAAAAATCTAGCTTTGAAAAAACACCCATTTTTTGCAATAACATTCATTTTGGGCCTTTGCCTCATTAGTCAGTGTGCAATTTAAGCTAGAAATAAAGCTATAATTTTCTGGGTTTTTAAAAACACCCTTTTTGTGCGAAATACACAATTTTACAGCCCTTGCTGCATCTGCACGTGTGAAATTCAAGAGTTATATACTGCTGTCATATTCTGCTATAAAAAAAAAAACATTTTGGACCAAAAACTTTGCTTAGTTTTGCAGCCTTTGCTGAAAAAGTCATTGTGAGATACACCATTTAGATACTGTGGTTCTATTCTGCTATTAATAAAACACCCATTTTGGCCAAAAAATCTTTAATTGCGGCCTAGTCTGGATCTGTACGTGTGAGATACACCCTTTACATACTGTCGTTCCATTCTGCTATTAGAAAAACACTAATTTTGGTCAAAAATCTTTAATTGCGGCCTAGTTTGCACCTGTGCATGTGAGATACATACTTTAGATACTGTGGTTCTATTGTGTTATTTGAAAAACAACAATTATGTGCAAAAATCTTTAATTGCGGCCTAGTCTGGATCTGTCTGTGTGAGATACACCCTTCACATACTGTGGTTCTATTCTGCTATTAATAAAACAACTAATTTGGGCAAAAATATTTAATTGCGACCTAGTCTGCATCTGTAGGTGTGAGATACAGACTTTAAATCCTGTGGTTCTATTCTGCTATTAGAAAAACAAAAATTTTGGGCAAAAATCTTTAATTGTGGCCTAGACTACATCTGTACGTATGAAATACACACTTTAGATACTGTGGTTCTATTCTGTTATTTGAAAAACAGCCCTTTTGGGTAAAAATCTTTAATTGCGGCCTAGTCTGTATCTGTACCTGTGAGATACACCCTTTACATACTGTGGTTCTAATAAGCTATTAATAAAAACACCCATTTTGGGCAAAAATCTTTAATTGCGGCCTAGTCTGCATCTGTACGTGTGAGATACACCCTTTGCATACTGTTGTTCTATTCTGCTATTAATAAAACACCCATTTAAAGGGAACCTGTCACCGGGATTTTGTGCATAGAGCTGAGGACATGGGTTGCTAGATGGCCGCTAGCACATCCGCAATACCCAGTCCCCATAGCTCTGTGTGCTTTTATTGTGTATAAAAACCGATTTGATACATATGCAAATTAACCTGAGAGGAGTCCTGTCCCTGACTCATCTCACGTACAGGACTCATCTCAGGTTAATTTGCACATGTATCAAATAGGTTTTTTTTACACAATAAAAGCACACAGAGCTATGGGGACTGGGTACTGCGGATGTGCTAGCAGCCATCTAGCAACCCATGTCCTCAGCTCTATACACAAAATCCCGGTGACAGGTTCCCTTTAAGGCAAGATCCTTAAGTTGAGAAATATGAGGAGAGCGTCAAATAAGGGACATGGCCCAGGTTGTGGTGCTGCTGGCGGAGCTCCTGTTGCAGGGAGAGGACGTGGTCGATCTGTGCCAGCTACACGCACAAGTGAAACCCCTTTCTCAGGTGCGAGTAGGGGTCAGAACCAGCAGCGGTATTTGGTCGGGCCTAATGCAGCTCTACGAATGGTGAGGCCAGAACAAGTACAGGCAATAGTAGATTGCCGTCCCCTAGACAGTACGCCTGCTACTTCCCACCACAGCAAAGGACCGAGCACACCAAAGCCAGCTCCAAGGAGTTCCCTGGCGTGGCAGCTCTTCAGACAATGTGCTGACGACAATACACAGGCATAAACGTTCTCAACCCAAGCACAACCTGCATGACCAGGCATCTAAGTGCAAAGCACGAGCTGCAGTGGAGTAGACACCTCAAAAACCAAGAAAGGTCTCTAGTTCCTCCTGTTTCCTCTCCTCTGGAATGATAGTGCCACCTGCCACCCCGCAAACAGAGGCTCTTCCAGCAACACCACCACCTGGGTCACAAAGCATCTCTACAATGTCCCATGGAAGCTTTGAGCTCTCCATCTCCCAAACACTGGAGCGGAAGAGAAAGTGCCCCCCTACCCACCCGCAATCCCTGGCCTTCAATGCCAGCATTTCAAAATTACTGGCCTTTGAAATGCTGTCATTCCGTCTGGTGGAGACGGAGAGCTTTAAAAGCCTTATAGCGGTGGCTGTCCCACAGTAGGTCGTGCCCATCTGCCACTACTTTTCCAGGCATGCCATCCCTTCCCTGCACAACCAAGTGGGGGACAAAATCAGGTGTACACTGCGCAACGCCATCTGTGGCACGGTGCACCTCACTACAGATACGTGGACGAGTAAGCACGGTCAGGGTCGTTATATCTCCATAACAGCACAATGGGTAAATGCAGTGGCGGCTAGGCCTGAGGTAAATAACAGTTTGGTGCATGTCCTGTCACCACCGAGGATTGCAGGGCGCTTCAGTTTGCCTCCTGTTGCTTCCTCCTCCTACTCCATTTCCTCATCCTCTACCGCCTCCTCATCCGATCAGTGTAACACCTTCACCACCAACTTCAGCACAGCTGAACAGGGGGATACAGAGGACTCAAACGATAAACCTCCAACAGAGGACAGCTTTTCATTGACTCTGGGCAGCCTGGTACACATGAGTGATTACATGCCGCTGTGTCTCCGCAACGACCGCCGAGTTGCCCACATTCTAACTTATGCTGATTACTGGGTGGCCACGCTGCTGTATCCCTGTTACAAGGACAATGTACCGCCCTTAATTCCATCACCGGAGGGCGAGTACAAGCGCACTCTGGTAGACGCGCTGCTGGTGGCATTCCCAACTGACAGCGGGGGCACAGTGGAAGCACAAGGTGAAGGCAGAGCAAGAGGAACACAGCTGGGGCGCCGCCAGCACCTCAGAAGGCAGGGTTAGCATGGCCGAAATGTAGAGAAGCTTTGTCAGCACGCCACAACAACCAGCACCACCAGCTTATGTGGAGAGCCTTAGCAGGAGGCAGCATTTCACCAACATGGTCTGCCGCCCTCAACTTCTGGGTCTCCAAATTGGGCACATGGCCTGAGCTTGCCCTTTACGACTTGAAGGAGCTGACCTGCCCTGCAGCCAGTGTATTATCTGAACGTGTGTTTAGCACGGTAGGGGGCGTTATCACAGACAAGCGTAGCCGCAAGTCCAAAGCCAATGTGGACAAGCTCATGTTCATTAAAATGAACCAGCCATGGATCCCACAGGACTTGTCTGTACCTTGTGCAGAATAGATATGTATACCGGCCTTTACCAGCAATTGTTATACTACATCGCAATTGCTTATTCTTGTATTTTGGATATTTCACACTCTTTTGGAGTGTACCCTAATAAAAAATAAAAAAATAAAAAACAAAAATCAGTGTTGGCTACTTCGTCCTCCTCCACCGCTGCTTCCACCTACACTGCTATGTCCAAAGTCTCCTCAAACTCCTACTCCATATGGCTCTCCACCTCATAAATCAATTTTGTTTTTTATCTGTACGTATTTTAATTTGTCTGTTACATTTTCGTGTGAAATTCACAAATTTTTGGCTGTGATATATCACTACTATACCTATTAGACAGGTTAAAAAAATTCACAAATTTTTCTCTTACATTTTCGGTTGAAATTCAGCAATTTTTGGCTGTGATATACCACTGCTCTACCTAGTAGACAGTAAAAAAAAAAAATCACTAATTTGTCTGTTACATTTTCGGGTGAAATTCACCAATTTTTGGATGTAATATACCACTGCTCTACCTAGTAGACAGTTTAAAAAAATTCACAAATTTGTCTGTTACATTTTTGGGTGAAATTTACCAATTTTTGGTTGTGATATACCATTGCTCTACCTAGTAGACAGGTTAAAAAAAAATCACTAATTTGTCTGTTACATTTTTAGGGGGAAATTCACAAATTTTTGGCTGTGATATACCACTGATCTACCTATTTAAACCAAAGACAGATGTGGTAATGTGAACAGGGCTGGAAGGTGTGTTGTCCCATTTCAGGTACCTCAGATGGGTGAGACAAATAAAATAAAATCCAGAGAGTGGTGGCATAGTTTGCTGACACATTTCTGTATACATTTTCTGGGCTGGATTTTACTTGGACTGGTGGCTAGGCTTGGTGGAGGGAGTTCCCAGTACACACCCTTCCAGTATGGGTTTTCCTTTATACCTGAGGTGATCGCAAGTGAGGCCTGCTGTAATCAGGCTTGCATAAAGCGCCTCAGAGTAAGTCAGTCTGAGGAGGGAGAGTGAGACTGTTTTGTGAAGCAGAAGCTCTGTGTGTGGTCTCAGTAAAGAGGACTGAGGGGCCACAAGGCTTTGAATAGCCTGAGTTTTGAAGGACCTAGCACCACCTAGAGAATGAGGGTTCCATGCCCAGCCTCTGGAGGACTACTGGGCCACACTCCCCCCAAAAGGTACTGGAGTTGCCACAGCCTGGAGGCTGCTGTATTGATGTTGGCTGAGGAAGGCCGCATATAATGTCCATGTGTGAACTGTGCTCTATGAGTGAGGTAGGGACGTATGGTGTTTAGGTAGCGCCTAGACAGGCAGGAGTTTTAAGTGTTGGCGGTGCGGGAACATCACCCCACCCAGTGATGTATAACTGGACTATCCTTTAAAAGAAGACTGTCAAAATAAATGCACAGTTTGGACATGAAAGTCCGTTGTCTGGTGAGATATCTGGGAAGACCAATAAACGAACACTGAGACTAGCTATAAAAGTATGAATTTTATTGGAATACATATTAAAAAAACATATAATTTGAGATGATAAACGTATCTACATCACAAGTGCTTTACAACCCTGGGAGATACAAGTAAATAGTATGACATCAAAAGGAATGTAGGAAGAGGATGCAAAGGTAAATCTACTGGATGGGCATCTAATCCAATAAAGTGGAAAGTGCCATATAAATAAAGTGCATAAGCAGACCCTATTAAGCAACAGAGATCGCATCCCTACCCTACCAAATGACTCACAGATGGTGCATAATATAAGATGTATATAAGTAAGTAATCACATACCGTTTGTAAGAATAATATCTCCAGAGAAAGACCGCACACCCCGACGCGCGTTTTGGTGGAAACCTTCCTCTGGGGGCACGGTAACCGCGTTGGGGGTTGCGGTCTTCCTGTGGAGATATTACCTGCTTCCACAAAATACTGATTAAGGAGTTTGATGCACCTGTTTCCACTAAATATTGATTAAGGCCTATGAGATACCTGCTTCCACAAAATATAGATATGGGGTTCAATATACCTGTTTACACCAAATATTGATTGAGGCCTGTGAAATACCTGCTTCCACAAAATACTGATTAACGGGTTCGATACACCTGTTTCCACCAAATATTGATTGAGGCGTGTGAGAGTTAGTTGAGTGGTTCACTCAGCCTTCCGCTTCTGTACTCTCCTCATCCTTTGTATCTGCACCCTCCTCGCTCTCTGCTGTGTGCACCCCCAAAAACACCTCCACAATAGCCCCTCCACTCAAGCCATTTTTGGCATCGGATGAGGAAGAGGAGGTAGCAACGGCCGCCACCCAGCAGTCTGATGACAGTACCCAGATCAGCCCAAAGAGGGTGGTCCCCGCTGTTGCTGCCTACTCTGAGATCTCTAATATCAGTGGTGGTGAAGGTGACGAGGATGACATGTCGATGGACGTCACGTGGGTGCTTACAAGAGAGGAAGAGGAAGGGAGTTCAGAGGAAGAGACAAAGCAGCAGAGAGGGAGGAGAAGGAGGAAAAGCAGGCAGAACTCGCAGTGCACAGAGGGCCAATAGCAGACTACAAATGTATCTGGACCGAGCCATCCACCATGCACGGTTACATCTGGCGCTCTCAGGATGCCGGCAGGTGGCTCCGGCGTGTGGGCTTTTCTTAACGTGTCCGCTGCTGATAACAGTGTTGCCATCTGCAGCCTGTGCTGTCAATGCATAAGTTGCAGTAGGCCCAAAACTCACCTAGGGATGACCGCCTTAAGAAGGCGCCTGACCTCCCATCACTGAGCCTAGTGGGAGCAATGCTGTCAGAACCCACAATGCCACACTCCCGGCACTCCACATCCTGCCTCTTCTACTTCTCCTTCTCCTTCTCCTCCCATTTGTCCTCCACTCCACCTTCCACCATGCCATCGTCATGTTCATAAGGCAGGCTTCCATTGCCCAAATGCTCAATCGTAAAAAAATTATGACGCCGGATAAACGGCTGACAGCTGGCTTGCTAGCCTGCCAACTACTACTATATAAATTGATGGACTCGGAGGCCTTTAGAAAATTTGTGACCATTGGCACACTGTAATGGAAGGATGCCGGATGGAAATATTTATTCAAGAAGGGCATCCCTGAACTATATGGCCACGTTCAGCGGCAAGTTATTATATCTGTGGCACAAAGTGTCGGTGCCAAGATACATCTGTTCACAAACACATGGTCTAGCAAACACGGGCAGGGAAGGTACATAACTTTTACTGCCCACTGGATGAAACTTCTGACGGCCGACAAGCATATAACCCGTGGCACCCGTGTGGATTTGGTGTTACTGCCACGAATTTCATGCAGGCTGTCTTCTTCTCCTCCATCTTCTGTCTCCTCCTCGGCTGACTCCTACTTTCCCACTGCTACCACCTCTTCCGATGCACTCCCCAGTAGTGATGGACGAATATCTACCAGGACGGTTTGCGAACGTGATCGCGCCAACACGATTAAATGTTTGCGAACCGCAAATTTGCGACGGTTGTCAAGAAATATTTACTAGAAGTACACAAATAGTCCAACAACATAGACAGTGACATATCAGATGTATTTTTCGAATTTGCGATGTCCATTCATCCTTTTTTTCAATGCGAAATATCAGCAATATAATTTTCTTGCACACACATGTGCAAATGCACCATACAGTACCCAAATGCACTATAAAGAAAGTATATTGGTATATAACACCCCACTTCAATCAGTTTTTTTGTGGGGTGACTGGTATATCACACCAATAGAAATTATTTGTTCCTTTTTTTTTTCTTTTTCAAATTCTTTTTATTAATTTTCAAAGAGAAGGGAAATTACAGAAAACAAGTCACAGGACATATCAGCAATACACAAATAAAAACATCAGCAAAGAATATCAGCGCGGTAGTGCACAAATGTAAAAAAAAACACAGTTAATTATGTCTGAGGTACAATCAATGACATTTACCAGGGACTTGTATGCCCATGAAGATAGTATCAGCAAAGAAAACGGGAACTACCGCAACACAAGGGGATACTTGTCTCCCAGACTTATCACAGTGCTTGGAACCGAATAATGAAGTCCTCATGTTTGTGTTCATATTGTGTCTAAATGAGTAAAATTCCTTTGCCCCCTGCACTGTGCCGCTCTGTTTCCAGACACGTGTCCCCATCTCTCACATGGGTTCACCGTTTTGAGGCTCATAAAAAGGCGCCGCGCATTGGGCCCGGGAAAGCCACTTCGCTGGATGTTACTCAAGGGGTTGTGCCTGCTGTAGGAGAAACTTTGAATAAAACTAGATCAACGTAAAAACAAGACAGAAAGGTTGGGAGGGGAAATAAGATGCAGGGTGGTGGAAGAAGGTGGTGGAGGGAAAGTATGGAAGCGGAGGGAGGGGAAAAGAGGAGGAGGTACCATTAAGCACTAGTATGGAAGTGCTAGTTACTTAATATGTTGAGGAGGAGTAACCCACAACTCCATGTTAGGTGACTCTGTGATTGAAGTTTACCGTTTCTGTGTTAACCAGTGGTAACCGACTGTGTGATGTTTCTAGAAGATATCCATTTTACCCAGGGGGACCAGATTTTTGTGTATTTGTTGTGAGTCCTCAGTTCCCAATGTGATAATTCTTCTAATCTGGAAATCGAGGTTACTTTTCCTAACCATTGAGTGCTGGGTAAATTCCCTTGTGTTTTCCAGTTGGCTGCTATAAGCAGTCTGGCTGCCGCAAGAAGGATTCTTAGTAGACTTTTTTCATAGGAGGTTAGGTCATTTGGAGGTAAGTTTAAGAGTGCTATTTCTGGTTTGATGGGAATTCCTAGCTGTTTTTTCTCTAGTATACAAGTGATATAGTCGAAGATCTGTGACCAGAACGATTTTATTATAGGGCAGGTCCACCAAATATGTAGAAAGGTGCCTCTATCTTTTAGGCATCTCCAGCATTTATCTGTCGTGTTGCTATACATCTGACTCAGTCTGACCGGGGTAAGATACCATCTGGAGATTACCTTGTAGGTGTTTTCTTGAATGTTTACACATCTCGAGGACCATTTTGGTGACGCTAGTATCAATCTAATGTTATCTCCGGTGAACTTAACGTTTAAGTCCCTTTCCCTCAAAAAGTATATTGAGCTCGGGGTTTCTTCCAAAAGGAGATTCTGATTAATGTTATGTATAAGTTTTTTAGGGGTCTGGGTTAAGGTAATTAGTTTCTCAAACCAGGAAGGTTCTCTTGTTTGACCATCTAATGACATTACCTTCTTGAGCGCTTTAACAATAAGGTTATGATGTAGCCCATTGAGTTGTGGGGTCCCCAGCTTCTCTCCTAAGGTCTTTAGATCTGGGATGCTACCATCTGGGTCCAGCAGATCTGCAGGTGGAGTATTATTGTTTCTTACTTGTGATGGTAAAGATTTAAAGCCTTCTCCCAATGTCAGGAGATAGTCTCCAATACTTAACAGATGTGAGGGGTATTTCGAGCAAAGGTCTCTTATGGGTTTTAGTTTCCAAATAGACATTGATGTGTGAACTAACAAATTATCCTTATTGATGGTAGGTGCTGTGAGTGGGTCAGTGAATACAATGCTTTTTAAAGGGTATCCAGTTATTTCTTCCTCTAACTGGATCCAGAGTTTATGTTTCGGGCGTCTCACCCAGTCAATGACACGGGTGAGGTGAACGGTTGATACATATCTATCTAATGATGGTAGGCCTATACCTCCTTTAGTGGGGGGTAACTGGAGGATTTTGTGTGAGATTCTTGGTTTCACTTTATCCCAGATGTATTTCGAGTAGGTTTTCCGAAAGGACTCAATAAAGTGCTTTGGGAGTTTAATTGGTATGCCTGAATGAGATAAGTGAGTTTGGGTAGAATTAAGGAGTTGAACATATTTTTCCGGCCTAACCATGAAAGAAAAGTGGGAGACCAAGAGGCCAACAAACTTGGAATGGAGTTTAGTAGAGGTAAGTAGTTTAATTTGTAAAGTTTATTAAGATCTGGGGGAATATTGACTCCCAAAAATTTCAGGGAACTTCTGGTCCATTGGAAGGCTGAAGAAATTATTTGTTCCAATGAAGCTTGTTCCTCTATATACCTGCAGCAGACTCACACACAACTGCCGCACAATACAAATGCACTATAATATACTTTATAACATAGAAAGTATATTATAGCATTGTACAAGGAAGGCAATCCATTAGAATACTGTATACTTAAAGATAAAATGTAACCTTTAATAATGTTACTATGAGGGTCCATCCACACATCCGTAAGTGTTTTGCAGATCCACAAAACACAGACAACGGAAATGTGCATTCCGCAATTTGCCGGCACTATAATAGAAAATGCCTAATCTTGTCTGTATTTTCATGTTCTATTTTTTGGCGGAAATGAAAGCACGGATGGGAATGCATTTCGTCAGGAGTAGAGTTGAGCGAACACCTGGATGTTCGGGTTCGAGAAGTTCGGCCGAACATCCCGGAAATGTTCGGGTTCGGGATCCGAACCCGATCCGAACTTCGTCCCGAACCCGAACCCCATTGAAGTCAATGGGGACCCGAACTTTTCGGCACTAAAAAGGCTGTAAAACAGCCCAGGAAAGAGCTAGAGGGCTGCAAAAGGCAGCAACATGTAGGTAAATCCCCTGCAAACAAATGTGGATAGGGAAATGAATTAAAATAAAAATTAAATAAATAAAAATTAACCAAAATCAATTGGAGAGAGGTTCCATAGCAGAGAATCTGGCTTCCCGTCACCCACCACTGGAACAGTCCATTCTCAGATATTTAGGCCCCGGCACCCAGGCAGAGGAGAGAGGTCCCGTAACAGAGAATCTGTCTTCATGTCAGCAGAGAATTAGTCTGCATGTCATAGCAGAGAATGAGGCTTCACGTCAGCCACCACTGCAACAGTCCATTGGCATATATTTAGGCCCAGCACCCAGGCAGAGGAGGGAGGTCCCGTAACAGAGAATCTGTCTTCATGTCAGCAGAGAATTAGTCTGCATGTCATAGCAGAGAATGAGGCTTCACGTCAGCCACCACTGCAACAGTCCATTGGCATATATTTAGGCCCAGCACACACACAGGCAGAGGAGAGAGGTCCCGTAACAGAGAATCTGGCTTCATGTCAGCAGAGAATCAGTCTGCATGTCATAGCAGAGAATGAGGCTTCACGTCAGCCACCACTGCAACAGTCCATTGGCATATATTTAGGCCCAGCACACACACAGGCAGAGGAGAGAGGTCCCGTAACAGAGAATCTGGCTTCATGTCAGCAGAGAATCAGTCTGCATGTCATAGCAGAGAATGAGGCTTCACGTCAGCCACCACTGCAACAGTCCATTGGCATATATTTAGGCCCAGCACCCAGGCAGAGGAGGGAGGTCCCGTAACAGAGAATCTGTCTTCATGTCAGCAGAGAATTAGTCTGCATGTCATAGCAGAGAATGAGGCTTCACGTCAGCCACCACTGCAACAGTCCATTGGCATATATTTAGGCCCAGCACACACACAGGCAGAGGAGAGAGGTCCCGTAACAGAGAATCTGGCTTCATGTCAGCAGAGAATCAGTCTGCATGTCATAGCAGAGAATGAGGCTTCACGTCACCCACCACTGCAACAGTCCATTGGCATATATTTAGGCCTAGCACACAGGCAGAGCAGAGAGGTCCCGTAACAGACAATCTGGCTTCATGTCAGCAGAGAATCAGTCTGCATGTCATAGCAGAGAATCAGGCTTCACGTCACCCACCACTGCAACAGTCCATTGGCATATATTTAGGCCTAGCACACAGGCAGAGCAGAGAGGTCCCGTAACAGACAATCTGGCTTCATGACAGCAGAGAATTAGTCTGCATGTCATAGCAGAGAATGAGGCTTCACGTCAGCCACCACTGCAACAGTCCATTGGCATATATTTAGGCCCAGCACCCAGGCAGAGGAGAGAGGTCCCGTAACAGACAATCTGGCTTCATGTCAGCAGAGAATTAGTCTGCATGTCATAGCAGAGAATCAGGCTTCACGTCAGCCACCACTGCAACAGTCCATTGTCATAAATTTAGGCCAAGCACCCAGGCAGAGGAGAGAGGTCCCGTAACAGACAATCTGGCTTCATGTCAGCAGAGAATTAGTCTGCATGTCATAGCAGAGAATGAGGCTTCACGTCAGCCACCACTGCAACAGTCCATTGGCATATATTTAGGCCTAGCACACAGGCAGAGCAGAGAGGTCCCGTAACAGACAATCTGGCTTCATGACAGCAGAGAATCAGTCTGCATGTCATAGCAGAGAATGAGGCTTCACGTCACCCACCACTGCAACAGTCCATTGGCATATATTTAGGCCTAGCACACAGGCAGAGCAGAGAGGTCCCGTAACAGACAATCTGGCTTCATGACAGCAGAGAATCAGTCTGCATGTCATAGCAGAGAATGAGGCTTCACGTCACCCACCACTGCAACAGTCCATTGGCATATATTTAGGCCTAGCACACAGGCAGAGCAGAGAGGTCCCGTAACAGACAATCTGGCTTCATGTCAGCAGAGAATCAGTCTGCATGTCATAGCAGAGAATGAGGCTTCACGTCACCCACCACTGCAACAGTCCATTGGCATATATTTAGGCCTAGCACACAGGCAGAGCAGAGAGGTCCCGTAACAGACGATCTGGCTTCATGTCAGCAGAGAATCAGTCTGCATGTCATAGCAGAGAATCAGGCTTCACGTCAGCCACCACTGCAACAGTCCATGGTCATAAATTTAGGCCCAGCACCCAGGCAGAGGAGAGAGGTCCCGTAACAGACAATCTGGCTTCATGTCAGCAGAGAATTAGTCTGCATGTCATAGCAGAGAATCAGGCTTCATGTCAGCCACCACTGCAACAGTCCATTGGCATATATTTAGGCCTAGCACACAGGCAGAGGAGAGGTTCATTCAACTTTGGGTAGCATCGCAATATAATGGTAAAATGAAAATAAAAATAGGATTGAATGAGGAAGTGCCCTGGAGTCCAATAATATATGGTTATGGGGAGGTAGTTAATGTCTAATCTGGACAAGGGACGGACAGGTCCTGTGGGATCCATGCCTGGTTCATTTTTATGAACGTCAGCTTGTCCACATTGGCTGTAGACAGGCGGCTGCGTTTGTCTGTAATGACGCCCCCTGCCGTGCTGAATACACGTTCAGACAAAACGCTGGCTGCCGGGCAGGCCAGCACCTCCAAGGCATAAAAGGCTAGCTCTGGCCACGTGGACAATTTAGAGACCCAGAAGTTGAATGGGGCCGAACCATCAGTCAGTACGTGGAGGGGTGTGCACACGTACTGTTCCACCATGTTAGTGAAATGTTGCCTCCTGCTAACACGTTGCGTATCAGGTGGTGGTGCAGTTAGCTGTGGCGTGTTGACAAAAGTTTTCCACATCTCTGCCATGCTAACCCTGCCCTCAGAGGAGCTGGCCGTGACACAGCTGCCTTGGCGACCTCTTGCTCCTCCTCTGCCTTGGCCTTGGGCTTCCACTTGTTCCCCTGTGACATTTGGGAATGCTCTCAGTAGCGCGTCTACCAACGTGCGCTTGTACTCGCGCATCTTCCTATCACGCTCCAGTGCAGGAAGTAAGGTGGGCACATTGTCTTTGTAGCGTGGATCCAGCAGGGTGGCAACCCAGTAGTCCGCACAGGTTAAAATGTGGGCAACTCTGCTGTCGTTGCGCAGGCACTGCAGCATGTAGTCGCTCATGTGTGCCAGGCTGCCCAGGGGTAAGGACAAGCTGTCCTCTGTGGGAGGCGTATCGTCATCGTCCTGCCTTTCCCCCCAGCCACGCACCAGTGATGGACCCGAGCTGCGTTGGGTGCCACCCCGCTGTGACCATGCTTCATCCTCATCCTCCTCCACCTCCTCCTCATCCTCGTCCTCCTCGTCCTCCAGTAGTGGGCCCTGGCTGGCCACATTTGTACCTGGCCTCTGCTGTTGCAAAAAACCTCCCTCTGAGTCACTTCGAAGAGACTGGCCTGAAAGTGCTAAAAATGACCCCTCTTCCTCATCCTCCTCCTCCTCCTCCTGGGCCACCTCCTGTTCCATCATCGCCCTAAGTGTTTTCTCAAGGAGACATAGAAGTGGTATTGTAACGCTGATAACGGTGTCATCGCCACTGGCCATGTTGGTGGAGTACTCGAAACAGCGCAACAGGGCACACAGGTCTCGCATGGAGGCCCAGTCATTGGTGGTGAAGTGGTGCTGTTCTGTAGTGCGACTGACCCGTGCGTGCTGCAGCTGAAACTCCACTATGGCCTGCTGCTGCTCGCACAGTCTGTCCAGCATGTGCAAGGTGGAGTTCCACCTGGTGGGCACGTCGCATATGAGGCGGTGAGCGGGAAGGCCGAAGTTACGCTGTAGCGCAGACAGGCGAGCAGCAGCAGGATGTGAACGCCGGAAGCGCGAACAGACGGCCCGCACTTTATGCAGCAGCTCTGACATGTCGGGGTAGTTGTGAATGAACTTCTGCACCACCAAATTCAGCACATGCGCCAAGCAAGGGATGTGCGTCAAATTGGCTAGTCCCAGAGCTGCAACGAGATTTCGCCCATTATCACACACCACCAGGCCGGGCTTGAGGCTCACCGGCAGCAACCACTCGTCGGTCTGTTGTTCAATACCCCGCCACAACTCCTGTGCGGTGTGGGGCCTGTCCCCCAAACATATGAGTTTCAGAATGGCCTGCTGACGTTTACCCCGGGCTGTGCTGAAGTTGGTGGTGAAGGTGTGTGGCTGACTGGATGAGCAGGTGGAAGAAGAGGAGGAGGAAGCCGAGAAGGAGGAGGTGGCAACAGGAGGCAAAGAATGTTGCCCTGCGATCCTTGGCGGCGGCAGGACGTGCGCCAAACAGCTCTCCGCCTGGGGCCCAGCTGCCACTACATTTACCCAGTGTGCAGTTAGGGAGATATAGCGTCCCTGGCCGTGCTTACTGGTCCACGTATCTGTGGTTAGGTGGACCTTGCTACAGATGGCGTTGCGCAGTGCACACTTGATTTTATCGGATACTTGGTTGTGCAGGGAAGGCACGGCTCTCTTGGAGAAGTAGTGCCGGCTGGGAACAACATACTGTGGGACAGCAAGCGACATGAGCTGTTTGAAGCTGTCTGTGTCCACCAGCCTAAATGACAGCATTTCATAGGCCAGTAGTTTAGAAATGCTGGCATTCAGGGCCAGGGATCGAGGGTGGCTAGGTGGGAATTTACGCTTTCTATCAAATGTTTGTGAGATGGAGAGCTGAACGCTGGCGTGTGACATGGTTGAGACGCTTGGTGACGGAGGTGGTGGTGGTGGTGTTGGTGGTACATCCCCTGTTTGCTGGGCGGCAGGTGCCAACGTTCCTCCAGAGGCGGAGGAAGAGGCCGAGGCGGCAGCAGCAGAATAGGCCGAGGCGGCAGCAGCAGAAGAGGTAGCAGGGGGAGCCTGAGTGACTTCCTTGGTTTTAAGGTGTTTACTCCACTGCAGTTCATGCTTTGCATGCAGGTGCCTGGTCATGCAGGTTGTGCTCAGGTTCAGAACGTTAATGCCTCGCTTCAGGCTCTGATGGCACAGCGTGCAAACCACTCGGGTCTTGTCGTCAGCACATTGTTTGAAGAAGTGCCATGCCAGGGAACTCCTTGAAGCTGCCTTTGGGGTGCTCGGTCCCAGATGGCGGCGGTCAGTAGCAGGCGGAGTCTCTTGGCGGCGGGTGTTCTGCTTTTGCCCACTGCTCCCTCTTTTGCTACGCTGTTGGCTCGGTCTCACCACTGCCTCTTCCTCCGAACTGTGAAAGTCAGTGGCACGACCTTCATTCCATGTGGGGTCTAGGACCTCATCGTCCCCTGCATCGTCTTCCACCCAGTCTTGATCCCTGACCTCCTGTTCAGTCTGCACACTGCAGAAAGACGCAGCAGTTGGCACCTGTGTTTCGTCATCATCAGAGACATGCTGAGGTGGTATTCCCATGTCCTCATCATCAGGAAACATAAGTGGTTGTGCGTCAGTGCATTCTATGTCTTTCACCGCTGGGGAAGGGCTAGGTGGATGCCCTTGGGAAACCCTGCCAGCGGAGTCTTCAAACAGCATAAGAGACTGCTGCATAACTTGAGGCTGAGACAGTTTCCCTGGTATGCATGGGGGTGATGTGACAGACTGATGGGGTTGGTTTTCAGGCGCCATCTGTGCGCTTTCTGCAGAAGACTGGGTGGGAGATAATGTGAACGTGCTGGATCCACTGTCGGCCACCCAATTGACTAATGCCTGTACCTGCTCAGGCCTTACCATCCTTAGAACGGCATTGGGCCCCACCATATATCGCTGTAAATTCTGGCGGCTACTGGGACCTGAGGTAGTTGGTACACTAGGACGTGTGGATGTGGCAGAACGGCCACGTCCTCTCCCAGCACCAGAGGGTCCACTAACACCACCACGACCATGTCCACGTCCGCGTCCCTTACTAGATGTTTTTCTCATTGTTATGGTTCACCACAACAACAAATATATTATTTGGCCCAATGTATTGTATTCAAATTCAGCGGGATATAAATTTGAGGCCTAGTATTTAGGCGCTGGGTGACCGGTATGGATTTAGTGACAGAATTAGACTTGGAAATGCACAGAAGCGTGTGTGTGAAGTTATTCTGAATGACCCTATGTGCACCTTCAATATTATATACCCTTTTAGGGATAGATTTCAAATAGCTCTGATATAGCAGAAACCACTAAATTATGAAATTGCTAAATTGGGAATTGTACTTCAACCCAGAACAAAAAATGTGCTTTGACGGACACTAAATATCTTGCCCAGCAACAACAGTACACCGGTGGGTAACGAGAGATTTAGAGGGAATTAAATTTGAGGCCTAGTATTTAGGCGCTGGGTCACCGGTATGGATTTAGTGACAGAATTAGACTTGGAAATACACAGTAGCGGGTGTGTGTGAAGTTATTCTGAATGACCCTATGTGCACCTTCAATATTATATACCCTTTTAGGGATAGATTTCAAATAGCTCTGATATAGCAGAAACCACTAAATTATGAAATTGCTAAATTGGGAATTGTACTTCAACCCAGAACAAAAAATGTGCTTTGACGGACACTAAATATCTTGCCCAGCAACAACAGTACAGCGGTGGGTAACGAGAGATTTAGAGGGAATTAAATTTGAGGCCTAGTATTTAGGCGCTGGGTCACCGGTATGGATTTAGTGACAGAATTAGACTTGGAAATACACAGTAGCGGGTGTGTGTGAAGTTATTCTGAATGACCCTATGTGCACCTTCAATATTATATACCCTTTTTGGGATAGATTTCAAATAGCTCTGATATAGCAGGAACCACTAAATTATGAAATTGCTAAATTGGGAATTGTACTTCAACCCAGAACAAAAAATGTGCTTTGACGGGCACTAAATAACTTTCCCAGCTACAACAGGACAACGGTAACGAGAGATTTAGAGGGATTTAAATTTGAGGCCTAGTATTTAGGCGCTGGGTGACAGGTATGGGTTTAGTGACAGAATTAGACTTGGAAATACACAGTAGCGGGTGTGTGTGAAGTTATTCTGAATGACCCTATGTGCACCTTCAATATTATATACCCTTTTTGGGATAGATTTCAAATAGCTCTGATATAGCAGAAACCACTAAATTATGAAATTGCTAAATTGGGAATTGTACTTCAACCCAGAACAAAAAATGTGCTTTGACGGACACTAAATATCTTGCCCAGCAACAACAGTACAGCGGTGGGTAACGAGAGATTTAGAGGGAATTAAATTTGAGGCCTAGTATTTAGGCGCTGGGTCACCGGTATGGATTTAGTGACAGAATTAGACTTGGAAATACACAGTAGCGGGTGTGTGTGAAGTTACTCTGAATGACCCTATGTGCACCTTCAATATTATATACCCTTTTTGGGATAGATTTCAAAGAGCTCTGATATAGCAGGAACCACTAAATTATGAAATTGCTAAATTGAGAATTGTATTTCAACCCAGAACAAGAAATGTGCTTGAACGGACACTAAATAACTCGCCCAGCTACAGCACTAGGGACAGATTTAGCTGGATATAAATTTGAGGCCTAGTATTTAGGCGCTGGGTGACCGGTATGGATTTAGTGACAGAATTAGACTGGGATATGGCCAAAAAATGAACAGACTATTGCTGGTTAAATGCACTTGGTGTGACAGCTTCACCCTGATGTAGGCTTTAGCCAAAAAACAACCACACCATTGAGGGTTAAATGCACTTGGTGACAGGCGCAGCTTGCCCCTGATTTTGTATATGGCCAAAAAATGAACAGACTATTGCTGGTTAAATGCACTTGGTGTGACAGCTTCACCCTGATGTAGGCTTTAGCCAAAAAACAACCACACCATTGAGGGTTAAATGCACTTGGTGACAGGCGCAGCTTGCCCCTGATTTTGTATATGGCCAAAAAATGAACAGACTATTGCTGGTTAAATGCACTTGGTGTGACAGCTTCACCCTGATGTAGGCTTTAGCCAAAAAACAACCACACCATTGAGGGTTAAATGCACTTGGTGACAGGCGCAGCTTGCCCCTGATTTTGTATATGGCCAAAAAATGAACAGACTATTGCTGGTTAAATGCACTTGGTGTGACAGCTTCACCCTGATGTAGGCTTTAGCCAAAAAACAACCACACCATTGAGGGTTAAATGCACTTGGTCGCAGCTTGTGCTGGCGCACCACAAGACACAAAATGGCCGCCGATCACCCCAGAAAAATGAGACTGACAAACGGTCTGTGCAGCCTAAAAACAGTGAGCAATTGAGGATCAGCAGCTCAATGATCCACAGCTGCAGATCGATCAGTTAATCAAGTCCTTTGGAGGAGTTAATCTGCCTAATCTCGCCCTACTGTCGCAGCCGCAACCTCTCCCTACGCTAATCAGAGCAGAGTGACGGGCGGCGCTATGTGACTCCAGCTTAAATAGAGGCTGGGTCACATGGTGCTCTGGCCAATCACAGCCATGCCAATAGTAGGCATGGCTGTGATGGCCTCTTGGGGCAAGTAGTATGACGCTTGTTGATTGGCTGCTTTGCAGCCTTTCAAAAAGCGCCAAGAAAGCGTCACAAAAGCGCCAAGAAAGCGACGAACACCGAACCCGAACCCGGACTTTTACGAAAATGTCCGGGTTCGGGTCCGTGTCACGGACACCCCAAAATTCGGTACGAACCCGAACTATACAGTTCGAGTTCGCTCATCCCTAGTCAGGAGCTATGTGCACCATATGTGAACGGAGCCCAAAGCCTCTGCTGTGATATTAGACCGAGGCAGTGGACGGACAAGTGCCAGTAGATTAACCTGCCTATCACCGGATTCCTCTAGTGTGAGGTACGGTGTTACAACTAACAGACTACTGTCCTGCCTGAGCTAGCAACCTCTAGGTTGAGGCGTAGCGTGCTAGTGTGCATACAGATCTCGCCTATCTCACGACAGTGTGTACAGTGTTTTGAGCTAAGCAACTTCGGATCTATGATTCGAAGCTTGCTTCGCGCATCACTAGCCACCAATAGAGATGTCACCAACATAAAATTTTCCGTTCGCGAATGGCGCATGTGAATTTCCGCAAATGTTCACGAACCAGGGGAACCACCATAGACTTCAATAGGCAGGCGGATTTTAGAAACCCACAGGGACCCTTTCTGGCCACAAAAGTGATGGAAAAGTTGTTTCAAGGGGACTAACACCTGGACTGTGGCATGCCGGGTGGCAAAACGCCCATGGGAAATTACGTAGTTGACGCACAGTCGGGTTTAAATCAATAAAGGGCATAAATCGCCTAACATTCCTAAATTGTTTGGAATAACGTGCTTTAAAACATCAGGTATGATGTTGTATCGATCAGGTAGTGTAAGGGTTACACCCGCTTCACAGTGACAGACCAAACTCTGACAGACCAAACTTCCCGTTTAACGCACCGCAAACAGTCCATTTGCACAACCGCAAATTCCCCATTTGCACAAGGTTGGATACCAAGCTAGCCATGTCCTGTTCCTTGTCCTCACTGACGTCATTGAAGGTCTCCTCCTCCACCCAGCCACGTACAACACCAAGGGTCCCCGAAAGGTGACAACAAGCCCCCTGGGATGCCTGCTGTGGTTGGTCTTCCACCTCCTCAAAGCCACCTTCCTCCTCTGACTCCTCTTCTTCAGACTCCTCTCTCTGCGTTGCCGCAGATCCAGCAATCGACGATGACAAGGCTGCTTCTGGTGGTGATGGTGACCACAACTCTTCCTTTTTGTGCTCCTCTACGGCCTGATCCAGCACTCTTCGCAGGGCACGCTCCAGAAAAAACGCATATGGGATGAGGTCAATGATGTTGCCTTCGGTGCGACTGACTAGGTTTGTCACCTCCTCAAAAGGACGCATGAGCATACAGGCATTGCGATTGAGAGTCCAGTAACGAGGCGAAAAAATACCCAGCTCTGCAGAGGCTGTCCTCGCACACCGGTCATACAAATACTCGTTGACGGCTTTTTCTTGTTGGAGCAAGCGGTCGAACATTAGGAGTGTTGAATTCCAATGTGTCGGGCTGTCGCAAATCAAGCGCCTCACTGGCTTTTTGTTTCGCTGCTGAATATCGGAAAAGTGCGCCATGGCCACGTAGGAACACCTGAAATGGCCACACACCTTCCTGGCCTGCTTGAGGACGTCCTGTAAGCCTAAGTACTTATGCACAAAGCGTTGTATGATTAGAGTCAACATATGTGCCATGCACGGCACATGTGTCAACTTGCCCAAATTCAATGCCGCCAACAAATTGCTTCCGTTGTCACACACCACTTTGCCGATCTCCAGTTGGTGCGGAGTCAGCCACTGATTCACCTGTGCGTTCAGGGCGGACAGGAGTGCTGGTCCGGTGTGACTCTCTGCTTTCAGGCAAGTCAACCCCAAGACAGCGTGACACTGTCGTATCCGGGATGTGGAATAGCCCCTGGGGAGCTGGCGGGGTGCAGTTGATGTGGAGCAAGACGCAGCAGTAGAAGAGGACTCACCTGAGGAGGTTATGGAAGAAGATGGAGTAGGAGGAGTAGAGGAGGTGGCAGCAGGCCTGCCTGCAAGTCGTGGCGATGTCACCAACTCCTCTGCAGAGCCACGCATTCCATGCTTGGCAGCCGTCAGCAGGTTTACCCAATGCGCAGTATACGTGATATACCTGCCCTGACCGTGTTTTGCAGACCAAGTATCAGTGGTCAGATGGACCCTTGCCCCAGCACTGTGTGCCAGACATGCCATGACTTCCTTTTCCACAATAGAGTACAGGTTGTGGATTGCCTTTTGTGAAAAAAAAAATTTGTCCGGGTACCTTCCACTGCGGTGTCCCAATAGCTACAAATTATTTGAAGGCCTCAGACTCCACCAGCTTGTATGGTAAAATCTGGCGGGCTAAGAGTTCTGACAAGCCAGCTGTGAGACGCTGGGCAAGGGGGTGACTCTGTGACATTGGCTTCTTACGCTCAAACATTTCCTTAACAGACACCTGACTGTGGGCAGATGAGCAGGAACTGCTAAACGTGAGTGGCGGAGTGGCGAATGGTTGAGAGGGGGCAAGGAGGACAGCAGTGGTTGACGTGGCTGAAGATGCTGGACCAGGAGGAGAATGGTGGCTTTGAGTTTGTGTGCTGCTTGTACTCATTATGCGTTGATCACATAGGCGTTTGTGATGTGACATCATGTGCCTTCGCAAAGCAGTTGTACCTAGGTGGGTGTTGGACTTCCCACGACTCCGTTTCTTTTGGCACAGGTTGCAAATGGCATCGCTGTTATCAGAGGCAGACACACAAAAAAAATGCCACACTGCTGAGCTTTGCAATGACGGCATTCTGGGGGTGGCAACAGCATGCGTTGATTGGCGTGTTGTCCGGCTGACCACGGGTGCCGATACATGCTGTCTGACTGTGCCACTAGCTCCTTGCGACGACCTCCCCCTGCTTCCAACTCGTCTCATCAAGGTTCCGAGCGGAAGCTGTAGAAGATTGGTTGTCCTGTCAACTATGTCCTCAGAACTTTTCGAGTTCAGGGTACGTGGCCTCTGAACACTTGGCATTATACTAGGACCAAAGGAAATCACAGCACGACGACCATGACGGTCCCTGCGGGGTGGCCTGCCTTTGCCTGTCATTTTTTTTTAGATTAGTGGTACTATGCGTGCAAGGTACTGTGCCACCCGATATGAGTGGTGGGCAGTGGGCACAGTGCAGTCTGTGGGCCTGACACTCACTGGCAGGCAACTGCAATTATATTACAGAGAAAAAATGGTATTACTTTTTTATCTGCCAGGTACTGTGCCACCAGATATGAGTGGTGGGCACTGGCAGTGGGCACAGTACAGTCTGTGGGCCTGACACACACTGGCAGGCAACTGCAATTATATTACAGAGAAAAAATTGTATTACTTTTTTATCTGCAAGGTACTGTGCCACCAGATATGAGTGGTGAGCAGTGGGCACAGTACAGTCTGTGGGCCTGACACACACTGGCAGGCAACTGCAATTATATTACAGAGAAAAAATTGGACACAGAACACTGGCCTAGCTAACGATTTCCCTATTTATTCAGCAGCAGCACTCTCCCTGCTCTCACTAACACTGCAGCTTCAGAATGAATCTAAGATGGATGCTGTCCTTGCATTTTGATAGGAGGTGGAAGGGTCTGGGAGGGATGGTATGCTGATTGGCTGGAATGTGTCTGCTGACTGTGAGGTACAGGGTCAAAGTTTGCTCAATGATGACGTATAGGGGGCGGACCGAACATCGCATATGTTCGCCCACCGCGGCGAATGCGAACAAGCGATGTTCGCCGGGAACTGTTCGCAGGCAAATAGTTCGGGACATCTCTAGCCACCAACATTAACGCAAAGTATCTGCCACCACCATTACTACCACTACCGCAGTTACTACTACTACTACTATTACAACTACTACCCATAGGTAGCATTGTATGTTTTATCTTATGCTGCTTCTGCTGCCCCTACTATTATGGCCGCATGCTACAATATCTGTACCATACCCTTTCCACATCCACATTGCACTGATGCTGCTCCCAATTAAAAGAGAGAATTTTTTTAGGCTCGTTCACAGCAAGCCTTTATTACTGACAATCGACAATTGTACGTTTCATATGGACAGGTATTCTGACCGTGTCAAGGCATCAATTTTGGATGCTTGGTCCCCCAAACCACTTTTTATAGCCCATAACACTGTGTGTGTTTAAACATCATCTACCCCGATAAGGGACAATTTTTGGAAGCTTTGGAATATGAAAAAGAATGTGACGTATCCGTGTGGTGTGTTTTTAAACACCCTGTATATTAATGCCATCAAACCTGCGTTTACCCATCTCTATTTATGTCAATGTCACTCAGACATCATTGACTATTGCTGTTATTGCATTCCAGAACTTGGGGAGGGAGCAGGGAGAAAAATAAATTCCTTAATTATTTTTTTTAAAGAAACAATGTTTTCATCTAGAAGGTAGAGGGTGTTATATACCAACTTTTAGGAAAATTGGATCAACTTTGGTGTGGTCCAAATCGATTTAAGTCTGAACCAAACTTTTTCCAAAAGTAGGCGAACTGGCCTCAAAATGAATCATGAGTGGTTTGCTCATCTCTAATCAGTTTAATAAAAAATGCTCAATTAAGTATTCTTCAAATCAATTGAGTAACCCTCAAATCAATTAACCGTGACTGTTTCTAATTTATTTGTGTAGTATAAATAGGTCCACATTTAAAGCCTCTTATTTTTATCCTTTTATTTTGTCTTTTAGTTGTGGTAGTGATTTTATTATGCTATTAGCTTTCCAGCTGTGAATTTGAAGTAACCACAAAAAAGATGTTATATCCTCTTTTAGTTCCATTCCTGAACATCATTTCTGGGACAGCAGGTGGCATTTTGCAGTTACTGGGTTGTAAAATTATAAAAATATGTACCTCCTTTCATTAACGCTCATCCAATTATACTTTTGGCATGCATTTAGTTTTTGCAAATCATGAAGGTTAAATGGGGGTTTATGTAAATAAAGTTTAATTGGCTTCAGAACAAAAAGTTCTGCAAATTTTATTTATACTTTTTCACAAGATAATAATAGGCTTCATGAATGCATTCCTGCCTTCTGACCACTATTAGAAATTGCAGCTTGACACCTTTTGTCTATTTTTTGCTGGCTACATAAAGAGGTTTTCCCATAAGAACATGTATCACTTATCCACATGATATGAGATAAATATATGATCACTGGAAATCTCACTGCTGATGCCCCTTTGCAACATGTGAAAAATTGTGTTGCTTAAACTGAATGTGTCAAATTGCATAAAAAAGTAACAGAGTGAGTCAATTTGCTGAAAATTGTTGTGCACTTTGCAAAAATGTTTAGGAGCCCTGCCCTTAGTAGATGTGGGCAACTGTAGTTAGGATACCCTTCACAGAATACAAGCTGCCATAAACTTTATTCTGTAGTCTGTAGGTGGATTATAGGAGTGTTTGGTCACATGTAAATGGTATTCTTTGTAATGATATTATTATTATTATTATTATTATTATTATTATTATTATTATTATTATTATGTTACTGTTTGTTTATTCCCCTAATCTAATTTGAAGACCATTTACAATCTGTCTACGGAGACACTTTTTTAAAGAGAAATGTTTAATACATTGCAGCTGGTGAATAGCTTAGTCTAATATTTAATGATAACCACAAATGCAGAAATAAAGGCATCTAACTTTGTATACACTGATTTATTGCTAAGGAAAATTTATAATGAGGTTCTTTGTATACATTTAATCAACTGTATAAGCTAAATTACCACTTGTTCTGAAACCTTAAGTGATTCCCTTCTTTATTAGGTGCACCACAGTAATAATGGCCACCATACAGCAACAACAAAAAAGTGTAAGGATTATAAGGATCACCTTTCCATGAGGTGTGCTTGTGATCTGTGCTACACTTTAATGAGCTGGGATCTACTTAACTGAGGTTGCCTTGAAGAGGCAAGTGGGATTGCAGTTTCATAAAAAAGTGTACTAAGAAACTCATGTTCATTCTTCAAAAATGTTTGCTTATCCATAATAGATCCTTGATCTACTAGCCATAAAAATTACTTAAAAGTCTAGACCTTTGAATTATGTGTACCGTATTAACAAAAGCTATGACATATTCACATCACATGAATAGTGTTATTTTTTTGATACATTTTAGTGTCACTGACCTATTAAACAACTTTTCAAGAGTACGCCCTGAGGAATAACATACCGCTATGAGGATGATACTTTATTATTTTGCAACCAGTACTGGATAGCGATATGAGGAGCACCCTTGATTATCTTAATTCAGAGCTAGCTTCATATCAGATTATGCAACCTTGATGTAGGAACCAATAGATTAAAAAGAATCCTAACTTGCATTAAATCAAGAACCTTAATTAAAGCATTATATAACAATGACTAGTGTTGAGTGAATCGTAGTCTAACAAATTGACTTCAATCTGAATTTCAGGAAAAATTTGATTTGCCACGAAGTTGAATTTCCTTGCTATTTCGGGAACTAATCAATTTTCCTGGAAATGGCGGTAAAAAAAACACATACTCACTTTATTCATTTGCATCAAAGAGGCCATCTTGATTGCAAAAACCGCGCAAAATGTTGCGTGCAGTGACGTGATGATCTGATAATGTCATCATGCTGGCTGGGTGTGGTGAAGTCATCACATAATCACCTCACCGCACATGTTTTTGCTTTGTGTCTTCAATCAAGGTGGCCTTGACGTCCTCTATGCGAGCAAATGGATAAGTTGAGTTTTTTTTTTTTTACCATAATTAACCCCTGAAATGGCTAAATTGTAGCCTTAGATGGCACGATCAGTGATGAATCGCTGTTCCTCGTCATTGTGCTTGCTAAATACAAAAGAAGTACACTTTGTTACAATGTAATTCATCATGAATCAAATATCTGTGTCAGATTTCTCTAACATTGACGATTAGGGTTGAGCGAATCGAAGTATCCAAAGTGGACTTCGATCCAAATTTTATTTGCTGTGAAACTCAATTTCCTTGTGCTTCGTGGTAACAAATACATTTTCCCTGAAATGACGGTAAAAAAAATACATGCTCACCTCATTCATTTGAATGTGAAGAAGCCACAGTCATCATGATTGAAGATCCCACACAAAATCTAATGCGCAGTGAGGTATGATTTCTTTGCAAGATTTCTTGTAGTGTCTTCAATCAAGATGGTGGCCTCTACATGCTCAAATGGATAAGGTGAGTATTATTTTTTTTTACCACATTAACCCCTGATAATTTTGCAGCATTTACTGCATTTGTCATTGTGAGATACACCCTTTAGATACAGTTTTTCTATTCTGCTAATAAAAGAACAGCCATTTTGGGCAAGATCCTAAATTTGAGAAATATGAGTAGAGCGTCAAATAAGGGACGTGGCCCAGGTTGTGGTACTGCTGGTGGAGCTCCTGTTGCAGGGAGAGGACGTGGTCGATATGTGCCAGCTACACGCACAAGTGAAACACCTTTCTCAGGTGCGAGTAGGCCACAGAACCTTCAGCGGTATTTGGTCGGACCTAATGCGGCTCTACGAATGGTGAGGAACAAGTACAGGCGATAGTAGATTAGGTTGCTGACAGTGCCTCCAGTTCCTTTACATTGTCTCCCACCCAGTCTCCGGCTGAAAGATCAAAGTTGGCACCTGCAGCAGATGTCCATCCATCTTTCACCTAACCCCCTTGCAAATCAGCCAAGCAGTCTGAGCCCCAAGTCATGCAGCAGTCTCTTCTGCTTTTTGATGACTCTGTTAGCAGGGTTTCCCAGGGCCATCCACCTAGCCCTGCCCCAGAAGTGGAAGAGATGCCCAACCACTTATGTTTCAAGATGAGTACATGGGAGGGCCACAGAAGCACGTCTCGGATGATGATGAAACACAGGTGTCAACTGCTGTGGCTTTCGAAAGTGTGCAGACCGACAAGGAGGGCAGAGGAGAAGACTGGGTGGAAGATGATGTGGAGAACGATTAGGTCCTCGACCCCACATGGAATCAAGGTCATGCGAGTGACCTGTGTAGCTCGGAGGAAAAGGCAGTGGTTGCACAGAGCCAGCAGCACAGCAGAAGAGAGAGCAGGGTGCAAAAGTGGAGCCGCCGTCCCCTAGACAGTATGCCTGCTACTGCCCACTGCAGCAAGGAACCAAGCACACCAAAGCAGGTTCCAAGGAGTTCCCTGGTGTGGCAGTTCTTCAGAAAATGTGCTGACGACAAGACACGAGTGGTTTGCACGCTGTGCAATCAGAGCCTGAAGTGAGGCATATACGTTCTCAACCTGAGCACAACCTGCATGACCAGGCATCTAAGTGCAAAGCACGAGCTGCAGTGGAGTAGACACCTCAAAAACCAAGAAAGGTCTCTGGCTCCTCCTGCTTCCTCTTCTGCTGAAGACTCGGCCTCTTCTTCCATTTCTGGAGTGACAGTGCCACCTGCCAGCCTGCAAACAGAGGATCTGCCAGCAACACCACCACCTGGGTCACCAAGCATCTCTACAATTTCCCACAAAATCGTTCAGCTCTCCATCTCCCAAACACTGGAGCGGAAGAGGAAGTATCCCCCCCATGATCCCTGGCCCTGAATGCCAGCATTTCAAAATTACTGTCCTTTGAAATGCTGGCATTCCATCTGGTGGAGACGGAGAGTTTTAAAAGCCTTATGGTGGTGACTGTCCCACAGTACGTTGTGCACAGCCACCACTACTTTTCCAGGCATGCCATCTCTTCCCTGCACAAACAAGTGGGGGACAAAATCAGGTGTGCACTGCACAACGTCATCTGTGGCAAGGTCCACCTAACTACCGATGTGTGGACCAGTAAGCATGGACAGGGACAATATATCTCCATAACAGCACACAGGGTAAATGCAGTGGAGGCTGAACCTGAGGTGGATAGCAGTTTGGTGCATGTCCTTCCACCACCAAGGATTGCAGGGTGCTTCAGTTTGCCTCCTGTTGCTTCCTCCTCCTACTCTGCTTCCTCATCCTCTACCAGCTCCTCATCAGGTCAGCGGAACACCTTCACCATCAACTTTAGCACAGCCAGGGGTAAACGACAACAGGCAGTTGTAAAACTTATCTCACAGCACAGCACAGGAGCTTTGGACGGGCCTTGAACAACAGACCGATGAGTGGTTGGTGCCAGTGAGCCTCAAGCCCGGCCTGGTGGTGTGCGAAAATGGACAAAATCTCGTAGCAGCTCTGGGACTAGCCGGTTTGACGCACATCCCTTGCCTGGCGTCTGTGCTGAATTTGGCGGTGCAGAGATTCCTTAAAAATTACCCCGATATGTCAGAACTGCTGCATAAAGTGCAGGCCATCTGTGCGCGCTTTCGGCGTTCTCACCCTGCTGCTTCTCGACTGTCAGCGCTGCAGCGTAAGTTCGGCCTTCCCACTCACCGTCTTATATGTGATGTGCCCACAAGGTGGAACTCCACCTTGCACATGCTCGCCAGACTGTGCGAGCATCAGCAGGCGATAGTGGAGTTTTAGCTGCAGCATGCACGGGTGAGTCGCTCTGCTGAACAGCACCACTTCAACACCAATGACTGGGCCTCCATGCGAGACCTGTGTTCTTTGTTGAGCTGTTTCGAGTACGCCACAAACATGGCCAGTGCCGATAACGCTGTTCTCAGCGTTACTATCCCACTTCTATGCCTCCTTTAAAAATGATGCTGCCGATGATGGAAGAGGATGTGGCACAGGAGGAGGAGGAAGAAGAGGGATCATTTCATAAAGTTTCCGGCCAGTCTTTCCCAAGTGGCTCCGAGGGTGGGTTCCTGCACCCACAAACGCCAGGTACACAATTTTCCAGCCAGGGCACAGTTCTGGAGGATGACTAGGTGGAGGATGAGGGGAAGGAGATGGAGGAGGAGGAACCGTGTTCACAGCATAGTGGCCCCAAACCAGTGTCCGCATTCTAACTTGTGCTGATTACTGGGTGGCCACGCTGCTGGATCCCCGTTACAAGGACAACGTACCATCCTTAATTCCCTCACTGGAGCATGATCGAAAGATGCGCGAGTACAAGCGCACACTGGTAGACGTGCTGCTGGTGGCATTTCCACCTGACAGCGGGGGCACGGTGGAAGCACAAGGTAAAGGCAGAGGAGGAGGAAGAGGTCGCCAACGCAGCTGGGGCACCACCAGCCCCTCAGAAGGCAGGGTTATCATGGCCGAAATGTGGAAAAGCTTTGTCAGCACGCCACAACAACCAGCACCACCAGCTGATATGGAACGTCTTAGCAGGAGGCAGCAACATGGTGGAGCAGTATGTGTGCACACGCCTACACGTACTGAATGACGGGTCTGCCCCCTTCAACTTCTGGGTGTCCAAATTGGGTACGTGGCCTGAGCTTGCCCTTTACGCCTTAGAGATGCTGGCATGCCCTGCAGTCAGTGTATTGTCTGAACGTTTATTTAGCACTGCAGGGGGCATTATCACAGACAAGCCCTCCTCCTGTCCACAGCCAATGTGGACAAGCTCAAGTTCATTAAAGTGAACCAGGCATGGATCCCACAGGACTTGTCCGTACCTTGTGCAGAATAGACATGTATACCGGCCTTAACCAGCCATTGTTATACTACAGCGCAATTGCTCATTGTTGTATTTTGGATATTTCACACTCTTTTGGAGTATACCCTAATTTCCTCCTCCACCGCCAGTACCACCTACACCGCTACGTCCACCGCCTCATAAATCAAGTTTATTTTATTTTTTTATTTGTACGTGTTTTATTTTTATGTAATTTCATTAATTTGTCTGTTACATTTTCTGGTGAAATTCACCAATTTTTGGGTGTGATATACCCCTGCTCTACCTAGTAGACAGGTAACATTTCACTAATTTGTCTGTTACATATTACGATAAAATTCACCACTTTTTGGGTGTGATATACCCCTGCTTTACCTAGTAGACAGGTAACATTTCACTAATTTGTCTGTTACATTTTCAGGTGAAATTCACCAATTTTTGGCTGTGATATACCACTGCTATACCTAGTAGACAGGTAAAAGAATTTCATTAATTTGTCTGTTACATATTTGGATGAAATTCACCAATTTTTGGCTGTGATATACCACTGCTATTCCTAGTAGACAGGTAAAAAAAAATCTGTAATTTGTCTGTTACATATTCGGGTGAAATTCACCAATTTTTGGGTGTGATATACCACTGCTATACCTAGTAGACACGTAAAAAAATGTCGTTAATTTTTCTGTTACATTCTTGGGTGACATTTTACCATTTTTTCAGTGAATAAAACAATGCTCTGCTTAGGTGACAGGGACCAAAATGTTAAAAAATCATCTGTTCCATTGGTGGGTGACATTAACCCATTTCTGGTGATGAAAAACCGCTGCTCTGCATAGGTGACAGGGAATAAAATTTCTAAAATTTGTATTTTTTTGGCCCTTTCATTCGATCCTTCTGCTATAATAATTTGTCCCACATTTCAGCTCGATCACATTGCAGCCATTGACCTCCCTTGGAAGTGGTCTCCCTTTCTCATGCTCCCTCTACAGCGTGGAAGCCTGATTCGCCGATAACCGTGATCAATATGGTAGGCGCAGAAAAGAACATCGAAAGTTGATAGAGCAGATATCCAATTGGATCGTGAACATCACGGGGACATGCGACATGGTGGGGTAGTATGTTTGCACATGCCTACACGAACTGACTGATGGGTCTGCCCCTGCAACCTTTGGGTCTCCAAATTGGGCACATGGTCTGAGCTTGCCCTTTACGCCTTGGAGGTGCTCGCCTGCCCTGCAACCAGTGTATTGTCTGAATGTGTGTTTAGCACAGCTGGAGGGGGTTATCAAAGGTTATATTTCCCAATGTTTTGGGGTGTACCCTAAAATTTTTTTTTTATAAATTTAAAACCAAAAAGCAGTGTAGGCTGCCTCCTCCTCCTCCACGCCGCTTCCACCTACACCGCCACATCCACCGCCTCCTCAACCTCTTACTCCATATGGACCTCGTCCTCCTAGATCAAGATTATTATTTTTTATTTTTACGTATTTTATGTTATGTTAAAGTCATTTCCCTATCCACTTGCCATGCTCTTAACTACATTTTGATGCCATTTGCAGCCCTCTAGCCCTTTCCATTACATTTTTACAGCCATTTTAGTGCTCAAAAGTTCGGGTCCCCATTGACTTCAATAGGGTTCGGGGTCAAGTTCAGGTCCCGAACTCAAGCTTTTTTGTGAACATCCAGGTGTCCGCTCAACTCTATTAGGCTACTTTCACACTAGCGTTTTTTGCGGACCCGTCTTGCATCTGAAAAAAAAAACGCTTTAGTTACAATAATACAAACGCATGCATCAGTTATGAACGGATACGGTTGTATTATCTTTAACATTGCCAAGACACATCTGTCATGAACTCCACTGAAAGTCAATGGGGGACAGATCCGTTTTTTATTGTGACAGAGAAATTGGATCCGTCCCTATTGACTTACATTGTGTGACAGGACGGATCTGTCTCACTCCGCATCCCAGGATGGACAGAAAAATGCTGCAGGCAGTGTTTTGGTGTCCGTCTCCAGAGTGGAATGGTGACTGAACGGAGGCAAACTGATGCATTCTGAGCGGATCCTTTTCCATCCAGAATGCATTCTGGCAAAACTGATCCGTTTTGGACCACTTGTGACTCACAAGTTGTGAGAACCCATGATGGAAAGCCAAAACGCTAGTGTGAAAGTATCCTAAAACAGCTTAAAAAAGGTTGGATGCAGTACTAAAGGAGTGTCATACATGACATTTTTAGGTAATTGGGGGACCTTCGATTTGGATGAAATTTATTTGGACCAAGTCTAATGACCATGAATATCTCTAGAGAAACCTGAAAATAGATGTCCCCTTCCAACCTGACAGAGCTTGAGAGGATGTGCAGAGAGAAATGGCCAAAAATCCCCAAATCCAATTGTGCAAATCTCATGGGAATATATCCAAAAAGACTGGAGGCTTTAATTATTTGTAATCGCTGCCAAAGGTGTTTTAACTAAGTACTGAGTAAAGAGTCTGAACACATACCAATGCAATATTTTAGTTTTTCTTTTCAATAACTTAGCAAAGATTTGTAAAATTCTGTTTTCACTTTTTCATTGTGAAACAATGAGTGCAGAATGATGGGGAAAAATAAACCTTCCTTTTATTTTAGCACATGGCTGCAACATAACAAAATGGGAAAAATGTGATGTCCTTCTTTTTCTTGTGATCACTTAACAACATCCACATGGTTTAGCTTATGAAGTACTGTATATGTGCCTTTATACAATTATGAGTCAATCACTTTGAAATACATGAAAGAATCATTTTCATAACCCCCTGGAAGGAAAGTGGTTAATATATTCACCATAATTTCATTTGGTCACAATGAATGAAAGACTTTAGATACATAGTAGCATAGTAACATAGTTTATAAGGCTGAAAAGACATTTGTCCATCCAGTTCAGCCTGTTATCCTGAGAGTTGATCCAAAGCAAGGCAAAAAAACCCTGTGAGGTAGAAGCCAATTTTCCTCACTTTAGGGGAAAAAAAAATCCTTCCCGATGAACAATGAAACATCGAGCAATTATAAAGTTTATGAATTATCCACATTTTTCTAAATATATTTTTAGTAGAAGTTACTGGAAAGCATTTTTTTGTATGCCTTAAAAGGGTTGTCCGGGTTCAGAGCTGAACCCGGACATACCTTTATTTTCACCCAGGCAGCCTCCCTGAGGCTAGCATCGTAGCATTTCATGCTCTGATGCGCTCCCTTGCCGCACAAGCTTTTTTGTTTATCATAACACACTGCCGGGCGGAAACTTCCACCCGGCAGTGTGTTCGGTGACGTCACAGTCTCTGATGGGCGGGCTTTAGTGCTGCCCGAGCCATTTTACTTGCTAGGGCAGCGCTAAATCCCGCCCATCAGTGCCGGTGACGTCACCGGGCTTCCTAGCAGCCCCATGGAGAGTCCCAGTACGTCACTGGATCTCCAAAAAATGCCTTGCCTATTTAGCGCAGGGCAAAGGAGAGCATCAGCGCATGAACTGCTCCGATGCTTAAGTCAGGGGGGCTGCCAGGGTGAAAATAGAGGTATGACCGGGTTCATCTCTGATCATTATTAGGGATTAGCGAATTTCTAAAAAATTTGATTTGGCCAGTTCGCTGGATTTTTCGAAAAAAATTAGTTTGATCCAAAATAATTCATGGCAAATCTTTCTTGGAAATTATTTCTTGGCTGCAGAGAGCCTTTATAGTGGTGTACAACACTGTGCCTTGCAGTAACACGCATAGGGAGTCTTCTGTGGTAGTGAAACAATACTGTGAGTCTAGAGAACCTGTTTTATTAAACACTTATACAAGTAGAGCCCCCCGTGGAGATGGTGTCAGCGGTAAGTTTGTGTTGATGTCACTGATTATTTTGCCGTTCCTCTGATACATGGTACAATAACCCCCTAAAAACGGATCCTGTCTTAGGAGCATCCGACTCTTTCAGCATTTGGTCAGTAATCCATCAGTATTTGTAATGCAAAAAAAAACAGGAGTGGCTCCAAAACAGAGATGACACGTGAATGGAATATTTGCATGTCTTCTGTGCTTTGTACCCACTACTGCTTTTGGCTACCAAATCACAAGCCAATGCTGATGCAAAATAGAGACCATGACATGCAGGCCCTACAGCATTTAGAAAGACAGGATCCATTGTGCATGTCATTTTTCTTTCCTTCTGACGGATCAGAAGAAGGGTCAAATAAATGATGATGTCAGCCAAGCCGAAAGGCAAAATGGTTGCCCAGTCATGAAGTGGGGAGGGTAGAAACAGCATGAGAAGTCCACAGAGTCGGACTATGACATAGTGGTGATGTGGAAGCAGCATGAGGAGACCACAGAGTGGCCCAATGACAGAGTCTGAAGGTGGTAGCAGCATCAGGAGGAGGCCACAAAGTGGCACAATGACAGTGTGGAGGTGGAAGCAGAAGCATCAGGAGGACACAGAGTAGCACATTGACAGAGTGTGGAGGTGACGGCAGCAGCAGCATCAGGAGGAGGCATCACGTCTCCAGTCCCTTGACCAGCTAGATTTACCAGCATCTGTTCCAGGACGTGAAGCAGTGGAATGATGTTGTTAATGCTGTAGTAATAGCGACTGACAAATAACGTGGCCTCCTCAAAAGGCCTGAGCAAACTACAGGTGTCACGCATGAGCTGCCACTGGCTGACATCGAAGTTACACAGAGGAGTACTCCTGTCCGCTTGGATCATCAAGAAATCGTTTATGGCCTTTCTCTGTTCGTATAGTCGATCCAAGATGTAGAAGGTGGAATTCCAACGGATTGAAACATTGCATATCAGTCTATGTTGGGGGATGCCGATCTGCCGCTGCAGCTCAAGCAGGATGTGCTTTGCAGTGTAGGAGTGGCTGAAGTGCATGCTAAGTTTCTTGGCCATATTTAGGATGTCTTGCAGATGGGTGGAAGACTTCAGGAACCGCTTGACAACCAGATTGAACATGTGTGCCATACAGGGCCAATGGCTTAGCCCTTATTGACGCAGCACCAACACCATGTTCTTCCCAATGTTGGTCACCATGGTTCTGATTTTGAGATGTCACGGAGAAAGCCAGAATTTGATTTCTTGATGAAGGGCACGGAGCAGTGACTCCCCTATTTTTCTCCGTTCGCCCAGGCAAACAAGGTGCAGAACAGCGTGACACCTCCGTGCCCTACACATGTGGTATGCTGGTGGGGCACTGTGAGTTGTCCCTGCAGTGGAGGCTGAGGACACGGTGGAGGATGAGGAGGCAGAGGCAGACCAACGGCGTGAAAACGTGGAGGCGGAAACAGTGTCACCTGGCCAAGTTGCTGGTGTGGCTGTACCAGTAACCACATTCAACCAGTGCGCCGTAAAGGACATGTATTGTTCCTGACTGTAATTACAGCTCCACACGTCGGCACTGCCGTGCACTTTGGCAGACACCGACAGGCTCAAGGACTGGACCACGTTCTGTTCTACATACGTTTTCAGGGCTGGTACTGCATTTTTGGCAAAGAAATGATGGCTTGGGACTCTCCACTTTGACTTGGCACAAGCCATCAGTTCTCTGAAAGGTGAAGAGTCCACCACTTGGAAAGGGAATGGACTGCATTCCCCAGCAACTTAGACAGGATCATGTTCAGCTTCTGCACCTTTGCATGAGTGCACGCATACGGTTGTCTCTATTCAATTGCTTCGGTGATCGATTGCTGACAAAATGACTGATGAGGAGTAGGAAGAAAAGCAGGAGCATCAAGACCAGCAGATAATGGGAAGGACAGACAGCTCCCTTCAGCTGAGGTGGTGGAGTCTTGACTGCCTGAAATCGGGTGTGGGCCTCTGGGTGATGCAGCCATTGCTGCAGCAGGCTGGGCCACTACATCGGAGCCATGGTTCTCCAAGGCCACTTTATGGTGAGGATGCATATGTTGACGCAGGGCCGCAGTGCCAACATTGGCACCCTGGACATGCTTTACCTTCTGCCTACAGATTCTACACATGGCCATGTTCACCTCCTACAGCGGCCTAACAAAAAACTGCCACATCGCCGAGTAGGTGATTTTACCCCCAACACTCCACACTGACTGACTGCTGCCACTACTGCTTCTGTGAACCCCTGCACAACAACTTTCCGGGCAGGTAGGACCCTCCGAAGCGGGTGGTGTACCCAAGGCACGTTTGGCTCCTGACCTCCCACTGTTGTCACCCTGCTGACACACAGCCACGCTAACGACTTGATGAATTCCGCCGCTGCCTCAAGGGCAAGCTGCCACCCTCTTCTCCCGATGATGATGATGCCCTTAATTCACTCTGTGTGTCAGGCTGCACATAGGCAATGAAAAGCTGTCCTCTGTGGGAGGTATATCGTCTGTGTCCTCTGTATCCCCCCAGCCATGCACCAGTGATGGCCATGGGCTGGTCTGCGTTGCTGTGAACAAGGTTCCTCCTCCTCCATCTCCTCCTCATTCTCTACCTCGTCATCCTCCAGAACTGTGCCCTGGCTGGACAATTGTGTACCTGGCGTTTGTGGGTACAGGAACCCACACTCGGAGCCACTTGTGAATGTTTGGCCGGAAACCCTACAAAATGATCCCTCTTCCTCCTCCTCCTGTAACACATCCTCTTCCAAACAGATACGTTTCACAATTGCCTGCTGTCGTTTACCTCTGGCGGTTCTAAAGTTGGTGGTGAAGGTATTTCGCTGACCAGATGAGGAGACGGTAGAGGATGAGGAAGCAGAGTAGGAGGAGGAAGCAACAGGAGGCAAACTGAAGCGCCCTGCAATCCTCAGTGGTGGAAGGACTTGCGACAAACTGCTATCCGCCTCAGGCCCAGCCGCCACTGCATTTATCCAGTGTGCTGTTATGGAGATATAACGTCCCTAACCGTGCTTACTTGTTCACGTATCCGTAGTGAGGTGCGCCTTGCCACAGATGGCATTGCGCAGTGCACACCTGATTTTGTCCCCCACTTGGTTGTGCAGGGAAGGGATGGCTTGCCTGGAAAAGTAGTGGCAGCTGGGCACAACGTATTGTGGGACAGCCACCGCCATAAGACCTTTAAAACTGTCCATCTCCACCAAACGGAATGCCAGCATTTCAAAGGCCAGTAAATTAGAAATGCTGGCATTCACGGACAAGGATCGCGGGTGGGTAGGGGGGTACTTCCTCTTCTGCTACAGTGTTTGGGAGATAGAGAGCTGAATGCTTCCATGGGACATTGTGGAGATGCTTGTTGACCCAGGTGGTGGTGTTGCTGGCAGATCCTCTGTTTGCGGGGTGACAGATGGCACTGTCACTCCAGAGGTGGATGAAGAGGCCGAGACTGAAGCAGAGGAGGAAGCAGGAGGAGCCAGTGACCTTTCTTGGTTTTTAGGTGTCTACTCCACTGCAGCTCGTGCTTTGCACTTAAATGCCTGGTCATGCAGGTTGTGCTCAGGTTGACAATGTTTATGCCTCGCTTCAGGCTCTAAATGCATAGCGTGCAAACCACTTGTGTCTTGTCGTCAGTACATTGTCTGAAGAACTGCCACGCCAGGGAACTCCTTGGAGCTGGCTTTGGTGTGCTAGGTCCCTTGCTGTGCTAGGCAGTAGCAGGCGTACTGTCTAGAGGACGGCCGCTCCGCTTTTGCACCCTGCTCCCTCTTCTGCTGTGCGACCACCGCCTATTACTCCAAACTACATAGGTCACTCGCATGACCTTGTGTCACGGCCATGGTCATGGTCGTGACTCCTGAACTGCATGCGGTTGTCAGTGGTTTGGTCTGGTTGTCAATCACAAGTGAGGGCTGTGGTATTTGCCTCACCTGTGGTTGCCGCTGGCAACAGTATTTAGGTGGCAGCATAGCAGCCTGAGCTGTATCGTGGCAGCTGGCTATGTTGTGCATGCGGTTGCACTTGGTGTGTGTGTGTGTGTATGTTATGCACTTCTGAATGTCTGGTGTGCACTCTGTTTTATGTTTGGTGTGCACTGTGACATTTTCCCTTCACTGTAGCTGCCCGTGGCAACGTTTGATTTGATGTACATGTGGTGGCAGTGTCTCGGCCTTTTGGCCGGCTTCCAGGACACGTTTGCCACACGTGTCGTTGTCATCGGTAACAGCTGCAGTGAATATTTGTGTGTATTTCCCTTTATGTGGTCTCACTACGCTTCCTGGTGTTGGAAGGGTTAATTCCCTTCTGTGTGTGTGAACATTGGGTGTGTCTGTGTGGGTGTGACTACTTAGGCCTATAAAGCCTCTGTGTTATCTCCAGTCTGAGGGGTACTTCAGCCATGAATAGCTGGAGTAGCCTCCTGTGTTATTTCACCTACCAGTGGGGGCCACCCTTGTGGTCATAAGTTTAGGTTTTATACTGATGTTCACCTGATGTTTTCCTTTCTTATCTGTTATTGCAACTATGGATGTCCTGGTTACCTGTGTGATATGTGTGCTGTGTCCCTGAGTGTTTTGTGGACATTAGTAGTCATGCATGGGTTCCAGTCAGTGTGGCCATGACAGGTACGTTTGGAACTACTGTAGTTCGCCTGTCATATCTGTAGGTTGTATTTGTTCCCCATTCCTTGCAGCTTGGCCAGTGAGACTCCTGTTCCTCCGTGTCCAGAAGGAACAGGTCGTCTTACCCTCACTCCTAGTTCAGGGACTGGTCGGAGGGTGAGTAGGGATCCGAGGTTCCTGAGCATGGGCCCTCCTACCTTCAAGGTCAGCCCATGCAGCTAGGAGTGAGGGACGGATTAGGGATGCATTAGGAGGTGACCTGCTCCCTAATTCTCTCATCCTGGCCGAGCTTCGGTTAACATCTTCTGGCATCGTACGGCTGAGGGTTTTCCCCATCCTCAGCCGTGACACCTTGATTCCATGTGGGGTCGAGGACCTCATCGTGCTCCACATCATCTTCCACCCAGTCTTCACCCCTGCCCTTCTTGTCGGTCTGCATACTTTTGAAAGCCCCAGCAGTTGGCACCTGTGTTTCGTCATCATCCGAGACATGCTGCGATGGTCCTCCCATGTAGTCATCTTGAAACGTAAGTGGTTGGGAATCTCTTCCACTTCTGGGGCAAGGATAGGTGGATCTCCCTGGGAAACCCTGCTAACAGAGTCATCAAAAATCAGAAGAGACTGCTGCATGACTTGGGGCTCCGACTGCTTGGCTGATTTGCAAGGGGGTGAGGTGAAAGACTGATGGACATCGGCTGCAGGTGCCAACTCTGATCTTTCAGCAGCAGACTGGGTTGCTGACCATGCCTCCAGTTCCTTCACATTGTCTCCCACCCAATCTACTATTGACTGTATTTGTTCAGGCCTCACCATCCGTAGAGCCGCTTTAGGCCCGACCAAATACCGCTGCAGATTCTGTCGCCTACTCGCACCTGAGGAGGGGGTTTAACTTGTGCGTGTAGCTGGCACAGATGGACCACGTCCTCTCCCTGCAGCAGGAGCTCCACCAGCAACACCTTATATGACGCTCTCCTCATATTTATCAAATTTAGGATCTTGCCCTAAATGGGTGTTTAATTAATAGCAGAATAGAACGACGCAAGCCATCATTAGGCTGAAAAAGCAAAACAAACCCATCAGAGAGACAGCAAAAACATTAGGCGTGGCCAAAACAACTCTTTGGATCATTCTTAAAAAGAAGGAACGCAACGGTGAGCTCAGCAACACCAAATGACCCGGAAGACCATGGAAAACAACTGTGGTGGATGACCGAAGAATCATTTCCCTGGGGAAGAAAACACCCTTCACAACAGTTGGCCAGATCAAGAACACTCTCCAGGAAGTAGGTGTATGTGTGTCAAAGTGACCAATCAACAGAAGATTTCACCAAAGTAAATACAGAGGGTTCACCACAAGATGTAAACCATATAAACTGAGCCTCAGAAACATGAAGGCCAGAATAGAGTTTGCCAAACGACATCTAAAAAACCTTCACAGTTCTGGAACAACATCCTATGGACGATTGAGACCAAGATCAACTTGTACCAGAGTGATGGGAAGAGAAGAGTATGGAGAAGGAAAGGCACTGCTCATGACCCAAAGCATACCACCTCATCAGTGACACATGGTGGTGGTAGTGTCATGGCGTGGGCATGTATGGCTGTCAATGGAACTGGTTCTCTTATATTTATTGATGATGTGACTCCTGACAAAAGCAGCAGGATGAATTCTGAAGTGTTTTGGGCAATATTATCTGGTCATATTCAGCCAAATGCTTCAGAACCCATTGGATGGCACTTCACAGTGCAGATGGACAATGACCCAAAGCATACTGCAAAAAGCAACCAAAGAGTTTTTTAAGGGAAATAAGTGGAATGTTATGCAATGGACAAGTCAATCACCTGACCTGAATCCAATTGAGCATGCATTTCACTTGCTGAAGACAAAACTGAAGGGAAAATGCCTCAAGAACAAGCAGGAACAGAAGACAGTTGCAGTAGAGCCCTGGCAGAGCATTACCAGGAATGAAACCCAGCGTCTGGTGATGTCTTTGCAACCAAGTATTAAAAAATGAAAGTTTAATTTATAAGTATTATTCTGTCCCATTACTTTTGGTTCCTTAACAAGTCAGAGGCACATATGCAAACTGTTGTAATTCCTACATCGTTCACCTGATTTGGACGCAAATACCCTCATATTAAAGCTGACAGTATGCAGTTAAAGCACATCTTGTTTCAATCATTGTGGTGGTGTATAGAGCCAAAAATGTGTTGCTGGCCCAATATTTATGGACCTGACTGTATATAACTGCACCACTGAGCGGCAAAGAGGTCCATATTTTTTTCCACTTATAAACACCACAGAAGGCTTTAGAACACATAACTGCACTTCTGAACTGCAAATATTTTTTACTATTGCAACTAATACACGACAAAAAGGCTTTAGAACATATAACTGCACCGCTAAACGGCAAATATATTTTACTTTTGCCACTAATAAACGCCACAAAAGGCCTTAGAACATTTAACTGCACCGCTAAACGGCAAATATATTTTACTTTTGCCACTAATAAACGCCACAAAAGGCTTTAGAACATACAGGGAGTGCAGAATTATTAGGCAAATGAGTATTTTGACCACATCATCCTCTTTATGCATGTTGTCTTACTCCAAGCTGTATAGGCTCGAAAGCCTACTACCAATTATGCATATTAGGTGATGTGCATCTCTGTAATGAGAAGGGGTGTGGTCTAATGACATCAACACCCTATATAAGGTGTGCATAATTATTAGGCAACTTCCTTTCCTTTGGCAAAATGGGTCAAGAGAAGGACTAGAAAATGGAAGGAGGGACTAGAACAGTTCAGAAGGAAAGGTGTAGGGTAAAAAATATACATAAACCTCTCAAATGTATGTATACTAATGCCAGAAGCCTGACTAATAAAACTGGTGAACTGGAATTAGTGATGTGTGAGGAGAACTATGACATAGTGGGAATAACTGAGACATGGCTGGATGATAGCTATGACTGGGCGGTTAATGTACAAGGTTACAGTCTGTTTAGAAAGGATCGTCAAAACCGGAGAGGAGGAGGGGTCTGCCTCTATGTAAAGTCCGGTCTAAAGCCCACACTCCGCGAAGATATAAATGAGGGACATGAACATGTGGAGTCACTGTGGGTAGAGATACATGGAGCTAAAAACAACAATAAATTACTAATAGGAGTTTACTATAAACCACCTAATATACCAGAGTCCACAGAAAATCTATTACTAAACGAGATAGACGAGGCGGCAAATCATAATGAGGTGGTTATTATGGGGGACTTCAACTACCCAGATATAGACTGGGAAACTGAAACTTGTATAGCTCATAAAGGAAACAGGTTCTTGGCAATAACCAAAGACAATTACCTCATCCAACTGGTTCAGGACCCGACTAGAGGGACAGCCATACTGGACTTAGTATTGACCAATAGGCCGGACAGAACAACAGACGTGCAGGTTGGGGGACACCTGGGAAATAGTGACCACAAAGTAATAACCTTCCAATTATCATTCAAAATAGCGTTTCTACAGGGAGGAACAAAAATAGCAAACTTCAAAAAAGCTAAATTTAGCCAACTAAGAGAGGCCATAGGCCAAACTAACTGGGACAAAGTCCTCAAAAATAAAAATACAGCCACAAAATGGGATATCTTTAAAAACATCCTAAAATCTCATTGTGAGAGGTACATACCGTATGGTAATAAAAGGTTAAGGAATAAAAAGAAACCAATGTGGATAAATAGAACTGTAACGAAAGCAATAAATGACAAAAAGAAAGCATATCATTCACTGAAACAGGAGGGGAGCACAGAAGCACTGAAAAACTATAAGGAAAAAAATAGAACATGTAAAAAACAAATAAAAGCGGCCAAACTAGAGACCGAGAGATTAATTGCCAAAGAGAGTAAAACTAACCCTAAAATATTCTTCAATTATATAAATGTTAAAAAGTATAAATCTGAAGGTGTCGGCCCTTTAAAGAGTAATGAGGGGGAAGTCGCAGAGAGCGATGAGGAGAAAGCAAAGCTGTTAAATATTTTTTTCTCCAATGTATTCACTGAGGAAAATAAATTGTCAGATGACATGCAGAATGTAAAAATAAATTCCCCATTAAAAGTGTCCTGTCTGACCCAGGAAGAAGTACATCAGCGACTTAAAAAGATTAAAATAGACAAATCGCCAGGACCAGATGACATACACCCCCGTATCCTAAAGGAATTAAGTAATGTCATAGCCAGACCCTTATTTCTGATATTTGCAGACTCTATACCGACAGGGAATGTCCCACAGGATTGGCGCATGGCATATGTGGTGCCAATATTCAAAAAGGGGCCAAAAACAGACCCTGGAAACTATAGGCCGGTAAGTTTAACATCTGTTGTGGGTAAACTGTTTGAAGGTTTTCTGAGAGATGCTATATTAGAGCATCTCAACAGAAATAAGCAAATAACGCCATATCAGCATGGCTTCGTGAGGGATCGGTCATGTCAGACTAATTTAATTAGTTTCTATGAGGAGGTAAGTTCTAGACTTGACAGCGGCGAATCAATGGATGTCGTATATCTGGACTTCTCCAAAGCATTTGACACTGTACCACATAAAAGGTTAGTATATAAAATGAGAATGCTCGGACTGGGAGAAAACATCTGTATGTGGGTAAGTAACTGGCTCAGTGATAGAAAACAGAGGGTGGTTATTAACGGTACACACTCAGATTGGGTCACTGTCACTAGTGGGGTACCTCAGGGGTCAGTATTGGGCCCTATTCTCTTCAATATATTTATTTATTTATTTATTTATTTTTTAATTTCCAAAAAAAATTTATTGGGAAAACTACAAAACATTTACAATAAAAAAGTTTTTACAATCTCTCAATTCTTAGTGGCCCAACCAATTATATATAAATATAAATATATTCAGCTCGTCTTTTCATAGCATTTAGAAAACCCTCCCCTCCCTCCCCCCCGATTTGTGGTGCGTCAAAGTAGGACCCCTATATATAAAACAACTTGACCTCAGCTAATCGGACCTCCAACCACTCCATATCCTGCTCCACTGGTATTCAATTTCCCTCCGTCTATATATAATTTTCTCGTAGTTCTTTACCTTATCAATTAAATTTGTCCATGTATTTATGTCTGGAATGGATCGGGCAAACCAGGTCCGACTGATCAAAACTCTAGCCAACATCAGTATTCTACTCAGGAAGATCTTTTGATACTTATGATTTTTTAGTTTGGAAAGGTCATTAAGAACAAATACTTGTGGTTCAAAAGGAATTCGAATTTTTAGTTTACACATAATATAATTATTGATACCATTCCAGTAATTTATAAGTTCTGGACAGGTCCATATCATATGGAGAAAGTCCGCTCCTACAGTGTCACATTTGGGACAGTTGGACGTGTCTCTTAACCCGCATTTATTCATCCATAGGGGAGTAATATATAATCTATGGCAAATATAGAATTGTATTAGAACATGGTTAAAGTTCTGGGATAATAAAGATAAATTCCCAAAAATATTCTCCCACCCTTCTATTTGTAAATTCGGACAATCCACCTCCCACGATTTTTGTCCTGGTGAGTGTATATCATTAAACCGTACCTTAAGTAATAACTTATATATATTTGAAATTTTTATTCTAGAAAGTGTACCCCCTACCCAATCATTCAGAAAGGATAAATTATCTATATCCAACAGCCGCTTATCATCCAAACTAGATAATACAGATCGCAATTGAAAATACCTAAACCATGAAAGATTTTTTATATTATGTGTCATTTCTATAAAGGGTTTAATTTCTCTATCTTTAACTACCTGTGAAATATATAAAATTTTATTCTTCTGCCAAAATGTGTCAGCTGCAATTTCATCCAGCCTTTGTAAATACAAATTATGCCAAAGAGGCGTAAATGTAAGTGAACCCTTAACCTTCAACCATGTCCTAGTTGTAGCCCACACTTTAAGGAGTAGTTTTATAGTCTCTCTATAGCCTTGCTCATAACTCTTCAATAGGCCAGATTCCAACAAGGTGAAAATATTATTGTGAGCGTGACTAGTTACCAACTTCCCCAGCATTGCGCTGTTCTCTGATTCATAGCACATCAATAACTGGGCTGCAATAAAATACCCCTTAAAGTAGGGGAGATTTAAACCCCCGCACTCCACTGATTTATACAAATATTCCAACTTAATTCGAACTCACTTTCTTCCCCATATTAAATCATTTATTATTCTTTCCATAAGTTTAAAATGTTTGTCTTGTATCCAAATAGGTGTATTCCTGAGCACATAAAGAAATTGTGGTAATATCACCATTTTAACTAGTGAAACTCGATCAGCTCTAGATAGGGGAAGTTTCAGCCAGATCCCTATTTTAGCTCTAATCTTTACCATTATGGGGATCAGATTAAGTTCTACAAAGTTTTCGACCCGAGGCGATATAGTCAAACCCAAATATTGAAAAGTATCAACAATATCCAACTGTGTAACAGGAACCTCTTTCTGTGGCAGGGGGTCTATTGGGAGCAGACTGGTCTTGGCCCAGTTTATAAGAAGACCAGACACCTCACCAAATACTTTAACCATTTGAATAATCCTAGGGAGAGTAGTTTCCGTGTGATCTATAAAAAACAGAACATCATCTGCATATAATGAGATACGGTCTTGTATTCCTAGCGTACCAAATCCTTTAACCTGATCGTCCTGCCTGATGGCCATCGCAAGGGGTTCGATATACATATCGAATAATAAGGGAGATAATGGGCAACCCTGACGGGTGCCTCTGTTTAACTCGATACTGCTACTCAGAATTCCATTAAGACTCAATTTAGCCCTTGGGGATCTATACAATAACTTAAGAGTGCGTATAAACCTCTCTCCAAAGCCCATCCTTGCCAGAACCTTCCAGAGGAAACGCCACTCCACCCTGTCAAAGGCCTTAGAGGCATCCAATGACAGGATGGAGCGAGCGGTCTCCCCAGGGGCCTGGATATTAGAAAAGAGCCGATGTAGATTATGATGTGTACCCTTATTTTGAATAAAACCGCTCTGGTCCGGATGGACTATGGAAGAGATGACCCCAGAAAGCCTTGTAGCAAGGACCCTTGCCAAAAGCTTTACATCTGCATTAAGCAGTGAAATTGGTCTATAAGATTCTAAATCTAGAGGGTCCTTGCCTTTTTTTGGAATTATTATTATTGTAGCCTCCATCATTGAATCTGGTAGCATCCCATCCTCCAATGATTCAGCAAAGACCTCCAATAATCTAGGAAAAATACAGTCCCCATATTTGCTATAAAATTCATATGGAAGCCCGTCTGAACCAGGAGTAGAATTAGCTGAACATACTTTAATAGCTCCCTCAAGTTCCTGAATTGAGACCTCCAATTCTAATGCTTTCTTTTGCATCTCAGTGATAGTTGAAAAGTTGATCCTATCTAGATAGAAATCTATCTTATCATCTGTAATGTTAGAATCAGCCTTATACAGATCAAGAAAATAATCAAGAAAGGCCTTCTCCACCGGGCCCTGTCTAGTGACTATCCTACCATCCCTCACTCGAACCTTGTCTATATGTTTTTTGGGTTGTTGATTGGAGATTACTCTGGAGAGATGTTTACCAGGTCGCCCAGACTCAGTAAAATATTTTTGCCCTTTAAAGAAAAGATTCTGTTGGGCCTTATCCAATAAAAAATTAGCATATATTTGTGTGGCTTTTTGCATATTTTCCCTATTCTTCTCCGTCTTATTTATATGGAAGGATTCTGTCGCCGACACTACATGTTTTTCTAAATTTTTCTGTTTTTTTCCATATTCCCTTCTAAGGTTCGTGATATTACTAACCATCAATCCCCTCATGTACGCCTTAAAGGTATCCCATACCACTTGAATTTTTGCTGAGCCGTAGTTAATATCCCAGAATCGTCCTATTTCATTTCGAATTATTTCATGTGTCTTTATAACTGATAGCCAGTAAGGGTTTAGTCTAAAGGAAAGTTTTGGTTTATATCTTTCCTGAGACAAGGATAATTCAAGTAATAGCGGAGAATGATCAGATATTGACCTTGTTTCATATTTCATTCGTTTTATCAGTTTCACATATTTGCTATTTATCAATACAAGATCTATTCTGGACAACGATTTACCTGCTTTACTAAAACATGAAAAAACCCTTTTCCCCTGTCCCAGATGTTCCCAAGCGTCCTCAAATCCAGCCTCCAGGCAAAACCGTGCCAGGGGAGACCCCTGGACCGGGCTGTCACTCCTGGCACTCATAGAGACCCTGTCACGTAGAGGATCGATAACACAGTTAAAATCGCCAATAATCAATGTTGGACACTCTGGCCATTTATCCATAAATAATAGAAGAGAATTAAGAACCAAAAAAGAAAATGGCGGAGGGATATAGACAAAGGCCAAAATACATAATTCTCCCCCTAACCTACAATATAAAAAAATAAATCTCCCCTGTTGGTCAACAGAGGATGCCTCACAAACGAAGTCAATAAGTCTATGTATCAACACCGTAACACCTCTCGAGTAATTGGAAAGGGTAGAATGATACGTATGCGCAGCCCATCCCCTGTCGACCACTCTAGTGGTCTCCTCAGTAAGATGGGTCTCTAACAGGCATACTATTGCTGGTAGATGGGCCTGAGTCAGGTCAAAAACCGCTTGTCTCTTAGCTCTTTCCCCCAAACCACGTACATTCCAAGCAAAAATTCTGATCATCGTCATCAACAATGGTTAAATGGAGGATCAGGAGAGAGGGAGAAAAGAAAAAAAATGAAAAAAAAATAATAATAAACTGAAAAAAGGGAAACCACACCCACTTTGACGCACCACAACCCAACCCCCCCCCCCCTCACCCCCCTCCCACAGGCAATCCACCACATATTGTAGTAGATTTCTTTCCTATGACCAACCCTCGACACTCCCCCCGCTCAGCCACCCCCACACCGCCATTAAGAAGCAAAGAAAACTACATTTAGGGGTATAAGCCCCTTATAATACTAATTATTCCCGCCAGATCATAACCCAATTGAGTTATCGATTGTTTCGATCAAGCCAGTCCGCAGCTTCTTCTGAGGTGTCAAAAAAAAGGGTTTTATCTTCAAAAACAATCCGCAATTTGGCCGGGAATATAAGAGAATATATAATATCCCTTTCTCTTAGCCTCTTTTTAACAGTCATAAATGTGCGTCTCTTTTCTTGTATTTCTTTCGAAAAATCAGGGAAAAAGGCAAGTCTAATCCCGTTGTACAAAACCGGTGAGGATTCCCTCGCCCTTCTCAGGAGGACATCTCTGTCCCCTGTAGTCAATAACTTAGCAAGGATTGTCCGAGGTTGTCTCCCTGGAATTGGTTTTCCTCCTGGGACCCGATGAGCTCTTTCAATCATAAAAAGAGGAGAAAATGACTCTTTCCCAAAGTTCTCAAGAATTAATTTCTGTACAAATTGGGTTGGATTTTTCTCTTCCGCACCCTCTGGAATCCCTATTATTCTCACATTATATCTATCCTCAAGGTCCACTACCTTTTTCTTCAAGATATTATATTCCGCTTTAAATGTGGAAACTTCCGTATTTATTTTTTTGGATTCATTCTGTATAAGGGTGACGGAACTTTCAAGGATGTTGACTCTGTCTCGCATTTTGGACAAATCATCTTTTATTAGTCCCACATCAACTTGAATAAACCCAAGTTGGGTTGTGACCGCCTGTATTAAATCCCCGTTCTGTTTAACCGCTAGGAGTATTTCTTCCAGCGGAGAAGAGTTATCATTAGGGATAACTTCCCCCATTATGCCGTCTTCTTCTTCAGGGTATCTAGCGCCTTTTTGTGTTTCTAGCTCAGTTACCTCTGAGTCATCATTTTTTTTTGCAAAGAATTATTTTTGTCCGCCCCTCGTATTGACCCTAGGAGACCTCAGAAACTGGTCCAGTTTTGTTGGTTCAGCAGTTTTGGACCCGTGTTTCTGACCTGATAGATCAGTCGAGCGCCTAAAGGCTTTTGGGCCCATATCTTATTCCTCTTTTTTTTATTATTTTTTTTTAAATATATTTATTTTATTTTATTTTTCTCTCTTTTTTTTTTTCTTTTTCCCCCTTATTCCGCCTCTTTCTCTCCTTTTAAGTATATATCTTTTCTTCTTTGCTCTCCTCCTTTCTCTTTTTTTTTTTTTTTTTTTTTCTTCTAGTGCCTTCTTGTTAGTTCTTGTTTTCTTTTCTTCTTTTTTTTTTTTCCTCTTTTTTTTTTTTTTCCTCCCCCTTTATTATTTTTTTGTCCACTCTACTTTATACTCTTTCACCTCTTTTTTTTTTCCTTTTTTTTTTTTTTTTTCCCCTTCTCCACCTTATGTTTTAAACTCTATAGTTCACTTTCTTATAATCATAGGTAACTTTATCAATCTCCAGTCAAGGTTAGTTGGGATCATACACCCCCGTATCCTAATGGAATTAAGTAATGTCATAGCCAGACCCTTATTTCTGATATTTACGGACTCTATACTGACAAGGAATGTCCCACAGGATTGGCGCATGGCAAATGTGGTGCCAATATTCAAAAAAGTTCCAAAAACAGAGCCTGGAAACTATAGGCCGGTAACTTTAATATCTGTTGTGGGTAAACTGTTTATAGGTTTTCTAAGAGATGCTATCGTAGAGCATTTCAACGGAAATAAACAAATAACGCCATATCAGCATGGCATCGTGAGGGATCGGTCATGCCAAACAATTTAATCAGTTTCTATGAGGAGGTAAGTTCTAAACTTGACAGCGGCAAATCAATGGATGTTGTATATCTGGACTTCTCCAAAGCATTTGACACTGTACCACATAAAAGGTTTGTATTTAAAATGAGAATGCTCGGATTGGGAGAAAATGTCTGTATGTGGGTAAGTAACTGGCTCAATGATAGAAAACAGAGGGTGGTTATTAATAGTACATACTCAGATTGGGTCACTGTCACTAGTGGGGTACCTCAGGGGTCAGTATTGGGCCCTATTCTCTTCAATATATTTATTAATGATCTTGTAGAAGGCTTGCATAGTAAAGTATCAATTTTCGCAGATGACACTAAACTGTGTAAAGTAATTTACACTGATGAGGACAGTATACTACTACAGAGGGATCTGGATAGACTGGAGGCTTGGGCAGATAAGTGGCAGATGGGGTTTAACACTGATAAATGTAAAGTTATGCACATGGGAAGGAAAAATGCAAGTCAACCGTACATACTAAATGGTAAAACACTCGGTAACACTGACATGGAAAAGGATCTAGGAATTTTAATAAACAGCAAACTAAGCTGCAAAAACCAGTGTCAGGCAGCTGCTGCCAAGGCCAACAAGATAATGGGTTGCATCAGAAGGGGCATAGATTCCCGTGATAAGAACATAGTCCTACCACTTTACAAATCGCTAGTCAGACCACACATGGAGTACTGTGTACAGTTCTGGGCTCCTGTAAACAAGGCAGACATAGCAGAGCTGGAGAAGGTCCAGAGGAGGGCAACTAAAGTAATAACTGGAATGGGGCAACTACAGTACCCTGAAAGATTATCAAAATTAGAGTTATTCACTTTAGAAAAAAGACGACTGAGGGGAGATCTAATTAATATGTATAAATATATCAAGGGTCAGTACAGAGATCTATCCCATCAGCTATTTATCCCCAGGACTGTGACTGTGACGAGGGGACATCCTCTGCGCCTGGAGGAAAGAAGGTTTGTACACAAACATAGAAAAGGATTCTTTACGGTAAGAGCAGTGAGAATATGGAACTCTCTGCCTGAGGAGGTGGTGATGGTGAGTACAATAAAGGAATTCAAGAGGGGCCTGGACGTATTTCTGGAGCTTAATAATATTACAGGCTATAGCTACTAGAGAGGGGTCTTCCTCTGGATCAACTTGCGGGATAACAGGCCGAACTGGATGGACAAATGTCTTTTTTCGGCCTTATGTACTATGTTACTATGTTACTACTATGTTACTATGACTTGACCGGCTCAGAAAAGTCAAAAATAGTGAGATATCTTGCAGAGGGATGCAGCACTCTTAAAATTGCAAAGCTTCTGAAGCGTGATCATCGAACAATCAAGCGTTTCATTCAAAATAGTCAACAGGGTCGCAAGAAGCGTGTGGAAAAACCAAGGCGCAAAATAACTGCCCATGAACTGAGAAAAGTCAAGCGTGCAGCTGCCAAGATGCCACTTGCCACCAGTTTGGCCATATTTCAGAGCTGCAACATCACTGGAGTGCCCAAAAGCACAAGGTGTGCAATACTCAGAGACATGGCCAAGGTAAGAAAGGCTGAAAGACGACCACCACTGAACAAGACACACAAGCTGAAACGTCAAGACTGGGCCAAGAAATATCTCAAGACTGATTTTTCTAAGGTTTTATGGACTGATGAAATGAGAGTGAGTCTTGATGGGCCAGATGGATGGGCCCGTGGCTGGATTGGTAAAGGGCAGAGAGCTCCAGTCCGACTCAGACGCCAGCAAGGTGGAGGTGGAGTACTGGTTTGGGCTGGTATCATCAAAGATGAGCTTGTGGGGCCTTTTCGGGTTGAGGATGGAGTCAAGCTCAACTCCCAGTCCTACTGCCAGTTTCTGGAAGACACCTTCTTCAAGCAGTGGTACAGGAAGAAGTCTGCATCCTTCAAGAAAAACATGATTTTCATGCAGGACAATGCTCCATCACACGCGTCCAAGTACTCCACAGCGTGGCTGGCAAGAAAGGGTATAAAAGAAGAAAAACTAATGACATGGCCTCCTTGTTCACCTGATCTGAACCCCATTGAGAACCTGTGGTCCATCATCAAATGTGAGATTTACAAGGAGGGAAAACAGTACACCTCTCTGAACAGTGTCTGGGAGGCTGTGGTTGCTGCTGCACGCAATGTTGATGGTGAACAGATCAAAACACTGACAGAATCCATGGATGGCAGGCTTTTGAGTGTCCTTGCAAAGAAAGGTGGTCACTGATTTGTTTTTGTTTTGTTTTTGAATGTCAGAAATGTATATTTGTGGATGTTGAGATGTTATATTGGTTTCACTGGTAAAAATAAATAATTGAAATGGGTATATATTTGTTTTTTGTTAAGTTGCCTAATAATTATGCACAGTAATAGTCACCTGCACACACAGATATCCCCCTAAAATAGCTAAAACTAAAAACAAACTAGAAACTACTTCCAAAAATATTCAGCTTTGATATTAATGAGTTTTTTGGGTTCATTGAGAACATGGTTGTTGTTCAATAATAAAATTAATCCTCAAAAATACAACTTGCCTAATAATTCTGCACTCCCTGTATAACTGCACTGCTGAATGCAAATATATATATTTCTTTTGCCACTAATACACAACAAAAAGTGCTATTAATTTAGCACTTCACCAAAAATGCTTTAGAACATACAGTATAACTACACCAAACAAGGGCAAATAAGACATAGAAATATTTACTGATAGTAAACCCTTTTAGGCTACTTTCACACTAGCGTTCGGGGTTCCGCTTGTGAGTTCCGTTTGAAGGCTCTCACAAGCGGCCCCGAGTGGATGTGGATCCGCTCAGAATGCATCAGTATGGCTCCGTCCAGACTTATAATGTAAGTCAATGGGGACGGATCCGTATGACGTTGACACAATATGGTGCAATTTCAAACGGATCCGTCCCCCATTGACTTTCAATGTAAAGTCTGGACGGATCCGTCTGACTACAAATTGGACTTAGACTTTTTTCTGAAATATAATGCAGACGGATACGTTCTGAATGGATACCATCGTTTACATTATAGGAGCGGATCCATCTGTGCAGATACCAGACGGATCAGCTCCGAACGCAAGTGTGAAAGTAGCCTTAATGGCTATAACACCCTAATAACAAGAACGGTTTGCTGGAATTACAGAGCCTTATAATGGCAATTTGGGTCCCCAGTCAGTGCAGCAAAGTGTAATAGGATTGTCCTATTGACCAGGCTGTAACCTCCCCTACTGAATCATGTCCAACATTAATGCTGTGGAATGATTCCTCCCTATCTTTTTCCTACAACTTGAATAATCTTTCCCTGCACTTGTAAATTGTTTTTTTTTAGCACAATTAAGTTTTTCCTAGCACTGTCTTTAGCGCCTGCTGACGTCTTTCCCTGCACTAAGTACACTGGAAAAAGGCAGAATCCAAGATGGCTGAGGCTGTTTATAGGGCTGTGACATCTGTAGTGTCCCACTAGGTAAATGTGGGCACTACACAAGGGTCAATTGGGCCACGTTGTTTCCCACCTCCTGTCGGATGGGGTCATTGTATTTTATATAATGTTTTTATGTGTATTTTTCCTGTTATCTGTGTGGCAGGCCTGTTAGGGGTGTAGTTCCTCCTCCTAGGCAGTAGAGGGAGCTAGGGAACCCCTAGTATATATAGTCAGGTCCAGGTCAGGAGTGTAGTGTGTGGTTAGGAGCCAGTGTGACTTTAGCTAGGCAGCAGCTGAAGTGCAGCTTTTAACATGCAGCTAGACAGCCCAGGGTACTAGCCTGCATCCAGGGGAAGAAGTTGCCTCCTGAGAAACCAAGTTCCTTTACAAGTACAGTGCAGAGCCAAGTTTATTGCAGCCAAACAGAAAGCTGAAGGGCAGAAGGATATTTCTACAGCAAGGAGACATATACCAGAGGAAGGTTTCCCTACCCAAGGATAAAGCCAGCAATAGGGCATACGGGCCTTGGAGAAAGCCAGACAGGACCTGAGGAAAATACAGCCTGATCTGTAAGTGTTATTCCCTCTGAGTATCTTGCAAGGACTTTGCCTGCTGTGTATACAAAGCCTGCCTGTGACAATCTTGTACATGTGGAACTGACTAAAGACTGTAAATAGTTGAACTGTTTCAGTAAAAGGAAGTTCTGGTTCACTGCAACTTGTGTTCCTCAATTATTCCTACAATAAATCGGTGTGCTACCGTTACCGGCCTTGGCGTCACGAACTTAAAGGGATCTTGCCACCGGCACATTAAACCTGCAACACCCAGGGCACCTCACCTACCACCCGGCCTGGTCCCTATACATAGAGAGTGCCCCAGAGGATCCATGTGCCAGCCTCTCCATCACTGCTGTACGCCTGCCCAGGGTATATAAAAACTGTGAGTAACAATAGCAACCCTCGGTCTGTTAACTGCCCCTGTGACCTCACCCTGCAGGGCTGCGTACTGCTCATCACAGGGCTGGCTGGCTGCTGATTTGAGGCATGCATGGTATTATGTGTGATCCCGCCTTCCTAGAGTTCCTTACTCCATGTCCTCACATGTGCAGCAGCCATTTTAGTAAAAAATGCAATTCATTACCACAAAGCGTGAGGAAATTAGGATTCGGTGCAAATTGTTCCTGAAATTTGGATCGAATTCCAATTAGTCAACTTCGATCCGCTCATCTCTAATGAGAACATAGTCCTGCCACTTTACAAATCACTAGTCAGACCATACATGGAGTACTGTGTACAGTTCTGGGCTCCTGTGAACAAGGCAAACATAGCTGAGCTGGAGAGGATTGAGAGGAGGGCAACTAAAGTAATAACTGGAATGGGTGGACTACAGTACCCAGAAAGAGTATAAAAATTAGGGTTAAACACTAGTCAAATGTTTGCGAACCACAAGTTTGTGACGGGTCCCATTCATTTTAATGGCAGGCGAAATTGAAAAACCTTCAGCTGATATTTGCAGCCAAGAAATAATTACTAGAAGTGCACAAATAGTCCCACAATATGGACAGTGACATACTAGATGTATTATTCGAATTTGCGATCTCCATTCATTATTTTTTCAATGCGAAATATCAGCAATATAATTTTGGTGTACGAGCATGCGCACACCAGTTATAATTATTTTTTCAATACCATTTGTCACTCTGTGTAGCAGAGGGAATGCAGCAAAACCGCAAACAAATGTTGCAGTACCCAAATGCACTATAAAGAAAGTATATTATTGGTATATAACACCCCGCTTATATCATTTTTTTCGGGGGGTGACTGGTATGTCACAACAGTTATAATCATTTTTTCTAATTGCGTTTGTCCCTCTGTATAGCTGCAGTATCGCAGCAGAACCGCACACAACTGCTGCACAATACAAATCCACTATAATATGCTTTCTATGTTAGAAAGTATATTATAAGTGTATTACACCCCTCTGTACTGCACACCTATCAATAGTACACCTATACCAGTCCTTAAAAGGACTTTTGTGGACCTATTTGATAGCGTTTTTGTTCCTAACGGTCTGTCCCTGCTCCACACAGCAACCTTTCCCTACACTGACAAAAGACTGAATGTAAAATGGCGGCCAGATCGGGTCTATTTATAAGGTAGGGGGAATGTCCATGTGCTGAAACGTCTCAATTTGCTGTCCTGTACCACCTGATGGATGTGTCATGGGTCAAAGTTCTTCGCAATGTAAAATAATATGGCGGGCTCGAATATCGCCATATGTTCTAAAGAGCAAAGTTCGCTGCGAAACGACCGCCGGGCGAACCGCAAGGCCATCACTATTAAACACTTTAGAAAAAAGATGACTAAGAGGAGGTCTAATAACTATGCATAAATATATCAGGGGTCAGTACAGAGATCTCTCCCATCATCTATTTATTCCCAGGACTGTGACTGTGTCTACTGATTGTTGTGCTACGTTTATTTTAATTATTATAAGTAAAGGTTATGTTTTAGCTCCCTATATATTACTCACCTAAGGAATTTGTGTATGTACCTGTTTCCGCCAAATACTGATTGAGGGGTGCTATATACCTGTTTCCTCCAAATACTGATTGAGTGGTGCTATATACCTTCTTCCACAAAATACAGATTGAGGGGTGCTATTGCTATATAACTTCTTCCACCAAATACTGATTTAGGGCTGTGATACACCTGCTTCCACAAAATACTGATTGAGGGGTGCCATATACCTGTTTTCACCAAATACTGATTGAGGGCTGCTATATAACTTATTCCACAAAATCCTAATTGAGGGGTGCTATATACCTGTTTCCGACAAATACTGATTGAGGGGTGCCATACGCCTGTTTCTGAAAAATACTTATTGAGGGGTGCTATATACCTTCTTCCACCAAATACTGATTGAGGGCTGCGATAAGCCTGCTTTCACAAAATACTGATTCAGGGGTGCCATATACCTGTTTCAGCCAAATACTGATTGAGGGGTGCTATATACCTGTTTCCGTGAAATACTGATTGAGCTGTGCCATATACCTTCTTCCACAAAATACTCATTGGGGGGTGCTATTGCTATATACCTTCTTCCACCAAATACTGATTGAGTGCTGCGGTACACCTGTTTCCACAAAATACTGATTGAGGGGTGCCATATAGAGATAGACTTGCGGTTCGCCCGGCGGTCGTTTTGCGGCGAACTTTGTGTGTTCTCAATTTGCTGAACATGCGAACATATGGAGATATTCACGCCTGCCATATTCTTTTACATTGTGAAGAAGTTTGACCCGTGACGCATCTATTAGGTGGTACAGGACAGCCAATTGAGATGTTTCAGCACATGAACATACCCCCTACCTTATAAATAAACCTGATCTGGCTGCCATTTTTACATTCAATGTTTTGCCAGTGAAGGGAGAAGTTGTGCGATACACTTATAATATACTTTTATAATGATTCAAAAACACATAGCTCTATATAGTGATCACCTGGAAGTCAGGGGCCTAGGGGCTATGGGCTTACTAGGGACATTTTTATATAGGGTAAGGTTCCGGACGGGGTCGCTCTTATCAGGGCTGGTAGTCTGTGGTTAGGCTATCAGGGCCAGAATAGCACCCCCTGTAGGGCAATATCAGGGACAGTTCTTTGCCCACCCTGTCCTTTAATACCACATTTGCCGCATTTGCGGGTCCACACTTCCACTTCCGTGCTTCCATTTCCGCAAAAAAATAGAAAATGTCCTATCCTTCTCCACAATTGCAGACAAGATTAGGCATTTTCTATTATAATGCTGGCGATGTGCGGTCCGCAAATTGCGGAATACACATTGCCGTTGTCCTTGTTTTGTGTATCCGCAAAACACTTACGGACGTGTAAATGGACCCTCATAGTAAGTAACATTATTAAAGGTTATGTTTTATCTTTATGTATATTCTAATGGATTGCCATTCTTGTACAATGCTATAATATACTTTCTATGTTAGAAAGTATAATATAGTACATTTGTATTGTGCGGCAGCTGTGCGTGGTTCTGCTGCAATACTGCAGGTATATAGAGGGACAAGCGTTATTGGAACAAATAATTTCTACTGGTGTGATATACCAGTCACCTCCCAAAAAAACTGATTGAAGTGGGGTGTTAGATACCAATATACTTTCTTTATAGTGCATTTTGGTAGTGTATAGTGCATTTACGCGTACGTGAAAATTATATTGCCGATATTTCGCATTGAAAAAATGATGAATGGAGATCTTAAATTTAAATAATACATCTGGTATGTTACTGTCCATGTTGTGGGACTATTTGTGCACTTCTAGTAATTATTTCTTGGCTGCAAATATGAACTGAAGGTTTTTCAGGTTCGCCTGCCATTAAAATGAATGGGACCCGTCGCAAATTTGCGGTTCGTGAATACCTGTTTTTGCCAAACACTGATTGAGGGGTTCTATATACCGCTTTCTGCCAAATATTAATTGCAGGGTGCCATATACCTTCTTCCACTAAATACTGATTGAGGGGTGCTATTGCTACAGTCATGTGAAAAAATTAGGACACCCTTTGAAAGCATGTGGTTTTTTGTAACATTTTTAATAAAAGGTTATTTCATCTCCGTTTCAACAATACAGAGAGATTAAAGTAATCCAACTAAACAAAGAAAACTGAAGAAAAGTATTTTCAAGATCTTCTGTAAATGTCATTCTACAAAAATGCCTATTCTAACTGAGGAAAAAGATAGGACACCCTTGCCCCTAATAGCGAGTGTTACCTCCTTTGGCTGAAATAACTGCAGTGAGACGGTTCTTGTAGCCATCTACCAATCTTCGACATCGGTCTGAGGAAATTTTACCCCACTCCTCAATGCAGAACTTTTTCAGCTGTGAGATGTTTGAGGGGTTTCTTGCACGTACAGCCCTTTTCAAGTCACCCCACAGCATCTCAATGGGATTCAAATCTGGACTTTGACTTGGCCATTCCAGGACTCTCCATTTCTTCTTTTTCAGCCAATCTTTGGTTGATTTACTAGTATGTTTTGGGTCATTGTCATGTTGCATGGTCCAGTTCCGCTTCAGCTTTAATTTTCTAACTGATGGTCTCACATGTTCTTCAAGCACCTTCTGATACACAGTAGAATTCATCGTGGATTCTATGATGGTGAGCTGACCAGGTCCTGCTGCAGCAAAGCAGCCCCAAACCATGACACTTCCACCTCCATGCTTCACAGTTGGTATGAGGTTCTTTTCTTGGAATGCTGTGTTTGGTTTACGCCAAACATGTCCTCTGCTGTTGTGTCCAAATAATTCAATTTTGGACTCATCTGTCCAAAGAACATTATTCCAGAAGTCCTGGTCTTTGTCAACTTTATCTCTGGCAAATGTCAGTCTGGCCTCGATGTTTCTCTTGGAAAGCAAAGGTTTCCTCCTTGCACACCTCCCATGCAAGTTAAACTTGTACAGTCTCTTTCTGATTGTAGAGGCATGAACTTCTACATCAACAGTAGCCAGAGCCTGCTGTAGTTCTCGAGATGACACTTTAGGGTTTTTGGAGACCTCTTTTAGCATCTTGCGGTCTGCTCTTGGGGTGAACTTGCTGGGGCGACCAGTCCTGGGCATGTTGGCAGTTGTTTTGAAAGCCCTCCACTTGTAGACTATCTTCCAGACAGTGGAATGGCTGATTTCAAAATCTTTTGAGATCTTTTTAAATCCCTTCCCAGACTCATAGGCTGCTACAATCTTTTTTCTGAAGTCCTCTGACAGCTCTTTTGCTCTTACCATGGTGCTCACTCTCACTTCAACAGTCAGGAGCACACCAAACTAAATGTCTGAGGTTTAAATAGGGCAAGCCTCATTCAACATGCAGAGTAACGATCTACTAATTATGTGCACCTGGTGTGATATACCTGTGTGAGATCTGAGCCAATTTAAGAGGGAATACATGTGAGGGTGTCCTATCTTTTTCCTCAGTTAGAATAGGCATTTTTGTAGAATGACATTTACAGAAGATCTTGAAAAGACTTTTCTTCAGTTTTCTTTGTTTAGTTGGATTACTTTAATCTCTCTGTATTGTTGAAACGGAGATGAAATAACCTTTTATTAAAAATGTTACAAAAAACCACATGCTTTCAAAGGGTGTCCTAATTTTTTCACATGACTGTATATACCTTCTTGCACCAAATACTGATTGAGGTCTGTGATACACCAACTTCCACAAACTACTAATTGAGGGGTGCTATATACTTTCTTCCACCAAATACTGATTGAGGGTTGCTATTGCTACATTCCTTCTTCCACCAAATACTGATTGAGGGCTGTGATACACCTGCTTCCACAAAATACTGTTTGAGGGGTATCACATACCTGTTTCCTCCAAAGACTGATTGAGGGGTGCCATATGCCTTCTTCCACAAAATACTCATTGAGGGGTGCTATTGCTATATACCTTCTTTCACCAAAGAAGGACTCTCTACGGACTTAGGAAGAGAGTCATTTAGAAAATGACAGGCAGAGGAATAGGCAGACTGTTCTGCTGGGATGGTAGGGGTCAGGCAGGTTCACCAGGTTGTAGCCTAAGTGGGAAGTTGGAGAAGGTGTGTGCAATAACTTCAAAGGGCGCATCAGAGTTGATTGAGCCTTCTGCGTATGCACCCCCCTCACTCCCTGCTTGCACCTCCAATAACACCACCAGCACCACCACCATAGCCGCTCCACTCAAGTCAGAGTAATTATTTTCCCATTCATTCCAAGACCTTACCGATGCGCAGCCGTTGTTGGCATCGGATCAGGAAGAGGAGGTAGCAACAGTCGCCACCCAGCGGTCTGACAACAGTACCCAGATCAGCCCAAGCAGGGTGGTCCCTGTTGTTGCTGCCTACTCTGAAATCTCTAATGTCAGTGTTGGTAAAGGTGACGATGATGACATCTTGATGGATGTCACGTGGGTGCCCACAAGAGAGGAAGAGAAAGGGAAAGACGGAGCAGCAGAAAGGGAGGAGAAGGAGGAGAAGCAGGCAGAACTCGCAGTCCACAGGAGGCAAAAATCTGACTGCAAATATATCTGGAGTGAGCCATCCACCATGTACGGTCACATCTTGCGCTCCCAGGACGCCGGCACATGGCTCCGCAGTGTGGGCTTTTTTTTAACGTGTCAGCTGCTGATAATAGTTTTGCCATCTTCAGCCTGTGCTGTCAACGCATAAGTTGCGGTAAGCCCAACACTTACCTAGGGATGACCGCATTAAGAAAGCACCTGGCTTCCCATCACCGAGCCCAGTGGGAGCAACGCCGCCAGAACCCACAAAGCCACACTCCCAGCGCTCCACGTCCTGTCTCTTCTTCTTCTCCTCTCTCCTCCCATTTGTCCTCCACTCCACCTTCCACCATTCTGTTGTCGTATTCATCTGGCAAAAGGCAGGTTTCTGGGGCCCAAATGTTCGAGCATAAAAAAATGATGACGCTGGATAATCCTCTTGCCCAACAGCTGACTGCTGGCTTGTCGGAACTGCTAGCAGCCCGCCAACTACTGCCCCCAGACGAAGGTTTCCACCGAAACGCGCGTCAGGGTGTGTGGTCTTCCTGCGGACATATTACATTTGCAAGGGTATGTTGTTACTTGGATACATTATACATTATTTGGTATTTATTGGTAGGGTAGGTATACTGTCTCTGTTGCACAATAGGGCTTGTTTTGTACATTATCTAGATAGCACTTTGCACTTTATATGTATGGATGCCCACTCAGCAGGTTATTTTTAGTGTCCTCTCCCTATTCCTCTTTGTGTCTTACCCGTGATTTACATCTCCCAGGGGTGTACCGCACTTAGCATTTGTACGTTTGCCATCTCTTTTCTGGATGTTTTTTAATATATTTCAATAAAATTCTATTTTTATTAGCTATTCAGCCTCAGTGTTTTGTTGTAGGCTCCTTAATGTTACTGAGCTAGCTTTGCTTAGAGGGGTTTATGCGGCTTGTAATTTTTCCTTCTTTTATGTAACCTATTTTTGGTCTGGTGGACTCGGAGGCCTTCACAAAATGTGTGGCCATTGGCACACCGCAATGGAAGGTCCGCAGAAATATTTCTCACAGAAGGGCATCCCTGAACTATACGGCCACGTTCAGCAGCAAGTTAATATATCTCTGGCACACAGTGTCGGTGCTAATATAAATCTGACCACAGACACGTGGTCTAGCAAATATGGGCATGGAAGTTACATAACTTTTACTGCCCACTGGGTGAACCTTCTGACGGCCGTCAAGCATGTAACCCATGGCGCCCGTGTGGATTTAGTGTTACCGCCACGGATTGCATGCAGTCCTGCCTCTTCTTCTTCTCCTCCTACTCCATCCTCTGTATCCTCCTCAGCTGACTCCTCCTTTTCCCCTGCTACCACCATTTTCGCTGCACCCCCTAAGCCCCCAAGAACCAATTTGACGTGCCAGGTGAGACGTTGCCATGCTGTGCTGTGGCTGTTGTGCCTGGAAGCCAAGAGCCATACTGGTCCTGCATTCCTTTCAGCTCTTAGAAACTTAGTCATGCAGCGATTCGTTGCCAAATACCCCGGGGTCCAGGATGTCTGGCCATTTTAGAAGATCTTACATGGCCATGGTTTGCCTTGCTGACATTCAGCAGCAACACCACTTGACGTCTGATTTGTGACTGCCTGACGCGCTTGAACTCCACCTTGTATATGCCTGATAGGCTGCTCCAGCAGCATCATGCCATTAACGACTATCTGTACGAACTCTGCTGCAGGACAGGTTCTAGGGAGCTTGTTTTTTTTTCACCGCACCAGTGGCTGCTTATGCGCGATGCATGCCGACTTCTGCGGCCATTTGATGAGATCACCAAACTGGTCAGTCGCAGCCAGGATGCCATCAGTGACATCGTACCTTATGCCTTATTTCTGGAGCGTGCATTGCGTTGTGTCATTAATCAAGCCATCGAGGAGCAGGAGCAGGAAGATAAGGAAGACACAATGCTGAATGAAGTCCCAGGGGGGGCTACTCCACCTGAGACAAGTCAGCAGAAGTCTGTAGAGAAGTCAGAGGAGGATGGTGGCTGGGGAGAGGAGGAGGAGGAGCAAGAAGAGCAGGCTGTAAGCTTTTCAGGGATCCCTGGTGTTCTCTGTGGCTGGGGGGAGGAGACTGAGGATGATATTCTCCTGGGCGATGAGCAGGAGCCAGGGTGCTCCACCACTTCCCATTTAGTGCAAATGGGGGCCTTCTTGCTCCAGTGTTTGAAGAGGGATCCCCGTATAAAAAGCATAAAGGTCCAGGACCTGTACTGGATGGCATCGTACTTAGATCCCCGGTACAAACACAAAAAGGCGGACATGTTACCAGCATCACAGAGCACTGTCAGAATGCAGCATTTCCAGGCCTTGCTGCGAGAGATGCTGCATTCTACTGTTGTGTGCAGTGGCAGAAGGAATTTCCACCCACAGTGAAACAGGTGCGGGTACAAATCCTACCGTGAGTGCAAAAAGAGGGAGGTTTTAAGATGTGTTGGTCCCTTCGGATATGAGATTATTCCTGCAGCCAACCCATCGACAGCCGCCCTCTGGATCCAGCCTCAGGGAACGCCTAGACCGACAGTTGTCCAACTACATCGGGTTAACGGCCAATGTGGATGCTCTGAGAATTGAGGAAATCCTTGACTAATAGGTGTCCAGGCTTGACCTGTGGCTAGAGCTGGCATAATTTGCCATGGAACTCTTGGCTTGCCCCTAGTGGAGTGTCTTGTCCGAAAGGACGTTCAGTGAAGCAGGGGGGATCTTGACCGATAAGCGCACTCGCCTAGCTCACGACAGTGTGGACTACCTCACATTTTTTAAAATGAATGAGGCATGGATCTCGGAGGAATTCAACACCTGTGATGACCCCGTGTAATTGAATTTCCTCATGCCGCCCAACACACATCCTCCACCACCTATAACAAAGAATGATCATTGCCTATGTACATACAGCGGCATAAAAGGCTTTTTATGTCAGGTGAATGCCTAATTTTGGGGCCTGTACTGCCTGACAGTTACATTTTTATCCTGAGACCGCCTAATGTACCTCCAGCCACAGAATCCAAAGTTCTTTGCTGTCAGGTGAATTCCTATTGCCTAATAATTGGGGCCTGTACTGGCCGACAGTTACATATTTATCCTTTGACCGCCTAATGTACCTCCAGCCACATAACCGAAAGTTCTTTACTCTCAGGTGAATGCCTATTGCCTCATTTTTTAGGCCTGTATTGGCCGACAGTTACATAATTATCCTGTGACCGCCTAATGTACCTCCAGCCACATAACCTAAAGTTCTTTGCTCTCAGGTGAATGCCTATTGCCTAATTTTTTAGGCCTGTATTGGCCGACAGTTACATTTTTATCCTGTCACTGCCTAATGTACCTCCAACCACAGAATCCAAAAATCTTTGCTGTCAGGTGAATGCCAATTGCCTAATTTATGGGGCCTGTATTGGCCGACAGTTACATATTTATCCTGTGACTGCCTAATATACCTCCAGCCACAGAATCCAAAGTTCTTTGCTGTCAGGTGAATGCCTGTTGCCTAATTTTTGGGGCCTGTATTGGCCGACAGTTACATATTTATCCTTTGACCGCCTAATATACCTCCAGCCACATAACCTAAAGTTCTTTGCTCTCAGGTGAATGCCTATTGCCTAATTTTTTAGGCCTGTATTGGCCGACAGTTACATATTTATCCTGTGACCGCCTAATGTACCTCCAGCCACATAACCTAAAGTTCTTTGCTCTCAGGTGAATGCCTATTGCCTAATTTTTTAGGCCTGTATTGGCCGACAGTTACATTTTTATCCTGTCACTGCCTAATGTACCTCCAACCACAGAATCCAAAAATCTTTGCTGTCAGGTGAATGCCAATTGCCTAATTTATGGGGCCTGTATTGGCCGACAGTTACATATTTATCCTGTGACTGCCTAATATACCTCCAGCCACAGAATCCAAAGTTCTTTGCTGTCAGGTGAATGCCTGTTGCCTAATTTTTGGGGCCTGTATTGGCCGACAGTTACATATTTATCCTTTGACCGCCTAATGTACCTCCAGCCACATAACCTAAAGTTCTTTGCTCTCAGGTGAATGCCTATTGCCTAATTTTTTAGGCCTGTATTGGCCGACAGTTACATATTTATCCTGTGACCGCCTAATGTACCTCCAGCCACATAACCTAAAGTTCTTTGCTCTCAGGTGAATGCCTATTGCCTAATTTTTTAGGCCTGTATTGGCCGACAGTTACATTTTTATCCTGTCACTGCCTAATGTACCTCCAACCACAGAATCCAAAAATCTTTGCTGTCAGGTGAATGCCAATTGCCTAATTTATGGGGCCTGTATTGGCCGACAGTTACATATTTATCCTGTGACTGCCTAATATACCTCCAGCCACAGAATCCAAAGTTCTTTGCTGTCAGGTGAATGCCTGTTGCCTAATTTTTGGGGCCTGTATTGGCCGACAGTTACATATTTATCCTTTGACCGCCTAATATACCTCCAGCCACAGAATCCAAAGTTCTTTGCTGTCAGGTGAATTCCTATTGCCTAATTTTGGGGGCCTGTACATATTCACACCCCTGTCTCACTCCTCTGCCTCTCATTATGGTGGCGTATGAACCGCATTCACCCTAAGGACCTTCTAATGTCACAGGGTCATGTGACTGTGCCCCACTTATACCCTGCATTGTGCCCTCTTACCACACCCTGTGTAGCGCCACTAGTCATTCCCTGTACTGTGCCCTCTTATACCCTTTTATCCGGTCACGGTATGGCGGTGTTATTCGGTCACTGTACAGAGGTGTTATCCGGTCAACGTATGGCAGTGGTATCCAATAACTGGATAGACAAAACTGTATCCCTTTTCTTGCCTACTCCCTCCTTTTTTAGACTTGGCATGAGCAGGAAAAATATGCATATTGCAGTGCTAAGTACCTTTGCACCACAATCTGTGTCAGAAATACACCTAACATTGATGTGATTCTATATAATAAATGACCACCTAATTGTATTATTATTCAGGGGTAGGGCTAATATCTTTATATTATCTAGTGTATTATACTGTGCCCTGTATTTCCCAGTAGAAAATGATCCTTGGGAAACACAGTCGCCATCCCTGACCACCAGGACCAGGTAGGTAGTGGCGGCCTCCCCTCTCCACCACACTGCTCCGCTGTGTACTGCTGCTTATTCTGACATTAGGGCTGGTTTCACATCCTATTTTTGCCATCCATTTAATGCATACCAAAAATGTGTTAACAGATGCCTCAGACTGATGCTGTACATTGCCATCCGTTCACCATACAACATATGCATTTTTTTTATGGTTTTCCCCAGGATACAAAAACGTGGAGTGCTACACATTTGTATACATCAAACCAATAGGAAATAATACTTTTCTAGGCTCCAGCAGGGCACATTTTTGAGAGTTTCCCTTTAAGATGCATAAAAATGACTCATGATTAAAATACATATTTTTTGTGGGAATTTTTGACAACGATCCCCCTCTGGTATATCACTGTCCATGTTGTGGGACTTCTAGTGAATGTTTGCTAGCTGCAAATATGAGCTGAAGGTTTTTCAGGTTCACCTGCCATTAAATAGGGCCCGCCACAAACGCGCGGTTTGCGAACATTTGTTCGCCAACGCACGTTCGTGCTCGCAAATCGTCCTGGCCGATGTTCGTCCATCACTAGAAGAGGATTCTTTCCAGTAATAGCAGTGAGACTATGGAACTCTCTGCCTGAGGAGCTAGTGATGGTGAATTCACTAAAAGAGTTCAAAAGTGGTCTGAATGTATTTCTGGAGTGTAATTATATACAAAAAACACAGCAAAGAAAGTACAAGCATGCGCTCACCTGATTTCACTTGTAATGGAAGCACAGACTGTGCTGGGAACAAAAACGCACAATAGTGAAACTTGAAAATAAATGGAGAATCCAGCCTCGAAAAAGTGACGTTCTTCATTCTAAAAAACAAATATGAATTCAAAATTCAACATAGCAACCAGGTCTACGCATTTCAGATCTCCTAATACTGATCCTTACTCATGTCAGGTTTTATATAGACTAGCTGGGATTTAAATATCTGAAGCCTTGCTGATCACAGGTGATTGCGATCAGCAAAAACACAGACCACATCCCCTAGTCGTATAATAATAAAAAGTTGGACATACCATAAGAATACAAATAATTCTAAAATACACAATAAACAATAATGCATAGAGAAGGATCAATAATGCAGGATCAAATCATGCTTGCGATTCAATCCTTTTGGGACACAGGAGCCCATGCGGATAATCCAGTAGGATTCCCTATTCAAAAGTGTGCGCTTATAGTCTTCACCTCTGATGGGAGGATTAACCCTTTCCAGAGCTTGGACTTGAAAACCTGCTGTATTGCCCTGATGAGCAACCGCAAAATGAAGACTGACGGCTGAAACATTTCTAGTTTTAGTGTGCGGAATGTCCGACAGATGTCTGCAGATTCTAACTTTCAGACTATTGGTGATACAGCCAACATATTGAAATCAATAACTCGAGCAGGTAATACAATAAACCACATAACTAGTTTGCAATTGACATATTGTTTTAAATCAAATGTATTTAGTTTGGCTATGGAATATATAGAGGAACCCATTTGCTTGAAGTTACAGCATGTACAAATGCAATGATCGCATTTGAAGGTACCCTTATGTCTTAACCAAGTGGGTTTTTTGTTTGTATTTTTGTTGCTGTCAGAAAACAAACTGGGACAAATTTTCTGCACTATGGTAGGTGCGCGACGAGCAATGCATCTGACACCACCATCGATGATATTGCTCGTCATAATTGAGACAATGCAACATATTTGTGAAAATTTAGTACTGTAATTAGTTACAAATGAGGGAGTACTCTGAGTATGGTATGTCCAACTTTTTATTATTATGTGAGTAGGGGATGTAGTCTGTGTTTTTGCTGATGTCTATCACCTGTGATCAGCAAGGCTTCAGCTATTTAAATCCCAGCTAGTCTATATGAAACCTATCATGAGTAAGGATCAGTATTATGAGTAAGGATCAGTATTAGAGATCTGAAACGCGTAGACCTGGTTGCTATGTTTTTTTTTTAATTCAGATTTGTTTTTTGGAATAAAGAACGTCACTTTTTGGAAGCTGGACTCTCTGTTTATTTTCAAGCTTAATTATATTACAGGTTATAGTTACTAGAGAGGGGTTGTTGATCCAGGGAGTTATTCTGATTGCCTAATTGGAATTGGAGCCAGGAAGAAATTATTTCCCCAAAAGTAAGGAAAATTGGCTTCTACCTCACAGAGTTTTTTTTTTTTTTGCCTTCCTCAGCAGGATAACAGACTCAACTGGATGGATAGATGTTTTTTTTTCAGCCTTATAAGCTATGTTAGGGATTCAACCTTCAGTATTACAAATCACAAAATACAAAACACTGGAGAAGTAGATTTACGAATTAAGCCCCTCTCCATATTCTCTTTGATATAGGCTTACATGGCTTCAGTCTCAGGTAGTGATAAAAGATACAAGGAGCCTGTTTCAGCTTTTTGTCTAGAAAATACAGCCATCATGATTAGGTGGAAGAATACAACAAATATTTGATACAGAATTAAGTGATAAAGTGGCAGGGCAAAGTATTACTTTAATACATTGCTGAAGCCAAGATGGTACCTATTTGGTAATTTGGACAGTCAACTAATCAATTACTGGTGAATGCTGTCTTAGCCCATGCAGTCCCAGAAGCACCTGGGTGCTAGTAAGGTGAAGAACAAAAAAAAAAAAAAAAAAAAAAAAAAAAGGTTCTGAAAGTGAATAACAGACAGGAGTAACACCTTCTCAATGCAGTAACAAATAAGGCCATGTGGAATTGAGGAGCGATTCGCAGAGGTAAATCTTAAAGGCGCAGGGATAGAAATGCAAGGTTCAGCATACTGGCCAGAAAAGAGTCAATAACTGTTACGGATATTTTACACTCCAGTTGAGTAAATCCGTACAGTGTCTCCCAAAAACCAGGTAAATCCGAAGGTGTTGTGAATATATAGCTCCCAATCCCCCACAAACCGGATCCAGGACTTCAGGCAGGGGGTAAAAACAATCAACTTTATTGATGGCCACAGTTCAGCCTTTTACCAAGTCCTCTAGCAAGGGTTACTCCCACGGAGCCCTTGTGGGGGAACAGGCACACAAAATATGGTGACCAATCAATATACAGTAAGATATAACACACTCCCACATGAACAGTAAAATCTCTCCTCTCTATCCTGGAGATAATTGTATAAAGGGGCGGGATATAGTTCAATGCGGTCGATGACTAAGACCATTGTGTTTGCTAAATGTATCACGGGCAATATCCATTGTGTTCGCTAATGTCCATTGTGTTCGCTAACTGCGTCACAGGCAGATGAGGTGGTTTGTGTATATTTAAAGGGTAACTACATGAACAGCAGATGAAATACAAGAGTCTGGACATTCCTAAAACAGGGGTTTTGTCAGATAGCTCCCCCTTAGTTTCATGGGATGGCATGCCCGCCTAGACCCCAATGGGTTGGCTTGGGGATGCCCGAGAAGCAGTTGGCAAAGGGTCCAGTTCTGTTTGGCGAGACAACCCATCTGCATTGGCATTCTGTTTCCCTGGTCTGTATTGCACAGTGAATAAGGCTGCAGTGCCAGGCTCCATCTCAATAGTCTGGGGTTGTCTCCTGCCACTCGGTTGAGCCAAATCAGGGGTTGTGATCAGTCATAACAGTGGAGGAGCGCCCGTATAAATAAGATTGTAGTTTCTTGAGGGCCCAGACGAGGGTAAAGGCACTCCTTCTCCACAGTGGCATAACTGACTTCCCTGGGTATCAGTTTTCTGCTCAGGTACACCACTGGGTGCTCCATGCCCTCCTCGCCAACCTGACTCAATACGGCTCCAAATCCAAATATTGAGGCATCTGTAGGGACAAGAAATTTTTTAGAATGATCTGGTGCTTCTAATAGAGGTGCCTTGCTGAGGGCCGTTTTTTACCTTTGAAAGGAGTCTGCACACTCTGGGGACCATACAACTTGCTTGGGGAGAGATTTTTTGGTGAGGTCTGTGAGGGGCTTAGCTATAGTGCTGTAATTCTGTACAAACTTGCGGTAATACCCAGCGGTCCCCAAAAATGCCCTACCGTGTTTTGGCGCTGGGCTGGGGCCACTGGGTTATGGCCTCTACTTTGGCGGGTTCGGGCCTTTGTTTCCCAGAGCCCACTCGGAGGCCTAGGTACTGCACCTCTGCCATCCCTACATGACACTTGTCCGGTTTTAAGGTTAGGCCGGCAGTCTGGATTCTCATGAGCACCACAGACACGTGTTCCAGGTGGGCCTCCCATGTGCAACTGAAGATGGCTATATCATCTAGATATGCACATGCAAAGTCCTGAAGTCCCTCTAAGAGCCGATCAGCCATCCTCTGAAAAGTAGCCGGGGCATTCTTCATCCCAAATGGCATGACCTTAAACTGGTACAGGCCAAATGGGGTGACGAAGGCCGACTTGCGGATGGCCTCCGGCTCCAAAGGGATCTGCTAATATCCCTTGCTCAGATCTATAGTGGTCAAGTAACTCCCTTTTGCCATCCGGTCTAACAATTCATCTACCCTGGGCATGGGGCAAGCATAGGTGACTGACCGGTCATTGAGCGTCCTGTAGTTGAAGCAGAAACGGGTTGTCCCATCCCGCTTCGGCACCAACACTATCGGGGAGACCCACGGACTCTGGCAGGGTTCAATAACTCCTAAGGCATGTCTAGTATCTCCTTCTGCATGCTCTCCCTAACGGCCTCAGGAATGCGACATGGCTGCTGCCGGAGGGGTACCTGACTCTGTGGACTGCCAATGTTGTGTCGTGTACCCTGGAATGGCAGAGAACATACTGCTAAATTTCCTTAGCAATTTGGAGGCTTGCCGTCTTTCCTCGGGGTTCAAGTTGTCTCCCAGACTTACTTGTTCTACCCTGACGTGGCTGGCTGCTAGCATATCAGGTAAGGGGATGCCCTCGCTATCTTCGCCAGCTGGGGCGCATACTGCGGATACCTCTTCGGCCCTTTCTAAGTATGGCTTGAGCATGTTCACATGAAAGGATCTTCTGATCTGTTCATTTGAACAGCCCACTACCAAATAGGTGGTATCACTGATCCGGGCTGCTATCTTGTAAAGACCCTGCCAGGCGGCCTGTAATTTGTCTGTTTGGGTGGGTCATTATTTTGGTGATTGTCTCTTGTGATGGGTTGGGCCCCAAAATGCTAAGCCTCCATCTAAGTCCTTTTGAAATTATGTTTCTTCTGGCATCTCCATGGTAGAGTCGCTGGTTCTGTCGCTCTCTAGCAATTTGGCAATTATCGTGGCTTTTGGCTTGTTACTTGCCACTATGCTGCAAGCTTCTAGTAGTTCCTTTAATGTTGTTCGTTTGAGTCGTTCGTATCTGTGGGCCATTCACTCCTTCTTTCAGTTCAATATGTCCATTTGGGAGAAAATCACTAGGATATGCCCCCATAGTCTGATAGGTGCAGGTCCTACCTCTGGGTAGAACGAAGCGTGGAGATCTGTGGCTGGAGGACCCCGGATTTCCTGGGGTCCGTCCACCACCAAGCTCTGCTCCCCGCTGCTCCCACAGAAGTGAATGGTAGTGCACCATGCACGCCCGGCCTCTGCTCCCATTCATTTGTATGGGACAGATGGAAATAGCCAAGCCAGCGCTCGGTTATTTTTGGCAGCCCCATAGAAATGAATGGAGGGGGGCGGAGTTTCGCAGCCAAGCCGCATGCAAGCTGCGCGGTGAGCTCCGCTGCTGGCCAACCTTTATCGGGTGAATTATAAGCAACCACCTCAAATAAAAATGGGCAAAACCACAAGGGATCGGTCCAGGGACCCGCAAGGAACCACCAGACTCAGATCCAACCAAGGAGAAATAGAACGCTTCTTGAAAAAGATGCCGGTGGCCTCCGCATGTGGATATCACAAAATGGCGCAGAGCAACCAGAAAGATCAGACGCTACCTTCGGCAGAGGAATCTGAACGTGAAGGAGAAGATCAAAGAATTTCTAAATCCTTCCTTAAAAAATTTATGGCTCACTCCCTGGAATCGCTGGTACGTGAGTGAAAAGATATAAAACAAGACCTAAGACACAAACATTCCAGACTAGAAACACTGGAAACAACCCAAACATTCCTAATAGATTTCAATACTGATGTAGCTAGCAGCATGGACAACTGCCAAGCCCATGCAAACTACCTATATTCCCTGATTGAAAATCATGAAAACAGAGAAAGGAGGAATAACATTAGACTGAAGGGAATTCCAGAGTCAGTGACACCAGAGCAACTGATAACCTCCCTCACCTCTATATTCTCAAACTTACTGGGCCCAGAATCTGGCAATCTAGAGATAGACTGTGCCCACAGAGCACTACTTCCCCTGCCTAAAATGAATGAGGCCCCAAGAGATGATATCCCGGTCCAAAGCTCCTATAGTCTATGAGGGGTCCACAGTCTTCATTTTTCCGGACCTGTCTCCCATAACCCTTCGCAAGAGGAACCATCTACTAGACATCTTGAAGATCACCTACCGGTGGTTATTCACCTTCGGATTACTTATTAACACACCAGGCCGCAAGCTAGTGGTTCGCTCCATAGCTGATCTGCAAAACCTGTATGAGACATTAGATATAGAGGCCTTTGACATAGAAGATTGGAATCCTCCACTTCCAGCTTCCACCACATGGACCCCGGTACTGTCTTCCAAAGCCAAGAGGGGGAAGGCCTCAGCCAGCAGGCTGACTCTGAAGAAACTTCTCTCTGCACAAGAAAGTCCACTAGATGACATCTGAAAAGCCAGTCCGAATCTCCCCAGCTCTCTACAAAACCAGAGGTTCTGTTTCTTGAACACTATCTCAACGCATTTCCTGATAAAGAGGCTATAGGCCCACACACCCGACCTGTTGGGTCACCTGACAGGTCATACCTTTACCCTAGAAGGTTGAAACACCTGCTTTATGCTTGTTTCACTACAGAATATTGTTTATTGCATGTTCTACTGCTATTTGAATTATGTTACCCACCTTTTTCACCCCTCCGCCACCCTTTTGGATTCCGTTTGCCACTGTACCCAAAATTCAGTGTCTTATTTGCAGTCTTAATTCTGAAGAGATACTTAACCTATAATACTGATGTATTTGTCATAATATTCTTTAGGATGCAGTTGTTCCGTCGTGACCCCTCTTCTATGATTTAGCTATGGCGTCAACTAAAATATGTACTTTCAACGTTAAAGGACTGAATGCGCCTGCAAAGAGAAGCCACATACTGTATGTAGATCCCTGAATAAGCTGAAGGTAGGAGTAGAGTTATTACAAGAAATGCATTTCAGATATAAACATATTCCTAAATTATCCCATCTCCAATATAATCAATGGTACCATCGTACCTCACCAGGCTCTGCCTCTAAGGGAGTCAGCATAGCTATTCACAAGTCGCTCCCCTTTGCAGTGTGCTCCTCCAAAATAGACCCTGACGGGAGATATATCTTTCTCATAGGAGTCATAGGCCCACAAATGTATACTCTGGGATATATATATGCCCCTAATGTCCACCAAGTTAATTGGTTATGTAAAATTTTACTGATGTTTAGTGACTTTGCAGAGGGATGTATAATTCTAGGTGGGGATATGAATATAGCCATACATCCGTCCTGTGGCGTACCTACCATATAGGCAGAGCACACAGCTGCTATGGGGCCTGTGAGGAAGGGGGCCCACAGTGGAGGAGAGGCCCCGCCCCCTAATTGCTTCCATCTATCTTCCTAAAGCTGAAGGACCTTTGATGATGTCATCACAAGTCCTGTAAGGGAACTGCACAGTGTAAAGTGTAGTTCCCAGGTTAGAATAGTGCATCTGTCAGGACCTGTGATGACATCATCTTCAACATCATAGGTCCTGCAGGATCTAGCAAAGGAACTGCACAAAAAATGGTGTAGTTCCCAGGTTTGAAAGTTACATCTGCCAGGACCTGTGATGACATAATGTGAGGTACGTGGTATAATAGATGCAGTGTGTACAGATATATAGTATATACAGCAGTGGGGGCCCAATTTAGGGTCTTGCTATGGGGCCCTGTGATTTCTACGTATGCCCCTGCATCCGTCAATAGATGCCTCTAGCTCCTCCTCCTCAATTTCTGAAACTTCACTAGAGAGGCTTCGGGCATCTCTGGTGACTATTCCTATTTTTCCCATATTCATCAATCATACCACAGGATTGACTACCTATTTGTTCCCCCACAACAATTGCATCTATGTCAGCGGTCAGAAATTGGTAACATTCTTCTGACCGATCACTCCCCAGTCTTCATGACATATAACCTGCAGGGAATACCCAAACCAGCATACAAATGGTGACTGAATTGCACTATCCTAGATAAGGACTCTAATATAATCCGCATAGATCAGGCTATGCAGGAATACTTTAGGCTAAACGACTCCCCAGATATATCCAGGGGCCTCCTTTGGGAAGCTCATAAACCGGTATATCCCTAGGAGCATATCTAAATAAACAGAGGCAAAAGATCATCCTGGAACTACAGGAGAAAATATCTATATTAGAGAAGGCCCATAAACGACAGGTCTCCCCTAATGGTCTACATGCTCTCACTCAAGCACGCACAGAATAAAAAAATCTCCTTAACTCCAAAACTGCTAAACTCTCTTTATCCAATTAGTTTAAATATTATGCGCACAGAAACAAGGCATCCAAAATCTTACTGGCCCAAATCAAAAAGAGGAAAGCAAGTTCCTTTATCCCCGGAATAAAAAGCCCCACATCACAACTTATGCAAACCACTGAAAAGATAGCGCAGCAGTTCAGTAACTATTATAGTGAACTATACAATCTCACTCCGCAGGACACCAAAACAACATCGGTAAGACGCATCAACGCCGTAGATACCTGGCTCTCCTCTCTCTCACTACCCTCCATCTCTGACATGCACTCTACCTTATTAGGAAAACCCTTCACCTTAAACAAACTAGAAAAGGCCCTAAAAGACTCCACAGCTAATAAATCACCTGAACCGGATGGGCTGCCAATCCCTTATTATAAGACTTTCCAGACAACCTTATTACCTAAATTATTAGAAGTCTACAACGTGGCCCTGACGGGGTCTTCTTACCCGGCCCAAATGCTTTCAGCTCATATTACTATTATCCCCAAAGGAGGCAAGGATCTGTCACAGTGTGCAAGCTACAGGCCAATATCTCTCCAAAATAATGACTTAAAGCTCTTCGCTAAACTCCTTGCCAAAAGACTAAAACCCTTCCTTTCTTCCTTAATTAGCCCCAAACAAGTCGGATTCATCCCAGGAAGGGAGGGCAAGATGAACACATCCGGCCTCCTCCACTTAATTTAATACGCTTAAAAATCATTTTTACCCTTGGTCCTTCTCAGTACAGATGCCGAGAAGGCCTTTGATTGAGTGGATTGGCTTTTCATGACTAGAGTCCTCATTAAATTCGGAATCCCAGCGAATATCAGCAGTCATGGCCATGTACGCCTCTCCCACGGCACAAGTTTGGGTTAACTGTATACTATCCCCATCCTTCAACATAAGTAATGGAACTAGGCAAGGATGCCCTCACTCCCTTCTCCTGTTTGTACTAACATTAGAAACAGTCTTCCAGGAGGGGAGGATAGAAGGGATCTCCCTGGGAGGCACCCACCACTAATTAGCTGTGTTTGCAGATGACGTCCTCCTCTTTATCACCAACCCCACAGAAGCTTTCCCACATCTAATGTCAATTCTGAATCAATTTGGTCAATTATCCAACTTCAATTAACCCTAATAAATCCCAAATATTAAATATTTCACTTCCCACTCAAACAGACTTAAATCTCCAACATTCCACCCCATTCATGTGGACTTCACAATCCATCAAATTCTTAAGGATAAACATCACCCCCACAGTCTCCTCCCTATACAAGGCAAACTTCCTTAATCTCCCTAAGCAGATTGAAGACATTTTACAGTCTTGGGACATACCTTATGTCTCTTGGTTTGGAAGAAGAGCCTTAATTAAAACGATTACTTTACACCCTGCAGGTATTGCCTATTCAATTTCCCTTGCACTTCTTCCATAGGCTGGGGAGAATAATTTCTTCCTTCCTGTGGAAGAGACTTAGACCGAGACTAGCTCATAAATAGTTGGTTCAACATGTAAAGAGGGGAGGGATGGGACTCCCGGACTTCAGAACATACTACAAAGCAATACAGGAGACTAGGTGCCTTGACTGGCTCAGACCCGCTAGTGAGAGAGTAGACATCCAAGCTGAGAATGCCATGTGCCCCATTGCCTTAAGATCCGCTTTGATTAGTGGAAATCTTAACCCTTCATTATTAAAACATTTAAGTCAATGGGACCGCAAAAAAACGCGGAGGCACACAAGATTGTCATCCGCGTCCGTGTCCGTTTTTTTCCTATCATTTGCATGGCAAACCTGACTTAGACTTTTTTTTACTTTCCTTTATGTTTGGTGGTCCTCCAAAAATAAAGGAACACACACGGAAACAAAAACGGAAATGGATCACGGAACAACGGAACCCCATTTTGCGGAACGGAACACAACAACGGTCGTTTGCATGAGGCCTAAGGGTACTAGGATTGCCTAACTGTGTCCCTTTCCCAAAGAGGTTTTATCACAGACCAATGCTTCTCCTCAGACTAAAAAAAGTTGTAGGTCACTCTCTTTTCTAGTCAGAGTGGAACTGATACAGACAAAGTTGATATTGTACATTACATTGGTTAGTAAAGCCTCATCAGACCTTAAGGTTCCTGAGCAGGGGTTAGGAGATGGAGTAGATCTAGCTAGGGGACTAGAGAGTGGCACAACAGGGACAAATGCTACTGGAGCCGTTCCCTTAGCGTTCATCCATGCTAAAAGGTCACAAATAGTCTGGACTACATGTCATCTCTTTGGGATCCATGGCCTGATTATTCTGTTAAGTCTCACCTGTTTAGGTGGATAATTTAAGCCACTTGTCTAGATTGGCAGGTCTTGAGCCTCACTGAAAAAAGCAACTGATGACAGAAATCTGGTATAGCAGGATGTATGCCTAATGCAATAGAGTAGTACAGTTGAGGTTGTGGTGTTGGCAAGTTGATGCACTGATATAGTGGCTGGATACAACAATGAGATAGAGTTGATGATGCAGTGTAGTAGAGGAAATAAAGTGATGTAGCCAAGTTCATGCAGTAATGATGTAGCAAAGCCATAGTAGTGGAAACAAACTCATGCAGTAACACAGTATTAGTGAAGCTGATCTTGATGCAGCAGAGTTGGAGCAGTGAAATTGAACTGATGCCACAGAGCTGGAGCAGTGGCATTGGACTTGGCACAGCATAACTGTGAGTGTGGTGCTGAACAGTAAGGAGGAACAGGCAGGCAGAAATGCCAAGAAATCCTGAAAAATCATTGTCCTGCCACCAAAGGTTTAAAAACCCCAGTGACATGATGTCGTCAGTGCATGCTGAGTTGCTACAGCAACCTGATGTGCTGGAGAGTAGGCAGGGACAGCCAGAGAAGAGGAGAAATGCATTGCTATGTGCTGGGTAACAATTTAGGGGGTCATTATTATAAGATATACGCCAGTTTTCTGGCATATATCTGTTGCATATTGGAGCGCAAAGGTTATTTGCTCCACAATCTTGCTCGCACCAGGTCTAAAAAAGGGGGGCATAGCGTAGTCGGTAGGCCCGTCTCATCATCATTTTCTGCACCTATTTTAAGCGTAGAAAATATTCTAACTCTACTCCAGCAAGGAAGCTGGTGGTAGATACGCCGAACTTATGAAGAGGCCGTCGGTGGATCCAGCGCAGGGGTTATTGCGAGTCTGCGACCAGTGTATTAATAAATGACCACCTTAGTTTTTCCTATTTCTCTATAAAACTTGTTTTACAGTTTTGTATGAAACTGCATATTTTATTACATGTCATTTATAACAGAACCTATTAATATATGATAATTAAATGCAATGCTTGTTGGAGTAACAATATCTTCCCAATGAAACAGAATATACTGCATCTTGTATTACATGTGTGGCTCTGCACACTTTGACTAAGGCGACCTTGTGACATAGTGTTCCTGTTAATCTTCTATTTCATGGTACACGATTTTTATCACTTGTAAAATATGTCTTATTCAGAGTAATTTATGGTATTCCTATGCCTTAGATAGTTTATTTTACATCACAGCTAATCTTTGGTTTCAATGACAAATATATCTTCTTTCTTTTCTTCCCTTTGATTTATTTTATTCCTCTTGTGTAAAGTAACTGTAATATCTGAACAGTAAACACTTCATATGAATGAAACTTTTCACTGCATGTGAAAGAAAAGATGTGAGGCACATGTAGAACTCTCAATGTTTTAGGCTGTAAGTCTATTCTGAAATAATGACTGTTCATTCTCCAAGACTACAGGCATCAAAAAGACTTTTTGTCATTTTCACTGGGAAATAGGATATGTGTAAGTAATGAAATTTTCAGTGTTATAAATTAGACATGTTCCTAGTAGTGTTAAGCGAGCATGCTCGGCCAAACTGCTGTTCGGCTCAAGCATCACTATGCTCAGCACATGGCAGTGCTCGACCGAATACTGCGGGTGCTCGAGAATAATTTAATACAATGAAAGTCATTGGCAGACCCGAGCATCAAACCAGACACCCCCTGCTCTGAAGAAGAGAGGGTGTCTGGTTCACAAAAAAAAGGTTAGAAATTGATGGAAACTCCATCAAAATGGTTTGGAAACAGCATTAAGAGGATAGCTGGATGTGTCTTGGGCTCCTATTATCTATGACATTCAATAGACAACCACACAAAGGCTATATGCCAAAAGCCAGGTACGTGGAAGCCAACAATCTATCCATGAGACAGATAACAGCCAGCATACCTTACAATGGCAGCCTTGTGCACTATGAGACATTCCAAACCAGCTTTTTTTTTTTCCCCATCAATTTCTAATCTTTTTTTGTGAACCAGATACCCTCTTCTCTTCCGAGCAGGGGGTGCCTGGGGTTCTCCCATCAATTTCTATTGTACTCGGTAGAGCACACGAGCATACCGATGTGTTCGGCCAAAGCACACAAGCACTTTGGTGCTCGATCAACACTAGTTCCTAGCTGGCCTACAAACAACTGCAGATGTATGCATGCTTGGATGTCATTTATTACTAGGCTTAAAGGGGTTGTCATATCTCACCATTTCCACAGTGAGATGAGACTAAGCACTGATCTCGGGTAGCCAGGCATACAGAAACGTTCCACTGTTTCCGTAGTTCCTATTGCAGTGAATAGGAGCTACACAAATAGCATTGCACAGCAAGCTATGCTGTTTCTATAATTTGGGAGTTACATAAGCAGCTTAGTTTGTTTTTCTATGCTGTTAACATAGCTCGCTTTCACTGTAATGGAAAAATAGGAGAGAGCAAATCACCAGCACGCTTGGCGGTCTCCTTAACGCTGGCTTTCTGAAGTTGGTGCTTATTCCCTTCTTGCTATGGAAATAACCAGATGGGACAACCCATTTAAAGCAACTCTCTAGGCTCTTCCCCTGCTAAGGCTCTTCTTGTTGAAGATGTTGTAATAGAAACATAGAAGACTGACAGCAGAAAAAAACAAAAACACACATGTTATCCTGCAAGTTGATCCAGAGGAAGGCAAAAAAAAATCCTGTGAGGTAAAAGCCAATTTTCCCCAAAAAATTCCTTCCCGACTCCAATCAGAATAACTCCCTGGATCAACAACCCATCTCTAGTAGCTATAGCGTGCAATATTATTACACTCCAGAAATACATCCAGGCCCCTCTTAAACTCTTTTAGCGAACTCACCATCACCACCTCCTTAGGCAGAGAGTTCCATAGTCTCACTGCTCTTACCGTAAAGAATGTTCGTAGAGGATAGCCAACTTTGTCACCAGAAAAGAACTGAGGTTGAGACCTACATCTTTGGTCAGCAAACTTTTCCATCTGCAGCGGTCTTCACATGAGTGGCTTAAGTCTTCTGTCAAACCTGAGAAACGGACACTATGTGCAGAGGGAACCCATGAAGAAGTAATACACGTTCAATAAATAATTTAGCTAACATGTTGGAAAAACGTAGGCCCGGCAGAGGTAGGCAAATCAGTCAATAGCGATATACTGCCATAGAACCTGTGGCACAGGCAAAGAAAGAAGCATCCAGCTGGTTTCTGTTTTGGATTCTTATTCTTGGCACAGATGGTACAGGTAGAGAAATAGTCTTGAATGTCCTCAGTAATAGTAAGACACCAATAATATCTATTAATCAGGTTGCCAGTTTTGAAATGTCCAGGATGGCTGGCGATCTTAGAGCAGTGATTCCAGAAGAGAACTTGAATTCTCTTGGCCACAGGAATGAAAGTTTTACCAGGAGGGATGTCTTTAGATCGGACAGGAGCAACCATTGCTATCTTCTGTGGTAAATCCTCCTGGTCACCTGGATGAAAGGACCAGAACAGATACTCACGTTGACAAAACTGTTGGTACCCTATGTGAGACAGTGACAGGTCTCACGCAGCTTAGAGGAAAGGAAGGGGTGGATAGTGCGGTCCACACCCCTATTCCACCACAGGTGAGGTAAGCTAAAGGTAATAAGGCTGGCATAAAGCACCTCCCAGGGTGTCGGCAAGGGGGAAGTGTTGTCTTGGGACAGAGACTGTGACAGAGGCCTGGAGGCTCTGTGAGTGTGGTCTCAGGCCGGCAAGGCTGAGGGGCCACGAGGCTGGGTGGTAGCCTGGAGTTGGGGGACGTAGCGACGCCTGGGAGGGTCGCACGGCCATAGTCAGGCAGACTACTGAGCCCAAATCCCCCACAAGAAACAGTTAACTGGAGTTTGTCAGGATGGCCGAGTGGTCTAAGGCGCCAGACTCAAGTGGGACATTGGCTGACAAAGCCGCATGAGTTCACAAGGTGTGAACTCTGACCTAGGTAAGTCAGGAAACTTTGTGTTTAGTTAGAGCCTGGACGGGCGAGTGTTTATTATTTTGTCATTTTGTTGTTGCTGGTGTTGCACAATAAATGCAATGTTTGGACATTATATACGTGTCTGGTGAAGTAACCTATGAGAATGACCCCCAGAGAAGAGCTAAACACCCACACCTACCATTAAAGAAAGAAAAACTCCCAATGGTCACTGAAGTTACTTGAAACTGACAAAAGTAAAAATAAATAAAAATGTACTGAAAATCAACTAATGGAAATCAGACAATGCTTTTGAATTATGGTTTAACAGAATAAAAAAATAAAAATAAAACTGGCTTGAACAAAATTAATGGTACAGTACCCCTAGAAAAGACTGAAAATAATTTTTCAGTTTCTAGGTACGGTATTTGAACATTGTGGGTTTTTCTATCTTTAATGAAGGGTACCAACAATTTTGTCCACGTGTGTATGTAGCAAGAAATCAAAACAGGTAAAAAACAAAGACCACTGGACCTACTGAGGATTGGGCCATTAAGCAGATGAGAGATAACTGAATCATTACCACCCTCTAGAAGGTAACGCCACTCTTCATAGGCTAGCTTGTTGGTCAGTAACTCCTTGTCTCTGATGGAGTAATTCCATTCTGCTGCAGAAAATGTTTTCAAAATGTAGTCACATATGACCATGTTGCCGGTAGTCTTCTGAGTGAGAACAGCGCCAGCTCCCACTGAGAAAGCATCCATCTCCAGAAAGAATTACTTGTGACATCAGGATGGTAAAGAGCATGAGCAGAAGCCCATTTAAGAATCTGGAAGGTGAATTTGGCTTCAGATGTCCATTATCTGGTGTTCTTTTCATTGAAGATTAGAGCAGAGATAGGTGTAGTCAAGGTGAAGAGGTGGGGAATGAGCATCCATAGTAGTTTTCAAAGCCTTCAAAATGTTGGATTGCATCTAGACCCTCAGATGATTGCCAGTTTATCACATCAAACAATTTATCATGGTCCAGTTGTAAGCCTTGTTCAGATATTATATAGCCTAATAAAGTAATAAGGGATTAGGTTTTCTCAAAAACAAATTTTTCAAAATTTGTCCCTAAGATGCTGGAGTACGATGCGGACATGCTTTCAATGTAGACGAGGTCTGGTGGAAGACTCAGGATCTCATCAAAGTATATGATAACACATATATAGAGAAAATCCTGGAAGATTTAATTAGCAAATTCTTGGAAGACTGCTGAATAGTGTTGGTTGAGCAGCAAAGTGCTCGAGCATCCGAGCACAATGGAAGTCAATGGGAGAACCCGAGCATTAAACCAGGCACGCCCTGCTCTAAAGAGGGGAGGGTGTCTGGTTCATAGGAAAAGGTCAGAAATTGATGGAAACATCACTGAAATGGTTTAGGAACAGCATGGGGAGGATATCTGGATGCATCTTGGACTCCGAGGTCACTGCTGGGAACGATGTTGTCCGAGTAGTACACCAGTTTTACAGACTGACAATAATACACACCAAACCGGAGATAAAATCGATTTCAGAGGAAAAATTGTTAGGAAACATTCTTTCCTGTATATTTACTTATATATAAAGTGCAAGTGCTGCCAAAAATTGCAAGGAAGAGGCACTCTGATACAACCTGTATATCACATAAAGGAGGGCCTCATTCACATTGTAGTACAATTGTTTAGGTAGTGGGACTCCTACAATCATAAAACCTGTGCACTAAGGGAAAGAGCTGCCAAAAATTACAAGGAACCGACACTCCAATACACCCTTTATTACACATAAAGGAAAGCATCATATACACCCTTGAAAAATTATGATTGATGGCCTTCTGGTGACCCTCAAAGACATTAGGAGCAAGGGCCTGCTGGTAGCTCTCTAAAACATTAGGGGCGAGGGCCTGCTGCTAATCTGACCTTCTAAAACATTAGGGGTGAGGGTCTGCTGCTGAGCTGACCATCTTAAAGATTTTGTGGGCGAGGGCCTGCTGCCTAGCTGACCATCTAAAAAAAATTAGGGGTGAGGGCCTGCTGCCGAGCTTACCATCTAAACAATTTTGTAGGCGAGGGCCTGCTGCCATGCTGACCATCTAAAACATTATGGGCGAGGGCCTGCTGCCAAGCTGACCATCTAAAAAATGTTGTGGGTGAGGGCCTGCTGCCGAGCTGACCATCTACAAATTTAGGGGTGAGGGTCTGTTGCTGAGCTGACCCTCTAAAACATTATGGTTGAGGGGATGCTGGTGACCCTCTAAAACATTATGGGTGAGGGCCGGCAGGGGGGCTGACCCTCTTAAACATTAGGAGCGCGGGCAGCCTAATAAGCATGTTGATATGATGGAGGAGGACTAGGAGGACGAGAAAAGAGAGATTGAACCATATAGCCTTTTTAGTGGTTGGAAGGGGTGCATGGGAATACAGTGTATTTAATACACCATAAAAGCCACGTTTAGAGTGCCTTTATGTTCAGCCGCTTTCCTCTGGTGGAGTAAAGAAGTCAGGGTCAATCATGGCCTTGTTAATTTTTATAAGAATCAACCGGTCAGCACTTTCAGTTGACAGGCGGATACGCTTAATCAGTTATTATGCCCCCAAACTGATGTCTGACTGGTGCTGCAAGATGATAATTCAGAGGTGGAAGTGGAGGAGGAGGCAGAGGAGGAGAAGGGGGGGGGGGGGTTGCAGCCACTAACGTAGTTGGTGGCAGAAAACCTCATGGAAGTAGGGTCCGCAATCCTTGGCATCGGTAGCACCTGTGCCATCCCAGGGGTACGACTCGCTCCTGGCCTCCACAACGTTCACCCAGTGTGACATCAGGGAAATGTAGCGTCCATGGCCAAAATGACTTGTAAATGTGTCAGTCTTTAAGTGGACCTTCCCAATAACTGCGTTGGTCAGTGCACTGGTAATGTTACGGGACACATGCTGGTGTAAGGCAGGAACTGCACACTATAAAAAATATTTGCGGTTGGGGACAGAGTACCGCGGGACAGCCGCCGCCATCAGGCTGCAGAAAGCCTCAGTGTGTCACGGAAGGTGTACAGGAAACAAGACCATGCAAAATGAATATATGACTCACTGGATCCAAAAACTAAGGAACAAAAGGCAGACCCCTGCATCAACCTGGCTCTCTCCCTCTCTGCTCAGCCTATGCGAAAATCCCAATGGTGGATGATCGCATATCCACGTACCTCGACTATATACCACCTGAACACCCTACAATAGTGAGGGGACACGACCACCGGCTCCCTACACTAGACACGGAGGGAGTCAGGGTCACCTGGGATCCAGCAAACAGAAAATCACAAATAAATGTACAGCATTTATCTTGCAGAAGGCTGGAAGATAGGATCAGCATGCACACACACTCCAGGAAGTTGTATAAGCCGCACACTAATGCATTATGGGGAGGAATTTAAAGGGATGCAATCAGTCCTACTACATGACAGCTGAGAGAGGCTAACGAGATGAGGGACTGAAATTCAAAACAAAGAAAACTCAAGGAGGAGGTTCTGAAAGGCTTCTGCCAGAGCTTCTCAGCTGTCTGGTTGTGACACAGTGTCCACTAGCATAAATGGCAACATTTCCAGGGCCAGCAATTTGGAAAGGTGCGCATTTAGTGCTATGGTCTGTGGGTGGGTGGCTGGGTATTTGTGCTTTCGTTCAAAGGCCTGGGGTATAGACATCTGTATGCTGCGCTGCGACACAGAAGTGGATATGCTAGCTGATAGTGCTTTCGAAGGTCCAGGTGCATAGTGGTAGGCACTCGGGCCTGCGTCTTGGATAGGGGATTGGCCAGCACATAACAAAGGGGAAGAGGAGGCAGTGGTGTGACCCTGCAGACACTGGTTGTGGACCCAGGAGTTTGGCCCACCTATTAGGGTGCTTTGATGCCATGTGGCGGATCATGCTGGTGTTTGTGAGGTTGCTAGTGTTAATGCCCCTGCTCATTTTGGTATGGCACAGGTTGCAAATGACAATTCTTTTATTGTCCACACTTTCCTCAAAAAAGTGCCAGACTGTGGAACACCTACCCCTTGGCAAGGGAGATTTCCGCAAGGGGGTGCTCCAGGCAACAGTTGCAGGCCTGTTTGGTGTGGCCCGCTTTCTCCCTTTTGCCACCCTACTGCCTCTTACAGCCTGTTGCGGTGCTGCGGATCCCTCCTCCTCTGTACTGCTGTCCTCGCTCGGCTTGCTACCTTTCCAGGTTGGGTCAGTGACTTCATCGTCCAGCACCTCCTCTTCCACTTCCTCACTCTGGTCATCCTCCTGACTTATTGACCTAACAATAACCTCAGTTATTGACAATTATGTCTCATCCTTATCATGAACTTCTGAAACTCTTGAGACACTAATTGCAGTTGACTTATTGGCAACTGTGTCTCATCATCCTCATCCACCATGTGAGACACTAATTACCGTTCCCCACCGTCATCTTGTGTCTGTGGATACTCCAAAGTTTGGGAATCAGGGCACAATATCTCCTCATGTCCAAGCGGACTTGTCAAGAGGCCCAAATCAAAGAATAGACAAAGGTAATAGTGGCTCACTGTACCTTTAACAAAGGAGTGGTGCTACAAAGCCCCGTTGATCCACCCAACCAACACCATTCTATACAAAGAAAGTAAAAAATTGGGTTGAGCACTCAGATACTGGAACACTGCATATATACGGTCATAAATTAATAATATTTAATCTATGCAAGGCATACACAATAAAAGCAATATAAAACTGACATATATAACAAAGAAGACGGTGGATAAAGGCAAATATAGAGTTGCTCATCCGTAAATATAGCAGGTCCTGATCAAACACGTTTCGGGTTTCCACTATGCCCCTTCCTCAGTGGAAAGAATGACGATGAAAAGAGCTCCTCGGAATATCCGAGTGTGGGATCACTTGTTTGTCAAGACTCTCCATGGTGGGAGGAAGGAGTATCAAGGTGAGTATTCTGTTGACCAGACTCTTGGATACTGAGACTGGACTTTGTGGAAGACAGGGTGGTGCTTAACCAGTGCTTAACCGACTGGAAGCATTATCTGCTACAATCCAACCGACCACCTGGTCGCACTGGTCTGACTTAGAGAGTGGTGTCCTGTGCCACCCTGCAAACTGGGACATGAAGCTAGGTATCGTGGATGAGTGTATTTCTTGTGCTCTGTCAGCAGGCACAGTTTCACGGCGCCTAGGGCCATGGCCTCTGGTTGCACCATCAGCAGCACGGCCACTTTCCAGTCCCTTACCGCTCACCTTGCGCATATTAAATGGTATATTTGCTTGCAAGTATGTCACACGTACAGTAGCGCAGGTTTTGTAAGTGTATGCACAAATAAAGTACACAGAATGTCACAGATATTTCTTGGGATGCGAACACGTTAAACAGGAGGTGTAGCACAGATAATGTCACTGTCCGCAGTGTTTATGAAAAAAGTACACAGAATGTCACAGATATTTCTTGGGATGCGAACACGTTATACAGGAGGTATAGCGCAAGCAATGTTGCTGTCACCACCGCCTAATATAAAATTACACTGAATGAATGTCACTGATATTTAGGATGCACACTTGTTAAACAGGAGGTATAGCGCAAGTAATGTCGCTGTCACCACCGCCTATTACAAAATTACACTGAATTAATGTCACTGATATTTAGGTTGCACAAACGTTATACAGGAGTCATTGCGCAAGTAATGTTGCTGTCACCACCGCCTAATAAAAAAAATTACACTGAATGAATGTCACTGATATTTAGAATGCACAAATGTTATACAGGAGGTATAGCGCAAGTAATGTCGCTGTCACCACAGGCTAATAAAAAAATTACACTGAATGAATGTCACTGATATTTAGAATGCACAAATGTTATACAGGAGGTATAGCGCAAGTAATGTCGCTGTCACCACAGGCTAATAAAAAAATTACACTGAATGAATGTCACTGATATTTAGGATGCACAAACGTTATACAGGAGGTATAGTGCAAGTAATGTCGCTGTCACCACAGGCTAATAAAAAAATTACACTGAATGAATGTCACTGATATTTAGGATGCACACATGTTACACAGGAGGTATAGCCCAAGTAATGTCGCTGTCACCACCGCCTAATTAAAAATGACACTGAATTAATGTTACTGATAATTAGGATGGGCAAACGTTATACAGAAGATGTAGCGCAGGTAATGTCGCTGCCACCAGCAGCAAAAAAATTTGACTGAATGTCACTGATATTTCGGATACACAAACGTTATACAGGAGATGTAGCGCAGGTAATGTAACTGTCCGCAGCGGACACCGTCTAAAGAAAAAGTACACTGGATGTCACAGATATTTTTAGGCTGCGCACACGTTAGACAGGATATGTAGCACAGAGAATGTCGCTATCTGAAGCGGCCAAACAATTGCAAGCTATTTAGCGCAGGTTGCGCTAAAAATATATATTGCTGCCAGATACAAGTATAAAAACGAAATAATTGCTATTTCAATCCATACACTATCTCTCCCTTCTGCTCTCCAGCTCTCCTGAATAATACTGAGCCAAACGCGTGTCATCGGGTGCTATATAGCACCCGATGACCCGTTCCGGCCAGCCAATCACTGTAATGCCAGCAGCCAACATGACTACGGCATTACAGTGAATTGCAGTACTTACCTGCACATTTATTGACTGCGTAGCAGCCAACAAACGTATGGGGAGGAGACTGGAGCACCGCGCTCGAGCAAACATGGTATTCGTCCGAACACCGCGATGTGCCGAGCATCGCGATGCTCGAGCCAAACTAGTATTCGGCCGAGCATGCTCGCCCAACACTATCGCTGAAGCATTGCTAAGGCCAAAGGTCATGACTAAATATTTGTAGTTGCCATCATGTACTTTAAGCTGTTTTAGACGCATCCTCTTCATGGATGCGAATAAGGCTGAATACTCCACACAAATCTCATTTGGTGAACATCCTTGCTACACAATAGCCTGTCAAAAAGTTCTAGGATTAAGGATAGAAGATATATTAATACAAGGATGATGCAACTCATACTTCTTTTTAACAAAAAATAAATAGTCTTGCTTTGGACCGAGAGGATGACATACCTTGTTTCAGGTTGAGACAGATGATAAATATGGCCACATGGAGGTGAAGTACTAGGAATCAAATCTATATGGCTATCAAAGCCTCCAATTTAATGAAAGACATTAGTAAACCTAGTTTTTGCTAACCTATTGCTGCACTGGTGAATGCAATACAACCTGTATAGGAGTGAGGCATTGGGAGTGACAAGAGGAATTCTAACAAATAATCTTCCCGGAGTTCCAGTCCAGGACAGGACTGTGCAGGCAGAGCAGAGGTAGTGAACACAGAGAGTAGAGATGAGCAAATTTTTCAAAAATTAGATTCGGACGGTTTGCCGAACTCTCTGAAAAAATTTGGTTTGATCAATTATTTTTTGCCATGAATCACGTTAAAACGTCTATTTCCTGGCTGCAGAAAGCATTTATAGTGGTGTAGAACACTGTGCCCTGCAGTAACACGCAGTGGTAGTGAAATAGTACTGTAAGTTAGTATGCCATGCAGATGACAGGCGTCGCTCTTAGAATCACTGCACATTTCACTTATTTGGGCAGTTACGTGGCCAAAACGGACCAAATAACTCAAGTATGAACTCAGTCTTACAGGTCCATGTTAGCGCCAAGAAGAAGCACACTCCTTTTACACCGTTGTCAGCTGATTCCACATAGATGTCTACAGAACCTGTTCTTTTAAATGCTTATACAAATAGAGTCCCCCCCCCCCCCCCCGACAAAGTGAAGAGGATGTCAGCAGTAAGTTTGTGTTGTCATCACTGATTATTTTGCCCATCCTCTGATCCTTCAGAACAATAACCGCCAAAAATGGATCCTGTCTGTAGAGCATCCACCTTCACTCGGTCAGCATTTGGTCGGTAATCCATCAGTATTGCGAATGCCCCCCAAAGAAACAGGAGTGGTTTCAAAACAGAGATGACACGTGAATGGAATATTTGCATGTCTTCTGTGTTTTGTACCCACTACTGCTTTTGGCTACCAAATCACAAGCCAATTCTGATTGGATCCTACAGCCCTACAGCTGTTTCACAGACAGGATCCATTGTGCGTCTCATTTTTCCTTTCTTCTGACAGATCAGAAGAAGGGTCAAATAAATGATGATGTCAGCCAGGTCAAAAGGCAAAATAGTAGCCCAGTCATGAAGTGGAGAGGGTGGGAACAGCATGAGAAGTCTGCAGAGTGGCCCTATGACATAGTGGTGAGGTGGAAGAAGCATGAGTAGACCACAGAGTGGCCCAATGACAATGAGTCTGGAGGTGGCGGTAGCAACAGGAGGAAGCCACAGAGTGGCACAATAAAAGTGTGGAGGTGGTGGCAGCATCAGGACGTCACAGAGTGGCACAATGACAGAGTGTGGAGGTGGCAGCAGCAGCATCAGGAGATCACAGAGTGGCAATGCGACATAGTGTGGAGGTGGCAGCAGCATCAGGAGGCCACAGAGTGGCAAGGTGGATCATCAAGAAATTGTTTATGGCCTTTCTATGTTTGCATAGTCGGTCCAACATATGGAGGGTGGAATGCCAACGGGTGGAAACGTTGCATATCAGCCTATGTTGGGGGACGCAGTCCTGCCTCTACAGCTCGAGAAGTGTGTGCTTTGCGGTGTACGAGTGGCTAAAGTGCGTGCCATTTCTAGGTTGTCTTGCAGATGGGTGGAAGACTTCAGGAACGAAACGAGATTAAACATGTGTGCCAGGCAGGGCACATGGCTCAGCCCTCCTTGACGCAGCGCAGACAGTATGTTTTTCCCGTAGTCGGTCACCATGGTTCCAATTTTGAGTTGTTGCGGAGAATGCTAGGATTTGTCGCAGGACCAATGGCGTGAGAACATGGAGGCGGAAGCAGCATCACCTGGCCGAGTTGCTGGTGTGGCTGTTCAGGCACCACATTTACCCAGTGGGCCGTAAAGTACATGTATTGTCCCTGACTGTAGGTAAAGCTCCATGCGTTGGCGCTGCCGTGCACTTTGGCAGACACCGACAGGCTCAAGGACTGGCCCACCTTCTGTTCTACATGTGTATGCAGGGCTGGTACTGCCTTTTTGGCAAAGAAATGATGGCTTGGGACTCTTAACCTTGGCTCGGCACAAGCCATCAGTTTTCTGAAAGGTGCAGAGTCCACAACTTGGAAAGGTAGGGACTGCAGCATCAGCAACTTGGACAGGAGCACGTTCAGCTTCTGCGCCGTTGGATGAGTGTACGCATACTGTTGTCTCTTGGCAATCGCTTCGGTGATCGATTGCTGACGGAATAACGAGGAGTAGGAGGGCGAGGAGCATAAGGACCAACAGATGATGGGAATGACAGACAGCTCCCTTCAGCTGAGGTGGTGGAGCCTTGACTAACTTAAATCGGCTGCGTGTCACTGGGTGATGCAGCGGTTGTTGCAGCATGCTGGACCAACATCGGAGCCACGGTTCTCCCAGGCCACTTTATGGTGATGCTGCATATGTTGCCGCAGGGCGATGGTGCCAACAATGACACCCTGGCCACGCTTCACCTTCTGCCTACAGATTCTACATATGGCCATGTTCAGCTCCTCCAGCGGCTTAACAAAAAACTGCCACACCACCGAATAGATGATTTTGCTCCCAACACTACACACTGATTGCTACCAATGCTGCCTCCGTGAACCCCTGCGCCGCTGCTACTTCCCAGGCAGGTGTCATGGTGGGGAGTGGGGGAAACCCCCCACCATACAACAAAGGGAAAATAAGGTAGCAGCTAGGCCTGAAAACTGAGAAAAGGGAGATGGAGACCAAATAAGCATTCTTAAATCCTATCCCTGACCTCCTGATTGTATGAGCCGCCTTCAATGGTAGGGGGGCTCATACTCTCGAACCTGGGCCCTACTGACCCTAACAGTCCCTGCAATATGGCATCAGAAGGTGGAGACAACCGATTTCTCCAAGACACGGAGGAACCAGAGTCTCCAACAGGCCTAGCAACAAAGGAGAAGAAAGCAGACAGCAGTGGACGACATGACAGGTAAGTGTCCAGTGGCAGAAAATAGTGATGGATGAACATTGGCCGTGACGATTCGCAAACACACCATTCACTTTAATGGCAGGCGAACCTGAAAAACCTTCAGGTCATATTTGCAGCCACCAAATAATTACTAGAAATGAACAAATAGTCCCACAACATGGACAGTGACATACTAGAGGCAGATCAATGACAAAAATTCCCACAAAAAATATGTATTTTAATATGGGCCATTTTTATGCGTCTTAAAAGGAAAGTATCAAAAATGTGCCCTGCTGTAGCCTAGAAAATTTTCATTTTAGGCGTCGGGCCCTAAACATTAGGCATTCACCTGACATTAAAGAAATTGTGATTATGTGGCTCGAGGTACATTATGCAGTCACTGAATAACTATTTTACTGTAGCCCACTGGAGTATAGGCCCCAAACATTAGGCATTCACCGTACAGAAAAGATCAAGTGATTATGTGGCTGGAGGTATATTAGATGGTCATTGCATAACAATTTTACTGCAGGCCAGTGGAGTACAGGGCCCAAATATTATGCATTCACCGTATAGAAAAGAACAAGTGATTATGTGGCTGGAGGTACATTAGGCTGTCACCGTATAACAATTTTACTGCAGGCCAGTGGAGTAAAGGCCCAAAACATTAGGCATTCACCGAACAGAAAAGATCAAGTGATTATTAGTGATGATCGAGCACCTTAGTTCTCGGGTGCTCTGGCCAAACACATCGGGATGCTCGGGTGCTCTACTGAGTATAATGGAGTATAATGGAAGTCAATGGGAGCACCGGAGCATTAAACCAAGCACCCCCTGCTCTGAAGAGGGGAGGGTGCCTGGTTCATATGAAAAGTTCAGAAATTGATGGAAACACCACCGAAATGGTTCAGGAACAGCATGGAGAGGATATCTGCATGCATATTGGACTCCCATGTCGCTGCTGTGAGCGATGTTGTCCGAGTAGTACACCACTTTTACAGACTGACAATAATACGCACAAAACCAAAGATAAAATCGATTGTAGAGTAAAAATTGTTAGGAAACATTCTTTCCTGTATATAAAGTGCAAGTTCAGCCAAAAATGTTGTTGATTTTTCGGAACTGGGGCCACGATTAAGAGGGACAGCCGATAACCAACAATACTCCTCCATGCTAAGTAGTTACGTGACCCCCGGTGGTAAGGATTGTGTTGACCAGACTCTTGAATAGTGAGAATGGGCTTGTAGGTGAGGACCTGCTGGTGAGCTGACCCTGTAAAAGATTGTAGGTGAGGACCTGTTGGTGAGCTGACCTTCTCAAACATTATGTGCAAGGGCCTGCTGACGCTTTGTTGACTCTTGAGAACTTCTGGGTGATCACACGTCCCCGTGATGTCGATGGTCTATTTAGATGTCTGCCCTATCAACTTTCGATGTTCTTTTATGCGCCTACCATGGTGACCACGGGTAACAGGGAATCAGGGTTTGCTTCCGAAGAGGGAGCCTGAGTAACGGTTACCACTTCCAAAAGTAGCAGGCAGAGGTGCGAAAATTAACTACTCCCCACTCAGGGAGGTAGAGAAGATAAATAACAATACAGTTGTCACAACCAGACAGCTGAGAAGCTCTGACAGAAGCCTTTCAGACGGACATTAAGGCCACTCGTCTCATCAGGGCTTTCCATAGGTCCCATCCTGAGAAGGTGGACTCTGAGTGTCCGGAGTCCACTCGTAGAGGGAGGGGTACTGTCACAACCAGACAGCTGAGAAGCTCTTACAGAAGCCTTTCAGAACCTCCTCCTTGAGTTTTCTTTGTTTTGAATTTCAGTCCCTCATCTCGTTAGCCTCTCTCAGCTGTCATGTAGTTGGACTGATTGCATCCCTTTAAATTCCTCCCCATAATGCATTAGTGTGCGGCTTATACAACTTCCTGGAGTGTGTGTGCATGCTGATCCTATTTTTCAGCCTTCTACAAGCTAAGTGCTGTACATTGATTTGTGATTTTCTGTTTGCTGGATCCCAGGTGACCCTGACTCCCTCCGTGTCTAGTGTAGGGAGCCGGTGGTCGTGTCCCCTCACTATTGTAGGGTGTTCAGGTGGTATATAGTCGAGGTACGTGGATATGCGATCATCCACCATTGGGATTTTCGCATAGGCTGAGCAGACAGGGAGAGTGCCAGGTCTTATGCAGGGGTCTCCCTTTTGTTCCTTCGTTTTGGATCCAGTGAGTCATATATTCATTTTGCATTGTCTTGTTTCCTGTACACCTTCCGTGACATTATAAGCCGCCAAAACCGTCTCAAGCATGGATCCGGTTTCACTTTTGACTGAACGCTTCCAGGGTCTTTCATTGGAGGTAGCTGATCTCCGTAAGACTCTTTCTCAGTTTCTAGTGACCGGTTCAGCTTGCGTTCATGGAGTTCGTTCTGAGCCTAAGATCTCGCTCCCGGATACGTTCTCCGGGGGTAGTGAGAATTTTGTGCGTTTCAGAGAGGCTTGCAAACTCCATTTTTGCCTTCTTCCCCATTCCTCTGGTGATGAGGAACGGAGGGTGGGGATCATTATATCGCTGCTCAGGGGTAACGCTCAGTCGTGGGCCTTTTCGCTGCCGGTGGGGGCACGGCCCCTCCGTTCGGTGGATGACTTCTTTTTAGCCCTGGGTCAGATATATGATGATCCGGATCGTGTTGCTTTGGCTGAGTCTAGACTACGTCTGTTATGCCAGGGTAAACAATCCGCAGAGATCAGAATTTCGGAGCTGGGCAGCTGATACTGGTTGGAATGATGCTGCACTCCGAAGTCAATTTTGCCATGGTCTTTCAGAGGGATTGAAAGATGCATTTGCCTTTCATGAGAGGCCTATCTCCTTGGACTGTGCTATGTCTCAGGCCGTTCGTATTGACAGGCGTCTTCCATAGGTCCTTCCATAGGAGAGATCTCTCCTTCCTGTCATACTCAGTCCCAGGACAGTGCAGCGGTCTCATTCTATGCGCAGAGGTCTCAGTCGCTGTCAGCCCCTTCTGAGCAGGAGCCCATGCAGCTGGGGTTGATTGCCTCTGACAATAGAAGATTCAGCCCGCATGGGAAGGTTTGTTTTTGTTGTGGATCATTTGGCAAATGTTTGTCCCTCTAGGAGATTCAGGCAGTTTTCTGGGAGTAATAAAGAAACAAAAAGGAAAAAATCTTTTAAAAATGTTCCATCTGTTACTATTGGCAGGGTTGAGGCGGAAATTGAAGGTTTTCCGTTTGCTTGTAGTTCCCGTTTTGTCCTGCCTGCCAGGGTGGCGCTAGAGAGCAAGAATATTTTCTGTGAGATTTTTGTAGATAGTGGAGCAGCTGTCAATCTCATTGATAATCATTTTGCGATAACTCATGGTTTCCAGGTGTGCACTTTGGGAAAGGATATTCCTGTTTTTTGCTATTGATTCCGCTCCACTTTCTCAGAAATCATTAAAGGGCATAGTTCACAATATTCGTTTAATTGTGAGTGATGCTCATGTTGAGGATGTGTCATGTTTCGTCCTTAGCGGATTACCTACTCCTCTTGTGTTGGGGCTACCCTGGCTCACTAAACATAACCCCACCATTGATTGGCAAGCGAGGCGAATAAATGGTTGGAGTGACTTTTGCAGAGAGAATTGCCTCACGACATCTGTTTCTGAGGTTTCTACTAAGACTGTACCACCTTTTCTCTCTGAATTTTCGGATGTCTTCTCTGAGAGTGGAGTTCAGGATTTCCCCCCGCACAGGGGGCCCTATTAATCTCATCCCAGGCGCCAAGCTCCCTAAATCTCATTTATACAATCTTTCCCAACCTGAAAGGCTCACTATGCGTGCTTATATCTCGGAGAGTCTGAGAAAAGGACACATACGACCCTCGAAGTCACCTGTTGCCGCTGGTTTTTTCTTTGTTAAGAAAAAAAATGGTTCTTTAAGACCTTGTCTGGATTTCAGGGAGCTGAACAGTATCACTATTCGTGACCCTTATCCGCTTCCTCTGAACCCGGACCTGTTTAACCAGATTGTTGGGGCTAAAGTATTTTCCAAATTAGATCTAAGAGGGGCATACAACCTGGTCAGGGTCAGAGAAAGAGACGAATGGAAGACGGCCTTCAATACCCCTGAGGGCCATTTTGAGAATTTGGTTATGCCTTTTGGTTTGATGAATGCCCCAGCCGTTTTTCAGCATTTCGTGAACAGCATTTTTTATCATTTAATGGGTAAATTTGCATTAGTGTATTTGGATGACATTTTGATTTTTTCTCCTGATTTCAAAACTCATAAGGAACACTTACTCAGGTCTTGCTCATCCTGCGGGAGAATAAATTATACGCAAAACTGGAAAAATGTGTGTTTGTGGTTCCAGAAATTCAATTTCTGGGGTTTCTTCTCTCCGCTTCCGGTTTTCCCATGGACCCCGAGAAGGTCCGCGCTGTGCTTGAGTGGGAGCTTCCTGAGAATCAGAAGGCGCTGATGCGTTTTTTGGGCTTTGCCAATTATTACAGGAAGTTTATTTTGAATTATTCCTCTATTGTTAAACCACTCACTGATATGACCAGAAAGGGGGTAGATTTTTCTTCCTGGTCGGTAGAGGCGCGTAAGGCCTTTTCTAATATCAAGGAGAGTTTTGCTTCCGCTCCCATCTTGGTACAACCTGATATTTCTCTACCCTTCATAGTTGAGGTTGATGCTTCTGAGGTGGGTGTGGGTGCGGTCTTGTCTCAGGGTTCCTCTCCTGCCAAATGGCGACCGTGTGCCTTTTTCTCGAAGAAACTCTCCTCCGCAGAGAGAAATTACAATGTGGGAGATAGGGAATTGTTGGCCATCAAGTTGGCTTTTGAGGAATGGCGCCATTGGCTAGAGGGAGCCAGACACCCTATTACCGTGTTTACTGACCATAAAAATCTGGCCTACTTGGAGTCAGGCAAGCGTCTGAACCCGAGACAGGCCAGATGGTCTTTGTTCTTTTCAAGGTTTAATTTTGTGGTCACGTTCCGCCCTGGGGTTAGGAATGTGAAGGCAGATGCCCTGTCACGTTGTTTTCCGGGAGGTGGGAATTTTGAAGACCCGGGTCCCATTTTGGCTGAAGGTGTGGTGGTCTCTGCTCTTTTTCCTGAATTGGAGGCAGAGGTGCAGGCAGCCCAGTCAGAGGCTCCTGATTTTTGTCCTCCTGGGAGGTTGTTTGTGCCTCTCGCTTTAAGACACAAGATTTTTAAGGAACACCACGATACGGTCCTTGCTGGGCACCCGGGGGCAAGAGCCACAGTGGATCTCATCGCTCAGAGATTCTGGTGGCCTGCGCTTTGTAAGTCGGTTGAGGGTTTTGTGGTAGCCTGTGAGACTTGCGCTCGTGCCAAAGTCCCTCATTCACGGCCATCAGGTCCTCTCCTTCCCTTACCCATTCCTTCCCGTCCTTGGACACATCTGTCCATGGACTTCATAACGGACCTGCCTCGTTCCTCGGGGAAGACTGTGATTCTGGTGGTGGTGGACCGTTTTAGCAAAATGGTGCATTTCATCCCTTTTCCTGGTTTGCCCAATGCTAAGACGCTGGCGCAGGCATTTATTGATCACATTGTCAAATTGCATGGTATTCCTTCAGACATAGCCTCTGATAGGGGCACGCAGTTTGTTTCCAGATTCTGGAAGGCTTTCTGTTCTCGCTTGGGGGTTCGGTTGTCATTCTCTTCTGCTTTCCACCCGCAGTCGAATGGCCAGACAGAGCGCGTCAATCAGAATCTGGAGACATATCTGCACTGTTTTGTGGCGGAGAATCAGGAGGATTGGTGTTCTTTTTTGTCCCTTGCTGAGTTTGCTTTAAATAACCGTCGTCAGGAGTCCTCTGATAAGTCACCATTTTTTGGTGCATATGGGTTTCATCCGCAGTTTGGGACTTTCTCGGGAGAGGGGTCTTCTGGTTTACCTGATGAGGACAGATTCTCCTCGTCTTTGTCTTCTATTTGGCAAAAGATTCAGGATAATCTAAAGAGCATGAGTGAGAGATATAAGCGTGTGGCAGATAAGAGACGTGTGCCTGGTCCGGACCTGAATGTTGGTGATCTGGTGTGGTTGTCTACCAAGAATATCAAATTGAAGGTTCCCTCCTGGAAGTTGGGTCCTAGGTTTATTGGGCCTTACAAAATCCTGTCTGTCATCAATCCTGTTGCCTACCGTCTTGATCTTCCTCAGACTTGGAAGATCCATAATGTTTTTCATAAGTCCTTATTGAAACCTTATGTTCAACCCATTGTACCCTCGCCGTTGCCTCCTCCTCCGATTATGGTTGATGGGAATCTTGAATTTCAGGTCTCTAGGATTGTGGATTCTCATCTTGTCCGCGGTTCTCTCCAGTACCTCGTTCATTGGGAGGGTTATGGTCCTGAGGAGAGGATGTGGGTCCCAGTGACGGACATTAAGGCCACTCATCTCATCAGGGCTTTCCATAGGTCCCATCCTGAGAAGGTGGGCTCTGAGTGTCCGGAGTCCACTCGTAGAGGGAGGGGTACTGTCACAACCAGACAGCTGAGAAGCCTTTCAGAACCTCCTCCTTGAGTTTTCTTTGTTTTGAATTTCAGTCCCTCATCTCGTTAGTCTCTCTCAGCTGTCATGTTGTTGGACTGATTGCATCCCTTTAAATTCCTCCCCATAATGCATTAGTGTGCATGCTGATCCTATTTTCCAGCCTTCTACAAGATAAGTGCTGTACATTGATTTGTGATCTTCTGTTTGCTGGATCCCAGGTGACCCTCACTCCCTCCGTGTCTTGTGTAGGGAGCCGGTGGTCGTGCCCCCTCACTATTGTAGGGTGTTCAGGTGGTATATAGTCGAGGTACGTGGATATGCGATCATCCACCATTGGGATTTTCGCGTAGGCTGAGCAGACAAGGAGAGTGCCAGGTCTTTTGCAGGGGTCTCCCTTTTGTTCCTTAGTTTTGGATCCAGTGAGTCATATATTCATTTTGCATTGTCTTGTTTCCTGTACACCTTCCGTGACAACAGTACTCTTAAGAGGCCCTGTCATTGGAATGAGTACTAAAAAATTACAGAGAATGTCATAGGTATTTAGGATGAGGAAACGTTATACAGGAGAGGTACCACAAGTAATAACACTGTTCGCAGCGTCTACAGCAAAGGTACACTGTATCTCACAGATATACAAGGGCCTGCAGGTGAGTTGACCCTCAAAAAGATTTCCACTGAGGGCCTGCTGGTCAGCTGACCCTCTAAAAGAACTAATTTCTTATATATCCGCACCCTTTACATAGTAGATGTGACGTGGATAATTTAACTGTCCGCAGCGGACACCGTCTATGGAAAAAGTATGTTTGATGGCCTGCTAGTGATCCTCAAAAACATTAGGAGTGAGGGTCTGCTGCTGAGCTGACCTTCTAAAACATTATGGGTGAGGGCATGCTGGTGATCTGACCCTCTAAAAGATTTTCGCTGAGGGCCTGCGGGTGAGCTGACCCTGTAAAAAATTACATGAGAGGGCCTGCGGGTGAGCTGACCCTGTAAAACATTATATGAGAGGGCATATATACGAGGGCATTATATGCGATGAATAAGCATGTTGATATGATGGAAGAGGGGGAAGAGGAGGAGGAGAAAAGGAAGATTCAACCATATACCCTTTTTTGTGGTGGAAGGGGTGCATGGGAATACATAATATTCAGTACATTATAAACAACATATTTAAACTACCTTTATGTTCTTCCGCTTCCCTCTGGTGGAGTCGAGAAGTCAGGGGCAATCCAGGCCTTGTTCATTTTTATAAGTGTCAACCTGTCAGCATTTTCAGTTGATATGCGGATACGCTTATCTGTTATAATGCCACCAGCAGCACTAAATACCCACTCAGACAAAATGCTGGTAGCAGGGAAGGCCAGCACCTCCAAGGCATAGAGTGCCAGTTCATGCCACGTGTCCAGCTTGGACACCCAGTAGTTGTAAGGCACTGAGGGATCACTGAGGACGCTGACACGATTTCAGAGGTGTTTCCATCACTTTCAGACCTTTTCCTATGAACCAGGCACCCTCCCCTCATCCGAGCAGGGGATGCCTGGTTGTCTCCCATTGACTTCCATTATACTCGGGTGCTCGGCTGAGTGCTATGTGTTTGGACTGAGTACCCAAACAGCCGAACACTTTGGTGCTCGCTCATCACTAATTGCCATGTCCAAAAGTGTATTCACTATTAAAAAATAAAAATAATTTTTATGCACGGTATATGCCGTGACTGAAAACAATCAAAACACAATTCAAAATGTTTTGGGTTACCCCAAAGAATTGAATATTAGTGATCAACAATTAGACCAATTAAAAAAAAAACTGTTCATCGACCATCTGCTGCGACAGAAACATGCAGACTCCCCTGTGCAGGGCCTGGAACTTCTCTGTCTCACATGCTGTTAGATCAAATAAATAAATAAAAAGAACACCCCAAAAAAGTAATAAGCCCTGTTTTGTCACACTAATACACACACAAAGAGGGCTTTAGAACACATAACTGCACTGCTGAACGGCAAATATATTTTTATTTTGCCACTAATACACTCCACAAAAGGCTTTAGAACATACTGTATAACTGCACTGCTGAACGGCAAATATATCATTATTTTGCCACTATTACATGATAAAAAGGATTTTAGAACATATAACTGCACCGCTGAATGGCAAATATATTTTGTTTTGCCACTATTACACGACAAAAAGGCCTTTAGAACATATAACTGCACCGATGAACAGCAAATATATATTTTTTTTGCCACTAATACACAACAAAAAGTGCTGTTATTTTAGCACTTCACCACACAATGGCTAAAAAGTCCTTTTTTCCAACTAATACAATCCAAAAAATGCTTTAGAACAAGTGCTCCGCATAAAGGCAAATAAGTCGTAGAAATATTTCCTTGTAATAAACCCTGTTAATGGCTGTATCAAACAGCACTTGCACCCCAATAACAAGAACGGTTTGCTGGAATTATAGAGCTGTATAATGGTAATTTGGATGCCCAGTCAGTGCAGCAAGGTGTAATAGGATTGTTTCTATTACCCAGGCTGTAACCTCCCCTACGGAAACCCTGTTCAACATAAATGCTGTGGAATGATTCCTCCCTATACTTTCCCTACACCTTGAATAATCTTTCCCTGCACTTGTAAATATTTTTTTAGCACAATGAAGTTTTTTCTAGCACTGTCCCTAGCACCTGCTGACGTCTCTCCCTGCACTAAGTACACTGGAAAATGGCAGAATCCAAGATGGCTGAGGCTATTTGTAGGGCTGCGACATAACAGGGCTGGCTGGCTGCTGATTCGCTGCATGCATGGCATTACACGTGCAGCAGCCATTTTGGGGGAAAAAAACGCTATTCGTTACCACAAAGTGTGAAGAAATTCAGATTTGGTGCAAAAATGTTTTTTTTTTCCCTGAAATTCGGACCGAGAGGACATACAAATAAATTTTCTCCTTGAGGAACGCACCCAATTGAAGCACAGAGGGCACAGTGACATACTGTATGGTCACCAAGAGAGCCTTCCAGTTGATGGATGTCACCACTAAGGGCTTTTCTAGACGCTGGTCAGGTATACAGTACTGGTTCACCAAGACATGATGTAGGAAGTTTTCTGCTAAGCCAGAGTCTATGAAGAAGACTCTAGTAAATAGTGTATTACCGCAAGACAGCAGTACTAATGGTGTCAGTTTTGGATAGAACTGGTCTTCACCTAAGGCCATCTCTCCTACATATCCAAGGCTCAGGGTTTTCAGACCTAGCGGGAATAAGTGTGGACATAGTGTCTCTTGGCTCCACAGTAAAGACACAAATCATTGGAGCTCCTACATTGAGGTTCCCTTCTGGCAGCCTTACCCTGTCCACTCACATAGGCTCTTGTACAGATGATGCAGAAGGGGAAAACAGTGGTCTCTAGAAAGCTGATGCCAATTGAGGATTCCTCTCATGAATACCTTCCTTGGCATGTTCTCAGAGTGTCATTGTTGGTAGCAACAGAAATCTCTAATGTACCTGGTACACCACAACCTACCAATTTATCCTTAATGCATCCTTACAGACCTTCCCAGAATGCAATGACAAGAGAGTCATTGTTCCATGCCAACTCAGAAGCCAGGGTGTGTAACTGGATGGCGTATTGGCCAACTGTGAGATTACACTGATGTTGCAGTAGAGAGGAGGCGGAAGAGAAAGTATGTCTGGGTACTTCAAAGACATACTACAAAGGTTGAAAGAAACTCACGTAGATTGCTGGTCACAAGATCACCTCTCTCCCACAATAAGTTTACCCAGGCAAGGGTCTTGCAGGATAGGAGTAAAATCAGGAAAGCAACTTAGGTCCAGTCAGTGGGAAACTGGTGGTGCTGCAGTTTGAAGTAGATGGTACACTGATGAACCCAGCTTGGGGTCTACATCATAGCATGGAAGAAGTGACAGTTGTATAGGACCTCCTGTGGGTAACAAGAGGTGTAGAATTTCCAGCTGATGCTGGTGAATGCTGTACCGTTATGGTAGTGGTCAAGGCATTCAGGTAGATGTTATGCATATAGGACAGTCATTTCTCCTGGTGGTCAGGCTGTTTTGCAGTTCTTGCGATACTTACTGTTTGTGAGTTACTGTGGGTGTGGAACAACTGTGCCAACCAACTAGTTTGACTTTGGAACAGACCTAAGAGCGTTTTCCTGGTGCTCCCCTAGTATTGACCCTTTAACCACTATGCAGGGTTCTGGACTTTGCTGCAGGGGAGCAACCAGACCACTACCTCTTGGAATAGTACCGGTCTGGTTGGCTTCTGATCAGGCAATACTTGCAGACAGGAAACAGGCAGAGGCCAAGGCAGACAGCAAATATCTAAATCCATAAAGCTAGTCAGGTCAGCAATGGCAGCAGGTAACAAACAGAAAAGCACACCTACACTAGGTACTAGCAACTAGATAATCTAAAGCTCGGGCACTCTCTAAGAGGGGAAGGTGCCTTAAATAACCTGAAGTGCCTAGCCATTGGCTGGGGCAAACTATGACACTGACATGCAGGCCTTTAAAGAGATGGAGAGTGTTCTCACCCTAAAGTCAGTGTGGGAGGACCTAGTGGGAAATAACAGTTTGCAGCCTGCAGTGAGACAAACAACATGTAATGCCAGTGATTGGGGCTGCTGACTTGCAAAGGCAGACTCCTGGCAATGCAATAGACCGGACAAGGTAAGTGATTGGGTGCCTGTCTGAGGGAGCGGACGAGTGTCGAACCCGTGACTAACATAACAAACACATATTAGGTTATTTAAGTCTTTCTTGATAATTTTTATGCTTAAGACCCTCTACTATATTTGTAGCCTGTCTTTGGACCAGCTCAATTTTACCTATGTCTTTTTTAGAGGTTAGGTCTCTAGAACTGGTATCAAAAGGGTTAAATAGCTAGTATCTTAGAATGTTGAGGTCAATGTGGCTCTCACTATTAGTTTGATTTCAATGGTAAGGGGTGCTGTCATTTTGGGGGCACTGTTAAGATGTAGTTGGAATATTTGAGGGCACAGTCTAGGTATTAAAATTGGCTGCATGATTGTATTTGTGAATACATTTATTTAAAATAGGCATCTATAACCATACAATTTAAAAGGGTATGCGTGCAGTTTCTTCAGATCATTTTAGCTCCACTTTTGTTTAGGCGACTAGTATTAATATATTTAGATTTTTTGTTGTAGAAGTTTCAGGTCACGTACACTAAGAAGATTAATTTGGTTGCAGGCCTTTTATAAATAAGTCATCAAAAGCCTAACTAAATAGTAAAATGTTATTTTCAGTAAAAAGCTCATCTTACCTCATCACCGGTAAGCCGGATTTTCCTGGTATTGTTCTAATTTAGGATTTCCTCAGCATGAAGTGATTTCACACTCTTACCAAATAGTTTCCTCTTCTCAAGACTCTTTCATATTGCACTTATTCAAATAATATAGTACTGTAGATGAAAAGGTTCTAATAAAGAAAAAGCTTCAGAATATTTTCATTGATGTGATGAATAGAGTTGAGCGAACACCTGGATGTTTGGGTTCGAGAAGTTCGGCCGAACTTCCCGGAAATGTTCGGGTTCGGGATCCGAACTTCGCCCCGAACCTGAACCCCATTGAAGTCAAAGGGGACCCAAACTTTTCGGCACTAAAAAGGCTGTAAAATAGCCCAGGAAAGGGCTAGAGGGCTGCAAAAGGCAGCAAAATGTAGGTAAATCCCGTGCAAACAAATGTGGATAGGGAAATGAATTAAAATAAAATAAATTAAAATTAACCAATATCAATTGGAGAGGGGTCTCATGGCAGAGGATCAGGCTTCATGTCACCCACCACTGGAACAGGCCACTGTCAGATATTTTTAGGCCCCGGCACCCAGACAGAGGAGAGAGGTCCCATAGCAGAGATGCAGGCTTCATGTCATAGCAGAGATTCAGGCTTCATGTCATAGCAGAGAATAAGGCTTCATGTCATAGCAGAGAATCAGGCTTCACGTCACCCACCACTGGAACAGGCCATTGTCAGATATTTAGGCCCCGGCACCCAGACAGAGGAGAGAGGCCCCATAGCAGAGAATCAGGCTTCATGTCACCCAACATTGGAACAGGCCACTGTCAGATATTTTTAGGCCCCGGGACCCAGGCAGAGGAGAGAAGTCCCATAGCAGAGAATCAGGCTTCATGTTATAGCAGAGAATCATGCTTCATGTTACCCAACACTGGAACAGGCCACTGTCAGATATTTTTAGGCCCCGGCACCCAGACAGAGGAGAGAGGTCCCAAAGCAGAGATTCAGGCTTCATGTCATAGCAGAGATTCAGGCTTCATGTCATAGCAGAGAATCAGGCTTCATGTCACCGAACACTGGAACAGGCCACTGTCAGATATTTTTAGGCCCCGGCACCCAGAGAGAGGAGAGAGGTCCCATAGCAGAGAATCAGGCTTCATGTCATAGCAGAGAATCATGCTTCATGTCACCCAACAGTGGAACAGGCCACTGTCAGATATTGTTAGGCCCCGGCACCCAGACAGAGGAGAGAGGTCCCATAGCAGAGATTCAGGCTTCATGTCATAGCAGAGAATCATGCTACATGTCACCTAACACTGGAACAGGCCACTGTCAGATATTTTTAGGCCCGGCACCCAGACAGAGGAGAGAGGTCCCATTGCAGAGAACCAGGCTTCATGTCATAGCAGAGAATCATGCTTCATGTCACCCAACACTGGAACAGGCCACTGTCCGATATTTTTAGGCCCCGGCACACAGACAGAGGAGAGGTTCATTAAACTTTGGGTTGCCCCGCAATATAATGGTAAAATGAAAATAAAAATAGGATTGAATGAGGAAGTGCCCTGGAGTACAATAATATATGGCTAAGGGGAGGTAGTTATAAATGTCTAATCTGCACAAGGGATGGACAGGTCCTGTGGGATCCATGCCTGGTTCATTTTTATGAACGTCAGCTTGTCCACATTAGCTGTAGACAGGCGGCTGTGTTTGTCTGTAATGACGCCCCCTGCCATGCTGAATACACGTTCAGACAAAACGCTGGCCGCCGGGCAGGCCAGCACCTCCAAGGCATAAAAGGATAGTTCTGGCCACGTGGACAATTTGGAGACCCAGAAGTTGAATGGGGCCGAACCATCAGTCAGTACGTGGAGGGGTGTGCACACGTACTGTTCCACCATGTTAGTGAAATGTTGCCTCCTGCTAACACGTTCCGTATCAGGTGGTGGTGCAGTTAGCTGTTGCGTGTTGACAAAACTTTTCCACATCTCTGCCATGCTAACCCTGCCGTCAGAGGAGCTGGCCGTGACACAGCTGCGTTGGCGACCTCTTGCTCCTCCTCTGCCTTCCCACTTGTTCCCCTGTGACATTTGGGAATGCTCTCAGTAGCACGTCTACCAATGTGAGCTTGTACTCGCGCATCTTCCTATCACGCTCCAGTGCAGGAAGTAAGGAGGGCACATTGTCTTTGTACCGGGGATCCAGCAGGGTGGCAACCCAGTAGTCCGCACACGTTAAAATGTGGGCAACTCTGCTGTCGTTGCGCAGGCACTGCAGCATGTAGTCGCTTATGTGTGTAAGGCTGCCCAGAGGAAAGGACAAGCTGTCCTCTGTGGGAGGCGTATCGTCATCGTCCTGCGTTTCTCCCCAGCCACGCACCAGTGATGGGCCCGAGCTGCGTTGGGTGCCACGCTGCTGTGAACATGCTTTATCCTCATCCTCCTCCACCCCTTCCTCATCCTTGTCCTCTTCGTCCTCCAGTAGTAGGCCCTGGCTGGCCACATTTGTACCTGGCCTCTGCTGTTGCAAAAAACCTCCCTCTGAATCACTTCGAAGAGACTGGCCTGAAAGTGCTAAAAATATCCCCTCTTCCTCCTCCTCCTGGGCCACCTCCTCTTCCATCATCGCCCTAAGTGTTTTCTCAAGGAGACATAGAAGTGGTATTGTAACGCTGATAACGGCGTCATCGCCACTGGCCATGTTGGTGGAGTACTCGAAACAGCGCAACAGGGCACACAGGTCTTGCATGGAGACCCAGTCATTGGTGGTGAAGTGGTGCTGTTCCTCAGTGCGACTGACCCGTGCGTGCTGCAGCTGAAACTCCACTTTGGCCTGCTGGTGCTCGCACAGTCTGTCCAGCATGTGCAAGGTGGAGTTCCACCTGGTGGGCACGTCGCATATGAGGCGGTGAGCGGGATGGCCGAAGTTACGCTATAGTGCAGACAGGCGAGCAGCGGCAGGATGTGAACGCCGGAAGCGCGAACAGACGGCCCGCACTTTATGCAGCAGCTCTGACATGTCGGGGTAGTTGTGAATGAACTTCTGCACCACCAAATTCAGCACATGTGCCAGGCAAGGGATGTGCAGTCAAACCGGCTAGTCCCAGAGCTGCAACAAGATTTCGCCCATTATCGCACACCACCTGGCCGGGCTTGAGGCTCACCGGCAGCAACCACTCGTCGGTCTGTTGTTCTATACCCCGCCACAACTGTTGTGCGGTGTGGGGCCTGTCCCCCAAACATATGAGTTTCAGAATGGCCTGCTGACGTTTACCCTGGGCTGTGCTGAAGTTGGTGGTGAAGGTGTGTGGCTGACTGGATGAGCAAGTGGAAGAAGAGGAGGAGGAAGCTGAGTAGGAGGAGGAGGCAACAGGAGGCAAAGAATGTTGCCCTGCGATCCTTGGCGGCGGAAGGACGTGCGCCAAACATCTCTCCGCCTGGGGCCCAGCCGCCACAACATTTACCCAGTGTGCAGTTAGGGAGATATAGCGTCCCTGGCCGTGCTTACTGGTCCACGTATCTGTGGTTAGGTGGACCTTGCCACAGATGGCGTTGCGCAGTGAACACTTGATTTTATCGGATACTTGGTTGTGCAGGGAAGGCACGGCTCTCTTGGAGAAGTAGTGGCGGCTGGGAACAACATACTGTGGGACAGCAAGCGACATGAGCTGTTTGAAGCTGTCTGTGTCCACCAGCCTGAATGACAGCATTTCATAGGCCACTAGTTTATAAATGCTGGCATTCAGGGCCAGGGATCGAGGGTGGCTAGGTGGGAATTTACGCTTTCTCTTAAATGTTTGTGAGATGGAGAGCTGATCGCTGCCGTGTGACATGGTTGAGATGCTTGGTCACGGAGGTGGTGGTGTTGGTGGTACTTCCTCTGTTTGCTGGGCGTCAGGTGCCACCGTTCCTCCAGAGGCGAGGAAGAGGCCGAGGCGGCAGCAGCAGAAGAGGCCGAGGCGGCAGCAGCAGAAGAGGTAGCAGGGGGAGCCTGAGTGAGTTCCTTGTTTTTAAGGTGTTTACTCCACTGCAGTTCATGCTTTGCATGCAGGTGCCTGGTCATGCAGGTTGTGCTAAGGTTCAAAACGTTAATGCCTCGCTTCAGGCTCTGATGGCAAAGCGTGCAAACCACTCGGGTCTTGTCATCAGCACATTGTTTGAAGAAGTGCCATGCCAGGGAACTCCTTGAAGCTGCCTTTTGGGTGCTCGTTCCCAGATGGCGGCGGTCAGTAGCAGGCGGTGTCTCTTGGCGGCGGATGTTCTGCTTTTGCCCACTGCTCCCTCTTTTGCTATGCTGTTTGCTCAGTCTCACCACTGCCTCTTCCTCCGAACTGTGAAAGTCAGTGGCACGACCTTCATTCCATGTGGGGTCTAGGACCTCATCGTCCCCTGCATCGTCTTCCACCCAGTCTTCCTCCCTGACCTGCTGTTCAGTCTGCACACTACAGAAAGATTCAGCAGTTGGCACCTGTGTTTCGTCATCATCAGAGACGTGCTGAGGTGGTATTCCCATGTCCTCATCATCAAGTGGTTGTGCGTCAGTGCATTCTATGTCTTCCACCGCTGGGGAAGGGCTAGGTGAATGCCCTTGGGAAACCCTGCCAGCAGAGTCTTCAAACATAAGAGACTGCTGCATAACTTGAGGCTCAGACAGTTTCCCTGATATGCATGGAGGTGATGTGACAGACTGATGGGCTTGGTTTTCAGACGCCATCTTTGCGCTTTCTGCAGAAGACTGGGTGGGAGATAATATGAACGTGCTGGATCCACTGTCGGCCACCCAATTGACTAATGCCTGTACCTGCTCAGGCCTTACCATCCTTAGAACGGCATTGGGCCCCACCAAATATCGCTGTAAATTCTGGCGGCTACTGGGACCTGAGGTAGTTGGTTCACTAGGACGTGTGGCTATGGCAGAACGGCCACGTCCTCTCCCAGCACCAGAGGGTCCACTAACACCACCACGACCATGTCCGCGTCCCTTACTAGATGTTTTCCTCATTGTTACCGTTCACCACAATAAGAAAAATATTATTTGGCCCAATGTATTGAATTCAAATTCAGGCCTTTTTTTAAAGACACCTAACACTATCTGGCTATCTATTTAGGTACCTTATTACACTAATACAGGCACAGCAGTAACGACAGATTTAGCTGAATATAAATTGTAGGCCTAGTATTTAGGCGCTGGATGACAGGTATTCGTTTACGGACAGAATTAGACTTGTAAATGCATGGTAGCTTGTGCAGTTATTGAGGATGACCCTATCCGCACCTTCAATCTAATATACCCTTTTATGGATAGATTTAAAGTTAGCCTGATACAGCAGAAACCACTGATTTAGGGAATTGCTAAGTTGGGAATTGTATTTCAACCCAGAACAAAAACTGTGCTTTGGCGGACACTAAATGAATTGACCAGCCACAGCAATAACCACAGATTTAGCTGAATATACATTTTAGGCCTATTTTTTAGGCGGTGGATGACAGGTATACGTTTACGGACAGAATTAGACTTGGAAATGCACGGTAGCGTGTGAAGTTATTGAGGATGACCCTATCAGCACCTTCAATCTAATATACCCTTTTATGGATTGATTTAAACTTGGCCTGATACAGCAGAAACCACTGATTTAGGGAATTGCTAAGTTGGGAATTGTATTTCAACCCAGAACAAAAATATATCCTTTGCCAGACAGCAGACAGTATTACAATTGGCTAGCCACAGCTGAAACACCAGATTTAGGGTACTGCTATTTTGGCAATTGTATTTCACCCCTCAAATAAAATAGCAAGCACAGCCAAGCCCCTGATGTAGGATATAGCATCAAAAAAAAAACACTATTGATGGTTAAATGGACTTGGTGGCAGCTTGTGCTGGCGCACCACAAGACACAAAATGGCTGCCGATCACCCCAGAAAAAAGTGAATGAAAAATACTCTGGGCAGCCTAACAACAGTGAGCAATTGAATAGCAGAAGTTGAATCATTCACAGCTGTAGATCGATCACTTCATTAAGTGTTTTTGCTGAGTAAATCCCTGCCTAGTGCCTAATCTCGCCCTAACAGCAGCAGCTGCATCCTCTCCCTACACTGATCAGAGCAGAGTGACGTGCGGCGCTACGTGACTCCAGCTTAAATAGAGGCTGGGTCACATGCTGCACTGGCCAATCACAGTCATGCCAATAGTAGGCATGGCTGTGATGGCCTCTTGGGGCAAGTAGTATGACGCTTGTTGATTGGCTGCTTTGCAGCCTTTCAAAAAGCACAAAGAAAGCGCCAAACACCGAACCCGACTTTTGCGAAAATGTTCGGGTTCGGGTCCGTGTCACGGACACCCCAATCTATACAGTTCGGGTTCGCTCATCCCTAGTGATGAGCTATTTTATTTTCAGGGTTGGCTTGGTTAAACATTTTTGATTTGTCAGCAGATCTGAAACAAATCTGAAGATTTTTATTTTATAGAATAAATCAACATGATTTTTTTCAGATTCATTCATATTTACTAGAGTTCACTTAACGCCCTAGTGCATAAGCTGAGCATGTGTGCAATTGGAACGCTCGTGGCCTTCTGTAAATGTATAGTCAATTACCTGACAAACAGGCAAATGCTTGCTTGTCAGGTGATCACATCTTTAATGGCACCAAAATTCCTTGTTAGCTGCCAGCAGATTGCCCAGTGTTAAGAGAGATGACATACAGTGAATCTCTATATAGATTAGCTACCTTAGTAGAAATCCCTCATCCCCTGCCCTCTGCTTAACGATAGGCAATTATTGGGAATGAGTCCTGATAATTGCCTTGTCAGTCAGCCTGTGTAAAAAGGTGTTTGTAAAAAGTGTTGGGGACTCCCTGTATCTTAGGGCTTTCTGCCTGGTATAGATTGGGCTGCCCTTGATAGTGTTAAGTTTGAAGGCGCAAGACAGGGTTTCCTGAGGCTTGAACTAATGATAAGGCTGGGTTTGGTGCAACACTATACTTCACTGCAGCAGTTAACGGATGAGTTACACAAGCACTATACACATCAAATTTAGTCTTCAAAGTTGGCAGCTGCAATTCCCAAGGCTGTGTATAGAAGGCTGTATCTTTACCTTTTAATTTGGTAGCACAATCTTTCCTTTCTTAGCCTAAGAGAGACGCTGTCTCTATTAGTGTTGCGCAAACCCGAACTGTAAAGTTCCGCCCGTACCGAACTGTACGATTTTTGGTACCCGGACCCGAACCCGAACTTTGCAGGGCAGCCAATCAACAAGCTTTTAAGCTTTGTTCCCTTAGAAGCCATCATAGCCATGTCTACTAATGGCATGGCTGTGATTGGTCGGTGCATTATGTGACCCAGCCTCTATATAAGCTAGGTCACGTGTAGCACTGCCCATCAGCTCTCAGTAGTGAAGGGACAGAAAGCAGGCAGCTGAAATGAGGGACAATATTAGTGCAATATTTTTTGTGGGTGCAATACGCCATCTTTGCACCCCTGACACAGAAAGCTAATCATAAATCTGTCTGTTAATTCTGTGGGTGACCTACAGCAATTTTTTTTCATATACCCAATCATATACCCAATTATTGCATGAAGTACACCTGCACTGCATACGTGACAGGGAAAATAATATAGTTAATCTGTCTGTTAGTTCAGTGGGTTACCTCAAAGAATGAGGAGAGCATCAAATAAGAAACATAGCCCTGGTTGTGGTACTGTTGGGGTTGGTGGAGCTCCTGTTGCAGGGAGAGGACGTGGTCGATCTGTGCCAGCTACACTCCCATATGAAACACCTTCCTCAGGTGCACGTAGGCGACAGAACGTTCAGCGTTATTTTGTAGGCCCAAATACCAGTGTACGAATGGTGAGGCCAGAACAAGTACAGGCGGTAGTAGGTTGGGTGGCTGACAGTGCCTCCAGTTACTTCACATTGTCTCCCATCCGGTCCACTGCTAAAAGTGCAAAATTGGCATCTGCAGCCCATGGGCATCTGTCTTTCACCTCACCCCCTTGTAAATTAGCCAAACAGTCTGAGCCCCAAGTCATGCAGCAGTCTCTTATGCTTTTTGATGACTCTGCTGGCAGGGTTTCCAAGGGCCGTACACATAGCCCTGCTCCAGAAGTGGAAGAGATTGAGTGCAATGATGCCCAACCACTTATGTTTCAGGATATGGACATGGGAGGGCCACTGCAGACCGGCAAGGAAGTGTGCAGACCGGCAACGAAGGCAGGGGTGAAGAGTGGGTGGAAGATCATGTGGAGGATTATGAGGTCCTAAACCCCACATGGAATCAAGTGCCATCATCTCATCCTGCAAAAAATAAGGCCCTAAGACAATTGCCCAAAAAAAAAAAAAAAAACTATGGCACTCAGAATATAGAGACACTAAAAAAATTTTTTTTTGTTTCAAAAATGCTGTTATTGTGTAAAACGTAAATAAATAAAAAGAAAAGTTTACATATTAGGCATCACTGTGTCCATAAGAACCCGCTGTATAAAAATATCACATGACATAACCCCTCAGGTGAACACCGTAAAAAATAAAAAATAAAAAGTGTGTCAAAAAAGCTATTTTTTTGTCACCTTACATCACGAAAAGTGTAATAGCAAGCGATCAAATATTCATATGTACCTTAAAGTAGTACCAATCAAACTGTCATCTCATACTAAAAAAAAGAGGCCCTACATAAGACAGTCACCCAAAAAATATAAAAATCTATGGCTTTCAGAATATGGAGACACTAAAAAATAATTTTGTTCAAAAATGCTTTAGTATTGTCGCGTCCGTACCAACCTGCTCTATAAAAATACCAAAAGGTCTAACCTGTCATTTAAACATTGTCAATGACAAAAAATAAAAACAAAAAGTGTAATATAGAGCAACCAAAAATCATATGTACCCTAAAATAGTACCAACAAAACTGCCACCTTATCCCGTAGTTTAAAAAATTGGGTCATTTTTTGGGAGTTTCTACTCTAGGGGTGCATCAGGGGGTCTTCAAATGTGACATGGCAGCTTAAAATTATCCCAGTGAAATCTGCCTTCCAAAAACCAAATGGCCTTCCAAAAACCCTGCCGTGTCCCGTACAGCAGTTTACAACCACATATGGGGTGTTTCTGTAAACTACCGAATCAGGGCAATTAATATTGAGTTTTGTTTGGCTATTAACCCTTGCTTTGTTAGTTGAAAAAAAAATATTAGAATGGAATCTGCCAAAAAAGTGAAATTCTGAAATGTCATCTCTGATTTCTAGTAATTTTTGTGGAATACCTAAAGGGTTAATAAAGTTTGTAAAATCAGTTTTGAATACCTTGAGGAGTGAAGTTTCTAAAATGGGGTAATTTTTGGATGGTTTCTATTATGTAAGCCTCACAAAGTGACTTCAGACCTGAACTGGTTCTTTAAAAAGTGGGTTTTGGAAATTGTGTAAAAAATTTCAATATTTGCTTCTAAACTTCTAAGCCTTCTAAGGTCCCCAAAAAATAAAATGACAGACATTAACAAAATAATCCAAACATGAAGTAGACATATTGGGAATGTAAAGTAATACATATTTGTGGAGTTAGTACTATGTATTATAAAAGTTGAGAAATTGAAACTTGCTAATTGTTCAAAAATTTGGGTAAATTTGGTATTTTTTTATAAATGAAAATGAAATTTTTTGACTCAATTTTACCATTGTCATGAAGTACAATATGTGACAAGAAAACAGTCTCAGAATGGCTTGGATAAGTAAAAGCATTTTAAAGTTATTACCACATAAAATGACACATGTCAGATTTGCTAAAAATGGCCTGGTCCTTTAAGGTGAAAAATGTCTGGGTCCTTAAGGGGTTGAATGAAAGCCAGGTCACATGGGATATGTGAGGATCACAAGACTGACACTATGTTTAGTCCTATCCAGCTCTACTATGGATGTATTTTACAGGACTACAATGGGCTGTACCATTTGTTCTTTAAAAAGAGGGTACTGTGTATAATATAAAACATTTAGATAGATGTATATTACAAAATAGTTCAAAATCCTATTGTCTAAACAAATAAATGTTATCATTAAAGAGGACCTTTCACCGCTCCTGACATGCCTGTTTTAATAGCTTGAAGCATTCCCCATGTAATAACAGTTTTAGAGCATCTATTCTTATGGCTCTATGTTGTGCCATTCCTTTATTTTCTAGCAGTTATGATTTGCTTGCAGTCTGCAGTAAGGGTACAGAGGGGTGGTAACAAGCTGGGGTTGGGTACACACCCCCAACTTGCAGGTACATTCCCCCAACTTGTTACCACCCTTCTGTACCCTTACTGCTGACTGTGGGGAATTCATTTATTATTTATCTAGATGTTCCAGAACTGTTATTAAACGGGGAATGCTTGAATCTATTAAAACAGACATGTCAGGAGTGGGGAAAGGTCCTCTTTAAAGCAGGAATATATATTTAAGTTTGCTGATCAGTCATGGCCAGATACTGGAAATTGCGTATGGGTCCTGGCTCTGTACCTCTGTGCTATGTACCTGAATTTTAAACCTGGTTGTTAATAGTGATGGACAAACATCTGCTGGGACGGTTCGCGAATGCGATCAAATGTTCGCAAACCGCAAGTTCGCGGCGGGTCCCATTCATTTTAATGGCAGGCGAACCTGAAAAACTTTCAGCTCATATTTGCAGCCAAGAAATATTTACTAGAAGTGCGCAAATAGCCCCACAACATGGACAGTGACATACCAGATGTATTATTCGAATTTGCGATCTCGATTCATTTTTTTTTTCCAATGCGAAATATCGGCAATATAATTTTCGCTCATGTGCAAATGCACTATACAGTACCCAAATGCACTATAAAGAAAGTATATTGGTTTATAACACCCCACTTCAATCAGTTTTTTGGGGGGGACGACTGGTACACCACACCAGTAGAAATTATTTGTTCCAATAACGCTTGTCCCTCTATATACCTGCAGTATCGCAGCAGAACCGCACACAGGCGCACAATACAAATGCACTATAATATACTTTCTAACATAGAAAGTATATTATAACATTGTACAAGGAAGGCAATCCATTAGAATATACATAAAGATAAAACGTAACCTTTAATAATTTTACTTATGAGGGTCCATTCACACGTCCGTAAGTGTTTTGCAGATCCGCAAAACACGGACACCAGCAATGTGTATTCCGCAATTTGCGGACCGCACATCGCCGGCACTATAATAGAAAATGCCTAATCTTGTCTGCATTTGCGGACAAGAATAGGACATGTTCTATTTTTTGCAGAAACGGAAGCACAGATACGGAAATGTGGATCCGCAAATGCTGATGCGGACAGCACATTCCGGCCCCATTGAAAATGAATGGGTCTGCACCCGTTCCGTAAAATTGAGGAACGGATGCGGACCCATTTTGCGGATGTGTGAATGGAAAAGATATCCCTCAAAATGAAAATAAATGAAATTATAAAAATTAACCAAAATGCATAGATGTGGTAGGCAATAACAAGTGCTCGGCGGCAACAAATCAGAAACCATATGTCCTACCACAATCGGGGGGGTTCCAGTGCACATCGATGAATCCAGGAGGGAAAGCAAAAAAACATCTATCCCTGGGCTAGATGATGATGTGGTATTGAAGGACAAGGTGGGCAAAGAACTGTCCCTGATATTACCCTACAGGGGGTGCTATAAAGTTGTCATTGTGATTTCATAGTAAAGAGGTCACAGAGAGGCACGGAGCATTATCAGTCATGTTAATGCTCCGTGCCTCTGCAGTCTGCATCCGCTCGTGTGAAACAGCCCTAAGTGTTTAATAGAACATGTTCTGTATACATCTACGTGGAATCAGCTGACAAGGATGTAAAAGGAGTGTGCTTCTTCTTGACGCTAACATCTACCTGTAAGACTGAGTTGATTCTTGAGTTATTTGGTCAGTTTTGGCCCCGTGACCGCCCAAATAAGTGAAATATGCTGTGATTCTAGGGCCCCTTTCACACGGGTGAGTTTTTCAAGCAGGTGCAATGCATGAGGTGAACGCTATGCACCAGCACTGAATCTAAACCCGTTCACTTCAATGGGACTGTGCAGGTGAGCGGTGATTTTCACGCATCACTTGTACGTTATCGCATCATGTTCTATATTCAGCGTTTTTTCACGCAACGCAGGCCCCGTAGAAATTAATGGGGCTGCATGGAAATCTCAAGCATCCGCAAGCAAGTGTGAATGCGGTGCAATTTACACGCATGCTTGGTAGGAGATGATAGGGATGAGCAACCCCGGACCCCATTAAAGTAAATTCACTGTATTAATGTATTATTTTCCCTTATAACATGGTTTTAAGGGAAAATAATAGCATTCTTAATACAGAATGCTTACTAAAATGCTGATCGAGGGGTTGAAAAAAAAAAATATTACTCATCTCATCCATTTGTTCGGACAGCCGGCATAGTCTTCTTTTTTCTTCTTTCAGGACCTTCAAAAGGACCTTTGATGACGTAATCAAGGAACTTCTATCTTCATTCAGCTGGACCTGCACCGATGTCACCTTGCTCACCACGTGGTGAGCGCGATTAGGTCATAATAGGTCCTTTTGCAGGTCCTGAAAGAAGAAGAAAGCCGACGATGCCAGCTGCGCGATCAAGTGAATAAGGTGAGTACATTTTTAAAATCTACAAAACACCTAACCCAAATCCAAACTTCAGGGAAGAAGTCCAGGTTTGGGTCTGGGTACCACATTCTGTTTTTTATCACGCGCTTGCAAAACACATTGCACCTGCGAGATAAAAACTGAACAACGCAATGCAATCGCATTTAAAACTGACTGAAATTGCACGGGTTTCTCACACATGATGCATCCGAAGCAAATCTGGGACGCCCATGTGAAAGAGGCCTAAGAGTGACGCCTGTCATCTGCATGTCATGCTGACTCACAGTATTATTTCACTACCACAGCAGACTCACTATGTGTGTTACTGCAAGGCACAGTGTTCTACACTACTATAAAGGCTCTCAGCAGCCAAGAAATAAGTTTTTTTATGTAATTTGCCACAAATTTATTCGGATGGAACCAAATTCTTCCCAAGAAATTTGGCGAACCGGCGAATCAAATTTTTGAAAACTCTCTAACAATAACAGTTCATTGTCAACTAGGAATAAAAACTGAGCACCCATTTCGATGGAAGCACTAGGTAGTTGCAAACTCACCAAACATACCTTTATGCAAATGTAGTTGATATGCCATAAAACTCTTTTGTTGAAAACACTTTTAATTTACATATGCACTATTTAGTGACCAGTGGAAAAATAAATTAAATGCTATTTTTATATATGATTGACTGATATTTTTGCCTAATGATCTTATTTTATGTTCTTTATATTTATGTTGGTTTCCTATTAGACATATATTTTTTCATTAAAGAACAGCAAATGGACTTTTACAACTTGCTTGCATTCAAAATATATCCAGTTACACAGAACATTAATTGTGAAATATTTTTCGGTGTTTGCTCATTGTAGTGAGCGTTGCTCTTTGCCCTTATAGCATTTACACTACTAATGAATGGCAAATTCTTGATTAGACAAGGGAATGTGGTGCCGACTATAAAAAAAAATTTCAGTCAGGCAGATTTGTGTGATCCACAGAAAATGAACGATCTATTGCTTGTCATTCAATCGTTGTATGTTATTTCATACAACAATTATTTCGCAAATTCAAACTATGATACAAAATGTCATTATTTCATAAATCGCTGTGTCTAATAGGCCACTTACTCTCTTCCATTGTATGATGTAAAGAGATTGCACCAATATCTAGCGGGCCTGTTCGAATTTTAGGGAAATTATTCCCTGCATTATAAAATTTTATTAAAACTGGAGCGACAAACATGATGGTTAATCCTTGTGTTCTCAATAAGCAAACACATCTTTCATACAAAACACATGCTGATTTGGCTTTAAACACATGTAAAAGTCAGCAAATAGGCAATAACAAATGAAATTGAGTTCAGTGAAGAAATTATGACGACGTAACAATATTTAATTTTAGTGATCTGTATTTTAGAGGTGAGCCTTATTTTCATTATATTCTGTGTTATTGCACATGTTGCTAACATCACTGCACTGACCTAAGTGAAAACCCCTCTGATCTCTATTAGCAAGAACCATACATGGAAAGGATTAAAGATATATAATCGGTGGCTGGAATGTTGCTTTCCCTGAAGCAAATCTTAAAAAGTCAGTCTGTTTTATTTTAAAAGCAGCTGCTCAACAAAAGGAACACCAAACTTGTGCACTAAGCAAGCTACTGTCTAGTAACTACAGTATGTCTTCGTGAGCTTCTGCTAATATTTGTGATGTGTATGTGGTGAGTAATAGGTTTAGATAAGAAAACTGACATTTAAGAAACTTAAGAAAATAATCTAAATAATGCAGCAACTTATCAACTAAATACAAGCCATAAGAATTATTATACATTGCTGGATAAAACTTTATTGTGACCAAAATATGCACTTATTATCTGAATGCATTTTAGACATTGTATACTATGCATTTTTTCATGCTTTTATCTTAAGGGTATGTTCATATGGAGCTTTCCTGCTGGTTATTCATCCAAATCCAGAAGTGGATCCAACAGGAATGATAAGTCCTTCTTTTATATTTCCAATTCCTCTTGGTTCCACTTCTGGCTTTGGCTGAAAAAACTACAGGAAAATCCGCCTCAAAACCTCCAACAAACTTAGTATGAACCCACCCTAACTCCTAGGGTCATGCACATGAACTTAAGGGCTCAGTGCCTGTATTGTGGACCATAATAAAGGGCCGGTCCACAATATACAGGCATTGGCACTACGAAGTGCTTCCGCAGGCTTTCGGGTTCATTCCTCTGCACCGCAAAAAGATAGAACATGCTCTATCTTGCATATAGCGGACCCATTCAAGTAAATGGGTCGGTACCGCAATATGGAGTACACACGGCCGATGCCCATGCATTGTGGTCTGCAGCACGGGCACTGAGCCAGTACGGTTGTGTGCATGAGCCCTTAAAGGGAATTTATCACCTTCAACAAGCTTTTAAGGAAAGTAATACATGAACAGAACCTGCCACTGACTCCAGATCAGTAACTTGCATGTCGGTTCTTATACCTGCTACCTTGCTATGTACCCTCAAACTGACCAAGGAATGTGCATTGACAGGACGGCTACTAGAGTCCTCTCCATTGTGTGCGCATGCTCAGGAGTCCTCTCAATGCATTCCATCACTGGTTTGCAGGTGCATCATGATGAGTTGAGCTGAGGATCAACATACAACACCTTACTTATCTGCGGCAGGTGTTTTATACATCTATTACTATACTTAATAGGGCTTTGCAGAGGTGACTCCCTTTTTTCACATTCATTTTCTGCAGCCTGCAAAAGGTAAACTGTTTTATATTTGGCAATTGTTAGTCTAAATTTATTATTGGCTGGCACATGAAAATTAACACTTGTAACTAAAGACATTCTTACGAGCTGAGCAAGGCTGTGCAATCATTTTAATGAGAGGACAAGAAGAATGCCAATCACTAGATCACCAAGGGCAGCAAAAGAGTGCTGTTAAAAAATGTCTGCCTCTTTGTTGTTATTCCCATTGGATTACATCAGGTGATGAATTAACACATAATGAATGACGGATATTCTCTTTACACTGCTGGCTATAATGACTACACAGTAGGTCAATGTCCTACACCGAAAGGAATTTCAAACATAACTAGTAGCTAACCAAAGACAACCATATGTGGATAGATCTCTGTTAAGCTGCTGGCCCAGAGCAGGATATCTGGTTTGCTATGTGAGATGCCATTAAAAGACTTCTCTAAGGACAGTACTTTACCTTCGGGAAACACAGCAAGAATTTGGGAAGACTTAATAGCAATGCTTTCTGGAAATAGATTTCTAATTTCAAACATCTTGACAGTGGTCTTCTCATTATATGTGAAATTAAAATTATTGTATTCACGTGAAATATAACATTTGGTGAGCAGAAAAAATTGGGTAAAAGGAAAATAAGTCACTTACCAATACTGATTATGCCCATGGTAGGTATTTTACAAAACCTAGGGCCATATATTAATGATACAAGCAAAGGTAACGGTAATCTATGTGACATGATGTACATATGATGATATCATTAAAGTATGTTACTGCAGCATGTTAGACAGCAAGTATAACCTGTAAAATATTTATATAAATCTCTGCTTATTCTGAGCTTAAGTCGTGTGGGCAGTCCTAACCAATGATCAATAACTATATTTTCCTCCTCCTAAACTCATAATGAGCAAAGCTGTAAGAGAATAAAATACACGTTATACTGAATCTTTACCCAAAAACTATATATCAATCTGCTCTTTAACATACAGTATACAGATTCTACTGCATTTTCATGGGGACAGGCTCCCGTTAACTCACCGAACACCTGTTTAATTCATTGGTAAAAAACACTCCACAACCCACATTCCAGCTTTATTCTGTTAACATTAACTGAAGTACTAGTATTAACAAAAATATTAATGCTGAAGGAACTTTGCTACAAGTATTTTAGTTGAATTTTGCACTTATTGTAGTGAATAGTAATGCTAATTAACCGATTGACCAGTTTCTCAACAGCTGAGGGTTCTTTGACATATTTGCCCCAATGTTAGATGTAACAGCGATGCCCTCCTGGTTTTCCCATGAAGAGTTTTATGGCTATCTTATATTTATATGGAAAGGAATCAATAAAACTAACTTAGTAGTTTATTTCTAATACTCTGATTAAGTAAAATGATCTACTGCTGGTAGCATGGCATCATAGATCATGAGCAAAGCAGAAATATATTATTTTAAATTGGATCATTGCAAATTCCAAGCTTATAGGCATTTTAATGTTTGTGTTTGCTTCATACATAAGAACTGACAGTGACTGACACAGTACCACCATTCTCATATAATTTCTTTCTCCATAAAGCCTATTTGAACATACCTGGGTATGGAATATGAAACCAGGGAGAATTTTCAATTGCATCAATGTTAATATCAGTCCGAGCAGCAAATCCATAGTCTGCTGGGCTTCTCGGAAATACATCAAAGTGTGTTAGAATAAAGCAGATCAACCAGGATAAACACATTCCAAATAATACCTTTAAAAAAGTAAAAAGACAATGGTTTCAATAGTTTTTATACGTTCAGAATGGTTAATAAATACATGCCACATCTCTGAAGAAATAAGCATTCCATGTTAAGCACCAAATAATTTCATGAGGAGTATCAACAGAAACATACAATATACTTAATTCATATACAGTGGCATACCTCTAATAGAGGCAGACCACAGAAATGCTTTGGGTCGCCCGGGGAAAGAGGCCAGGCCATGGATGCCCCTTAATTGCACACACAAGATCTCCACACTTCCCTCAGCCTTGTCTGTGGCCCAGGACCTGCCTTCCAGCTTCCTGTTCCCCCTCACCACTTCCTTACCCAGTGCATCAATGTCTGGCTGCCAACTCTCAAGTCCAGATGAGGGCTCACTCTGTGAACTTGTTGTCTCTCTGCTGGGCTGACCAATCAGCATGTTCAGTGCTTGTAGAGCCAGCTGCTGATTGGCTTGCATAGCCTGCACCAGCAGAGAAACTTTAATGAAGAGTGCCTCCTGGGAGTCTCTCTGTCAGCAAGTAATGATTGAGGCTAGGCACTGCAGACACTAGTCCAAGTGACAGCCAACCAGCATGCACAGTTCATGGGGAAGGGGCTTATGGTACACTGTATAATAAGGAGCAACAGGCATAATATGTCACATTATATGATAAGTTGCTATATATATATATATATATATATATATATATATATATATATACAGTTGTGTTCAAAATTATTCAACCCCCAATGCTATAAAGGGTTTTAGGGAATTTAGTGTACATTTGTAATTATGTTCAGAATGAAATCTTGGAAGGACTTTTAAAAAAACCAAATGCAACTAAAATGACATCAATTGTTTTTGTAATACAGTATTAAATGTTTTTTTTGTGATTTCTTCATTGACACAATTATTCAACCCCTTAAAGACTACCACTCTTAAGAACAGAGGTTCATTCAAGTGTTTTCGATCAGGTATTGAAAACACCTGTGAATGTCAAGGAGCAGCAATCAAGCATAATAAGCACCATTTAGGCAGATTTAAAAGGACTGTGATACTCAGCTCCTTCTAGACATTTACTGGTGTGTTTACAAACATGGTGAAGTCAAGGGAATGGTCCAGGAAGACAAGAGAAAAGGTGATTTCTCTTCACAGGAAGAGCAATGGCTATAAGAAGATTGCAAAGATGTAAAACATACCAAGAGACACCATAGGAAGCATCATTCGCAAATTCAAGGCAAAGGGCACTGTTGAAACGCTACCTGGTTGTGGCAGAAAGAAGATGCTGACTTCGACTGCTGTGCGCTACCTGAAGCGCAAAGTGGAGAAAAGTCCCCGTGTCACTGCTGAGGAACTGAAAAGAGATTTGTCAGATGTGGGTACTGAAGTTTCAGCTCAGACAATAAGGCGCACACTGCGTAATAAGGCCTCCATGCCAGAACTCCCAGGCGCACCCCCTTGCTGTCTCCAAAGAATAAGAAGAGTCGACTGCAGTATGCCAAAAGTCATGTAGACAAACCACAAAAGTTTTGGGATAGTGTTCTGTGGACTGATGAAACAAAATTAGAACTGTTTGGGCCTATGGATCAACGCTATGTTTGGAGGAGGAAGAACAAGGCCTATGAAGAAAAGAACACCTTGCCTACTGTGAAGCATGGCGGGGGGGTTAATCATGCTTTGGGGCTGTTTTGCTTCTACAGGTACAGGGAAGCTTCAGCGTGTGCAAGGTACCATGAATTCTCTTCAGTACCAGGAGATATTGGATGAAAATGTGATGCAGTCCATTACAAACCTGAGGCTTGGGAGACGTTGGACCTTTCAACAGGACAATGATCCCAAGCATACCTCCAAGTCCACTAGAGCATGGTTGCAGAATAAAGGCTGGAACATTTTGAAGTGGCCATCGCAGTCACCAGACTTAAATCCGATTGAGAACCTCTGGTGGGACTTAAAGAAAGCAGTTGCAGCGCGCAAGCCTAAGAATGTGACTGAACTGGAGGCTTTGGCCCATGAAGAATGGGCGAAGATACCCGTAGATCGCTGCAAGACACTTGTGTCAAGCTATGCTTCACGTTTAAAAGCTGTTATAACTGGAAAAGGATGTTGTACTAAGTACTAAGATTGAATGTCACTTGGGGGTTGAATAAAACTGATAATGATATGAGCACAGAAAAGACATTTGTGGTTATTTCATTATAAATGTTATGTGATATTTGTCTGACTTACAAGTGCCTCTTTGATTTAATTGTAAACAAGATGACTGAAATGATCAAAATCAATGTCAAACTGGCCAAAACACTCAATTTCAGTGGGGGTTGAATATATATATATATATATATATATATATATATATACAGTACAGACCAAAAGTTTGGACACACCTTCTCATTACTCATCAAGAGAATGCCAAGCGTGTGCAAAGCGGTAATCAAAGCAAAAGGTGGCTACTTTGAAGAACCTAGAATATGACATATTTTCAGTTGTTTCACACTTTTTTGTTATGTATATAATTCCACATGTGTTAATTCATAGTTTTGATGCCTTCAGTGTGAATCTACAATTTTCATAGTCATGAAAATAAAGAAAACTCTTTCAATGAGAAGGTGTGTCCAAACTTTTGGTCTGTACTGTATATACATATATACATATATATATAGAGAGAGAGAGAGCGCAACAGGCACAGTTCTTTGTCAGTGTGAACACTATATAAAACCCAACTGCAGAAACAGTTCATCAGGGGGCTATGCTACACTACAGTATACAATATATGCCGTAGGCACCGTTTTTTATTTTTTATATATATATATATATATATATATTATTTTTTTGCAGGGGGGTTATGGCACAGTATACAATAAGCAGGCAGCCAGGTACAGTTCATGATGGTGGGGGGGGGGGGGGGAGTATGGCACACTATATATTATATGCCGCAACAGGTATATTCCGGGGGGTATGGAACACTATATATTATATGTAGCAACAGACATAGTTCATGGGGGGATACGACACACTAAATATTATATACAGCAACAGGCATAGTTCATGGGGGTGTACAACACACTGTATATTAAACGCAGAAACAGGCACAGTTTATAAGGGGTGGGATATGAAAAATTATATAGTAGCAAGCAGGCAACCAGGCACAGTTCATGGGGGTATGGCCCCCTATATATTATAAGCAGCAGGCTCAGTTTATGGAGCAGTAGGAGGGACCAGGAACAGGTAGTAGGAGGGGTTAGGGATGGGGCATGGAAGCCCAATCCAGAGTCTTGCTATGGGGTCCAATGATTTCTATGTACATGCACCCCTGTTCATATAGCATATCATTATATTTTGTATTGAATATAGCATATGACTTGTAGTTCCCTGGAGCAGGAGTACTTTGATGTTTGGACATTTGCCTGTTTCCCCTATGCAAAGTTATAAACTTCTAACTTTATTTCCCTTGTAAGGGTTACTTGCACTGTTTAATACTGTTTAACTGTTTTTTAAATATATGTTGTGATATATATCCTGCTCATTTGCACTGTATTTGCGAGGCTCTGTGGAATAGGTTAATGAATACTGAGAGACTTTGAATGAGAAGCTGGTATTTATTTTTCCACAGCTACAATAATAGGCTAGTTTCAAACTAGCGGCAGGAGAGTCCAGCAGGCTATTCTGGTGGGTGAACAGCCTGTCGGATCTGTCCTGCCGCTAGTCCACGTGTGCCCCCTGACCAGTGGCGTACCGCCCATAGAGGCAGACCACGCCACTGCTATGGGGCCCGCGGCACTGGGGGGCCCGTAGCGCAGATAAGGCCCCGCCCACTCATGACCTGTAGCCGGCTATGCGGCTGCTTTTCTCCCCAGGGCCCCCCCCATGTTTAGCTGAATCGCCTCCCAGAGGCGCGGCTAAGGCCCTAGACACCCGCCCCCCTCCTCAGCGCCGCGGTCTGCAAACACCCGATCCTCCTCTCGTCGGCGTCCCAAATCCCGCGCAGGCGCAGTGCCGGCGATTGCCTGCGCCTGCGCTCTGATAATACGGCTGAGGGCAACAGCTTCAACATCGTCACTGGGCATGCGCCGAGCCCAGTGACGATGTTGAAGCTGTTGCCCTCAGCCGTATTATCAGAGCGCAGGCGCAGGCAATCGCCGGCACTGCGCCTGCGCGGGATTTGGGACGCCGACGAGAGGAGGATCGGGTGTTTGCAGACCGCGGTGTTGAGGACTTAGCCGCGCCTCTGGGAGGCGATTCAGCTAAACATAAAGGCGTTAGAGTTTTCATATTTAGGCGGGCACGGCACTTCAGAGGGGCACCGTGGAGAAAGAAAACCGCCCCTCTGGGCTCCAGTCCTTACAGCGTCATTTGCTTATCCTAAGAATCGATTTTTAGAAGAAAGGACAAGACTGACATGGAAAAGAAGAACACAGATGGAAAAAAGGTACTTTATTAAACATGGATCCATGAGTACCTTTTTTCCATCTGTCTTGTTCTTTTTATTCTGTGTCTTGTCATTTCTTCAAAAAATCGATTCTTATGATATGTAAATGACGCTGTAAGGAGCCCAGAGGGGCATTATTCTTTCTCCACGGTGCCCAGGAACGCCCCTCTGAAGTGCCGTGCCCGGCTAAATTTGAAAACTAATAACGCCTCCAAGTTCATCTAAATCGCCTCCCAAATCCGATCCTCCTCTCGCTGGCATCCCAAATCCCGCGCAGGCGCAGTGCCGGCGATTGCCTGCGCTATGATAAGATGACTGACGGCACTACGCCTGCGCGGGATTTGGGATGCCGGCGAGAGGAGGATCGGGGTGTTTGCCGCAGAGCGGCACTTAGCCGTGCCTCTGGGAGGCGATTTAGATGAACTTGGAGGCGTTATTAGTTTTCAAACTTAGCCGGGCACGGCACTTCAGAGGGGCGTTCCTGGGCACCGTGGAGAAAGAATAACGCCCCTCTGGGCTCCTTACAGCGTCATTTACATATCATAAGAATCGATTTTTTGAAGAAATTACAAGACTCGCAATCAAAAGAACAAGACAGATGGAAAACAGGTACTCTGTTAAACATGGATTCACGAAAAAAAAATTGGGGGTAAATTGCTAGTGACAGATTCCCTTTAAGGCTACTTTCACACTTGCGTTCAGAGCGGATCCGTCTGGTGTCTGCACAGACGGATCCGCACCTATAATGCAAACGCTTAGATCCGTTCAGAACGGATCCGTTTGCATTAACATGAACAAAAAAAAAAAACATATTGTTTTTTTGTTCATGATAGTGCAAACGGATCCGTTTTGACTTTACATTGAAAGTCAATGGGGGACGGATCCGTTTGAAAATTGAGCCATACTGTGTCAACTTCAAACGGATCCGTCCCCATTGACTTACATTGTAACTCTGGACGGATCCGTTTGCCTCCGCACGGCCAGGCAGACACCCGAATGCTGCAAGCAGCGTTCAGGTGTCCGCCTGCTGAGTGGAGCGGAGGACAGATGGAGCCATACTGATGCATTCTGAGCGGATCCGCATCCACTCAGAATGCATTAGGGCTGGACGGATCCGTTCGGTGCCGCTTGTGAGAACCTTCAAACGGAACTCACAAGCGGAGACCCGAACGCAAGTGTGAAAGTAGCCTAACATGGCACCCCAAATAAGGAGATCTGCAGGCTGCAGCAGATATCCCATGTGACAGGTCACCCCCAGGAAACCCCTAACAGTTTCTGTAGGTCATGTATAAATTTATTTAATGGGGGTGTGGCATGGGAGGAGCAAAGTCAGGAAGTGGGAGGGGCCATGGTGGGTAGTGGGCGGGGTTAAGGGGCCCAATTCAGATTTTTGCTATGGGGCCCAGTGATTCCTATGTACGCCTCTGCCCCTGACTGCCACTCCGTCCCAATTGACTATAATGGGGTGGAGTCGAAGTTTCGGCGGAAGCACATGGCAAGAGGCAGCCAGACTAAAACTATGACATGCAGTATTTTTAGTCTGCGCTGCTGCCGGAACAGATCCGACAGGCTGTTCACCGGCGGGATCAGCCTGGCAGACTCCCCTGCCGTTTATGTGAAAGTACCCTGATTATTATCAATTTGAAAGTGACATTAATTTTATGTCACTGTAAATCCAAACGGGGCTACACAAATGTTGGTACTTTTCCACAACTGCCATAGTGTTTAAAGTTAGGGATATTTGGCTTGTGGGTGAAATTTCAAGATGAACCTAAATGGCGCTCTAACCTTTACAGGTGAACTTAATCTAAACTTTTGAATGCACATGTCCAGCTGTTCAATGTTTTAATACTTTTTGCCCAATTTGCTGTTCTCTAACAAGGAGCTTGAAACCAAAATTCACAACAGGTGTTTGAATTATGAATCACCCAATAAATTTCCTGGTTCAATTAGAATTGGTATTTAAATAGTCCTCCTCCTCCTGCTGTTGACATTTTGACATCATGAGACCAAGACGACACCTAACACTTGATCAGTACCTCGCCACTGCAAGGCTTCAAGCAGGATGTTCTCAGACAAAAGTGGCCACTGAGATTAGAGTGTAGCAGATTGCATGTGGTTACTATCCACCCTCCTTAAAGGGCTTCTGTCACCCCACAAAAGTCATTTTTTTTGGGGGGGGGATAGTTACATTACTTATAGCGCGATATAGGAGAATATAATCTTGTCACTTACTTTGATGTGGCCGTTTCTTTAGAAAACAAAGTTTTATAATATGTAAATCCGGTCTCTACCAGCAAGTAGGGCGTCTACTTGCTGGTAGCCGCAGCAGAAAACCGCCCCCTCGCCGTGTTGATTTACAGGGCCAGCCGTGATCTCCTCCTCCGGCCGGCCCTGTCAGTATTTCAAAAATCGCGCGCCTCTGTTCATTCGGCGCAGGCGCTCTGAGATGAGGAGGCTCGTCTCCTCAGAACTCCCTCAGTGCGCCTGCGCCGATGACATCACCGAAAGAGAAGACGTCATCGGCGCAGGCGCACTGAGGGAGTTCTGAGGAGACAAGCCTCCTCATCTCAGAGCGCCTGCGCCGAATGAACAGAGGTGCGCGATTTTTGAAATACTGACAGGGCCGGCCGGAGGAGGAGATCACGGCTGGCCATGTCAATCAACACGGCGAGGGGGCGGTTTTCTGCTGCGGCTACCAGCAAGTAGACGCCCTACTTGCTGGTAGAGACCGGATTTACATATTATAAAACTTTGTTTTCTAAAGAAACGGCCACATCAAAGTAAGTGACAAGATTATATTCTCCTATATCGCGCTATAAGTAATGTAACTATCCAAAAAAAAAAAAAAAGACTTTTGTGGGGTGACAGAAGCCCTTTAATTTTGGCTGTCCATAACGTGTATTGTTGCAGTATTATGTTCAATTCCCTATGGTTCATTGCTTGTAAGACAAAAAGTAATCAGTGACCTGCTAAGCATTCGTCTAGTTGTTAGGTAGAAACACAATGGCTACAATGTATGTTTCAACTGTACTGTTGATTGGATTACTTATCAGGCTGGGCGGAGGGGATGTGTGGTCTGTAACCAAATGTATAATTTTCTGTGTGTCCCTTGCATGGGAGAGTTGATAAAAGCAGGGTATGTGGCATTAAACAGGGTTCTGCTCCTGATACTGTGTATCGTCCAGTTATTGGGAAGAGTGATGGGATATTCGTTGTTTTTTATTTACTACTGATGCTGTTCTTTATGTGCTAAACACAGAAAGCTTATGTCACACTAGCTCTCCACTACATAGAGTGTCATCAGCAGGTTGCAACAGTCTTTTGACCATTCAAAACCACTTAAATCAGCACGGTCTGTGTGCAAGGAAACCTGCAAGTCTACCTGACCACAGGCGTAATTGTTTTGCATGGGCCAGGGAGTATCTATGCTGGGCGAGAGATCAGTGTCCCTCAGTGCTGTTCACTGATGAAAGTCGATTCACTCTGAGCAGAAATGATGGCCGCCAACGATGTTCAGTCATTGTGCCTCTGCATGAATAACACAGGCCTAATTTCACCTTCATGGACGACAATGTGTCAGCTCATCGAGGTTGCATCATTACGGAATGACTGCTGGAGACTGGGGTACCTCAAATGGAGTGTCCTGCACTTTCTCCAGACCTGAATTCCATTTAAATTCTATGGGATCAGCTGAGTCGCCATGTAGCGGCTCGTAACTCTGTACCCCACTACTTCAATGACCTGAGGGCCGCCCTTTAAGAAAAGTGGGATGCCATGCCTCAGCAGACAATAAATTGACTTGTGAAGAGCATGAGACATCAATGCCAAGCTCTAATTGATGCTCAAGGCCACAGGACAAGTTATTGTGAGTTTGACATTTACATTTTTTGTGGGGGATATACCCACCACTGTTGTTGGCTTTTGTTTCAATAAATTGTTTGCGACGAGGAAATCAGCTTTACATGCTTCTACTTAATACCCTACTTTCATTATATAGTATTACTATAGTGTGAACTTTTTACATTTTTCATAAATTTCACCCGAAAGTCAATGATCCCTAACTTTTTGTGTGTAGTGTAAATCTATGGACCAATAATGTAGCACCACCAATTTTACACAAGTTTTTTTTTAGAGTAAATGACACTTGCTGTGTCTCTCCCTATGCTCAGCTACGAGGATAATGGCGGCGACCATGGTGGATGAGGGTTTTATAGGACTATGACATCACAGGGGATGGCTATCTGCAGATTGGCTGGCTGTACGGCATTATGTATGATCTTGCGTTCCCAGGCTTCTTACTTTCACTTTGTAACAGGTGCAGCCGCCATTTTAGAAAAAAAAATATTTGTTACCATGAAGTGCAAGGATATTCGGATTTGTTGGAAATAAAAGTTATCCCAAACTTTGGACTGAATTCCGCTTTGAATGCTTTGCTTCGCTCAACATTAATCATAATAACATAGACTGAGATTGTTTTTTTTGCAATACAGTGTGTGTGACTGCTTCAACAGCAAACTTCTTGCTATGTAAGAATATCTGAGTGAATAAAATTTCTACAGTTAAGTAATTCAAATTTTTGGCATGCAGACCATCCTGACATACATACAGTATATAAGAAGAACAAAATAGAACACCAGTTAGGAAAGTTGACCACTGTTCCCTATTACAAAGTGTATTGTGTTTTTCACACATTTAGTGAGATTTATGAAATTTTTTAGGCCAATGATAATTTGTAATTTTTCACTTCCTCATCACCAGGGTTCAGCAAAGTTATAAAAAATTTGATTTGGCTGCTTCGCTGAATTTCACAAAGAGTTACTTTGTCACGAGGTGCATTTCTATGTAAGTACTGTAGCATGCGCAATGACGGGAAATGGCGATCTCGCCGCCCCTGCCATCATTGAACTCTTCAGATGCCATGTTCATCACTGATCGCAGCACTCGAGAATAATAGTGAGGGCTTCCAGGGGTTAATCCAGTAAAAAAATCGTGAAGAGGCTACTATGGCCATCTTGATTGAAGACACTGTGTGAAATCTCGCACGGTGCCTGATGACATCATCACACTGGCCATCACTGCACACAAGATTTTGCTTGGGATCTTCAATTAAGATAGCTGTGGCGGTCTCTTCATGTGCAAATTAATGCGGTGAGTATGTTTTTTTTAATCGCCATTTCAGGGAAAATTGATTAGTTACCACGACGCACAAGGAAATTCAGCTTCATGGCAAATCAAATTATTCCTGATACTTCGATTCGCTTAACACTACTCATCACTATTCAAAAGTGGCGAGAAAAGTGGATGGGCTTAGCGGGAGAAGGCGTTGTCTCCCGCAGCCGGACAGATTTAAAGTCATTTATGACTGAATGTGTCATATATAATAGTTCATAATTAGGGCAGATAATAGTGGGGGTGTATTTGAATTTCTGGTGCATAGAGTGCCTGGAGATGTGTCCAATTAATTGTCCATAAACTTGGTGCCTTTTGTGCCAACAACATTATACTAAGACTGGTGTTAGTAATTCCAGTCTTAGTGTATATTCCCCACTATATCTCGTTTAACAACATTTCATTCATTATTATTTATTTTTCCTGTTTCTCAGACCTTTTGTTTTTTATTGTGTTTAGAAAATATTAACAATAATGATATTGTATGAGTGAAATTAATATTACTATAAGATGATGGCAATATTATATGCTACCATTACCTCTGTGATCTTTAAAATTTTGACAGCATCTCTGGTTTGCATTATTGTTTTGTTTGACTCAATTTCACCAGCCCTAGCTAGGCTGAATAATTATAAACTATCATAAAAAGTCCTTTGGTATAATTATTGTTCAATTTTAATCCGTGCATTAGCAATTTCTGGAATCCAAGCCACAACTTCCAGAATGCTTAACAATTCTCAAGAGTTATTACTGCTTAGACTGTAGGCACTAATTCTACCTTATGCAATCTGATTAGTGAAAGGATTGTGGTATTCTGTAAAAAAAAAAAAAAAAAGCTAAGAAAAACTGCAATAAAGCAAATGTTGAAAGTTATTGTTTTAAGCAGCTGACTTATACAGTCAATTTATCTGGCACATTCTAATATAACTGACTTACCACAAGTTCAGGTTTCCCGGAGCAGTTTCTGAAGCCAAAACCAGGAGTGAATAAAACAAAAAAGTATATCTGTCCTATATACTTTCTCTCTTTTAATGATCCACTTTGGGCTTCCAAAACTACATCAGGAAACCTGAACGTGTGGACATACCCTATGGGGTTTGATGGAAGAGAGCCAAGATTTGTTACTCCACCTGCTCCACCCACTTTGAATTTTCCCTTTATATAGCAGCACACTTTATTATCACAGCCAAAACACCCCAACCACAAACTTGCCAACAATACAGCAGTGAATTGACAAAGTAAACTAACTAGTTAGAAACTCAAAGGATTACTATTTCTTCCTTGCTATTTTACCACCATCAAAATGCTTTGTCCTAGTACACACCTAGTACTGATACTCTATTTTTCTCTCTCCCTATTCCTCAGTTATTCCAAACCATGTAAACTGTTACAGTCATGTAGTTACATGATATATCTAATGCATTCATTGATAATCAGTATGTAAATATTAAATATGTGGATGTAATACTTGCTCCATAAACATTTGAACACAAATTAACTAGCCATGAAATGTAATCATCAGCATGGCAGGCTTAGTCAGTATGGACTTCCTTTCAGTATGAACAACCTGGCAGACCACAAATGATAAAATGGCAATCTACTAATGGATAATGGAAATAATGGATTTGTCGGACAAATAAGCACAATTACGGTAAGCTTGGTGGAAATCAATCACTGAATGTTAGTCAATCCAGTTCACAATGTTGAACGCTTAGTCATCAAATAGTTCAATCCAGTGTTGACAACCTGGCAGACTATACATTATACGTTCCAACTTCTACAATTAAAATAAACATTTTCTGTCTTCCAAATCAACAGTTAAGTTGATTGAAACTAATTTGTATGGAAAACCAGATGGTGGTGAATACTGACATATGTTATACTGTATGATAGTGTACATGAAAATTATGATTTCCAGACCCCACAACAGCACCACAGAGAGAGGGGATCCGCCCCCAGGGACAGCAAACCTGCATAAATAAAAGGGAGGAGCCCCTCTCCCACCTCAGTGGTTTACAGAGCATGAAAGAGACTCCGACCCAAGTTAGTTTATCCAACACGCATAATATCTACATGTAAAATACTCTTTTTATCTCTCTATCTTTTTTTTTTTTTTTTTACTGCTACACCCAGTGCACAAGAAGAAACTAGGAAAACCCCAAGGGAGGGAATAAGGAAGGGTGCTGTCATGGGGTCTGGAAAATCTGATTACTGGTAAGTAATCATCATTTTTCCCTTCCCCCACGACCGCACCACGGAGAGATTACAGAGAACACCCTTCCTTATGGGTGGGACACCGCCTGAAGAACCCTAGTACCAAACAGGAGATCAGAGGAGGAATTTAGCTGAAGACGATAGTGTCTATAGAAAGTGAAAGGAGAGGACCACGTGGCAGCTCTGCAAATCTGCTTAATTGAGACATTAGATCTTTCTGCCCAGGAGGTAGAGACAGATCTAGTAGAATGTGCCCTGATTGTGATTAGGAGGAGGATTACCAGAAAACGTGTAGGCAAGAGATATAACAGACCGTATCCACCTAGCCAAAGAACTCCTAGAGGCTGTCTTCCCTCTGCACTTTCCTGAAAAAAGGACAAAGAGAAGTGGAATTCCTCCACTCCCTTGTTACTTCAAGCTACGTTAAAAGGGATCTTTTGATATCCAGGCAGTGTAATCTACTCTCCTCCTAATTCTTAGGTTCAGCAAAAAATGGTAGGCAGCACAATTTCCTGAAGCCTATTAACTCTGGATGGGACTTTTGGTAAAAAGGCCGGATCTGGTCTCAGAACTACTCTATCCTCAGCGATGGACATAAAAGCAGGGTTAATCGACAAGGCCTGTATTTCGCTTACTCTTCTGGCCGAAGTAAGGGCTACCAACAGAACCAGCTTGAACGAGAGGTTTTTCTGAACAGGAGGATAATGGCTCAAAGGGTTCACGGGTTAAAGAATTTAACAGCAAATTCAAATCCCATGGAGCAAAACTAGGAGATTTTACTGGTAATATTCTGTCTATTGCTTTAAAAAATCTTATTACCCAAGAGTTGGAAGCAAAATTTTTATGGAAAAGGGCAGAAAGCACAGAAACCTGGACCTTAAGGGTACTCTTTGCTAACCCTCCAGAGAACCCCCTCTGCAAAAACTCCAGAATATGGAGAATAGATGTTTCTGAAGGGACAGACCCTGAACTAATCACTAGGAATTCAAGGTGTTTTCTCCAGACTCTAGCGTAAATGGATCTGGTAACTTCTTTTTTGCTTTTTAGTAAGGTGGACACTACCGACTCGGAAAACCTCTTTGTTGATCAATAGCGCCCTTTCAAATTCCAGGCCATCAGATTTAATCCTCTGACGTCTGCATGGCAAACAGGACCCTGTTTGAGAAGGTCCGGGATTTCCAGAAGGATCCACGGGTCGGAAATCAACATCGATTTTAGGAGAGATAAACCAACCTCTCTTTGGCCCGAATGGGGCTATGAGAATGATTCTCGCTTGCTCGTCCCTGTGGCCCAGTAGTCCTCCAGATGCTGGCCGTGCAACCCTTGTTCTCTAGGCATCGCTAGGTCCCCCAAACTTCAGGCTATTGCATAGCCTTGTTGCCCCTCAGCCTTTCACTAGCTGAGACCACGCTGACAGAACCTCACCAGGCCTCTCTCTGCACACTCTCCAGAGTGAGACACACCCAATTGCATAAACCAGATTAAATGGAATCCCTGGAAGTCCCAGACTGGAGCACGGGGAACAGGCACCCACCCTACACATTGCCTGTTCCCAGTAAAAGCCTGCCATGAAATAGCTGAACCAGCTACACTATCTATATGGTGTCCCCAACTACTTTAGTGGACACCTGGACTAGGGCTTTTACTCCACCAAGTCCAGGACCCTTGGTGACACGCTCCTGGTGCAAACAACACCTCAATGTTCACATTGCCACAATATAAAAATATTTTGTTTATGCAGCCTTTATCTACAGCCAGGAAACAGGTAGAAGAAAGTATGATTGCAGAATCAGATTTACAGAGAGTTTGTTGACTGTTACTATGGAGATACATACACATGCATAAAACTGTAGATGAAAAAATTGCAATGTTACTTCATAAAATAAAAATATAATTAAAAGTGTTGGCATATCTGGTGGGTATGCATTTAACTAATAGACTCATTAAAATATATAATATTCTAGCTATTACAACAGGATTTTCCTTAGTGATTCACCTAAATACATAGGGGTAGATTTATGAAACCTAGTGTAAAATAAAACTGGCTTGGTTGCTTAAAGCAACCAATCCAATTCCACATTTCCTTTATCACAGCCCCTTTGGAAAATGAAAGGTGGAATCTGATGGGTTGCTATAGGCAACTAAGCCAGATTTCTTTTACACTAGGTTTTGGTAAATGCCCTGCATAATATTTGATAAAACAATAGATTGTGGCATTTATGTTGAATGCCCTGAATATGAGACAAGATAATATGAATAATATTGAATTTAGTGTATAACATCTTAAATAAATAATACAAACTTATTTGTATTTATGTATAACTTACTGGAAATAGCTTGAAAACAGGATACTTGCGGATTTTCCATTTTCCTTTGCTACATGATATCAATGGTACCTCTAGATGTCTCAAATACTGTGAGAAAAGTATTATTAGGGCAACGGTTCTGCAAAATAAATGCAAATCAATAGACAAATATCATGAGTTGTTATTTACAATATGTTTTCTATATTTCCCAAAATGTACTAAATATTTGATGCAAAACTTGCTGAGGAGATCATAAAGCATTTGCACATACAGTACTTAAATTCACTTTTCTTATGTTGAGGCCTTGTGCTAAAATAAAAATGAAAAATCTAGTTTCCCCCCGTCATTCTGCTCTCAGTACCCTATAATCACAAAATGAAAACAGAATGTTTTCTTGAAAAGAAAAAAAAATTGAATATTGTATTGACATAAATATTCAGACCCTTTGCTCAGTAGCCTTTTCAGGATTCTCTAGAGATGTTTGATTGGATCCAAGTCAGGGCTCTGGGCCACTCAAGGACATTCACAAAGCAACTCCAGTGTTGACTGTACACTTAGGTTCATTATCTTGTTGGAAGGCAAACCTTCTGTCCAGTGAGGTTTGAGCACTCCAAAGTTAAATTCCAAGTTTCATAGGAGGGATTTATCAAAAGTTGTGCAAAGGCAAAATGAATTAGTTACCCATAACATCCAATCAGCCTCTAACTTTTCTTTTTTTCAATGAAATGATCACTCTGATTGGCTGAAAAGGTTTTCCTAAACACTAGTTTTGATAAAATCGACTCCATATATTTTTTTCCTTTTTAAAAAATTTACAAATATTTCTAAAATGATGTTTCCGCTTTCTCATCGAGTGAAATGTGAAAAAAGTGACAGGGTCTGAAGATTTTTCAAAAGCACTGTATATAAAGACAGGGTGATCATATTTAGCCAGGAAAATGGCTGTCTATCATGAAAAGTTTGAACTGTAGTAGGCAAGTAGCAGTCAAGACAAAAACTGAGTTCATAGCTCAGTTTCTTTACGTTTAAAATTCCAGAGAATTGTACATTCCAACTAGATTAAAATATATTTGACAAATGGTAGACCATCAGAATATTTAAACCATCAAAAAACTTCTAGTAGCTATAGCCTTCTAAACTAAACATGTCAGGTCTGCTTTTAATCCCATGCATTAAGCTTCTTCTTGTCTAACCAAGCTGAAAAAAGGGCAATGTTTTAAGGTTGGGCTTCCACGGTTTTTATGTTGATGAAAAATTGTTTTTTAATCACCTTTTGTTCTACCTCAGAGAGTATTTTTGGTATAAGAGAAGTAAAAACTTATTTTGTGCTAATCGTTTTCTTTATTCGCCTGCTGACTCATGCTAATTTTGTATTCACTTACAATAGCATGGGCCTATGTAGTAGTGTGCTGTTTCAGTGTAGAATTAATATGCACCCAGACTGAATACTGGATCTTTACATAGTTGCCAACAGTCCCAATTTTGCAGGTACTGGCCATAATTTCCAGAGACAGTCCTTGAACATTTGCGCTGTCTCGGCCAAAAATGGGAGAAAACCCCAACCATAAGTGTGTACTCCTGCAGATTTTGGGCCGTTCCCAGGGTGGGGCCTATTTGTTCTGAATTTACCAACTGCAAGGTTGGTAAGTATGATATTATAGTCAATGGGGTGATTCACATGTCCGATTTTTCCGCATGGACCGTTGTGCAGACAACATCACAGCATGCACTACTTTGGTCTAATACTCATGCTAGGCTCACCCATTAAAGTCAATAGTTGCATGAAAAAAATGGACTGTGCACAAGGACAGATTTATGAAAATGTGGGAACATTTACAGCACAGCTTTCGAGCACTATGAGACAGCTGTGTGGTGCTTTGTTGCTATGGGCAATGAAGAAAGTATTCCTTTTAGACAGTTTCATAAATCTTTCCAACGGTCTCTTTTTCACATGGGTTGCTCAGAGATGCTGTAAAAGAGATGAAAGCAGCTTTTTTAATATACATAAATTAAGAATGACATCCTGACACCATACAGACAGAAAAAGACAAAGAGAACGCAGTCAGACAATATTGATTCCAGAAGGCAGGCCTATTGTTCATTTCTGAACTAATTTCATATTAATGTCTTTATTCTAGACGTATTTCCCACACCGAACACTGCTCCTCTGACCGAACTCACAGCATTATAATGGCTTAAGATGCTGTGAATTAATACTATTGTATTGTATTCACATCATGGCATGAGTACAATACAGTAGACCCACGATGAGGCAGGAACTGACAGCAGTCATAGGTCTTATTGATGTTATGTGTTTGTTTCAGAGGAGCAGTGTCCAGTCCGCAAAAAGCAGTCATCACATGGAGCGTTTTAGGCTTAGCAGACACGAGTTTAACATCACTCATCAGAAAAAGCCCTTAAAAATCTAATCTTATGGACTTTGGCAACTCTTTTTATTAAATATTAGGGAATTTTATAGGAATAAGCAGCATTCAGCGACTAACAATTTATTAGAGAGCAGTTTAGGTGGGAATTATTTCATAATATTTAATAAAAGAATCTCTAAACCAAAAGTGCACTTTAATCTTATTCCCATACAACATAATACATTCTTTTCATATTGCATAGCCCCCAAAAATAGACAGCAACATTCATCATTCATTTTATAATAAATTGGAAATGTCAGCATTATAATAACAGAGGAGCAAAAAGAGACCAATAAGACATATACATATATGTCTAATATATGCTGCAGATTTACGTTTCATACTGTGTAATCTTATATGAATAATATGTCCTATTATGGCCTCTTTAACTCCCGTTTATTATTATATCATGATTTTATCACAGTAGTGTTCCTTCCTAAAGATTCCAGCATCTGTAGTATGCGCTGACAGTTCATCCATCTTTGTTCCAGATCTTCTAGTTTTTTTTATAGAGTCTGCTACTGAAATATATCTTTATAATGTTTGAGAAGATTTAGCTTGTTGTGATCTTATCAGAGACATACACAGCTCTCATAGGGCCCCATAGCAAAACATAGTATGGGCCCCCTGCATCTAGTTTCCTAATGTATGCTTGTCAATCACTCCCAGGCTATGCAGAAGAAACTTTAATTCAAAAGTTGCCTTTGGCCTCACCCTCTTTATCTGCATTTTATGTCGGTAAAAGTAGAACAGGTGCTTCAAATATATGGTGCTCATTCTGATGATCATATTTCTCTATGTATTTAAACCAGAAAACTGGTATAAAATACATAGATAAATCTCCTGCTTCTCTTCTATAACAAGAGTAGTTGCTTGCCTGCAGCCACCACTAGGGGGAGCTGAGTAAATAGGAATTAATACAACTGTCATGGAAGCTAGAATAATGTATTTGAGTTAAGCCTTCTCTAGTGGCGGCTGGTTAAAAAAAAAAAAAATTTCACCTGCGGAAGAGAACAAGTTCTGTGCCAGGCCCACCTCCCCCTAGGCCCCATAGCAGTTGCATGGTCTGCCTCTATTGGAGGTATGTGACTGTTTTTTAGACATTAGTTTGCTTACTCTTCTTTTTCCTGTTTTATGTCTAACTATCTATCATCTATCTAAAAAGAAAAAAATAGTGAAGATGCGTGCAATCTCTCCAAGACCGTCAGTTCTTGATCTCACAATATCATTTTTTCAAAAAAAGAGGCAGCACTCCAAATCAGTGGTGGACCTGATTTTTTCACCTAGCTGTGATGTTTCAGCCCAATACAATTAGTTTTTTTTTTTTGAAAAGTTTGAAACGTTGCAGGTGGTTGAATAAGTGGGTCCACTACGCATTGAACCACATTTGGAGTGCTACCTCTTTTTTGCAAAGTCTGTCTATCTATCTATCTTTCTATTTATCACAATTGTTATAAAATTATCTTACCATACAATGTATGCTTCATTTCAGGACAACCGTGTCTATCTAGAACCATGAAATATAATGTATATCCCTATCGGCAATAACAATTAAAAGGTTAATCAAAATTATGATAAAAGGTCCCCTAGGCAAGACTTGCTCACCTATTGAGATCTGTAGAATTTGGAGGCAACATCTTGAAATTACATCAACACACTGAACGTTTTGTCCTGTTTCTCACACCACTCCTAGACAATTTATGCAATGTGGCAGGATACATTATTCTGCTGACAGAGGCCACTTCCACTGCATGCACAGCCCCCCACCGCTATTCCGTTTAGAAAGTAGCTGACTGCTGTCTCGAGTATTTACAGCAGTCCCATAGTGGTGAATGGTGAGGTGTGCCATACATTCACCACTATGGGACTTCTGAAAAAAGCTGAACACTGTCTTAGCTGTGCTCTCCTTCATTTCAGAGGTCCCGTTCTGGAAATAGAAGTGGGTTCTTGTGATATGCCATCAATGTCTAAAATAGGAATACCCTTTCAACAATTTCAGCAATTTGTGCTACAGTAGCTCTTCTGTGGGATCAGACCAGATGAGGTAGCTTTTGCTCCCCTTGTGCATAAGTGAACCTTGTTTTGGCAAAATTTGACCCTAACATATGTAGAGGCTCAAGAAATAATTTTACAATTAGTCAGAGACTACTAAATGCCTCCTTTTAACATATGTTAACTTCCTATCTGCTCCCACTGCAGTGCTTGAGGTTATTTTAGATTCAATAGTGAGCCCTAATGTTAATCTATGATACCAAATAAGTAGTAACTGGATAGAAAGTCTGAGGGGAGAGCCTAGAGCTGGCGCACAGCTACTAGCCTCCCAGTATTTACTAAGTAGCAGTACAGTACCACAGTGCTGTCTAGATACAATGTTACATAGAGGGGACACAACTGAGAGTTTTAATAATAAAGTAATGCTCTAAGAAGACAATATTAGTGACCAATAATAAAAGTTATGTTTTAAATAGGAAGTTAACATATGTTAAAAGGAGGCAATTAGTAGTCTCTGACTAATTTTAAAATTAAGTGAACCTTGGACACACAAGACCCAGTTGCTGGTTTGCCAGTTGGCCTTCCTTAGACCAGTTTGATAGGTACTAACCATTGCCTGCCTGGAACACCCAACAAGATCTGCCATTTTGGAGGTAATCTGACCCAATTGTTTAACCATGACTATTTGCTATTTGTCAAAGTCACTGAGATTCGTATACTTCGATTTTTTGGGGGGCAAAGATAGCCTGCCTGTTCTCTTATGAGTATGCTTCCATGGAGTGGAATTCAGATGGCCAGGGGACAGCCACTTGGTCATTTGGCTCCTCCACATGGGTCCATACACTTAGAAATGAGAAAAGCTCAATTTAATACTAATGAAGATTAAATGACCTGCTAAATTAAATGTCATTAAATAAAAGATTGAATATTAACATCTAATATGATTATTATAATTGCTGAACTTACAGTACAGCTATACCCCAGTGAGTGCCACATTTCTTTCCTGCCTCGCCAAATAAAGACAGCCCTATAAGTGTAATAGTTGGTGTGATAGACAGAGGTCCAATAAATCTCAATATAAGTCCAATTAATCCAGAAAAGCCCAAGAACACTTGAAAACAGGAAGCAACGACAATTGCACCTTGAATCTGAAAAACAAATATGATTAATTACGTTATCAGATTATGTAAAAAATCAATTAATACACACATCACACAATTTAAACAGGTTCCTAATTCTTTAATAGGGAAAACCTTAAGCTATAAATGGGCACCCATAGAACTGCATGGTGCCTTCCTGTTCCTATGCCTCCAATCTCATATGTGGCATGATTCAGTGCATGACATATTATAGAGCTAATCTTCCTTCAACAATTGTAGTCCCCAGCATAATAACCTGATGAAAGTAGAACATTTTATTTAAACAATCTAAAAAGTGCAGGGAAAACAGGAAAACCTTGATGATTGAACATGATAACATAGGATAGCTGACTTACATCTGGTGGCATCAGAGGCAGAGCTTGTTAAGAGCTCATTTGCATCCCTTTCCTCCCAGAATTTAAGAGGAGCATGTATGGCCTATAAGTCTCCTCACGCTGATTAAGGTGCTCTCTTCCTAAGGAGAGATAGTACCCCCCTAACCCTTACAGGCCTCTCACCCAGTCAAGCCAGTACTCTCTCCTCTGATGAGGGGCAATCACCCTGAGAAAAGCTGTCTGCAGATGAGGTGCTGGCTTATTTAATATCCAAGTCATGTCTCAAGGCTTAGTTAAAGAGCTAAACATTGACTTATAGGATAGCTGCCTTACATCTGGTGGCATTAGAGGCAGAGCTTGTTTAGTGCTCATTTGCATCCCTTTCCTCCCTGACATTCGACACTTAAAGGGGTTGTCCAAGTTATATTTATTGATGACCTATCCTCAGGATAGGTCATCAATATCAGCTCGGCGGGGGTCCAACACCCGGCACCCCCTACGATCAGCTGTTTGAAGAGAAGGCGTGCGCGGTGTCAGTGCTGCCTCCTCTTCACTGTTTACCTTCTAGCCGTTGCATCTGTAGTGGTGAGCAGGTGTAATTACACCCAAGCCTTCATATTGAAATGAATGGGACGGCTTGGGTGTAATTACAGCTGCTCACCACTGCAGATGCAACGGCTAGAAGGTAAACAGTGAAGAGGAGGCAGCGCTGACACCGCGCACGCCTTCTCTTCAAACAGCTGATCGGAGGGGGTGCCGGGTGTCGGACCCCCGCCGATCTGATATTGATGACCTATCCTGAGGATAGGTCATCAATAAATATAACTTGGACAACCCCTTTAACTGAGCACCATGGATTGGAGCCACATAAGGCCAAAAGGTAAAAGTACTGTGAAAATAACATAAATGATTATATAATTAAATTGGTGACAATGTTACAATATACCTCAGAGATCTCCCACTTTCAGCAGACTGATGAGAATATATTTATTAGACAGTGTCATCGGTGGGGAGGAGTGCATTTGGGAACCAAACCTTCTACTAGAACACATACTTGATGTGAAATGTGACTTAAAAGAACACTTCTGTCAGAAAGAAAACACAAATGATAAAGCCTTCTAAAAAGAGAGGTAATCCATTGTCTGTTTACTGCTGCTGTAAGGAGAAGATATTATCTAGAAGGTTATCCTCATGATAACAGTACATTGTACACACAGTTATTAGGGAAGTTGAATTTCTGAGTATTAATTTTATTATGGAACAACTGTTAGTCAATCCAAAATGTTAATAAACCTCAAACCTGAATATTTAAGAAAGTAAAAGTGAGGTTTTGCCTTTTTTGAAGAAAATCTATGTGTGCATAGTTATTGGGCTACTAAATTTATGTAGAATTATTATGTAACTAAATTATATATCACTTGTTTATTTTAATCTGCAAATTGCAGATCCGCAAAACATGAACACTGGCCATGTGGTTCCGCATTTTGCGGACCACACATTGTCGGCACTATGTTAGAAATGCCTATTCTTGCCCGTGGCTGTGGACAAGAATATGACATGCTCTACTTTCTGGTGGGGCCTGGAATGGAAGTGCTGTGTGTTGTCTGCATCTTTTGCGGCCCCATTGAAAATGAATGGGTCCGCACCCGTTCCATAAAATTGCGCCATGGGTGCGATCCCATTATGCGGACATGTGAATGGACCCTTGAAATGAGAATAATAAGCAACTTAAAATTTACAAATAAACATTTCTGACATTTCAAAAAATAAAATAAAATCAGTGACCAGTATAGCCACCCTTCTTTTGAATAACAGTCATAAGCCTTGCATCCATGGAGTCTGTCAGTTTCTTACTCTGTTGACGATCAACTTTTTGTGCAGCAGCAACAACAGCCTCCCAGACACTGTTTAGAGATGTGTACTGTTTTCTCTCACAGTAAATCTCTCTTTAAAAGGGGTTGTCTAGGTTCAGAACTGAACCCGGACACAAGCAGATCTGTATTCATTAACAATAAATGAGTGGGGCATTGGAGTTTTTCACGCTCCAGTGCTCCCCCTTGCCCTGCACTGAATTGCACAGGGCACAGACATTTTCTCTACATCCAGTAATGTCAAGAGCTGCCCATGGGTAAGTAGAGCCCACAAGTTCTCATTAGGGTTTAGGTTAGGTGAGGAAGGGGGACATGTCATAATTTTTATTTTTTTATTTTAAGGCCTTCTGGCTAGCAATGCAGTTGAGTACTTCGATGCATGTAAAGGAGCATTGTCCTGCATAAAAAGCATGGCTTTCTTGAAAGATGCAGACTTTTTCCTGTACCACTGCTTGAAGAAAGTGTCTTCTAAAAACTGGGAGTAGATTTAAGAGTTGATTTTGAGTCCATCTTCGACAGAAAAACATCCAGGTAGCTCATCTTTAATATTTCCAGCTCATAACAGTACCCCACCTCCACCTTGCTGGCATCTGAGACAAATTAGAACTCTGTGCCAGTTACTAATCCAGCCACGAGCCCAGGGGCGGCATGTTGTAGACAGGTCCAAATTGATAGAAGACATGCCAACTAAAGTAGGCATGGACAACAGAAGTATGCAGGGCCTGACCAGCAATACCATGTTGCAGCATAAAATACTGCCGCCCTTGCCACAACTGAATTCAACTGTATCACTGAGGAGGAGAATAGTAATAAAATTGAGTTCAGGAGGGCACCTGTGGCCATTGAGCATCAGATCATTATGTACCTTGCCTGCTACCATCAGGAGGGCTTGGGTGGCCTTCCTGGTCATTGGCCCACAGGAAAATTTCCCTGTAGGGTCTATGAACAATCCACCCCTGCACAAGCCCATCTATCTGGTCCTTTAAGAGCCACTCTCGTTTCATCAGTCCATAAAAGTTTTGAAAAATAAGTCTTTAGTTATTTCTTGGCGACATGTTTTATTCAGTGGTTTTGGGTTTTCAGGCTTTCTTACCTTGGCCATGAGCACTGAACACCCCATACTTCTGGACACTCAAGGGAGGTTTCAGTTCTGGAATATGACAATACTGGAGGATAATGGGTTCCTGGTCACTTCACATTTGATTTTACTCAAATCTTTGGCAGTTAATTTGCGTCTTTTGTTCTCAACAGGTGTCTTGCGATCTTGTTGACTATTTTCAACAAAACATTTGATTGTTCTGTGATCACACCCCAACATCTTAGCAATTTCAAGAGTGCTGCATCCCTCTGAAATGTTTCAGTATAAAAAGAAAAAAATGTATTCTCAGTTCACATCGGCGGTTATATGTGTTGAAAGCGTTTAGTGGCTTGTTTCAGTAAAAAAAGATAAATATATTCTCAGTTCAAATCGACGGTTATATGTGTTGAAAGCGTTTAGTGGCCAATTTCAGTATAGAAAGAAAAACATATACACACTTCACTGTTGCAGTTATTTGTGGCGAAAGCATTTAGTGGCGTATTTCAGTACAGAAAGGAAAATATATAAGCACTTTACTGGTCCATTCATTTCTGCTAAAAGCATTTACTGGCCTATTTCAGTACAAATAGAAAAATATATTCTCATAGAAACATAGAATGTGTCTGCAGATAAGAACCATTTGGCACATCTAGTCTGCCCAATATACTGAATACTATGAATAGCCCTTGGCCCTATCTTATATGAAGGATGGTCTTATGCCTATCCCATGCATGCTTAAACTCCTTCACAGTATTTGCAGCTACCACTTCTGCAGGAAGGCTATTCCATGCATCCACTACTCTCTCAGTAAAGTAATACTTCCTGATATTACTTTTAAACCTTTGCTCCTCTTATTTAAAACTATGTCCTCTTGTAGCAGTTTTTCTTCTTTTAAATATTCTCTCCTCTTTTACCTTGTTGATTCCCTTTATGTATTTAAAAGTTTCTATCATATCCCCTCTGTCTCGTCTTTCTTCCAAGCTATACATGTTAAGGTCCTTTAATCTTTCCTGGGAAGTTTTATCCTGCAATCCATGTACCAGTTTAGTAGCTCTTCTCTGAACCCTCTCCAAAGTATCAATATCCTTCTGGAGATATGGTCTCCAGTACTGTGCATAATACTCCAAATGAGGTCTCACTAGTGCTCTGTAGAGCGGAATGAGCACCTCCCTCTCTCTACTGGTAATGCCTCTCCCTATACACCCAAGCATTCTGCTAGCATTTCCTGCTGCTCTATGACATTGTCTGCCTACCTTTAAGTCTTCTGAAATAATGACTCCTAAATCCCTTTCCTCAGATACTGAGGTTAGGACTGTATCACTGATTTTATATTCTGCTCTTCGGTTTTTACGCCCCAGGTGCATTATCTTGCACTTATCAACATTAAATTTTAGTTGCCAGATTTTTGACCATTCCTCTAGTTTTGCTAAATCCTTTTCCATTTGGTGTATCCCTCCAGGAACATCAACCCTGTTACAAATCTTTGTGTCATCAGCAAAAAGACACACCTTACCATCGAGGCCTTCTGCAATTTCGCTGATAAAGATATTAAACAATATGGGTCCCAGAACAGATCCCTGAGGTACCCCACTGGTAACAAGACCTTTGTCTGAATATACTCCATTGACTACAACCCTCTGTTGTCTGTCCCTCAGCCACTGCCTAATCCATTCAACAGTTCTCAGTTCACTTGTGCAGCTATATGTGTTGAAAGCGTTTAGTGGCCTATTTCAGTACAAAAAGAAAAATGTATTCTCAGTTTACGGCGGTTATATGTGTTGAAAGCGTTTAGTGGCCTATTTCAGTACAGAAAGAAAAATATATTCTCAGTTCACGTTGGCGATTATATGTGTTGAAAGCATGGCTGTGAGTTAGCAGGGTGGCAGCAGTTGGAGGTCGGGAGCCAAATGTCACAGCTTATCTGCCCGGGAAGTAGTGGTGCAGGGGTTTAAGAAAGCAGCGGTGGAAGCAGTCAGTCAATGCGGACTGTAGGAGGAAAATCACCTAATCAGTGGTGTGGCAGTTTTTTGTTAAGCCGCCGGAGGAGGTTAACATGGCCATATGTAGAATATGTGGGAAGAAGGTGAAGCGTGGCCAGGGTGCCAATGTTGGCACCACAGCCCTGTGTCAACAAATGCAGTGTCACCATATGTGGTATCCTGATGCTGCTGCTACTGCCATCTCCACACTATGTCACCTTGCCACTCTGTGGTATCCTGATGCTGCTACTGCCATCTCCACACTATGTCACCTTGCCACTCTGTGGTATCCTCCTGATGCTGCTGCCGTCGCCACCTCCAGACTCGGTCATTGTGCCACTCTGTGGCCTCCTCCAGATGCTGCTGCTGCCACCACCTCCACACTCTGTCACTGGGCCACTTTGTGGTCTCCTCATGCTGCTGCCAACTTCAGACTTGTCATTTTGCCACTCGGTGGCCTCCTTCTGATGCTGCTGCTGTCGCCACCTCTACAAACTGTCATTGGGCCACTCTGTGGTCTCCTCATGCTGTTGCCAACTCCAGACTCTGTCATTGTGCCACTCGGTGGCCTCCTCATACTGCTGCTAACTCCATACTCTGTTAATGTGCCACATGCCACAGCCTCTTCATGCTGATTCCACCTCCACAATCTCTCGTCGTCGTGCTACTGTGGCCTCCTCATGCTGCTGACACCTCCACACTTTGTCTTCATGCCACTCTGTGGCCCCCTCATGCTGCTGACACCACCACACTTTGTCTTCATGCCACTCTGTGGCCTCCTCATGCTGCTTCCACCATCACAATCTCTCGTCGTCATGCTACTCTGTGGCCTCCTAATGCTGCTACCAACTCCAGACTTGTCATTGTGCTACTCGGTAGCCTCCTTCTGATGCTGCTGCTGTCGCCACCTCCACAGTCTATCATTGGGCCACTCTGTGGTCTCCTCATGCTGTTGCCAACTTCAGACTCTGTCATTGTGCCACTCTGTGGCCGCCACCTGATGCTGCCAACTCCATACTCTGTTATTGTGCCACTCGGTGGCATCCTCATACTGCTCCCAACTCCAGACTCTGTCATTGTGCCACTTGGTGGCCTCCTCCTGATCCTGCTGCTGCAGCCACCTCCACACTCTGTCATTGGGCCACTCTGTGGTCTCCTCATGCTGCTGCCACCTCCACAATCTCTCGTCGTCATGCTAATCTTCGGCCTCCTCATGCTGCTGCCACCTCCACAATCTTTTATCGTCGTGCCACTCTGTGGCCTCCTGATGCTGCCACCACCTCCAGACTCGGTCATTGTGCCACTCGGCGGCCTCCTCATACTGCTGCCAACTCCAGACTCTGTAATTGTGCCAACTGGTGGCCTCCTCATACTGCTGCTAACTGCATACTCTGTCAATGTGCCAGTCGGTGGCCTCCTCATACTGCTGACCCCTCCATACTTTGTTGTGGTGCCACTCTGTGGCCTCCTCATGCTGCTTCCACCTCCACAATCTCTCATCGCCATGCTACTCTGGCCTCCCCATGCTTCTGACACCTCCAAACTTTGTCTTCATGCCACTCTGTGCCTCCTCGTGCTGCTGCCACCTCCACAATCTCTCGTCGTTGTGCTACTCTGTGGCCTCTTCATGCTGCTGCCACCTCCACAATCTTTCATCGTCATGCCACTCTGTGGGCTCCTCATGCTGCTGCCACCTCCAGACTCAGTCATTGGGTCACTCTATGGTCTCCTCATGCTGCTTCCACCTCACCCCCTATGTCATAAGTCCACTCTGTGGTTTTCTCATGCTGTTCCCACCCTTCCCACTTCATCACTGGGCCACTATTTTGCCTTTCAGCCTGGCTGACATCAACATTTATTTGACCTTTCTTCTGATCTGTAAGAAGGAAGGAAAAATGAGGTGCCAAACGGATCCTGTCTGTAGCAGCTGTAAGGCCTGTATGGTCCCATCAGATTTGGCTTATTATTTGGTAGCCAAAAGCAGGAGAGGGTACAAAACACAGAAGACATGTAAATATTCCATTCACGTGTCATCTCTGTTTTACATCCACTCCTGTTTGTTTTGGCATTAGCAATACTGATATATTTTTAAGGAAATGCTGACCGAGTAAAGTCGGATGCTCCACAGACGAGATCTGTTTTTTGTGGGTTTTTGTTCTGATGTATCAGAGGAAGGGCAAATAGTGACATCAACACAAACTTACTGCTGACACCCTCTCCACTCTGTCCGGGGGGCTCTACTTGTATATGCATTTAATAGAACAGGTTCTGTAGACATCTATGTGGAATCAGCTGGCGACAGTGTAAAAGGAGTGTGCTTTTTCTTGATGCTAACATCGACCTGTAACGCTGATCTCATACTTGAGTTATTTGGTCAGTTTTGGCCCCATGACTGCCCAAATAAATGAAGTGTCCAGAGATTCTCAGAGCGACGCCATTCATCTGCATGTCATACAGATTTACAGCAATTTTTTACTACCAAAGCAGACCCTCTATGCGTGTTACTACAAGGCACAGTGTTCTACACCACTATAAAAGCTCTCAGCAGCCAGGAAATAGCCCTTTTCTAATGTAATTTGCCGCAAATATATTCGGATCTAAACAAATTTTTCCCAAAAAATTTGGCGAACCGGTGAATCGAAGTTTTGAAAAAATCGCTCACCTCTATTATTACCAAATAAAGGGACACATGTCAGATTTAAAAAAAATTGCCTTGTCCTTAAGGTGAAAACTGGCTTGGTCCTAAAGGGGTTAAAGAGCCAGGACAAGAAATAGAATTCATGGAGGAACTTCTAAAATTCTAACCATTTTTTATAATGCGTAAATAAATAAATCTATAAATACATACATACATAAATAAATGAAATAATACATAGAATATTCACATATAGACTGTTAATGTATTGTAAAAAGAAAAATATGGACAATTGCGTTTAAGTCAGGGTGTTCTATTCCCAGATCTGGCTTTGCTATGGGCCCTTCCTTTTTCAGTGCAAACATTGACCACCTCATCTATCTCAGGTGATAAGCTATACTAAATCTGATCCATAAGTACCAAACAATTCTATTGGGAATCTGGTATTTAGAAAAACGTTATACAATAAAAAAAACTTCTTATAACACAGGAGTTGTAGTTTCCACAAATATTACAAAAAACAGGATATTATAACCTCAGGATTTGCCAGCTTGTTCTCCTCAAAGTAAACTGGGTATTTACATGATTTTAAGAGTTGGGTTTTCTATTTGAATGTAGCTAGGGATGGTGTAGAGGTTAAAGCATAACTCAGTTAAAAAATAAAATATCAAAAGTGTGCATAAGAGCTGTGCTTCATTGTATAACCAAAACTGTGAAGGAGTAGGCCAAGTTATTCCCTCCTTTATCTGCACAGCTAGATGCATTTCTCTCAGAAGCAGCAGGTGTCTCCCTTCTATTGAAGTCTGCCAGTACTATACTGGAAGTGACTTTTTTTTCTTTCCCTTACTTCTCACTTTTTTCGCACTAGGGAGCTTACAATAGCAGATAAGGGGAGGGAGAACACACAGACAATCAGAAAGCTCCCTTGTTCTTGAAAAGCTGTGAAGAGGCTGTGCTTCTATAAGGGCTCAGAAGCTTAGCTAACTCTGACAGCCCTCATTTCCAAAGAACCATTCCCTTTCTCTCTGTTTCTAGAGATGGAAGTTGCCTAACAACAGAAAGTGGACTGCAAATTAGGTGGAGATGAGACCCCTAGTAGCCATATCTTTTTTTAAGTGGCTGCAAGCATATTTTTTAAATTAAACTGTATGAAAGTAAAGTGACTCTTTAAAGTCACACAGCAGCCATTGTGTCTGAGGGGGTCCAAAATCCCCTCTGCCAAATAAAAACACCAGCATTCTAAATGGCACATTGTAGGTAAAGAGGCCTTTTATAGATTTTACACTGGAGCCTGTTCCCTGGGTGCCACTGAGAGCCATTTTACCTTGGCCAGGATATTTAGATACAGGGCTAAAGTAGTAGCCTGAACCTTTGCCCAGTAAAGTTTTGATTAGCAGTAAATATAATTTGCAAATAAAAAGGAGTAATTTTCATGTTACTAAATAATCCCACACCACTAAGGACAAGGATCTGAGAAAGCCTTCTGAAGATCTAAACTGAACCCTCTGTGACACAAGCTATGAACTACAGCAATAAACCCTACAGTGATGACATTTATAGTTCCATTTAAAAGTAGTATGGAAGAATGCCAAGGACCTTTTTATGCAAATTGCTGATAGACAAGTTTGGCAAAACAGTCATATATTCCCAAATAGAAGAAATAGGACTTCAATGCATACCAGTCTACATTCTTTAAAACTCTTATGTTTCCTACCATGGTTCTGTTTCCAATACATACCGGTAATAATTAATATATTTACCAATCAGCTAGGCAGATCTGGAAATTGTAAAGCTTACACTATATATGGAATGCAAGAATAATACTGAATTCTCTGTATGTCTACCAGAAGGTCAAACGGGAGAAAAACATGTCTTACATGGCTTGCCTTGTCTCCTTTTTTACTGATTTGTTACTTTTTCTTATCAGGAGAGAAATTATGTCCCATGCTATGTTTGTCTATGAAAGAAATGTTGGTTCATTGCTCTCAACCTTCCCAGACAACACTATGGAGCCAGCTTTAATATTATGGCAAAAATATAAAAGATCTAAGACTTCCAGAACATTATGTGAACTGATTGAGAGAGGGCATTATGAAAACATGACTGAAATGGAATTGGAGGAAGCATTAGTGATGCATTTGAGATGAATGCAGGAAAAGGGTGGGGTGTATTAAATTGCTGGACAAAACATAGGACTAAAGACTGACTCACTTTCCTGACCTTAATAATAGAAAAAAGAGAAATGAACACCACACCATATTCATTAGTTTGTTACACCAAAAATGAAAACATATTAACACCATCCTAAACATTAATCTGCCCAGCACTGTCCCGGCAGGTCAATCCCTAAAGTCCTTATGTGCTGCATTAAAGATAATTTAAAGCAACAATAAACTAAAGAATACCAGAACCAAAAATAATCTGGTTGAGAGTGATTTCAAAGTTAAAGTCTTTGTACTAACAGGAAAAGTATGTTACTTTAATTCTTAGATGGGGACTTGCTAGGAGCAGGAAGTTCTACTGTCTGCTACGATTACCCATGTATGGTATGTTTACTTTTGTTCTTAAAATATTCAACCCCTTTTTGAACTGTCGCAGTATGTTTCCTTCAGTTCTGCATAACACGGAATAGTAATGATAAGCATAATATTGTTAGCATTATGTATACAGCAAAGTTATCCAAAATAATCAGAATTTTTCATCATTTTAGTGATGATCCCTTGTCATTTTTTCTATTACTAAATTATAGAAATTGCATTTACAATTGCTTGGTAATGATAATAATAAAAGCAATAAAAATAAAATAAAAAATAAAATAAAATACATTTTTTGCAAGAATTTGAACCGTTTTGATTCAATAAAAAGGGTTCTTTTGAAATACAAATCTAAACATGAATGAATTGAAGCATCCAAAGAGGAATTCAATCCGAATTTTAGGCAAAATTTGATTTGCCACGAATTTGAATTTCCTCGTACTTCATGGTAACAAATAGTTTTTTTCCTAAAATGGTGGCTACATGTGTTACAAAATGAAAGTAAGAAGCCCGGAATGTGATATGACCCATAATGCCGTGCAGCCATCCAATCCGCAAATAGCCATGCCGTGTAATGTCACAGCCCTATAAAAGCCTCATCCCGCCTGGTCATTTTACTGTGAGCTGAGCATAGGGACAGATGTGCCAAGTGCTAGGGACAGTGGTTAACAAAGCTTTTATTAGTATAATATTGGATAGGGCAGTGCAGGGACAGTGTAAGGAGAGATTGTACACACTGTAGTGAGAGCATAGGGAGACTGCAGGGACAGTACAGGCTGAGTGTAATCGCCCTGTGCATCTTGTTCATCTGCTGCACCATTCATGCGTAATCTATTCTGTTATACATAGACTTACTGTGCGTCCGACTCATTGTCAATAGGTGGTCTAATATATAGGCACATTTATCTAGTTCACTTGCTGCGCCATTAATACTTAATCTGATTTAATCTAATAGATAGACACATTAATTAATAGATAAGCAATTCTATTAGGCCCTGATTCATAAATTGGGGTGATACACCTGCCTCATTCTACTGGGGTGATACACCTGCCTCATTGTGTGTCTGCATTGAGTAATAGATACGCTATTCTCTTAGGCCTTGATTCACAAAGTGGAAACAGCACAAAAGCAGATTTGCCCACAAAGAAAAAATATTATTTTAGTGAAAACATTAGTCTATGACAAACAACGTTGAGCGGGTAACCTGCACCCGTCGGCAAAGGGTAGACAGACGGCGATTCCTTCAGTGAAGAGAGTGTGCAGCCTTGGACATGTAAGGGCATCACAGAACAGATAGTGCTGAATGCCACTTGGCCCTTCAGGAAGATGAATGCGGGTCGCCTGTGGTCAAATAACTGCTTGTATTTGGGTTAAAACCAGATGGGCCAAACTTGGTGAATGGATAAAATATGGCAGCTGGATTATTACCGTAAAGAAGGAGTCTAAACCACACAAATCTCTCCACCAACTCAACCCAAATTCATTGTAGCTAATGCATTCTTTTAGTTAGGGTTTTGCGTTAGTATTTGATCAGAATGTATAAGCCAAAAGCAGGAGTGGGTCCAAAACAAAGATGAGATGCAAATAATTCCATTAGATTTTATCACTGCGAGTTTTACACTCAGGACTTACAGCGTGAGTATTCAGCAGCTCTCGTCCTGACCTCCCAGCACCAACTGGGTCGCATAGCATTATATTGATCTATAATTAGTGATGAGCAGCATAGGCAATAATCAAATTTGTGATATTTCGCAAATTTTGGGCCAAATATTCGCCATAAATTCACAAATTCTAGCATTAGTGATTTCCAGTCATTATTTTCTTGACTGTGAAAACCGGCAATGTAATATATTTGAGATAAAAATTTGTGATTAGAATATTCACGAACAGCACTAAGGGGTAGGCAATTTTCCTATTGGTTGCTAGGGATGTTGATAAGTGCTGATATTCGCAATAAATTTGTGATAAATTTGCAATTAGAATATTCACGATCAACACTATTCACGAATATATAGCCCTATATTCTAAATATTCGTGAATTCTCGAAGTGGCGATATTCGCGATTAAAATTCGCTATTCGAATATTCGCGCTCAGCACTATTTAGAATTCTATGTAACCCTTAGAGGTCTGGAATGTATTGGATAACACTGACAGCATTATGTTAGTGTTATCCAATACTTTCCAGAACTGTAAGGGTTACATAGCATCATGAATCAATATAATGCTATGTGACCCTGTCAGTGCTGGGAGGTCAGGACGGGTGCTGCTGAATACTCGAGCTGTGAGTCCGGAGTGTGAAACTCTCTTGTCTGAAAGGGGCCTTATCATACAAGCTTTTAGAGAAATATGACATTTAAAAAAAACGCTATAGCATTACTTCTCTTATTCGTGGCTGCCAGTGTTCCGTGTTATTAACAGAAAAATTTCCAGTTCCATTAAATGTAAAGGCTTCAGAATTTTTACATTTCCACTGAGGCAAAGATAGTATTGCTAACGTTGGTGTAATTAAACTGAATGTCCCTCCTTGTAGAATAGGCAATCTGGGGATTAAAAAGAAAAAAAATTGTTAATTAAAATGATTTTCATCACCTAGCATAATATATAACATAGTCTATAAGGCCGGGAAAAAAAATGTGTCCATCCAGTTCGTCCTGTTATCCTACAAGTTGATCCAGAGGAAGGCAAAAAAAAATGTGAGGTAGAAGCCAATTTCCCCCACTTAAGGGGAAAAAGATTCCTTCCCGACTCCAATCAGGCAATCAGAATAACTCCCTGGATCAATGACCCCTATCTAGTAGCTATGGCCTATAATATTATTACACTCCAGAAATACGTCCAGGCCCCTCTTGAACTCTTTTAGAGAACTCACCATCAACACCTTCTCAGGCAGAGAGCTCCATAGTCTCACTGCTCTTACCGTAAAGAATCCTCTTCTATGTTTGTGCATAAACCTTCTTTCCTCCAGACGCAGAGGATGTCCCCTCGTCACAGTCCTGGGGATAAATAGATGATGGGAGAGATCTCTGTACTGACCCCTAAAATATTTCTACATAGTAATTAGATCTCCCCTCAGTCGTCTTTTTTCTAATGTGATTAACCCTAATGCAGATCAGGTTACTGTCCTCCATTAAAGTTATTACTTTAGTTGCCCTGCATCTGCAAAAATTGATATTTTACTGTGCAAGTCTTCTACAAGGTCATTACAGGGAGTGCAGAATTATTAGGCAAATGAGTATTTTGACCACATCATCCTCTTTATGCATGTTGTCTTACTCCAAGCTGTATAGGCTCGAAAGCCTACTACCAATTAAGCATATTAGGTGATGTGCATCTCTGTAATGAGAAGGGGTGTGGTCTAAAGACATCAACACCCTATATCAGGTGTGCATAATTATTAGGCAACTTCCTTTCCTTTGGCAAAATGGGTCAAAAGAAGGACTTGACAGGCTCAGAAAAGTCAAAAATAGTGAGATATCTTGCAGAGGGATGCAGCACTCTTAAAATTGCAAAGCTTCTGAAGCGTGATCATCGAACAATCAAGCGTTTCATTCAAAATAGTCAACAGGGTCGCAAGAAGCGTGTGGAAAAACCAAGGCGCAAAATAACTGCCCATGAACTGAGAAAAGTCAAGCGTGCAGCTGCCAAGATGCAACTTGCCACCAGTTTGGCCATATTTCAGAGCTGCAACATCACTGGAGTGCCCAAAAGCACAAGGTGTGCAATACTCAGAGACATGGCCAAGGTAAGAAAGGCTGAAAGACGACCACCACTGAACAAGACACACAAGCTGAAACGACAAGACTGGGCCAAGAAATATCTCAAGACTGATTTTTCTAAGGTTTTATGGACTGATGAAATGAGAGTGAGTCTTGATGGGCCAGATGGATGGGCCCTTGGCTGGATTGGTAAAGGGCAGAGAGCTCCAGTCCGACTCAGACGCCAGCAAGGTGGAGGTGGAGTACTGGTTTGGGCTGGTATCATCAAAGATGAGCTTGTGGGGCCTTTTCGGGTTGAGGATGGAGTCAAGCTCAACTCCCAGTCCTACTGCCAGTTTCTGGAAGACACCTTCTTCAAGCAGTGGTACAGGAATAAGTCTGCTTCCTTCAAGAAAAACATGATTTTCATGCAGGACAATGCTCCATCACACGCGTCCAAGTACTCCACAGCGTGGCTGGCAAGAAAGGGTATAAAAGAAGAAAATCTAATGACATGGCCTCCTTGTTCACCTGATCTGAACCCCATTGAGAACCTGTGGTCCATCATCAAATGTGAGATTTACAAGGAGGGAAAACAGTACACCTCTCTGAACAGTGTCTGGGAGGCTGTGGTTGCTGCTGCACGCAATGTTGATGGTGAACAGATCAAAACACTGACAGAATCCATGGATGGCAGGCTTTTGAGTGTCCTTGCAAAGAAATGTGGCTATATTGGTCACTGATTTGTTTTTGTTTTGTTTTTGAATGTCAGAAATGTATATTTGTGAATGTTGAGATGTTATATTGGTTTCACTGGTAAAAATAAATAATTGAAATGGGTATATATTTGTTTTTTGTTAAGTTGCCTAATAATTATGCACAGTAATAGTCACCTGCACACACAGATATCCCCCTAAAATAGCTAAAACTAAAAACAAACTAAAAACTACTTCCAAAAATATTCAGCTTTGATATGAATGAGTTTTTTGGGTTCATTGAGAACATGGTTGTTGTTCAATAATAAAATTCATCCTCAAAAATACAACTTGCCTAATAATTCTGCACTCCCTGTAATAAATATATTGAAGAGAATAGGGCCCAATACTGACCCCTGAGGTACTCCACTAGTGACAGTGACCCAATCTGAGTGTGTACCATCAATAACCACCCTCTGTTTTCTATCACTGAGACAGTTACTTACCTACATACAGACATTTTCTCCCAGTTCAAGCATTCTCATTTTATATACTAACCTTTTATGCAGTGCCGTGTCAATATCTTTGGAGAAGTCCATTGATTCACCGCTGTCAAGTGTAGAACTTACCTCCTCATAGAAACTGATTAAATTAGATTGACATGACGATCCCTCATGAAGCCATGCTGATATGGCGTTATTTGCTTATTTTCATTGACATACTCCAATATAGCATCTCTTAGAAAACCTTCAAACAGTTTACCCACGGCAGATGTTAAACTTACCGGCCTATCGTTTCCTGGCTCTGTTTTTGTACCCTTTTTGAATATTGCCACCACATTTGCTATGCGCCAATCCTGTGCAACACTCCCTGTCAGTATAGAGTCCATAAATATCAGAAATAAGGGTCTGGCTATGACATTACTTAATTTTCTAAGAATATGGGGGTGTATGCCATCCGATCCTGATGATTTATCTATTTTAATATTTTGAAGTTGCTGTTGTACTTCTTCCTGGGTCAGGCAGGACACTTTTAATGGGGAATTTATTTTTGCATTCTGCATGTCATCTTTTTACATTCTGCATGTCATCTGACAGTTTATTTTCCTCAGTGAATACATTGGAGAAAAAAATATTTAACAGCTTTCTCCTCGTCGCTCTCTGCGACTCCCCCCTCATTACTCTTTAAAGGGCCGACACCTTCAGATTTATACTTTTAACCATTTATATAATTCAAGAGTGGGGTTTTAGGGTTAGTTTTGCTCTCTTTGGCAATTAATCTCTCAGTCTCTAGTTTGGCCGCTTTTGTTTGTTTTTAACATATTCTATTTTTTTCCTTAGTTTTTCAGTTTTTCAATCGTTTCCCTTCTGTTTTAGTGATTTAAATGCTTTATTTTTGTCATTTTTTGTTTTATTTACAGTTCTACTTATCCAAATTGGTTTCTTCTTGTTCCTTAACCTTTTATTCCCATAAGACATGTACCTCTCACAATTAGATTTTAGGACGCTTTTAAAAATATCCCATTTTGTGGCTTTATTTTTATTTTTGAGGACTTTGTCCCATTTAGTTAGGCCTATGGCATCTCTTAGTTGGCTAAATTTTGCTTATTTGAAGTTTGGTATTTTAGTTCCTCCCTGAAGAAACATTTTTTAATGATAGTTGGAAGGTTATTATTTTATTGTCACCATTTCCCAGGTGTCCCCCAACCTAATCATACAATAAATATAGTGTAGAACAAAAAAAATATAGAGAAACAGCTTAACTGGTCTCTCGGTTCTCAGTTTTTTGTCCTTATCATTATGACTTAGGAATATTTGCATATTTGTTATTTGTGCCTGGCATAAGATATGCCCAAACAAATAGCATTATCCTGAAGCTCTAAAGGCTATGGACAGATTTGGGGGCATTTTTTTTATTATTGCATTGTACTCATTTTGCCCAAAAAAATCTATTTCTTTTTTCATTGGTCTTTATTATATAATGTTCACCCCCTTTCTCTGTACAGCCTTCAGATTCTCTTTTACTAGGCTCTGTGTTTATACTGTTAGCCATCAGGCAGCTCAGCTAACAGTTCCTAATATCTGATCACTGCATCCTGTCATTGCACCAACCACTTACAAAGAAATACATTTGTCACAAAGCAAATTTTTTTTGTAAAATTCGCCGAAGCAGCCAAATCTAATTTTTAAATGCTTCACTTATCTCTAGTTGTGATATTCATGATCTCCCTGCATTTCCTGACGTTGACTGCCAGCTTGCTTCCTATACACATTATATGAAGTAAGAGAACTGTCTAGCATCCATAGCTCATGAATATCAGGATTTAAGCACTTGACTAGTGTTGATCACGAATATTCAAATTTTTATCGCGAATATAGGTACTTCGAGAATTCGCGAATATTTTGAATATAGTGATATATATTTGTAATTTCGAATATTCAAATTTTTTTAAAATCAGTACACATGATCCCTCCCTGCTTCTAGCTTGTGGGCCAATGAGAAGGCTGCAGTATATTTGACTTTAGGAGTAGTGTTGTTTGTAAGTTTTCGTAATGCAAATTTTTGTAATGCAAATTTTTCAACTTACAACTATTAGACAAATAAGATTATAGCACTATATTATTATACTATAACTTTGTTTTTTCGAATATTCATAATATTCTAAAACAAGAATATATAGCAATATAGCGAATATTCGGAAAAAAACGAATATAGAGCAATTTAGCTAATATAGTGCTATAATCTTCTTTGTCTAATAGTAATTTTTTTCTCATATAAAGTTCAGTACGAATATTCAAAAAAGCTAAGTTATAGCAATATAGCGAATATTCAAAAAAAACGAATATAAAGCAATTTAGCTATTATAGTGCTATAATCTGAACTTCAGATGAGAAAAATATTACAACTATTAGACAAAGAAGATTATAGCACTATATTAGCTAAATTGCTCTATATTCGATTTTTTTTTTGAATATTCGCTATATTGCTATATATTCTTGTTTTAGAATATTACGAATATTCAAAAAAACTAAGTTATAGCAATATAGCGAATATTTGAAAAAAACGAATATAGAGCAATTTAGCTAATATAGTGCTATAATCTTCTTTGTCTAATAGTTGTAAGTTACTAAAATTCGCATTATGAAAATTTGCATATTACACGATCATTACCTTGCCGATTTTTCGAGTAAAAAAATCGTAGAATATAAAGAATATTTGAATTCTACAAAATATTCGCGAAATATTGTGAATTCGAATATGACCCCTGCCGCTCATCACTACACTTTTTTTTTTTTTAACATCTTTATTTTCCTTTTCATCATATAAATATTCCAAAGACCAGAGAAACATCACTACACTTGACTTGCACTGGAGGTTCTCAATATTGTTTTATTGTTTATTATCATTTATCCCAATTACATATTAGAGATAAAATAAAAATAATGTCACCCAAATTCTCCCTTTAATGTGGGGCCACAATGTAGGAAGGTGCACCCTGCAAGTCAAAATCATGAACATAGGGGCATCAAGCCTGTACTTTCCACAGTTCCTCTGTACTAACTCTAAATAGCAGAATACTAACATAATGTTCATTACAAAGTGAATGTATTTGCTATCATTGCTTAAACTTTCTTGAGGCTTTGATGGAGTGAAGGTTACATATATAAGCTCTATTTACTCTACGAGGCTCAGAGTCTGAGATTGTTTGCCTTTTCCTTAAAGGGATTCTGTCACCTCCCCTAACCCAAAAAACGATTTTAAAGCAGCCATGAAGCACAGCTTACCTTGATTAGGCTGTGCTCTTTTATCTTGTAATCCGTCCAGCAGTTTCAGCAAAAAACGACTTTTATTGATATGCAAATGAGTCCTGAATGTGCCCAGAGGGGCGTTTTGTTCCTCTTAGAGAGCCCAGTACCGCCCCTCTTACAGTGCCCAGCCTGCCTTCCTTGCACTGTCTAACCGCCCCCAGCCTGCCACAGCCTCTCCTCCCTCTCCTCCCCCTCCCTCACGCCGAACGAACTCTCGCACAGGCGCAGTACCCACTGAGGGCTGCGCCTGTGCGATCAGCAGGAGACTGAGGGCAGGAGCTTCATCCTCGTCACTGGGCATGCGCCGAGCCCAGTGACGTCCGATGCTCGCTCTTCCCTGCTGACTGAGGGAAGAGCGAGCATCGGACGTCACTGGGCTCGGCGCATGCCCAGTGACGAGGATGAAGCTCCTGCCCTCAGTCTCCTGCTGATCGCACAGGCGCAGCCCTCAGTGGGTACTGCGCCTGTGCGAGAGTTCGTTCGGCGTGAGGGAGAGGGAGGAGAGGCTGTGGCAGGCTGGGGGCGGTTAGACAGTGCAAGGAAGGCGGGCTGGGCACTGTAAGAGGGGCGGTACTGGGCTCTCTAAGAGGAACAAAACGCCCCTCTGGGCACATTCAGGACTCATTTGCATATCAATAAAAGTTGTTTTTTGCTGAAACTGCTGGACGGATTACAAGATAAAAGAGCACAGCCTAATCAAGGTAAGCTGTGCTTCATGGATGCTTTAAAATCGTTTTTTGGGTTAGGGGAGGTGACAGAATCCCTTTAAGACTATCTATTAGATATAAAATGCACCTAGAATTTAGAGGATGAAAAGACACATTAACAACTAGTGATGAGCGGCAGGGGTCATATTCGAATTCGTGATATTTTGCAAATATTTTGTAGAATATTTGTCATATATTCGCTAATTCGTACATTCGTTATATTCTACATTCTTTTTTTTTACTCGAAAATCTTTTTTTTAACTTGAAAATATGCAAATATTACGCGCTCAATACAGGCGCTGGTCAAAAACGAATATATAGCACTATAGAATTAGTGATGAGCTTCAGGGGTCATATTCCAATTTGTGATATTTCGCCAAAATTTTATAGAATATTAGTTATATAGTCGCGAATTTGTATATTTTTGTTATATTCTACATTCTTTTTTTTCTAAGCAAAGATCGGCAAGGTAATGATCTTGTAATATGTGAATATTATGCGCTCAATACAGGCGTGGGTCAAAAACAAATATATATCTCTATAGAATATAGTGTGTATATTCATTTTTACGAATATTCGTCATTTTTTCCATCTGAACACGCAGGGAGGAATCGTGACTTCAAGATGGAAAAAAATTATGAATATTCTAAAAAACAAATATATAGCACTATATTGAATATAGTGTCATATATTCGTTTTTAGAATATTAGTAATTTTTTTTCCATCTGTAGTCACGATTCATGACTTATGGAAAAAAATGGGGCCCGCAAGATTGCGGAGGGCCCCATTTACTTTAATGGCAGGCGAACCTGAAAAACCTACAAGTCATATTTGCAGCCACCAAATACTTACTAGAAGTGCACAAATCATCCCACAACATGGACAGTGACATACCAGAGGGGGGTCAATGGCAAAAATTCCCACAAAATATTTGTTTTTTAATCAGGGGCCATTTTTATGCGTCTTAAAGGGAAACTGTCAAAAATGTGCCCTGCTGGAGCCTAGAAAATTGTTATTTTAGACCACGCGAGTACAGGCCCCAAACATTAGGCATTCACCGGACAGAAAATATCAAGTGATTATGTGGCTGGAGGTATATTCACGGTCGATGAATATCAATTTTAATGCAGACCAGTGGACTACAGGCCCCAAAAAAATTTTATTCACCGGATAGAAAACATCAAGTGATTATGTGGCTGGAGGTATATTAGACGATCAATGGATATCAATTTTTAATGCAGGCCAGTGAAGTACAGGCCCCAAACATTATGCATTCACCAAACAGAAAACATCAAGTGATTATGTGACTGGAGGTATATTAGACTGTCAATGGATATCAATTTTACTGCAGGCCAGTGGACAACAGGCCACAAAAATTATTCATTTACCGTACAGAAAAAAACAAGTAATTATGAGGCTGGAGGTATATTAGACGGTCATTGGATATCAATTTTACTGCAGGCCAGTACAAATACATGTCAAATACGTATGTTTAACACCTTAACGCCCCAGGACGAGATGGCTCGTCCTCAAACGTCAGCACTTAGCGCTGGAGTCGTTCCTCCCCCCGTGTGCGGTCCCCCCGGTCAGCAGCAGAGATCCGGCAGTTACTGACCGCCGGATCCCTGCTGCATCCACCAGCATCGGCGATAACGCCGATGCCGGTGGATTAACCCCTCATATGCCGCGGTCAGCGCTGACCGCGGCATATGGGAGGTTTGTGCTCCCTCACGCTGTGCTGTGGCGGGGACTCGATCGTTGCCATGGCTGCCTCAAGCCATTCCGAGGCTTGGGGCCTGTTAACTACGGAAGCCTAAGAGGCCGAGCCCCCAGGCTGGGTCTCCTAGGCAACTGTTAGCGTCTTACAGTGTAAGACGCTAACAGTTCAATACAGCACAATACAGATGTATTGCTGTATTTAAACAGGGATCAGACCCTGTAATGTTGAAGTCCCATAGTGGACAAAAAATAAAGTGTAAAAAAGTTAATAAAATTAAAGTTTTACAAAAAAATTAAAAGTTCCTAGTAAAAAAAAAAAAAAAAGGCGTCATTTTCCAAAGATAAAGTAATTATTATTATTTTTTTAAATAGGGAAAAGACATATAGACATATTAGGTATCGTTGCGTCCGTATCGACCAGCTTTATAAACATATCACATGATCTAATCTCTCAGATGAACACTGTAAAAAATAAAAAATTTAAACTGTGCTAAACAAACCATTTTTGGTCACCTTACATCACAAAAAGTGTAATAGCAAGCGATCAAAAATCCATATGCTACCCAAAATAGTGCCAATCAAACCGTCATCTCATCCCGCAAAAATCATATTCTACCCAAGATAATCGCCCAAAAACTGAAAAACTATTGCTCTTAGACTATGGAAACCCTAAAACAAAATTGTTTTTGTTTAAAAAATGATATTATTGTGTAAAACTTACATAAATAAAAAAAGTATACATATTAGGTATCGCTGCATCCGTGACAACATGCTCTATAAAAATACCACATGATGTAACCTGTCAGATGAATGTTGTAAATAACAAAAAGAAAAAAACTGTGCCAAAAAAGCTATTTCTTGTTACCTTGCGACTGACCAGTTTGGTGATCTCATCAAATCACCGCAGAAGTCTGCATGCGTCGTGCATGAGCAGCCGGTGAAAAAAAAAATGCTCCCTAGAACCTGTCCTGCCGCAGAGTTCGTACAGGTAGTCGTTAACGGCACGTTTCTGCTAGAACAGCCTATCAAGCATATGCAAGGTGGAGTTCCAGCGCTTCGGGCAGTCACAAATCAGACATCTGACAGGCAAGTGGTGTTTCCGCTGAACGTCAGCAAGGCGAGCCATGGCCGTGTAAGATCTTCTAAAATGGCCAGAGATTTTCCTGGCCTGCCACAAGACGTCCTGTATCCCGGGCAATGAATCGCTGCACGCTAAGTTCAGGACGTGTTCCATGCACGGCATGTGTGTCATTTTGCCCTGTTTCAGCACGCTTAGCAGATTGGCACCGTTGTCACACACCACTTTACCAACTGTCAAATTGAGTGGAGTTAGCCACTGATCAGCCTGTGACTGCAGAGTTGAAATCAGTGCAGGATCAGTGTGTCTCTTGGCTTCCAGGCACAACAGCCGTAGCACAGCATTTGCAACGTATCACCTGGCACGTCGAATAGATTCTGGGGAGCTGGGGGGGTGCAGCGGAAGAATCGGTAACAGTGGAAAATGAGGAGTCAGCCGAGGAGGAGACGGAGGATGGAGTAGCAGTAGGAGAAGAAGAGGCAGGCCTGCATGCAATCCGTGGTGATAACACCAAATCCACACAGGTGCCATGAGTTGCATGCTTGACAGCCGTCAGAAGGTTCACCCAGTGGGCAGTAAAAGCTATGTACCTTCCCTGCCCATGTTTTGCTATACCATGTGACTTTGGTCAGATGTATCTTGGCACCGACATTGTATGCCAGAGATACATTTAATTGCCGCTGAACATGGCCATATAGCTCTTGGATGCCCTTCTGGGAGTAATATTTCCTTCTGGGGACCTTCCATTGCGATGTGCCAATGGCCAAAAATTTTATAAAGGCCTCCGAGTCCACCAGTTTATATGGCAGTAGTTGGCGGGCTAGCAGTTCCGACAAGCCGGCAGTCAGCCGTTGGGCAAGAGGGTTATCCGGCGTCATCAACTTTTTACGTTCAAACATTTGTGCCACGGAAGCCTGCCTTTTGCCAGATAAACGTGACAACGGCATGGTGGAAGGTGGAGTGGAGGACAAATGGGAGGTTTCTGACGGTGGTGCCGGCGTCCTGGGAGCGCTAGATGTGACCATGCATGGTGGAAGGCTCGCTCCAGATGCATTTGCAGTCTGATTTTTGCCTCCTGTGCGCTGTGAGTTCTGCCTGCTTCTCCTTCTCCTCCCTATCTGCTGCTCTGTCTCTCCCTGTGAACTCTCCTCCTCTTCCTCTCTTGCGGGCACCCATATGACATCCATCGACACGTCATCATCGTCAACTCCACCACCACTGACATTAGAGATCTTGGAGTAGGCAGCAACATTGGTGATCACCCTCCTTGGGCTGATCTGGGGACTGTCGTCAGACCGCTGGGTGGCGGCCTTTGCTACCTCATCTTTCTCTTCCGATGTCAAGAATGGCTGCGCATTGGTAAGGTCTGGGAATGGATGTGAAAATAATTCCTCTGACTCGAGTGAAGGGGCTATGGTGGTGGTGTCTTTGGGGTTGCACACAGCAGAGAGTGAGGAGGGCGCTGATGCAGAGGATGAGGAGGGTGCAGAAGCTGAAGGCTGAGTGAGCCACTCAACCAATTCTGATGCTTCCTTTGACGCAATCACATGCGCCTTCTCCAATTTCCCACTTAGGCTCCGACCTGGTGCACCTACCTGACTCTTACCACCCGTGCGGAATGGCCTGCCTCCTCCTTTGCCTGTCCTTTTCAAAATGACCCTGTGACAAAGACCTTATAAAATGCCAGGATTTGTGGAAGCAGGTATATTGCAGGCCTCAATCAATTTTGTGGAATCCGGTATATTAATCCCCTCTATCAGTATTTTGTGGAAACAGGTATATAGAACCCAATAATGAGTATTTGCTGGAAGCCGGTAAATCAAAATTCTTAATCAATATTTGGTGGAAGCTGGTGTATCACAGGCCTCAATAAATATTTGGTGGAAGCTGGTATATCAATCTCCTGTATCAGAATTTTGTGGAAACAAGTATATAGAACCCAATAATGAGTATTTGCTGGGAGCCGGTTAATCAAACCCCATAATCAATATTTGTGGGAAGCCTGTGTATTGCAGGCCTCAATTAATATTTTGTGAAAGCTGGTATATCAATACCCTGTATCAGTATTTTGTGGAAACAGGTATATAGAACCAAATAATGAGTATTTGCTGGAAACTGGTATATCAAACCCCTTAATCGATATTTGGTTGAAGTTGGTGTATCGCAGGCCTCAATTTATATTTGGTGGAAGCCGGTGAATCACACCCCTCAATCAATATTTTGTGGAACCCGGTGTATCACACCCCTCAATCAGTATTTTGTGGAAGCAGCTATATCGCACCCCTTAATCTGTTTTTTTTGGGGGGGGCAACCGGTATATCACACAGTTGCAATAGCGTCTGACACAGTCCCTCATTATAGCTGCGGTATCTCAGCAGAACCATACATAACTGCTGCACAATACAAATGCACTATAATATACTTTCTATGTTAGAAGGTATATTATAGATATATCGCACCCCTCTATCAGTTTTTAATTTTTGGGTCACTAGGTATATCACACCAGTTGCAATTAGTTATTCCAATAGAGTTTGTCGCTCTATCTAGCTGCGGTATCTCAGCAGAACCGCACATAACTGCTGCACAATATAAATGCACTATAATATACTTTCTTTGTTAGAAGGTATATTATAGGTATATCACATCCCTCAATCATTTTTTTTTTTTTGGGGGGGGGGGGCAACAGGTATATCAGACCAGTTGAAATTAGTTATTCCAATAGCGTTTGTCCCTCTATCTAGCTGCAGTATCGCAGCAGGACTGCACACAACTGCTGAACATTACAAATGCACTATAATATACTTTCTCCACTGAACAAAAAAATAAACACAACACTTTCGGTTTTGCTCCCATTTTGCATGAGCTGAGCTCAAAGATCTGAAACATTTTCTACATACACAAAAGACCCATTACTCTCAAATATTGTTCACAATTCTGTCTAAATCTGTGTTAGTGAGCACTTCTCCTTTGCCGAGATAATGCATCCCACCTCACTATGAATATTGCACAGGTGTGCCTTAGACTTCCCACAATAAAAGTCTACTCTGAAATGTGCAGTTTGATCACATAGCACAATGAAACAGATGCTGCACTATTTAAGGAGCGTGCAATTGGCATGCTGACTGCTGTTATGTCTACCAGAGTTGTTGCTCGTGCAATGAATGTTCATTTATCTACCATAATCCGTCTCCAAAGACGTTTCAGAGAATTTGGCAGTACATCCAACTGGCCTCACAACCGCAGACCACGTGTAACCACACCACCCCAGGACCTCCACATCCAGCATGTTCACCTCCATAATCGTCTGAGACCAGCCACCCGGACAGCTGCAGCAGCAACAATTGGTTTGCATAACCAAAGAATTTCTGCACAAACTGTCGGAAACCATCTCAGGGAAGCTCATCTGCATGCACTTCCTCCTCATCGGGGTCTGGACCTGACTGCAGTTCGTCGCCGTAAATGACTTGAGTGGGCAAATGCTCACATTCGATGGCATCTGGCACGATGGAGAGGCGTTCTGTTCACTGATGAGTTCCGGTTTTCACTCCTCAGGGCAGATGGCAGACAGCATGTGTGGTGTCATGTGGGTAAGCGGTTAGCTGACATCAACGTTGTGGATCGAATAACCCATGGTGTCGGTGGGGTTATGGTATGGTCAAGCGTATGTTATGGACAATGAACACAGGTGCATTTTATTGATGGCATTTTAAATGCACAGATATACAGTGATGAGATCCTAAGGCCCATTGTTGTGCCATTCATCCACGACTATCACCTCATGTTGCAGCATGATAATGCATGGCACCATATTACAAGTATCTGTACACAATTCCTGGAAGCTGAAAACACCTCAGTTCTTGCATGGCCAGCATACTCACTGGACATGTCACCCATTGAGCATGTTTGGGATGCTCTGGATCGGCGTATATGACAGCGTGTTCCAGTTCCTGCTAATATTCTGCAACTTTGCACAACTATTGAAGAGGAGTGGACCAACCTTCCACAGGCCACAATCAACAACCTGATCAACTCTATGCAATGGAGATGTGTTGCACTGCGTGAGGCAAATGGTGGCTACACCAGATACTGACTGGTTTTATGACCCACCATCCCCTGTAAGGCAAAACTGTGCACATTTCAGAGTGGCTTTTTATTGTGGGCAGGCTAAGGCACACCTGTGCTATATTCATGCTGTCTAATCGGCACGTTGATATGCCACACCTGTGAGGTGGGATGGATTATTTCAGCAAAGGAGAAGTGCTCACTAACACAGATTTAGACAGATTTCTAAACAATATTTTAGAGTAATGGGTCTTTTGTGCATGTAGAAAATGTTTCAGATCTTTGAGTTTAGCTCATGCAAAATGGGAGCAAAACCAAAAGTGTTGTGTTTATATTTTTGTTCAGTGTATGTTAGAAAGTATATTATAAGTATATCACACCCCTTAGTATGCCACACCTATCAAAAGCACACCTATACCAGTCCATAAAAGGACTTTTTTGGCGCTATTAGCTAGCGTTTGGTGTCCCTAACAGTCTGTCCCTGCTCCACACACAGCAACCTCTCCCTACACTGGCAAAAAAACTGAATGTAAAATGGCTGCCAGATTGGGTTTATTTATAGGGTAGGGGTGTGTCCATGTGCTGAAACGTCTCAATTGGCGGTTCTGTCCCACCTGATGGATGTGTCATGGGTCAAAGTTCGGCGCTATTCAAAAAAATATGGCACGCGCGAATATCACTATATGTTCGGCGAAATTCGAACAAGCAAAGTTCACCGCAAAACGACCACCAGGCGAACCGCAAGGCCATCTCTAGAAAGCAAGATGCAGAGAGAGGAGAAGCTGGATGTTCCTGATGACATATTCTCATTGATAGTAGATGATGTGGAAAAGGAGGAAAAGCAGATGGCAGAAGAAGGATTCCCACCTGTACGGCAGGAGAGCACTGGGGTTGGAGAATGGTCAGAGCTGATTAATATTCAGTGTTTCCTGTCAAATAACCTGCAGGAGATTGCAGGCCAGAACAGCAATAATATGGATACTGTGACCCCCACCTAACCAGCCAAACCACATACCAGCACCAGTCTCTGTTTAAAGGTGCCGCACGGCCATTAACAATGAAGGACTATGCAGTGCGGTGTTCATTATTACATGAAAGACAGCTCCGGCCAATTGGCCACATGTTTTTTTACCAGAGCATGGCTACAACTCCTCAGCAGCATGGCCACTTCTTGTGCCTGTACCCTAAGGCAGAGTGGACTGGGAATACCTGATTTATAGCGATTTGTGACAAATTAATTGGGAATTTTTGGGCTAACTGCGGCAAAGTTGCCGAATTGAATGAGCGAATCGAATCCCTCAAAGTGGAATTTGATCCAAATTTCAGGATAAATTTGATTTGCCTAGAAGCTGAAATTTCCTTGTGCGAATTGATTTAACCTGAAATAGTATAAAAAACTAAAATTTGGCAAATCAAACTTTTTAGAAATTCACTTATCTCTAGTCATCACCAATAATAGTACATGCTGCGATGGTTATGGGGACATCAACCATGTGATTATATTGCTGTACCTGTTTATTAAATACAATGGGCATCATTTACAAAGCATGTACGCTGTGCAAAAGTCATACATTTTGTGACTTTTTAAATTTTTCTGCTGTTCTCTCAAAAAATTTTGTGGAAAAACACAAGTAAGTTGAACTTAACAGAACGGGGCAGAACAACCAAGGAGCAAGACATATAAAAAAAAAAAATATTAGAAAACTGGTGTAACTGTTAACTGACATCTATGCCAGCTCCTAAATTTTAGGTGATGTTTAATAGTAATATATTGTGTACTATTCTCTGTTTACTCATGGAGGATGTTTTCCCACTATTAGCATTTATACCATACTTATAGGCAATAAATGTTAGGCCAGTGTAGGTCTGACCACTAGAATGAAAGGGATCACTACAGGTTGGGACCCATTTCCAGTCAGTTGCCAGGTCCAGTTAGGGGGTGTGGCATGAAGGGGTAACTAAGTATATGCACAGCTATTCCATAAATCTCCAAAGAAATTATGAAAACATAGTCCCGTAGTGTTACATGTAATGCATAATCAATTATCACTACTCCATTCAATACTGCCTCCTCAATAGGGTCTCAGCTGTATAGCACCCGATTGGTGAGAAATTGTAATTTCACTGTAGGCTGCAAAGCAAACAATAACAAATAATTTAAAGGGGGGGGGGGGGGGCATTTATTAAGACGTTTTACACTTCGGTCTAAATCAAACTCAGACTGGTGTCAGATGCACCACAATTATTACCAGGTGCATGTCCCTTAATAACTGTGGTACATCTGTGCAGGTCCATGTGCCATTATAGAAATATACACCAGCAAGGGAGCTAGTGTATGTTCCTGCTATAATCTATTCAAGTTTCCTGGTATAGATTAAATTAAGGACAATTTGCGGTCCCCAATGCATGGACAACATCCATGCTCTTTCTGCAGACGGATGCAGACTCATTCAACTTGAATGGGTCCGTGATCCATCCGCGCCGCAAAAAAATAGAACACTCAAGTGAATGGGTCCGCATCTGTGATGCGGTACACAAATGGCTGGGGCCTGTGTATTGCGGATCTGCTGTTTGCAGGCCGCAATACGGGCCAGACCAGCACAAGTTCATGTGCATGAGCCCTAAATGTGCTGGGCTGGCTATAATCATGTCTGCACTGCCCTATCCCATTTTGGGAGATGTGGAGAATAGGACACTAAACCCCAAAATGTCACCAAATTTTGTATAAACACTATGGTGTGAATTTATCATGAGGGTGATATTTGAAGTCAGATTTGCTTGAGTCTGGGTTAGCGTACTTTATGCCACATTTATCAAATGTCATATGTTTGATAAATTTGTCTCATCCCTAAACCTAACACATCTGTCTTGAAAAGCTACTCCAGTTTTTTTACTCCACCCTTCTCCTGGAGTGTGTTTGGGACTTTTTTTGCTGCTGTTTAAAGAAGTCTCAATAATAAATCTCACGAGTGTGGCGTGCATTTGATTTCGGCCCCCTTTGAGTCAATACTGTATTTAGCTCTGTCCTCATATTAACTCATAAGCTTTCCTAACCATGCTGAATAAAATCATCCCCACAGCATAATGCTGCCATCACCGTGTTTCATAGTGGTGATAGTGTGTTCAGGGTGATGCAGTATTAGTTTTCCACCACACAAAGCATTTTGCATTTAGGTCAAAAAGTTCAACTTTGGTCTCCTCTGACCAGAGCACTTTCTTCCACATGTCCCCTTCATGGCTTGTGGCAAACTACAATTGGGACGTCTTATGGCTTGTTTTGAAAAATTACTTTACTCTTGCCACTCTTCCATACAGGCCACATTTGTGGACTACGCGACTAATTGTTGTCCTGTCAACAGATTCTCCCACCTGAGCTGTGGATCTTTGCAGATCCTCCTGAGGGACCATGGGTCTCTTGGTTGCTTCTCTAATTAGAGCTCTCCTTGCCTGGGCTGTCAGTTTAGGTGGATGGCCATGTCTTGTTAGGTTTGCAGTTGTGCCTTACTTCTCCCATTTTCAGATGATGGATTGAACAGTGCTCCATGAGATGTTCAGCGCTTGTGATATTTTCTTTATAACCTAACTCTAGAACTTTACACTTCTCCTACTTTATCCCTGACCTGTCTGGTGTGTTTCTTGTTTTTTATTATGCTATTTGATCACCAATGTCTACTAACAAACCTCTGAGGCCTTTACAGAACAGCTGTAGTTAAACTAAGAATACACTTCACACAGGTGGACTCGATTTACTAATTAGGTGACTTCTGAAGGCAATTGGTCACACTGGATTTTTTTTAGAGGTATCAGAATACAGTGAGCTGAATACAAATGCATGCCACACTTTTTTATTAATTAACAATTTTCAAAACCATGTATCATTTTCCTTTCTCTTCACACATACTTGCTACTTTGTGTTGGTCTATCACATAAAATAAAATACACTTAAGATTGTAGGTGTGGGGTATGAATACTTTTTAAAGTCATTTTAGACATTTTGTTCTCTGGATTAAGGTGCAATGTTTTAAGTACCTTGTTCCAATAGTTGTTTGAAGAATTGTACATATTCCAGACACAAAGAATATGGTGCACATCAGCTGGCTTTTCACTGCATTGTCATGCTTCACACATAGAGGTTCTGATAGAATCAAGGGAATGGCAATAATTCCTCCAAAAGCCAAAATATAATGCTGCGAAGATTGAGAAAACAGACATTTTGAAAAGAAGCTACAAAACACAATGAATGGAATTTGTTTTGGACGAGTCTGCATGTGCATACCTTGAACCAAGTTTATGAAATGCTCCATGGTGTATGTTAAATTTGGCTCATCTATAAACCTAACACTTTTGTCTAGAAACGCTACTCCAGTTTTCCTACGGCACTCCCCTACCGGAGTAGTAAAACTGCAGTGGTAAATTAATTAAAGCGAGCCTCCAGTTAAAGACAAAAAAAAACAGAAATTAACTGGGGAACAAACATTTACCAGGTTCCCTCCTTATATTCTTTTTAGCTGCAGATCCGCTAAATTCCCAGGCTGCTCAGTCTTCTCAGGCTCAGTCTTCTGACTGACAGAAATCTGGTCTGCAGTCTCAAACTATTTATTTAGTGATTTCTGATAATACAATTTCTCCCCAGTGGTAGCCTCCAACTGTTCAGTCAGTGCTTTTTCATAAAGGAAAGCTAATTTGTAAACTGCTGTATGGGTACACTTTAGGGCTCAGAAGGGAAGGAATTTTTCTGGAATGGATCTCAGGTTCCATGTCACATTTGCAGTTCCCCTGAGGGTATGACCACATGGAGCAGTCGTGCTGTAGTCAAGAACCGTGGGACCAAGTAGCCTGCAGCTTCTTTTCATTTTAATAATGAAGACCGCATTGTATAGTTGGTTTTCATTGTCAATGGGCGCAAAGCACCTTCAATACTGTGTGGCTATTAACAATGAAGACCAACTATAAAGTGCGGTCTTCGTTAGTTAAATGTAAGGAAGATGCGTTGGCTTATTGGCCATGTGGTTCTTGACTGCAGCACAGTGCAACCTGACAAAATCATGGCTGCTGCGAGTGGCCTTACACTGAGGGCCCCCCATAATTAAAATTTTTAACGTGACTGGGGAAATGAGGCTGTCTGCTGCTTCCACCACACTCCTATAATATTCTTCTCTCTCAGTTGTTATTTGTACAAATTGGTGGCCAGTCCAAAGTCTACTGTAAATGCCGCAGTCAGTCAATTCATAATCTAGTGTAAACAATGCAATGTCAGTCAGTATAGTGTAAATGCTGCAGTCAGTCAGGATTCCGTGTGGGTATGGTGGCACAGTGTGGCAGTTCTTTGTGGGAGAAGTAGGGGCAGGGGAATTGAAAGTTGCATGACTAACGCAGGCAATGCAGAGATATGACATTTGTCAGCCCCTCTGTGTGTGAAGGGGAGACATGATGTGACTGCACTATGTGAGATGTGTAGGGTAACAGTAAGGCCCCTTTCACATAAATGAGTTTTCTGTGTGGTTGCAATGCGTGACGTGAACGCATAGCACTCGCACTGAATCCTGACCCATTCATTTCAATGGGTCTGTGTACATGAGCGTTTTTTTTTTCACGCATCAGTTCTGCGTTGAGTGAAAAACGCAGCATGTTCTATATTCTGCGTTTTTCACGCAGCCCTGGCCCATAGAAGTGAATGGGGCTTCAGTGAAAAACTCATTGCATCCGAAAGCAAGTGCAGGTGCAATGCATGTTTCACTGATGATTGCTAGGAGATGTTGTTTTGTAAACCTTACGTTTTTTATCACGCGCATGAAAAATGCATCAAAACGCATTGCACTCACGTGGAAAAAACTGAACGCAATTGCAGACAAAACTGACTGAACTTGCTAGCAAAATGGTGAGAATTTCACTGAACGCACCCTGAACGGACCTAATCCGTTACGCTGATGTAAAAGGGGCCTAACGAGCATGAGAAAACACATCCTACCAGGAGCCCCTCAGGGGGCAAAGGGAAGGCACCCCTAGGAGTTAAGAGGGGGTGGGGGGGCAGTGGCATTAGAGGCACTTAAAAACAGCATAAGAGATCTTCATGCAGGCTTTTCTGGTTGTTTGGGGGGATGGGCTGCTGCACATTTCCCACCTCTTTCCATTTACTCTTACTTTCCAGCAGCACAATTCCAAAGGGCTCACTTTTTGTGCCACTCCAGTGCCAGCAGGAGACAGCATGGGTTTATAGTGCTGCCACCTACTGGCCACAGTAATTGCAATGAGCTGGACCATGGTACGGTTACACGGACGCCAAATTATGCAGTGGGTCTGGATATGGGTATAGAAGTCTATAGTTTATGTTCGTGACGCCAAATGCAGTGTGCGCAGGGTACTGTCTCAGGGCCCCTCAAGGTGTTGCAACTCCCGTACCAGGTTAGGAATGCCAGAGTGGGGTAATGTCTCTGTGTAGTAGTAGGTATAGTGTCAACGGTGTCTCCTACCTTGGTACGGCTGGACTCCTGCATCCTGGCTCACTTGCAATAAATGAGTGTGTTGCTAGTAGGAGTAATTGAGGAACTTGGCAGCAATGAATGAGATCCAGACTTGGGATATAATTCAAACTTGTATTTACTGGACGCAGCATTAATCCACATGAGATACAGCAATAGTCTTGGGTCCCAGCAGGTATTGGCAATGTATGGCAGGGATCAATATCTCTTCTGCTTCTATCATGTGCCTGGAGCTCTCTTGCAGGATTAGTCATCTGCTTATGGCTTAGTAATATGTGGCAGGAATCTATACCTTCTGCTCTGTCTGTCTTCTGCTGTGTATGGGATTGACTAGCTGAGGAGAAATTTGGCTTATCCTGGTCTCTGGATGTTACTCACAGTTGTGCTCACAGGGAATGGTTCTTCCTGGAGTTCTGGAGATGGCTGCTTGCCTGTCACCAGCCGAGGCTGAAGGCTCATACTGGGAATGAAGATCTTTGGTCTCAGCCGAGACACGATCCTGGGTTGGGATCCCTAGAACTGGGAGTTCCTACCAGCACAGCCTTCCCCTAGCCAAGGTGGCTGGCACAGTAACTTTAACTTCCTTCTCTCCCCATGAGGCAGGACATGGGCAAGCCCACTATGCTCAAAGAGGGGAGGAGTTAACTGGAATAAACTATTCCAGTCTAGATATGCTAAACTGTTAGTAATGCCCTGGTAACGCATTGCTGCCACCTGCTGGTGTACATGGAAATTACAGCAAAGTACATTCAAACAAGGCTTTCAATGCACATTTGTGAGGAATATTAAATAAAATCACATTAAATGACAAGGCACATGTTACCAACAAATAGTAGCGGGGAAAAAGAGTTTAGTAACATAACTCTGGGATGTTACATTATTATCGCTCCTCTAAACAGGGAAGGTAAATACACGTTTTAGGGCCTACGTTGAGCTCCAGGAGAGAGTGGACTGCAGGTACAGCAATGGCTCTCTCCTCATTCAGTATTAGTTCAGCCTCCACTTGCATCTGCATGTTTCGCAGGGGCATCAACTCACAGATCTGGCAGGTGACCCTGCATTCTTCATAGAGATAAAGACCCTGGGGTGCCAGCCACAGGTGGCCCCCCTTTACTCAGGCCCTGACTGTTAGTAACATCCAAGCTCCTGCCCTGATTGAGCAAGCACAGCAACTTTACCACCTCGATCATTGCACCATATATATATACAGCACAGTGCCGCAACTCCTTTCTTGCTGTGCCAAACATGTACAATGAGGGTTATAAAATGTAGAGCTTTTTCAAGGGTACCACCTCACTTCAAACTCTTGTGGCTATTGACTGCCATGGGTGGGTGTGGCTTGGCTGTATGTGGGTCTGTTCGGGTGTACACTAATGTAAGTAGAATTTTCACTGTGGTCTAAAAAAGTGAAATATAATACAGTTGGGTAATGCCTGCTATGTATTTTTCTACTCTGTGCTGGTTTCAGCAAAACAACGATCAGCAACTAAAGCTTTAAAACGTAATCTTATGGGACTCTCACCACCGGCTTAGGCCTTGTTCACATTTCTGTTTTTCACTGACGTGTGCTGTACGCATTTTCCGCAAACAGCACACGTACCCTCTGATTTAAAAGTGTCTGTTCACATTTCAGTATTTTTTTACTGACAGTGGGTCAGTAAAAAAATCATGAGGACATGCACTATCATCTGTGATGCAGACCAAGCATGTCCATTGAAGTCTATGGGTTCGGGAAAATAACTGACACATATCCGTGTCGTGTCCGTGTTGCGTCCGTTTTTCACTGAAGACTAATAGTAAATTCTTTGGAAATTAATTTTCAGCTGATCCATGTCAGTGAATTACGGAAGACACGGATGGTAAAAACGGACACACGGACCACAAAGGATCCTTCACGGACAGCTTCACGGATGAAACACATACTTTTTTTTTATGGACTTTACACTGACCTTAGGCTCTTACTTTGTGCCCCTATGCTTTACCCTGCAGCTAGGCTTGCAACAGCTAATCACAAAAAGAATTAGTCGGTAGATGCTGCAGTGTAAATAAATATGCAGGTGCACATAGTCACAATTAAAGGGGAAACAAAGTAAAGCACAGTAGCACCGGTAAGGTAACATCCTTAAATTTTAGGTGACTACAAACAGCATAGAGATAGGTTTAGAGTTAGGTTCCCGTACTGAGGTCACCTTGCTCTTGGCATATGGGGACATATATTTTATGTTTAAAATATATTTATATATTACCTCATATTTAATTTTTTATTAGATGTGGTATTAGTTAATACATATATCATACACTGTATGGTTATAAAATGCTGCTACACCTTGCCTAATTTCCCCTTTGATCATGACTATGTGCACCTGCGTATTAGTTTTATCCTGCAGGATGTACTGACTCAGCACTAATATTTTCCGCAGCAGAAGAACTGAAATATCAAAAGTGGGGGTTTGGTACATAACAAGCAACAGCACCTAACAAATCCTATTGACTTTAATGGGATCCGTTCAGTTTTCGTTCTGGAGAATATTTCTTTTTAGCAGAGAAAAAAGTCCTGGATGCAGAACCCAACCTTTGTCAGGTCAGTGCTTCGGCTTACATTTCCTGAATTCAGTCAATAAAAGTTATCAGGGGTCATTTATAGTGATGAGTGAGCATGCTCGGCCGAACTGCGGTTCAGCTAGAGCATCACTGTGCTCGGCAGATCCTAGTGCCCGGTCGAATAATTCAGGTGCTCGAATACAATTTAATACAATGGAAGTCAATGGGAAAAACCCCTGGCACCCCCTGCTCGGAAGAGAAGAGGGTGTCTAGTTCATAAAAAAAGGTTAGAAATTGATGGAAACCCCATCAAAATGGTTTGGAAACAACATTAAGAGGATAGCTGGATGCGTCTTAGACTCCTATTATGTACAACATACAGTAGACAACCACACAAAGGCTATATGCCAAAATCCAGGTATGTACAAGCCATCCACCTATCCAGGAGACAGATAACAGCCAGCATACCTTGCAATGGCAGCCTTGTGCACTATGAGATATTCCAAACCAGCTCTCATCTGTTTGAGAACCAGTAAGCCTCAAAGTTATTTTGCATCTGTTGGTTGGCTTGGTGGACCTGCGCACCTAGATCAATATCATTAGGGCGACAAAATGTTTTCTGATTGTCCTAATGTCACAACCAGACAGCTGAGAAGCTCTGACAGAAGCCTTTCAGAACCTCCTCCTTGAGTTTCTTTGTTGTGATGTTCAGTTCCTCATCTCGTTAGCCTCTCTCAGCTGTCATGTGGTTGGACTGATTGCATCCCTTTAAATTCCGCCCCATAATGCATTACTGGGCAGCTTATACTACTTCCTGGAGTGTGTGTGCATGCTGATCTTGTTTTCTTGTTAAGTGCTGAACATTTATCTGTTATTTTCTGTTTGCTGGATCCCAGGTGACCCTGACTCCCTCCGTGTCTGGTGTAGGGAGCCGGTGGTCGTGTCCCCTCACTATTGTAGGGTGTTCAGGGGTTATATAGTCGAGGTACGTGGATATGCAACCATCCACCTCTGGGATCGTTGCATAGGCTGAGCAGCCAGAGAAAGTCTCAGGTCTTGTGCAGGGGTCTCCCTTATGGTTCCTTAGCTTAGGATCCAGTGAGTCATATATGCATGTTGCTTTGTCTTGTTTCCTGTACACCGTCCGTGACACCTAACATAATATTCAATAACTTTTCTATACAGTTTTGTCATGTAAAAACTCATTTGCATAAACATGGGCATATGGGAAAGACATGCAAATGAGCAGAATCTGCCTTGTTTTTCAGGTTGGGGATGCATTTTAATGGAAATTAATGCCGGATCCTGCATTCTGTCAAGTGTTCAGGATTTTTGGCCAAAGAGAAAACTGCAGCATGCTGCGGTATTTTCTCCAGCCAAAAAACATAAGAGGGACTGAACTGATGCATCCTGAACGGAATGCTCTCCATTCAGGATGCATTAGGATAAAACTGATCAGTTTTTTTCTGGTATTGATCCCCTGTGACGGAACTCAATACCGGAAAACAAAAACGCTAGTGCGAAAGTACGGTACCCTTATGTGTGCTTGCAAATAATGCTGATGTCTGCCTAGCAACACAATTGTTTCCCAATGACCCTTTTGACCAATAATCAGTTTTCATTTAGGAGACATTCCCATTCACATTACAGTCTTTCTCCAATGGTTGGGGCCGGTCCTGAAGATCCTTCACTTTTCTTCTTTTTTTTTTTACATTTCCTATAACTAATGTGAGGCAGTGACAGGCCTCATAGCTGCTATGGGAGATTTATGACAGGAGTTTCCATGTCTTCCCCATCAGTTATCAGGTCTGAGGCAGCACCAGGTGCCACAATCAGTCTGGAATAAGAACCCAGCCCAGACTGTCAGTCAAGGGAGAGATTCTTTGTGGAACAGAGTCCTGCTGGAGGCTTTGTAAGAGTGGTCTCAATCCAGCTGTTGTGAAGATAATTGTGAGAATGACCCCTGAAAAAGAGCTAATCTCTCACCATTGGTGGAGGATGCGTGCAGGCGTAACTGCTGAAAAGTAAAATGCAACATGGTTGCTAGAGGCAATGACAACTAAGGAGGCTGTGTAACACCCCAGAGTTGTGTTACTACACGCCTCTACCCCGCTACTATCTCCTAGGAGCCTTTATACTATCATCTGATGTAATTTATATTATGTCTTCTACAAATGTGCATATAAACCTATGTTAAATGTAATTGTTCATGTAATTTCCCTGGTTACTAGTAGGTGGCAGCAACCCATTGGCAAGTATGGTTTAGTGTTTAGTGTATCTGAGCTGGAATGGATTATTCCAGCTTAGCTCCCCCTCTGTCGAGAGGTGGGCTAGTCCCACATCCTGCAGCATGAGTGGAGAAGGAAGTTAGAGTTAGTGTACCAGCCACCCCTGTTCAGGAGAACCCCTGCATGGGGAAGACAGCAGAAGTACTCATTCCTGCCAATAATTGCCAAAACCTGCTAGAAGCAAGAGACCAATGCTGTATGCTGTTTGGATGCAAGTTATTTCAAGTAAAGCAACATTTGAACATCATCTAAAAGTCTGGACATCAATTATTCTGCCAAGTTCCTCTATTACTCCTATTATCACTACACTCAAATTGATTGCAAGTGTGCAAGGAGCCACCGAGACACAATTATCACTATCCTACACAGACATTATAGGCCACTACACCAGTCTGGCATTCCTAATCTGGGATGTGCGTTATAACACCTTGGAAGGGTGGGATAGTACCCTGCACACGCAATTGGCATTACAACAAATACAGGATATATTATCCACCTGACCCTGCCACTGCATTAAAGTGGCGTCAGCGTACCTGTTCCTGGTCAGTACTGGTGCTGGTGATAATCTGGACTTTTTTTTTCTGTGGTGCAAACTAATCGGGGATTTAAAGGGCCAGTAGCCCTAATTTACAGAGACTGACCTATGGAAATTTTTGGGTCAAAATGGCGACCTGGGTGAAAGATGGTCTGATGTAGTGGAAACCGCTCATACCGAAGGTGATGTCATCTATGGGAAGTGGCCCGGTTTGGTGGAAAACCAAAGCAACAGAGGAAGTAATGGAGCAGCTGATGGGGGAAACTAATTACTTGTTAAGGAAGCTGAGTGCTGCACTTGGAGAGGCTGCTTTAAACGTGGCTGAGAGCGGAGTTCTGGTGGAAAAGCAGATATATGGAAGACAAGAAGATGGAGAACAGTGCGGTTTTCCTATATTACCTGCGACTGTGCACAGAGTCCTAAGGGTGCGGCTGGAGTGACTGTCCAGGATAAGTTGGGACTCCAGGCCATGCTATTTCAACCGGTGGCAATGGTTGCAGTAAGGAGTCTGCTGGTGTTCTGGATACCAGGAACCAAGAGAAGTCTGGTGACCTCGGTAGAGACGTCCTGGGAATATCTTTGTCTCCCGAGACTACCGAATTCCCGATGTCAGGCGGTAAGAATGTTCCTGTGTTTATTGGTCTGGCAGACCCTGTGAGAGTGAGCCGGCAACAGTTGCTACCTGCTGGGCCGGTAGGTGATAAAAAGCAGAGATCAGGAACTGTTTCAAGGGGATGTGACTAAACGCAGTGTCTGAACAGGCGGGTAAGCCTGTTGCGGTTTTTCCCTCACAGGAATCTGCAGGGAAGAAGATTATTGTGTGTCCCAATATACCCATGACCAAGGCTAGGCTTGGGGTGGTGAAAATTAGAGACCCTATGCTGGCCCGGGTAAGAGGTAGCACAATATTGAAACCAGAGACTGGTAAAGGGATAAATACGCTGGACAGACATGCGGCTAATGAGGACTGTCAGGTAATGACAGCTGAAACTGATGGATTTGTTGGTAATATAAATACACTCATACATGACTGAATGGTGGTCCGTGATTTGTGGAGAGGTGGAAACACTTCTGCAGTCAGGGACAAACCTCCAGCAGAAGTGGTTTCTAGCCCTTTAAATGAAGTGACCATTAGAAACAATGGTGCTGATAAAGTACAAAATGAAAATGTGACAACTTGTGAAATAAGTGATGATAATAACATGCCTTTTCCGTTGCAGGATGTGGTCGGGGGAATAGTGCCCCCTGGAGGAAAAATTATAAAAAAAGCAGAAGGGTTGATAAATGTTGAGAAGTTACAGCTGGGTGTACCCAAGGTGGTGAACGGACAGCAAACTGTGGTAGTACTAGAGGGGGTACCAAACATACCACAGGGTTCTATTGCTGCTGGGGGGGTGTCCCAGGTGGTGAATAGCTCATCAGTGCCCCTAGAGGTCAGGGTCAATAATGACCCGAGCGGTATAGTTGACATGTGTGCTGTGAGTAGCCAGCAGCCCGCTGGGGAAGGAATACGTGGAGATGGACGACCAATATGTGGATCTTGTCTACTACTGTGGGCTGGTTCTCCTGAATTCTTCCCGAAAGGAGAACAGTGTCCTAAGTGAGCCTCTAGAGAAAACGCCAGAAGTCTGGTGAAGTCCCTGGTACCTCCTACTTCGATGAAAAAAAAAGAAAAGGACTTAAGAGGACAAGTATATGATGCCTGGCCCAAGAAAACCAAGGCTGAAGAAGTTAAGGCCGACGTGTCGGAGAACGTGAAGTCCTCAGTTCCTGCACTGACCAAAAGAGCGGCTACCACAGTGAAAGAAAACACTAAGGAAGCAGAGGTCTCTGAAACTGCCGCCAAAGTGGGAGAAACCACTGCTGGAAAGAAGGAAGAAGTGAATCGGAGGAACATTAAAGAAGCGAGCGGGGATAAGCCTGTTCTGTGGAAGGGACCCCGCAAGGCAAAGAAGAAAGGCTCAGGACACAACCATGACTGGGAACAGTTCAGTCAATGAGAAGCATGTGCAGAAGCCAGAGAATCTAAAAGGAGAGCGATAAAAACAGTCGTATAAAAACATCTTCTGAGAGAATTTCCAGAGACTGAATGCCAAATGTGGAGGGGAACAGAAAAAAGAAAAGAGACAGACCACGGGTGCGAAAGCGAATCATCCTCACTCGTGAAACAGAGTATCTGCTCATAAGATGGGCAAGAAAACCCTGTAGGTCTTATCGGCTTTGTAATAAACTCATGAGGGGGACAAACCAAGCGTTGTTGTCCTGGGTCTGGCAGAATAAGGGGAAGACTGTAGGCCAGGTCGATGCCAGCTCACGAGCATCTGGATTTGATGCTAGTGTTCACCCCTACGGGATTGAATTAAGGGGGGGTAGTATGTGAGACATTGACAGGCCTCATAGCTACTAGGGGAGATTTATGGCAGGAGTTTCTATGTCTTCCCCATGAGTCATCAGGTCTGAGGCAGCCACAGTCACAATCAGTCTGGGATAAGAGCCCAGCCCAGACTGTCAGTCAGGGGAGATATTCTTTGTGCAGCAGAGTCCTGCTGGATGCTCCGTAAGGGTGGTCTCAGCCGAGCTGGCTGAGGGGCCACGGGGCTAGGTGATAGCCTGAACTTTAGGGGAATCTGCGAGGTCTGGGAAACGACAGTCACAAGGTCAGAGTCGGCAGGACTGCTAGACCCCATACCCCCAAAGGTACTGGACTGACTTTGTTACAGCCTGGAAGTGAGCTGGACTATTGGCTGGAAAAGCCGCATGTTATTACCATGTGTACACAGTGCTTTAAGTGAGGTAGGGATATTTCATGTTTAGTTAGAGCCCAGACAGGCAAGGTGTTACTTTATGTTTTGTTGTTCTGAAAATAAACCTCACGTTTGGACCTGCAATCTGGCTGTTGTGAAGATAATTGTGAGACTGACCCCCGAAAAAGAGCTAATCCCTAACACTAGCTACAATCCTAAGGCCAGTTTCACTCAAGCATATTTGTGCCTCGTCTTAGGTTGCTTTCATTTCTGCAATTTTAATTCAGGTTTTGCGATCCAGCAGACAATCTCAGAACCTGAATTAAAAGGATCCGTTATATTTAAGGCTTCATTCACACTGGCATTAGGATTGTCCAGCAGGCTGTTCCGGCAGGGGAACAGCGTGCTGGATCCATACTAACGTTTGCGCACGTGTGCTGACAGTAGTCCGCTCTGGGCCCCATTCACTATAATGGGGGCAGGCTGTAGATGTGGCTGCAGCAAGACAAACATGCCGAGAGGCGTCCAGACAAAAACCACAGGACGTTGAATCGGGCCCGGGGCAGACTTCTGGCAGCATATGTGTGCACATGTTAGTACTAGTGTTGATCAATCACGATAGTGCTTGGGTGCTCGGACCAAACACCTACCGAGCACCCGAGCACAATAGAAGTCAATGGGAGAACCCAAGCATTAAACCAGGCACCCCCTTCTCTGAAGAGGGGAGGGTGTCTGGTTCATACGAAAAGTTCCTAAATTGATGGTAACACCACTGAAATTGTTTGGGAACAGCATGGGGTATATGTATGGATGCATCTTGGACTCCCAGGTCACTGCTGGGAGCGATGTTGTCCGAGAAGTATGCCATTTTTACAGACTGACAATAATACGCACCAAATCGAAGATAAAATTGATTTTAGACGGAGGAAAAATTGCTAGGAAACATTATTTCCTGTATATTTACTTGTATATAAAGTGCAAGTGCTGCCAAAACTTACAAGGTAGTGGCACTCAGATACAACCTGTATATCACATAAAGGAAGGCCTCATTCAGAATTTTTCAGGTAGTGGGACTCCTACACTCATAAAACCTATGCACTAAGTGAAAGGGATGCCAAAAATTACAAGGAACTGGTGCTCCAATACACCCTTTATTACACATAAACAAGGGCATAATACACCCTTGAAAAATTATGATTGATGGCCTGCTGGTGAGCTGACAATCTAAAAAATTATATGCGAAGACCTGCATGTGAGTGGACCCTGTAAAAGATTGTAGGTGAAGGCCTGCTGGTGAGCTGACCCTCTAAATAATTATATGCAAGGGACTGCAGGTGAGTTGACCATACAAAAGTCCCCATTTTAGGTGCGGACTACTGGTGAGCTGAACCTGTAAAAAATTGTAGGTGAGGGCCTTCTGGTGAGCTGAACCTCTAAAAAATTATATGTGAGGGCCTGCAGGTGAGCTGACCCTTAAATAAATTATATGTGAAGGCTTGCAGCTGAGCTAACCCAGTAAAAGATTGTAGGTGAAGGCCTACTGTTGAGCTGACCCTCTAAAAAATTATATGCGAGGGCCTGCAGGTGAGCTGACCCTGTAAAACATTATAAACAACACATTTAAAGTGCCTTTATGTTCATTAGCTTTTCTCTGGTGAAGTTGAGAAGTCATGGTCAATCCAGGCCTTGGGTGCAGGCCTTTTTATAAGAGTCAACCTGTCAGCATTTTTAGTTGAAAGGCGGATATGCTTATCAACTATGCCACCAGCAGCACTAAATACCCGCTCAGACAAAACGCTGGCAGCAGGGCAGGCCAGCACCTCCAAGGCGTAGAGCGCCAGTTCATGCCACGTGTCCAGCTTGGACACCCAGTAGTTGTAAGGCACTGAGAGATCATTAAGGACTTTGACATGATCTTCCATGTACTCCTTCACCATCTTCCAAAATGTTTCCATCCTTGTCACAGTAGGCTTTGGAAAGTGTTGCCCTGCCTCTTTTGGAACTGCTGTGTGTTCCCCTTGTCTCCCCTCCTCGGTTGCCCAAGGAACTACGGACTCTGCTGCCAGTTTTGTCAGATGGAAATTTTTGGAGCAATTTTTCAACAAGGACCTTCTGTTATTGCACTGTTTTCCTCGTCCTCTCCACCAGAGGAATGAGAGATAAAAAGTTCTCTTTGTAGCGGGGGTCGAGAAGGGTGAACAACCAGTAATCCGTGTTGTCTAAAATGCGTATAACGGGTCGCTGGAAAGGTAGCCTAACATGAAGTCAGCCATGTGTGCCAGAGTACCAACAGGAAAGACTTTGCTGTCATCATCCAAAGAATGACTCTCAATCTCCTCATCCTCTCTCTCCTCTTCTGCCCACCCACGCAGAACAGATGGAATTAAACTTCCATGGGTACTATCCTCTGTAGCAGAGGCAGTCTCCTGCTCCTCCTCTTCATCGTCCAAATCGCGCTAAGAAGACGAACTGAGGGTGGTCTGGCTAACACCTTGTGTAATGTCTTCCCCCATTTCCACCTCTTTCACATGCAAAGTGTCATCCTTAATTGTGAGGAGCAAGCGTTTAAGTAGACACAGAAGTGGGATAGTTATGCTGATTATAGCATTATTGCCGCTCACTATCTGTGTCGATTCCTCAGAGTTAATACAAACCTCACAGAGGTCAGACATCCATACCCACGCCTCGCTTGTGAATAGTGGAAGCTGACTGGAAAGGCGACAACCATGTTGCAGCTGGTATTCCACAACTGCCCTCTGCTGCTCACAAAGCCTGGCCAACATGTGGAACGTGGAGTTCCAGCACGTGCTCACGTCGCACAACAGCCGATGAGCTGGCAATTTCCTGCGCTGCTGCAGCTTTGATAGACCGGCTGAAGCTGTCGATGACTTGCGGAAATGTGCACACACGCGGTGCACCTTCACTAGTAGCTCAGGCAAATTGGGGTAGGTTTTGAGAAACCGTTGAACCGCTAAGTTTAAGATGTGGGCTAGGCATGGGAGGTGTGTGAGCTTGCCGAGCTCCAAATCTGCAACCAAGTTACGGCCATTATCAGACACAACCATGCCTGGTTCTAGGTTGATTGGCGAGAGCCACAGCTCAGTCTGGTCTCTTACCTGCTGCCTCAGCTCTGCGGCGGTGTGCTGTTTGTTACCTAAGCAGACCAGCTTCAGCACGGACTATTGACGCTTCCCCACTGCAGTGCTACACTGCTTCCAGCTACCGACTGATGGCTGACTGGTGCTGCAAGAGGATAATTCTGAGGTGAAAGTCGGGATGGAGGAGGAGAAGTGGGGTTTGGAGCCACTAACGTAGGTGGTGGTGGAAACCCTGATGGAATTAGGGCCCGCAATCCTTGGCATCAGAAGCACCTGTGCCATCCCAGGGTACGACTCGCTCCTGGGCTCCTCAAAGTTCACCCAGTGTGCGGTGAGGGAAATATAGCGTCCCTGGCCGAATGCATTTGGCCCTGTGTCTGTGCTTAAGTGGACTTTCCCAGTAACTGCGTTGGTCAGGGCATGTCTGATGTTACCGGACACATGTTGGTGTAAGGCGGGCAGGGCACACCTTGAAAAATGCTGGGGACTGTGTAACATGGCACGGCCGCCAACATCAGGCTGCTGAAGGCCTCAGTGTCCACAAGCCTAAATGGCAAAATTTCCAGAGCTAGTCATTTGGAAAGTTGCTGCGCTGGAACACGGAAGTGGATGTGGTCGCTGATGGTGCTTGCGAAGGTCCAGGTGCAGGGCGGGAGGCATCCGAGCCAGCGCCTTCGACAGCACATGTGGAGTGGAGTACCTCAGGGGTCAGTATTGGGCCCTATTCTCTTCAATATATTTATTAATGATCTTGTAGAAGGCTTGCATAGTAAAATATCAATTTTCGCAGATGACACTAAACTGTGTAAAGTAATTAACACTGAAGAGGACAGTATACTACTACAGAGCGATCTGGATAGATTGGAGGCTTGGGCAGATAAGTGGCAGATGAGGTTTAACACTGACAAATGTAAAGTTATGCACATGGGAAGGAATAATGCAAGTCACCCGTACTTATTAAATGGTAAAACACTCGGTAACACTGACATGGAAAAAGATCTAGGAATTTTAATAAACAGCAAACTAAGCTGCAAAAAAGGCAGGCAGCTGCTGCCAAGGCCAATAAGATAATGGGTTGCATCAAAAGGGGCATAGATGCCCGTGATGAGAACATAGTCCTACCACTTTACAAATCATTAGTCAGACCACACATGGAGTACTGTGTACAGTTCTGGGCTCCAGTGAACAAAGCAGACATAGCAGAGCTAGAGAGGGTCCAGAGGAGGGCAACTAAAGTAATAACTGGAATGGGGCAACTACAGTACCCTGAAAGATTATCAAAATTAGGGTTATTCACTTTAGAAAAAAGACGACTGAGAGGAGATCTAATTAATATGTATAAATATATCAGGGGTCAGTACAGAGATCTATCCCATCATCTATTCATTCCCAGGACGGTGACTGTGACGAGGGGACATCCTCTGCGTCTGGAGGAAAGAAGGTTTGTACACAAACATAGAAGAGGATTCTTTACGGTAAGAGCAGTGAGACTATGGAACTCTCTGCCTGAGGAGGTGGTGATGGTGAGTACAATAAAGGAATTCAAGAGGGGCCTGGATGTATTTCTGGAGCGTAATTATATTACAGGCTATAGCTACTAGAGAGGGGTCGTTGATCCAAGGATTTATTCTGATTGCCTGATTGGAGTCGGGAAGGAATTTTTATTCCCCTAAAGTGAGGAAAATTGGCTTCTACCTCACAGGTTTTTTTTGCCTTCCTCTGGATCAACTTGCAGGATGACAGGCCGAACTGGATGGACAAATGTCTTTTTTCGGCCTTATGTACTATGTTACTATGTTACATAACACAGGGGAAGAGGAGGCAGTGGTGTGATCCGCAGACACAGACTGTGGACCAGGCGTTCGACCCGCTTATTACGGTGCTTGGATGCCATGTGGTAGATCATGCTGGCGGTGGTGAGGTTGCTAGTGTTTATGCCCCGACTCATTTTAGTACGGCACAGTTTGCAAACTATTGTTCTATGTCGTCCGCACTTTCCTCAAAAAAGCGCCATACTGCGGAACACCTACCCCTTGGCAAGGGAGATTTCCGCATGGGGGTGCTCTGTGGAACAGTTGCAGGCCTGTTTGGTGTGGCCCGCCTTCTACCTTTTGCCACTTCACTGCCTCTTCCAGCCTGTTGCAGTGCAGCAGATCACTCCCTCTCTGTACTGCTGTCCTCACTCGGCTTTCCACCTTCCCAGGTTGGGTCATTGACTTCATCGTCCACCACCTCCTCTTCAAATTCCTCACTCTGCTCATCCTCCTGACTTGTTGACCTAACCACAACCTCAGTGATTGACAACTGTGTCTCATCCTCTTCATCAACCTCTTGAGACAGTAATTACTGTTGACTTTTGGCAACTATGTCTCATCATCATCCACCTCATTAAACAGTAATTGCCATTACCCACCGTCATCTTCTTGTGATTCGGGATGCTCAAGAGTTTGTGAATCAGGGCACAAGATCTGTCCCTCTTCAAGTTTGCTTGGCGAGAGGGCCAAATCTAGGAACGGCGCAGAAAATATCTACTTGGAATATCCAAGTGTGGGATCACTTGTTTGCCCAGACTCTCCATGGTGGGAGGAAGGAGGATCAGGGTGAGGATTGTGCTGAGCAGACTCTTGTCTACGGAGACTGGACTTGGTGGAAGATAGGGTGGTGCTTAAGCGACTGGAAGCATTATCTGCTACAATCCAAACGATCACTTGGTCACACTGGTCTGACTTCAAGTGTGGTGTCCTGCCCCGCCCTGCAAACAGGGACATAAACCTTGGTTTTGTGGATGATTTTTTTTCTTGTGCTCTGACAGCAGGCTCAGTTTCAACCCGCCCAGGGCCACGGCCTCTTCGTGCACCACCAGCATCATGGCCACTTCTCCATCCTTTACTGCTCGCCTTCTTCATATTAAATGTTATATATGCTTAAAAGTATGTCACACGTACAGTAGCGTATGATTTGGAAGTGTATGCGAAAAAAAATGTAAAACGGTATTTGGGATGTGGAAACGTCACACAGGAGATATCCTCCAGATAATGTCAATGCTGTCACCAGCGGCTAATAAAAAATTACAGGGAATGTCACAGGTATTTGGGATGAGTTAAGGTTATACAGGAGAAGTACCACCAGTAATGTCACTGTCTATGTAAAAGTACACTGTATGTCACAGATAGATTTTTTAAGCCCACATGTTACACTGGTAATGTCACTGTCAGAAGTGGACACCGTCTATTGAAAAAGTACAATAGATGTCAGAGATATCTTTTGGATGCACACATTTTACACTGATGATGTGGCACAGCTAATGTCACTGTCAGAAGCAGACACCGTCTATTGAAAAAGTACACTGGATGTCACAGATATTTTTTGGATGCGCACACTTTACACTGATGAAGTGGCGCAGCTAATGTCACTGTCTCTCGCGGCCCAACTATTGTACAATATTTAGCGCGGTTTGCGCTAAAAAAAGATATTGCTGCTGCCACACACAATAGTCCTTAAATGGACTTCTGGGTCTCTGAAAAGAGCAGCAGAGACGACTGTCTCTGAGGTCACAGCACCAAGCGATTTCCTACATGTACCACACAGTAAACTTCTCATAAGAGACTGGGAACGTGAGTCAAAGAAACTTCTCTCTACCGAACTTCACTGCACTGAAGCTCTCGCTGAATATTTCAGACACAAGATGATCCCTAGAGGACTACAGGTCCATCTTCGACCAACTGTATTTCCCTCAACACAGAATACTGCAATAAGTTTGAGATCATTCTAAATAAATGCTCATTGGATATAATTGTCCTCAGTATCGAATTTCTCCAAAAAGCAATCCAAGAATCCAAAGAGAAGCTTACTGCTATTGAAACTCAACTTCTTTCAACCACCTCATCTACAAAATGGTCCGAACTAAAGAGAAATACAGAAAAAACATTGGAAGAAAACAGAAAATATTTGGAAAACACCAAAAGCACCAAGTTTACCCGGGACACAGAAGACTATCAATTAAACAAGGGCAAGACACCACCACAAGATACGGACAAACGTCCTACGCAGGATACGCATCATCATACTCAAACAGCGACCGTTCCATCAATTACCGCCCACAATTTTTTTTTCCCAGGCGAGGTCACCGACCACAAAGAAAATACAACGCATACGCCGAGGAAGGGGCACCCACCGACCTGAAACCCACCGGCATCCAGACCCGATCACAGGTAGGAACCTTATAGTTAAAATTTCATCTAGAACCCTGTCACCAGCCGAGCTGAATGTACTATCCAAGGAACTCTCTGTCTGTCCCTATGGCAACCAATTCCCCCTTGAACAAGAATTGAACAGGTTTTATAGATCGCTCAGACTTAAAGCCCATTTGTCAGAAAATATAACCTCACCCCCCCACCTACACATCTCCCTCCTCCATCTCCATACAAAAATTGGGCCTAAAGAATAAAAGCCGTTTCATGCCCCCTAAAATATACCACGGAGTTGAGGCATTTATCAATCTTATTGACCGAGAAATTAAAACCAATGTTTCACTTCTCAAAAATGGCAATCTCCATACCACAAAAAACTTGAGAAGCAAAGAGCATATTGCTCTGAACGCACTACAATCTGAAAAATCTATTACCATCAAACCAGCGGACAAAGGGGGTGCCATAGTTGTAATGGACACCACAGCCTACATCCAAGAAATTAACAGACAGCTGGCAGACACTACTACTTACGAACGAGTACCATACAATCCCAATTTTCAACTCAAAAAAGACATCACCACCTACCTAGATCATCACCTCCAGATATGTACCATAGACAAACCCACCTACACTTTCCTTTTCAATGACAACCCTAGCCTTCCGGTATACTATATCTTACCCAAAATACATAAAAACCTAACTCATCCACCAGGTACGCCCATTGTAGCCTCCATAGACTCCCTACTCTCTTCACTATCCATCCTCCTGGAAAAAGTACTGAATCCACTGATTAATCAAACACGATCCTTTCTCCTTGATACTTCCCATTTTCTCTCTATCATCTCCAATCTTAATAATTTACCTCCAGAAACTCTACTAGTGACACTAGGTGTTAATAGCCTATTCACCTCCATAGCCCATGATAAAGGTATTCAAGCAGTGGCCACACTTCTGATAACCTCCAATCTTACAATACCAGTCCAAAACTTCTGTATACAATTACTAAAGATTGTATTACAACGAAATTTTGGCGACAATTTTTATATCCAGAAGAAAAGGACCGCTATGGGCGCAAATGTAGCGCCACCTTATGCTAATGCCTTTATGGCTGAATTTAAGGAAACACATTTAAGGAAACACATGTCTACCCTAATGCTCTATTTCAGATCCACGCAATGGCATGGCATAGGTACATAGATGATGTGTTCTGCATTTGGAAAGGAGACCAGAAGTCATTCTCAGACTTTTTACTACACATTAGAGATATAGACCCCGAGCTACAATTCACATCACACATCGATCCACAATAGATCAGTTTCCTAGACACCGTAGTTATGAAAACTATAACTGGCACACTAACCACCGACCTCTACTGCAAACCTACAGACCGAAATACTCTACTTCACTATTCAAGTTGCTTTTCACATACCACCAAACAATCTTTACCCTGCTCCCAGTTCTAAAGGGTAGCCAGAATAGTAACGGACCCCACTCTCCGAAATCAATGACAAGAGATGTCACAAAAGTTCCAAGATAGGGGATATCCCACCCCTCTTCTTCAAAACGAACTATCCTTCTCTCCACAGACATCATCTATACCATCCAGTACGCTGCCCCCCCACGTCTCCCTCTGATCGTAACCTACCACCCTATGATACCTAAAATCCAATCAGTAATACAGAAACATTGGCCTATTATTAAACAGTCATATCCAAATATCCAGAACCCCATCCGCATGTGCTACAAGAGACCACAAAATCTTAAGGACAGACTAGTTAGGGCAGACATCAGCCCCCTCAAACCTACCATAAAACAATCCACTTTGGCACCACAGAAAACAGGCACCTACCCATGCCTTAATTGCGCACAATGCAGCTATGTCATTAGGGGCAATCGTTTTATCCACCCACACTCAGGGAAAATCTATTACCCAAAAGCCTTTTACACATGTGCATCCTCCTATGTGGTTTACCTGATACGTTGTCCATGTGGGCTCACATACGTAGGTGAAACCACCCAATGTGTACGAGACCGTATCTCTAAGCACAAGTCGGACATACAGTACAGACCAAAAGTTTGGACACATGTTCTCATTCAAAGAGTTTTCTTTATTTTCATGTCTATGAAAATTGTAGATTCACACTGAAGGCATCAAAACTATGAATTAACACATGTGGAATTGTATACATAACAAAAAAGTGTGAAACAACTGAAAATATGTCATATTCTAGGTTCTTCAAAGTAGCCACCTTTTGCTTTGATTACTGCCTTGCACACTCTTGGCATTCTCTTGATGAGCTTCAAGAGGTAGTCATCTGAAATGGTTTTCACTTCACATGTGTGCCCTGTCAGGTTTAATAAGTGGGATTTCTTGCCTTATAAATGGGGTTGGGACCATCAGTTGGGTTGTGGAGAAGTCAGGTGGATACACAGCTGATAGTTCTACTGAATAGACTGTTAGAATTTGTATTATGGGAAGAAAAAAGCAGCTAAGTAAAGAAAAACAAGTGGCCATCATTACTTTAAGAAATGAAGGTCAGTCAGTCCGAAAAAATGGGAAAACTTTGAAAGTGTCCCCAAGTGCAGCCACAAAAACCATCAAGCTCTACAAAGAAACTGGCTCACATTCATATGAGTCACCAGCCTCAGAAATCGCAGGTTAACAGCAGCTCAGATCAGAGACCAGGTCAATGCCACACAGAGTTCTAGCAGCAGACATAACTCTAGAACAACTGTTAAGAGGAGACTGTGTAAATCAGGCCTTCATGGTAGAATATCTGATAGGAAACCACTGCCAAGGACAGGCAACAAGCAGAAGAGACTTGTTTGGGCTAAATAACACAAGGAATGGACATTAGACCAGTAGAAATCTGTGCTTTGGTCTGATGAGTCCAAATTTGAGACCTTTGGTTCCAACCACCGTGTCTTTGTGCGACGCAGAAAAGGTGAACGGATGGACTCTACATGCCTGGTTCCCACCGTGAAGCAAGGAGGAGGAAGTGTGATGGTGTGGGGGTGCTTTGCTGGTGACACTGTTGGGGATTTATTCAAAATTGAAGGCATACTGAACCAGCATGGCTACCACAGCATCTTGCAGCAGCATGCTATTCCATCCGGTTTGAGTTTAGTTGGACCATCATTTATTTTTCAACAGGACAATGACCCCAAACACACCTCCAGGCTGCGTAAGGGCTATTTGACCATGAAGGAGAGTGATGGGGTGCTGCGCCAGGTGACCTGGCCTCCACAGTCACCGGACCTGAACCCAATCAAGATGGTTTGGGGTGAGCTGGACCGCAGAGTAAAGGCAAAAGAGCCAACAAGTGTTAAGCATCTCTGGGAACTCCTTCAAGACTGTTGGAAGATCATTTCAGGTGACTACCTCTTGAAGCTCATCAAGAGAATGCCAAGAGTGTGCAAAGCAGTAATCAAAGCAAAAGGTGGCTACTTTGAAGAACCTAGAATATGACATATTGTTTCACACCTTTTTGTTATGTATATAATTCCACATGTGTTAATTCATAGTTTTGATACCTTCAGTGTGAATCTACAATTTTCATTGTCATGAAAATAAAGAAAACTCTTTGAATGAGAAGGTGTGTCCAAACTTTTGGTCTGTACTGTACATTGCCAAAAAAAGGAACTACCGGTACCACATCACTTCATCACCACCAAACACCAAATCAACCAACTGAAATTTCAGGTCCTGGAACAGATAACACCAGCCAGACGCGAAGGCAACAGAACGGCACATCTAAAACAATGCGAGGCGTTCAGGATATTTGAACTCAATACCACGTGGTCTAAATAGAGACTTTGACTTTTGTCTATCCAAATTCAGAGCTCATGCTTTATTGAATTGTTTTCATGCCATGTCCATCTTCACATGTATTATGATACCTTGAAATGTACCACACATACATCTAATAATTTTACTCATGCATTACCTTGATCCATACTTGCTTACACTATAATATTACTGTATTATTGTACTATTATATGTCTGCTACTATTATATTATTACTTTTATTCCTGTCACCAAAACTCCAGACACCTTAATATGACATCTAGCTCAACCAATGATCCCCATCTCCATTTTGAGTAAGGCTGTAAACATCTCCACCTAGGCTATACCATCCAGCACCCCCTCCGTCTGATAACCTCCACCGGATCCCATACATGTATCTGCGCATGCTTTAGACTCATTATATTGGAGCGCGGACTAAATATCCTCCAAGTCAACACAACTATACAGCGCATGCGCCCGCCCAGCTCTCGCACCTACTAGCGCAATACTGGACACATCTGCCCTTTCCCTTACTGAACATCTTGTCCCTACTGCGCATGCGCCCTCCCAGCCTTTCGCGCATCACCACGTCCCTCTTAAAAACGAGGCAGATACATGACGTCCCCACGCCATCCGATGCCTCTACTACTACTCTCAATACTCAGGTAAGCACCCACTGACCACCAATGCCTGCTTTTGAAAACCTGATTCCGTACATATGAGATGCCAGAGACCAGCCTAACACCTGAGGCTAAATATACCTCACTTGTCTCTCAAGCCGGCTGCACACATTGCTGTATTATTATACTGTTATATGGATATACACTCACCTAAAGAATTATTATTAACACCATACTAATACGGTGTTGGACCCCCTTTTGCCTTCAGAACGGCCTTAATTCTACGTAGCATTGATTCAACAAGGTGCTTATAGCATTCTTTAGAAATGTTGGCCCATATTGATAGGATAGCATCTTGCAGTTGATGGAGATTTGAGGGATGCACATCCAGGGCACGAAGCTCCCGTTCCACCACATCCCAAAGATGCTCTATTGGGTTGAGATCTGGTGACTGTGGGGGCCCTTTATGTACAGTGAACTCATTGTCATGTTCAAGAAACCAATTTGAAATGATTCGAGCTTTGTGACATGGTGCATTATCCTGCTGGAAGTAGCCATCAGAGGATGGGTACATGGTGGTCATGAAGGGATGGACATGGTCACAAACAATGCTCAGGTAGCCCGTGGCATTTAAATGATGGCCATTTGGCACTAAGGGGCCTAAAGTGTGCCCAGAAAACATCCCCCACACCATTACACCACCACCACCAGCCTGCACAGTGGTAACAAGGCATGATGGATACATGTTCTCATTCTGTTCACGCCAAATTCGGACTCTACCATTTGAATGTCTCAACAGAAATCGAGACTCATCAGACCAGGCAACATTTTTCCAGTCTTCAACAGTCCAATTTGAGCTCGTGCAAATTGTAGCCTCTTTTTCCTATTTGTAGTGGAGATGAGTGGTACCCGGTGGGGTCTTCTGCTGTTGTAGTCCACCTTTCTTTTCCATTCTGACATTCAGTTTGGAGTTCAGGAGATTGTCTTGACCAGGACCACAACCCTACATGCATTGAAGCAACTGCCATGTGATTGGTTGACTAGATCATCGCATTAATGAGAAATAGAACAGGTGTTCCTAATAATTCTTTAGGTGAGTGTATATCTATATCCCAAAGGGGCAATATCAAATCTATATTCCAATGAGGGTATACAGGCACATTGCGAAACACTCACTCAGCCCCTAGATCTAAAACTATTCCACACTCATCTAAACTTTTCTTGTTTTCAGTGGATACAGATCTCTACCACCACCATGAGCCCTCCCCCATCAGAGGTCGCTGAACCAGCCATGACATTATACTTGCCTTATTGCCTATTTGTATATCTACATTATTGTTTGACCGACTTATGTAATACTATCACCTGAACAAGGTCTTGGATAAGACCGAAATGTTGGCCAGTATACTACTATGAATTTATTTTTCCGGATGAATAAATATATATATATATATATATATATATATATATAAAAATATATAAAACAAAATATAAGAAAATAAACAAGATATTTATGCAACATTCTCTCTCGAGTGCCGTGGTCTTCCTATCAACCTTCAGCACAGCTGTCCCTGAATGAGCTGTACATGCGTCAGCGGAGACTCGAGCATTAAGTTTCAACACATGCAGTATTCAGACGAATAACGCCATGTGCCAAGCATCGAGATGCTCGAGCCGAACTAGTGTTCGGCCGAGCATGCTCGATCATCACTAGTTAGTACAGATCCAGATCTAGTAGTACGGTTTTGCCGGATCTCAAAACCTGAATTAAAAACACAGATGGGAAAGTAGCCTTACAGCTACAAACCAATCACACAGTCAGTGTTTTGGTCATGATTTCCATCAGTGATTTTGAGCCCAAACCAGGAGCGGCTCTAAACACAGAACATGTGCAGATCTTTCCCTTATACCTTATGTCTGTGGAGGCTCCAATCCTGGTTTTTGCTCACAATCACTGATGGAAAGCACTGACCAAAACACTGACGTGTGAATGAGGCCTAGCCAAGGGTCTGATTATCCTAACACCATTGAGGACCTATGATACTTGGGTGATCAGGGCCATAGTCGGGATGGGATTTGCACCTATTGTATATTACAATAATGTGGAATTAGCCTAATTAAAATTCTCATACGAGCAGTGTATGTCACAACTTAATGTGCATGCCATCAGTAAAATCTTGTGGTCACTGCCTACCATGGTTGGGTCTGGCTTGGCTGCATGTGGCCTGCCGCCCTGAGTGGTTGCACCTTTAAAGCAGCTCTAGATTTTTAAAATTCTTCTGATGCCCACCCAGCCTTTAGTTAGTTATCACAACTTGTTTTTAATTTCCAGCTGACTTTTTAAGCCAATTCATTTCTGATTGCCGGTCCTAACATTTTAATAGTGTTGGACCTTTTCTCTCAATAGCCTTTCTGGGTACTCTTTCAGGCTGATGCCCAGCATTTTCAAAGTGACGGATAGCTAATACGCTGTGCATAAAACACTCCCAATTAAATGTGTAATGTAAAGTAGAACTCTCTAGATTTATGACTAATTTACTTATTTTGTATTGAGTGGAAGATACTGCGAATAAAAAGAATGTAATTCAAAAAAGTTTCCCTCTGTTTCACCAACTTTATTAGACTTGTCAGAACAAATGGAGTAAGTGCTTCTTAAGTAAGGTGCTGATTATGAACATCATTGGGGTCATTTATCAACCTGGTGTAAAGTAGAACTGGCTTAGTTGCTCATAGCAACCAATCATATTCCACCTTTCATTTTCCAAAGGAGCTGTCAAAAATGAAAGGTGGAATCTGATTGGTTTCTATGAGCAACTAAGCCAGTTCTACTTTACACCAGTTTGATAAATGACCACACATGTTTCTCAATGTATTTACACCAGATGCCAGCATGCCAGCCCTGGTGACCATAGTTCTGTTACACAGGTGCATATATAATTAGGATGAGCGAATCAACTTCGGATGAAACATCCAAAGTCTATTTGCATAATACTTTGCTTGAATATTATACGGAGCGAGTGCCCTATACAGTATTAGAATGTATTGGCTCCTATGAGACGAAGTTATTACTTTGTGAAATATGGCGAGACTTCGCATAATAACTTCATAAATCAATTTCTACTGTAAAATAAACATTTTCTGATTTCTTTTATATACAATTTACTAGGCTACAGGAAGTGGATATATCAACTAAGAAAGCTGGATGAGATATCAGAAATCCAGGAAAGATGGGTTGCCTTAGCAAAGCATTGTTTGCTGAGGACTTTGGTTAATGGTGTTGTCGGGCCTGGATTTTTATGGAATCATGAGCAGGTTGGTAGCGGGGCTCATCATTCCCTTCCTGTCCAGAACAGGTTTCATATAGAGCTCTCAGCCAGGTGATGGAGTTCAGCTCATTTCTGGGCTATAAAGGTCTGCACTATGCTGCTGGAGTCTGCTAAAATTTAAAAAAAAAAAAAAAAAAAAAGGACACTGTAAGTTTACTCTGTGTTGTGTCGTGTGGTTGGTAGTAGGCCGCCTGTATAGAAAGGGTGATCTTGTGTTAGTGCTTAGCTGAACAGGAATTTATTTTAGTGTTTTGCCTAAATCTAAAGGCTCTATACTTTTATGTATGAAAATAACGAAAACAGGCAAATCCCTGTATGCACTGTACCCTGGTGTCACTGTCTCTGACTGCTGTGCCTATCACTATTGGGCTGACCCCCACAAATATATATATGCATTTTTTTTTATGTATATACCAACCTGAAATGCCAGTAGTATACACAAATACCAGGGTGGTCTATCATCAATTGCATAAATTAATTCTGTGGTTGTGCTCTTATAATCTCCCATATAAACTGGATCAGAGATATTCAGATTTCTTCTTTCAACATCATTGTCAAATAATTTCTGTTGAAAATAAGAACATTATTTCATAAGACAGAACATGACATAACGCTCTATATTACATTATCAAAGGAAATGGATACAAACCTTAAGGGGTTGTGTGATTTAGAAAACCTATTTTATACCCTATTAGGGCATTTCAAAATTCCACCAATAAGCCATAGTGGAGAGCAGCTTCAAAAGAGGATCCAGCACATTTTGTATATGACATGAACAGCCTCAAAAAGAGCTGCCACTGACTAGAGCTGATCAGTAGAGATTTCAGGAGCAGCACATCCCAGTTAACTCTTATAACAAGGAAAGGTGTCAAAGTGAACAAGCTATTTAATAGCAATTCAATAGTAACCTAATCTGGAGGAGCAGGCAAATACATGTAGAACAGAGATTGCCAATCCTCAAAGGTGGTGATTTGAGAAGATTTTTTAAAACAAAAATAATGGTAAAAATATTTTAAAAACAGCGAAGAGGTATTATTCACTTCCACTGATTACCCCGTTGATGCTGTTACTATTTAATCCAGTCCTGGCTTGTCATGCCAAAAAAAGGCCAGCTCAGCCAACCAGTGGCTGAGGGAGTCAACAATATGGCCAGTGACTGGCTTAGCAAGACTTTTCTAGCATTTCTGGCATGTTGAACCATGGGAAGAGGTGCAGAATGCTTGGAACTAGAGCAGCATCAGAAGGGCAACAGCAGGGATCGGAAGAGGTGATAAATAAAGCTTCTTATTTTTAAAGGGGTTGTCCAGGTTCAGAGCTGATGTTCATGTTTTTAACACTACTAGGTGGAAGCTTCCACCTAGCAGTGTTACTAGTAACATCACTGGCTCTCATGGGTGGGCTTTAGCACTGCCCTAGTCATTTCACAGGATAGGGCAGTGCTAAAACCTGCCCATTAGCGCCAGTGAAGTCACCAGGCTTCTGCTGGTAGGTCACCGGATCTCCAGAAAAAGCCCTTGCTCTGTGCGATTCTGCGCAGGGCAAAGGAGAGTATCAGAGCATGAAATGTCTGTCTCTGAACCCGGACCACCCCTTTATCAGAAAAGGCAGCTTAATAAAAGCCTTGGATTTTGATAAAGTTAATCCTTACGTGATATAGAAAAAGTCCATAATTTTATTTTGTACATATTACAGAAAAATATGCCTCGTTTAGAGTATAACACCCCCAGCCCCTAAGAGTGTCTGCTATACAACCCTCCACAGTATGCATAAGGCTACTTTCCCACTTGAGTTTACATTTTCCAGTATTGAGATCTGGCAGAGGATCTCAATCCCGGAGAAAAACGCTTCAGTTTTGTCCCCATTCATTGTCAATGGGGACAAAACGTAACTGAACCGAACGGAATGTTCCAGAATGTATTCCATTCTGTTTGGTTGCGTTCTCATACCGGATTGACTTTCAATGGTGTTCATGACGGATCTGTCCAAATTTTCCACGTAAGCTGTCATGTGCCCTCATGACGAGAAAGTATGTGTGACTATTTTATGAAATTTACACTATTTTCAGCTGTTTTTCCTTCTGCAATCTCCATGTCTAATGGTTGGTTTTCCCTGAACTAGTGGGTGGCAACTGGCTTCAATGATGTTTCCTATACACAGCTCGTATCACTATCTCTTACTTATTATTTTTCACATCTGTACTAAATATTTTCATTGTTCTAATTAAATACAGACGTTCTTTCAATATTTCCATTGTTCTGTTCCAATACATCCGTGCTTTCACTATTTCCATTGTTCTGTTTCAATACATCCACATAAGGATGAGCGAACTGGTTATACCGCTTTGAGATTTTGTCAGAACTTCTCAGAAAGAGAGAGAGATTAGTAGACAAATGTGTGTTTCTCAACAATATATGCGATGCACCTGGTACGCAGAGTATGTGTGTGCAGTATTGCATGCCAGACGAAGCACCTCTGGGTTTCTGGGAAAGATCCTAATTTGCTTTCCTAAATCTATCTGATGACGGAAGATGTTAGATATTAAAAATTGCATACATTTTACATAGAAATACAGAGGAGCGTTGTCTAGCCTACAACAGTCGTCACATACACCAAATGGTCTCGATAATAGAAATAGTACCCACCCAGAGGTTCCTCCTAAGATCTTTCAACTAGAAATGTTGATGTCATCTCCTTTTCTCTGATAAAGAGCTTTTTGCCTGGCCTGCAGTACTGCACACACGTACGGAGTGTATTAGGAGCCTTGCCTGGCCAACAATACAGCGGACATGTTCTCGGTGTACTATGGGCTCTCTAATGAGAAAGAGTAATCCTTAGACAACTCATTTATATTGTTGAGAAACACACATGTGTGTACTAGGTTCTCTCGCTCTCTCAACAAATTCAATTTCAAGTCAAATTAATCTTGCCTTATGAACTCATCTCAACATCCACACTTTCACTAGTTCCATTGTTGTGTTCCAATACATACGTGCTTCTGTTATTTCCATAGTTCTGTTCCAATGCATCCATGCTTTCATAGTTTTCTTAAGAGCAGAACAATAACTAAAATGTGGATTCACATTTTTCGTTAAGCAGATCTAGCAGGCTGTTCTGCCCGGGAGAGGCCTGACAGATCCATGAATACCAGGCGCTACCGTGTGCTTCCAAGATACTGTCCAGCCCCATTCACTATAAGGGGGGGCAGGCGGTGATCCATCCGCAACCCGACAAATATGACGAGGAGAGGCTGAACAAATACCACTGCACAGTTTTCATTCTCTTGGCGTATTTGCCAGGTAGCAGCCAAATCTCTGCCAGTTCCCATTATAGTGAATGGAAACAGATGCTATCTTAGCAGTGCATGGAACAGCCTGCCAGATCTGTTTTAACGCAGATCTGAAATGGGCCTAACAGAAACGAATGGTCCACTGGTTCCATCAGCGAGTCCAACATCCTACATAGATAGGAACCAGGACTTATAAAAACTCAGAAACAGCAGCACTGATAACATTATACTGCAGTTCTGAACCGTGTAGCTGTGTTTCCAGCACTAGGTTGAGACGGCAGCTGCAGCAGTGTCTCTGTGTGTCTTTCTCTAGTAGCTACCTCCAACTCAAACCCATCTCCATAAAATTCCATGGGTAATATATAAACTGATTTTACCAGTTAATTGCTATAGCACTTTATGACTCATTGTCTGCTTTTAGTGAGATATAATTATGTACATTTTGATATACATAGTTTTTAACACTGTTTTTGTAGATATTGATGTATAATCATGTAATCTCTTTGTTAATCATGTATGCTATATAAGCACTTGACTTTGCACTATGTATTATGGCTTGACAAAGGCTCCTTTTTTCACGGATATTTGAGTGCTGCCTTGGCCTTTTTTACATATATATTTACACACACACACACACACACACACACACACACAGAGGATATAAAAAGTATACACACCCCTGTTAAAATGTAAGGTTTCTGTGCTGTAAAAAAATGAGACAAAGATAAATAATTTCAGAACTTTTTCCACCTTTAATGTGACCTATAAACTGTACCACTCAATTGAAAAACAAACTGTTATCTTTTAGGTGGAGGTAAGAAAACAAAAAAATAATAATAATGTGGTTGCATAAGTGTGCACACCTTCTTATAACTGGGGATGTAGCTGTGTTCAGAATTAAGCAATCACATTCATCATTTAAAGTGCATCTGATTAACCCCAAATAAAGTTCAGCTGCTTTAGTTGGTCTTTAGTGAATTTTTCTTAGTCGCATCCTACAGCAAAAGCCATGGTCCACAGAGAGCTTCCAAAGCATCAGAGGGATCTCATTGTTAAAAGGTATCAGTCAGGAAAAGGGTACAAAAGAATTTCCAAGGCATTAGATATACCATGGAAGACAGTCATCATCAAGTGGAGAAAATATGACACAACAGTGACATTACCAAGAACTGGACGTCCCTCCGAAATTGATGAAAAGACGAGAACAAAACTGTTCTGGGAGGCTACCAAGAGGCCTATGGCAACATTAAAGGAGCTGCAGGAATATCTGGCAAGTACTGGCTGTGACATGTGCCAACAATCTCCCGTATTCTTCATATGTCTGGGCTATGGGGGTAGAGTGGCAAGACAAAAGCCTTTTCTTACGAAGAAAAACATCTAAGCCAGGCTACATTTTTCAAAAACACATCTGAAGTCTCCCAAAAGCATGTAGGAAAAGGTGTTATGGTCTGATGAAACCAAGGTTGAACTTTTTGGCCATAATTCCAAAAGATATGTTTGGCTCAAAAACAACACTGCACATCTCCAAGAGAACACCATACCCACAGTGAAGCATGGTGGTGGCAGTATCATGTTTTGGGGCTGTTTTTCTTCAGCTGGAACTGGGGCCTTAGTTAAGCTAGAGGGAATTATGAACAGTTCCAAATACCAGTCAATATTGGCACAAAACCTTCAGGCTTCTGCTAGAAAGCTGAACATGAAGAGGAACTTCATCTTTCAGCATGACAATGACCCAAAGCTGTGGGGTGATCTGAAGAGGGCTGTGCACAGGAGATGCCCTCGCAATCTGACAGATTTGGAGTGTTTTTGCCAAGAAGAGTGGGCAAATCTTGCCAAGTCAAAATGTGCCATGCTAATAGACTCATACCCAAAAAGTAGAAAAAAAGGAGGGTGATTGAGCACTCACAACATTTGGACCATAATGGATATGTTTAATGGGAGGGTTACACATACAATAAAATCTTCTACATAAAATGCATGTATCACACAAAATTATAAGAATAGTGCAATTAAAATGCAGTTAGTACCAAAAACTAAAGAAGATTCAATGATAGGGGAGTGGTGTGGCACTGTCACGAGGGTATCGAGAACCACGCCTGACTCCGTTATACCCGGGGTCAGGAAGTCGCAGCGGTTGGCTGCACGCTCTATTTAAGATAGGGTTGTTTTCCTTATGGTAGCTTTCTGGGTTTGCTTTGCAAACCCTTTTGGCTCACTCAGGGATCCGTAGCTCCTTCTCCTTAGCTGTTCCTTGTCCAGCACTCCCAAACCTCCTTATATTCCTCTCTCACACTTCTCTGGTTGCCAGAGATAGAGCTTCCTGCCTGGACATCTATTCTGACCCACTGGAGCTGTGTTGCTGCGTTCTCTGATTGTTGATTCAGAACGCTACCCTCCGGATCCCTGTTGGACCTTTGTGGACTGCTCTGGTCGCCCACCTGGGTGTATGTGTTTGTCTGTATTTGTCTGTCCTCTCCCTGGTGTTTCCCTCTTAGTGCAGTGGTGCGGACTAGCGATCCCACCGGCCCGTTCACTATCTAGGGCTCATTTCAGGGAAAGCCAGGGTTTAGGCACGTGATCGCCGCACAGGTGAGGAACCCGTCTAGGGACGTCAGCGCAGTGAGGTGCCAGCCGCAAGGTGAGTTAGGGGTCACCACCTTTCCCTCTCCCTTGGGCAGGGCCTTCCCTGTTTTCCTCCCTGTGCGTGACGTCGGTCATTACATTATCTCTGGCCATTATTTTGTGTAGGTAAAAAAAAAAAGAAAAAATTGCTGCTCTGTCCAAACAATTTCATGGCCTGTCTTTGGAGGTGGTAGGATTGAAGGCGTTGGTCCTCCAGCAACAGCAGCAATTACAACTGACCGCAAGCCCAGCGGTTGCTACTGGTAACCAGGTTGTTGCGGAACCCAAGTTCCCTCTCCCTGACAGATTTTCTGGGGGAAGGGACAAGTTTTTGACATTCCGTGAGGCCTGTAAGTTATATTTTAAACTGCGCCCTTACTCCTCTGGTAATAAAGATCAGCGGTGGGGGTTGTTATTTCCCTGCTGCAGGGGGACCCGCAGTCCTGGGCGTTCTCTTTACCTACTGATTCCCAGGCTCTTCGGTCAGTGGATGAGTTTTTCGGGGCCTTGGGTCTCATATATGACGACCCTGACCGAGTAGCACTGGCTGAATCAAGATTACGGAGACTCTTACAAGGAGAGCGGCCGGTAGAGGAGTATTGCTCTGAATTCCGTAGGTGGGCTATGGATACCCAATGGAACGACCCGGCTCTCAGGAGTCAGTTCTGCTCTGGGTTATCCGAAAGGGTTAAGGATGCGCTTGCATTATATGAGACCCCCTTTTCCCTTGATGCGGTTATGTCCCTTTCTATCCATATAGAGAGACGCCTTAGGGACAGGTTGAAAGAACCGGAGAAATTGGTAACCCCTCCCAAGCAGCAGTTAGTCTGTACGGACTTAGACGAGCCTATGCAGCTAGGAGGAACTACTCGTCAGGTCCGTCCTCCTGAGGCACGCCGTAGGCGTGGGTTTTTTTTTTTTTGTGGGGAGAGGGGTCATTTCATTAATGTCTGTCCTTCTTTCCTCAGAAACAAAAGACCGTCGGAAAAACTACTAACCCCAGGCTGTGTGGAGGATGTCAGCCGGGGGGTATACGTCTCCTCCATACGTACATCGCAATTTGTGTTGCCAGCGGTTATTATTTTTGGTGATAAGACGGAGACTATTTCTTTCTTTCTAGACAGTGGAGCAGGGGTAAATTTGATAGATGCCCATTTTGCCCGCACTTTGGGTTTGTCTCTCTGTACGTTACAGAGACCCATTCCCATATTCGCTATTGATTCTGCTCCCCTGTCTCAGAGAAACCTCACCCACATTGTTCATAATTTACACCTTCGGGTAGGGGACCACCATAATGAGATGCTTTCATGTTATGTTCTGGAGGGGCTTCCCACTCCGGTAGTGCTGGGTCTTCCCTGGTTGGTAGCGCACAATCCAGTAGTGGATTGGCAGGCCAGGGAGATATTGGAGTGGAGTGAGCAGTGCAGAGAAAATTGCTTAAATAGCAATTGCTTAGTCGCCTCCATAACTACCCTACCTACATTTATTTCGGATTTTGAGGATGTTTTTTCTGAAAAGGGTTGTTAGAAATTACCACCTCATCGTCCTTATGATTACCCGGTTAACCTTATTCCCTGCGCAAAATTACCCAAGACCAGGTTAGGCTACTTTCACACTTGCGCTTGATCGGATCCGTTCTGAACGGATCCGATCATATTAATGCAGACGGAGGCTCCGTTCAGTACGGATCCGTCTGCATTAATAACTTAGAAAATTTTCTAAGTGCGCAAGATGCCTGAGCGGATCCGTTCAGACTTTCAATGTAAAGTCAATGGGGGACGGATCCGCTTGAAGATTGAGCCATATGGTGACCTCTTCAAGCGGATCCGTTCCCATTGACTTACATTGTAAGTCTGAACGGATCCGCTCGCCTCCGCACGGCCAGGCGGACAGCTGAACGCTGCAAGCAGCGTTCAGCTGTCCGCCTGTCCGTGCGGAGGCGAGCGGAGCGGAGGCTGAACGCCGCCAGACTGATGCAGTCTGAGCGGATCCGCTCCATTCAGACTGCATCAGGGCTGGACGGAGGCGTTCGGGTCCGCTCGTGAGCTCCTTCAAACGGAGCTCACGAGCGGACCGACGAACGCTAGTGTGAAACTAGCCTGATATAATCTTTCGGGTCCAGAGAGACAAGCCATGAAAGATTATATCTCCGAGAGCTTGGCTAAGGGACACATCAGACCCTCTTCTTCACCCGTGGCTGCAGGGTTTTTCTTTGTTAAAAAGAAAGATGGGGGCCTGCGTCCTTGCTTAGATTTTTGCGAATTAAATCGGATAACCATCCGAGACCCCTACCCTCTTCCTCTCATTCCTGACCTGTTTAATCAGATTGCGGGTGCTAGGTGGTTCTCCAAACTTGATCTTAGGGGGGCCTACAATCTGATTCGTATTAAGGAGGGGGATGAGTGGAAGACAGCGTTTAACACCCCTGAGGGGCATTATAAAAATCTAGTTATGCCTTTCGGTCTGACCAATGCTCCTGCCGTCTTTCAACATTTCGTTAATGACATTTTTAGTCATCTAATCGGCAGGTTTGTGGTAATATACCTAGATGATATTTTAATTTATTCGTCTGATCTGAAAACACATGAGGTGCATGTCAGACAAGTACTGCAGGTCCTACGGACGAATGAATTATATGCTAAGATTGAAAAATGTGTCTTTGCCGTTCAGGAGATACAATTCCTGGGTTATTTTTTATCTGCTTCAGGTTTCCGTAGGGATCCTAGGAAGGTCCAGGCAATTTTAGATTGGGATCTTCCTGAGAACCTCAAAGCACTACAACGGTTCTTGGGCTTCGCAAATTTCTATAGGAAATTCATTAAAAATTATTCACTTATTGTAAAACCGCTTACTGACATGACTAGGAAGGGGACTGATTTTTCTAAATGGTCTGACGCCGCTAAAGTTGCTTTTTCCTCTCTAAAAGAGAGGTTTACCTCAGCACCTGTACTAGTCCAACCTGATGTCTCTCAGCCTTTTATTGTTGAAGTCGATGCGTCAGAGGTGGGAGTGGGGGCGGTGCTGTCTCAGGGTCCGTCTCCTGGCAAATGGCATCCTTGTGCTTTCTTTTCTAAAAAACTATCTGCAGCAGAAAAGAACTACGATATTGGCAATAGGGAACTATTAGCTATTAAACTTGCGTTTGAGGAGTGGCGCCACTTCTTAGAGGGGGCAGTCCACCCCGTCACTGTGATTACGGACCACAAAAATCTCCTGTACCTCGAATCAGCAAAGCGTCTCACCCCTAGACAGGCTAGGTGGTCGCTATTTTTTACCAGGTTTAACTTTGTGAGTACCTATCGTCCTGGGACAAAGAACACCAAGGCTGATGCACTATCTCGTTGTTTCCCTGGAGGGGGTAATGTGAGTGATCTGATGCCCATTCTACAAAGAGGAGTGGTTGTCTCTGTGGTACACTCTGTTTTGGAGGGGAAGGTGTTAGAGGCCCAGGGGGACGCCCCGGTCTCTTGCCCCTCAGAGAAATTGTTTGTACCGTTGAACCTACGTTTCGAATTATTAAAGGAGCATCATAATTCCGCACTTGCTGGGCACCCGGGTAGTAAAGCAACCTTGGAGCTATTGTCTCGTCGTTTTTGGTGGCCAAGGTTGCGTCAGGATGTATTGGATTTTGTGTCTTCTTGTTCTACCTGTGCGCGCGCAAAAGTTTCACATACACGTCCTGCAGGGTCTCTATTACCACTCGTCATTCCCAATAGACCGTGGACACATCTGTCAATGGATTTTATCACTGACTTACCTTTGTCTGCGGGTAAAACAGTTATTTTGGTAGTAGTGGACAGGTTTAGCAAAATGGTACACTTCATTGCGTTACCCGCACTACCTAATGCTAAGACTCTTGCTCAGGTATTCATCAGTGAAATCGTGAAGCTTCATTGGGTCCCCTCTGATGTTGTTTCGGATCGGGGTACCCAGTTTATTTCTAAATTTTGGAAAGCTTTTTGTTCCTGTTTGGGGGTACACTTGTCCTTTTCCTCAGCCTTCCATCCTCAGTCGAATGGACAGACTGAGCGTACCAACCAAAACCTTGAGACATATCTAAGATGTTTTGTGTCTGAAAACCAAGAGTTGTGGTCATCATATTTACCGTTAGCTGAGTTAGCCATAAATAATCGTCATCAGGAATCCACTGGCAAGTCACCATTTCTTGGTGCATATGGTTTTCATCCCCAATTCTGTACTTTCAAAGAGGGGGGGGGGTCTTCTGGGGTTCCCGAAGAGGAACGTTTTTCGTCATCTCTTTCATTGGTATGGCAGAAGGTGCAAGCTAACTTGAAAAATATGGGAGGTAAATACAAATGCATGGCTGATAAGAGACGGTCGCCAGGTCCGGACCTAGGAGTGAATGACTATTTGTGGTTGTCTACTAGGAATATTAAATTGAAGGTTCCCTCTTGGAAACTGGGTCCTAGGTTTATTGGCCCTTACAAAATTGTAGCCATCTTCAACCCCGTGGCTTTTCGCCTGGAGTTACCTCAGACTTTTTAAAATTCATAATGTTTTTCATAAGTCGTTACTCAAAAAATATGTTCCACCTCTGGAACCATCACCGCTGCCACCCCCTCCTGTTGTCGTGGATGGTAATCTCGAATTTCAGATATCTAAAATTGTTAATTCTCGTCGGGTCTGCCGCTCTCTTCAATATCTGGTGCATTGGAGAGGTTACGGTCCCGAGGAAAGAATGTGGGTTCCTGCGTCTGAGGGAAACGCCGACAGGTTAGTTAGGGCTTTTCATGCCTCTCATCCTGAGAGACCTGGTCCTGAGTGTCCGGAGGCCCCTCGTAGAGAGGGGGGTACTGTCACGAGGGTATCGAGAACCACGCCTGACTCCGTTATACCCGAGGTCAAAAAGTCGCAGCGGTTGGCTGCACGCTCTATTTAAGATAGGGCTGTTTTCCTTATGGTAGCTTTCTGGGTTTGCTTTGCAAACCCTTTTGGCTCACTCAGGGATCCGTAGCTCCTTCTCCTTAGCTGTTCCTTGTTCAGCACTCCCAAACCTCCTTATATTCCTCTCTCACACTTCTCTGGTTGCCAGAGATAGAGCTTCCTGCCTGGACATCTATTCTGACCCACTGGAGCTGTGTTGCTGCGTTCTCTGATTGTTGATTCAGAACGCTACCCTCCAGATCCCTGTTGGACCTTTGTGGACTGCTGTGGTCGCCCACTTGGGTGTATGTGTTTGTCTGTATTTGTCTGTCCTCTCCCTGGTGTTCCCCTCTTAGTGCAGTGGTGCGGACTAGCGATCCCACCGGCCCGTTCACTATCTAGGGCTCATTTCAGGGAAAGCCAGGGTTTAGGCACGTGATCGCCGCACGGGTGAGGAACCCGTCTAGGGACGTCAGGGCAGTGAGGTGCCAGCCGCAAGGTGAGTTAGGGGTCACCACCTTTCCCTCTCCCTTGGGCAGGGCTTTCCCTGTTTTCCTCCCTGTGCGTGACGTCGGTCATTACAGGCACACTCTGTTCCCACAATAAGTAGCAGGGGTTATTTAATATCATTCGAAATGTCACTTTGGGCACCTTTCTTATTAAAGTAGATAACCCTTGTTATAGATAACCCTTGAGTGAATATCTCAGACCGTCAATATAAGAAAGCAGCGCTCTATATGTTTATACGGCAGGTAACTTGTGGAAGTGACTTATCATGGGTAGATGGTAGCAGATGATAGTCAATGCAAAAAGTCTATCCAGAGTACACCACTGTATTTGCTTTTCAGCTGTTGTAGTTGCCGACAAGGCCAATAATATGAGTCACGTTGTAATAGTCTTGTGGCCGCATATATGTCACTTTGTGACTTTTTGTCACTCGATGTTGAAATGATAGGTGAGGTATTATCAGGTTCCTACCTGTCTCCTGTTGTGGCGTTCTGCTGAGATGTCTTGCGCTCTTGTTGCACGGGGGGCGAGCGGTGCAAGGCAGCACTCGGCGTCCTACGTCGCACACCTCGGACTGGCAACATCAGAGTATCGGGGTATTACACAGTCAGGAGTTATACCTTATCAGCGGCGTGTGTTACTTCAGGCTGTACCGATTATTTGACTTGAGTTATTTTCGCATGGCCATGCAATATTTAGTGGAGGTCCAGTGGGTTTAGTGGGCGCTTTTCCTTTTCACAAGACGTGTTTCGGGGCGTCTACACCCCTTCCTCAGTGGTCCACTGAGGAAGGCGACCAATAGTGTCTGGAATTAATTCCATTTCATGCCATATGTCACAGTACATAGACAAATGACTGCAACCATATGTTAAAATGATCCCGTTGTCTATTCATGACACTACCAATGTGGTAAAGATACTTGAGGAAATGGAGTGGGAAGATGGATGGATCTTGGGGACACTGGACGTGGGATCACTGTATACAGTGATTGACCATAGTGCGGGAATTGATACCCTGGGTAAACAACTGTCTAAGAATGGCAATATACACGGAGATCAATTCTCGTATCTATTGAAGGGAGTCCATTATATTCTTTCGCATTACTACTTTTCTTTTGAACGAGAATTTTATCTTCAGCGAACGGGTACCGCTTTGGGCACCTGATTCGCCCCCAGCTATGCAACTTTGTTTTTGGCACAGTGGGAACTGGAAGCCATCCAACCCAGGCTGGGGACAGGTCTGGTGCTATGGCGTTGACTCATCGATGATATTTTATTTATCTGGCAGGACACAAGAGAGGAGCTAGACTGCTTTCTAAAACAAATCAATGAGAACAATTGGAATTTGCAATTCGTCCCTATTGTAAGCCCCAAGGAAGTGGAATTCCTAGATCTGGATAATAAAGTTGATGGGAATAAATTAACCTGCATTACCCACTTTAAACCAGTCTCCAAAAATAGCTTCATTCGATTTTCAAGCTGCCACCTACCACGGTGGCTTATTAACGTACCTACAAGCCAGTTCAGAAGATTAAAGCGAAATTGTACAGTAGAACAAAAATTTGAACAGGAAGCTGAGCTTTTAAAAAATCGACTGGTAGAAAGGGAATATCCACTGAAAGTTATTGATTTGTCCCTCGAAAAAGTGAGGAAGATGGAGAGGAAAGAATTTTTCTTGAAAAAGAAGGCTCCCATAGATGAAGATACCCCCAAACCCATTCTACCGTTCAACTCCCAATATCGCACAGTAGAAAAAAATTTCAAAAGGCATTGGAACCATCTACTAAAGGATAAAATTATAGGGACTTATCTCCGTGACACTCCAAACATTGTATACACTAAAGCAACAAATCTAGCGGGGAAAGTGGCCCCGACAGTTAAGAATCCCACAATGAAGGTAGGAGGGAACTGGCTATCCCCAAAAGGATTTTTTAGATGCAGGAGGTGTGCTAACTGCAAAATTACTAAGTTCCCAAAAAAGATGGAAAAGGTACAGTCCACCACCAACTCATTTACTTTAAGCATTAGGGATTGCCTAACCTGTGACACAATGGATTTGATATACCTGCTAAAATGCGGGTGTAACAAGCAATATATAGGAAGGACGAAGAGAACTCTCAGAAAGAGAGTATTAGAACATATAGCCAATATCAAAAAGGGCTATGAGGCACATTCACTCTCAAAACATTTTAAATTGGTACACGAAAGTAAAGAGACCATGGAGGGGGGGGGGGAATCATGTTGCACACATGTCCAGACAGGAGTCAAGACGCATCTTTGAGTTTGAGACTATGATACCAGGGGGTTTGAATGCAGAGTTGGAGCTATTTGGCTTCCTGTGAGGGGAGGGAGGCGCCTGTTTAGGACGGAACATCGGAGTCTGGTCATGCTATTGACACTCCGATCTCCTCTCCCTACATGTCTCCCTCCGCCTTTTACCATCTTTACCATCATTACCATCATTACCATCTCTATGCCGGAGGCCATCCCACTCGACATTCAAGTACCCTCCCATGTCGAGGCAAACTAAGTCCGTGCTCTAATGTGGGATATATACTGCGTGAATAAAATAGATTAAATTATATTTTTTCCAAGAAGAAAAACCCACCCACCCAAAATAGATTGCTATTTATGTTGCTATAATATAAGGAATTTTTTATAATGAGTTGCCACTAATGGCTTGGGTATGAATAACATGTATATTTTAGGATTATAATATCAATTTTAACTATTTATTAAGTATTTTAGTATGTTATGATAATATATAAAGTGAATTATCAAAAATATAACCAAAGTTCGGGCGAGCACACAACACTTGTACCACAATGTTTGATAGTACATAAAATTTAATTAAATCACAATCAATTGCACGTGTCCAATATAAAAACCACAATTTGCATGCTTTAACCACTTCAGCCCCGCTAGCTAAAACCCCCTTCATGACCAGAGCACTTTTTACACTTCGGCACTACACTACTTTCACCGTTTATCGCTCGGTCATGCAACTTACCACCCAAATGAATTTTACCTCCTTTTCTTCTCACTAATAGAGCTTTCATTTGGTGGTATTTCATTGCTGCTGACATTTTTACTTTTTTTGTTATTAATCGAAATGTAACGATTTTTTTGCAAAAAAAATGACATTTTTCACTTTCAGCTGTAAAATTTTGCAAAAAAAACGACATCCATATATAAATTTTTCGCTAAATTTATTGTTCTACATGTCTTTGATAAAAAAAAAATGTTTGGGCAAAAAAAAAATATGGTTTGGGTAAAAGTTATAGCGTTTACAAACTATGGTACAAAAATGTGAATTTCCGCTTTTTGAAGCAGCTCTGACTTTCTGAGCACATGTCATGTTTCCTGAGGTTCTACAATGCCCAGACAGTTGAAAAACCCCACAAATGACCCCATTTCAGAAAGTAGACACCCTAAGGTATTCGCTGATGGGCATAGTGAGTTCATAGAACTTTTTATTTTTTGTCACAAGTTAGCGGAAAATGAAGATTTTTTTTTTATTTTATTTTTTTTCTTACAAAGTCTCATATTCCACTAACTTGCGACAAAAAATAAAAAATTCTAGGAACTCGCCAGGCCCCTCACGGAATACCTTGGGTGTCTTCTTTCCAAAATGGGGTCACTTGTGGGGTAGTTATACTGCCCTGGCAATTTAGGGGCCCAAATGTGTGAGAAGTACTTTGCAATCAAAATGTGTAAAAAATGGCCTGCAAAATCCGAAAGGTGCACTTTGGAATATGTGCCCCTTTGCCCACCTTGGCTGCAAAAAAGTGTCACACATCTGGTATTGCCGTACTCAGGAGAAGTTGGGGAATGTGTTTTTTGGGGGTGTCATTTTACATATACCCATGCTGGGTGAGAGAAATATCTTGGCAAAAGACAACTTTTCCAATTTTTTTATACAAAGTTGGCATTTGACCAAGATATTTTTCTCACCCAGCATGGGTATATGTAAAATGACACCCCAAAACACATTGCCCAACTTCTCCTGAGTACGGCGATACCAGATGTGTGACACTTTTTTGCAGCCTAGATGCGCAAAGGTGCCCAAATTCCTTTTAGGAGGGCATTTTTAGACATTTGGATCCCAGACTTCTTCTCACACTTTCGGGCCCCTAAAAAGCCAGGGCAGTATAAATACCCCACATGTGACCCCCTTTGGAAAGAAGACACCCCAAGGTATTCAATGAGGGGCATGGCGAGTTCATATAAAAAAATTTATTTTTTTGCATAAGTTAGCGGAAATTGATTTTTTTTTTGTTTTTTTCTCACAAAGTCTCACTTTCCGCTAACTTAGGACAAAAATTTCAATCTTTCATGGACTCAATATGCCCTTCAGCAAATACCTTGGGGTGTCTTCTTTCTGAAATGGGTTCACATGTGGGGTATTTATACTGCCCTGGCTTTTTAGGGGCCCGAAAGTGTGAGAAGAAGTCTGGAATATAAATGTCTAAAAATGTTTACGCATTTGGATTCCGTGAGGGGTATGGCGAGTTCATGTGAGATTTTATTTTTTGACACAAGTTAGTGGAATATGAGACTTTGTAAGAAAAAACAAACAAAAAAATATATATATTTCCGCTAACTTGGGCCAAAAAAATGTCTGAATGGAGCCTTACAGGGGGGGGGGGGTGATCAATGACAGGGGGGTGATCAATAACAGGGGGGGTGATCACCCATATAGACTCCCTGATCACCCCCTGTCATTGATCACCCCCCTGGTAAGGCTCCATTCAGACGTCCGTATGATTTTTACGGATCCACTGATACATGGATCGGATCCGCAAAACACATGCGGACGTCTGAATGGAGCCTTACAGGGGGGTGATCAATGACAGGGGGTGATCAGGGTGATCACCCCCCTGTCATTGATCACCCCCCCTGTAAGGCTCCATTCAGACGTCCGTATGATTTTTACGGATCCATGGATACATGGTTCGGATCCGCAAAACACATGCGGACGTCTGAATGGAGCCTTACCGGGGGGTGATCAATGACAGGGGGGTGATCAATGACAGGGGGTGATCAGGGAGTGTATATGGGTGATCACCCGCCTGTCATTGATCACCCCCCTGTAAGGCTCCATTCAGACGTCCGCATGTGTTTTGCGGATCCGATCCATGTATCCATGGATCCGTAAAAATCATACGGACGTCTGAATGGAGCCTTACAGGGGGGTGATCAATGACAGGGGTTGATCAGGGAGTGTATATGGGTGATCACCCCCCTGTCATTGATCTCCCCCCTGTAAGGCTCCATTCAGACGTCCGTATGATTTTTACGGATCCATGGATACATGGATCGGATCCGCAAAACACATGCGGACGTCTGAATGGAGCCTTACAGGGGGGTGATCAATGACAGGGGGTGATCAAGGAGTGTATATGGGTGATCACCCCCCTGTAAGGCTCCATTCAGACATCCGCATGTGTTTTGCGGATCCGATCCATGTATCCGTGGATCCGTAAAAATCATACGGACGTCTGAACGGAGCCTGACAGGGGGGTGATCAATGACAGGGGGGTGATCAATGACAGGGGGGTGATCAGGGAGTTTATATGGGGTGATCATGGGTGATCAGGGGTTTATAAGGGGTTAATAAGTGACGGGGGGGTGTAGTGTAGTGTGGTGTTTGGTGCGACTGTACTGAGCTGCCTGTGTCCTCTGGTGGTCGATCCTAACAAAAGGGACCACCAGAGGACCAGGTAGCAGGTATATTAGACGCTGTTATCAAAACAGCGTCTAATATACCTGTTAGGGGTTAAAAAATTCAGATCTCCAGCCTGCCAGCGACCGATCGCCACTGGCAGGCTGGAGATCCACTCGCTTACCTTCTTTTCCTGTGAGCGCGCGCGCCTGTGTGCGCGCGTTCACAGGAAATCCCGGCCCTCGCGAGATGACCCGTATATGCGTCGTCGTGCGCAGGGCTGCCGCCTCCGGACCGCACATCTGCGTTAGGCGGTCCGGAGGCGGTTAAAATACAGATAAAATATAATAAGATCAATGATAGCAGAAGAAAAAAGCACCGCGGCACTCACCACTGGTCACAAAGTTTCTGTTTGCAGTTTTATTTTTCAAATACACATCGTGGACGCAGACAGGACACAGGTGAATGGACAGGCTACAGCTGTTTCGCGCTGTGTTGCGCTTTGTCAAGACTTGACAAAGCACAACACAGCGCGAAACAGCGTAGCCTGTCCATTCACCTGTGTCCTGTTTTCGTCCACAATATGTATTTGAAAAATAAAACTGCAAACAGCAACTTTGTGACCAGTGGTGAGTGCCGCGGTGCTTTTTTCTTCTGCTATCATCATAACTACTATATCACCGACAGAGCACCACCGTGAAGGTTCGGGATCCAAGTGTTTTATGTGCTCCAGTGACTGCATGGGTGCATGTAGCAGTGCCGGTTGCGTTCTTTTCTCTCACTCCTTGTATAATAAGATCAATGGTTGAATGTCCACATAAACTGAATTTTTGAATGGGATGAGTCCATGTATCCACACACTGTATGTACGTGTCTGCACTTTTAAGGATTACTGTGCAGTGGCTGAACTTTTGTGTCCAATAATATATATATAACCATGGAGGTTGATGTTCCAACTCCTAGTTCCTGCACACTATTCATGTGCTTGTATTAACTGCAGGTTCCAATCTGTGCAGTTTAGTTTAACCCAGCTACACTCCTGTTCATATGATGTTCACTCCTCAATGGCGTTTAGCAGAGTATGTATGGTAGGGTTATTTATGTTTGATCTTTATCTCCTGCCCCTTACATAAGGTTTTACAGGTTAGGGGTTCTTACCTCCTGTTGGTTTCTGTCTCGTAAGCCTCTATGAGGACGTGCACGTTGAAGGCGATGAAGGGTGAAGGCAAGCGGCGCAGGGCACTGCCGGCGTCTCGCTCCTACTTCCGATAGTCCTCTTACCCGAAGTCTCGCGGGATTTGGAGCATGATCTGTAACCAGTCAGTGAGAAGCCGTAGATGTACAGCAATTTGCTCTGTGTCCTGTTTGTCCAAATGTTCCTCTACTTGGATATTAATCGCATGGCCATGCATAAAGGTGCGGAGGTGCTTCTCTCACAGGTGTGCAGCCCAGACGCGTTTCGGGAACTCTCCTTCCCTTTGTCAGTGGTACAGCATCACCTGTCTGCCTCCGCCTTTTATATCCTTGTTAAGCACCAAACCCTGGAACACTGGATTGACTTCAAAATAAAAATCGCATGCGTTTTACCCATGCGTTTTTTTCTGCGATTTTTTGTATACATGCGTTTTTCACAGTATATATTCTTTGTTGCATTCTATATATCTTGTATGAACCAAATTCTTATCGCAGATTGCCTATATGAGTTATTCCTAGTTTACTAAATCACCAATATAGGATAATGTAATCTATTCTGCGGATACATTCATTCAACAATACTCTTGGTCATTAGACCTCCATATACTCTACTTTATTAAAATATTAAATACATAATCCATAAAAATATAAAAGTGTAAAATATACTTTAATTAAGACAAATGAGAGAGAAATATGTATAAAATGCACTGTCAGGTATATCGAGAAATGCACGATTTTTCATCCAAATTATATCGGACTTGATCGTAGTGCCTTCACCCTTCATCGCCTTCAACGTGCACGTCCTCATAGAGGCTTACGAGACAGAAACCAACAGGAGGTAAGAACCCCTAACCTGTAAAACCTTATGTAAGGGGCAGGAGATAAAGATCAAACATAAATAACCCTACCATACATACTCTGCTAAACGCCATTGAGGAGTGAACATCATATGAACAGGAGTGTAGCTGGGTTAAACTACACTGCACAGATTGGAACCTGCAGTTAATACAAGCACCTGAATAGTGTGCAGGAACTAGGAGTTGGAACATCAACCTCCATGGTTATATATATTATTGGACACAAAAGTTTAGCCACTGCACAGTAATCCTTAAAGGTGCAGACACGTACAAACAGTGTGTGGATACAGGGACTCATCCCATTCAAAAATTCAGTTTATGTGGACATTCAACCATTGATCTTATTATATTTTATCTGTATTTTAAAGCATGCAAATTGTGGTTTTTATATTGGACACGTGTAATTGATTGTGATTTAATTAAATTTTATGTACTATCAAACATTGTGGTACAAGTGTTGTGTGCTCGCCCGAACTTTGGTTATATTTTTGATAATTCACTTTTAGAGGGTGGGTGTCCCTCTATTGGGCTAGTAGCACCTTATCCAGAACTCTGCCTGAAGTGAGCCACCACCTTGAGTATTAATAATATATAAAGTATTTTAAGGGAAGAGAGAGAAAGAGGAAAGATTATCAATAGGATTCCAGTCCAGACTTTGGATATCAACCACCAGCATGATTGATTGATAGGTATCCGCCTATAAAAAATCTGAATCAAAGCTCACTCCTGATATCCACTGAAGAAGTGGTTGTCCCTGAAACGCGTATGGTCCCAGCAAGTGAGCTTAATCTATTGAACGCTTGTATCACCACGTTGGACGCCGCGTGTATAGTGAGGCGCAGGCAGCGGAGGACGCCGTGAATCGGGAGGCCGGTAAGAGACACTGTCTATTGGGAGGCGGGTGAGCGGCATATCGAGAGTCCAGTAAGAGACATTTTCCTTTAGGTCCGGACAATACAGCATATCATACAGCCGCTAGGCTGATATATCCAACGCAGTGAAATAGAGCGGCATACCCCATTAAGGTTGGACTGTTTTATTTAAAGCTGCATGGACTGCATATAAAGGTTGGGCCATCTTATTTAAACTGCATGACTGCGCTACCACACTAAAAAATTAAAGTTGGTACCAACTATAATACTGGACAGCATATCTGGGAACTACATTGCTATATCCAACTTAAAGAATTAGTCATATCCAATCAAAAGGAGAAGATATATACAACGGACATTTTCCTCTTTTTCTTTTTTCTTTTTTCTTCACAGTGGCAGATTTTATTATTATTTTATGAATAATTGATGTATTTTATTAGCTGATAAATTCTGCAACAGGTTGATTTATTTTATTTTGGGATTGTATTTTTAGTGAATATTAATTATTAAATGTACATTTCCCCTATTGGGCATATTCATTCTGTGTGTGATCCCATATGTAGAGAGTGCCCCTCGTATCTCTATATAATCACATTGTTTTCAATTGAGTTGTACAGTTTATAGGTCACATTAAAGGTGGAAAAAGTACTGAAATGATTTATCTTTGTCTCATTTTTTTACATCACAGGAACCTGACATTTTAACAGGGGTGTGTAGACTTTTTATATACACTGTATATATTACCCTAAATAATTAAAATTATTTGTTTCATTATCTAACTGTACCAAATGATTATGGTCAAGTGCTGCCATCTACTGCTTTTTAAACCTACTGCATATATTTGCGTACAAAATTCCAATAAAATACCCAGTTTAACTGTAATCTGGATTTTAGGCATAATATGTAGTCTCATGTTTTTTTTTATTTATTGTAAAATCCTCTAATGTAAAAATTGCAATAAAAAATTAAATACTTATTTTAGTCAAGAACTCAGAGAACTTTTACATTACTTTGGATTTACAAATCAAAATGTACCCGAATTGTGGTATAATTTGTGACTATTTTATTACGTTAATTCTTTTAGACTCTTCCTTCAGATAATTCAAGAAGTGAGGCAGTTTAGAAGAAAAGCAAAATGGCTTACTGGAATGAATATTGGTCTTAAAAAATACATCAAAACTTTAGTGCATGATCCTGAATTAAAGTAGGCCAACCCAACTATTAAATGGCATAATGTCATACTTGACAGTGTAAAGTTAAGCTAGACTTATCATCCAGTTTCAGCCTGGTACATCCAGTGCATTTTTAGATTGCCTAGTAGTGTTGAGCGAGCATGCGTGGCCAAACAGCAGTTCAGCTCGAGCATCGCTATGCTCGGCACATTGCAGCGTTCAGCTGAATACTGTGTGTCCTTGAGCACAATGAAAATTAATGGTAAACCCGAGCAATAAACCAGACACCCCCTGCTCTGAAGAAGAGTGTATGTCTGGTTAACAGAAAAAGGTTAGAAATTGATGGAAACACCAACAAAATGGAAACAGCATGGGAAGAATGTCTGGATGCATCTTGGACTCCCATTACCTATGACATACAATAGACAACCACACAAAGGCTATATGCCACAATCCAGGTATGTGCAAGCCAACAATATTTACATGAGAAAACTCTATAGAAAGGTTATTTAATATTATGTTAGGACAATCAGAAAACTTTTTGTCACCCTAATGATAATGATCTAGGTGTGCAGGTCCACCCAAGCGATCCAACAAATATGAAGCAACTTTGCGGCTTACTGGCTTACAGTCAGATGAGAGTTGGTTTTGGATTCCTCATAGTGCACAAGGCTGCCATAGTAAGGTGCGCTGACTGTAGAGATGTACCATGGTTAGCACTCCCGCTGTTAACTCAAATTTCTTAACTATTTTCATTATCTTGAGACAAAAGCCATTGAAAAGCAATTGAAGGTGTTTGCTTAGATTAGATAACCAAACTCAGAAATCTCAGAAAAAAGGAGTGCTAACCATGTTACATCGGTATCTGTCTCATGGATAGATTGTTGGCTTGCACATACCCAGCTTTTGGCATATAGCCTTTGTGTGGTTGTCTATTGTAGTTCATAGGTAATAGGAGTCCAAGATGCATCCAGAAGTCCTCCCCATGCTGTTTCCAAACCATTTTCGTGGTGTTTCTATCAATTTCTAACCTTTTTTGTAAACCAGAGACCCTCTCTTCTTCAGAGCCTGGTTTAATGCTTGGGTTCTCCCATTGATTTCCATTATACTCGGGTGTTCGGCCAGAGCACCCGGGCACTTTGGTTCTTGATCAACACTACTGCCTAGCCTAATGGGGGAAGTATTAATATGCAACTTTTTGCTCTCAATATTTGTAATGTCTGTCACAGCTTCTGTCAGTTTACACACTACCAGTGGACTGGAGTATGCTTATGACATTTTTGCAACTTTTTGCAAAAAGACACATTGTTTAAATTAGCTAAAAATGTAGCTCAGTCCACATGACATCGGATCACAGTTTAGTAAATGTAAACCCCCGGGGCATGACAAACTACTCCAGAACGGTGCAAATGCTTAATAAATTTGGCACAAATGCCAACTCCACCAACAAAACAGGAAAAATCTTTTCACTTTTTCTGGCGCAGTGCGAAGGGGTCCTAAGAGCTAATTTCTTCACTTGATACAGGTGCTGGTATCTGCCGCAATTAGGCTAAGGGTGCCCATGCACAATGCAGTCCAGCAGCGGGATCTGCATGTGTAACACCCCAGAGTGGTATTACCACTCGTTCTGCAACCCCCCACTATCCTTAAGGGTGTGCCCCGTGTATTTATCCTAGGTCCTGCACACTATGTAAAATTATTTAGACTGGAGCAGGGGAACCTTCCGTGCAATGCATGATTTGAAACCATGACGGCATAGTGTTCTACCGACAGTGACCTTTGAAACTGTGGTCCCAGCTCTCTTCATGTCATTGAACAGCTCCTCCCTTGTAGTTCTGGGCTGATTCCTCACCTTTCTTATGAGTGATACCCCACGAGGTGAGATCTTGCATGGAGCCCCAGTCCGAGGGAGACTGACAGTCGTCTTTAGCCTCTTCCATTTTCTAACAATTGCTCCAACAGTTGATCTATTTTCACCAAGCTGCTTGCCAATTTCCCCATAGCCCTTTCCAGCCTTATGGATATCCACAATTTTGTCTCTTGTGTCTTGTGACAGCTCTTTGTTCTTGCTAATGGCAGTAGTTGCCATCTGACTGACTGTGCGGTGGACAGGTGTTTTTAAAGAGCTCAGATGCTGCTACTAAGTTATAATTAATGAGTGGAGTAGAGGTGGACTTTTTAAAGGCAGAGTAACAGGTCTTTGAGAAGCAGAATTCTTACTGTTTCTCAGGTGTTTACATGCTTATGTTGCATGCATCATCAATTATATTTGAAATGTAGATTATGTGTTCTCACCTCATGTGATATGAAGTAATATTACGTGTGAAACATTAAATTTTCTGTATGTTATATTGAAATTTCTTTGAAAATTCTAATAAAAATTATTTTGTTCTAAATACTTATGTTCAGCAATGCAAGACAAATAAATTCATTAAAAATCATACAATGTGATTTCCTGAATTTTCTTTTTTAATTCTATCTCTCAGAGTGGGAATGCACCTACAATGTGAATTTCAGACCCCTCCATGATTTCTAAGTGGGAGAAATTGCAAAATTGCAATATGTTCCTCACTGTATATACCATTTAATATGATGAAGGCGAGAGGTAAGGGGCGGGGAAGTGGCTGTGCTGCTGATGAAGCACGCAGAGGCCGTGGCCCTGGGCGTGGTGAAAATGTGCCTGCTGGCAGAGCGCAAGAAACACAAACTCAAACTCATCAACGATACCTAGCTCGATGTCCCAGTTTGCAGGGCGGTGCAGGACACTACTCTCGAAGTCAGACCCGTGCGACCAGGTGGTCAGTTGGATTGCAGCAGACAATGCTTCCAGTCGCTTAAGCACCACCGTGTCTTCCAGTCTCAGTAGCCAAGAGTCTGTCCAACAGAATCCTCGCCATGATCCTCCTTCCTCCCAAGTGTCTTTGCAAACAAGTGATCCCACATTCGGATATTTTGAGGTGCTATTTTCATCGCCATTCCTTAATTTGGGCCTCTTGCCAAGCCTGCTTGAAGAGGGACATGAGGAGATCTTGTGCCCTGATTCCCAAACTCTTGAGCATCCGCAGTCAGAAGAAGATGGCGGTGGGGAACGGCAATTAGTTGTCACGGTGGGGAGTGGGAAAAACTCCCCACTATACAATGTCACCAAATACTAGGCCATAGGCAGGGAAAAGGGAGCTGGTCACCTCCTAAAGCTTCCCTCAAGCAGCCCTAGTCTCCTGGCTGTATGAGCCACCTTCAATGGTGGTTCATACCCACTTTTAAGACCTACAGTGGTTATGGTACTGCAGCCTTCTATTCCTTTCCCAACAGCTGAGCATATGTGATTATAGCTACCATAGGAAATAGGGGGATAGGGTCGATGAATGCAGCTTCCAAGATGATTCTCCCCAGCAAATGGAATATTCCCCAATCATGAGCCTAGACTTCATGAAGGGTGTAACAGGCACATTCTTTATTGATAACACACTGGCTTTTATGAGAAATCCTCCTGCAAGAGGATCTCCCACAGTAAACGAAGGACAATAACCAATTAACATGCATAGTTACAGTAACACCTGCCCTCTCTCTGCCTAGGAGCTTTTGAGATAAGTTAAGGGATAAACCAATTATCTCCAGGCAGAGAGCACACAATTCTCCCAAACGTTGGAACACCCTTTTCCCCACAGGGTATCCCCACAATGTACATATCCCCTGATAGCCCCGATCTGGGGGACCAACATATCCAAATTTCACCCAGATTGGTTCAGGGGTTCTTAAAAAACATGGAAGTCACAAGTTACTGACCAAACACGAGGCCCCTGCCCAAAACAGTTCTATCAATTCCACATGTGCGGTCGACCAATTCACAAAAAGGTAAAAACCGAATAAAGTCTATTTTCTTCACACCCACGAACCTAGAAGTCTAGGAATCCCTGCATCACCCTGAACATTGTGACAGGGCAGAGACCTCCTGTTCATCCAACACCACGGATGAAAGGCGTCTCCAGAGGCCCAGTAGCTGACAGGGAGAAAGACAATGCAGCAACTGCACGGCAGGTAAGTACACAGTGTAACAACAGAACACTAGCAACAACCAACACTTACATGCCGCAGCAGAGATGGAGAAACGACACCAAACTTCTACCCGGACCTCCATGCGAACACCAGATGCACTGAAGCTCGAGGCAGCGCTGCATTCGGGCTTATGGTTCACTCCTCTGGAAAACCAGCCCCCTTTCGGAGGTAACACACACATAGGGAAACCTCTTGCACACATGCAGGGACAAACACCAACAACATCCCGGACTTGCAACAACAAACAAGACGTCCAACAAACCTCCAACTCAAGCCCACACCATAAACAACACACCAGGAGGGAAAGTCCGTCAAAGCACAGTTTTTGTTCTGGGTTGAAATACAATTCCCAATTTAGCAATTTCCTAATTTAGTGGTTTCTGCTGTATCAGAGCTATTTTAAATCTATCCCTAAAAGGGTATATCAGATTCAAGGTGCACATAGGGTCATTCTGAATAACTTCACACACACGCTACTGTGCATTTCCAAGTCGAATTCTGTCAGTAAACCTATACCTGTCACCCAGCGCCTAAATACTAGGCCTCAAATTTATATTCAGCTAAATCTGTGGTTACTGCTGTGCCTGTATTAGTGTAATACGGTACCTAAATAGATAGCCAGATAGTGTTAGGTGTCTGTAAAAAAAGGCCTAAATTTAAATTCAATACATTGGGCCAAATAATATTTTTGTTGTTGTGGTGAACGATAACAATGAGGAAAACATCTAGTAAGGGATGCGGACGTGGACATGGTCGTGGTGGTGTTAGTGGACCCTCTGGTGCTGGGAGAGGACGTGGCCGTTCTGCCACATCCACACGTCCTAGTGTACCAACTACCTCAGGTCCCAGTAGCCGCCAGAATTTACAGCGATATATGGTGGGGCCCAATGCCATTCTAAGGATGGTAAGGCCTGAGCAGGTACAGGCATTAGTCAATTGGGTGGCCGACAGTGGATCCAGCACGTTCACATTATCTCCCACCCAGTCTTCTGCAGAAAGCGCACAGATGGCGCCTGAAAACCAAGCCCATCAGTCTGTCACATCACCCCTATGCATACCAGGGAAACTGTCTGAGCCTCAAGTTATGCAGCAGTCTCTTATGCTGTTTGAAGACTCCGCTGGCAGGGTTTCCCAAGGGCATCCACCTAGCCCTTCCCCAGCGGTGGAAGACATAGAATGCACTGACGCACAACCACTTATGTTTCCTGATGATGGGGACATGGGAATACCACCTTAGCACGTCTCTGATGATGACGAAACACAGGTGCCAACTGCTGCGTCTTTCTGCAGTGTGCAGACTGAACAGGAGGTCAGGGATCAAGACTGGGTGGAAGACGATGCAGGGGACGATGAGGTCCTAGACCCCACATGGAATGAAGGTCGTGCCACTGACTTTCACAGTTCGGAGGAAGAGGCAGTGGTGAGACCGAGCCAACAGCATAGCAAAAGAGGGAGCAGTGGGCAAAAGCAGAACACCCGCCGCCAAGAGACTCCGTCTGCTACTGACCGCCGCCATCTGGGACCGAGCACCCCAAAGGCAGCTTCAAGGAGTTCCCTGGCATGGCACTTCTTCAAACAATGTGCTGACGACAAGACCCGAGTGGTTTGCACGCTGTGCCATCAGAGCCTGAAGCGAGGCATTAACGTTCTGAACCTTAGCACAACCTGCATGACCAGGCACCTGCATGCAAAGCATGAACTGCAGTGGAGTAAACACCTTAAAACCAAGGAAGTCACTCAGGCTCCCCCTGCTACCTCTTCTGCTGCTGCCGCCTCGGCCTCTTCTGCTGCTGCCGCCTCGGCCTCTTCTGCTGCTGCCTCCTCGGCCTCTTCCTCCGCCTCTGGAGGAACGTTGGCACCTGCCGCCCAGCAAACAGGGGATGTACCACCAACACCACCACCTCCGTCACCAAGCATCTCAACCATGTCACACGACAGCGTTCAGCTCTCCATCTTACAAACATTTGAGAGAAAGCATAAATTCCCACCTAGCCACCCTCGATCCCTGGCCCTGAATGCCAGCATTTCTAAACTACTGGCCTATGAAATGCTGTCATTTAGGCTGGTGGACACAGACAGCTTCAAACAGCTCATGTCGCTTGCTGTCCCACAGTATGTTGTTCCCAGCCGCCACTACTTCTCCAAGAGAGCCGTGCCTTCCCTGCACAACCAAGTATCCGATAAAATCAAGTGTGCACTGCGCAACGCCATCTGTAGCAAGGTTCACCTAACCACAGATACGTGGACCAGTAAGCACGGCCAGGGACGCTATATCTCCCTAACTGCACACTGGGTAAATGTAGTGGCAGCTGGGCCCCAGGCGGAGAGCTGTTTGGCGCACGTCCTTCCGCCGCCAAGGATCGCAGGGCAACATTCTTTGCCTCCTGTTGCCACCTCCTCCTTCTCGGCTTCCTCCTCCTCTTCTTCCACCTGCTCATCCAGTCAGCCACACACCTTCACCACCAACTTCAGCACAGCCCGGGGTAAACGCCAGCAGGCCATTCTGAAACTCATATGTTTGGGGGACAGGCCCCACACCGCACAGGAGTTGTGCCATGGTATAGAACAACAGACCGACGAGTGGTTGCTGCCGGTGAGCCTCAAGCCCGGCCTGGTGGTGTGCGATAATGGGCGAAATCTCGTTGCAGCTCTGGGACTAGCCGGTTTGACGCACATCCCTTGCCTGGCGCATGTGCTGAATTTGGTGGTGCAGAAGTTCATTCACAACTACCCCGACATGTCAGAGCTGCTGCATAAAGTGCGGGCCGTCTGTTCGCGCTTCCGGCGTTCACATCCTGCCGCTGCTCGCCTGTCTGCGCTACAGCGTAACTTCGGCCTTCCCGCTCACCACCTCATATGCGACGTGCCCACCAGGTGGAACTCCACCTTGCACATGCTGGACAGACTGTGCGAGCAGCAGGCCATAGTGGAGTTTCAGCTGCAGCACGCACGGGTCAGTCGCACTGCGGAACAGCAGCACTTCACCACCAATGACTGGGCCTCCATGCGAGACCTGTGTGCCCTGTTCCGTTATCAGCGTTACAATACCACTTCTATGTCTCCTTGAGAAAACACTTAGGGCGATGATGGAAGAGGAGGTAGCCCAGGAGGAGGAGGAGGAGGAGGAGGAAGAGGGGTCATTTTTAACACTTTCAGGCCAGTCTCTTCGAAGTGACTCAGAGAGAGGTTTTTTGCAACAGCAGAGGCCAGGTACAAATGTGGCCAGCCAGGGCCCACTACTGGAGGACGAGGAGGACGAGGATGAGGAGGAGGTGGAGGAGGATGAGGATGAAGCATGGTCACAGCAGGGTGGCACCCAACGCAGCTCGGGCCCATCACTGGTGCGTGGCTGGGGGGAAAGGCAGGACGATGACGATACTCCTCCCACAGAGGACAGCTTGTCCTTACCCCTGGGCAGCCTGGCACACATGAGCGACTGCATGCTGCAGTGCCTGCGCAACGACAGCAGAGTTGCCCACATTTTAACGTGTGCGGACTACTGGGTTGCCACCCTGCTGGATCCACGGTACAAAGACAATGTGCCCACCTTACGGGGGCGGAGTCTGACTGCTGACCTGAGCAGACGCATGTAGGAGAAGCTCCTCTCCATGTAATCCTGCAAACTGGTATATCTCGCACTATAGCCCACCAAAGTATGGGGAAAGTTGGCAAATTCATCCCTAAAGACAAAACCGACTCTCCAAAGCCGGATCGAGGGGCCTCAGACATGGAGAAGTACCTGAACAAGAAGCCCTCGGGCGCTGTGAGCGGAGCGTCCAAGATGGCGCCGCATGAACCAGACGACTGGTCACAGGACGCTGATGGTGCTATCGGAGGCCTGGAAGATGGGCCACAGCTCACAGGCATAGCGCCCATATCAAGGAGGTTTCTCCAACAAGCCCTCTCATCGGCTATTGCTCCAGTGCTACACGACCTTCAAGAAATCAAATCCGATATTAAACAGATCGGACACCGTGTAGAGGCACTGGAAGGAAATCAAGCGGCCATACTATCCTTTACCCGCTCTCTGGGAGAAAACACCGTGGCCTGCATGGGCTCCTTGGACACAGCCTTCTCCCTCATCGAAGACCAGGAGAACCGCAGCAGGCGGAAAAATATCCGGCTGCGCGGCATACCGGAACTGATCCCACACGAGGACTTACCTGAGGCGGCAGCCGCCATCTTTGCCACCCTCCTGGGTACAGAGAACGCAGCAGATATAGAAATTGAACAAATTCACCGATCGCTCAGACCGAAACCTAAGGATGCTGAGAATCCTAGGGATGTCATCTGTGGTTTGCTGAAATACACAGACACAGCGGCCTTGCTGAAAGCTGCTAGGGAGCATAAAGATCTCACATATGAGGGGGCCACGATCCTGTTGTTCCAGGACTTAGCACCAACGACGCTGAGCAAAAGAAGAGTTCTTCGACCCCTCACAGATTACCTGCGGCACATCAAGACACCAAATAAATGGTTGTTCCCCTTTGGCCTAACGTTTGCGGTCGGGGGCAGGAGGTGCACCATACGGGTCCCAAAAGATCTAGCTGCGGCCTGGGAGCTACTCCAGACCACCCCACTGGACATCCCATCGTGGCTACCCTCGGCGGAGACCGGGATACCGCTACCAGATCTACCAGGAGTCCAGCGGTGGTCCAAAGCCATGCCGAAGAGGAAGATGGGTCCTGGTTCCAGGGACACATGAACTCTGCAGCGGTGGGGCTCTCCCCGGTCGCTTAATAGTTTGTCTCCGTGAGGGATATGAAAAGACAGAAGCGATTCCACACTTCCATTTTCTACCTAGCAAGTATTACTTGGCTTTAGTGTGTGGTACTCGACTGAATCATATTTGATCAATATGTTTTGCATGTCTCTGTTTTGCTCTGGTCCCCTATTCTCCCCATACATTTCCCATGTTATGTTAGGAGTTTCATAATGGGTTATGATATTTAACAACTCCTATGTATTGCACCAGGTTAGCAGGTTTTGCTGGAAACTTAAGAGCTATATAAGACCTTAGATCCCCCCCACATGTCTTACATCAGGGGTACACTAGCGCAGTCCTGGTGTCAGCGCATTAACTGGGTGGACGGCATACTGACTGTATGCTCCTTATCGGGAGTTGTCAGATGTACCCCCCCCCCAAGTTTGGTTACGTGGCCATGTTCCTACGTTCTGCAAGGAATAATGGTTACACTCCAGTTATACAAGGTTTTAGATCTCTTTTGCACAAGAAGATAGACGGCTGTTGGTGGGTTCATATGTACATGCGAGATGTCACAGATTAAATGCACATCTTTTAATGTAAGAGGGTTTAATACTCCACAAAAAAGATCGCAAGTCTTACGTTTATTGAAGAAATCTCGCACGGACATATACTGTTTTTCAAGAGCTGCACTTCCGATCCGAGAATGTACCCACCCTACAGAAGGGATATTACAATAATTGGTTCCTCAGCACCTATGAGAAGGCCAAAAGAGGGGTCGGTATCGCCATTGCCAAAAGCGTACCGTTTACAATGTCAGCCACACAGTCAGACGCAGAGGGCAGATTTGTTTTTGTAAAAGGAACAATAGGCACCCAACCTGTAACCCTAGCGAGCCTCTACAGCCCCAACAGGGGTCAGAAAGCCTGGATCTCACAGACGTTGCAAGCTTTTAAAGCCTTTGCCGAGGGTATCTGTATTGTTGGCGGGGACCTTAATGTGGCCCTTAATCCTAGTATTGATACCTCAGACGGTTCCACTCAGCAAACACAGAAAACCTTGGGTCGTATTAATTCGTGCATTTCAGACGCTAACCTGACTGATGCCTGGCGCTTAGTACATCCCACAGACAGGGACTATACTTTTTTCTCTGCCCCCCATAATGTTTATAAAAGATTGGATTACCTCCTGATTTCGAATTCATGCATTGACATGATAAAGCAGGCAGAGATTGATCCTATTACAGTTTCGGATCATGCTCCGGTGTCGGTAGTTATACATATCTCTAGTCTACCCTCCCATAGTAAACAATGGAGACTTAACGAGACGTTGCTAGATAAGAAGGAGGTAGTGGATGCACTATCACGGAGGCTGTCGTGGTTTTTTGAGGAGAACTTAACTCCAGATGTTCCTTTAACGACTGTGTGGGAAGCACATAAATCTGTTATGAGGGGGGAATTCATAGCTCTGGGTTGCAAAATTAAAAGGGATAGGCAGCAAACAATACAGTCCCTACTTAATCGGATTACCGAGATTGAAAGTCTCCATAAAAGATCTAGAGCCTTACAGGCTCAACAAGAGCTCCTCCTCATGAGAGCGAAACTGAAAGACCACCTAAATATATGCCATGCTAGGGCGTATCAATATGCGCAGTTCCGTTTTTTCTCTCATGGGGACTGAGGCTCGAAGCTGATGTCTGCTCTTGTCAAGCAAAGGAAAGAATCTATGTATATTTCTAGCATAAAATCCACAGATGGTAAATCTCTGCATAGAACGACAGACATAGCTAAAGAGTTCCAGAAATTTTATCAAAACCTGTATGGGCTAGAAGATAGTGCTAACCGCTCAGACTTAACTACAGATTCTGTGCTAGATGATTTTCTGTCTCAACTAAATTTGCCTCACCTTAGCAGGGAAGAGGGATCCTTGCTGACTGTTCCAGTTACTGAAGAGGAAGTAGGGAAAGTCCTGAAATCAATGCCTATGGGGAAATGCCCTGGACCGGACGGTTTTCCAGTGGGGTACTACAGGAAATTTACTAATATTTTATGCCCGAAACTCACGACTTGGTGTGATTCTCTTCTCACAGGTGGACGCCTTCCTACCCAATCTCTAGAAGCTACAGTGACTATCTTGCCTAAACCTGGGAAGGACCACTATCACGATCGGCGTGACTATCACATACGTGACACAGAGGGAGGGAAAGAGGAAGGCCCTGCCCAAGTGAGAGGGAAGGTGGTGACCCCTGACTCACCTTGCGGCTGGCACCTGGCTGCCCTGACGTCCCTAGACGGGTTCCTCACCCGTACGCCGATCACGTGCCTAAAACCCTGGCTTTCCCTAAGATGAGCCCTAGATAGTGAACAGGGCGGTGGGAACACTAGTCCGCGCCACTAGCTCTAAAGGAAAACACCAAGGGGAGGACAGACAATACAGACTAAACATATAATCCCAGGTGGGCTACAACAGGAGACAACAAAAAGCCCAACAGGGATCCGGAGGGTAGCACTCTGGAACAACAACCAGGATTCACAGCTCCAGTGGGTCAGTATAGAAGTCCAGGCAGGAAGCTCTATAACTGGCAACTAGAGAAGTGTGAGAGGAGAATATAAGGAGGTTGGGAGTGGCAGACAAGAAACAGCTGAGGAGGAGAAGCTACGGATCCCTGAGTGAGACAAAAAGGATTGCAAGGCAAACACAGAAAACAATCACTAAGAAACAATGTGATCTTTAGACATAGAGCGCGCAGCCACCCGCTGCGACTTCCTGACCCCGGGTATAACGGAGTCAGACGTGGCTCTTGACACCCTCGTGACAGTACCCCCCCTTTCACGAGGGGCCTCCGGACACTCAGGACCAGGTCTCTCAGGATGAGAGGCATGGAAAGCCTGAATTAACCTGTTGGCGTTTACCTCTGATGCTGGAACCCACATTCTTTCCTCGGGACCGTAACCCCTCCAATGCACCAGATACTGAAGAGAGCGGCGGACCCAACGAGAATCAACAATTCTGGATATTTGAAACTCCAGATTACCATCCACAATAACAGGAGGAGGTGGCAGCGGTGATGGTTCTAGAGGTGGAACATACTTCTTGAGTAACGACTTATGGAAGACGTTATGGATCTTAAAAGTCTGAGGTAGCTCCAGGCGAAACGCCACAGGGTTAATGACGGCTACTATTTTATAAGGACCAATGAACCTAGGGCCCAGTTTCCAAGAGGGAACCTTCAACTTAATATTCCTAGTAGACAACCACACATAGTCATTCACTCCTAGGTCCGGACCTGGCGACCGTTTCTTATCGGCCATGCATTTATATTTACCACTCATATTTTTCAAGTTAGCTTGCACCTTCTGCCATACCGATGAAAGAGATGAAGAAAACCGTTCCTCTTCGGGAACCCCAGAAGACCCCCCCTCTTTGAAAGTACAAAATTGGGGATGAAAACCGTATGCACCAAGAAATGGTGACTTGCCAGTGGATTCCTGACAGCGATTATTTATGGCAAACTCGGCTAACGGTAAATATGATGACCACACCTCTTGGTTTTCAGACACAAAACACCTTAAATATGTTTCTAGGTTTTGGTTGGTACGCTCAGTCTGTCCATTCGACTGAGGATGGAAAGCTGAGGAAAAGGACAAGTGTACCCCCAAACGGGAACAAAAAGCTTTCCAAAACTTAGAAATAAACTGGGTTCCCCGATCCGAAACCACATCGGAAGGGACCCCGTGAAGCTTCACGATTTCACTGATAAACACCTGAGCAAGAGTCTTAGCATTAGGAAGTGCGGGTAGCGCAATAAAGTGTACCATTTTGCTAAACCTGTCTACTACTACCAAGATAACTGTTTTACCCGCAGACAACGGTAAGTCAGTGATGAAATCCATTGACAGATGTGTCCATGGCCTATTGGGGATGAAAAGTGGCAATAAAGACCCTGCTGGACATGTATGAGAGACTTTCGCGCGTGCACAAGTAGAACAAGTAGACACGAAATCCATTACATCCTGACGCAACCTTGGCCACCAAAAACGACGAGACAATAGCTCCAAGGTTGCTTTACTACCCGGGTGCCCAGTAAGTGCCGAATTATGATGTTCCTTTAATAATTCAAGACGCAGGTTTAACGGTACAAACAATTTCTCTGAGGGGCAAGAGGCCGGGGCGTCCCCCTGGGCCTCTAACACCTTTCCCTCTAGAACAGAGTGTACAGCAGAGACAACCACTCCTCTTTGTAAAATAGGTACCGGATCACTAACATTACCCCCTCCAGGGAAACTACGAGATAATGCGTCTGCCTTGGTATTTTTTGCCCCAGGACGATAGGTGATTACAAAGTTAAATCTGGTAAAGAATAGCGACCACCTAGCTTGTCTAGGGGTGAGACGCTTAGCCGATTCTAGGTACAGAAGGTTTTTGTGATCCGTAATCACCGTGACGGGGTGGATTGCTCCCTCTAAGAAGTGACGCCACTCTTCAAACGCCAGTTTAATTGCCAACAGTTCCCTATTTCCAATATCATAGTTCTTTTCTGCTGTAGATAACTTTTTGGAAAAGAAAGCGCAAGGACGCCATTTGCCAGGAGACGGACCCTGAGACAATACAGCCCCCACTCCCACCTCTGACGCATCTACTTCAACAATAAAAGGCTGGGAGACATCAGGTTGAATTAGAACAGGTGCCGAGGTAAATCTCTCTTTTAGAGAGGAAAATGCAATTTTAGCGGCGTCAGACCATTTAGAAAAATCAGTCCCCTTCCTAGTCATGTCAGTAAGGGGTTTAACGATCACTGAATAATTTTTAATGAACTTTCTATAGAAATTTGCGAAACCCAAAAACCGTTGTAGAGCTTTAAGGTTCTCAGGAAGATCCCAATCTAAAATTGCCTGGACCTTCCTAGGATCCATACGGAAACCTGAAGCAGATAATAGATATCCCAGGAACTGTATTTCCTGAACGGCGAAGACACATTTTTCAATTTTCGCATATAATTTATTCGTCCGTAGGACCTGCAGTACTTGCCTGACATGTACTTCATGTGTTTTCAGATCAGCCAAATAAATTAAGATATCATCTAGGTATATGACTACAAACCTGCCGATGAAATGACTAAAAATATCATTAACGAAATGTTGGAAGACAGCAGGGGCATTGGTCAGACCGAAAGGCATGACTAAATTTTCATAATGCCCCTCAGGGGTGTTAAAAACTGTCTTCCACTCATCCCCTTCCTTGATACGAATCAGATTGTAGGCCCCCCTAAGATCAAGTTTGGAGAACCACCTAGCACCCGCAATCTGATTAAAAAGGTCAGGAATGAGAGGAAGAGGGTATGGGTCTCGGATGGTTATCCGGTTTAGCTCACGGAAATCTAGGCAAGGATGCAGGCCCCCATCTTTCTTTTTAACAAAGAAAAACCCTGCAGCCACGGGTGAAAAAGAGGGTCTGATGTGTCCCTTAGCCAGACTCTCGGAGATATAATCTTTCATGGCTTGTCTCTCGGGACCCGAAAGATTATACAACCTGGACTTGGGTAATTTTGCACCGGGAATCAGGTTAACCGGGCAATCATAAGGACGATGAGGTGGTAGCTTCTGACAACCCTTTTCAGAAAAAACGTCCTCAAAGTCCGAAATAAATGTTGGTAGGGAAGCTATGGAGGCGATTAAGCAATTGTTATTTAAGCAATTCTCTCTGAAATGCTCACTCCACTCCAATATCTCCCTGGCCTGCCAATCCACCACTGGATTGTGCGCTACCAACCAGGGAAGACCCAATACCACAGGAGAGGGAAGGCCCTCCAGAACGTAACATGAAAGACACTCATTATGGTGGTCCCCTACCCGAAGGTGTAAGTTATGGACAATGTGAGTGAGGTTTCTCTGAGACAGAGGAGCAGAATCAATAGCGAATATGGGAATAGGTCTCTGCAGCGTACAGAGAGACAAACCCATAGTGTGGGCAAAATGGGCATCTATCAAATTTACCCCTGCTCCACTGTCTAGAAAAAAAGAAATAGACTCCGTCTTAACACCAAAAACAATAACCGCTGGCAACACAAATTGAGATGTTCGTATGGAGGAAACGTATACCCCCCGGCTGACATCCTCCGCACAGCCTGGGTTTAGTAGTTTTCCGACGGTCTTTTGTTTTTGAGAAAGGAGGGACAGACATTAATGAAATGACCCCTCCCCCCACAGAAAAAACAAGCCCCCCACCTACGGCGAACCTCAGGAGGACGGACCTGACGAGAAGTTCCTCCTAGCTGCATAGGCTCATCTAAGTCAGTACAGACTAACTGCTGCTTGGGAGAGGTTACCAATTGCTCAGGAATTTTCGATCTCTCCCTAAGACGTCTATCTATTCTGATAGAGAGGGACATAACAGCATCAAGGGAAAGGGGGGTCTCATACAGCGCCAGCGCATCCTTAACCCTTTCAGATAACCCAGAGCAGAACTGACTCCTGAGAGCCGGGTCGTTCCACTGAGTATCCGTAGCCCACCTACGGAACTCTGAGCAATATTCCTCTGCTGGCCGATCTCCCTGTAGGAGTCTCCGTAACTTCGACTCAGCCAGGGCGACTCGGTCAGGGTCATCATATATGAGACCCAAAGCCCCAAAAAATCCCTCCACTGACCAGAGAGCCTGGGAACCAGGGGGTAACGAGAACGCCCAGGATTGCGGGTCCCCCTGAAGCAGGGAAATAACAATCCCCACCCGCTGTTCTTCATTACCTGAGGAGTAAGGGCGCAGCTTAAAATATAATTTGCAGGCCTCACGGAAAGTCACAAATTTGTCCCTTCCCCCAGAAAATCTGTCAGGAAGAACAACCTTGGGTTCTGTAACAACCTGGTTACCCATAGCAACCGCTGGGCTTGCGGTCTGCTGCATTTGCTGCTGTTGTTGGAGGACAGACGCCTTCAATCCTGCCACCTCCAAAGACAGGCCTTGAAGCTGTTTTGCCAAAGCAGCAATAGGATCCATATTGGATTCTAAGTAGAGAGAAAAAAAAAATATATATATATTTTTTTTTTTTCTCCCAAAAAATAAGGGCCAGTTATAATATCACGATCGGCGTGACTATCACATACGTGACACAGAGGGAGGGAAAGAGGAAGGCCCTGCCCAAGTGAGAGGGAAGGTGGTGACCCCTGACTCACCTTGCGGCTGGCACCTGGCTGCCCTGACGTCCCTAGACGGGTTCCTCACCCGTACGCCGATCACGTGCCTAAAACCCTGGCTTTCCCTAAGATGAGCCCTAGATAGTGAACAGGGCGGTGGGAACACTAGTCCGCACCACTAGCTCTAAAGGAAAACACCAAGGGGAGGACAGACAATACAGAGTAAACATATAATCCCAGGTGGGCGACAACAGGAGACAACAAAAAGCCCAACAGGGATCCGGAGGGTAGCACTCTGGAACAACAACCAGGATTCACAGCTCCAGTGGGTCAGTATAGAAGTCCAGGCAGGAAGCTCTATAACTGGCAACTAGAGAAGTGTGAGAGGAGAATATAAGGAGGTTGGGAGTGGCAGACAAGAAACAGCTGAGGAGGAGAAGCTACGGATCCCTGAGTGAGACAAAAAGGATTGCAAGGCAAACACAGAAAACAATCACTAAGAAACAACGTGATCTTTAGACATAGAGCGCGCAGCCACCCGCTGCGACTTCCTGACCCCGGGTATAACGGAGTCAGACGTGGCTCTTGACACCCTCGTGACAACCACACGCTCTGCGGGAGTTACAGGCCCATATCTCTCCTAAATGTCGATATAAAGATCTGGGCCAAAATCTTGGCCTCCCGTCTTAGCTCCTTTCTCCCTAAATTGATCCACCCAGCCATTCAGTGGGCAAAGAAGCAAGGTACACCTCTGACTTTTCTGAGTGTTGATGCGGAGAAGGCCTTCGACCGGGTGAACTGGAAGTTCATGGGGAAGACATTGCAGAGGTTTGGTATCCCTGAACAATTTCAAAGGGCTGTTATGACCCTTTACACCAATCCGAGTGCTAAAATTAGAGTAAATGGCACTTTATCGCCTTTTTTCCCCATACATAATGGCACCCGACAGGGATGCCCACTATCCCCCGCCCTATATATACTGGTGATGGAGACCCTCCTACAAGCCATTAGAGACCATCCAGGTATAAGGGGTGTTAGGGCCAAGAATGATACAATTGAATATACCAATGTTGCGTATGCTGATGACCTTTTGGTAATGGTCTCCAACCCGGTCGAGGCCTTCCCGCATCTCCTATCTCTATTTGAAGTTTTTGGTAGGGTTTCTAACTACAAAGTGAATTACACCAAGTCGGAGGCCATGAACATTACAGCTCCATGAAAAAGTGTGTCCTCCCTTAAGGCCACGACATCCTTCCTATGGCAGACCTCCCACATTACGTACCTGGGAGTTAAGATCCCGTCGGATCCAAAAAACATTTTCCAACTGAATTATACACCCCTCTTGTCTGAAGTGCAGCGCTTACTAGGCCCTCTCCGCATTCCATACACCTCCTGGATGGGGAGAAAGAACCTGCTGAAGGCCTTTGTACTGCCTAAAATACTTTATGTCATGCAGATGCTGCCTGTCTTCCTTCCCTCCTCATTTTTTACACAGATAAGGAGATTGTTTTCTACTTACCTATGGGGGGGGGGGAGAGGAGCCAGGATAGTGCATAGCAGATTAATCTTGAAGAAGACTCAGGGAGGGTTTGCACTACCAGACGTACAGTTATATTACCAGGCTATCCATCTTAGACGGTGGATGCAACTCCACGTTCCTAATTACTCTACGTTGGGCACTGATTTAGAGATACTCCAACTTTCTCAACTACAGAGAGCCGCATTGTGGGGTCTGACCTCCACTTCCCTACACAGCCATACGCTGCTTAAAGGCACAAGTCTGGTGATTAAGCAACTTAACAAAGATGACAAGTTATTAGGCAATCCCTCGCTAGTCATGCCTGCAGATTTGGCTCCCTATGCTGCAAGACCTAAGTTAGCAAGCACATCACCGGCGTGGAGTACCCTTAGAGATTTCACTGTCAAAACGCTCCTAGATGAGGCCTTAGGTGAATTGTCTGCTGAACACCCCTGCGTCTGGCTGTGCGATCCTGCAATTTCCTAGGCTTAGCCGACTTTAAGCTAGTCAGCAGGATTTTACTAAGGAATCTACCCACAAACAAGAATTGACATGGTTCGAAAAAATCTTGTCCTCCAGCTCACCACACAGAAGAGTGATCTCTTTATTCTATCTAGGACTAAATGTCCCCAGTACTACCGATGTCCCCCTATTCTTGAGAACCTGGGAGTCAGAACTAGATAGGACCTTCTCGGAGACAGACGTTCTCCGCCTTTATGCACACTCGCATGGCTTCTCCAGGTGTGTCAAGATTCAGGAGCATTCCTTCAAGGTACTCACCCAATGGTATATGACACCAAAACAACTGTTCCTTAGAGGCCTTAGTCCTAGTGACTGTTGTTGGAGATGCGAGACCGGGGAGGGCACTGTCTCACATATTTTCTGGTCCTGCCCTAGGATTCAGCCTTTCTGGGCTGCAGTATCCAAAACCATTAACTTGATTACGCACAAGGTGATACCTTTGTCTCCAGAGTTGGTCCTACTGTGGCTGCCCACTACAGAGCTATCCCCTTCCAAACGTAATTTAGCCACACAACTGATCCAGGCTGCGAGGCTAATAATCCCTCAGAGATGGCTCAGTACCGAACCACCTACTCTCTTACAATGGGTGAATAAGGTTGATCACATACAACGTCTCGAGGAACTGGCTAGCTGGGAGTCTAGAACTCATGAGAAACATGTCAAAGTGTGGAACCCTTGGTTACACTATCGTCTATCATCCACAGTGACAGCTCAATAAAGGTCATTTGACTCTATCTTCCTGTACTGCTACGCTCTACCCTAATGCAGTGTTTTCGCATTTTCCCATAAGCTGTGCTTAGAGATCCAGTTTATGGTTTGGTTTGTTAGTAAGGTCGTTTGCCTTGCTGTTCACCATCAAGTTAAAATGTCCCCGCAGACTAAGTGACATGTGCAAACACATTCTTATATGCACAAGGTGTACACCCGCAGGGACACACAAGGAACTATATTTGTATATGACATGTTGTATTGTAATGCATCCTGTTGGGTCTCTGTCTCAACGCAATTTTTGTCCATACTGCTTGTATAGGCTTATGGGATGTGTCTATCCCTTTTGTGGCTTTTATTTGATGTACTTGTGACTTCTTGCTCTGAGTATGTACGGTCACTTTGTATGTGCTGTCTGCTTCTTTTCAATAAAAAGAAAATTGACAAAGACAATGTGCCCACCTTACTTCCTGCACTGGAGCGTGATAGGAAGATGCGCGAGTACAAGCGCACGTTGGTAGATGCGCTACTGAGAGCATTCCCAAATGTCACAGGGGAACAAGTGGAAGCCCAAGGCCAAGGCAGAGGAGGAGCAAGAGGTCGCCAAGGCAGCTGTGTCACGGCCAGCTCCTCTGAGGGCAGGGTTAGCATGGCAGAGATGTGGAAAAGTTTTGTCAACACGCCACAGCTAACTGCACCACCACCTGATACGCAACGTGTTAGCAGGAGGCAACATTTCACTAACATGGTGGAACAGTACGTGTGCACACCCCTCCACGTACTGACTGATGGTTCGGCCCCATTCAACTTCTGGGTCTCTAAATTGTCCACGTGGCCAGAGCTAGCCTTTTATGCCTTGGAGGTGCTGGCCTGCCCGGCGGCCAGCGTTTTGTCTGAACGTGTATTCAGCACAGTAGGGGGCGTCATTACAGACAAACGCAGCCGCCTGTCTACGGCCAATGTGGACAAGCTGACGTTCAAAAAAATGAACCAGGCATGGATCCCACAAGACCTGTCCATCCCTTGTGCAGATTAGACATTAACTACCTCCCCTTAACCATATATTATTGTACTCCAGGGCACTTCCTCATTCAATCCTCTTTTTATTTTCATTTTACCATTATATTGCGGGGCAACCCAAAGTTGAATGAACATCTCCTCTGTCTGGGTGCCGGGGCCTAAATATATGCCAATGGACTGTTCCAATGTTGGCTGACGTGAAGCCTGATTCTCTGCTATGACATGCAGACTGATTCTCTGCTGACATGAAGCCAGATTCTCTGTTACGGGACCTCTCTCCTCTGGCTGGGTGCCTGGGCCTAAATATATGCCAATGGACTGTTGCAGTGGTGGCTGACGTGAAGCCTGATTCTCTGCTATGACATGCAGACTGATTCTCTGCTGACATGAAGCCAGATTCTCTGTTATGGGACCTCTCTCCTCTGGCTGGGTGCCTGGGCCTAAATATATGACAATGGACTGTTACAGTGGTGGCTGACGTGAAGACTGATTCTCTGCTATGACATGCAGACTGATTCTCTGCTGACATGAAGCCAGATTCTCTGTTACGGGACCTCTCTCCTCTGGCTGGGTGCCTGGGCCTAAATATATGACAATGGACTGTTGCAGTGGTGGCTGACGTGAAGCCTGATTCTCTGCTATGACATGCAGACTGATTCTCTGCTGACATGAAGCCCGATTCTCTGTTACGGGACCTCTCTCCTCTGGCTGGGTACCTGGGCCTAAATATATGCCAATGGACTGTTGCAGTGGTGGTAGACGTGAAGCCTGATTCTCTGCTATGACATGCAGACTGATTCTCTGCTGACACGAAGCAAGATTCTCTGTTACTGGACCTCTCTCCTCTGGCTGGGTACCTGGGCCTAAATATATGCCAATGGACTGTTGCAGTGGTGGCTGACGTGAAGCCTGATTCTCTGCTATGACATGCAGACTGATTCTCTGCTGACATGAAGCCAGATTCTCTGTTACGGGACCTCTCTCCTCTACCTGGGTGCCTGGGCCTAAATATATGACAATGGACTGTTACAGTGGTGGCTGACGTGAAGCCTGATTCTCTGCTATGACATGCAGACTGATTCTCTGCTGACATAAAGCCAGATTCTCTGTTACGGGACCTCTCTCTTCTGCCTGGATGCCTGGGCCAAAATATATGACAATGGACTGTTGCAGTGGTGGCTGATGTGAAGCCTGATTCTCTGCTATGACATGCAGACTGATTCTCTGCTGACATGAAGACAGATTCTCTGTTACGGGACCTCTCTCCTCTACCTCGGTGCCTGGGCCTAAATATATGACAATGGACTGTTACAGTGGTGGCTGACGTGAAGCCTGATTCTCTGCTATGACATGCAGACTGATTCTCTGCTGACATGAAGCCAGATTCTCTGTTACGGGACCTCTCTCCTCTACCTGGGTGCCTGGGCCTAAATATATGACAATGGACTGTTACAGTGGTGGCTGACGTGAAGCCTGATTCTCTGCTATGACATGCAGACTGATTCTCTGCTGACATGAAGCCAGATTCTCTGTTACGGGACCTCTCTCCTCTGCCTGGGTGCCTGGGCCTAAATATATGCCAATGGACTGTTGCAGTGGTGGCTGACGTGAAGCCTGATTCTCTGCTATGACATGCAGACTGATTCTCTGCTGACATGAAGCCAGATTCTCTGTTACGGGACCTCTCTCCTCTGCCTGGGTGCTGGGCCTAAATATATGACAATGGACTGTTGCAGTGGTGGCTGACGTGAAGCCTGATTCTCTGCTATGACATGCAGACTGATTCTCTGCTGACATGAAGCCAGATTCTCTGTTACGGGACCTCTCTCCTCTGCCTGGGTGCTGGGCCTAAATATATGCCAATGGACTGCTGCAGTGGTGGCTGACGTGAAGCCTGATTCTCTGCTATGACATGCAGACTAATTCTCTGCTGACATGAAGCCAGATTCTCTGTTACGGGACCTCTCTCCTCTGCCTGGGTGCTGGGCCTAACTATATGACAATGGACTGTTGCAGTGGTGGCTGACGTGAAGCCTGATTCTCTGCTATGACATGCAGACTGATTCTCTGCTGACATGAAGCCAGATTCTCTGTTACGGGACCTCTCTCCTCTGTCTGGGTGCCTGGGCCTAAATATATGCCAATGGACTGTTCCAATGTTGGGTGACGTGAAGCCTGATTCTCTGTTATGACATGCAGACTGATTCTCTGCTGACATGAAGCCAGATTCTCTGTTACAGGACCTCTCTCCTCTGCCTGGGTGCTGGGCCTAAATATATGACAATGGACTGTTGCAGTGGTGGCTGACGTGAAGCCTGATTCTCTGCTATGACATGCAGACTGATTCTCTGCTGACATGAAGCCAGATTCTCTGTTACGGGACCTCTCTCCTCTGTCTGGGTGCCTGGGCCTAAATATATGCCAATGGACTGTTCCAATGTTGGGTGACGTGAAGCCTGATTCTCTGTTATGACATGCAGACTGATTCTCTGCTGACATGAAGCCAGATTCTCTGTTACAGGACCTCTCTCCTCTGCCTGGGTGCTGGGCCTAAATATATGACAATGGACTGTTGCAGTGGTGGCTGACGTGAAGCCTGATTCTCTGCTATGACATGCAGACTGATTCTCTGCTGACATGAAGCCAGATTCTCTGTTACGGGACCTCTCTCCTCTGCCTGGGTGCCGGGGCCTAAATATTTGAGAATGGACTGTTCCAGTGGTGGGTGACGTGAAGCCAGATTCTCTGCTATGGGACCTCTCTCCAATTAATATTGGTTCATTTTTATTTATTTTATTTTTATTTTAATTCATTTCCCTATCCACATTTGTTTGCAGGGGATTTACCTACATGTTGCTGCCTTTTGCAGCCCTCTAGCCCTTTCCTGGGCTGTTTTACAGCCTTTTTAGTGCCGAAAAGTTCGAGTCCCCATTGACTTCAATGGGGTTTGGGTTCGGGACAAAGTTCCGATCGGGTTCGGATCCCGAACCCAAACATTTCCGGGAAGTTCGGCTGAACTTCTCAAACCCGAACATCCAGGTGTCCGCTCAACTCTAGTCGTGACATTAGTGTTTCATGAGGTGGATGATGATGATGAGACACAGTTGCCAATGTCAACGACATTTAGTGTCTCAAGAGGTTGATTATGAGAATGAGACACAGCTGTCAATAAGTGAGGTTGTTGTTAGGTCAACAAGTCAGGAAAATGACCAGAGTGAGGAAGTGGAAGAAGAGGTGGTGGACAATGAAATCACTGACCCAACCTGGGAAGGTGTAAAGCCGAGCGAGGACAGCAGTACAGAGGGGGAGGGATCCACAGCACCACAACAGGCTCGAAGAGGCAATGGGGCGGCAAAAGGGAGAAGGCGGGCCACACCAAACATTCCCTGGAGCACCCCCTTGCGGAAATCTCCCTTGCAAAGGGGTAGGTGTTCCACAGTCTGGCGCTTTTTTGATGAAAGTGTGGATGATAAAATTGTCATTTGTAACCTCAGCCATACCAAAATGAGCAGGGCCATGAACACTAGCAACCTCACCAGCATGATCCGCCACATGGCATCAAAGCACCTTAATATGTGGGCCAAACACCAGTGTGTGCGGGTCACACCACTGCTTCCTCTTTCCCTGTGTTACTTGCTGGCCAATCCCCTGTCCAAGACACAGGCCCGGATGCCTCCCGCCCTGCACCTGGACTTTCGCAAGCACCATCAGCTAGCACATCCACTTCTGTGTACCAGCGCAGCATACAGATGTCCATACCCCAGGCCTTTGAATGAAAGCGCAACTAGCCAGCCACCCACCCACAGGCCATAGTACTAAATGTGCACCTTTCCAAATTGCTGGCCCTGGAAATGTTGCCATTTAGGCTTGTGGATAGTGATGAGCAGCAGGGGCAATATTCGAATTCGCAATATTTTGCTTATATTTTGTAGACTATTCAGCATATATTCGCAATTTTGAGATTATATTCTTGATTGCGAAAATCAGCAATGTATTATTTGCGTAATGTGCACGAAATACCGGCGTGGGATAGGCAACTTTTCTATTGGTTGCTAGAGATGTTGCTAAGCTGTGACAAAGCCTTCTCATTGGCCCGCAAGCTAGAAGAATGGAGGGATGATCACCTGATGTGTACTGTGTTAAAAAAAAACACATATATTCGTCATTAAGAATATATATAGCACTATATTTTAAATATTAGCGAATTCTAAAAGTGCCGATATTCGCGATAAAAATTTGAATATTTGTTCTCAACACTACTTGTGCACACTGAGGCTCCCACAGCCTAATGGCGACGGCCGTCCCTCGTTAATCAGTCCCCAGCCACCACTATTTTTCCCAGTGTGCCGTCCACACCTTACACCAGCATGTGTTCCGTAACATCACCTGTGCCCTGACCAACGCAGTTATTGGGAAGGTCCACTTAACAACTGACACATGGACAAGTGCTTGTGGCCAGGGACACTACATTTCCCTGACGGCACACTGGGTGAACGTTGTGGAGGCCAGGAGCGAGTCGTACCCTGGGATGCCAAAGGTGCTACTGACGCCAAGGATTGCGGGCCTTACTTCCATCAGGATTTCTGACACCAACTACATTAGTCCTCCTCCACTTCCACCCCTGAATTGTCATCTTGCAACTCCAGTCAGCCATCAGTCAGTGGCTGGAAGCAATGTAGCACTGCAGTGGAGAAGCGGCAACAGGCCATGCTGAAACTTATTTGCTTAGGTGACAAAAAGCACACCACCACAGAGCTGTGGCAAGGTATAAGGGACCAGACTGAGCAGTGGCTCTCGTATCTCAACCTACAACCAGGCATGGTTGTGTCTGATAATGGCTGTAAGTTGGTGGCGGCTTTGGAGCTCGTCAAGCTCACACATACCATGCCTAGCCCACATTTTAAACGTAGTGGTTCAACGGTTTCTCAAAACCTACCCCAATTTGCCAGAGCTACTGGTGAAGGTGCGCCGCATGTGTGCCCATTTCTGAAAGTAATCTACAGCTGCCGCTGGTCTGGCAACGCTGCAGCAGCGCTTGCAATTGCCAGCTCACTGGTGTATTGAATATACTGGTATTCCCATGCACCCCTTCCACCACAAAAAAGGGTATATGGTTAAAATTTGCTTTTTATTGTCCTCCTCTTTCTCCATCATATCAATATGCTTATTAGGCTGCCCTTGCTTCTAATGTTTTAGACTAGAGGGTCAGCTCAGCAGCAGGCCTTCAACCATAATTTTTTCAATGTTCAGCTCAGCAGCAGGCCCTCGCCCATAATTTTTTTCATGGTCAGATCAGCAGCAGGCACTCGCCCTCTAATGTTTTAGAGTCAGCTCAGCAGTAGACCCTTAACCATAATTTTTTCGATGGCCAGCTCAGCAGCAGGCCCTCTCCCATATTTTTTTCCATGGTCAGATCAGCAGCAGGCCCTTGCACCTACTCTAAAACAGTAGGTGCAAGGGCCTGCTGCTGATCGGACCATCGAAAAAATTATGGTTGAGAGTCTGCTGGTGAGCTGACTCTCTAAAATTTAGAGAGTCAGCTCACCAGCAGACTCTCAACCATAATTTTTTCGATGGTCAGTTCAGCAGCAAGCCCTCGCCTATAATTTTTTCGATGATCAGATCAGCAGCAGGCACTCGCCCCTAATGTTTTAGATGGTCAGCTCAGCAGCAGGCCCTCGCCCATAATTTCTTCCATGGTCAGATCAGCAGCAGGCCCTTGCCCCTATTGTTTAAGATCAGGCATCCTCAAACTGCGGTCCTCCATCTGTTGCAAAACTACAACTCCCAGCATGCCCGAACAGCCTACAGGTATCAGCCTACAGCAGGGCATTGTGGGAGTTATAGTTTTTACAACAGCTGGAGGGCCACAGTTTGAGAATGCCTGCTTTAGATGGTCAGCTCAGCAGCAGGCCCTTGCCCCTAATGTTTTAGATGGTAAGCTCTGCAGCAGGCCCGCGCCCCTAATGTTTTAGAGGGTCAGCTCAGCAGCAGACACTCACCCTTAATGTTTGAGATGGTCAGCTCAGCAGCAGGCCCTCGCCCATAATGTTTTAGATGGTCAGCTCGGCAGCAGGCCCTCACCCATAATGTTTTAGATGGTCAGCTCAGCAGCAGGCCCTCGCCCATAATGTTTTAGATGGTCAGCTCAGCAGCAGGCCCTCATCCATAATGTTTTAGATGGTCATATCAGCAGCAAGCACTTGCCCCTAATGTTTTAGAGAGTCAGATCAGCAGCAGGCACAGCAGATCAGCTCAGCAGCAGGCCCTTGCCCATAATGTTTTAGATGGTCAGATCAGCAGCAGGTACAGCAGATCAGCAGCAGGCACTCACCCATAATGTTTTAGACTGTCACCAGAAGGACCTTGTTCCTAATGTTTTTGAGGGTCACCAACAGGCCATCAATTATAATTTTTCAAGGGTGTGTATGATGCCCTCCTTTATGTGTAATAAAGGGTGTATTGGAGTGCCGGTTCCTTGTAATTTCACTTAGTGCATAGGCTTTATGAGTGTAGGAGTCCCACTACCTGAGCAATTGTACCACAATGTGAATGAGGCCCTCCTTTATGTGATATACAGGTTGTATCAGAGTGCCTCTTCTTTGTACTTTTTGGCAGCACTTGCATTTTATATACAAGTAAATATACAGGAAAGAATGTTTCCTGACAATTTTTCCTCTAAAATCAATTTTATCTTCGGTTTTGTGCGTATTATTGTCAGTCTGTAAAATTTGGCATAATTCTCAAACAACATCGTTCCCAGCAGTGACCTGGAAGTCCAAGATGCATCCAGACATACTCCCCATGCTGTTCCCGAACCATTTCAGTGGTGTTTCCATCAATTTCTGACCTTTTCATGTGAACCAGACATCCTCCCCTCTTCATAGCAGGGGGTGCCTGGTTTAATGCTCGGGTTCTCCCATTGACTTCTATGGTGCTAGGTATAGCAGTGGTACTATACACCCAAAAATTGGTTAATTTCACCCGAAAAAGTAAATGACAATTTTTTTTGTGTTTAACCTGTCTACTAGGTATAGCAGTGGTACAATACACCCAAAAATTGGTTAATTTCACCCGAAAAAGTAAATGACAATTTTTTTGGTGTTTAACCTGTCTACTAGGTATAGCAGTGGTACAATACACACCCCAAAAAAGATTTCACCATAAAATATAATTGACAATTTTTTCTTTTTTTTTTTCTACCGGTCCACTGGGTATAGCAGTGGTACTATACACACCAAAATTGGTGAATTTAACCCTAAAATGTAAATGACAATTTTAAGGATGGTATGTTGTCCTTGTAATGGGGATCCAGCAGCGTGGCCACCCAGTAATCAGCACAAGTTATAATGTGGGCAACTCGGCGGTCGTTGCGGAGACACTGCAGCATGTAATCGCTCATGTATGCCAGGCTGCCCAGAGGCAACGAAAAGCTGTCCTCTGTGGGAGGTGTATTGTCTGTGTCCTCTGTATCCCCCCATCCACGCACCAGTGATGGCCATGAGCTGGTCTGGGTGCCACCCTGCTGTGAACATGGTTCCTCCTCCTACATATCCTGCTCCTCATCCTCCACCTCCTCATCCTCCAGAACTGTGCCCTGGCTGGACAATTGTGTACCTCGTGTTTGTGGGTGCAGGAACCCACCCTCGGAGCCACTTGGGAAAGACTGGCCGGAAACCCTACGAAATGATCCCTCTTCCTCCTCCTCCTCCTGTGCCACATCCTCTTCCATCATCGCCAGGAGCATTTTTTATGGAGGCATAGAAGTGGGATAGTAACACTGAGAACGGCGTTATCGGCACTGGCCATGTTGGTGGAGTACTCGAAACAGCGCAACAAGGAACACAGGTCTCGCATGGAGGTCCAGTCATTGGTGGTGAAGTGGTGCTGTTCCGCCGAGCGACTCACCCGTGCGTGCTGCAGCTGAAACTCCACTATCGCCTGCTGGCCAGCATGTGCAAGGTGAAGTACCACGTTGTGGGCACATCGCATATGAGGCAGTGAGCGGGAAGGCCGAAGTTACGCTGCATCGCTGACAGGCAAGCAGCAGCAGGGTGAGAATGCCGAAAGCGCGCACAGACGGCCCGCACTTTATGCAGCAGCTCTGACATGTCAGGGTAAATTTTAAGAAATCTCTGCACCCCCAAATTCAGCACATGCGCCAGGCAAGGGATGTGCGTCAAACCGGCTAGTCCCAGAGCTGCTACGAGATTTTGCCCATTATTGCACACCACCAGGCCGGGCTTCAGGCTGACTGGCACAAACCACTCATCGATCTGTTGTTCAAGGCCCGTCCACAGCTCTTGCACGGTGTGGGGTATGTCCCCCAAACAGATAAGTTTTAAAACTGCCTGCTGTCGTTTACCCCTGGCTGTGCTGAAGTTGGTGGTGAAGGTGTTACGCTGACTGGATGAGGAGCTGGTAGAGGATGAGGAAGCAGAGTAGGAGGAGGAAGCAACAGGAGGCAAACTGAAGCGCCCTGCAATCTTCGGTGGTGGAAGGACATGCGCCAAACTACTATCCGCCTCAGGCCCAGCCGGCACTGCATTTACCCCATGTGTTGTTATGGAGATATAACGGCCCTGACCATGCTTACTGGTCCACGTATCCGTAGTCAGGTGCACCTTGCCACAGATGGCATTGCGCAGTGCACACCTCATTTTGACTCCTACTTGGTTGAGAAGGGAAGGGATGGCTCACCTTGAAAAGTTGTGGCGGCTAGGCACGACGTACTGTGGGACAGCCACTGCCATAAGGCCTTTAAAGCTCTCCGTCTCCACCACACGGAATGACAGCATTTCAAAGGCAAGTAATTTAGAAATGCTGGCATTCAGGGCTAGGGATCACATGTGGGTAAAGGGGTACTTCCTCTTCCTCTCCAGCGTTTGGTATAAGGAGAGCTGAACGCTTCTGTGGGACATTGTGGAAAGGCTTGGTGACCCAGGTGTTGGTGTTGCCTGCAGATCCTCTGTTTGTGGGGTGCCAGATAGCACTGTCACTCCAGAGGTGGATGAAGAGGCTGCGACTGCAGCAGAAGAGGAAGCAGGAGGAGCCAAAGACCTTTCTTGATTTTTGAGGTGTCTACTCCACTGCAACTCGTGCTTTGCACTTAAATGCCTGGTCATGCAAGTTGTGCTCAGGTTGAGAACGTTTATGCCTCGCTCCAGGCTCTGATTGCAAAGCGTGCAAACCACTCGTGTCTTGTCATAAGCACATTGTCTGAAGAACTGCCACGCCAGGGAACTCCTTGGAGCTGGCTTTGGTGTGCTCGGTCCCTTGCTGCGGTAGGCAGTAGGAGGCGTACTGTCTAGAGGACCGCCGCTCCGCTTTTGCACCCTGCTCCCTCTTCTGCTGTTCTGGTGGCTCTGTGTGACCACCGCCTCTTCCTCCAAACTACATTGGTCACTAGCATTACCTTAATTCCATGTGGGGTTGAGGACCTCATTGTCGTCCACATCATCTTCCACCCAGTCTTCACCCCTGACTTCCTTTGTCGGTCTGCACACTTTCGAAAAGCCCCAGCAGTTGGCACCTGTGTTTCGTCATCATCCGAGACGTGCTGTGATTGTCCTCTATGTACTCATTTTGAAAAATAAGTGGTTCAGCATCGGTGCACTCAATCTCTTCCACTTCTGGGGCAGGGCTAGGTGGATGGCCCTTGGAAACCCTGCTAACAGAGTCATCAAAAATCAGAAGAGACTGCTGCATGACTTGGGGCTCAGACTGCTTGGCTGATTTGCAAGGGGGTGAGGTGAAAGACTGATGGACATCGGCTGCAGGTGCCAACTGTGGTCTTTCAGCAGGAGACTGGGTGGGAGACAATGTGAAGGAACTGGATACACTGTCAGCAACCCAATCTACTATTGCCTGCACTTGTTCAGGCCTCACCATTCGTAGAGCAGAATTAGGCCCGACCAAATACCGCGGCAGGTTTTGTCGCCTACTCGCACCTGAGGAAGGGGTTTCAATTGTGTGTGTAGCTGGCACAGATCGACCACGTCCTCTCCCTTTCAACATGAGCTCCACTAGCAGCACCACGACCTGAGCCTTGTCCCTTATTTGACGCTCTCCTCATATTTTTTGAATTTAAGATCTTGCCCTAAATCGGTGTTTAATTAATAGTAGAGAAGAACGACAGTATGTAAAGGGTGTATCTCACACGGCCTGAACCAGACTAGGCCTCAATTAAAGATTTGTTTGCACAAAATGGCTGCATTTCAAATGGCTGTATTTCAAATGGCTGACTCAAACCCCTGTATGTAGAGGGGGGATCTTACACGCCCTGAATCAGTGTAGGCCTGAATTAAGATTTATTAGCACAAAATGGCTGTATTTCAAATGGCTGTATTTCAAATGGCTAAATCAAACCCCTGTATGTAGAGGGGGGATCTCACACGCCCTGAATCAGTGTAGACCTGAATTAAAGATTTATTTGCACAAAATGACTGTATTTCAAATGGCTGAATCAAACCCCTGTATGTATAAGGGGGATCTCACACGCCCTGAATCAGTGTAGGCCTGAATTAAAGATTTATTTGCACAAAATGGCTGCATTTAAAATGGCCGAATCAAACCCCTGTATGTATTGGGGGGATCTCACACGCCCTGAATCAGTGTTGGCCTGAACTAAAGATTTATTTGCACAAAATGACTGCATTTAAAAAGGCTGTATTTAAAATGGCTGAATCAAACCCCTGTATGTATAGAGGGGATCTCACACGCCCTGAATCAGTCTAGGCCTGAATTAAAGATTTATTTGCACAAAATGGCTGTATTTCAAATGGCTGTTTTTCAAATGGCTGTATTTCAAATGGCTTAATCAAACCCCTGTATGTATAGGGGGGATCTCACACGACCTGAATCAGTGTTGGCCTGAAGTAAATATATCTTTGCACAAAATGGCTGTATTTTAAATGGCTGTATTTCAAATGGCTGATTTAAACCCCTGTATGTAGAGGGGGTATCTCACAAGGCCTGTACCAGTGTAGGCCTGAAGTAAATATATATTTGCACAAAATGGCTGTATTTCAAATGGCTGAACCAAATCCCTGCATGTATAGGGGGGATCAAACACGCCCTGAATCGGTGTAGGCCTGAAGTAAATATATCTTTGCACAAAATGGCTACATTTCAAATGGCTGTATTTAAAATGGCTGAATCAAACCCCTGTATGTATAGGGGGGATCAAACATGCCCTGAATCAGTGTAGGCCTGAAGTAAATATATCTTTGCACAAAATGGCTGTATTTCAAATGGCTGATTCAAACCCCTGCATGTACAGGGGGTATCTCAAAAGGCCTGAACCACTGTAGGCCTGAAGTAAATATATCTTTGCACAAAATGGCTGTTATTCAAATGGCTGTATTTCAAATGGCTGTACTTCAAATGGCTGAATCAAACCCCTGTATATATATAGGGGGTATCACACATGCCCTGAATCAGTGTAGGCCGAAAATAAATATATCTTTGCACAAAATGGCTGTATTTCATATGGCTGTATTTCAAATGGCTGAATCAAACCCCTGTATGTATAGGGGGGATCTCACACGCCCTGAATCAGTGTAGGCCTGAAATAAATATATCTTTGTACAAAATGGCTGTATTTCAAATGGCTGATTCAAACCCCTGTATGTAGAGGGGGTATCTCACAAGTCCTGAACCATTGTAGGCCTGAAGTAATTATATCTTTGCACAAAATGGCTGTATTTCAAATGGCTGTATTTCAAATGGCTGTATTTCAAATGGCTGAATCAAACCCTTGTATGTATAGGGGGGATCACACACTCCCTGAATCAGTGTAGGCCTGATGTAAATATATCTTTGCACAAAATGGCTGTTTCAAATGGCTGTATTTCAAATGGCTGATTCAAACCCCTGTATGTAGAGGGGGTATCTCACAATGCCTGAACCACTATAGGCCTGAAGTAACTATATCTTTGCACAAAATGGCTGTATTTCAAATGGCTGTACTTCAAATGGCTGAATCAAACCCCTGTATGTATAGGGGGGGATCTCAAACGCCCTGAAACAGTATAAACCTGAAGTAAATATATCTTTGCACAAAATGGCTGTATTTCAAATGTCTGAATCAAATCCCTGTATGTATAGGGGGGATCTCACACGCCCTGAATCAATGTAGGCCTGAAGTAAATATATCTTTGAACAAAATGGCTGTATTTCAAATGGCTGTATTTCAAATGGCTGATTCAAACCCCTGTATGTAGAGGGGGTATCTCAAAAGGCCTGAACCACTAGAGGCCTGAATTATATATATCTTTGCACAAAATGGCTGTATTTCAAATGTCTGTATTTCAAATGGCTGAATCAAACCCCTGTATGTATAGGGGGGATCTTGCATGCCCTGAATCAGTGTAGGCCTGAAGTAAATATATCTTTGCACAAAATGCCTGTATTTCAAATGGCTGAATCAAACCCCTGTAATGTAGAGTTGGTATCTCACAAGGCATGAACCACTATAGGCCTGAAGTATATATATCTTTGCACAAAATGGCTGTATTTCAAATGGCTGTACTTCAAATGGCTGAATCAAACCCCAGGTATGTATAGGGGGGATCTCACACACCCTGAATCAGTGTAGGCCTGAAGTAAATATATCTTTGCACAAAATGGCTGTATTTCAAATGACTGAATTAAACCCTTGTATGTATAGGGGGGATCACACACACCCTGAATCAGTGTAGGCCTGAAGTAAATATATCTTTGCACAAAATGGCTGTATTTCAAATGGCTGTATTTTAAATCCCTGATTCAAACCCCTTTATGTAGAGGGTGTATTTAAAATCTCTGAATGTAACCCAAATGTATTAAGGGTGTATCTAACAATTACATCTGCATCAAAGGCTGGCAACTAAATTTTTGGTGCCCAAACAAGTGTTTGTTTAACAACTGAATTTGACAGCGGTATATAAGCCTGTAGTTTTACACGTGCTGATGCTGCAAGGCCTGAAAATAGTGTTTTTTGTCAAAAAAGTATGTTATTCAAACCCCAGAAAATGATGGGTGTATTTCTACCTTAAATTGCACACTGATTTGCCCAAAAAGATTGCCCAAAAAGTTTTTTTTTTGTAACAAAATATGAAAGCTGTATATATTAAACTTGAATTTAACACTTGCAAATATGGAAAATACTGTTTTCTGGAAAAAAAAGTGTGTTTTTTAAACCCCATAAAATGATGGGTGTATTTCTACCTTAAATTGCACACTGACTAATCCAGATATTGTAATTGACCCCCAAATAATGGTGATTTGCAATGTCCCAAATGCTCAGATGCAGTGCTGGTGCACTGAGCATGCATAACATGGCCGCTGCCGCCACCCACCTAACAGAATTATAAAAGTCCAGCAGCATCCTCTCCCTACACTTGTAACAGCAGAGTGACGTGCAGCGTTATGTGACTCAAGCTTATATAGAGCCTGGGTCACATGCTGTTCTGGCCAATCGCAGCCATGCCATTTAGTAGGCATGGCTGTGATGGCGTCTTGGGGCAGGTAGTATGATGCTTGTTAATTGGCTGCTTGCAGCCTTTCAAAAAGCGTCAAGAAAGCGCCGAACACTGAACCTGAACCCGAACTTTTATAGAAATGTTCGGGTTCGGGTCCGGGGTCCAAAAATACTAACGTTCAGTACGAACCCGAACTTTACAGTTCGGGTTCGCTCAACACTACTCCTGACACTACATTTGGCAACAAACAGAGAGATGATTAGATGTGCTTTAATTTGGTTAACGGATTGTTTGTTATTTTTTTCACTGATTTAGATTATTTTTTTTTAACAAAAAGCCTGCTTTTTTGGCTATGAAAATGAAAAAAAATGTTGAAATATTATATGAACTTTCCCAAATGGCTGACTCATTGCTAAAATGAAATAAACAGTTCTTTTACAGATGAACAAACTATTTGGGTAAATTTGAATATTGCAATTTTTTTTACATTTCAAATCAGTTTTTAATTTCATAAATGAAAACAGTCTCTAGCTCTCTATCATCTATCTATTTATTATCTATCTATCTAATCTATTATTTATCTGTCTGTCTAGCAATCTAGAACTTTTAACATGACAATCCTCAGTGAAATGTATTTTAAATAAGAAGTTTTTGTTAATTTTGTCACTGATTTGGATTTTTTAACAAAAAAAGCTTGGATTCTTTGCTATGAAAATGAATAATGTTGAAATACTATTTGAACATTTCCAAAATGGCTATTTAATTGCTAAGACAAGACTCCTATTTGTAGAACTTCTTATGTATTACAGCAGACTGTGTTGAACGATTCACTTTAAGATAGTCTTTGAATAGAATATACATTACCTGACCATCTAAAATTGCTAAGTTCTGGTAGATATATTCATTGACTTACCTCAGTGTGGTCTCTCATTTCCATTCTTTCAAGTGTATTCTCAGTATAAGAAGTAATTGTCCATAAGTTGACCACAGTATTCCACAAATTATATCCATCTGTCATTCTTAAGAAAGTTATACTACAGCTTGGATGTAGTCTAATATTCTTAATTATTTACAGTGGGTTATTTTTTCTCTTTTTTCCTCCACAAATAATTGTTTTTGTTCTTTCTTCTAGAACTTCTAGTTAATGTTTACCTTTAACTCCATTAGGTCATAGTAAGATATCCAAGATCTTGTGAACTAGAATTAATCATTATGATAAGGAAGAATAAAAAATATATATAGTTGGGCTGCATTCACCATCATCTTACTGTACCTTGTAAAACTTTGTCAGAACATTCTTTTTACCCTAAATATAGATTGGGGCAGATGGGCACTGTACCTGACCAGGAAAATTCCTGGTGGGCCAATTGCCTACATCATGCTCTAGGCCAGCAGCGACCTTCCCTTCACCCATTATGGCATAATGATAAAATTATAGCAGGATCAGTAGCAGCCCAGACCCTCAGTATAATACGCACTCTAGGCCACAGGTGGCTGCTGCAGTCTCATTATCATACCACAATGTGCTCGGCCCTGCTGTCTGCCTCCAGGTCCTTTGACACCAGATGGCAGGATAGAAAACACATCAGACACTATTCTCTCCTCCAAGTGTCAGGCCCATAGGTCAAAAAAAGTTTGAGGCATGTATCAGACTGCGGCGGCGAATAGGATTCAGGTGAGTATTTTTTTTCCCATCCAGTTGATCACAGAGGGCACAGGGGGGACATTACTGTGGGTATTATAGGGATATTACTCATGGCAGTGGTGTGGAGGGCATTACTGTAGGCACTATAGGGACTTTACTGGGGACAGTGTAGGAGGGCATTCATGGGGGTACTGTGGGAGCATTTTTATTACTGGTGCAAAAATACAGGCATTATTATTACTAGGTCATTTTGGGGGTATCATTATTATTGTAGGCACAATATAGGGCATTATTATTACTGGGGTCACAAAAGCAGGCATTATTATTACTGGAGGTGCAATGCAGGACATTATTAATAATGGTGGCACTGTGGGGCATCATTATTACTGGGGGAACAATAAGGGACATTATTATTACTGAGGGCACAATAGCTAGCATTATTAATACTGGGTGACTGTGGGGCATTATTTTTACTGGAGGTACTAAGGGGGCATTATTATTACTGAGGCACTTTTGGGGGGATTATTAATACTGGCAGCACAACAGGGGAATTGTTATTTCTGGGGCAGGGGTATTGATGTTACTGGGGGCACTATAGGGGAATTATTACTGAGGGCACTGTAGGGGGCATTATTATTGAGGGAGTTTTTTTTGCAGTATAGTATTTGGGAACATTGGGGAGCACAGTGGACACAATATTGAAGCAGCAGCAGGATTACACTTTTGAGGCATTAGGGTGGGGAGGATGATGGAAATGTGAGAACTCTAACATGTATGTGTGGTAAAGTCTGCAGAGACCAGACATAGCTAAAAGATGTAATCATGTGTTGTCTGGTCCAAATGGAGAAGATGAGGAAGTAGACCATTTACATCAGAGGAGAAATCTCTAAAAGAAATAATCATGGTGGTCTGGCCCAGATTAAAAAGATGAGAAAAGAGAACATCTACATCAGAGGAGACATTACTGGATGTAAGAGGTATGTAGTGCTTTATTCTCTTGTATATATGGTAGCACTGGGTGCTGGAGGAAAGGCTAGCTCTGTGCTGTTGCTTGAGTTTTACCTCCTCATCCCCCTAATCCATATCTTAATTAGAGACAGGTGGAGATGGAAGAGGGGGACAGAATGTGTGCATCTTTCACTGGCAACCAAGGGGGAGGGACAGCTTCTAAAGGGGTATTTTGTTCTTCTGGGGCAGGATATTGTACTATACTGAGATATTTGTTTCTGCAGAGGCAGTACATTGTACTGCATTGTTGCATTTGGTTTTGTTGCAACACAATATACAGTACAGACCAAAATTTGGACACACCTTTTCATTCAAAGAGTTTTCTTTATTTTCATGACTATGAAAATTGTAGATTCACACTGAAGGCATCAAAACTATGAATTAACACATGTGGAATTATATACATAACAAAAAAGTGTGAAACAATTGAAAATATGTCATATTCTAGGTTCTTCAAAGTAGCCACTTTTTGCTTTGATTACTGCTTTGCACACTCTTGGCATTCTCTTGATGAGCTTCAAGAGGTAGTCACCTTAAATGATCTTCCAACAGTCTTGAAGGAGTTCCCAGAGATGCTTAGCACTTGTTGGCCCTTTTGCTTTCACTCTGCGGTCCAGCTCACCCCAAACCATCTCGATTGGGTTCAGGTCCTGTGACTGTGGAGGCCAGGTCATCTGGCACAGCACCCCATCACTCTCCTTCTTGGTCAAATAGCCCTTACATAGCCTGGAGGTGTGTTTGGGGTCAATGTCCTGTTGAAAAATAAATGATGGTCAAACTAAAAGCAAACCGGATGGAATAGCATGCCGCTGCAAGATGCTGTGGTAGCCATGCTGGTTCAGTATGCCTTCAATTTTGAATAAATCCCCAACAGTGTCACCAGCAAAGCACCCCCACACCATCACACCTCCTCCTCCATGCTTCACGGTGGGAACCAGGCATGTAGAGTCCATCCGTTCACCTTTTCTGCGTCGCACAAAGACACAGTGGTTGGAACCAAAGATCTCAAATTTGGACTCATCAGACCAAAGCACAGATTTACACTGGTTTAATGTCCATTCCTTGTGTTCTTTAGCTCAAACAAGTCTCTTCTGCTTGTTGCCTGTCCTTAGCAGTGGTTTCCTAGCAGAAATTCTACCATGAAGGCCTGATTCACACAGTCTCCTCTTAACAGTTGTTCTAGAGATGTGTCTGCTGCTAGAACTCTGTGTGGCATTGACCTGGTCTCTAATCTGAGCTGCTGTTAACCTGCGATTTCTGAGGCTGGTGACTCGGATGAACTTATCCTCCGCAGCAGAGGTGACTCTTGGTCTTCCTTTCCTGGGCGGTCTGCATGTGAGCCAGTTTCTTTGTAGCGCTTGATGGTTTTTGTGACTGCACTTGGGGACACTTTCAAAGTTTTCCCAATTTTTCGGACTGACTGACCTTCATTTCTTAAAGTAATGCTGGCCACTAGTTTTTCTTTACTTAGCTGCTTTTTTCTTGCCATAATACAAATTCTAACAGTCTATTCAGTAGGACTATCAGCTGTGTATCCACCTGACTTCTCCACAAGGCAACTGATGGTCCCAACCCCATTTATAAGGCAAGAAATCCCACTTATTAAACCTGACAGGGCACACCTGTGAAGTGAAAACCATTTCAGGTGACTACCTTTTGAAGCTCATCAAGAGAATGCCAAGAGTGTGCAAAGCAGTAATCGAAGCAAAAGATGGCTACTTCGAAGAACCTAGAATATGACATATTTTCTGTTGTTTCACACTTTTTTGTTATGTATATAATTCCACATGTGTTAATTCATAGTTTTGATGACTTCAGTGTGAATCTACAATTTTCATAGTCATGAAAATAAAGAAAACTCTTTGAATGAGAAGGAGTGTCCAAACTTTTGGTCTGTACTGTACCTCCCCAGAAGAAATAAATAACACAGTGCAGCACAGCACAATATAGCTCAACAGAAGAACCAAATACCACAGGGCAGCACAATATACCTCCCCATAAAAAACTAATACCACAGCACAGCACAATAAATTGCTCCTGCAGCAATCAAATACCACTCCAGCAGAACCAAATCCTAGAACTTCTTCTGGGACAGTATATTGTGCTGCACTGTGGTATTTTATTGTTTTGCTTGGGCAGTATTGTGCTGTTCTTTGGTATTTGGTTCTTCTGGGGCAGTCTGTTGTGCTGCACTGTGGTATTTGGTTCTGCTGGAGTAGTATATTGTGCTGCACTTTGATATTTAGTTCTCCTGGGGCAGTATATTGTATTGTGCTTTGGTATTTGCTTCTGCTGGGGCACTACATTGTGTTATGCTTTGGTATTTGGTTCTGCTGGGGCAGTACTTTCTGCTGGACTGTGGTATTTATTTCTGCTGCATAGCAAAATACCAAAGTGTGGCACAAAATATACTCCTCCTATATAGTATTGCTTGCCCCAGCTACTTGAGTTGGACTTTCCTACTTGTGTTGGCCCCACCTTCTGTCAATCTGAGCCCATACACAAGATGGGACTACTTATAGTTTTTTTTTTTATTCCAGGACCCCTTTAAATTCCCTGTCCGCCCTGGATATAGATAGAAATGTTGCTGGAAGAAGCCTTTAGGGATCCCAAGAGAATACTTGCACTTAGATAACCTGGGAGAGCTAGGTGAATGCACATTGATACAGAGGGTTCATGCTCTAATATGAACACTGTGTACTCAAATAAGTAATAAAATTAACATTGCTTGTCTATTACTGTGTAGACCCCCATCGTGCCACCAAAATAGGGGTTTCTGCAGAAACAGCCATTTTTTTTTTACAATATGTTTCTTTGTACTCTTCCTAGGCAAATCACATTCTAGTGAGCACTGACAAACTGCTCTTTTTTTCTTTCTAGAAACCAACTTCTATTTACTGTTTGTAATTGGGCATCTTAGTGCATTATAACCAAAATGTATTGTAAATTGCTACAAAATAACAGGTAGTAACATAAATTATAACTGTGTTAATTAAAGTATTTCTGCATCAGATTGTATAGTTCAGGTATGCTCAACCTGCGGCCCTCCAGCTGTTGCAAAACTACAACTCCCACGATGCCCTTCTGTAGGATGATAGCTGTAGGCTGTCAGAGAATGATGGGAGTTGGAGTTTTGAGACAGCTGGAGGGCTGCAGGTTCAGCATGCCTGGTATAGTTCAAAGATGTTTCACTGAAAAATAATTGCATTTTCACACCCCTGTTTTAGTAAATATGTGTTATTAATTGTAAAAAGCATTCAATATTTTACTGCAATAATACGGAAATCCTAATGCCATTAGAGATGAGCACAATTTTAAAAAATTCAATTTGCCGGTTTGCCAAATTTATTTTGAAAAATGTAGTTTGATACAAATAAATTTGTGGCGAATTACATAAAAGAAGTATATTTCCTGGCTGCACAGAGTCTTTATAGTAGTGTAGAACACTGTGCCTTGCAGTAACACGCATAGGGAGTCTGCTTTGGTAGTGAAATAATACTGTGAGTCAGTATGACATGCAGATGACAGGCGTCGCTCTTAGAATCACTGTGCACTTCGCATATTTGGGCAGTCACGGAGCCAAAACTGACCAAATAACTCAAGTATGAACTTAGCCTTATAGGTCGATGTTAGCGCCAAGAAGTGCGTTCCTTTTACACTGTTGTCAGCTGATTCCACATAGATGTCTACAGAATCTGTTCTATTAAACGCTTATACATGTAGAGCCCCGCCGACAGAGTGGAGAGGGTGTCAGCAGTAAGTTTGTGTTGACATCACTGATTATTTTGCCCTTCCTCTGATCTGTCAGAACAATAACTCCCAAAAATACGAATCCTGTCTGTGGAGCATCCGTCTTCACTCGGTCAGCATTTGGTAAGTAATCCATCTGTATTGCTAATGCCCCAAAAAACTGGAGTGGATCCAAAACAGAGATGACACGTGAACTGAATATTTGCATGTCTTCTGTGTTTTGTACCCACTCCTGCTTTTGGCTACCAAATAATAAGCCAATTCTGATGGGACCATACAGTCCTTACAGCTGCTACACAGACAGGATCTGTTGTGCCTCTCATTTTGCCTTCCTTTTGATCTTCCCAGGAGCTACTTTTGGGAGCCGCGGTTCATTTCTGAGACGTCTGTGTGGGAATCCGAAGAACATCTCCATCTCCATCTCCGTGCACCACAGAATGTCCTCCTCCTACTGTGTTAGGAAAAATGTAATTTTTATTATGAAATGTAATAAGCATGCCCTCCTTTCCATTCCATGATGACTAGGATTCCCTGATGAAGAAACTGGGCCCTGGTTGGTTTGAATTGTGATTAAATTCGCAACCCAGGCTCCGAGCAAAATTGAAGCTTTGACTTCTTCTCATTTTCTGTCGCTAGCAGAGGCCTAAGCATGCCAGGCAGGTTGCCCCAGAAGTATCTTGCTGGATGAGCAGCCAATACTGCACTTGCATCAATCTTGACAGGATTCAGCTCCAGGTGGAGAGTAATAATTTTTTTTTTTATACTTTCTCAATCACAACACCACATTGTTGAATAAACAGAAGAGTGGCCGATTCTCTCCTGTCTTATGCAACATTACATTTTTATTATTAAATGTATTAAATATTTTAACATGAATTTTGTTAAACCAAAACTTGATTAAAATTATAAGAAAGCATACTTAAATTTTCCAAAACTTAATTATTTTGCATTTTTGTGCAGGGTTAGTGCATAGTATATTCACCGGTATTGGTGCGCCACTCTTATGGACCTCGTCACGTAAGCGCACAGTGTGTGAAACTTAAATACACAATTTCAACACAACGTAATTCAGTCCATACCGCGAAAAGGACTTTCCCACATATAACTGCAGTGCTGAACGCTGAATATATCTTGATGTTTGTACAGAAATACGACACTAAAGGCTTTACTTCATATAACTGCAACAGTGAACGCTGAATATATTATAATTTTTCCACTGATATACGTCAATAAATGTTTTTCAAGATATAAGTGCAGCAGTGAATGTATATTTCTTCTTATACTGCAATACTGTCACATTGGGGAGTGGGGGAAACCCCCACCATACGATGTAAGAAGGATAAGAGATAGCTGCAAGGCCAAGAAGCCAGGAAAAGAGAAGCAGGTCACCTCCTATAGTGTCCCTAATCCTCTTCCTAACTCCTCACCGTATGAGTGAACCCTGATGGTAGGACGGCTCATACCCTGAAAACCTGATAATCCCTCATATAGGAGCAGGTGGGAGATGTCCTGTTCATCCAAGACACAGAAGAACAAAAGTCTCTAAAGACCTAATAGCAGGGAAAAGGAGAGACCATACACAGCAAGAGGATCGTCAGGTAAGAACACAAGACAACACACTTACTTGACGATGTCTCCACGACTGGAACCCGTGCATACGTACAGGAGCCCTAACACCAAACAGGACGCCATACCAGCAACTCACACAGGTATCCAGCACACCAGACTCCACCAGGACCCCCATGCCGCAAGGTGCATGGCAGCCCCAGGCAGCGCTGCATACAGGCTAGTGCTTCACCCCTCTTGGAAACCAACCCCCTTCTGGAGGACACAACACACAGGGAAAGCATCTTACATACATGCAGGGACAAACAGAAACAACAGCCCAGACATATAACAACAATCGAGACGTACAACACACCCTGAACATAAACCCACACCTAACATACAAGTGAGGTAGGGTATAAGGAGCATACAAAAGGAATACAATTTATGTCCAACAAGGTGGCTCTCAAGGACTGGGGAGAATCACCCAGGAAAGGAGCAGAGCTCCAACACCAAACAAGGCTGGAGTCCCACTGCCCCCAGCCAGGAAGCCACAGATAAAATCAATCTAGTGACCACACCCAGGACACACCTAAATCCCCACTAGCAAGAGGATTAACCACTCAATCACCAAACCGCAGGGAGACACACCTTAATCTCCTTAGGACCGCCGAACATAGGATTGCGTCCTGGCGGCGGCCCTGTTATTCCTCCTGGACGCGCCGATGCGTCCTCTCGCGAGACGCAAGATTTCGAGCAGAGCCGACCCGCACATGCGCAGTGCGGGCCGGGAATCATTGCATCAGAAGTTCGTCACCAGCCTGCCAGCCAATGATCATCTCTGGCAGGCTGGTGACTTTTTAAAAATCGAATCAAAAGCCATATAACACACTATATTTATAAATATAGTGTGTTAAATGGCTTCTGTGCTCTCTGTTGGGTCATTTTCGTCGGTTGGTCCCAGCAGAGGAGCACAGCTAACTGTGAGTACACCAAACACTACACACTTAGCCCCAGATCACCCCCATCACCCCAATTAACCCCTTGATCACCCCTATCAATCACTAGTGAAAGGGAAAAAAGTGATCAGTGTAAACTGTCACTTTTTTTTTCACCAGTATTGACGGTTAGGCTTTAGGTTAGTTTAGGCCCCTTTGGAAGGTAATTAGCATTGGTTGGCGCCCATCCCACCGCACCGCAGTCACTGATTCGCTGATTAGCGTATCGCTAATCAGCATTGGTACTTTTATAGTATCTGTAAGTGATCAGAACTGATCACAGTCAGATCTATAAACAGTATTAGTGTCACCTTAGTTCGCCCTCCACCCAAAACACAGTGTTTGCCCGATCAGGCTTGTGACAACATTTTTATTTTATTTTTATCACTGTGCAATCACTACACAAGCGCTGCGGCGATAAAAAAAATCAGTTTTGATATTTTTTATCAATCGCATCGGCTTCCTGCACTTCGCTAGCCTCCCATTTGTAAGACAGGCTTGCTTTTTTTCTTGGGTAGTCTCAGGGAATACCCCCTAAATTTAGTTGACCAAATGGCAAGTAAAGGGTATCCTTCTGAAGAGGCCTACAGACTTTTGACCCAGTCGGATGAGGAATGGGAACCCTCATCTGATGAATCCAGCGGGTCAGAATACGAACCTGTAAAAAGCAGTGGCAGTATGACCCAAAGTTCGGACGATGAGGTTGAGGCCCTGATACCACCAGGCGTACCCGGCCCCGTGTTGCTATACCACAGGTTGCGCAGGATCCGCTTCAAGGGCAGAAGAGTGGGGCTGACACTGTTAGATTACATGGTGAGGCATACACCAGCAGTGCAGCCCATCCTGGACCTAGTACCAGCACTGCCGTAGAACATGGTGAAGTGGCGAGCACCAGAAGGGCAGTTGAAGCTGGTACGGTTACACATGCATTTGTTCCCCCGTCGCAGCCACCGCACACACAGGCCCGTAGAGCCCCTAGACTCCCTTAGGTGCTGGTAAACCCTGATTGGCAGCCCCCAACTTCAGCCGCACCAGTTCCCCCTTTCACTGCCCAGTCTTGAGTTCGGGTTCAGACAGCTCAGATCGGATCGGCACTGGGGTTTTTTGAGCTGTTCTTGACTGCGGAGCTCTTGGACTTAGTCGTGGCAGAAACAAACCGGTATGCCACTCAATTTATAGCCGCCAACCCGGGAAGCTTTTATGCCCAGTCTTTCCCGTGGAAACCCGTCCAAGTTTCCGAATTTAAAACTTTATTGGGCCTCTCCTCAACATGGGCCTGACAAAAAAGCATGAATTGTGGTCATATTGGTCCACGAACCCAATTCATCACATGCCCATGTTCTCTGCTGCCATGTCCAGGACACGATTTGAGACCATCCTGCGTTTCCTGCACTTTAGTGACAACAGCACCCCTCGTCCCAGAGGCCACCCAGCTTTTGACCAGCACCACAACATTTGGCCCCTCATAGACCACTTTAACACCAAATTTGCTGATTTGTATACCCCTGAGCAAAACCTCTGCATAAACAAGTCCCTTATACATTTTACCGGGCGCCTTGGCTTTAAACAATACATCCCAAGCAAGCGTGCCCGGTATGGGGTCAAATTGTATAAGCTCTGTGAAAGGGCCACAGGCTATACGCACAAATTTCGAGTCTATGAGGGTAAAGATCAGACCCTGGAGCTGGTCGGTTGCCCTGACTACCTGGGGAGCAGTGGGAAGACAGTCTGGGACTTGGTGTCACCCTTATTTGGCAAGGGGTAGCATCTTTATGTGGACAATTTTTATACAAATGTGCCCCTCTTCAAGCATTTGTTTCTAGAACAGTTTGGCTGCTGTGGCACCGCACGACCTAGTCACCGGGGCTTCCCCCAACGGCTCGTTACCACCCGTCTTGCAAGGGGGGAGAGGGCTGCCTTGTGTAATGAAGAACTGCTCGCGGTGAAATGGAGAGACAAGCGTGACGTTTACATGCTCTCCTCCATTCACGCAGACACGACAATCGAAATCGAACGAGCAACTGGAGTCATTGAAAAGCCCCTCTGTGTCTACACTATAATTTGCTCATGGAAGGGGTGGACTTCAATGACCAGATGTTGGCTCCTTATTTACTTTCCCGCAGGACCAGACGCTGGTATAAGAAGGTGTCTGTATATTTAATTCAATTGGCACTGTACAATAGTTTTTGCCTCTTGAAGCTCATCAAGAGAATGCCAAGAGTGTGCAAAGCAGTAATCAAAGCAAAAGTTGTCCACTTTGAAGAACCTAGAATATGACATATTTTCAGTTGTTTCACACTTTTTTGTTATGTATATAATTCCACATGTGTTAATTAATAGTTTTGATGCATTCAGTGTGAATCTACAATTTTCATAGTCATGAAAATAAAGAAAACTCTTTGAATGAGAAGGTGTGTCCAAACTTTTGGTCTGTACTGTATATTTTTTGTTGGACTCAAATAGGCCTCTTTACGCTTTAAACAGAAATAACTGCAGAAGTGAACTGAAAATGTATTTTTCTTGTTGGACTGAAATAGGCTACTATATGCTTTCAACAGAAATAACTGCAACAGTGCAGTGCATATCTATTTTTCTTTGTTTACTGAAATACGTCCCTATACACTTTCAACAGAAATAACTGCAAAAGTGAACTGAGAATCAATTTTTCTTTGTTTACCGAAATATATCCCTAAAAGCTTTCAACAGAAATAACTGCAAAAGTGATATGAAAATATATATTTCTTCTTGGACTGAAATAGGCCACTATACGCTTTCAATAGAAATAACTGCAAAAGTGAACTGAAAATATATATTTCTTCTGGGACTGAAATAGGCCACCATACGCTTTTACCAGAAGTGCGTATGTATTATTATTTTTTTTTTATGAAATAAGCCCCTATAATCTTTCACCAGAAATGAATGCAACCGTGCAGTGCTTTTAAATGTTTTGTGTATTACTGAAATATCGTCCTATGCTCTTTCACAAGAAAGGACTGCAAATGATTTTAGCTTAAAAAACAACAAAAGTGACCTGCGTGTATATTTTTTGTATTGTATTAAAATAGACCACTAAATGATATCAGCGCAGTTAACAGCAAAAGCGACCTGTGTATATATTTATCTTTTTCCACAGATAAAAGCCACTAAAGGCTTTTCAACATAGCACTTCCACCCCAATAACTAATTGCTGGAATGACAGAGAGGTATTTTGAGACTGTCTGGATCCCCATGTAATGTTTCCTTGTAAATCGATTTACAAGTGCAAAAATTGAGGAATTTACTATAACTATCCCTAGCATCTGCACATGTCTCTCCTTGACTGTGAAATGATTCCTCTCACTGTCCTTTCCCTGCACTTGTAAATCGCTGGTTTTCACAGTAAAGAAATTCCGATCACTCTCCCTACTAGCATCTGGACATGTCTCTCCCTGACTGTGAAATGATTCATCTCACTTATCGCGCACAAATGCTGCACAGTACAAATGCACTATATAGAAATTATATTATAGGTATATCACACCCTTGCCTCAATCAGTTTTTTTGGGGGGCAACTAGTATATCACACCAATTAAAATAAGTTGTTCCAGTAGCGTTTGTCCTTCTGTATAGCTGCAGTATCTCAGCAGAACTGCACACAAATTCTGCACATGCACACAAATCAGTTTTTGGGGAGAGCAACTGGTATATCACACCAGTAGAAATTATTAGCTATCTGTAGCTAAGGTAACGCAACAAAACCACAAACCAATGCTGCACAACCCAACTGCACTATATAAAAAGTATATAATTGGTATATAACACCCCTGCTTTAATCAGTTTTTAGGGGGGCAACTGGTATATCACACCAATAGAAATTATTTGTTCGAATTGCGTTTGTCACTATGTGTAGCTGAGGTAACGCAGCTAAACCGCAACAAATGCTGCACTACCCAAATGCACTATATAAAAAGTATATCATTGGTATATAACACCCCTGCTTCGATCAGTTTTTTTAGGGGGCAACTGGTATTTCACTCCAGTAGAAATTTTTTGTTCCATTGTCGTTTGTCACTCTGTGTAGCTGAGGTAACACAGCTAAACCGCAAACAAATGCTGCCCTACCCAAATGCACTATATATAAAAGTATACAGGGAGTGCAGAATTATTAGGCAAGTTGTATTTTTGAGTATTAATTTTATTATTGAACAACAACCATGTTCTCAATGAACCCAAAAAACTCATTAATATCAAAGCTGAATATTTTTGGAAGTAGTTTTTAGTTTGTTTTTAGTTTTAGCTATTTTAGGGGGATATCTGTGTGTGCAGGTGACTATTACTGTACATAATTATTAGGCAACTTAACAAAAAAACAAATATATACCCACTTCAATTATTTATTTTTACCAGTGAAACCAATATAACATCTCAACAGTCACAAATATACATTTCTGACATTCAAAAACAAAACAAAAACAAATCAGTGACCAATATAGCCACCTTTCTTTGCAAGGGCACTCAAAAGCCTGCCATCCATGGATTCTGTCAGTGTTTTGATCTGTTCACCATCAACATTGCGTGCAGCAGCAACCACAGCCTCCCAGACACTGTTCAGAGAGGTGTACTGTTTTCCCTCCTTGTAAATCTCACATTTGATGATGGACCACAGGTTCTCAATGGGGTTCAGATCAGGTGAACAAGGAGGCCATGTCATTAGATTTTCTTCTTTTATACCCTTTCTTGCCAGCCACGTTGTGAAGTACTTGGACGCGTGTGATGGAGCATTGTCCTGCATGAAAATCATGTTTTTCTTACCTTGCAGACTTCTTCCTGTACCACTGCTTGAAGAAGGTGTCTTCCAGAAACTGGCAGTAGGACTGGGAGTTGAGCTTGACTCCATCCTCAACCCAAAAAGGCCCCACAAGCTCATCTTTGATGATACCAGCCCAAACCAGTACTCCACCTCCACCTTGCTGGCGTCTGAGTCGGATTGGAGCTCTCTGCCCTTTACCAATCTAGCCATCTGGCCCATCAAGACTCATTCTCATTTCATCAGTCCATAAAACCTTAGAAAAATCAGTCTTGAGATATTTCTTGGCCCAGTCTTGACGTTTCAGCTTGTGTGTCTTGTTCAGTGGTGGTCGTCTTTCAGCCTTTCTTACCTTTACCATGTCTCTGAGTATTGCACACCGTGTGCTTTTGGGCACTCCAGTGATGTTGCAGCTCTTAAATATGGCCAAACTGGTGGCAAGTGGCATCTTGGCAGCTGCACGCTTGACTTTTCTCAGTTCATGGGCAGTTATTTTGCGCCTTGGTTTTTCCACACGCTTCTTGCGACCCTGTTGACTATTTTGAATGAAACGCTTGATTGTTCGATGATCACGCTTCAGAAGCTTTGCAATTTTAAGAGTGCTGCATCCATCTGCAAGATATCTCACTATTTTTGACTTTTCTGAGCCTGTCAAGTCCTTCTTTTGACCCATTTTGCCAAAGGAAAGGAAGTTGCCTAATAATTATGCACACCTGATATAGGGTGTTGATGTCATTAGACCACACCCCTTCTCATTACAGAGATGCACATCACCTAATATGCTTAATTGGTAGTAGGCTTTCGAGCCTATACAGCTTGGAGTAAGACAACATGCATAAAGAGGATGATGTGGTCAAAATACTCATTTGCCTAATAATTCTGCACGTAGTGTATTATTAGTATATCACACACCTGCTTCAATCATTTTTTTTAGGGGGCAACTGGTATTTCACACCAGTAGAAATTATTTGTTCCAAAAGCGTTTGGTACTCTGTGTAGCGTCAGTATCGCAGCAGAACCGCACACAACTGCTGCACAATACAAATGCACTTTATACTAAATGCACATATACTTTCTATGTTAAAAAGTCTATTATAAGTATATTACACTCCTCAGTAAGTCACACCTATCGATAGCACACCTATACCAGTCCTTAAAATGACTTTTGTGGCCCTATTAGCTAGCTTTTGGTGTCCCTAACAGTCTCTCCCTGCTCCATACAGCAACCTCTCCCTACACTGGCAAAAAACTGAATGTAAAATGGCGGCCAGATCAGGTTTATTTATAAGGTAGGGGGTATGTCCATGTGCTTAAACGTCTCAATTGGCTATCCTGTACCACTTGATGGGTAAAAATGCATGGGTTCATGGGTAAAGTTCTTCACAATGTAAAAGAATATGGTGCCGGTGGACATCGCCATATGTTTGTCCGTTCGTCGAATCGTGAACGAGCAAAGTTCGCTGCGAAACGGCCACCGGGCGAACCGCAAGGCCATCTCTAGTGGCAGCATCAGAATAGTAGCTGAGGCAGGTAGCCAGAAGAAACCAGTCTCTTTTGTCAAATTGTTGATGTGTCACCATGGATGATCTAGTCTGATGCATCAGGAATTGGTGCGTGGAAATCCTGGCTGATCCACACCTGATTCATCAATCTCTACACATTTTTGGTGGACAGACAAGTTCTTCTTGGGGTAACTATGACCCCTGCTGCTCTAAACACCAGCTCTAATGCCACACTAATGGCTGGACAGCTTTTCTTGGGTAAACTCGGCAAGTTGAAGCCACAAATCCAGTTTGGCTCCCCAGTAGTTCAGTGGATCTTCAAGGTCGGCTGGCAGGGTGCACTCCAAGTATGCCACCACCTGTTGGTTCAGGTTCTGCTCTATGTTTAGCTGCTGGTGTGCTCCAATGGTGCAGCACCTGAGGGGTTAATTGTGCGGATCACAGCACCCTGTCAGAGGTCAGGTGCCGCCAGGCAGTAGGATGCCAGTATGTATTGCCCTGTTTGTATACTCTAACTTCAAGCGTCCCCATTACCATGAGAACGCCTTTGTGTTAGACTATACCATCGGATTTGAGTTTTCATGATCTAAGTCAGATAGTATATTCTAACCACCAGGCATTCCCATGGTGACGGGGACGCTTGTGGGGAGGAGTATGCCAAAGGGGTTTAACTGTACTGTTTGGAGAGAAAAAAATAATAATAAGAATATTCTAAAAAATGTGCTATAGTGCTATATATTTGTTTTTTAGAATATTCGTCTTTTTTCAACATCTAAAGTCATGATTCCTCCCTGCTTCTTGCTTGTGGGGCAATGACTCATGGACCACAAGCATTTTAAGCAGTGAGGAATCATTTGTTCAGATGTATAAAATGACGAATATTCTAAAAACAAATATATAGCAGTATATTCTGTAGTGCTATATACTCGTTTTAGACAAACACCTTTATTCGCATAAAAATTTGCATTATGCGATTTTTTTATTACAGATTTTTCGCAATAAAACGAATATCTCAAATACGAATATTCGGGAATATATGATGTATATTTTACCATATATTCGCAAAATATCGCAAATTTGAAATATTCCCCCTGTCTCTCATCACTACTGCCAAGGCCCTTTACTCTGCTCTGCCTGCGCCAGAAATATTTAGGCCTCTGCCACTCCCCTGTGCAGGGCCTGGCACTTCTCTGCCTGACATACTGTTATATCAAATAACCAAATGTTTGATCAAATATTTTTTATTTTGTCACTAATGCACCGGAAACAGGGCTTTAGAATATATCACTGCACTGCTAAACAGCAAATAGGCCCTCATTTTTTTCTACTTTTACACAAAAGGCTATTCAACAGATAAGTACAACTATGAACAGCAAATATATTTGTATTTTGCCAGTAATGCACGGGAAACTGGGCTGTAAAATATCTCACTGCACCGCTGAATGGCAATTAGGCCCAAATTGTTTCTATTTTTACACCAAAGGCTTTTCAACAGATAAGTGCAACAATGAAAGGCGAATATATATTTGTATTTCGCCAGTAATACACGACAAACTGGGCTGTAAAATATCTCACTGCCAGTGGCGTACATACAGGGGTCACAGGGGACGCAGTTGCGACAGGCCCGGCACTCCAGGGGGCCCGGCCGCCTGTGGACCCCCCTGACCTCTGCCCTCAGTGTTCCCTCTAACTAAGCTGCGCAGGTGGGTGGCCACGCAGCAATTATTGTGGCCCCGCTCAAGCTGTTGGCAAAATGCCAGCATCCAGCAGTCAGGGAAATGAGTGTCATAAAAATCTCTGTCATGCGCCTCCTGACGTTTCTTATGGGGAATCTGTGGAGGGCACTTATGGGGGGTCTGTGGATGGCACTGTTATGGAGATATCTGTGGATGACACATATATAGCATAAGATGCCACCTGCACAAAGTGGTACTGTTGGAAGGCATGTTGGGTAAAAGGTAGGGAGGTAGTGGCGGGGTAGAGGCAGATGGGGGGGCGGCAGCGGGTTGGGGGGTGGAGGCAGGTTAGGGGGCGGCGGTGTGTTGGGGGTGTGGAGGCAGGTTGGGGGGGACAGGGAGGGGTGCCCCATGGATCAGTTTTGCACCAGGGCCCCATGGATTGTGTGTATGCCACTGCTTACTGCACTGCTGACCGGAAAATATATTTTTCCTTTTTCCACTAATACATGCAAAAAAGGGCTGTAATTTGTGCCCGTCACCAAACAACGGCTAATAAGCCCTTTTATTCCCGCTAATACAGCCAAAAAATGCTTTAGAACATATAACTGCACCACACAAGGGCAAATAAAACGTAGAAATATTTCCTTGTAATGAACCCTGTTAATGCCTGTATCAAACAGCACTTGCACCCTAATAAGAATGGTTTGCTGGAATTACAGAGCTGTATAATGGCATCTGTATCGCCAGTTACTGCAGCAAAGTGTAATTGGTTCAATAATTACTCCTATCCTTTCCCTACACCTTGAATAATATTTCCCTGCACTTATAAATCTTTTTTTTTATTTTTTAGCACAATGACGATTTTTCTATTACGGTCCCTAGCGCCTGCAGACATGTTTCTCCCTGCACTAAGTACTCTGGTGAATGGCAGAATCTAAGATTTCTGCCATATTTATACGGCTGTGACATCACAGGGCTGGCTGCTAATTGACTGCATGCATGTCAGTATGGGTGATTCGCCTTCCCAGACTTACTTTCTCCATGTCCTCACAGGGGCAGCAGCCATTTTAGGAAAAATTGGATTCTTTACTACAAAGCGCAAGGAAATTCGCATATAGTGCAAATCAAATTTTTCCTGAAATTCGTAGCGAATTCCACTTAGTCATCTTCAATTCGCTCATCTCTAGCCATTATCATAGACATGTTACTGAATGCATTGTATATTACTGCATGATAACGGGTAGATATAGCAAATACATTTTAAATCAATAACACAAATGATAACCATATTACTGAACACCATACTGCATCAGAACGTATCGTTCAAAGACATTTCACAGCTAACAAATTGTATTGCTACACCTGTGCTTTGTTGAAGAGCTAGCATTACTGCATCAAACCGTTTAGTTTAAAGGCATTTCACTTAAAAAAAAATTCATTATCACACGTGTTTTAATGAAGACCCAGTATTACTGCATCAGACTGGAGAGTGAGGACCTTGATGATGATTGTGTGTTGAACAGGACCTGGAAACTGGATCAGGGTGCCGAGGAAGAGGTGACATCAGAGGAGGAGGGTGGTGACCATAGCAGCAATAAAGAGCAGAGGCAGCATATGGCTAAAACCTCTAAAAAATTGGAAGAGCTAGATTTGCTTCTATCATGGTCAGCTCTGGAACTGGTGATGCTGATGATACTGTGGATGCAGGCTCAAAAATTTACAGACCTTGGCCAAGCTCGGCTGCGTCTAGCTCTGTGCCAGCCACTCCTGCATAGAGTTTTTTCTCCAAAAGACTGGAACACAAACCACAGCCGTGTGCAATATCTGCAGGATTAAAATAGGCTGTGGGCATTCAAGCACAATTATAGGTACCAGGGCTCTATTGCAGCACATGAGGCAGCATCACCAGCTCCTGTGGGAAAATAGAACTGGCTAGCATTCTCAATCAGAAGTCTGTCCTCCTTCTCTTGGTCTTTTTGGCAGCGAGTCTGCATCCTCAAGCAATACAATGGTCCTTATCATCATCAGCTGCTTCTTATGCTCAGACTCCTCCATCTCCTTGTCCTCCATTCCAACGTGATACATTGATAATGGAATGTATGGCCATGACAAAACTATTGTCGACCAGCAGTTAGCTTGTGTGCCAGCTGCACCCCCAGCTGTTCAAGTTTCTTGCAGTTCAGTTGCTGCCATGCCACTTAGTTGAGGTTTTGCTAGAGCAGTTCTGTGCCTTCACCAAAATTGTATTCTGCTCTATGATATCCATATGCCCAGCTGTCCATTTTTTTTTATTATTATTATTTTTTTATTGCAATACTTACTGTGCAGAAACATGCACGTCACTGTGGACACCTGGAACAGCTATTAATGGCTGGGGCAGTACATCTATCATAGCCCAAAGGGTCAATGTTTTTTGCAGAAGCAACAAAGCAGCATTGTAGCAACAAGGCCAGGTCCTATTGATACTTTTGTTTGTGTCAATCTGGTTTCCACTCTAGGCAGTTATGTGGGCCCGGCACTGGAGAAGGAGTCAGTGGTGGAGAGACAGGAGGCTGATGATTATGATGATGACAACAGCCACAATGACCAATAATCTCGGTTGGGGGTTGCTAGAAAAAACTGGGTTCTTGGCCAAGCTGGTGAGAATGGAAAGCTATATACTTACTTGGTTACATAGTGACAGGCATATTATCCACATTCAGCAATCTGATGATTACCAGATAGCCTGCTTTTAGACCCTTGCTATCAATGGAAAATGGGGCAATGTTTGCCTCTTGCTTAAAGGGAATTACTTTATTACCAGGAAACACTGTGTACGCAGCTTGCCTCACCAACCTCCTGCCATCTCCGCTACCAAAAGCAGCAGAAGCCACAGCAACAGCATCTGGTTCAGTATCATCAACATGAAGGAGCAATTTCTCAACACCCAGATTAATCCCAAATCATTCCTTTTCTCAGTGCCTTCTGGGCAGTAGATTATAAGAATGGCCCAAACTGTCCCGTTAAGCTTTCTCTGTTCTGTCTTGGCCAGCCTCCAGTGTCATCTCAGAGAGAGAGTTTTCAGTGCAGCAGGGGTTGTTGTGACCCCCAAACAGACAAAGTTGTCCTTTACCAGTGTATAAAACATCTCTTTTGTTAAAATGAAAAAGTTGTGGATCTGTGAGGATTTTCACACTCCTCCGGCTGAGGACGATGAATAAATCTGCCCTTGCTACCGCTGCTGCCACCATTATGACCCTGCCCTCATGTCTGCCTGCCTACCATCATGTTCTGTACCGTATGACTGCTGCTACCAGCATTATGCCACTGCCTGTCTGCTTACCATCATGTTCTGTACTGTATGACTGTTGCAGCTTTCTCATTATGCCACTGCTGCTGTCTATCTGGTTGCCATATGCTATACCATATGGCTGTTGTTGCTGCCATCATGCCACTGCCGCTCTCTGCCTGCCTCTATCATTACTGCTAAGCTGCCACAACTACTACTACTCATAAACAGTCAACACACATTACTGCCTTGTCGGTTCCATTTTATGCTCCCATTGCTCCCGCTATTGCAACCACATGACACTGTTAACCTATCTTTCCCACAACGACACTGTACTACTGTTGATCCCAGTAGTGATGAGCGGGAGGTGCCATATTCGATTTCGCAATATTTCGCGAATATTCGAATGAATATTCGTGTTATATTCGTCGAAATCGAATATTCGCAATTATTCCAATTATCGCGAATAATATGCGATTTATTTTTCGCGTATTGCGATTATTTATCTTGATAGTATAAGGCAACGTTCCTATGCTAATTGACTATGGCTAGGCTAATATGTGTATTTTACAAAATTTCGTAATATTGCTCTAACTTAGTCTCTTAGAATATTACGAATATTCTAAAAGAAGAAGTTAGAGCAATATTACGAAATTTCGTAAAATACACATATAGATTGTAATTTAGCTAATATAGTGCTATAATCCCTTTTTTTTGCCTCTTCTGAACTTAAGTTTTGTAAAATATGTACACTATTAAAAAATATTACTATAGCAGTATATTAGCTTAAATAAAATCTATGTGTATTTTACGAAATTTCGTAATATTGCTCTAACTTCGTCTTTTAGAATATTCTTAATATTGCTCTAACTTCGTCTTTCAGAATATTACGAATATTCTAAAAGACAAAGTTAGAGCAATATTAAGAACATACGCAAAAGTCAAAATTGCGATGCGAGTAATATAACACGAAATAATCGCATGAAGATTTCAACTTAGCACTGCTATATTCCATATTCTAACCTAATATGGAATATAGCTGTGCTAAGTTAGCACAGCTATATACCATATTAGGCTAGAATATGGAATATAGCAGTGCTAAGTTGAAATCTTCATGCGATTATTTCGTGTTATATTACTCGCATCGCAATTTCGACTTTTGCGTATGTTCTTAATATTGCTCTAACTTCGTCTTTTAGAATATTCGTAATATTCTGAAAGACGAAGTTAGAGCAATATTACGAATATTCTAAAAGACGAAGTTAGAGCAATATTGCGAAATTTCGTAAAATACACATATAGATTAGATTGTAATTTAGCTAATATGGAATATAGCAGTAAGTTGAAAACGCCACTGACTGGAGCAGCCAGGAAGCCAGGAATCCAAAGGACAGGTAAGAACAACTTTAGGGAAGCGGGAAAGAAAAAAATATAACAATAAAAAAAAAAAAAAGAATATTCGATTTCGCGAATATATAGAACGATATTCTAAATATTCACGAAATCTCGAAATTGCGATATTCGAGAAAAAAATTCGCAATTCGAATATTCGCGCTAAACACTAGCTCCCAGTTGCAACAGATAATTTTTCCAGGCTCAGTCAGAACAAGCTGCTCTTTCTTCTGACATTAACTTGTATATAAATACAAGCAGACATTCTGCCCTCACTGAGGCAAAATATTTGGGTGCTTGGTCCCAACAAGCTACTGGTCCCCCCCTCCCCCCCATAACACCATGTTTAAACACAATCTGCCCCCAACAAGGGGCAATTTATGAGGGCTTTGTAATATGGAAAAGCATAAAACATGCAACGGTGCAGTGTATTTTTAAACACGCTGTTTAACAACTTCAAACATGCATTTACCCATAGCTATATATGTCACTTTGACATTATTGTCATTGCTGTCATTGCATTCAAGAGCTTAAAATGATGAAGAGGGAGAAACACCAAAAAATCCAAAAAAAATCTGAGCTCTAGGAGACTTGACGGTGTTATATACAAATTTTCAGTGCCAATAGACAACTTTAATTTGTGATTAATCAATTCGGTCCAAACCGTACATTTTGTAAAATTTGCAGAATTGGACTCAAACACAATTACCAAACAAACAACATGGGCATCAGTAATATTATATAACAAGTAGAGATCATCCATCTAACCCAATAGCGCCTATAAATATAACCACACGGTATCTCAATATGATAAGATAATCAAAGTTTATTACACATATAATTAACCACTTCAGCCCCGCTAGGTGAAACCCCCTTCATGACCAGAGCACTTTTTACACTTCTGCACTACACTACTTTCACCGTTTATCGCTCGGTCATGCAACTTACCACCCAAATGAATTTTACCTCCTTTTCTTCTCACTAATAGAGCTTTCATTTGGTGGTATTTTATTGCTGCTGACATTTTTACTTTTTTTGTTATTAATCAAAATGTAACGATTTTTTTGCGAAAAAATGTCATTTTTCACTTTCAGCTGTAAAATTTTGCAAAAAAAACGACATCCATATATAAATTTTTCGCCAAATTTATTGTTCTACATGTCTTTGATAAAAAAAAATGTTTGGGCAAAAAAAAATAATGGTTTGGGTAAAAGTTATAGCATTTACAAACTATGGTACAAAAATGTGAATTTCCGCTTTTTGAAACAGCTCTGACTTTCTGAGCACCTGTCATGATTCCTGAGGTTCTACAATGCCCAAACAGTAGAAAACCCCCACAAATGACCCCATTTCGGAAAGTAGACACCCTAAGGTATTCGCTGATGGGCATAGTGAGTTCATAGAACTTTTTATTTTTTGTCACAAGTTAGCGGAAAATCATGATGATTTATTATTTTTTTTTTTTCTTACAAAGTCTCATATTCCACTAACTTGCGACAAAAAATAAAAAATTCTAGGAACTCACCATGCCCCTCACAGAATACCTTGGTGTGTCTTCTTTCCAAAATGGGGTCACTTGTGGGGTAGTTATACTGCCCTGGCAATTTAGGGGCCCAAATGTGTGAGAAGAACTTTGCAATCAAAATGTGTAAAAAATGACCGGTGAAATCCAAAAGGTGCACTTTGGAATATGTGCCCCTTTGCCCACCTTGGCAGCAAAAAAGTGTGACACATCTGGTATCGCCGTACTCAGGAGAAGTTGGGGAATGTGTTTTGGGGTGTAATTTTACATATACCCATGCTGGGTGAGAAAAATATCTTGGTCAAATGCCAACTTTGTATAAAAAAATGGGAAAAGTTGTCTTTTGCCAAGATATTTCTCTCACCCAGCATGGGTATATGTAAAATGACACCCCAAAACACATTCCCCAACTTCTCCTGAGTATGGCGATACCAGATGTGTCACACTTTTTTGCTGCCAAGGTGGGCAAAGGGGCACATATTCCAAAGTGCACCTTTCGGATTTCGCAGGCCATTTTTTACACATTTTGATTGCAAAGTACTTCTCACACATTTGGGCCCCTAAATTGCCAGGGCAGTATAACTACGCCACAAGTGACCCCATTTTGGAAAGAAGACACCCCAAGGTATTCCGTGAGGGGCATGGCGAGTTCCTAGAATTTTTTATTTTTTGTCACAAGTTAGCGGAAAATGATGATTTTTATTTTTTTCTCTTTTTTCCTTACAAAGTCTCATATTCCACTAACTTGCGACAAAAAATAAAAAATTCTAGGAACTCGCCATGCCCCTCACGGAATACCTTGGGGTGTCTTCTTTCCAAAATGGGGTCACTTGTGGCGTAGTTATACTGCCCTGGCAATTTAGGGGCCCATATGTGTGAGAAGTACTTTGCAATCAAAATCTGTAAAAAATGACCGGTGAAATCCGAAAGGTTCACTTTGGAATATGTGCCCCTTTGCCCACCTTGGCATCAAAAAAGTGTCATACATCTGGTATCGCCGTACTCAGGAGAAGTTAAGGAATGTGTTTTGGGGTGTCATTTTACATATACCCATGCTGGGTGAGAGAAATATCTTGGCAAAAGACAACTTTTCCCATTTTTTTATACAAAGTAGCATTTGACCAAGATATTTTTCTCACCCAGCATGGGTATATGTAAAATGACACCCCAAAACACATTGCCCAACTTCTCCTGAGTACGGCGATACCACATGTGTGACACTTTTTTGCAGCCTAGATGCGCAAAGGGGCCCGAATTCCTTTTAGGAGGGCATTTTTAGACATTTGGATCCCAGACTTCTTCTCACGCTTTAGGGCCCCTAAAAAGCCAGGGCAGTATAAATACCCCACATGTGACCCCACTTTGGAAAGAAGACACCCCAAGGTATTCAATGAGGGGCATGGCGAGTTCCTAGAATTTTTTATTTTTTTTGCATAAGTTAGCGGATATTGATTTTTTTTTGTTTTTTTCTCACAAAGACTCACTTTCCGCTAACTTAGGACAAAAATTTCAATCTTTCATGGACTCAATATGCCCCTCACGGAATACCTTGGGGTGTCTTCTTTCCGAAATTGGGTCACATGTGGGGTATTTATACTGCCCTGGCTTTTTAGGGGCCCTAAAGCGTGAGAAGAAGTCTGGAATATAAATGTCTAAAAATGTTTACGCATTTGGATTCCGTGAGGGGTATGGTGCGTCCATGTGAGATTTTATTTTTTGACACAAGTTAGTGGAATATGAGACTTTGTAAGAAAAAACAAAAACAAAAACAAACAAAAAATTTCCGCTAACTTGTGCCCAAAAAAATGTCTGAATGGAGCCTTACCAGGGGGGGGGTGATCAATGACAGGGGGGTGATCAATGACAGGGGGGTGATCACCCATATAGACTCCCTGATCACCCCCCTGTCATTGATCACCCCCCTGTAAGGCTCCATTCAGACGTCCGTATAATTTTTACAGATCCATGGATACATGGATCGGATCCACAAAACACATGCGGACGTCTGAATGGAGCCTTACAGGGGGGTTATCAATGACAGGGGGTGATCAGGGTGATCACCCCCCTGTCACTGATCACCCCCCCTGTAAGGCTCCATTCAGACATCCGCATGATTTTTTACGGATCCATGGATACATGGATCGGATCCACAAAACTCATGCGGACGTCTGAATGGAGCCTTACAGGGGGGTTATCAATGACAGGGGGTGATCAGGGTGATCACCCCCCTGTCACTGATCACCCCCCCTGTAAGGCTCCATTCAGACATCCGCATGATTTTTTACGGATCCATGGATACATGGATCAGATCCACAAAACACATGCGGACGTCTGAATGGAGCCTTACAGGGGGGTTATCAATGACAGGGGGTGATCAGGGTGATCACCCCCCTGTCACTGATCACCCCCCCTGTAAGGCTCCATTCAGACATCCGCATGATTTTTACGGATCCATGGATAGGATCCACAAAACACATGCGGACGTCTGAATGGAGCCTTACAGGGGGGTGATCAATGACAGGGGGGTGATCAGGGAGTGTATATGGGTGATCACCCGCCTGTCATTGATCACCCCCTGTAAGGCTCCATTCAGACGTCCGCATGTGTTTTGCGGATCCGATCCATGGAGCCGTAAAAATCATGCGGACGTCTGAATGGAGCCTTACAGGGGGGTGATCAATGACAGGGGGGTGATCAATGACAGGGGGTGATCAGGGAGTGTATATGGGTGATCACCCGCCTGTCATTGATCACCCCCCTGTAAGGCTCCATTCAGACGTCCGCATGATTTTTACGGATCCATGGATACATGGATCGGATCCACAAAACACATGCGGACGTCTGAATGGAGCCTTACAGGGGGGTTATCAATGACAGGGGGGTGATCAGGGAGTGTATATGGGTGATCACCCGCCTGTCATTGATCACCCCCTGTAAGGCTCCATTCAGACGTCCGCATGTGTTTTGCGGATCCGATCCATGTATACATGGATCCGTAAAAATCATGCGGACGTCTGAATGGAGCCTTACAGGGGGGTGATCAATGACAGGGGGGTGATCAATGACAGGGGGTGATCAGGGAGTGTATATGGGTGATCACCCGCCTGTCATTGATCACCCCCCTGTAAGGCTCCATTCAGACGTCCGTATGCTTTTTGCGGATCCGATCCATGTATCCGTGGATCCGTAAAAATCATACGGACGTCTGAACGGAGCCTGACAGGGGGGTGATCAATGACAGGGCGGTGATCAATGACAGGGGGGTGATCAGGGAGTTTATATGGGGTGATCATGGGTGATCAGGAGTTTATAAGGGGTTAATAAGTGACGGGGGGGGGGGTGTAGTGTAGTGTGGTGTTTGGTGCGACTGTACTGAGCTACCTGAGTCCTCTGGTGGTCGATCCTAACAAAAGGGACCACCAGAGGACCAGGTAGGAGGTATATTAGACGCTGTTATGAAAACAGCGTCTAATATACCTGTTAGGGGTTAAAAAATTCGGATCTCCAGCCTGCCAGCGAGCGATCGCCGCTGGCAGGCTGGAGATCCACTCGCTTACCTTCCGTTCCTGTGAGCGCGCGCGCCTGTGTGCGCGCGTTCACAGGAAATCCCGGCCCTCGCGAGATGACGCGTATATGCGTCGTCGTGCGCAGGGCTGCCACCTCCGGACCGCACATCTGCGTTAGGCGGTCCGGAGGTGGTTAAAAAAAGTATATTTAAAAGCCAGCAATTCACATAAAAAGGAGGAATCCATGTACATACAAATAACATAAATAACATTAAATGACAAATAATCCATATTTATGGCAGTGTATTGGTACAGATTTTGGGGGGGTTCATATTCTTTTTTACATAAGTAAATCTGTTAATCCTTGATTTTGTAAGGCCCCTTGCAGACGAGTGTGTCTGGATTAGGCCCGGATGCGTACGCAATTTCAGTCAGTTTTCACTGCGATTGCGTTGCATTGCTCCCTTTTTTCCGTGCGAGTGCAATGTGTTTTGCACGCACGTGAGAAAAAACTAATTGTGGTACCCAGACCCGAACCCGGACTTCTTCACTGAAGTTCGGATTTGGGTTAGGTGTTCTGTAGATTTTATTATTTTTCCTTATACAGTCAGGTCCATAAATATTGGGACATCGACACAAAGATTTTTGGCTCTATACACCACCACAATGTATTTGAAATGAAACAAACTAGATGTGCTTTAACTGCAGACTGTCAGCTTTACACAAATTTGAGGGTATTTACATCCAAATCAGGTAAACGGTGTAGGAATTACAACAGTTTGCATAGTTGCCTCCCACTTGTTAAGGGACCAAAAGTAATGGGACAATTGGCTTCTCAGCTATTCCATGGCCAGGTGTGTCTGTTACTCCCTCATTATCCCAATTACAATGAGCATATAAAATGCCCAGAGTTAATTTCAAGTGTGCTATTTGCATTTGGAATCTGTTGCTGTCAACTCTCAAGATGAGATCCAAAGAGCTGTCACTATCAGTGAAGCAAGTCATCATTAGGTTGAAAAAAAAAAAACATCAGAGAGATAGCAAAAACATTAGGCGTGGCCAAAACAACTGTTTGGAACATTCTTAAAAAGAAGGAACGCACTGGTGAGCTCAGCAACATCAAAAGACCTGGAATACCACGGAAAACAACTGTGGTGGATGACTGAAGAATTATTTCCCTGGTGAAGAAAACACCCTTCACAACAGTTGGCCAGATCAAGAACACTCTCCAGGAGGTAAGTGTATGTGTGTCAAAGTCAACAATCAAGAGAAGACTTCACCAGAGTGAATACAGAGGGTTCACCACAAGATGTAAACCATTGGTGAGCCTCAAAATCAGGAAGGCCAGATTAGAGTTTGCCAAACGACATCTAAAAAAGCATTCACAGTTCTGGAACAACATCTATGGACAGATGAGACCAAGATCAACTTGTACCAGAGTGATAGGAAGAGAAGAGTATGGAGAAGGAAAGGAACTGATCATGATCTTAAGCATACCACCTCATCAGTGAAGCATGGTGGTGGTAGTGTCATGGCGTGGGCATGTATGGCTGCCAATGGAACTGGTTCTCTTGTATTTATTGATGATGTGACTGCTGACAAAAGCAGCAGGGTGAATTCTGAAGTGTTTCGGGCAATATGATCTGCTCATATTCAGCCAAATGCTTCAGAACTTATTGGACGGCGCTTCACAGTGCAGATGGACAATGACCCAGAAGCAAACTGCAAAAGCAACCAAGGAATCTTTTAAGGGGAAGAAGTGAAATGTTATGCAATGGCCAATTCAATCACCTGACCTGAATCCGATTGAGCATGCATTTCACTTGCTGAAGACAAAACTGAAGGGAAAATGCCCCAAGAACAAGCAGGAACTGAAGACAGTTGCAGTAGAGGCCTGGTAGAGCATCACCAGGGATGAAACCCAGTGTCTGGTGATGTCTATGCGTTCCGGACTTCAGGCTATTCTGTCCCATTACTTTTGGCCCCCTAACTAGTGGGAGGCACATATGCAAACTGTTGTAATTTCTATACCGTTCACCTGATTTGAATGTACATACCCTAAAAATAAAGCTGACAGTCTGCAGTTAAAGCACATCTAGTTTGTTTCATTTCAAATCCATTGTGGTGGTGTATAGAGACAAAAATGTTAGAATTGTGTCAAATGTCCCAATATTTATGGACCTGAATGTAACATGGTTGTAAGGGAAAATAATAGCATTCTTAATACAGAATGCTTACTAAAATGTGGCTTGAGGGGTTAAAAAATAAAAAAAATTAACTCACCTTATCCACTTGTTCGCGCAGCTGGCATCTTCTTCTTTTCTTCTTCTTTCTGGACCTGCCAAAGGACCTTTGATGACGGAATTGCCCCCCCCCCCTCCCCCCGAGAATGTAGTGAAACATTCTGGCAGCGGAAGGGAGAGATGAGCGCTTCCATTCTGGAATCGCTCATCTCCATATTCATCTGTATCACCGTCCTCAGGACTGTCATGGAGGTAAGTATAAGTTTTATTGTTTTAATTATTTTTAGTACAGTATGGCAAGAAGGGGGGTGGACCCTATATACTGGCACATTATAGGGGGAGCACTATGGAGGGGGGGAGCACTATGGGGGCATCTAATGGGGGCCCTATATATTGGCACATTATGTGGGAGCACTATGGAGAAGGAGGAAGGAACACTATGGGGGCCCTATATACTGGCTCATTATGGGGGGGCACTACGGAGAAGGGGGGAAAAGAGCACTATGGGGGCATTATATAGGGGCATTTAATACTGGCACCCATTTTGGTGCCACTATGGGGAAGGGGGGAGAGAAGCATTATGGGGGCATCTATCTGGGGAAGTCTATAGGGGCATTTTATACTGCCACATTATGAAGGGCACTATGGGGACGGGGGAGGAGCACTATGGGGGCATCTTCTGGGGGCACTATATAGGAGTATTTTATACTGGCACAAATTATAGGGGCACTATTGGCGCCTTAGCTCAATTAGGGGCACTAAGTGTTTTTCGTAGTGGCACACATTGGATCACATGAGGGCATTCTGGGGGGCACTAAGAGGAGATTTTTTTTAAGCCACACAACGGAGCATTTTTTTATACTGGCGCACATTATAAGGCTGCTCTATTACAACTGGGGGGCTATGGAAGCATTATTACTTCTGGGACACAATTACTGTTGGGGGCACTGTAGGAGCACTATTACTACTAAGTGCACTCTGGCACAGACTAATTACTATTGTTGGGATTTTGGGGAGCACTATTACTGTAGGGGCACCCTGGCACAATGTCAGCTTAGCACAGTTATTTTTGGGAGACATTATAGTTAAACTATTAGTGTCAGGGGCACTATTTGCTGGGTGCACTTATTTTTTAGGGCATTGTGTTTCAATAATTATTGAAGGGGGCGCTATCTGTGTGTAACTAGTATTTTCAGGGGGTTTATCTGTTTCTACATTATACTTTTTGGGGCACAGCGTCTCAGTATTGGGGGTGCATAATGGAATGTTGAGAAGGTGGGAGGAAAAGTAGGAAACTAAGATGTCTGTCAAATTCTACAGAGATGGCTGAAAGAAATCATGATGTTGGTCTGGTCTGAATGGAGAATATGAAGAAAGAGAACAACTACATCAAAAAAGACGTCACTGGATATAAGAGGTATAGGCGTCATATATGGGTGGGGCTGTGTGTGGGTGTGGCTTGAGGGTGGGCGGGGGCCCCATAATCTCCTCTTTCCCGGGGAAGTGCCCCTCCCGATACCAGGCTCTGGATCCGCTACTGGTTAGAGGAAAGTGAAATATCACCATGTGATCTCCAGGAGATCTACAGGAGATCACATGGTGATATTTAACCTTCTTCTAACCACCATTCTCTCTTTTCTTCTTCCCATGGCAACTAGTGTTTGAAAAAGGTCTAAATAGGACCAAAACGTCACATGTACACGACAAGTTGCCTTGCATATGGAAACCAAATAAAAACCCAATAAAAATCAACACAATTATTTAAAGAAAACAAAAGGAGTGCCTAAGTTTATTTGATTTGATTGTTATATGGGGTTGGGACCCCACAACTAGAGCACCATAACATTAGGACACGAGTGCCACATTCTACCTTACCAGACCGTAGTGGATGATGATATAGCCGATCGCACATTGGAGCCAGGTGAAGAGGGGGCTTCATCACCATCATCATCATCAGGAGATGAGAGTGGCAGCTTGTACATGAGGCAGCGGCTGAGAAAGCAGGGTGCTAGCGTGGCCGTGAATCAGCAGGATGGCAACTGTGTGAAAGCGCCAATAGTCGAACCAACCAATAGCCCCATACAAATACACATGAGACATAATATATAAAATATAGTACAAAAGTTTATTAAACATATATTAATACATATTAAGGTGAAAACAACGTTGGGGAAGATGACAATACCCACCCAAACCCCTGTCTACAGAGACAAGCCTGTCACTGAGGCAATTGCAAAAAGTCAACAGTACACGTGCTCTCATCCAATGTCGCAAAAGCTGAACATGCTCCTGGCCAAGTTGCTGGTACTACAGTCCCTCCCTTTTCATGTGGTGGACTCTGCACCTTTCAGAGAACTGATGGCTTGTGCCAAGCCAAGGTGGAGACACCCAAACTGTCATTACTTCTCCAAAAAGGCTGTACCAGCCCCGCACACGTATGTGCAACAGATGGTGGACCAGTCTTTTTGCCTGTCGGCGTCTGCTTAAGTTCACGGCAGCACCGACGTGTGGAGCTGTAACTACGGTCAAGGACAATTTATGTCCCACTGTGTAAATGTGATTTCTGTCCAGCCACACCAGCAACTTGGCCAGGTGACGGCGCTGCCGCCTCCACATTCTCAAGCTGTGAGTTCTGTGCCAATGTCCGCCTCTGCCTCCTAATCCTAAACCTTGTCCTCGGCCTCCACGTCAGCCACTCTTACACTGCAAAACACGCCTCCTTGAGCTGCAAAGGCAGAATACCGTTCCCCAACATTGCTTGATATGCAACATTTCCACCTGCTGGAACTCCACCCTCCACATGTCGGACCGACTACATGAGCAGATGAAGGCCGTGAACAATTTATTGATGAGGCAGGTGGATAGGAGAGCTCCCCTGTGTAACTTCGACGTTAGCCAGTGGCAGCACATGCGTGACACCTGCCATTTGCTAAGGCCCTTTGAGGCTACTTTCACACCTGCGCTAGGTGCGGATCCATCAAGTATCTGCACAGACGGATCCGCACCTATAAATGCAAACGATGGTATCTGTTCAGGACGGATCCGTCAAAAAAAGTCTCAGTCTAAGTAAAGTCTAACGGATCCGTCCGGACTTTACATTGAAAGTCAATGGGGGACGGATCAGTTTACAATTGCACCATATTTGTGTCAATGTAAAAGGATCCGTCCCCATTGACTTTCATTATAGGTCAGGGCGGATCCGTTTGGCTCCGCACCGCCAGGCGGACACCGAAATGCTGCAATCTGTGTTTTGGTGTCTGCCTCCAGAGCGGAATGGAGGTGGAGCGGAGCCAAACTGATGCATTCTGAATGGATCCGCATCCATTCAGAATGCATTGGGGCCAAACTGATCCGTTTGGGGCCGCCTGTGAGAGCCTTGAAACGGATCTCACAGGTGGACCCTGAAACGGCAGTGTGAAAGTAGCCTGAGGAGGCCACTTTATTTGTCAGTTGCCAGGACTACAAGATGAAAGACATCATTCCACTCCTTCATGTTCTGGAGCAGATGCTGATAAATCTGGCTGGTCAGGGGACAGGGGATGTGGTGCCTACACCTGACAGCCACCTGAGCCCTGTGAGGGCTGTATTAGAGGAGGACATTCACACAAGCAATGTATACAGAAAAGGGTGTTTTTTTTTTCACAAGTGACAGAAGAGGAGCAGGAGGAGCCAGAGGGTGATGAGGAAGGCGAGGCAGATGACCCCGACACACCATGGAAGTATGCAGTGGAGATGGAGGCAGGGAGTCCTTCCGAGTTCCATGGCCAAATGGCCAGATGCTTGCTGAGTTGCTTGAGTAGTGACAGCTGTAATTTTACCATTCGGCAGAGGGATCACTACTGGCTCTCCACCATGTTAGACCCTTGCTAGCTGTCCAAAATGGGGGCCTCTTTTTTCCCTGCTGAGAGGGAGGATAAACTCAACTACTATTGAGACATCTTATGTAGTTACAATAAAATGCAATAAAATGAGTCACTAGGTTTCAATGGTACTTGCACTGCTGGTCTCCCAAGGTGAAGTGGGTTCTTCACAATTGGAAAATGTCAGGATAGTGGGACCGCGCTGCTCCTCATTTACACAGAGCATTTTCCTCAAATGCAGGTATTCCCTTTATCTGGCTCAAGACAGACACCTTTATGTTGAATCGCAGTGTGCTTCCACGCAGGTTGAAAGGCTCAGCATATCACCTTTATCTGGCTCGAAAACGCCAACACCTCTATGCTGGATTGCCGTAAGCCCCTCTGCAAGATGTCATAAATTGCTAAATAGTGAGAGTACCTCAGGCACAATTAAAACTCACTGGTTTTATTATACTCACAGACACAATATGGATTTTCAGCATATCATTCAAACAGTGGTCTTTCACACAGCCCGACCCGGGTTTCGCATATAGCTTCGTCAGGGGCGAGAATCTAACACATCTAGGGCAGGAGGTTATTTAACCTCCTCCCCCCATGCTACACACCTGATGGTTACAAATTGCATTACTTCTCCAGTTGCATACAAAGTAAATTCTATACAATATCTCATATTACAAATACAATCACATTTCCATTTCTATTTCAGAGACTAGATAAAATATTTATCAACTTTTAAAATTCCTTTTCATAATGACTTCCCTCACTGGGACTTGGACTAAAACACATATTAATATCAACCAATGACATACAAACACTTTTCATTCATAAAAAGTCACATATCCATGTCAGTCTCCTTTCCATACTAAACAGTTAATTCATCCACACTTTCTTTTTCAGACGCACTACAATGCCAATGATTCAATATATTTACACTAAACAGGGCTTGAGATCGAATTCAATGTTCTAGGTTGAAGGGTGTTCAGTTTATATATCCATTCAATCTCTCTTTTATTTATCTGCATAACCGGATCCCCACCTCGCCAATGAGACTTTAAAGATTTTTTTCATGGCGCTCTTTAAAGTGCATTGAAACACTAAGGCCTCTTTCAGACGGGCGTTGCGGGAAAATGTGCGGGGGCGTTGCGGGAACACCCGCGATTTTTCAGCGTGAATGCAAAACATTATAATGAGTTTAGCACTCGCGTGAGAAAAATCTCGCATGTTTGGTACCCAAACCCGAACTTCTTCACAGAAGTTCGGGTCTGGGATCGGTGTTCTGTAGATTGTATAATTTTCCCTTATAACATGGTTATAAGGGAAAATAATAGCATTCTGAATACAGAAAGCATAGTAAAATAGCGCTGGAGGGGTTAAAAAAAATAATAATAATAATTTAACTCACCTTAGTCCACTTGATCGTGTAGCCCGGCATCTCTTCTGTCTCCTTTGCTGAACAGGACCTGTGGTGAGCATTCATTTCAGGAACAGGACCTGTGGTGACGTCACTCCGGTCATCACATGATCCATCACCATGGCAAAAGATCATGTGATGACCGGAGTGACGTCACCACAGGTCCTGTTCAGCAAAGGAGACAGACGAGATGCCAGGCAGCGCGATCAAGTGGACTAAGGTGAGTAAAAAAAAATATATTTCTTTTTTTAACCCCTCCAGCGCTATTTTACTATGCATTCTATATTCAGAATGCTATTATTTTCCCTTATAACCATGTTATAAGGGAAAATAATAATGATCGGGTCTCCATCCCGATCGTCTCCTTGCAACCGTGCGTGAAAATCGCACCGCATCCGCACTTGCTTGCGGATGCTTGGGATTTTCACGCAACCCCATTCATTTCTATGGGGCCTGCGTTATGTGAAAAACGCACAAAATAGAGCATGCTGCGATTTTCATGCAACGCATAAGTGATGCGTCAAAATCACCGCTCACGTGAACAGCCCATAGAAATGAATGGGTTGGTATTCAGTGCAGGTGCAATGCGTTCAACTCACGCATCGCGTCCTCGCGGAATACTCGCCCGTGTGAAAGGGGCCTAAGTGTAGTCAAACCTTTTTTAACATTCTATATATGCTCCTGTATCCTATAAGCAGACCGTGCTGAAAACACTGATGTGTGAATACACACATTAAAATGAATAGGGACGTGTGATGTCCGTGGAGAACATGTACATTACACGTCCGTGAAATACTGACGTCTGCATGAGGCTTATGTCTGTGGAGGCTCCAATCCTGATTTTGGCTCACAATTACTGATGTAAATCACTAACCAAAACACTGATGTGTGAATGGGGCTTTAGGCTACTTTCACACTAGCGTTATCAATTTCGGTATTGAGATCTGTCATAGGTTCTTAATAGCGGAAGAAAACGCTTCATTGTCAATGGGGACAAAACTGAATTGAACAAAAAGGAATGTACCAAGATGCATTCCGTTCCATTTGGTTGGCAGCATTTTGCTGTCCGCGATGTGGTGCAGAGCAAGACGGATCCATCCTGACACACAATGTAAGTCAATGGGGACGACTTAAAAACTGATCCATCCCCCATTGACTTTCAATGGTGCTCATGACGGATCCATCATGGCTACAGTGGGATGCGAAAGTTTGGGCAACCTTTTTAATCGTCATGATTTTCCTGTATAAATCGTTGGTTGTTACGATAAAAAATGTCAGTTAAATATATCATATAGGAGACACACACAGTGATATTTGAGAAGTGAAATGAAGTTTATTGGATTTACAGAAAGTGTGCTATAATTGTTTAAACCAAATTAGGCAGGGGTATAAATTTGGGCACCACAAAAAAGAAATGAAATCAATATTTAGTAGATCCTCCATTTGCAGAAATTACAGCCTCTAAAGGCTTCCTGTAGGTTCCAATGAGAGTCTGGATTCTGGTTGAAGGTATTTTGGACCATTCCTCTTTACAAAACATCTTTACTTCATTCAGGTTTGATGGCTTCCGAGCATGGACAGCTCTCTTTAAGTCACACCACAGATTTTCAATTATATTCAGGTCTGGGGACTGAGATGGCCATTCCAGAATGTTGTACTTGTTCCTCTGCATAAATGGCTTAGTGGATTTTGAGCAGTGTTTAGGGTCGTTGTCTTGTTGAAAGATCCAGCCCCGGCGCAGCTTCAGCTTTGTCACTGATTCCTGAACATTGGTCTCCAGAATCTGCTGATACTAAGTGGAATCCATGCGTCCCTCAACTTTGACAAGATTCCCAGTCCCTGCAATGGCCGCACAGCCCCACAGCATGATTGAACTACCACCATATTTTACTGTAGGTAGCAGGTGTTTTTCTTGGAATGCTGTGTTCTTTTTCCTTCATACATAACGCCCTGTGTTATGGCCAAATAACTCAATTTTAGTTTGATCAGTCCACAGCACCTTATTACAAAATGAATCTGGCTTGTCCAAATGTGCTTTAGCCCACCTCAAGCGGCACTTTTTGTGCTGTGGGCGGAGAAAAGGCTTCCTCTGCATCACACTCGCATACAGCATCTCCTTGTGTAAAGTGCGCCAAATGGTTGAACGATGCACAGTGACTCCATCTGCAGCAAGATGATGTTGTAGGTCTTTGGTGCTGGTCTGAGGGTTGACTCTGACTGTTCATACCATTCGATGCTTTCTGTTCCTAACTGTGGAAACAGACAGCTGAAATCTCAGATACAGCTTTCTGTATCCTTCCCCTAAACCATGATGGTCAACAATCTTTGTCTTCAGGTCATTTGAGAGTTGTTTTGAGACCCCCATGTTGCTACTCTTCAGAGAAAATTAAAAGAGGAGGAAAACTTACAATTGACCCCCTTAAATACTCTTTCTCATAATTGGATTCACCTGTGTATGTAGGTCAGGGGTCACTGAGCTTACCAAGCCAATTTGAGTTCCAATAATTAGTTCTAAAGGTTCTAAAGGTTTTGGAATCAATAAAATGACAACAGTGCCCAAATTTATACCCCTGCTAATTTTGTTTAAACAATTATAGCACAATTTCTGTAAATCCAATAAACTTCATTTCACTTCTCAAATATCACTGTGTGTGTCTCCTATATGATATATTTAACTGACATTTTTCTATCGTAACAACCAACGATTTATACAGGAAAATCCTGACGATTAACAAGGTTGCCGAAACTTTTGCATCCCACTGTACAGTCGTGGCCAAAAGTTTTGAGAATGACACAAATATTCGTTTTCACAAAGTTTGCTGCTAAACTGCTTTTAGATCTTTGTTTCAGTTGTTTCTGTGATGTAGTGAAATATAATTACACGCACTTCATACGTTTCAAAGGCTTTTATCGACAATTACATGACATTTATGTCAGGACCTCTGCAATTCGACTGGGCATGCTCTCAATCAACTTCTGGGCCAATTCCTGACTGATTCTTTCATAATCACTTCTTGGAGTTTGTCAGAATTAGTGTTTTTTGTTTGTCCACCCGCCTCTTGAGGATTGACCACAAGTTCTCAATGGGATTAAGATCTAGGGAGTTTCCAGGCCATGGACCCAAAATGTCAACGTTTTGGTCCCCGAGCCACTTAGTTATCACGTTTGCCTTATGGCATGGTGCTCCATCGTGCTGGAAAATGCATTGTTCTTCACCAAACTGTTGTTGGATTGTTGGAAGAAGTTGCTGTTGGAGGGTGTTTTGGTACCATTCTTTATTCATGGCTATGTTTTTGGCCAAAATTGTGAGTGAGCCCACTCCTTTGGATGAGAAGCAACCCCACAAATGAATGGTCTAAGGATGCTTTACTGTTGGCATGACACAGGACTGACGGTAGCGCACACCTTTTCTTTTCCGGACAAGCCTTTTTCCTGATGCCCCAAACAATCGGAAAGAGGCTTCATCGGAGAATATGACTTTTCCCCAGTCCTCAGCAGTCCATTCACCATATTTTCTGCAGAAGATCAATCTGTCCCTGGTGTTTTTTTTGGAGAGAAGTGGCTTCTTTGCTGCCCTTCTTGACACCAGGCCATCTTCCAAAAGTCTTCGCCTCACTGTGCGTGCAGATGCACTCACACCTGCCTGCTGCCATTCCCGAGCAAGCTCTGAACTGGTGGTACTCCGATCCTGCAGCTGAATCCTCTTTAGGAGACGCCCTGAAGCCTTCTTAACAAGAATTGAACCTCTTTCCTTGAAGTTCTTGATGATCCTATAAATTGTTAAATTGTTAATTGAGGTGCAATCTTAGTAGCCACAATATCCTTGCCTGTGAAGCCATTTTTATGCAACGCAATGATGGCTGCACATGTTTCTTTGCAGGTCACCATGGTTAACAATGGAAGAACAATGATTTCAAGCATCACCCTCTTTTTAACAGGTCAAGTCTGCCATTTTAACCCAATCAGCCTGACATAATGATCTCCAGCCTTGTGCTTGTGAACATTCTCACCTGAGTTAACAAGACGATTACTGAAATGATCTCAGCAGGTCCTTTAATGACAGCAATGAAATGCAGTGGAAAGGTTTTTTTGGGATTAAGTTAATTTTCATGGCAAAGAAGGACTATGCAATTCATCTGATCACTCTTCATAACATTCTGGAGTATATGCAAATTGCTATTATAAAAACTTAAGCAGCAACTTTTCCAATTTCCAATATTTATGTAATTCTCAAAACTTTTGGCCACGACTGTATATAAGACATAATACAACCAGATATGTTCATGATGGATGCATGCGGTTGTATTATTGTAACGGATCCGCAAAAACTCTAGTGTGAAAGTAGCCTAAGATATATGAAAACCTTATTTCAATTGACTATCTATCTCACTTCTGATCACTGGAAGAAATGTGCCATGCATTTCTATAAATTTCAAGTGACTTAAAATTATTCATTAAACTGCACTTCAGCACACTTCAGCACTATTGCTGGGTAATGTATAACAACTCAGGAACAGCATTAAATTAATATTACCATGTGTGTACTAATGGCTCACTCAGACTGTACAACATACTCATATGGAGGGTAACTGCAAAAAGCTAATGCTTCTGTTAATTATTCCTGAAGAACAAAATGATTAAATTACACAGAAAATGCAAACAGGAAATAACTGCCAAATCAGTATAATAATTAACACAGAGTTCATGATAGGTAAAAGCACACCAAGCCACAGTCAGTGCTAGAAATGCATGTGCTTTTACCTTGTGCTATGACATAGTTTATTGTTATTGCCGTACTGTACCTTTGATCTAAATTCATACTCTGATTTTAAGGATTCCTAAAAATCAACTGTAATATGTGCTGGCAATCTGATTAAAAGTTTAATTCTCCTGCAGCTCTATCACAAGAGATGAGAATAAGTACATACTTGAACTGAAGTCAATATAAACCATGGACAAGTTGGTCACTCCAGAGTAAGAAATGTTTTGAAAATGTATTTGTGCCTGCTCATAGATTCTTATGGATAACTTCCTGGTAAATAGATATGGTAAACTGGCACTTCCATATTTATTGTTTTACCTTTGAACATCGGTTTATAATTTATATATAAACCTTGCAGCCGTTGCTAAGAGGAAAACTGACCATAGACTCTATGAGAAGATTCCGAATGGGCCGATGCCCAGGATGCCACCAAGTCCCTCTGCTGAGTATATAATGATTTGACACTCCGAGAATTTATTATGCCCCAACCGTTATTATCAGGTACTTATGTATCGTCTCTAGAACCGAAGTTGCGCTGATCACTTCAAGTGCAATTGAATACTGCAGTGGGGTACCAATGGCTCCCTGTCTCACCATTAAGTCTCATAGGCCACAGACTGCTAGGCTGGAAGACTCTGAGGCAATAAAATGGTGCTGTCACGGACACTCCCGTGACAGGTGCCAGGAGATCAGAGAGACTGGCAAAACGTGGGTTAATCTGACTGGTTCCTTGTGGATTATTTGTGTCTGTGTTGTTTTGGGTGATGACCACAATTCTTGCAGGTGTTGATGGTTTGGTCATTTAACTTCCCCTATTTACCCCTTCTGGGGGTGCGGTTTATAGCTTCAGTTTCTGGACTCTGGGCTAGCTGGTTGTTGGATCTCGGTTGAGCTCCTGGCACTGCCTTTGCTCTACGTGAAGTTAAGTGTTGTCTTCCATATTTGTATATATTTTTTTGCTGTATTTCCCTGTATTTTGGATCTAGACCTGAGGGAGACTCCTGTTCATCCTTCTGGTGGAGGAATAGGTTGTCTCAAGTCCTGTCACTATTCCCGTGCCCTACAGGGTGTGTTAGGGCTCTATGTTCCTGTGTATGAACTTTCCTACCATCGAGGTCAGTTCATACTGATAGTTAGTCAGGACTTGGATTAGGGTTGTTTTAGGAGGTGACCTTCTCCTCTACCCTAGTTTCCAGGCCTAGTTCCTGCCCCCTTTCCTCCTGTGGAGTTCCTGCCCCATTTCCCACCCACACCGCATCCATGACAGGCACAGGCAGTCGTGAAGCTAATGTTAAAACACTGGGGCATTTGTTATTACTGACGGCAATTTAGGCAGTATTCTTTTACTGGGGTACTATCTGGGGGCATTTTTATTGCTGGAGGCATTATAAGGGTCATTATTACTACTGGGTAATTTTAGGAGGCATTATTATTACTGAGGTTAAAATAGGGGCCTTATTACTGCTGGAGGCACTATAGGGGGCATTATTAATTCTGAGGGAACAATTTTTTTCTACAGTATACTATTTGGGGCATTAGGTAGCATAACGGGCACAATATTGTGGTGGCAACCGGATGGAAAGATTGTTTTGAGAAAGTGGGGCGGATGACATTAAAATTTAAGAACCTACTGTAAGATGTCTGTGTGGCAAACTTTGCAGAGACTTGGCTGAAAAAAGTTTCCATGGCGCCTGGTTTGAATAAAGAAGATTGCGAAAACGAATGTCTTAATGAGAGGAGAGATCACTGGATGTAGGAGGTATTTCGAACTGCATTTTCCTGTATGTGTGGTAGTACTGAAAGACCAAGCCGGATGCTGATGATAGAACTGGCTTGGTACTTTGGCCTGCAGCTTACCTCTTCAGCCCCCTTCTCCATAACTTAGAAATACATGAAAGAGGGGAGCAGAAGGATTACCAAAGGGTCAAAAAGACAAATATAGAAATTTATTATGCTCTGTACTCTAGAATTCTGGCATCAAAATGTCTAAACTGGACTATGAGACTTTTTGGACTTATTTAATAAAATATTTTGCAATATTTAGCATTTTCACAGCATCACAGTTTTGAAGAGTGATTAGGAAAAATGGTGTGGTTAGGTATGTTAATGAGTTTCACTCTAGCTATATCATAGCAACTGAAAAAAAAGAAAAAAAGAGGCACAAAAAACGCACACAGTGCTAACGCTATCCCACCGAGCAGCTGGAAGTCCGCTCCGGCCCCATTCACTATAATGGGGGCAAGTCGGAGGTCCGGCCGCAGTAAGGAAAACATGCCTCTCAGCTTGTTTGCCTAGTTGCGGTCGGACCTCCGGCCCGCTCCCATTACAGTGAATGGGGCCGGTGCGGATTTCTGAAGACATGGTGGGCTAGTGTTAGCACTGATACGGAACAGCCTGCCGGACCCTGCTACCACAAGTGTGAAAGTAGTCTTAGGGTTTGTTCACATGACCGTGCCTTGCTTTGCAGTCCACAAATTGCGGATCCGCAAAACACGGATGCTGCCCGTGTGCCCTCCGCAATTTGCGAATGGAACAGTCGGCCCTTTATAGTAATACCTATTCTTGTCTGCAAATGGACATGAATAGGACATGACTCATAATCTTTGCGAGGCCACTGAACGGAGCAACGGATGCAGACAGCACACGGAGTGCTATCCGCATCTTTTGCGGCTCCATTGAAGTGAAGTGAATGGGTCCGGACCCGAGCCTCAAAAAATCTCGGATGCAGAACAAAACCACTGCCGTGTGAACAAGCCCTTACACTCACTTAAAAAGTACTGAAGAAACAGATGTGTAATCTCTACTCACTGCCACTGACTTTTCCTGGAAAGCCCTGGGTATGCAAATGTTCATAACATGATAAATGTTGGACACTTGACATTATTAGTAAGTGACTGATTAGTTGTCTCCTGTTTCTGGCAATGTCTATTGCCATGACATGGGTGCAATTTGTTTCCAAACAAACTGAGCACATTAAGAAAAACTTTTTGGGGAAGTTTGAAGGATTCCATAATGAATATGAAGAATTATAGCTCCATGGCCCGGATTTACTGATCCTAAACATGGTTTAAGCTTAGACATGCTGTCTAGACCTTCACCAGATTTATCATAGAGGCTCAGGCTGGTTGATAAATCTGGTGCATGGACACACACTTTTCTCTGACTCTTACCAACTATTGGTTGGCTTACTTTTAGGCCTCATGTACATGACCGTTGTTGTGTTCCGTTCCGCAAAATGGGGTTCCGTTTTTGGAGGACCACCAGACATAAAGAAAAGTAAAAAAAATGTCTAAATCAGGTTTGCCATGCAAATGATAGGAAAAAAACGGACGCGGATGAGAATCTTGTGTGCCTCCGCATTTTTTTGCGGTCCCATTGACTTGAATGGGACCGCAAACCGTGTTCCTCACCCTTCGTGGTAACGAATCGCATTTTTCCCTAAAATGGCTGCTGCACGTGTTAGGACATGGAGAAAAGAACTAAGGGAATGAGGGATCATCCACAATGCCATGCATGCAGCCAATCAGCAGCCAGCCAGCCCCTGTGATGTCACAGCCCTATAAATAGCCTCAGCCATTTTGGATTCTGCAATTTTCCAGTGTGCTTACTGCAGGGATAGACATCAGCAGGCGCTAGGGACAGTGCTAGGAAAGACTTCATTGTGCTGAAAAAACAATTTACACTTTCAGGGAAAGATTAGTCAATATGTAAGGAAAGGATAGGGAGGCATTATCTATGCTATAAAAGGAGAACAGGGTGCAATAGGAGCGATTTTATTACACCTTGCTGCTCTTATTGGGAATCCAAATAGCTTTTAGGTTGTTTGCTGTAAGATCCTCACCTGTCTGGCACTTCGGTGTGACCAAAAAGGGTCCTCGTTGAGCTGCAGGACAGGTTACGCGTATCTCCATTGATACACCAGCTCCGACCCCTCTGTGAACCGATGCGGGGGATGTGTTCGCATGTGCACCGGAGGGGAAGACCGCATGGCTTTCGAGGACAGCTTGGCTGGGCTAGTGGCAGTACACTGTGGCAGAGCTTGTCTCCAGTGCCTATTGCGGATTCCATTCCGGTGTCCATGTCGACGTGCTTGCGCACTCTCGCTTAGCCTGTCGTGCATCCGCGTTTATGTTCGAAAACGGGTTCGCAAGGGGATATGCGGTCGCGTGTACGCGCCTCTTATGCGCTTGCCGACCAGCGAAGGGAATAACACCTGGCCGCAAGTTCAAAGTAGATTAGGGGGCTGGCATTGGTCTAATTGACTAATGACCGACCAAAGCCTTGTACACAGGTGTAGGGCAGGATCATGACCTATAGGGAGTGGACACTTGGCGCCCCCTTGGGATTTTTTAGCAGGCACATAAAAGGTGGCTTCCCAGGTCAGTCAGTGCCCACTGTTATCCTTCCTTATCCAGGTGCAGGTCAGTACTGCTAGCTTCTGACTGAAAAAATGCTGGGTCTCCGTCTGTTCCAGTGGGAACCAGGACCAGGGACTTTCCGTGACGCATCCATTTATCTGGCAAGTTACACAGAGACTTATGCACGGATCGGGACTACTCCTGGCTTTCCTTCGTTTTTTGTTTGCCTGATACTTGCGCAGTGAAGTTTACCTGGACTTTGTTTATTTTGTTAATAAACCCCTTTGACTTCATCCTCACTAGTCTGTTTCATTGGTGCCTTGCATTACAGAACAGTGGGCCGAACAAACAGTTGCCATGGAAAGAATCCTGCAGCAGCTAACTGAGTTAACAGGAGCAGTTAATCTGTTAACCCAATGACGCCCGAATGTGCCGTCAGTCGCTGCAGCTCAAATCCAGGAGCAACTGTCTAATGTGATGGGGAAGGTTCAGCAGCTGCTCCAAGGAGTTTCCACGTTACCCATCATGATCGCAAGACAAGTGGAGCCGAAGATTCCTCTGCCTGACTCCTTCACAGGAGATAGACAGGAATTCCTAAACTTCAGGGACTCCTGTCTTTTATATTTCCAGTTGAGGCCGATAGCTTCTGGCAATATCAGACAGAAGATTAGGATCATAATGTCCTTGCTGCGTGGAGATCCCCAATGTAGGGCATTTAATTTGCCCCAGGACCATGCCGCCTATTTGTCAGTCAAAGCTTTCTTTGAGGCCATGACCATTATCTACGATGATCCAGATCGCACCCGTACTGCCGAGAACCATCTCGAGCATATTCAGCAAGGTCGCCACCCTGCCGAAGAATACTCTGCGGAATTCAGGCGATGGGCAGCTTTCACCACCTGGGGCGACGCAGCCCTCTGCCATTGTTTTCAGCTGTGTTTTTCTGATGCAGTCCGGGATCTTCTTCTAGCCTTACCCACTCCCGTCTCATTGGAGATGGCCATCTCCCAGGAAATCAATGCTAACAGACAGATCCGGAAGAGGCGGGTAGAATGGTCGACTCGCTTTACACCTTCATGGACACATCCAGGGGCCACCAAGCCGGCAGAAAAGCCAATAGAGGTTGGTTCCTCCCATCTTACTTAAGCGGAATGAGCTCATCGCCAACAGAAAGGTCTGTGACTGTTTTGTGATAAAGCAGGACATCTCGTTAAGACCTGTCCCCTCCTGTCGGTGGGAAACAAATGTACCTAGGGGGCATAGAGGAGAACCCCCTAGGTGCAATTATCCCTCCTCCAACTCGAGTGATGGTACCTATTTCACTACAGTGGCAAGAGAAAGTCCATGTGTTTTCAGCCCTGATTGAATCTGGAGCAGCAGGGAATTTTATGGACTCAGCTTGGTGCATCAACTTGGCATCCCACTTATCCAACCAAAGACTACCCTGTTGGTGACCGCTATTGATGAATCTCCTCTCCAGGATGGTCGTGCCATGTGGATAACGCCTGGAATGCAGTTAACAGTAGAGGCTGATCATCGGGAGACCTTAAGCCTTTTTGTCCTGGACATGGCACCCACTCCTGTGATTTTGGGTCTCTATTGGTTGAGACTACATAATCCGATAGTGGACTGGCGCTCAGGTTAGATTTGCCAGTGGAGTACTGAATGCCTAACTCGGTGCATATGTCCTGAGTTGCCAATAGCCTCTACGGAAGTATTAAGTACATTACCCCAGCATTACCATCACTTTCAGGACGTGTTCAGTCCACAGGGGGCTGATGTGTTACCTCCCTCCGCGATTATATTAAAGAGAATCTCGAGAAGGGTTTCGTTCGTCCATCCACTTCCCCCGCTGGAGCCGGGTTCTTATTCGTGGAGAAGGATGGAGGCTTGAGACCCTGCATCGATTTTCGCCCCCTTAATTGGATCACGGTGAAGAACCTCTGCCTCTGATTGACGATTTGTTTTCTTAGGAGACGGGGCCCGGATCTTCAACAAACTCGATTTGAGGGGTGCATATAACTTGGTACGCGTCAGAGAAGGTGATGAATGGAAGACCGCATTCAACACCAGGGATGGGCATTATGAGTATCTCGTTATGCCTTTTGGTCTCTGTAATGCTCCTGCAGTCTTCCAGGAGTTCATCAATGATGTCCTCAGGGATTTCTTAGGTAGATTTGTTGTTGACTATTTAGATGACATACTAATCTACTCGTCAGATCTGGTGTCTCATCGGAGACACATGTGTCAGGTTTTCCAGAAACTGAGGGAGAACCGCCTCTTTGCCAAACTTGAGAAGTGTCTGTTTAAGGTAACGAAATTGCCTTTTCTGGGATACATTATCTCAGAAAGGGGACTGGGATTTGTTAGCAGGCACATAAAAGGTGGCCTCCCAGGTCGGTCAGTGCCCACTGTTATCCTTCCTTATCCAGGTTCAGGTCAGTACTGCTAGCTAATGTTGGGACGTCCGTTCCAGTGGGACCCAGGAACAGGAACTTTCCATGACGCATCCGTTTACCTGGCAAGTTAAACAGAGACTTATGCACGGATCGGGACTACTCCTGGCTTTCCTTCATTTTTTGTTTGCCTGATACTTGCCCAGTGAAGTTTACCTGGACTTTGTTTATTTTGTTAATAAACCCCTTTGACTTCACCCTCACTGGTCTGTTTCGTTGGTGCCTTGCATTACATTTGCACTATATGATACATTGCTAATTTGGAGGACACCTGACCATATAGGGAGGGTGTACAGGGACGTGGGGGTCCCCCTTCCACCTTTCCCAGGTTCCCTATCCTTGTTCTAGGGCCCCATTCGATTTTGGTCAGGATTTGGTGCTTTGGGGGTTAATGATGTCATCCTGCCGTGCAGGAAGGGGTGTGCTGCATGGTGCCCTTTATAAGGCCCTGTGTCCCCTCCTTCTTCCTCTTTGGCAGAAGCGCTGTGTCCCTCCCTCCCTGTTGTATGGGTACGAAGGTTAATTTTGGTGTGTTTTTTTGGTTCTGGAGGGTTTTTTTGTGCATTCTGGGCTGATGGCTCATGTTTTCATTGTGGCATCCTATTAAGTCACAGCTGGTGGCAGGTAAAGAGAAATAGGATACTGAGCAGGTGAACTGGCGTAATCTGCCCGCTGGGAGTCCAGCGGCTGGCGGATCGCACGGGCTCGGTTATGTGTTATGCCGTTAAAAGAATTAGCTGTGGCCGACTACCACCCAACAAAATCGTTAAATAAAGGTTATAAACTTGACTTGGTTGTCAGTGTCATTTGTGGCGGTTTGACATGGCGGGGCCAAGGTGTAGATGGTTCCCCTTCCCCTTCTCTTTTCCTGAGGGTGACTACCAACAGTCCCAGAAAACCTTGCTTGTGATGGGGGAGAAAAGTTCTGTGATACAGCCATTTACGGGGTGTATTAACAGGAAAGATACGTACGTCCTATTAGAACTTCTGTATTGATTTTACATTGTTTTGCTTTTTTGGGGGGCAGTTTATTATTAGAAGAAAAAAAATGGAAACGTATATGTCATAATTGCTGTTCAGCGGTAAAGTTATTTTGTACTAAAGACAGTTACGGGGTTTAATAATAGGATAGATACGTACATCCTATAAGCCATTCTGCTTTGATTTGACATTGTTTTTTTTTTTTTTTTGGGGGGGGGGGGGGGGGTGTATTAATAGGGAAAATAAATAAATAAATATATATATATATATACATATATACACATACAGTATATTTCATAAGTGCCATTCGGTGATTAAGTTACATTGTGCTACAGCTATTTACCTGGTGTAGAAAAAGAAGATATACTGTACATACGTCCCATCAACCGTTCTGAGGTGAATTGTGATTGTTATATTTTTTTTTTGTGGTGTAGAAAAAGAAAAAAAGAGAAAAAACATGTCATAATTGGCATTCAGCAGTGAAGTTACATTGTACTACAGCCATTTACGTGGTGTATTAATAAGAAATATACGTACGCCCCATTAGCTGTTCTGCAGTGAATTATGATTGTTATGTTTCTTTTTCTGGGGTGTGGAAATAGGAAAAAAAATACGTCTTAATTGCCGTTCTGTTGTAAATTGTGTTTTGTAATTGGCATTCAACAGTGTAGTAACATTGTACTACAGCCTTTTTTGGGGGGTATTTTAATTTAATTCTTTTATCATACAGTATGTCAGACAGACAGGTGACATGCCCTTCAAAGGGAATTGGCAGTGGCCAAAATGTTTCTGTCACAGGCAGCAATAAAAAGGGGGGTGGCAGCAGGAGTCTCAGCGAGACCAGTGTCACCTAGCGGTCGTGTCTTGACCAGCAACCCAGCGGTGCTTAAATGGTTGACTCGGTCATCGAGTTTGTCGCAAGTGACATCAGACACCCCCAGTCAAGAGGCGGTGGGTTTCTCTGGCATGGCGCTTAGTTGGCATGGCCCTGGAGCAGGTCATGTGCCCCCACCTGTCCTGAACCTGCCTCTGTTATTTTCATTTCCCTCAGCGCGAGAAGTATTATATGCCATAGGCTTGGCTCCACTATTCAGCAAGAACAAACTACTAGAGGACAGTCAGCAGCTACTGCCCAGCCAAGATCTGGAGGAAACATCCACAACTTCCTCCGGTAAGCGGGTAAGCAGTGATGAAGAGAGTCACGTAGGAGCAGGTGTTGCGAGCGGTCAGGCTCCTGGCCCTGAGACCATTGAGGGGGACATCAGTGACTTGCAGACAGTAGCGGATGATAATGATGATGTAGCCGATCGCACTTGGGAGCCGGGTGAAGAAGGGGCTTCATCATCATCATCAGGAAAAGATGGTGGCAGCTTGATCGTGAGGCAGCAGCTGAGCCAGCAGGGTGACAGTGTGGCTGCAAGTCAGCAGGGTGGCAGCAGTGGGAGGTGGGGAGCCAAACGTGCCCAGGGTAGACCACCCACTTTGCAGAACCCTACCAGTCCAGGAAGTAGTGGTGCAGGTGTTCACTGATGCAGTAATAGTAGGCAGTCAGTGCAGAGTGTTGGTGGGAACATACTATAGTCGGCGGTGTGGCCGCTGGAGAAGGTGAACATCGCCATTTGTGGGCAGAAGGTGAAGCGTGGCCACGGTGCCAATGTTGGCACCACGGCCCTGTGTCAAAACATGCAGCATCACCATAAAGTGGTCTGGAGAACCGTGATGTGGTGGTCCAGCCTGCATCACCCAGTGGCACGCCTCCAATTTCATGCAGTCAAGGCTCCACCACCTAGGCCGAAGGAAGCTGTCTGTCCATCCCATCATCTGCTGGTCCTGATGCTCCTGCTCCTTCTCCTCCTACTCCTCATCAGTCATTCTGTCAGCAATCGATCACCGAAGCGATTGCCAAGAGACAACAGTATGCGTGCACTCATCCAACGTCGCAGAAGCTGAAGTTGCTCCTGGCCAAGTTGCTGTTTCAGGCACCACGTTCTCACGCCATTGGTCCTGCGACAATGTCCGCCTCTACCTCCTCATCCTCCACCGTGTCCTCATCCTCCACTGCAGGAACAATTCACAGTGCCCCACCAGCATACCACATTTGCAGGGCACGGCGTTGTCAAGCTGTTCTGCACCTCATTTGCCTGGGCGAACTGAGTTACACAGGGGAGGACTGCTCCCCCTCCTTCATCAAGAAATCGAATCCTGGCTTTCTCCTTGAAAACTCAAAAATCAAAACCATGGTGACCAACAACAGGAAAAACATTGTGTCGGTGCTGCTCCAAGGAGGGCTGAGCCATGTGCCCTGCATGGCGCACGTGTTCAGTCTGGTTGTAAAGTGGTTCCTGAAGTCTTCTGCCCATCTGCAAGACATCCTGAAAATGGCCAGGAAACTTTTTATGCACTTTAGCCACTCGTACATCACAAAGCACACCCTCCTTGAGCTGCAGCGGACAGAACAGCATCCCCCAACATAGGCTGATATGCGACGTTTCCACCCGTTGGAATTTCAACCTCCATATGTTGGACCGACTATATGAATTGTGTCGGTGCTGCTCCAAGGAGGGCTGAGCCATGTGCCATAAACGAAAGGCCATAAATGATTTGTTGATGATACAGGCGGACAGAGGTACTCCGCTGTGTAACTTTGATGTTAGCCAGTGGCAGCTCATGTGTGACACCTGCCTTTTCCTCGGGCCTTTTGAGTAGGCCACTTTATTTGTCAATCACCAGGACTAAGGGATGAACAACGTCATTCCACTGATTCATGTACTGAAACACATGCTGCTAAATCTGGCTGGCCAGGGGACAGGAGATATGGCGACTACATCTCACGGCCACATGAGCCCTGTAGGGGCTAAACTAGAGGAGGAGGAGGACATTTGAGCACAAGCAATGTGTAGAGAAATGGGTGGTTTTTCTACAGGAGAGGAGGAGCAGGAGAAACCAGAGGAGCTACAGGTCAATGATGAAGATGAGGCAGAGGACCCAGACACACCGTGGCAGTATGCAGTGAAGATGGAGGCATGGAGTCTCTCAGAGTCACTTGCACAAATGGTCCAATGCATGCTCACTTGCTTGCATAGTGACAGCCGAATTGTCGCTTTTCGCCAGAGGAATGACTACTGGCTCTCCACCATGTTAGAACCTTCGCTACCAGTACGGAATGGAGGCCTTTTTCACACCTGCTAAGAGGGAGGACAAACTAAACTACTATTTAGACATTCACTGTAGTTGGCCGCTGCCTATGGGCACCATCACCCATCCTCACGCAGGTCTGACCAGGGGGCCCTCTGCGCTCATGTTACACTGCTATGGCTGCCTGGGGTGGGGGGGCAGGAGCAGTACCAGCTTCATCAGCAGCAACTTAAGTCTAGAGTCACTTATGAGCAGTTTTCTTCACCCGCCTACTGAAGAAACTACTCACCAGCAGCAGCAGCTAGACAAAGAGCAGAACCTGAACAGCTAGCCAAACTCAATTTGTGGCCGCAACTGGCCGAGTTTGCTCTGGACAAGCTTTCCTGCCCGGCCAGTGGTATGGCATCAGAGCAAGTGTTTAGTGCAGTGGGGCCATAGTTACCCCATGGAAAATTTGCCTGTCCACCCAAAATGTAGAGAAACTAACATTTGTGAAAATGAATCAGGCATGGATCAGCCATGATTTTCAAACATCAATGTCTGATGCATCAGACTAAATCATCCATGATGCCACACCAACACTGTGACAAAAGAGACCTTTTTCTTCTGGCTACCTGCTTCAGCTAATATTCTGACGCTGCCACCCGCCTGATGCCACACCTGATGCCAGGTGCTCCTACTGTCAGCCACCATCTTCAGCTGGTACTGTTATTGTCCCCCACCTAACCACTCTGTCACTGGGCCACTCTTTGGTCTCCTAATGCTGCTGCCACCTCACCACTCTGTGGTCTTCTCATGCTTCTGTCACATCACCACTATGTCATGGGCCACTCTGTGGTCTCCTCATGCTGCTGCCACCTCACCACTATGTCACTGGGCCACTCTGTGGTCTCTTCATGCTGCTGCCACATCACCACTCTGTGGTCCCCTCATGCTGCTTCCACATAACCAGTGTCACTGGGCCACTCTGTGGTCTCCTCGTTCTGCTGCCACTTCACCACTCTGTGGCATCCTCATGCTGCTGCAACCTCAACACTATATGTCTGAGCCACTCTGTGGTCTTCTTATGCTGCTGCCACTTCACAATTCTGTGGTCTCCTCATGCTGCTGCCACATAACCACTCTGTGGTCTCCTCATGCTGCTGCCACATCACCACTATGTCACTGGGCCACTCTGTGGCTGCCACCTCACGACTATTTTATTGGGCCACTCTGTGGACTTATCATGCTGTTCCTACCCTCCCCACTTCATAACTGGGCCACTATTTTGCCTTTTTGGCCTGGTTAACATCATCATTTATTTGACTCTTCTTCTGATCTGTCAGAAGGAAGGAAAAATTAGGCGCACAATGGATCCTCTCTATGTAGCAGCTGTAAGGCCTGTATGGTTCCATCAGAATTGGCTTATGATTTGGTAGTCAAAAGCAGGAGTGGGTACAAAACACAGAAGACATGCAAATATTCTATTCACGTGTCATCTCTGTTTTGAATCCACTGGTGTTTTTTTGGCTTTAGCAATACTGATGGATTACTGACAAAATGCTGACCGAGTGAAGGTGGATGCTCAACAGGCAGGATCCGTTTTTTGGGGGTTATTGTTCTGACGGATAATAGGAAGGGCAAAATAATCAGTGATGTCCACACAAACTTACTGCTGACACCCTTTCTACTCTGTCGCGGGGCTCTACTTATATAAGCATTCAATAGAACAGGTTCTGTAGACCTCTATGTGAAATCAGCTGACGATGGTGTAAAAGGAGTGCGTTTCTTCTTGACGCTAACATCGACCTGTAGGGCTGAGTTCATACTTCAGTTATTTGGTCAGTTTTGGCACCGTAACTGCCCGAATAAGTGAAGTTTACATTGATTCTAAGAGCAACTCCTGTCATGTGCATGTCATAGTGACTCACAGTATTGCTTCACTACCACAGCAAACTCCCTATGCGTGTGACTGAAAGGCACAGTGTTCTACACCACTATAAAGGCTCTCTGCAGCCAGGAAATAGCTTTTTTTAAACACGATTCGCCACAAATAACTTCAAATCAAATCTTTTTGGAAAATTCGGCGAACCGACCAAATCTAATTTTTGAGAAATTGGAAGGATTGATTAGTAGGATAAGCAGTTTTTGCTCATCTCTAGCCACAACCCTTTTTACTAAGATATTGTTGTCATATGTACAGTATGTCAAGCTTATATACCAGCATCAAACATGAAAAAGGCATTCTTTTCACAAAATCACTTTTGGAACAGTCCACTCATGATTACAATACAACCGAACTTACATTTGAACTCCTTGACATTGTCTTTAGAGACAACTTTTTCCTCTATGGAGACACGTTCTATCTACAGACCTGAGGAACCGCCATGAGCACGAAAGTCGTGCCACTCTATGCCAATGGATATATGGCCCACTTTGAGGAGACCTATATATACCCACTATACTTTTTCAAACAATATGCCATCTGTTGGTTCAGATTCATAGATGAGATCTTCTGTATATGGAAAGGTTCCCAAACCTCCCTTCTTTTTTTTTTTTCCGCAGAGCCACCGTCATCACACCTAGGGTTATCATTTCCAATTACCCCATATCCGCGGCCAGGCTACTTTCTTTCCCGCTGTTTGGGCAAGACTCCCTTCTTGAATTCACACACCTACTCGACCTCCCAAGTCCTGAACTGCAATTCACCCTAAATTATGACACTAATTGTATCAGCTTTCTTGACACGAATGTCCTGAAAGACAACATAGGCAACATCAGCACAAACCTTTATACCAAACAGACTGACTGCAATGAACTCCTACACTACTCCAGCTGTCATCCCAAAAATTCTCTCACTCTATCACAATTCCACCATGTTAACCACATGACCTACACACTACCTTTGACTAAAACTACCAGAGAAACTCCTGAACGGGTTCCCTTCATGCACACTTGACACCCTCTGATGCCAAAAATTGAACATACAATTAAAAAACATTGACCATTACTCAAAACTGCTTATCCTACTATCCAATCCTTCCAAACCCCACCTCTAATGTGTTTAGAGAAGAGAACCTCCAATCTCAGGGACAAACTCATCAAAGCTGACATAGGCAGCCAGACACCACATCCAAGACAAACATTCCTCAAAGCCCAGCGCCATGGCATGTTCCCCTGCCTCCATTGCAGTTGCTGCACCAACATCATAAAAGGAGACCACACCACACATCTGCACACGGGTAAATCTTACCCTGTCAGGGATTTCTTTACCCGTGACTCAACATTTGTTGTGTACTTGATCAAATGTCCATGTGGACTCTTCTACGTGGGAGAAACCACACAACCAATACGTGACTGCATCATCAGTCAAAAATCGACCATTAGATGCAAGAAGATCTGGCTACCACTCCCCGACCACTTTATCCAAACCCATCATAACATTGCACAGTTAGAGTTTCAAGTTGTTAAAAAAGTACAACGTCCACGACGTGGCGGAAACCGCATACGTTTATTAAAGGAAAGAGAAGCATACTGGATCCACATGCCTCAAAGCCTTTTGCCGAAAGGCCTGGGTTGAGACTTTAACCCTTACATCTAAACATTTAAATATCTATTTCTACGTTTATTCACAATATCCGTATACTGTTTTATTCACCCTTATTAACCTATGATACTTTATTTTGCAGACTCAATGACTTCTCGTGGACTCCCCAAGGTAGTATGCACCCCAGACCGGCAACCTTCCATCCAAATCCGCCTTCACCTTCCCCTTTCTCCTTTTTCCTACCTCCTCTTTTCTCCTTTCGCTTCTCTTTCCTTCCCATTCCTCACTCCTACTCTCTCCCCCTCTCAGACATGACACCTTGCCACACATTAATACACATCCCATACCCTTCCCCCCCTCACACATGATAGACACACACACATACATACACATCATCACACCATTGTCACATTACTCTACACCTACCCTCTTGTTCCCACACATCAAAGCCACACACACACACGCATCCATCCCACATTATACATACACATCATCATTATACTACATATACACACACATATATATGTCTAGAGATGGCCTTGCGGTTTTCCCGGCGGTCCTTTCGCGGCGAACTTTGCTCGATGTCTGCCGGCACCATATTCTTTGCATTGTGCAGAACTTTGACCCATGACACATCCATCAGGTAGGACAGGACAGCTAATTGAGACATTTCAGCACATGGACACACCCCCTACCTTATAAATAAACCTGATCTGGCCGCCATTTTACATTCAGTTTTTTGCCATTGTAGGGAGAGTTTGCTGTGTGGAGCAGGGACAGACTGTTAGAGAGTATAGAGACACCAAACGCTAGCTAATCGGGCCACAAAAGTCCTTTTAAGGACTGGCATAGGTGTGCTATTGATAGGTGTGACATACTGAGGAGTGTAATATACTCATAATATACTTTCTAACTTAGAAAGTATATTATAATGCATTTGTATTGTGCAGCAGTTGTGTGCGGTTCTGTTGGAATACTGCATCTATACAGTGGGACAAATGCTATTGGAACAACTACTTTCAACTGGTGTGCTATACTAGTTGCCCCCAAAAATCTGATTGAGGTAGGGGTGTGATATACCTATAATATAATTTCTATATAGTGCGTTTGTATTGTGCTGAATTTGTGTGAGGTTCTGCTGTGATAAAGTAGCTATACAGAGGAACAAACGCCATTGGAACAACTAATTGCAACTGGTGTAATATACCAGTTTCCCCCCCCAAAAATCAGATTGAGGCAGGGGTGTGATATACCTATAATATAATTTATATATAGTGCATTTGTATTGTGCAGCATTTGTGTGCTGTTCTGCTGAGATACCGTAGCTATACAGAGGGACAAACGCCATTGGAACAACTAATTGCAATTGGTGTGATATACCAGTTGCCCCCCAAAAAATCTGATTGAGGCAGGGGTGCGATATACCTAGAATATCATTTCTATATGGTGCATTTGTATTGAGCAGCATTTGTGTGAAGTTCTGCTGAGATACCGCAGCTATACAGAGGGACAAACGCCATTTGAACAACTGATTGCAACTGGTGTGATATAACAGTTGCCCCCCAAAAAATCTGATTGAGGCAGGGGTGTGATATACCTATAATATAATTTTTTATATAGTGCATTTGTATTGTGCAGGATTTGTGTGCGGTTCTGCTGAGATATTGCAGCTATACAGAGGGAAAAACGCCATTAGAACAACTGATTGCAACTGGTGTGATATACGAGTTGCCCCCCAAAAAAACTGATTAAGGGGTTCTATATACCTGCTTCAACAAATACTGCTCTTCTCTACAGACTTTGGCACAGAGTCATTTTGAAAATAACAGGCAGAGGAAGAGGCAGGCCATTCCACAGGGGTGGTAAGGTTTGGGCAGGTGCACCAGTCCAGAGCCTAAGTGGGAAGTTGGAGAAGGTGCATGCGATTATGTCAAAGGATACACCAGAGTTGGTTGATTGGCTCACTCAGCCTTCCGCTTCTGCACCCTCCTCATCCTCTGTATCAGCACCCTCCTCACTCTCTGCTGTGTGCACCCCCAAAGACACCACCACCATAGCCCCTCCACTCGAGTCAGAGGAATTATTTTCTCATCAATTTCCAGACCTTATCGATGCGCAGCCATTCTTGGCATCGGATGAGGAAGAGGAGGTAGCAACGGCCGCCAGCCAGCGGTCTGACGACAGTACCCAGATCATCCCAAGGAGGGTGGTCCCCGATGTTGCTGCCTACTCCGAGATCTCAAATGTCAGTGGTGGTGAAGGTGACAATGATGACGTGTCGATGGACGTCACATGGGTGCCCACAAGAGAGGAATAGGAGGGAGAGACGGAGCAGCAGATGGGGAGGAGAAGCAGGCAGAACTTGCAGTGCACAGGAGGAAAAAAGCAGACTGCAAATGAGCCATCCACCATGCACGGTCACATTTTGCGATCCCAGGATGCCAACACATGGCTCTGCAATGTGCGCTTTTTTTAGCGTGTCAGCTGCTGATAAAAGTGTTGCCATCTGCAGCCTGTGCTGTCAATGCATAAGTCGCGGTAAGCTCAACACTCACCTAGGGAAGACCGCCTTAAGAAGGCACCTGGCCTCCCATCACCGAGCCCAGTGGGAGCAACGCCGTCAGAATTCACAAAGCCACACTCCTTGCACTCCAGGTCCTGCCTCTTCTCCTTCTCCTCTCTCCACCCATTTGTCCTCCACTCCACCTTCCACCGTGCCATTGTCATGTTCATCTGGCACAAGACAAGCTTCCGTGGCCAAAATGTTGGAGCGTAAAAAAATGCCGGATAATCCTCTTGCCCAACGGCTGACCGCTGGCTTGTCGGAACTCCTAGCCCACCAACTACTGCCATATAAATTTGTGGCCTTTAGAAAATTGATGGCCATTGGCACACCGCAATGGAAGGTCCCCGGAAGGAAATATTTCTCCCAGAAGGGCATCCCTGAACTATATGGCTAGGTTCAGCGGCAAGTTAATATATTTCTGGCACACAGTGTCTGTGCCAAGATACATCTGACCACAGACACAGTTCTAGCAAACACGGGCAGGGAAGGTACATAACTTTTACTGCCCACTGGGTGAACCTTCTCAAGCATGTAACCCGTGGCACCCGTGTGGATTTGGTGTTACCGTCATGGATTGCATGCAGGCCTGCCTTTTCTTTTCCTTCTCCTACTCAATCCTCCGTCTCCTCCTCGGCTGACTCCTCCTTTTCCACTGCTAGCGCCTCTTCCAGTGCACCCCCCAAGCTCCCAAGAACCTATTCGATGTGCCAAGTGAGACGTTGCCATGCTGTGCTGCGGCTGTTGTGCCTGGAAGCCAAGAGCCACACCGATCCTGCACTATTTTCAGCTCTGCTGTCCCAGGCCGATCAGTGGCTAACTCCGCTCAATTTGACAGTTGGTAAAGTCGTGTGTGACAACGGTGCCAATCCTCTGAGCGTGCTAAAACAGGGCAAAATGACACATGTCGTGAACTTGGTCATGCAGCTATTCGTTGCCAAATACCCCGGGATCCAGGACGTCTTGCGGCAAGGCAGGAAAATTTCTGCCCATTTTAGAAGATCTTACATGGCCATGGCTCGCCTTGCTGACGTTCAGCGGCGACACCACTTTCCCATCAGATGTCTTATTTGTGACTGCCCGACACACTGGAACTCCACCTTGTATATGCTTGATAGGCTGTTCCAGAAGAAACGTGCAGTTAATGACTACCTGTACAAACTCTGCAGCAGGACAGGTTCTGGGAGCTTATTTTTTTTTCACCGCACCAGTGGCTGTTCATTATGCCTTCTTTCTGTAGCGAGCATTGTGTCATGTCATTGATCAAGCCATCGAGGAGCAGGAGCAGGAAGATGAGGAACTCGCAATGCTGAATGAATACCCAGGGGTAGCTACTCCATCTGAGACAAGTCAGCAGGCGTCTGAAGAGGAGTCAGAGGAGGATGGTGCCTGGGGAAAGGGGTAGTAGGAGGAGCAAGAAGAGCAGGCTTTAAACTTTTCTGGGATCCCTGGTGTTGTCTGTGGATGGGGGGAGGAGACCGAGGACGAAATTCTCTTGGGTGATGAGCAGAAGCCAGGCCGCTCCACCGCTTCCAATTTAGTGCAAATGGGAACTTTTATGCTCCAATGTTTGAAGAGGGACCCCCATATAAAAAGCATAAAGGGAAAGGACCAGTACTGGGTGTCAATGTACTTAGACCCCCGGTACAAACACAAAATAGCGGACATGTTGCAAGCATCACAGTGGGCTGTCGGAATGCAGCATTTCCAGGCCTTGCTAGGAGAGATGCTGCATTCTGCTGTTGCGGGCGCCGGTAAAGGAATTTCCACACACAGAGAAACAGTTGCTAGTACCAATCCTAAAGCGCATGCAAGAAGAGGGTGATTTTAAGATGTGTTGGTCACTTTGGATATGAGATCATTCTTGCAGCCAACCCATCGAAAGGCATCCTCCGGATCCAGCCTCAGGGATTGCCTAGACTGACAGACGGGTGTCTGACTATATCAGGTTAACGACCGATGTGGATGCTCTGAGAAGCGAGGAACCCCTGGACTACTGGGTGTGCAGGCTTGACCTGTGGCCAGAGCTGGCACAATTTGCCATGGAACTCTTGGCTCATCCCTCGTTGAGTGTCCTGTCCGAAAGGATGTTCAGCACAGCAGGGATATCGTGACCAATAACCGCACTCGCCTATATGTGGACTACCTCATATTTCTAAAAATGAATGAGGCATGGATCTCGGAGGAATTCAACACCTGTGACGACCACATTAAATTGAATTTTCTCAAGACAGCCCACAAATTTCCGCCACCACCCAGAACAAATAATGGTCCCTGTCTTAGGTAAATACAGCGGCATAAAAGGCCTTTTCTGTCCAGTGAATGCCTAATGTTTGGGACCTCGGAGGAATTCAACATCTGTGACGACCACGTGTTATTGAATTTCAACTATTATCATTTGGGGTTTTTTCAAGAGGGGAGATTTCGTTAGCCATGTTTTTAATCCAATTTTATATTTTTTGTTCTTTTAAATATATGTATTTGACATCTATTTGTACTGGCCTGCAGTAATTTACTTCCAGCCACATTATCAATTGTGCTTTTCTGTATGGTGATTGAATAATTTTTGGAGATTGTAGTCCACTGGCCTGCAGTAAAATTGATATCCATTGACCATCTAATATACCTCCGGCCACATAATCACTTGATCATTTATGTACGTTGAATGCATAATGTTTGGGGCCTGTACTACACTGGTCTGCAGTAAAATTGATATTTAATGGCTGTCTAATATACCTCCAGCCACATAATCACTTGATAATTTATGTAAGGTGAATGCATAATTTTTGGGGCCTGTAATCTAACTGGCCAACAGTAAAGTTGTTATACGGTGACCTCCTAATGTACCCCCAGCCACATTATCAATTATTCTCTTCTGTCCGGTGAATGAATAATTTTTGGTTCCTGTAGTCCACTGGCCTGCAGTAAAATTGGTCTAATATACCTCCGGCCACATAATCACTTGATCTTTTATGTATGGTGAATGCATAATTTTTTGGGCCTGTAATCTAACTGGCCAACAATAAAATTGTGACCGCCTAATTTACTTCCAGCCACATTATCAATTGTGCTTTTCTGTATGGTGATTGAATAATTTTTGGAGATTGTAGTCCACTGGCCTGCAGTAAAATTGATATCCATTGACCATCTAATATACCTCCGGCCACATAATCACTTGATCATTTATGTACGTTGAATGCATACTTTTTGGGGCCTGTAATCTAACTTGCCAACAGTAAAATTGTTAGATGGTGACCGCCTAATGTACCTCTAGCCACATTATCAATTGTTCTTTTCTGTCCGGTGAATGCCTGTACTACACTAGCATGTTTGGGGCCTGTACTACACTAGCCTGCAGTAAAATTGATATTGAATGATAAGAAATTTGATTTGTTATGAATTAATTTGTCACAAATCGTAATCAGATATACTCGTACATCACAGTGGATGAGGGAATGTATGGAGCGGGCTGCTGCATTGAGCCTGCTCAATACACGGCGGGTGCCTGCTGCATCATACATCAGAGACCCGATGCAATGATGAGGAATGGCGATTATGATGAATAGGACAAGGGATTAAAAAAATCCCAGGTTCTATCCCATTAAGGGTTTTAAAAGTTACCACTGTAAAAGTTAAGAAAAAAAATATTATCACCCCCCCTTTCCAATTTTACATATGACCAAAACAAAAAAGAAAACATAGTAAGTGTTGTCCCATTTGAAAATGTCTGAACTATTAAAATATTAATAAAAATGTCATGTGCTCTGATCGCCATAATAGAAAATAAAATAAAAACAGGAATTAAAGTTTTTTGTCCCCCCCAAAAAAAAATTTGAATGACAGTGATCAATAAGTCGTACATACAGCAAAAATGGTATAAAAAATCTACATTTTATCATTCAAAAAACAAGCCCTGTAGGCTGAAATATAAAACAAAATGATGGTGATAGTAGTAGATAAAAAAATTCAAGTTTGGTATCTCTGTATTTGTATTGAGCCGCAGAATAAAGATGTTGTGTCATTTTCAGTGCACAGTGAACCGTGATGTCAAAAGCCCGAAAACCATGGAGGAGTTGTAGTTTTTTATATTTTTTTCAATTTAACCCCACAAGCAATTTTTTCCCATTTTCCAATAACATATTTGAATATAATTCAATGGTGCCCTTAAATAGTACAACTTATCTCCCTAAATATAAGCCCTCATATGACTATATGATTAGAACATTTTAAAAAGTTATGGCTGTTGGAACGTGGGGAGGAAAAAATGAAAATGCAAAACCAAAATGGGCCTGTACTATATGCTCTGAAAACAATACAATGAAGAACTTTAACCCTTTAAGGACACAGCCATTTTTCACATTAAGAACCCGGCAATTTTTAGCAAATCTGACATGTGTCACTTTATATGGTAATAACTTTAAAACGCTTTTACCTATTCAGGCAATTCTGAGACTGTTTTCTTGTCACATATTGTACTTCATGACAGTGGTAAAATGGAGTCAAAACATTTCATTTTTATTTATAAAAAAAAGTACCCAAATTTTTTAAATATTTCCAAATTTCAATTTCTCTACTCTTATAATAGATATATCTATGTTTGAATCGTTTTGAAAATGACTTTTTTTTTGGGGACGTTAGAAGGCTTAGAAGATTAGAAGCAAATCTTCCAAACCTCAATGAAGTCAGTTATGAAGTCACTTTCTGGGTCTCACATATTAGAAACCACCCACCATAAATCACCCCATTTTAGAAACTGCACCCCTCAAGCTATTCAAAACTGATTTTACAAACTTTGTTAACCCTTTAAGTGCCCTATGAGAATTAAATGAAAATGGGAATGACATTTTAAAATTTCACTTTTTTAGCAGATTTTACATTTTAATCTATTTGTTCTGCAACACATCAAGGGTTAACAGCCAAATAAAACTCAAAATCTATTACGGAGTGCTTCTGTGGTGTTCCGTACCGTGCTTCCGTTCCGCAAAAAGATAGAACCTGCTCTATCTTCTTGCGGAATGGATGGGTCACAGACCCATTCAAGTGAATGGGTCTACGATCCGCAAGTGGATGCCCCACAGTCGGTGCCTGTGCAATGAGGTCCGCAATTTGCGGTCGACAGCATGGGCAGCACACGGTCGTGTGAATAAGCCCTGACTGAAATTTATATATATCTCTAACTAACTACAGTTCTTTTTTCACACCAAAAAATAAATAAAATAAAATAAGAAATCTAAAATGTGCAGATGCTACTGAGCACACTACTGATTGGTGCTCTGCAGCACGCATACAATCGTGCGTGTGTGTAAAAAATGTAGTATAAAAATTCACTACAGTGCTCAGGAAAATGCATGCACGCAGATGGTGCGTTCGTGCAAAAACCTAAACTCACACTAACTGAAATTTATATGTATATCTTACTACCACTAACTTCAGCTCTTTTTTCACACCAAAAAAATTAAGAAAAAAAACCTCAAAAATGTGCAGATCCTACTGAGCATGCACGCATGTACACAGATTGTGCATGTCTGCAAAAACTGAAGTATAAAAATTCACTTCCGTGCTCAGAAAAATGCATGCACGCAGATGGTGCGTTCGTGCAAAAACCTAAACTCACACCAAAAAAATGAAAAAATAAATGTGCAGCTCCTACTGAGCGCACTACTGATCAGTGCTCTGCAGCACGCACGCACACAGATTGTGCGTGCAAAAACTATAGTATAAAATTCACTACAGTGTTAAAAAAGTGAATACTGACTAAAAATTTTACTTATATCTATATGTAGAAATATAGAACACTCTATATATTTATATAAAGCCCTAACTACTTTTTTCTTTTTGAACCCAAAAAAATGCCAGAAAAATCAGCACAAATAATCCCCAGGTGGTGATCAGGCAGGTCTGAACAGCAGTTGGCGGTCACAGGTAGTAAGAGCCGACATGGTGCGCGATTCGCCCCCAATCCTGCTTTAGAGCCCTGCGGATCTTGTGCCATACATGGTCCTTAAGTCACGTCCGGCTGCGCCGGACTGTACGACGGAGGTCCTTAACCCTTTAGGTGTTCCACAAGAATTAAAGGAAAATGGAGATTCAATTTCTAAATTTCACTTTTTTTGGGCAGATTTTCCATTTTATTACATTTTTTTCTTTAACACATTGAGGGTTAGCAGCTAAACAAAACTCAATATTTATTACCCTGATTCTGCGTTTTTTTTTAAAACTTTAAACATGAATGATTTCCACATTACAAGTGTAAAATTGAAAACTATACAAATATATAATATAATATGAACCGGATGGCATTTCACTTTAGAGGAAAACTGTCATCAACTTTATGCTGCCCATACTAACGGCAGAATAAAGTAGAGACAGGTGAGTTGATTTCAGCGGTCTGTCATTTATAAGTTAAAAGTAAGTGGTTGGCGAGAACCAACATCACAATCATTGCAGACTGGGCCTGGAAAAGAGTCACGGCCACCTGAGAAGAGTCCTGGCCACCTGCTAATGACTGACAGTCTTCTACCTAGTTTTCTCCCTTTCTCTCTAGGAGAGAACTGCCAATCATCAGCAGATGGGAGAGAGTGCAGTAGATTATGAATAACCAGGACTCTTCTCAGGTAGATTTGACTCTTTTCAAGGTCTGTGCTGCAATGATTATGACGCTGGTTCTCGGCAACCACTTACTTTTAGCTCATAAGTGACACACTGCTGACATCAGCATTTTTGTCACTAATTTATGCCTCTCTCAGTGAGGTCAGCATAGAGTTGATGACAGGTTCCCTTTAAACATGTATTACAGATAATATAAGATGGGCCGAACTTGGTGGATGGATAAACATGACCGATGTATTTTTGTAATAAGACACAGGAGCCTGAAAACTAGTAGCTGCCATATAATGTGTTGGCCACACAGGGGCTGTTGCTACTATGGTATTTGGCTGGTTAGGTGCATAGCACAATATGCCAGTTATTGCTGTTGTGGCCTACAATCTTCTGAAAATTCCCCTTTGTATGAGTTACATAAAGGGGCAACATGGGGCTAATAGTTGACCACTATATACATGTTTACCTAATAATTAAAGTTATACAAACTTTTAAACTTTACATCCTGAAACTACACTACGTGCAGAATTATTAGGCAAATGAGTATTTTGACCACATCATCCTCTTTATGCATGTTGTCTTACTCCAAGCTGTATAGGCTCGAAAGCCTACTACCAATTAAGCATATTAGGTGATGTGCATCTCTGTAATGAGAAGGGGTGTGGTCTAATGACATCAACACCCTATATCAGGTGTGCATAATTATTAGGCAACTTCCTTTCCTTTGGCAAAATGGGTCAAAAGAAGGACTTGACAGGCTCAGAAAAGTCAAAAATAGTGAGATATCTTGCAGAGGGATGCAGCACTCTTAAAATTGCAAAGCTTCTGAAGCGTGATCATCGAACAATCAAGCGTTTCATTCAAAATAGTCAACAGGGTCGCAAGAAGCGTGTGGAAAAACCAAGGCGCAAAATAACTGCCCATGAACTGAGAAAAGTCAAGCGTGCAGCTGCCAAGATGCCACTTGCTACCAGTTTAGCCATATTTCAGAGCTGCAACATCACTGGAGTGCCCAAAAGCACAAGGTGTGCAATACTCAGAGACATGGCCAAGGTAAGAAAGGCTGAAAGACGACCACCACTGAACAAGACACACAAGCTGAAACGTCAAGACTGGGCCAAGAAATATCTCAAGACTGATTTTTCTAAGGTTTTATGGACTGATGAAATGAGAGTGAGTCTTGATGGGCCAGATGGCTGGATTGGTAAAGGGCAGAGAGCTCCAGTCCGACTCAGACGGCAGCAAGGTGGAGGTGGAGTACTGGTTTGGGCTGGTATCATCAAAGATGAGCTTGTGGGGCCTTTTTGGGTTGAGGATGGAGTCAAGCTCAACTCCCAGTCCTACTGCCAGTTTCTGGAAGACACCTTCTTCAAGCAGTGGTACAGGAAGAAGTCTGCAAGGTAAGAAAAACATGATTTTCATGCAGGACAATGCTCCATCACACGCGTCCAAGTACTCCACAGCGTGGCTGGCAAGAAAGGGTATAAAATAAGAAAATCTAATGACTTGGCCTCCTTGTTCACCTGATCTGAACCCCATTGAGAACCTGTGGTCCATCATCAAACGTGAGATTTACAAGGAGGGAAAACAGTACACCTCTCTGAACAGTGTCTGGGAGGCTGTGGTTGCTGCTGCACGCAATGTTGATGGTGAACAGATCAAAACACTGACAGAATCCATGGATGGCAGGCTTTTGAGTGTCCTTGCAAAGAAAGGTGGCTATATTGGTCACTGATTTGTTTTTGTTTTGTTTTTGAATGTCAGAAATGTATATTTGTGAATGTTGAGATGTTATATTGGTTTCACTGGTAAAAATAAATAATTGAAATGGGTATATATTTGTTTTTTGTTAAGTTGCCTAATAATTATGTACAGTAATAGTCACCTGCACACACAGATATCCCCCTAAAATAGCTAAAACTAAAAACAAACTAAAAACTACTTCCAAAAATATTCAGCTTTGATATTAATGAGTTTTTTGGGTTCATTGAGAACATGGTTGTTGTTCAATAATAAAATTAATCCTCAAAAATACAACTTGCCTAATAATTCTGCACTCCCTGTACATATGAAGAGTGCTTGGTGGTGCAGCAGGTGATCGGCAGTTGGATCCAACAAATGGTTAAAAGAGAAGAAAAAACTGCCCCATTCCCAGAGTGATATAAAAAGAAAGTCCCGCTTCGTAACCCACTAGTTGAAAACCCACTTCTCCAACCCCAACCACTCTCCTGCCCCACAAGTGGAAGACCCTTCTTTCTTTATCTGCTTTTCTACTTTTTACTTTTTCCTTTGGAGGGCCCAGGCAACTGTCTGTTGGCCATAGTGAACAGTAACTGTACCAGTAATGTAACAGATTAACTATTAATGTTGCAGTAGTTGAACTAGATCAGGCATGGCCAACCTGCGGCTCTCCAGCTGTTGTAAAACTACAACTCCCACCATGCCCTGCTGTAGGCTGATAGCTAACGACTGTATGGGCATGATGGGAGTTGTAGTTTTGCAACAGCTAGAGAGCCTCAGGTTGGCCATCCCTGAACTAGATGCACTGCTCATGGCAATTACACTCAAACTGCAATCTCCCTTCAGTCTTCCTATACTCTACCTTTGCTCTCCATATAGTGTCTAAAAACCATCCCTATGATCTCCCTACACTGTCCCTTCATTGTCCCAGCACTCTCCCTATCCAACATTCTACAATCCTTCTGCAACACTGTCCCTAGCACATAAGCACTTATCATGTTTCTACCTAAGCTCAGCTAAAATGAGCAGGATGAGTTTTTTTTTTAAAGGGCTGTGACTTCACAGGGGATGCTTATCTGCTGATTGGCTTAGCTGCATGGCATTATGGGTCATATTGCGTTCCTGGGCTTCTTACTTTCACCTTATAACATGTGTAGCTACCATTTTAGAAAAAATCAGATTCATTACCAAGAAGCGCAAGGAATAGCTGCATCTGAAAATACCAGTAATATTAAAATATAAAAATATTTATCCCATACAGCGAATGGCATAACAGAATTAAAAATCTAAATGGCCGATTTGCAATTGTTTCATCACATCACCTACCAAAAAGTCACACATACTTCCAAATGGTATCAATAAAACCTACAGATCATTCTACAAAAAATAAGCCCCTACATACTTCGGTAGACATAACTATTAAAAGTTCTGGGGGTCAGAATGTGGCAATGTAAAAAAAATATATATTTTTGTTCAAAGTTTAGATATTTCTATCCAATATTTGTTTGTTAAATATCTTTATTGATTTGTGGGAATAATTGTGGAGTTTGGAGCGCCAAATTCTATCATTTGAATCTGTTCTGCAAGTGACCTCGGCGTATAAGTCTGACATGTGCAATCAACCTCACAATTTCTTGTCTAAATAAGTGACTGAGCCTACCATTAGTAAGCATTAGTAGTTTTTTTAGGATGAGCAAAAAAATATAAAACAAACACACTTCATGACAAAGCAGTAAAAGTTTGTACCTGAAGTAAGATGTATTAACCTCCAGAGGGCATCATTGTACTTGTATTATTCTCAATGATCTAAAACAACCTTTTTTTACACATGTGTGAATAGAGATGAGCGAATTTCATACTTTGATATTCGTTTGCACTTTGGTGGTAAAAGCAGAATTGCTCTATGGATTCCGTTACTATGGACCATAACACAGTTCTGTGACAGAATGCATAATGGAATGCCTTTAGAGGCATTCCGTTATTCATTCCGTCATAATAGAAGTCTATGGCCTGCATAACGGATCCGTCCCATTTCCGTTATGCAGGGCAGTCCCGAAAAAAAGGGACGGATCTATTATGCAGGCCATAGACTCCTATTATGATGGAATGAATAATGGAATGCCTCTAAAGGCATTCCGTTATGCATTCTGTCATAGAATTGCATTATGTCCCGTTGTAAGGAAATCCATAATGCTATTCAGCTTTTACCACCAAACGAAGCGCAAACGAATTTCATAACTTGCAATTCACTAATCCTTAGTTGTGAATATACAACTTATCATTATCTTTCTTTTTTAAAGCTATTTTTATTGCAAACAAATTAAACTGTTAAATTAACTGTGTAATCATAGCTGTGCTGTATCAACATGCACCAATGGTCACCAAATCCTATATTTTGTGGGACAAGCTGTCTTGGGGTGCTGTTTCTAAAAGTAGGTATACTGTGGCTGAATCTGGGGTTATTATTGAGGTCATTGTCACTGGCAGTGCAGCTACTGTGGTTGGTGTCCCTGGGGACACTTTGGGACTGCAGCATGTATACCTTTTTGAAAAAGCTGCACAAACAGATTAAAAAATAAAACTTTTAGATAAATTATACAGTTTAATATTAAACATATAATAAAACAGGAGAAAAAATGTCAAAGAGAGCAATCACCTACTGAGGACATAATATATGTGGGAAAGGTCACACTTGATATAATATAAAGTCTATAATATAATGTCTGTAATATAAATTATTTGTCACACAAACAACAAAGTAAAAAACATACAAAAGTTCCCCAAGTCCCAAGTGGTGCTAAAAGTCAGATGCAGACAGACCAGAATGGTGATAGTGAACCAAATTTGCATTTTGCCATTGCTTCTTCTCAAAGTATAGATCTAAAAAAATTAAAAAAATAAACATATGTTTAACCCTTTCATGACCAAGGGTCATTGATGCCCCAGTGTCCAGGTCAAATTTTACAAATCTGACATGCGTCACTTTATGTGGTAATAGCTTTGGAGCACTTTTATTTATCCAAGCCATTCTGAGATTGTTTTCTCGTGACACATTTTACTTCATGACAGTCATAAATTTGAGTCAATATATTTCACCTTTATTTATGAAAAAATTCCAAATTTACCAAAAGGTTTGAAAAATTTGTAATTTTCTAAATTTCAATTTCTCTGCTTTAAAACAGAAAGTGATTCCTCATAAAACATTTATTACTTAACATTCCCCATATGTCTACTTTATGTTGGCATCATTTTGGAAATGTCATTTTATTTTTTTAGGACATTAGAAGGCTTAGAAGTTTAGAAGCAATTCTCAATATTTATTACCCTGATTCTGTGGTTTACAGAAACACCCCACATGTGGTCGTAAACTGATGTAAGGGCGCACGGCAGGGCGCAGAAGAAAAGGAGCGCCGCATGGTTTTTGGAAGGCAGATTTTGCTGGACTGGTTTTTAGATGCCATGTCTCATTTAAAGCCCCCCTGATGCACCCCTACAGTGGAAACTCCCAAAAAGTGACCCTATTTTGGAAACTGGGGGATAAGGTGCCGGATTTATTAGTACTATTTTGGGGTACATATTATTTTTAATTGCTCTGTATTCAGTTTTTTATGAGGCAAGGTAACCAAAAAATGTCTGTTTTGGCACCATTTTGTTATTTTTTATATTTTACAAGATTCATCTGACAGGGTAGATCATGTGCTATTTTTATAGATCAGGTTGTTACGGACGCAATGATATCAAATATGTTTACTTTCTTTGTTTGTTTGTTTCAGTTTTAAATAAGTCTTAAATAGGGTATGATTTTTTGCGGGATGAGGTGATGGTTTGATTTGTACTATTTTTGGGGGCATATGCATTTTTGATTGCTTGGTGTTGCACTTTTTGTGATGTAAGGTGAAAAAATAGCTTTTTGGCACAGTTTTTATTTTTTATTTTTTACGGTGTTCAGCTTAGGGGTTAGGTCATGCAATATTTTTATCGAGCATGTTGTGACGGATGTGCTAATACCTAATATGTACACTTTTTTTAAAATTTCACTTTAACACAATAATGGCATATTTAAAATTAAAAAATGATGTTTTAGTGTCTCCATGTTATGAGAGCTATAGTTTTTTTTATTTTTTTAGCGATTTTCTTATGTAGGGTCTAATTTTTTGCGGGATGAGGTGACGGTTTTATTGGTACCATTTTGTGGGACATACGCCTTTTTGATCGCTCGGTGTTGCACTTTTTGTGGTGTAAGTTTTTATTTTTTATGGTGTTTATCGGACGGGGTCGATCATGTGATATATTTATAAAGACTGTCGTTACGGACACAGTGATATCTAATATGTGTAGTTTTGTTTTTTCTTTTTCATTTTTTATAGGAAAAGGCAATTTATTTTTTTAAATTACATTTTTATTTATTTATTTATTTTTATTTTTATTATTTTCACTTAAAAAAAAAATCTAGATCCAGTGGGGCTGATGGCTGTACTATACTTTGCAATGCTTTTGCATTGCAAAGTACAATACTATCAAATGTCCTGTAGATGGCAACACCAGGCGATTTTGCAAAGCGTCCGGTTGCCATGGCAACCATCGGACGCTGCAATCACAGCGCGGCAGCCCCGATGGTTGAGAGAGGGAGCCCCCTCCCTCTATTAACCCCATGGATGCTGCTACTGCGGCATCTTACGGGTTACAGCAGAGTGTCAGCATACAGCTGACACTCGCTCCGGATGTTGGCGGCTCAGGAATGGAGCCGCCTACATCAAATAAAGCAGGGGGACCGCATCGGGGGCAGGAGGCACAGATAGGGGCAGCGCTGTAAAGGGGGGAATGGCCAGCAGGAGGGGGCACATTTGGGTGCAGGATGTATGCATGGGGGGACGGCATCAGGGGTACAATACATGGATGGGAGCGGGGATCGCATCGGAGGCAGGGCTCACAGGAGGGGTTGGAGGCGCACAGGAAGGGGGCAAAGATTGGGGGGCTTCATTACACATTACCTGATTTCAGGCTCTGATCTGCAGAGCGCAGATCAGAGTCTGGAACAGACACTTTTTCACTGCCGCGATCCGATTGGTTAGTCTGCACAGACTAACCAATCGGATCGATTGCCGGCAAGGGACCACTCTGATTGGTCCCTTGCCAGCATTACTGAACTATGTGCTGTCCGTGACAGCAGCAGGGCAGGGGAAGAAGCTTTAATCCAAGCGCTTTGCAGTGCTTGGATTAAAGAACTACCATGACGTCTATACACGTGGTAGCTGCACGGGGCATGTGCAACTATCACGTATTTAGACGGATTGCAGTCGGGAAGGGGTTAACATAAAAACTAAAATAAATCATAGACCTTTTTTTTTATCACACACTCCTTGATGTTTAAGAGGTTGCTGTCACACTTGGGCTTCAGCACCTGAAGCCATTGGCCATTCTCCATAAAGAGACATCACTGTGTGCATTATCCAACTAAAGTGATAGTACTCTTTATAAACCCTATACAGTGACAAAAAAGCATTATCTTTTGCTGTAATACAGTGTTTGTGTTGTGAAATAACCACATTGATTATGTCGGTGCTGTGAAATCACTGTCTTCTTTACATCACTATATGCAGTATCATTGTATTATGCTGCTGAATTTATTATCCTTGTGCTGTGACATCACTGCATTGAACATACTTGCACTTGTTATCACTATTGGTCACTATTGGTCACTATCACTACCTTTGAATGCCATCACTGTTTGCCGTATCTTTGCATTCTGCTGCTCCATTTGCTATCACTGTGCTGTGGCTTCACTATATTCCTTATTAGCCATGAGCTAATAGATTTGGCATAAATTTGAATAGTATTATACAAATCATTCAAAATTGCAGCTGCCATTTTGCAGATCATAAAGCAGAGAAGGATCACATGACCTTGGGTGACAGCCTGGCAGCCTTCTCCATAATGTCTTGAAGGCTACCCTCCCTCTACCAAAGCCAATCATAGGGTACTATAGATGTAAGTCAGGAAATGCTGCTGCTTTGTGAGGATATGTAATACCCCAGAGCAGGCACCACCATTACTACACCCTGCTACTGTCTCTAATGGCTAACAATTAATGTAATCTGTGTATTTGATTCCAGCTCCTTTGATATTGTGCCTTAATAACATTGCTTTGTAACGTATGTATTGTATTACATGCCCTGTGCCTGGTTGTCCAGCAGGTGTCAGTGTATCTGAGAGAGAGAGATCTTTAGATAGAATGTAACCTACCATTCAATTCTCCACCCTTTTGGGCCGAAGTGGGCTTTTCCTGCTTCCTACCAGGGGAGAAGTTGCAGGAAGTTATTGAGTAGTTGAGAGTTGGAAGGAGAGGTGACAACATGGTGCAGTGAGGAGAGCGTTCAAACCCCCCACCCCCCTCCTCCCAGGAGCCATGGGAAGCAGCTTGGAAAGCACTCTGACTCCTTGCAGTTAACCAACTGAGTTTTGGCAAGGGGCTCAAGAGCAAAAGGCACCCTACTCAAAGGTCCCAAAACATAATGTCCCGTAACCAGACTGAAGCCAGAGATTAGCCCAGCAGAGAGATAAAGCCAATTTTTATTAAAGTTCACCCGCCAGTCTACCCTAAAACCTGCAGGAGCTAAAAGAAAGAGAAAGTATTGTCTGGATGCAGATTTATTCAAGTAAAACTGTTGACCTTTACCAAGTCTGGACTCGACTTATTCTCCACCAACTACGACTCTCTTTGAGAATAAAAACGCTTACCTTATCCCTGGCTGTGATGCTCTCCGCTGCGAATGGGCAGCTCACATCCAGGGAGAAGGAGATGCTCCTTAACCTCTTAAGGACACAGGGTGTACAGGTATGCCCTGATGTCCTGCGCGGCGGGCGGTAATCGGAACAAAGTGCCTGCTCAAATCATTGAGCAGGCAACTTGGTACAATGCCCAGGGGGGTCCTGTGCTGCCCCCTTGTCGGCAATCGCAGCAAACCGCAGGTCAATTCAGACTTGCGGTTTGCTGCATTTCCGGAAATTAAGGAAATTACAAAATAGATTATTACAGAGAGGATACCCAAAGTCCACTCTAGGGGAGGCGTTTCAGACAGCGGAGATCAGGGATAGGGATGATCTATTGATACCCAGAACAAAAGAAAAAAAGGACACCACCCTGATTCGCTTAATCTCCACATATGACGTGGCAAATAGGGTCACCGCTATCCTAAAAACCCATTGGCCAATTCTAACGATGGACAAAGACTTGTCCAAGGCCATTTCCACCTTCTCGCAAATAACATACCGCAAGGGGAGGAGTCTCAGAGACAGGCTTGTGCACAGCCATTACACAGGCGTGAGAAAGGAGGGAACATGGCTTGATAGACAACCAAAAGGTATGTTCAGATGCGGGAATTGTAAGGCTTGTAAATTTGTATGTACCTCAAAAACAATCATCTGCTCCATGACCGACTTTGTGCAAACTATAGGTACTTTTGCCAACTGTAAAACACGGGGGGTTGTCTATATATGTCAGTGTTCCTGCCCCAAAGATTATATCGGCAAGACCTTTAGGGAACTTAGATGAAGAATCTACGAACATGTCAATGACATAACAAAAAAGAAGGACACTTCTGTTGCTCACCATGTTAATGATCTACATGGAGGGGATCCAGGTTCCCTCAGGTTCTCAGTACTTGAAGTCGTCCCCAAGCCGCCCAAGGGGGGGCAACTGGGACCGGAGGATACTCCAAAAGGAGTCCGAATGTATTTATCGCTTCCGGTCTCAGTCGCCGGGTGGTCTAAATGAACGACTTACATATACATGTTTCATCTGACGTAGCCTTTACCCTTAAAAACCCTTTATTTCCTTTTATCAGAGATGGCTCCTCCATGTATATTTATTTGTATATCTCCAAACTCAGTCCAATTTTCTGTCCATGCTGGTGCGAGAAGCACCGTTTCTATAAGCAGTGACATATATCATTGTCACTCTATCCTTCCACGTACATATAATTTTCATTCTCCAATTGTATGTATGAGATGGCCTTTATCCTGTAGTTATATCATTGTGTTTATTCCTCTGATTTAGATTTTCACTCAAATACAGCTAAAATCCCTTTGCCCCCAATTCACTGAGAGAAGGGGGTCACATCCTGCATCAACTGTGTAGACCTAATTGTTTGTCACCAGCAAAGATACACAGTTAGATAACTCACAGCCCTTCCGGCCGCATATGCGTTCCAATATGCGTTCCAGAGGACCAGAAGTGACGCATCGCGTCACCGCGATGCGGTTCACTTACCAGAAGTCCTCTTTCCCGGCGTCCGGAAGCATGAGCCTTTACCAGCGCTTAAACAGTGAGCGCCGGCACATCCACTTGAGCCCTCCAGTCTCCAGCATATCCGCCTCAGGGGGCCCCCCCCCTCTGATCGCTAAGTGCCTGCGATATTCATGCTACAGGCTTTCTTGGTACCTCTTTGTGAACATCTTACATCCATTGTCTCTATATTAATTTGTAGATTCCATCACTCAATTGACAGAGGTCTGCATCTGTGTATACAGCCTAACTGGGTATACCTAGGAGCTAAGTACTATTTTTATTTAAGCATTATCTATATTTGCTTTTTCCCTACGTCTATTATAACTTTGTATCACCTCCTGATGAGCTGCTGTATGCAGCTGAAACGCGTCCAGAATGTCCCACGGAAGCGTTCAGCTCTCCATCTCCCAAACACTAGAACAGAAGAGGAAGTACCCCCCTACCCACCCGCGATGCCTGGCCCTGAATACAAGCATTTCAAAATTACTGTCCATTGAAATGCTGTCATTCCGTCTGGTGGAGATGGAGAGTTTTAAAAGCCTTATGGCGGTGGCTGTCCCACAGTATGTCGTGCCCAGCCGTCACTACTTTTCAAGGTGAGCCATCCCTTCCCTTCACAACCAAGTAGGGGACAAAATCAGGTGTGCACTGCGCAATGCCATCTGTGGCAAGGTGCACCTGACTACGGATACGGGGACCAGTAAGCACAGTCAGGGCCATTATATCTCCATAACAGCACACTGGGTAAATGCAGTAGCAGCTGGGCCTGAGACGGATAGCAGTTTGGCGCATGTCCTTCCACCAACGAGGATTGCAGGGTGCTTCATTTTGCCTCCTGTTGCTTCCTCCTCCTACTCTGCTTCCTCATCCTCTACCGCCTCCTCATCCGGTCAGCATAACACCTTCACAACCAACTTCAGCACAGCCAGGGGGAAGCGACAGCAGGCAGTTTTAAAACTTATCTGTTTGGGGCTGTTTGGGGCGCAGGGGCTGTGTACGGGCCTTGAACAACAGACCGATGAGTGGTTGGTGTTAGTGAGCCTCAAGCCCGGCCTGGTGGTGTGTGATAATGGGCAAAATCTCGTAGCAGCTCTGGGACTAGCCGGTTTGACACACATCCATTAACTGGCGCATATGCTAAATTTGGTGGTGCAGAGATTCCTTAAAAATTACCCTGATATGTCAGAGCTGCTGCATAAAGTGTGGGCCGTCTGTGCGCGCTTTTGGCGTTCTCACCCTGTTGCTGCTCGCCTGTCAGCGCTGTAGCGGAACTTCGGCCTTTCCGCTCACCACCTCATATGTGGCGTGCCCACAAGATGGAACTGCACCTTGCACATGCTGGCCAGACTGTGCGAGCAGTAGCAGGTGATAGTGTAGTTTCAGCTGCAGCATGCACGGGTGAGTCGCTCTGCGGAACAGCACCACTTTACCACCAATGACTGGGCCTCCATGCGAGACCTGTGTTCCTTGTTGCGCTGTTTCGAGTACTCCACCAACATGGGCAGTGCCGACAAAGCCATTCTCAGCGTCACTATCCCACTTCTGTGCCTCCTTGAAAAAACGCTGCTGGCGATGATGGAAGAGGATGTGGCATAGGAGGAGGAGGAAGAGAGATAATTTCATAGGGTTTCCGGCCAGTCATTACAAGTGGCTCCGAGGGTGGGTTCCTGCACCCACAAACGCCAGGTACACAATTGTCCAGCCAGGGCACAGTTCTGGAGGATGACGAGATGGAGAATGAGGAGCTGGAGTTGGAGGAAGAGGAACCGTGTTCACAGCAGGGTGGCACCCAGACAAGCTCATGGCCATCACTGGTGCGTGGCTGGGGGGATACAGAGGACAAAGACGATACACCTCCCACAGATGACAGCTTTTTGTTGCCTTTGGGCAGCCTGGCACACATGAGCGATTACATGCTGCAGTGTCTCCGCAACGACCGCCGAGTTGCCCACATTCTAACTTGTGCTGATTACTGGGTGGCCACGCTGCTGGATCTCCATTACAAGGACAACGTACCGTCCTTAATTCCCTCACTGGAGCATGATCGTAAGATGCGCGAGTACAAGCGCGCACTGGTAGACGCACTGCTGGTGGCATTCCCACCTGACAGCAGGGGCACAGTGGTAGCACAAGGTGAAGGCAGAGGGGGAGGAAGAGGTCGCCAACGCAGCTGGGGCACCGCCAGCACCTCAGAAGGCAGGGTTATCATGGCCGAAATGTGAAAAAGCTTTGTCAGCACGCCACAACAACCAGCACCACCAGCTGATATGGAACGTCTTAGCAGGAGGCAGCATTTCAGCAACATGGTGGAGCAGTATGTGTGCACACGCCAACACGTACTGGATGACGGGTCTTCCCCCTTCAACTTTTGGGTATCCAAATTGGGCACATGGCCTGAGTTTGCCCTTTATGCCTTGGAGGTGCTGGGCTGCCCGAGTGTATTGTCTGAAAGTGTGTTTAGCACGGCAGAGGGTGTTATCACAGACAAGTGCAGCTGCCTGTCTACAGCCAATGTGGACAAGCTTACGTTCATTAAAATGAACCAGGCATGGATCCCACAGGACTTGTCCATACCGTGTCCAGAATAGATATGCATACCGGCCTTAACCAGCCATTGTTATACTATAGCACATTTTGGATATTTTACACTCTTTTGGATTGTACCCTAATAAAAAATAAATAAAAAATATTAAAACCAAAACTAGTGTTGGCTACCTCGTCCTCCCCCACCGCCACTTCCACCTACACAACTACGTCCATCGCCTCCTCAAACTCCTAATCCATATGGAACTCCAACTCATAAATCAAATTTAAAAAAATATTAATTGTACGTATTTTATTTTCACTAGTTTCACTTCATTTCCGGGTGAAATTTACCAATTTTGAGTGTGATATATCACTGCTATACCTAGTAGACAGGAAAAAAAAATCACTAATTTGTCTGTTACATTTTCAGTTGAAATTAAACAATTTTTGGGTGTGATATACCACTGCTATACCTAGTAGACAGGTAAAAAGAATTCACTAATTTGTCTGTTACATATTCGGGTGAAATTCACCAATTTTTAGGTGTGATATACCACTGCTATACCTAGTAGACAGGTAAAATAAAAATCACTAATTTGTCTGTTACATTTTTGGGTGAAAATCAAAAATTTTTGGGTGAGATATACCCCTGCTATACCTAGTAGACAGGTAAAAAAAATCACTAATTTGTCTGTTACATTTACTTGTGAAATTCACTAATTTTTGGGTGTGATATACCCCTGCTGTACCTAGTAGACAGGTAAACAAATTTCACTAATTTGTCTGTTACATTCTTGGGTGACATTTGACCATTTTTGCAGTGATTAAACCCCTGCTCTGCATAGGTGATAGGGACATAAATTTCAAAAAATAGTCTGTTACATTGTCAGGTGACATTTTACCAATTTTGCCGTATACAAACCCCTGCTCTGCATAGGTGACTGGGAATTAAATTTCAAAAATTCTTCTTTAATTGATGCGCGCCCCCTCCTTTCGTTCAATGCATAAAGTTTAACAACTTGTTCCACATTTGCGCTTCAATAATTTGTCCCACTCGATCATATTTACTTTAAAAAAATTAACCTCCCTTGGATGGGGTCTCTCTTTCTCATGCTCCCTCTCCGGCGTGGAACCCTGATTCACTGATAACCGGGATCAACATGGTAGGCTCAGAAAAGAATATCGAAAGTTGATAGAGAAGATATCCAAATGGATCGTGGACGTCACGATGACTGAAGTTATCTAGTGCCAACAAAGCGGCAGCAGGGCCTCTCCTGTCTAACGTTTCCAAATTCTAAATACCCCAGTGACATTCCCTATAATTTTTTATTAATCATTCCAATAACAGGGCATCTTAGGAGTCCTGTATTGTTATTTATCGTCACTACCTACCCAAGTCGGGAGGGGGTAATTGCTGCGCACCTCCCCCTTTCCTTCGATTCTTCTGTTTTAATAACTTCTCCCCCATTTCCGCTCGATCACAATTACATTTCATCCATTGATCTCCCTTGGATGTGCTATCCGCACGCTCCCTCTCTGGCGTGGAACCCTGATTCATCACTAACCGTGATCAACATGGTAGGCTCAGAAAAGAACATCGAAAGTTGATAGAGGAGATATCCAAATGGATCGTGGACGTCACGGTGACCTTCAACATGGTGGGGAAGTATGTGTGCACACGCCTACACGAACTGACTGATGAGTCTCCAAATTGGGCACATGGCCTTATCTTGCCTTTATGCCTTGGAGGTGCTGGCCTGCCCTGCAGCTAGTGTATTGTCTGAACGTGTGTTTAGCACGACTGGAGGGGGTTATCACAGGTTATATTTCCCAATTTTTTGGGGTGTACCCTAATTTGGAAAAATTAAAATACATTTTAAACCAAAAAGCAGTTTAGGCTACCTCCTTCCACCTACACTGCCACATCCACCGCCTCCTCAACCTCCTACTCCATATGGAGCTCGTCCTCCTAGATCAAGATGATTATTTTTTATTTTTACGTATTTTATGTTATTTGTTATTTAAAGTCATTTCCCTATCCACATTTGTTTTCAGAGCACTTGCCATGCTCTTAACCACATTTTGATGCCATTTGCAGCCCTCTAGCCCTTTTCATGACATTTTACAGCCATTTTAGTGCTCAAAAGTTCGGGTCCCCATTGACTTAAATTGGGGTTCGGGGTCAAGTTCGGGTCCCGAAGTGTGAAGTTCGGCCAAACATCCAGGTGTCTACTCAACTCTAGACACATCCCATGCCTAGCCCACGTCTTAAACCTATTTATTCAGTGGTTTCTCAAAACCTACCTCAATTTGCCTGAGCTTCTGGTGAAGGTGCACCGCATGTGTGCACATTTCCGCAAGTCATCGACAGCTTCAGCCGGTCTGTCAACGCTGCAGCAGCGCTTGAAATTGCCAGCTCACCGGCTGTTGTGCGATGTGAGCATGCTCTTAACTCGACATTCCACATGTTGGACAGGCTTTGTGAGCAGCAGAGGGCAGTAGTGGAATTCCAGCTGCAACATCATCGTCGCTTTTGCAGTCAGCTTCCGCTATTCACAAGCAAGGAGTGGCCATTGATGTCTGACCTCTGTGAGGTTTTAAGAAACTTTGAGGAATCCACACAGAAGGTGAGCGGCGATAACACTATTATCAGCATAACTATCCCACTTCTGTGTCTACTCAAACTCTCGAATTAAGGACAACGCTTTGCATGTGGAAGAGGTGGAAATGGGGAAAGACATTACACAGGGTGATAGCTAGACCACCCTCAGTTTGTCTTCTCAGCGCAAATTGAACGATGAAGAGGAGGAGAAGGAGGAGCAGGAGACGGTTGCCTCCGCTACAGAGGGTAGTACCCATGGAAGTTTAATTCCATCTGTTCAGCGTGGGTGGGTAGAAGAGGAGGAACAGGATGAGGAGATTGAGAGTGATGATCCTGATGATGACAGCGGAGTCTTGCCTGTTGGTACTCTGGCACACATGGCTGACTTCATGTTAGGCTGCCTTTCCAGCGACTGGTGCATTATACACATTTTTAGACAACGTAGATTACTGGTTGTTCACCCTTATCGACCCCCCACTACAAAGAGAACTTCTCCTCTCTCTTTCCTCTGGTGGAGAGGACGAGCAAAACAGTGCAATACCAGAAGATCCTTGTTGAAAAATTGCTCCAAAAATTTCCATCTGACAACGCTGGTGGCAGAGTCCGTACTTCCTTGGCCAACAGAGGAGGGGAGACAAAGGGAACACACAACAGTTCTAACAGAGGCAGGGAAACACTCTCCAAAGCCTGGGACAGTTTCATGACACCCCGCCAGCACCCTCACCCTGATGCGCGGCCTAGTGTCACAAGGAGGAAAATATTTTGGAAGATGGTGAAGGAGTATATAGCAGACCGTGTCAGCATTCTCAATGATCCCCCAGTGCCTTACAACTACTGGGTGTCCAAGCTGGACAAGTGGCACGAACTGGCGCTCTACGCCTTGGAGGCGCTGTCCTGCCCTGCGGCCAGCGGTTTTTTTTTTTGCGGGTTTTTAGTGCTGCTGGTGGCATTATAACAGATAAGCGTATCCGCCTGTCAACTGAAAATGCTGACAGATTGACTGGATTGACCATGACTTCTCAACTCCACCAGAGGAAAGCTGATGAACATAAAGGCACTTTAAAAGTGTTGTTTATATTGTACTGAATAAACTGTATTCCCATGCACCCCTTCCACTACAAACAAGGGTATATGGTTGAATCTTCCTTTTCTCATCCTCCTCCTCCTCTTCCATCATATCAACATGCTTATTCATCGGATATAATGCCCTCACATATATGCCCTTTGCATATAATGTTTTACAGGGTCAGCTCAGCTGCAGGCCATCGCTTATAATTTTTTAGAGGGTCAGCTCACCAGCAGGCCCTCATGTACAATGTTTTACAGGGTCATAGTAAATACGGTTGAAAAAAGACATACGTCCATCAAGTTCAACCAAGGGATAGGCGGGGATGCGAATCCCAAAAGGAATAGAGACTCAGATTTCTATACGTTTTTATAAGCATTAATGTTTTTTACTTTTGAAGAATTCATCTAAACCCAGGGCCGGCGCTACCATAAGGCAGACCAAGCGGTCGCCTTAGGGCGCGCCCTGCGCAGGGCGGAAGAATGGATGAGTTTTTTTTTTTCATGACTTGACTGACTTGTTACTTGAACCTGCCGCGCCCACCCTGCGTGTGCCGGCCGGCGGCCGCGGCGCTCGTCTAGTCTTCTAGAGACAGTAGTCAGGGACTCACTCAGGGCAACAGATATCACTTGCCCGTCCCCCCCCTGTGTGTGCGCGAGTGCGGCTGTGTGCTGGTTGGGCCGCCCGGCCGGACTCGTAGAGTCAGGGCAACATAGCAGCAGCTAGGCACTGGCAGGCAGAGATAGAAGAGCACAGATGAATGATAGATATTCATTCATTGGCTCAGCAGCGCCTGGCTGCCACTACTAGTGACTGACAACTCAAGTCACCTGACCTGCACAGGGGGGCGTGAGTAGACACAGGCAGCTGCGGCCCGCGCCCGCCAAGAAATTGAAAGATGTTGCAGGCTTAGAGATGAACAGTGAGTACAGCTAACAGCATTAGCCAAGCCAAGTGAAAGGAACTATGTATGTGCTGTTAATACACAAGGCGCATAGATATGTACTGTATTATACTGAAAGGCTGCTCTGTACCATACAGTATATTGAAATGAGCAAAATTCTAGGTCAGATAATAGTAGCTACAATGAAAGTGTTGTATTTCATAATCTGATTAGATCATCTAATCAGATTAATCTGATAATTCTGATTCAATTTCTTGGCGGGCACGGGCCACGGCTGCCGTCTGAGGTCTGACTCTGCTGAATATATTATGTCTGAGTGACTGAATGAATTCTGATCTAATTTAGATCAGAATTCATTCAGTCACTCAGACATAATATATTCAGCAGAGTCAGACGTGGCCTGCGCCCGCCAAGAAATTGAATCAGAATCATCATCAGATTATGGTACTTTCACACTTGCGTTTTTCTTTTCCGGCATAGAGTTCCGTTCAGTTTGCATCAGGATGTCTTTAGTTCAGTCGTTTTGACTGATCAGGCAAAAGAGAAAACCGTAGCATGCTACGGTTTTATCTCTGGCGAAAAAAACTGAAGACTTGCCTGAATGCATTTTTTCCCATAGGAATGTATTAGTGCCGGATCCGGCATTCAAAATACCGGAATGCCGGATCCGTCCTTCCGGTCTGCGCATGCGCAGACCTTTAAAAATGAAAAAAAAAACTGATCCGTTTTGCCTGATGACACCGGAAAAACGGATCTGGTATTGCAATGCATTTTTCTGACTGATCAGGCATTTTTCTGACTTACATCTGTTTGCATACAGTTTGCCTGATCAGGCAGTCAGTTCAGGCAATGGAACTGCCTGCCGGAATCAAACAACGCAAGTGTGAAAGTACCCTTAGATCAGATCATGATTCTTCAGTCAGTCATATATATTCAGGCTTCAGCAGAGTCAGTCAGACCTTCAGACAGAAGACGCACACTGGCACTCTGGCAGGCGGCTGCCAGCAGCAGCACAGGAGACGGCACTCGGCAGGCTTTCAGGACTAAACAGGGGTCAGGACTTGTTAGGGTAGGTCCCAATTGAATTTTGAATGTTATTTTATAATAATTAATATGATTTGATTTAAAATTAATTCAAAATGATGAGATGAGCGTGGGGGAATGATGTGCCATGGGGGGGGGGTAAAATGTGACACATTAGGGGGTAATGATGTGATCATGGATGGGGCCAGGGCCGTCCGGGCGGGGGGGGGGGGTAATGATGTGATCATGGATGGGGGGGGGGGCGCCAAAATGTAGCTTCGCTTGTGTTGGCAAAAATCCTTGCACCAGCCCTGTCTAAACCCTTTTTGAAACTAGCAAGAATACAGCGGCTCACCCCCTCACCGTATGGATAAGGTGCTCACCCTCAGGTCCCACCCTCAGGACCTCAGAAAACAAGAGGAGGTGTAAGCAATATGAAGGGGCACACTCAGAAGGGAAACACAAGATAGTAACGAATAGTGGACTTTATTAGTCTAAAAGCAAACCCCTAAAAAATATATAAAAACATACATGTAGACACACATATACCTATGCAAATGATGTGAAACTACAATAGGGAGGAATTCTCATGGGTGTATTGAAGTCCCAAAATTCTGTGTATACAACAGCGTGCCAGCAATGTCCTATAAATATACGTGGATAAACGTGAATGCTGCTTGTATACCGAAACCACAGTGCACAATGTTTATACTGCGCTGGATTCCGTAGTGTGTAAGAGACACAACTGGTACCAAGTGTCAGCTAAATCCAAAGTGTTCACTCCACAGTGCAACTGATTAGATATAACTTATGCTTGCTTCATAGATTCTGTAATGCTCGCAAACGAGCGCGGTCTTACCCCTCTTCACTGCTCTCCGCAGCGTTGTATCCAGGTGGCCGTGCACTCACAGCGTGCTACGTGATGTGCTGGCCGTACGTGGCGTCCCACGTAACCTGGTTGTCTGGGGGACCGAGTAGACGCTTTAATGACGTCACTGTTTGGCAACTGCTCTTCCAGCTTTTGGATTACTCTTCCAGCTTTTGGATTCAAGCAGGGTTTCTTACTTTATTTCTTATTTCTTTTGGTTCCAGGCTTCCTTTTTCTTTGTCCACGCTCACTCTGTACGCCAGACGCGTTTCAGGGTCTAACACCCCTTCCTCAGTGGCCAACTGAGTGAGCGGATCCTCACTCCTTATAAATGGGATATCATTACCCACAATCCCACATTATTTTGTGCATTGGATAATCTCTGGACTGGATTTCAGTACTAATACATGAGTCTTATAGGATAAAACCATAAATAACCCCATACATTTGAATACTCATGTTAAGAACACTTAAAAGTTGTAAAAACTAGATATAGGAGAAGACTGCAAGGTCTAGCAATCGTTTTCAGAAAAACGCATCAAAAACGCATAAGTGTGAATTAGGTCATACAATTTTTATTTATTTATTTTCTGCCTAAAAATGTCCAATTTGTCCTCAGAAGTAGATGCTATAAAAGGCTATATTTTTGCTTTTCAAAGCAGAGGTAAAGTGTAATATAATGTTTCAAAGAAGAGGTGAAATGTAGTATTGCAGCCTAGGGGAGCCGTCCGTCAGGGAGGGGAGATCACGGTGCCGATAATCGGCCACACCGCGATGTCCCATCTCCAACGGACAGCGCCCCCTTACAGGAACCCAAAGACCTCCATCTCAGTGTTCAGGCCTCTAGGGATAATTGTGTCGTATTCAAAAATTCTACGGGACTCCTGCCTTGACATATGTGCGATGTGGTTTCCCCCGCTCCACACCATTTTTACCCTCTCAATGGCTACAAATTTCAGACCAGTTGGGTCACAATTATGTTTGATTTTAAAGTGTTTAGATAATGAATGGGTTTCTAGACCTTTCTTAATGTTTGCCACATGTTCCGCTACTCTTTTTTTCAGCGTTCTTTTCGTCCTGCCTATATATTGTTTTCTGCAGTCGCACTGTAGCAAATATATGACATCTGTAGAGTCGCAGGTCAAGCACTCTTGTATCTCTACAGTAAAGGAATTCACTGTAGACACTACTTTTGTATTTTTTTGGGGGAAAATTTGTAATTCTACAGTTGGCACATCTGCCACATTTGAAAAATCCATTCACTGTCAACCAATTATCTTTCTTCTGGCTCTCTTTTCTCACTTTAACTGTTGGGGCTATTTTTCCAGCTAAATTATTTGCCCGTGTATACGTGATCTTAGGGGCTTCACTTAACAGTGGACCTATCACTTTATCATTCAATAGGAGTCCCCAGTGCTTCCAAATACTCTTTTCCATCATCCTGTATTGGGAATTAAAGGGAAGGATGATCCTCAACGCCTCATCTCGTGGTTGGGGATGACTCGCCAAGAAAAAGTCTCCCCTCTCCATTTACTTTACCTTCTCCAATGATTTGTCAATTACATGGGCTGGGTAGTCCCTTTCCAATAGCTGTTGTTTCAGGCCAGTGGCTTCCTCATCAAATTTGCCCTCGTCTGTACAGTTTTGCCTTAATCTACGGAACTGACTCGTTGGCACATTTAGCAGCCACCGTGGAAGATGGCAACTCGCAAACCTGATGAAGCTATTTTTAGCCACTGGCTTGAAAAACGTACTACAATACAATTGGTTCCCTTTCACCTGTATTTCTAGGTCTAAAAACTCAACCCTCTCTCTGCTGACATTCGGGCTAAAAATCAGGTTCTTGTCATTGATGTTAATGCTGTTCAAAAATAAATCCAGGGATTCACTAGTATCTTGCCAAATGAACAGGATATCGTCTATGTAGCGCCGCCATAGGACCAGATCCACCCCCAGCCTGGGTAGTATGACTTCCTTTTCCCATTGGGCCAAAAACAAATTGGCGTAGCTGGGGGCGAATCTGGTACCCATGGCGGTGCCAGTGCGCTGCACATAGAACTCCTGCTCAAATGAAAAATAATTGTGGGTTAATATATATTCCACTCCCTCCAGTAGGAATTCTAACTGTTCAGTAGAGAATCCAGCATCCCCTGACAATTGTTCCTGTAATGCTCGTATACCCTGGATGTGATCAATCACTGTATACAGGGATCCGACATCCAGCGTCCCCAAGATCCACCCGTCTGCCCATTCAATAATTTCCAGTGTTTTAATAATGTCCGTAGTGTCACGAATATATGATGGCACTTTCTTTACATAGGGTTGAAGCCACTGGTCAATATACTTAGATAAATTGCATGAAATGGATTCAATCCCGGACACTATTGGGCGACCTGGGGGTGTTTGTAAATTTTTGTGGATCTTGGGGATGCAATAGAACATCGGGATCCTCTTCTCAGTATCCAAAATAAATCTAGCCTCCTGGTTGGAGAGAAAGCCCACTTTTAATCCCTTCTTGCAATAGTTCTTTAAAATTTTATAATATTGCTCTGTGGGATCTCCCTTTAATTTTTGATAGGTCTCTTGTGACCCAAATTGTCTATAGCACTCTTGCAAGTAGTCTACCGTATTAAGTACTACTACCGCACCACCCTTATCTGCCGTCCTTATTGTAATATCATTCGCCTCTTGCAGAGATTTGATTGCCCTTATTTCCCCTTTATTTAAATTTTTATTTATTCTCCGACTTTTAATTCTTCTCAAGTCCCGCTCTACATTATTCTTGAACGCGGCCATTTCATTGCTAATCTCCTGTCTAGGGAATCTTTTAGACCTGGCCTTTAGATCAGTATGTTGATATTTACTGCTATTCCCTTCCATATCCATCTCTCTAGTAATGTTTTTTTTTAGAAAATATTTCTTGAGACATAAACGTCTTATAAATTTTTCCACCCCAATATATGTGGCGAACTTATCCAGGGAATTAGTAGGGGCAAACTTTAAACCTTTATTTAATAGCTGAATCTGGGTGTCTGTAAGTACAGTATCACTGATATTTATTACGTTGGTCGTCGGTTGTGTGGGTATCTGTGATTCCTTTTTATGTGCGTGTCGTCCTCTCCGAATTTTCCGTTGTGCTCGTGTTGTTTCAACCTGGTTGATATTGGTGTATAGTGATATTCTGTGTTTTGGTGATATCTGTGTCCCTGTCTCTGTGCCTGGTGAATCCCTCTGTCCTGTACATACTCCCTTGGACGCTCCCTCAAATTGTAATCGTGACCCTGTCCCTGTGTTCTGTGATTGTGCTTCCTTACATCCTGTCGTGGTGGGGTTGGGGTACGTGTGCTCCTCGTTCGTGCTTTGTGATGTGGTGGGGTAAAATCTAAAAAATGCGGTGTCATTAGTGTTTCAAATCTATTAGAGATACTGACATTGTCATATTGTATCCCCTGTGTATTAACGTGCTCGACTTCCCTCTGATTATAAACTTCAGTGACTTCTTTTCTCTCCATGTAATGTAACTTCCTGGATTTTTTTCCTATTATTTCTCTCTCTAATGAGTCCAGATTTTTGCAAATCCTCTCATGCCATTTGCGGACTGCATCAGTATCTGGGAATTTTTCCACCTCTCTTTTGAGAGCATCTATCTGCCCCGCCATCTCCTCTGTCATTTGTGTCCTTCTTCTAATGATCATTTGTACAAGGGTTCCTGATTGAATTTTCAGGAACTCATCCCATTCTTTTCTGAATTTGTCATCCACCAAGTCCGATGCCGGTGCCTTGGTGAGTGTCAAACCCTTAGGGATGAGGCCCTTATCTAGATATTGCGTAAGTGACCTAATTTCCCACTTATAACGTAGCTGACGTTGCAAAGTCTTCTCTAAAACCTTAAAAACATCATCCATAGATTTTTCCATTCCTGCCAATGCTTCACCTTCCACATTGAAGGTGAACGCCTCTATCTTTTTGTATTTATTGTCTAAGTGCTCCCAAATGTCCATCTCGGGGGAGGGGGAGCTCAGCTGTTAAGGCTGAATTAATGAAAGACTTGCAAGAATACAGCGGCTCACCCCCTCACCGTATCAATCAGGTGCTCACCCTCAGGTCCCACCCTCAGGACCTCAGAAAACAAGAGGAGGTGTAAGCAATATGAAGGGGCACACTCAGAAGGGAAACACAAGATAGTAACGAATAATGGACTTTATTAGTCTAAAAGCAAACCCCTAAAAAATATATAAAAACATACATGTAGACACACATATACCTATGCAAATGATGTGAAACTACAATAGGGAGGAATTCTCATGGGTGTATTGAAGTCCCAAAATTCTGTGTATACAACAGCGTGCCAGCTTTTTGAAACTAGATACTACTCTTGCTGTGACCACGTCCTGAGGAACTCTATTCCACAGCTTCACAGTTCTTACAGTAAAGAAGCTTTGACGCTTCCGGAAACTGAACTTTTTCCTCTCCAATAGGAGGCAGTGCCCTCTTGTCTTTTGAGCGCATTTTACATGGAACAGCTTTTCACCGTATTTTTTCTATGACCCATTTATATATTTGTATAGGTTAATCATGTTCCCCCTTAGACGTCTTTTCTCAAGACTAAATAAATTCAATTCTTTTAATATTTTTTCATAACTAAGACCCTCCATTCCTATTTTCAGTTTAGTCGCTCTACTCAGTACTTTTTCCAGCTCCAGCCTTTCTATGTACTGGTGCCCATAACTAAACTGCATATTCCAGATGTGGCCGCTCCAACACTTTGTAAAGTGGTAATATTATATCACTGCCCCGCGAATCCATGCCTTGTTTAATGCATGAAAATATCCTGGTGGCCTTAGAAGCAGCTGATTGACATTGTGTGCTGTAATTTAATCTACCATCCACAAGGACACTCAAATCCTTCTCTATAAGTGACTCTCCCAGTACTTCATCACCTAGGACATATGAAGCACAGAGATTATTACTACCAAGATGCATAACTTTACATTTGTCCACATTGAACATCATTTGCCAAGTTGATGCCCAATCATTCAGAGTGTTCAAGTCAGCTTGTAGTTTATGGACATCTTCCATAGACTGTGCAGCTCTACACAGCTTAGTGTCATCTGCAAAAATAGATATGGTGCTATTAATCCCCTCCTCAATATCATTAATAAATAAATTAAATAATAAAGGGCCCAGCAATGAACCCTGGGGAACAACACTTATAACCTGGGACCATTCTGAATAAGAAACATTGACCACAACCTTCTGGACACGGTCCTTCAGCCAGTTTTCAATCTAATTACAAACTATACTTTCCAAGCCTATAGACCTTATTTTACCTTTTTAGTGTCTATGAGGGACAGTATCAAAATCCTTTGCAAAATCCAGAAACACTACATCCACAGCCGCCTCTCTGTCCAGGCTACTACTCACCTCCTCATAAAAACAAATCAGTTTAGTCTGACAACTTCTGTCCTTAATAACCCATGCTGGTTATCACTTATAATATTATTTAGTCACATACTCCTGTTTATAGTCCCTTAAGAGTCCTTCAAACATTTTTCCCACAACAGAAGTTAAACTAACTGGCCTATAATTACCTGTGGAGGACCTTGATCCTTTTTTTAATATGGGCACCACATTTGCCTTGCACCAATCACTTGAGAATGTTAGAAAATTATAAACAGAGTCACAGCAATGATTCAGTCATTGCTGTGACTCTGTTTATAATTTTCTAACATTCTCAAGTGATTGGTGCAAGGCAAACGTGCTCTTTAAGCACTCTTGGGTATAATCCATCTGGACCCGGAGCCTTGTTCACATTTACCCTATTTAACTTCTTTTGGACCATATCTACAGTTAGCCAATTGAGATGGGACCTACCTGCTCAGATCTAGTTTTTTAGCATTTATATATTTAAAAAACTTTTTGGGATTTGTTTTGCTTTCTTTTGCTACCTGCTGTTCGTTTTGTATCTTTGCTAATTTTATCTCCTTTTTGCAGATTTTATTAAACCCTTTGTAATATTCAAACGCTACAGATGAGCCCTCAGATTTGTATTTTTTTTTTTTTAGGGTAAGCTCAGCTGCAGGCCCTCGCATATCATTTTTTTTAGAGTGTCAGCTCAGCTGCAGACCCTTGCATATAATTTTTTAGAGGTTCAGCTCACCAGCAGGCCCTCACCTACAATGTTTTACAGGGTCAGCTCACAAGCAGGCCCTCGCATATAATTTTTTTTAGAGTGTCAGCTCACCAGAAGGCCCTCGCATATAATGTTTTACAGGGTCAGCTCACCAGCAGGCCAACACCTAAAATCTTTTACAGGGTCAGCTCACCAGCAGGCCCACACCTAAAATCTTTTACAGGGTCAGCTCACCAGCAGGCCCACACCTAAAATCTTTTACAGGGTCAGCTCACCAGAAGGCCCACACCTAAAATCTTTTACAGGGTCAGCTCACCTGCAGACCCTTGCATGAAAAAAAAAATTTGGGTCAGCTCAGCTGCAGCCCCTCGCATATAATTTTTTAGAGGGTCAGCTCACCAGCAGGCACTCACCTACAATCTTTTACAGGGTTAGCTCATCTGCAGGCCCTCACATATAAGGTTTACAGGGTCAGCTCGCCAGCAGGCCCGCACCTAAAATCTTTTTTAGGGTCAGCTCACCTTCAGGCCCTCATATATTTTTATTTTGAGGGTCAGCTCACCAGCAGCCCCTCACCTACAATGTTTTACAGGGTCAGCTCACCAGCAGGCCCTCACATATAATGTTTTACAGGGTCAGCTCACAAGCCGGCCCTCGTATACAATTTTTTTTGAGTGTCAGCTCACCAGCACGCCCTCACCTACAATATTTTACAGGGTCAGCTCACCTGCAGACCCTCACATATAATGCTTTACAGTGTCAGCTCACCAGCAGGCCCTCACCTTAAATCTTTTACAGGGTCAGCTCACCTTCAGGCCCTCACATATAAGTTTTTAGAGGGTCAGCTCACCAGCAGGCCCTCACCTACAATGTTTTACAGGGTCAGATCACCAACAGGCTCTCGCATATAATGTTTTACAGGGTCAGCTCACAAGCAAGCAGCTCCTCACATATAATTTTTTTTGAATGTCAGCTCACCAGCAGGCCCTCACCTACAATCTTTTACAGGGTCAGCTCACCTGCAGGCCCTCACTTACAATCTTTTACAGGATCAGCTCACCAGCAGGCCCTAAACTACAATGTTTTACAGGGTCAGCTCACAAGCATGCCCGCACATAAAATCTTTTACAGGGTCAGCTCACCAGCAGGACCACACATATAATGCTTTACAGGGTCAGCTCACGAGTAGGGCTGCACCTAAAGTCTTTTACAGGGCAGCTCACAAGCAGGCCCGCACCTAAAATCTTTTTACAGGGTCAGCTCACCAGCAGGCCGGCACCTAAAATCTTTTACAGGTTCAGCTCACCTACAAGCCCTCGCATATAATGTTTTACAGGATCAGCTCACCAGCAGGCCCTCACCTACAATCTTTTACAGGGTCAGCTAACCTGTAGGCCTACCCATATAATGTTTTACAGGGTCAGCTCACTTGCAAGCCCTTGCATATAATTTTATATATGGTCAGCTCACCATCTGGCCCTTACCTACAAGTTCAGTCTCACTATCCAAGAGTCTGATCAACACAATCCTTACAGCTGGGGGTCACGTAACTAGTTATCATGGAGGATTCTCGTTCGTTATTGGAATTAACCAGACAAATCGCTCCACCAACTAAGAACGTCCATGCACCACCACCCACATAATCGAGAAAGAGCTATCAATCTGTCAATCCTTTCCATGTCTGGGCCGTGTGAGGTTTCCTGTGTTGAGTCAAATTAAGCCACAGGCTCCACTCCTGATGGTGCCCTTCCGTCAATTCCTTTAAGTTTTAGCTTTGCAATCATACTCCGCACAGAACCAAAGACTTTGGTTTCCTGGAAGCTGCTCAGCGGGTCATGGGAATAATTCTGCCGGATCACCAGTCGTCATAGTTTATGGTAAGAAATACGACGGTATCTGATCGTCTTCAAACCTCAGACTTTCGTTTTTTATGAATAAAAACATTCTTGGCAAATACTTTCGCTTTTGTTTGTCTTGCAACGGTCCAAGAATTTCACCTCTAGCGGCGCAATACGGATGCCGCAGGCCATCCCTCTTAATCATGGCTCCAGTTCCGAAAACCAACAAAATAAAACCGGAGTCCTATTCCATTATTCCTAACTGAAGTATTTAGGCGACCCGGCCTGCTTTGAACACTGTAAATTTTTTCAATGGTCAGCTAAGCAGCAGGCACTCTCTCATAATTTTTTAAATGGTCAGCTCAGCAGCAAGGCCCTCAACCACAATGTTTCAGAGGGTCAGCTCAACAGTAGGCCCTCGCATATCATTTTTTAGAGGGTCAAATCACCTGAAGGCCCTTGCATATAATCTTTTAGAGGATCAGCTCACCAGCAGGCGCTCACCTACAATCTTTTACAGGGTCAGCTCACCAGCAGGCCCTCACCTACAATCTTTTACAGGGTCAGCTCAACTGCAGGCCCTCACATATAATATTTTAGAGGGTCAGCTCACCTGCAGGCCCTCACCTACAATCTTTTAAAGGGTCAGCTCACCAGCAGGCCCTCACCTACAATCTTTTAGAGGGCCTGCTCACCTGCAGGTCTTCACCTACAGTCGTGGCCAAAAGTTTTGAGAATGACACAAATATTAGTTTTCACAAAGTTTGCTGCTAAATTGCTTTTAGATCTTTGTTTCAGTTGTTTCTGTGATGTAGTGAAATATAATTACACGCACTTCATACGTTTCAAAGGCTTTTATCGACAATTACATGACATTTATGCAAAGAGTCAGTATTTGCAGTGTTGGCCCTTCTTTTTCAGGACCTCTGCAATTCGAATGGGCATGCTCTCAATCAACTTCTGGGCCAATTCCTAACTGATAGCAACCCAGTCTTTCATAATCACTTCTTGGAGTTTGTCAGAATTAGTGGGTTTTTGTTTGTCCACCCGCCTCTTGAGGATTGACCACAAGTTCTCAATGGGATTAAGATCTAGGGAGTTTCCAGGCCATGGACCTAAAATGTCAACGTTTTGGTCCCCGAGCCACTTAGTTACCACTTTTGCCTTATGGCTTGGTGCTCCATCGTGCTGGAAAATTAATTGTTCTTCACCAAACTGTTGTTGGATTGTTGAAAGAAGTTGCTGTTGGATGGTGTTTTGGTACCATTCTTTATTCATGGCTGTGTTTTGGGGCAAAATTTTGAGTGAGCCCACTCCCTTGGATGAGAAGCAACCCCACAAGTGAATGGTCTTAGGATGCTTTACTGTTGACATGACACAGGACTGATGGTAGCGCTCACCTTTTCTTTTCCGGACAAGCCTTTTTCCTGATGCCCCAAACAATCGGAAAGAGGCTTTATTGGAGAATATGACTTTTCCCCAGTCCTCAGCAGTCCATTCACCATATTTTCAGCAGAAGATCAATTTGTCCCTGATGCTGTTTTTTGGAGAGAAGTGCCTTCTTTGCTGCCCTTCTTGACACCAGGCCATCTTCCAAAAGTCTTCGCCTCACTGTGCGTGCAGATGCACTCACACCTGCCTGCTGCCATTCCTGAGCAAGCTCTAAACTGGTGGTACTCCGATCCCGCAGCTGAATCCTCTTTAGGAGACGCCCTGAAGCCTTCTTAACAAGAATTGAACCTCTTTCCTTGAAGTTCTTGATGATCCTATAAATTGTTGATTGAGGTGCAATCTTAGTAGCCACAATATCCTTGCCTGTGAAGCCATTTTTATGCAACGCAATGATGGCTGCACGTGTTTCTTTGCAGGTCACCATGGTTAACAATGGAAGAACAATGATTTTAAGCATCACCCTCTTTTGCACAGGTCAAGTCTGCCATTTTAACCCAATCAGCCTGACATAATGATCTCCAGCCTTGTGCTCATCAACATTCTCACCTGAGTTAACAAGAGGATTACTGAAATGATCTCAGCAGGTCCTTTAATGACAGCAATGAAATGCAGTGGAAAGTTTTTTTTGGGGATTAAGTTAATTTTCATGGCAAAGAAGGACTATGCAATTCATCTGATCACCCTTCATAACATTCGGGAGTATATGCAAATTGCTATTATAAAAACTTAAGCAGCAACTTTTCCAATTTCCAATATTTATGTAATTCTCAAAACTTTTGGCCACGACTGTATATATACCTAATAGGCAATTTCTGCACATGCTGCCTTGCTGGGAAGTGGTAGCCTTAGCTTTTTCTCAGGCTCCCTCTCCGGAATCAAACCCTGATTCCCCGGTACCCATGGTCACCATGGTTGTCGCTGAAAATAACATTGAAAATTGATAGGGCAGACATCCGAATGGATCGTCGCTGTCACGGGATGTGCGATCAGGCCTAGGTTATCTAGAGTCGCCAAAGCGGCAGCCGGCCCTCGCCCATGATGTTTTAGATGATCAGATCAGCAGGCCCTTGCTCCAAATGCTTTTGAGGGTCACCAGCAGGCCATCAATCATAATTTTTCAAGGCTGTGTATGATGCCCTCCTTTATGTGTAGCAAAGGGTGTATTGTAGTGCCGGTTCCTTGTAATTTTTGGCAGCCTTTTCCCTTAGTGCATAGGCTTTATGAGTTTAAGAGCCCCACTACCTGAACAATTGTACCACTCTTTTATGTGATATACAGGTTGTATCGGAGTGCCTCTTCCTTGTAATTTTTGGAAGCACTTGCCCTTTATATACAAGTAAATATACAGGAAAGTATGTTTCCTAACAATTTTTCCTCTAAAATCGATTTTATCTTTGGTTTTGTGCGTATTATTGTCGGTCTGTAAAAGTGGTGTACTACTCGGACAACATCGTTCCCAGCAGCAACCTGGGAGTCCAAGCTGCATCCAGACATCCTCCCAATGCTGTTTCTGAACCATGTTGGTGGTGTTTCCATCAATTTCTGACCTTTTCCTATGAACCATGCACCCTCCCCTCTTCAGAGCAAGAGGTACCTGGTTTAATGCTCGGGTTCTCTCATTGACTTCCATTATACTCGGATGCTCGGTAGAGCACCCGAGCATCCCGATGTGTTTGGCCCGAGCTCCCGAGCATGCAACACTACCGTTTATATATAATTGAAGAACATTTTAGGGTTAGTTTTACTCTGTTTGGCAATGAGTCTATGTCTCCAGCTTGGCTGCTTTTATCCATCTTTGACATATTCTATGTTTTTCCTGATAGTTTTTCACTGCTTCCTCGCTACCTTCCTATTTTAGTGATTTAAATGCTTGCTTTTGTCATTTATTGCTTCCTTTACATTTCTATTTATCCACATGGTGTTTTTCTTGTTCCTCATCACTTGGTTCCCATAATTTACATTCACCATTGCATTATTTTATTATTCGTGTGTGTCTTGCGATTGGAAGATAACCCTTATATGACTAAATATAGTAGACAGTCCTACAAATACAAAAGCTACAGTAATGTTCTCCCTATATGTTTGTAGGTACTGAAAAAATCTTCTGTCTTTTTCGCAAATGCTTGCTATTTTTAACTCATGTCTTTGATGCTTCCCTGTGTGGGTGTTTCAGTCGGAACTACAGGAAACAGTTTTCAACTGCAAATGTATTCTAGAATATTGATCTCTCATTTTCCTATTTTGGAGGTGAGTTGAAAGACAAATTACAAACATCCACATAAAAAAAATTATCTGCTGTGCTAACAACATAAACCACATAAAATCCTAAAGATATAATAACTGTTCTGATCATATTCCTGTTGACATTACATTTATTCTGTTGACATTACATGGGTGAAAAAGCAAGCAGAATGAATGTGTTTTCTCGAGTTATGGTTTAAAATATAGTACTTTCTCCATATCCATGTCAGTGTATTATAGCAGGAAACATCGTGACGATGACTCATCTCTTGACATTGAATGTGATTATTTCAGGTTACTGCATTTATAGCTTTCATGCTGCTAGGTAATTGCAGTATACATGAAATCGAGAGGAAAGGGTGACACACTGTTTCACAGGATGAGCATCTTATACATCAAGATTCACTGAATATATTAGCAGGTTACTATGGTTAAAACATCCTATAGTATATATGTGTTACACTGTTGAAGAGAAAAATATCAGGGGGTTTTAATTTTTTTTATATAATTATTATTATTAAATACAGCACTACTCTTGGCCATAGTCTGTGTTTGGTATGGCAGCTCAAGGGAAGGGACTGAACTTCAATTCCAGGCACAGCAAAAGTCATAACAACTACTAAATCTTTATAAAACATTTTAATATATAAACGTGTCAAAAGGAAGAAATCAAGCAAGAGACATAAGGCTCTCTGATATATTGATATACTGTACTGAGACTCCATTTCTTGATAATGATGAAACGGCACACATAGCATTTGTGGTCCAATTATTTAAAATTTTTGGGTACTTCTGTTGAATGTCCATAGAGCCAGCAGATAAAATGGAGTCTGTCACCAGGAAATTCACTGTTAAACCAGGCGTAATGTCCTTTAAAGCAATATCAGCTGAAGATTATTAAACTTTACCTTACACTTGGTGATGTGTTGTTTCATTCTGGGGAAAATTTACTTTTAATCCATATGCAAATTAGTAGATACATTCACAGAGGGTGGTCCTAAGGCACTCGGTGCACCCATGCACCTCCTGCTTCCTCTGGCAGCCCCTCCATCTCCTTCTCAATGTCATCTCTTCTGACCTTGTAAATTAAAAAAGGAGAGGGAGCGGCTGGCAGAGGAAGCAGGAGGAGCAAGGATGTGTAGAGTGTCTGGCAGTCACTCTCAGTGCACTCAATTGCTCATTTATATATGGATTAAAAGTACCTCACATGAGCTAGCCCTAAAAGACACTGTGCCTAGTTTAACAGTGAATTTTCTGGTGACACTCTTTGTAAGCTCCCTTCACATAATAAGTGGTAAAAAAAAAGTATGACCTATTAATGTGGTCCTATGCATACATTCAGCATATCTGCTGTGAGCTTTCCTGATGCACACACTTAGTGTACACTGCAAATGCAAAAATCAATTATTGATAGCAGTGCAGATAAGCGCTATGAAAGATACTACCCCTCCTGGCCCCTAGGACTGCATTAATTCATGATTCTCACTTTAATCTGTACATAACAATACTTCATCAACAGGTGTGAATATACTCCTCACTACGATACGTGCTATACCTCCTATAGGATCCCTGTTATGATATAATGAAATAAAGAATGCATTTATTTTACGTGTGGTTTTGTTGGTTTGGTGAGGTGTATAGTGATCCCACACATGACTACTTTTCTTACTTTGTTCTTTGTTGGGTTTTCTTATCTGAGAGTAGTATTGGCTTCTTATTTTGGTTAATGATACAGTAACTGCTGGAATTAACTGACCAAATAAGGGAAGTGTGAACTCAGCCTTACTGGTCAATGTTAGCGTCAGGTATAAAGTACTGAATCATGCAGAGTGAAAAAGCTGCCTCATTTTATATCGTCTGCTGTTTCTGCCTGTTCTGTCAGCCATAGATTCTACTAAAGTGGGAAAGAGCTCTCTAATTTTATTGTTTTTGATTGATTTCTAGATAAGCTGTTCTGTTAGCCACTGATTCTACTAAAGTGGGAAAGTGCTGTCTCATTTTACACTGGCTTCTGTTTCTGCATAGATTGATAGATAACCTATTTTGTTAGCCACTGATACAAATAGTGGCCCAGTCACAGAGTGGGGAAGGTGTCAGCAGTAAATTTGTGTTGACATCACTGTTTATATTTCCCTTCTTCTGATCTGTCAGAAAAACAACCCCAAAAAAATGAATCTTGTCCTTTTGAGCATCCACCTTCACACGGTCAGTATTTAGTCAATAATTGATCAGTATTTGTAAGGCAAAAACAGGAGTGGGTCCAAAACAGAGATGAAATGTGAAGGAAATATTTTGGACCCACTTTCGACTTCCAAATCATAATGAAATCCCGATGCAAACTATTGACCATGTAATCAAGACCTTACCTTACCACGGACATTAGTGACCCCAGAACAGACTGGGGAGGGTGGCAAAAGAATGAGGAGTCAATATAGTGTACCAGTATCAGAATGGGGAGCGTGGGAACAGCATGAAGAGTCAACATAGTGTCCAGTCACAGAGTGGGGAGAGTGGCAACAGTATGAGGAGTCAACATAGTGGCCAAGTTACAGAGTCGGGGGATTGGCAACAGCATGAGCAGTCAACATAGAGGCCAAGATACAGAGTGGGGAGGATGGCAACAGCATGAGGAGGAGTCAAAATAGTGGCCCAGTATCACAGTGGGAAGGATGGCTGAAGCATGAGGAGTCAACGTAGTGGCCCAGTCATAAAGTGGTGAGGGGGGGAATCAACAGTAGTCACAGTAACAGCACAATGCACAATATAAAGGTAGCGCCAAAGGCAGTTGGTGTGTGGCATTATGCAGGTGGCAGCATCAGAATAGTGGCTGAAGCACGTGACTATAAGTAACGGGGCATATTTCACTATGTTCTGGTGTGGCAGCACCCTGGAGTTAGAACATTACTGCCAGATTCATCTAGTCTGATGAATGGAAATCCTGGCTGATCCATGCCTGATTCATCATCATTATTAGAGATGAGCGAATCAATACTGACGAAGTGGAATTCATGGTAACAAATTGCATTTCTTCCTAAAATAGCTGCTGCACGTGTGAGGACATGGCGCAAGTAACTCTGGGAAGGTGGGGTCACCCATAATGCCATGCATGCAGCCAATTAGCAGCCAGCCAGCCAGCCCTGTGATGCCACAGCCCTAAAAATAGCCTCAGCCATTTTAGATTCTGCCATTTTCCAGTGTACTTAGTGCAGGGGGAGACCTCAGCAAGTGCTAAGGGCAGTGCTGGAAAAAATGTCATTGTGCCCAAAAAAAAAACGATTTACAAGTGCAGGGAGAGATTATTCAAGGTGTAGGGAAAGGATAGGGAGGAATCATTCCACAGCATATATTGAACATGGTACAGTAGGGGAGGTTACAGCCTGGATAATAAGAACAATCCTATTACACCTTGCTGCACTGACTGGGGATTCAAATTGCCATTATACAGCTCTGTAATTCCAGCAAACCGTTCTTATTAGGGTGGAAGTGTTGTTTGATACAGGCATTAACAGGATTTATGACAAGAAAATATTTATACGCCTTATTTGCCCTTGTGCGGTGCAGTTATATGTTCTAAAGCATTTTCTGGCTTCTATTAGTGGGGGAAAAAAGGGCTTATTAGCCGTTGTGTGGTGAAGTGCTAAAATTACAGCCCTTTTTGTTGTGTATTAGTGGCAAAAGTAAAATATATTTGCCATTTAGTGGTGCAGTTATATGTTCTAATGCCTTTTGTGGCGTGTAATAGTGGCAAAATAAAAATATATTTGACGTTCAGCAGTGCAGTTATATGTTTTAAAGCCTTTTGTGGCATGTATTAGTGGGAAAAATATATATATTTGCTGTTCAGCGTTGCCATGATATGTTCTAAAGCCATTTTTGGCGTGCATTAGTGGGGAAAAAGAAAAAGGTCTTGTTAGCCGGTGTGTTAGCCGAAGTGAGAAAATGAAAGCCCTTTTTGGTGTGTATTAGTGGCAAAAAAAACATTTGCTGTTCAGCTGTGAAGTTCCATTGTACTACAGCCATTTACGCCATCTGCGTGTATTATTAGGATAGATACGTACGTCCTATTAGCCGTTATGCGGTGAATTGTGATTGTTATATTATTTTTTGGGGTGTATCAATAGGAAAAAAAATACGTCTTATTAGCCGGTCTGCAGTGAACCAACATTGTTATACTGCCATTGTTGGGGTTGTGACACAGTGAGAGGTTTGGTCTGGGAAAACAGGTATTTTCCTCCCAGCATGTGCTGCTGGGCTGATTTACAGGTCAGATACTGGACCGGATTTTAACCCTGGTCTGGGTTTTGGCAGCACCTGGCTGTCCTTAAATAGGCAGCTGGGCTCAGAAGCGAGGTCTCTGCTTTGGGATCTGGGAGCCTTGTGTCTGGATGAAGGCTTGCTACCTGTTTTGTGAAAACAGGTTGGTGCTGCTATGTTCGAGGACTCTTTGAGGTAGAGTTGCCGCATGTTGTGAATTACCACCAACACTGCAAGGTGACTTTTTGCTTGTTTATGATTGCTTGTATTGTGCCCACTGGCTAGTGGCTAGCCCTGCACTTATACCATTACAGGGAGTCATTAACTCAAATACCTTGCAGGAAAAAAAAATATATTTAAAATTTTTCTGTGATCTAATCACATTTGCAAGCCCGTGTGTCAGGCCAACACATACTGTATTGTGCCTACTGGCTAGTGGCTAGGCCTGCACTTATACCGTTACAGGGTGTCATTCACTCAAATACCTTGCAGGAAAAAAAATTCTATTGAAAAATTTTCTGTGATCTAATCACATTTGCAAGCCTGTGTGCGTCAGGCCCACACATACTATATTGTGTCCACTGGCTAGTGGCTAGGCCTGCACTCATACCGTTACAGGGTGTCATTCACCCAAATACCTTGCAGAAAAAAAAAATTCTATGGAAACATTTTCTGTGATCTAAACACATTTGCAAGCCCGTGTGTGTCAGGCCAACACATACTGTATTGTGCCCACTGGCTAGTGGCTAGGCCTGCACTTATACCATTACAGGGTGTCATTCACTCAAATACCTTGCAGGAAAAAAAAAATCTAACTTTTTTCTGTGATCTAATCACATTTGCAAGCCTGTGTGCGTCAGGCCCACACATACTGTATTGTGCCCACTGGCTAGTGGCTAGGCCTGCACTCATACCGTTACAGGGTGTCATTCGCCCAAATACCTTGCAGAGAAATAATATTCTATTGAAAATTTTTCTGTGATCTAATCACATTTGCAAGCCCGCGTGTGTCAGGCCCACACAGACTGTACTGTGCCCACTGCCCACCACTTATATAGGGTGGCACAGTACCTTGCACGCATAGTAACACTTATCTAATAAAAAATGACAGGCAGAGGCAGGCCACGCCGCAGGGGCCATCATGTTCGTGGTGCTGTGATTTCCACTGGCCCTGGCATAATGCCCAGTGTTCAGAGGCCACGTACCCTGAACCCCAAAAATTCAGAGAAAATAGTTGACTGGCTTACACAGGACACCCAATCTTCAACAGCTTCCGCTAAGAACCTCGACGCACCATACTCCTCCAGCTCAGCTTTGGTCACCTGCTCTCAAGTTACCACTCTCCCCCCCGCCGCCACCACCACCACTACCACCACAGCCGCTTCACTTGAACCCTCAGAGGAGTTATTTTCACATCAGTTGGATGAAATAAGTGATGCGCAACCGTTATTGCCAGAGGATGTAGATAACAGGAATATGTCTCAGTCGGGCAGCATTACACACATGGACGTACAGTGTGATGATGATGATGATGTTGTACCCGCTGCTGCTTCCTTTGCTGAGGTGTCAGATACAAGTGAAGTGGTTGATGATGACGATGTGTCCGTGGATGCCACGTGGGTGCCTGCTCGAAGAGAAGAAGAAGAGGGGGAAAGTTCAGAAGGGGAGACAGAGATAAGGAGGAGACGAGTTGGAAGCAGGGAGAGGTTGTCGCAAGGAGCTAGTGGCACAGTCAGACAGCATGTATCGGCACCCGGGGTCAGCCAGACAGCACGCCAATCAACGCATGCTGTTGCCACCAACAGAATGCCGTCATTGCAAAGCTCAGCAGTGTGGCATTTTTTTTGTGTGTCTGCCTCTGACAACAGCGATGCAATTTGCAACCTGTGCCAAAAGAAACTGAGTCATGGGAAATCCAACACCCACCTAGGTACAACAGCTTTGCGAAGGCACATGATCGCACATCACAAACGCCTATGGGATCAACACATGATGACGAGTAGAAGCAGTACACAAGCTCAAAGCCACCATCCTCCTCCTGGTCCAGCATCTTCAGCCACGTCAACCATTGCTGTCCTCCTTGCCCCCTCTCAACCACCCGCCACTCCGCCTCTCACCTTGAGCAGTTCCATCTCATCTGCCCACAGTCAGGTGTCTGTAAAGGAAATGTTTGAGCGTAAGAAGCCAATGTCACAGAGTCACCCCCTTGTCCGGTGTCTGACAGCTGGCTTGACGGAACTCTTAGGCCCCTTTCACACGAGTGAGTTTTCCGCGCGGGTGCAATGCGTGACATGAATGCATTGCACCCGCACTGAATCCTGACCCATTTATTTCAATGGGTCGTGTACATGAGCGTTGTTTTTCACGCATCAGTTCTGCGTTGCGTGAAAATCGCAGCATGTTCTATATTCTGCGTTTTTCACGCAGCCCTGGCCCCATAGAAGTGAATGGGGCTGCGTGAAAAAAACTGAACGCAGACAAAACTGAATGAACTTGCTTGCAAAATAGTGTGAGTTTCACTGAACGCACCCTGAACGCATCCGGACCTAATCCGTCACGCTCGTGTGAAAGGGGCCTTAGCCCGCCAACTTTTACCATACCAGCTGGTGGAGTCTGAGGCCTTAAAAAAATTTGTCGCTATTGGGACACCACAGTGGAAGGTACCCGGACAATTTTTTTTTTCTAATAAGGCAATCCCAAACCTCTACTCAGTGATTGAAAAGGAAGTCATGGCATCTCTGGCATACAGTGTTGGGGCAAGGGTCCATCTGACCACTGATACCTGGTCTGCAAAGCACGGTCAGGGCAGGTATATCACCTACACTGCGCATTGGGTCAACCTGCTGACGGCTGCCAAGCATGGAATGCGTGGCTCTGCAGCGGAGTTGGTGACACCGCCACGACTTGCAGGCAGGCCTACTGCCACCTCCTCTACTCTTCCTACTCCATCCTCTTCCATAACCTGCTGCGGCGTCTGGCTGCACATCAACTGAATCCCCCCAGCTCCCCAGGGGCTATTCCACATCCCGGATATGACAGTGTCACGCTGTCTTGGGGTTGACTTGCCTGAAAGCAGAGAGCCACACCGGACCAGCACTCCTGTCTGCCCTGAACGCACAGGTGGATCAGTGGCTGACCCCGCACCAACTGGAGATCAGGAAAGTGGTGTGTGACAATGGAAGCAATTTGTTGGCGGCATTGAATTTGGGCAAGTTGTCACATGTGCCGTGCATGGCACATGTATTGAATCTCATCGTACAACGCTTTGTGTCTAAGTACCCAGGCTTACAGGACGTCCTCAAGCAGGCCAGGAAGGTGTGTGGTCATTTCAGGCGTTCCTACATGGCCATGGCGCACTTTTCAGACATTCCGCACTGAAACCACATGCCAGTGAGGCGCTTGATTTGCGACAGCCCGACACGTTGGAATTCAACACTCCTAATGTTAAACTGCCTGCTCCAACAAGAAAAAGCCATCAACGAGTATTTGTATGACCGGGGTGCTAGGACAGCCTCTGCGGAGCTGGGAATTTTTTTGCCACGTTACTGGACGCTCATGCGCAATGCCTGTAGGCTCATGCGTCCTTTTCAGGAGGTGACAAACCTAGTCAGTCGCACTGAAGGCACCATCAGCGACCTCATCCCATTTGTTTTCTTCCTGGAGTGGTCACCATCACCACCAGAAACAGCCTTGTCATCATCGCTTGCCGGACCTGCGGCAACGCTTCGAGAGGAGTGTGAGGAAGAGGAGTCAGAGGAGGAATGTGGCTTTGAGGAGGAGGAAGTCCAAACACAGCAGGCATCCCAGGGTGCTCGTTGTTGTCACCTATCTGGGACCCGTGGTGTTGTACGTGGCTGGGGGGAAGAACAGACCGTCAATGACATCAGTGAGGAGGAGGAACGGGAAATGAGTAGCTCAGCATCCAACCATGTGCAAATAGGGTCTTTCATGCTGTCATGTCTGTTGAGGGACCCTCGTATAAAAAGGATGAAGGAGAACGACCTGTACTGGGTGGCCTCACTACTAGACCCCTGGTATAAGCAGAAAGTGGCGGAAATGTTACCAAATTACCGGAAGTCAGAAAGGATGCAGCAGTTCAAAACCAAACTAAAAAATATGCTTTACACAGCTTATAAGGGGGGTGTCACAGCACAACGGGAATCTAACTGGGGAAGAGGTGAAAGTAATCCTCCTCCTACCACAACCACGGCGGCAAGGACAGGGCGCTTTACAGATGTGTTGTTGATGGAGGACATGCAGAGCTTTTTCAGTCCTACACATCGCCACAGCCCTTCGGGATCCAGCCTTAGAGAACGACAGGTGGCAGACTACCTCGCCTTAACTGCAGATATCGACACTCTGACGAGCGATGAACCCCTTGACTACTGGGTGTGCAGGCTTGACCTGTGGCCTGAGCTATCCCAGTTTGCGATAGAACTTCTGGCCTGCCCCGCTTCAAGTGTCCTGTCTGTCACGAGGGTGTCAAGAGCCACGCCTGACTCCGTTATACCCGGGGTCAGGAAGTCGCAGCGGGTGGCTGCGCGCTCTATGTCTAAAGATCATGGTGTTTCTTAGTGTTTGTTTTCTGTGTTTGCCTTGCTATCCTTTTTGTCTCACTCAGGGATCCGTAGCTTCTCCTCCTCAGCTGTTTCTTGTCTGCCACTCCCAAACTCCTTATATTCTCCTCTCACACTTCTCTTGTTGCCAGTTATAGAGCTTCCTGCCTGGACATCTATGCTGACCCACTGGAGCTGAGAATCTGGTTGTTGTTCCAGAGTGCTACCCTCCGGATCCCTGTTGGGCTTTTGTTGTCTCCTGTTGTTGCCCACCTGGGATTATATGTTTAGTTTGTATTGTCTGTCCTCCCCTTGGTGTTTTCCTCTAGAGCTAGTGGTGCGGACTAGTGTTCCCACCGCCCTGTTCACTATCTAGGGCTCATCCTAGGGAAAGCCAGGGTTTTAGGCACGTGATCGGCGTACGGGTGAGGAACCCGTCTAGGGACGACAGGGCAGCCAGGTGCCAGACGCAAGGTGAGTCAGGGGTCACCACCTTCCCTCTCACTAGGGCAGGGCCTCCCTCTTTTCCTCCCTCCGTGTCACGTATGTGACAGTTACGCCGATCGTGATACTGTCAGAAAGGACCTTCAGTGCAGCAGGAGGAATTGTCACTGACAATAGAAGTCGCCTCGGTCAAAAAAGTGTTGATTACCTCACCTTCATTAAGATGAATGAGGCATGGATCCCAAAGGGACTGACAATAGGGGATATGTTTAACTAACAAAAGGCCTGATGACATGCCTTGGCCTCAAAATGGTCCCCACGCTGCTGTATTTAATGTCTGCCTACCGGATGACTTTCGTGAATTCTCTGCCACCAACTAGGGTTCAAGCCGCAATGTTTTAGTCACCTTTCTGCCTTGAAAACATCAATTTTTTCCATCCGCTGCTACAACAGCGGCTGCAACAATAACATTGTTTTTCAGGCATGTGTACATGCCTAATTTTTCTGGCCTCTGGTGCTGCACTGTGGCTGCAAAAACAAAACAAACAAAAAAAGGCACATACAAGTGTCAATTCCCCTTTTCGTGATCGTTACCTTGTTGTGGTGAAGGGGCTTGCGTATCACAATGAAGCGATCATCACCTCTATGAGTGTGTTGGCAATGTTGCCACACCCCAGATGATAAGGCCGTTGCTTCATTATGATCAGACCAAAAGCGATCGGGACGGCTGGATGTTTTTTCATAGAAAAAACTTACATTTTTTTATTTTATTTTTTTTAAGTTGTATGGGTGGGTTTTTAATACATAAAATAATTTCCCCATCAATTCCAATACAAATCAAGTACAAAGCTCAAAACTAAATTATTCCAGGATGTCGTAATGGTTTGTTAATTCGACAATGGTTAATCAATTCGACACACGTCCCCGGATAGGGGACGTAACAGGGATTAAACTGATAGGAATAGTACTAGTTAAGACACCACTCATATAGGGTGTCAAAGCACATTGCTCCGTGCACACGCAGTGCCCCAATTTGGGAGTAAGAGGACCGACCAAGCTGCTTTTTCCATCTTCCGTTTCCTAAAATCAATTCAGTTTGGTGTATCAGAGTTTGGTCTGTCACTGTGAAGGCAGTCGAAGGAACTCGGCCTAAATATTTTTTCACAAAAGACAATCCCACCCTGATATGGGACATAACAGGGATTAAACTGATGAGAATAGTACTACAGAAAATAGCACTCATATCAGGTGTGACAGTAAATTGCACGGCGCAGATGCAGTGACCGTGGCGTGGATTCAAACAAAGGGGAGGGAGCTAGCGTTTTTTTAACCATCTCCCCGTTCGAAAAATCAATTTAATAAATGGACCCCAGATTGGGGATGTCACGTAACAGGGATTAAACTGATGAGAATAGTACTACAGAAAATAGCACATATATCGGGTGTGACAGTAAATTGCACGGCGCAGACGCAGTGATTGTGGCGTTGATTCAAACAAAGGGGAGGGAGCCAGCAATTTTTTAACCATCTCCCCGTTCGAAAAATCCATTTAATAAATGGACCCCAGATTGGGGACGTTACAGGGATTAAACTGATGAGAAGAGAGAACTATAGAAAATAGCACTCATATCGGGTGGGACAGTAAATTGCACGACACAGGCGCAGTGACCATGGATTCAAACAAAGGGGAGGGAGCCAGCGTTTTTTTAACCATCTCCCCATTCAAAAAATCAATTCAATTCACCTTTCCGGGACCCTTGGTGTTGTACGTGGCTGGGTGGACATCAACGGGACATGGCTAGCTTGGTATCCAACCTTGTGCAAATGGGAAGTTTGCGGTTGGGCAAATGGACTGTTTGCGGTGCATTAAAAGGGGAGTTTGGTCTGTCAATGTCTGTGAAGCGGGCGTAACCCTTACACTACCTGATCGATACAACATCATATCTGATCGTATACACACACTGGATGTTTTAAACCACGTTGTTCAAAACAAAATTGGATTGTTAGGTGATTTATGCCCTTTATGGATTAAAATCCAACTCTGCGTCAACTATGTAATTTTCCATGGGAGTTTTACCATGGATCCCCCTCCGGCATGCCACAGTCCAGGTGTTAGTCCCCTTGAAACAATTTTTCCATCACTATTGTGGCCAGAAAGAGTCCCTCTGGGTTTTAAAATTCGCCTGCCTATAGAAGTCAATGGCGGTTTGCCCGGTTCGCACGTTCGCGAACATTTGTAGAAATTCGCGTTCGCCGTTCGCGAATGGAAAATTTTATGTTTGCGACATCTCTACTAAACACCCCTGAATCTTGAGCCGGCCAAAACCTCTGGTCAAGATTCAGCCATGTACTTACATCTAAAAGGAACAGGTCACACCTTTGAAGACAGTCAAGTATGTGTTTTGGATAAGGAGGCCGATTGGTACAAACGAGGCGTGAAGGAGGCCATTAACGTAAAAATGGAGAAGCCAAGCTTGAATAGAGGTGGGGGGGTTAGACATCTATTGTCTGCCACATACAATGCTGTCTTGACACGTTTTTCTGGGAAGTCTTTATCACCTACTGACTCCAATTATGATAATGGAATCAACACCTTTGACCCAATGCTGGGTATAATTACCAGATGTGGATTCAGTTACAGTATTTTTTGCCCCATAAGACGCACTTTTCCCCCCAAGAAAATCGGGGGGAAATGCCCCTGCGTATTATGGGGCGAATGCTGACAATTTAACATCGCTGGATGCGATGTAGAGTGAGCGGGGGCCGGGGGAGGGACTGGGAGGAGGAGCTGGGGGCCGGGAATAGCGGCGGGGCGGTGCAATCAATGTACTATAGCCCCGCCCCGCCGCTCCGGTATACTAATATTAAATGTCTTATTCAATTAAAATGTATTAGATATGCCCCTCACTCCTATATTGCTAATCGTACCTTAAATCCTATTCCTAGGTGCTGTAATGCAGGCCGGGCGGGCGGCAGCGTAACTCCTTGATGTCACGTGCCTGCGCCGCCTATTTTATGAATAAAGCAGGCGGCGCAGGCAAGTGACGTCAGCGAGTGACGCGCCGGCCGCCCGGCCTGCATTACAGAACCTAGGAATAGGATGTAAGGTACTATTAGGAATTTAGGAGTGAGGGGGCATATCTAATACATTTTAATTGAATAAGACATTTAATATTAGTATACTGGGGGCGGCGGGGGTGGGTGGGTGATCGAGCTGATCCGTGGATGGCACAGTTAAGGGGGGGGGGGGTCTGTGGATGCCACAGTTATGGGCTGGGGGGCTGTGGATGCCACTGTTATGGGCTGGGGGGGCTGTGGATGGCACTGTTATGGGGTGGGGGGGTCTGTGGATGGCACATATATAACAGTGCCACCCACAGATCCCCCCCATAACAGTGTCCGTCATCCACAGATCCCCCCCATAACAGTGTCCGTCATCCACAGATCCCCCCCATAACAGTGTCCGTTATCCACAGATCCCCCCATAACAGTGTCCGTCATCCACAGATCCCCCCATAACAGTGTCCGTCATCCACAGATCCCCCCCATAACAGTGTCCGTCATCCACAGATCCCCCCATAACAGTGTCCGTCATCCACAGATCCCCCCATAACAGTGTCTGTCATCCACAGATCCCCCCCATAACAGTGTCCTTCACAGATCCCCAGTAATAGTGCCACCCACAGACCACCATTTGTTCCAAACCCACCAAAAGCACACCTTTTGGTTAAAAATATTTTTTTTCTTATTTTCCTCCCCAAAAACCTAGGTGCGTCTTATGGGCCGGTGCGTCCTATAGGACGAAAAATACGGTACATATTTATTCCCAGAATTTTTGTACAATCACTCAGAATTGAGAAAGTTCGTTGGAAGAACGAGTGAAACGTTTTCAAGAAATCTACAGTAAGTCCAGTTGCCTTGATTTATTCTTTACAGATATACTCCCTTGTATGTGTTGTATGTTTGGTGTGGGGTTATGTTTTGGTGTGTTGTAATGTCTAGCTTGGTGTTCCTTGTCTGGTATGTTTGGTGTTATCTTCCAGCATGGTTGCTTGACTTCCTAGCCTGTATGCAGTGCCGCCTGGGGAGTTAGGGCTAGATATAGGGATGCATTAGGAGGTGACCTGCTCCCTTATCCTTGTATTCAGGCCTAGTTGCTTTCCTTATCCTCCAGTCAGTGTACGGTGGGGGGTTTTCCCCACTCCCCGCCATGACAACTATACTGCAGAAACACTTCCCCTGAAAATGCTATTACCACATAGATAGTGCTCCCTTCAATAATTATTGGCACACAGTGCTCTAAAAAAAAAAATAGTTGTGCCCAGTAAATAGTGTCCCTGAAACATAGTGTACTCCAAAAATAATTGTTGTAAGCTGATACTGTACCTGGGTTCCTCCCAATGTAACAGTCCTCCCAAAAGTCCCACCAATAGTAATAATTCTCTGCCAGAGTGTACTATGTGATAACAATTCACCCAATAGTAAAAATGTCGCTCATTTTGCCCCCAGAAGTAATAATGCCCCCATAGTGCTCCCAGTAGTAATAATTCCCCCTTGCAATGTGTGCCTGTACACAAAATGATCCCTTATAATCTGTGGCAGTACAGAAATATTCCCTTATGTGTGCCAATACCAAAAAGGCTCCCTTATAATATATGCCAGTAGAAAAAATAATTTTTAGTGTCCCCTGTAGAACAAATGTTCCCATAGTGGCCAGCTTAGAATGTGTGCAAGGACAAAAAAAGTCCCCCTTATGTGCCAGTACAAAAAATTATCCCTTATAACGTGTGTCAGTACAAAAAACTATCTCCATTTAGTGTCCCCAGTAGAACAGATGTCCCCATAGTGGCCCCTTATAATGTGTGTCAATACAAAAATTCTCCTTTTTAAAGCCGCAATGTCCCCATAATGCTTTCTTCAGTTACAAAATAATGACCCTCACCCCATTGTGGCCCAAGAGCATGCTGCCAAATAAAAATAATTAACTCAAATACTTACCTCCATTCTGCTGTCAGCAACGCAGTGCAAGACAAAGACCTCTTTTAGTTTGTGTCCTGAGCTCTATGCAGCCCGGCTCAAGCAGCGCAATAATGATGACACCGGGCTCTGGGCTAAAGGAACTAGGACTAAAGCCTATAAGAGGAAATGGTGGGCCAGGGAAACATCACTCCCATGCCCGTTGCGGTATTCAACTGTATTGCTGTCCTGAGTACAGCGATGCAGTTGAAAATGTAGAGATGAGCATTTCCACAATGGAAGCTCTTACTGTCAATGGCCCTTCCTGCTGCTCCCCTCTTGCCCCTGCCTGGTGCTACCTGGGGCAATCGCCTCACCTGGTCTCATTGGCGGTGCACCCCTGCCCCACCCCTCCTCCAGCAGTCATGGCAGTGGAATGTGAGCGCAGAGGGTCCTGCTGGTCAGACCTTTGTGAGGATGGCCGATGGGGAACATAGGCAGCGACCAAAGCTACATAGGATGTCTCTTGGTGTGAATAAGCTGTCTAGTTCTACTGTTATTGTTGTGCCTATCTTGTTTAATAGATAAGCAATTGTTTTAGGCCTTGATTCTCAAATCAAAGCTTTCTTATTTTGCTGTTATTGGGGTGTTCACCTTATTTAGTAGATAAGCAATTCTATTATGCCTTAATTCTCAAATTGGGGTTAATCAGCTGTCTAATTTAACTGTTATAGGGTGACCACCTTGTTTAATAGATTAGTAATTCAATTTGTCCTTGATTTTCAAATTGGGTTGAATAAGCTGTGTAGTTCTATAGAATATAGCCACGGCTTGTCTGGCTAACCAGTTCACGACTGCACGGTGCCCACGCCATGTGGCTGTATTCATAGACTGTATAGTTGAAGTTTACACTGTCTATGAGGCCTTATTCATACATTATTGAATCACTGACAGCACAAAGTTGCTTTGAATTCAATGGGTATATTTAAGGATCCTTATAGAACAGGCATCTCAAACTCGCGGCCCTCCAGCTGTTGTAAAACTACAACTCCCACAATGCCCTGCTGTAGGCTGATACCTGTAGGCTGTCCGGGCATGCTGGGAGTTGCAATTTTGCAACAGCTGGAGGGCCGCGAGTTTGAGATGCCTGTTATAGATGGTAGAGAGAACTACTGTGGTCCAATAATATCTACATCATTCCCTACAGTCCCAGTCCCATGAAGTTAAATGGACCAGCAGTGCACATTTAGGACCTCCACTATAGGGGAACATTGGGACCCTGTTCTTCTGATCAGAAGGGGCTCCAGTGTTAGGACTTCCACTGATCACATACTTTTTTCCTATTATATGTACAGAGGATAACTGTCTTTCATGGTACAACCTCTGTGTCTCTCTGAAAGACAACTGACTGCAGCAGGAGCTTCCCTCCTCTCCTCTGCCTGCAGTAGTACACAAATATTTCATGCTGTTCACAAGTCAACATATTGTCTGCTGAGGCATGGCATCCCACTCTTCTTGAAGGGCAGCCCTAAGGTCATTGAAGTTCTGGGGTACAGAGTTTCGAGCCTCTACACAGAGACTCAACTGATCCCATAGGTTTTCAATGGGATTCAGGTCTGGAGAAAGTGCAGGCCACTCCATTTGAGGTACTCCAGTCTCCAGCAGCCGAGACCTTTATGAGCTGGTGCATTGTCGTTCATGAAGATGAAATTAGGCCTGTGTTGTTCATGCAGATGCACAATGAATGGATTAATGATGTTATTCAAGCAGCATGGGCTGGTCACTGTACCATTTACAAAGTGTATTTGTGTATATAACCATTTAGGTCTGTAGTGACTACACACACCTGCCCACATTGTAACACCACTACCACCAGCAAGGGCTCGTCTGGTGATAACAGTGGCTGATGCATAGCGCTCTTCTTAACGTTTCCAACATCGTTGGTGGCCATCAATCTGCTCAGATTAAATTGACTTCCATCAGTGAATAGCACCGAGGCCCACTGTTCCCTCATCCAGCGTAGATGCTCCCTGGCCCATGCAAGATGATGACACCCGTGTCTGGTGGTGTGGTCAGATACCCTTGCAGGTTGTCTAGCACACAGACCACGCTAGTGTAAATGGTTTCAAATGGTCGGAGTGACACTTGGGTGTCTCTCACCTCCCTTAAATGTGCCTGGAGTAATGTGGCATTCTTCATGCAGTTCCGCATGGCATTGTTCACTATAAATTGGTCATCAGTGCGAGATGTGGCCAAAGGACGTCCACTTCTATGCCTTTTCGTGACTCTTCTAGTCTCTCTGTATCTCTGTTGCAACCTGCTAATGACACTCTGTGACACTCTAAACTTAGTGGCCTCTTCCATCTGAAGACATCCTGCTGAAAGCCTCGCAATAGCGAGGTACTGTTGTTTAATTGTTATGTGTCATCTTGGTCTCATGATGTCAAAATATGAGCAGCATAATGAGGAGGACTGTTTAAAGAGGACCTTTCACCACTCCTGACATGCCTGTTTTAATAGCTGCATGCACCCACCATGTAATAACAATTCTGAAACATCTATTCTTATGGCTCTATGTTGTGCGATTCCTGTACTATTTCTACTAGAAGTTATAAATGAATTGCTAGCAGTCTGCTGTAAGTGTACAGAGGGGTGGTAACCAGTTGGGGGGGGTGTATCTGCACAGTCTGACTCCATCCAATCAGTGCTGCCATTGTCAGACTGTGCAGGTACCCCCCCCCCCCCCCCCCCACTGGTTACCACCCCTCTGCACCCTTACTGCAGACTGCTAGCAATTCATTCATAACTTCTAGAAGGAATAATAAAATAATGACACAACATAAAGCCATAAGAATAGATGCTCTGGAATAGTTATTACTTGGGGGATGCATGACGCTATTAAAACAGGCATGTCAGGAGTGGTGACAGGTCCTCTTTAAATACCAATTCTAATTGAACCAGGAAATTTATTGGGCAATTCATGGATCAAACGTCTGCTGCTGTTAATACCCTTGTTAGAGAACAGCAAGTTGTGCAAAAATAACTTAAACACTGAACAGTTGGACATTTGCATTCAAAAGTTTAGAGAAGGTACCACCTGTAAATGTTAGAATACATTTTAAGTTCATCGTGAAATTTCACCCACAATCCAAATACCCCTAACTTTTTGTGAGTAGTGTATATGTAACAGGATGTAGAGAGCTGAATTTGGCCTCCATAATAATATTCTCATTGTGAAGCCAAAATGCTTACCACAAATAACAACTGGGAGTAGAAGTAGATATAACTATACAGCAAGACAAGTATAAATATCCACTTTCACATTAAATGAGTTGTATGAAATTTTTCAAAATGTTTTGTACATTTGGAATTTTTTCACAAATAAAGGTGAAATATGAAGTGAAGTCAATGGGGACCCGAACTTTTGAGCACTAAAATGGCAGTAAAAATTTCATGGAAAGGGCTGCAAATGCCAGCAAAATGTGGTTAAGAGCATGGCAAGTGCTCTGCAAACAAATGTGGATAGGGAAATGACTTTAAATAACATAAAATATGTAAAAATAAAAAATAATAATCTTGATCTAGGAGGACGAGGTCCACATGGAATAGGAGGTTGAGGAGGCGGTGGATGTGGCAGTATAGGTGGAAGCGGCAGTGGAGGAGGTAGCCTACACTGCTTTTTGGTTTTAAATGTATATATATTTTTTAATTAGGGTACACCCCAAAACATTGGGAAATATAACCTGTGATAACCCCCTCCAGTCATGCTAAACACACGTTCAGACAATACACTGGCTGCAGGGCAGGCTAGCACCTCCAAGGTGTAAAGGGCAAGCTCAGGCCATGTGCCCAATTTGGAGATACAGAAGTTGCAGGGGGCAGACCCATCAGTGAGTTCGTGTAGGCATGTGAAAACATACTGCACCACCATGACGCACGTCCCCGTGATGTTCACGATCCAATTGGATATCTGCTCTATAAACTTTCAATGTTCTTTTCTGCGCCTACCATGTTGATCACGGTTAGCAGCAAATCAGGTTCCACGCCGGAGAGCAATTACCCACTCCCAACTCGGGAAGGTAGTGATGATAAATAACAATACAGGACTCTTAAGATGCCCTGTTATTGCAATGGTTAATACAAAATTATAGGGAATGTCACTAGGGTATTTTGGATTTGGAAACGCTAGACAGGTGAGGCCCTGCTGCCGCTTTGTTGACTCTAGATAACTTCTGCTTGATCGCACGTCCCGTGACGTCCACTATCCATTTGGATATCTTCTCTATCAACTTTCGATGTTCTTTTATGAGCCTACCATGTTGATCACTGTTATCGGCGAATCAGGGTTCCACGCCGGAGAGGGAGCGTGAGAAAGGGATACCAAGGGAGGTCAATCACTGCAATGTGATCGAGCTGAAATGTGGGACAAGTTATTAAAGCAGAAGGATTGAATGAAAGGCCAATTGAAGATGAATTTTACTAATTTAATTCCCTGTCATCTATGTAGAGCAGGGGGTTTTCATCACCAGAAATGGGTTAATGTCACCCACCAATGGAACAGATGATTTTGTAAAATTTCGGTCCCTGTCCCCTATACAGAGCAGGGACGGTGTATCATCTGTGTCATCTGTATCCCCCCAGCCACGCACCAGTGATGGCCATTAGCTGGTTTGGGTGCCACCCTGCTGTGAACACGGTTCCTCCTCCTCCATCTCCTCATCCTCCACCTCGTCATCCTCCAGAACTGTGCCCTGGCTGGACAATTGTGTACCTGGCGTTTGTGGGTGCAGAAACCCACCCTCGGAGCCACTTGTGAATGACTGGCCGGAAACCTTATGTAATGACCCCTCTTCCTCTTCCTCATCCTGTGCCACATCCTCTTCCATCCTCGCCAGCAGCGTTTTTTCAAGGAGGCATAGAAGTGGGATAGTAGCGCTGAGAATGGTTTTATCGGCACTACCCATGTTGGTGGAGTACTCGAAACAGCGCAACAAGGAACATAGGTCTCGCATGGAGGCCCAGTCATTGGTGGTGAAGTGGTGCTGTTCCGTAGAGCGATTCACCCGTGCGTGCTGCAGCTGAAACTCCACTATAGCCTGCTACTGCTTGCACAGTCTGGCCAGCATGTGCAAGGTGGAGTTCCACCTTGTGGGCACGTCGCATATGAGGCGGTAAGCGGGAAGGCCAAAGTTACGCTTCAGCGCTGACAGGCGAGCAGCAGTAGAGTGAGAACGCCAAAAGCGCGCACAGACGGCCCGCACTTTGTGCAGCAGCTCTGACATATCGGGGTAATTTTTAAGGATCCTCTGCACGACCAAATTAAACACATGCGCCAGGCAAGGGATGTGCGTCAAATCAGCTAGACCCAGAGCTGCTATGAGATTTCGCCCATTATCACACACCACCAGGCAGGGCTTGAGGTTCACTTTCACCAACCACTCATCGGTCTGTTGTTGAAGGCTCATCCATAGCTCCTGCATGGTGTGGGGTTTGTATCCCAAAAAGATAAGTTTTTAAACTGCCTGCTGTCATTTACCCCTGGCTGTGCTGAAGTTGGTGGTGAAGGTGGTACGCTGACCGGATGAGGAGCCGGTAGAGGATGAGGAAGCGGAGGAGGAGGCAACAGGAGGCAAACTAAAGCGCCCTGCAATCCTTGATGGTGGAAGGACATGCAGCAAACTGCTATCCATCCGCAGGCCCAGCCTCCATTTCATTTACCCAGTATGCTGTTATGGAGATATAACGTCCCTGACTGTGCTTACTGGTCCACGTATCCATAGTTAGGTGGACCTTGCCACAGATGGCGTTGCGCAGTGCACACCTTATTTTGTTCCGCATTTGGTTGTGCAGGAAATGGTTGGCACGCCTGGAAAAGAAGTGGTGGCTGGGCACAATGTACTGTGGGACAGCCACCACCATAAGGCTTTTAAAACTCTTTGTCTCCACCAGACAGAATTACAGCATTTCAAAGGACAGTAATTTTGAAATGCTGGCATTCAGGGCCAGGGATCGTGTGTGGTTACGGGGGTACCTCCTCTTCCACTCCAGTGTTTGGGAGATGTAGAGCTGAACGCTTCCGTGGGACATTGTGGAGATGCTTGGTGACCCAGGTGGTGGTGTTGCTGGCAGATCCTCTGTTTGCGGGGTGACAGGTGCCACTGTCACTCCAGAGGTGGATGAAGAGGCCGAGACTGCTTCCCTGATGATTGGCACATACTGCATTTTCCAGCAGCAACAGACATGCTCTTACACACATTGCACTACTGGCTGTGCAGGAGGCTAATTCCAGGGCTTTCACTGTTCCTCCCACACAGCCAACAGCTCAATGTACAGCCAGCTGGGGAGCGACGGTGATCAGCTGAATGGTGAAGCAAGGAACGGACCGCTCCCTGCTTTACTATGTAAATAAACTGCTCGATGGGTGACTCCCACTAGCCTATAGGCCTGGGGCATGTTCCCCCCCCCCCCTTACTACGGCCCTGGGGTAGGGCAAACATTTACCAGTGAGTGTTAATGTGAAAATAAGCATCAGGCCTCAATTGTCTGTTTCTGTTTATTTTATATCCACGTCGTTGGAAATTAATTTTTGGGGGATTGTTCAGTTTAATTAAACCAGCAAATAGGTGTTAAGTACACCAATACACAGGGTAGGGCAACAATTTACCTGTAAGTGTTAAAGTGAAATAAGCATCAAGCCTCAGATGTCTGTTTTTGTTTATTGTATATCCATACTGCTGAAATTTTTTTTAATTTTTTTTTTAACTTGTTGGTCTTGTTTAAAATGGTCTTGGAGTTTAACTAGATCGATGTCTGGCGTTATTTAAATCCAGAGGAAACAATGTATTCCTGTTACTCTAAAACACACCAAACGTGGTCAAGAATAGATATGGTTTTGGGAAACAAAAACTTAATGACCCAAAGTAGGAAAAAGATAAAGTATCTGCCTATGGCTTTATCAGACCACAGTGCCATTGTAATGGATCTGGACTTGAACAGGAAGCAAAACCCCCATTGGTTATTGTTTATCCCAGATAAAGAGAGTATAGGGCTGGAGTTAAAAACCTTTTTTTTTTTTTTTTAGAAAATAACGGTTCTGCTAATAGATCTATAGTGTGGGATACTGTTAAGGCATCCTTAAAAGGATGTCTGTTTAAAAAGGTGAACTATTGTAAAAAAAAAATTCTAATGAAAAGGGGAAATTACTGGAAAAGAACTTAGAAGAAGCAAGATCGATATGTATAATGAATCCGACCGGAAATAATAATAAGAAATGGGAGGAAGAGCACGAAAATTTAAAAACATATTATATGGATAAAAACAAGGAAGGAATTGTTCTTCCAGGGGTTTCAGTTAGCCTCGGAGGGAGAAAAGGTTGGAAAAATTTTAGCAGGTATAGTGAAAAATCAGAGAGGGAAAACATGGATAGGGGCAATTCAAGATAATAGAGACAAAATAGTCAGTTCACCTGAAGGAATTAAAAAGGTCTTTGTTGACTATTTTGAGGAACTCTATAAGTCCAGGTACAATATACTAAAAAAGACCTGGATAATTATTTAGACCAGATCGCTATCCCTGAGATGTCGTTGTGTTACTCTGGCCTCCTCACGCTGCTGACACCTCCACACTTTGTCTTCGTGCCACTTTGTGGCCTCCTCATGCTGCTGCATACTCCACAATCTCTCGTCATCGTGCTACTCTGTGGCCTCCTAATGTTGCTACCACCTCCCCAATCTTTTGTTGTCATGCCACTCTGTGGCCTCCTGATGATGCCACCACGTCCAGACTCATTGGGCCACTCTATAGTCTCCTCATGCTGCTTTCACCTCACCACTATGTCATAGGTCCATGTGGACTTCTCATGCTGTTCCCACCCTCCCCACTTCATGACTGGGCCACTATTTTGCGTTTCGGCCTGGCTGACATTATCATTTATTTACTTATTTACTTTCTTCTGCTCTTTCAGAAGGAAGGAGAAATTAGACTCACAATGGATCCTCTCTGTGTAGCACCTGTAAGATCTGTATTGTCACATCAGAACTGGTTATGATTTGGTAGCCAAAAGCAGGAGTGGGTACCAAACACAGAAGACATGTAAATATTCCATTCACGTGTTATCTCTATTGTAGATCCAGTCCAGTTTTTTGGGGGGCATTAGCAATACTGATGGATTTTTGACCAAATGCTGACCGAGTGAAGGTGTATTCTCCACAGACAGGATCTGTTTTTTTGGGGTTATTGTTCTGACGGATCAGAGGAAGGGCAAATTAATCAACCTTACTGCTGACATCCTCTCCACTCTGTCCGGGGGCTCTACTTGTATACGTGTTTAATAGAACATGTTCTGTAGACATCTATGTGGAATCAGCTGGCCACGGTGTAAAAGGAGTCTGCTTCTTCTTGACGCTAACATTGACCTGTAAGGGTCCATATTTACACGTCTGCAAAATAGGTCCACATCCGTTCCGAAATTTTGCGGAACAGGTGCGGACCCATTCAATTTCAATGGGGCCGGAATGTGTTGTCCACATCCGCATTTGTGGATCCGCAGTTCCATTCCACAAAAAAGTAGAACATGTCCTATTCTTGTCCGCAACTACAGACAAGAAAAGGCATTTTCTATGAAAGTTCCGGCGATGTGTGGTCCGCAAAATGTGGAACGCACATTGCCGGTGTCCGTGTTTTGCGGACACTAAGGCTCAGTTCATACTTGAGATATTTGGTCAGTTTTGGCCCCGTGACTGCCCTAATAAGTGAAGTATGCAGTGATTCTAAGAGTGACGCCTGTCATCTGCATGTCATATGGACTCACAGTATTATTTCACTACCAAAGAAGACTCCCTATGCGTGTTACTACAAGGCACAGTGTTCTACACCATTATAAAGGCTGCAGCCAGGAAATAGCCGCTTTTTAACGTAATTCACCGCAAATATATTTGAATTGAACCAAATTTTTCCCGAAAAATTCAGCAAACCGGTGATTCTCTAGTTCTAACCTGTCAGATAAACAGTGTAAAAAGCAAAAAATAAAAACTGTGCCAGAACAGCCTCACAAAAACGTAATTGGGGGTCATTTACTAATCTGAAATATGCCTAAATATTTCAGGTGCAGATCGCGATGCAATGGTTAGTTCTCCCCACTCATGCCAGGTCTAAACTTTTGGGTGTGGGTGGGGAAAGGGATGTGGGCCAGGAGGCCTGTTTTAGGCATAAAATATTGTCTACATGTAAGACAGCTAGGAAGCTGTCTTAGATTTATAACTGGTGGAGGATCCGCCGAAGTTATGAAGAGGCCGGCACCTCTAAATAACTTTGGCGGATCCACCTCCAGCTAAGGGGCTTTATTAAGACTGATGTCTAAATGCCAGTCTTGATAAATGTGCCCCATAATTGTATCAGAATTTTTGGAAAAATTTAATTAGACTATTAGGTGATTCAATTCAAGAGAATTTTTGGAAAGAGAGGGAGAGGAAGAGAGAGTGAGAAAATAGAATCAGACGGTCGAATTGGTGAATTGAATTTACAGGAATTTACTAATCTCTAGAGTGTCATTTTACGTGACTCAATTCAGTGGAATTTTTGGAGAGAGAGAAATAGGGAAAGAGAATCTTCCATAGAAGTGGTATTGAATGATAGAAGCAGCGTAGTACAGTGAACTTGGCTGTTTCAATAAACCTAGCACCACTGCAAGCCTTGATGCAGCACAGGATGGGATAAAATGGGACTACATCAGAGGACTCCGTTCTAGAGATAGATGCAGGTTCCATCTTTGGGGCTGGCACATATCAGACATCTGTGGCATATCAAGTGTCTAAAGATGATGAATATATCTTTAATTGACAATATAGCACAAAGGGTGAGGATTTATCTAAAGCTTGACGTTGGTCTTTAAAGTGCAACATCTTTTAAGTGCAACATCTTTAAAGTGTGATTTTTTTTTAAGTGAACATATCGAATTATACCAGAATTGAACCTGAAGGGAACCAAAGGTAACTAAAGAAATATTTATTGTAAACAATGTATCAACTTATTACATTTATCACCCCTATTTTTCTACACTTGCTAAAATACCCCCACACTACTTCACCCAGCAAGGAACTATTTATCTCTCCCTCCATTCATCCACCCATCTAACCCCCTGCACAGATCACACATAGCCACCTCATGCTTTCTCATATTCCCACCTACTAACACTTTCTCTGCTTCTCCTTACTCCTGGGGATACCATATATCTCCAAATCCTGGCCTTCCTCAGCAAATCCCTACAATCATATCCCGCCACCGATCTCCTTTTACAAATCTCTGCAACCCTTTAAATCTGAAAACCATCCAGCCGACCCCTGCTCCGATTGTCCCTCTTGCAGGAGCATGGAATACCTGCTCTGTCTTTAATAAACTATCCTACATTCCCAACCTTTTCATCTCTCACAAACTTTCCTTCCTGAGTCTGACAGAAACATGCCTGACACCCTCTGACACTGCCTTCATTCATCCCATGACACTCCCTTTTAATAGATTTATTCACACCCCATGCTCCAGCAACAAACATGGAGGAGGAGTTGGTCTTCTATCAGACAACTACTCTTTCAGCCCAAGTCCACTGCCTCTGTCCATTTTGCTTCTTTCACTTGAAGTACACTCTGTCTGCATCTAGTCTCTCTCCAACCTCCAAGTAGCTGTTCTCTATGGTCCCACAGGCCCAACCACCATCTTTTTCAACAACATCAACACCTGGCTCCTACACTTTTATTTTAAGTGACATCCTCACTATCATTGTGGCTTACTTCAACATTCCCATTGACACTTTCTTTTTAGCTACCTCTAAACATCTGCCACTTACGTCCTCCTTTGACCTCTCTCAGTGGTCCTACACTGCCATCCACAAAGATGGCCACACACTGAATCTTATCTTTACCCATCTCTGTTCCCTATCGAACCTCTTTAACTCACCTCTCCTCCTATCTGACCACAACCTACTTCCATACTCTTCACTTGTATCTTCAGCTGCCCCCCAGTACACACATCTCCATACCCTCATAGGAACCTTAAACATCTTGACTTTCATTTGCTTTCTGACTCTCTTCTTCCACTCTCTGCCATCTGTTCCCAACATGATAGAAGTGCTGCCTCCACTTTATATTACACCACGATAACTACACCTTCCGACTATGTTGCCCCTTCATACATAACTTAACCCAAAATATCAATAGGCTGAGCAGCGATAGAAGAAAAATCATTCTAATGAGCACTTTGTCACATACAAACAATCTCTCGGCCACTTCAAGTCCACGCTTGCTGCTGCAAAACAGGCCTACTTCACATCTCTCATTTCTTCCCTGATTCACAATCCTAAATAACACTTTTAACACTCTTCTCCATCCACCAGTGCCCCCTCCCTCCCTCACCTCTCATCTCAGACGAGGACTTTGCCACATACTTTATACAAAAGATTAACAACATCAGAGAAAGCTTCAGCCTACAGTCCCCACAGCCCTCTATACACTTATTCAGTCCTCTTCCCCAAAAACCAACATTCCACCTTACTCTCCAGATCACATCTCACCATCTGTGTGCTTGACCCGATCCCATCCCACCTCATTCCCAACCTCACTACAGTGTTTATCCCTGCTCTAACTATTCTCTTGACCCATCTTCTTTGTCTAGCTATCACCCCATATTACTACTCCTATATTTCTCAATATTTACTTGAACATGTCCACCTGAACTGTCCTCTCCTCTCTTTTCCGGTTCCCTATTTGACCAGCTACAATCTGGCTTCTGACCCTACCACTCTACTAATACTATCCTTACCAAAGTCACCATGACCGGCCAACCGACAAATCCATACACAATTACTCTGTTCTGTTCCTCCTTGACCTATTCTCTGCCTTCTTCTCCTCTGGCTTTCTAAAACTTAACATGGATAAAGCAGAATTTATAATTTCTCCCCATCTTACTTATCCCCCACATCAGACCTTTCTATCACAGTCAATGGCTGCACACTCTCCTCAGTCAATCAAGTCCACTGTCTTGGGGTAACCATCAATTCTGTTCTGTCCTTCAAAATGTACATGCAAGCCCTTTCCACCTCCTGCAGTCTCCAGCTCAAAAATATCTCTTGGATCCACACATTCCTCAATCCAGAGTGTGCAAAAAAGGCTTGTACATGCCCTCATCATCTCCCGTCTAGACTACTGTAGCATCCTTCTCTGTGGCCTCCCATCTAGCACTCTAATTTATCCTCAACTCTGCCATCCAACTAATCTACCTCTCCCCCTATTACTCTCCTGTCTCTCCTTTCTGTAGATCCCTTTACTGGCTCCCCTTTACCCAGAAAATTACTATGACATAAAAAGCCATCCACAACCTGCCCTCTCCATATATCTGTGACCTGATCTACTGATGCCTTCCTGCACCCAACCTCTGATTCTCACAAGACCTTCTTCACTAGTCTCCTCTTATCTCCTCTTCCCACAATCACCTCTAAGACAGGCTCTTACCTACAGTGGAAACCTTCAAAAGAAAACTGAAAACCTAGCTTTTCAGACAAGCTTACAACTGTAAGCCTGCTGCCACTATACCACCATGACCAGCTTTACCTTCGTTAGCTCTCACAGGCAGGGTTCCTTCTGTACCAGTTTGTACTGTAACTCATTTTGTTCGTGCTTATTGTACTTTTTTTTAATTATGTATGTATACTCCTTATCATATGTAGTGATGAACCTCAGGGGCAATATTCAAATTTGCGATATTTTGTGAATATTTGGGCGAATATTCATCATATATTCGAGAATTTGCAAATATTTTCTTGAATGCGAAAAATTGCCAATGTAATATAGGCATGGGTCACTGTTGCAAAATTTCTCCCACTAACAATCTGTATTATATATATGAGCTAACTAACTATCTAATGTAGTGAGTGGAAAGTACAGAGCACAGCAATGACACTATCTAACACCCTGCACTGGAACCTACCAGCTACACTATATCAGGATATAACCTATACTGACTATCTCCCACTATCTGTATTATATATATAAGCTATATAACTATCTATCTAATGTAGTGAGTGGAAAGTACAGAGCACAGCAATGACACTGCTGTCTCTCTCAGAACTCTATAAAACTACAGAAAATGGCTGCTAGAGAGGTTCTTATATAGTAAGGGGCAGGCAACTTTCCTATTGGTTGGTAAGCTCAGACAAAGACATTGCAGCCGTCTCATTAGCCCACAAGCAAGAAGGTAGTTTACTGATCAAAATAAAATCTAGAATATTCGAGAATACGAATATATAGCACTACATTCTAAATCTTCACGAATTCTCGAAGTGGCATAATTCGTGATTAAAATTAGTGATTTGAATATTCACGCCCAACACTAATAATATGTACATCGCCATGGAATGAATGGTACTTTCATAATTAATAATAATAATAATATATAAATACTGTACTTGTCTTCCGCATTCAACAAGGAGGGCCACTGTATAAAGCAACAGCACCTCCCTCTATTCTGTATCTTGTGACCGACCAAGATGAAAAGCAGCATATGCCTTATCTGTGGTGTGGAAATAAAACTATTAATTTGCTTAGTGAAGCTAAATATTTTAGAATTAAGCACATGTGCAAGTAAACAGAGCACGTATTTGACAAAATATTCATGTGTCATTTATACATGGCAATGTGTGGGCTGGAGCCAAATGGTTTATATTGTCTCGTTTCCGGAAGAAATGCTGTTTTACCATTGCACTAGAACAGTGTTGTCATCTGTTTGATATGTTGATTATACTGTACAAATGTGCTGCGTGACCAACATACCAGGTGTTCTCCATCATAATTTTAGATCTTTTCATTTTAAATAATAGTTATTTAAAACAGAAGCTGTTAAATATAAAAGCCATGTTCATTCAGCCTTGCTGCTGAAATTCAGTTCATGTTGAGTTTAATTCTCCATTCTTCCAGTTTTCCGTTAAACTATCTAAAATTGAGTTTTCCTAAATGTTTAGAGAGTTACTAATAGTTCAATAGTCTAAGAAGGTGCAAATAGCTGGACTGCAAGTGGGTAGAGTCAGGGCCGTCTTTAATATTGATTGGACCCTGTTCAAAAATGTACTTGGGCCCCCTGGATCCCGCCTTCCCACACCTTAGCAGGCAATCACGGCCTCCACCACAACACACACACAAAAAATCCACACATCTGGTAGAGTACAGTGATATAAATACTTCCAGTTCTGAAGACTCCAGCGGCTCAGAATCAGTGCTCTGGGCAGCTGGGCTCAGGCTGGAAGTGGCCACCGCTCTGCAGAAAGGAGACCGTGGCTCGGTTCACCCTAGCGTTAAAGTGCACCCCAGAGTATGCAGTATAGCACCCTATAGTATACAGCAACCCACAGTATGCAGTGTAGCACCCTATAGTATACAGCACCCCACACTATATAGTAGAGCGGGATAGCACCATACAATATACAGCACCTCACAGTATACAGCACCCCAAACTATACACTATACAGCACCCCACACTATACAGTACAGCAGTATAGCACTCCACAATATACAGCACCCACAGTATACAGCACCTCACGGTATACAGCACGCCAAAATATACAGAATACCGCACCTCACAGTATACAGCACCCCAAACTATACACTATACAGCACCCCACACTATACAGTACAGCAGTATAGCACTCCACAATATACAGCACCTCACAGTATACAACACCCCAAACTATACAGAATGCCGCACCTCACAGTATACATTACCCCACAGTATACAGCACCCCAAAATATACAGCTACCCACAGTATAAAGCACCCCACAATATACAGTATACAGCACCCCCATAGTATACAGTAGAGAAGTATAGCACCCCACTATACAGTAGCTTAAAGTATATTAGCATTACAGCCCCTGTCACCTTTTTTTCCTGATGTAATCTTCTCAAAAAAAGCTCCACAATTATGGGAAATTTCTCCTGCAGCAACACTCCTGGTAGACAGGACCTGTGATGACCTCATAGCCATGTGACCAGTAATATTGCTAGGTTACTGGTCACATGGTGATGATGTCATCTAAGGTCCTAGAAAATCACAGCTCTCACAGTACGCTGCCTGGAGTGCCGGCATGCAGGCATGGCATGGCAGTACCCCCCTGTGTAGCTGATAGCCTGATACTTGGGGCAGTGGTTAGCAGGGCTCAAGAGGCAGCTGCCTAGGGCCCCCCAGGAGCAACTGGGCCCAGGGCAGCTGCCCCTTTTGTCCCTTGTTAAAGACGGGCCTGGGAAGAGTATATTAGAAAGTCTACATTTTTTATTTATTTGTATTTTATACGTCCATATTTGAACACTATATTACAGCTTAGACATAAAATTAGAAACTGCAAGTTACGTTGCAAATAAATTACATTATTTTCCTTGTTTTTAACCCTTACAGTCTGTATTAAAGTTTAGAGCTGCAGTCAGAATATGCAGGCTTCACAGCTGTAATCTTTTGCTGAGTATATCTGGCGCAGATTCCGTCGCATGCCATGTTGCAGCAGAATTTGCAACTTCTTCCCCACTCACATTAGATCTAAAAATAGGGACTTGGTGTGGGCGAGGAAGGGGACGGGCAGGTAGACTTGTCTTATTCACCATCTTCTACGGCTGTTTCAGACATAGAAAATGTAAGACATTTTGAATCGGCGGTCAATGCGTCGAAGTTATGTAGAAGCCATTTCCTCTACATAACTTCGGAGATCCAGTAAGCAAAAAGATTTATTTTTTGGCCTAAATGTGACACTCACTTATGCATGTCTAATCCTAGATGTGCACTGTATGAAAAAAATATTTGTTTAACCCCAGTAAGCAAAAAGCTGTATTTCTGGACTTGCAGACATGCAGATAGCCTGTGCTGGTGTACTATTGTTGCATAAAATGGCTGCTGATTATGTATTGATATTGACAAACTGAAGTAAAAACTGAAGTAAAAAAAGTTTGTTTTCAGCAGTAGTTGGCTCAGGGCAGGCTTAAATAAATTGTGAACTGCACCCAAAAAGCAGTAAAAAAAGCAGTTCTTGATAAGATTTCTCCCTGATCTCTCCCTCACAGCAGCAGCAGCCTCTCCCTACACTAATCCGAAAAGAGCGATGGGCGGCGTTACGTGACCAGCTTAAATAGAGGCTGGGTCACATGCTGCAGTTGACCAATCACAGCCATGCCAATAGTAGGCATGGCTGTGATGGCCTTTTGGGGAAAGTAGTATGACGCTTGTTGATTGGCTGCTGTGCAGCCTTTCAAAAAGCGCCAAGAAAGCGCCAAACACTGAACCCAAACTTTTACGTAAAGGTTTGGGTGCCGAAAAACCTAAAGTTTGGTACGAACCCGAACTTTACAGTTTGGGTTCGCTCAACTCTACTCATGATCCTAAGCATACCACCTCATCAGTGAAGCATGGTGGTGCCAATGGAACTGTTTCTCTTGTATTTATTGATGAAGTGACCGCTGATAAAAGCAGCAGGATGAATTCTAAAGTGTTTCGGGCAATATTATCTGCTCATATTCAGCCAAATGCTTCAGAACTCATTGGACGGCACTTCACAGTGCAGATGGACAATGACCCAAAGCATACTGCAAAAGCAACCAAAGAGTTTAAGGGAAAGAAGTGAAATGTTATGCAATGGCCAAGTCAATCACCTGACCTGAATCCGATTGAGCATGCATTTCACTTGCTGAAGACAAAACTGAAGGAAAAATGCCCCAAGAACAAGAAGGAACTGAAGACAGTTGCAGTAGAGGCCTGGCAGAGCATCACCAGGGATGAAACCCACGTCTGTTGATTTCTATACGTTCCAGACTTCAGGCTGTAATTGACTGCAAAGGATTTGCAACCAAGTATTAAAAAGTGAAAGTTTAATTTATGATTATTATTATGCCCCATTACTTTTGGTTCCTTAACAAGTGTGAGGCACATATGCAAACTGTTGTAATTCCTACACCGTTCACCTGATTTGGATGTAAATACCCTCAAATTAAAGCTGACAGTCTGCAGTTAAAGCACATCTTGTTTGTTTCATTTTAAATCTATTGTGGTGGTGTATAGAGCCAAAAATGTTAGAATTGTGTCGCTGTCCCAATATTTATCGACCTGACTGTATGTTTGAATCTTGTGTTTACTCATCCTCCTCCTGTTCCATACAGTATATATGCCCTCAGTACAATGTTTTTTACGGTCTGCTCACCTGTGGGCCCTCACTCCAATTTTTCATACGGTCTGCTCAGCTGTAGGTCCTCACTACAATGCTTTATGGGGTTTGCTCACCATAAGGCCCTCACTACAATGCTTTATGGGGTTTACTCACCATAAGGCCCTCACTACAATGTTTTATGGGGTTTGCTCACCATAAGGCCCTCACTACAATGTTTTATGGGGTTCGCTCACCTGTAGGCCCTCACTCCAATGTTTCATATGGTCTGCTCAGCTGTAGGCCCTCACTACAATGTTTCATGGGGTCTGCTCAGCTGTAGGCCCTCACTCCAATGTTTCATACGGTCTGGTCAGCTGTAGGCCCTCACCTCCAATGTTTCATACGGTCTACTCACCTGTAGGCCCTCACCTCCAATGTTTTATACGGTCTGTTCAAATGTAGGTCCTCACTACAATGTATTATGGGGTTCACTCACCTTCAGGCCCTCACCTCCAATGTTTTCAAGGGTCAGCTCACCAGTAGGCCCTCAACCATAATGTTTAACCACTTCAGCCCCGCTAGGTGAAACCCCCTTCATGACCAGAGCACTTTTTACACTTCGGCACTACACTCTTTTCACCGTTTATCGCTCGGTCATGCAACTTACCACCCAAATGAATTTTACCTCCTTTTCTTCTCACTAATGGAGCTTTCATTTGGTGGTATTTTATTGCTGCTGACATTTTTACTTTTTTTGTTATTAATCGAAATGTAACGATTTTTTTGCAAAAAAATGAAATTTTTCACTTTCAGCTGTAAAATTTTGCAAAAAAAACGACATCCATATATACATTTTTCACCAAATTTATTGTTCTACATGTCTTTGATAAAAAAAAAATGTTTGGGCAAAAAAATAATGGTTTGGGTAAAAGTTATAGCATTTACAAACTATGGTACAAAAATGTGAATTTCCGCTTTTTGAAACAGCTCTGACTTTCTGAGCACCTGTCATGATTCCTGAGGTTCTACAATGCCCAAACAGTAGAAAACCCCCACAAATGACCCCATTTCGGAAAGTAGACACCCTAAGGTATTCGCTGATGGGCATAGTGAGTTCATAGAACTTTTTATTTTTTGTCACAAGTTAGCGGAAAATGATGATGATTTTATTTTTTTATTTTTTTCTTACAAAGTCTCATATTCCACTAACTTGCGACAAAAAATAAAAAATTCTAAAAACTTGCCATGCCCCTCACGGAATACCTTGGGGTGTCTTCTTTCCAAAATGGGGTCACTTGTGGGGTAGTTATACTGCCCTGGTAATTTAGGGGCCCAAATGTGTGAGAAGAACTTTGCAATCAAAATGTGTAAAAAATGACCGGTGAAATCCAAAAGGTGCACTTTTGAATATGTGCCCCTTTGCCCACCTTGGCAGCAAAAAAGTGTGACACATCTGGTATCGCCGTACTCAGGAGAAGTTGGGGAATGTGTTTTGGGGTGTCATTTTACATATACCCATGCTGGGTGAGAAAAATATCTTGGTCAAATGCCAACTTTGTATAAAAAAATGGGAAAAGTTGTCGTTTGCCAAGATATTTCTCTCACCCAGCATGGGTATATGTAAAATGACACCCCAAAACACATTCCCCAACTTCTCCTGAGTACGGCGATACCAGATGTGTCACACTTTTTTGCTGCCAAGGTGGGCAAAGGGGCACATATTCCAAAGTGCACCTTTCAGATTTTGCAGGCCATTTTTTACACATTTTGATTGCAAGGTACTTCTCACACATTTGGGCCCCTAAATTGCCAGGGCAGTATAACTACGCCACAAGTGATCCCATTTTGGAAAGAAGACACCCCAAGGTATTCCGTGAGGGGCATGGCGAGTTCCTAGAATTTTTTATTTTTTGTCACAAGTTAGCGGAAAATGATGATTTTTTTTTTTTCTCTTTTTTCCTTACAAAGTCTCATATTCCACTAACTTGCGACAAAAAATAAAAAATTCGAGGAACTCGCCATGCCCCTCACGGAATACCTTGGGGTGTCTTCTTTCCAAAATGGGGTCACTTGTGGCGTAGTTATACTGCCCTGGCAATTTAGGGGCCCAAATGTGTGAGAAGTACTTTGCAATCAAAATCTGTAAAAAAATGACCGGTGAAATCCGAAAGGTGCACTTTGGAATATGTGCCCCTTTGCCCACCTTGGCATCAAAAAAGTGTGACACATCTGGTATCGCCGTACTCAGGAGAAGTTGGGGAATGTGTTTTGGGGTGTCATTTTACATATACCCATGCTGGGTGAGAGAAATATCTTGGCAAAAGACAACTTTTCCCATTTTTTTATACAAAGTTGGCATTTGACCAAGATATTTTTCAAAGTCTCACTTTCCGCTAACTTAGGACAAAAATTTCAATCTTTCATGGACTCAATATGCCCCTCACGGAATACCTTGGGGTGTCTTCTTTCCGAAATGGGGTCACATGTGGGGTATTTATACTGCCCTGGCTTTTTAGGGGCCCTAAAGCGTGAGAAGAAGTCTGGAATATAAATGTCTAAAAATGTTTAGGCATTTGGATTCCGTGAGGGGTATGGTGAGTTCATGTGAGATTTTATTTTTTGACACAAGTTAGTGGAATATGAGACTTAGTAAGAAAAAACAAAAACAAAAACAAACAAAAAATTTCCGCTAACTTGTGCCCAAAAAAATGTCTGAATGGAGCCTTACCAGGGGGGGGGGTGATCAATGACAGGGGGGTGATCAATGACAGGGGGGTGATCACCCATATAGACTCCCTGATCACCCCCCTGTCATTTATCACCCCCCCTGTAAGGCTCCATTCAGACATCCGCATGATTTTTTACGGATCCATGGATACATGGATCGGATCCACAGAACGCATGCGGACGTCTGAATGGAGCCTTACAGGGGGGTTATCAATGACAGGGGGTGATCAGGGTAATCAGGGTGATCACCCCCCTGTCACTGATCACCCCCCCTGTAAGGCTCCATTCAGACATCCGCATGATTTTTTACGGATCCATGGATACATGGATCGGATCCACAGAACGCATGCGGACGTCTGAATGGAGCCTTACAGGGGGGTTATCAATGACAGGGGGTGATCAGGGTAATCAGGGTGATCACCCCCCTGTCACTGATCACCCCCCCTGTAAGGCTCCATTCAGACATCTGCATGATTTTTTACGGATCCATGGATACATGGATCGGATCCACATAACGCATGCGGACGTCTGAATGGAGCCTTACAGGGGGGTTATCAATGACAGGGGGTGATCAGGGTAATCAGGGTGATCACCCCCCTGTCACTGATCACCCCCCCTGTAAGGCTCCATTCAGACATCCGCATGATTTTTTACAGATCCATGGATACATGGATCGGATCCACAAAACGCATGCGGACGTCTGAATGGAGCCTTACAGGGGGGTTATCAATGACAGGGGGTGATCAGGGTAATCAGGGTGATCACCCCCCTGTCACTGATCACCCCCCCTGTAAGGCTCCATTCAGACATCCGCATGATTTTTTACGGATCCATGGATACATGGATCGGATCCACAGAACGCATGCGGACGTCTGAATGGAGCCTTACAGGGGGGTTATCAATGACAGGGGGTGATCAGGGTAATCAGGGTGATCACCCCCCTGTCACTGATCACCCCCCCTGTAAGGCTCCATTCAGACATCCGCATGATTTTTTACGGATCCATGGATACATGGATCGGATCCACAAAACGCATGCGGACGTCTGAATGGAGCCTTACAGGGGGGTTTTCAATGACAGGGGGTGATCAGGGTAATCAGGGTGATCACCCCCCTGTCACTGATCACCCCCCCTGTAAGGCTCCATTCAGACATCCGCATGATTTTTTACGGATCCATGGATACATGGATCGGATCCACAAAACGCATGTGGACGTCTGAATGGAGCCTTACAGGGGGGTTATCAATGACAGGGGGGTGATCAGGGATTGTATATGGGTGATCACCCGCCTGTCATTGATAACCCCCTGTAAGGCTCCATTCAGACGTCCGCATGTGTTTTGCGGATCCGATCCATGTATCCATGGATCCGTAAAAATCATGCGGACGTCTGAATGGAGCCTTACAGAGGGGTTATCAATGACAGGGGGTGATCAGGGTAATCAGGGTAATCACCCCCCTGTCACTGATCACCCCCCCTGTAAGGCTCCATTCAGACATCCGCATGATTTTTTACGGATCCATGGATCCATGGATCGGATCCACAGAACGCATGCGGACGTCTGAATGGAGCCTTACAGGGGGGTTATCAATGACAGGGGGTGATCAGGGTAATCAGGGTGATCACCCCCCTGTCACTGATCACCCCCCCTGTAAGGCTCCATTCAGACATCCGCATGATTTTTTACGGATCCATGGATACATGGATCGGATCCACAAAACGCATGCGGACGTCTGAATGGAGCCTTACAGGGGGTTTTCAATGACAGGGGGTGATCAGGGTAATCAGGGTGATCACCCCCCTGTCACTGATCACCCCCCCTGTAAGGCTCCATTCAGACATCCGCATGATTTTTTACGGATCCATGGATACATGGATCGGATCCACAAAACGCATGTGGACGTCTGAATGGAGCCTTACAGGGGGGTTATCAATGACAGGGGGGTGATCAGGGATTGTATATGGGTGATCACCCGCCTGTCATTGATCACCCCCTGTAAGGCTCCATTCAGACGTCCGCATGTGTTTTGCGGATCCGATCCATGTATCCATGGATCCGTAAAAATCATGCGGACGTCTGAATGGAGCCTTACAGGGGAGTGATCAATGACAGGGGGGTGATCAATGACAGGGGGTGATGAGGGAGTGTATATGGGTGATCACCCACCTGTCATTGATCACCCCCCTGTAAGGCTCCATTCAGACGTCCGTATGCTTTTTGCGGATCCGATCCATGTATCCGTGGATCCGTAAAAATCATACGGACGTCTGAACGGAGCCTGACAGGGGGGTGATCAATGACAGGGCGGTGATCAATGACAGAGGGGTGATCAGGGAGTTTATATGGGGTGATCATGGGTGATCAGGGGTTTATAAGGGGTTAATAAGTGACGGGGGGGGTGTAGTGTAGTGTAGTGTAGTGTGGTGTTTGGTGCGACTGTACTGACCTACCTGAGTCCTCTGGTGGTCGATCCTAACAAAAGGGACCACCAGAGGACCAGGTAGGAGGTATATTAGACGCTGTTATGAAAACAGCGTCTAATATACCTGTTAGGGGTTAAAAAATTCGGATCTCTAGCCTACCAGCGAGCGATCGCCGCTGGCAGGCTGGAGATCCACTCGCTTACCTTCCGTTCCTGTGAGCGCGCGCGCCTGTGTGCGCGCGTTCACAGGAAATCCCGGCCCTCGCGAGATGACGCGTATATGCGTCGTTGAGCGCAGGGCTGCCACCTCCGGACCGCACATCTGCGTTAGGCGGTCCGGAGGTGGTTAAGAGGGTCAGCTGAGCAGCAGGCCCTCACCCGTAATGTTTTAAAGGGTAAACACCAGGCCCTGGCTCCTAATGTTTTTTGAGGATGAGTAGACGGCTATTATTAATAATTTTTATAGGGTGTGTATGATGCCCTCCATTATGTGTAATAAAAGGTGCATTGGAGTGCCTGTTCCTTGTAATTTTTGGCAGGCCTTTTACTTGGTGCTACAATTGTTCAGCTAGTGGGACTCCTACATTCATACAGCCTATGCACTATGTGAATGAGGCCCTCCTTTATGTGATATAGAGGCTGTATCTCTTTCCTTGTCATTTTTGGCAGCACTTACACTGTATATACAATTGAATCTACAGAAAAGAATGTTTCCTAACAATTTTTCCTCTAAAAAGGATTTTTTGTGGGCGCGAGGTTTTGGGCGTTTTTTAGTTAGTCTATAAAAGTGGCGTACAACTCGGACAACATGGTTCTCATGGTGTCCAAGATGCATCCAGACATGGTCCCCCTGCTGTTCCTGATCGATTTCAGAGGTGTTTCTATCACTTTCAAACCTTTTCCTATGAACCAGGCAACCTCCCCTCATTTGAGCAGGGGCTGCCTGGTCGCCTCCTATTGACTTCCATTATACCTTGGGTGCTTAGCCGAGCGCACGAATATCGCAATGTGTTCGTACCGAACACCCGAACACATGAACACTTTGGTGCTCGCTCATCACTACAAATACACTGGTGTAATGTGAATTGATTTACAGTGATCAGGAGTTCTTCCTCACTGTCTCGAAAATTGCTTCCAACCATCTTTTCCAATCACCTCAAACTTTGGGTAGTTTGAAAACAGTTGCTAGGCCACGCCCCTTTTTGCGCATATGTATTAAAGGGGTATCCCCATCTTCAAGATCATAGTTGGGAAGTTTACACTAATGGCATAGATACTTTTTGCAATTTGCTTTCATTATTTATAATGCACCCATTTTGAAAAATTCCCTTCCCTCTTCCGCACTTACTTTTCACCCAGGTGGCCGATCATTCACACAGGAACGCGCACGCTAGCCGCTCATGCGCTCATCTGGTTTCTTCTCTGCTGCGTCTGATACAGAGCCACGCATGCTCTGTATGCAGCGCGGCCTTACAAGCAAGTGGAGGAGAGAGGATGTGGGCCCATACGAGCGAGCGGCAGTACAGAAGACGTGCCCTGCTACAGAATGTAACTGGCAGGATAACATCATCCACTAATCCACCAACGATTTTATTTATCATAACCATCAAAGGGGGTTGTCTATTTAGTGCAGGGATGCTGGGGACAATTTTATTTAGTGCAGGGATGCTGGGAACAATTTTATTTAGTGCAGGGACGCTGGGGACAATTTTATTTAGTGCAGGGACGCTGGGGACAATTGTAGCAGAGCTGTATATGAAGCAGTTCATCACAGTGCTAATGGGGGAGGGGAATACAGATGTAGCAGAGCTGTATATGAGGTGGTTCAGCGACAGTGCTGGGGGGAAAGATAAATAGACACAGATGTAGCAGAGCTGTACATGAAGTGATTCCAGCACAGTGCTGGTAGTGGAGAGCAAAACATATGTAGCAGAGCTGCAAAAGAAGAGGTTCAGGGAAGACAGGTGTACCAGAGCTCTATATTAGGCGGTTCAGCCACAGTGCTGGCGGGAGAGAGAAATAGACAGATGTAGCAGAGCTGTATGTGAAGCAGTTCAGCCACAGTGCTAGTGGGGGAGGAGAAGACAGATGTAGCAGAGCTGTATAAGAGGCAGTTCAGCCACAGTGCTGGGGGAGAGATAAATAGACAGATGTAGCAGAGCTGTATATGAATAGAGATGTTGCGAACATAAAATTTCCCGCAAATGTTCGCGAACGGGCGAACCGGGCGAACCGCCATAGACTTCAATAGGCAGGCAAATTTTAAAACCCACAGGGACTCTTTCTGGCCACAATAGTGATGGAAAAGTTGTTTCAAGGGGACTATTACCTGGACTGTGGTATGCCGGAGGGGGATCCATGGCAAAACTCCCATGGAAAATTACATAGTTGACGCAGAGTTTGGTTTTAATCCATAAAGGGCATAAATCACCTAACATTCCTAAATTGTTTGAAATAATGTGCTTTAAAACATCAGGTATGATGTTGTATCGATCAGGTAGTGTAAGGGTTACACCCGCTTCACAGTGACAGACCAAACTATGACAGACCAAACTCCCTGTTTAACTCACCGCAAACAACCGCAAACAGTCCATTTGCACAACCGCAAACTCCCCATTTGCACAAGGTTGGATACCATGCTAGCCATGTCCCGTTCCTTGTCCTCAATGATGTCATTGAAGGTCTCTTCCTCCACCCAGCCACGTACAACACCAAGGGTCCCTGAAAGGTGACAACAAGCCCCCTGGGACGCCTGCTGTGTTTGGTCTTCCACCTCCTCAAAGCCACATTCCTCCTCTGACTCCTCTTCCTCAGACTCCTCTTCCAGCGTTGCCGCAGGTCCAGCAAGCAATGCTGATAAGGCTGTTTCTGGCGGTGATGATGGTGACCACAACTCTTCCTTTTCAGGCTCATCTACGGCCTGATCCAGCACTCTTCGCAGGGCACGCTCCAGGAAGAAAACAAATGGGATGATGTCGCTGATGGCACCTTCGGTGCGACTGACTAGGTTTGTCACCTCCTCAAAAGGACGCATGAGCCTACAGGCAATGTGCATGAGTGTCCAGTAACGTGGCAAAAAAATTCCCAGCTCCGCAGAGGCTGTCCTAGCACCCCGGTCATACAAATACTCGTTGACGGCTTTTTCTTGTTGGAGCAGGCGGTCGAACTTTAGGAGTGTTGAATTCCAACATGTCGGGCTGTCACAAATCAAGCGCCTCACTGGCATGTTGTTTTGCCGCTGAATGTCTGAAAAGTGCGCCATGGCCGTGTAGGAACGCCTGAAATGGCCACACACCTTCTTGGCCTGCTTGAGGATGTCCTGTAAGCCTGGGTACTTATGCACAAAGCGTTGTACGATCAGATTACACACATGTGCCATGCACGGCACATGTGTCAACTTGCCCAAATTCAATGCCACCAACAAATTGCTTCAGTTGTCACACACCACTTTGCCGATCTCCAGTTGGTGCGGAGTCAGCCATTGATCCACCTGTGCGTTCAGGGCGGACAGGAGTGCTGGTCCGGTGTGACTCTTTGCTTTCAGGCAAGTCAACCCCAAGATGGCATGACACTGTCATATCCGGGATGTGGAATAGCCCCTGGGGAGCTGGGGGGGGGGGGTGCAGTTTATGTGGGGCAAGACGCAGCAGCAGAAGAGGACTCAGCCGAGGAGGTTATGGAAAAGGATGGAGTAGGAGGAGTAGAGTAGGTGGAGCAGGCCTGCCTGCAAGTCGTGGCGGTGTCACCAACTCCTCTGCAGAGCCACGCATTCCATGCTTAGCAGCCGTCAGCAGGCTTACCCAATGCGTAGTGTAGGTGATATACCTGCCCTGACCATGCTTTGCAGACCAGATATCAGTGGTCAGATGGACCCTTGCCCAACACTGTGTGCCAGACATGCCATGACTTCCTTTTGCACAATAGAGTACAGGTTGGGAATTGCCTTTTGTGAAAAGAAATTTCATCCGGGTACCTTCCACTGCGGTGTCCCAATAGCAAAAAAAGGCCTCAGACTCCACCAGCTTATATGGTAAAAGCTGGCGGGCTAAGAGTTCCGACAAGCCAGCTGTCAGGCGCCGGGCAAGGGGGTGACTCTGTGACATTGGCTTCTTACGCTCAAACATGTCCTTGACAGACACCTGACTGTGGGCAGATGAGCAGGAACTGCTGAAGGTGAGAGGCGGAGTGGCGCGTGGTTGAGAGGGGGCAAGGAGGACAGCAGTGGTTGACGTGGCTGAAGATGCTGGACCAGGAGGAGGATGGTGGCTTTGAGTTAGTGTGCTGCTTGTACTCATCATGTGTTGAACGCATAGGCGTTTGTGATGTGAGATCATGTGCCTTCGCAAAGCAGTTGTACCTAGGTGGGTGTTGAACTTCCAACGACTCAGTTTTGGCACAGGTTGCAAATGGCATCGCTGTTATCAGAGGCAGACACGCAAAAAAATGCCACACTGCTGAGCTTTGCAATGACGGCATTCTGGTGGTGGCAACAGCATGCGTTGAATGGCGTGCTGTCTGGCTGACCCCGGGTGCCGATACATGCTGTCTGATTGTGCCACTGGCATCTTGCGACGACCTCCCCCTGCTTCCAAATCGTCTCCACCTTCTCTCTGTCTCTCCATCTGAACTTTCCCCCTGTTCTTCTTCTCTTCGAGCGGGCACCCACGTGGCATCCATGGACACATCGTCATCATCAACCGCTTCACTTGTATCTGACAACTCAGCAAAGGAAGCAGCAGCGGGTAAAACATCATCATCACACCGTACGTCCATCTGTGTAATGCTGCCTGACTGAGACATATCCCTGTTATCTACATCCTCTTGCAATAATGGTTGCGCATCACTCACCGATGTGTAAATAACTCCTCTGACAGATCAAGTGAAGCAGCTGTGGTGCTAGTGTTGGTGGTGGCGGCAGGCGGGCGAGTGGTAACTTGAGAGGTGCCCAAAGCTGAGCTGGAGGAGGATGGTGCGTCAAGGTTCCGAGCGGAAGCTGGAGAAGATTGGGTGTCCTGTGTTAGCCAGTCAACTATGTCCTCAGAACTTTTCGAGTTCAGGGTACTTGGCCTCTGAACACTGGGCATTATTCTAGGGCCAAAGGGAATCACAGCACCACGACCACGACGGCCCCTGCGGGGTGGCCTGCCTCTGCCTGTCACTTTTTTTTTAGATTAGTTTAGTTGAACTATGCGTGCAAGCTACTGTGACACCAGATATGAGTGGCACTGTGCACTGGCAGAAGTTGGCAGAGTAGACGCTGTAGGCCTGACACACACGCTTGCAGACAAATAACTGCTATTCAATCTATTCAATTATTTTTTTTATGCAAGCTACTGTGACACCAGATATGAGTGGTGGCACTGGGCAAGTGGGCACAGTATACGCTGAGAGCCTGACACACACACTGGCAGGCAACTGCAATTAGATTACACATCATTTTTTTTTTTTAAATCAGACTGATGTAATAGCCCTAAAAGGGCTTTTTGGGGTGCTGTCCTTACAGCAGAGATCAGATGAGTCTTTCAGGACTGTAGTGGACACGGAATACACTAGCCTAGCTATTGATTTCCCTATTAAATCAGCAGCAGCTACACTGTCCCTCCTCTCACTAAGAATGCAGCTTCCGAATGAATCTAAAATGGATGCTGTCCAGGAGGTGGGAGGGTCTGGGAGGGAGGGTCTGCTGCTGATTGGCTGGAATGTGTCTGCTGACTGTGAGGTACAGGGTCAAAGTTTATTCAATGATGATGAATAGGGGGCAGACCAAACATCACAAACAAGCTATGTTAGCCGGGAACTGCTCGCCGGTGAATAGTTCAGGACATCTCTATACATGAAGCGATTACAACATAGTGCTGTTAGTGGAGAGGAAGACAGATGTAGCAGAGTTGTATATGAAGTGATTCAAGCACAGTGCTGGTAGTGGAGAGAAAGACAGATGTACAGAGCTGTATATAAAGCGGTTCAGGGAAGACCGGTGTAGCAGAGCTGTATAGGAGGCGGTTCAGGCACAGTGGTAGTGGGAGAGAGAAATAGACAGATGCAGCAGTGCTGTATCTGAATCAGTTCAGCCGCATTGCTAGTGGGGGAGAGAAAGACAGATGTAGCAGGCTGTATATGAAGTGATTTAAACACAGTGCTGTTAGTGGAGAGAAAGACAGATGTAGCAGAGCTGTATATAAAGTGATTCCAATGCAGTGCTGATATTGGATAGCAAGACAGATGTAGCAGAGCTGTAAGAGAAGAGATTCAGGGAAGACAGATGTAGGAGAGCTGTATATGCATCAATGCAAGTAAAAGGTCTAAGGTTTATACACAACTGTAGTAGAGCTGTATTTGAAAAAAAATCTGCATCAGTGCTGGTCAGTGGGGGATGATCATGTTTTATGGGAGTCAAAAGCACAGATCATATATTTCCTGGCTAACATGCTTGTGCGCTAATGTAACTGTCACGACCTTTGGTCATGGTCGTGACTTCTTGCAACCGCATGCCTACCGCAGCAAGCTGCCTAACACCACTCAGGCAGCACTGCTGCTACATATCCAATGTTGCCAGCGGCAACCACACCTAGACCGCAGGCAACTGCCTGCGGTCACAAGAAGTCACGACCATGACCAAAGGTCGTGACACTCCCTCCCCTCAAAGCCCCCCCCAACCGAAAAGGGAAGCTGGTGGGACCAAACAACAGGGAGGGGGGAGGGGCAATGCCTGCTAATCACCAGTGTCTCCCTCCAGTGCTGCCGCCAACAAACCTGGACCGTACACAACAGTCCCAGGTTGCCAGCCAACAAAGCAGACTGGAAGGGAGAACAACTGGAGGCACTGCCAGACAGATGCCCGTATCTCCCCCCAGGACTGCCGCCAACAGACCTGGACCGTACACAACAGTCCCAGGTCGCCAGCCAACAAAGCAGTCCGGAGGAGGAGCACAGGACACCCGACAGTATGACCAGAACTGGCACCTCACCTGGTCTCCTTCGTAAGAGGGTGAAGCATGCATCCATAGACCGTTGGGGTGCATGCGCGTTCTCCGGAGGGAGAGCGTTACGGGGTTCACCGTTAACGGCGCGGTTGGTGGCTTTTCCCCGCCACCTTGCTAACCGTGTCCGTGTTGGTGACCCCTCGTCCCTCTCAGGGTTCCTATCTCTGGTCGTCTGCTGGCAGCATTCCTTTGGTGTTCCGGCAGGTGTGCTGGTTGGGGAGTGTCTGCTGGCAGCGACCTGGAGTAGGAACGTTCTCCCTGAGTTGGATGCGGTGTCCTGTTTTCTTCCTCCAGACTGCTTTGTTGGCTGGCGACCTGGGACTGTTGTGTACGGTCCAGGTCTGTTGGCGGCAGTTCTGGGGGGAGATACGGGCATCTGTCGGGTGTCCTGTGCTCCTCCTCCGGACTGCTTTGTTGGCTGGCGACCTGGGACTGTTGTGTACGGTCCAGGTCTGTTGGCGGCAGTCCTGGGGGGAGATACGGGCATCTGTCTGGCAGTGCCTCCAGTTGTTCTCCCTTCCAGTCTGCTTTGTTGGCTGGCAACCTTGGACTGTTGTGTACGGTCCAGGTTTGTTGGCGGCAGCACTGGAGGGAGACACTGGTGATTAGCAGGCATTGCCCCTCCCCCCTCCCTGTTGTTTGGTCCCACCAGCTTCCCTTTTCGGTTGGGGGGGGCTTTGAGGGGAGGGAGTGTCACGACCTTTGGTCATGGTCGTGACTTCTTGTGACCGCATGCAGTTGCCTGCGGTCTAGGTGTGGTTGCCGCTGGCAACATTGGATATGTAGCAGCAGTGCTGCCTGAGTGGTGTTAGGCAGCTTGCTGCGGTAGGCATGCGGTTGCACCTGGCAACCTCTCCTTTAGGTGTGCCTTTTATTGGTAGGCACAGTGTGTTTGTTGTGTGTGGACACTGTTCCTTTAAGTTGCTGTCTTCCCTTCCCTTCTGTGGTGTTGGAAGGGTTAATTCCATTCCCAGTGTGTCTGTGAGTCACTGGGTGTGTCTGACCATGGGGTGTGGCCACTTGGCCTATAAAGCCTCAGTCCCTGGCTGGGTTCAGTAGGTTGCTCTCAGCCATGCTGGCTGGAGCAGCCTCCTGTCTCCTCCATCTGCCTGGTGGGGACCATCCTTCTGGTCATAAACCTCTGTTGGGAATTTCTATGTTTCACAGTGTTATTTAGGTGTGTGTGGGGTTTTATGTTAGTGCAGCTTGTGGTCCTGGCTTCCTGTGGGATGTCTGGTGTGTGCTGTGTTCGTTGGTGTCTGAACCGCAGCACCTGCACATGGGATCCAGGGTTTGTTGTCTGTGGCAGGTGAGTGATGTGTTGGTCCCATTTGCCTGTCACTGCCATAAGTCTGTTATTGTATTCCCCTGTGTTGCTTGGCCGTTGAGACTCCTGCTCCCCCGTTCCTAGGAGGAGCAGGTCGTCTCACTCTGTCCGCTAGTACAGGGCCGACTTGAGGGCTCGTAGGGACTTTAAGGTTCCGGCGTATGAGTCCTCCTACCACCAAGGTCGGCTCATACAGACAGGAGACAGGGTCAGCGTTAGGGACGCTATAGGAGGTGACCTGCTCCCTAACTCTGTGGTCCCGGCTAAGTGGTAACCCTACCTTCTCCTGGCACCGCACGGCTGGGGGTTTCCCCCACCGCCAGCCGTGACAGTAACATAGTGAATTATTGTTTTGATGCACAGAATGGGTTTGTAAAAGATAAGACAGGTTCTGTGTGTAAAACTGTATTAGACTGCAGGACAGAACATGTTACTGTCTACTGAGGTCAATGACCATAGCTCTCTGAGTGATGATTCCCCAGCAGGGAGGAGGGACATCACAGACACTGCAGGCTGCCAGACTGATGACTCATCCTATCCACAAGAATGAGCACTCAAGGACTGAGTTCTCAGTGTGATGTCATAAGGAGGTGTGGCCGGCCTTCACTCAAACTGCCTACGCCCGCCCTTAGAAGCAGGAAACCAGGAAGTGAACAGCAGAGTTGGCTGCAGGTGAGGATGAAATAGCAAGATGGGAATAACCCTTTAAACGAATTTTACATAGTAATTTTATTAATGAAAAAAAAGTGAACCAAGATAGCGAATTTACGAATATATAATGAATATTCGGCCATATATCGCAAAATCAAATATTGCCCCTGCCGCTCAACGCCAATCTCCAACCCCAGATCCAACGACAACAATATAGATTTCTCCAGTTGCTTTCAATTTCAGAGTAAGTCCCGAACTCTTCAATAATATGTATAAAGTTTTATTAATTTCTTCAAGATAAAAACAAAATGTTATTGGCTTAGAGTGAATTGTTGTCCTCTCTCACTCCAAAACCAAATACACCTGGATCTCCATGGATCCTAATTGCAGGTGGTTTGATTACTAAAGCAAAGAATAAGGGGGAGAGAGGACACCCCTGCCTCACCCCTCTCTCTATACTAAAATAAGAAGAGACTAGTCCAATGACCTGCACCTTCGTCCTAGGGTGTCTGTATAAAATCCTGATCCTGTTCCAATAAACACTATTCCAAAACCAAATCTATCCAACATTGCTCAGATGAACCCCCACTCCACACTGTCAAACGCCTTTGTGGCATCTAACGACAGTATGGAGCGGCCACTGCATATTTGTAAAGACTCAATAAAGCTACACTGATCCCTGTGTGTCAATATAGAAATCAAACTATTTAATCTCTTTGCCAGATTCCTAGCCAGCAATGTTTGCATAATTCTTTAACAGTGTATATTTGGACTATAGTAGCTTCCTCTATAGATGCAGACAGCCATATTGTACCCAATGTCTAGATTCCTTGATAAGTGTCTAGAAATTATGCTATAACATATACAGACGTGGACAAAATTGTTGGTACCCTTTGGTCAATGAAAGAAAAAGTCACAATGGTCACAGAAATAACTTTAATCTGACAAAAGTAATAATAAATTAAAATTCTATAAATGTTAACCAATGAAAGTCAGACATTGTTTTTCAACCATGCTTCAACAGAATTATGTAAAAAAATAAACTCATGAAACAGGCATGGACAAAAATGATGGTACCCCTAACTTAATATTTTGTTGCGCAACCTTTTGAGGCAATCACTGCAATCAAACGCTTCCTGTAACTGTCAATGAGACATCTGCACCTCTCAGCAGGTATTTTGGCCCACTCCTCATGAGCAAACTGCTCCAGTTGTGTCCGGTTTGAAGGGTGCCTTTTCCAGACTGCATGTTTCAGCTCCTTCCAAAGATGCTCAATAGGATTGAGGTCAGGGCTCATAGAAGGCCACTTTAGAATAGTCCAATTTTTTCCTCTTAGCCATTCTTGGGTGTTTTTAGCGGTGTGTTTTGGGTCATTGTCCTGTTGCAAGACCCATGACCTGCGACTGAGACCAAGCTTTCTGACACTGGCTAGTACATTTCTCTCTAGAATTCCTTGATAGTCTTGAGATTTCATTGTACCCTGCACAGATTCAAGACACCCTGTGCCAGACGCAGCAAAGCAGCCCCAGAACATAACAGAGCCTCCTCCATGTTTCACAGTAGGGACAGTGTTCTTTTCTTGATATGCTTCATTTTTTCGTCTGTGAACATACAGCTGATGTGCCTTGGCAAAAACTTCGATTTTTGTCTCATCTGTCCACAGGACATTCTCCCAGAAGCTTTGTGGCTTGTCAACATGTAGTTTGGCATATTCCAGTCTTGCTTTTTTATGATTCGTTTTCAACAATGGTGTCCTCCTTGGTCGTCTCCCATGTAGTCCACTTTGGCTCAAACAACGACGGATGGTGCGATCTGACACTGATGTTCCTTGAGCATGAAGTTCACCTTGAATCTCTTTAGAAGTCTTTCTAGGCTCTTTTGTTACCATTCGGATTATCCGTCTCTTAGATTTGTCATCAATTTTCCTCCTGCGGCCACGTCCAGGGAGGTTGGCTACAGTCCCATGGATCTTAAACTTATGAATAATATGTGCAACTGTACTCACAGGAACATCTAGTTGCTTGGAGATGGTCTTATAGCCTTTACCTTTAACATGCTTGTCTATAATTTTCTTTCTGATCTCTTGAGACAGCTCTTTCCTTTGCTTCCTCTGGTCCATGTCGAGTGTGGTACACACCATATCACCAAACAACACAGTGATTACCTGGAGCCATATATATAGGCCCAATGGCTGATTACAAGGTTGTAGACACCTGTGATGCTAATTAGTGGACACACCTTGAATTAACATGTCCCTTTGGTCACATTATGTTCTGTGTTTTCTAGGGGTACCATCATTTTTGTCCATGCCTGTTTCATGAGTTTATTTTTTTACATAATTCTGTTGAAGCATGGTTGAAAAACAATGTCTGACTTTCATTGGTTAACATTTATAGAATTTTAATTTATTATTACTTTTGTCAGATTAAAGTTATTTCTGTGACCATTGTGACTTTTTCTTTCATTGACCAAAGGGTACCAACAATTTTGTCCACGTCTGTATGTAATACTCCAGAGTGGTAATACCATTCCTACACTCTGCTAATCTCTCTAATGTGGTTAAATGGCAAAAGAGAAAAGGGGAGAAGGTGCTCATAGGTGGTGGTTGACAAGAGATGTTGTTACTTGTTCCTAGCCAGGGTGAGTGGTTGCTACTCACCTTGGTTAGATTGTACTTTTTAGTAGTACAGTTCTGGTGGCGGTAAAAACGTGGGGTGATGTGGGTTGGTGCAGCCGATTGACGTCCAAGTTGACCATGGGCGGGAGCCAAGCCGCCACTTTGGTGCGAATTGTGGTGTATGGGGAGGTTGCTCGTCTGCACTGGGTTCATGCAGTGAGCGGATGGACACAAGGCGCAATTCACAACCCAGTTGAGGATACAAAATATTTTTTATTTTTTGATTAGCAAAAGACGACGCGTTTCGGGGTACGCAGACCCCTTTATCAAGTCTAAAAGGATCAATACAAAATTTGATGATGTAATATGTATAAAAATACAATTAAAATTAAAATTAAAATTTGAAATGAAAGTTGATATGTAAATATATATATATATATATATATATATATAAGCGTATGGAAAAGACGGATCCATGGGTATACATGGACGAATCAATAGGTAAAATAATTTTGTTAGGTTAAAACAAAGACGAGAAAATAGTATAAGCATAAGCATAAGTACAGGCTTGCATATAGAGCGTGTAAATTGATATAAAAATAAGGAATAAATGAATAGTACATAATGCAGACGGATATGAATTTCTACAGGTGTGAGCGGTTGTGTGTGTATGTGGTGCTGGGTGATTCTGTTTGGTTGTATGGTCTGAATTTCGACTGATCAGTGTGTGGAAAAATAGTTTTTTTCTTTTTTTCTTCAGAAGACAATTGTGTTGCTGAGTGAGTATGTCATGTATGAGATGCTGTGTGTGGGTCATAAGTTGTATTATAATGTAATATAGTTACCTGTATCCTTGTCACCGTAGGCTAGTTGGAGGTTACTCTCGTTGGAGATCCCTTATTTGGGGGGGGGGGGGGGGGTTTATGTTGCCGTCCGCACTGCTGTGGTGGGTGATAAAGTTGTGTTTAGTGGGGTGGCGTTTGGATGTGGAGATGGGAGGGACGGGGTGAGTGAGGGGTTAATGAGAGAATGTGAGGATATGTGGAACTGCTGGTCGGGTTATGTTGCATGGTTGGTATTGATTGTTCGGGTTGTGGTGGTTTTTATTTTTATTTGGTTGCTGGGGGACGTGGGTGGGTGGCAGGTGTGGGGAGAGTGACTGTGAGTGATGTGAGGCAGGGATCCGGACATGATGCAGGATGCGATAGGCACTGGGTAGTGATCGGTGGGCAGTGATGGTGTGCATGGGATGTGGGGGATGGTGGTGGTGGCTGGATGGCAGTGGCGTTATGTGAAGGGATGGAGGGGGCAGGATGAGCAGGGGGTTCCTGTGCAATAAGGGGTTAATGGGGGAAGGTGGTCTGCTGGTTGGGCTGTGTAGTTTGTTGGATGTTTCTGGGGGGAATAGTATGCTGGGGGACGTGAATGGGTGGCAGGCATGGGGGGAGTGGCTGTGAATAATGGGCTCACCATAATGTCATCTGTGCATTTATTCTAGGTCCTCTTACACTGCGCATTAATTGTTCTGCTATGTAACTGTTATTTGTTGTATTACATGTAAGGTGCCTGGTTCACCAGCAGGTGGCAACGTATATGGGAAAGAGATCTTTAGACAGAATGGAACTTACCATTCCATTCTCCCTCTTTTTGGCAGAAGTGGGCAAGTCTTGTTTCCTCCAAAGGGAGGGGCTGCAGTAAGTTTTCAGTCAGTCTTTACAGATTTACAGACAGAGCTTTGCGAGGGGCTCACCAGGCAAAGGCACCTCATTCTAAAAGGTACCAGAACAGTCCTGAAATCCAGCTACCAGATTAAAGCCGAGTTTAGCACAGCAGAGAAGGATAAAGCAGAATATCCGAGTTTGCCTGCCAGTTTATGCCAAAACCTGCTGGAGCCAAGAGAAACACCACTTCTTCTACGGATGCAAGTTGATTCAAGTAAAGCTGTTGAACTTTATAAAAATCTGGACTCAACTATTTCTCCACCTCCACCATTATTCTCCCCTTATTGCTTTGGAGCCTAACCCTGGGGAGTGACGGTATCCAGGAAGGAGCACCGTGACACACAGAAAACTATTGGGGCTGCACCACACCACTCTGCATTCTGATAAACCTGGGACACGATTGGCTCAATGGGGTGGCACATTGCAAATACTGCTGTTCGGATGCTCTTTTCTCATATTGTTTAGGTTTAGAAATTTCCCCAAAAACCTTATGAAACTTAAAAATAAAATGTTTCACCTAGAATCCAAATGTGCAGTGAAAAACTGGGTAAACATCCTCAGTGGAATAGTATGAATGGGGAAATCAGGTTACAAGCAAACCTATTAAAGTACCAAGACTTGTCTGTGAAATATAGTTCTGAATAGCTCAGAGACTGAACAAGTCACAATAGTAAAGTATTTTAGAAAGTTATCAGTTAACAGCGCCAGTAGTAGGGCCTCATTTTGCCCCTCTTTCATTTTGTAATCCTTTAAATATATCTTAGGTATACACAATATATATGTATTTTATGATGCAGGTTACCATTTTCTATTTAAATCCATTTTGCAAAGTTATCTTAACAACAAAAATGATTTAGTATTTCTTTAAGAAATCCAAATTTGGGAACTAGAGCCTACTTAGATTTTCCTTGACCTGTAATATTCTGATCTTGGTAGATACAATCAAACACAATTCACAAAAAAAATTGAAGAATTACAAGAAGTGATTCACAAATAGATGTTTAAAGTTCAAAAACAATGAATAACACTAAAAAATGATTGTGGGAGGGAGCTGCACTATCTCTAGAGCACACAGAAATGATATTCTTTTCAAAGAACAGTACAATGGGATATACAGACTGCTGAATAATTTTACTGTAAATCATTGACTGCAACTGACATGAGTCATATAACATTAAATGCTGCAGTTCGTATCACCTACCAGTACGTAGGTGTTTTGCGTGGAAATTCAATGTGGGCTTTTTACTGTAGAAGAACCCACAATTCTTGTATGTACTTAAAGGGAATCAGAGACATCCGATCAAACAATTTGCATAGACACATTGGTTTAGGGCTCTTTCACACTTGCGGCAGGATGGATCCGGCAGGCTGGTCTCCCTGTCGGATCCGTCCTTCCGCTGTTTCGCCGAGCCGCCGGACCGCCGCTCCGTCCCCATTGACTATAATGGGGACGGGGGCTGAGCTCCAGCGCAGAAAGGCGCTGCGCGGCGAAAGCCGCCGGACTAAAAAGTCCTGCATGTCTGACTTTTTAGTCTGACAGCTTTCGCTGTGCACCGCCGTGCTGCGCCGGAGCTCAGCCCCCGTCCCCATTATAGTCAATGGGGACGGAGCGGCGGTCCGGCGGCTCGGCGAAACAGCGGAAGGACGGATCCGACAGGGAGACCAGCCTGCCGGATCCGTCCTGCCGCAAGTGTGAAAGAGCCCTTACCTGATTAAAACACTGTTTTCGTTTTTCAATCCTAGGCTCCGTTCCCAAGTTTTGAAACTTTTTCTTAATATGCAAATTAGAACTTTGGTGCGATGAGGATGTCACCATTGCTCTTTCTGCACCAAAGATCCACACTAGAGATGAGTGAACTGTCCGAGATTTGGTTTGGTTCCGATACGCCAAATTTTAAAAAAAAGTAAGGTTTGGAACTGAATCGATTATATATGAACCAAAGTTGCTCCAATTTCCCTGAAAATTGTTATATTACAACCCCTAGTCTCCTAGGACCCAAAACCAAATACACCTGAATCTCCATGGATCCTAATTGCCAGTGATTTGATTTAGTAAAACAAAGAGTAAGGGGGAGAGAGGACACCCCTGCCTCACCCCTCTCTCTATACTAAAATAAGAAGAGACTAGTTCATTGACCTGATCTAATTAATAAATATCAGTCCAAAACCGAATCTATCCAACATTGCTCAGATGAACCCTGACTCCACACTGTCAAATGATTTTATGGCATCTAATGACAGTATGGGGAAAAAAAACACATTGATCCCTGTGTGTCAAAATAGAAATCAAACTGTTTAATCTCTTTGCCAGAATCCTAGCCACAAAATTGGTATATAACAACCTCACCCTAAGAAAATATGTTATCTCTTTTCTTTTTATTATTTTTTCTCTCCCTCCTCCCTATGCTGTTAAACGCAATGACAGCAATAGGAAATCATGTCAGAGTGACATCGACATACTATAGTAAGGGTAAACGCATGTTTGACGGTGCTAATTAACAGCATGTTTAAAAACACAGTGCGCTGTCATATGTGTTATGCTTTTTCCTGTTCCAAAGCTTTAAAAAATTATGCCTTTACGGGGCAGATGGTATTTAAACACATACAGGGTTATGGGACAAAAAAAGAGTGAATTGTTTGGGGACCAAGTGTCCAAAAATTATGCCTTAAAGATGTCAGAATGCCTGTCTATACGACAAGTGCACCTTGTCAGAAGAAAAAAAAGGCTTGTTGGAACCAAGCCACCAAAAATGATGCCTTATTGGGGGAAGAATGCACACAACAGTGCTAATTGTCACAAGAAAAAGTGGCTTGTTCTGGAGCCAGACTAGAAAAATTCTCCCTTTTAATTGGATGCAGCAGCATTGCTGTAACGGGGCGCCGAAGGCGCACTCGGTCTCCCATCAGCCGCAGACCTGCTGCTTAGCTTCGGGAGCGAGGATCTGTGTTCAGCCTCGTTCCCAGGGTGGCTTTGCTAGTTGGGAAGCTCCTTGCTTCTAGGTCTGCCTTGAGCGCCGAGCTGATCACTCAGTGCTCGACTTGTTTGTCTGTCGGTCATGTGATGCTGGCCATGTCACATGACCCTCACTCCCCACTATAAATACAGGCAACCTGCTGGCCACAGGTTGCCTGTGATTTTGGTCCCTTAGGCTTACTTTCGGATTTTGTCTTTGCCTCTTCCCTTGTACTGACGTGACCTCCTGGACTGACCCCAGCTAGTTGCCCTTCCGTTTTTGGTGGTACCTTGCTTGTTCAGCCTCTCTGTCCGCTCTAGTGCTACCTCTCATTGGCTGTCCGCTTCCCTGCTGTCTCTATCTCTCTGCTTGCACTTACTAAGGTCAGGAACTGTTGCCCAGGGACAGGGGACCAGGTGGCAGCTCAGGGGTTGCACCTCCGCTCTATCTTTATACCCGCGACTCTACCCTGTGACAATTGCAGTGTGGATGTGGAAAAGTTAGGGTAGTAGAGGCATGTGGCTGAAATCGTATTGGTAGCAGAACTGGCATAGCATGGAACATTTAAGGCAGTAGATCGGCTGCCTATGGGTAGTAGTAGGGGTAGTAGTAGTGGCAGATGTGTAACATTAATAGTGGTGGCAGCAGGGGATTATCAGAAAGGAGTAGCAGCTGCAGCATCGGTAGCAGCAACAGCCATATGGTACATGTTGGCAGGCAAACAGTAGCAGTGGCATAATGGTAAAAGTACACAGGGGCAGATTGGGAACTCAAATTGGCCTTGGAAAAAAGCGTAACAGTGGACCCATGTTATAGGCATGGCCGAATTGGTAGAAGGTGGAGCCAAGCTAAGTGGGAGGGCTGACTAAACCATTAGGATGGATCACATGGCACATTCACACAGCATACCTCCCAATTTGTAACAAGCACAAGGAGTGATAATAACTGTGATGTGCTTAGCATGCCATAACAAATTTATGCCCCATTTTGTGCCCTCTTCACAGTAGTTATGCTCCCTTTATAACAGTAATACCACCTTAGTGACCCCACAACATTTTAATACTAGTGATAGTAATACTAGTAAAACTAGTAGTATATAAGTGCATTAAATAAATAAATAAAATAATTCATTCTGTTATGACTTCTATACAGCCACTGGATGCCAGAAGATCTGATGGCAGGTGGTACTGGTGGCCTACTGATAGGAGAAGGGCTGGCAGCATAATAATGAGATGGCAGCAAGGCTTCCCTTGACCTGGCACACTTACATCAATACACATCACAGCCGCCGCCGGCGACCCTTCTGTGATGTCATTATTATACCACAATGTGTGAAGTGTTGGGAGCGGCCTACAGCATATTGGAGCCATCGTATGTGACTGATATCAGCCGCTCTTCTTATAAGACTCCAGTGCTGATATCACCTCCAGAGACATTACATCACATGTGACTGATATCAGCTGCTCCTCTTATAACGCTCCAATGCTGATTTCACCTCCAGAGACATTACATCATATATGACTGATATCAGCCGCTCCTCTTATAACGCTCCTCTACTGATATAACCTCCAGAGACATTACACCATATGTGACTGATATCAGCTGCTCTTCTTATAACGCTCTAGCACTGATATACGGTAACTAGAGATGAATCTGCAAATCAAATCGAAGTCGACGAAGTGGAATTCGATCTGAATTTCAGGAAAAATTCGATTTGCACCGAATCCGAATTCCCTCACGCTTTGTGGTAACGAATCGCATTTTTTCCTAAAATGGCTGCTGCACATGTTAGGACATGGAGCAAAGAACTCTAGGAATGAGGGATCACCCACAATGCCATGCATGCAGCCAATCAGCAGCCAGCCTGCCCTCTGATGGTACAGCCCTATAAATAGTCTCAGCCATCTTGGGTTCAGCCATTTTGAAGTGTACTTACAGGTGAAACTCGAAAAATTAGAATATCGTCCAAAAGTTAATTTATTTCAGTAATGCAAGTTAAAAGGAATTGCATTAATGCAACTTAAAATTAGAATATTGTGAATAGGTTCAATATTCTAGGCTCAAAGTGTCACACTCTAGTCAGCTAATTAATCCATATCCCCTGAGCAAAGGGGACCTGAGATTGTGACTTTGGGGTTTCATAAACTATAAGCAATATTCATCCAAATTATAACAAATTAAACTTTTATTCTGCTGAAAAGAAGTTCAGGGAAAGATCATTAGAAGTATAGAGATAGGATAGGGAGGAATTATTCCACACTATAAAAGGAGAACAGGGTCCAATGTACAGCCTGGGTAATAGGAGCAATTCTATTACACCTTTATGTACTGACTGGGGATCCAAATTGCCATTATACTGCTGCTTTGAGGTTCGCAATAGATGATACCTCTGTAATTCCAGCAAACCGTTCTCTTTATTGGGGTGCAAGTGCTGTGTGATACAGTCATTAACAGGGTGTATTACTAGGAAATATTTATATGTCTTATTAGGCCTTGTGCAGTGCAGTTATATGTTCTAAAGCCTTTTTAACGTGTATAAGTGAGAAAAAGGGCTTATTACCCGTTGTGTGGTGAAGTGCGAAAATTACAGCCCTTTTTGTTCTGTATTAGTGGCAAAAGTAAAATAGATTTGCTGCTCAGCGGTGCAGTTATCTGTTCTAAAGCCTTTTTTGGCGTGTGTAAGTTGGGGGGAAAAAAGAGCTTAATAGCCGTTCAGTGGTGAAGTGAGAAAATTACAGCCCTTTCTGGGGTGTATTAGTGCCCCCAAAAAATATATTATTTGCCGTTCAACAGTGCAGTTATACGTTGTAAAGCATTTTTTGGAGTGTATATGTAAAAAAAAAATAGGCTTATTAGCTGTTGTGTGGTGAAGTAAGAAAATTACAGACCTTTTAGGCATGTATTAGTGGCAAAAAAAGTATTATTTGTGGTTCAGCGATGCAGTTATATGTACGGGGCAAACTTTGCTCGTTCGCGATTTGCCAAACATGCAAACATATGGCAATATTCGCATGTGCCATATTTTTTTGCATAGTGCCAAACTTTGACCCATGACACATCAATCAGGTGGGACAGGACAGCCAATTAAGACATTTCAGCACATGGACACACCCCGAACCCTATAACAGAACATGATTTATGTGTTTTGCCAGTGTAGGGAAAGGTTACATTTTGGAGCAGGGACAGTTAGGGACACCAAACGCTAGCTAATAGGGCCACAAAAGTCCTTTTAAGGACTGCTATAGGTGTGCTATCCATAGGTTTGATAATGAGGGGTGTGATATACTTATAATATGCTTTCTAACATAGAAATATGTACTGATACCGCAGCTAGATAGAGGGACAAACGCTATTGGAGTAACTAATTGCAATGGGTGTGATATACCTGTTGCCCCCCAAAAAAACAGCTTGAAGGCTGTGATATACCTTCTTCCGCAAAATCCTGATTATAGGGTGCTATATACCTGTTCCCGCCAAATACTGATTGAGGGGTGCTACATACCTGTTTCCACAAAATACTGATTGAGGGGTGCCATATACCTTCTTCCACAAAATACTGATTGAGGGGTGCTATTGCTATATACCCTTTTCCACCAAATACTGATTGAGGCCTGCGACATACCTGCTTCCACAAATACTGCTCTACTCTACAGACTTAGGCAGAGGATCATTTAGAAAATGACAGGCAGAGGAAGAGGCAGAGCATTCCGCAGGGATGGTAGGGGTCGGGCAGGTGCACCAGGCCGGAGCCTAAGTGGGAAGTTGGAGAAGGTGCGTGCGATAACGTCAAAGGGCGCACCAGAGTTGGTTGAGTGGCTCACTCAGCCTTCCGCTTCTGCACCCTCCTCATCCCCTGTATCAGCACCCTCCTCAGTCTCTGCTCTATGCACCCCCAAAGACACCACCATCACCATAGCCCCTCCACTAAAGTCAGAGGAATTATGTTCCCATCAATTTCCAGAATGCAGACATTCTTGGCATCAGATGAGGAAGAGGAAGTAGCAACAGCCGCCACCCAGCGGTCTGATGACAGTACCCAAATCAGCCCAAGGACAGAGGGCCCCTCTGTTGCTGCCTACTCTGAGATCTCTAATGTCAGTGGTGGTGAAGGTGACGATGATGACGTGTCAATGGAAGTCACGTGGGTGCACACAAGAGAGGAAAAGGAGGGGAGTTCAGAGTGAGATATGGAGCAGCAGATAGGGAGGAGGAGGAGGAGGAGGAGGAGAAGCAGACAGAACTCGCAGTGCACAGGAGGCAAAAATCTGACTGCAAATGTATCTGGAGTGAGCCATCTACCATGCACAGTCACATCTTGCGCTCCCAGGATGCTGGCACATGGCTCCACAGTGTGGGCTTTTTTTAACGTGTCAGCTGCTGACAATAGTGTTGTCATATGCAGCCTGTGCTGTCAATGCATAAGTCGCGGTAAGCCCAACACTCACCTAGGGACGACCGCCTTAAGAAGGCACCTGGCCTCCCATCACCGAGCCCAGTGGGAGCAATGCCGTCAGAACCCACAAACCCACGCTCCCTGCGCGCCACGTCCTGCCTCTTCTCCTTCTCCTCTCTCCTCAAATTTGTCCCCCACTCCACCTTCCACCGTGGCACAGGGCAGGCTTCCGTAGCCCAAATGTTCGAGCGTTCAAAAAATTATGACGGCGGATAATCCTTTTGCCCAACGGCTGACCGCTGGCTTGGAACTGCTAGCCCGCCAGCTACTGCCATATACATTGGTGGACTTGGAGGCCTTTAGAAAATGTGTGGCCATTGGCACACCGCAATGGAAGGTCCCCGGAAGGAAATATTTCTCCCAGAAGGGCATCCCAGAGCTATATGGCCACATTCAGCTGCAAGTTAATATATCTCTGGCACACAGTGTCGGTGTCAAGATACATCTGACCACAGACACGTGGTCTAGCAAAACCGGGAAGGGAAGGTACATAAGTTTTACTGCCCACAAGCATATAATCCGTGGCAACTGTGTGGATTTGGTGTTACCGCCACAGGTTGCATGCAGGTCTGCCTCTTCTTCTCCTCCTCCTACTCCATCCTCCGTCTCCTCCTCAGCTAACTCAGTTCAGCAGCGACACCGCTTGCCCATCATACCTCTCATTTGTGACTGCCCGACACGCTGGAACTCCACCCTCTATATGCTTGATGGGCTGCACCAGCAGAAACATGCCGCTAACGACTACCTGTATGAACTCTGCGGCAGGACAGGTTCTGGGGAACTTGGTTTATTTTCACCGCGCCAGTGGCTGCTCATACGCGATGCATGCAGACTTCTGCAGCCATTTGATGAGATCACTAAACTGGTCAGTCGCAGCCAGGGCGCCATCAGCGACAACGTACCTTACGCATTTGCAGTGTCCCACTACGAGACCGTGGGCACCGCAAACTTGCTTTTATTATGTTTTAATGTCTTGTATTATGCCTGCATGCTGTAATTAATTTCAAGTCATATTCTCCCATGTCACAATGTGATTCCACATGTAAGATCCTTCACACAGGCCTAGTTAGGGTGCACTACACTTGTTTCTCCACAAGATGGGGCAGTGTCTCAGTGTATAAATAGCTTAGCTCAGGCCCAAGTTAGGCAGTTCACTCTTGTTCCAGTTCAGTGCCAGTCTGGACAAGTTTAGTCAGTATGCAGCCATGAGGTAGCTGCTTGCTGGAGGGAGGCCTCCTGCCTCTCTGCTCTCTCCCTGTTGGCTCCACAGCCCATGGTTAAAAGCCGCAAGATTCCACCCAGAGGTGAGAAGTCCACTTCTACACCATACTTTTCCGGGGTGACCAGTATCCAGCTACAAAAGCAAGTATTCAAGGGGATTCTTACATATATTTCAAGGATAGCACACGGCCATACTTAAGGGCTTCCCAGGCACCTTTGCAAGCAGGTGTAGGACACAGCTTCCGGCATCCACCACTTCCAGTTTAAACCCTGAGGACGGATAGGCCATCTGTCAGAATACACTGGAAAATAGAGGTTCAAGGACTCAGAAAACCACCTTCAAGTCAGGTTAGGATCAGGCGAGAGTTTTTACCAGCCAAAGACTTTATCTACTTCAAAGCCTAGTCTGAAGCAGTAGCTTTCATATATATTTAGGACTAGAGCAGTTTTCTTCTGAGGACTTACATTTCCCTACCCCTGTATGCATGAGACTGTACTTTATGCTGGGATGTACAAAGGACTGTTTTATAAATTGGATGGAATTATTACCAGAAGCAACATTCAGCAAAAGTTATCAGTTGAATCACACCATCCTCGTCTCAGTCTTCAGTTCCTCAATTAACACTACGGTAAATGGTTGTAACACCACAAAAGGTACTGGCGTCACGACTACAAGGGACCTTGCCATAGGCACATTAATACAGACCATCAAGGGCACCTCAAATCACCATCTGGCCTGTGTCCCTTACACCAGAGTGTGCCCCAGAGAATTCTTGTGCCATTCTTCTCTTCTCTTATGCGAGCCTGCCCAGGGACGACGTAACCGTGAGTAACCAGAACTGTATTTACCTCGGCACACCTATTGCCCACACCGTGACCTCACGTATAATTCCTCTGTCGGTCTGGCATACTGCACATTGCATTGTGTCATTGATCAAGCTGTCGAGGAGCAGGAGCTGGAAGAGGAGGAAGTCGCAATGCTGAATGAATTCCCAGGGGGGGCTACTCCATCTGAGACAAGTCCTGGGCGATGAGCAGGAGCCAGGGCGCTCCACCGCTTCCAATTTAGTGCAAATGGGGGCCTTCATGCTCCCGTATTTGAAGAAGGAGCCACGTATAAAAAGCATAAAGGTCCTGTACTGGGTGGCAACATACTTAGACCCCCGGTACAAACACAAAATGTCAGACATGTTACCAGCAACACAGATGGTTGTCAGAATGCAGCATTTCCAGGACTTGCTGCGAGAGATGCTGCATTCTGCTGTTGCGGACACTGGCAGAGGAGTTTCCACCCACAGCGAAACAGGTGCAGGTACCAATCCTACCGCGCCTGCAAAAAGAGGGCGGTTTGAAGATGTGTTGGTCACTTCAGATCCAGCCTCAGGGAACCCCTAGACCGACAGGTGTCCGACTACATCGGATTAACGGCCGATGTGGATGCTTTGAGAAGCGAGGAACCCCTTGACTACTGGGTGTGCAGCCTGTGGCCAGAGCTGACACAATTTGCCATGGAACTCTTGGCTTGCCCCTCGTTGAGTGTACTGTCCGAAAGGACGATCAGCGCAGCAGGGGGATCGTGTCTGATAGCGCACTCGCCTAGCTCATGACAGTGTGGACTACCTCACATTTTTTTAAATGAATGAGGCATGGATCTCGGAGGAATTCAACATCTGTGATGACCCCATGTAATTGAATTTCCTCATGCCAGCCCACACATATCCGCCACCACCCAGAACAAAGAATGGTCCTTGTCTTATGTATATACAGCAGCATAAAAGGCCTTTTATGTCAGGTAAATGCCTAAGTTTTGGGGCCTGTACTGGCCGACAGTTACATATTTATCCTGTTACCGCCTTATATACCTCTAGCCACAGAATCCAAAGTTCTTTGCTATCAGGTGAATGCCTATTGGCTAATTTTTGGGGCCTATACTGTATATATTTTTGGGGCTCCCCTGTATATACAGTACAGACCAAAAGTTTGGACACACCTTCTCATTCAAAGAGTTTTCTTTATTTTCATGACTATGAAAATTGTAGATTCACACTGAAGGCATCAAAACTATGAATTAACACATGTGGAATTATATACATAACAAAAGAGTGTGAAACTGCTGAAAATATGTTATATTATATGGTTCTTCAAAGTAGCCACCTTTTGCTTTGATTACTGCTTTGCACACTCTTGGCATTCTCTTGATGAGCTAGTCACCTGAAATGGTCTTGAAGGAGTTCCCAGAGATGCTTAGCACTTGTTGGCCCTTTGCCTTCGCTCTGCGGTCCAGCTCGCCCCAAACCATCTCGATTGGGTTCAGGTCCGGTGACTGTGGAGGCCAGGTCATCTGGCGCAGCACCCCATCACTCTCCTTCATGGTCAAATAGCCCTTACACAGCCTGGAGGTGTGTTTGGGGTCATTGTCCTGTTGAAAAATAAATGATGGTCCAACTAATCGCAAACCGGATGGAATAGCATGCCGCTGCAAGATGCTGTGGTAGCCATGCTGGTTCAGTATGCCTTCAATTTTGAATAAATCCCCAACAGTGTCACCAGCAAAGCACCCCCACACCATCACACCTCCTCCTCCATGCTTCACGGTGGGAACCAGGCATGTAGAGTCCATCTGTTCACCTTTTCTGCGTCGCACAAAGACAAGGTGGTTGGAACCAAAGATCTCAAATTTGGACTCATCAGACCAAAGCACAGATTTCCACTGGTCTAATGTCCATTTCTTGTGTTCTTTAGCCCAAACAAGTCTCTTCTGCTTGTTGTCTGTCCTTAGCAGTGGTTTCCTAGCAGATATTCTACCATGAAGGCCTGATTCACACAGTCTCCTCTTAACAGTTGTTCTAGAGATGTGTCTGCTGCTAGAACTCTGTGTGGCATTGACCTGGTCTCCAATCTGAGCTGCTGTTAACCTGCGATTTCTGAGGCTGGTGATTCGGATGAATTTATCCTCCGCAGCAGAGGTGACTCTTGGTCTTCCTTTCCTGGGGCGGTCCGCATGTGAGACAGTTTCTTTGTAGCGCTTGATGGTTTTTGTGACTGCACTTGGGGACACTTTCAAAGTTTTCCCAATTTTTTGGACTAACTGACCTTCATTTCTTAACGTAATGATGGCCACTCGTTTTTCTTTACTTAGCTGCTTTTTTCTTGCCATAATACAGATTCTAACAGTCTATTCAGTAGGATTATCAGCTGTGTATCCACCTGACTTCTCCACAACACAACTGATGGTCCCAACCCCATTTATAAGGCAAGAAATCCCACTTATTAAACCTGACAGGGCACACCTGTGAAGTGAAAACCATTTCAGGTGACTACCTCTTGAAGCTCATCAAGAGAATGCCAAGAGTGTGCAAAGCAGTAATCAAAGCAGAAGGTGGCTACTTTGAAGAACCTAGAATATTACATATTTTCAGTTGTTTCACACTTTTTTGTTATGTATATTCCACATGTGTTAATTCATAGTTTTGATGCCTTCAGTGTGAATCTACAATTTTCATAGTCATGAAAATAAAGAAAACTCTTTGAATGAGAAGGTGTGTCCAAACTTTTGGTCTGTACTGTATATGCACAACTTCATGTGGGTTTGAGCACTTCCTGCCTGTTTAATACCACGCCATTCTTTTCAGTTTGTATATATAGAGATGCCTGGATGTGTATAAACTCCAATTTAAATGTGCCTGCTTTCCACCTACAGGCTACATTTAGGCCCACCTGCGCGGCCTGGGCCATATCAGCCTGTCTTGAGTGGGACTCGTAGACTCCTCCCTCCTCCCATTGCTAGCATGGTTACATGCTGGAGGTAACTGGTGAGTTGTTTATGAGTCGGCCTTATGCTCTAGTAAATTGCCCACTGGCTCCTGGTATTGCCCACATGGCACAGGTAGGTGAGTGTTAGGTCCCGAGCTACTTGAGAAACCTTGGCGCGGTGCTCGGGCTCAGACATGTCCTACACCGTAGGACATGTTGGCTAATCTCTCAATTTTAAAATCAGTTTGAGGGTTTAGTAAGACCGCAGAGTGCACCTGTCTTTGTTATTATTTTGTTATATTGTTATATTGGTTCTCACATCCACATAATTGCTATCTTGTGTAGGATGTCTATTGTGGTACTTGTGATTCGCTGCGGGCACCCTCCACCGTATGCATTTTTGCTGGGGATTGTCATTAGCAACGGGCCACAAGTGCAGGATTTGCTCCCCTGTATATATATGCACAACTGCATGTGGGTTTGAGCACTTCCTGCCTGTTTAATACCACGCCATGCTTTTCAGTTTGTCTATACTGGCCAACAGTTACATATTTATACTGTCACCGCCTAATGTACCTCCAGCCACAGAATCCAAAGTTCTTTGCTGTCAGGTGAATGCCTATTGGCTAATTTTTGGGGCCTATACTGGCTGACAGTTACATATTTATCCTGTGACAGTCTAATGTACCTCCAGCCACAGAATCCAAAGTTCTTTGCTGTCAGGTGAATGCCTATTGCCTAAATTTTGGTGCCTGTACTGGCCGACAGTTACATTTTTTTTATCTCTAGCCACATAATCACACCCCTGTCTCACTCCTCTGCCTCTCATAATGGTGGCGTATGAACCGCATTCATCATAAGGACCTTCTAATGTCACAGGGTCATGTGACTGTGCCCCACACCCTGTACTGTGCCCTCACCCTGTACTGTGCCACCTTATACCCTGCATTGTGCCCTCTTACCACACCCTGTGCAGTGCCCCTAGTCATTTCCTGTACTGTGCCCTCTTATACCCTTTTATCCGGTCATGATATGGCGGTGTTATCCGGTCACTGTACAGAGGTGTTATCCAGTCAATGTATTTCCCTGCCATCCTTTTTTAGACCTGGCATGAGTGGGAAAAATATGCAGATTGTGGTGCTAAGGACCTTTGCGCCACAATCTGTGTCAGAAATACGCCTAACATAGACATATTTCTATATAATAAATGACCACCTAATTGTATTATTATTCCGGGGTAGGGATAATATCTTTATATTATATAGATTCTAGTGTACTATACTGTGCCCTGTATTTCCCAGTAGAAAATGATCCTTGGGAAGCACAGTCCTCATCCCTGACCACCAGGACCAGGTAGTGCTCTGTCAGTACATGGCGGCCTCCCCTCTCCGCTATGCCTCTCCGCTGTGTACTGCTGCTTATTCTGACACTAGGGCTGGGTTTACATCCTATTTTTGCAATCAATTTAATGCATACCAAAAATTTATGCGTTAACAGATGCCTCAGAATGATGCCGTACAGTGGCGTTCGTTCACCATACAGTTCCATGGTAGAAAAAAAAATTACATTAACATATGCACTTTTATTTAATGGACTCTGCAGAATAGAAAAACATGCATTTGTATACATCAAACCGATAGGAAATAAAAAATTTCTAGGCTCCAGCAGGGCACATTTTTGAGAGTTTCCCTTTAAGACGCATAAAAATAGCCCCTGATTAAAATACATATTTGTTGTGGGAATTTCTGCCAATGATCCCCCGTTGGTATATCACTGTCCATGTTGTGGGACTATTTGTGTACTTCTAGGTTTTTCTGGTTCGCCTGCTATTAAAGTGAAAGGGGCCCGCAGCAAACGCGCGGTTTGCGAACATTCGCAAATCGTCCCGGCCGATGTTCGTCCATCACTATTAGCAAGCAAATATACAGGTGGCCGTTCAAGCCATCGTGCCCGAGAAGCCAGTTTTTTCTGGCTCCACCTCCGACTGAGATAATTAGTTGTCGTGGGCCCATATCGTCATCATCATCCTCCATCTCTGACTCCTTCTTCTCCTCCAGTGGCTACTCCTCATCCTCACTAATATGGAGCTGTCAATAGGACCTTGTTGCTGGGGTGCTGCCTCACCACTTGTGCGATAAACATTGACCTAGTGGACTATGAAAGACATGTGCTGTCCCTGCCTATCACCTTGCCGCAAGTGAGAATTGCAATTTTAAATAATTGTTTTGAAAAAATGGACAGCTGGACAGGGGTACGAATATCATAAAGCACAATAAAGTTTTGGTGAAGGAACAGAACTGCATCACCATTACCACAAGTAAGTGGTACAGTAGCAACTGCAATGCTAGCAACTTGGCCTGGTGGGTCAAAACGAAGACAGTGAGGGGCAATTAAATGTCCTTCCCTTTTTAAAAACACACTAAAGACACTGCTATTGACAACTGACTTTGGAATTAATGCTGACTAACAAATTTGGGCGTAATGTTTAGTGATGAGCGAGCATGCTTGGCCAAATACCTGTTTGGCTCAAGCATCGCTATGCTCGACCAAATAATTTGGGTGCTCGAATACAATTTAATATGATGGAAGTTAATGGGAGACAACCAGGCACTCCCTGCTCGGAAGAGTAGAGGCTGTCTGGTTCATAAAAAAAGGTTAGAAATTGATGGAAACCCTATCAAAATGGTTTCGCAACAGCAATAAGAGGATAGCTTGGTGTGTCTTAGACTCTTTTTATGTACGACATACAGTAGACAACCACACAAAGGCTATATGCCAAAATCCAGGTATGTATAAGCCATCCATCTATGAGACAAATAACAGCCAGCATACCTTACAATTGCATCCTTGCGCACTATGAGATATTCCAAACCAGCTCTCATCTGACTGAGAACCAGTAAACCTCAAAAGTTATTTTGCATCTGTTGGATGGCTTGGGTGGACATGCACACCTAGATCAATATCATTAGAGCAACAAAAAGTTTTCTGATTGTCCTAACATAATATTCAATGACCTTTCTATACAGTTTTGTCATGTAAAAACTCATTTGCATAAACATGAGCTTATGGGAAAGACATGCAAATGAGCAGAATCTGCCTTGTTTTTCAGCTGTCATAAGACTATGAAAACCAATAGAGGATGCTTTTGAGTTATGAACAGCGCCTCTATTGGTTTCACAGTCTTATGACCAGACAAATATTCTTGTCAAAAGACTATGAAAACAATAGAGGGCGCTGTTTATAACTCAATAGTGCCCCCTATTGGTTTTTATAGTCTTATGACAGCTGAAAAACAAGGCAGATTCTGCTCATTTGCAAGTCTTTTTCATATGCCCATGTTTATACAAATGAGGTTTACTGGTTCTCAGTCAGATGAGAGCTGGTTTGGAATATCTTATAGTGCACAAGGCTGCTATTGTAAGGTATGCTGACTAAGCCTGTCATCTGTCTCATGGATAGATTGATGGCTTGCACATACCTGGCTTTTGGCATACAGCCTTTGCGTGGTTGTATGTTGTACATAATAAGAGTCTAAGACACATCCAGCTATCCTCTTATTGCTATTTCCAAAACATTTTGATGGGGTTTCCATTAAATTCTAACCTTTTTTTATGAACCAGACACCCTCTTCTCTTCTGAGCAGGGGGTGCCTGGTTGTCTCCCATTGACTTCCATTATACTCGGGTCCTCGGCCGAGCACACGAATATAAAAATGTGTTCGGGCCGAACACCCAAATACTTTGGTGCTCTCTCATAACTAGTAATGTTTTATATTCTTTATACTGCAGGCAAAAATTGCTGGTCACCCTTTATTTATTTATTTAACTATCTATCTAATGTAATGTGGAAAGTACAGAGCACAGCAATGACACTACCTAACACCCTGCACTGGAACCTACCAGCTACACGATATCAGGATATAACCTACACTGACTATCTCCCACTAACTATCTGTATATATATATATATATATATATATAAGCTATATAACTATCTATCTAATGTAATGTGGAAAGCACAGAGCACAGCAATGACACTACCTAACACCCTGCACTGGAACCTACCAGCTACACTATATCAGGATATAACCTACACTGACTATCTCCCACTATCTGTATTATATATATAAGCTATATAACTATCTATCTAATGTAATGTGGAAAGTACAGAGCACAGCAATGACACTGCCTAACACCCTGCACTGGAACCTACCAGCTACACTATATCAGGATATACCCTACACTGACTATCTCCCACTATCTGTATTATATATATATAAGCTATATAACTATCTATCTAATGTAATGTGGAAAGCACAGAGCACAGCAATGACACTAACACCCTGCACTGGAACCTACCAGCTACACTATATCAGGATATAACCTACACTGACTATCTCCCACTATCTATCTGTATTATATATATAAGCTATATAACTATCTATCTAATGTAGTGTGAAAAGTACAGAGCACAGCAATGACACTGCCTAACACCCTGCACTGGAACCTACCAGCTACACTATATCAGGATATAACCTACACTGACTATCTCCCACTATCTGTATTATATATATAAGCTATATAACTATCTATCTAATGTTATGTGGAAAGCACAGAGCATAGCAATGACACTACCTAACACCCTGCACTGGAACCTACCAGCTACACTATATCAGGATATAACCTACACTGACTATCTCCCACTAACTATCTGTATTATATATATAAGCTATATAACTATCTATCTAATGTAGTGTGGAAAGTACAGAGCATAGCAATGACACTACCTAACACCCTGCACTGGACCCTATCAGCTACACTATATCAGGATATACCCTACACTGACTATCTCCCACTATCTGTATTATATATATAAGCTATATAACTATCTATCTAATGTAATGTGGAAAGTACAGAGCACAGCAATGACACTACCTAACACCCTGCACTGGAACCTACCAGCTACACTATATCAGGATATAACCTACACTGACTATCTCCCACTAACTATCTGTATTATATATATATAAGCTATATAACTATCTATCTCATGTAATGTGGAAAGTACAGAGCACAGCAATTACACTACCTAACACCCTGCACTGGAACCTACCAGCTACACTATATCAGGATATAACCTACACTGACTATCTCCCACTAACTATCTGTATTATATATATATAAGCTATATAACTATCTATCTCATGTAATGTGGAAAGTACAGAGCACAGCATTTACACTACCTAACACCCTGCACTGGAACCTACCAGCTACACGATATCAGGATATAACCTACACTGACTATCTCCCACTAACTATCTGTATATATATATATATATATAAGCTATATAACTATCTATCTAATGTAATGTGGAAAGCACAGAGCACAGCAATGACACTACCTAACACCCTGCACAGGAACCTACCAGCTACACTATATCAGGATATAACCTACACTGACTATCTCCCACTATCTGTATTATATATATAAGCTATATAACTATCTATCTAATGTAATGTGGAAAGTACAGAGCACAGCAATGACACTACCTAACACCCTGCACTGGAACCTACCAGCTACACTATATCAGGATATAACCTACACCGACTATCTCCCACTAACTATCTGTATTATATATATAAGCTATATAACTATCTATCTAATGTAATGTGGAAAGTACAGAGCACAGCAATGACACTACCTAACACCCTGCTCTGTAACCTACCAGCTACACTATATCAGGATATAACCTACACTGACTATCTCCCACTAACTATCTGTATTATATATATATATAAGCTATATAACTATCTATCTAATGTAATGTGGAAAGTACAGAGCACAGCATTTACACTACCTAACACCCTGCACTGGAACCTACCAGCTACACGATATCAGGATATAACCTACACTGACTATCTCCCACTAACTATCTGTATATATATATATATATAAGCTATATAACTATCTATCTAATGTAATGTGGAAAGCACAGAGCACAGCAATGACACTACCTAACACCCTGCACAGGAACCTACCAGCTACACTATATCAGGATATAACCTACACTGACTATCTCCCACTATCTGTATTATATATATAAGCTATATAACTATCTATCTAATGTAATGTGGAAAGTACAGAGCACAGCAATGACACTACCTAACACCCTGCACTGGAACCAGCTACACTATATCAGGATATTACCTACACTGACTATCTCCCACTATCTGTATATATATATAAGGTATATAACTATCTATCTAATGTAATGTGGAAAGCACAGAGCACAGCAATGACACTACCTAACACCCTGTACTGGAACCTACCAGCTACACTATATCAGGATATAACCTACACTGACTATCTCCCACTATCTATCTGTATTATATATATAAGCTATATAACTATCTATCTAATGTAATGTGGAAAGCACAGAGCACAGCAATGACACTACCTAACACCCTGCACTGGAACCTACCAGCTACACTATATCAGGAAATAACCTACACTGACTATCTCCCACTATCTATCTGTATTATATATATATATATATAAGCTATATAACTATCTATCTAATGTAATGTGGAAAGTACAGAGCACAGCAATGACACTACCTAACACCCTGCACTGGAACCTACCAGCTACACTATATCAGAATATACCCTACACTGACTATCTCCCACTAACTATCTGTATTATATATATATAAGCTATATAACTATCTATCTAATGTAATGTGGAAAGTACAGAGCACAGCAATGACACTACCTAACACCCTGCACTGGAACCTACCAGCTACACTATATCAGGATATAACCTACACTGACTATCTCCCACTATCTGTATTATATATATATAAGCTATATAACTATCTATCTAATGTAATGTGGAAAGCACAGAGCACAGCAATGACACTACCTAACACCCTGCACTGGAACCTACCAGCTACACTATATCAGGATCATAGGTGTGCGCAGCCTATTGCATTAGGGTGTGCACCCTAAAGCACAAACACAGACGCAGCACGCGCACGTGTGTATGTATATATATAAATATATTATATACACACACATATATCTACACAAATACACTCTGTATACATACATACAGACTTTCACTATTAATATAATGAAGGGAGAAGAAATCATTTTTAAACTTACCGTATTTTTCGCCCTATAAGACGCTCCTGCCCATAAGACGCACCTAGGTTTTAGAGAGGGACAATGATAATAAAAAAAAAAAATCATTACACCTCAGGTCAGACCACCAATCAGACTCCCAATGTCAATAAGACCCCAATATTCAGATCAGACCCCAATTTAAATTATCTCCAATCAGACCTCAGATAAGAGCCCCAGTGCCTCATATCAGCCCCTAGTGCCCCCATATAAAATTAAAAAAAACACCTTTCCTGCTCCAGACGCTGCACTCTGCTGTGTGGGCGTGCACAGAGTGAGGTCACAGCGTGGCCTCACACTTTGCGCAGCCTTCACAGTGGAGCACATGAGGACCAGGAAGAGGTGAGTATAGCGCTTTCAGCGCTTCCTGGCCCTCTGGTACTAAGCAGTGCAGCACAGGGTTGACAGAACCAGTGTTCCCTCTAAACCTTGGCAGCTGCTGAGCGGGATCGGCTCAGAGCTGGGTACAGCGCTATCAAAGGTGGGTGCTAGGAAAACCTAGGATAATTGTCACATCAAAGAGCATACAAACCACTGCGCCATCCCATATAATACAGTATAACACCTGCACCATCCCGTACAATATACATATCTTACATAGAAAAACTAATAACCAAGAGGCTAAACAAAACTCTGTTTCTGACCCTTATGTTAAAACATAACTTTCATTAAATTGCTCTAACACCTAAACAACTAAAGGAAAAATAAAGAATTTAAAAAAAAAACCTGCTTTTTCTCTAGATGACCTTATGTTAATAGTAGTGTTAATAGAGTATCAAAGGTCTGTAAAAATAGTGTAGCTGTTTTTATAGACCCTTGAGACTCTATTGCCACTACTTTAAGGTCATCTAGAGAAACAGCAGGTTTTTTAAATTATTTTTTTCCTTTAGGCAATCAAATGAAAGTTATGTTTTAACATAAGGGTCAGAAGCACTATTAGTTTTTCCATTCATAAAGCTCCACATTGAGCTCCCACCCAGCAGTAGATAGAAGCCTGCAGGACACTTCACCTTGTCACATCACCTGGGCACATGGTGATGGCTCCATTCCTATGCTGTCCCTGGCACTTCAGCAGCAGGGGTGGCGCGCTTCCTGTCTTCATAACTGAAAAGGAAGCTACTGCTGCTGCTGTGTTCAGCTCCCGAGAGAAGGGGGTGTGAGAGAATCAGCCAATGGCAGGGCAGCCAGCTGATACTGGCCAATCAGCAGCCTCCTCCCTAATAACAAAGCTCTGTAATGTACAGAGCTCTGTTATTGGAGAATTCAGGCATCAGCTGTATTGCTCTGCTGCCTGCAGTGCCGTTCACAGCGCTCAGTGCGCTAATGAACAGTGAAATCGGCGGCTCAGCGCACATTGTAAACCTCAAGTCGGCTTGATTAGGATGTGCCCAGGCACACCCGGCACACCCCGTGCGCACGCCTATGATCAGGATATAACCTACACTGACTATCTCCCACTATCTATATTATATATATACGCTATATAACTATCTATCTAATGTAATGTGGAAAGTACAGAGCACAGCAATGACACTGCCTAACACCCTGTGCTGGAACCTACCAGCTACACTATATCAGGATATAACCTACACTGACTATCTCCCACTAACTATCTGTAATATATATATATATATATATATATATATATATATATATAAAAGCTATATAACTATCTATCTAATGTAATGTGGAAAGTACAGAGCTCAGCAATGACACTACCTAACACCCTGCACTGGAACCTACTAGCTACACTATATCAGGATATCACCTAAACAGGCTATCTCCCACTATCTGTATTATATATATAAGCTATATAACTCTATCTAATGTAATGTGGAAAGTACAGAGCACAGCAATGACACTACCTAACACCCTGCACTGGAACCTACCAGCTACACTATATCAGGATATAACCTACACTGACTATCTCCCACTATCTGTATTATATATATAAGCTATATAACTATCTATCTAATGTAGTGTGGAAAGTACAGAGCACAGCAATGACACTACCTAACACCCTGTACTGGAACCTACCAGCTACACTATATCAGGATATACCCTACAGTGACTATCTCCCACTATCTGTATTATATATATAAGCTATATAACTATCTATCTAATGTAATGTGGAAAGTACAGAGCACAGCAATGACACTACCTAACACCCTGCACTGGAACCTACCAGCTACACTATATCAGGATATACCCTACACTGACTATCTCCCACTATCTATCTGTATTATATATATATAAGCTATATAACTATCTATCTAATGTAATGTGGAAAGTACAGAGCACAGCAATGACACTACCTAACACCCTGCACTGGAACCTACCAGCTACACTATATCAGGATATAACCTACACTGACTATCTCCCACTATCTGTATTATATATATATAAGCTATATAACTATCTATCTAATGTAATGTGGAAAGTACAGAGCATAGCAATGACACTACCTAACACCCTGTACTGGAGCCTATCAGCTACACGATATAAGGATATAACCTACACTGACTATCTCCCACTATCTGTATTATATATATAAGCTATATAACGATCTAATGTAGTGTGGAAAGCACAGAGCACAGCAATGACACTACCTAACACCCTGCACTGTAACCTACCATCTACACTATATCAGGATATAACCTACACTGACTATCTCCCACTATCTATCTGTATTATATATATAAGCTATATAACTATCTATCTAATGTAGTGTGGAAAGTACAGAGCACAGCAATGACACTACCTAACACCCTGCACTGGAACCTACTAGCTACACTATATCAGGATATCACCTAAACAGGCTATCTCCCACTATCTGTATTATATATATAAGCTATATAACTATCTATCTAATGTAATGTGAAAAGTACAGAGCACAGCAATGACACTACCTAACACCCTGCACTGGAACCTACCAGCTACACTATATCAGGATATACCCTACAGTGACTATCTCCCACTATCTGTATTATATATATAAGCTATATAACTATCTATCTAATGTAATGTGGAAAGTACAGAGCACAGCAATGACACTACCTAACACCCTGTACTGGAAACTACCAGCTACACTATATCAGGATATACCCTACAGTGACTATCTCCCACTAACTATCTGTATACTGTATATATATATATATATATATATATATATATAAAAGCTATATAACTATCTATCTAATGTAATGTGGAAAGCACAGAGCACAGCAATGACACTACCTAACACCCTGCACTGGAACCTACCAGCTACACTATATCAGGATATAACCTACACTGACTATCTCCCACTATCTGTATAATATATATATAAGCTATATAACTATCTATCTAATGTAATGTGGAAAGCACAGAGCACAGCAATGACACTACCTAACACCCTACACTGGAACCTACCAGCTACACTATATCAGGATATACCCTACACTGACTATCTCCCACTATCTATCTGTATTATATATATATAAGCTATATAACTATCTATCTAATGTAATGTGGAAAGTACAGAGCACAGCAATGACACTACCTAACACCCTGCACTGGAACCTACCAGCTACACTATATCAGGATATAACCTACACTGACTATCTCCCACTATCTGTATTATATATATATAAGCTATATAACTATCTATCTAATGTAATGTGGAAAGTACAGAGCATAGCAATGACACTACCTAACACCCTGCACTGGAACCTACCAGCTACACTATATCAGGATATAACCTACACTGACTATCTCCCACTATCTGTATTATATATATAAGCTATATAACGATCTAATGTAGTGTGGAAAGCACAGAGCACAGCAATGACACTACCTAACACCCTGCACTGGAACCTACCAGCTACACTATATCAGGATATAACCTACACTGACTATCTCCCACTATCTATCTGTATTATATATATAAGCTATATAACTATCTATCTAATGTAGTGTGGAAACCACAGAGCACAGCAATGACACTACCTAACACCCTGCACTGGAACCTACCAGCTACACTATATCAGGATATAACCTACACTGACTATCTCCCACTATCTGTATTATATATATATAAGCTATATAACTATCTATATAATGTAGTGTGGAAAGTACAGAGCACAGCAATGACACTACCTAACACCCTGCACAGGAACCTATCAGCTACACCAGGGGTGCACAACGTTTCCTGGTTGGGGGCCACATTGCCAGACTGAACCAATGAGGAGGGCCGAAATTAAATTTTAAAGGTGTATTAACAACTGAAATATTGTACTTATGGCACATTGAACACACATTATATACCATTAATGTCTAGTTACACTTCCAGGACTCCCATCTAATGGGAGAAATACATGAAAAATACATGTGAGCAGCCACAAGACGTAGGCATACATGTCTGTTACCAGATGGTTGGGGGCCGCACAGAATGGTATCAAGGGCCGCATGTGGCCCCCGGGCCGCAGGTTGTGCACCCCTGAGCTACACTATATCGGGATATAACCTACACTGACTATCTCCCACTATCTGTATTATATATATATAAGCTATATAACTATCTAATGTAGTGTGGAAAGTACAGAGCACAGCAATGACACTACCTAACACCCTGCACTGAAACCTACCAGCTACACTATATCAGGATATAACCTACACTGACTATCTCCCACTATCTATCTGTATTATATATATAAGCTATATAACTATCTATCTAATGTAATGTGGAAAGTACAGAGCACAGCAATGACACTACCTAACACCCTGCACTGGAACCTACCAGCTACACTATATCAGGATATAACCTACACTGACTATCTCCCACTATCTATCTGTATTATATATATAAGCTATATAACTATCTATCTAATGTAATGTGGAAAGTACAGAGCACAGCAATGACACTACCTAACACCCTGCACTGGAACCTATCAGCTACACGATATAAGGATATAACCTACACTGACTATCTCCCACTATCTGTATTATATATATAAGCTATATAACGATCTAATGTAGTGTGGAAAGCACAGAGCACAGCAATGACACTACCTAACACCCTGCACTGGAACCTACCATCTACACTATATCAGGATATAACCTACACTGACTATCTCCCACTATCTATCTGTATTATATATATAAGCTATATAACTATCTATCTAATGTAATGTGGAAACCACAGAGCACAGCAATGACACTACCTAACACCCTGCACTGGAACCTACCAGTTACACTATATCAGGATATAACCTACACTGACTATCTCCCACTAACTATCTGTATTATATATATAAGCTATATAACTATCTATCTAATGTAGTGTGGAAACCACAGAGCACAGCAATGACACTACCTAACACCCTGCACTGGAACCTACCAGCTACACTATATCAGGATATAACCTACACTGACTATCTCCCACTATCTGTATTATATATATAAGCTATATAACTATCTATCTAATGTAGTGTGGAAAGCACAGAGCACAGCAATGACACTACCTAACACCCTGCACAGGAACCTATCAGCTACACCAGGGGTGCACAACGTTTCCTGGTTGGGGGCCACATTGCCAGACTGAACCAATGAGGAGGGCCGAAATTAAATTTTAAAGGTGTATTAACAACTGAAATATTGTACTTATGGCACATTGAACACACATTATATACCATTAATGTCTAGTTACACTTCCAGGACTCCCATCTAATGGGAGAAATACATGAAAAATACATGTGAGCAGCCACAAGACGTAGGCATACATGTCTGTTACCAGATGGTTGGGGGCCGCACAGAATGGTATCAAGGGCCGCATGTGGCCCCCGGGCCGCAGGTTGTGCACCCCTGAGCTACACTATATTGGGATATAACCTACACTGACTATCTCCCACTATCTGTATTATATATATATAAGCTATATAACTATCTAATGTAGTGTGGAAAGTACAGAGCACAGCAATGACACTACCTAACACCCTGCACTGAAACCTACCAGCTACACTATATCAGGATATAACCTACACTGACTATCTCCCACTATCTATCTGTATTATATATATAAGCTATATAACTATCTATCTAATGTAGTGTGGAAACCACAGAGCATAGCAATGACACTACCTAACACCCTGCACTGTAACCTACCAGCTACACTATATCAGGATATAACCTACACTGACTATCTCCCACTATCTGTATTATATATATAAGCTATATAACTATCTAATGTAGTGTGGAAAGTACAGAGCACAGCAATGACACTACCTAACACCCTGCACTGGAACCTACCAGCTACACTATATCAGGATATAACCTACACTGACTATCTCCCACTATCTGTATTATATATATAAGCTATATAACTATCTAATGTAGTGTGGAAAGTACAGAGCACAGCAATGACACTACCTAACACCTTGCACTGGAACCTACCAGCTACACTATATCAGGATATAACCTACACTGACTATCTCCCACTATCTGTATTATATATATATATATATAAGCTATATAACTATCTATATAATGTAGTGTGGAAAGTACAGAGCACAGCAATGACACTATCTAACACCCTGCACAGGAACCTATCAGCTACACTATATCAGGATATAACCTACACTGACTATCTCCCACTATCTGTATTATATATATAAGCTATATAACTATCTAATGTAGTGTGGAAAGTACAGAGCTTCAGCAATGACACTACCTAACACCCTGCACTGGAACCTACCAGCTACACTATATCAGGATATAACCTACACTGACTATCTCCCACTATCTGTATTATATATATAAGGTATATAACTATCTCTCTAATGTAATGTGGAAAGCACAGAGCACAGCAATGACACTACCTAACACCCTGCACTGGAACCTACCAGCTACACTATATCAGGATATAACCTACACTGACTATCTCCCACTATCTGTATTATATATATAAGCTATATAACTATCTATCTAATGTAGTGTGGAAAGCACAGAGCACAGCAATGACACTACCTAACACCCTGCACTGGAACCTACCAGCTACACTATATCAGGATATTACCTACACTGACTATCTCCCACTATCTGTATTATATATATATAAGCTATATAACTATCTATCTAATGTAATGTGGAAAGCACAGAGCACAGCAATGACACTACCTAACACCCTGCACTGGAACCTACCAGCTACACTATATCAGGATATAACCTACACTGACTATCTCCCACTAACTATCTGTATTATATATATATAAGCTATATAACTATCTATCTAATGTAGTGTGGAAAGTACAGAGCTCAGCAATGACACTACCTAACACCCTGCACTGGATCCTACCAGCTACACTATATCAGGATATAACCTACACTGACTATCTCCCACTATCTATCTATATTATATATATAAGCTATATAACTATCTATCTAATGTAATGTGGAAAGTACAGAGCACAGCAATGACACTACCTAACACCCTGCACTGGAACCTACCAGCTACACTATATCAGGATATAACCTACACTGACTATCTCCCACTATCTATCTGTATTATATATATAAGCTATATAACTATCTATCTAATGTAGTGTGGAAACCACAGAGCACAGCAATGACACTACCTAACACCCTGCACTGGAACCTACCAGCTACACTATATCAGGATATAACCTACACTGACTATCTCCCACTATCTGTATTATTTATATATATAAGCTATATAACTACCTATCTAATGTAATGTGGAAAGCACAGAACACAGCAATGACACTACCTAACACTCTGCACTGGAACCTACCAGCTACACTATATCAGGATATAACCTACACTGACTATCTCCCACTATCTGTATTATATATATATATAAGCTATATAACTATCTATATAATGTAGTGTGGAAAGCACAGAGCACAGCAATGACACTACCTAACACCCTGCACAGGAACCTATCAGCTACACTATATCAGGATATAACCTACACTGACTATCTCCCACTATCTGTATTATATATATAAGCTATATAACTATCTAATGTAGTGTGGAAAGTACAGAGCACAGCAATGACACTACCTAACACCCTGCACTGGAACCTACTAGCTACACTATATCAGGATATAACCTACACTGACTATCTCCCACTAACTACCTGTATTATATATATATAAGCTATATAACTAGCTATCTAATGTAATGTGGAGAGCACAGAGCTAAGCAATGACACTACCTAACACCCTGCACAGGAACCTACCAGCTACACTAGACTGCTGGTATATAAGGATAGGGCAAAGGAGAGCTGAGAACCGGGCCGGCACCTCTGCCTACCTGTAGCTCCCCTTACTTAAAACTGACCTATATAACAAACACGCGGGACAACAGGTAACCTTTTAGCTGGGTGGTGATCGGCCACAGCTTATTTATTTTATACGGCAAAACCAAAGAACATCTTGGAGCGGTATGCCAACCGCCGGACTTCCGGCGGGCAAGTACGCCATCAGCCATCTCCAACACTCCGCTGTATCAATTGCCGCCACGGAGGAGACCCGCAGCCTTAAACGGGGCTCCGACCACCACTCATCAAAAACATGGCCTGCTCGATACCGTCCTGCAAGCCAGAAATAAAGATGTCCAAACCGATCTCTGTCAAGTGAACACCATCGGGCCTCATAAGGGATCTGTTATCACCTTCTAGTTGGCGATGCCTCACCACAATACCCCTGCGGGAGCGCACAAACCGAGACATGCGAGAATTGACTGTCCTCCTACATTTCTCGGCAGCCTCGGCATCCCTGGCACCGTGCCAAACTACCCGAGGAATGATCTCGGACCACACCAGCACCATCTCGGCGAAGAAGGACGAGAACCTCTTAATGTCAGAGCGCATAAGAGTCATGAGCTCAGCCAGGCGAGATAGGCATAGGTCATTGCCACCGGCATGAATGACCAGAATCACAGGGCCCCTGGAATGGAAACCGATATCTACCACCTCAGTAAGAATCTGCGACCACCTAAGACCGCGGATACCCCTCCAGGATACATCCACTTCACGGAATCCCAGCATCCGACCACCAGGCCTGCACTCCGCCCTTTGAGCCGCCCAGAAAATGTATGAGTGGCCAACCAACCACACCGCCGGGCGTACCACACCTAAAAGAAAGAACAGTTAGTACCAATGTAACACAGGATAACGCTGCGAACCCATGCTGCACACCAACTAACTGGTGCCATCACATGCATAACAACCTGGGCACAAAAGAATTCACATACAAAAAATTATTATTATTTTTTTTTTATTAGTTTATATCAAGAGATCCAGCCTGATGTACCTGGCGTAACAGGCAGACTGCCACCTCCCAATGCGCATGACCTCTGACTCCGGCAAACCAGCTCTAGCAGCCTCTGTAGCAGCCCCAATGCGAAACGAGTGGGTGCCAAAATCCCTCGGCTCAACACCCAACCGTAACAAGCAAGCGCGAAAAACAGCTACAAACTGAAATTTTGTCAAGGGGGAGGTGTCCTGGTGCGTGAAGAAATTAGTACCACCAACGCGAGACTCACCGTACACAGAGACTAAATGAACCGGACAAGCCACACCAGGCACTTGGTGGAGAGGGATCCACGCCCCCCTGCCAAACTGATCCGTCTTAGATCTACGAACCCGGACCCTGACAGCCCCGTTCCCACAGACCACATCCTGAAATAACAAGCCACCTGGTTTCTTGCCAGAAGGAGGGAGCAATTCCCCCACCCGGAGAGCTGCAAAAAAGGCCAAGCTAAAACAGGCAGAGAAAAGCTGTGCTTCAAACACCGACGTACACACCCCCCGAACAAGCCTTGACCAGCCTGCATAACAGGCCAAATGAGATAGGCCGCCGGCAATCCCTCGAAACATATTCCTTCCTCCAACCCTTCATGGCCTGCCTGATGATAAAATGTTTAGAGACATCCGGCCAACCGCAAAGGCGAAAGAAAAAGGCTACCCCAGACAACCGACGCTGCGCGACAGGCGCAGACACACCCGTGGATCTAAGTTTCAGCAACCACTCAACAGTTTCCTCCAGACGGAGGGAATCCTGTGTGGCAACGTCCCTCGCTCCCACCCCTGATAACCAGTCGGCCTTACCGTGACCTCGCCAAGTCGCAGGAGACACCGAAGCCCCCACCAGGGACATTAGTTGGTGGCCACCAAACGGCAAAGGTGCTCCGGACATTCCCTCCCGATGTGCTCCACCTCCGGAAGCAGCTCCCGAAAAACCTGCCAACGAAAATTGAAAGAGCATCAGCAATACTGTTATCAACGCCTGGAACATGTCGAGCCCTGAAATAGATATTATGCTCAAGACAACGCAATACCAAATGTCGCAACAGCGCAATCACCGGGAGAGAAGAGGATGACAGGCGGTTGATACAATGGACCACACCCAGATTATCAGACCAAAAGCAAACATGGTGATCCGAAAGTTCGCGACCCCAGATCTCCACAGCCACCACAATAGGAAACAATTCCAGCAGTGTCAAATTCTTACAAAGGCCCTGAGAGCGCCACAACTCCGGCCAGGGGGCGGAGCACCACTCCTTGCCAAAAACGGTGCCAAAACCGCAGGAACCAGAAGCGTCTGAAAAAAGGGACAAAACCGAGTTAGGCATCTCCTCAGAAATAACACACGTGCGACCATTGTACGAGCGCAGAAAATCCTGCCATAATCGCAAGTCGGCTTTCAGGGACCTGGTCAAGCGAATGCGGTGATGCGGAGACTTAGCCCCCCGGGTAGCCAACGACAAACGCCTGGAAAAAACACGACCCATGGGCATGACCCGGCATGCAAAACAAAGCAAACCTAGCAATGATTGAAGCTGCTGCAGGGTAACCTTACGCACTGCCAGAAAACCTTCTATCAAATACAACAACTTCTGCAACTTATCACCGGGCAAACGAAAAACCATATTGACAGAATCAATTTCAATACTCAAGAAAGACAAACACGTGACAGGACCCTCCGTTTTCTCTGCTGATATGGGAACATCAAACCTGGACATACAGGACAAAAACGTGTTGAGGAGCAAAAGACAACCATCCCCCGCTCCCGGGGAAACAAACAAAAAGTCATCCAAATAGTGTATGACCGATGAGGATAATGTCTCATACCTGACCACCCATTCCAAAAAACAACCAAACATCTCAAAATAGTGGCAGGAAATGGAACACCCCATGGGGAGGCAAGTGTCATAATAAAACAGACCATCAAAAGAACAACCAAGAAGATGATGACAATCCGCGTGAACAGGCAAGAGCCGAAAAGCCGATTCAATGTCCGATTTAGCCAAAAGGGCGCCCTGACCTGCCGTCCTAACCAGAGAAACGGCGCGGTCAAAGGATACATATGACACCGAGGCCTCCTCAGGCAGAATAGCATCATTCACTGACGAACCCTTGGGGTGGGATAAGTGGTGTATGAGGCGAAACTTACCAGGTTCCTTCTTGGGAACAATACCCAAATGGGACACTCTAAGATTAGGAAACGGAATAGATTGAAAAGGCCCCTTGACTCTGCCCAAAGACACCTCCTTACCCAACTTCTCACGAACAACCTCCGGGAGCTCCCTAGCAGATCGCTAATTATCGGAAAAAACAGGAAACCTACTCAAGACAAAAGGAATAAAGAAACCAAACGTGAAACCAAAGCGAAGCTGCGAGGCGGCCGCCTTATTGGGGTAAATGTCTAACCATGGGGACATCTCTGCCACGCTCACCGGGGTCCTTAGGGTCTCCCGCAACAGGGGGCTTGAAAGGTCTGGATGTGGGGCGGGAGCACCGGTTAGCGGCGTGGCTGCCACCACATGCCGAGCACTCATGCCTGTACTTGCACAGGCCAGCGTATTTGCAATGGCCTTCGTTGAAAAGCCAGCACGCCCCGGGGCGGCGGACGGCCACTGGCCCATGACCAGAAATTGCTCTGGAACCAGTGGCCGCGCTAGGAAAGGGGGGCTGCCGCTGGGACACCATGAGGCGAAGCCAGACATCAGTTGCCTTAACACCCCAACCTACATCCGGATGTAACGCCAACCGCCGCCGGAATTCTTCATCATATCTCCACCAAGCGCTACCGCCATGGGCTCTATAAGCACTGTAAATAGTATCTTGGTAGACAAATAATTCCGAACAGCGGTCAGGGTGACGCTGGCCCATAATACATCCCAACACCGAAAAGGCTTGCAACCAGTTATTAATGGATTTAGCGACCCTGGGCTTGCGATCAAACGGCTTATCAGGAAAGCGCCTCTCCTTGTCAACCGTATGCTGATCCACCGATATAAGAGACCAAATGTCAATATATTGGTTGGACCATATTTTCTCCTTCGCAGCGTCATCCAAATGACAACCCAGGGGGCTAACACCACAAAAGAAAGAGTCTTTATGTACGCCCGCTAAAACTGGGGCGCGCGACAAAGAAGGAGAAGGGGCAGGAGAAGGGGACATCTTCGCAAGCAATGCTTTAAGCACCGATTCCATATCCCCACTAACCCCCCCTCCCCCCCACGCCCCGGTATACTGGTACTCACCAGGTGCATCCGTCGCCAGAACCGGAGAAGGACCGGGTACCGGGATCTCAGTCCGGGGTTCCGTCACTGGGGCCAGGATGGGAGCCCTGGAGGTATGACTAGGCACCTGCCTCTTTCTTTTCAAACCCGCCGGCCGACCAGACTCCTCAGATGCGCCCGTCGATCCGTCCGAAGACGACGGTAAGCGCCACCTAGAGGATCTGGAACGCCTGCTGCTTCTAGAAATCCTGGAACGGTGACGGGACTGTTGTCTACGAGCATGGCGATGATAACGCCGCCTACTGTCTGTGGATGATGACAAAGATCTAGACATCTCCCTGCGCCTGCGTGACTGAGCACTGCCCCCAGGGGTTTGAGGCTGCAGGGGTGGGTGAGGCAGGGGGGGGAGTTGAGGCAGCTGAAGGGGGTGAGATGGTAGAGGGGGGGCTGCAGCTACCACAGGGGGCTCTGCCAATGATGAAGCAGGCCCCATCAAGCCAGCCTGGCTGGCGGCTATCAAATTCGGGGCAACCCCTGTGCCCCCTGTAACAGCACAACTAACACCAGCCTGAGCTGCAGGCTGAGAAAGGGGGGGGGGGTCGGGGGAGAGTCACAAGACTCCACGCTGCCCTGGGCTCCCATGATGTTCAGTAAGCTCGCCTGCCACGCACTAACTAACTCAGGTGCTGCCGGGGATGACGACACAGGAAGGGGTGGGGCCAAGGCGCACTGACTCGCCGCAGCAGACTCCCGGCCGGACGGAACAGCGCGTGCACGGGACCGGGAGCTCCGCTGAGTGTCTGTAGCACTATGGGAGGGAGCGGGGGGGCTATGACCTAAACGGGTGGGAGGGCGGGTGCAGCGGGTGGACCGCCGGCCTCCTTGAGAAGCGACGGTGCTGCCAGCAGCTTGCGACAGCGCCGCCACAGTCCCGATCGCGACAGCAGAAGAGGGCAGAGGGGAACCAAGGCTGCTCAAAAAAGAACGCAGCCAGCCCACTCCCCCTTCAGAATAACTCGCCATAAGGGCCTCCCTCAAGGAAGCATCTCTTGCGGACATCTCTCGTGCGGACAGCCAAACCTTACCAACTCGGCTTCCGCTGCAAAGAGGAAGTGCATCAGCAGGGGAGGGGGTTATATACCCTGCTAGAGGGAGGAGACATCTCCTACTCGTCCCCTAGTGACGTGCCACTATAACTCCATTAACCCCTCAGGCACCTAAAAGAAACTGGCAAGTTGCTACATATGATCCACGGCTAGGAAGGGGAAAAGGGGGGGGGGGGACCACCAGTCCCTAAGCACCCTCCCTAGAAGTCGGGCGCTTGCCATATCAGGACATAACCTACACTGACTATCTCCCACTAACTATCTGTATTATATATTTAAGCTATATAACTATCTATCTAATGTAATGTGGAAAGCACAGAGCATAGCAATGACACTATCTAACACCCTGCACTGGAACCTACCAGCTACACTATATCAGGATATACCCTACACTGGCTATCTCCCACTAACTATCTGTATTATATATATATAAGCTATATAACTATCTATCTAATGTAATGTGGAAAGTACAGAGCACAGCAATGACACTACCTAACACCCTGCACTGGAACCTACCAGCTACACTATATCAGGATATAACCTACACTGACTATCTCCCACTATCTGTATTATATATATCAGCTATATAACTATCTATCTAATGTAATGTGGAAAGCACAGAGCACAGCAATGACACTACCTAACACCCTGCACTGGAACCTACCAGCTACACTATATCAGGATATAACCTACACTGACTATCTCCCACTATCTGTATTATATATATAAGCTATATAACTATCTATCTAATGTAATGTGGAAAGTACAGAGCACAGCAATGACACTACCTAACACCCTGCACTGGAACCTACCAGCTACACTATATCAGGATATAACCTACACTGACTATCTCCCACTAACTATCTGTATATATATATATATATATATATATATATATATATAAGCTATATAACTATATATCTAATGTAATGTGGAAAGTACAGAGCACAGCAATGACACTACCTAACACCCTACACTGGAACCTACCAGCTACACTATATCAGGATATACCCTACACTGACTATCTCCCACTATCTGTATTATATATATAAGCTCTATAACTATCTATCTAATGTAGTGTGGAAAGCACAGCACAGCAATGACACTACCTAACACCCTGTACTGGAACCTACCAGCTACACTATATCAGGATATAACCTACACTGACTATCTCCCACTATCTGTATTATATATATAAGCTATAAAACTATCTATCTAATGTAATGTGGAAAGCACAGAGCACAGCAATGACACTACCTAACACCCTGCACTGGAACCTACCAGCTACACTATATCAGGATATAACCTACACTGACTATCTCCCACTAACTATCTGTATTATATATACGCTATATAACTATCTATCTAATGTAGTGTGGAAAGTACAGAGCACAGCAATGACACTACCTAACACCCTGCACTGGAACCTACCAGCTACACTATATCAGGATATAACCTACACTGACTATCTCCCACTATCTGTATTATATATACACTCACCTAAAGAATTATTAGGAACACCATACTAATACGGTGTTGAACCCCCTTTTGCCTTCAGAACTGCCTTAATTCTACGTGCATTGATTCAACAAGGTGCTGATAGCATTCTTTAGAAATGTTGGCCCATATTGATAGGATAGCATCTTGCAGTTGATGGAGATTTGAGGGATGCACATCCAGGGCACGAAGCTCCCGTTCTACCACGTCCTATTGGGTTGAGATCTGGTGACTGTGGGGGCCATTTTAGTACAGTGAACTCATTGTCATGTTCAAGAAACCAATTTGAAATGATTCGAGCTTTGTGACATGGTGCATTATCCTGCTGGAAGTAGCCATCAGAGGATGGGTACATGGTGGTCATGAAGGGATGGACATGGTCAGAAACAATGCTCAGGTAGCCCGTGGCATTTAAACGATGGCCAATTGGCACTAAGGGGCCTAAAGTGTGCACAGAAAACATCCCCCACACCATTACACCACCACCACCAGCCTGCACAGTGGTAACAAGGCATGACGGACACATGTTCTCATTCTGTTTACGCCAAATTCGGACTCTACCATTTGAATGTCTCAACAGAAATCGAGACTCATCAGACCAGGCAACATTTTTCCAGTCTTCAACAGTCCAATTTTGGTGAGCTTGTGCAAATTGTAGCCTCTTTTTCCTATTTGTAGTGGAGATGAGTGGTACCCGGTGGGGTCTTCTGCTGTTGTAGCCCACCTTTCTTTCCCATTCTGACATTCAGTTTGGAGTTCAGGAGATTGTCTTGACCAGGACCATAACCCTACATGCATTGAAGCAACTGCCATGTGATTGGTTGACTAGATAATCGCATTAAAGAGAAATAGAACAGGTGTTCCTAATAATTCTTTAGGTGAGTGTATAAGCTATATAACTATCTATCTAATGTAGTGTGGAAAGTACAGAGCACAGCAATGACACTACCTAACACCCTGCACAGGAACCTACCAGCTACACTATATCAGGATATAACCTACACTGACTATACCCCACTATCTATCTGTATTATATATATAAGCTATGTAACTATCTATCTAATGTAATGTGGAAAGTACAGAGCACAGCAATGACACTACCTAACACCCTGCACTGGAACCTACCAGCTACACTATATCAGGATATAACCTACACTGACTATCTCCCACTATCTGTATTATATATATAAGGTATATAACTATCTATCTAATGTAATGTGGAAACTACAGAGCACAGCAATGACACTACCTAACACCCTGCACTGGAACCTACCAGCTACACTATATCAGGATATAACCTACACTGACTATCTCCCACTAACTATCTGTATTATATATATAAGCTATATAACTATCTATCTAATGTAATGTGGAAAGCACAGAGCACAGCAATGACACTACCTAACACCCTGCACTGGAACCTACCAGCTACACTATATCAGGATATAACCTACACTGACTATCTCCCACTAACTATTAGTGATGAGCGAGAGGTGCCATATTCGATTTCGCGATATATCGCGAATATTCGAGTGAATATTCGTGTTATATTCGTCGAAATCGAATATTCGTAATTATTTCAATTTTCGCGAATTATATGCGATTATTTTAATCGCGTGTTGCGATTTTTCTAGTATAATAGTATAAGGCAATGGTATTTTACGAAATTTCGTGCTATTGCTCTAACTTCGTCTTTTAGAATATTACGAATATTCTAAAAGACGAAGTTAGAGCAATATTACGAAATTTCGTAAAATACACATATATATTGTAATTTAGCTAATATAGTGCTATAATCATTTTTTTTTTCTTTCATTTTTTTTCCCTCTTCTGAACTTAAGCTTTGTAAAATATGTACACTGTTAAAAAAAAGTTAATATAGCAGTATATTAGCTAAATTACAATATATATGTGTATTTTACGAAATTTCATAATATTGCTCTAACTTCGTCTTTTAGAATATTTGTAATATTCTAAAAGACGAAGTTAGAGCAATAGTAGGAAATTTCGTAAAATACACATATATGGAATATAGCAGTGCGAAGCTGAAATTGCGATGCGATTAATATACCACGAAATAATCGCATGATAATTTCTACTTAGTACTGCTATAGTCCATATTCGGCGAATATGGAATATAGCAGTACTATACTTCGAGTTATATTCATCGCATGGCGATTTCAACTGATGGAATATAGCAGTACTAAGTAGAAATCACCATGTGATTATTTCGTGTTATATTAATCGCATCGCAATTTCAGCTTCGCACTGCTATATTCCATATATGTGTATTTTACGAAATTTTGTACTATTGCTCTAACTTCGTCTTTTAGAATATTACGAATATTCTAAAAGACGAAGTTAGAGCAATATTACGAAATTTCGTAAAATACACATATATATTGTAATTTAGCTAATATACTGCTATATTAATTTTTTTTAACAGTGTACATATTTTACAAAACTTAAGTTCAGAAGAGGGAAAAAAAAATTTGAAAAAAAAAATGATTATAGCACTATATTAGCTAAATTACAATATATATGTGTATTTTACGAAATTTTGTAATATTGCTCTAACTTCGTCTTTTAGAATATTCGTAATATTCTAAAAGACGAAGTTAGAGCAATAGTACGAAATTTCGTAAAATACACATATATGGAATATAGCAGTGCGAAGCTGAAATTGCGATGCGATTAATATAACACGAAATAATCGCATGGTGATTTCAACGTAATTCTCTAATCCGACAGTACATTCTAGTATATGGAGCGTCCCCATGGTGATGGGGACGCTCCATGAGCACGGCAACGGGCACTGAATGGAGCATTAAAAAAAAAAAAAAAAGAGAATTTTTGATTTCGCGAATATATAGCACTATATTCTAAATATTCGCGAAATCTCAAAATCGCGATATTCGAGAAAAATATTCGCAATTCGAATATTCGTGCTCAACACTACTAACTATCTGTATTATATATATAAGCTATATAACTATCTATCTAATGTAATGTGGAAAGTACAGAGCACAGCAATGATACTACCTAACACCCTGCACTGGAACCTACCAGCTACACTATATCAGGATATAACCTACACTGACTATCTCCCACTATCTATCTGTATTATATATATAAGCTATATAACTATCTATCTAATGTAATGTGGAAAGTACCGAGCACAGCAATGACACTACCTAACACCCTGCACTGGAACCTACCAGCTACACTATATCAGGATATAACCTACACTGACTATCTCCTACTATCTGTATTATATATATAAGCTATATAACTATCTATCTAATGTAATGTGGAAAGTACAGAGCACAGCAATGACACTACCTAACACCCTGCACTGTAACCTATCAGCTACACTATATCAGGATATAACCTACACTGACTATCTCCCACTATCTGTATTATATATATATAAGCTATATAACTATCTATCTAATGTAATGTGGAAAGTACAGAGCACAGCAATGACACTACCTAACACCCTGCACTGGAACCTACCAGCTACACTATATCAGGATATAACCTACACTGACTATCTCCCACTATCTGTATTATATATATAAGCTATATAACTATCTATCTAATGTAATGTGGAAAGCACAGAGCACAGCAATGACACTACCTAACACCCTGCACTGGGACCTACCAGCTACACTATATCAGGATATAACCTACACTGACTACCTCCCACTATCTGTATTATATATATAAGCTATATAACTATCTATCTAATGTAGTGTGGAAAGCACAGAGCACAGTAATGACACTACCTAACACCCTGCACTGGAACCTACCAGCTACACTATATCAGGATATAACTTACACTGACTATCTCCCACTATCTGTATTATATATATAAGCTATATAACTATCTATCTAATGTAATGTGGAAAGTACAGAGCACAGCAATGACACTACCTAACACCCTGCACTGGAACCTACCAGCTACACTATATCAGGATATAACCTACACTCACTATCTCCCACTATCTATCTGTATTATATATATAAGCTATATAACTATCTATCTAATGTAGTGTGGAAAGCACAGAGCACAGCAATGACACTACCTAACACCCTGCACTGGAACCTACCAGCTACACTATATCAGGATATAACCTACACTGACTATCTCCCACTATCTATCTGTATTATATATATAAGCTATATAACTATCTATCTAATGTAATGTGGAAAGTACAGAGCACAGCAATGACACTACCTAACACCCTGCACTGGAACCTACCAGCTACACTATATCAGGATATAACCTACACTGACTATCTCCCACTATCTGTATTATATATATATAAGTTATATAACTATCTATCTAATGTAATGTGGAAAGTACAGAGCACAGCAATGACACTACCTAACACCCTGCACTGTAACCTACCAGCTACACTATATTAGGATATAACCTACACTGACTATCTCCCACTAACTATCTGTATTATATATATAAGCTATATAACTATCTATCTAATATAATGTGGAAAGCACAGAGCACAGCAATGACACTACCTAACACCCTGCACTGGAACCTACCAGCTACACTATATCAGGATATAACCTACACTGACTATCTCCCACTATCTGTATTATATATATAAGCTATATAACTATCTATCTAATGTAATGTGGAAAGTACAGAGCACAGCAATGACACTATCTAACACCCTGCACTGGAACTTACCAGCTACACTATATCAGGATATAACCTACACTGACTATCTCCCACTATCTGTATTATATATATAAGCTATATAACTATCTATCTAATGTAGTGTGGAAAGTACAGAGATCAGCAATGACACTACCTAACACCCTGCACTGGAACCTACCAGCTACACTATATCAGGATATAACCTACACTGACTATCTCCCACTATCTGTATTATATATATAAGCTATATAACTATCTATCTAATGTAATGTGGAAAGTACAGAGCACAGCAATGACACTATCTAACACCCTGCACTGGAACCTACCAGCTACACTATATCAGGATATAACCTACACTGACTATCTCCCACTATCTATCTGTATTATATATATAAGCTATATAACTATCTATCTAATGTAATGTGGAAAGTACAGAGCACAGCAATGACACTACCTAACACCCTGCACTGGAACCTACCAGCTACACTATATCAGGATATAACCTACACTGACTATCTCCCACTATCTGTATTATATATATAAGCTATATAACTATCTATCTAATGTAATGTGGAAAGTACAGAGCACAGCAATGACACTACCTAACACCCTGCACTGGAACCTACCAGCTACACTACATCAGGATATAACCTACACTGACTATCTCCCACTATCTATCTGTATTATATATATAAGCTATATAACTATCTATCTAATGTAATGTGGAAAGCACAGAGCACAGCAATGACACTATCTAACACCCTGCACTGGAACCTACCAGCTACACTATATCAGGATATAACCTACACTGACTATCTCCCACTATCTATCTGTATTATATATATAAGCTATATAACTATCTATCTAATGTAATGTGGAAAGTACAGAGCACAGCAATGACACTACCTAACACCCTGCACTGGAACCTACCAGCTACACTATATCAGGATATAACCTACACTGACTATCTCCCACTATCTGTATTATATATATATAAGTTATATAACTATCTATCTAATGTAATGTGGAAAGCACAGAGCACAGCAATGACACTACCTAACACCCTGCACTGTAACCTACCAGCTACACTATATTAGGATATAACCTACACTGACTATCTCCCACTAACTATCTGTATTATATATATAAGCTATATAACTATCTATCTAATGTAGTGTGGAAAGCACAGAGCACAGCAATGACACTATCTAACACCCTGCACTGGAACTTACCAGCTACACTATATCAGGATATAACCTACACTGACTATCTCCCACTATCTGTATTATATATATAAGCTATATAACTATCTATCTAATGTAGTGTGGAAAGTACAGAGATCAGCAATGACACTACCTAACACCCTGCACTGGAACCTACCAGCTACACTATATCAGGATATAACCTACACTGACTATCTCCCACTATCTGTATTATATATATAAGCTATATAACTATCTATCTAATGTAATGTGGAAAGTACAGAGCACAGCAATGACACTATCTAACACCCTGCACTGGAACCTACCAGCTACACTATATCAGGATATAACCTACACTGACTATCTCCCACTATCTATCTGTATTATATATATAAGCTATATAACTATCTATCTAATGTAATGTGGAAAGTACAGAGCACAGCAATGACACTACCTAACACCCTGCACTGGAACCTACCAGCTACACTATATCAGGATATAACCTACACTGACTATCTCCCACTATCTGTATTATATATATAAGCTATATAACTATCTATCTAATGTAATGTGGAAAGTACAGAGCACAGCAATGACACTATCTAACACCCTGCACTGGAACCTACCAGCTACACTATATCAGGATATAACCTACACTGACTATCTCCCACTATCTATCTGTATTATATATATAAGCTATATAACTATCTATCTAATGTAATGTGGAAAGTACAGAGCACAGCAATGACACTACCTAACACCCTGCACTGGAACCTACCAGCTACACTATATCAGGATATAACCTACACTGACTATCTCCCACTATCTGTATTATATATATAAGCTATATAACTATCTATCTAATGTAATGTGGAAAGCACAGAGCACAGCAATGAAACTACCTAACACCCTGCACTTGAACCTACCAGCTACACTATATCAGGATATAACCTACACTGACTATCTCCCACTATTTGTATTATATATATAAGTTATATAACTATCTATCTAATGTAATGTGGAAAGCACAGAGCACAGCAATGACACTACCTAACACCCTGCACTGGAACCTACCAGCTACACTATATCAGGATATAACCTACACTGACTATCTCCCACTATCTGTATTATATATATATAAGCTATATAACTATCTATCTAATGTAATGTGGAAAGTACAGAGCACAGCAATGACACTACCTAACACCCTGCACTGGAACCTACCAGCTACACTATATCAGGATATAACCTACACTGACTATCTCCCACTATCTGTATTATATATATAAGCTATATAACTATCTATCTAATGTAATGTGGAAAGCACAGAGCACAGCAATGACACTACCTAACACCCTGCACTGGAACCTACCAGCTACACTATATCAGGATATAACCTACACTGACTATCTCCCACTATCTGTATTATATATATAAGCTATATAACTATCTATCTAATGTAATGTGGAAAGTACAGAGCACAGCAATGACACTACCTAACACCCTGCACTGGAACCTACCAGCTACACTATATCAGGATATAACCTACACTGACTATCTCCCACTATCTGTATTATATATATAAGCTATATAACTATCTATCTAATGTAATGTGGAAAGTACAGAGCACAGCAATGACACTACCTAACACCCTGCACTGGAACCTACCAGCTACACTATATCAGGATATAACCTACACTGACTATCTCCCACTATCTGTATTATATATATAAGCTATATAACTATCTATCTAATGTAATGTGGAAAGTACAGAGCACAGCAATGACACTACCTAACACCCTGCACTGGAACCTACCAGCTACACTATATCAGGATATAACCTACACTGACTATCTCCCACTACTATCTGTATTATATATATAAGCTATATAACTATCTATCTAATGTAATGTGGAAAGTACAGAGCACAGCAATGACACTACCTAACACCCTGCACTGGAACCTACCAGCTACACTATATCAGGATATAACCTACACTGACTATCTCCCACTACTATCTGTATTATATATATAAGCTATATAACTATCTATCTAATGTAATGTGGAAAGCACAGAGCACAGCAATGACACTACCTAACACCCTGCACTGGAACCTACCAGCTACACTATATCAGGATATAACCTACACTGACTATCTCCCACTATCTGTATTATATATATAAGCTATATAACTATCTATCTAATGTAATGTGGAAAGTACAGAGCACAGCAATGACACTACCTAACACCCTGCACTGGAACCTACCAGCTACACTATATCAGGATATAACCTACACTGACTATCTCCCACTACTATCTGTATTATATATATAAGCTATATAACTATCTATCTAATGTAATGTGGAAAGTACAGAGCACAGCAATGACACTACCTAACACCCTGCACTGGAACCTACCAGCTACACTATATCAGGATATAACCTACACTGACTATCTCCCACTATCTGTATTATATATATAAGCTATATAACTATCTATCTAATGTAATGTGGAAAGTACAGAGCACAGCAATGACACTACCTAACACCCTGCACTGGAACCTACCAGCTACACTATATCAGGATATAACCTACACTGACTATCTCCCACTACTATCTGTATTATATATATAAGCTATATAACTATCTATCTAATGTAATGTGGAAAGCACAGAGCACAGCAATGACACTACCTAACACCCTGCACTGGAACCTACCAGCTACACTATATCAGGATATAACCTACACTGACTATCTCCCACTATCTGTATTATATATATAAGCTATATAACTATCTATCTAATGTAATGTGGAAAGTACAGAGCACAGCAATGACACTACCTAACACCCTGCACTGGAACCTACCAGCTACACTATATCAGGATATAACCTACACTGACTATCTCCCACTATCTGTATTATATATATAAGCTATATAACTATCTATCTAATGTAATGTGGAAAGTACAGAGCACAGCAATGACACTACCTAACACCCTGCACTGGAACCTACCAGCTACACTATATCAGGATATAACCTACACTGACTATCTCCCACTACTATCTGTATTATATATATAAGCTATATAACTATCTATCTAATGTAATGTGGAAAGTACAGAGCACAGCAATGACACTACCTAACACCCTGCACTGGAACCTACCAGCTACACTATATCAGGATATAACCTACACTGACTATCTCCCACTACTATCTGTATTATATATATAAGCTATATAACTATCTATCTAATGTAATGTGGAAAGTACAGAGCACAGCAATGACACTACCTAACACCCTGCACTGGAACCTACCAGCTACACTATATCAGGATATAACCTACACTGACTATCTCCCACTATCTGTATTATATATATAAGCTATATAACTATCTATCTAATGTAATGTGGAAAGTACAGAGCACAGCAATGACACTACCTAACACCCTGCACTGGAACCTACCAGCTACACTATATCAGGATATAACCTACACTGACTATCTCCCACTATCTGTATTATATATATAAGCTATATAACTATCTATCTAATGTAATGTGGAAAGCACAGAGCACAGCAATGACACTACCTAACACCCTGCACTGGAACCTACCAGCTACACTATATCAGGATATAACCTACACTGACTATCTCCCACTATCTGTATTATATATATAAGCTATATAACTATCTATCTAATGTAATGTGGAAAGTACAGAGCACAGCAATGACACTACCTAACACCCTGCACTGGAACCTACCAGCTACACTATATCAGGATATAACCTACACTGACTATCTCCCACTATCTGTATTATATATATAAGCTATATAACTATCTATCTAATGTAATGTGGAAAGTACAGAGCACAGCAATGACACTACCTAACACCCTGCACTGGAACCTACCAGCTACACTATATCAGGATATAACCTACACTGACTATCTCCCACTATCTGTATTATATATATAAGCTATATAACTATCTATCTAATGTAATGTGGAAAGTACAGAGCACAGCAATGACACTACCTAACACCCTGCACTGGAACCTACCAGCTACACTATATCAGGATATAACCTACACTGACTATCTCCCACTATCTGTATTATATATATAAGCTATATAACTATCTATCTAATGTAATGTGGAAAGTACAGAGCACAGCAATGACACTACCTAACACCCTGCACTGGAACCTACCAGCTACACTATATCAGGATATAACCTACACTGACTATCTCCCACTATCTGTATTATATATATAAGCTATATAACTATCTATCTAATGTAATGTGGAAAGTACAGAGCACAGCAATGACACTACCTAACACCCTGCACTGGAACCTACCAGCTACACTATATCAGGATATAACCTACACTGACTATCTCCCACTATCTGTATTATATATATAAGCTATATAACTATCTATCTAATGTAATGTGGAAAGTACAGAGCACAGCAATGACACTACCTAACACCCTGCACTGGAACCTACCAGCTACACTATATCAGGATATAACCTACACTGACTATCTCCCACTATCTGTATTATATATATAAGCTATATAACTATCTATCTAATGTAATGTGGAAAGTACAGAGCACAGCAATGACACTACCTAACACCCTGCACTGGAACCTACCAGCTACACTATATCAGGATATAACCTACACTGACTATCTCCCACTATCTGTATTATATATATAAGCTATATAACTATCTATCTAATGTAATGTGGAAAGCACAGAGCACAGCAATGACACTACCTAACACCCTGCACTGGAACCTACCAGCTACACTATATCAGGATATAACCTACACTGACTATCTCCCACTATCTGTATTATATATATAAGCTATATAACTATCTATCTAATGTAATGTGGAAAGTACAGAGCACAGCAATGACACTACCTAACACCCTGCACTGGAACCTACCAGCTACACTATATCAGGATATAACCTACACTGACTATCTCCCACTATCTGTATTATATATATAAGCTATATAACTATCTATCTAATGTAATGTGGAAAGTACAGAGCACAGCAATGACACTACCTAACACCCTGCACTGGAACCTACCAGCTACACTATATCAGGATATAACCTACACTGACTATCTCCCACTATCTGTATTATATATATAAGCTATATAACTATCTATCTAATGTAATGTGGAAAGTACAGAGCACAGCAATGACACTACCTAACACCCTGCACTGGAACCTACCAGCTACACTATATCAGGATATAACCTACACTGACTATCTCCCACTACTATCTGTATTATATATATAAGCTATATAACTATCTATCTAATGTAATGTGGAAAGTACAGAGCACAGCAATGACACTACCTAACACCCTGCACTGGAACCTACCAGCTACACTATATCAGGATATAACCTACACTGACTATCTCCCACTATCTGTATTATATATATAAGCTATATAACTATCTATCTAATGTAATGTGGAAAGTACAGAGCACAGCAATGACACTACCTAACACCCTGCACTGGAACCTACCAGCTACACTATATCAGGATATAACCTACACTGACTATCTCCCACTATCTGTATTATATATATAAGCTATATAACTATCTATCTAATGTAATGTGGAAAGTACAGAGCACAGCAATGACACTACCTAACACCCTGCACTGGAACCTACCAGCTACACTATATCAGGATATAACCTACACTGACTATCTCCCACTACTATCTGTATTATATATATAAGCTATATAACTATCTATCTAATGTAATGTGGAAAGTACAGAGCACAGCAATGACACTACCTAACACCCTGCACTGGAACCTACCAGCTACACTATATCAGGATATAACCTACACTGACTATCTCCCACTATCTGTATTATATATATAAGCTATATAACTATCTATCTAATGTAATGTGGAAAGTACAGAGCACAGCAATGACACTACCTAACACCCTGCACTGGAACCTACCAGCTACACTATATCAGGATATAACCTACACTGACTATCTCCCACTATCTGTATTATATATATAAGCTATATAACTATCTATCTAATGTAATGTGGAAAGTACAGAGCACAGCAATGACACTACCTAACACCCTGCACTGGAACCTACCAGCTACACTATATCAGGATATAACCTACACTGACTATCTCCCACTAACTATCTGTATTATATATATAAGCTATATAACTATCTATCTAATGTAATGTGGAAAGTACAGAGCACAGCAATGACACTACCTAACACCCTGCACTGGAACCTACCAGCTACACTATATCAGGATATAACCTACACTGACTATCTCCCACTATCTGTATTATATATATAAGCTATATAACTATCTATCTAATGTAATGTGGAAAGTACAGAGCACAGCAATGACACTACCTAACACCCTGCACTGGAACCTACCAGCTACACTATATCAGGATATAACCTACACTGACTATCTCCCACTAACTATCTGTATTATATATATATAAGCTATATAACTATCTATCTAATGTAATGTGGAAAGTACAGAGCACAGCAATGACACTACCTAACACCCTGCACTGGAACCTACCAGCTACACTATATCAGGATATAACCTACACTGACTATCTCCCACTAACTATCTGTATTATATATATAAGCTATATAACTATCTATCTAATGTAATGTGGAAAGCACAGAGCACAGCAATGACACTACCTAACACCCTGCACTGGAACCTACCAGCTACACTATATCAGGATATAACCTACACTGACTATCTCCCACTATCTGTATTATATATATAAGCTATATAACTATCTATCTAATGTAATGTGGAAAGTACAGAGCACAGCAATGACACTACCTAACACCCTGCACTGGAACCTACCAGCTACACTATATCAGGATATAACCTACACTGACTATCTCCCACTATCTGTATTATATATATAAGCTATATAACTATCTATCTAATGTAATGTGGAAAGCACAGAGCACAGCAATGACACTACCTAACACCCTGCACTGGAACCTACCAGCTACACTATATCAGGATATAACCTACACTGACTATCTCCCACTATCTGTATTATATATATAAGCTATATAACTATCTATCTAATGTAATGTGGAAAGCACAGAGCACAGCAATGACACTACCTAACACCCTGCACTGGAACCTACCAGCTACACTATATCAGGATATAACCTACACTGACTATCTCCCACTACTATCTGTATTATATATATAAGCTATATAACTATCTATCTAATGTAATGTGGAAAGTACAGAGCACAGCAATGACACTACCTAACACCCTGCACTGGAACCTACCAGCTACACTATATCAGGATATAACCTACACTGACTATCTCCCACTATCTGTATTATATATATAAGCTATATAACTATCTATCTAATGTAATGTGGAAAGTACAGAGCACAGCAATGACACTACCTAACACCCTGCACTGGAACCTACCAGCTACACTATATCAGGATATAACCTACACTGACTATCTCCCACTATCTGTATTATATATATAAGCTATATAACTATCTATCTAATGTAATGTGGAAAGTACAGAACACAGCAATGACACTACCTAACACCCTGTACTGGAACTTACCAGCTACACTATATCAGGATATAACCTACACTGACTATCTCCCACTATCTGTATTATATATATAAGCTATATAACTATCTATCTAATGTAATGTGGAAAGTACAGAGCACAGCAATGACACTACCTAACACCCTGCACTGGAACCTACCAGCTACACTATATCAGGATATAACCTACACTGACTATCTCCCACTATCTGTATTATATATATAAGCTATATAACTATCTATCTAATGTAATGTGGAAAGCACAGAGCACAGCAATGACACTACCTAACACCCTGCACTGGAACCTACCAGCTACACTATATCAGGATATAACCTACACTGACTATCTCCCACTAACTATCTGTATTATATATATATAAGCTATATAACTATCTATCTAATGTAATGTGGAAAGTACAGAGCACAGCAATGACACTACCTAACACCCTGCACTGGAACCTACCAGCTACACTATATCAGGATATAACCTACACTGACTATCTCCCACTACCTGTATTATATATATAAGCTATATAACTATCTATCTAATGTAATGTGGAAAGCACAGAGCACAGCAATGACACTACCTAACACCCTGCACTGGATCCTACCAGCTACACTATATCAGGATATAACCTACACTGACTATCTCCCACTAACTATCTGTATTATATATATGAGATTCCTAATTATCTAATGTAATTGGATAAGGAATAGGATCCAGGTGAAAACACAGAGCACAGCAATGTCACTGCTCTCTCTCTCTCTCTCTCAGAACTGCAAAAAAAAAACTGCAGAAAATGGCTGCTGGAGAGGTTCTTATATAGTAAGGGGTAGGCAACTTTCCTATTGGTTGCTAGGGATGTTGCTAAGCTCTGACAAAGATGCTGCAGCCTTCTCATTGGCCCACAAGCAAGAAGTGAGGTTACTGATAAAAAAAATAATCTAGAATATTCTCGAAGTGCCGATATTCGCAATAAGAATTTGTTATTAGAATATTCACGTTTAACACTACTGCAGATTACCCAGATATGTTCAAAAATCCTCGTTTGCCAATGGCAGATTGGGCTCTGTAATAGGCAATCTGTTGCCGGCAATGAGACGGTATAGAAACGAGTGAAGCATTAGTGATTTTTATTGAGGAGGAGATTGTTGCATATAATAGCAGCAGTCTCCTCCTCCAGCGAGCAGGTGATTTTATTACAAGACACGGAGGCTCATATTTGCTTAACTCTTTCTTTACTGAAATATAGCAGCAAAGACAATTGAAGAAAAAAACCATAAGAATATCCATGGTAACAGCTCCACCCCTTCTACCCCTATATAAGGGACATCACTGGCTGGACACTTCCTCTTTCTTTGCTGCTCCAGCTCAGATAAGTGGTCTAAAATTTATTTCATGATATTTGTCTTATTGATTTCTCCTTTTTAGTTTCTGAGGGGTACCCCTTTGGGAGATTGTGTTTGGATTATATCCATTACCCCAGTTCCTTTGGGAACAGGGGTCCTAGTGCTATCTTCAGGGCCATTTCCTTATTGTGGACCCTGTCGGTCTGTCTCGCCTTGTAGGGGTTAATTGTACCGCTTGCGGTCCCCTCCGTTTCACCCCTGTGGCACCGGGTCGGTCTCCGGCTGTTCGGTGCCGTTTTTTCCTTAGCCCTTAGTCATATTTCGGCCATTTTAATTTCCATTGTTCCCTCTCCTTACCTGTGCCTTCCCGCGCTGTTTTCCCGGGCTTCGGCGTCTCAGATCTCGTCGGACGGGATTCTCAGGCGCCATCTTTGATTTTTTCCCCTCAGACGCCGAGATCTCGCGTTTCTGGGCGAGATTCTCGGGCGCCATCTTTCTCCTCCCTGTCTTCTCATTGGTCTCTCTCTGGCAAGGGGAGGAGTCTTACCCCTGCGCTCCTCGTCGGCTCACTGTATCGCAGTGCGCTGTCCGCATCGCTCGTCGGTTCCTGCTCTCTGTGCCAGCGTTTTCTCTTATTATTCTATCTGGTGGGGTGACCTACTCCTCAGGTATATATTGCATAATGTCTATGGTCCCTGTGTCCCCGGCCAGCTCTGTACAGGTGAGACGAACCAGTCAGGTTTCACCTTCCCCCCCTCATAGGGTTAATGATGCCCCTGTTCATGAATTGCAGGCTGCTAATCTCCAGCAGTCTATTTCTGATGCAATAGTTGCTGCTATGGGGACAGTTTCAGAGTCCTTATCACTCACTATATCCCAGGCCCTAAGGGCTCAAACTAACCCCGTTATGCCCCCTCCTGCCTCCAGAACAAATGTGAATGTGGGTTCTGGCCCATCCAATGAATGCGCAGTTAAATCGCGCAAAAGAGCTAATTCACGCCCGGCAGAAAGGGCACGTGCATGGAAGACCGCCCGGTCCTTACCGGAGCAGGTATCTGATTCGGACGCAGAGTCCGTTGAGGAGGCATATGATGATTACCCCCTTTACTCTGGGGATGATAATTTACATGATGTGGCAGTGGATCCTGCTATTGAGGAGGACCCGTCTAAATCAGCGGGGACCGATACAGACCCTTTAGAGTCCGGCAAGGACATTATTCTGGATCCCATGGGCGATCCCCTATTTAATCCGGACCAGTTACACCATCCTAGGTCCTCAGAATGGCTTCCCGCCACTCATGTGGCGCAATACTTGGAAGCAAGGATTCGTACTCCCCTCTCCAAGGAAGCTCGCAGTAAGCTTCGGGCGGAGTGCCCACGTCCCCTGATCCCCCACAAAATTTGTGAGACACCTAGTGTGGACCCAAAAGTGGTGCAATTTCTAGCCAAAACGGGGTTCAACCCGCGTAAAGGCTTAGACTCTGCATTAAAGGCCTGTCAGGATAAATTACTGGATATGACAGGTCCGCTGGCCAAAATTTTTGACCTAGCCGAATCTGCTAAGGCAGCGGGCACCCAGGTAGATCCTGAGGATCTGAGCGGTTGGGCCCAAAGAGCAATTTGCCTAGCTGGCAATGTTAATACTTCAATAGCCATTGAAAGAAGAAAGGCCATTTTAATGAAAATCGAGCCTAAATTGGCAAATTTATCCCTGACTGAATCCGGGAAAGAGGCGCAAGGCCTATTGTTTGGGGACCCCTTCATAAAAGAGTTGGGGAAGTATGTTGGCGCCTTTACGGCCCTTGATAAAGCGCAGAGCTCCATGCGCCGCGTCTTTCAGGCGCGTTTTTCCTCCAGGGCCGGCAATCCTAGGGGCCGATTGTCCGGCCGCTCCAACTTTCAGCCTAAAGGCACGGGCCGTGGCTCCTATACTTATCGACAGTCGCTGCAGGACTCCAGGTACCAACCCACCTTCTTTCCGTCCCGCGGAGGTCCTTCCCGTTCCAGAGGTTTCCGTGGCACTCCGGGCTCAAGGCGCCCATATGGTAAGTCCTCCTTGTGTGCCACCCCTGAGTTCCCAGCAGGTTGGGGGAAGACTCCGTCACTTTTTCCATGTGTGGTCAGGAATCACCTCAGACCAGTGGGTCCTGTCTACGGTCCGGGGTTTTACCATCGAGCTAGTATCCACCCCTCAGGGCCTTCCCGCTGTTTGGGGGGGTCCGACCTCGGACCAGTCGCTCCTGGATTCGGAACTGTCATCCCTTCTATTCAAAGGGGCCATAGAATTGTCTCCCCATCCCTTCTCAGGGGTTTTGAGCAGTATCTTCCTGGTACAAAAGAAAGGCGGCCAGTTTCGGCCGGTCATAAATCTCAAACATCTCAATGTCTTCGTTCGCTACAGGCATTTCAAGATGGAGGGCATCCATCTGCTCCGGGATATGCTTTTGCCGGGAGACTGGTTTGTCAAACTGGATCTGAAGGATGCGTATTTAACGGTCCCAGTAGCTCCTCCATCTCGAGATCTCCTGCAATTCTTATGGAACGGACAAACTTGGCGGTTTACGTGCCTCCCGTTTGGCCTGTCATCCGCCCCGTGGTGCTTTACGAAGATCATGAAGCCGGTAGTGGCTTGGCTCAGGGCGAGAGGGGTGCGTCTAATTATTTATTTGGACGACATCCTGATCATGGCCCAGAAGCCTTCCCTTCTATTGTATCATTTAGAGATGGCCAAGTCCCTGCTTCAGGGGCTGGGTTTTGTTCTCAACTTAGAAAAATCATGTCTGGTCCCGGACACCTCGGTGGAGTTTCTCGGTTTCTCCGTGAACTCTTTGGATCAGTCCCTCAGTCTCCCCTTAGCCAAGGTCAAATCAATACGCAAGGAGATTCGGCATGCTCTCTTGCTTCCTCAGTTATCTCTCCGTCACCTTGCTCGACTGATCGGTCTCCTCACTTCCTCCATTCAGGCGATATTCCCTGCCCCTCTTCATTATCGGGCTCTACAGAGGCTGAAGATTGCTCACCTTCGGGCAGGGGCCTCTTATTCAGACACTCTTGTCTTGGACACGGAGACCAGGGACGAATTGACGTGGTGGATACACAACTTGTCGGTATGGAATGGTCGAGCGATATTCGGTCCTCTTCCAGATCTGGTCATCGAGTCAGATGCCAGTCTGAGGGGGTGGGGAGCACACTGTCAGGGAGTATCCACAGGTGGAGCATGGTCTCCAGAGGAGACTCATCTTCACATCAATGCCCTCGAACTCTTAGCGGGTTCTTTCGCGATCCGCAGCTTTGCCCAGGGGTCCGTACGGGCGTGTATTCGCCTTCGTATGGACAACGTCTCTGCGGTCCGTTATGTGAATTGCCTGGGGGGAACACGGTCCAGGGTTTTGGCCTATCTGGCCAAAGATTTTTGGGAGTTTTGTCTTTCCAGGGGAATTTCGGTGGTGGCGGAGTACATTCCTGGACTCCACAACACATTGGCCGACTGGAGTTCTCGTTGCATTTCGGACTCCAGCGACTGGAGGTTGGATCCGGGGGTCTTCCGAGATATTGTGTCTCTTTGGGGCCCATGTTGCATCGATCTGTTTGCGTCTCGCCTGAACACGCAACTGCCCAGGTACTTCAGTTGGCGTCCGGATCCTCAGGCAGAGGCCGTGGATGCTTTCCTCCAGAACTGGGGGGGTCCGCTCCATTATGCCTTTCCTCCGTTCGCTCTCATCCCTCGGGTACTCGCCCAGGTCCGTCGCCAGATGGCTCAGTTGGTCCTTGTGGTTCCCTTCTGGCAAACACAATCGTGGTTTCCTCAGTTGCTGCATCTTCTTGCGGAGGAGCCTCGACTCCTACCGTCGTTTCCACAGCTTTTGCTCGACCCTTTTGGTCGCCTTCACCCTCTTCTGCTAGACGGCTCTCTACAGCTTCTAGCTTGCCGGGTTTCAGGGGACCCTGGGATTCCTCTGAGTTTTCCACAGCAACCAGACAACTGTTGGAGTCGGCTTGGGCTCCAGGCACTAGGCGAGCCTACCAGGCGGCTTGGGACGTCTGGGTTCGTTGGTGCGATCCACGGGACTTGGATCCCGTTCACGCCCCTGTAGTCGCGGTTCTTCAGTTCCTCACTTCTCTCTTTGAGGCGGGTAAAGCTTACCGTACCCTGAACGTCTACCGCTCGGCGATTTCTGCTAGACATTCCGGTTTTGATGGTTGCCCCGCTGGTCAGCACCCGTTGATCTGTCGTCTGTTGCGGGGGTCTCGATTGTCGCGTCCTCCTAGGCCGCGTTTTTCTACCACTTGGGACGTGGCGACGGTTCTCCGGTTTCTGGAGGGTTGGCCCGTCAATTCATTGCTGTCTCTTCGGCAGTTATCTGCCAAGTTGGTGACCCTTCTTTGTTTAGTATCTTGTAAGCGCGTCTCGGACGTACGAGCTTTAGATATTGACGCACAATATTTTACGCCTCATGGGGTACTGTTCAATATATCCCGTCGCACTAAGACGGGTATCAAGTCGGTTACTTACCCGTCTTTTCCTTCTTCTCTGCAGCTGTGCCCCGTGGCTTGTTTGCGGGAGTACGAGTCTCGCACCGTAGCTTTTCGCTCTCGGGATGCCCCGCAGTTGTTCATCTCTTTTCGTCGCCCTTTTTCCCCGGTTACCAGTGTTACGCTTTCCCGTTGGGTTAAGTGGATCCTTTCCCTCTCTGGTGTTGATACTTCCATTTTCACCGCGCATTCGGTGCGGGGAGCAGCGGCTACTTCTTTGTCGGTGGCTGGTGCCCGTTTGGAGGATGTCATGCGGTTGGCAGATTGGTCCCGAGTCTCTACCTTTCGGGAATTTTATTTCAGGCCAGATCCTCATGTGTTTGCTTCAGTTATTGCCCAGCTTTAAACTTGCAAATATGAGCCTCCGTGTCTTGTAATAAAATTAGAGATTTTCCTAAGTCATGACGTAAAGTCATGATTTTATTAAAGACACGGAGGCGAGTATTTCCCGCCCATTGCTGTTTCACCCTCCCTGCTGGGTTTTTAGAGTCTTTATACTGTTCCATATTATTTATCTGTCTGTTACGGCATGTGAAGTACTTGGGCTGTTGTGCTTGTTCGGAAGCCATGCAGTTGGGTGAGTTGCTGCCATGATGTTTGTTTTTCTTCCCTCCAGGTTGATGCACTTTGATCATCCATCGTCTGATGTTCACCTTCCAGAGGTTCTGTTTGACTGTTCTACGGCTGCTGTTCCGGTTGTTGCTGTCCGTTCCAGAGTCCAGTTTTCGCCGTTGAAGACTGCAAAGAAAGAGGAAGTGTCCAGCCAGTGATGTCCCTTATATAGGGGTAGAAGGGGTGGAGCTGTTACCATGGATATTCTTATGGTTTTTTTCTTCAATTGTCTTTGCTGCTATATTTCAGTAAAGAAAGAGTTAAGCAAATACTCGCCTCCGTGTCTTTAATAAAATCATGACTTTACGTCATGACTTAGGAAAATCTCTAATTATCTAGATCAACCTCCTAACAACAGTCTGCTCTATCTGCCAGTGTAATAGGGCCCTTAGATGTTAGCAATGGACAGTAATGTGGGTAAGGATTACATTTCACTATTACTAATGCTATTACTTTAGGACTAGAAAGCTATATATGAAGCACAACGGTGTGTGAGCGTGTGGCCATATGGGTGAATATATGATTCTGATGCTCCCTGTGCCGTGCAGTGATGAGAAAAGACACACCTTTTACCCCCTTCTGAGCACTCCCTATTAGGGATGAGCGAACTCGAACTGTATAGTTCGGGTTCGTACCGAATTTTGGGGTGTCCGTGACACGGACCCGAACCCGGACATTTTCGTAAAAGTCCGGGTTCGGGTTCGGTGTTCGTCGCTTTCTTGGCGCTTTTGTGACGCTTTCTTGGCGCTTTTTGAAAGGCTGCAAAGCAGCCAATCAACAAGCGTCATACTACTTGCCCCAAGAGGCCGTCACAGCCATGCCTACTATTGGCATGGCTGTGATTGGCCAGAGCACCATGTGACCCAGCCTCTATTTAAGCTGGAGTCACATAGCGCCGCCCGTCACTCTGCTCTGATTAGCGTAGGGAGAGGTTGCGGATGCGACAGTAGGGCGAGATTAGGCAGATTAACTCCTCCAAAGGACTTCACTTGATTAATCGATCGATCTGCAGCTGTGCATCATTGAGCTGCTGAAATTCAAATGCTCACTCACTGTTTTTAGGCTGCCCAGACCGTTTGTCAGTCACTTTTTTCTGGGGTGATCGGCGGCCATTTTGTGTCTTGTGCGGTGCTGCGACCAAGTGCATCCAAGCTGCGACCAAGTGCATTTAACCCTCAATGGTGTGGTTGTTTTTTGGCTAAAGCCTACATCAGGGTGAAGCTGTCACACCAAGTGCATTTAACCAGCAATAGTCTGTTCATTTTTTTGGCCATATACTAAATCAGGGGCAAGCTGCGCCTGTCACCAAGTGCATTTAACCCTCAATGGTGTGGTTGTTTTTTGGCTAAAGCCTACATCAGGGTGAAGCTGTCACACCAAGTGCATTTAACCAGCAATAGTCTGTTCATTTTTTGGCCATATACTACATCAGGGGCAAGCTGCGCCCGTCACCAAGTGCATTTAACCCTCAGTAGTGTGGTGCGTCAAGCTGTGACACCAAGTGCATTTAACCAGCAATAGTCTGTTAATTGTTTGGCCATATACTAAATCAGGGGCAAGCTGCGCCCGTCACCAAGTGCATTTAACCAGCAATAGTGTGGTTATTTTTTGGCCATATCCCAGTCTAATTCTGTCACTAAATCCATACCGGTCACCCAGCGCCTAAATACTAGGCCTCAAATTTATATCCCGCTAAATCTCTCGTTACCGCTGTCCTGTTGTGGCTGGGAAAGTTATTTAGTGTCCGTCAAAGCACATTTTTTGTTCTGGGTTGAAGTACAATTCCCAATTTAGCAATTTCATAATTTAGTGGTTCCTGCTATATCAGAGCTATTTGAAATCTATCCCTAAAAGGGTATATAATATTCAAGGTGCACATTGGGTCATTCAGAATAACTTCACACACACCCGCTACTGTGTATTTCCAAGTCTAATTCTGTCACTAAACCCATACCTGTCACCCAGCGCCTAAATACTAGGCCTCAAATTTATATCCTGCTAAATCTCTCGTTACCGCTGTCCTGTTGTGGCTGGGAAAGTTATTTAGTGTCCGTCAAAGCACATTTTTTGTTCTGGGTTGAAATACAATTCCCAATTTAGCAATTTCATAATTTAGTGGTTCCTGCTATATCAGAGCTATTTGAAATCTATCCCTAAAAGGGTATATAATATTCAAGGTGCACATTGGGTCATTCAGAATAACTTCACACACACCCGCTACTGTGTATTTCCAAGTCTAATTCTGTCACTAAACCCATACCTGTCACCCAGCGCCTAAATACTAGGCCTCAAATTTATATCCTGCTAAATCTCTCGTTACCGCTGTCCTGTTGTGGCTGGGAAAGTTATTTAGTGTCCGTCAAAGCACATTTTTTGTTCTGGGTTGAAATACAATTCCCAATTTAACAATTTCATAATTTAGTGGTTTCTGCTATATCAGAGCTATTTGAAATCTATCCCTAAAAGGGTATATAATATTCAAGGTGCACATTGGGTCATTCAGAATAACTTCACACACACCCGCTACTGTGTATTTCCAAGTCTAATTCTGTCACTAAACCCATACCTGTCACCCAGCGCCTAAATACTAGGCCTCAAATTTATATCCTGCTAAATCTCTCGTTAACGCTGTCCTGTTGTGGCTGGGAAAGTTATTTAGTGTCCGTCAAAGCACATTTTTTGTTCTGGGTTGAAATACAATTCCCAATTTAGCAATTTCATAATTTAGTGGTTTCTGCTATATCAGAGCTATTTGAAATCTATCCCTAAAAGGGTATATAATATTCAAGGTGCACATTGGGTCATTCAGAATAACTTCACACACACCCACTACTGTGTATTTCTAAGTCTAATTCTGTCACTAAACCCATACCTGTCACCCAGCGCCTAAATACTAGGCCTCAAATTTATATCCTGCTAAATCTCTCGTTAACGCTGTCCTGTTGTGGCTGGGAAAGTTATTTAGTGTCCGTCAAAGCACATTTTTTGTTCTGGGTTTAAATACAATTCCCAATTTAACAATTTCATAATTTAGTGGTTTCTGCTATATCAGAGCTATTTGAAATCTATCCCTAAAAGGGTATATAATATTCAAGGTGCACATTGGGTCATTCAGAATAACTTCACACACACCCGCTACTGTGTATTTCCAAGTCTAATTCTGTCACTAAACCCATACCTGTCACCCAGCGCCTAAATACTAGGCCTCAAATTTATATCCTGCTAAATCTCTCGTTAGTGCTGTAGCTGGGCGAGTTATTTAGTGTCCGTTCAAGCACATTTCTTGTTCTGGGTTGAAATACAATTCCCAATTTAGCAATTTCATAATTTAGTGGTTTCTGCTATATCAGAGCTATTTGAAATCTATCCCTAAAAGGGTATATAATATTCAAGGTGCACATTGGGTCATTCAGAATAACTTCACACACACACGCTTCTGTGCATTTCCAAGTCTAATTCTGTCACTAAATCCATACCGGTCACCCAGCGCCTAAATACTAGGCCTCAAATTTATATCCCGCTGAATTTGAATACAATACATTGGGCCAAATAATATATTTGTTGTTGTGGTGAACCATAACAATGAGAAAAACATCTAGTAAGGGACGCGGACGTGGACATGGTCGTGGTGGTGTTAGTGGACCCTCTGGTGCTGGGAGAGGACGTGGCCGTTCTGCCACATCCACACGTCCTAGTGTACCAACTACCTCAGGTCCCAGTAGCCGCCAGAATTTACAGCGATATATGGTGGGGCCCAATGCCGTTCTAAGGATGGTAAGGCCTGAGCAGGTACAGGCATTAGTCAATTGGGTGGCCGACAGTGGATCCAGCACGTTCACATTATCTCCCACCCAGTCTTCTGCAGAAAGCGCACAGATGGCGCCTGAAAACCAACCCCATCAGTCTGTCACATCACCCCCATGCATACCAGGGAAACTGTCTCAGCCTCAAGTTATGCAGCAGTCTCTTATGCTGTTTGAAGACTCCGCTGGCAGGGTTTCCCAAGGGCATCCACCTAGCCCTTCCCCAGCGGTGAAAGACATAGAATGCACTGACGCACAACCACTTATGTTTCCTGATGATGAGGACATGGGAATACCACCTCAGCATGTCTCTGATGATGACGAAACACAGGTGCCAACTGCTGCGTCTTTCTGCAGTGTGCAGACTGAACAGGAGGTCAGGGATCAAGACTGGGTGGAAGACGATGCAGGGGACGATGAGGTCCTAGACCCCACATGGAATGAAGGTCGTGCCACTGACTTTCACAGTTCGGAGGAAGAGGCAGTGGTGAGACCGAGCCAACAGCGTAGCAAAAGAGGGAGCAGTGGGCAAAAGCAGAACACCCGCCGCCAAGAGACTCCGCCTGCTACTGACCGCCGCCATCTGGGACCGAGCACCCCAAAGGCAGCTTCAAGGAGTTCCCTGGCATGGCACTTCTTCAAACAATGTGCTGACGACAAGACCCGAGTGGTTTGCACGCTGTGCCATCAGAGCCTGAAGCGAGGCATTAACGTTCTGAACCTGAGCACAACCTGCATGACCAGGCACCTGCATGCAAAGCATGAACTGCAGTGGAGTAAACACCTTAAAACCAAGGAAGTCACTCAGGCTCCCCCTGCTACCTCTTCTGCTGCTGCCGCCTCGGCCTATTCTGCTGCTGCCGCCTCGGCCTCTTCCTCCGCCTCTGGAGGAACGTTGGCACCTGCCGCCCAGCAAACAGGGGATGTACCACCAACACCACCACCACCACCTCCGTCACCAAGCGTCTCAACCATGTCACACGCCAGCGTTCAGCTCTCCATCTCACAAACATTTGATAGAAAGCGTAAATTCCCACCTAGCCACCCTCGATCCCTGGCCCTGAATGCCAGCATTTCTAAACTACTGGCCTATGAAATGCTGTCATTTAGGCTGGTGGACACAGACAGCTTCAAACAGCTCATGTCGCTTGCTGTCCCACAGTATGTTGTTCCCAGCCGGCACTACTTCTCCAAGAGAGCCGTGCCTTCCCTGCACAACCAAGTATCCGATAAAATCAAGTGTGCACTGCGCAACGCCATCTGTAGCAAGGTCCACCTAACCACAGATACGTGGACCAGTAAGCACGGCCAGGGACGCTATATCTCCCTAACTGCACACTGGGTAAATGTAGTGGCAGCTGGGCCCCAGGCGGAGAGCTGTTTGGCGCACGTCCTTCCGCCGCCAAGGATCGCAGGGCAACATTCTTTGCCTCCTGTTGCCACCTCCTCCTTCTCGGCTTCCTCCTCCTCTTCTTCCACCTGCTCATCCAGTCAGCCACACACCTTCACCACCAACTTCAGCACAGCCCGGGGTAAACGTCAGCAGGCCATTCTGAAACTCATATGTTTGGGGGACAGGCCCCACACCGCACAGGAGTTGTGGCGGGGTATTGAACAACAGACCGACGAGTGGTTGCTGCCGGTGAGCCTCAAGCCCGGCCTGGTGGTGTGTGATAATGGGCGAAATCTCGTTGCAGCTCTGGGACTAGCCAATTTGACGCACATCCCTTGCTTGGCGCATGTGCTGAATTTGGTGGTGCAGAAGTTCATTCACAACTACCCCGACATGTCAGAGCTGCTGCATAAAGTGCGGGCCGTCTGTTCGCGCTTCCGGCGTTCACATCCTGCTGCTGCTCGCCTGTCTGCGCTACAGCGTAACTTCGGCCTTCCCGCTCACCGCCTCATATGCGACGTGCCCACCAGGTGGAACTCCACCTTGCACATGCTGGACAGACTGTGCGAGCAGCAGCAGGCCATAGTGGAGTTTCAGCTGCAGCACGCACGGGTCAGTCGCACTACAGAACAGCACCACTTCACCACCAATGACTGGGCCTCCATGCGAGACCTGTGTGCCCTGTTGCGCTGTTTCGAGTACTCCACCAACATGGCCAGTGGCGATGACACCGTTATCAGCGTTACAATACCACTTCTATGTCTCCTTGAGAAAACACTTAGGGCGATGATGGAAGAGGAGGTGGCCCAGGAGGAGGAGGAGGAGGAGGAGGAAGAGGGGTCATTTTTAGCACTTTCAGGCCAGTCTCTTCGAAGTGACTCAGAGGGAGGTTTTTGGCAACAGCAGAGGCCAGGTACAAATGTGGCCAGCCAGGGCCCACTACTGGAGGACGAGGAGGACGAGGATGAGGAGGAGGTGGAGGAGGATGAGGATGAAGCATGGTCACAGCGGGGTGGCACCCAACGCAGCTCGGGTCCATCACTGGTGCGTGGCTGGGGGGAAAGGCAGGACGATGACGATACGCCTCCCACAGAGGACAGCTTGTCCTTACCCCTGGGCAGCCTGGCACACATGAGCGACTACATGCTGCAGTGCCTGCGCAACGACAGCAGAGTTGCCCACATTTTAACCTGTGCGGACTACTGGGTTGCCACCCTGCTGGATCCACGCTACAAAGACAATGTGCCCACCTTACTTCCTGCACTGGAGCGTGATAGGAAGATGCGCGAGTACAAGCGCACGTTGGTAGACGCGCTACTGAGAGCATTCCCAAATGTCACAGGGGAACAAGTGGAAGCCCAAGGCCAAGGCAGAGGAGGAGCAAGAGGTCGCCAAGGCAGCTGTGTCACGGCCAGCTCCTCTGAGGGCAGGGTTAGCATGGCAGAGATGTGGAAAACTTTTGTCAACACGCCACAGCTAACTGCACCACCACCTGATACGCAACGTGTTAGCAGGAGGCAACATTTCACTAACATGGTGGAACAGTACGTGTGCACACCCCTCCACGTACTGACTGATGGTTCGGCCCCATTCAACTTCTGGGTCTCTAAATTGTCCACGTGGCCAGAGCTAGCCTTTTATGCCTTGGAGGTGCTGGCCTGCCCGGCAGCCAGCGTTTTGTCTGAACGTGTATTCAGCACGGCAGGGGGCGTCATTACAGACAAACGCAGCCGCCTGTCTACAGCCAATGTGGACAAGCTGACGTTCATAAAAATGAACCAGGCATGGATCCCACAGGACCTGTCCGTCCCTTGTCCAGATTAGACATTAACTACCTCCCCATAACCATATATTATTGGACTCCAGGGCACTTCCTCATTCAATCCTATTTTTATTTTCATTTTACCATTATATTGCGAGGCTACCCAAAGTTGAATGAACCTCTCCTCTGCCTGTGTGCTAGGCCTAAATATATGCCAATGGACTGTTGCAGTGGTGGCTGACATGAAGCCTGATTCTCTGCTATGACATGCAGACTAATTCTCTGCTGACATGAAGCCAGATTGTCTGTTACGGGACCTCTCTCCTCTGCCTGGGTGCTGGGCCTAAATTTATGACAATGGACTGTTGCAGTGGTGGCTGACGTGAAGCCTGATTCTCTGCTATGACATGCAGACTGATTCTCTGCTGACATGAAGCCAGATTGTCTGTTACGGGACCTCTCTGCTCTGCCTGTGTGCTAGGCCTAAATATATGCCAATGGACTGTTGCAGTGGTGGGTGACGTGAAGCCTCATTCTCTGCTATGACATGCAGACTGATTCTCTGCTGACATGAAGCCAGATCGTCTGTTACGGGACCTCTCTGCTCTGCCTGTGTGCTAGGCCTAAATATATGCCAATGGACTGTTGCAGTGGTGGGTGACGTGAAGCCTCATTCTCTGCTATGACATGCAGACTGATTCTCTGCTGACATGAAGCCAGATTGTCTGTTACGGGACCTCTCTGCTCTGCCTGTGTGCTAGGCCTAAATATATGCCAATGGACTGTTGCAGTGGTGGGTGACGTGAAGCCTCATTCTCTGCTATGACATGCAGACTGATTCTCTGCTGACATGAAGCCAGATTGTCTGTTACGGGACCTCTCTGCTCTGCCTGTGTGCTAGGCCTAAATATATGCCAATGGACTGTTGCAGTGGTGGGTGACGTGAAGCCTCATTCTCTGCTATGACATGCAGACTGATTCTCTGCTGTCATGAAGCCAGATTGTCTGTTACGGGACCTCTCTGCTCTGCCTGTGTGCTAGGCCTAAATATATGCCAATGGACTGTTGCAGTGGTGGGTGACGTGAAGCCTCATTCTCTGCTATGACATGCAGACTGATTCTCTGCTGACATGAAGCCAGATCATCTGTTACGGGACCTCTCTGCTCTGCCTGTGTGCTAGGCCTAAATATATGCCAATGGACTGTTGCAGTGGTGGGTGACGTGAAGCCTCATTCTCTGCTATGACATGCAGACTGATTCTCTGCTGACATGAAGCCAGATTGTCTGTTACGGGACCTCTCTGCTCTGCCTGTGTGCTAGGCCTAAATATATGCCAATGGACTGTTGCAGTGGTGGGTGACGTGAAGCCTCATTCTCTGCTATGACATGCAGACTGATTCTCTGCTGTCATGAAGCCAGATTGTCTGTTACGGGACCTCTCTCCTCTGCCTGTGTGCTAGGCCTAAATATATGCCAATGGACTGTTGCAGTGGTGGGTGACGTGAAGCCTCATTCTCTGCTATGACATGCAGACTGATTCTCTGCTGACATGAAGCCAGATTGTCTGTTACGGGACCTCTCTCCTCTGCCTGTGTGCTAGGCCTAAATATATGCCAATGGACTGTTGCAGTGGTGGCTGACGTGAAGCCTCATTCTCTGCTATGACATGCAGACTAATTCTCTGCTGACATGAAGCCAGATTGTCTGTTACGGGACCTCTCTCCTCTGCCTGGGTGCTGGGCTTAAATTTATGACAATGGACTGTTGCAGTGGTGGCTGACGTGAAGCCTGATTCTCTGCTATGACATGCAGACTGATTCTCTGCTGACATGAAGCCAGATCCTCTGTTACGGGACCTCTCTCCTCTGCCTGGGTGCTGGGCCTAAATTTATGACAATGGACTGTTGCAGTGGTGGCTGACGTGAAGCCTGATTCTCTGCTATGACATGCAGACTGATTCTCTGCTGACATGAAGCCAGATCCTCTGTTACGGGACCTCTCTCCTCTGCCTGGGTGCTGGGCCTAAATTTATGAAAATGGACTCTTACAGTGGTGGGTGACGTGAAGCCTGATTCTCTGCTATGACATGAAGACTGATTCTCTGCTGACATGAAGCCAGATTGTCTGTTACGGGACCTCTCTCCTCTGCCTGGGTGCCGGGGCCTAAATATCTGAGAATGGACTGTTCCAGTGGTGGGTGACGGGAAGCCAGATTCTCTGCTATGGAACCTCTCTCCAATTGATTTTGGTTAATTTTTATTTATTTAATTTTTATTTTAATTAATTTCCCTATCCACATTTGTTTGCAGGGGATTTGCCTACATGTTGCTGCCTTTTGCAGCCCTCTAGCCCTTTCCTGGGCTGTTTTACAGCCGTTTTAGTGCCGAAAAGTTCGGGTCCCCATTGACTTCAATGGGGTTCGGGTTCGGGACGAAGTTCGGATCGGGTTCGGATCCCGAACCCGAACATTTCCGGGATGTTCGGCCGAACTTCTCGAACCCGAACATCCAGGTGTTCGCTCAACTCTACTCCCTATATCTCGGGGTCTCCTGCCTGGTGTAGGTTGGGGTGCTCTTGATGGTGTCAGATTCCCTGAGGTGTGAGTCAATAGTGAGGCTGGGTTTAGTGCAACAGGGTCACTGTACTTTACTGTAGCAATTTATTGATGAGTTATACAGGCACATCAAATCCAGTCCTCACACTTGGGATACGCAATTCAAGGCTGTGTATGGAAGGCTAGTCTCTACTTTTTAACCACTTAAGGACCACAGGTTTATACCCCCCTAGTGACCAGGCCCTTTTTTACAAATCGGCACTCCACAACTTTAGCGGTTTATTGCTCGGTCATGCAACTTACCACCCAAATTAATTTTACCTCCTTTTCTTCTCACTAATAGAGCTTTCATTTGGTGGTATTTCATTGCTGCTGACATTTTTACTTTTTTTGTTATTAATCGAAATTTAACGATTTTTTTGCAAAAAAATGACATTTTTCACTTTCAGTTGTAAAATTTTGCAAAAAAAACGACATCCATATATAAATTTTTCTCTAAATTTATTGTTATACATGTCTTTGATTAAAAAAAAATGTTTGGGTAAAAAAAAAATGGTTTGGATAAAAGTTATAGCGTTTACAAACTATGGTACAAAAATGTGAATTTCCGCTTTTTGAAGCAGCTCTGACTTTCTGAGCACCTGTCATGTTTCCTGAGGTTCTACAATGCCCAGACAGTACAAACACCCCACAAATGACCCCATTTCGGAAAATAGACACCCTAAGGTATTCGCTGATGGGCATAGTGAGTTCATAGAACTTTTTATTTTTTGTCACAAGTTAGCGGAAAATGATGATTTATTATAATTTTTTTTTTTTCTTACAAAGTCTCATATTCCACTAACTTGTGACAAAAAATAAAAACTTCCATGAACTCACTATGCCCATCACAAAATACCTTGGGGTGTCTTCTTTCCAAAATGGGGTCACTTGTGGGGTAGTTATACTGCCCTGGCATTCTAGGGGCCCTAACGTGTGGTTAGTAGTTTGAAATCAAAATGTGTAAAAAATGGCCTGTGAAATCCGAAAGGTGCTCTTTGGAATGTGTGCCCCTTTGCCCACCTAGGCGGCAAAAAAGTGTCACACATCTGGTATCGCCGTACTCAGGAGAAGTTGGGGAATGTGTTGGGGTGTCATGTTACATATACCCATGCTGGGTGAGAGAAATATCTTGGCAAAAGACAACTTTTCCCATTTTTTTATACACAGTTGGCATTTGACCAAGATATTTATGTCACCCAGCATGGGTATATGTAAAATGACACCCCAAAACACATTGCCCAACTTCTCCTGAGTACGGCGATACCAGATGTGTGACACTTTTTTGCAGCCTAGGTGGGCAAAGGGGCCCACATTCCAAAGAGCACCTTTAGGATTTCACCGGCCATTTTTTACAGATTTTGATTTCAAACTACTAACCACACATTAGGGCCCCTAAATTGCCAGGGCAGTATAACTACCCCACAAGTGACCCCATTTTGGAAAGAAGACACCCCAAGGTATTCCGTGAGGGGCATGGCGAGTTCCTGGAATTTTTTATTTTTTGTCACAAGTTAGTGGAATATGAGACTTTGTAAGAAAAAAAAAAAAATCATCATTTTCCGCTAACTTGTGACAAAAAATAAAAAATTCTAGGAACTCGCCATGCCCCTCACGGAATACCTTGGGGTGTCTTCTTTCCAAAATGGGGTCACTTGTGGGGTAGTTATACTGCCCTGGCATTCTAGGGGCCCTAATGTGTGGTAAGTAGTTTGAAATCAAAATGTGTAAAAAAGGACCTGTGAAATCTGAAAGGTGCTCTTTGGAATGTGTGCCCCTTTGCCCACCTAGGCGGCAAAAAAGTGACACACATCTGGTATCGCCGTACTCAGGAGAAGTTGGGGAATGTGTTTTGGGGTGTCATTTTACATATACCCATGCTGGGTGAGAGAAATATCTCTGCAAAAGACAATTTTTCCCATTTTTTTATACAAAGTTGGCATTTGACCAAGATATTTATCTCACCCAGCATGTGTATATGTAAAATGACACCCCAAAACACATTCCCCAACTTCTCCTGAGTACGGCGATACCACATGTGTGACACTTTTTTGCAGCCTAAATGCGCAAAGCGGCCCAAATTCCTTTTAGGAGGGCATTTTTAGACATTTGGATCCCAAACTTCTTCTCACGCTTTCGGGCCCCTAACATGCCAGGGCAGTATAAATACCCCACATGTGACCCCATTTTGGAAAGAAGACACCCTAAGGTATTCAATGAGGGGCCTGGCGAGTTCATAGAATTTTTTATTTTTTTTGCACAAGTTAGCGGAAATTGATTTTTTTTGTATTTTCTCACAAAGTCTCCCTTTCCGCTAACTTGGGACAAAAATTTCAATCTTTCATGGACTCAATATGCCCCTCACGGAATACCTTGAGGTGTCTTCTTTCCGAAATGGGGTCACATGTGGGGTATTTATACTGCCCTGGCTTTTTAGGGGCCCTAAAGCGTGAGAAGAAGTCTGGAATATAAATGTCTAAAAAAATTTACGCGTTTGGATTCCGTTAGGGGTATGGTGAGTTCATGGGAGATTTTATTTTTTGACACAAGTTAGTGGAATATGAGACTTAGTAAGAAAAAACAAAAACAAACAAAAACTTTCCGCTAACTTGGGCCCAAAAAAATGTCTAAATGGTGCCTTACAGGGGGGGTGATCAATGACAGGGGGGTGATCAATGACAGGGGGGTGATCAGGGAATCTATATGGGGTGATCACCCCCCTGTCATTGATCACACCCCTGTCATTGATCACCCCCCTGTAAGGCTGCATTCAGACGTCCGTATGATTTTTTACGGATCCACGGATACATGGATCGGATCCGCAAAACACATGCGGACGTCTGAATGGAGCCTTACAGGGGGGTGATCAATGACAGAGGGGTGATCACCCATATAGACTCCCTGATCACCTCCGTCATTGATCACCCCCCTGTAAGGCTCCATTCAGACGTCCGTATGATTTTTTACGGATACACGGATACATGGATCGGATCCGCAAAACACATGCGGACGTCTGAATGGAGCCTTACAGGGGGGTGATCAATGATAGAGGGGTGATCACCCATATAGACTCCCTGATCACCTCCGTCATTGATCACCCCCCTGTAAGGCTCCATTCAGACGTCCGTATGATTTTTTACGGATCCACGGATACATGGATCGGATCCGCAAAACACATGCGGACGTCTGAATGGAGCCTTACAGGGGGGTGATCAATGACGGAGGTGATCAGGGAGTCTATATGGGTAATCACCCCTCTGTCATTGATCACCCCCCTGTAAGGCTCCATTCAGACGTCCGCATGTGTTTTGCGGATCCGATCCATGTATCCGTGGATCCGTAAAAAATCATACGGACGTCTGAATGGAGCCTTACAGGGGGGTGATCAATGACAGGGGGGTGATCAATGACAGGGGGTGATCAGGGAGTGTATATGGGGTGATCACCCCCCTGTAAGGCTCCATTCAGACGTCTGTATGCGTTTTGCGGATCCGATCCATGTATCCGTGGATCCGTAAAAATCATACGGACGTCTGAATGGAGCCTTACAGGGGGGTGATCAATGACAGGGGGGTGATCAATGACAGGGAAGTGATTAGGAAGTCTATATGCGTGATCACCCCCTTGTCATTGATCACCCCCCTGTAAGGCTCCATTCAGACGTCCGTATGCGTTTTGCGGATCCGATCCATGTATCCGTGGATCCGTAAAAAATCATACGGACGTCTGAATGGAGCCTTACAGGGGGGTGATCAATGACAGGGGGGTGATCAATGACAGGGGGGTGATCAATGACAGGGGGTGATCAGGGAGTGTATATGGGGTGATCACCCCCCTGTAAGGCTCCATTCAGACGTCTGTATGCGTTTTGCGGATCCGATCCATGTATCCGTGGATCCGTAAAAATCATACGGACGTCTGAATGGAGCCTTACAGGGGGGTGATCAATGACAGGGGGGTGATCAATGACAGGGAAGTGATTAGGAAGTCTATATGCGTGATCACCCCCTTGTCATTGATCACCCCCCTGTAAGGCTCCATTCAGACGTCCGTATGCGTTTTGCGGATCCGATCCATGTATCCGTGGATCCGTAAAAAATCATACGGACGTCTGAATGGAGCCTTACAGGGGGGTGATCAATGACAGGGGGGTGATCAATGACAGGGGGGTGATCAATGACAGGGGGTGATCAGGGAGTGTATATGGGGTGATCACCCCCCTGTAAGGCTCCATTCAGACGTCTGTATGCGTTTTGCGGATCCGATCCATGTATCCGTGGATCCGTAAAAATCATACGGACGTCTGAATGGAGCCTTACAGGGGGGTGATCAATGACAGGGGGGTGATCAATGACAGGGAAGTGATTAGGAAGTCTATATGCGTGATCACCCCTTTGTCATTGATCACCCCCCTGTAAGGCTCCATTCAGACGTCCGTATGCGTTTTGCGGATCCGATCCATGTATTCGTGGATCCGTAAAAAATCATACGGACGTCTGAATGGAGCCTTACAGGCGGGTGATCAATGACAGGGGGGTGATCAATGACAGCGGGTGATCAGGGAGTGTATATGGGGTGATCACCCCCCTGTAAGGCTCCATTCAGACGTCTGTATGCGTTTTGCGGATCCGATCCATGTATCCGTGGATCCGTAAAAATCATACGGACCTCTGAATGGAGCCTTACAGGGGGGTGATCAATGACAGGGGGGTGATCAATGACAGGGGGGTGATCAGGGAGTCTATATGGGCTGATCAGTGGTTTATAAAGGGTTAATAAGTGACAGGGGGGGGTGTAGTGTAGTGTAGTGGTGTTTGGTGCTACTTTAGTGAGCTGCCTGAGTCCTCTGGTGGTCGATCCTAACAAAAGAGACCACCAGAGGACCAGGTAGCAGGTTTATTAGACGCTGTTATCAAAACAGCATCTAATATAACTGTTAGGGGTTAAAAAAAATCACATCTCCAGCCTGCCAGCGAGCGATCGCTGCTGGCAGGTTGGAGATCCACTCGCTTACCTTCCGTTCCTGTGAGCGCGCGCGCCTGTGTGCGCGCGTTCACAGGAAATCTCGGCTCACGCGAGATGACGCCTATTGGCGTTAGTGTGACCTGGGAGAGCCGCCGCGATGACGCCTTTCGGCGTTAGCGTGGCGGCAAGCAGTTAATTAGCTGGTACAATCTTTATGTTCCTGGCCTAAGGCTCCTTTCACACGGGCGAGTATTCCGTGCGGGTGCAATGCGTGAGGTGAACGCATTGCACCCGCACTGAATCCTGACCCATTCATTTCTATGAGGCTATGCACATGAGCTGTGATTTTCACGCATCACTTGTGCGTTGCGTGAAAATAGCAGCATGCTCTATATTGTGCGTTTTTCATGCAACGCAGGCCCCATAGAAGTGAATGGGGCCGCGATTTTCACGCATGGTTGCTAGGTGACGATCGGGCTGGGGACCCGATCTGTATTATTTTCCATGGTTATAAGGGAAAATAATAGCATTCTGAATACAGAATGCAAAGTAAAATAGTGATGGAGGGGTTAAAAAAATAATAATAACTCACCGAGTCCACTTGATCGCGTAGTTACGGATCTCTGTCTTCTTATGTAATGTTGAGCTGCTGGCTATGGACCTGTGGTGATGTCACATCACATGATCCAATCACATGGTCCCTCACCATGGTGATGAACCATGTGATTGGACCATAGTGACGTTACCACAGGTCTTTTGCCAGGTCCTGAAGATAGAACAGAGACCGGCAGCTATGGAGCAGGTAAGTTAACTTTTGTTATTTTTTTTTAACCCCTCCATCCCTAATTTACTTTGCATTCTGTATTAAGAATGCTATTATTTTCCCTTATAACCATGTTATAACGGAAAATAATAAAATCTACACAACACCTAACCCAAACCTGAACTTCAGTGATGAAATCCGGGTTTGGGTCTGGGTACCAGACATGGCGATTTTTCTCACGCGGGTGCAAAACACAATAAAGCGCTTTGCACTCGTGCAGAAAAATCACGCAGGAATTTTGTCTCCACTCCAAAATCATTTTCTGAGCGGAACCCTAACAGACCCCATTATAGTCTATGGGGTCCGTAGGCTCTATTTGGCTCAGTTATGTGCCGAATCCGTCCTTTTCGTTCTCCTGCTCCTATAACAGAGCAGGAGAACGAAAAGGCTGAATGCTAATGTGAACTCAGCCTTATTTTGTTACGGGGCCGAAACTGGCCAAATAAAGTCAAGTTCGAACTCAGCCTTACAGATCAATTTTAGGTATAAAGAACCGTGCACTAGCCCATGATTCTTCTATAGAGTGACAGAGCACACTCCTCTTGCACAGTCTGCTGGTTCCACATTGATTTCTACAGAAACTGTTATGTTACATGTTGGATAAGTAGAGGATCCATAACACAGTGGATAGGGTGTTTAGCAGTAAGTTTGTGTTGACGTCACTGTTTATTTTTCCCTTCTTCTGATCCATCACAAGAACAACCCACAAAAAAACGGATCCTGTCTATTTAGCCTCCGACATCACACGTTCAGCATTTAGTCAGTAATTCATCACTATAGCTAAGGCCAAGAAAAAACAGGAGTGGATCCAAAACAGATCACACGTGATTTTAATATTTCCATGTCTAATGTGTTTTGTAGCCACTTCTGCTTTTGGCTTCAAAATCATGAGCAAATCCTGATGCTAAATAGTGACCGTGAGATAGAGGCCTTATGGATGCTCCAAAGACAGGATCTATTGTGTTTTTAATTTTACATTCTTCCAACAAATCGGAAGAAGAGGAAAATAAATGGTGATCAGGGGCGTAACTACCATAGCGGCAGACCATGTGACTGCTATGGGGCCCGGGGCAAGAGGGGTCTCAGTCTTAGTTGGGATTAACTCCTCTTCTACTTGAGGTGAAAACTTGGTCAGGACTCTAACCTCTAAAGGAACAACTTTTAGCACATGAGGCAGTGGAAAAATTCTTTCCTGTGTGGGGGTGTCACGAGAAGGGGAATAGGGAAGGTGCAAACTGACTTCACCCACTCCTCTGTCCCTGCCTACTTGTACTTACCCGTCCTAGGCAACAGATCGCAACTGGGCAGGGATCCCTAACCTGCGTAAGTGCAGAGGGACAAACAGACAAACAAAGAGAGGTCGAACTAGCAAGGTCAAAACCAGGAGATCAAGGCGGTACCAGGGAAAAAGCAGAATCAGCGTCAATGTACAATCAGAGAGTCAATACCAGGAGAATCAGTAGGACACAGGGAGCAAGCAAAAGATGAAGTCAAGTAACAAGCCGAAATACAAATACCAAGTGAGATGCCAATGGAATGTATACAAGGGATAGGACCTTAATCGCAGGCAACCTGTGGCCAGCAGGCTGCCTGTTAAATAGGAGAGAGAGGAAGTCATGTGACGTGGCCAGCGTCACATGACTCATCCCCCTGCTGAGCGCCGAGTACCTAGTTCAACGCTCTGACTTTTCTCCGAAACTACGGGAGTAGAGGACGCCGACCACGCTAAGGAGGCGTGTCCGGCCAGGTCCTCCCCACCCCCAGTTGCCCTGGAGGCGAGGACGGAACGCATGTCCTTGCTCCAAAGTTATCACAGGGCAGCGGCAGCACTGACGGGAAGGAGCACAAAGACGGCGCCCTGTGACAGGGGGATCTGGTTTAATTCTTGCTATGGGGCTCTTACTTCTCTATGTACGCCACTGACAGTGATGTCAACAAGGCCAAACAGGGACACTAGTGGCATCCCAAAGCGGTGGCAACAGCACGAGGAGTCAACACATTGGCCCTGTCACAGTGCAGGGTGTGGCAACAACATGAGGAGTCAACATACGGTAGTGGCCCAGTCACAGAGTGGGGATGTGGGAGGCAACAGCAGTGGCAGTAGTAGCATGAGATGGTGGGTGGCAGTAGGAGAACATGGCAGCAGAAGCAGCAGGTGTGTGGCATCAGGTGGGTGGCAGCATCAGAATAGTGTCTGAAGCAGGTAGCCAGAAGAAACTGGCCTTTTTTCACAATGTTTTAGTGTGGCACCCAGAATGATCTAGTCTAATGCTTCAGGCACTGGCGTGTGGAAATCCTGGCTGATCCACGCCTGATTCATCTTTACAAAGGTTAGTCTATCAACACTTTGGGTGGAAAGGCAAGTTCTCTTCTGGGTAACAATGCCTCCCGTGATGGAGGCAATGCCACACTACTGGATGGGAAAGATTGCACAGAACAAACTCGGCCAGTTGTGGCCACAAATCAACTATGGCTGCCCAGTAGTCAAGGGGATCTTGGATATGGGGTGGCAGGATGCAGTCCAAGTATACCACCACATGCTGGCTCAGGTTCTGCTCCATGTCCTGCTGCTGCTGGGTGGTTTCTTCAGTAACAGGTGAAGAAAAGTTCTCATTAGAGACTCTAGGCTTAAGATGCTGCTGATGGAGCTGGCGCTGCTCATGCCCCCCTAGCCTCCACCAGCATTCATGGTAGTGGACTGTGAGCGCAAAGGCCCCCCTCCCCCGGTCAGACCTTTGTGAGGATGGAGTAAAAAGCAGTGGCCAACTCACTACAAAGGATGTTTCGATAGTAGTTGAGTTTATCCTCCCTCTTGGCAGGTGGAAAACAGGCCCCCATTTTGGAGTGGTAGCAAGGGTGGAGAGCTAGTAGTCATCCCTTTGTGGCTGTCACTACGCAAGCAACTCAGCATGCATCTAGATATTTGCGAGGGACTCCCTGCCTCCATGTCTCCATTTCCACTCTATAATGCCACAGTGTGTGGGTTATCTGCATGGTATTTCTCATCACCCTCCAGCCCCTGCTGCTCCTCTCCTGTCACTTGTGCAGATAAACCACCCATTTCTTTACACATGGCTTGTGCGTGACTGTCCTCCTCCTCCTCTACCAGTTTAGCCCACACAGGACTTAGGTGGCAGTGACATATAGGGACCACGTCTCCTGTCCCCTGGGCCAGCCAGATTTATCAGCATCTGCTCCAGGACATGAATCAGTGGAATGACGTTGTTCATCCCGTAGTCCTGGCAACTGATACAAAAAAGTGGACTCCTCAAAGGGCCTGAGCAAATGGCAGGTGTCACGCATGAGCTGCCACTGACTAATGTCAAAGTTACACAGGAGAGTGCTCCTCTCCGCCTGCATCATCAAGGAATCGTTCACGGTCTACCTCTGCTCATATAGTCGGTCCAACATATATAGGGAGGAGTTTAAACAGGTGAAAACATTGCATATGAGGGGATGTTGGGAAATGCTATTCTGCCTTTGCAGCTCAAAGGGACAATTTTGAAGGGTAAGAGTGGCTGAAGTGCATGTACAGTTTCCTGGCCATTTTCAGGATGTCTTGCAGTTGGGTGCAAGACTTCAGGAACCGCTTTACAACCAGATAAAAGATGTGTGCCATATAGGGAGAATGGGTCAGCCCTCCTTGACGCAGCACTGACACAATGTTCTTCCCGTTATCGGTGACCATAGTTCCGATTTTCAGTTGGTGAGGAGACAGCACAGATTTGATTTCCTCTTAAAGGATGCAGAGCACTCCGAATTGTGCCTGCAGTGGAGGCTGAAGACAAGGTTGAGGATGAAGAGGTAGAAGAGGACATTGGCACAGGACTATAGTTTGAGAACTGGGAGGCGGCAGTACCATCACCTGGCCAAGTTGCTGGTGTGGCTGGGCAGAAACCACATTTATCCAGTGGGCTGTAAAGGACATACACGTATATTGTCCTTGACCATAGTTACAGCTCCATATGTTGGTGCTGCCGTGACACCGACAGGCTCAAGGACTAGCCCACCTTCTGCTCAACATAAGTGTGCAGGGTTGGTACATCCTTTTTGGAGAAGTATTGATTCCAAGGCCAATTTATGGTAAAGCTACATGTGTTGACGCAAGGCAGTGCTGCCAACACTGGCACCCTGGCTACGCTTCAACCTCTACCCACAGATTCTACACACGGCCACGCTGACGTCCTCTGGCGACTTGATAAAAAATTCCCACAGTGGCAAGAATGGCATTTCCCCCACCACTCCTGAGTAAAAGATGGTATAACCTTGGGCATGTTTGGCTCCAGATCTCACACTTCTGCCACCCTGCTGACTCACGGCCACGCTAGCACCCTGCTGGTTGAGCCGCTACCCGAAGTGCAAGCTGCCACCCTTGTCCCCTGATAATGAAGCCCCCTTTTCACCCGGCTCCCACATGTCATTGGCTACATCATCATCTACTACTGTTTGGATGTCACTAATATCACCCTCACCAGTCTCAGGGCTGCATGCCTGACTGCTCGCAACAACTTCTCCCACGCGACTCTCATCGTCGCTACTTGCCCGCCTACTGGAGGACCTCTCCTCCAAAACTTGGCTGAACAGTAGCTGCTGATTGTCCTGAATAAGCTCGTCCTTGCTGAAAAGCTGAGCAGAGCCAATGGCATATAATACTTCCTGAGCAGAAGGAACAGAGAATTAAAGAGGTAGGTTCAGGACAGTTGGGGACACAGAGCTTGTTCCTGGGCCATGCCAACTAAGCGTGGTGTCAGAGGAATCCACCAACACCTGGCTGAGGGTGTCTGATTTCACTTGAGATGATTTTGAAGACCCGGCCAACCATTCAAGGACAGCAAGGTTGCTGGTCAAAACACGACCGCTGGATGACACTGGCAGCTCGCTGCGACTTCTGCTACCATCCCCCTTCTTCTGCTGCTACTTGTGCCACCTGCAGAAACATTTTCGCCACAGAAGGCCCTGGCACCTCTCTGTAGGACATACTGCACTGTAACAGTAACTGTAAGTGCAAAATAGCAGAATTGTCAGGCCGCAATTTCATCCCAGATTCAAGGATAAATGGATTTAATTATGTATTAAAGAGCGTAACTCCCCCCCCCCCCCCCCCTTAAATTCTGTAGTATGAAGCGGCAATTTCACCCTAATTGCACATTTAAGGATTAATGGATTTCCTTATGTATAAAATAATGTGAACCCCCCAAAATTTGTATTATCAGGCCCCAATTTCATCCAAGAATCAAGGATGAATGGATTTACTTATGAATAAAAGAACGTGGACACCCCAAAAACAGTATCATCAATTAGACAATCGAGGATTAACGGATAGACCTGACAGAACAACAGATGTGCAGGTTGTGGGACACCTGGGAAATAGTGACAGTAAAGTAATAACCTTCCAGTTGTTATTCTAAAGAGTGTTTCTTCAGACTTCAAAAAAGCTAAATTTAGCCAACTAAGAGAGGCCATAGGCCTAAATAACTGGGACAAAGTCCTCAAAAATACAAATACAGCCACAAAATTGGATATTTTTTAAAAGCATCCTAAAATCTAATTGTGAGAGGTACATAACTTATAGGAATAAAAGGTTAAGGAACGAGAAAAAAACTATATGGATAAATAGAAATGTAAAGATAGCAATAAATAACAAAAATAAAGCATTTAAATCACTAAAACTAAACTAAACTAAAAAAAAATAGAACATGTAAAAGAGAAATAAAAGCAGCCACATTAAAGATAGAGCGATACATTGCTAAAGAGGGTAAAACTAACCCTAAAATGTTCTTCAATTATTTAAATGGTAAAAAGTATAAATCTGAAGGTGTCGGCCCTTTACAGAGTGATGAGGGGGGAGTTACAGAGAGCGATGAGGGGAACGCAAGCTATAAAAAAAATGTCTCCACTGTATTCACTGAAAAAAATTTACTGTCACATGAAATGCAGAATGTAAAAGTAAATTCCCCATTAAAAGTGACCTGTCTGACCCAGGAAGAAGTACAGCTGCATCTTAAAAAGATTAAAATAGACAAATCGCCAGGACCAGATGGCATAAACCCCCGTATCCTAAGAGAATTAAGTAATGTCATAGCCAGACGCTTATTTCTGATATTTAAGGACTCTATACTGACAGGGAGTGCTCCACAAGAATGGCGCATAGCAAATGTGGTGCCAATATTCAATAAGGGTGCAAAAACAAAGCCCAGGAACTATAGGCCGGTAAGTTTAACATGTGTCGTGGGTAAACTGTTTGAAGGTTTTCTAAGAGATGTTATCTTGGAGTACCACAATGAAAATAAGCAAATAACGCCATATCAGAAAGGCTTCATGAGGGATTGGGCATGTCAAACTAATTTAATCAACTTCTATGAGGCGGTAAGTTCTAGACTTGACCGCAGTGAATCATTGGATGTTGTATATCTGGACTTCTCCAAAGCATTTGACACTGTACCACATAAAAGGTTAGTATATCAAATGAGAATGCTTGGACTGGGGGGAAAATGTCTGTATCTGGGTAAGTAACTGACTCAGTGATAGAAAACAGAGGGTTGTTATTAATGGTACACACTCAGATTGGGTCACTGTCACTAGTGTGGTCCCACAGGGGTCAGTATTGGGTCCAATACTCTTCAATATATTTATTAATGATTTTGTAGAAGGCTTGCACAGTAAAATATACATTTTTGCAGATAACTCTAATCTGTGTAACATAATTAACACGGAAGAAGACAGTATACTGCTACAGATGGATCTGGATAGATTGGAGGCTTGGGCAGAGAAGTGGCAGATGAGGTTTAACACTGACAAAAGTAAGGTTATACACATGGGAAGGAATAAAGCAAGTCACCAGTACATACTAAATAGTAAACCACTGGGTAACACTGACATGGAAAAGGACCTAGGAATTTTAGTGAACAGCAAACTAAGGCTACTTTCACACTGCCGTTTCTGGGTCCGCCTGTGAGATCCGTTTCAAGGCTCTCACAAGAGGCCCAAAACGGATCAGTTCAGCCCCAATGCATTCTGAATGGATAAGGATCCATTCTGAATGCATCAGTTTGCCTCCGTTCAGCCTCCATTCCGCTCTGGAGGCGGACACCAAAACGCTGCTTTCAGCGTTTTGATGTCCGTCTGACGAAACTGAGCCAAACGGATCCGTCCTGACTTACAATGTAATTCAATGGGGACGGATCTGTTTTTACTGACACAATATGGTGCAATTGAAAACGGATCCCCCTCCTATTGACTTTCAATGTAAGTCAAAACGGATCTGTTTGCATTATCATGAACAAAAAAAACGTTTTTTTTGTTTTTTGTTCATGGTAATGCAAACAGATCCATTCTGAACGGATACAAGTGTTTGCATTATAGGTGCGGATCCTTCTGTGCAGATACCAGACGGATCCGCACCTAAACGCAGGTGTGAAAGTAGCCTAAGCTGTAGAAACCAGTGTCAGGCAGCTGCTGCCAAGGCCAATACGATAATGGGTTGCATCAAAAGGGGCATAGATGCCCTTGATGAGAACATAGTCCTGTCACTTTACAAATCACTAGTCAGACCAGACATAGAGTACTATGTTCATTTCCGGGCTCAAGGCAGCTGGGCTGTGAACAAAGCAGACATAGCAATGCTGGAGAGAGCTCAGAGGAGGGCAACTAAAGTAATAACTGGAATGGGTGGACTACATTACCCTGAAAGATTAGGGTTATATATATATTTTTTTTAAAGACGACTCATGTATAAATATATCAGGGGTGAGTACAGAGATCTCTCCCATCATCTATTTATCCCCAGGACTGTGACTGTGACAAGGGGACATCATCTGGATGTTTGGAGCGTCTGGAGGAAAGAAGGTTTGTACACAAACATAGAAGAGGATTCTTTATGGTAAAAGCAGACTATGGAACTCTCTGCCTGAGGATGTGGTTCACTAAAAGAGTTCAAGAATGGCCTGGATATATTTCTGGAGTGCAATATTATTACAGGCTATAGCTACTAGAGAGGGGTCGTTGATCCAGGGAGTTATCTGACTGTCTGATTGGAGTCGGGAAGGAATTTTTTTCCACTAAAGTGGGGAAAATTGGCTTCTACCTCACAGGGTATTTTTTGCTTTCCTCTGGATCAACTTGCAGGATAACAAGCTGAACTGAATGGACAGGTGTCTTTTTTCAGCGTTATAAACTATGTTACTGTGCTATAAACTATGTTACTTATGTATGAAAGAATGTGAAATTCCCCAAATCAATAGCATCAGACCGCTATTTCACCCCAATTACAGAATCAAGGAATAATGGAATTATTTATGTATAAAAGAATGTGAACAACCTAAAATCAGTAGTATTAGAACACTTTTTAACCCCAATTAGTGCAGCAAGGTGTAATAGAATATTTCCTATTAGCCAAGCATTACACTGTTCTATTGGTCCCTGCTTTTTTTTCCTATTGTGTGGATAAAGCCTCCCTTTTATATCCCTACTAGGGTTGAGCGAACCCGTGGAAGTTCGGGTTCGCCGGGTTCGGCCGAACTTCAGGTCAAAGTTCGGGTTCGGGACCCGAACTTGACCCTAACTTCGCCCTGAACTCAGACGCCATTTAAGTCAATGGGGACCCGAACTTCACTTTATTATTTTCCGTTATAATGGAAGATTATAGCATTCTTAAAACAGAATGCTAAATAAAATGTATATTGAGGTGTTAAAAAAAAAAATCGCCTCATCCACTTGATCGCACAGCTGGTATCTTCTTTTCTTCAGGACCTGCAAAAAGAGGTGGTGTGTGCGGTGATGTCACAGCAGGTCCTGCTGATTGAAGATTGAAGGTCCTGAAGAAAAGAAGATATCGGCTGCGTGATCAAGTGGATGAGGTGAGTTTTTTATTTTTTTTTAAGCCCTCAATAGACATTTTATTTAGCATTCTATTTAAGAATGCTATTATTTTCCGTTATAACCATGCTATAATAGAAAATAATAAAAATCACCCGAAGACCGAACCAGAACTTCAGTGAAAAAGTCCGGGTCCGGGCACCCGAACTCACAAAGTTCGGCATGTACCCGAACTTTGCAGTTCGAGTCCGCTCAACTCTACACTATCTCTGAGCTGTCCCTGAACTGCTAAGTAGTAATTTTGGTGAATAAAGTCTTTAGAGAATACTCTCCCTAGTGCTTGTAATGTCTCTACCTGCACTAAGTTCACTGGAAACTGGTGAAGACCAGGCAGGATGAGTTGTGACATCACAGGTGTTGGCTATATGCTGATTGGTTGGCTGCACGGCATTAAGGGTGATCCCTTGTTCCCAGACTTCTTACTTTCTCTTTTTAACATGTGCAGCAGCCATTTTAGAAAAAATCTGATGAGTCAAAATTTTCCAAAAATTCTAATCAAATTCCACTTTGTCAATTTTGATTTGCTCAACACTAGAAGTGATTGTACCAGCCCTGCCCAGCCACTAGGCCACTCTACACACAGCCTATCATCAACATCAAAGCTTCTCAATCTCCTTTGCTTTTGTATTAAACTGGAACTATCAGCTCTTTGATGCATGCTTGCAGTTTACTCATGGCATGAAAAATGTATTAGAAAGTACATGAAAGGTTAACTGAAAATGAATTAACTAGGTCAAACTCTCCCCTTTTCTACTGAAGATATTCATAAACATATCCTACTGAAACATACTTCTAGCCATGATGAGCAATAATATCCCACACTGATATCTATGAATGGAAAAGCATCTTTAAATTCAAAGATCCTCATTCTCTAGAGCAGAAAACTAGAGTTGAGCAAATAGAAGTTGAAGCGGAATTCGATCTGAATTTCAGGAAAAAATTGATTTGCTACAAAGTCGAATTTTCTTGCGCCTCGTGGTAACAAATCTTATTTTTTTTTAAATGGCTGCTGCACATGTTAGAAAGAGGAAGTAAGATAATATGCATTTATTGTCACTGTACAATACAATGTAATACAATGTACAATACAATGAAATGTTGTTTGGAGCAATCCTAGATGCCATGGACAGAGGAACAAGAACTGACATTTAAACTAAAGCATTACACTATAAAAAAATTAAAAAAAACATTGCACTAGAAAGCATTACTATTCACAGTTCACAGCATATACAGTCAGGTCCATAAATATTGGGACATCGATACAATTCTAACAAATTTGGCTCTATACACCACCACAATGGATTTGAAATGATACAAATAAGATGTGCTTTAACTGCAGACTGTCAAATTTAATTTAAGGGTATTTAAATCCAAATCAGATGAACGGTGTATGAATTACAACAGTTTGCATATGTGCCTCCTACAAACCGGATTCCAAAAAAGTTGGGACACTAAACAAATTGTGAATAAAAACTAAATGTAATGATGTAGAGATGGCAAATGTCAATATTGTATTTGTAATAGAACGTAGATGACAGATCAAACGTTTAATCCGAGTAAATGTATCATTTTAAAGGAAAAATACGTTGATTCAAATTTTCACGGTGTCAACAAATCCCCAAAAAGTTGGGACAAGTAGCAATAAGAGGCTGGAAAAAGTAAATTTGAGCATAACGAAGAGCTGGAAGACCAATTAACACTAATTAGGTCAATTGGCAACATAATTGAGTATAAAAAGAGCTTTTCAGAGTGGCAGTGTCTCTCAGAAGCCAAGATGGGTAGAGGATCACCAATTCCCACAATGTTGCGCAGAAAGATAGTGGAGCAATATCAGAAAGGTGTAACCCAGCGAAAAATTGCAAAGACTTTGCATCTATAATCATCAACTGTGCATAACATCATCCGAAGATTCTGAGAATCTGGAACAATCTCTGTGCGTAAGGGTCAAGGCCGTAAAACCATACTGGATGCCCGTGATCTACGGGCCCTTAAACGACACTGCACCACAAACAGGAATGCTACTGTAAAGGAAATCACAGAATGGGCTCAGGAATACTTCCAGAAACCATTGTCAGTGAACACAATCCACCGTGCCATCCGCCGTTGCCAGCTGAAACTCTACAGTGCAAAGAAGAAGCCATTTCTATGCAAGATCCACAAGCTCAGGCGTTTTCACTGGGCCAGGGATCATTTAAAATGGAGTGTGGCAAAATGGAAGACTGTTCTGTGGTCAGACGCGTCACGATTCAAAGTTCTTTTTGGAAATCTGGGATGCCATGTCATCCGGACCAAAGAGGACAAGGACAACCCAAGTTGTTATCAACGCTCAGTTCAGAAGCCTGCATCTCTGATGGTATGGGGTTGCATGAGTGCGTGTGGCATGGGCAGCTTGCATGTCTGGAAAGGCACCATCAATGCAGAAAAATATATTCAGGTTCTAGAACAACATATGCTCCCATCCAGACGTCATCTCTTTCAGGGAAGACCCTGCATTTTTCAACAAGATAATGCCAGACCACATTCTGCATCAATCACAACATCATGGCTGCGTAGGAGAAGGATCCGGGTACTGAAATGGCCAGTCTGCAGTCCAGATCTTTCACCTATAGAGAACATTTGGCGCATCATAAAGAGGAAGGTGCAACAAAGAAGGCCCAAGACGATTGAACAGTTAGAGGCCTGTATTAGACAAGAATGGGAGAGCATTCCTATTTCTAAACTTGAGAAACTGGTCTCCTCGGTCCCCAGACGTCTGTTGAGTGTTGTAAGAAGAAGGGGAGATGCCACACAGTGGTGAAAATGGCCTTGTCCCAACTGTTTGGGGATTTGTTGACACCATGAAATTCTGATTCAACATATTTTTCCCTTACAATGGTACATTTTCTCAGTTTAAACTTTTGTTCCGTGATTTATGTTCTATTCTGAATAAAATATTAGAAGTTGGCACCTCCACATCATTGCATTCAGTTTTTATTCACGATTTGTATAGTGTCCCAACTTTTTTGGAATCCGGTTTGTACTTGTTAAGGAACCAAAAGTAATGGGACAGAATAATAATCATAAATCAAACTTTCACTTTTTAATACTAGGTTGCAAATCCTTTGCAGTCAATTACAGCCTGAAGTCTGGAATGCATAGACATCACCAGACGCTGGGTTTCATCCCTGGTGATGCTCTGCCAGGCCTCTACTGCAACTGTCTTCAGTTCCTGCTTGTTCTTGGGGCATTTTCCCTTCAGTTTTGTCTTCAGCAAGTGAAATGCATGCTCAATCGGATTCAGGTCAGGTGATTGACTTGGCCATTGCATAACGTTCTACTTCTTTCCCTTAAAAAACTCTTTGGTTGATTTTGCTGTATGCTTTGGGTCATTATCCATCTGCACTGTGAAGCGCCGTCCAATGGCTGAATATGAGCAGATAATATTGCCCGAAACACTTCAGAATTAATCCTGCTGCTTTTGTCAGCAGTAACATCATCAATAAAAACAAGAGAACCAGTTCCATTGGCAGCCATACATGCCCACGCCATGACACTACCACCACCATGCTTCACTGATGAGGTAGTATGCTTAGGATCAGGAGCAGTTCCTTTCCTTCTCCATACTCATCTCTTCCCATCACTCTGGTGCAAGTTGATCTTGGTCTCATCTGTCCATAGAATGTTGTTTCAGAACTGTGAAGGCTTTTTTAGATGTCGTTTGGCAAACTCTAATCTGGCCTTCCTGTTTTTGAGGCTCACCAATGGTTTACATCTTGTGGTGAATCCTCTGTATTCACTCTGGTGAAGTCTTCTCTTGATTGTTGACTTTGACACACATACACCTACCTCCTGGAGAGTGTTCTTGATCTGGCCAACTGTTGTGAAGGGTGTTTTCTTCACCAGGGAAAGAATTCTTCGGTCATCTACCACAGTTAATTTTCATGGTCTTCCGGGTCTTTTGGTGTTATTGAGCTCATCGATGAGTTCCTTCTTTTTAAGAATGTTCCAAACAATTGTTTTGGGCACGCCTAATGTTTTTGCTATTTCTCTGATGGGTTTGTTTTGTTTTTTTTCAGTCTAATGATGGCTTGCTTCACTGATAGTGACAGCTCTTTGGATCTCATCTTGAGAGTTGACAGCAACAGATTCCAAATGAAAATAGCACACTTGAAATGAACTCTGGACCTTTTATCTGCTCATTGTAATTGGGATAATGAGGGAATAACACACACCTGACCATGGAACAGCTGAGAAGACAATTGTCCCATTACTTTTGGTCCCTTAACAAGTGGGAGGCACATATGCAAACTGTTGTAATTCCTACACAGTTCACCTGATTTGGATGTAAATACCTTTAAATTAAAGCTGACAGTCTGCAGTTAAAGCACATTTTGTTCATTTCATTTAAAATCCATTGTGGTGGTGTATAGAGCCAAAAATGTTAGAATTGTGTTGATGTCCCAATATTTATCGACCTGACTGTATATAGCAAGAGCAAAGTAGGAAGTGCTTATGAGTATATATACACACTGATTCAGACACCACTGCAGACAAGAGATCATCATGGGTTCATGAATGCAGCAGTCACTTTCAGTCTGTGGTAGTTTCTATCCTAGGAAGGGGCAATAATCTCTGAGCATTTAGGAGACTGATTGTTTTGGGGTAAAATCTGTTCTTCAGCCTAGTGGTGCGGGCATGTAGGGCTCTAAGACGCCTACCAGAGGGTAGGGGAATGAAAAGGCTGTGGCCCGGTTGAGTTGGATCCCCGCAGATAATTTTTGCCCTGTTGCTGCAGCGAACAGTGAAGATGTCATCCAGTGATGGTAACTGAGTACCAGTGATTCTGCCAGCCATTCTGATGATGCGCTTGAGGGTCTTCTTGTCCTCAGAAGAGCAGCCGGAGTACCACACTGTAATGCAGTATGTGATAACAGATTCTATGGTGCACCTGTAAAAATTGACTAGCAGCTGTTTTGGGAGTTGTGCTTTCTTCAGACTCCTCAGAAAATAAAGCCTCTGAAGGCCTTTTTTAGTAATTTCTGTTGTGTTTTTTATCCATGACAGGTCCTGACTAATATGAACTCCCAAGAATCTGAAACTTTGAACTATCTCCACGTTTACACCATTAATGCTAATGGGATGGTGTCCATTTCGTTTCTTCTTCCTAAAATCCAGAATTAGCTCCTTTGTTTTCTTGGTATTGAGTATGAGGTTGTTGTTCTTACTCCATCTCTCTAGGTTCTCAACCTCTAAGAAGCTCGTGAATGAGGGATCACTCATAATGCCCACTGTGTGCTCACTGGCACATATTCCAAGGTGGCCACTATGGGGACATTTGTTCGACAGGGGACACTAAAATTTTTTTTTTTGTACTTGTACACCTTATAAGGGAGCCTAAGGGACATTCCAAGTACATTCATTCATTCTTGATTCTGGGGTGAAATTATGACCTGATAATACAGGGAGTGCAGAATTATTAGGCAAATGAGTATTTTGACCACATCATCCTCTTTATGCATGTTGTCTTACTCCAAGCTGTATAGGCTCGAAAGCCTACTACCAATTAAGCATATTAGGTGATGTGCATCTCTGTAATGAGAAGGGGTGTGGTCTAATGACATCAACACCCTATATCAGGTGTGCATAATTATTAGGCAACTTCCTTTCCTTTGGCAAAATGGGTCAAAAGAAGGACTTGACAGGCTCAGAAAAGTCAAAAATAGTGAGATATCTTGCAGAGGGATGCAGCACTCTTAAAATTGCAAATCTTCTGAAGCGTGATCATCGAACAATCAAGCGTTTCATTCAAAATAGTCAACAGGGTCGCAAGAAGCGTGTGGAAAAACCAAGGCGCAAAATAACTGCCCATGAACTGAGAAAAGTCAAGCGTGCAGCTGCCAAGATGCCACTTGCCACCAGTTTGGCCATATTTCAGAGCTGCAACATCACTGGAGTGCCCAAAAGCACAAGGTGTGCAATACTCAGAGACATGGCCAAGGTAAAAAAGGCTGAAAGACGACCACCATTGAACAAGACACACAAGCTGAAACGTCAAGACTGGGCCAAGAAATATCTCAAGACTGATTTTTCTAAGGTTTTATGGACTGATGAAATGAGAGTGAATCTTGATGGGCCAGATGGATGGGCCAGTGGCTGGATTGGTAAAGGGCAGAGAGCTCCAGTCCGACTCAGACGCCAGCAAGGTGGAGGTGGAGTACTGGTTTGGGCTGGTATCATCAAAGATGAGCTTGTGGGGCCTTTTCGGGTTGAGGATGGAGTCAAGCTCAACTCCCAGTCCTACTGCCAGTTTCTGGAAGACACCTTCTTCAAGCAGTGGTACAGGAAGAAGTCTGCATCCTTCAAGAAAAACATGATTTTCATGCAGGACAATGCTCCATCACACGCGTCCAAGTACTCCACAGCGTGGCTGGCAAGAAAGGGTATAAAAGAAGAAAATCTAATGACATGGCCTCCTTGTTCACCTGATCTGAACCCCATTGAGAACCTGTGGTCCATCATCAAATGTGAGATTTACAAGGAGGGAAAACAGTACACCTCTCTGAACAGTGTCTGGGAGGCCGTGGTTGCTGCTGCACGCAATGTTGATGGTGAACAGATCAAAACACTGACAGAATCCATGGATGGCAGGCTTTTGAGTGTCCTTGCAAAGAAAGGTGGCTATATTGGTCACTGATTTGTTTTTGTTTTGTTTTTGAATGTCAGAAATGTATATTTGTGAATGTTGAGATGTTATATTGGTTTCACTGGTAAAAATAAATAATTGAAATGGGTATATATTTGTTTTTTGTTAAGTTGCCTAATAATTATGCACAGTAATAGTCACCTGCACACACAGATATCCCCCTAAAATAGCTAAAACTAAAAACAAACTAAAAACTACTTCCAAAAATATTCAGCTTTGATATTAATGAGTTTTTTGGGTTCATTGAGAACATGGTTGTTGTTCAATAATAAAATTAATCCTCAAAAATACAACTTGCCTAATAATTCTGCACTCCCTGTATAGATTTTAGGGCGTTCACGTTCTTTTATATATAAGTACATCCATTTATCCTTGATTGTGGGGTGAAATTGCGACCTGATATTACAGATTTCATGGCGTTGACGTTCTTTTTCACATAATTCAGTCCTTTAATCCTTAATTGTGTAATTGGGGTGAAATTGCAGCCTGATACTACAGATTTTGAGGTGTTCACATTCTTTTATACATAAGTAAATCCGTTCATCCTTGATTCTGGGGTGAAATTGCGGCCTGACAATTCTGCTAATTTATACTTACAGTTACTGTTACAGTACAGTAAGTCAGACAGACAGGTGCCAGGGCTTTTTAAGGGAAGGGGCAGTGGAAAAATGTTTCTGCAGGTGGCACAAGTCGCAGCAGAAGAAGGTGGGATGAGCATCACCCAGATATAATACTGAGTGTTGTAACAAACCCTCCACAAGAACCCACTCAATATACAATGCATACACCTACATAAAGAAAAACTGAGACTAAATAGGTTGTTAATTGAGAATATATTTTATTAAGTACACAAAGTAACATAAGTAAAAAGAGACATGATACATCAAATATAAAGTGCAGTCTACCCCTGAGGAGATAATATCAAAATTCATATGTAAGGGAAGAGGGCTAATTCATATAAATACATGATTGTAAAGTCCACCAACATGATAAGAAAATTGAAGTGCAAGTGCTGGTGGCACAAGTAGCAGCAGAAGAAGGGGGCGGTAGCAGCAGTCGCAGCGAAAGGCCAGAGCTGCCATTGTCATCCAGCGGTCGTGTTTCGACCAGCTGTCCTTGAATGGTTGACCCAGTCTTCAAAATCTTCTCAAGTTACATCAGACACCCCCAGCCAGGAGTCCTCTGACACCACGCTTCGTTGGCGTGGCCCAGGAACAAGCTCTGTGCCCCTACCTGTCCTGTAACTACCTCTTTAATTTTCTGTTCCGTCTGCTTGGGAAGTATATGCCGTCGGCTCTGCTCCTCTTTTCAGCAAGGGCAAGCTTATTGAGCAGAATCAGCAGCTAATGTCCAACCAATAGTTGGAGGAGAGATCCTCCGGTAGGTGGGCAAGTAGCGACAATGACAGTAACGTGGGAGCAGGTGAATTGCAAACGGTCAGGCATGCAGCCCTGAGACTGGTGAGGGTGACATCAGTGATGTGCAAACAGTAGTGGATAATGATGTAGCCGATCACATGTGGGAGCCAGGTGAAGAGGGGAGTTCATCATCATCATCATCAGGGGGTGAGGGTGGCAACTTGCGCGTGAGGCAGCGGCTGAGTCAGCAGGGTGGCAGCAGTGTGAGGTCTGGAGCCAAACTTGCCCAGGGTAGACCATCTGCTACATAGGAGTCTACCTGTCCAGAAAGTACTGGCTGTGCGCAGACTTATGGTAGCAGCGGCAGCATGTAGTCAGCAAGGAGTGGTGGGGGGAAAATGCCATTCCCGCCGGTGTTGGAATTTTTTATAAAGTCTCTGGAGGTTGTCAGCGTGGCTGTTTATAGAACCTGTGTGGCTAGGGTGCTAATGTAGTGCTACAGCCTGACGTAGGCACTGCCGCATCTCATATTGGCCCGCAGACCTTCACCAGCATTCAAGGCTCCACCACCTCAGCAGAAGGGAGATGTGTTTCCTTCCCATCATCTACTGGTCCTGATGCACTTGTACCTTTCACAGAACTTATGGCTTGTGCCGAGCCAAGCTTGAGACTCGCAAGCCATCATTACTTCTCCAAAAAGGCAGTACCAGCACTGCATACCTTTGCTAGTTCACAGCAGCGCTGACATGTGGAGCTATAACTATGGTCAAGGACAATATATGTCCTTTATAGGCCACTAGGTAAATGTGGTTCATGCCCAGCCACACCAGCAACTTGGCCAGGTGACTACAATGCCGCCTTCACGTAGTCAAGCTGTGAGTCCTGCTTCAATGTCCTTCTCTGCCTACTCATCCTCAACCCTGTCCTCATGTCCTCAGCCTTGACTGCAGGAACAATTTGTAGTGCTCCTTCAGCATACCACCTATGCAGAGCACGGCAGTGTCACACTGATCTGCACCTGGTTTGCCTAGGCAAACTGAGTCACACTGGGGAGGAACTTTGTGTCCTTCAAGAGGAAATCCTGGCTGTCTCCTCGCCAACTGAAGATCGGAACCATGGTCACCGATAACAGGAAGAACATTGTGTGGGGGCTGCGTCAAGGAGGGCTGATCCATGCACCCTGCATGGCACACGCCTTTAATCTGGTTGTAAAATGGTTTCTGAAGTCTTCCACCTAACTGCAAGACATCCTGAAAATGGCCAGGACACTGTGCATGCACTTCAACCACTCTTACCCTGCAAAACACACCTTACTTGAGCTGCAAAGGCAAAATAGCTTTCCCTAACATCGCCTGATAGGCAATGTTTCCACCTATTTGAACTTCATCCTCCACATGCTGGACCGACTATATGAGCAGAGGAAGGCCGTAAAATGATTTTTTGATAATGCAGGCGGACAGGAGCACTCCCTTGTGTAACTTGTGTTAGCCAGTGGCAACTCATGCATGACACCTGCCATTTGCTCAGGTCCTTTGAGGAGTCCACTTTATTTGTCAGTCGCCAGGACTATGGGATGAACAACCAGGGGGAGGCCATCTACGTAAAAATGGAGAATCCAAGCTTGAATAGAGGTGGGGTGTGTGTGTGTGTGTGGGGGGGGGGGGGGGTTAGACATCTATTGTCTGCCACATACAATGCTGTCTTGACACCTTTTTCTGGGGGTCATTATTACCTACTGACTCCAATTAGGATAATGGAATCAACACCTTTGACCCCATGCTGGGTATAATTACCAGATGTTGATTCAGTTACATATTTATTCCCAGAGAATTCTTGTACAGTCACTCAGAATTGAGAAAGCTCGTTGGAAGAACGAGTGAAACATTTTCACAGAAAATCTACAGTAAGTCCAGTTGCCTTGATTTATTCTTTACAGATATACTGATGTACAGTAACTGTTTCACTACCACAGCAAACTAACTCTGCATGTTTCTGCAACGCACAGTGATGTACACCGATATGCAGGCTCCCTGCAGCCGGGAAATAGCAGATTTTTAACGTGCTTCAGAAATTAATTAGATTTAATAAAAAAATAATAATAATTATTCGATGAAGCGTCTGAATTGAATTCTTAAAAATTTTACTCATCTCTAAACCCAACCTATGGACAGGTGTGGTGCTGTTTCTGGCAACCACTTTTAAGTTCTTACTTTAAGGTTACATGCACACGAACGTTGCTTGTTTCCGTGTCCGTTCCGTTTTTTTGCGGATAGGATGCGGACCCATTCATTTCAATATCAATCAGTATGTCTGTTCCGTAGCCCCGCAAAAAAAAATAGAATATGACCTATTCTTGTCCGTTTTAGGCATTGTTACCATGGATCCGCAAAAAAAAACACAGACGGCATACGGATGTCATCCTTTATTTTTTTTGTGGATCCGCAATTTGCAGACCGCAAAACACATACAGTCGTGTGCATGTAGCCTAAGAGGTTCTTCGCTTGAATAGGAGCAGCACTGCAGTAACCAGCTCTGTCTGCTAAACAGAAAAGCTTGGACCCCCACTATTCTGATATCGATGAGCCACTTTAACTTTTGTGCTGAATTCTATTGTTCTATTGTTAATTTTTCAACCAGGATAAAATAAGACCACCACATTTAAAAAAACGGCTTCACAAAAAATATTGAAAACATATGCTGCTTTTCAATGAGATTACCCTTTTAGTCATTAGTGTAATGCAATTATGTTAGAAAAATTTCAGCTATAACAGCATACAAGTACACTTCACACAAATTAATTTTAGGAATCACATATAATGGAATCATTGTCAGCCTCAAAAGAGTATGGATCAAGTCCTAATTAAAGCTCACTCTACTTAATGGACCCATGTATCAAAAATTGTATGGGATCTTGTCTTTCTTCATTTGTAACGTTAAAGTAAAACATTTCTTTTTACTAATATTAGTTAAAGGAAACTTTTAATACTACGATAGATTTCTATACTTACCACAATAATGTTCACTGGTAATTTAGTTCAGTGATATTCTGGTTTTAAGAAAAATAACTGAAATAAAGGGACCTTAGGCTGAGTTCACACGGGCGAGATTTCCGCGCGGGTGCAATGCGGGAGGTGAACGCATAGCACCCGCACTGACTCCTGACCCATTCATTTCAATGGGTCTGTGTACATGAGCGTTGTTTTTCACGCATCAGTTCTGTGTTGCGTGAAAATCGCAGCATGTTCTATATTCAGCGTTTTTCACACAGCCCTGGCCCCATAGAAGTGAACGTGGCTGCGTGAAAAATGCATTGCATCCACAAGCAAGTGCGGGTGCGATGCGTTTTTCACTGATGGTTGCTAAGAGATGTTGTTTGTAAACCTTCAGTTTTTTATCACGCGCGTGAAAAACGCATCAAAACGCACTGCACCCACGAGGAAAAAACTGTACAACTGAACGCAATCTAAGACAAAACTGACTGAACTTGCTTGCAAAATGGTGCGAGTTTCACTGAACGCACCCTGAACGCATCCTGAGCCAATCTGTCACGCCCGTGTGAACCCAGCCTAAGGCCTCTTTCACACGACCGATTTTTTTTTCCGTTTTGAGGGCCGTTTTTTGCGGTCCGTATACGGTCCGTATACGGAACCATTCATTTCAATGGTTCCGCAAAAAAAACGGAATGTACTCCGTGTGCATTCCGTTTCCGTATTTCCGTTTTTCCGTTCCGTTTAAAGATAGAACATGTCCTATATTTGGCCGCAAATCACGTTCCGTGGCTCCATTAAAGTCTATGGGTCCGCAAAAAAACGGAATGCATACGGAAATGCATCCGTATGTCTTCCGTATCCGTTCCGTTTTTTGCGGAACCATCTATTGAAAATGTTATGCCCAGCCCAATTTTTAATATGAAATTACTGTATACTGTATTTGCCATACGGAAAAACGGAACGGAACAACGGAACGGAAACGGAACCACAACGGAAGCAAAAAACGGAACAACGGATCCGTGAAAAACGGACCGCAAAACACTGAAATGGACATACTGTCGTGTGAAAGAGGCCTAAGGCTGAGTTCACACGGGCGAGATTTCCGCGCGGGTGCGATGTGTGAGGTGAACGCATTGCACCCGCACTGAATCCTGACCCATTCATTTCTATGGGGCTGTTCACATGAGCGGTGATTTTCACGCATCACTTATGCGTTGCGTGAAAATCGCAGCATGCTCCTCTTTGTGCGTTGCGGTGCGATAACCCATGCAATGCAGGCCCCATAGAAGTGAATGGGGTTGCATGAAAATCACAAGCATCCGCAAGCAAGTGCGGATGCGGTGCGATTTTCACGCATGGTTGCTAGGTGACAGTCTATTCACTGTATTATTTTCCCTTATAACATGGTTATAAGGGAAAATAATAGCATTCAAAATACAGAATGCATAGTATAATAGTGCTGGAGGGGTTAAAAATAATAAAAAAGTTAACTCACCTTCTCCTCTTGATCGCGTAGATCCCGGTCTGTACTTTAGCTGTGGGCTAAAGGACCTGTGGTGATGTCAGATCACATGCTCCATCACCATGGTGATGGACCATGTGATTGGAGCATGTGATCTGACATCACCACAGGTCATTCAGCCCACAGCTAAAGAACAGACCGGGATCTACGCAATCAAGAGGAGAAGGTGAGTTTTTAATATTTTTAACCCCTCCAGCACTATTATACTATGCATTCTGTATTCAGAATGCTATTATTTTCCCTTATAACCATGTTATAAGGGAAAATAATACAATCTTCAGAACATAAATCCCAAGCCCGAACTTCTGTGAAGAAGTTCGGGTTTGGGTACCAAACATGCGCGATTTTTCTCACGCGAGTGCAAAACGCATGACAATGTTTTGCACTCGCGCAGAAAAATCGTGCATTTTCCCGCAACGCACATGCCTCTTATCCGGGCCAAAAATATGACGCCCGTGTGAAAGAGGCCTGACCCATTCATTTCAATGGGTCTGTGTACATGAGCGTTGTTTTTCACGCATCAGTTCTGTGTTGCGTGAATATCGCAGCATGTTCTATATTCTCCATTTTTCACACAGCCCTGGCCCCATAGAAGTGAACGTGGCTGCGTGAAAAATACATTGCATCCGCAAGCAAGTGCGGGTGCGATGCGTTTTTCACTGATGGTTGCTAAGAGATGTTGTTTGTAAACCTTCAGTTTTTTATCACGCGCGTGAAAAACGCATCATAATGCATTGCACCCGCGCGGAAAAAACTGTACAACTGAACGCAATCGCAGACAAAAATGACTGAACTTGCTTGCAAAATAGTGCGAGTTTCACTGAACGCACCCTGTTGCACCACACAATAATTGGGCCAAAAGGTCTGGTATAAAAGAAGTCCATTTGGAGCTGCTGACATTAAATGTCGGAGCCATTCACTTGTCTCTAGAGTCTATTCCCTTTTTGTTGATTGACAAATAACCCATTTGACCTTACTGATGACATATTCTGCATGTACAATGAAAATTACAATTTTCCCAATAAAAAATGTATAAAAATAAATGAATAATTTGAAATCTAGCATTCTCCAAACCAGAAAGACACTTGAACAAAATATCAGGATTGAAAAAACACCACTAAAAATGCCATGAAAGCACTCACAGCCCTTTATGCCATGTGTTTAAAACCACTATAAAAAAAAAACACGTGTGAAAAACGCCTAATAGTGCCCCAGACTGACCTGAATACGTGTGTAACAGAACAGATGGAACAGGTTGGTTAGATGGGACATGGGAAAAAATGATAAGATACATGTACATAAAAACATCCCCATAGCAGTTTGAGTTTAGCATGACAATTTATTAAAGGGGTTTTCCCATCACATACAATGGGGGCATATCACTAGGATATGCGCCCATTGTCTGATAGGTGCGGGTCCCACCTCTGGGACAACACCTACAGCGAAAACGGAGTGGGGAAATGAATGCAGGGCGCACTGCACATGTGCAGCCGCCCTCCATTCATTTCAATGGGGCTGCCGAAAATAGCCAAGCTATTTCCGTCTGCCCCACAGAAATGAATGGGAGCAGCGGCCGCGCATGCTCGGTGTGCTCCTATTCACTTTTATGGGAGTAGTGGGGAGCAGCGCTTGGTGGAGGACGGACCTCGGGAAACCTGGGGGCCTCCAGCCACCACTCTTCCCGCTCCGTTCTCCTTGTAGGTGCAGGTCCCAGAGGTGACATATGTTAGCGATATGCCTCCATTGTATGTGATGGCAATACCCCTTTAAGGCACTCTGCAGAATGACAATGTTTTGCACTCGCGCAGAAAAATCGGGCATTTTCCCGCAACGCACATGCCTCTTATCCGGGCCAAAAATATGACGCCCGTGTGAAAGAGGCCTGACCCATTCATTTCAATGGGTCTGTGTACATGAGCGTTGTTTTTCACGCATCAGTTCTGTGTTGCGTGAAAATCGCAGCATGTTCTATATTCTCCATTTTTCACACAGCCCTGGCCCCATAGAAGTGAACGTGGCTGCGTGAAAAATACATTGCATCCGCAAGCAAGTGCGGGTGCGATGCGTTTTTCACTGATGGTTGCTAAGAGATGTTGTTTGTAAACCTTCAGTTTTTTATCACGCGCGTGAAAAACGCATCATAATGCATTGCACCCGCGCGGAAAAAACTGTACAACTGAACGCAATCGCAGACAAAAATGACTGAACTTGCTTGCAAAATAGTGCGAGTTTCACTGAACGCACCCTGAACGCATCCGGACCTAATCCGTCACGCCCATGTGAACTCAGCCTAAATGGGAGGAAACACTCAAAAAGCTCAAACACTGTGGCGTGTTTATTCCTCCGCATGTGGTCCGTTGCTAACGGCAATCCCCAGCAAAAATGCATACAATAGAGGATGTCATTGTGGTGCACTTTTCGCAGTGATTTATGTATTTTTATATTTGCATCCACACATTATCCCATCTTGTGTAGGATGCCTTTGTGGTGCATGTGGTCCGCTGCCGACATCCTCCATTGTATGCATTTTTGCTGGGGATTGCCATTAGCAACGGATCATATGCGGAGGAATTGCTCCCCCATTTATAAACACTCCACAGTGTTTGGGGTTTTTTGAACATTTCCTCCCATTTAGGCCTCTTTATTTCAGTTATTTTTCTTGATATGTTTAGAATGTGCCATTGCGTACTGCTGGTAGCATTCTGTTGCACCTGGTAGCCTGTGTCACATGGCCTGTTATAGGTGGGGCTTGCAGCCTTATCATCTCTCCCACTGCTTAAGTGATCTCTCTATGGAGGTATGTGGGAGCTTGGCTGTATCTTAGCACCTCTCAGACCGTGTTCCCACTCCGTAGGTGATCTAGTGGTAGGAACCCATGCCACGCTGAGATACGTTGACGGTGGTTCAAAAGGGCTACGATGTGTTCCTGACTGGAATACATTGGCTAAAGTCACAGTTCTTAACATCAGAACCTGACCACGGCATCTGAGCACCTGTATTACCGGAAGCACGCGCTTCCTGTAATGCTCCGGCTCCCCCGTGTGCCGATCGGAGGAGCCGAAGCTTGTGTGCAGCAGCCCCTGTCATAGAGAATGACTGGAGACTGCTGCATGGTGTTTTCTATGGAGCCCCTAAAAAAGTGCAAAAAATAATAAAGTTTTAAAAAGAATTAAAAAAAGAATATAAAAGTTGAAATCACCCTCTTTCCCCAAAAGGAGAATAAAAAAAGTTTAACATTTTTTTTAAAAGATACACATCATGGATATTGCTGCATGCGAAGACGCTTGTAGCTACAAAAAAAGTTATAGGGGTCAGAAAATGACAAAAAAAAAGCCCTCATGCGGCTATGTGAATGGAATAATAAAAAAATTGAGAAGGCGGGGAATGCAAAGCAAAAACACAATGGCATAAAAACCCTCCGGGGTAGAAGGGGTTATGGTTGGGTTTGCATATTATAGTAGCATGCACATGACTAATTAATGTGTCACATAACTATATATGCCTGCTGTGGTTTTGCAATGTGGTCTTTGGCTGTATGTTTTTTTTTTGTTAGTTTTTTATGTGAAACGCTACATTGTGATTCTTATCCTAAGGGCCCATGCACACAACCGTATGTAGTTTGCAGTCCACCAAAAACTGATCTGCAAAAAAAAGTATTTTGCGGAGCAGAACAGCTAGCCCCTAATAGAACAGCCCTTTCCTTGTCCGTGATGCAGACAATAATAAGACATGTTGTATTATTTTGCGGAACGGACATACGGAAACGGAATGCACATAGAGGAACTTCCGCTTTTTTTTTTTTTTTTTTTGCAGACCTATTGAAATGAATGGTTTTGTATATGGTCCGCAAAAAAATAGAACGGACACGGAAAGAAAATACGTTTGTGTGCATGACCACTAAAGCTGTGGCAAATCAGTAGCAGAATCATCAGCTTAAAACATGTCTTTTTTGGTGGCAGAAATGCTGCTTCAGATTGTTTATTTATTCTACTCATTTATATAGCGCTGCTATATTCCACAACGCTTTAACAGACAATAGTGTCAAGCAGAGGCATAGCTAAAGGCTCATGGATCATGGTGCAAGAGTTCAGCTTGGGTTCCCCTTCCTTCAGTGCTCTGTGGCCACAGGCAGGGAAGCACACAGCTTTCGAGCTGCCTGAGGCTACCTTCACACCAGCATCTTTGCTGGGTCCGACAGGAATCAGCAAAAACGCTTCTGTTACTGATAATACAACCATCAGCATCCATCATGAACAGATCCGGTTGTATTATCTTTAACATAGCAAGGACAGATCTGTCATAAACACCATTGAAAGTCAATGGGGGACAGATCCGTTTTCTATTGTGTCAGAGAAAACTGATCCATCCCCATTGACTTGCATTGCTCCGCATCCCATGACAGAAATAAAACCGTGGTTTGCTCTCTGGTATGTGAACGCAAGCAAACGGAAGGGAATGCTTTTTGGAGACAAAGGTTTTTATTGAAAAAAAGTGTCATTGACAATGAATGGGGACAAAACGGAAGCGTTTTTCTCTGATATTGAGATCCTGTGACTGAGGCAAGAATTGACCTGCATGCACTTTCTATAATACCAGTGTCTTCTTTTGTGGCACAAGGTTCTTTGGGCCACTTCAGCCTCCTGGGCTTGGTAGCCAACTGATACCTCTGCTCCCCCTGGCGTCAAGCTGTCCCCAATGGAGCTCACAATCTAAGGTCCCTATCGATATGCCTCCTACTTATATTTTCCCCTCTCATGTTGACTGCTCGGGCTTAGATTATCACATGACATTTTCCCACTAACACGATAGTTAACACTGGAGTTCTATGAATCTGACCAGGAAGAACATCTATGTGGACTTTGTATGTTCTCTCCAGACTTGTATGGTCTTACTATAGTTATTCCAGATTCTCTAAATAGTCCAAAAACATACTGAGGCTAACTGGATTTCTAAGACGTTGGTCTATGCATGTGTGTATTTCAGAGGGTTCATCATCACCAGCTCACCATAGGATGCTCCAATGGGCTCAGGCTCACACACAATAATTGGGCCAAAAGGTCTGGTATAAAAGAAGTCCATTTGGAGCTGCTGACATTAAATGTCGGAGCCATTCACTTGTCTCTAGAGTCTATTCCCTTTTTGTTGATTGACAAATAACCCATTTGACCTTACTGATGACATATTCTGCATGTACAATGAAAATTACAATTTTCCCAATAAAAAATGTATAAAAATAAATGAATAATTTGAAATCTAGCATTCTCCAAACCAGAAAGACACTTGAACAAAATATCAGGATTGAAAAAACACCACTAAAAATGCCATGAAAGCACTCACAGCCCTTTATGCCATGTGTTTAAAACCACTATTAAAAAAAACCACGTGTGAAAAACGCCTAATAGTGCCCCAGACTGACCTGAATACGTGTGTAACAGAACAGATGGAACAGGTTGGTTAGATGGGAGATGGGAAAAAATGATAAGATACATGTACATAAAAACATCCCCATAGCAGTTTGAGTTTAGCATGACAATTTATTAAAGGGGTTTTCCCATCACATACAATGGGGGCATATCACTAGGATATGCGCCCATTGTCTGATAGGTGCGGGTCCCACCTCTGGGACAACACCTACAACGAAAACGGAGTGGGGAAATGAATGCAGGGCGCACTGCACATGTGCAGCCGCCCTCCATTCATTTGAATGGGGCTGCCGAAAATAGCCAAGCTATTTCCGTCTGCCCCATAGAAATGAATGGGAGCAGGGGCCGCGCATGCTCGGTGTGCTCCTATTCACTTTTATGGGAGCAGTGGGGAGCAGCGCTTGGTGGTGGACAGACCTCGGGAAACCCGGGGGCCTCAAGCCACCACTCTTCCCGCTCCGTTCTCCTTGTAGGTGCAGGTCCCAGAGGTGACATATGTTAGCGATATGCCTCCATTGTATGTAATGGCAATACCCCTTTAAGGCACTCTGCAGAATCCATAAACTGAGCAATAAAAAGTACAATGACATGTATTGTTATTAAAATGTGAAAACACACTAAGAATCACGTGGTTACATTGGTGTGACATCATCCTAATTAGATGTTAAGCTGAAAGGGTGAAGGTGACCATATGTTAGTGTGACAATGACTCAAGAGCCGCTTCCTGATAGCATTATCACATTAACTTCATCCTTAACACATTTATATCAAATCTGTTTACAAGAGTCAGTGGAGCTTGAGAAAGCGCCGAGCAGCTGTTGCTAGGAGACACGTCTTTTTGACAAGAACACATGCTTGAATTGTCTTATATAATGTTAATGTCAAACATGACAGTGTAATTACGACACCAGCATCGAAACAGATGCCGAGGGAATCTGCTTGCTGTTCGTTCTTTGTACTTCTTAGGTGTCAGACAGAAAAAGACACCATACAGTGCTCCATACAGTATAGCACAGTGATCAGGGAGCCCTATTCATTTTTACTTTTAATACCAGATAGAGATACTCTGCAATGCATCTTCTGTTTCCTCCTCCTTTTTCTAAGGCCTCATGCACACGACAGTATTTTTTTCACGGTCCGCAAAACGGGGTTCCGTTGTTCCGTGATCCGTATCCGTTTTTTCTTCCGTGTGTCTTCCTTGATTTTTGGAGGATCACCAGACCAGAAAAGTGAAAAACGCGGATGACAATCTTGTGTGCCTCTGTGTTTTTTCACGGACCCATTGACTTGAAGAGGGCACTGGCTATATGTTCAGTCCCACTAACTCAACCAACATCTTACCCCCAACCCCACACCCTAACCCAGGAAATAAACACACCACACCACTGCTTGGATTTAATCGGCCACAGCAGCCGTTTATTAAATAAATACAAAATATATAACAATAAATTAACCAATGACGAGGGAGGTCCTAGAAGCCCCAATAACTCCATAAACGCTGGAACACCTGCGTCTCCATCTTGCCCCCAGCCGTTGAACCCAGCTCGGAGGCAGCAACTGATGGACGCGTAACTAGTTCCTACCAGCTCCTCAATGAGAGTCCAGCCCCTCCCGCGGGGCCCTCCCATCCTCAGGTACCACCATATTCCTCCACTTCAAGGACCTCCCCCGCCTCCACGACTGCCGCGACACATAACACACCACCACTCCCCTACTTCCACATCCAACAGGGTCGGGTGGGTGGGCGTTTCGCTCCCCTGGCCGCACCGCCCCGACTTCCGCCTTCTTCCTCCGTCCCCGCTCTGGCCACGCCCCCCGCCGCCCTGGCAACTCGCGCCTCCGCTCCTATCCCGCCCCCACCACCAACTAACCCTTTCCTCACCTGTCCTTCACTGCCAGGCCTCCTCATGCGCGTCCTCCCCCATCGCTGCGCTCCAGTCCGGCCTGACTTGAAGAGGGCACTGGCTATATGTTCAGTCCCACTAACTCAACCAACATCTTACCCCCAACCCCACACCCTAACCCAGGAAATAAACACACCACACCACTGCTTGGATTTAATCGGCCACAGCAGCCGTTTATTAAATAAATACAAAATATATAACAATAAATTAACCAATGACGAGGGAGGTCCTAGAAGCCCCAATAACTCCATAAACGCTGGAACACCTGCGTCTCCATCTTGCCCCCAGCCGTTGAACCCAGCTCGGAGGCAGCAACTGATGGACGCGTAACTAGTTCCTACCAGCTCCTCAATGAGAGTCCAGCCCCTCCCGCAGGGCCCTCCCATCCTCAGGTACCACCATATTCCTCCACTTCAAGGACCTCCCCCGCCTCCACGAACGCGCAGCTTGACCACCTCAACCCTGCGCGTCCCTCCACATACGCAAAGCAATCTCCACACCAATCTGGAGCCCCAGAGCCCACAAATCCGTACCCACCGCATTCAGGTGCACCCCATCTGCCCTCCAAAATGCACCCTCACCTTTCTCCAACACCTCATGCCGCACCACCACACCGCCATTCCTCGCCATAAACCGGCCCACCGCTCTGTTCACCTTAATCCGCGCCTTGTTAAGGCTCTCCACCGACCTCGCACCCCTCCACGCCTTCCGCGGAACAATGTCCGACCAAACCGTTATTATACCCGGAAACAACGCCCAGATCCTGAGCAAATCAAACTTGACGTCTCGAATCAACTCCCGAAAAGGACGCCTGCTCAAATCGTTCCCCCCCACATGTAAAACTAACACATCCGGAGGCCGATCCAATCGCACAAAATGATGCATCTCCCGCAAAACTCCACCCCACAACATACCTCTCACACCTAACCACCTGACCGTTGCACACTCCTGACTAAAACCCAACTGACGCCCATTTGGCCTCACATCAGCCCTGACCGCACCCCAGAACACATAGGAGTGCCCCAGAATCCACACCAAAGCCGTCGCCGCCAAACCTGCGAACACAAAAAGGAAACATTAAAAACCCGCCTAACACCCCCCATACAACTACAATAATGCAGGCCTAACATATGATTTAAAACGCACCGACTCCCACCGCCCAATCCTCTTAATCACCTCCTCGCTGGCGCCCCACCTTGCCGCCTCAGTTGCCGCGCCAATTCTGAACGAATGACCAGAATAATCTTTCACTGGCACACCCAAGAGCTTCAAACATTTCCTAAAGACCGCCAAAAACTGAAACCTAGACAAAAAGGAGCCATCCTCATGCCTAAGAAAAGGAAACTCATTACGCGGTAACCCCGCCCCATAAGAACCTGCACACCGCACCGGACACATACTACAGCCTGGCACCGTGAACAACGTAAACCGCCGACCCCTGCCCTCCTGATCAGTCTTAGACCTACGAATCCGGACATATAACCTGTCCCCTGCCAACTCAACATCCTCACTTCTGAGTCCCCCCGCCCTGCTCACACTGTCACACACCAACTCCACCAAGCGAAAAGCACCGAAAAATGCCAAAGCAAATGCCGCCCTGAACAGCACTAACTCCCACCCAGAACTGCAAACCCCCTCCAACTTATCGCCCATTTGCAGCAGCAGCTCAAAGGACACCGGCCTCCGACAATCCGGCACCTTGCCCGAACCCCTGCGCCACCCTTTCAACACTTGCCTCACCAAAAAACCCTTAGTCCAATCCGGCAACCCCCGCAACTTAAGCCCAAACGCAACCCCCGCAATAAAATGATTAACCTTCGACACCGACCACCCCTCGCCCTACAACTGTCCTAACAACATCAGCAACCGCACATCCTCATCACCCCCCCTAGCCCCCCAGGCTCCGTTCCAAGTTTCCCAGGTCGCCCACGCCTTACCATACTCCCTCCAAGTACCCGGGCTCAACGAATCCCTCAGCATACCCATCACCGCTCCTCGAGGATCCCCCACAGCCACGACGGACACTCCAGACCCTCCAGCTCCGCTTCTGGCGCAAGAAGCCGAAACCGCTCCCACTGTAGACGAGAAAGAGAATCCGCCACAGAGTTAGACACTCCCGCCACATGCTCCGCCACCAACCACATATTAATTGACAAACAACGCAGTACCAAAAACTGTAACAGCCTAACCACCGGCGGAGAAGATGCGGACAAACTGTTGATAGCCTGAACCACCCCCAAATTGTCACAATGAAACCGCACCTTCCTGTTTTCAAATTTCTCCCCCCACAACACGACCGCCATTACAATGGGAAACAGCTCCAACAACGCCATGTTCCTCACCCAACCCCGACTCACCCACGAATCCGGCCATACTCCCGCACACCACTGACCCTGGCAATAGGCCCCAAAACCCACTCCCCCCGACGCATCGGTATACAACTCGAACTCCACACTATCACACAACTCCGCCATCATCAAAGACCTGCCATTATAATGACCTAGAAACTCCGCCCACACCTTCAAGTCCCCTTTTAACTCTTTGCGTAACCTGATAAAATGATACGGACCCGCCACCCCCGCCGTAGCCGCAGCCAACCGTCTACAAAAAATCCTCCCCATTGGCATAATTCGACAAGCAAAATTCAATTTACCCAGCAAGGACTGCAACTCCCTCAACCTAATCTTCTCCTTGACCAAGGCCCTGCCAATCTCCAAACGCAAATCCACCAACTTATCCTGCGGAAGCCTACACTCCATCCGCTCCGTATCTATAACAATCCCCAAAAAACACAACTCCGTCACCGGCCCCAACGTCTTCTCCCGCGCCAACGGTACCCCAAAACGTGCAAAAACAGACTGCACCGTGTGCAGCAACAACGAACACACCCGCGAATTCGCAGGCCCTAAACACAAAAAATCATCCAAATAATGGATAACAGAGGAACAACCAGAAACGTCCACCACTACCCATTCCAAGAAAGAACTAAATGTCTCAAAGTATGCACACGACAGAGAGCACCCCATGGGCAAACACCTATCCACAAAGTATTCCCCCTCCCAAAAACACCCCAACAACCCCATGCTCTCCACGTGAACCGGAAGCAACCGAAAGGCCGCCTCCACATCAACCTTAGCCATCAACGTCCCCTGCCCCAACCGCCTCACCCACTTCACAGCCGCATCAAATGAGGTATACACCACCGAACAAAGTTCAGGGTCGATACCATCATTGACCGACGCCCCCTTTGGGTAAGACAAATGATGAATGAGCCGAAACTTGTTCGGCTCCTTTTTCGGCACCACACCTAACGGGGAAACCCGCAAACCCTGCACTCGGCGGCACCTTGAACGGGCCCGCCATCCGCCCCAACTCCACCTCCTTTTTCAACTTTTCCGCCACAACATCCGCATGAACAAGCGCGGACCTAAGATTCCTCAGAACCGTAGGCCCCGCCGTAGCCACTGATGGAATACGAAAGCCAAACCTAAAACCATCCCCCAACAATCCGGCCGCAACCCGATCCGGGTACCTATCGAGGAACACCTGCATCTCTTCCACCCGCACCGGCGTCCGTCCCTTTTCCAGCCCCGTCACCCCCCCTGTTCCTTCCCCATTTGAAGCAACGGTTAGCTCCATGTGCTCCCCCACACCCTGTGCACTCATGCTTAAATTTGCACTTGGCACCAAATCTGCAATTTCCTTCATTAAAAAGGAAGCACAGCCCTTTAGCCGACGCCGACGCCAACGCACCAGGGGATGACCCCCCGGACTCCCCCCGAAAGGACTGCCCAGCCCTAGGAGGCGCCGTCACCCTCAACCACAACCCAATATCCTTATGATCCCACCTGATATCAGGCCTCACCGCCTTACGCTGCCGGAACTGCTCGTCATAACGGAGCCAGCCCACACCCCCATACACCCTATAAGCCTCCCCAATAGCGTCTTGGTAGCAAAACAGCGCCGAACAGCATTCAGGCGCCCGTTCCCCAATGACACTCGCCAATATGGCAAATGCCTGTAGCCAATTAGCAAACGTACGCGGGATCAATCGATGTCGACGCTTATCCTCATCCTCCTTCTTCCCCTCATCCTTCTTGCCCTTATCCAAATTGAACCTTTCCAATGGGAGCAGCGAGAATATCTCCACATACTCCCCCTTCCAAATTTTTTCCCTCACCTCCTGCTTTAAATGAGCCCCCAGCGGCCCCTCAAAGCACACATAAACCTCACCCCGGGCCCTATCATCCAACCTCTGCACCTCCTCCTCCCCCCCCCGCCTGCGTCTCCACCGACACTGACCCCGCCGTGACCACCTGCGACCCTGCACCCAACCCCGTCCCCACTCCCCACCCCGGTAAAGGAGACCCAGCACCCGCACCCATACCCGACAACCAACCCGCCAGTCCCCCCAAAAACTGACCCAAACCCTTACCAAACTCACCCATGTTCCCACCCCCCCACCCAGGAAACCCTGCGCCAAAACAGATCCCCAACCAATCTCACCAGGCACCGCGGGCGCTGTGACTCCCGCTGCCGTCGATCCTGACTCCCGCCGTACCGACACTTCCCCGTCAAAGCTCCTGGAAGTCGACGGCTGCTCATCCTGGACCCTCTGCACCACGCTAGCCGGACGCCTGGACGATACCGCAGCACCCACCACCGAAAAGGAATACTCCTATACACCGCTGGAATCTTCTCTGGGCCTGCCCAGGCAATCCTCTCCCACCAGGGCAGCCCGAGGAACCTGGATACTGTCCGACCGCCGAGTGGACCGCCCGCCCGCATGGGGGGGGACTGGGCCGGTCCACCGTGCCTGGTCCTGCATCCAAAGCCACAGCCGCAGGGAACGGGGGAAGGGGCGTCCCGCTCCTCACAGGGCCCCGCCGAGAAATCGGGATTCCTCCCACGGCGAGAGCAGCTCGCGGAAGGCTGAGCGGCCGCTCTCTGCCGCCGAGGGTCCACAGGGGGGCTCCCTATCCGGCGCCGGGCCCGGGGGGTGATTTCAGGGCTTAGGCGCGCCGGCGGTATACTCCGCCGTGGCCGGGCAGCCCTAGCAACGGGGGTAGCCGCTGGATCAGGCAACACAACGCAGCCGCCCACCTGTTCCTGCAGCCAGCCAGGCCCCCTCACCTCCGCCTCCCGCCGCAGCCTCTCCAACAGCTCCTCCACCGACATTCCTGGCGCCGACATCTTCACGCACGTCCTGCTCGTTTTGCTCCCCTGGCCGCACCGCCCCGACTTCCGCCTTCTTCCTCCGTCCCCGCTCTGGCCACGCCCCCCGCCGCCCTGGCAACTCGCGCCTCCGCTCCTATCCCACCCCCACCACCAACTAACCCTTTCCTCACCTGTCCTTCACTGCCAGGCCTCCTCATGCGCGTCCTCCCCATCGCTGCGCTCCAGTCCGGCCTGACTTGAATGGGTCCGCGAACCGTTGTCCGTCCAAAAAATAGGACAGGTCTTATTTTTTTGACGGACAGGAAACACGGATCATGGACGCGGATGACAAACGGTGCATTTTCCGAGTTTTCAACGGACCCATTGAATGTTAATGCGTCCGCAGAAAATCACGGAAAATGGAACAACGGACACGGATGCACACAACGGTCGTGTGCATGAGGCCTAAGGAAGTTAAAGGGAGATTTATCAAAACTGGTGGTAAGGAAAGTGACTTAGGCTACATGCACAACATCTGTTAAAAACGGACACACTGTCATTTTTTTCAGGACTATTTTGCAACCATTTGTGCATCCATTTTCTGTCCATCTGTCTGTTTTTAATGGCCATTAAAAATTGATAAATTTAGCTTTTTTTTTTATAAAATCCCAACCCTTGCAGTATACATAATGTCCCCCATAGTGTCCTCTCGGCAGTAATAAAGTCCCCCATAGTTACCCCAGCAGTAATAACTTCCCCCATAGTGGCCCCAGAAGTAATAAAGTCTCAAATAGTGGCATTAATAATGTCCCCATAGTGGCCCCCTAGCAGTAACAATCTCCTCCATAGTGGACCCAGCAGTAATAAAGTCCCCCATAGAGGCCCATAATGTCCCCCATAGTAGTCCCTACTGTCCCCCATAGTGGCCCCCAATGTCCACCATAGTGGTCATAGGCTGTATTTTTTTCTTTTAACAGAAAAATAAATCACTCACCTCATCCACTTGCACTCGCAGAGGCAGTTGCTCTGCTTTTGATTGTGAGGGACCTGCCGCAGGACCTGTGCTACGCATAATGGCATCACTGCATGCTCCTAGTCTGATCACGCTGAGCTCAGGTCCTTTACAATCAAGAGAGGAGCGACTGCCTCTGCGTGTGCAAGTGAATGAGGTCACATTGAACTAGCATACCCGTTTTAACAGCCATTAGACGGGTGCACTCCTGTCTATGATGCTGTTAAAAAATGGTTGCATTGATTTCTGGCTGAGAAAATGGTCAGAAATAGGACATATCCTATTTTTTGACAGCCGCTATTCACTGGTCATGTGAATAGCCCCATAGACTTTAATTGGTCCTAAAATGACCACGTGACGGCTGTTATTTAAACGACAGTCACATATAGCCTTAGTTGCTGACCAATCAGATCAGCTCTCTAATTTTTCAGAGCTCTGTTGGAAAATGAAATGATCCAGGTGATTGGTTGCTTTGGCCTAATGTATATAGGGGTCTTTAGGTGGAAAAAAAATTGTTCAGCTAGTTAAAACTAATGTATGAATAATAAAAATTCATTCTCCATTACATGGCCATACTTAGTGCTTAAAGGAGTTCACTGGGAATTAAGAAAATGAAAATACTTAAATATTGCTCTATTATAAATATATTGCCAAATACCTTTTATTAGTTATAATGGCTCTTTTTGTTTAGGGAGCAATCATTATAAAATGCCCGCCATCCTACACACAAAACCTTTCCTAATAACAAAAAAGGACAAGTTACTTCAAAACATGAGGTAAAGAATTGCCTCAGCTTCCTCTCTGCTCTGCTTGTCAGAGAATATGTTCCTGAATACAGCTGATAAAATCTTCAGCTGAATCTCTGTAGGAATGGAGTTCATGAGGAGACATGAAGCACAGAGAGGACGGACAAACCAGACTGTGTTAATGTGGGGCTGTGGTAATGGAGACTCCATACAAGTGTTGCTGCTCATTAGCCTTACCCCTCATGTCTCCTCATGAGGTCCATTCCTACAGAGATTCAGCTGAAGATCATATTAAACTGAATTCAGGATCATGATCCCTGACAAGTAGAGCAGAGAGAAGGCTGAGGCAGCTCTTTAACTCAGTGTTCTGAAGTAACTAGTCCTGCTGTGAGATTAGGACAGGTTTTGTGTGTACTAATAGGACAGCGGCCATTTTATCTATCCTAATGATTGCTCCCTAGACAACACAAGCCATTATAACTAATGAAAGGTATTTGGGAATATATTTATAATAAAGTAATATTTAAGTACAGTACATTCCATAATTTTATTTTCTTAATTCTCAGTAAATTGCCTTTAAAGAGGTTTTCTTAACACAAACAGCCCCTTTCAGACTTGCCCAGTGTCATTTTGCCAGGTGAAGCCATGAACTACCAGACATTTCCTATGCAAAGGCAACTACAGGGGAAATTCATTATTACCTGGTGGTCTATTAGATAATTTATTTTAATAATTCAATTAAAAATATGAAATTGATATATTATATAGATCCATTACATACAGAGAGATCTAATTCAAGCTTTTTTTTTTATGTTGATGATTATGGCTTACAACTAATGAAAACCCAAAAGTCAGTATCTCAGAAAATTTGAATATTGTGAAAAAGGTTAATATTGTAGATTCATAATATTTATAAGTATAAAAGTTCCAGCTAACCATACATGTTGGGTGCACGGAGTGGACCGGATCCGTCCTTTTCACAACTGAATAAATTCGAAAATCTCCAGCATCCGAATAAAACATTGTCTTTATTTAAATTCCAGTTAAAAGTACATATATGAGACTTCACCACCCTCCACCACAGGTTAACATGTTTAAAACGCAATGTTCTTAATCATAACCTTCTGACATGTGCAGCACCTGGGTAGAGGTAACCCACGTCCACCAATAGGAAAAGGGAAAAGGGAAAGAAGGGGGAGGGGACATTAGGTGCTGTGGACGGAGGAACAATCAACCCCAGGTTACACACCTCACAATCTACTTACTACCACCAACATGACATTTAACACTCTAAATTCAGTGCATATATACAGTGCCAATTTCTGCACAATAACTTTCCCATATTCATAAGATAATTTTGTCGCAAAGAGGAAAGAAAAAATGTATAGACTGGCAACATTAAAAACATAGTACAGTATAAAAAAGCAAAACCATATCTTGAATACAATCATATATAGCAACTCCAGAAAAACCGCAGCTTCCTGGACCCTGGTCTGACAAGAGACCAATTAATGCTGTTCTCCTGGCAAGTGCTGTAATATTGAATGACTACGTTTTAAATCCGTGTATATGTAGAACTTTTAAAACAGATGACCCTTGCTGACAATACACCTCCTCCTATTAATGTACAGTATGTAAAGCAGAGACAAGTGTGCTCGGCATTTCATGTATGTGAAAAGCTATTGATAAATGTACATCAATACTCTTTTCAGATTGAGTCCCAAAGGAAAGCGGGTGCCCAATCTAAATATCCAAAAAGCTTCCCACAATAATATATTTTTCTTTAAGTTGCCACCCTTAGACGGCAGTGACACTTTCTCAATCGCGTATGCCCGAAAGCATTCCACATTTCTATTGTGCCTATTAATAAAATTATTTGCTATACTTGATATTCCTATGGCTCGGGGATTGGCTGTATAATTTAAGTGTTCACATATCCTAGTTTTAAATTGCCTTCCGGTACTGCCCACGTACATCAAATCACAACTAATGCATCTTACAACATATATTACCCCTGTAGAATTACAGTTCAGATCTTTTTTTTATTTTAAAGCTTTCCGTATGTAGAACATTATCAAAGGTTGTAGTACATTGTACAAAATTGCAAGTTTTACACGGGTGTCCCCCACATTGCGTAAACCCTTGGTATTTCAATCAGGTATTGTTAGTTTTTTTTGTTTTTGTAAATAATGAAGGAGACAACATGTTATCAAGTGTACGGGTCCGACATGAAACAATCTTACATCTTTCTTTAAGAGTATCATATAAAATGTTACCCCCAAAAAGGATTGGAAGGCACCTGTGTACCGCTTGTTTTATGAGAGGAAACTGTCGACTGTAGGTAAGTACTAATGTCGGTTTATTCACATTAACAGTTCTACTTTTCAAATCATACCTGTGGGATCTGTTTCTGTATTGGTGGATGTGGGTTACTTCTACCCAGGTGTTACACACGTCAGAAGGTTAAGATTAAGAACATTGCGTTTAAAACATGTTAACCTGCGGTGGAGGGTGGTGAAGTCTCATATATGTTCTTTTAACCGGAATTGAAATAAAGATGATGTTTTATTCGGATGCTGGAGAGTTTTGAATTTACTTGGTAGATTCATGGTGTCACATTCTAATCAGCTAATCATCACAAAACACCTGCAAAGGTTTCCTAAGCCTTTAGATGGTCCCTCTGGCTGGCTGCACAATCATGGGGAAGATTGCTGACTTGACAGTTGTCCAGAACACAGTCATTGACACCCTACACAAGAAGGGTAAGCCGCAAAATGTTATTGCTAAGGAAGCTGGCTGTTCACAGAGTGCTGTATTCAAACATATTAATGAAAAATTGAGTGGAAGGAAATGTATGGTAAAAAAAAAGTGCACAAGCAACAGGGACAGCCTTGAAACAATTGTCAAGAAAAGGCCATTCAAGAATTTAGGGCTGGTTCACAAGGAGTGGACTACGACTGGAGGCAATGCTTCAGAAGCTACCACACACATACGTATCCAGGACATGAGCTACAACTGTTGCATTCCAAGCCACTCATGAAGCATGGGCTAAGCAGAAAAAGGACTGGACTGTTGCTCGAGGTCCAAAGACCATTTTTTTTAGATGAAAGTAAATTTAGCATTTCATTTGGAAATCAAGGTCCCAGAATCTGGAGGTAGAGTGGATAGGCACACAATCCATGTTTCTTTACGTCTAGTGCGAAATGTCCACAGTCAGTGATGGTTTAGGGAGCCATGTAATCTTCTGGTGTTGGTCCGCTGTGTTATATCAAGCCCAAAGTCAGCAAAGCCGTCTACTAGGAAATTTTAGATTACTTTATGCTTCCCTCTGCTGACAAGTTGTATGGAGATGCTGATTTCATTTTCCAGCAGGACTTGGCACCTGCCCACACTGTCATGATTGGCCAGCAAACTTGCTTGACCTCAATAGTGGCCCAGTAACAGAGTGGTGAGGGTGGCAACAGAATAAAGAGTCAGAATAGTGGTCCCCAACAACACTGTGCTTTAAATAGGTGGTATGCTGGAGGACCACTCTGAACTGTTCCTATAGTGGAGGCTGAGGACAAGGTGGAAGATGAGAATGCATTGGCACAGAAATCCCACGATTACAACACGGAGGCGGCATTGTCATCATTGTCATCACCTGGCAAAGTTGCTGGTGTGCCTGGGCCCACCTTCTGCTCAACATACATGTGCGGGGCTGGTACAGCTTTTTTAGAGAAATAATGATGTTTTGGGACTCTCCTCATTGGGTGGCCACAAGCCATCAGTTAGCTGAAATGTTCAGAGTCCACGATATAGAAAGGGAGGGATTGCAGTACCAGCAACTTGGACATGTGTACATTCAGCTTCTGCACTGCTGGATGAGTAAATGCATAGTGTTGTATCTTTGCAATCACCTCGGTGATCGATTGCTGGCGAAACACGTAATGAGGAATGGGAGGAAAAGGAGTATCAGGAGCAATAGACGTAGGAAAGGAATGACAGCTTCCTTCTGCTAAGGTTGAGGAGCCCCTCTGCTGGAGCAGACATGCAGGCCACTGGGAGATGCATAAGTTGCTATGTCAGGCTGTACCACTACATTAGTGCCACAGTTTTCCCAGGTACTTTATGGTGACTCTCCATGTGTTGATGGAGTGCCGTGGTGCCAACATTAGCACCCTGACTGGGCTTCACCTTCTGCCTACATATCCTACATACAGCCATGCTAATGTCCTCCAGCGATTTGATAAAAAAAATCCCACACTGCCGAGTATGGCATTTTACCCCCAACACTCCATGCTGACTGCCTGACGCTGCCCTTATGAACCCGTGTACCGCTAGTTGTTTCCTGACAGGTAGGCATCTGAGTAGCAGACAGTCTACCCCAGGCGCTTTTGGCTCCGGATCTCCCACTGTTTCCACCCTGCTGGCTCATTGGCACACAGCCACCCTGCTGCTGTCCAACAGGCCTGCTGCCACCATCACCCCCTGATGATGATAACGCCCCCTCTTCACCCAGCTCCCACATGCGATTGGCTACATCATCATCCACTACTGTCTGTTTGTAACTTATGTCACCCTCACCAGTCTCATGGCCACGTCCCTGACTGCTTGCAACACATGCTCCCACCTGACTGTCATCATCGCTAGTTGCATGCCTAAGAGAGGACGCATCGGACCTCTCCTCCAAGTCTTTGCTGGCCTGTAGCCGTTTACTGTCCTCACTAAGCTTGCCCTCGCAGAAAAGTGGAGTAGAGCCAGTAGCATCCATTAGTTCCTGAGCAGAAGGAGCAGAAAAAGAAAGAGACAGTGGCAGGACAGGTGAGGGCATAAAGGTTGTTCCTGAGCCATGACAACTAAGTGTGGTGTCAGAGGAACCCACCGATTCCTGGCTGTGTGTATCTGTTCGTAGTACTTGTAAGGAAACCGCAGCACTCACTCTGTATTCCAAAATTTATTCACCTAGTGCGACGTTTCGAACGACATGGTCTTTTTCAAGCAACAAACAGTGTGAACATAGTCAGATATACAGACGTGGACAAAATTGTTGGTACCCTTTGGTCAATGAAAGAAAAAGTCACAATGGTCACAGAAATAACTTTAATCTGACAAAAGTAATAATAAATTAAAATTCTATAAATGTTAACCAATGAAAGTCAGACATTGTTTTTCAACCATGCTTCAACAGAATTATGTAAAAAAATAAACTCATGAAACAGGCATGGACAAAAATGATGGTACCCCTAGAAAACACAGAACATAATGTGACCAAAGGGACATGTTAATTCAAGGTGTGTCCACTAATTAGCATCACAGGTGTCTACAACCTTGTAATCAGCCATTGGGCCTATATATATGGCTCCAGGTAATCACTGTGTTGTTTGGTGATATGGTGTGTACCACACTCGACATGGACCAGAGGAAGCAAAGGAAAGAGCTGTCTCAAGAGATCAGAAAGAAAATTATAGACAAGCATGTTAAAGGTAAAGGCTATAAGACCATCTCCAAGCAACTAGATGTTCCTGTGAGTACAGTTGCACATATTATTCATAAGTTTAAGATCCATGGGACTGTAGCCAACCTCCCTGGACGTGGCCGCAGGAGGAAAATTGATGACAAATCTAAGAGACGGATAATCCGAATGGTAACAAAAGAGCCTAGAAAGACTTCTAAAGAGATTCAAGGTGAACTTCATGCTCAAGGAACATCAGTGTCAGATCGCACCATCCGTCGTTGTTTGAGCCAAAGTGGACTACATGGGAGACGACCAAGGAGGACACCATTGTTGAAAACGAATCATAAAAAAGCAAGACTGGAATATGCCAAACTACATGTTGACAAGCCACAAAGCTTCTGGGAGAATGTCCTGTGGACAGATGAGACAAAAATCGAAGTTTTTGCCAAGGCACATCAGCTGTATGTTCACAGACGAAAAAATGAAGCATATCAAGAAAAGAACACTGTCCCTACTGTGAAACATGGAGGAGGCTCTGTTATGTTCTGGGGCTGCTTTGCTGCGTCTGGCACAGGGTGTCTTGAATCTGTGCAGGGTACAATGAAATCTCAAGACTATCAAGGAATTCTAGAGAGAAATGTACTAGCCAGTGTCAGAAAGCTTGGTCTCAGTCGCAGGTCATGGGTCTTGCAACAGGACAATGACCCAAAACACACCGCTAAAAACACCCAAGAATGGCTAAGAGGAAAAAATTGGACTATTCTAAAGTGGCCTTCTATGAGCCCTGACCTCAATCCTATTGAGCATCTTTGGAAGGAGCTGAAACATGCAGTCTGGAAAAGGCACCCTTCAAACCGGACACAACTGGAGCAGTTTGCTCATGAGGAGTGGGCCAAAATACCTGCTGAGAGGTGCAGATGTCTCATTGACAGTTACAGGAAGCGTTTGATTGCAGTGATTGCCTCAAAAGGTTGCGCAACAAAATATTAAGTTAGGGGTACCATCATTTTTGTCCATGCCTGTTTCATGAGTTTATTTTTTTACATAATTCTGTTGAAGCATGGTTGAAAAACAATGTCTGACTTTCATTGGTTAACATTTATAGAATTTTAATTTATTATTACTTTTGTCAGATTAAAGTTATTTCTGTGACCATTGTGACTTTTTCTTTCATTGACCAAAGGGTACCAACAATTTTGTCCACGTCTGTATATACCCTCCCAGAGGGTCACATGACCAAATCAAATATGTTAATTGTAAATCAAATATGCTAAATACATACCGCCCATCTGTGCGATCTAGAAACCCAGATCCAAATATACACGTCACCATTAATTATACATAGTGCAATTCATAATAAAACATTAAAGCCAAGAAACACATGCTTACTGCATTCCTTGGTGGAATCCTGGGGAGCACATCTCAGAAGGTACCATCCTGAACGCTTCCGTGTAGTCAAAGCGCGCGCTCTTCCTGGCGTCCCTCTGTAGGCAATGCGCATGCGCGCCTAACACGTGTATACTAGGTGCGACGTTACTCCAGTCTCCTGGAGCATGCGCTGTGAGTCTTCAATGTGCGCCTTGGAAACCATATAAACAATTCTGGCGTCTCTATACTTATAGCACCGAGCACATGTGTATGTTAGGTACGGCATTCCTCCAATTTCCTAGTGCCTGCGCCATGAGCCTTCTATGTTTGCTATTGAAATCAATTAAACAGTCCGTTTAAGTGTAGCGCATCTAATCGCTATTGCGCATGCTCAATACCTCTGTCTGTCTGTCTATCTATGTAATCACTCTCCCAATCCTCATATTGGATGTGCCACTGCTTTAGTTAAAGCATCTAAACGTAACGTTTCATCAAAAAGAGAGATTTAGGGCATCTTATATTCAGTTTCATAATAATTCTATTTAATGTAGGCATATGTCAAAATTGACCACCTTACATATATCAGAGTATCCTGGTCCCCCATCAGAAGGGCTCAAAAGGGACAATTTTGAAACCAATCTTGGTATATCTATATTAAATATCACAACATGTTCTCTGATGTTAAACCAGTGTTCAAAGACTAAGCCTAAACTATGGTCTCATTAAATAAATATCCCCTTACGTCTATAGAACATGGATAGAAAGCTTTTGAGGGCTCACTTAATCATTTTAGAGGGGGGACATACCTCACACAAATCAGGCGTGGGTCGTTACCCTCCTCTTAGTCAGCACACCTTTTTCCTTATTGGTGGGCACATCCCCCACCACATTGTGTATGGGGTAAGTGTACCCCCCAGGACACTGTACATTCAAACCATGGTGGGCGCATCCTTCACTTTGTGGCTGAAAATGCCCCACCTTTGTACCAACCAAAACAGACTACCCTGGTTGTGCGGGTGGGCAACCCGTTCCCGTGCTTACCCCCTATCCCCAACTGGGCCGTCCCATTCATACTAGCCCTATGGTAAACCATGTAAAAAATCGACTTATTATTACTGCAATAAAGTATAATTAAGTAACCATTAGCCCAAGAACAAATATGTGTGGTAAAGACAGCAGAGGCCTTGTTAGGCGGAATAATAATTTCCAATTACTCTATGTCACTAATAAATCTCAACTGACCTTGGACTCTACAGATACCCTGATATAAACAAGAAACAGACAGCTATCCTATATGTTAATATATTATATACTTAGTTCCTAAAATAGCTACCGCAGAGTATAAGCTGTCCAGAAGTAGATTCCTTTCTCAGACTATGCCTCCAGGTTCCATCAGCAGTGCAGATACCTATAAAAAGATAGTAATAGTAATAAATATTAATAAACAAAACCAAATAAGGCTGGGTACATTACTTCAGTAAAAACATATCCAATCCTAGGATTAGGTATAATAATCATATCAAGTGAGGAAAAAACACAATCCCATCCGGTTCAGTAAAGTGAACCAACTCTGAATTCCCTGTTAAGGCCTTTAAGTTTACGTGTTTGTCGTTTGAAAATCCACCTTAGTTCCAACCTTTTTAATGACTTTTCTCTGTCGCCTTCTCTCCTTTGGGGAGATACCCCATAAATCAAGAGAAATCGAAGTTGAGAGACATTCAGTTCTGGGAGTGTCAGTCTGTCTCTCTCCTGAGAGCAGTTTCCGTATTTGGTAGCGATGTTGATTTAGTCTATTCCTGAGTTCCTGTGTTGTCTCTCCCACATATGATAGTCCACATGGGCATCGTAGTACATAAATAGCAAATTCTGATCTGCATGTGTAATATCCCCTTATTTGATATCTTTTACCTGTTAAAGGGTGTTTAAAGTAACTGCCTTTTAGCATGCCATTACAGTTGCAGCAACCCAAACAGGGAAAGCAACCCTTCTTCTTGATCTTGAACATGTCTAAATGTTTTGTGTCTGCATGTATCAATCTATCACCTAAGTTACCTGACCTTCTATAAGATAAGAGGGGAGTGGTACGGAATTCTTCAATGTCGGGAAACGATTGTGTAAGTATATGCCAATTAGATTTGAGGACCTGTGCTATTCGCTTACTACATGCTGTAAAGGTTGAAACAAAGGGGATGCTTTTTATCTCCCCTCGTTGCCTATTGTAATTTAGTAGTTCAGCTCTTCTTAACTTATTAACCCTCTGCTTGTGTCTCTGTACCAGGGCCTTTGGGTAGCCTCTTTGATAAAACTTATTGCACATCTCCTCTAGTCTGATGTCAAGTTTCTCGTTGTCCAATACTATCCATTTCACCCAAAGTAATTGACTATATGGTAATGATTCTTTCATAAATTTAGGATGGTTACTTTTAAACGGAAGCATATTATTCCGGTCCGTGGGTTTTACGAATAGATCCGTTTTTAAAGTCCCCTCAACACAATGTACCGTAGTGTCCAGAAATTGTAGTCTCGTCTGTGTGTAGACTACTGTAAACTGTAGTTTGTCATGTATTGAGTTGATGTACCGTTGGAACTCAAGCAAACTCTCCAATGTCCCTGTCCAGATAAAGAAAATGTTGTCTATATACCTCATCCAGCCCCTCAAAATTGTGAAGAGGCTGGATGGTTAGACAAAGGACTCCTCAGACTTTCTCATATATATACATTTGCATATGTTGGGGCCACATTTGACCCCATTGCGGTCTCTCGCTGCTGGACATAGTATACATCCCCAAACAGGAAATAATTGCAGGTAAGTACTATCTCCAGTAGAGAGAGAATAAACCGTGACAGATTTTGCTCAACCTTGTCATTATAGAGGGCCCATTCAACAGCTTCTAGTCCCTTAATATGATCGATGCTTGTATAAAGACTTACCATATTGAAAGAGACTAAGTATTGTCCCTCCTCAAATTGTAATGTTTGTAATTTTTTGAGAAAATCGGTAGTGTCCCTCACATATGACCTAGCTGACATGCTGTAGTTTCTCAAGTATTTGTCAAGAAAGATGGCTGATAGGGAGAAGACTGAATCTATTTCTGAGACTATTGGGCGTCCAGGGGGGAAGGGGGTTTCAACGCTTTTGTGTATTTTTGGTAATGTATACAGTATAGGTGTAACCGGTCGTTCAACCAGTAGATATCTATGTCATATCTAACCAATCAAATCAGTAGCAATGTCATCATCAATAAGTAATTTCAATCTCCACATAATAGCAAACTTGGGGTCAGAGTCCAATAGTCGGTATATGTCTGTGTCACTCAGCTGTCATTGAAGCTACATATTTGTTAGTGTCCATTATGACTATCGCCCCGTCCTTATCCACTTTTTTGATGATAAAATCTTTTCTATTGCATAGCATCTTTAAAGCCCTACTATCTCCCTGGCTCATGTTGTTTTTAATGTCATGTATGCTGGTATCAAATCTGATTTATTCTATACCTTTCTTTAACAACTCTATATATGTGTTAACAGCATGTTTGAACACTGGGGGTTGGAAATCACTTTGCAGATGTAGACCCATGTCTTTCAATTTTACCATCCTAGAGTCACTGGTTTCCTGAGTGTTACTAGATGTATCTACACTCAGTGAATCCCCAAAGAAAACTCACAACTTGATAAGCCTGAAAAATTGATAAAGATCTATCTCACAATTAAACCAGTCCGTATAAGATCAATCCCTTTTCTAGTAAAGATAGTTCATCATTAAACAAGTCAATAGATGATATATTTACCACCAATGTAGATTTCTCTACTTCCATTGGCCTTGTTTCCCCTGTTGTTTTGGAGTCACTTGTGAACCTCTGTTGTCCAAAGGCTGTTTCCTCGAGCGTGTCATCCTTGTAGTGTTGTTTCTTGCTCCTGTGGAGTTTACGTCCTCCTCTCCTTGTCGGTCTTTGTCTCCTTCGGTCATTCTCTGTTCTAAAAAACGCTGATCTTCACTCATTTCGCCAGAAGATTCTGTGTCTGTATTATATCCCTTCTTTACCCTGCGTCTCAAGAATCTCTGTCGTCCCTGGATTTTCTTTCTCTGTCCTCCTTCAGTTTTTTATTTTTTTTTGTATATGTGACCTTTCAGATAGTTCTCCTGATCCCGGAACCATTTTTGTCTTTTAGAGGTCTGTTAGTACGGTACACGTGGAGGTCTTTCATTGCTCTTTAATCATAGTGAAGTCCTGTGTTGTCATCATGGATCTCAGTTGGAGTTCTAGTCCCTCTATTCTTTTCTTACTCTCCATTAATTCCTTTTGGAGATATTCCATGTTCAATAGTATTATGTCCATAGAGTAGCGGTTTGATATCTGTGCAAATTTAGTGCACAATTCTGAGTTTCTTGGTAATAGGATAGGTCTCAGGTGTGTTGTCAATCCTCTTGGTATCCGCTCAGCAACATAATATTCTCTTAAGGTAGAAAGGTGTAATTCATAATTAATATATTGTTTAATCTCCATTTCCCAGTTTCTTTTAAAGTCCTTAGTAGGTTTATGCAAAAAGGTATACTGTGCCGTCCAGAATTCGTATCAGCTCCTCACTGGAATAAACTGACTTGCTTGGTGAATCCATTGTTGAACTATGACTGTGTGTATCTGTTGTCACCTGGGATGATGTTGAAGAGCAAGTCAACCATTCCAGTACAGCTGGATTGTAGATCAAAACACGACCAGAGGATGACAGTGGCAGCTCTGGCCTGTTGCTGCAGCTGCTGCTACCACCACCCCTTTTTCTGCTGATGCTACTTGTGCCAGCTATTTTTTTGGCCACTGCCCATTCCTTTTGAAGGCCCAAGTAACTTTCTGTTGGTCATAGTGTACAGTAACTGAATCAGTAATGTAACTATGTAACTAAGTATATACAAACCAACAGAAAAAAATGGTGTGGTGTTAAATAAGCAGGAAGCGCTCAAACCCATATGCAGTTGTGCATGTGTATACAGGGGGAGAAAATCCTGCACTTGTAGCCCGTTGCTAACAACGATCCCCAGCAAAAATGCATAAAGTGGAGGATGCCTGCAGCGGACCACAATAAACATCCTACACAAGATAGCGATTATGTGGATGTGATAACTAATATAACAATATAATAACATTTGCAAAATCAGGTGCACTCTGCGGTCTTACTAAACCCTCAAACTGATGTTAAAATTTAGAAATTAGCCAACATATCCTACTGTGGAGGACATGTCTGAGCCCGAGCACTGCACCAAGGTTTCTCAAATAGCTCGGGACCTAACACTCACTTACCTGTGCCGTATAGGCAATACCAGGAGCCAGTGGGCAAATTACAGGAGTGTAAGGTCCGACTCATAGCCAACTCACCAGTTACCTCCAGCATAGTTAGGGGTGGGATTTAAACTTTTAACAGGTTCCCTACTCAACGGTGGACATGCAGTGTCACGACACATGTGGTATCGCCGTGCAGCTGTGCAGGGAGCAGGCAGAAGAGGTGTCAAGAGGCGGATCGAGGTTCAATTCCAGAGGTAGCTTAAAAACAATAAAGTACACAGCCTATAGGATGAAAATCACAGGCAACCTGCAGCCAGCAGGCCGCCTGTATTTATAGTGGGGAGTGAGGGACAAGTCGAGCACCGAGTGATCAGCTCGGTGCTCAAGGCAGACCTAAAAGCAGGGAGCCTCCCAGCTAGCAAAGCCGCCCTGGGAACGAGGCCAAACACAGATCCTCGCTCCCGAAGCTAAGCAGGTCTGCGGCTGATGGGAGACGGAGTGCGCCTTCAGCGCCCCGTTACACCCTGGCCCTGAATGTCAGCATTTAAAAATTACTGGCCTTTGAAATGCTGTCATTCCGTCTGGTGGAGACGGAGAGTTTTAATGCCTTATGGCGGTGGCTGTCCAACAGTACGTCGTGCCTAGCTGCCACTACTTTTCCAGGTGTGCCATCCCTTCCCTGCACAACCAAGTGGGGGAGAAAATCAGGTGTGCACTGCGCAACACCATCTGTGGCAAGATCCATCTAACCACGGATACGTGGACCAGTAAGCACGGTCAGGGACATTATATCTCCATAACAGCACACTGGGTAAATGCAGTGGCGGCTGGGCCTGAGGAAGATAGCAGTTTGGTGCATGTCCTTCCACCACTGAGGATTTCAGGGCACTTCAATTTGCCTCCTGTTGCTTCCTCCTTCTACTCCGCCTCCTCATCCTCTACCGGCTTCTCATCCGGTCAGTGTAACACCTTCACCACCTACTTCAGCACAGCCAGGGGTAAACAACACCAGGCAGTTTTAAAACTTATCTGTTTGGGGGACAAACTCCACACCACACAGGAGCTGTGGCTGGGCCTTGAACAACAGACCGATGAGTAGTTGGTGCCAGTGAGCCTCAAGCCCGGCCTGGTGGTGTGCGATAATGAGTGAAGTCTCGTAGAAGCTCTGGGACTAGCCGGTTTGACGCACATCCCTTGCCTGGAGCATGTGCTGAATTTGGTGGTGCAGAGGTTTCTTAAAAATAACCCCAATATGTCAGAGCTGCTGCATAAAGTGTGGGCCTTCTGTGCTCGCTTTTGGCATTCTCACCCTGCTGCTGCTCGCCTGTCAGCGCTGCAGCATAACTTTGGGACTTCCCGCTCACCGCCTCATATGCGACATACCCACAAGGTGGAACTCCACCTTGCACATGCTGGCCAGACTGTGCGAGCAGCAGCAGGCGATAGTGGAGATTCAGCTGCAGCACGCACGGGTGAGTCGCTCTGCGGAACAGCACCACTTCACCACCAATGACTGGGCCTCCATGCAAGACCTGTGTTCCTTGTTGCGCTGTTTAGAGTACTCCACCAACATGGCCAGAGCCGATAACGCCATTCTCAGCGTTACTATCCCACTTCTATGCCGCCTTGAAAAAACGCTGCTGGCGATGATGGAAGAGGATGTAGCACAGGAGGAGGAGGTGGAAGAGGGATCATTTCATAGGGTTTCTAGACAGTCATTCACAAGTGGCTCCGAGGGTGAGTTCCTGCACCCACAAACGCCAGGTACACAATAGTCCAGCCAGGGCACAGTTCTGGAGGATGACGAGGTGGAGGATGACGAGATGGAGGAGGAGGAACCATGTTCTCAGCAGGGTGGCACCCAGACCAGCTCATGGCCATCACTGGTGCGTGGCTGGGGGGATACAAAGGACACAGACGATACACCTCCCACAGAGGACAGCTTTTGGTTGCCTCTGGGCAGCCTGGCACACATGAGCAATTAAATGCTGCAGTGTCTCAGCAACAACCGCCGAGTTGCCTACATTCTAAATTGTGCTGATTACTAAGTGGCCACGCTGCTGGATCCCCGTTACAAGGACAACGTACTGTCCTTAATTCCCTCACTGGAGCGTGATCGTAAGATGCGCGAGTACAAGCGCAAGCTGGTAGACGCGCTGCTGGTGGCATTCCCACCTAACAGCGGGGGCACAGTGGAAGCACAAGGCAAAGGCAGAAGTGGAGGAAGAGATCGCCAACGCAGCTGGGGCACCGCCAGCACCTCAGAAGGCAGGGTTAGCATGGCCGAAATGTGGAAAAGCTTTGTCAGCACGCCACAACAACCAGCACCACCAGCTGATATGGAACGTCTTAGCAGGAGGCAGCATTTCACCAACATGGTGGATCAGTATGTGTGCACACGCCTACACGTACTGAATGACGGGTCTGCCCCCTTAAACTTCTGAGTCTCCAAATTGGGCACATGGCCTGAACTTGCCCTTTACATCTTGGAGGTGCTGGCCTGTTCTGCAACCAGTGTATTATCTGAACATGTGTTTAGCATGGCAGGGGGCGTTATCACAGACAAACGCAGCCGCCTGTCCACAGCCAATGTTGACAAGCTCACATCCTTTAAAATGAACCAGGCATTGATCCCACAGGACTTGTCCGTAACTTGCGCAGAATAGACATGTATACCGGCCTTAACCAGCCATTGTTATACTACAGCGCAATTGCTCATTCTTGTATTTTGGATATTTCACACTCTTTTGGAGTGTACCCTAATTAAAAGATAAAAATTAAAACTAAAAACCAGTGTTGGCTACCTCGTCCTTCTCCACCGCTGCTTCCACCTACACCGCTACATCCACCGCCACCTCAAACTCATACTTCATATGGACCTCCACCTCATAAATCAAGTTTTGTTTTTTATTTGTACAGATTTAATTTTATTTTAAGTCATTACACTAATTTGTCTGGTACATTTTCAGGTGAAATTCACCAATTTTTGGCTGTGATATACCCCTGCTCTACCTAGTTGACAGCTTAATAAATTTCACAAATTTTTCTGTTACATTCTTGTGTGACATTTTACAATTTTTGCTGTGAATAAACCAGTGCTCTGCATAGGTGACAGGGACATAAATTTCTAAAATTCATCTTTAATTGGCCCTTTTATTCGATCCTTCTGCTTTAATAACTTGTCCCACATTTTCGCTTCATCCCATTGCAGCCATTGACCTCCCTTGGATGAGGTCTCCCTTTCTCACGCTCCCTCTCCGGCATGGAGCCCTGATTTGCCGATCAGGCTCAGAAAAGAACATCGAAAGTTGATAGAGAAGATATCCAAATGAATGGTGGACGTCACAGGGCCGTGCGATCAGGCAGAAGTTATTATCTAGAGTCAACAAAGTGGCAGCAGGGCCTCTCCTGGCTAACGTTTCCAAATCCCAAATACCCCAGTGGCATTCCCTATAATTTTTTATTAATCATTCCAATAACAGGGCATCTTAAGAGTCCTGTAGTATTCTTATTTATCCTCACTACCTCCCCGAGTCGGGAGTCTGTAATTGCCGCGCACCCCCTCCTTAACTTGGAAGCTTATGCTTCAATACTTTGTCCCACATTTCCGCTTGATTAAATTTAATTTCATCCATTGACCTCCCTTGGATGTGGTATCCCTTTCTCAGGCTCCCTCTCCGGCCTGTAACCCTGATTCCCCTCCACCAGTGATCACAATGGTAGGCGCATAAAAGAACATTGAAAGTTGATAGAGAAGATATCCAATTGGGCACATGGTCTAAGCTTGCCCTTTACGCCTTGGAGGTGCTGGCCTGCCCTGCAGCCAGTGTATTGTCTGAATGTGTGTTTAGCATGACTGGAGGGGGTTATCACAGGTTATATTTCCCAATGTTTTGGGGTGTACCCTAATAAATAAAAAAATACATTTAAAACCAAAAAGCAGTGTAGGCTACCTCCTCCTCCTCCACCGCCGCTTCCACCTACACCGCCACATCCACCGCCTCCTCAACCCCCTACTCCATATGGACCTCATCCTCCTAGGTCAAGATTTTTATTTTATTTTTTTACGTATTTTATTATTACATTATTTAAAGTCATTTCCCTATCCACATGTGTTTGCAGAGCACTTGCCATGCTCTTAACCACATTTCGCTGGCATTTGCAGCCCTGTAGCCCTTTCAATGACATTTTTACAGCTATTTTAGCGCTCAAAAGTTCGGGTCCCCATTGACTTCATTGGGTTCGGGGTCAAGTTCGGGTCAATTTCAGGTCCCGAACTCGAACTTTTTTGTGAAGTTCGGCCGAACCCGTTGGACCCGAACATCCAGGTGTCCGCTCAACTCTATTCATAACATTACATGCAACACAGAGGCAGTGGTATATTTGATCACATGCCCGTGTGATCTCATCTATATCGGGATGACCACAAGGGCTTTGAAGGTCCGTGTTCTAGAACACGCAAGTAAGATCCATGCAGCTTCTGATGTACTGGAGAAAGATCTGGATACTTTACAAGCAGTTCCACGGCATTTTCGCAGGTACCACACTTCGGACCCATGTGGCCTCAAAGTAAGAGGCATAGACAGAATTAGATTGGGGTCTAGGGGCGGCAATATAAGTCAAGCCCTACTTTTTAGAAAAACCAGGTGGATAGTAATTCTGGACACAATGGCCCCCTGTGGTTTGAACGAGTCCAATAGCTTTAACTCTTTTCTATAATATAGCGCGAATTTTAAAGCAGGGTATACAGTATAGGGTAATTCTATTTTATAAACACAAAAACACAAATGCAATCGCACTCTGCAACCAGTACTCTGCCCTGCCTTTATGCTGGATGTTGAATAAGGCATTGGTACACATTTTGGCCAAAGCGTAATAAGCCACTGACCACGTCAAGGTCGCCTTCATGAGTGGTCCCTAACACTAGTTCCTACCTGTTATGGGCCATGACAGCCACACAAAGTCCAGGGAGTGTAGGTACAGCATGTACGCCAAGCACACTCTGCTTTTAACCCCGTCCGGTGCCATTACAGCTTTCATCGGATCCAGGGATGCAAGTGCCATCAGTTTTATACTGACTTAACCAGCCTCCAGGGCATACTAACTGGTCAGGTGTGCATGACTGCTTGGAGATCGCCACGCCTTCAATATATACTACAAAGAAAAAATATGGGGGATTCAGCCCGCACAACCCTATGCAGGTGCAGATTGCTATGGCGAAATACAGATACAAACGCAAAAACACAAATGCAGAGTGCACCTGCATAGGGTTGTGCGGGCTGAATCCCCTATATTTTTTCTTTGTAGTATATATTGGAGGCGTGGCGATCTCCAAGCAGTCATGCACACCTGACCAGTTAGTATGCCCTGGAGGCTGGTTTTAAAGTCAGTATAAAACTGAGTCTGCTTATATAGCACCTACCAGTAGCCATTTGGCTCCAGGAGAAGTATATAGTGGGCTCAGCATGCATGTTGGTACTTGCATCCCTGGATCCGATGAAAGCTGTAATGGCACCGGACAGGGTTAAAAGCAGAGTGTGTTTGGCGCACATGCTGTACCTACTCTCCCTGGACTTTGTGTGGCTGTCATGGCCCATAACAGGTAGGAACTAGTGTTAGGGACCACTCATGAAGGCAACCTTGACGTGGTGAGTGGCTTATTACGCTTTGGCCAAAATGTACACCAATGCCTTATTCAACATCCAGCATAAAGGCAGGGCAGAGTGCTGGTTGCAGAGTGCTATTGCATTTGTGTTTTTGCGTTTGTATCTGTATTTCGCCATAGCAATCTGCACCTGCATAGGGTTGTGCGGGCTGAATCCTCCACATTAATTCTATTTTATGTTTAGGAATTGTTGTATTTTTTTATTATTCTGTCATATAATTTCTCTTTCTTTCTATTGAGGCTATTATAGTCTGCCTCTCTGTTTGGGACAAGGTGGGAGTGGTTTTATGAAGCGGCCATGAGAAGGTGATCTTCGGAAATGTAAATGAAGAAATGGAGCCAACAAGAATATGAACATATGTGAACTTGTTTTATAATTGGCTGTTATATGTGGGATGGAGTTCCTGGGGGGTTGAAGCGCCCTTTTTTTGAATAATGTGAGAGGGGAAGATTAATTTATGCTCATTAGTAGGTCACCAATGTGAAGGTGGGATGGATGGTGACCTGCGGGCCACCAGCTGATCCCATTGGGGGATAGTCCATTAGTGGTATAGGTGGCTATATGGGTGGAATTATGCCCAGTGGTTACTTTATTCTGGTCTTTGTCTACCACCCTGACCGTGTAGTGGGGATGGACCCTACATGATCTAAGTTTAAGATTTGCATATTTTTTGGTACTAATGCTCTATGATTAGAAACTGACACGGGATGCACTTTATTTATTATTCACTTTTGACCACTCCTTTGGGTCCTTATGTGGACTCAGTGGATTATGAATTATTGAGCTTTTTAATATATTATTATTTAATATAATATAATATGGATTTAAATATAGAATAAAATTAACTGGGCACTCTCAGGATATCTGAACCAATTGAAATGTATTAGCATATATAGCAATAGCACTGAGCAACAGTATATATTGGCGGCAATAGTAGACACTAAATATCAATATATATAAAAACACACAACATGCAGTAATATCATATAAAACAACTGGAAAATAGAGATCTAAAAGTGTAATAAAATTCGAGGAATAAAATTGGAATACTCGATAATAAAATGTTCGTATAAATATTCAGCCGAATATTTGTATGGAAAAGTCAGATACTGGTAGCAATAAACGGTGTCCTCTAATATTGTCCTATTCGATTTGATCACAGGGGTATCCAAAAGTACAGTCCCAATACATGGTCCACTGAACCAACTTTAAGCGGCGTCCCGCTTATCACATCCACCAGCAGCGTCCCACTGGACTAAAAGCCATATGAATAAAGGTGCTGGATAAAATCGCTGGATAAAATCAAACGGTCTTACCGTCTCCCTTGATAGTTCAACGAAGGTAATAATGTGGTCCTCTGAGTCTGTAGACCGATAGTTCGTCAATAGATTTACACACTGGCAATTGTTTGGCACATGTATTCAGGCCTTCCACATGGACTCAGGCCTTACAGGTTGTATTCCAAGTGATCCATTCGTGTGACAGATGATTCCTTCTTAACGGATATCCAGTCGATTCTCCAGATTCCCAAGTGGTCCAAGTTTCTGGGGTCCTGTCTAGGCTAGACGCGTTTTGGGGTATCACATTACCCCTTCTTCAGTAGCTATCAGTCCCCCAAAGAAGTCCTTTCTTATATAGTGAATATAGTGATTGTTTGGTCCACTCTATATCATTGCTTCTATTTTCCTTTCTCTAAATCTTTACAACATTGTATAAAATCCAATTGCCTTTAATGTATAAATACACATATATGCTAAATGAAAGTTAAAATAAGTTTCGACATACTACATTTAAAATCTTAATCACAATCTAAAATGTGCTCTAGTTTGGCTTTGCAGCTGAATATGCAAAAACCCTTTCATCCCCATATAGACCGAAGCCTGGTGATTCTAATGCAACATGCGGTTTTGATGCGTTTTTTGCGGCAAATGGCTCGGACACCTTTTTATAATACTTCTATACTCTTAAAAGTCTGCAGAATCAAAATATAAGGGAAATATACTTTAAAATTGTATGTGGTCACCAACTAAAACAATCTGTTAGTGGGTCATATAGATTATAATGTTCAACCCTAAGAGAGAAAACTACTTGACTTGCGAATCTTCTTACATATTTTCACAGTGTTATTCAAGATAATGTAGTATGGAGTGGAAGCCCACTGCTAAGGGCGAACCCCCCCATTATCAAGTACTAGGTGGGGTTACGCCATCAGCAGGGGGCATCCACCCGCTCTATAAAAAGCCGAATAATTCAAATTCGGCATTGAGCCCCCCTGGAAGTAAAATATTTAATTCAAAAATACGTTGTGTTTCCAGTCTTGACATTTTACCAATAAAATTACCCCCCCTCCAATCCTTATGAACCTTATCGATGGCTGCAAACTTAAGGCCAGTTGGGTTTTGCTTATGTACTACCTTGAAATGGTTAGACAATGAATGTGTCTCCAAACCATTCCTGATATTAGTCATGTGTTCGGAAATTAGTTTTTTTAAAGTCCTTTTGGTTCTCCCTACGTACTGTTTCCCACAGGGACATTCAATCACGTAAATGACTTCTGTCGAATTGCATGACAAAAATTCCCCAATTCTATGTTTGTGCTTATTCGTTGCGGAAACAATTTCATTTGTCCTACGTGGGAAATCCGTAACCTTGCAGTTTCCACATTGTCTGCACCTAAAGAAGCCATTAATATTTGCCCAACTTTGAACTGAACAAATTTGCTTATTTTCTTTATTAATTGTTGGGGCCACTTTAATATTTAAGCATGAGGCCTTAGTAAATGTGATAAGGGGGTTAGGTGAGGTAATGGGGCCCAATATCTTGTCCTCTTTTATTAAATGCCAATGTTTGTTTATTATCTTTCTTATTCTCTTATACTCACTGTTGAAAGGTAAAATCATACGGAGGTCCATTTCTTTCTGTTCCTGCTTTTCTCCCTCCTTTTCTTTAAATAAATTTTCTCTTTTCATATCCCTTACTTTATTAAGTGCTCCGTCTAAAAGTTCCATGGGGTATTCTTTCTCTAAAAAAGCTCTTTTCATTTCTACTGCTTCCTTCTCGAATTGGTCATTAGCCGTGCAATTGCGTTTTATCCTCCGAAATTGGCCCTGAGGAATATTAATGAGCCAGCTTGGGGGGTGGCAACTGCTATAGAGGATGTAACTGTTTCTGGTTGCTGGTTTAATATACGTACTGCATTTTATTTTATTATTCTCAACATAGATATTTAAATCCAGAAATTCTAATTTTTCATTGTTTATTGCACCTGAAAATGTAACGTTAAAAATATTTAAATTAATTTCTTTAAAAAAATCGTCCAGCTTTTCCCTACCCGATTTCCAAATAAAGAATACATCGTCGATGTATCTTTGCCAGAGCACCAGGTCCGTCCCCATTTGGGCGGCAATACATAGTCCCTCCCAATACGCCATGAATAAATTTGCGTAACTGGGTGCGAACCTGGTGCCCATGGCTGTACCTTAAGTCTGCAAATAAAAATCCCCATTAAAATTAAAATAATTATGGGATAAAATAAAACCTATACTATCAATTAAAAATTCCACTTGTTTTTGAGCTAAAATACCTTCTTCCTGCAGTTGGAATCTCACTGCTTCTATACCTTGTGAGTGATCAATCACTGTGTACAATGATTGAACGTCCAGTGTGCCCATCAGCCAAGTCTCATCAAATACCTTATTCTCTATTAATTTAATTATTTGTGTGGTATCTTTCGTATATGACTGAATTTTCTTCACCCTCGGTTGTAACAATGTATCTATATATTGTGATGGATTACACGTCAGGGAATCTATCCCCGATACGATTGGGCGTCCTGGAGGATTGACCATATCTTTGTGTACTTTTGGTATTGTATAAAAGACTGGTGTTCTTGGATATTTATTAATAATAAAATCAAATTCTTCTTGTTTTAAAATCCCGCATTTGTTCCGTCTTTCACATAAATCTACTAGTTCTTTATAGAATATTTGTGTCGGGTCTCTTAGGTATCTATATCTGACAGTTGCCTCAAGCATTCAGCATTGTAATGTTCCACGTCTTGCACTACTATTGATCCGCCCTTATCTGCAGGGCGGATAATAATACTATTCTCTTTCTGTAAATTTTTTAATGCTAAAATTTCTTCCTTAGTAAGGAACAAATGCGGGATTTTAAAACAAGAAGAATTTGATTTTATTATTAATAAATATCCAAGAACACCAGTCTTTTATACAATACCAAAAGTACACAAAGATATGGTCAATTTTTGTTGTTGTGGTTGCATTAGAATCACCAGGCTTTGGTCTATATGGGATGAAAGGGTTTTTGCATATTCAGCTGCAAAGCCAAACTAGAGCACATTTTAGATTGTGATTAAGATTTTAAATGTAGTATGTCGAAACTTATTTTAACTTTCATTTAGCATATATGTGTATTTATACATTAAAGGTAATTGGATTTTATACAATGTTGTAAAGATTTAGAGAAAGGAAAATAAAAGCAATGATATAGAGTGGACCAAACAATCACTATATTCACTATATAAGAAAGGACTTCTTTGGGGGACTGATAGCTACTGAGGAAGGGGTAATGTGATACCCCGAAACGCGTCTAGCCTAGACAGGACCCCAGAAACTTGGACCACTTGGGAATCTGGAGAATCGACTGGATATCCGTTTAGAAGGAATCGTCTGTCCCACGAATGGCTCACTTGGAATACAACCTGTAAGGCCTGAGTCCATGTGGAAGGCCTGAATACATGTGCCAAACAATTGCCAGTGTGTAAATCTATTGACGAACTATCGGTCTACAGACTCAGAGGACCACATTATTACCTTCGTTGAACTATCAAGGGAGACGGTAAGACCGTTTGATTTTATCCAGCGATTTTATCCAGCACTCTTATTTATATGGCCTTTAGTCCAGTGGGACGCTGCTGGTGGATGTTATAAGCGGGACAGCCGCTTAAACTTGGTTCAGTGGATCACGTATTGGGACTGTAGTTTTGGATACCCCTGTGATCAAATCGAATAGGACAATATTAGAGGACACCGTTTATTGCTACCAGTATCTGACTTTTCCATACAAATATTCGGCTGAATATTTATACGAACATTTTATTATCGAGTATTCCAATTTTATTCCTCGAATTTTGTTACACTTTTAGATCTCTATTTTCCAGTTGTTTTATATGATATTACTGCATGTTGTGTGTTTTTATATATATATTGATATTTAGTGTCTACTATTACCGCCAATATATACTGTTGCTCAGTGCTATTGCTATATATGCTAATAAATTTCAATTGGTTCAGATATCCTGAGAGTGCCCAGTTAATTTTATTCTATATTTATTGTCTCTGGGAGTGGACAGGGTGAGTCCACCCGACTGAGTGCACCTCTGGGGGCCGTAGTCACTCTTGTGCGTTACATTTACCTTTCTTTTTCATAATATGGATTTAGTTTGTCACTATTTTAATTGATTTGTTATATAATGTGGGTTAATTATTGCACTGGCACTTTAAGATATAAAGGTATATAGTGCAAATGATTGGCTCTAATAGATATCTTCATGTCCTTAGACTTGTGATTTATGTATTGTATAATATTTGTCGGATTATATATATGAATCACTGTTGTTTCTCTATATATTATCATGGATGTCATTTCCTATCTGAGCACTGTTTTGGAGATATATATTAGGTTAAATTTAATATTTTCTAATCGTATGGATCATTGGTCTAATGTGGATTATTGTGACATATGGATTTGGTAATCATTGCAGTATACTGTAATCATTCCCCGATATATAGTTCCAGCCGCCCTGCCTGTCCAGGTTCCTCATGGCCATCTGTATTGCGGGTCACGTGCATTCCACTGGGTCGCGGTCCCGCGCATGCGCTGCCCGGCTCCATCCCAACGTGCTCCATTTTCGTCTTCACGCTCTGCGCGCGCACAGTGTGGTGGCGCGGACGCGCTGAGGGATGGTACCGGCAATCATGGGGGTATCGCATCCGATTGGTGGGATCCCATGTGTCCGCAATCCGGGAAATTTACCCACTTATTGATCCCTATTTATACCCTATATCCCTATACCTCCTGACGAAGCCGTTGAGGTGAAACGTGCGTTGAGGTCTTGCTCTTGGGGCTTCTCTACCTCTATTGGTCAGATCATGTCTTTAGGTATGTCCCTTGTTAGATGTGTCTATTCAGATACTGCTATGTTAGGGTGTTCATATTAGGCCTATGATATATGCTGAGGCTGTGAGTCTATTAACTCTCATTTTATTTATATACACTGTCTTTCATTTTTACTGGGGGCTTATGCTGTGGATCTCACATTGCCTGGTGATTATTATCAGGTTAATAAATAGTGCCATACAACATATTCCCCTATAGGGGTGGGTGATATGTACTATCACCATAGTTGTTGTGTATATACTCTTCTAACTAAGAGACGTATTACCAGTTATTGTGAGACACAGTGTATGGCCTGGTATCCGGAAATTGCTATTATAGCTCTGCGGAGGTACATGGCTGTCCAGTGAGGTGTTGCCCTTTGCTTCTCTGTATATCCTTTTCCAGCTTGCCTTTTTTCTTCCATATTTTATATATATTATAATAAAGTTGATACTATTTTTGATAATTAGTTCCCCTTGCTTTTTCATTATAATAAAACGGATGTAACATGGAGGTCACACAGATGTCATAATTTTTTTAAAATTTTGTGGATCCGTGTTTTGTGGACCACAAAATACATACGGTTGTGTGTATGAGCCTTTATTCCATCAGTGATTGTGAACCAAAACCAGGGTTGGAGGGCACACAGAGATGAAGTATAATGGAAAGATCTGCTCCTGTTCTGTGTTTAGAGCCACACCTTGTTTTGGCTCACAATCACTGATGGAAATCACTGACCAAATCACTGACTTGTGAATAAGGCTACATGCACACGACCATATGTGTTTTGCGGTCAGCAAATTGCGGATCCGCATGCCATCCATTTTTATTTTTATTTTTTGCGGATCAATTGTAACAATGACTAAAACGAACAAGAATAGGACATGTTCTGCCGTACGTAATAGGAGTCTAAGATGCATCCAGCCATCCTCTTAATGTTCTTTCCAAACCATTTTGATGGGGTTTCCATCAATTTCTAACCTTTTTTTTTTTTAAACAGAATCCTCTTTTCATTAGAGCAGGGGGTGCCTTGTTTGATGCTTGGGTCTCCCATTGACTTTCATTGTATTAAATTGTACTCGAGCACCCAAAGTATTCAGCCAGGCACTCGGATCTGCCGAGCATGGCGATGCTCAAGCCAAACAACAGTTCAGCCGAGCATGCTCGCTAAACACTAGTCCGCATCCTATCCGCAAAAAAAATGGAACGGAAACTGAAACAAACAACGTTCGTGTGCATGTACCCTAATGCTTAATAGATTGAGAAGAAAACTGTATGATTAAGGACTCATGCACACGACCGTTGTGTGCATCCGTGGCCGTTGTGCCGTTTTCCGTTTTTTTTCGCGGACCCATTGACTTTCAATGGGTCCGTGGAAAAATCGGAAAATGCACTGTTCTGCAGCCGAGACCGTGATCCGTGTATCCTGTCCGTCAAAAAAATAAGACCTGTCCTATTTTTTTGACGGACAACGGTTCACAGACCCATTCAAGTCAATGGGTCCGTGAAAGAACACGGATGCACACAAGATTGGCATCCGTGTCCGTGATCAGTGGCCGTAAGTTACTTTCATACATCTTTGGATCTTTGGATCCGTCTGCATAAAAGCTTTTTCAGATCTAAGTTTTCACTTCGTGAAAACTCATATCCGACAGTATATTCTAACACAGAGGCGTTCCCATGGTGATGGGGACGCTTCTAGTTAGAATACACTACAAACTGTGTACAAGACTGCCCCCTGCTGCCTGGCAGCACCCGATCTCTTACAGGGGGCCGTGATCAGCACAATTAACCCCTTCAGGTGCGGCACCTGAAGGGGTTAATTGTACTATCATATCCCCCTGTAAGAGATCAGGGCTGCCAGGCAGCAGGGGGCAGACCCCTCCCCCCTCCCCAGTTTGAATATCATTGGTGGCCAGTGCAGCCCCCCCTCCCTCCCTCTATTGTAATAATTCATTGGTGGCACAGTGTGCGCCATCCCCCCCACCCCCCCTTCCTCCCTGTATTGTAATAACTTGTTGGTGGCACAGTGTGCGCCCCCCCCATCGCCCCCCCCTTCCTCCCTGTATTGTAATAATTATTCGTTGGTGGCACAGTGTGCGCCCCCCATCGCCGCCCCCCCCCCCCCGATCATTGGTGGCAGCGGAGTTCCGATCGGAGTCCCAGTTTAATCGCTGGGGCTCCGATCGGTAACCATGGCAACCAGGACGCTACTGCAGCCCTGGTTGCCATGGTTACTTAGCAATAGTACAATAGTAAAAGATTCATACTTACCTGGGAGCTGCGATGTCTGTGTCCGGCCGGGAGCTCCACCTACTGGTAAGTGACAGTAATGCGCTGCACAGACCTGTCACTTACCAGTAGGAGGAGCTCCCGGCTGGACACAGACATCGCAGCTCCCAAGGTAAGTATGAATCTTTTACTATTGTACTATTGCTAAGTAACCATGGCAACCAGGGCTGCAGTAGCGTCCTGGTTGCCATGGTTACCGATCGGAGCCCCAGCAATTAAACTGGGACTCCGATCGGAACTCCGCTGCCACCAATGATGGGGGGGGGAGATGGGAGGCCGCACACTGGCCACCACCAATGTTGTTAATGCTATAGAGGGAGGGGGGCCGATGGGGGGCGCACACTGTGCCACCAACGAATAATTATTACAATACAGGGAGGAAGGGGGGGGCGATGGGGGGCGCACACTGTGCCACCAACGAATAATTATTACAATAAAGGGAGGAAGGGGGTGGGGCCGGGGGGGGCGCACACTGTGCCACCAACGAATTATTACAATAGAGGGAGGGGGGGCCGCACTGGCCACCAATGATATTCAAACTGGGGGGGTTGGTCTGCCCCCTGCTGCCTGGCAGCCCTGATCTCTTACAGGGGGATATGATAGTACAATTAACCCCTTCAGATGCAGCTCCTGAGGGGTTAATTGTGCTGATCACGGCCCCCTGTAAGAGATCGGGTGCTGCCAGGCAGCAGGGGGCAGTCATGTACACAGTTTGTAGTATATTCTAACTAGAAGCGTCCCCATCACCATGGGAACGCCTCTGTGTTAGAATATACTGTCGGAAATGAGTTTTCACGATGTAACTCATATCCGACAGTATATTCTAACATAGAGGCGTTCCCATGGTGATGGGGACGCTTCAAGTTAAAATATACCATCGGATTGGAGAAAACTCTGATCAGATGGTATAAAAGGGACTCCAGACTTTACATTGAAAGTCAATGGGGACGGATCCGTTTGAAATGGCACCATATTGTGTCAACGTCAAACGGATCTGTCCTTATTGACTTGCATTGTAATTAAGGACGGATCCGTTTGGCTCCGCACGGCCAGGCGGACACCAAAACTACTTTTTTTTTCATGTCCGTGGATCCTCCAAAAATCAAGGAAGACCCACGGACGAAAAAACGGTCACGGATCAGTGATTAGCGGCAGGGGCAATATTCGAATTCGCAATATTTTGCTAATATTTGGGCAAATATGCATCATAAATTTGAGAATTCTCCATTATTTTCTTGATTGCAAAAATCGGCAATGTAATATGCGCGTATTGCGTGCGCAATACAGTCGTGGGTCACTTTTGCTACATTTTTCAAGCTGCTAGACGTTTCCTGAGACTGGAGAAAATGGTTGGCATGGCAAAACATTACAATATTACAATAGCTTTATATGCAGATATAGTGCTTCAATATATTCGTGATTGCACAAATTGGCAATTAATGATGCACATATTTTGGCGCAATACGTGCAACTTCACATTTTAGCAGGTCTAACTACATATTACTGATTGGTGCACTAAGTATTGTTGTGAACTTGTGACATCACAGAACTATGTCTGTAGCATGTATGTATGGACAGCTACACTATATCACGGTCAAACCTACACTGACTGACTATCTCCCACTATCTGTATTATATATAATCTAACAAACTATCTAATGTAATTAACCAGCTCCCGTCCGCACGTTGACTATAAATGTCCAGGAGGTGGTTCTCTATCTCTGAATGGACATTTCTGAATGGCCATTCAGAGATCGCAGCTACACGTTAATAGTGCAGCTGAAGATCGGGTTGCCCGCTGTCAGTGACAGCAGGGAAACCCTTACCCTGGGTTCACACCTGAGCGTTTTACAGCGCGTTCAAACGCGCTGTAAAACGCTTAAGACATGAAAACCAATGCTTCCCTATGGGAAGGGTTCACACCTGGGCGTTTTACAGCGCGTACGAACGCGCTGTAAAACGCCCGACGCTCAAACAAGTACTTGAGCTTCTTTGGGGCGTTTTGACGCGCGTTTGTGGCTATAGGACACTGCAGTCAATGACACAAACGCGCGTCAAACGCGCGTTTACTATTACAAAAAACGCGCATAAAAACGCGCGACAAAAACGCGCGTAAAACGCGCGTTTGAGAAACGCTCAGGTGTGAAAGCAGGGTTAGAGAAGGCAGGAACAGTTCCCAGGTGTCCCTGCCTTCTAGATCGCTGTATACACAGCGCTCACCGAGTGCTGTGTATACAGAGCAGGAAGCGCCAAGTGCTTCCTGTTCCGGCCCAGTGGTCATGTGACCGCCAGGGTCGGTAGAGTGAAGGAGCTGTCGGATCTTTCACAGACTTCGATCAGCCCTGCACTGAGGCTGTACAGCACAGTATACCACAGTACAGCCTCTCTGGGGAGTGTATTTCCCCTGTAACTGGGGCTACTATGTCAGCCCCAGTTACAGGAGAAATCAATAGTGAAAAAAAATAAAAGTGACGTTAAATGTCCCCCAGAGGTCTTGTATGACCTTATGGGGGATGAAAAGTGTAAAATAAAAAAAATAAAAAATAAAGTCTTAAAATAACAAAATGAAAAAAGGTTTCACATATAAAAAAAAATTCCCCAAGTAAGGAATTAAAAAAAAAAGTTAAAAATAGAAAAAAAAATATAAAATAGACGTATTTGGTATTGCCGCATCCGTGATGGTCGGCTCTATAAATATATGAAATGATCCACCCAGTACGATAAACAGCATAAAAAATAAAATAAAAACGGTGTAAAAAAAAGCCACTTTTCTCACCTTACATCACAAAAAATGCAACACCAAGTGATCAAAAAGGCGTATGTCCCACAAAATGGTACCAATAAAACTGTCACCTCATTCCGCAAAAAATTTGCCTCTACATAAGAAAATCGCTCAAAAAAAAAAACTATAGCTCTCAGAACATGGACACATTAAAACATAATTTTTTTGTTTCAAAAATGCTATTATTGTGTAAAACGTAAATAAATAAGAAAAAGTATACATATTAGGTATCTCCACGTCCGTAACCATCTGCTCTATATAAAATGTCACATGACCTAACCCCTCAGGTGAACGCTGTAAAATAAAATAAATAAAAACTGTGCTAAAACAACCAATTTGTTTGGTCACCTTGCCCTATAATGTGTTATAATGAATGATCAAAAAAATCATATGTACCCAAAAATAGTACCAATAAAACTGGCACCTTATCCCCTAGCTTCCAAAATGGGGTTACTTTTGGGAGTTTCTACTGTAAGGGTGCATCAGGGGGGCTTCAAATGTGACATGGCATCTAAAAAACAGTTCTGCAAAATCTGCCTTCCAAAAAATCTGTGGCGCTCCTTTTCTTCTGCGCTCTGCCGTGTGCCCATACAGCAGTTAATGACCACAGAAACTGGGTAATAAATATAAAATTTTGTTTGGCGGTTTTTTGTTTTTTAAAGAAAAAATTGGATTAAATGGAAAATCTGCCCAAAAAGTGAAATTTTGAAATTTGATCTCCATTTTCCTTTCATTCTTTTGGAACGTCTAAAGGGTTAAGAAAGTTTGTAAAATCAGTTTTAAGTAACATGAGGGGTGTCGTTTCTACAATGGGGTCATTTATGGGTGTATGCACTATGTAAGCCCCACAAAGTGACTTCAGACCTGAACTGGTCCTTAAAAACTGGGTTTTGGCAATTTTCTTAAAAATATTAAGAATTGCTTCTAAACTTCTAAGCCTTCTAACGTAATAAAAAAATAAAATGACGTTTCCAAAATGATGCCAACATAAAGTAGACATATGGGGAATTTTAAGTAATAATATTTTATGAGGTATCACTTTCTGTTTTACAAGCAGATAAATGTAAATTTTGAAAATTGCAAATTTTTCAAAATTCTTGGTAAATTTTAGATTTTTTCATAAATAAAGGTGATATATATTGATTTAAATGTATGACTATCATGAAGTACAATGTGTCACGAGAAAACAATCTCTAAATGGCTTGGATAAGTAAAAGCGTTCCAAAGTTATTACCACATGAAGTGAGATATGTCAGATTAGCAAAATTAGGCCTGGTCAGGAAGGGGGCAAATGGCCCGGATGTGAAGTAGTTAAACAGCAAAAAAACGAACACAGCAATGACACTGCTCTCTCTGTCAGAACTGCAAAATACTGCTGGGGAGGTTCTTATATAGTAAGGGGTAGGCAACTTTCCTATTGGTTGCTAGGGATGTTGCTAAGCTCAGACAATGACATTGCCGCCTTCTCATTGGCCCACACGCAAGAAACAGGGAGGGCTCATGGGTTCAGATGAAAGAAAATTTTGAATATTCGCAAATACAAATATATGGCACTATATTCTAAATCTTCGTTTTTCGAAGTGGCGATATTCGCAATTAAAATTTGCGATTCAAGTATTCGCGCCCAACACTAATGATTAACAGAATAGACATTCTGCCAGATGTTATGACTGAAAGAAACAAGGCCTAAAACTTTTATTAATAACATGGTGCTAACACAATTGATTTTAACAGAGCAAAACTTATCTACAAATAACGCTCTGTCTGCCATTCTAAATGCATAGCCCTAGACATGGTGCCATGTTCTTCAAACTGCATGCTGTTAAATAGAAGTACAAAAAAATTCTCCTTTAAATAAGTGGAAAAGAAAAATGTATTTTTATCACAGCATTTTAGTATAAGGCAAAAGTGTAAAAAAAATAATTAGCATTAACATTGGGACAAATTTTCTAACACCCCATAAAAGTCTTGTCAAGTATATACTTGTTCGTGGCCACTTGTGTTCCAAGCACATAATAACTCTATCCTAAAACGACTAATGGGCCACATTACACTCAGAACAAACACATGGCAGTGCTCATGAGTGCATTGAAGTCCCCGTTAGATTATCAAAACAAAAGTTCGGACTTCAATAGGGAACAGACATGCCCTGGAGTGTAGAAGGAGTTTCTCTTCAAAGCAATTTATGGTCCTGAAACCTGTGTGTAATTAAGTAAAACATGCTACCAGGTACTGTTTAATTGAATCTGCCAATGTCCATTAATAATGTGTTTTCAAGTGAACAATAAAGGAAAAACCTGCAAACCAAAATGTTGCATCAGTTCCTTTTATGATGTATTTAAAGTTGTTTCATGAAAACAGTCCCAGTCCATCTGTCCAATTAGGGCATGTGGACATCACAGAAGGGGTGTTCTGCTCAGGACTCTCCCATACAGTGACATACGCTGTGTAAAATCCCCACCTTTTCAGGCTCATAACAGCTTAATAACATTATACCAAACATGCATCCTAATCTTATAAATGTTCTCCAACGCCTAATATTCAAACCAAGGTTTCTTCCACATGTCCATGTGTGCGATGACCTCCTTGACGAGATGGTTAGTGGTAAATCTGTGAAGATTTCCATGAAGGATCCATGTTTGGTCCATGTGTTATCGCATTCCACATACGCTGCTAGGTTGAAAATGAATTTCCAGAGCATATTTTAGCATATAGAATATAGACTCCATCTGTGTCGTGTTAGTAGTTTCCATAAATCTGTAAACTTCAATGAGCATGTTTGGTTCACATCATGGTCCAAAGTAGTGCATGACACTGATGTGTAAATAATCATGTTAAAATCAATGGCTACGCGTGATGTCCGTGGAAAACATTTGTTATTCACTGACTTGTGAAACAGACCTAAGGTTTATGCACATTGCAATATTAAAGAGACTCTGTCACCAGGATAAACCCTATTAAACCATACACTGCTTGTCCCAAAAAATTGTCGCCACCAAAAAAAGCCTTCAGCTTTGATTACGGCACACATTCGCTGTGGCATTGTTTCGAGAAGCTTCTGCAATGTCACAATATTTATTTCCATCCAGTGTTGCATTAATTTTTCACCAAGGTCTTGCATTGATGATGGTAGAGTCTGACTGCTGCACAAAGCCTTCTCCAGCACATCCCAAAGATTCTCAATGGGGTTAAGGTATGGACTCTGTAGTGCCAATCCATGTGTGAAAATAATGTATCATGCTCCCTGAACCGCTCTTTCACAATTTGAGCCCGATGAATCCTGGCATTGTCATCTTGGAATATGCCCGTGCCATCAGGGAAGAAAAAATCCATTGATGGAATAATCTGGTCATTCAGTATATTCAGATTGTCAGTTGACCTCATTCTTGGACCACATACTGTTGCTGAACCTAGACCTGACCAATTGCAGCAACCCCAGATCATAGCACTGCCCCCACAGGCTTGTACAGTAGGCACCAGGCATGATGGGTGCATCACTTCATGTGCCTCTCTTCTTACCCTGATGCGCCCATCACTCAGCAACAGGGTAAATCTGGACTCATCAGACCACATTACCTTCTTCCATTGCTCCAGAGTCCAATCTTTATGCTCCCTAGCAAATTAAAGCCTTTTTTTCTGGTTTGCCTCACTGATTAGTGTTTTTTTACGGCTACACAGCTGTTCAGTCCCAAACCCTTGAGTTCCCTTTGCATTGTGCATGTAAAAATATTCTTACTTTCACTATTAAACATAGCCCTGAGTTCTACTGTTGTTTTTCTTCGATTTTATTTCACCAAACGTTTAAGTAATCGCCGATCACAAACATTCAGGATTTTTTCCCCGACACATTTCTTCCTCTAATACGATGGGTCCCCACTATCCTTCCAATTTTTAATAATGCAGTGGACAGTTCTTAACCCAATTTTAGTAGTTTCTGCAATCTCCTTAAATGTTTTCTTTGCTTGATGCATGCCAATGATTTGACCCTTCTCAAACGAACTAACATCTTTTCCACGACCACAAGATGTGACTTTCAACATGGTTGTTTAAGAAATGAGAAGCAACTCATTGCACCAGTTGAGGTTAAATAACTTATTGCCAGCTGAAAGATAATCGCCCATGCAGTAGTTATCCAATAGGAGGCTCATAACTATTTGCTTAGTTAAATCCAGGTTGCAACCTTTTTTTTGAACAGGCAGTGTGTATACTGTCTGGTAGGGCTCATCATAATTATTAGTAGTATTATTGTTATTAATAATATTATTATTATTATATGATTATATATTATTTCATATGGTATAGCCTTTTAATACGCTTTTAACCCCTTAACGCCCGATTGCGTACATGTACGTCATCTCTGGACGTGACTTAAAGCCTAGAGAAGTACATTTACGTCATGGTGATCTGGCGGGTGCAGGAGCTGCGCTCGCCCGATCAGCGTCAGGGGTCCGGCAGTTACCGATAGTCGAGCCCCTCTCACCAGGTAAGGTAAAACGTTTCAAGCGCCCTAAGTTTCACACGCAGGCGCGCACCCCAGCGATGTATTGGACAACTTGAATCAGCTTGTCAGAGGAACATTCCTCACCTATAAGTTTGGTGATCTTCATGTCCATACTCCCTCCCATACTATAAGATAAAGCTAATGTTGGTTGATATAAATCACTACACTGGCAACAAAGTTAGGGAACTTTCACACTAGCATCAGTGTGATCCGGCAGGCAGTTCCGTCGTCGGAGTTGCCTGCCAAATCTGCCGATCAGTGTGACAAGTTATTTGTGCGAGGGGAAGCGGGGTTACCGGCATAAAATACCTGCAGGGTCCTCATCGGAACGACGACTGGGCGTCTCACGTCATTTCCGATTTATCCACTGCACTGGGGATCGCAGTAGAATCGAGCGCAGCCACAGCAGCGGCACTCTGGTAAGATCGAGGCTTCTTCTGTGGGTCCAGTGTCGAACCTGGCCGGCCCTAATACGCCTTGTCTATTTCGGTACCAAGTTCGACATATATATATTATTATTTAACCCGGGGGCCGCTCTGCCCTGTCCGCTTTATAAATTCAGCGTCATGTGCTTACCTGCTAGATCGGTGCACAGGCGCGCTGCTCATAACTCGGTTTTCTTTCTCTGCCTGGTGGATTAGTCTGACGGCTGTTGTTAGGTAGGCGTGCCATCTAGTGGCCGCTTATGGAAATATGAATCAATGGGTTCTGACAATGCATAATGCAAGGGGAGGAGGGTGTACTTCAGGGGCCATTATAAAATAATTACTGAAGGTTATTAGCGGGACAACAAGAAAAAATAATATATATATATATATACATAATGTGGATATTGCGAGGGATTTAAATAAAAATAAAAAAATTTAAGAAAGTGGACACCAGAAAAAAAAAGGATATAAAAAAAATTAAAAAGGCAGAAAATGTTGGACATCTTGAAAATTAGATGGTGTTGTGGCGCATGGTCTGCGCTGTGCTAGTTAACTATTCCGTGGCTACAGCATTCGGTTTGTTTATTACAGGGTGGTTACGCAAGTTGTTCCCGTAGCGATACGGTATCCTGTATACATTGTACATCAGCATTTGCACTGCAATAGGAAAAGAACGTGGGATCTTCATATAAGGTTCACCTCGGTATTATGGATGATCACCTACGTTAGGATCCGAAGGCAGGTATAGTCGTTTCTTTGGTTAGTTACTGACTTTCACCAGTTGGGGGCTCACTACGTCACGCAGCGGTGGGTCTATTGGGTTAGGATTGGATCAACTTAAATCAATTACCAATACCCTACCATCCTGTCACGACTTACAGCATCAAATTTCGATATACATATTCATATTAACTACGTTCTATTTAGGGCAATTGTACATTATAGCAGAGTGAATCAACTCATGGTATATTCTGAAGCATTTCCATGTCTGTCACGTATACATTTAAATCCTGTCACGACTACAGGTTGAATATTAATGACTGTCACGTCTACAGTCCGATATAAGTCCTGTCACGTCTACAGGACAAATTTCTCACATCTGTCACGACTACAGATTAATTTAAGTCTTGTCACGTCTACAGGCATGGGTGCTCCAATCTGTCACGACTACAGATACGATTCAAGTCCTGTCACGGAATCAGGCTCATTCTAACTGGCCCGCCAGACCAGTTTAGCTAGAGAAGAAAGAGGGTTGCCCACAATGTCAGGCCTCGGTAGTATCTCACCGCCGCATGTCATGAGCAACACGTGTACTGGTGGTGGGGCAGTAGTTGGTTCAGCATGCACCATCAGTTGGATTGCAGTAACACTTAGGTGCTATACTGGTGTTGGGCAGCATGTAACCATGATCTGCACCCAACTATTATAATTATAATTGTAATTCTCTTAGTAGGTATGTCTCGGGAGTTTGCCAAGGACCAATCCTCATCCCGCGGAAGCATGGATTTGCCATCCGACAGAGGTTCTATCCTGTCACTGATATCATGGACTGTTCCCAAGATAACGGCCAAACTATTGCAGAGAGGGATTCCGTTTCCAGCTTCGGCTAGGAAAGGGGAACTTTTCCATCTCCTCTGCGAAAACACAGCTGCTTCAAATAAGGAAACCCGCCGGTTTGGATACGATCCAGACATCAATCACCCAGTTACATGCGGTCATTAATACCATGGCATCTTCCATGGCAGGTTTCCAGGTTAGGCTGGAGACAGTTGAAGCCAGTTTGGCAATATCTGGCTTAGCATCTCAGAGACCAGCCGCATCTACCAGTATGCAGTCCAATGTTTATGGTGGGTCTGGTTCTACTCCATCTATTGCACCTTCTCATTTTATCCCAGCAAATATTCATCAAGATATCCTTAAAGGGAAAGACGTAAATCTAGCATCATTACTTATAGCAGCACATGATGCCCCATTACATGTGGGGAGGTATCAGTGGTCCTTAAATCTAAAGCTGTAAGACTTAATAGAAAACTCAGCATAGCAGAATTCGTCCTAGCATTTAGCCTTTATCACAACGTCATTTGCACTGTGAGCCCGCATAGACTGGACCTATATTTGTATAAGGTGGTAGAGTTAGGTCATAACTATGGTGAAACAGCTTTCTATGATTACCACCGCTCATTTTCAGCTAAAGCTGCAGCCGTGCTTGCGCAATTTCAACATACAATTGATTGGTCGAACCTCGATACTGAACTGTTCGATGTGTAATTCATATTCTCATACGGCAGAATGGTGTTCCAATATTACTAACCCTACGGAAACAACCCAGAAGTGCCCCCGCCCCTTCAACTAACAGAACCAGTTTAGACAAGCTGGGTTGGCTAATCATATATTTAGGCAAAGCACAAATTTGCAATAATTTCAATTACCCGGTTTGTCATTATAGCCAATGCAGATTATTACATTTGTGTGCAATATGTTTTAGGGCCCATCCTCGTATTACATGCCCACAAAAGGTATCAACCCCGCATGACTAAGCGTAGTCAACATAGATCTCTTGAGCATATTATTAGACGGCCACCCGGAGCCAGCCTGCGTCCAATATGTACTCAACGGTCTAGCTGAAGGTTTTCACACAGGCTTGCTGGCCATCCCTCAGTCGAATTATGAGTGCAAAAATGTATCAGCAGTCAAAGATCCCGAGGCAATTTCTCAGCTGGTACAGTCAGAATTAGACCGAGGCTATTTGATTAGACCATTCTCGCAATCTCCATATGACAATTGGAGAGTGAGCCCGGTAGGAGTTGTAACCGGCAAATTCAATAATAAAAAAAAGATTAATCTACGACTTGTCAGCCCCACATTCATTACAAATCCCAAGTTTAAATTCCATCTGCAGAATTTACCATGAAATATACATCTATCGACGAAGCGATACAGGTCATACTTAGTCTCGGGCAAGGGACTTGGTTGTCAAAGGCAGACAAAACAGATGCTTTCAAACTACTCCCAATTCAACCTGAATTGTGGCGGTGGCATGGCATTAGGTGGCAGGGGCACTATTATTTCACAAACAAACTCACATTTGGTTCAAAGTCCAGCCCTTGGATCTTTGACCAATTCGCCAGCATTCTTCATTGGGTTCTGGGAAATACCTTTCGTGTCAACCATGTAATCCACTACCTAGATGACTTCCTAATAGAACCCCCGACAGTAGTTTCCCAGGATTTACAAGTATTACAGACAGTCTTTGAAGATCTCGGTGTGCCTGTAGCTCCTCATAAGTTGGAGGGTCCTAGTACTTCGATCACCTTTCTCGGGATCTGTCTCAACACTGTTAATATGCAAGCCAGTCTTCCAATGGATAAACTCCACAGGATTAAGGAGGCGGTGCATAGGTTCACTCAGGTTAAAGTTACAACCAAGGCAGAGCTACAATATCAATTGGGTATGTTGAATTTTGCAATACGCATTATTCCCCAGGAGAGATCTTTCATTTCCAGACTTCTGGTACCCCAAGCTCACAAGCAGGGCAGCACGGTGCTTCTAAGGTTTGGCCGATCTGGATAGATTCCTGTCTCAATGGAATGGAGTCTCCTTTTTCGTTCCGGTCGTGACTAATCGATCCCCCATAATCCACACTGACTCCTCATCCTCGGTTGGGTTTTCAGCCATCAATGGTAGCCATTGGTTTGTAGGTGCCTGGCCAAAGGAGGTCAGGGAAGCACCAGGGTTCACTCAGTGTTCATTGCTGTTTGAGATTTACCCTATAGTGGGGGCCGCACAAGTATGGGGAGCACAGTGGAGGGATAAGACAGTGTTATTGCTGACCGATAATTTAGCTGTGTCCTAAATTTTGATGAAGGGGAGGTCGAGTTCCAGACACATTATGTCATAACTTAGGAGGTTTGTCTGTCTCTCGTTGCAGCACAATTTCCACTTTATCTGTTCTCATATCAGTGGGCAACGTAACACCGCAGCAGATGCTTTGTCCAGACTCAATTTCAAACCCTTTTTTCAGGTATTTCTGGGGGCAGATCGGGTTCCGTCAGCAACTCCCCACCATCATCAGTTAACAATGATCTAGATATACATCTTGCTACAGTCAGGTCCTTGATGACGCAAGCACTGTCCAGGAATACTTTCAGGACATACAAGACTGCATGGGCCTTATTTAACAGCTTTAAAGTTTCACACCCACCAGCAGGAGAAGGGCCCATTACTTACCTATTAGCCTTTGCTGCTTTTTGCCGCTCTAACCTTAAGTTGGCACCCAGCACCATTAAGTTGTACCTAGCCAGGATACAACATCATTTGTACATACAACACCCAGATCAACCATCATTATTTTCTGCCCATCCTATTAGAACTCTGTTAAGAGGAATTCAGAGGGCTTCTGCAGTGACTCGACTGGCATGGCAGCCATTTTCCGGAGAATTATTCAAGTTCTTGTCGGATTCTTTGCTTAAGTACCCTTTCGGCAAGTACTTCAGCTTACTAATTAACACGGCAATGTATTTGGCTTTCTATGGATTCCTCCAGCCGGGGGAGTTTACTTCTGCCGGTCCAGGAAAGTGTTTCCTGCGCAAGGAGCAATTGGCGTGGAATGGCAATCATTTTATCCTCACATTATATTCCACCAAAACCTTGCAGCTGGGGAATTCAGTACAAGTCATATACTTTCCCACTGATACTGAATGGTGTCCGGTCAAAGTTCTGCATAAATGGATGCGTTTAAACAAGTCTGTCTTGCTTAGACTTGGGACGTTACTTCTGAGTACACAGTCCTTCTTAAAATACATCTGCATTTTGCTAGCTCCGGCACTGTCCCCCAATAAATAACTGGACACTCTTTTCATATTTGTGCTGCCTCCGCGGCTTCAAAGAATAATGTGCCTGTGCATGTGATTAAAAAGTTAGGCCGATGGAAATCATCATGTTATACTCGTTATATACCAGATCCTCGTGTGGAGATGTCAGAAGCTTTTCGGATATTTATGGACTAATTTATGTTAATAAATCAGTTATTTCACTCTATGGTCTGTTATTTTTGACCCCTTTAGCCTGCACTATTTTCAGCAGTTCCGGCACTCACACTACTGCTTAGTTAGATAGAATAGGTTAGGTACCAACGGTTGCCAATCTGAGCACAAGTTATAGGCTAATTATTAATTAGCTGGATTTGTGAGAGGGGAGGCGGGGTTACTGGCATAAAATACCTGCAGGGTCCTCATCGGAACGACGACTGGGCGTCTCACCCCACTCTCCCATCCCCTTTTTATAGGCACTAGGGTGGGCCTCTTTAGCCTGCCCTATTTTCAGCAGTTCGGCACTCACACTACTTCTTAGTTAGATAGAATAGGTTAGGTACCAACGGTTGCCGATCCAAGCACAACTGACAGCATTTGTAGACGTATCTGGGTGCGGATCCGTCTACAAATGCATTGCAAGAATGGATCTGTCTCTCCGCTTGTCATGCGGATGGACAGATCTATCTTGCAGTCTTTTTCACAGTTTTCCCGGTCCTTCGGTTGTTTTGCAATGCCGGATCCGGCACTAATGCAAGTCAAAGGGAATCAATTCCGGCGATTGATCAGGCATTTTGGACAGACATAATACCGCAGCATGCTGCGGTACTGTGTCCGGCCAAAATGCCTGACAGTGACTGAACGGAAGGCATACTGATTTCTATCCATTTCAGAATTCACTTTTGACGGAACTCTATGCCGGAAAAGAATAACGCTAGTGTGAAAGTACCATTAGTTGCCAATATGAACAAGTCAAGAGCTATAGTGTGGTAGTTGAAACTAAGAGACTCAGATAAGATCAAGCCAATTGTCTGTTGGCTGATACAAATTATCAAACTGGCAACAAAGTTAGTTGACAGTAAAAAAAACAAATCAGCAGCCACAAAAATCTAAGATTAATGTAGCGGAGGAGTGTGTTAACACAACTGCCACACATATCGATACACAGCTATAAACTATTTGGGATAAGCTACATGCACACGGCCGTTGCTTTGATCCGCATCTGAGCTGCAGTTTTGGCGGCTCAGATGCGGACCCATTCACTTCAATGGGGCCGCAAAAGATGCGGACAGCACTCCGTCCGCATCCGTGCTCCCTCCGCCCCAAAAAATATAACCTGCCCTATTCTTGTCCGCACTTTGCGGACAAGAATAGGCAGTTATATTAAAGGCTGTCTGTGCTGTTCCACAAATTGCGGACTGAAAAACACACAACGGTCGTGTGCATATAGCCATACACAAAGGATTTGAAAAAAAGAAAAAAACAACAAACGAATGTTTTTCCTGGGCTTTTAATGTCACTAAGGCTTTATTGTAATAATGTAGCACAGAAGAATACAGGATACATTTCATGAGAGATATATAATACAAGTGGTTTACAAAGGATGCTGTGCAGGTGGCTCACTGTGATTTGACACGACAGGTGCACAGGTTCAAAGAAGAACCCCCTGATTCTGATAAATGTAGTATAGACTGGATAGAACCGGCACTCAAAACAGTCGGATTACACGTGGGAATTGAATAAAAATTTATTAAACAATCAACACTATATACTGGATGCACCAAGGTAAAATTCATATAAAATATAAAAAATAATAATAAAAAGCATATAATCTCAGTGTTAGCCAAACGAGTGGAATTTTCTTAGGGCACAAAAGTCTGAAATGCTACGCACAGAGGGCTGCATCCGTGTCCCCCCAATTGGGTAGGCTATTGGATCACAGTCGTCTGCGACGGAGCAATACAGAGCTGATTGAATATTGTGCTTCAAATATATTCGCAGGTAGTATTCACATATAGATTTCACATAATCTTAAATGCATATAAATATAATCTTATGCCACCGTATAGGGTAGGGAAAAGATATTTGAAGATGAACTGTGTTCAATTATCCATCACCTATAGTGGTCTCGAATTCTGAGTAAACTGTAGGTGAGAAAGTCACTAGTCCAGCACGTCTAATGTCACCGTGCTTATGCCGCCTTGCGTACAGCGGTTCAGTATAGTTCCACTTGAGTTAGTGTTACTCACTGTGTCCCGTGTGGATTCACTCGGTTAGGTCTGCGGGAGGTTTTCTGTCGTGGCGCCCCACGCTTCAGTCTTTCTCCGCTGTATTTGTATCGGGTCCGGTTATCTGTTTGGATCCCGTCTGTATTCTCGTGGGAGACCTATGTCAGCTGTTTCACTTACGTGAATTTTACAGCGCTTCTTGGTCTTACGTGAGTAAGTGGATAAACTTTAGTACATGGCCATGCACCGCTGCGATGGTTCTTTCACAAGTAATAAGGCCAGACGCGTTTCGAGATATCTTATCTCTTCCTCAGTGGGTATGACCTGTGAGCACTGGTCTCGCATTTTATATGTTCTCATCTCAATTGGCTAATTGATTTCACCTGTTTCAAAGCTTGTATGGGGAAATGGAGCCTTGCTTTTCGTTGACCTTTGTTTTTTCCATATGTTGTTTCTACCTAGATCCCCTCTTTCGTGGCAATTTAACAATACCTTTCTGATAGTGTCAAGTCTCTCTGTATACATATACGCATACATGTATCAGCTATATAATTGAATATGAGAGATATATGGCTACATAAAATACATAAAACTAAATAAAATGCATAAAATAAGGATGTGTCAAGAAAAGGGACACTTCTTTAGTTATATTATTATAAAAAGCAGTATCTTATAATACAAGGAGATGTTATTATGTCAACATTGTATGACAAATGATTATACATTTACATTTCTTAATATAAGGGTCAGATCTCTAATTTGAGATCTGACTGTCCACAATAATCTCAAAGGGGATTTTAATCCTGAATAGTGGGTGTCGATCTATATCCTCTTGAGGGCTGATTAATTCAGTATTAGGATACTATTGTAATTTTAATATTACTTTTTTATTTATTTATAATTTTCAAGGAATGATAAATCTGTTTCTCTTTCTTATATGTATCCTTCTCTATAATTTTTATTCCTCAGTTTTAATATAATTTCTTTTTACTATTGCGTTTTTTTCTTTATATTGCGTTTTTAAAAAAAATTTCATGCGGTTATTTTAAGGATGCGGTTTTTTATCATTTTTTATTTTTTATTGTTTGTTTTTATATATACAGAGTGGTCCTATCTCCCTTCTACTAGAGAAATTTTTTAGCTCAATCGGAGATATTATATTTTCATTTATCTATATATGAAAAATCATTACTCCCTTTTTCAATTTCATAGTCAATCTCTATTTTCCATCTATACTGCTGTGGGTGAATTTATACTTATGCTAAATTTTATTTTCCTCCAGTATTTTATTTAAGACTTATAATTTAAATGAAACCAAAGATTTCCAGGTCTGAATTTAACCCTGCAGGGAGAAGGCTGCCAAAATCATAGATCCTTCTGGACTCGGCCCGTGACATTCTCATGATGTGATTACCTCCTCTCCAGTGTGTGTCCACCTTTTCCAGGGCCACAAAAGAGAAACCCTTGGGGTCACTGTTATGCACCATTTTAAAGTGCTTGGATAAGGAGTGGTTTTCATATCCTTTTCTGATATTGTTTAGATGTTCCGTGATCCTCACTCGCAAGGGTCTCTTAGTTCTGCCAATGTATTGTTTTTGGCAGGGGCACTGGAAAAGGTAGACAACACTGGAGGAGTCACATGTCAAACAGCCCTTAATGTCCAACGTAAATTGGTTCTGAGTGGATTGTACCCTACTTGTCTTTTTTGGAAATGTTGAGTCGCAGACGACTGTGATCCAATAGCCTACCCAATTGGGGGGACACGGATGCAGCCCTCTGTGCGTAGCATTTCAGACTTTTGTGCCCTAAGAAAATTCCACTCGTTTGGCTAACACTGAGATTATATGCTTTTTATTATTATTTTTTATATTTTATATGAATTTTACCTTGGTGCATCCAGTATATAGTGTTGATTGTTTAATAAATTTTTATTCAATTCCCACGTGTAATCCGACTGTTTTGAGTGCCGGTTCTATCCAGTCTATACTAGATATATAATACAACTCTGTGTCTATTTTAGACGGATATTATAAAAGTACATTTTTATAATAATCAATTTAGGCCCAAAAAAGAATGTTATAGCTTAGGGGCTATTTGTGTATTCGTATTTAGAAACATTCTGGGTCATTAAGGGTCTTTTTTCTGTACCTACATAAGACAGTAGCCCAAAATTGAAGAAAAAAAACTATGGCTTTCAGAATATGGAGACACTAAAAAAATCATTTTTTTCAAAAATGCTTTATTATGTAAAACTGAAACAAACATATTTGTATTGGTATAGTCATATTTGGTATTGTCGGGTCTGTAACAACCTGCTTTATAAAAATACCACATTATCTAACCTGTCAGATGAACACTGTAAATAACAAAAAATTTAAATGGTGCCAAAACAGCTATTTTTTGTTACCTTGCCTCACAAAAAGTGTAATATAGAGCAACCAAAAATCATATGTACCCTAAAATAGTACCAACGTGATGTCATTCCCTTGTCTTCCCTTGTCTTCCCTTTATCTCTTTGCCTTGCCTTTCCTCACTTGTTGTTTGTGAGTTTGGTGTGTTATTTTCAGGGTGATATTTGTATGTCATTTTTTGTTCCATGTCTGGTCTGTGTGGTGGTTGTGATCAGCATGGTTGTTTGACATTTCCCCTGTTTGTCTTTTGTGTCTTCCGGAAGGGGGTCTCTCGGTTCCCCGGAGGGGGAACCAAAAGTCAAGTCAAGTCTGTCAGCTGTTGCTGGAGTGCTGGTTCCTGTGTGTCAGTATGTACTGCATCCATTTGGTGTTTGTATTGCAGTGAGTTTGTATGGGTTCCAGTTTATCTCAGTGTTCTTCTTTGGTGCCTTCCAGCAGCTGCGGCAGGTAAGTCGCCAAGTATTCTGTTGTTCTTGGTTCAGTAGTTTCTTGCCACTGGATACTTACCTGCCATTCCACTTGGCTTCCTCTCTTGCTGTTAGGCCTGCAGAGACTCCTGCTCTTCCATGTTTTAGAAGAGCAGGTTGTCTCTGACCCTTAACTTACTCATCCAGGGATCAGTAGGGCCCAGGTTACAGAGTATGAGCCCCCCTACTATCGAGGCCGGCTCATACAATTAGGATTAATAAAAAAAAAAAAATTTATGTGCTGGTGACACTATGCACTTCCAGGGCTTGAAACACACACAGTGCAGGCAACTGACCGCTATTACTTCACAGTCAAAGATGACACCAGATATGAGTTGTGCTGGTGACACTATGCACTTGCAGGGCCTGAAACACACACGCGTGCAGGCAACTGACTCCTATTATTTCACAGTCAAAATTTAAATTTTTTATGTAATCTACTGTGACACCAGATATGAGTTGCACTGGTGACACTATGCACTTGCAGGGCATGAAACACACACGCGTGCAGGCAACTGACTGCTATTATATTACAGTCAAAAAAGTTTTTTTTTTTTTAAATGCAAGCAACTGTGACACCAGATATGAGTGGTGGCACTGGGTAAGTGGGCACAGTATACGCTGTGAGCCTGACACACAAGCTGGCAGGCAACTGCAATTAGATTACACAGAAGAAAACAAAAAGCAGACTGATGTTCTAGCCCTAAAAAGGGCTTTTTGGGGTGCTTGTCCTTACAGCAGAGATCAGATGAGTCTTTCAGGACTGTAGTGGACACTGAATACACTGGCCTAGCTATCGATTTCCCTATTAAATCAGCAGCAGCACTGTCCCTCCTCTCACTAAGAATGCAGCTTCTGAATGAATCTAAAATGGATGCTGTCCAGGAGGGGGGAGGCTCTGGGAGGGAGGGTCTGCTGCTGATTGGCTGGAATGTGTCTGCTGACTGTGAGGTACAGGGTCAAAGTTTACTCAATGATGATGAATAGGGAGGCGGACCGAACATCGCCGGCGAATAGTTCGGGACATCTCTAGTCCAGATATATGACATCCATTGATTCTCGGCTGTCAAGTTTTGAACTTACCTCCTTATAGGAACTGATTAAATTAGTTTCACATGACCGATCCCTCATAAAGTCATGCTGATTAGGCGTTATTTGCTTATTTTTATTGAGGTACTCCAGGATAGCTTCTCTTAGAAAACCTTAAAACAATTTACCAGCGACAGATGTTAAACTTACCGGCCTATAGTTTCCAGGCTTTTGGACCCTTTTTGAATATTGGCAGTACATTTGCTATGCGCCAATCCTGTGGAAGACTCCCTGTCAGTATAGAGTCCTTAAATATCAGAAATAAGGGTCTGGCTATGACATTACTCAATTCTCTTAGGATACGGGGGTGTATGCCATCTGGTCTTGGCAATTTGTCTATTTTAATATTTTTAAGACGCCGCTGGACTTCTTCCTGGGTCAGACAGGGCACTTTTAATGGGGAATAACTTTTACATTCTGCATTTCATCTGACAGTTTATTTTCTTCAGTGAATACAGTGGAGAAAAAAATATTTAATAGCTTTTCTTTCTCCTCATCACTCTCTGCAAATTCCCCCTCATTATTTTGTAGAGGGCCGACAACTTCATATTTATGCTTTTTACCATTTATATAATTGAAAAACATTTTAGGATTTGTTTTGATCTCTTTTGCAATTAATCTCTCGATCTCTAGTTTGGCTGCTTTTATTTGTTTTTTATATATTCTATTTTTTTCCTTATAGTTTTTCAGTGCTTCCTCGCTACCCTCCAGTTTTAGAGATTTAAATACTTTCTTTTTGTCATTTATTGCTTTCTTTACAGTTCTATTTATCCACATTGGATTTTTCTTGTTCCTTAACCATTTATTCCCATAAGGTATGTACCTCTCACAATTAGATTTGAGGATTCTTTTAAAAATATCCAATTTTGTGGCTGTATTTTTATTTTTGAGCACTTTGTCCCAGTTAGTTAAGCCTATGGCTTTTCTTAGTTGGCTAAATTTAGCTTTTTTAAAGTTTGGTATTTTTGTTCCTCCCTGAAGAAACAATCTTTTGAATGATAATTGGATGTTTATTACTTTATGGTCACTATATCCCAGGTGTCCCCCAACCTGCACATCTGTTGTTTTGTCAGGTCTATTGGTTAATGCTAAGTTCAGTATGGCCGTCCCTCTAGTTGGGTCCTGAACCAGTTAGGAAAGGTAATTGTCTTTGGTTATTGCCAAGAACCTGTTTCCTTTATGAGATATACAAGTTTCAGTTTCCCAGTCTATATCTGGGTAATTGCAGTCCCCCATAATAACCACCTCATTATGATTTGCCACCTTGTCTATCTCATTTAGTAGCAGATTTATTTTCTAAATAGACTGTAACCCTGTACATTAACCGCCCAGTCATAGCTATCATCCAGCCATGTCTCAGTTATTCCCACTATGTCATAGTCCTCCTCACACATCACTAATTCCCTTTCCCCAGTTTTATTAGTCAGACTTCTGGCAGTAGTATACAGTCATGGCCAAAAGTTTTGAGAATTACATAAATATTGGAAATTGGAAAAGTTGCTGCTTAAGTTTTCATAATAGCAATTTGCATATACTCCAGAATGTTATGAAGAGTGATCAGATGAATTGCATAGTCCTTCTTTGCCATGAAAATAACCTTAATCCCCAAAAATCCTTTCCACTGCATTTCATTGCTGTCATTAAAGGACCTGCTGAGATCATTTCAGTAATCGTCTTGTTAACTCAGGTGAGAATGTTGACGAGCACAAGGCTGGAGATCATTATGTCAGGCTGATTGGGTTAAAATGGCAGACTTGACCTGTTAAAAGGAGGGTGATGCTTGAAATCATTGTTCTTCCATTGTTAACCATGGTGACCTGCAAAGAAACGTGTGCAGCCATCATTGCGTTGCATAAAAATGGCTTCACAGGCAAGGATATTGTGGCTACTAAGATTGCACCTCAATCAACAATTTATAGGATCATCAAGAACTTCAAAGAGGTTAAATTCTTGTTAAGAAGGCTTCAGGGCGTCCAAGAAAGTCCAGCAAGCGCCAGGATCGTCTCCTAAAGAGGAGTCAGCTGCGGGATCGGAGTGTCACCAGTGCAGAGCTTGCTCAGGAATGGCAGCAGGCAGGTGTGAGCGCATCTGCACGCACAGTGAGGTGAAGACTTTTAGAAGATGGCCTGGTGTCAAGAAGGGCAGCAAAGAAGCCACTTCTCTCAAAAAAAACCCATCAGGGACAGATTGATCTTCTGCAGAAAATATGATGAATGGACTGCTGAGGACTGGGGCAAAGTCATATTCTCCAATGAAGCCTCTTTCCGATTGTTTGGGGCATCAGGAAAAAGGCTTGTCCAGAGAAGAAAAGGTGAGCGCTACCATCAGTCCTGTGTAATGCCAACAGTAAAGCATCCTGAGACCATTCATGTGTGGGGTTGCTTCTCATCCAAGGGAGTGGGCTTTCCCAAAAACAGCCATGAATAAAGAATGGTACCAAAACACCCTCCAACAGCAACTTCTTCCAACAATCCAACAACAGTTTGGTGAAGAACAATGCATTTTCTAGCATGATGAAGCACCGTGCCATAAGGCAAAAGTGATAACTAAGTGGCTCTGGGACCAAAACGTTGACATTTTGGGTCCATGGCCTGGAAACTCCCCAGATCTTAATCCCATTGAGAACTTGTGGTCAATCCTCAAGAGGCGGGTGGACAAACAAAAACCCACTAATTCTGACAAACTCCAAGAAGTGATTATGAAAGAATGGGTTGCTATCAGTCAGGAATTGGCCCAGAAGTTGATTGAGAGCATGCCCAGTCGAATTGCAGAGGTCCTGAAAAAGAAGGGCCAACACTGCAAATACTGACTCTTTGCATAAATGTCATGTAATTGTCGATAAAAGCCTTTGAAATGTATGAAGTGCGTGTAATTATATTTCACTACATCACAGAAACAACTGAAACAAAGATCTAAAAGCAGTTTAGCAGCAAGCTTTGTGAAAACTAATATTTGTGTCATTCTCAAAACTTTTGGCCATGACTGTACATGCATTTAAGAGTTTTATGTATATTTTGTTATCTATACTTTTCCCTGTGAGCTGTTCTAGTCCCTCCTTCTATTTCTCCCTATTATCTTCCCATCCTATAACGTAATTACCCTCCCCCCAGTCCCTAACTCCTCCATACTTCTAGCCATCTTTTCCCCCAACTCAGCTGCCCCTTCCCCATTGAGGTGCAGCCCATCCCTACGATAGAGCCTGTAGCCAACAGAGAAGTCGGACCAGTTCTCCAGGAACCCAAACCCCTCCTTTTCTACACCATTTCTTGAGCCACTTGTTAACCTCCCTAATCTCCCGCTGCCTTTTTTGGAAAATACTACCTTTGAGGTACTTGCCCTAAGCTTTTGACCTAAATCCCTAAAATCATTTTTAAGGATGCTCCACCTACTTTGTCATTGGTTCCGATATGGACCATGACCGCTGGCTTTTTTCTAGTCCCTCCTAGTAATCTGTCAACCCGATCCGCGATGTCAAACTTGAGCGCCAGGAACACGACACACCTTCTTCTCCCCATTGTCCACAGCTTTATCATGAGACATCCATAATGGTATTTGAGGCCTGCAGGGGATTAGCTCTGGTAGACAGGGTAAGCGGATGCAGTACAGAGGCAAAATACAAGTTATTAACTCAAACTTCAGTGTTTATTCACACTTGCGGCAGTTGCATTAAACAACACATCACTTTGCAGTCTTTGGTGTTAATTCATACACAAATGGAAAGTTAAATTTGCACAGAAAAATATGTCACTTTGCAGTCTTTGGTGTTAATTCACACACAATGGAAAGTTCATATTGCAAAAGTCACCTTGTTGGCAGTGCTTTAGGGGGCCTGTTCCCCCTGCACATGGGTCTCAGTCCTCCAGTCCGGCGCAAAACCTCAGATCCCAACATAGAGAGTCAGCTGCTGAGCCCAGCTGCCTATTTACAGACAGCCAGGTGCTGCTAAAACCCGGACCGGCATTTAAACTCCTGTCCGGTATTTGACCTCACCTGGCTGGAAAACAACCCAGCCACACAGGGAAATACCTGCCTTACCAGACAAAACCCATCGCTGTGTCACAGGCCATGAAAAAATATTATCGACCAGCCATTAGCTTGTCTACAAGCCAAGTTGCTTGACTAGCCAAGTTGCTGGCGGTGCAGTCGCTGCCATACCATTTAGTAGAGTAGTAGTGACAAGTAGCACTTGTGTCTGTCAATTTAACATAATTTATTATTGCTATCATTGTGTTCAAGAGCTTGGGGAGGGGGGGGGGAGAGAAAAAGCAAAAATGCATAAATTATTGAAAAGAGTCCTGGGAGACTAGAGGGTGCTATATCCCAATTTTGAGGGCAATTGGAGCCACTTTGTTTAGGGCTGAATCAATTCGGGTCGAAAGCAAACTTTTTGAAAAATTCTGTGAATTGGAACTAAGCCTAAAACCTTAAAGAGGACCTTTCATTACAATAAATAATCTAAACTAAGTATGCTGAAATAGTGAGCGGTGTCCAGGGATTTCCCCGCACTTACTATTATCCCTGGGCGCCGCTCCGTTCTCCCGGTATAAGCTCCGGTATCTTCAGATTTTTGGATCAACTGGGAGGAGCCTGCTCCTGTTCTCCTGGGAGTTTCCTTCTCCCAGGATGTAGCGCTGGCCAATCGCAGCACTCAGCTCATAGCCTGGGAGAAAAAAAACTATGAGCTGAGCGCTGCGAATTGGCCAGCGCTACAGCCTTGGAGAAGGAGATGCCCAGGAGAACAAGACCAGGCTCCTCCCGGTTGAGCTGAAAATCTGAAGATACCGGAGCCTATACCGGGAGAACGGAGCGGCGCCCAGGGATAATAGTAAGTGCAGGGAGATCCCTGGGTGCCGCTCTCCATGTCTTTATACTTAGTTTAGATTTTTTATCGTAATGAAAGGTCCTCTTTAAAGTGATCATTTGGCATTACTATTCTCACTTTTCAAAACCGTGTGTCCATAGACAGTTTGACACAGTCAGCATTGATTGAGCAATTTCAGAGTATGTAATAACATACTTCATTGACAATTGCTGATTTATTCTAGCATTTTTGAGGAATAATGGAGGAAAATCATAATACAAAGTTATATATATATATTTTATGGGAACAAGTATTTATTAAAACAGACTTGTCATCTAAGGTGACAACTTCTTTTTACATCAATTTAAAGCACCTTGATGAAAATATTTTTTTTAAAAGAAAATCACTCCTGAATAATGTTAATCTGAAGCTATACTTATTTAGACAAGCTTTTTTCTGTCCAGAAATCTTGATAGTAGTATATTTAGCTGCAGATCTCTCATTTAGGACAATGCATAATGCATTTTTTACAGCAATCATAATCATAGCAAATTATTGATGTCTGCAGGGAGTCTTCAGGAAAAAGTTCTGCGAATGAATGAATAAATAACAAAACTATCTGCAATTTACAGCAGCTTTAACCCCTTAATGACCTATGACGTAATGTATACATCATGATTGGGTGTTAGTTACCAAATCATGACGTACACAGTACGTCATCAAATCAAAATGTCACCGCAAGTATACATGCGGTGACACCAGCATCTAAACGTGTGTCAGGGACAGCTGAGCTGTCCAGGCACCCGGCAGGGGACCAATTGGAGCGGTTCCTGTCTTTAGATCGCTGTGATTGGTCAGTCAAATTTGACTGACCAATCGCAGCATGAGCCTGCTTGGCGGGAGGCTCAAACCCTACAGTGCAGCTCAGATCTCTTCAACCTGCCAGTGAGTGTTCAAGACATCGGGACTGCACTGTGGTGGAGTCCCTAATCCAGGATGGCCAAATTCTTCCCACACAGCCTCCCCCCCAACCCCCAGTCATATTTAGGATGGTCGAGCGGCAGCAGAGTGTCAGCTGTAACATGGAGCTGACACTCTGCTGTAACTGCCAACATTGGTGCTTGCACAGATATCAGCCGATTAATCCCTTACATGCTGCAGTCCGTAGGGACCACTGTATGAAAGGGATTAACAGGGAGGGAGCTACCTCACCATCGGGCCGCTGTATGGATGTAGCAGCATCCTGATGGTTTGAAGGGTTAATAGAGGGAGGGGCCTGAGGCAGGAGCCTGATCAGGCTTAGTGTAAAGTCACAATACATTCTAATACACTATACAGTGTATTGCAGTGTATTTAAGAGCCATCAAACCCACTTGATCTCCAAGAACCAAATGAGTCTAGGTACAAAAAGTGTTAAAAAAAAGTGTAAAATAAAAATGGCACACTTTTTCCCATATCAGCACATTTATAATTGGTTAAAAATGAAGAAAAGAAAATACACTACACATGTTTGATATCGCTGTATCCATAGCGACCTGATCTATAAAAGAATCATGCTACTTTTCCTGTACAGTGAATGCCATAAAAAAAAAAGAAATCTATGATGGAATTTCAATTTTAGCCACCTCACTTCCTAAAAAATGGTAGTGATCAAAAAAGTCATATGTACCCTAAAACAGTACCAATCAAACCATCACCTCATCCCACAAAAAATTAGCCCCTACATGAGACAATTGCCCAAAAAATAAATATGGTTTTCAGAAAATGGAGGCACAAAAACATGATTTTGTTTTTTCAAAAATGTTTTTATTGTGTAAAACCAAAATAAATGGAAAAATATAGACATACATATAGACATTAATTATTGCAGGCATATTACATGTAGAAAACAGTTGCCTAACAATAATATCAATGCAAAAGGGTGAAGGACCTGGAAATAAATACAAAGATGACATTGGTCTTATATAAAAGACAGTAGCATGGTGAAAGGCTAATAATACCCCTCTGTGGTATTACAATTGCCATTGAGTATCATTGAAGCTCTAATGCAAGTTCATGAGAGATGGGAAGTGTAACATTGTATCTGTTTGTGCTGAGTTTCTCCGCTCCACCCCTCATACTAGAAGGTTATAGTTTATGTTTCAAAAGTTATTTATTTAAGTTTTGAAACAGTATATCACAAAATACAGCAACATAAAAATATAAATGAAAAGAAAAGTGAACGGGTAACTTCCAATAAAATAGCGAAAATCAGTGGAATAAGAAGAGGACAACAAGAGCTCCCAGAACTTCTCAAAGGCGGCAAATGTACCTGTGCTGATGGCATTAAGTCTTTCATATAAGAGTATCCTATTGGTTCTGTCTAGTACCGCTTGAAAACTGAGTGTATTAGAATGCAATTTAAAAGCTATATGAGTTTGAGCAGCCAAGAGTATGCACTGTGATAGCTTAAATTTAGCAAATGTCAACCAGGAGGATATATACAGTGTAATTTGGCTGGAACCATAGAGGTCCTATTAAGTATTTTGATTGATGTTTCTGCTAAGATAATTTGCCAACTGCCTTTAGTCAAAGCTTGGGAGCGCTGGTGCCATCTGGTAGCTGGATAAGCTAAATACAGGTCCTCCTTCTGGGACTGCATTAAGTGTACCATAAATCCTAGACAACAAACCTCGTTTACATAAAGAGTATACAATAGAACGTTTAAAGGGTGTATAATCAAAAGTGGCATTGGGTGGCTGTAGAGAGCATAGAAAAAAAAATCTGGTTAGCGTCAAACAAGTCCCTCATAGGAAGTATAGATATAAGTTGGTGTGGTTCACATTTGGGTCAGTATGCTGTGTATTATGCTAACTTTACATGGTGGTTAGGTATAGCATGGTGTTATATTGTGTCCATGTAGGTCTAAGTGTCAGTAATACTGGTACTGTAATCTCGCTATACTGTGGTCAGAGTAACACCTTATACATGCACTGATTATACTACCCTTGGATATATATTTTTGCACTTGCACTTTATATAGATGAATTAAAACTACCATACACCTGAAGCCCATAAGATTTTAAATGTTCTTAATTATGTGAAGCCAGATTTTTGTAATTTTGAAATATTTAATAAAAATGATTATTTGAATGTATATTCAGTGGTGGAATTACGGTTTGTGAAAACTTTGATCCATATATAGTATTGGTTCCAATTATTTTGATATTAGGTCGTTGATACATAGAAGGGGAAACATTTATTGGTTGCTTATAGATATAAGTTTACCTCTTGATAAGAAGTTGTGCAAGGAACATAACTTATGGGAAGTCCACCAGGCTAATGTTTGTGCTTGGAGTCCGGGGAAGGGGAAATGAATTACCCACAATATATACTAATGGGGAGTTATCAGACTATAAGGAGCATTTAATTCTGACTGATCGCCAGAGCAACAACGAATGATGGGATAAGAGGGACCTTGTGTGGACAACTGACTGTAATGGAGGTTGGGACCAAATCAGAGTATACGGGGAAAACAATGATTGCTCCAAAGAAATCCACAGAGCATGGGTCTTTAGTTCTAGGTGTGTCAGAAACAATTGTGCCAATCGAGCCACCTTATAATATTTAAGGAAGTCAGGAACTCAACGGCGCTGGGACTAGGAGGGTTCTAAATAAATGAAGAAGTCTGCCATTAGAGGGCTACCATTCTAATAGTGTGAATCCTTCCTATCCAGGAAACTGGAAGGGATTTCCAGTCCTAGAGCCCATCTCTAATTCTGCGATAGAGAGGAGGATAGTTAGTTTTATATACTGTATCTAATATACCGGGCAATGATATTCCCAGATATGGGATATAATAATGTTAGATCTGGAATGGCAACTTAGGCAATATGAGAGATCTAACCTGGGGCAGGGTGTCACAAAGAAGAGTTCTGATTTGAAATGGTTGATAGAGAGCCCTTGGACCGCAGAGAAAGAGTCCAACACCTTCAACAGGAATGGAAATGACAAGATGGGTTTAGTGAGGGAGAGGAGGATGTCATCAGCAAAGAGATTTAACTTGTTCTCAATGTTACCCACAGAAAGACCAGTAATATCAGGGCTAGATCTGATGTGAATAGCAAGGGTCTCCATTGTAAGGGCAAATAAAGCTGGGGGTAAGGGATATCCCTGACATGTACCCCTCTGGATCTGAATGGGTGTTTCAAGTAAGCTTCAGGAGTGGAATATAAAGATTGAACTGCCCATAAAAAAAGATCCCCTGATGCCCATAGCGCCTAGAACTTGAGAGAGATAATCCCAAGCCATAGTGTCAAAGGTTTTTTCAATGTCAAGGGCTAATACTGCTAGTGGGGTATGAGATATATTTGGCCTTTTGAACTAAATTCAAGATTTTTCGAATGTTATCCTGTGGTTCTCTACCCGGTATAAAGCAACCTGATCTTTATAAATAAGATCCGGCAACAACCAGTTAAGTCGGCGAGCCAAAATAGAAGTGAAGATTTTGTTATCTAGATTGAGGAGTAAGATCGGTCTGTAATTAGAGGGCAACAGGGGGTCTTTATTTGGTTTAGGATTTACGATAATCTTAGCAGAGAGAAACTCAAAGGGGGTTGAGCTCCCTGCAAGAGATGGTTGCAATAATGAACCATATGTGGAATCGATAGGGGGGGGGGGGATTTTTTTTATAATAGAGTGCTGACAAACCATCAGGTCCAGGGGCCTTACCCACCTTCAAGACCTTGATGGTGTATTACACCTCTGCGGTGACCACTCCATTAAGACTAGCCAGCTTATCATGGAATACCTGAGGGAGTTGGATGGATGTTAAAAAGTCACCCTCTACAGTCCAAGGGCCCACCAAAGGCTTGGTATACAGCTTCTGGAAAGTATCATAAATAGAGTCAGGATTAGATGTAATATGTTGCGGTCAGGTGTGGATTTGGAAAACCTGTTTAATTCTCTGTCTAGATTTCAATTGACGGGCCAACATTTTAACTGGCTTCTTGGCATACTTATAAAAGTAAGAGGAAGTCCATCGGAGAGCCTTTTCAGTATTCTGGAAAGCAGCATGTTCAATTTTAGCTTAGTGTCCTTGACCGCTTTGAGAAGGTAGAGTGACGGAGCCCTTTGATGTGCTCGGATCAGTCTACACAATTTAGATTCCAAAGCACTCTGAGTAGAATTACGTTCCCTCTTTAGTCGGGACGCCACTCCTATAATTCTTCCTCTCATGAAAGGCTTATGAGTGAGCCACACTAACATGGGGTCTACCTCTGGAGTGACATTCTCAATAAAGAAGGTCTGCAGCTCAGAATGGAGCTGATTATGTATAATAGGGCGAGTTAGGAGAGACTCGTTCAGTCTCCAGGAAAATGGAGTATAGCCCGGACTTGAAAAAGGAAACTCTGTTAGAGCTACATCATGATCAGACCACAGGGACACAATGTGCCTAGAGTATACCAAGTATGGCAAACAAGAGGTAGGGGCCAAGAATATATCAATACAAGTATATCGATACAACTGATGGGCTGGAGAAAGATAAGCATAACTCCTTTGGGGGCCATTATGTTCTCTCCATGTGTCAGCTAAAGATAGAGATTCAAAAACCTGTTGCACTTGGGCTGAGTGGGAAGATGAGTGGGCATGAGGAGAAGGGGAGAAGCGGTCCAATAGGGGTTTAATTACAAAATTAAAGTCCCCACACCATAAAAGTCTATGGTATGTAATAGATTCAATAAGCAACTTCATATTACAAAAAAAAAGGAAATAGGGTTGTCAGTTGGAGCATAGACATTGACTATACATAAAACATCATCCCCAAAAGTACCCACCAAAATCACATATTTACCATTAGGGTCAATAATAGACTGAGATATAGAAAATAGGATTGAGTTTCTAAGCATTTTAACCACACCCCGACTTTTAGAACGACATGTAGAGGGGGAAAAATCTAGTGAACTGAGGGTGGAGGTATTTTGAGTGAGAAATGGGGGTGAAGTGAGATTCCTAGAGACAGACGACGTCGGGTGCGTGTTTCAGGTAAGTGGAAAACACCATTTTGCCCTTCTGCAAAGAGTTAAATCCCCTTACATTATGGGTTAGGTTCTTACACATGGTAGAATAATAAGGAAAGTTGTATGGGTGCAGGAGAGCGCCAAAGTCACCATGTGCAGGGGTCCCCATGCTACTGCAGATGAAAAATGACCAGTGAATACCCAATAAAGAAAAAAATAATAATAGGAAAACTGCAAAACAAAAAAGAGTTAACATAGTGCTCGAAAGTAGGTAAAAACAGAGAAAAAATAATGCCAAGCCTGGCACTATATAGAACATGGGCCAAATGGGGAGAGGTCTAGGGCCCCACCCAAAGAGTCCTAATGTAGGAGGCAACACGAAAGTCTATCACGTCTGTGAAAAGTTGGGGATGGGTCCAAAGAGTAAAAGAAAAAGAGAAAAAAAAAAAAAAAAGTCCTGCCATCCTTGTAGTCACATAAAGGCCACAGATAATCCTCGATGGGTATACATCCTGGGGCTGGTGAGCGAGGTGTAGAGGAAGAGGCAGCAGGTACCCTTGTCCAGACCCTCGGCGGTACAGTAGGTGTTGACGACTGCTCCATCGGTATCCCAGTATGTTGTAGGATCTCACCTTCTGACGGAGAGTGCACCGTATGAATACAGGAGTTCAGTTGGAAGGAGAGGGCGAAAGGGAACCCCCATCTATAGCGCACCTGCGCCTTTTGTAGGGCTTGTGTTACCAGTCTGATCTTCCTGCGTCTGTAGAGTGTAGACGGTGCCGGGTCAGCATATAGATACACTGAGGAGGGGAGCCCGGACAAGGTGGTCAAGTTCCGAGCTGCTGCCAGAATTTGGTCTCTCGCCTCCAGGTAGTGGAACTTAAGTACGACATCTCTCGGGAGCTCCGAGGCTCGTGGCTTCCCCAAGGCCCGCTTTCAGAAGTAGGGGGGCTGCAAATAAGGTAAGCAGGGTAGCAGATAGAACGGTCAAAGTCTCTGGGAGACCCCTGACCCTCAAATTCTACAGGTCTTCAATTTTCTGCTCAAGGGCAGTCAACTGGGCTGCATGGGAGTTAATGTCTTTCCTGTCTGCTCCAATGGTGTCTAAGATATAATCTGTCCGCGTCTCTAGGCCAGACACCTTGTTTCCTACATCTTGGGTTTGGCAGGTAAATTCCGCCACGGCCTGCGAGAGCTCAGAGAGGCAATGCTCCTATATAAATCTGCCTGACCTTGGTCCGGATTAGTTGGATCAGACGTGAGACCACTTTCAGTGGAAGAGGCAGGGCTTGCTGGAGATGCCACAGAGTCTGCCATGATGGAGTGCCTGGTGAGTTGGAATATCTCCAGGAGTGTCTGCGATGGAGCTGGGGTGTCCGTAGGTTTTTGTCTTGCCTTGGTGTGGGTCATACTCGGGTTCACCTGAGCAAATAAGGGGTGCTAGTGGAGCCGTGCAAACGGCACTAAGAGCGGGATTACTTCAGCATATGGAGCGAAGCTCACAGAATCTTGTCCTCCTCATGAGTGTGTGCATGCGCCTAGTGTTCTAGAGTTAAGGAACAGTTCTTAGAAGTAGACACTCTGCCAGACTATTGGGTTGTAAGGATGTGGGGCAAGGGACCTTTGTATTACTCTGTTATGTTGTAAAATGTATAATTACTGCAACATCTCACTTTGGTCAGTAGATGGCAGGAAAGGATAAGATGATTGAAGTCTACATTGGAGCTGCCTATCAGAGGAATACTAATAAGCTGTTTACTTTGCAAAGTTGGTAAATAGCTAATTTATGGGCTGTTTTGGACCCTTACAAGTGTGATAGAAAACTGGATATGGAGGTTTGACACTGCACTTAGCAAATTACTTATTGCATCACACTCTCCCTGTGTAAGGGGAGGAGGTTCCTCTAGAAGCATGAAGTTAGCAGACAGAGGCTGTGTTGGTCCTGCTGGAAAGCAAAAGGAAAGATCTCTGCTGAATCTGGAAGGGAATGGACCGGCTCATGATGGAGACGGGCGACAGCTCGTAGGGGAGGTTTGCAGAGACGACCCCAGGATCCAGTTCTGGAGTGGACTAGGAAATAAGAAAAAGCACCAAGAACCTGCTCAAGGAACTTTAAGTGCAGCTTTGCCACGTCACATTGCACCACACTGTTTAAGTGGCATTTGGACATACAATAATGCTCAAAGTACAGTTACATTGCGGTGCCGTAAGGGACTCATACGTTGACACCTTCCTATCCCTCTGGCTGCTCATAGGTTGTTATATGCTTTGAGCTGGAGTAATAATTAAAGTGACAAGAGACAGACATCATTTCCCTATGGATTACAAATAATAATGCACAATACTTAGGGTGCACCCTAAGGAACTCGTCCAGGAACATACAAGTGCAGCTTGGCTTCTTAATGGACTTTGGGGAAAACATCACAGTTACTGGTTTATTGTTAGACAGTGTAACATTTACTGTTGGTTTATTCTCTATGTACCAATCTGTTTTATATATTCTCAGCTTCTTGTTCACTAGATTGTTGAGAGGGAGAGAGAGAACCGTTGTCCGAGAGAGCGAGAGAGAACCGTTGTCCATGAGAGAGAGAGAACCGCTGTCCGTGAGAGAGAGAGAGAGAGAACCGTTGTCAGTGAGAGAGAGAGAGAACCGTTGTCCGTGAGAGAGAGAGAACCGTTGTCCGTGAGAGAGAGAACCGTTGTCCGTGAGAGAGAGAGAGAACCGTTGTCCGTGAGAGAGAGAGAGAACCGTTGTCCGTGAGAGAGAACCGTTGTCCGTGAGAGAGAGAGAACCGTTGTCCATGAGAGAGAGAGAGAGAGAACCATTGTCCGAGAGAGAGAGAACCGTTGTCCGAGAGAGAGAGAGAGAACCGTTGTCCGAGAGAGAGAGAACCGTTGTCCGAGAGAGAGAGAGAACCGTTGTCCGAGAGAGAGAGAGAGAGAGAGAGAGAGAACCGTTGTCCGAGAGAGAGAGAGAGAACCGTTGTCCGAGAGAGAGAGAGAACCGTTGTCCGAGAGAGAGAGCCGCTGTCAGAGAGAGAGAGAGAGAGAGAGAAAGAGAGAGAGAGAGAGAGAGAGAGAGGAGAATTAGCTCAGGCCTTTCATCAGCATTAAACCCTTCTTCTGCCAAGTTGACTGGAGAAGCCAACCCTATGCCTCGCCTGTATTGTTTTGCACCTGAATTCCTCCAGTAAAGAATAACACTGGTTTACTGCAGACCCTGGCTCTCAAGAGTTATTTCCCAATAGGGTGCACCACTACTTACTATCCCTTCTGGATCCAGCACAGCATTGAGGCCACCCCAAATACTGGCCACTCCAAATTTGGTGCTGCAAGATGACAATTCAGAGGTGGAAGAGGAGAAGGGGGGGTTGCAGCCACTAATGTAGGTGGTGGCAGAAATCCTGATGGAAGAACTGCCCGCAAACCTTGGTGTCGGTAGCACCTATGCCACCCCAGGGCATAACGTTCACCCAGTGTGCCGTCAGGGAAATGTAGCATCCCTGGACACAAACACTTGTCCATGTGTCAGTTGTTAAGTGGACCTTCCCAATAACTGCGTTGGTCAGGGCACGGGTGATGTTACGGGACACATGCTGGTGTAAGGAGGGGGCGGCACCCCGGGCAAAATAGTGGCGGTTGGGCTCTGAGTAACGAGGGACAGCTGCCGCCATCAGGCTGCGGAAAGCTTCAGTGTCTACAAGCCTAAATGGCAACATTTCCAGGGCCAGCAATTTGGAAAGGCGCACATTTAGTGCTATGGCCTGTGGGTGGGTGGCTGGGTATTTGCACTTTCGTTAAAAGGCCTGGGGTATGAACATCTGTACACTGCGCTGGGACACAGAAGTGGATGTGCTAGCTGATGGTGCCTGTGAAAGTTCAGGTGCAGAGTGGGAGGCATCAGGGCCTGCATCTTGGACAGGGGATTGGCCAGCACGTAACACAGGGGAAGTGGAGGCAGTGGTGTGACCCGCAGACACTGATTGTGGACCCAGGCGTTTGGCCCACCTATTAGGGTGCTTTGATGCCATGTGGCGGATCATGCTGGTGGTGGTGAGGATGCTAGTGTTCACACCCCTGCTCATTTTGGTATGGAACAGGTTGCAAATGACAATTATTTTGTCATCCGCACTTTCTTTTAAAAAAGCGCCAGACTGCGGAACACCTACCCCCTGGCAAAGGAGATTTCCGCAAGGGGGTGCTCCAGGGAACAATTGCGGGCCTCTTTGGTGTGGCCCGCCTTTTCCAGCCTGTTGTGGTGCTGCGGATCTCTCCCCCTCTGTACTGCTGTCCTAGCTCGGCTTGCCACCTTCCCAGGTTGCGTCAGTGATTTCATTGCCCACTACCTCTTCTTCAACTTCCTCACTCATCCTCCTGACTTGACCTAACAACAACCAAATTGGCAAATTGCGTAGCAGCCAACAAATGTGCAGGGAGGAGACTCGAGCACCGCGATGTGCTGAGCATTGCGATACTTGAGCCGAACTGGTGTTTGGCCGAGCATGCTCGATCAACACTAAGCAGCATAGGCATGTGACCAGCAGTCAGTACAAGGTATTAAAAAGTGTACTTTTGGAATATTTGTATAGGTACACAATTTTTTTATAGTTCATAAATTTTGCATCAACTCATCCTGGCCTGTGTTGGTGATTTTGGATAAAATATAAATATTTGGAGTTTGAGAGCATTTTAGAAAATAGTTTGACTGTGTACTCTATGTTGAAAATAATCATAAACTTTCTTACCAACATCTCAGATGGTAAAATTGGGGCATACAAGGCCCAAACAAGGGAACGCCCTGGACTTGCTCGGAAACGCTTATTTATGCAAGGGGTTTGTGGCAAATTCTAGACAGTTGGCAACTATGCATAAAGAAACTTTGAATGTGTTCTGAAAAACTATATTTTTAATTGAAGCTTTGACATATACAGGTGAAACTCCAAAAATTTGAATATCGTGCAAAGTTCATTTATTTCAGTAATCCAACTTAAAAGGTAAAACTAATATATGAGAAAGACTCATTACATGCAAAGAGATATTTCAAGCCTTTATTTGGTATAATTTGGATGATTATGGCTTACAGCTTATGAAGACCCCAAAGTCACAATCTCAGGTACCCTTTGCTCAGGGGCATGGATTAATTAGCTGACTAGAGTGTGACACTTTGAGCCTAGAATATTGAACCTTTGCACAAAATTCTAATATTAAGTTGCATTAATGCAATTCCTTTTAATTTGCATTACTGAAATAAATAAACTTTTGCACGATATTCTAATTTTTCGAGTTTCACCTGCAGGTTGTTTGCAGCAAGGACCACTGAACTGACACATGGCAAATTAAAAAAATTATCCAAATAATTAAAGAGGTATTCCATTGCTAAAAGTCACTCTCTATCCACAGGATTCGGGATAGTTATTAGATGTGTGGGAGTCCTACTGCTGGGACTCACACTGATCATGAGAAAGGGAATCCCATACTCCTCAGAACCCCCAAAAATGAATGCAGGTTGGGCACCTACACTATTTGTCCCCAAATTTTGCACATAGGTACATTGGATGTCTGGGAAGGCTTTCGTAAAGGTACTGACCTTGCTGAACGTTTACAGCAATCGCTCACTGTTGTTCTCTGCTATTAGCCACCATGACAATTTGACCATGCATTCAGCCTTTGTCTGGTGCAGTCTCCATTATCTGAAACTTCTAATTTGATTTTATTTTGTAAATTTTTCTGGCAGTAGAAGGTAGTAATCCTGAATGGGAAGGTACAGTGGAGAGGTTGCTCATAGAATGAGAATGAACGGAGAAGCAGCACGTATGTGTAGCCTGTCAAACCATAAAAAGGGGGAACAGGACCCGTTCCTGGGATCAGTGGGGGTTGCAGAATCGGACATCACTATTCATATAGTTATGCCCTATGGTGTGGAGAGGATAACTTGAAAACCTGCACAACCCCTTTAAATCCTCTACCACCAGTATCTCTTTACATAGCAGCAGTGATGCCTGTAAATACGGAGTATCATCACTACCGCCATGTAAGCCATTTGTGTCAATACTGGAGACACATTGTACAGAATAATTCAGGCATAAGTCCAACCCCCTTTGCAGGTCACAACCTTTAACAAAGCCCAAGCAAAGGTGCTAGAGGAGCAACATGAGCAAAGGGCACAAACAGAGGGTCATAACTGAAACAGAGGCATTAGGGTCACCTGAGACAGGGTAATAGTGTGGATCCTGGAACAGGGGTAAATGGAGAAGAGGCAATATTAGAGGTGCTTTTAGAGTGGGGGCATTGGGAGGGCATCTGGAGCTGGGGCACTTATGGAGGTCCACCTAAAGCAGAGGCATTGGGGGGACCTAGGGCAGAGTCCCCCCAATGCCACTCTAAACTCTGCAGAGAGCAGCACACATTCATAGATCTGTGCCTGCTATAAACAAATCCCCAATTCCCCCCTCACAGTCTCCTACAGCTCACTACTGTCACACACCTGAGAAATCAGCCCAGCACCGCAGAGGAGTCCTTCTCTCCAGCACCCACAGTTTCCTGACAGCAGGGAGGGCAGGAGGAGGCAGACACCTTCTCTCCTCCTTCACAGCCTGCAGCCCCAGAAGTCTAGAAGATACTGCGGGACCTCCTGTACAATGTACACCAGTAGGAGGCTGCATCACTGTGCGATACTGCCACCTAGTGGTTACAATAATTATCTCTCCTGAGAAAGGAGAAATAATTACTCCTCCGTCTTATCTCGGACGCAGGAGACTGGGGGCCCACTGAGGAATCCCCCCACCTCCCCAGTTGGCCAGTCCTAGCCTGACCAGTAACATTTTGTGCAGTGTTAGGCACACGACCGTATGTATTTTGCGGTCTGCAAAAACGTATCCGCAAAAAATATAGATGACATCCATGTGCATTCCGTATTTTGCGGAACAGAACAGCTGGCCCCTAATAGAACAGTACTGTCTTTGTCCATAATGCGGACAATAATAGGACATGTTCTATTTTTTTGCGGACCAGAAATACAGAAATGGAATGCACACGGAGTACCTTCTGTTTTTTTTTTTGCAGACTCATTGAAATGGTTCCGCATACGGTCCGCAAAAAAAACAGTACGGAAACTGAATGAAAATATGTTCATGTGCAAAAGATCTTATACAGTGGAATCTCTGAAGTAGAAAAGCTTCAATTAACAGAGCCATTTACAGTATCTCCTTTGTTCCCATATTTCTGTTTGCATATTACAATTATGAATGCTCCTCACTCAAAGGATTTTAGAGGAAAAGAGAAGCAGAATAAAGGTTCTAAGAGGTTAATACTAATGACTCATAATACTGAGGAACATAGACAGTCTCAGGAAATTTATGTTAGCATTCTACTTGCTCAGGCTGATTCATACCTTCCTACATCCAGTCAAATTGAGAGAGCTGCCACAGAATACGTGGGTGTAGTTTTTATTCAGAGGATAATGGTCTATACAGAATATTTTTAGAACAAGTGTCCTAGAAAAAAAAGAAGAAATGTTCTCTGGTTTTTCAACAACATGAAGGAAAAAAACGCCAGCTCTAACTAATCTAACAACTTCTCCACAGCTGTAAACTGCAGCACTTGTCTTGTGAACAGGTGACAAAATCACAGAATATAGCATACACATGGATGAACTGACCATAAAATAATTTGTCAAAAGGGTGCCTGAACCTGTTAAGGCCTCGTTCACATTTTCGTGTCTATGTCCAAGAAAAATTCACCCACGTTTCATCCGTGAAAATGTCATAGAAACATAGAATGTGTCGGCAGATAAGAACTATTTGGCCCATCTAGTCTGCCCAATATACTGAATACTATGGCTAGCCCCTGGCCCTATCGTATATGAAGGATGGCCTTATGCCTATCCCATGCATGCTTAAACTCCTCCACTGTATTTGCAGCTACCACTTCTGCAGGAAGGCTATTCCATGCATCCCCTACTCTCTCAGTAAAGTAATACTTCCTGATATTACTTTTAAACCTTTGCCCCTCTAATTTATAAATAAGTCCTCTTGTAGCAGTTTTCTTCTTCTAACCCTTTAAGGACTCTGTCCTATTTCACCTTAAGGACTTGGCCATTTTTTGCAAATCTGACCAGTGTCACTTTAAGTGCTGATAATTTTAAAACGCTTTGACTTATCCAGGCCGTTCTGAGATTATTTTTTTGTCACATATTGTACTTCATGACACTGCTAAAATTGGGTCAAAGTAAAAAAAATTTGCATAAAAAATACCATATTTACCAAAAATCATGAAAAATTAGTAAATTTCAAAGTTTCAGTTTCTCTACTTCTGTAATACATAGTAATACCCCCAAAAATTGTGATGACTTTACATTCCCCATATGTCTAGTTCATGTTTCTAGCATTTTGGGAATGATATTTTATTTTTTGGGGATGTTACATAGCTTTGAAGTTTAGAAGCAAATTGTGAAATTTTTCAAATCCCACTTTTTATGGACCAGTTCAGGTTTGAAGTCACTTTGTGAGGATTACATAGTAGATACCATCGAAAAATGGAAACTACACCCCTCAAGGTATTCAAAACTGTTTTTACAAACTTTGTTAACCCTTTAGGTCTTCCACAAGACTTCATGGCAAATGGACATAAATTTTAAGAATTTTCCAATATAATCAATTTTTTCTAGGAAAAAAACAAGGGTTAACTGCCAAACAAAACTCAAAATAGGTTGCCCTGATTCTGTAGTTTGCAGAAACACCCCATATGTGGTCGTAAACTACTATTTGGCTAAACGGCAGGACATAGAAGAAGGGGAACGCCATATGGTTTTTGGAAGGCAGATTTTGCTGGACTGGTTTATTTACACCATGTACCCTTTCAAGCCCCCATAAAAGTGACCCCATCTAGGAAACTACGGGATACGGTGGTTGTTGTTTTGGGACTATTTTAGGGTAAATATGATTTTTGGTTGCTCTTTATTACACTTTTTTGACGCAAGGTAACAAAAAATTTTAATTCTAAAATTGTTTCTACATTCGCTATTTCGTTTTGTGGAACACCTAAAGGGTTAACAAAGTTTGTAAAGTAACTTTTGAATACCTTGAGGGGTTTAGTTTCTTAGATGGGATCACTTTTTTGGAGTTTCTAGTCTAGGCTACATCAGGGGGGCTTCTAATGGGACATGGTGTAAATAAACCAGTCCATCAAAATCTGCCTTCCAGAAACCATATGGCGTTCCCTTCGTTCTATGCCGTGCGGCTATATAGCCATTTACGACCACATATGGGGTGTTTCTGAAAACTACAGAATCAGGGCAATAAATATTTAGTTTTGTTTGGCTGTTAACCCTTGCTTTATTACCGGAAAAAAGGATTCAAATGGAAATTTTGCCCAAAAATGGGTGTTTTGGCACAGTTTTTATTTTATATTTTTAACGCTGTTCATCCGAGGGGTTTGTTCAAATGTTATTTTTATAGGGCAGATTCTTAAGGATGCGGCGATACCTAATATATCTACATTTTAAAATGTATTTAGATTTTACACTATATTATCATTTTAGGAACCCAAAAATATTTTACTATCTCCATAGCCTGGGAGCTATTATTTTTATTTTTTTTGTTGGGCGACTATCTAATGTAGGGGCTCATTTTTTGCTGGATGAGATGGCAGTTTTATAGGCACTAATTGGGGGTGCATATGACATTTTGATCACTCGCTATTACACTTTTTCTGATGTTGGGTGCCAAAAAATGGCTTTTGTTACACTTTTTTTTTTTTTTTTTTTTTTAACTCTGTTTATCCGGGGGGGTTGGGTTAAATGTTATTTTTATAGAGACGATTTTTATGCACGCGACGATGCCCAATATGTATGGCTCTCAGACTTTGGAGACACTAAGCAGGCATCCTAAAACTGCGGCCCTCCAGATGTTGTAAAACTACAATTCCCACCATGCCTTGCTGATGGCTGTAGGTTGTCTGGGCATGCTGGGAGTTATAGCTTTACAACATCTGGAGGGACACAGTTTGAGGATGCCTGCACTAAAACTAATATTTTTTTGGGGCGGGGAAATTGTTTCCGTGTCTCCAAAGTCTGAGAGCCATAGTTTTTTATGTTCTCTAGGGGACTGTTGGGGCTAATAAAAATGTAGTACTCCATGGAAGTGTTATACTCCCTGAAGCAATCGATAAAGCAGAGGCCTGGATGATCGGGGCAAGTGTCACACTGAGTGGTGGTGTCTAGGGATGAGCGAACTCGAACTGTATAGTTCGGGTTCGTACCGAATTTTGGGGTGTCCGTGACACGGACCCGAACCCGGACATTTTCGTAAAAGTCCGGGTTCGGTGTTCGTCGCTTTCTTGGCGCTTTTGTGACGCTTTCTTGGCGCTTTTTGAAAGGCTGCAAAGCAGCCAATCAACAAGCGTCATACTACTTGCCCCAAGAGGCCGTCACAGCCATGCCTACTATTGGCATGGCTGTGATTGGCCAGAGCACCATGTGACCCAGCCTCTATTTAAGCTGGAGTCACATAGCGCCGCCCATCACTCTGCTCTGATTACGTTAGGGAGAGGTTGCGGATGCGACAGTAGGGCGAGATTAGGCAGATTAACTCCTCCAAAGGACTTCACTTGATTAATCGATCGATCTGCAGCTGTGCATCATTGAGCTGCTGAAATTCAAATGCTCACTCACTGTTTTTAGGCTGCCCAGACCGTTTGTCAGTCACTTTTTTCTCGGGTGATCGGCGGCCATTTTGTGTCTTGTGCGGTGCTGCGACCAAGTGCATCCAAGCTGCGACCAAGTGCATTTAACCCTCAATGGTGTGGTTGTTTTTTGGCTAAAGCCTACATCAGGGTGAAGCTGTCACACCAAGTGCATTTAACCAGCAATAGTCTGTTTATTTTTTGGCCATATACTACATCAGGGGCAAGCTGCGCCAGTCACCAAGTGCATTTAACCCTCAGTAGTGTGGTTCGTCAAGCTGTGACACCAAGTGCATTTAACCAGCAATAGTCTGTTCATTTTTTGGCCATATACTACATCAGGGGCAAGCTGCGCCTGTCACCAAGTGCATTTAACCCTCAGTAGTGTGGTTGGTCAAGCTATCACACCAAGTGCATTTAACCAGCAATAGTCTGTTCATTTTTTGGCCATATACTAAATCAGGGGCAAGCTGCGCCCGTCACCAAGTGCATTTAACCAGCAATAGTCTGTTCATTTTTTGGCCATATACTACATCAGGGGCAAGCTGCGCCCGTCACCAAGTGCATTTAACCCTCAGTAGTGTGGTTGGTCAAGCTATCACACCAAGTGCATTTAACCAGCAATAGTCTGTTCATTTTTTGGCCATATACTAAATCAGGGGCAAGCTGCGCCCGTCACCAAGTGCATTTAACCAGCAATAGTCTGTTCATTTTTTGGCCATATACTACATCAGGGGCAAGCTGCGCCCGTCACCAAGTGCATTTAACCCTCAGTAGTGTGGTTCGTCAAGCTGTGACACCAAGTGCATTTAACCAGCAATAGTCTGTTCATTTTTTGGCCATATACTACATCAGGGGCAAGCTGCGCCCGTCACCAAGTGCATTTAACCAGCAATAGTGTGGTTATTTTTTGGCCATATCCCAGTCTAATTCTGTCACTAAATCCATACCGGTCACCCAGCGCCTAAATACTAGGCCTCAAATTTATATCCCGCTAAATCTCTCGTTACCGCTGTCCTGTTGTGGCTGGGAAAGTTATTTAGTGTCCGTCAAAGCACATTTTTTGTTCTGGGTTGAAGTACAATTCCCAATTTAGCAATTTCATAATTTAGTGGTTCCTGCTATATCAGAGCTATTTGAAATCTATCCCTAAAAGGGTATATAATATTCAAGGTGCACATAGGGTCATTCAGAATAACTTCACACACACGCTACTGTGCATTTCCAAGTCTAATTCTGTCGCTAAATCCATACCGGTCACCCAGCGCCTAAATACTAGGCCTCAAATTTATATCCCGCTAAATCTCTCGTTACCGCTGTCCTGTTGTTGCTGGGAAAGTTATTTAGTGTCCGTCAAAGCACATTTTTTGTTCTGGGTTGAAATACAATTCCCAATTTAGCAATTTCATAATTTAGTGGTTTCTGCTATATCAGAGCTATTTGAAATCTATCCCTAAAAGGGTATATAATATTCAAGGTGCACATAGGGTCATTCAGAATAACTTCACACACACGCTACTGTGCATTTCCAAGTCTAATTCTGTCACTAAATCCATACCGGTCACCCAGCGCCTAAATACTAGGCCTCAAATTTATATCCCGCTAAATCTCTCGTTACCGCTGTCCTGTTGTGGCTGGGAAAGTTATTTAGTGTCCGTCAAAGCACATTTTTTGTTCTGGGTTGAAGTACAATTCCCAATTTAGCAATTTCATAATTTAGTGGTTCCTGCTATATCAGAGCTATTTGAAATCTATCCCTAAAAGGGTATATAATATTCAAGGTGCACATAGGGTCATTCAGAATAACTTCACACACACGCTACTGTGCATTTCCAAGTCTAATTCTGTCACTAAATCCATACCGGTCACCCAGCGCCTAAATACTAGGCCTCAAATTTATATCCCGCTAAATCTCTCGTTACCGCTGTCCTGCTGTGGCTGGGAAAGTTATTTAGTGTCCGTCAAAGCACATTTTTTGTTCTGGGTTGAAATACAATTCCCAATTTAGCAATTTCATAATTTAGTGGTTCCTGCTATATCAGAGCTATTTGAAATCTATCCCTAAAAGGGTATATAATATTCAAGGTGCACATAGGGTCATTCAGAATAACTTCACACACACGCTACTGTGCATTTCCAAGTCTAATTCTGTCACTAAATCCATACCGGTCACCCAGCGCCTAAATACTAGGCCTCAAATTTATATCCCGCTAAATCTCTCGTTACCGCTGTCCTGCTGTGGCTGGGAAAGTTATTTAGTGTCCGTCAAAGCACATTTTTTGTTCTGGGTTGAAGTACAATTCCCAATTTAGCAATTTCATAATTTAGTGGTTCCTGCTATATCAGAGCTATTTGAAATCTATCCCTAAAAGGGTATATAATATTCAAGGTGCACATAGGGTCATTCAGAATAACTTCACACACACGCTACTGTGCATTTCCAAGTCTAATTCTGTCACTAAATCCATACCGGTCACCCAGCGCCTAAATACTAGGCCTCAAATTTATATCCCGCTAAATCTCTCGTTACCGCTGTCCTGTTGTGGCTGGGAAAGTTATTTAGTGTCCGTCAAAGCACATTTTTTGTTCTGGGTTGAAATACAATTCCCAATTTAGCAATTTCATAATTTAGTGGTTTCTGCTATATCAGAGCTATTTGAAATCTATCCCTAAAAGGGTATATAATATTCAAGGTGCACATAGGGTCATTCAGAATAACTTCACACACACGCTACTGTGCATTTCTAAGTCTAATTCTGTTAGTAAATCCATACCGGTCACCCAGCGCCTAAATACTAGGCCTCAAATTTATATCCCGCTGAATTTCAATACAATACATTGGGCCAAATAATATTTTTGTTGTTGTGGTGAACCATAACAATGAGAAAAACATCTAGTAAGGGACGCGGACGTGGACATGGTCGTGGTGGTGTTAGTGGACCCTCTGGTGCTGGGAGAGGACGTGGCCGTTCTGCCACATCCACACGTCCTAGTGTACCAACTACCTCAGGTCCCAGTAGCCGCCAGAATTTACAGCGATATATGGTGGGGCCCAATGCCGTTCTAAGGATGGTAAGGCCTGAGCAGGTACAGGCATTAGTCAATTGGGTGGCCGACAGTGGATCCAGCACGTTCACATTATCTCCCACCCAGTCTTCTGCAGAAAGCGCACAGATGGCGCCTGAAAACCAACCCCATCAGTCTGTCACATCACCCCCATGCATACCAGGGAAACTGTCTCAGCCTCAAGTTATGCAGCAGTCTCTTATGCTGTTTGAAGACTCCGCTGGCAGGGTTTCCCAAGGGCATCCACCTAGCCCTTCCCCAGCGGTGAAAGATATAGAATGCATTGACGCACAACCACTTATATTTCCTGATGATGAGGACATGGGAATACCACCTCAGCATGTCTCTGATGATGACGAAACACAGGTGCCAACTGCTGCGTCTTTCTGCAGTGTGCAGACTGAACAGGAGGTCAGGGATCAAGACTGGGTGGAAGACGATGCAGGGGACGATGAGGTCCTAGACCCCACATGGAATGAAGGTCGTGCCACTGACTTTCACAGTTCGGAGGAAGAGGCAGTGGTGAGACCGAGCCAACAGCTTAGCAAAAGAGGGAGCAGTGGGCAAAAGCAGAACACCCGCCGCCAAGAGACTCCGCCTGCTACTGCCCGCCGCCATCTGGGACCGAGCACCCCAAAGGCAGCTTCAAGGAGTTCCCTGGCATGGCACTTCTTCAAACAATGTGCTGACGACAAGACCCGAGTGGTTTGCACGCTGTGCCATCAGAGCCTGAAGCGAGGCATTAACGTTCTGAACCTGAGCACAACCTGCATGACCAGGCACCTGCATGCAAAGCATGAACTGCAGTGGAGTAAACACCTTAAAACCAAGGAAGTCACTCAGGCTCCCCCTGCTACCTCTTCTGCTGCTGCCGCCTCGGCCTCTTCTGCTGCTGCCGCCTCGGCCTCTTCCTCCGCCTCTGGAGGAACGTTGGCACCTGCCGCCCAGCAAACAGGGGATGTACCACCAACACCACCACCACCACCTCCGTCACCAAGCGTCTCAACCATGTCACACGGCAGTGTTCAGCTCTCCATCTCACAAACATTTGAGAGAAAGCGTAAATTCCCACCTAGCCACCCTCGATCCCTGGCCCTGAATGCCAGCATTTCTAAACTACTGGCCTATGAAATGCTGTCATTTAGGCTGGTGGACACAGACAGCTTCAAACAGCTCATGTCGCTTGCTGTCCCACAGTATGTTGTTCCCAGCCGCCACTACTTCTCCAAGAGAGCCGTGCCTTCCCTGCACAACCAAGTATCCGATAAAATCAAGTGTGCACTGCGCAACGCCATCTGTGGCAAGGTCCACCTAACCACAGATACGTGGACCAGTAAGCACGGCCAGGGACGCTATATCTCCCTAACTGCACACTGGGTAAATGTAGTGGCAGCTGGGCCCCAGGCGGAGAGCTGTTTGGCGCACATCCTTCCGCCGCCAAGGATCGCAGGGCAACATTCTTTGCCTCCTGTTGCCACCTCCTCCTTCTCGGCTTCCTCCTCCTCTTCTTCCACCTGCTCATCCAGTCAGCCACACACCTTCACCACCAACTTCAGCACAGCCCGGGGTAAACGTCAGCAGGCCATTCTGAAACTCATATGTTTGGGGGACAGGCCCCACACCGCACAGGAGTTGTGGCGGGGTATAGAACAACAGACCGACGAGTGGTTGCTGCCGGTGAGCCTCAAGCCCGGCCTGGTAGTGTGCGATAATGGGCGAAATCTCGTTGCAGCTCTGGGACTAGCCAATTTGACGCACATCCCTTGCTTGGCGCATGTGCTGAATTTGGTGGTGCAGAAGTTCATTCACAACTACCCCGACATGTCAGAGCTGCTGCATAAAGTGCGGGCCGTCTGTTCGCGCTTCCGGCGTTCACATATGCTGCTGCTCGCCTGTCTGCGCTACAGCGTAACTTCGGCCTTCCCGCTCACCGCCTCATATGCGACGTGCCCACCAGGTGGAACTCCACCTTGCACATGCTGGACAGACTGTGCGAGCAGCAGCAGGCCATAGTGGAGTTTCAGCTGCAGCACGCACGGGTCAGTCGCACTACAGAACAGCACCACTTCACCACCAATGACTGGGCCTCCATGCGAGACCTGTGTGCCCTGTTGCGCTGTTTCGAGTACTCCACCAACATGGCCAGTGGCGATGACGCCGTTATCAGCGTTACAATACCACTTCTATGTCTCCTTGAGAAAACACTTAGGGCGATGATGCAAGAGGAGGTGGCCCAGGAGGAGGAGGAGGAGGAGGAGGAGGAAGAGGGGTCATTTTTAGCACTTTCAGGCCAGTCTCTTCGAAGTGACTCAGAGGGAGGTTTTTGGCAACAGCAGAGGCCAGGTACAAATGTGGCCAGACAGGGCCCACTACTGGAGGACGAGGAGGACGAGGATGAGGAGGATGTGGAGGAGGATGAGGATGAAGCATGGTCACAGCGGGGTGGCACCCAACGCAGCTCGGGTCCATCACTGGTGCGTGGCTGGGGGGAAAGGCAGGACGATGACGATACGCCTCCCACAGAGGACAGCTTGTCCTTACCCCTGGGCAGCCTGGCACACATGAGCGACTACATGCTGCAGTGCCTGCGCAACGACAGCAGAGTTGCCCACATTTTAACCTGTGCGGACTACTGGGTTGCCACCCTGCTGGATCCACGCTACAAAGACAATGTGCCCACCTTACTTCCTGCACTGGAGCGTGATAGGAAGATGCGCGAGTACAAGCGCACGTTGGTAGACGCGCTACTGAGAGCATTCCCAAATGTCACAGGGGAACAAGTGGAAGCCCAAGGCCAAGGCAGAGGAGGAGCAAGAGGTCGCCAAGGCAGCTGTGTCAATGCCAGCTCCTTTGAGGGCAGGGTTAGCATGGCAGAGATGTGGAAAAGTTTTGTCAACACGCCACAGCTAACTGCACCACCACCTGATACGCAACGTGTTAGCAGGAGGCAACATTTCACTAACATGGTGGAACAGTACGTGTGCACACCCCTCCACGTACTGACTGATGGTTCGGCCCCATTCAACTTCTGGGTCTCTAAATTGTCCACGTGGCCAGAGCTAGCCTTTTATGCCTTGGAGGTGCTGGCCTGCCCGGCGGCCAGCGTTTTGTCTGAACGTGTATTCAGCACGGCAGGGGGCGTCATTACAGACAAACGCAGCCGCCTGTCTACAGCCAATGTGGACAAGCTGACGTTCATAAAAATGAACCAGGCATGGATCCCACAGGATCTGTCCGTCCCTTGTCCAGATTAGACATTAACTACCTCCCCTTAACCATATATTATTGGACTCCAGGGCACTTCCTCATTCAATCCTATTTTTATTTTCATTTTACCATTATATTGCGAGGCTACCCAAAGTTGAATGAACCTCTCCTGTGTCTGGGTGCCGGGGCCTAAATATATGCCAATGGACTGTTCCAATGTTGGGTGACGTGAAGCCTGATTCTCTGCTATGACATGCAGAATGATTCTCTGCTGACATGAAGCCAGATTGTCTGTTACGGGACCTCTCTCCTCTGCCTGTGTGCTGTGCCTAAATATATGCCAATGGACTGTTGCAGTGGTGGCTGACGTGAAGCCTCATTCTCTGCTATGACATGCAGACTAATTCTCTGCTGACATGAAGACAGATTCTCTGTTACGGGACCTCTCTCCTCTGCCTGTGTGCTGGGCCTAAATATATGCCAATGGACTGTTGCAGTGGTGGCTGACGTGAAGCCTCATTCTCTGCTATGACATGCAGACTAATTCTCTGCTGACATGAAGACAGATTCTCTGTTACGGGACCTCTCTCCTCTGCCTGTGTGCTGGGCCTAAATATATGCCAATGGACTGTTGCAGTGGTGGCTGACGTGAAGCCTCATTCTCTGCTATGACATGCAGACTGATTCTCTGCTGACATGAAGCCAGATTCTCTGTTACGAGACCTCCCTCCTCTGCCTGGGTGCTGGGCCTAAATATATGCCAATGGACTGTTGCAGTGGTGGCTGACGTGAAGCCTCATTCTCTGCTATGACATGCAGACTGATTCTCTGCTGACATGAAGCCAGATTCTCTGTTACGGGACCTCTCTCCTCTGCCTGTGTGTGTGCTGGGCTTAAATATATGCCAATGGACTGTTGCAGTGGTGGCTGACGTGAAGCCTCATTCTCTGCTATGACATGCAGACTGATTCTCTGCTGACATGAAGCCAGATTCTCTGTTACGGGACCTCCCTCCTCTGCCTGGGTGCTGGGCCTAAATATATGCCAATGGACTGTTGCAGTGGTGGCTGACGTGAAGCCTCATTCTCTGCTATGACATGCAGACTGATTCTCTGCTGACATGAAGCCAGATTCTCTGTTACGGGACCTCTCTCCTCTGCCTGTGTGTGTGCTGGGCCTAAATATATGCCAATGGACTGTTGCAGTGGTGGCTGACGTGAAGCCTCATTCTCTGCTATGACATGCAGACTAATTCTCTGCTGACATGAAGACAGATTCTCTGTTACGGGACCTCTCTCCTCTGCCTGTGTGTGTGCTGGGCCTAAATATATGCCAATGGACTGTTGCAGTGGTGGCTGACGTGAAGCCTCATTCTCTGCTATGACATGCAGACTGATTCTCTGCTGACATGAAGCCAGATTCTCTGTTACGGGACCTCCCTCCTCTGCCTGGGTGCTGGGCCTAAATATATGCCAATGGACTGTTGCAGTAGTGGCTGACGTGAAGCCTCATTCTCTGCTATGACATGCAGACTAATTCTCTGCTGACATGAAGACAGATTCTCTGTTACGGGACCTCTCTCCTCTGCCTGTGTGTGTGCTGGGCCTAAATATATGCCAATGGACTGTTGCAGTGGTGGCTGACGTGAAGCCTCATTCTCTGCTATGACATGCAGACTGATTCTCTGCTGACATGAAGACAGATTCTCTGTTACGGGACCTCTCTCCTCTGCCTGTGTGTGTGCTGGGCCTAAATATATGCCAATGGACTGTTGCAGTGGTGGCTGACGTGAAGCCTCATTCTCTGCTATGACATGCAGACTAATTCTCTGCTGACATGAAGACAGATTCTCTGTTACGGGACCTCTCTCCTCTGCCTGTGTGTGTGCTGGGCCTAAATATATGCCAATGGACTGTTGCAGTGGTGGCTGACGTGAAGCCTCATTCTCTGCTATGACATGCAGACTAATTCTCTGCTGACATGAAGACAGATTCTCTGTTACGGGACCTCTCTCCTCTGCCTGTGTGCTGGGCCTAAATATATGCCAATGGACTGTTGCAGTGGTGGCTGACGTGAAGCCTCATTCTCTGCTATGACATGCAGACTGATTCTCTGCTGACATGAAGCCAGATTCTCTGTTACGGGACCTCCCTCCTCTGCCTGGGTGCTGGGCCTAAATATATGCCAATGGACTGTTGCAGTGGTGGCTGACGTGAAGCCTCATTCTCTGCTATGACATGCAGACTGATTCTCTGCTGACATGAAGCCAGATTCTCTGTTACGGGACCTCCCTCCTCTGCCTGGGTGCTGGGCCTAAATATATGCCAATGGACTGTTGCAGTGGTGGCTGACGTGAAGCCTCATTCTCTGCTATGACATGCAGACTAATTCTCTGCTGACATGAAGACAGATTCTCTGTTACGGGACCTCTCTCCTCTGCCTGTGTGCTGGGCCTAAATATATGCCAATGGACTGTTGCAGTGGTGGCTGACGTGAAGCCTCATTCTCTGCTATGACATGCAGACTGATTCTCTGCTGACATGAAGCCAGATTCTCTGTTACGGGACCTCCCTCCTCTGCCTGGGTGCTGGGCCTAAATATATGCCAATGGACTGTTGCAGTGGTGCCTGACGTGAAGCCTCATTCTCTGCTATGACATGCAGACTGATTCTCTGCTGACATGAAGCCAGATTCTCTGTTACGGGACCTCCCTCCTCTGCCTGGGTGCTGGGCCTAAATATATGCCAATGGACTGTTGCAGTGGTGGCTGACGTGAAGCCTCATTCTCTGCTATGACATGCAGACTAATTCTCTGCTGACATGAAGCCAGATTCTCTGTTACGGGACCTCTCTCCTCTGCCTGGGTGCTGGGCCTAAATTTATGAAAATGGACTCTTACAGTGGTGGGTGACGTGAAGCCAGATTCTCTGCTATGGGACCTCTCTCCAATTGATTTTGGTTAATTTTTATTTATTTAATTTTTATTTTAATTCATTTCCCTATCCACATTTGTTTGCAGGGGATTTACCTACATGTTGCTGCCTTTTGCAGCCCTCTAGCTCTTTCCTGGGCTGTTTTACAGCCTTTTTAGTGCCGAAAAGTTCGGGTCCCCATTGACTTCAATGGGGTTCGGGTTCGGGACGAAGTTCGGATCGGGTTCGGATCCCGAACCCGAACATTTCCGGGATGTTCGGCCGAACTTCTCGAACCCGAACATCCAGGTGTTCGCTCAACTCTAGTGGTGTCCTTCCGTATCGCCTTCTTGTGACACACTCTGCATCTTTTTTGGGTTCGTCCCTTCTTTCCAGTATGGGGGACCACACCTGGAAAATGTTGGCCAGGGACGATCCGGACACCTCCAATTCCCGAGGTACTCCGGCCTGCTCTTTCCCGGTCTGAAAAGATCAGGTCTTTGAGGACTGCCTCATAGAATTGGAGAGTTGTACAAGGCAACCTGTACCAAGTAGACCGCAACTTTTTTGTACCATGCCCGGGTTTTGCGAATGGCATTATATGGCTTGAGGACTTGATCAGAGAGATCAACTCCTCCCATATACCGATTGTAATCGACAATACAATCGGGCTTGAGGACCGTTGCCGCGGTACCTCGCACAGAGACGGGGGTGGTGTGTTACTGTGGATTGTGGACAGCATAAGGACATCCCTCTTGTCCTTATACCTGACCAGCAACAGGTTTCCACTGGTAAGGGCACAGGTCTCACCCCTGGGGATAGGTACCTGGAGGGGTTGGCAGGGAGGCCGCGTAGATTTTTCGGCATGGTCCCACAAGCGAACGTGGATCTGGCGGCAAGGGACCTGAACAAGGGAATGCTAGCATAAAAGTTATCCACGTAAAGGTGGTAACCCTTATCTAGCAGTGGGTAAATAAGGTTCCACACGAGTTTCCCGCTAACACCCAGAGTGGGGGGACATTCTGGGGGTTGAATACGGGAATCTCGCCCCTCGTACACACAAAATTTGTAAGTGTACCCTGAGGTACTCTCACAAATTTTGTATAGCTTCACGCCATACCTCGCCCGCTTTGTGGGAATGTATTGGCGGAAACTGAGTCTCCCCTTGAACGCAACGAGAGACTCATCAACCGCGACCTCCCTTCCAGGTACGTAGGCCTGCTCAAATTTGGCCCTGAAGTGATCGATGACCGGCCGTATCTTATACAGACGGTCATGGGCAGGATCACCTTGGGGGGGAAAAGCTGCATTATCGGAATAATGCAGACATTTCCGGATGGCCTCAAACCGGGGACGTGTCATGACCATACTGTAGAGTGGGGACCATGCTGTAGAGTGGGGTCTGGTAGAGGATGTCCCCACTCCAGTATTGCCTGGCACTGGGTTTTTACACTAGACCCATGTGCAGCACGAGGCCCCAAAATGTCCTCATCTCGGCTGCACTGACCGGCGTCCAGCCACCGGGTCTAGTCAAAAATGAGCCCGGGTACTGAGCAGCGAACTGTTGGGCATACAGGTTTGTCTGCGCCACCATCAGATATACAAATGGGCTACTGAAAAAAAAACAAAAAAGTCAATTTCAGTAAACCCCACTGTGGGAATCTGGATTCCTGGATTGCCAGCAAAATCCAGAATCTCGGGCTCAAAGTCCACTGAGGGACACCAGCTAAGTTCATCGGCAGGGGGCTCCAGTGGGCTTATTTTGTGGGCCGGGAAACCAGTACGAACCCCAGGGCGGCTCGTACTAGGGTGGGCCACAGGATCTCTAGCATGTGGGGCTCCTGGCTCCGTCTGGCGGCGTCTCTGCCACCTTGGGGGCTCATCGTCATCAGATGATGAGGAGGAGGATGCGGATGACAAAAGGAACGTGGGGTCATCCTCATCCTCACTGGGGCTGAGTCGGAGGCAATCTGGGCGTATGCCTCCTCGGCCGAGAACACCCAGCGGGCCATGGGTATGTGTGTGTGTGTATGTACGTGTGTGTAAACCTTTATTGTATGTGCGTGTGTGTGGGGGCAAGTGTTATATAAAAAAAAAAAAGTTTAAACTTGCTGATCAGCGGTACAACGCTGATCAGCAGTGGGGTGGGCGATGCGCTAACAGTGGCCGGACGCTGAGTGATGGCCAGTCAGCGCACGCAGAAAAAAAAAATGGTTGGTGGGGGGGCTTGTGGTCGGGGCGGCTGGTGGTGGGGAGGATGGGGGGGCAAGTGGCAGGGGGGTCTCGGGTCTGAAAGCTGAAACAAAAAAGTTTAGATAAAAGTGCTTTTTTTTTTTTTCCTAACTAACTTTTCCCTTCTATCCCTGCCTAACGGTGCCTCTCCCTCACTGACCCTAACCTACCTGGAGGGCGATGGGTGCAGGAGGGTGATGGATGACGATTAGGGGAACTCAGGAGCTGGTGCTGGACGGTGCTGCAGGGTGCTCGTGCAGAACAGGAAGAGGAGGGGAGAGAGGAGCGCAGGAAGTTTGAATCTCGTGCCTCTCTCTCCTGCACCAATCAGCACCCTGGACAGCAGCATTCAGCACCAAGGCCAGCACCGCCTCTTCAAATGCACGGACTGTGATTTCAGCCGGCATCCTGTTCCGATTAACCCCCGCGGCGCCGGAATCGTGAATCGGTACGTCATGGGTTCTTAAGGACTCGGGAAACATGCCGTACCAGTACGTCATGCGTCCCTAAGGGGTTAAACATTCTCTCCTCTTTTACCTTGTTGATTCCCTTTATGTATTTAAAAGTTTCTATCATATCCCCTCTGTCTCGTCTTTCTTCCAAGCTATACATGTTAAGGTCCTTTAATCTTTCCTGGTGTGTTTTATCCTGCAATCCAAGTACTAGTTTAGTAGCTCTTCTCTGAACTCTCTCCAAAGTATCAATATCCTTCTGGAGATATGGTAGCAGTACTGCACACAATACCCCAAATTAGGTCTCACTAGTGCTCTGTAGAGTGGCATGAGCACCTCCCTCTTTCTACTGTTAATGCCTCTCTCTATACACCCAAGCATTCTGCTAGCATTTCCTGCTGCTCTATGACATTGTCTGCCTACCTTTAAGTCTTCTGAAATAATGACCCCTAAATCCCTTTCTCAGATACTGAGGTTAGGACTGTATCACTGATTGTATATTCTGTTCTTGGGTTTTTACGCCCCAGGTGCATTATCTTGCTCTTATAAACATTAAATTTTAGTTGCCAGATTTTTGACCATTCCTCTAGCTTTCCTAAATCATTTTCCATTTGGTGTATCCCTCCAGGAACATCAACCCTGTTACAAATCTTTGTGTCATCAGCAAAAAGACACACCTTACCATCGAGGCCTTCTGCAATTTCGCTGATAAAGATATTAAACAATATAGGTCCCAGAACAGATCCCTGATGTCCATGAGGAATCCAAATTTTTTTCTGTCCTCCGCGTGTCATCCATATTCCATGGATACTGCTCAGCTGAAAATTAATTTCCAGAGCATCTCCTACTAATGGTCTGCGGAAACACTGAGAGAACAAAGAAAATATTTGGGCGAATATTTGTCATATATTTGCGAATTCAAGAATTCGTGTTCTCCAGTCATTATTTTTTTTATTGTAAAATTTGCAATAAAAATTTGCAATACAAAAATTTGCGATCAACACTACTTCTAAAGTCAAAGATATTGCAGCCTTCTCATTGGCCCACAAGAAAGAAGCAGTGAGGGATTATGGGTACCGATGAAAAGAAATCTAGAATATTTGCGATTACGAAGATATTGCACTGTATTCTAGATATTTGCAAAATTCCCAAAGTTCCAATATTCTCGATTAAAATTCTCGATTAGTATATTCGCAATCAACACTCAATCTAATATAAATTTTGGGCACAACAACTGAAATTCTTCACAAGAAATTACAATTCCAGCATGCAATGACTGGTTAACCATGCTAAAATACCTATTACAATGTATGTCAGGTATGACTTGTTACTTGTATTAAAGTGATAGCCAAGGAATTACTATTAATGGACTATCCTCAAGATAGTCCATCACTATTTGATTGGCAGGAATTTGACACCCTGTCATCTGTCGCTCAGCTGCTTCAAGGTAGTTATGATGCCGGAAGTCGCCACCAGAATTACACAGCTCGGGCCATTTTGTAGTGGACAATGCTGGTTACTGCAGAGCTGCTCCTATTTCCTTTGATGGAAGCAGTGCTGCAGTAACCAGCTCTATACCCTTCACAATGGATTCAGTGGTGAAGTTCTGATGCCGACTTCATGCGCCAGAGAAGCAGCTGATGGGCAAAGGTGCAAGAGACTGGAGAGTAACTTTAATACAGTTATCTTATTTGTCAAACAGTATAACAATTTATGGGATTTAAAAAAAAAGATCAGTAGTCTCCTCTTTCAGTCCTGCAGAATGGAGATATCCAATTGCTCTATTTAGGACAGTTATACAAAGTGTAGACCTGGGCAAAATTAATAGAGGACCCCAAATGAAATATTTTACCAACAACACAGTCACATTCAGTCAATACTGCTTTAGATGCCCAAAAGCATATGTGTCCCTGACAACCACCCCACCCCACACACACACAAAAACACACCAAAAATGACATACATTGTGTAGTACCCCAGACTATTTTAAATATTTTGTACTGTAAAGCAATGTATTGTAATATCATGCTACATGCTTTTTTTTCCAGCAGATGGAGTACGATTGACAGTGTTTGGCACCAGTAAAGGAACTTACCATTCAATTCCTCCCATCTTGGCAGGAGTGGGCTGGTCTGACTTCCTGCCAAGGGAGTGGCAGAACTAGTTAGAGAGTTAGAAAGTAGAGCATGAGGATTGAGAGAGCCTACGATCCAGCGCCTGTTCATCCAGGCCATGGGCACCTGTAACGGTCACGTACACACACAAACAGGGGGAGGATAGTGACCACTGCGCTCCACCCTCACCCCTGGCCCTGCCTACTTGCCTCACGAGTCCTGATGACAGGGGACCACTGGACGGCAGTCCCTAACTTAGGATACGTGCAGGAAGGACAGACAAGACAAATAACGGATAGTGAACGGACCGGGTCAAAACCAAGAGGACAACGCAGTACAGAGGGATAAGCAAAGAAAGGTCAGGAGAAGCCGGGGTCATAAATACCAGGAGAGTCGAGAAGTACCAAAGGAGTCCGCAAAGAATAGTCAGGTGGAAGCCGAGGTCAATATACCAGGAAGGATGCGCAGTACAGGAGGAGCAGGCAAAGGATCGTCAGGGAACAGGATCAGGAAAGTACACAGGTATCCAACAACTGCCAGGAACATAAATTAACAGGCAACCTGTGGCCAGCAGGCTGCCTGTGTTTATAGTGGGGAGTGAGGGTCATATGACGTGGCCAGCGTCACATGACCGACAGACCGACTAGTCGAGCACCGAGTGATCAGCTCGGCGCTAAAGTAAGACCTAAGAGCAGGGAGCCTCCCAGCTAGCAAAGCCGCCCTGGGAACGAGGTCAAACACAGATCCTCACTCCTGAAGCTAAGCAGCAGGTCTGCGGCTGATGGGAGACCGAGTGCGCCTTTGGCACCCCGTTACAGTACCCCCCCCTTTTACGAGGGGCCACCGGACCCAAGACTTCAGGCGATGGCCTTTCAGGGTGTTCTAAATGAAATTTTCGAACAAGTCTAGGAGCATGAACCTTCCTGGCAGGTACCCAAGATCTCTCTTCAGGTCCATACCCCTTCCAGTGAATCAGGTACTGCAAGGAATTACGCACCTTACTGACATCCACTATTTTAGACACCACATACTCGACAGCATCATTAACAAGAACCAGCAGAGGCGAGGTTTCGATGGTACTACCGGTTCAAAATATTTTTTAAGTAGAGTTTTATGGAACACATTATGAATGTGGAATGACTCGGGCAGCTCCAACCTAAATGATACCGGGTTAATCACCTCAGTGATCTTATATGGTCCAATAAAACAAGGAACAAACTTTTTAGAATCTACCTTAAGAGAGAGATTCTTGGAGGACAACCGTACCTTATCCCCAACCTGAAAATTCACCCCCCTTGAACGTCTCCTATCGGCCTTGAGTTTCTGAGAACTTTGAGCCTTTTCTAAGTTCGACAGATCTAATGGACATATTACCTCCTACCTTCGATGACTGTTAGAAGAGGCAAATCCATCAAAGATCGCCCACAGGTACCTGGCTTGATCGAAGACCTGTGGGCACTTTTAAATGTAGTGGATGTGTAGCTTGCCCTTTTATACTAACATCAAAGACATTTGAGAGTGTCTATACAGGAAGAATTTTTGACATGAGAGATTTCTCTAATTCTAAAACGTGTGGAGTAGTAATTTCTTCTGCAAAATTCCTCTATTACTCCTACTATTACTACACTCAAATGTATTGCAAGTGAGCCAGGAGTCCGGCTGTACCCAGGTAGGAGACACTATGACACAGTTATCACTATCCTACAGAGACATTATAGGTCATTATACCACTCTGGCATTCCTAATCTGGGACATGCATTATAGCACCTTAAAAGGGCCCTGGGATAGTACCCTGCGCAAGCTGCAATTGGCATAACGACAAATACAGGATATATTATCTACCTGACCCTGCCGCTGCATTAAAGTGGCGCCAGCGAACCCGTTCCTGGTCACTGCATAAGAAGCACCACGAACAGGATCGAATTGTGTGCCGAACAGGATCGGGTTGTGTGTCTAAAACTACTACAAGGCCTAAGTACTGTGTTAAAATACTGAAAATTGACTTTATTGCTTTTATTGCAGTGCCAGAAAGCGCTAAACAGTGCGCGGCAGCACTCCAAGGGTTAATTCGCCATATTTCTGTAATGGTGCCGCTTCTTCATGTCCTTCAGAAGATGGGAACCTGTTCCTGGTCACTGCATATTCTAGATTTTTTTTTTTTCATCAATAACCTACCTTCTTGCTCGTGGGACAATGAGAAGGCTGCAATGTCTTTGTTTGAGCTTAGCAACATCCCTAGAAACCAATAGAAAAGTTGCTTACCCCTTACTAGATAAGAAACTCCCCAGCAGCCACTGTATGCAGTATTTTGCAGATCTGAGAGAGACAGCAGTGTTATTGCTGTGCTCTCTGCTTTCCTGTGTCATTATATTAGTTAGTTAGTTACTTACTGATAGGTTCTGCTGTCTATACATACATGCTACATACATAGTGCTGTATGTATGTATGCTACATACAGTACAGACCAAAAGTTTGGACACACCTTCTCATTCAAAGAGTTTTCTTTATTTTCATGACTATGAAAATTGTAGATTCACACTGAAGGCATCAAAACTATGAATTAACACATGTGGAATTATATACATAACAAAAAAGTGTGAAACAACTGAAAATATGTCATATTCTAGGTTCTTCAAAGTAGCCACCTTTCGCTTTGATTACTGCTTTGCACGCTCTTGGCATTCTCTTGATGAGCTTCAAGAGGTAATCTGTAATGGTCTTCCAACAATCTTGAAGGAGTTCCCAGAGATGCTTAGCACTTGTTGGCCCTTTTGCCTTCACTCTGCGGTCCAGCTCACCCCAAACCATCTCGATTGGGTTCAGGTCCAGTGACTGTGGAGGCCAGGTCATCTGGCGCAGCACCCCATCACTCTCCTTCATGGTCAAATAGCCCTTACACAGCCTGGAGGTGTGTTTGGGCTCATTGTCCTGTTGAAAAATAAATGATGGTCCAACTAAACGCAAACCGGATGGAATAGCATGCCGCTGCAAGATACTGTGCATGCTGGTTCAGTATGCCTTCAATTTTGAATACATCCCCAACAGTGTCACCAGCAAAGCACCCCCACACCATCACACCTCCTCCTCCATGCTTCACGGTGGGAACCAGACATGTAGAGTCCATCCGTTCACCTTTTCTGCGTCACACAAAGACACAGTGGTTAGAACCAAAGATCTCAAATTTGGACTCATCAGACCAAAACAGATTTCCACTGGTCTAATGTCCATTCCTTGTGTTCTTTAGCCTAAACAAGTCTCTTCTGCTTGTTGCCTGTCCTTAGCAGTGGTTTCCTAGCAGATATTCTACCATGAAGGCCTGATTCACACAGTCTCCTCTTAACAGTTGTTCTAGAGATGTGTCTGCTGCTAGAACTCTGTGGAGGTAATTGGTGAGTTGTTTGTGAGTCAGCCTCATGCTCCTGTAATTTGCCCACTGGCTCCTGGTATTGCCCATACGGCTCAGGTAGGAGAGTGTTAGGTCCCGGGCTACTTGAGAAACCTTGGCGTGGTGCCCGGGCTTAGACATGTCCTACACCGTAGGACATGTTGACTAATCTCTCAATTTTAAAATCAGTTTGAGGGTTTAGTAAGACCGCAGAGTGCACCTGTCTTTGCTATTATTTTGTTATATTGTTATATTGATTATCACATCCACATAATTGCTACCGTGTGTAGGATGTCTATTGTGGTACTTGTGGTTCGCTGCAGGCATCCTCCACCGTATGCATTTTTGCTGGGGATCGCCATTAGCAACGGGCCACAAGTGCAGGATTTGCTCCCCAATATATATATATATGCACGACTGCATGTGGGTTTGAGCACCTCCTGCTAATACCACGCCATTCTTTTCAGTTTGTATATATAGAACTCTGTGTGGCATTGACCTGGTCTCTAATCTGAGCTGCTGTTAACCTGCGATTTTTGCAGCTGGTGACTCGGATGAACTTATCCTCCGCAGCAGAGGTGACTCTTGGTCTTCCTTTCCTAGGGCAGTCCGCATGTGAGCCAGTTTCTTTGTAGAGCTTGATGGTTTTTGTGACTGCACTTGGGGACACTTTCAAAGTTTTCCCAATTTTTCAGACTGACTGACCTTCATTTCTTAAAGTAATGATGGCCACTCGTTTTTCTTTACTTAGCTGCTTTTTTTCTTGTCATAATACAAATTCTAACAGTCTATTCAGTAGGACTATCAGCTGTGTATCCACCTGACTTCTCCACAACGCAACTGATGGGCCCAACCCCATTTATAAGGCAAGAAATCCCACTTATTAAACCTGACAGGGCACACCTGTGAAGTGAAAACCATTTCAGGTGACTACCTCTTGAAGCTCATCGAGAAAATGCCAAGAGTGTGCAAAGCAGTACTCAAAGCAAAAGGTGGCTACTTTGAAGAACCTAGAATATGACATATTTTCAGTTGTTTCACACTTTTTATTTATGTATTTAATTCCACATGTGTTAATTCATAGTTTTGATGCATTCAGTGTGAATCTACAATTTTCATAGTCATGAAAATAAAGAAAACTCTTTGAATGAGAAGGTGTGTCCAAACTTTTGGTCTGTACTGTACATACAGACATAGTGCTGTGATGTCACAAGTTCACAACAACACTTAGTGCACCAATCACTAATAAGTAGTCAGACCTGTTAAAATGTGAAGTTGCTCGTATTGCACCAAAATATTTGCATCATTAGTGCCGATTTCGCAATCGCAAATATATTGGAGCACTCTATCTGCATATAAAGCTATTGTAGTGTTCTGTGTCAACCATTTTCTCCAGTCTCCGGAAACTTCTAGCAGCTTGAAAAATGTAGCTATAGTGACCAACCCCTGTATTGCGCGTGCATTATGCGCATATTACATTGCTGATTTTCGCAATCAAGAACATAACCAAACATAACCAAAGACATACTGATAGGGAACTGTTGGATGCTAATGTCTGTAAAGTGCTACGGAATATAGTAGAGCTATATAAGTGCATAAAATAAATAATGCATTCGCAAATATATGACGAACATTCTACCAAATATTCGCAAAATATCGCAAATTTGAATATTGTCCCTGCCGCTCATCACTAGTACTGACTTCAAAATGTTAAGAAAAAAAGAGGAACCTTCGACAATGTTACACAAATGAGCTGACAAGAGCCACAACCACCTGACCTCCTCAAAGCCACCTGATATGACACTAACAGACCTTCCAACTATCAAAAGTGACCAATCTAGTGATGAACCTACTGATACTACTCTATGCACTCCAGAGCCACAGCTAAGTGGGGAGTTCCTTGCCAGGGCAGTGTATTGTGCTGCCCTGTGGTATTTCGTGCTGCTGGGGCAGTATATTGTATTGTGCTTTAGTATTTGGTCCTGCTGCAGAACCATATACCAAAGTCTAGCACAATATATTGACCCTTTGTGGCATTGCTGGCCCCATTTACCTGTTAGCCCTACCTACTTGAGTTGACCCCACTTACTCATGTTGGCCCCAACTTCTGTCAATTTGGGCCCTGATAGGGAGTATTAAGCTATAAGTACAGCCCTGTCTACATTGCATGACAGGGATCAGCAACCATTGGCACTCCAGCTGTTGTGCAACTACAACTCACAACATGCACACTTAGCCCTCATGCACACAACCGTATATATTTTGCGGTCTGCAAAAAACAGATTCACAAAAAATACGGATGACGTCTGTGTGCATTCCGTATTTTGCAGAACGGAACAGCTGACCCCTAATATAACAGTACTATCCTTGTCCCTAATAGAACAGTACTATCCTTGTCCGTAACGCGGACAATAATAGGACATGTTCTATTTTTTTTCGGGACGGAAATACGGACATACGGAAACAGATTGCACATGGAGCAACTTCAGTTTTTTCTTTGCAGACCCATTGAAATCAATGGTTCAGTATACGGTTCGCAAAGAAAACGGACACGGAAACAAAAAAAGTTCATGTGCATGAGGCCTTACTGAGCTGTTCTTGTAACTCCCATAGAAGTGAAAGGAGGATTCTGCGAGTTGTGGTTTTAGAACATCTGGAGTACTAGAGGTTGCTGATCCCTGTTGTATACTTTATCCAATGTCATAGATTATAGTGGGACTTTATAAAGTATTACAAATGGTGATGACATTTCTTTTATCATATGCGTAGAGTTCAACCCTTGTGTGCACCCTTATTGGAATAAGCAGAGGGTGTATGGAACACAAGCAGGTGACTCCCCCTCCCTTCACACACACACCAACGCCACCACATTTGGTTCCCTTTCCTGCTGCAAAAACGTATGTTAATTATTTATGGTGGATAAAATATCCGCATCAAAGTCTTTCCTGTATAGACTTGGCCTTAGTGTCTGACATAATGGCTCAAACAATAAGTAGAATGGTATATTTGCTCAGAACCACCCAGATCCTTCCCCTTTGGTTGGAGATATCTACATGTATTTCCCCTGGGGTAGATTTATGTTATTTTCCCTGGGGGGAATCATTTACTGGAGGTAGTTGTCTTTGCTGGTTAAAGTTGGAGGTTGCTGGATCCTTTGAGAGAGGCCATAGTAGTGTAAGCCTATATCTTTTTTATCGGTAGACATAAAGATTATGGGGGTCATTTACCAAACTGGTATAAAGTAGAACTGGCTTAGTTGCCAACAGCAACCAATCAGAATCCACCTTTCATTTAGGACAGCTCCTTTTGGAAAATGAAAGGAGGAATCTCATTGGTTGCTATGGGCAACTAAGCCAGTTCTACTTTACACCAGCTTGATAAATGACCCCCTATATCTAAAGTTTTGGCTATTTGTCTGTCTAAAAATAAAATCTCTGTCATACACCCCGGCCGAACAGGATTCATGCCCAATAAACCAACAGCCAATAATGTTAGATACTTGTATAAGAAACCTCAGACTCCAGAAGATAACTGCTGTCCTGATGCAGCCAAAGCAATCGCCAGTGTTGAAAGGCCATATCTGTGGAAAGTCCTCAGAAAAATGGGATGAATAGTGTGGATTCAGCTGTTATACGACAGATGACTAGTGAGGACTAAGTTATTGACTATTGAACAGGAGAGGATACTCACCAACGTTTAGGTTGGTAAAATTGGGGCACCCAAAACCCCATCCAAATCCACCCTGAAACACTCTCCTATAGACGAACTTACTGATAGTCTTCTCAATCTTCACTCCAGATCAGCCTGAATTTGCCAGGACAGTCCCAGAAAATTCAGGACAGTTGGCAACTACAGAAGAGTTTCTGCATGGTAGGGGCACAAAGCTGGGGTACCCAGCAGTCTCGGCAAATGTCACCCAGTGTGATCCCTGCAGCAGAATATATGTTTGAACACTGAAAGTGGCGATAAAGAGGAATTGAGGACGCTGTAGAGGAAGAGTTAATGATGCTGCATTTATCAGCAAGCCTTTATGATGTTGCTAAGCAACAAAGACAGAGTTTTAAAGTGGTATAGTCCTTTTTAGCAAGAAGGGAGACATGGAAAGTATGTTCAGATTAGCAGTCTGTGTGTAATCTCTGCTTCCTTTATCAGAAAATGAACACGAAAAAGAAAGCTGTAATTCATCAAATGACGCCTTTGGTAATTAAATCATTCAGTTATTCTGGATTAACATTTCACCGATTTAGTTATTTTATGACACTCAGCGATCGTGGGTTAAGCCAATCAAACTCCAATCAAACTGCTATCTGAACTTCGGGGGAAATTAAATTCGCAGCAAAACCAAATTGCTTTGTGGTAGCAAATAGATTTTCCCGAATTGGCAGTAAAAGATAAAAAACAAAAACCTACTTACCTCATCTGTTTGAGCACACCGAGCTGACCGCCGCCATCTTGATTGGAGATCTAGTACGGAATCTTGCGCTACCTGTGATGACACCATCACATCGAAGGGTTCAGTGACATCATACGTCACCGCGCCCTTCGACGTCATGGTGTCATCACAGGTCGCGCAAGATTTCGTACTAGATCTCCAATCAAGATGGCGGTGGTCAGCTCTTCAAGATCAAATGGATGAGGGCAAGTATGATTTTATAATTATTTTTTTATATTACATTGTATTATTGCTGTCAGATGCCATGATCAGACAAATGAACGCAGCATCTGAGGGGTACAATGACCGGGGGGGGGGAGGCTCAATTGTGGGGGTTCCCCAGTCAAACATCTATCTATAAAACTCTATGAGAGATAAACAGCCTACACTGTGGCTATCTGCACCAAATCTGCCTCAATTCCAGGGCTAGCACAGTGGCAATGGAATCACATCTCAGATGTTAACAGTAGGACTTCCCCTGGGCACACACAGTGCTATATCTCCTGAATAGTGGAAGGTGGGGTGCCCATGATGGTGATATGCAAATTAAAAGGCGAGGGACAGGGAAATGATGAAACAAAGGTTCCTTTACTTGACCAGTGGTAGAATAGTTTGTTAGCCCAGCTGTCCCTGCCAGCTGCCGCTAGCCGTGGGCACGGGCTCCCTCTTTCCCTCCTGCTGCCATGCGCTATGCTGACAAGCGTGGGCAGCAGGTAGCTTAAAGGGGTTCTCCGGGAATTAAGAAAATAAAAATACTTAAATATTACTAGATTATAAATATATTCCCAAAACCCTTTCATTAGTTATAATGGCTCATTTTGTCTGGGAAGCAATCATTAGGGGAAACAAAATGGGCGCCGTCCAATTAGTCCACACAAAACCTCTCCTATGGAGGACAATTCACTTCACGACATTGAGCTTAAGAGCTGCCTTATCCTCCTCTCTGCTCTACTTGTCAGGGATTATGATCCTGAATACAGTTTAATTAGATCTTCACCTGAATCTCTGTAGGAATAGAGTTCATGAGGGACATGAAGTACAGAGAGCACGGACAGGATAAACTGTGGTCATGTGGGTGTCATGGTCTTACCTCCTTGCTGTTCCCTTCGTTTGACATGTGCTGGCGGCCATCTTGGTTTCTGGGTTTTCTTGTAGCCTCCCACCCTGCGGCTCCTCCTTCCCACTGGGAGGAGCTGGATGCCTAGCTCATATATATAGGAGGTCTGTGGCTTCAGTTCCTTGCTTGGTCCACCTGTGTTCACATGCTTCCAAGACTGCTGCTGCTTCTGGTTCCTGATCCTGGCCTCGTCTGACTACCCCGTTGGTTCCTGATTCCGGCTTCGTCTGACTACCCCGTTGGTTCCTGATTCCGGCTTCGTCTGACTACCCCGTTGGTTCCTGTTCCTGGCTTCGTCTGACTACCCTTCTGGTTCCTGACCTCTGTCTCCGCAAGACCCTGCTTCGGTTTAGCCATCCGTTCGGACTTTGCTTACGGCTTGCTCTTCAATAAAACCTTCTTATTTTCCACTTATCTCTTGTTGTACGTCTGGTTCATGGTTCCATGACATTAGGACCAAGCCATGAATTCTGACGGTACAGGGCCACCCTCGCTACCTACGCTGGTTGCCAGACTTGATCAGCAGGATCACCTGTTGGGTCGGTTCGCTGTGGCGTTGCAAACCCTGCTTGAACGCACGGCTCATTTCGCTTCCGTTGCCGATGGGTCGGTTGTCGCTCCTGGGCCCGCTCCTACTGCCGCTCCGGTTGTTGCGCCAGAGTCTACCCTGACACCTGTTGCTGCGCCTGTGGTGTTTCAGGGTATGACCGGTTCTGCCCCCCTTCCACAGCGCTTTGGGGGAGAGCCAACTCAGTGCCGAGGTTTCCTTAACCAGGTGGGCATTTACTTCGAGTTGCTGCCACATGCCTTTCCTACTGAGAGATCAAGGGTGGGCTTCTTGATCTCGCTGCTCTCGGACAAGGCCTTGGCCTGGGCCAGCCCTTTATGGGAGAACAACAATCCGGTGGTTGCCGAGTTTTCCGGTTTTGTTGCTTCTCTTCGGAAGGTATTCGATGTGCCGGCTCGTGCTGCCTCTGCTGCGAAGCTCCTTATGTCCATCAGACAGGGTTCACGATCCGTAGCTGAATACGCCATTGAGTTTCGTACCCTGGCAGCAGAGGTGGGCTGGAATAATGAGGCTCTGGTCGCTGCTTTCTCTCATGGTCTCTCGGATGCCTTGAAGGATGAGGTTGCAGCTAAGGACCTACCAGTGGAGCTCGAGTCTCTTATTTCTTTCCTGATTTTGATTGACACCAGACTCAGGGAGAGACCTTCCTTTAAGGAGAGCCTGCGGAGGCCTCCTAACAGATTGGCGCCTACGTTTGCTGTCCCACCCGTGCCTCCCTCTCCTCCCACGCCTCCTGGGGATGACTTGTCTGGGGGTGAACCCATGCAGCGGGGGTTTGCTCGCCTGTCTGAGGGGGAGAGGGTACTCCGGAGACGCGAGGGCCGATGCATGTACTGTGGTCTCGGTGGGCATTTTCGGTTGGCATGTCCGAACCGTCCGGGAGAACGCTCGCACCTGAGGTCCTGTCGGGGGCAGATCTTGGGTGGAGTCTCCTCGTCCCCGGTTTCCCGTGTTGACAAACCACTGATCACGGTTGTTCTCTCCTGGGTCGGGGGCTCGGTGACGACCCAGGCGTTGGTGGACTCTGGTGCTGGTGGTTTGTTCATTGATAGAGTGTTCGTTGCCGCCAATTCCATTCCTCTGCAGCCTCGAGGTTCCCCACTGGCTCTTGAGGCGATAGACGGCAGACCCCTTCTGCCGCCACACGTGACTCATGAGACCCTTCCAGTGGGGATAGCCATTGGTGCCGTTCACAGAGAGTCGGTCTGTCTCCAGGTTATTTAGTCTCCACACTACTCGGTGGTCTTGGGGTACCCCTGGCTCCAGAAGCATAATCCGACTTTCGATTGGAGATCGGTCGAGATCCTCTCGTGGTCACCGCAGTGTGGGGCTAGTTGCATCCATGGGCCTGTCAAGTTGCTGTGTACTTCCTCGGACTCTCTGTTGCCTCCTGAATACGAAGAGTACCGGGATGTATTCGATAAGGTGCGCGCGGTTGCCCTACCTCCGCACCGCCCATACGATTGTGCCATAGAGTTACAATCCGGTGCCGTTCCTCCTCGTGGCAAAGTCTATCCACTGTCGGTAGCGGAGAATGGGGCCATGGAGGAGTACGTGAGGGAGGCGCTTTCACGCGGACACATTCGCAAATCCTCGTCCCCGGCAGGGGCTGGATTTTTCTTTGTGAAAAAGAAGGGCGGCGAGTTGAGGCCTTGCATCGATTACAGGGGTCTCAATCGCATCACGATCAAGAACGCTTACCCGATACCCTTGATTTCCGAGCTGTTCGATCGCCTCAAAGGGGCCACGGTCTTTACCAAACTCGACCTGAGGGCGGCATATAACCTGGTAAGGATCAAGGCGGGCGATGAGTGGAAGACCGCGTTTAACACCAGGACCGGTCATTATGAATCCTTGGTTATGCCCTTTGGGTTGTGCAATGCGCCCGCAGTCTTCCAGGAATTCATCAACGATGTTTTCCGTGACCTGTTGCAGCAGTGTGTGGTGGTCTATTTGGATGACATCTTGGTATATTCTGCATCCATGGAGGCCCACATTCTGGATGTCAGACGAGTGTTGCAACGCTTACGAGAGAACAAGCTGTTCGGTAAGCTTGAGAAATGCGAATTTCACCGATCCCAGGTAACCTTCTTAGGTTACATCATTTCCGCTGAGGGGTTCTCCATGGATCCTGAGAAGGTTTCGGCTGTCTTACAGTGGCCCCAGCCCAGTGGGCTTCGTGCCCTGCAGCGCTTTTTGGGCTTCGCCAATTATTATCGGAAGTTCATCAGGGACTTTTCCATGCTAGCCAAGCCTCTCACGGATCTGACCAGGAAGGGCAGTAATCCTCAGGTCTGGCCGCTCGAGGCCATCCGAGCTTTTGAGGCTCTAAAGTCCGCCTTTGTGTCGGCTCCGATTCTGTCGCATCCCAACCCTGGGTTGCCTTTTGTCCTCGAGGTGGACGCGTCTGAGACGGGAGTAGGCGCCCTCCTGTCTCAGCGTAGAACACCAGAGGGTCCTCTGCTTCCTTGTGGGTTTTACTCCCGGAAACTGTCTTCCGCGGAGTGCAACTATCAGATTGGTGACAGGGAGTTATTGGCCATCGTGCAGGCCCTTAAAGAATGGAGGCACTTGCTCGAGGGCTCGGTGGTTCCGGTTCTCATCCTGACGGACCACAAGAATCTGACCTACCTCTCTGAGGCCAAGAGATTGACACCACGTCAGGCCAGATGGGCTCTGTTCTTGTCACGTTTTAATTACGTGGTCTCCTACCTACCCGGCTCCAAGAACATCAGAGCGGATGCCTTATCACGGCAGTACTCCGAGCTGTCCGGGGAGGAGTCGATTCCGACTACGGTCATACCCCCGAATCAGATCCTGGCCGCTATTCGCACCAGCCTGACTTCTCCTCTGGGTGAGCAGATTTTGGCGGCTCAATCTGGTGCTCCCTCTGGGAGACCCAACGGCAGATGTTTTGTGCCTGAGGAGTTGCGCACTCGGTTGTTGCGAACCTACCATAACTCCAAGGCCGCGGGGCACCCTGGAAAGAATCAGCTGTCCTGGGCGGTTTCACGTCTGTTCTGGTGGCCTTCTCTACGTTCCGACATCGCCGCATATGTAGCGGCATGCTCCGTTTGTGCCCAGAGTAAGTCCCCTCGGCACCTTCCGTTGGGCCTTTTGCAACCCATAGCCACCGGGGAGCGTCCATGGTCACACCTGGGGATGGATTTCATTGTGGACCTCCCTGCATCCCGAGGCCATACGGTCATTCTCATGATTGTGGATCGGTTTTCCAAAATGTGCCACTGTGTTCCTCTCAAGAGGTTACCCTCTGCACAAGAGTTGGCCTCGATTTTTGCCAGGGAGGTCTTCCGGTTGCACGGTTTGCCCAAGGAGATTGTGTCGGATCGGGGGAGTCAGTTTGTGTCCAGGTTCTGGCGCGCCTTTTGCTCCCAGTTGGGGATTCATCTCTCTTTCTCCTCGGCCTACCACCCTCAGTCCAATGGGGCCGCAGAACGATCCAATCAGGCCTTGGAGCAATTCCTTCGTTGCTATGTCTCCGATCACCAAGACAATTGGGTTGACCTCCTGCCTTGGGCTGAGTTTGCCAGGAACACGGCGGTGAACTCTTCCTCTGGGACGTCTCCCTTCATGGCCAATTATGGGTTCCAACCTGCCGTGTTACCGGAGGTATTCTCTCCCCAGGATATTCCGGCTGTGGAGGATCACCTTTCCGTCCTACGTGCTTCTTGGGTACAGATCCAGAGGTCCCTTGAGGTCTCTGCGCAGCGCCAGAAACTCCAGGCTGATCGCAGACGAGCGCCCGCTCCTTCCTACCAGGTCGGAGACCGCGTATGGTTGTCCACCCGCAACCTCAACCTTCGAGTACCCACTCCCAAGCTGGCGCCTCGCTTTGTTGGTCCCTTCCGAGTGCTTCGCAGGGTAAACCCGGTAGCCTATGCCCTTGCGCTTCCTCCTGGCATGCGGATCTCCAACGTGTTTCATGTCTCCCTGTTGAAGCCACTGGTGTGTAATCGTTTCACTTCCTCGATTCCTCGGCCTCGTCCGGTCCAAGTGGGCAATCGTGAGGAGTATGAGGTGAGCAATATCCTGGACTCACGCCTGGTCCGCGGCCGGGTGCAGTTTTTGGTCCATTGGCGTGGTTATGGTCCAGAGGAGCGTTCCTGGGTTCCCTCCGCAGATGTCCATGCTCCTGTCTTGCTCCGAGCCTTCCACGCACGCTTCCCTCAGAAACCGTTCCTTACTCCGCGGAGGAGGGGCCCTTGAGGGGGAGGTACTGTCATGGTCTTACCTCCTTGCTGTTCCCTTCGTTTGACATGTGCTGGCGGCCATCTTGGTTTCTGGGTTTTCTTGTAGCCTCCCACCCTGCGGCTCCTCCTTCCCACTGGGAGGAGCTGGATGCCTAGCTCATATATATAGGAGGTCTGTGGCTTCAGTTCCTTGCTTGGTCCACCTGTGTTCACATGCTTCCAAGACTGCTGCTGCTTCTGGTTCCTGATCCTGGCCTCGTCTGACTACCCCGTTGGTTCCTGATTCCGGCTTCGTCTGACTACCCCGTTGGTTCCTGATTCCGGCTTCGTCTGACTACCCCGTTGGTTCCTGTTCCTGGCTTCGTCTGACTACCCTTCTGGTTCCTGACCTCTGTCTCCGCAAGACCCTGCTTCGGTTTAGCCATCCGTTCGGACTTTGCTTACGGCTTGCTCTTCAATAAAACCTTCTTATTTTCCACTTATCTCTTGTTGTACGTCTGGTTCATGGTTCCATGACAGTGGGGCTGTGGTAATGGAGACTGCAAATGTAATTTCCACCTTTGTCTGGCCCCCACTATATTCAATGGTGTATCCTATGTAATTTCATATATTTATTTCCATGTCCTGCATAATGTGTATTTATATTTCGTTGCAATGTTAAAGTGTAATGTGACTGGTTCACCAGCAGATGGCGGCAACAGTGGCAGAGTTAGTTTCCCTGAAGAGGAAACTTATAGATCCATCCCAGCCCTCTCTAGAGATGGAGGAGTTTTTAGTTAGTGAAGGCAGTCTGGCCTTCCCCTCCTTGGGGAGAGGTTGTGAGTAGCTTACCCCTTTGTAAGAGGAAGTAGTGTTGTGGAATAATGTTTTTTTTTTTTTAATGTTTTAGGTCAGATCCAGAATCAGAGCCATATCAGTTGGCGCCAAACGACGTGGGGCCTGAGGATTGGACCTCCTGCTGGCGTACCCCCAGAGACTGGACCCAGAGAGACAAGCCAACGGACACCGGGACCGCGGCCCGTAATAAGAGGTGAGAAAATATATTCATCTTACCTATTCTGTGTCCCTTGGCTTAGTCTATCCATATTTGTTCTAGGGAGGGGTGCACCGACAGTGAGGCATCCTCAGGGGCATGAAAGTAAGAACCCCATTGTATTGATAAGCTTGATGTATTGTGTTTTATTATTTTTTTGTGTATGGTTGGTTTCTCTGGGAGAAAGGAGAGGCATAGACTGACAGAACAATAGAAGTCTCCTAAAGTGCCTACATTGAGGGGTAACCCTGGTGTGTGACCCCAAGAAATAGTAGAAGGGAAGGAGACAGCTTGCTGATAACCCAGTGGTGTGTTAATCTCAAGCTCAAGGTGTTTGTTTGTCAGTGTCTGTGCTAATCCAACTATCAGAGACAGTAATTGAAGGCTCCAGAACGTGTTGAAGGCTCCAGAACGTGGTGTTTTGAAAAAAAAATGGGTAACCGAAATAGTGTCCCGAAGGGCTATTGTTCACCTGAACAGTACGTGGCGGACCGGAGAGGAAAAGGTTATGTTAAAGGACTAAGCAAGTTAGAAAAGAGTTATGATATTGCAAAAGGAGGTGTATTGTGTTCTGCTATATGGCAGACATTGTTGACTGAGAAGAGAGGCAAATTGAATGATGATAAGTTGATAGATACAGTTAGGGTATGGCTGGACTGTAGCAAAGAATTTGAACAGACAAAAGGAGAAGCAATGTTTGATGAAAAATCAGGACTCCATTACTATCGGCCTGGCCCAGTCTTAGTACAGGAACAGCCACCGCCCTATAATGGCGCAGCTGAAAGAAAAAGGGGAAGTTGGACTTGTACACATTGTGGTCAGCAGAACCCTGCCCCCCGTGATACGTGCTTAGCCTGTGGTGCTCCACGCCCACATAATCATGCTCTTTTAGCCCCCCAGCACGTCTCACCAGTCCCAGCAATGACGCCATCTTGTCCTCAGCCAACGCCCAAGGCTGGACTTGTAATCTCCCCAAACCCTGCTCTTTCTGTCATGCCACAAGTCACTACTATATACCCACTTGTAAATCCTGACGGCACCTACATGCTACCCAGTCAGCCCATAGCTCCAGCTCATATAATGGTAGGAGGTAGTGGTGCTGTAGATCAGGAAGATGAGGATGGGGAGAAACAAAAGGAAGATGCAGGGGAAGACTCACAGCAGACAGTGGACTATGCACCTGGTGCTGCAGCACAAACCCCGGGATATCGCAGCCCCCCACCGCACCTTGGACGATTTTCTGATATTACCCTAAGTAGCCAGCAGGGTGCAGCAAGAGCAGTGAATGAGTCTTTTCAAAACCAAATTACAGAGCTGCAAAGAGAGATCCATAACATAGGACAAGGAAATCTTGAAGCCTTAAGGGAAATATACTTGAACACTCGCCCAGTCGGGCCACCTAAGTATGTGTCCTTTACCCCCCAGCAGTTGTTCACCATAGTGAACCTCATGCCTGACCCAGATACTCACCCTATGCCCTTTTACAGAAAATTGGCACAAGTATATCAAACCTACGGGTGTACTTGGTCAGACTTGCAAAGTATTGTACAAAATAAAACTGGTGAATTTTCTTCACTTATAATGGATCACATACGCCAACCAGAACTCCCTGGAGCAAATTATGACACTCGTGATTCAGAATCTGGCCGTGATTTCATTCAGCAATTATATAAGTGGGCGAAAGACAGACTAGCAGAGCAGTCCACAACCCTGCAGGACATGGTACAGGATAAAGCAGAGTCAGTAGAAAAGTTTGTACAAAGAGTTAAACAAAACTATAAAGATATGGGATTCAGTCCAAATGAACCTGTGCACCTAAGACTCCTAGCACGGTCATTTGTAGATGGCCTTAGGCCAGATCTGAACAAAGCTCTTGTAACCTGTCGCCCAGAATGGAAAGAAATCATTAACATTGGAAATCTTAGAGCAAGTTGCAAAAGGGCTGGAGAGTAGTACAAAGAAATCCCGCATATCAGTCATGGCAGTCATGACGGGAGAAGGAAGAGAGGAAAGACCCCCGCCCCGTGTCTGTTATGGGTGCGGCAAACCAGGGCACATTAAGAGAAACTGTCGCTCCAAACATCTGTGGCCAGCAGATCAGAGCCAAAGAGGAACTCCTCCTCCATGGCCAGCTCCATCCCACTAGGACGTTGGCAAACCAGTGTTGCTGGGAGGGGACACCCCGTGTATGGCAGTCTCTGCCCCTCCTGCAGGCCCCGCCCCTCGAATCACCCTCGATGTGGCAGGGAAGGAACTTTCATTCCTTGTAGACACTGGTGCAGCCCGCAGTGTGTTATGTGAGACCGCCATACTCCCTTCCTGGCTCACAGATATGCATTTACCCTGCTCTGGTTTAGAAGGGGTCACCCAGCACAACCCTGTTACTAAGCCTCTCTTGATTACTCCCTCCACTAAGTCCCAAAGCCAATCTCCACAGTTACATCTGCCCACTGGAGTAATGTCACAATTTGTTGTAAGCCAGACATGTCCTTATAACCTATTAGGCTCAGATTTTCTTCAGAAAATACGTGCCAACATCCAGTTCAAGGAAAATGGTACAGTTGTTTTAGGTACGGCATTGAGTCCTGAAGAAACCTGCCTCCTAATGGCATTAAAATCCCAGTCACTTGAATCACATGAACAAGGGGATTCGCTGCAAAGCATTTTGCACCTCATCCCTGATACCCTTTGGACCAAAGGTCCCCAAGACATTGGGCGTCTCAAAGTCCCGCCAGTCACTGTAACCTTGAAGAATCCTAACTTACTGCCATATAAAGCACAATACCCTCTCTCCATTTCCCAGAGAGATGCTATCACCCTCCAGATACAGGCTCTTCTTGCAAATGGAGCTATTAAAATTACCACCTCACCATGTAACACTCCCTTATACCCAATTAAAAAGAAGAGTGTGAAGGGACAGCCTCCTGTATATCGCATGGTACAAGACCTCAGAGCAATTAATGAGGCTACGGTCTTTGAAACCCCCATTGTACCAAATCCCCACACTTTGCTTGCTAGCATTCCTCCTGTGGCTGCTATCTTTACTGTCATTGATCTAGCAAATGCCTTTTTCTCTGTCCCATTACATGAAGACTCCCAATTTCTCTTTGCTTTTACACATGATGGAAAACAATACACCTGGACGGTGTTGCCTCAAGGAGCTCATAATAGTCCTTCCTGCTTTAGCAAAGCAATGGCATCCATCTTACAACCATGGCAAGCAGATCACCCAGAGGTGGAACTCTTACAATATGTCGATGATTTACTCCTCTGTGCTGACTCACACCCCGTCTGCCTGAACTCATCTGCCTCACTTCTTGCCTACCTGGCGGATGCTGGGTGCAGAGTCTCACGTTCTAAATTACAGTTGTGTCTTCCAAAAGTTGTTTTCCTAGGTCACTGCATCTCACAAGGCAGTAAGCATCTTACGGATGCCAGAAAGAAAGCAGTCTCAGACATCCCACTGCCAGATACCCCTCACCAACTGCAAACCTTTCTGGGACTAATTTCATACTGTAGACCATGGATCCCTGATGCATCCGTTCTGATGCAGCCACTGTTTGATTGCATACCCCGTATTGCTACTGTCCCTTTCCAAATGACTGCAGAAGCCATAAAAGCATTCCAATCTCTCAAACAAATCATTGTCACTGCCCCAGCTCTTGGCATCCCTAACTATCAGCTTCCCTTTCCCCTTTATGTCATGGAACGTCAGGGTCATGCCACTGGAGTTCTCACCCAGAGCCATGGGGGTCGTAGTAGACCTCTAGGCTACTTCTCAAAATGTCTAGACCCTGTAGCCAGAGCCACCCCTTCCTGTGTCAGGGCCGTTCATGCTGCTAGTTCTCTCCTGAACGCTACCGCTGACATCGTCCTGGGACACCCACTCACCATCATGGCTCCCCATGACATCTCAGCTATCCTGCAACAAACACAACCTAAACACCTCACTGCACAACGCCACCTCAGGCTCCAGTGTAGTCTGCTTCTGCCAGATAATGTCACCATCCAGAGATGCCACATCCTCAATCCTGCTGCACTCCTTCCTCTCCCAAGGGGGGAGTATACTGCAGATGGAGATTCTGAAGATTTTATTGATCTACGTGCTGAAGAAGATCTTCAGGAAGAAGAACTATGGGCCTCAACCGACTCTCTTTACAAAGAACAAGAACATGATTGCATTACAATGATGGAAGCTGAAGTAGGAACTCCACCATCAATACAGGATACTCCTTTGCAAAACCCACACTGGACACTCTTTGTAGACGGTTCAAGGTATGCCGATGACAAGGGGAAATTCCATACAGGCATGGCAGTTACTAGTGAGTATGAAGTCCTGTGTGCAAGGCAATTGCGCCCAGACCAGTCAGCACAAGAGGCTGAACTCATAGCCCTTACTGAGGCCTGCCTCATAGCAAAAGACTCCACTGCTAACATCTACACAGACTCCAGATATGCTTTTGGAGTAGTTCATGATTTCGGAATAATATGGAAGGCCAGAGATTACATTACAGCAGCAGGAACCCCAATTAAACATGCTTTAGCAGTGGAGGCTTTGATGACTGCAGTACTCCTGCCCACCAAAGTAGCAGTAATCAAAGTAAAGGCACATACCCGTGCTGACACACCAGAAGCCAAAGGAAATGCATTGGCTGACCAAGCAGCCAAACAGGCAGCAATGGAAGAGGAAAGAGCACAGCCAGATAAAATCATGTTAGCACAACCGGATGTCAAGCAAAAGAAGTATCATGGGATCTACTGAAACAGATGCAGAAGCAAGCCACCCGCTCAGAAAAGGAAACCTGGCTAAAGGAGTCAGCCCTGGAAGAAGAATCCGGACTTTGGACACAAGGGAAGAAAGTGTGCTTGCCTAGAGCACTCTATCCTGTAATAGCCTCTGTGGCCCATGGGCCCACTCATCAATCTAAGACAATAATGAAAGAACTCATCGATAAAATATGGGTAGCCCCAGGAATCACTCCTGTACTAGTGAAATATGTCCAGTCATGTTTAATCTGTGCCCAATGCAATCCAGGTAGGACTGAGCCCACGCCCAAAAAATGTCTCCCAAAAGCCTTATACCCCTTCCAGAGGATCCAGATTGATCATATCCAGATGCCAATGTGCCAAGGGTTTCAATACGTGTTAGTAGTGGTAGACATGTTCTCTGGGTGGCCAGAAGCCTACCCCGTCAGGAATCAGACAGCAACAACTACTGCTAAAAAAATTGATACAGGAAACTGTCTGTAGGTACGGGGTACCTGAGGTCATTGAGAGTGATCAGGGCCCAGCATTCACTGCTAACCTAACCCAAGAGGTCTGGAAGATGGTAGGGTCACACCTGGCATTCCACACCCCTTACAGACCCCAAAGTAGCGGCAAAGTCGAAAGACTGAATGGGGTATTAAAGTCAAAAATGCTGAAAATGACTAGGGAGACAGGGCTCAATTGGGTTCAGTGTTTACCAATAGCACTCTTTGCAGTCAGACACACTCCCAAACCTCCCCATAAGCTGACTCCACATGATATTGTTTGGGTCGGGACCCCGGATGGGGCTGTACTTCCCTCAACAGTTGCAAATGCATTATGAATCTGTTGCAAAGTATGTGATAGCTTTGAGCAAACAGTTGTCTAACATCCATGTACAAGTCTTTTCTTCCATTCCAGATCCTGACTCCCTAGAAGGCAGCCACACTCTGAAACCAGGAGAGTGGGTAGTGGTCAAGAAACACGTCAGAAGTACCCTAGAACCACGCTTCGAGGGGCCTTACCAAGTACTACTGACCACTCCAACTTCTGTAAAGCTCGAAGGGAGATCCACCTGGATCCACGCCTCTCACTGCAAAAGGATAAGGAACCCGCCAGATTCAGAAATAACAAAATGATTTTCTTTTATCTGCTAGCACTGGTGACACTCACCAGTGCATACATTCCTCCCCCGGCAGAAATGGATGATGACGGGTGGGACAATAAGTTGTCAAACATCATCAAGTGTTGTATAAAAGCCTGAAAGAAGGTGATTCTGACACCACTACCTCTTCACTAAAAGATTGTTGGATATGTACACATGGCCCAGTAAATGCTAGAGCTATGCCTTATTTAGCTGTGCCCCTAACCTTCCAAGAGATAAAAGATTTGGCAGGATCAGCTGTTTTCCTTTCTAGCATAAATGAGGTTGATACCAAAAATGGCAACAGAAAAGCTTCCCTAATAGTAGCAGCATGGGATGGGTCCCCATGGCTAATGATAAACAGAACAGGACCCTCAGCTCAGAATAGCAATATGCCCTGGAATGACTATATGTGGAGCAATGTATCCTGCTTCCCAAATTGGACCCACTGTTACTGCCTACAGGTACAAACCCATGGTATGGTTTTCAGTTCCCATAACAGATCAGGCTGTAATGATTCCAACCCAGACAGTCCAGTACAGTGCATTGGTATATATGCTGAAGCAAGTGGTGATCTGGCCTGCGCCCGGCGCAGTGTAAGGGATTTGACAATAGGGATAACTAGTAAAACCACAAAGGGTCAAGAAAAGGGTCAAAAACTAGCAGAAGGTATCATATTAGCCCACTTAATCACTCGTTTGTTCAATAGTACAGTGGTTTCGGTCCCAAAAAATATATACCTAGTATGTGGACACAGGGCATATAAATGGCTCCCTTCAGATTTCAAAGGTTTATGTACAATTGCTAGGCTCACACCAGCCACTTTTACACTGCCTCATGGAAAATTAAATGTCAATGCTATCCCCAAACACACCTTATATAAAAGAGCCGCAGATAACATTCCTAGACCAAATGGAAAACCCCATCTTGTAGAAATGAGTGGTGCCAACAAGTTCTTTAGTACTCTATTAATCTATCCTATGCTTACACAAACATATGACAAACTAGTAATGGCTACCGACTACTTGGATGATCAGATTTGGGAAATTATGAAACTGATGAATACATCTAATGTTGTCCAGAATCAGCTCATCATAGTCACTAATCAACACACTTTAGTATTAGACTATTTGACTGCAAAGGATGGAGGTATGTGTCAGGTAGTAGGTACGTACTGCATGCTGCCATTATATCGATCCACAAGGTAATCTACAAGTAAAAGCTGGTTTGGAAAAGATGAGTGAGATACGTGATGAATGGCTAGAGGCTCACAGTGCAGATAAGTCAACATGGTGGTCTGACACTTTCTCATTCCTTAATCCCAGTAACTGGTTCAAGGGAATTAGTGGATGGACGATGGGAATAATTCAGGGAATATTACAGATAGCCCTAATATTGATGGTAATCTACATATTTATCAAAGTTGTTGTTTCCTGCATTAACCGCATCACCAACAGAAAGAAGCCTGCTGAGGAAACCATACTACTTCTCTATGAACAAATGGCTAGCACCGCAATAGATGTGAATGTGATCCCTGCATTCCCGACACCCCCGCCTTCTCCAACTCCCGCTGATGAAGCTCCTCTACCCAGGCCTGAAGATCCAAGAGATGATGAGAATTAGGGACAAATGAATCCCAGGGTATTACCAGAAGTCCGCTCAATCGGGAACTTATTCACAAGGGATAAGTTGTCGCCACTGTGGGTGAAGAGGATACGAATGGTATGCCAGGGGATTCGCTAGGTTTAGGGAAAGTCTACAATCAAGTCTACAAGGGGGGACTGTTGTGGAATCATATATCTAGTATCAAATGTATACTTGCTTGTATTATATCTAACAGTTTGCTTAACAAAATGGCCCCTGAAGTAGCAGCCAGCTCCCTTAATAATCCCTTACTAATCACTTTATGATATTGAAATTGCTGACATATTGCTGACATAATGCTGACTTTTGCTAAAGTATGGAGTGATAATGTGATACGTTATCATGGGACTTAGTAATGTGACAATTAGATCATCAAATTAGCCGAGTCATAAAGTTCCCCTTTTTCTGCTATAAAAAATCATGTAATCTGAATAAACGGAACATCTAGCATTGACTTCTCTGTGACAGTCTGTGTGTGATCTCTCGAGGCGTACGTATGCCAATCATTTCATACCATTCGGAGCAGTGCATCAACCTTACCTGACTATTAGGTCAGATCCAGAATCAGAGCCATATCAGTAGCAGGTCCTCGTCCCTCCTGGACAATAGAGTTGAGCGGACACCTGGATGTTCGGGTTCGAGAAGTTCGGCCGAACTTCCCGGAAATGTTCAGGTTCGGGATCCGAACCCGATCCGAACTTTGTCCCGAACTCGAACCCCATTGAAGTCAATGGGGACCCAAACTTTTCGGCACTAAAAAGGCTGTAAAACAGCCCAGGAAAGGGCTAGAGGGCTGCAAAAGGCAGCAACATGTAGGTAAATCCCATGCAAACAAATGTGGATAAGGAAATGAATAAAAATAAAAATAAAATAAATAAAAATTAACCAATATCAATTGGAGAGAGGTCCCATAGCAGAGAATCTGGCTTCACGTCACCCACCACTGGAACACTCCATTCTCAGATATTTAGGCCCCGGCACCCAGGCAGAGGAGAGAGGTCCCGTAACAGAGAATCTGGCTTCATGTCAGCAGAGAATCAGTCTGCATGTCATAGCAGATAATCAGGCTTCACGTCAGCCACCACTGCAACAGTCCATTGTCATATATTTAGGCCCCGGCACCCAGACAGAGGAGAGGTTCATTCAACTTTGGGTAGCCTCGCAATATAATGGTAAAATGAAAATAAAAATAGGATTGAATGAGGAAGTGCCCTGGAGTACAATAATATATGGTTAAGGGGAGGTAGTTAATGTCTAATCTGCACAAGGGATGGACAGGTCCTGTGGGATCCATGCCTGGTTCATTTTTATGAACGTCAGCTTGTCCACATTGGCTGTAGACAGGCGGCTGTCTGTAATGACGCCCCCTGCCGTGATGAATACACGTTCAGACAAAACGCTGGCCGCCGGGCAGGCCAGCACCTCCAAGGCATAAAAGGCTAGCTCTGGCCACGTGGACAATTTAGAGACCCAGAAGTTGAATGGGGCCGAACCATCAGTCAGTACGTGGAGGGGTGTGCACAAGTACTGTTCCACCATGTTAGTGAAATGTTGCCTCCTGCTAACACGTTGCGTATCAGGTGGTGGTGCAGTTAGCTGTGGCGTGTTGACAAAACTTTTCCACATCTCTGCCATGCTAACCCTGCCCTCAGAGGAGCTGGCCGTGACACAGCTGCCTTGGCGACCTCTTGCTCCTCCTCTGCCTTGGCCTTGGGCTTCCACTTGTTCCCCTGTGACATTTGGGAATGCTCTCAGTAGCGCGTCTACCAACGTGCGCTTGTACTCGCGCATCTTCCTATCACGCTCCAGTGCAGGAAGTAAGGTGGGCACATTGTCTTTGTAGCGTGGATCCAGCAGGGTGGCAACCCAGTAGTCCGCACATGTTAAAATGTGGGCAACTCTGCTGTCGTTGCGCAGGCACTGCAGCATGTAGTCGCTCATGTGTGCCAGGCTGCCCAGGGGTAAGGACAAGCTGTCCTCTGTGGGAGGCATATCGTCATCGTCCTGCCTTTCCCCCCAGCCACGCACCAGTGATGGACCCGAGCTGCGTTGGGTGCCACCCCGCTGTGACCATGCTTCATCCTCATCCTCCTCCACCTCCTCCTCATCCTCGTCCTCCTCGTCCTCCAGTAGTGGGCCCTGGCTGGCCACATTTGTACCTGGCCTCTGCTGTTGCAAAAAACCTCCCTCTGAGTCACTTCGAAGAGACTGGCCTGAAAGTGCTAAAAATGACCCCTCTTCCTCCTCCTCCTCCTCCTGGGCCACCTCCTCTTCCATCATCGCCCTAAGTGTTTTCTCAAGGAGACATAGAAGTGGTATTGTAACGCTGATAACGGTGTCATCGCCACTGGCCATGTTGGTGGAGTACTCGAAACAGCGCAACAGGGCACACAGGTCTTGCATGGAGGCCCAGTCATTGGTGGTGAAGTGGTGCTGTTCCGTAGTGCGACTGACCCGTGCGTGCTGCAGCTGAAACTCCACTATGGCCTGCTGCTGCTCGCACAGTCTGTCCAGCATGTGCAAGGTGGAGTTCCACCTGGTGGGCACGTCGCATATGAGGCGGTGAGCGGGAAGGCCGAAGTTACGCTGTAGCGCAGACAGGCGAGCAGCGGCAGGATGTGAACGCCGGAAGCGCGAACAGATGGCCCGCACTTTATGCAGCAGCTCTGACATGTCGGGGTAGTTGTGAATGAACTTCTGCACCACCAAATTCAGCACATGCGCCAAGCGAGGGATGTGCGTCAAACTGGCTAGTCCCAGAGCTGCAACAAGATTTCGCCCATTATCGCACACCACCAGGCCGGGCTTGAGGTTCACCGGCAGCAACCACTCGTCGGTCTGTTGTTCTATACCCCGCCACAACTCCTGTGCGGTGTGGGGCCTGTACCCCAAACATATGAGTTTCAGAATGGCCTGCTGACGTTTACCCCGGGCTGTGCTGAAGTTGGTGGTGAAGGTGTGTGGCTGACTGGATGAGCAGGTGGAAGAAGAGGAGGAGGAAGCTGAGTAGGAGGAGGTGGCAACAGGAGGCAAAGAATGTTGCCCTGCGATCCTTGGCGGCGGAAGGACGTGCGCCAAACAGCTCTCCGCCTGGGGCCCAGCCGCCACTACATTTACCCAGTGTGCAGTTAGGGAGATATAGCGTCCCTGGCCGTGCTTACTGGTCCACGTATCTGTGGTTAGGTGGACCTTGCCACAGATGGCGTTGAGCAGTGCACCCTTGATTTTATCGGATACTTGGTTGTGCAGGGAAGGCACGGCTCTCTTGGAGAAGTAGTGACGGCTAGGAACAACATACTGTGGGACAGCAAGCGACATGAGCTGTTTGAAGCTGTCTGTGTCCACCAGCCTAAATGACAGCATTTCATAGGCCAGTAGTTTAGAAATGCTGGCATTCAGGGTCAGGGATCGAGGGAGGCTAGGTGGGAATTTACGCTTTCTCACAAATGTTTGTGAGATGGAGAGCTGAACGCTGCCGTGTGACATGGTTGAGATGCTTGGTGACGGAGGTGGTGGTGGTGTTGGTGGTACATCCCCTGTTTGCTGGGCGGCAGGTGCCAACGTTCCTCCAGAGGCGGAGGAAGAGGCCGAGGCGGCAGCAGCAGAAGAGGCCGAGGCGGCAGCAGCAGAAGAGGTAGCAGGGGGAGCCTGAGTGACTTCCTTGTTTTTAAGGTGTTTACTCCACTGCAGTTCATGCTTTGCATGCAGGTGCCTGGTCATGCAGGTTATGCTAAGGTTCAGAACGTTAATGCCTCGCTTCAGGCTCTGATGGCACAGCGTGCAAACCACTCGGGTCTTGTCGTCAGCACATTGTTTGAAGAAGTGCCATGCCAGGGAACTCCTTGAAGCTGCCTTTGGGGTGCTCGGTCCCAGATGGCGGCGGTCAGTAGCAGGCGGAGTCTCTTGGCGGCGGGTGTTCTGCTTTTGCCCACTGCTCCCTCTTTTGCTACGCTGTTGGCTCGGTCTCACCACTGCCTCTTCCTCCGAACTGTGAAAGTCAGTGGCACGACCTTCATTCCATGTGGGGTCTAGGACCTCATCGTCCCCTGCATCGTCTTCCACCCAGTCTTGATCCCTGACCTCCTGTTCAGTCTGCACACTGCAGAAAGACGCAGCAGTTGGCACCTGTGTTTCGTCATCATCAGAGACTTGCTGAGGTGGTATTCCCATGTCCTCATCATCAGGAAACATAAGTGGTTGTGCGTCAGTGCATTCTATGTCTTCCACCGCTGGGGAAGGGCTAGGTGGATGCCCTTGGGAAACCCTTGGGAAACCCTGCCAGCAGAGTCTTCAAACAGCATAAGAGACTGCTGCATAACTTGAGGCTCAGACAGTTTCCCTGATATGCATGGGGGTGATGTGACAGACTGATGGGGTTGGTTTTCAGGCGCCATCTGTGCGCTTTCTGCAGAAGACTGGGTGGGAGATAATGTGAACGTGCTGGATCCACTGTTGGCCACCCAATTGACTAATGCCTGTACCTGCTCAGGCCTTACCATCCTTAGAACGGCATTGGGCCCCACCATATATCGCTGTAAATTCTGGCGGCTACTGGGACCTGAGGTAGTTGGTACACTAGGACGTGTGGATGTGGCAGAACGGCCACATCCTCTCCCAGCACCAGAGGGTCCACTAACACCACCACGACCATGTCCACGTCCGCGTCCCTTACTAGATGTTTTCCTCATTGTTATCGTTCACCACAACAAAAATATTATTTGGCCCAATGTATTGAATTCAAATTCAGGCCTTTTTTTACAGACACCTAACACTATCTGGCTATCTATTTAGGTACCGTATTACACTAATACAGGCACAGCAGTAACCACAGATTTAGCTGACTATGAATTTGAGGCCTAGTATTTAGGCGCTGGGTGACAGGTATACGTTTTACAGACAGAATTAGACTGGGATATGCACAGTAGCATGTGTGTGAAGTTATTGAGAATGACCCTATCAGCACCTTGATTCTGATATACCCTTTTAGGGATGTATTTAAAGTAGGCCTGATACAGCAGAAACCACTAAATTAGGAAATTGCTAAATTGGGAATTGTATTTCAACCCAGAACAAAAAATGTGCTTTGACGGACACTAAATAACTTGCCCAGCCACAACAGTACAGCAGTAACGACAGATTTAGCTGGATATAAATTTGAGGCCTAGTATTTAGGCGCTGGGTGACAGGTATAGGTTTACTGACAGAATTAGACTTGGAAATGCACAGTAGCGTGTGTGTGAAGTTATTCAGAATGACCCTATGTGCACCTTGAATATTATATACCCTTTTAGGGATAGATTTCAAATAGCTCTGATACAGCAGAAACCACTAAATTAGGAAATTGCTAAATTGGGAATTGTATTTCAACCCAGAACAAAAAATGCGCTTTGACGGACACTAAATAACTTGCCCAGCCACAACAGTAACGACAGATTTAGCTGGATAAAAATTTGAGGCCTAGTATTTAGGCGCTGGGTGACAGGTATACGTTTACTGACAGAATTAGACTGGGATATGGCCAAAAAATAACCACACTATTGATGGTTAAATGCACTTGGTGTGACAGCTTGACCAACCACACTACTGAGGGTTAAATGCACTTGGTGACAGGCACAGCTTGCCCCTGATGTAGTATATGGCCAAAAAATAAACAGACTATTGCTGGTTAAATGCACTTGGTGTGACAGCTTGACCAACCACACTACTGAGGGTTAAATGCACTTGGTGACAGGCGCAGCTTGCCCCTGATGTAGTATATGGCCAAAAAATAAACAGACTATTGCTGGTTAAATGCACTTGGTGTGACAGCTTCACCCTGATGTAGGCTTTAGCCAAAAAACAACCACACCATTGAGGGTTAAATGCACTTGGTGACAGGCTCAGCTTGCCCCTGATGTAGTATATGGCCAAAAAATAAACAGACTATTGCTGGTTAAATGCACTTGGTGTGACAGCTTCACCCTGATGTAGGATTTAGCCAAAAAACAACCACACCATTGAGGGTTAAATGCACTTGGTGGCAGCTTGTGCTGGCGCAACACAAGACACAAAATGGCCGCCGATCACCCCAGATAAAAGTGACTGAAAAACGCTCTGGGCAGCCTAAAAACAGTGAGCAATTCAATAGCAGCAGTTCAATCATCCACAGCTGCAGATCGATCATTGGATGGAGTCTTTTGGAGGAGTTAATCAGCCTAATCTCGCCCTACTGTCGCAGCTGCAACCTCTCCCTACGCTAATCAGAGCAGAGTGACGGGCGGCGCTATGTGACTCCAGCTTAAATAGAGGCTGGGTCACATGGTGCTCTGGCCAATCACAGCCATGCCAATAGTAGGCATGGCTGTGGCGGCCTCTTGGGGCAAGTAGTATGACGCTTGTTGATTGGCTGCTTTGCAGCCTTTCAAAAAGCGCCAAGAAAGCGACGAACACCGAACCCGGACTTTTACGAAAATGTCCGGGTTCGGGTCCGTGTCACGGACACCCCAAAATTCGGTACGAACCCGAACTATACAGTTCGGGTTCGCTCATCCCTACTGGACAAGCCTGCAGGAGTGGAGAGCAGCCCCTCCACTGGAAGGCTGCCTACCAGCCAGCAGAGCACTGTCTGCTCTGCTGGGCCCAGAGGCCTAAGCTGTCAGCCTCTTAAGCCAGAAAGAGAGATTCTCTGTATAAGATCAAGATAAAGACCAGAGTCAGACTACCAGAAGTTACGTTGCAGAATATTTATTCTGATAAGATAGCAAAGATGAGTGAGTACAGATGAAGCAGAACCGATTGTGTTTGCCTGCAATAAGTTAAGCCTAAATCTGCTGATAACCAAGATAAAGTTTGGAAGATTGTTCCCTGCTGAAAGTTTATACAAAGTAAAGCTGTTAACGACATTAATACAAGTCTGGAATCCATTATTCTACTTACCCATCATCCAAGTTAATCACCCCTTTTGTACTGCTTCAGACAACCATGTCTGGGATCCAAGGATATCCAGGTAGGAGCACGTGTATACAACACCTTCAGGGAGATTATAGGTCATTCTACACCACTCTAGCAATTTTACATCTGGGTACCAACATCACTATACTTAAAGGGGACTACATGTTCTAGTTGCTTTAATGCAACTGGAGTCATGACAACTTGCTCTATCAGAGGGACATATATCGTAAAAAACTTTTAAAGAGTAAGGGATACCCCAGACGATGGCAAAACCGTCCGTTGCACATACGAGTGCTGCTGCTCTTGAGCTACATCCCCAACCTTCTCTCTATACTTAATGTCTCCTCATGATCTCAATGCGCACATCTGAGCCCAGAAGACCCATTCTTCCCTCCGAGAACAGATAAAAAAATATGACCGCTGATGAAGGTCTGATGTGACTGAAACGTCCGGTCTAGATATTCTGTTTGTACCTTAACCGCCTCCGGACCGCCTAACGCAGGATCGCGGTCCGGAGGCAGTCGATTCATTCCTGGTAGACGTAGCCGGGCGTCATCTCGCGAGACGCGAGATTACGCACACAGACCCTCTGATAGAGCAAGTTGTCATGACTCCAGTTGCATTAAAGCAACAAGAACATGCAGTCCCCTTTAAGTATAGTGATGTTGGTACCCAGATGTAAAATTGCTAGAGTGGTGTAGAATGACCTATAATCTCCCTGAAGGTGTTGTATGCACGTGCTCCTACCTGGATATCCTCCGGACCGCGTGCATGCGCATTGCGAGCCGGCAAAAGTTTAAGGAGTATTTCATCACCAGCCTGCCAGCCAATGATCAGGCTGGTGATTTTCAAAAAACCGAATCAGAAGCCATTTAACACTTTATATTTATAAATATAAGGTGTTAAATGGCTTGTGTGCTCCTCTGCTGGTCCTTTTCGTCAGTTGGTCCCAGCAGAGGAGCACACATTACTGTAAGTACACACCAAACACTACACTTAGCCCCAGATCACCCCCCATCACCCCAATTAACCCCTTGATCACCCCTGTCAATCACTAGTGAAAGGGAAAAAAGTGATCAGTGTAAACTGTCACATTTTTTTTCACTAGTATTGACGGTTAGGTTTTCGGATAGTTTAGGCCCCTTTGTTAGGTAGTTAGCATCGGTTAGCGCCCAGCCCACCGCACCGCAGTCACTGATTCGCTGATTAGCGTATCGCTAATCAGCATTGGTACTTTTATAGTATCTGTAAGTGATCAGAACTGATCACAGTCAGATCTATAATAGTATTAGTGTCACCTTAGTTCGCCCTCCACCCAAAACGCAGTGTTTGCCCGATCAGGCCTGATCGGTCGCCCACACGTGCGTTCACCCACGCCCACCCCGCCACAGTGACAAAAATATATATTTTTTTTTATCACTGCACAATCACTTTACAAGCGCTGCGGCGATAATAAAATCAGTTTTGATATTTTTTATCAATCGCAGCGGCTTCGGGCACTTTGCTAGCCTCCCATTTGTAAGACAGGCTTGCTTTTTTTCTTGGGTAGTCTCAGGGAATACCCCCTAAATTTAGTTAACCAAATGGCAAATAAGGGGTATGAAGAGGCCTACAGGCTTCTGACCCAGTCAGATAAGGAATGAGAACCCTCATCTGACGAATCCAGCGGGTCAGAATATGAACCTGTAAAAAGCAGTGGCAGTCTGACCCAAAGTTCAGACGATGAGGTTGAGGTCCCTGATACCACCAGGCGTACCCGGCCCCGTGTTGCTAGACCACAGGTTGTGCAGGATTCGCTTCAAGGGCAGCAGAGTGGGGCTGGCGCTATCAGATTACGTGGTGAGGCATACACCAGCAGCGCAGCCCATCCTGGACCTAGTACCAGCACTGCTGTACAACATGGTGAAGTGGCGAGCACCAGAAGGGCAGGTGAAGCTGGTACGGTGGCACGTGCAGTAGTTCCCCCTTTCACCGCCCAGTCTGGAGTTCGGGTTGAGACAGCTCAGATCGGATTGGCACTGGGGTTTTTTGAGCTGTTCTTGACTGCAGAGCTCTTGGACATAGTCGTGGCAGAAACAAATTGGTATGCCACTCAATTTATAGCCGCCAACTCGGGAAGCTTTTATGCCCAGTCTTTCCGGTGGAAACCCGTCCAAGTTTCCTAAATTAAAACTTTTCTGGGCCTTCTCCTCAACATGGGCCTAACAAAAAAGCATGAATTGCGGTCATATTGGTCCACGAACCCAGTTCATCACATGCCCATGTTCTCTGCTGCCATGTCCAGGACACGATTTGAGACCATCCTGCGTTTCCTGCACTTTAGTGACAACAGCACCTCTCGTCCCAGAGGCCACCCAGCTTTTGACCGGCTCCACAAAATGCGGCCCCTCATAGACCACTTTAACACCAAATCTGCAGATTTGTATACCCCTGAGCAAAACATCTGCATAGACGAGTCCCTTATACATTTTACAGGGTGCCTTGGCTTCAAACAATACATCCTAAGCAAGCGCGCCTGGTATGGGGTCAAATTGTATAAGCTCTGTGAAAGGGCCACAGGCTATACGCACAAATTTCGTGTCTATGGGGGTAAAGATCAGACCCTGGAGCCGGTCGGTTGCCCTGACTACCTGGGGAGCAGTGGGAAGACAGTCTGGGACTTGGTGTCACCCTTATTTGGCAAGGGGTACCATCTTTATGTGGACAATTTTTACACAAGTGTGCCCCTCTTCAGGCATTTGTTTTTAGAACAGATTGGCTGCTGTGGCACCGTGCGCCCTATTCGCCAGAGCTTCCCCCAACGGCTCGTTACCACCCGTCTTGCAAGGGGGGAGAGCGCTGCCTTGTGTAACGAAGAACTGCTCACGGTGAAATGGAGAGACAAGCGTGACGTTTACATGCTCTATTCCATTCACGCAGACACGACAATCCAAATTGAACGAGCAACCAGTGTCATTGAAAAGCCCCTCTCGGTCCATGACTATAATTTGCTCATGGGAGGGGTGGACTTCAATGACCAGATGTTGGCTCCTTATTTAGTGTCCCGCTGCACCAGACGCTGATATAAGAAGGTGTCTGTACATTTAATTCAATTGGCTATGTACAATAGTTTTGTTCTCTACAGTAAGGCTGGGAGAACAGGATCCTTCCTAAAATTTCAGGAAGAGATCATCGAGAACCTCCTGTATCCAGGAGGTTCCGTGGCCCCATACACCAGTGTAGTGAGCCGTCTACAAGAGCGACATTTCCCCAATGTCGTTTCTGGTACCTCAACCCAAGCGCCACCCCGAAAAAGATGTCGTGTCTGTAGCAGGAGTAGAATAAGGCGTGACACCTGCTATTTCTGTTCTGACTGCCCTGACCACCCTGCCCTATGCTTAGGGGAGTGTTTCTGGAAGTACCACACACAGGTACACTATTAGCATAGGGATTGCATCTCACAGGACAGGCACACAGGGCTCTTAGGGCCCTTTCACACAGAGCTGCTGAAAACCTCTCCTTTTACCTGGGACAAAGTGCATAATGTACTTCTCCACATCTCTGGGTGATTTGCGCTTTGCACATTGTCCCATGGGGAAGGAGAGGTTTGTCCTATAATAAGGTAAAAAAAGCAAAACAAAAAAAAAAAAATCACCGGTAAGCAAAAAAGTTAATGTTCTGTTCCAAAAGTTCAAAAAAGTTGATAAAAGTTAATGTTCTGTAAATGTTATTATAAAGCTCATGTTAATAAATTTATTGCGTTGCGGCCTGTTTTTTTCTTTTTTCTTTTTTTTTTTTTTACCTTTTAGGTGGACCAACCGCTGAACCAGCTGCAGCACTGATGTGCATTCTGACAGAAGCATTGCGCTGCTGTCAGATCACACAAAAGTCGGTGTATGCGGCGCTGCAAGACGAGATTTCTCCTCTGCAGTAAAAACAATATGTTTGCCGAGGCTTATGAGCTGAGGGGTGGTGTTCATATGCTTTGGCAAACACTTTGTATATAAAAAAAAAACGGCAATGATTTATTCATCCACATCGATTGATGTGAATGGAGAAATCGGGTTTGCCAGGGCATACGAGCTGAGTGGGTATGGATGTTGGGCAGAGCTCTTATGTCCTGGCAGACGCCTTTCCCCTTTTTTTTTTTGGCAGAGATTTTTTCATCCACATTGATCGATGCGAATGAAGAAATCTGTGCCATTTAATTTTTTCTTTCAGCCCAGAGGCTGAACGGAAAAAAAAAAATCTCATTACCCGTATGCTCAATATAAGGAGAATAGCAGAAACTCCTAATGCTGGCCATACATGTAATGATTGCGGAGACCCTCAAATTCCAGGGCAGTACAAACACCCCACAAATGACCCCATTTTGGAAAGAAGAAATCCTAAGGTATTCGCTGATGGGCATAGTGAGTTCATAGAAGTTTTTATTTTTTGTCACAAGTTAGCGGAAAATGATGTTTTTTTTGTTTTTTTGTTTTTCTTACAAAGTCTCATATTCCACTAATTTGTGACAAAAAATGGGGACACATGTGGGGTATTTTTACTGCCCTGGCATTTTAGGGGCCCTAAAGCGTGAGAAGAAGTCTGGAATCCAAATGTCTAAAAATGCCCTCCTAAAAGGAATTTGTGCCCCTTTGCGCCCCTAGGCTGCAAAAAAGTGTCACACATGTGGTATCGCCATACCCAGAAGAAGTTGGGCAATGTGTTTTGGGGTGTCTTTTTACATATACCCATGCTGGGTGAGCGAAATATCTCTCTAAAATGACAACTTTGTATAAAAAAAAATGGGAAACGTTGACATTTAGAGAGATATTTCTCTCACCCAGCATGGGTATATGTAAAAAGACACCCCAAAACACGTTGACCAACTTCTTCTGAGTACGGCGATACCACAGGTGTGATACCTTTTTGCAGCCTGTGGGCAAAGGGGCACAAATTCTAAGGAGCATCTTTAGGATTTCACAGGGCATTTTTTACACATTTGGATTTCAAACTACTTCTCACGCTTTAGGGCCCCTAAAATGCCAAGGCAGTATAACTACCCCACAAGTGACCCCATTTTGGAAAGAATACACCCCAAGGTATTTTGTAATGGGCATAGTGAGTTCATGGAAGTTTTTATTTTTTGTCACAAGTTAGTGGAATATGAGACTTTGTAAGAAAAATAAAAATCATCATTTTCCGCTAACTTGTGACAAAAAATAAAAACTTCTATGAACTCACTATGCCCATCAGCGAATACCTTAGGGTGTCTTCTTTCCAAAATGGGGTCACTTGTGGGGTATTTATACTGCCCTTGCATTTTAGGGGCCCTAATGCGTGAGAAGTAGTTTGAAATCCAAATGTGTAAAAAATGCCCTGTGAAATCCTAAAGGTGCTCTTTAGAATTTGTGCCCTTTTGCCCACCTAGGGTGCAAAAAAGTCTCACACATGCGGTATCGCCGTTCTCAGGAGAAGTTGGGCAATGTTTTTTGGGAATGGGAAACTCTGAACTCACTATGCCCATCAGCGAATATCTTAGGGTGTCTATTTTACGAAATGGGGTCATTTGTGGGGTGTTTCTACTGTCTGGGCATTATAGAACCTCAGGAAACATAACAGTTGCTCAGAAAGTCAGAGCTGCTTCAAAATGCGGAAATTCAAATTTTTGTACCATAGTTTGTAAACGCTATAACTTTTGCACAAACACTTATTGCATTTTTTTTATCAAAGACATGTGGAACAATAAATTTAGAGAAAAATGTATGTAGAAATTTAGTTTTATTTGAAAAATTTTACAACTGAAAGTGACAAATTTTCATTATTTTGCAATTTTTTTTATTAATAACAAAAAAAGGAAAAATGTCAGCAGCAATGAAATACCACCAAATGGAAGCTCTATTAGTGAGAAGAAAAGGAGGTAAAATTCATTTGGGTGGTAAGTTGTATGACCGAGCAATAAACTGTGACAGTAGTGTAGTGCAGAATTGTAAAAAGTGCTCTGGTCATTAAGGGGTTTTATGCTAGAGGAGCTGAGGTGGTTAAAGAGAAAAAATTGGGCAATTGGATGAAACTACTGCGAAACTAAATAAATAATTTAATTGCAACACTAAAAAAAATGTGTGCCTCAATTTCACTACACATCCACATAATCTCCATTCCTACAGAGATTCAGCTGAAGATCATATTAAACTGTATTCAGGATCATAATTCCTGACAAGCAGAGCAGAGAAGAGGATGAGGCAGCTCTTTATCTTAATGTTGTGAAGTAATTTGTCCTGCTGTGTGATTAGGACAGGATTTGTGTGTACTAATAGGACAGCGGCCATTTTATTTCTCCTGATGATTACTCCCCAGACAAAACGAATCATTGTAACTAATGAAATGGATTTGGGAATACATTTATAATAAAGTAATATTTAAGTTTTTTAATTTTCTTAATTCCTGGAAAACCCCTTTAACTGTTGTATCTGTGCTACTCTATCTCCCCAGCCTATGGCTGGATTGCAGGAAGTATTTGAAGGTGCTTCCTGCCCCTGAGCAGCTCTTAGGTTCATAGCTTGTCTAGTTTCCCGTTTGAGCGAAGATGTTCTGTTGATTCTTGTCATTCTGTGTACTGGACTTATTTTGTTTTACGCACTTTGCCTGATTGCCGCCTGCCCTGACCCTGATCTATGTTTATGGACTTTGCCTGACTGCCGCCTGCTCTGACTTCTACCTTCGTATCCTGAGTACGCTTCTGACTAATTAGCCTCTGCCCTCCCAGCATCCACTGGGTGTATTGTGTCATCTGGAGGTCAGTCCAAGGGGTTCATACTCTGATCCCTATTCCCTCGTGTTCCAATTCCCCTCCGAGGTAGCACCTGGTACTCCCCTCGGAAAAGTTTCTCCTCACCATCAGAGATATTGTGTAAAGAACGAGGGGTGTGCTTAGACATCGCCCTCAGAGGGAGTTGGTCATGTGGGGCAGTGGGTTCTCACCCACTGCTCATAAGACAGTTCTTATCAAACAAGCAAGAGATGGTCTTTAATAACATTTTGATTAAGCTGGAGCGAAGCCTTTTTGTGGTAGGAGCAATCCAGTTATCTTGGCTATCTCCTTCACAGCTAGGTAGTGCTAAAAAATATAGATTTTCTGCCGTTTCTGATAGCACGGTGTGAAGTATCCAAATTTTACCAAAGCAGCAATAAAAGCTACAAAATTTATGAGATGCAGGCTGGAAGTCTATAAATTAATCTTGCAAAAGCGATGGTGTCCTTAATTTTTCTCTGTTTTCTCTACATTGGCAATGCATGTACGGACTCTTTTTGGTCTGCACTCTTCTCTCTAGCTCACCAACTCACTAGTGTTGGTCATTTTACACAGACAAAAAATAAGGCCAATTATGGGACGAGTGTTTGTAGAAATGCTCGTTCTCTATATTCAACCTAATAATATGACTAGTGTTGAGCGCAAATATTAAAATTGCAAATTTTTATTGCAAATATTGGCACTTCTAGAATTTGCGAATATCTAGAATATAGTGCTATATCTTTTTTCATCTTTTTTTCATCAGTACCAATGATCCCTCACTGCTTCTTGCTTGTGGGCCAATGAGAAGGCTGTAACATCTTTCACTTTAGGAGTAGTGTTGATCGCGAATTTTCGTATCGCTAATTTTCCGACTGCCGATTTTCGAAATCAAGAAGATAATGACTGGAAATCACGAATTTGCAAATATATGACGAATATTCACCCAAATATTCAACCCAAATTCGAATATTGCCCCTGCCGCTTATCGGTTGTGTCTTTCTGGGTAGTACAGGTTTTTTCTAGAAAGAAGAAATAGCTGAACTGGCTAGTTAAAGGAGTATTCTGGTTGTTTGAAGTTATCCCCTATCCATAAGATAAGGGGACAGCTATTAAATCATTGTGGGCCCTACCCCTGGGACCCCCACTGATAACTAGAACAGGGGGCTTCATACCCCCTGAGGCCCTTACTGGACCCATATGATTGCTCGCTACAGGATCCGGTAAAACCGTTCGGTTTTTATTTCACATGTAAGAGCTTTATGTACATTAAGACTAGTGTTGGTCAAACACCAAAGTGCTTGGGTGCTTAAGTACAAGACCTCGGGATGCTCGGGTGCTCTACGGAGCACCCAAGCACAATGGAAGTCAATGGGAGAACCTGAGCAATAAACCAGACACCCCCTGCTCTTAAGAGGGGAGGGTGTCTTGTTCATAGGAAAAGGTCAGAAATTGATGGAAACACTCTGATACAACCTGTATATCACATAAAGGAGGGCCTCATTCACATTGTGGTACAATTGTTTAGGTAGTAGAACTCCTATATTCATAAAGCCTATGCACTAAGGGAAAGGGCTGCCAAAAATTACAAGGAACGGGCATTCAAATACACCCTTTATTACACATAAAGGAGGGCATTATATACACCCTTAAAAAATTATGATTGATGGCCTGCTGCTGAGCTAACCATCTAAAAAAATTTATGGGTGAGGACCTGCTGCGGAGCTGACCACCTAATAACTTTTGAGGGCGAGTGCCTGCTGCCAAGCTGACCATCTAAAAAAAATTGCGGGCCAGGGCCTGCTGCCGAGCTGACCATCTAATAAATTTAGAGGGTGAGAGCCTGCTGCCCAGCTGATTATCTAAAAAATGTTGTGGACGAGGGCCTGCTTCCAAGCTGACCATCTAAAACATTTTGTGGGCGAGGGCCTGCTGCCGAGCTGACCATCTAAAACATTTTGTGGGCGAGGGCCCGCTGCTGAGCTGACCCTCTAAAACATTATGGTTGTGGGCCTGCTGGTGACCCTCAAAAACATTATGGGTGAGGGCCTGCTGGTGACCCTCTAAAACAGGCATCCTCAAACTGCGGCCCTTCAGCTGTTGTAAAACTACAACTCCCACAATGCCCTGCTGTAGGCTGATACCTGTAGGCTGTTCGGGCATGCTGGGAGTTGTAGCTTTACAACAGCTGGAGGGCCGCAGTTTCAGGATGCCTGCTCTAAAACATTATGGGTGAGGGCCCGCTGCTGAGCTGACCCTCTAAAACATTAGGAGCAAGGGTAGCCTAATAAGCATGTTGATATGATGGAGGAGGAGGAGGATGAGAAAAGAAAGATTGAACCATATACCCTTTTTAGTGGTGGAAGGGGTGCATGGGAATACAGTGTATTCAATACACCATAAAAACCACATTTCGAATGTCTTTATGTTCAGCCGCTTTCCTCTGGTAGAGTAGAGAAGTCAGGGGCAATTCAGGCCTTGTTCATTTTGATAAGAGTCAACCTGTCAACATTTTCAGTTGACAGTCGGATGCGCTTATCAGTTATTATCCCCCCAAGAGCACTAAATACCTGCTCTGACAAAATGCTGGCAACAGGGCAGGCCAGCACTTACAAAGCGTAGAGCTCCAGTTCATGCCACGTGTCCAACTTAGACACCCAATAGTTGTAAGGCACAGATGGATTACTGAGGAATTTGACACGGTCTGCTACGTACTCCTTCACCATCTTCCAAAATGTTTTCCTCATTGAGACACTAGGCGGCGCATCAGGTTGAAGGTGCTGAAAAAACTGTTCCAGGCCTTGGAGAGTGTTACCCTGCCTCTGTTGGAACTGCTGCGGTTGGCCAAGGAACTACGTACTCTGAAGCCAGCATTGTCAGTTGGAAATTTTTGGAGCAATTTTTACACAAGAACCTTCTGGTATTGCATCATTTTGCTCGCCCTCTCCACCACAGGAATGAGAGATGAGAAGTTCTCTTTATAGCGGGGTCGAGAAGGGTGAACAACCAGTAATCAGTGTTGGCCAAAATGCATACAACGCGAGGGTCATGGGAAAGGCAGCCTAACATAAAGTCAACCATGTGTGCCAGAGTCACAACAGACAAGACTTTGCTGTCCTCATCAAGAAGATGACTCTCAATCTCCTCATCCTCTTTCTCCTCTTCTACCCATGCACGCTGAACAGATGGAATAAAACTTGCTGTGGGTACTACCCTCTGTAGCGGAGTCAACCGTCTCTTGCTCCTCATCATCATCATCCAATTCCCGCTGAGAAGACGAACTGAGGGTGGCCTGGCTATCACCCTGTGTACTTTCTTCCCCCATTTCCACCTCTTCCACATGCAAAGCGTCCGCCTTAAATGTGAGCAGCGAGAGTTTGAATAGACACAGAAGTGGGATGGTTACGCATTATCACCGCTCACCATTTGTGTTGATTCCTCAAAGTTGCGTAAAACCTCACAGAGGTCAGACAACAATACTCACTCGTAGCTTGTGAAGAGAAGTGATGAATGGCAGGGGCAATACTCTAATTCGCGATATTTAGCGAATATTTGGTAGAATATTTGTCATATATTTGCGAATTCGAGATTATTAACTTGATCGCGAAAAATCGGCAATGTAATATTCACCTAATGTGCGCAAAATACAGGCGTGAGTCATTTTTCAAACTGCTACAAGTTTCCTGAGACTGAAGAAAATGGTTGGCACAGCAGAACATTACAATAGCTTTATATGCAGATAGACTTCTCCAATATATTTGCGATTGCGAAATCGGCACTAATGTTGCAAATATTTTTGCGCTATACGTGCAACAGGTGTGACGATATATTAGTGATTGGTGCACTAAGTATTGTTGTGAAGTTGTGACATCACAGCACTATATATGTAGCATGTACAGGGAGTGCAGAATTATTAGGCAAGTTGTATTTTTGAGGATTAATTTTATTATTGAACAACAACCATGTTCTCAATGAACCCAAAAAACTCATTAATATCAAAGCTGAATATTTTTGTAAGTAGTTTTTAGTTTGTTTTTAGTTTTAGCTATTTTAGAGAGATATCTGTGTGTGCAGGTGACTATTACTGTGCATAATTATTAGGCAACTTAACAAAAAACAAATATATACCCATTTCAATTATTTATTTTTACCAGTGAAACCAATATAACATCTCAACATTCACAAATACAGGGAGTGCAGAATTATTAGGCAAGTTGTATTTTTGAGGATTAATTTTATTATTGAACAACAACCATGTTCTCAATGAACCCAAAAAACTCATTAATATCAAAGCTGAATATTTTTGGAAGTAGTTTTTAGTTTGTTTTTAGTTTTAGCTATTTTAGGGGGATATCTGTGTGTGCAGGTGACTATTACTGTGCATAATTATTAGGCAACTTAACAAAAAACAAATATATACCCATTTCAATTATTTATTTTTACCAGTGAAACCAATATAACATCTCAACATTCACAAATATACATTTCTGATATTCAAAAACAAAACAAAAACAAATCAGTGACCAATATAGCCACCTTTCTTTGCAAGGACACTGAAAAGCCTGCCATCCATGGATTCTGTCAGTGTTTTGATCTGTTCAACATCAACATTGCATGCAGCAGCAACCACAGCCTCCCAGACACTGTTCAGAGAGGTGTACTGTTTTCCCTCCTTGTAAATCTCACATTTGATGATGGACCACAGGTTCTCAATGGGGTTCAGATCAGGTGAACAAGGAGGCCATGTCATTAGATTTTCTTCTTTTATACCCTTTCTTGCCAGCCACGCTGTGGAGTACTTGGATGCGTGTGATGGAGCATTGTCCTGCATGAAAATCATGTTTTTCTTGAAGGATGCAGACTTCTTACTGTACCACTGCTTGAAGAAGGTGTCTTCCAGAAACTGGCAGTAGGACTGGGAGTTGAGCTTGACTCCATCCTCAACCCGAAAAGGCCCCACAAGCTCATCTTTGATGATACCAGCCCAAACCAGTACTCCACCTCCACCTTGCTGGCGTCTGAGTCGGACTGGAGCTCTCTGCCCTTTACCAATCCAGCCACGGGCCCATCCATCTGGCCCATCAAGACTCACTCTCATTTCATCAGTCCATAAAACCTTAGAAAAATCAGTCTTGAGATATTTCTTGGCCCAGTCTTGACATTTCAGCTTGTGTGTCTTGTTCAGTGGTGGTCGTCTTTCAGCCTTTCTTACCTTGGCCATGTCTCTGAGTATTGCACACCTTGTGCTTTTGGGCACTCCAGTGATGTTGCAGCTCTGAAATATGGCCAAACTGGTGGCAAGTGGCATCTTGGCAGCTGCACGCTTGACTTTTCTCAGTTCATGGGCAGTTATTTTGCACCTTGGTTTTTCCACACGCTTCTTGCGACCCTGTTGACTATTTTGAATGAAACACTTGATTGTTCGATGATCACGCTTCAGAAGCTTTGCAATTTTAAGAGTGCTGCATCCCTCTGCAAGATATCTCACTATTTTTGACTTTTCTGAGCCTGTCAAGTCCTTCTTTTGACCCATTTTGCCAAAGGAAAGGAAGTTGCCTAATAATTATGCACACCTGATATAGGGTGTTGATGTCATTAGACCACACCCCTTCTCATTTCAGAGATGCACATCACCTAATATGCTTAATTGGTAGTAGGCTTTCGAGCCTATACAGCTTGGAGTAAGACAACATGGATAAAGAGGATGATGTGGTCAAAATACTCATTTGCCTAATAATTCTGCACTCCCTGTATGTATGGACAGCAGAACTATATCACTATCTAACCTACAATGACTATCTCCCACTAACTATCTGTATTATATATATAGGCTAACTAACTATCTAATGTAATGACACAGGAAATCAGAAAGCACAGCAATAACACTGCTGTCTCTCTCAGATCTGCAAAATATTGCATGCAAGGGCAAAGACATTGCAGCCTTCTCATTGGCCCACAAGCAAGAAAGGAGGTTACTGATGAAAAAAAAATCTAGAATATTCAAAATTACGAATATATATCACTATATTCTAAATATTCGCAAATTTCCGAAGTGCCAATATTCGCAAATAATATTTACTATTCGAATATTCGCGCCCAACACTAGTGAAGAGTGGAAGCTGACTGGAAAGGCGACGACCATGTTGAAGCTAGTATTCCACTAATACCCTCTGCTGCTCACAAAGCCTGGCCAACATGTGGAAAGTCGAGTTCCAGCACGTACTCACGTCGGTGAGCTGGCAATTGCAAGCGCTGCTGCAGCGTTGCCAGACCGGCGGAAGCTGTCGATGACTTGTGGAAATGGGCACACACGAGGCGCACCTTCACCAGTAGCTCTGAAAAATTGGGGTAGGTTTGAGAAACAGCTGAACAACTAAGTTGAACACATGGGCTAAGCATGGTATGTGTGTGAGCTTGCCGAGCTCCAAAGCCACCACCAAGTTACAGCCATTATCAGACACAACCATGCCTGGTTGTAGTTTGAGTGGCAAGAGCCACAGCTCAGTATGGTCCCTTATCACCTGCCACAGCTCTGCGGCAGTGTGCTGTTTGTCACCTAAGCAGATCAGTTTAAGCTCGGCCTGTTGCCGCTTCCCAACTGCAGTGCTACACTGCTTCCAGCTACTGATTGATGGCTGACTAGTGCTGCAAGATAATAATTCAGAAGTGGAAGTGGAGGAGGAGGTGGAGGAGGAGGTGGAGGAGGAGAAAGGGGGGTTGCAGCTACTAACGTAGGTGGCGGCGGAAACCCTGATGGAAGTAGGGCCAGCAATCCTTGGCATCGGTAGCACCTGTGCCATGTGCCATATTGGCGGCTGGAGACAGAGTACTGCGGGACAGCCGCCGCAATCAGGCTGCGGAAAACCTCAGTGTCCACAAGCCTAAATGGCAACATTTCCAGGGCCAGCTATTTGGAAAGGTGTGCATTTAGTGCTATGGTCTGTTGGTGGGTGGCTGGGTATTTGCGCTTTCATGGGGTCTGATAAATGACAGTTACCTTCCTTTGTCAATATCCTCATTCCCTCTCTGGGTTGCCTGGAGATACTGTGATCTTTTCCCTTCTATGGGCTGGTGCATGGAACTAAGTATGGAATTTGGATAACTCACAAAAATGGCTGCTGAGGTTCAGCTTGTCCTCAGACATCACCACACACTGACCTTCTTCTTCCTGCACAGTGCACTGTGTGTGTGGAGCGGAGTTAGCCCTGGGAGGCTTGTTAGAACCTCCCCCTCCCTATGAAACTTTATGAGAACAGATTTCTAAGGCTACTTTTACACTTGCGGCAGAGTGATCCGAGGAAGCAGTTCCGTTGCCATCGCAAAACTTATGCCAACTGATGGTATTTGTAAGACTGATTAGGATCCTGATCAGACTTAAAAATGCCTGATCAGTCAGAAAAATGCATTGAAATGCCGGATCCATCTATCCGGCATCATCCGGCAAAACAGATCCGGCATTTATTTTTTTCACCTTTTTTTTGGTCTGCGAGATCCGGCATTCCGGTATTTTGAATAAATTCCTATGGAAAAAAATGCCAGATCCGGCATTCAGGCAAGTCTTAATTTTTTTTGACCAGAGATAAAACCGTAGCATGCTGCGTTTTTATCTATGCCTGTTCAGTCAAAATGACTGAACTGAAGACATCCTTATACATCCTGAACGGATTTCTCTCCATTCAGAATGCATGGGGATATACCTGATCAGTTCTTTTCCGGCATTGAGCCCTTTTGACGGAACTCAGTGCCGGAAAAGAAAAATGCTAGTGTGAAAGTACCATAAGCACAATTTACATGAAACAAAATCACAACATTAAAGGGACACTGACAGGCCCAATAACCATAATTAGCTGTACATATGTATGTACAGGTCTTCTAATGTGCATTAAAAACATATAAGTATCCCCCCGTCCACATTATGAATACAGTTAACTCACGTTTTATAACCTGAACTAATCGCTGTTCTTTCTGCCCAAGGGGCGGGTTTTCAGCTTCTCTTGCTCCCAGCCAGCATCAGCCCAACAGCCGTTTTTGAAGCGCCGCCCAGCTCATCAATATTCACTTAGCTGGGCGGCTTCTGCAGTCCCCGACCGCCCGAGATCCGGCGCATGCCCAATAGAAAGCTATGGGTTACATCTCTGCGAAGTGCCAGTCTTCTCAATTACATCCAGAGGAAGATGTCGACAGAACTGGGAGGAATTTCACCTGGTTAATGTTCTGGAAGGAAGGAACTTTAGGACTAAAATACGGGAGGAATCTAAGAAGGACCCGGTCATGTAAGAAGATGGTATAGAGTTCATGTGCTGAGAGAGCTTGAAGCTCAGAGACCCTCTTGGCTGAAGTCACTGCAAGGAGACACACAAGCTTCCAAGTGACGAACTTGAAATCCAACTCCTCTAACGGTTCAAAGGGGGGAGATGCTAACCCCCTGAGAACCACTGATAAATCCTATTGAGGAATGGGTCTCAGTACTGTAGGCTTTAATCTTTCAGCTCCTTTAAGGAACCGTTTGATGAGTGGTCCTGAGAAAAAGCCCTGTTGAGACAAGCTGAGATGGCTGAAACTTGAACCCTCAGAGTAGAAGGGGCAAGGCCTCTATCAAGACCGTCTTGCAGGAATTGAAGGATAGCAGAGAGGGGCGGATCTGCAGACGCCACCTCCTTTGAGGTACACCAGGATGAGAATATCCTCATAATAAGAGAGTAGGCTCTCTTGGAAGAGTCCGCTCTAGAATGAGACAGCATTCTCAGGACACTCTGAAAGCCCTTCTACTCCGGGAAGGGACTGATCAACCTCCAGGCTGTCAGGTTGAATCTGTGCAGATCTGAGCAGAGGTGAGTGTCCCATGACACCAGGGTCTGCTGCGGGGGGAGCCTCCAATATTGTCCTCGATTCATCTGGGTGAGCTTGGTAAACCAGGATCTCTTCTGCCAAAACGGTATGATGGCTATCACCGAGGCCTGGTCCTGACGGATTTTCAGCAATACCCTCAGAATCATGGAAAACGGATGGAAAATGTAAGCCAGCCTGAACCTCCAGGATATTGACAGAGCGTCCATCGCCAGGGGGTTGTCCTCCCTGTAAAGGGAGCGAAAACTCTCCACCTTGCCGTTGAACCTTGGCATACCCCACTTGAGGACTATCTGCTTGAATATCTCCGGATGTAAAGACCACTCCACCATCGGAAGACCACAGCTCATCCGATCCGCTATCATATTGAGGGAGCCTCGAATGTGGATCAGGTTTGACTCTGCCCAATCCAGAATCACCCCGATCTCTAAAAGGAGGGGAAGTGATCTTGTGCCTCCCTGCTTGTTGATGTAAAGTACCGCAGTCATATTGTCTGACTGGACTTTCACCGCTTTGCCCCGGATCTGAGGGGCGAAGTGAAGGAGGGCTAGCCGGATTGCTTGAATCCCGCGGAGATTGGATGAGAGAAGCTGCTCCTGAGGAGACCAGGTTCCGTGAACTGGAGTGTCGTCTAGGTGAGCGCCCCAGCCTACTTGGGACGCATCCATAGTCAATGTGATCCAGGTTGGCTGGGTCATAGACTTCCCGTCTAAAAGATGGCGCCACCATCTGAGGGAATACCAAGTTCGCCAAGACAGGGAGCACAGGGATTTTAGCTCAGCAGGGCTGCCATTCCATTTGGAGAGGACCTCCGACTGTAAAGGGCAGAGGTGCCATAGAGCCCAAGGGACTGCTTCCGCAGACGCTGACATGAGCCCCAACATCTTCATGAGAGTCCGGATTGGGACTCGCCAGGGAACGGAAAGGAACTCTGCCGTGTTCTGAATCCGGGAACTTCTTTCTGGGGTCAACTGGAGCAACATCCCAGCGGAGTCGATTATGAAGCCTATATATCTTACTGAAGTCGACGGGCTCACGTTCGACTTCTGCCAGTTGACGATCCAACCTAGGCGGAACAGAAAGGAGATTGCTACCTGAAGATGTTAGGTTAAGACCGCTAAAGAGGCTTTCAAAAGCAAGTCGTCCAGATAAGGAATGATGGTCAGTCCTTGAAGTCTCAAAGCCGCCACCACAGAAACCACCACCTTGGTAAAAGTGTGAGAGGCAGAAGAAATGCCAAAGGGAAAGGCAACAAACTGAAGATGCCTGACGACACAGGAAACCTGGACCGCAATCCTGAGATACTTCCTGGAAGCAGGATGGATCGGGATGTGCAGATATGCATCTTTGAGGTCCAGGGTTGACATCACGTCCCCAGGATTGAGAACGTGAACTACTGACCTGATGGTTTCCATATAAAACTTCACCTTTCTTATAAACCGATTGAAATACCTCAGATCAATAATCATCCGGAGATCTCCTGAAGCTTTGGGAACCAGAAAAACTGGTGAATAGATCCCTAGGCCCCTAGGCCTGCCGGAACCTCCTCCAGATCCCCCTTGCAGATGTAGTCCTGAATGTAGGCCTCCAGGATCGCCTGCCTGGTAGCTTATAGAAGGTTAGTCTTGACAAACCTGTCCGAGGGAATAGAGGTGAGGTTGATTAAATATCCCTCGGAAATGATGTTCAGGACCCAGGGATCCGAGAGCTCTCGGATCCACTCTTCCCTGAAGTGGGAAAGATGACCCCCGACAGCTCCATGAAGCATAGGAATGGGGAAGCTTACTGGCAGGACAGCAGGAGTAACGGAATTTATCCAAGAGCCTCGAAGAGGCCCGTAGTCAGGAGGTGGATTTTTCATCTTTGGCTCCTCCATGAGAGCGCCTCTAACCCCTTTGCTGCGCTATCCAGTCCCTTTGAGACCTTGCTTGCTGGCCAGACCTACCACCGCAGTCTTGTCTGCCCCACCCTCGAAAGTACTGCTGGGGAAGGCTCTTCCCCTTCTTGTCTGAAAGGCCCTCCATGATCTTATCCAGTTCCGAATCAAACAAACGGTTAGGCTCAAATGGAAGGCCACATAAGCTGTACTTTGAGGAATTGTCAGTGACCCAAGGCTTAAGCCATAAAGGCCTACGGGCTGCCGACACCAGGGCCATGGATTTGGCCGCTAAATTCATCTGGAGCTATGCAGTATCGCACAAGAAGTCCATAGCCAGGTTCATGGTCTTGAAGGCAGCCAGTATGTCGTCCCGGGAAACCCTTTGGTCCATGTCAACTTAAATCTAATTCAGGCGAGACTGGAGGAACGTAGAGACCTCAGAAGTGCAATCAAGTGTGGATGCGGTGCGATTTTCACGCATGGTTGCTAAGATGACAGTCTATTCACTGTATTATTTTCCCTTATAACATGGTTATAAGGGAAAATAATAGCAATTCTTTAATTAATACATTCTTTAATTGAGGGTTAATTGAGGGTTAAAAAATAAAAAAAAATTAACTCACCTTTTCCTCTTGATCACGTAGCTGCCGGTCTCTTCTTACTTCTTTAATCATGAGCTGCCGGCTAAAGGACCGTGGTGATGTACCATGTGATTGGACCATGTGATCTGACGTCACCACAGGACCTTTAGCCGGCAGCTCATGATTAAAGAAGTAAGAGACCGGCAGCTACGCGATCAAGAGGAGAAGGTGAGTTAATTATTTTCAACCCTCAATTGACCACCTACTAAGCATTCTGTATTAAAGAATGCTATTATTTTCCCTTATAACCATGTTATAAGGGAAAATAATTACATCTACACAACCATGAACCCAAACCTGAACTTCAGTGAAGAAGTTCGGGTCTGGGTACCACAGTCAGTTTTTTATCACGCACGTGCAAAACTCATTGCACCCGCGCGATAAAAACTGAACAACGGAACGCAATCGCAGTCAAAACTGACTGCAATTGGGTACCTACTCGCACGTGTTTGCCGCAACGCATCCGGATATTATCCGGACACGCTCGTGTGAACTCAGCCTTAGGCCTCTTTCACACGAACAATATGGATTGTGTCAGGATGCGTTCAGGATGCGCTCAGTGAAACTTGCATGATTTCACAAGCAAGTTCAGTCAGTTTTGTCTGCAATTGCTTTCAGTGTTTCAGTTTTTTCAGTGTTTCAGTTTTTTCCCCCACGGGTGCAATCCCGCGTGTGAAAAAAACCTGAAGATTTAGGCCTCATGCACAAGACCATAGTTTAGGTCTGCATCCGAGCCGCCGTTTTGGCAGCTCGGATGTGGACCCATTAACGTCAAAGATGCAGTACCGCTAAAAAAAATATAACCTGTCCTTTTCTTGTCCGCGCTTTGCGGACAAGAATAGGCATTTATATTGCCGGCGCCCGTTCCGCAAATTGCAGACCGCAAAAGGCGCGGCTATGTGCATGAGGCCTTACAAACAACATTTCCTAGCAGCCATCAATGAAAAACGCATTGCATCTGGACTGCATCCTGATGTAATGCGTTTTTCACTGAAGCCCAATTCGCTTCTATGGGGCCAGGGCTGTGTGAAAAGCGCAGAATATAGAACATGCTGCATTTCTCAGGCAACGCAGAAATGATGTGTGAAAAACAACACTCCTGTACCGTCCCATTGAAATAAATGGGTCAGGATTCAGTGCAGGTGCTATGAGTTCACTTCACGCATTGCACCTGCGCAGAAAACTCAGCTGTAGACACTACCACTCCCCTCCTCCTCTCTTCCAGGGCTTGCAGCACTAAAACAAAGCAAAAATAAGTCTGTACTTTATAAAACAAATTTAGACTACTTTTGTGCCTCCCTCTTTTCTCTTCTGATTAGTAACTGCTAGAGTAAGGGCTCTTTCACACGAGCGGATGCCGTGCGGGTAATCCGCTGCATGAAAGAGTGCCAAATCCCGCTCTGGACAGCAGAGACACGGACATAACATGATTGATAATGCTCTTTGCCTCTCTGTGACCTTTTTGCTACAAAATCACAGTGAGATAAAGTTGTCACCGTGATTTTGTAGTAAAAAGGTCACAGAGAAGCACGGAGCATTATCAATCATGTTATGTCCGTGTCTGCTGTCCAGAGCGGGGCTTGGAACTCTTTCACTCAGTGGATTACCTGCACGGCATCCACTTGTGTGAAAGAGCCCTAACAGTCTGTGTTCTACTCTACATATATCAAAAGAAAACTCATTTTGTGATTTTTATTGTTAAAGTGAAGATTTCAAGCAGCTCATACTGTTTGAAGAATGACAACTTGAAATGTCAAGCTTCCTCCACATCATTATAGAGAACATTTTTACAATTAACATTTTTCCTTATTATTGTGAGCTTAGAAGTTTTTATAGAGATCTCAAAAAGATGAGCACTTTGTAATCAATTGAACACTTTCTGAACAGTTTTAGAAAGTATGGTCCATACAAAAGCATAGGGTCTTGCTATCTTATAATGTAATCCAAAAGCCCTTGGGTGCGGACAACTGGGCACTACTTTAACTATAACTGTACGGTATGGTTTAAGTATATCATTTTCTCTCCCTGTCCCTGTATGGTTTCATTGCACTAGGTTATATGAAATTCATGTGTGTATGTGTAGGGTGTGTGTCAGCACTCAGCACCCAGCAAACCCGGGCAAATGCCGGGGCCCTCTGCTCCTCAGGGGGCCCACTGAGCTGCAATGAGCACTTCCATCAATACAGATGGAAGCACTCATTGCGGTAATTTCACTCACGCCCCACCCCTCTGGTAGGCCCTCTGAGTCACATGAGGCCGGCTGCTACAGAGCTTCAGACACGCCCCCTCTTCACTCAGTTCAGCAGAGCAGTAGGTTACCTTACCAGCTTCAGACAAGCAGAGTTTGTTAGTGAGTCTGCACTCTGACTGTCTCTTCTCTGTGGGACAGGAGGGGGGGGACTCTTCGAGCTGATGCTGGATGCTGTTTCATGTTATTTAGTTGTTTTACTGCTTCAGTAAGCAGTTTGCCTCCATGACACCTGTCCTCCATATCCTGTCCTATCTCATCCTTATGGATCCCCTTCTGTCTACCTTCCTCCCTCATGTATCCAGTGCTCCTGTTTCACCCTCCTATCTCCTGTTGCTGCCCTGAACAGACCTGCTGACACTACTTCTTGTATGAATCCCCCTCAGAGCCCTGACCACTAGGACCAGGTAGCGCTCTGGCAGTACATGGCGGCCTCCCCTCTCCGCCCAGCTGCTCCGCTGTGTACTGGTTCTTATTCTGACACTAAGGCTGGCTTTACATCACATTTTTGCTATCAATTTAATGCATACAAAAAATGTATACGTTAACAGATGCCTCAGACTCATGCTATACAGTGGCATCCGTTCACCATACAGTACCACTGTAAAAAAAAAATATATGTTAACATATGCATTTTAGTGGACTCTGCAGGATACAAAAACTTGGAGTGCTGCACATTTGTATACATCAAACCGATAGGAAAACCATGATGTGAACCCACTGGGGGGGTGGGGGGCGTGCTATGGGGGCCTGTCAGTTCTAGCTACATCACTGCACAGCTCCTTCTCTCCTGCTGAAGCGGCCGGAATAAAGGAGTGCAGGGAGCTGTGGTTAGTGACCCCCAGAGCCCCCTCCATACAGTATAACTCCCAATGTTGGGGCCACTGGGGGTCATTATTCTGAATAGGGGGCAACTGGGGGTTATTATTCTGAATGGAGGGCCACTGTGGGGTCATTATACTGTGTTTGGGGGCATTGGGGGGTCATTATACTGTGTGAAGGGCCACTAGTGGTCATTATACTGTATAGGGGACACCGGTGGTAATTATACTGTGTGGGAGCCACAGAGGGACACTGCGACAGCACACAGAACAAGGGCCCACATGAACCTGGAGCCAGCCCTGTGTATGTGTGTGCCCCACTGAGGGTTTTATGCCCCACTGAGGACAGGAAGTAATGGCATTATCTGTAGAGCACTATATATATATATATATATATATATATACACAGTACAGACCAAAAGTTTGGACACACCTTCTCATTCAAAGAGTTTTCTTTATTTTCATGACTATGAAAATTGTAGATTCACACTGAAGGCATCAAAATTATGAATTAACACATGTGGATTTATATACATAAAAAATTGTGAAACAACTGAAAATATGTCGTATTCTAGGTTCTTCAAAGTAGCCACCTTTTGCTTTGATTACTGCTTTGCACACTCTTGGCATTCTCTTGATGAGCTTCAAGAGGTAGTCACCTGAAATGGTCTCCCAACAGTCTTGAAGGAGTTCCCAGAGATGCTTAGCACTTGTTGGCCCTTTTGCCTTCACTCTGCAGTCCAGCTCACCCCAAACCATCTCGATTGGGTTCAGGTCCGATACTGTGGAGGCCAGGTCATCTGGTGCAGCACCCCATCACTCTCCTTCATGGTCAAATAGCCATTACACAGCCTGGAGGTGTTTTTGGGGTCATTGTCCTGTTGAAAAATAAATGATGGTCCAACTAAACGCAAACCGGATGGAATAGCATGCCGCTGCAAGATGCTGTGGTAGCCATGCTGGTTCAGTATGCCTTCAATTTTTAATAAATCCACAACAGTGTCACCAGCAAATCACCCCCACACCATCACACCTCCTCCTCCATGCTTCACGGTGGGAACCAGGCATGTAGAGTCCATCCGTTCACCTTTTCTGCGTCGCACAAAGACACGGTGGTTGGAACCAAAGATCTCAAATTTGGACTCATCAGACCAAAGCACAGATTTCCACTGGTCTAATGTCCATTCCTTGTGTTCTTTAGCCCAAACAAGTCTCTCCTGCTTGTTGCCTAGGACCACTAGCAGTGGTTTCCTAGCAGATATTCTACCATGAAGGCCTGATTCACACAGTCTCCTCTTAACAGTTGTTCTAGAAATGTGTCTGCTGCTAAAACTCTGTGTGGCATTGACCTGGTCTCTAATCTGAGCTGCTGTTAACCTGCGATTTCTGAGGCTGGTGACTCGGATGAACTTATCCTCTGCAGCAGAGGTGACTCTTGGTCTTCCTTTCCTGGGGCGGTCCGCATGTGAGACAGTTTCTTTGTAGCGCTTTATGGTTTTTGTGACTGCACTTGGGGACACTTTCAAAGTTTTCCCAATTTTTCGGACTGACTGACCGTCATTTCTTAAAGTAATAATGGCTACTTGTTTTTCTTTACTTAGCTGCTTTTTTCTTGCCATAATACAAATTCTAACAGTCTATTCAGTAGGACTATTAGCTGTGTATCCACCTGACTTCTCCACAATGCAACTAATGGTCCCAACCCCATTTATAAGGCAAGAAATCCCACTTATTAAACCTGACAGGGCACACCTGTGAAGTGAAAACCATTTCAGGTGACTACCTCTTGAAGCTCATCAAGAGAATGCCAAGAGTGTGCAAAGCAGTAATCAAAGCAAAAGGTGGCTACTTTGAAGAACCTAGAATATGACATATTTTCAGTTGTTTCACACTTTTTTGTTATGTATATAATTCCACATGTGTTAATTCAAAGTTTTGATGCCTTCAGTGTGAATCTACAATTTTCATAGTCATGAAAATAAAGAAAACTCTTTGAATGAGAAGGTGTGTCCAAACTTTTGGTCTGTACTGTATATGTATATACCGTGTTTCCCCGAAAATAAGACATGGTCGTATATTATTTTTTTCTCCGAAAAAAATGGTTAGGGCTTATTGGGGTAGGGCTTATTTTGGCTCCATGAACATATTTTATATAGACACATGCCAATTACAGAACAGTCGCTTCACAGTGTTTATATTAAATATGAATATAACCCCCTCATCCATAGGAATGCACCCATATACTGCAGTACATGGGTGCCTTCCTATGGATGAGGGGGGTTATAGTCATATTAGCCACACATTTTTCATTCTGGTACCGTATATTGCCCCTGAGCTGTCCCTACCTAAAGGACCTAGGCAGCAATCTATGGTACCAGGGAGAGCAGATACGGCATGGGAGGGATGTAGGGAGTTCCTCCAGGCAGCAGAGAGGAGAATGAGAGGTTGCCTCCTTCATGTAAGTTAGAATGTGTGGGCTGTCGGCAGTACAGGGCATACAGAGAAGCCGCCAGCCCGCCCAACGTGAAAGTGAAGGGAAGCGCGGGCTTTCGGCATAATATAGCATTTAGTGAAGCCGCCAGGCTGAAGGCTAATTCACTGAAGCCTGAAACTTGCACTGCCCACAGTTTCATGGCAGCTCAGGAGCCATTAGTGAGCGCTCCTGAGCTGCTGCAGCCCGCACATTTTCCCCACCTTCCCTTTATATAAAATAAAATACAGCTGTATATAGGGCTTATTTTTGGAGTAGGGCTTATATTTTAAGTCTACTCCAAAAACACCGCAAAATAGAGCTAGGGCTTATTATCGGGGTAGGGCTTATAGATAGATAGATATGTTCATGACCAGCAAAAGGAAATAAATAAGGTCAGGTTCACAAAGTGCATATTTTGTTGTGTCCACATTTTGCATGTTTTAAATGATTTATAAAGATAAGGCTGTAGCGTGCAATTGTGAGGGAATGAGGCTGTGGCTGGCTAATATGAGGAAGGGGGCTGTGGCTGGGAAATATGGGCAAATATGGGGTGGGACGGCTTCCGGCAAATATGACAGTGTGTGACTGGCAAATATGTGTAAAGGGGGCTGTGGCTGGCAAATAAGGCGAGGGTGCTGGTGGCAAATATGGTGTGTATGGTCTGTGTATGGTGTGAACAGATCCTTTAGTAGTACAATGGAGCTGTCATCTGTCCTTGTAAGCCCTCCCTCAGGTGAAAACAAGGTAATTCTGATAACGCACCCTAAAATACACAGCACTGATGAAAACTGAGATGTCTAAAAACAGGAAGTTTATCTCTTTTGAATTTTCTAATGGCCAGGGTGAAAACTACAATAGTTAATGGGGTTGTTATCACTTCAGCAAATGGAATTTATTATGTACAAGAAGTTAATACAAGACATTTACTAATGTATTGTAATTGTCCATACTACTTCCTTTGCTGGCTGGATTTATTTTTCCATCACATTATCCACTGCTTGTGTCCATGGTTACGACCACTGTAATCCAGCAGCGGTGACCATGCTTGCACACTACAGAAAAAAAGCAGCAGCCTATGTGAGTTCCCACGGTCCCAGCCAACAGAGAGACCATCACTTTTTCCTATAGTGTGCAAACACATCCACCGCTGCTGGATTGCAGGGTGGTCATAACCATGGAAACGAGAACTGTATTATGAGAAAAATGAATCAACCCAGCAAAAGAAGCAATATAAGCAATCACAATACATTATTAAGTGCCTTATATTAGTTTCCTCTACATGATAAATGCCGTTTGCTGAAGTTACACAACCCTTTTAACTCCTTAAGGACACAGCCTTATTGTCACGACCCTATATAGTGTACTGTACTGTATTTTCACTTTACAAAGTCTGATTAGACTTCTGCCTTTAGCAGAAGTCTAATCAGCACCATGGACAGCCTCTGATCAGCACCATGGACAGCCGGACGCCTGTGAAGGCGTCCGGTTGCCATTGTAACCATCACTTGCTGCCACGGCAGAGCAGTGGGTGATGGGGAGCGAGGGGGGCCCCTTCCTCTCCCACCGGGGGCTGAAAAGGCACAGCAGCCCCCGATGGGAGAGGGAGGGAGCTACCTCCCTGTTAACCTCTTCCATACAGCGGTGCCTACGGACCGCGGCATGAAAGGGGTTAAACGCTTGACATCTGTGCCAGCACAGATGTCAGGCATTTCAAGCAGAGTGTCAGCAATGTACTGACACTCTGCAAAGCGCTCATCCATCCTGAGAGAGGTATTGACCCTGGGTGCCTGCTGATTGATTTCAGCAAGCACCGGGTTCCGATCACCGTCGGCGGTGATCGGAAATACATAGGACGTACCGGTACGCCCTGTGTCCTTAAGGATCAGGAAATCAGGGCGTACCGGTACGCCCTATGTCCGGAACAGGTTAAGCATTTTTTGTGTGGCATGAAAAATATGTTTTCCCAAAGATGTGGCTTAAGTAATTTTATTTTTGATTACACATTCTCTTTAAAGGGGTAATCCCACAAAATGAAAAGTCATTGTAAAACTCTTTTACTCACTTATCTAGAGGACTTCCTTCTGTGGGTGGGCAGCAATTAAATTAACCACTTGCATCTCCCAGAATGTATTGTAATTAGCATCTTAAAACCTTCCTCCCCTGCATACAAAATTGTTCCTCTCATATAGCCCCAGAGATACATATGGTATGTAATAACCCTACAATTTGCTTCTCCACTGTCTGGAGAGGTAAGCAATGCTTTTTGAAAGTTTTTGGAAATTGCCCTGAAAGTTACTGTAACAGTCACATACACACACACACACACACACACACAGGGGGGAGGCTAGTGACCACTGCGCTCCACCCTCACCCCTGGCCCTGCCTACTTGCCACTTGCCTCACGAGTCCTGATGACAGGGGACAACTGGACGGCAGTCCCTAACTTAGGATACGTGCTAGGAGGACAGACAAGATAAATAACGGATAGTGAACGGACCGGGTCAATACCAAGAGAGCAGCGTAGTACAGAGGGATAAGCAAAGAATGCTCAGGAGAAGCCAGGGTCAAATACCAGGAGAGTAGTAAAGTACAACAGGAGTCCGCAAAGAATAGTCAAGTGGAAGCCGAGGTCAAAATACCAGGAGGGATGCGCAGTACAGAAGGAGCAGGCAGAGGATCGTCAGGGAACAGGATCAGGTAAGTATACAGGAATCAAACAATCACCAGGAACCTAAATTAACAGGCAACCTGTGGCCAGCAGGCTGCCTGTTAAATACTGGCTAGCTGGGGTCATGCGACGTGGCCAGCACCACATGACCCGTACTAGGAAGAACAGCGCTATATGCCAGCTCCATATTCTTTTGCAGTGCGCCGAAATTTGACCCATGACACATCCATCAGGTGCGACAGGACAGCCAATTGAGATGTTTCTGCACATGGACACACCCCCACCCTATAACAGAACCCGATCTGGCAGCCATTTTACATTCTGTGTTTTGCCAGGGAGAGGTTGCTTTGTGGAGCAGGGACAGGCGTTTAGGGACACCAAACGCTATCTAATAGGGCCACAAAAGTCCTTTTAAGGACTGGTATAGGTGTGCTATCGATGGGTGTGATATACTTATAATATACTTTCTAACATAGAAAGTATATTATAGTGCATTTGCATTGTGCAGCAGTTGTGTGCGGTTCTGCTGCGATACTGCAGCTATATAGAGGGACAAGCGCTATTGGAACAACTATTTGCAATGGGTGTGATATACCTGTTGCCCCAAATAAACAAGGTGGTGTGATGTAACTGTTGTGGCAAAAAAAAAAATTGAGTGGTGTGATATGCCTTCTACAAAATACTGATTAAGGGGTTTGATATACCTGCTTCCACAAAATACTGATTGAGGGCTACGATATACCTGCTTCCACAAAATACTGATTAAGGGGTTTGATATACCTGTTTCCATCAAATATTGATTGAGGCCTGCGATATACCCGCTTCCACAAAATACTGATTAAGGGGTTTGATACACCTGCTTCCACAAAATACTGATTGAGGGCTGTGATATACCTACTTCCACAAAATACTGATAAAGGGGTTCGATATACCTGTTTCCACCAAATACTGATTGAGGCCTGTGATATATCTGCTTCCACAAAATACTGATTAAGGAGTTTGATATACCTGCTTCCACCAAATATTGATTGAAGCCTGCGATATACCTGCTTCCACAAAATACTGATTAAGGGGTGTGATATACCTGCTTCCACAAAATACTGATTTAGGGGTTTGATATACCTGCTTCTACAAAATATTGATTGAGGCCTGCGATATACCGCCTTCCACAAAATGCTGCTCTTCTCTAGGGACTTAGGCACAGGGTCATTTTTAAAATGACAGGCAGAGGAAGAGGCAGGCCACAGGGGTGGTAGGGGTCGGGCAGGTGCACCAGGCCGGAGCCTAAGTGGGAAGTTGGAGAAGGCGTATGCGATTACTTTAAAGGATGCACCAGAGTTGGTTGAGTGGCTCATTCAGCCTTCAGCTTCTGCACCCTCCTCATACTCTGTATCTGCACCCTCCTCACTCTCTGCTGTGTGCACCCCAAAAGACAACCAACAGCACCATAGCCCCTCCACTCGAGAAAGAGGAATTTTTTTCCCAACCATTCTCAGACCTTACCGATGCGCAGTCATTCTTGACATCGGATGAGGAAGAGGAGGTAGCAATGGCCGCCACCTAGCGGTCTGAGGACAGTACCCAGATCAGCCTACTGTTGCTGCCTACTTCGAGATCTCAAATGTCAGTGGTCGTGTAGGTGACGATGATGACGTGTCGATGGACGTCAAGTGGGTGCCTACAAGAGAGGAAGAGGAGGGGAGTTCAGAGGAGGGGAGTTCAGAGGGAGAGACGGAGCAGCATAGAGGGAGCCATCTGGAGAGAGCCATCCACCATGCGCGGTGACTTCTGGCATTCCCAGGACGTCAGCTCCGCAGTGTGGCATTTTTTTAAAGTGTCAGCTGCTGACAATAGCATTGCCATCTGCAGCCTGTGCTGTCAATGCATAAGTCACAGTAAGCCCAACTCTCACGTAGGGGCGACCGCCTTAAAAAGGCACCTGGCCTCCCATCACCGAGCCCAGTGGAAGTAATGCCATCAGAACCAACAAAGCCACACTACGGGCGCTCCACATCCTGCCTCTTCTCCTTCTCCTTTTAATTCTCCTCTCTTCTCCCATTTGTCCTCCACTCCACCTTCCACCATGCCATCGTCGTGTTCGCCTGGCAAAAGGCAGGCTTCCGTGGCCCAAATGTTCGAGCGTAGAAAGTCGACGCCGGATAACCCTCTTGCCCAACGGCTGACCGCTGGCTTGTCAGAACTGCTAGCCTGCGAACTACTGCCATATAAACTGGTGGACTTGGAGGCCTTTAGAAATTTTGTGGCCATTGGCACACCGTAATGGAAGGCTCATATATTTCTCCCAGAAGGGCATCCCAGATCTATATGGCCACGTTCAGAGGCAAGTGAATATATCTCTGGCACACAGTGTCGGTACCAAGATACATCGGACCACAGAGACGTGGTCTAGAAAACATGGGCAGGGAAGCTAAAAAAGTTTTATTGCCCACTGGCTGAACCTTCTGACGGCCATCAAGCATGTAACCTGTGGCTCTTTGGTTTTGATGTTACCGCCACGGATTGCATGCAGGCCTGCCTCTTCTTCTCCTCCTCCATCCTCCATCTCCTCCTCAGCTGACTCCTCCTTTTCCACTGCTGCCGCCTCTTACGCTGAGCCCTCCAAGCTTCCCAGAACCTATTCAACATGCCAGGTGAGACGTTTCCCTGCTGTGCTGCAGCTGTTGTGCCTGGAAGCCAAGAGACACACCGGTCCTGCACTCCTTTCAGCTCTGCAGTCACAGACCGATCAGTGGCTAACCCGCTCAATTAAACAGTTGGTAAAGTGGTGTGCGACAACTGTGCTAATCTGCTGAGCATGCTGAAACATGGCAAAATGACACGTCCTGAAATTAGTCGTGCAGCGATTCGTTGCCAAACACCCCGGGGTCCAGGAAGATCTTACATGGCCATGGCTCGCCTTGCTGACGTTCAGCGTCGACACCACCTGCCCGTCAGACATCTGATTTGTGACAGCCCGCTGCGCTGGAACTCCACCTTTGCATATGCTTAATAGGCTGCTCCAGCATCAACGTGCAGTTAACGATTACCTGTATGAATGTTGCAGCAGGACAGGTTCTAGGGAGCTTGGTTTCTTTTCACTGCACCAGTGGCTGCTCATGCGAGATGCATGCAGACTTCTGTGGCTATTTGATGAGATCACCAAACTGGTCAGTGGCAGCCAGGGCGCCATCAGTGACATCGTACCTTACGCCTTCTTTCTGGAGCGTTCATTGCGTCGTGTCATTGATCAAGCCATCGAGGAGCAGGAGCTGGAAGATGAGGAAGTCGCGATGCTGAATTAATTCCCAGTGGGGGCTACTCCATCTGAGACAAGACAGCAGGCGTCTGAAGAGGAATCAGAGGAGAATGGTGGCTGGGGGGAGTAGGAGGAGGAGAAGCAAGAAGAGCAGGCTTTAATGGGGACTTTTCCCTGGTGTTGTCCGTGGCTGGGGGGAGGAGACCGAGGACGGCATTCTCCTGGGCGATGAGCAGGAGCAGGGCGCTCCACCGCTATCAATTTAGTGCAAATGATGTGTTGGTCACTTCGGATATGAGATCATTCTTGCAGCCAACCCGTCGACATCCTCCCTCTGGATCCAGCCTCAGGGAACGCCTAGACCAACAGGTATCCAACTACATCGGGTTTACGGCGGATGTGGATACTCTGAAAAGCAAGGAACCCCTGGACTACTGGGTGTGCAGGCTTGACCTGTGGCCAGAGCTGGCACAATTTACCATAAAACTCTCGGCTTGCCCTTCGTCGAGTGTCCTGTCCAAAAGGACGTTCAGCGCAGCAGAGGGGATCGTGACCAATAAGCGCACTCGTTTAGCTCACGGCAGTGTGGACTACCTCACATTTCTAAAAATAAATGAGGCCTGGATTCCAGACCTGTGACGACCATGTTTAATTGAATTTCCTCATGCCAGCCCACATATATCCGCCAATACCCAGAACAAAAAATGGTCCTTGTCTTATGTATATACAGCAGCATAAAAGGCCTTTTCTGTCAGGTGAATTCCTAATGTTTGTGGCCTCTACTCCAGTGGCCTACAGTAAAAATGTTATCCAGTGACCGCCTAATGTACCTCAAGCCACATCATCACAAGTTCTTTTCTGTCAGATGAATGCCTAATTTTTGGGGCCTGTACTGGCCTACAGTAAAATTTTTAGCCAGTGACCGCCTAATGTACGCCCAGCCACATCATCACAAGTTCTTTTCTGTCAGGTAAATGCCTAATTTTTGTGGCCTGTACTGGCCTACAGTGAAATATTTATCCAGTGACTGCCTAATGTACCCCCAGTCACATAATCACAAGTTCTTTCTGTCAGGTGAATGCCTAATTTTTGGGGCCTGTACTGGCCTACAGTAAAATTTTTACCCAGTGACCGCTTAATGTACCTCCAGCCACATCATCACAAGTTCTTTTCAGTCAAGTGAATGCCTATTTTTTGGGGCCTATACTCCCGTGGCCTAAAATAAAAATGTGCTCCAGCAGGGCAAATTTTTTAGAGTTTTCCTTTAAGACACATAAAAATGGCCCCTGATTAAAATACATCTTTTTTGTGGGAATTTTTGCCAATGATCCCCCTCTGGTATGTCACTGTCCATGTTGTGGGACTATTTGTGCACTTCTAGTAAGTATTTGGTGGCTTCAAATATGACCTAAAGGTTTTTCAGGTTTGCCTGCCATTAAAGTCAATGGGGCTCGCCGCGAACGCGCAGTTTGATTGTGAACGCACATCCACGTTCACAAACCCTCCCGGCCGATGTTCATCCATCACTAGCCTTGAGCATCAATTATAGCTTTACAACAATGTCTCATGCTGTTCACAAGTCGACTCCCCACTCATCTTGAAGGGTGTCCCTCATGTCAATAAGGTTCTGGGGTACAGAGTTACAAGCCTCTACACGGCAACTCAGCTGATCCCATAGGGATAGTATGGGCTTGTCACTGTACCATTCACAAAGTGTACAGCAGTTCTGTATTGACTAGACACACCTGCCCACACTGTAACACCATCACCACCAAAGGCTTGTCTGGTGACAACAGTGACAGATGCATAGCGCTCTCCTTCACATCTCCAACACCATTGGCAGCCATCATTTTTACTCAGCGTGTACTGACTTTCATCAATGAGCAGCACTGAGTGCCATTGGTCCCTCATCCATCGTAGATGCTCCCTGGCCCATACAAGATGATGATGCCTGTGGTCAGGTACCTTTGCAGGTTGTCTACCACGCAGACCATGCTGATGTAAATGGTTTTTAATGGTCTGACGTGACACTTGGGTACCTCTCACCTCCCTTAAATGTGCTTGGAGTTGTGTGGCATTCATCATCTGGTTCCACAGGGCACTGTTCACAATGAAGTGGTCATTAGTGTAGGATGTGGCCAAAGGATATCCACTTCTATGCCTTTCTGTGACTCTTCCCGTCTCTCTCTCTATCTCTGTTACAACCTGGTGATGACACTCTGACACTCGAAGCTCAGTAGCCACTACCATCTGAGAACATCCTGCTTAAAACTTCGGAATGGTGAGGTACTGTTGATCAATTGTTAGGTGTCGTCTTGGTCTCATGATGTTAAAATGTAAATAGCATGATGAAGAAGACTGTTTAAATACCAATTCTAATTGAGCCAGGAAATTTATTAGGTGATTCATGGATCAAACACCTGTTGTAAATTTTGCCATTGAGCTCCTTGTTAGAGAACAGCAAGTTGTGCAGAAAGTACAGAAATTTCACTCACAAGCCAAATATCCCTAACTTTTTGTGAGTAGTATACATAGCTATAGCATTATTTTCTTTGCTTTGTGCAGATATGGATACTGTTAATGTACTGGTGGATCGCATGCAGGGATTATCTTTGGAGGTAGCTGACCTCCGTAATTCAGTTGCACAGTTTCAGATTTCTCAGCCGTCTGGTTCCATCAGTGGGAACCAGGGCAGCCTTGAACCTAGAGTAGCCATCCCAGATAGGTTTTCTGGAGGGAGTGATAATTTTGTTTGGTTCAGAGAATCTTGTAAACTGTATTTTCGACTGCGTCCGCTCTCCTCAGGGACGAAAATCAAAGAGTGGGGATTATTATTTCTCTGCTGAAAGTTGATGCTCAGTCCTGGGCCTTTTCTCTACCGATCGGTTCCCAATCCCTCTGATCGGTGGATGAATTTTTCGGAGCCCTGGGCCTTATTTATGATGACCCAGACCGGGTTTCTCTGGCCGAATCTAAGCTGCGTAGTTTGAGTCAGGGAGAACGTTCTGCAGAGTCATATTGCTCTGAATTTAGGAGATGGGTGACTGATTCGGAGAGAAATGACCAAGCACTCTGTATCAATTCTGTCAAGAGCTGTCTGAGAGACTAATAGACACCCTGGCATTCTATGTAAACCCTGATTGTTTGGAGGTGGCTATGTCCCTGGCCGTACGGATTAATAGAAACCTGAATGAGAGGAGCAACGTTCCCCTCAATTGGGATGCACTACCATATGGGGAAACAGCTGCTTCTGTCCTCCGGGGTACAGAGATACTTAAGCTCGTATCTGGTAATGTGCCTATGCAATTGGGACAGGTCTCTTTATGCCCTGGTAATGGTAACTTCAGGGTTCAGAGAAGACTTTGTTTCTTCTGTGGTAAAGAAGGACATTTTATTAATGTATGTCCTTATATTAAATCTCTAGGTAAAAAAAAAAAAAAAAAAAAGGTTTGTAACTAATGGGTCTAGTTCTTACGCTTGGCAGTGTGGGTGAGGAGTCGGAGAAAGTATTTTTGTCTTTTACCAGTAGTACCCGATTTCTCCTGCCTGCCGCTAGACTCCAAAAATATTGAATTGGAAGTATTTGTTTACAGTGGGGCAGAGGTTAATCTTGTAGACTATCAGTTCATTCAGAGTCATGGTTTTAAAACAAGCGCATTTAACAAGGGGATATCTGTGTTTGCTATTAAATCCGCCCCGCTCTTGCAAAAGTGTCTGACTCATATGGTGCAGGATATTCATTTAAGGGTGGGTGATTCCCATGCTGAGTCCATTTCTTGTTTTGTACTGAAGGGATTGCCTGCCCCTCAATTGCTAGGTTTACCATGGTTGACCAGACATAATCCTACCATAGATTGGCAAGCAAGACAGATCAGTAATTGGAGAGATTTCTGTATAGACAACTGTTTTGGCTTGTCGCTTTCTGTGGTACCCACTAAGGTGTTACCCCCATTTCTTCCTGATTTTTCTGAGGTATTCTCAGAGGGTGGAGATCAGGAGTTACCCCCTCACCGAGAGTATGATTGTCTGGTCAACCTTATTCCCGGAGCTAAATTGCCAAAGTCTCGGTTGTGTAATCTTTCCCAACCTGAAAGAGTAGCTATGCAAGAGTATATTTCCGACATGTTAGACCATCTAAGTCACCGGTGGCTGCCGGCTTCTTTTTTGTTAAAAAAAAAAGATGGGACCCTTAGACCATGTTTAGACTTCCGGAGGCTAACTCTTATCACTGTCCATGATTCTTATCCTCTTCCTTTAATCCAGGATTTATTCGATCAGATTGTCGGAGCCAAGGTGTTTTCCAAGTTGGATTTAAGAGGGGCTTATAATCTGATAAGAATCAGGGAAGGCGACGAATGGAAGATGGCCTTTAATACCATTGAGGGCTACTTTGAGAACTTGGTCATGCCCTTTGGGTTGACTAATGCTCCAGCGGTCTTTCAGCACTTTATCAATGACATTTTTAATCATTTGATGGGGAGGTTTGTTGTTATTTTCCTTGGTGACATACTAATTTACTGGCCCAATATGGAAACTCATCAAGATCATTTAAGACAAGTATTACTGATCCACCGGGAGAATAAGTTATATGCCAAGTTAGAAAAATGTGTGTTTTCTGCTCAGGAGCTGCAGTTCCTGGGTTACCTGCTTTCTTCCTCAGTGTTTTCGTATGGATCCCGAAAAGGTCTGTGCAGTATTGGACTGGGATCGACCTGAGAATCAGAAGGCGCTGATGTGGATTACTAATTACTACAGAAAATGTATCCAGAATTATTCTACTTTTGTCAAGCCTTTGACCGGTATGACCAAGAAAGGTGTGGATTTCTCAGTCTGGTCTAAAGAGGCATTACATGCTTTTTCTGCAATAAAGAAATGTTTTGCTTCTGCTCCCATTCTGGTGCAACCTGATGTGTCTCAGCCTTTGGTTGTGGAGGTTGACGTGTCAGAAGTGGGAGTCGGAGCAGTTTTGTCGCAGGGTCCTTCTCCTGGCAAATGGCGCCCTTGTGCTTTTTTTTTCAAAAAAACTCTCTTCTGCAGAAAGAAATTATGATGTTGGTAATAGAGAGCTGCTGGCCACTAAATTGGCCTTTGAAGAATAGCATCATTAGTTAGAAGGAGCGATTCATCCCATTACGGTAATTACTGATCATAATAATCTGGCTTACCTGCAATCGGTGAAGCGTCTGAAACTAAGGCAGGCCACATGGTCATTGTTTTTTTACCAGATTTTATTTTGTGGTCACTTATCGCAATGGGGTCATAAACGTCAAGGTGGATACTTTGTTGCGTAGCTTTACTGGGGGGGGAATTTTGGCTGATGGGGTGGTGGTTTCCGCCCTTTATCCTGAACTTAAGGTGGAGGTGTTGGAAGCTCAAGGTGAGGCACCTGATTCCTGTCCTCCAGGGAGGTTGTTTGTTCCTTCTGGGCTTCGGCACAAGATGTTAAAGGAGCATTATGATACTGTCCTTGCCGGACAGCCTGGGAGCAAATTCACTGTGGATCTTATCTCCCAGAGATTGTGGTGGCCGGGTTTATGTAAAGGTGTGGAGGGTTATGTGGCAGCCTGTGAGACCTGTGCACGTGCCAAGGTGACTCATACTCAGGACCACCTGTTATATGAGCATCAGAGCTGGAACATCGCAGATTAAGCGGTGTAGCTGCATACCATTCTGACACTGTAGGAGAATGTTCGTCACCACATGAGAATTGCTGAAAAAAGGGACAGTCTCCTGGACATTGCCAGCACCTTGCACAAGCCAGTGCATTTTTAACAAAGGCCATGCAGGGAGCATGTGTTATTTCCCCCAAGTTCAGGGCAACCAGGATGTTGTGCTCATTATCGGTGAGCACCTTGCCCAGTTGGAGTTGGCAAGGCAACACCCAGCGGGATGTTTGCTGCTTGATGTACTTTAGTAACTGCTCAGTGGTGTGGCTACTCTCTCCCAGGCAGATCAGCATCAACATGGCATGGCAATGCTTGACTTGACACATCTGATAGGAAGGAGAGGTAGTGTGAGCGACGCTATGCCCAGCTGCGGTCGGAACCGTGTCCATGGAGGAGAAGGTGGAGGAGGCAGATATGTGATATGGTGGGAGGGGGTCAAAATGACCTGACCATATTGCTGGCATGCTGTCTCTCCACTGCCACAAAAAAATATTGATCCAGTGGGCCGTGAAAGACATATACTGTCTCTTCCTGTAACAGCTGCTCCAGGTGTTTACCATAAGTTCCAGTCTGCCACTCATTGAGAATCGCAAGAAGTGGCCCGCATTCTCTGCCATGTAAGAGAACAAGGCACAACTACAATAGTACTGCAGCGACTGCACTCCCAGCAACCCCAATCTGATTCTTGGATCCTGTCCAGCACACAATCGTCATTGGAGTCCTCACCCTCCCTGCTGCTTTTATCATACCGATATAGCATGATGGGCTCCTGGGCCCCCCTCTCCTGCTCTGTGTGTTCCCTGGCTGCCCCTGAGCTGTCACAACCGCCAATGCCGTGGCTACAGGTGCAACTATTACCACCACCATCAACACACACACAGGTATGCATAGGGTCATCAGACTCCTCCCCAACTCTCCTCAGGCCACTGCAAACAGTGATGGCTCTTGCACAATTCATCAACAGGGAGACTCTCATGACTATCTGAAGTAGGGCATGGTTTTCTTGCTACTTCTTAGGAAAAAGAAAGGCTCCCTGCTAGGAAGGGGCAGTGAAGACAGTACTCCACTGAAAACTTCTTTGGGGCTACAAGGAGGAGGAGCATGAGGAATGCTGTGAACCCATGGTGTCGGAATCTGAAGTCACCTCCACGTCATCCTGCTGCGACTGAGAGCAGGAGTGAGACATCCAATCCACAATCTCATCCTCATCTACGCCTTTCTGAAGCCAGCAGGGTCACCTGCAGCCTACTATTAATACTTTTGGCTGGATAGTTGGTACTGCCACTACTCACATTCTGGCTCTGTGTCTTTTGTTTGAAACCCTTCCATAGCCTGTACAATTTTGGACCTCTCAGATAATGTTGTGCACTACCCTGTGTATTGTTGTAGTAATCACGCATATATGCTGCTAGTTTTAATATAATCAACAACCTCCCCCCAAACTTTTTTTATTGAAATTGTGGGAAATTAATTATCACTCCTAGATACTTTTGTGTGCTACCCTGTCTACTGGTGTAGTAATCTTGTATATTGTATGTGTTGCTAGTTTGAATATAATCGACAACCCTAATAACAAAAGACAATTGATTGGAAACATGTTTGTGAACACCGAAATGAAAGGAAACAGATGTATGCCTAAATTCATTATCTCTCACAGATACTTTTGTGTGCTGGCCTGTGTATTGATGTTTATCACCTATATGCTGTTTTAATTAAATTGAACAAAAAATTTAAATTTCAATGATTAAGGGCCAGGCCTCGAGCTCAATTTCACATTAAAACTCTCAGGTAGATTGCTGCTATACCTTGTGTTTTGTTGCAGTAATCACGTATATATGCTGGTTTAATAAAATTTAACAAGATCCCAAAAATATATTATTCCAACTGTGTGGAAACTTTTTACATAACAGCATTTTTGAAACCCAAAAAAATATGTTTTAGTGTCTCCATATTCTGAGCCATAGTTTTTTTTTTTTTTTTGGGGGGGGGGGGGCGATTGTCTTAGGTAGGGGATCATTTTTTGCGGGATGAGGCGACGGTTAGATTGGTACTATTTTGGGGGGTATACACCTTTTTGATTGTTTGGTGTTGCACTTTTAGTGATGTAAGGTGACCAATTTGTTTTTTATTTAGCACAGTATTTTTGTAAAAAAAATTCCTTTTATTTTGGCAAAAGGATATTTTTTTTTTTACTTGAAACTAAAAATTTGTTTTTGGAAAACTTAATTTTTTAAACTTTTTTTTTTCATATTTTTTGTCCCACTCTGGGACTTCAACTTTTGAGGGTCTGATCCCCTTTACAATGCATTCCAATACTTCTGGATCTCACAGGCTGTCCCCCGGAAGGCAGCACCGATGCCTAAGGAAGGCATCGCACTGCCTTCCATGCCATTGGGTCCCCATCACCGCAGCACGGGGACCCGATGGCAGCTCCAATTCCCGTGAGGACATCGCATGTGCCACGGTCAGCGCTGACCGCGGCACATCAAGGGTTAATGCAACCACATCGGTGATTTCACTGATGCCGGCGCATGCAGCAGGGGTCCGGCTATCAGTGACTGCCGGATCCCTGCCACGGATCAGGCAGGCGCATCTCCTGCACACGCCCGATCACAGCACCGTACATGTACTGCACTGGTCCTTAAGTCACAGACATCTGCGCCGTACATGTACGGAGCTGGTCCTCTATGGGTTAATTCAAACCCTTTGCTATGACACTTTAAATTTAGCTCTTGGGGCCCGCCATTTCCCTTGATCATCTTTGAGCAGGCCATTCCGCAGGGGTGGTAGGGGTCGTGCAGGTGCACCAGGCCGGAGCCAAAGTGGGAAGTCACAGAAGGTGCGTGCGATGACGTCAAAGGACGCACAAGACTTAGTTGAATGGCTCACTCAGCCATCCGCTTCTGCACCCTCCTCATCATCTCTATCTTCACTCTCTGCTGTGTGCAACCCCAAAGATACCACCACCATATCCCCTCTGCCAAAGTCACAGGAATTATTTTCCTATCCATTCAAAGAAGACCTTACCAATGCCCAGTCATTCTTGGCATTAGATCAGGATGAGGAGGTATCAACGGCCGTCACCCAGCAGTCTGACGACAATACCCAGATCAGTCCAAGGAGGGTGGTCCCCGCTGTTGCTGCCTACTACAAGATCTTTAATGTCAGTGGTGGTGAAGGTGACGATGATGACGTGTCGATGGACATCACATGGGTACCCACAAGACAGGAAGAGGAGGGGAGTTCAGAGGAAGAGACGGAGAACCAGAGAGGGAGGAGAAGCAGGCAGAGTTCGCAGGGCACAGGAGGCAAAAAGCAGACTGCTAATGTATCTAGAGTGAGCCATCCACCATGCACGGTCGCATCTGGCACTCCCAGGACGCCGGCACATGGCTCTACAGTGTGGGCTTTTTTTAATGTGTCGGCTGGTGACAATAGTGTTGCCATCTGCAGCCTGTGCTTGCAACGCATAAGTCGCGGTAAGCCCAACACTCACCTATGGACGACCGCCTTAAGAAGGCACCTGGCCTCCCATCACTGAGCCCAGTGGGAGCAACACTGTCAGAACCCACAAAGCCACACTCCCGGAACTCCCCATCCTACCTCTTCTCCTTCTCCTCTCTCCTCCCAGTTGTCCTCCACTTCCACCGTGCCATCGTCGCGTTCATCTGGCAAAAGGCAGGCTTCCTTGACACGCATTTTCCCGCAACGCACCCGGCTCTTATCCGGGCAAAAAACTGACGCCCGTGTGAAAGAGGCCTTAGTGTTATGTCTGGAGGTCACCAGGCACTGCTCATCACTTGCTCAATGCCATCCCTACAGTGAAGAATGATAGTGGTAGCCTCCTGCTGTTGGGTTGTTTTTCAGCAGCTGAGGCAAGGAAACTGGTCAGTTGTTAAGGGGAAGCTAAATTGAGCAAGATACAGAGATTCTTAATGAAACTAGTGTTGAGCGAATCGAGCTTCGGATCATAGATCCAAAGTCGATTTGTTCTAACACTTCTTTTTAATGCTGTACGGAGAACTGAATGAATGGTGTCTGAGTCCCTACACCTATCTCACTTTAAGATTGCTATGCCAGCATTGCTCAATAGCCTCTCCAGAAAAGCAGATTTCTATGTATGGTTACTGTACAGGGCTCTGCGATGCTGGATCATTATATGTAGTCCTGGCACCCAAACATGCATAAAGGGAGCAGGCCGCCAGACCAAAAAGGTGGAGCACCATGCAAAATGTGCAGCACTGCACAAAAGAGAGTGGGGTCTTCAAAAGGGAGTGCTACATGCACTGCCCTTCCCCATCCCCACTATCTGTTATCCCAGAGGCCAACTCACATATTGGTAAATATGTGCATAGAACAACCGTCAGCAGGGAAGCAGCGCAGTATACTTGAACATAATTCAAATCAAAATAATCTTTTTATCCTTATTATGGCAGTTTATCTTGGTTAAGTCACTCAATATCCAACATTCAGGTGTGAAAAGAATTACTACCCTCAATTTTTGGGTGATAAAATTCTGAATTAAACCCCAGTAAGTTTTAAGACCCGGACACAACCAAAGCATGTGCAAAAAATAGCCCGCTGCTCATCACACCATGGGCACTTATTTCCTAAGCCAACTCGGCGTAATACACACTCTGTTTAAAATATTAAACAACCAAAATGTGATTCACATTATACGATACTAATCTTAAACTCTTGGACAGTCAATTCTCTAAGCCTTCTGACCTGGGGAAGCGACCTTATTAAATAGTGAACTAATCAATAATTTATATAATTGGAAAATCTTACCTAGAGATGAGTGAATCGAAGCTGACGAAGTGGAATTCGTTTAGAATTTCAGGAAAAATTCAATTCGCAACGAATGCAAATTTCCTCGTGCTTCGTGGTAACGGATTGCATTTTTCCTAAAATGGCAGCTACATGTGTGAGGACTGAGGATATGGGGCAAGGAACTCTGGGAAGGCGGGATCACCCAGATTGACATGCCTGCATGCAGCCAATCAGCCCTGTGATGTCACAGCCCAATAAATACGTTGGCCATCTTACAGTCAGACATTTTCCAGCATTCAGAGTGCAGGAACAGACGTGTGAAGGTGCTAGGGACAGCTATTGGAAAAAAGATTGTGGGGAAAAAAAAGACAGAAAAAAGATTTATAAGTGAAAGAAAAGGATAGGGAGGAATCATTTTACAGCATCTTAGTGCAGGGAGAGACATCAGAAGGTACTAGGGACATTGATAGTAAAGTGATTTACAAGTGCAGGGAAAGATTATTTGGGGATCGAAATAGTCATTAGACAGCTCTGTCATTCAAGCTATTTGTTAATGGGCTGCAAGTCTTATGTTGAAAAGCCTTTAACCACTTCAACCCCCCTAGCTGAAACCCCCTTAATGACCAGGCCACTTTTTACACTTCTGCACTACACTACTTTCACCGTTTATTGCTCGGTCATGCAACTTACCACCCAAAATGAATTTTACCTCCTTTTCTTCTCACTAATAGAGCTTTCATTTGGTGGTATTTTATTGCTGCTGACATTTTAACTTTTTTTGTTATTAATCGAAATTTAAAAATGTCATTTTTCACGTTCAGTTGTAAAATTTTGCAAAAAAACGACATCCACATACATTTTTCGCTAAATTTATTGTTCTACATGTCTTTGATTAAAAAAAAATGTTTAGGTAAAAAAAATGGTTTGGGTAAAAGTTATAGCGTTTACAAACTATGGTACAAAAATGTGAATTTCCGCTTTTTGAAGCAGCTCTGACTTTCTGAGCACCTGTCATGTTTCCTGAGGTTCTACAATGCCCAGACAGTACAAACACCCCACAAATGACCCCATTTCGGAAAGTAGACACCCTAAGGTATTCACTGATGGGCATAGTGAGTTCATAGAACTTTTTATTTTTTGGCACAAGTTAGCGGAAAATGATTATTTTTTTTCTTACAAAGTCTCATATTTCACTAACTTGTGACAAAAAATAAAAACTTCCATGAACTCACTATGCCCATCACAAAATACCTTGGGGTGTCTTCTTTCCAAAATGGGGTCACTTGTGGGGTAGTTATACTGACCTGGCATTTTAGGGGCCCAGATGCGTGAGAAGTAGTTTGAAATCAAAATCTGTAAAAAATGACCAGTGAAATCCGAAAGGTGCTCTTTGGAATGTGTGCCCCTTTGCCCACCTAGGCTGCAAAAAAGTGTCACACATCTGGTATCGCCGTACTCAGGAGAAGTTGGGGAATGTGTTTTGGGGTGTCATTTTACATATACCCATGCTGGGTGAGAGAAATATCTTGGCAAAAGACAACTTTTCCAATTTTTTTATACAAAGTAGGCATTTGACCAAGATATATATCTCACCCAGCATGGGTATATGTAAAATGACACCCCAAAACACATTGCCCAACTTCTCCTGAGTACGGCGATACCACATGTGTGACACTTTTTTGCAGCCTAGATGCGCAAAGCGGCCCAAATTCCTTTTAGGAGGGCATTTTTAGACATTTGGATCCCAGACTTCTCACGCTTTCGGGCCCCTAAAATGCCAGGGCAGTATAAATACCCCACATGTGACCCCATTTTGGAAAGAAGACACCCCAAGGTATTCAATGAGGGGCATGGCGAGTTCATAGATATATTTTTTCTTTGCACAAGTTAGCGGAAATTGATTTTTTTTTTGTATTTTCTCACAAAGTCTCCCTTTCCGCTAACTTGGGACAAAAATTTCAATCTTTCATGGACTCAATATGCCCCTCACGGAATACCTTGGGGTGTCTTCTTTCCGAAATGGGGTCACATGTTGGGTATTTATACTGCCCTGGCATTTTAGGGGCCCTAAAGCGTGAGAAGAAGTCTAGAATATAAATGTCTAAAAAAAATTATGCATTTGGATTCCGTGAGGGGTATGGTGAGTTCATGTGAGATTTAATTTTTTGACACAAGTTAGTGGAATATATGAGACTTTGTAAGAAAAATAAAATAAAAATAAAATATCTATTTCCGCTAACTTGTGCCAAAAAAAAAAAAGTCTAAATGGAGCCTTACAGGGGGTGATCAATGACAGGGGGGTGATCAGGGAGTCTATATGGGTGATCACCCCCCTGTCATTGATCACCCCCCTGTAAGGCTCCATTCAGACGTCCGTATGTGTTTTGCGGATCCGATCCATGTATCCGTGGATCCGTAAAAATCATACGGACATCTGAATGGAGCCTTACAGGGGGGTGATCAATGATAGGGGGATGATCAATGACAAGGGGGTGATCAGGGAGTCTGTATGGGGTGATCAGGGGTTCATAAGGGATTAATAAGTGACGGGGGGGTGTAGTGGTGTTTTGTGGTACTTTACTGAGCTACCTGTGTCCTCTGGTGGTCGATCCAAACAAAAGGCACCACCAGAGGACCAGGTAGCAGGTATATTAGACGCTGTTATCAAAACAGCGTCTAATATACCTTTTAGGGGTTAAAAAAATATCGCATCTCCAGCCTGCCAGCGAACGATCGCCGCTGGCAGGCTGGAGATCCTGTCTCTTACCTTCCGTTCCTGTGAACGCGCGCGCCTGTGTGCGCGCGTTCACAGGAAGTCACGGCTCTCGCGAGATGACGCGTATATGCGTCACTCTGCGCAGAGCTGCCGCCTCCGGACCGCGGATCTGCATTAGGCGGTTAAAGTAGTGTTGATCGAGCGCCAAAGTGCTCGGGTGCTCGAGTAGAACACCTCAGGATGCTCATGTGCCCTACCGAGTACCCGAGCACTATGGAAGTCAATGGGAGAACCCGAGCATTAAACCAGGCACCCCTGCTCTGAAGAGGAGAGGGTGTCTGGTTCACACGAAAAGGTAAGACATTGATAGAAACACCACTGAAATGGTTTGGGACCTGCATGGGGAGGATGTCTGGATGCATGTTGGACTCCCAGGTCGCTGCTGGTAATGATGTTGTCCGATTAGTATGCAAATTTTACAGACTGACAATAATACATACAAAACCGAAGATAAAATCGATTTTAGAGGAAAAATTGGTGGCAGGCAGAGTCACAAATTGTGCACTGAACTGAAGCCTGTCGCAGCCCACAAGTACGGGGAAGGGGAAGCGAGATGATGATCAGTGGCACTAATGTGGCACTAATGTCTGAATTCAGAAAGGGTGGGAATCACTGCTCTAAAACATTAGGAACGAGTGCCTGCTGCTGATCTGACCATCTAAAACATTAGGGGTGAAGGTCTGCTGCGGAGCTGACCCTCTAAAACATTAGGAGCTAGGGCAGCCAAATAAGCATGTTGATGTGATGGAGGAGGAGGATGAGAAAAGGAAGATTGAACCATATACCCTTTTTTGTGGTGGAAGGGGTGCATGGGAATACAGTGCATTCAATACACCATAAAAGCCACATTTAACGCGAGGATCACGGGAAAGGCTGCATAACAAAAAGTCAGCCATGTGTGCCAGAGTCCCAACAGACAAGACTTCGCTGTCCTCATCAGGAGGATGACTCTCAATCTGCTCATACTCTTCCTCCTATTCGGACCATCCACACTTAACAGATGAAATAAACCTGCTGTGGGTACTACCCTCTGTAGCGGAGGTAACCATCTCCTGCTCCTCCTTCTCATCATCATCCAATTCGTGCTGAGAAGACGAACGGAGGGTAGTCTGGCTATCACCCTGTGTACTGTCTACCCCCATTTTCCACTTCTTCCACATGCAAAGCGCCTGTCTTCATTGTAAGCAGCGAGCGTTTCTTAGACACAGAAGTGGGATGGTTACGCTGATAATAGCAGCATTGTCTAAGTTGTGTAAAACCTTACAGAGGGCAGACATCCATGCCCACTCGTCGCTTGTGAAGAACAGCAGCTGATTGGAAAGGCGACGACTATGCTGCAGCTGGTATTCCACTACTGCCCTCTGCTGCTCACATAGCCTGGCCCACATATGGAACGTGGAGTTCCATTGCGTGCTCAAGTCGCACAACAGTCAGTGAGCTGGCAATTGCAAGCGCTGCTGCAGCATTGCCAGACCAGTGGCAGCTGTCGATGACTTTCAGAAATGAGCACACACGTAGCGCACCTTCACCAGTAGCTCAGGCAAATTGGGGTAGGTTTTGAGAAACTGCTGAACCACCAAGTTGAACACGTGGGCTAGACATGGTACGGCCATTATCAGACACAACCATGCCTGGTTGTAGGTTGAGTGGCGAGAGCCACAGCTCAGTCTAGTCCTTTATACCCTGCCACAGCTCTGCGGTGGTGTCCTTTTTGTCACCTAAGCAAATTAGTTTTAGCAAGGCCTGTTACCCCTTCCCTACTGCAGTGCTACACTGCCTCTAGCTACTGACTGATGGCAGACTGGGGCTGCAAGATGAGAATGCAGAGCTGGAAGTGGAGGAGGAGGTGGAGGAGGAGAAGGGGGGTTGCAGCCACTAATGTAGGTGGTGTCAGAAATCCTGATGGAAGTAGGGCCCGCAATCCTTGGCGTTGGTAGCACCTGTGCCATCCCAGGGTACAACTCACTCCCTGGCCTCCACAATGTTCACCCAGTGTGCCATTAGGGAAATGTAGCGTCCCTGCGTTGGTCAGGGCACGGGTGATGTTATGGGACACATGCTGGTGTAAGGAGGGGACTGCACACCGGGCAAAATAGTGGGGACTGGGGACTGAGTAACAAGGGACGGCCGCAGCCATCAGGCTGCGGAAAGCCTCAGTGTACAATAGCCTAAATGACAACATTTCCAGGGCCAGCAATTTGGAAAGGTGCACATTTATTGCTATGGCCTGTGGGTGGGTGGCTGGGTATTTGCGCTTTCGTTCAAAGGCCTGGGGTATTGACATCTGTACACTGGGCTGGGACACAGAAGTGGATGTGCTAGCTGATGGTGCTTGCGAAGGTCCTGGTGCAGGGCTGGAGGCCTGCGTCTTGGACAGGGAATTGGCCAGCACGTAACACAGGGGAAGAAGAGGCAGTGGTGTGACCTGCAGACACGGCCCACCTATTAGGGAGCTTTGATGCCATTTTGTGGATCATGCTGGTGGTAGTGAGGTTGTTAGTGTTCACGCCCCTCCTCATTTTGGTAGGGCACAGGTTGCAAATGACAATTGTTTTATCGTCCGCACTTTCCTCAAAAAAGCACCAGACTGCGGAACACCTACCCCTTAGCAAGGGATATTGCCACAAAGGGGTTCCCCCGGGGAACAGTTGCCGGCCTGTTTGGTGTGGCCCGCCTTCTTCCTTTTGCCACCCCACTGCCTCTTCCAGCCTGTTGCGGTGCTGCGGCTCCCTCCCCCTCTGTACTGCTGTCCTCGCTCGGCTTGCTACCTTCCCAGGTTGGTTTCGTGATTTCATCACTATGGTCATCCTCCTAACTTGTTGACCTAACAACAACCTCACTTATTGACAACTGTGTCTCATCCTCATCATCAACCTCTTGAGACACTAATTGCAGTTGACTTATTGCCAACTGTGTCTCATATCATCATCATCCACCTTGTGAAGCACTAATTGCCGTTCCCCACCATCATCTTCTTGTAAGTGTGGATACTCAAGAGTTTGGGCATCAGTGCACAATATCTCCTCATGTCCCTCTTCAAGTGGGCTTGGCGAGAGGCCCAAATCAAGGAATTATTATATGCTGCAATCCAACCTACCACCTGGTCGCACTGGTGTGACTTCGAGAGGTGTCTTGCGCCGCCCTGCAAACTGGGACATGAAGCTAGGTATCATAGATGAGTGTGTTTCTTCTGCTCTGACAGCAGGCACAGTTTTACCGCGATCAGGACCATGGCCTCTGCGTGCAGCACAGCCACTTCCCTGTCCATTACTGCTCGCCTTCTGCATATTAAATGGTATACCGTATTTTTCGCCGTATAAGACGCACCGGCGTATAAGACGCACCTAGGTTTTTGGGGAGGAAAATAAGAAAAAAAATATTTTTAACCAAAAGGTGTGCTGTGGGTTTGGAACTAGGTGGTCTGTGGATGGCACTATTACTGGGGATCTGTGGATGACGGACACTGTTATGGGGGGATCTGTGGATGACGGACACTGTTATGGGGGGATCTGTAGATGACGGACACTGTTATGGGGGGATCTGTAGATGACGGACACTGTTATGGGGGGATCTGTGGATGACTGACACTGTTATGGGGGGATCTGTGGATGACTGACACTTATGGGGGGATCTGTGGATGACGGACACTGTTATGGGGGGAACTGTGGATGACGGACACTGTTATGGGGGGAACTGTGGATGACGGACACTGTTATGGGGGGAACTGTGGATGACGGACACTGTTAGGGGGGAACTGTGGATGACGGACACTGTTAGGGGGGAACTGTGGATGACGGACACTGTTATGGGGGGATCTGTGGCTTTCACTGTTACAGGGGGATCTGTGGCTGGCACTGTTACAGGGGGGGATCTGTGGATGGCACTGTTATACATGTGTCATCCACAGACCCTCCCAGCCCATAACTGTGCCATCCACAGATCCCCCGCCGCTCCTGTATACTAATATCATATGTCTTATTCAATTAATAGTTTTTAAATATGCCTCTTTATTCCTAAAAGTACCTTAAATCCGAAGCGCTTCAGTACAATGCCGGCAGGCCGGACAGCCGGCGCGGCGCGGCGCGTCACTCACTGACGTCACTTGCCTGCGCCGCCTGCTTCATTCATAAAGTAGGCGGCGCAGGCACGTGACATCAGGGAGTTACGCTGCCGCCCGCCCAGCCTGCATACTACTGAAGCGCTAAGGATTTAAGGTACTATTAAGCATAAAGGGGCATATTTAATAACCATTCATTGAATATGACATATTTTATTAGTACACCGGAGCGGCGGGGCGGGCCTTTAGTACAGTGACTGCACCGCCCCGCCGCTATTGCCGGCCCCAGCTCCTCCTCCCAGTCCCTCCCCGAGTCCTCGCTCTCTTTACATCGCTGCCAGCGATGTAAAACTGACTGCATTCGCCGTATAAGACGCAGGGGCATTTCTCCCCCATTTTGGGGGAAGAAAAAGTGCGTCTTATACGGCGAAAAATACGGTATATGCATATACACTGCCCGGCCCAAATAAAGGTCACCACCTGGATTTAAATAAGCAAATAGCTAAGATACTTCCAGTTGGTCATCTCTAGGGTCCAGCAATGTTATGTGCCCAAAGTATGAGGTCAGCTGTCACCAGTGGCTAACATTATACAGGAGATGTATTGCAGGCAGCGTCTACGGAAAAGGTACACTGGATGTTTTTAGGATGTGCAAATGTTATACAGGAGATGTAGCGCAGGTAATGTAACTGTCCGCAGAGGACACCGTCTTCAGAAAAAGTACACTGGATGTCAGATTATTTTAGTATGCGCACACTTTAAACAAGAGATGTAGCGCAGATAATGTCACTGTCCGCAACGCCTGTATGATATTCCTGCTTTTATTGGCTGCGTAGCGGCCAACAAACGCGCGGGGAGGAGATTAGAGTATCGCCCTCGAGTACACACGGTATTCAGGCCGAACACTGCGATATGCCGAGCATCGCGATGTACTACTTTAACACTACTTTAGAGGCTTAGTATCTTATTCAGTACTACAAGAAAAATATATTTGTGCTCAGGTCGGCTATGAGTCATGCACCTACCTACCTCCCTCCACTATGAAAGCAGTAGAGTAATGCCGGAACTGCTGTACGGAGGGCAGGCTGAAGAGGCCCACCCCATTGAGGTATTAAAATAAAGAGGGCTTAGGGAGGGTGAGGCAAGACGAGCTGTCGGCAACATGCCGGAGCCGCTGCAAACTTAAATAGCGCTCACCCCACCTCCCCTCATACAAATGCGGCAAGATACTCTTGACTAAAACTTGTGTTCAGGTCGGCTATGAGTCATGCACCTACCTACCTCCCTACTATGAAAGCAGTCGAGTTATGCCGGAACTGCTGTACGGAGGGCAGGCTGTAGAGGCCAAAATACCACAAGACATAGATTCAGATGATTATGTTTTAATTATATAGTTTATAACACCAGATTTTCAAAAGCTTTAGACATTTCACAACGTGGGTCAGGTACAGACGTGGACAAAATTGTTGGTACCCTTTGGTCAATGAAAGAAAAAGTCACAATGGTCACAGAAATAACTTTAATCTGACAAAAGTAATAATAAATTAAAATTCTATAAATGTTAACCAATGAAAGTCAGACATTGTTTTTCAACCATGCTTCAACAGAATTATGTAAAAAAATAAACTCATGAAACAGGCATGGACAAAAATGATGGTACCCCTAACTTAATATTTTGTTGCGCAACCTTTTGAGGCAATCACTGCAATCAAACGCTTCCTGTAACTGTCAATGAGACATCTGCACCTCTCAGCAGGTATTTTGGCCCACTCCTCATGAGCAAACTGCTCCAGTTGTGTCCGGTTTGAAGGGTGCCTTTTCCAGACTGCATGTTTCAGCTCCTTCCAAAGATGCTCAATAGGATTGAGGTCAGGGCTCATAGAAGGCCACTTTAGAATAGTCCAATTTTTTCCTCTTAGCCATTCTTGGGTGTTTTTAGCGGTGTGTTTTGGGTCATTGTCCTGTTGCAAGGCCCATGACCTGCGACTGAGACCAAGCTTTCTGACACTGGCTAGTACATTTCTCTCTAGAATTCCTTGATAGTCTTGAGATTTCATTGTACCCTGCACAGATTCAAGACACCCTGTGCCAGACGCAGCAAAGCAGCCCCAGAACATAACAGAGCCTCCTCCATGTTTCACAGTAGGGACAGTGTTCTTTTCTTGATATGCTTCATTTTTTCGTCTGTGAACATACAGCTGATGTGCCTTGGCAAAAACTTCGATTTTTGTCTCATCTGTCCACAGGACATTCTCCCAGAAGCTTTGTGGCTTGTCAACATGTAGTTTGGCATATTCCAGTCTTGCTTTTTTATGATTCGTTTTCAACAATGGTGTCCTCCTTGGTCGTCTCCCATGTAGTCCACTTTGGCTCAAACAACGACGGATGGTGCGATCTGACACTGATGTTCCTTGAGCATGAAGTTCACCTTGAATCTCTTTAGAAGTCTTTCTAGGCTCTTTTGTTACCATTCGGATTATCCGTCTCTTAGATTTGTCATCAATTTTCCTCCTGCGGCCACGTCCAGGGAGGTTGGCTACAGTCCCATGGATCTTAAACTTATGAATAATATGTGCAACTGTACTCACAGGAACATCTAGTTGCTTGGAGATGGTCTTATAGCCTTTACCTTTAACATGCTTGTCTATAATTTTCTTTCTGATCTCTTGAGACAGCTCTTTCCTTTGCTTCCTCTGGTCCATGTCGAGTGTGGTACACACCATATCACCAAACAACACAGTGATTACCTGGAGCCATATATATAGGCCCAATGGCTGATTACAAGGTTGTAGACACCTGTGATGCTAATTAGTGGACACACCTTGAATTAACATGTCCCTTTGGTCACATTATGTTCTGTGTTTTCTAGGGGTACCATCATTTTTGTCCATGCCTGTTTCATGAGTTTATTTTTTTACATAATTCTGTTGAAGCATGGTTGAAAAACAATGTCTGACTTTCATTGGTTAACATTTATAGAATTTTAATTTATTATTACTTTTGTCAGATTAAAGTTATTTCTGTGACCATTGTGACTTTTTCTTTCATTGACCAAAGGGTACCAACAATTTTGTCCACGTCTGTATGTATCGCGTATAGCATACTGACTTCCATCTGCCTAACTGCTTGATAATATGCACCGGAACATTATGTTTGGATGCCGCAGAGGCTGCTCCAATGCGGATAGAGTGCCCTGTAATCGTGCTGGGAACCACCCCATTATCCCTCAGTAATATGCAAACAAATCTCATTCTGGCTACTCAAAGGCGCCGCCACGAGCTTTAACAGAGGAGAATTGCCAGGAGCAACCCCAAGGAAAAGCAACCATTCCTGTGAGGCCTTCACTGGACACCACCTGTTACCAGTAGGAAAATACCTAACTGCCATCTGTTGTCCCACTGGGGCAGTCTTTGAGGAGCACAAAGTGAGAATGTAACACGCACCATCCCATACTAACTGATTCTTCCTTAAATAGTTATTACAGCTAGTGGCACAAGTAAATTCCTCTGGTCTCAGGAAGCCGTAAAAGGCTAGGTACATTGCGGTCTTGATTAATAAGCTAACATATTTACCAAAGGGGTTCCTCTGTAGCTTATTGGACAGTGATCTGAACATAGCTCCCGTAAACGGCTGACGAGAAGGACAAACCACAACGGCCCCTTCTGTATACCCTTCAAAAGCATCCTTATCGGATGCGCTGAGAACAAGGAGGGTTGATCGGGGTGCAGCATATACAAATGATGTTGTATCCCAGCTAAGTACAATTTGATCGTGCTGTATGCCAACTTACGATGATAGTGGCAAAATGTGACAAAAGCTAATAGGTAAGCTATGTTATCCACCCCTACTGGTGAATAGGACTTTTTGAAGTAATTGAATAACACCCAGGCCATCTGATATGTCTTCCGAGTATTACTGGACAAAGCTTTAAACATGAGAGACCTGGCGGTAGCGAGATTAGTTGCTAGTCCATCACTAACTGGTCGAGGGGGGGGGGGCAAGCAACAGTATTGGGTCCGCCTGTGGAAAAACCAGGAAAAAGAGCACCAGGTTACGCCTAGACAAGGCATCCGCAGCCACGTTATTATGCCCCCTAATATGTTCACACCTGATGTGAAAATTGTGCTGTAAGGACAGCCAGACCAGGCTCCTAACAAAAGACATGATCTGCCTGGAGTCTGATCTACCTTTCTTAAGAATTCCTACTAATGCCTCGTTATCTGTGAGGAAAAGAACCGTCAGATTTTCCCATAGTGAACCCCAAACCTGGCAGCCCCCACTAAGGGGTAGACCTCGAATAAAGGGGAGCACCTGGAAAAACCCCGACATATCAATAATCTCCGGTGGCCTTAGGTCAGCAAACCAGTGGGTACCATAGCTGCAAAACCCACGATGGATGATGCATCCGTATGGACCACCGGGGAGTCGTTAGATACTGTTGGAATAAATAATGAAATGCCATTCCAATGAGCCAAGAACTTATCCCACATAACCAGCTTCTTGGTCTAGCTGCACTGGACAATCCTGAGCTAAAGTATGAGGGAGCAAATTTAACAGTCTGGAAATAAATAACTTATCTTGGGGTATGATAGGCATGGTGAAGTTGAGCATACCAAGAAGTGACTGGAGGTCTGTTTTGGTGGTAACTCTGACTTGAGCTAGTGTGTGCACCACCTCTTTGACCCTCAGTAACTTGTCTTGAGGGAGACTAGCTTCCATCTTAACTGTGTCCAGACATATGCCCAAGAACGTAATTGAGGTACTGGGTCCCTCCAGCTTATGTGGAGCAACAGGAACTCTAAGGTCTGCAAATACTGACTGTAACACCTGTAAGTCTTGCGGCACTTGCGTTGGGGGTTTGATCAACAAAAAATCATGTATAATGAATAACATGATTGACACAAAATAAATCTTGTAAAATCCAATGTAAAGCCCGGGATATTGATTGAAAATCCAAGGGCTAGACTTTGAAACGAACGTCAATTTGTGTGCAAAGTAATATTGACCTAACCACTTCAGACCATGCCATTGCCACAATTCAGGTTGAATTGGGAGCAACTTGAAAGCATCCGTTATGTCCACCTTGTATAACCAGGTCCACTTACCTAAACTTAATATCAACTGAATGGCTTCGTCAACTGAAGCATGTTTCATAGCAAATTCCTCGGATGGAATTAAGGAATTAACCTTTTTTATTGTTAAATTTTCCAGAGACTACTCCGACAGGGTTGACCCTCCAACATTTAAAGGGGGAATGCTTCAACGGACCAATCAGATTCCCCTTGTCCAATTCAGCCTGAATGAACTGCGATATGGCCACGGGGTCTCTGGAAGCCGACTGCACGTTTCTACACTCATGAGTAGCTTGCGGAAGAGCCACCAGACTTGTGTGAAAACCATTGGTCAAGCCACTAATGATGTATTGAACCCAATCAGAATCAGGATGAGTGTCTAGCAATAAACTAAGGAGATCAACATTCACCACGCCTAGTCATGCTAAATCCTTATTTTTTGCGTAAAAGCTATGCGGGGATGTGCACTGAAACAGATGCATAAATGAAATAAGCAGCATTGACTGTAATGACATGCTGAATAGTTGAAGTTATTGCATATTTGTGATTTCCCCAAATACTTAATAGGCTGCCCCAACTTGTCGAGCCCCGGGACCGCTTTGCTGACTGATGGACCTGGGGCATTACTAGCAGGCGCCTGTGCAGGATTTTTGGAAAATGAACACCAGTCTGTTGTGTGGGAATAAGAATTACACCTAGCACACAAAGGAGCCTTAATGCCCGCAAAAGGTCTACAAAATAATTCTGTATCAATGTTGAACCAATCTAACGTATGCTGAAACTGAACCAACGCTGCCGCCGCCTTCGCAGTGAAGCAACGGTGATAGTCATAGAAGGTCCCCCATATTTATAGGCCAGGTCCACCACCTTGTACAAGTATAAATCTAGCTCTTCCCTGCACTGCGGGTTAATTGTGCACATCACATCTCTGTATAGACTGAAGGCTAAAACGAATTCCGCTATTTCAAAAGACTTCACCGCAGACTATTGTCTTATTGTCGGGTGCATCATGGGTCGCTATGAGCAGGGAAGCAAGATTTACATCTTGGATGGGATGGGAGCAATTGAAGGAGTCAGACCTGACCCACCAGAAACACTAGCCTGAGGGCTGGGTGATCCTGACAGACTCTGACCAATCAGATGAGATGCTGTCGCACCTGCTTCAACTGATTCCAGCCGGGCCTGAAAGTCCGACATTGACGATGCCATGGAATTAATGGCTGCATGTAGTTGGGTGGGGGAGGTCCAAATGGTATCCGTTGATACCCCCACCTGGCACGAACCCTCTCACACTGATGAAAGCATACGAAGCAGCCTTGCGTCTCCTCCTGACTGAGACATGACACTCCCGTGAGACGAAGAGGTATCACCCACGAGGGATTCTTGAGACATGCTTCTAAATGAAAAATATGACATGACTAATGCTATAGACATAACATACTTAGCTTGTGCAGCCAACACCCACACTCCAAGAAACGCCTCATGTGTCACGGAAGGTGTACAGAAAACTAGAAGACACAAAATGAAGATCCGACTGACTGGATCCAAAACTAAGGAACCAAAGGGTAAGCCCTGCAACAGACCTGGCTCTCTCCCTAACTGCTCAGCCTATGCAAAAATCTCAATGGTAGATGATTGCATATCCTCGTTCCTCGACTGTATAACACCTGAACACCCTATAATAGTGAGGGGACACGACCACCGGCTCTCTACACTTGATACGGAGGGAGTCAGGGTCACCTGGGATCCAGCAAACAGGAAAACACAAATGAATGAACAAAACTTATCTGTAGAAGACTCGGTAGTAGCATCCAGCATGCACACACTCCAGGAAGTTGTATAAACCGCAAAGTGATGCAGTATGGGAAGGGATTTAAAGGGATGCAATCAGTGCAACTACATGACAGCTGAGAGAGGCTAACAAGATGAGAAAACGAAAGCAAAACAGAAGGAACCTCAAGCAGGAGGTTCTGAAGAACGTCTGACAGAGCTTCTCAGATGTCTGGTGGTGACATCATGTGAACAAGTATGTGCAGAGGCCACCCAAACTGCCCTTGTGTGTGAAGAATTACCAACAATGACCCAGCACGTGATTATCCCAGAACCCTGTGACCGCATGCTGCCAGGAAATGTAACAGGACTTACATGTGACTAACGTGACCAACATAATAACCACCGCCTATGGTTGTGAGACTTGACGACTGCAGACGCAACAGACGTAACAATTACTGCTTGTAGCTGCTAGGACATAAACGTGTCTGGAACGTGACAGCCATATTACTACCTGTAGCCGTGACAGGACTTAACCGTGACTGAAGATGAGATACACGTGTAACTGCCTGTAGTCGTTACAGGACTTCGACATGCCTGTAGTCGTGACAGGTCTTAAATATGTCTGTAGACGTGACAGACGTCTACTTGCCTGTAGTCATGACAGGTCTTGAATAAGTCTGTAGACGTGACAGAAGTGTGATTGCCTGTAGTCGTGACAGACGTACAATTGCCTGTAGTCGTGACAGGACTTAAGCATGACTGTGGAGGAGACAGCTGTAATACTGCCCGTAGACGTGACCATATCCACCATGACTATAATAGAGACGGACCTGCTGACATTCAGAAATATTAGCGTCTGATAACGTGCTAGAATGTTAAAAATAATAAAAAAAAATATTTGAAAAAAATATATAATGTTTTCCGTTGTTTCATGTACTTAAAATAACGGAAAACATTATATATTTTTTTCTAATATTTTTTATTTATTATTTTTAAAAAAATATTTTTTCTTGTCACCACTGCACAACATGTGTGGAACGTGCCTTAGTCTAAGATCATATTTTGACAATACCTGACTGCAGGCTGCCTGCTAACTGCTGGAAGAAATTACGTAGCTAATCGGAAGAAGAACAGAGTATTAGAAGTTTGTCCTTGTCCCCTACATTCATGCTCGTGACCCCTCTATGATCCCCTCAAGGCTTACTTTTCCCCTGATGCCAAAAAGGTGTTTTAGGACTATGCTGTAGCTACTGCTGTAGGAACCAAGCCAGAATTTGCGGTAACGCAGCACCTATAAGGGAAAAATATACAAACTGCCGCTTGACATTCAATAAACCAGGCAACACCCCAGGACACATGAGCTAACCATTATTTATATAGGAACAGCAACTAAATGCAGTGAACCATAAACTGAAACGCTAAAAGCGTTTACTAGCCTATTTCAGTACAAAAAGAGAAAAATATTCTCAGTTCACGTCGGCGGTTAGATGTATTTAAAGCATGGCTGGGAGTCAGCAGGGTGGCAGCAGTGGGAGGTCGGGAGCCATAGTGCCGGGATAGAGGAGCTGCTTCGCAGCAGCCTACCTACACGGGAAGTAGTGGTGCAGGGCTTCACCAAAATAGCGGCGGTAGCAGTCAGTCCGTGTGGCGGTTATATGTGTTATTTTGTATTTCAGTACAAACAGTAAAATACATTTGTAGTTCACGTCGGCGGTTATATGTGTTTAAAGCATTTAGTGGCCTATTTCTGTACAAACAGAAAAATTATTCTCAGTTTACGTCGGTGGTGGTTATATAGTACAGACCAAAAGTTTGGACACACCTTCTCATTCAAAGAGTTTTCTTTATTTTCATGACTATGAAAATTGTAGATTCACACTGAAGGCATCAAAACTATCAATTAACACTTGTGGAATTATATACATAACAAAAAAAGTGTGAAACAACTGAAAATATGTCATATTCTAGGTTCTTCAAAGTAGCCACCTTTTGCTTTGATTACTGCTTTGCACACTCTTGGCATTCTCTTGATGAGCTTCAAGAGGTAGTCACCTGAAATGGTCTTCCAACAGTCTTGAAGGAGTTCCCAGAGATGCTTAGCACTTGTTGGCCCTTTTGCCTTCACTCTACGGTCCAGCTCACCCCAAACCATCTCGATTGGGTTCAGGTCCGGTGACTGTGGAGGCCAGGTCATCTGGCGCAGCACCCCATAACTCTCCTTCATGGTCAAATAGCCCGTACACAGCCTGGAGGTGTGTTTGGGGTCATTGTCCTGTTGAAAAATAAATGATGGTCCAACTAAACGCAAACCGGATGGAATAGCATGCCGCTGCAAGATGCTGTGGTAGCCATGCTGGTTCAGTATGCCTTCAATTTTTAATAAATCCCCAACAGTGTCACCAGCAAAGCACCCCCACACCATCACACCTCCTCCTCCATGCTTCACGGTGGGAACCAGGCATGTAGAGTCCATCCGTTCACCTTTTCTGTGTCGCACAAAGACACGGTGGTTGGAACCAAAGATCTCAAATTTGGACTCATCAGACCAAAGCACAGATTTCCACTGGTCTAGTGTCCATTCCTTGTGTTCTTTAGCCCAAACAATTCTTCTGCTTGTTGCCTGTCCTTAGCAGTGGTTTCCTAGCAGATATTCTACCATGAAGGCCTGATTCACACAGTCTCCTCTTAACAGTTGTTCTAGAGATGTTTCTGCTGCTAGAACTCTGTGTGGCATTGACCTGGTCTCTAATCTGAGCTGCTGTTAACCTGTGATTTCTGAGGCTGGTGACTCGGATGAACTTATCCTCCGCAGCAGAGGTGACTCTTGGTCTTCCTTTCCTGGGGCGGTCCGCATGTGAGCCAGTTTCTTTGTAGCGCTTGATGGTTTTTGTGACTGCACTTGGGGACACTTTCAAAGTTTTCCCAATTTTTCGGACTGACTGACCTTCATTTCTTAAAGTAATGATGGCCACTCGTTTTTCTTTACTTAGCTGCTTTTTTCTTGCCATAATACAAATTCTAACAGTCTATTCAGTAGGACTATCAGCTGTGTATCCACCTGACTTCTCCACAACACAACTGATGGTCCCAACCCCATTCATAAGGCAAGAAATCCCACTTATTAAACTTGACAGGGCACACCTGTGAAGTGAAAACCATTTCAGGTGACTACCTCTTGAAGCTCATCAAGAGAATGCCAAGAGTGTGCAAAGCAGTAATCAAAGCAAAAGGTGGCTGCTTTGAAGAACCTAGAATATGACATATTTTCAGTTTCACACTTTTTTGTTATGTATATAATTCCACATGTGTTAATTCATAGTTTTGATGCCTTTAGTGTGAATCTACAATTTTCATAGTCATGAAAATAAAGAAAACTCTTTGAATGAGAAGGTGTGTCCAAACTTTTGGTCTGTACTGTATGTGTTGAAAGCGTTTAGTGGCCTATTTCAGTACAAAAATAAAAATATATTCTCAGTTCACGGTGGCGGCGGTTATATGTGTTGAAAGCATTTAATGGCCTATTTCAGTACAAACAGAAAAATACATTCTCAGTTCATATCGGTGGCGGTTACTGTATATGTGTTGAAAGCGTTTAGATGCCTATTTCAGTACAAACGTTATATGTGTTGAAAGCATGGCTGGGATCCAGCAGGGTGGCAGCAGTGGGAGGTCGGGAGCCAAACGTGCCCGGGGTAGAGCACATGCTTCGCAGCAGCCTACCAACCCGGGAAGTAGTGGTGCAGGGGTTCACGGAAGTAGCAGCAGTAGCAGGCAGTCAGTGTGACGGTTATACAGCATATGGTAAAATCTTTATTGAAGTATTTTGGTCGAAAAACTAAATGTATTCAGTGGTCAGCTCTGCTGTGATATGCAGTTAAATCTCCATGATGTCTCCATGTTAAATCTAGAGTAGGGGCCCCGTGTGGCTTCTACACACTTTCAAAATAATCCTTCAGCGGAGCGAATAGATGTTGGATGACCCGGACGCTCCATGACCTTCCCAGGAGCTGCTGTCTGGAGCAGCGTTTAATTTCTGAGACGTCCGTATAGTGCGGGGGAAATCTGAAGACCCTTTCCATCTCCATGCTTCTTTATATGTGTTAAAATCTTTATTGAAGAATTTTGGTGGAAAAAAGCAATTTTATTCAGCGTTTAGCACTGCACTTATATGCGTTAAAATCTTTTGTGAATTATTTTGGTGGAAAAAACATATTTCATGCAGCATTCAGCATGCAGTAAAATCTTTTGTGAATTATTTTAGTGGGAAAAAAAAACTAATTTCCACCTCCTCCATTAACTTCCTCCTCTCTTCATTCTCATCCTCAACACACACTGACCTGACACCCCACCCTAGCTATATATACACAATATAAAAGTGGTGCCAGCACCACCTAGGGGCGAATAAAGGTAAATTACACTGCCAGCCTGTTAAAGGGAATTACAGCATGATACCACAATACATTTTAAATGACATTTAGCAACAGTTTAAAGTGCCCACATATAGCACACAGTGACCTCCTCATACTGCTGCCACCTCCAGACTCTGTCATTGTGCCACTCGGTGGCCTCCTCATACTGCTTCCACCTCCAGACCCTGTCATTGAGACACACAATGGATCCTGTCTGTGTAGCAGCTGTAAGGCATGTATGGTCCCATCAGAATTGTCTTATAATTTGGTAGCCAAAAACAGGAGTGGGTACAAAACACAGAATACATGCAAATATTCCATTTACGTGTAATCTCTGTTTTAGATCCAGTCCTGTTTTTTGGGGCATTAGCAATACTGATGGATTATTGAGCAAATGCTGGCTGAGTGAGGGCGTATGCTCCATAGACAGGATCCGTTTTTTGTGGGTTATTGTTCTGACAGATCAGAGGAAGGGCTAATTAATCAGTGATGTCAACAAAAATTTACTACTGACACCGGCTCCACTCTGTCAGGGGGCTCTACTTGTATACGCGTTTAATAGAACAGGTTCTTTTGACTTCGATGTGGAATCAGCTGGTGATGGTGTAAAAGGCATGCGCTTCTTGGCCCTAACATTGACCCGTAAGGCTCAGTTCATACATCAGTTTTGGCCCTGTGACTGCCGAAATAAGTGAAGTGTGCAGTGATTCTAAGAGTGACGCCTGTCATCTGCATGTCATACGGACTCACAGTAATATTTCATTACCACAGCAGACTCCCTATGTGTGTTACTGCAAGGCACAGTGTTCTACACCACTATAAAGGCTCTCAGCAGCCAGGAAATAGCCATTTTGTAGCGTAATTCGCCGCTAATACATTCGGATCTAATTTTTCTGAAAAATTCGGCGAACCAGCAAATCAATTTTTTTTAAAATTTGCTCATCTCTAATCTTAGCCTTCTGACTTGGGCTCCCTATCAGAGTATTCAGATGTGAATAAGTGTCTATCTCCAACAGGGAGACTTCTTTTACAGTAGATAGTGCTGAATGTATCTGAAAATACCTAAACCATCTTAAATTACCTAAACTACCCGTGTGTACTAAATCAGAAAAGGGAAGTATGTCACCGTTCCTCACCACCTGTGAAACATAAATAATATTCTTTTCTGCCAAAACTTATCCACAATATAACTTATAAACATCCTGTAAATAAAAATTGTGCCAGAGAGGAGTGCACAAAAGAGATCCCTTTATCCCCATCCAACTTCTAATAGTAGTCCAAGATCTAGATAATAGCTTTCCTGTCACTCTATATTCATGTTCAACATTATTTAATCACCCAGATTCCAACCAGGTACAGTAAATATATTATCAAATTGAGATCGTTTCACCAAGATCTTACACAAAGCACTTTTCTCCCATTCACAAAATAGCCATAACTGGCCAGCCAGAAAGTAACCCTTAAAGGGACACTGACAGGCCTTCTGAGCATAATTAGCTCTTTATATGCCCCCCTAGGTCTTATAATAAGTTCCCAATTCATATAAGTATTATCCCTGTGCGCATTATAAAACGTTAAATATAATCTTTATAGTCACATGTCCTTTCTGCCCAAGGGGCGTTCTTTGTGCCGCATTTGTGCCCAGCCACGTCCCAACTGGCGGATCCTTAGACATGCCCATCTCATTAGTATTCACTTCGCTGGGCGGTATTTTCCAGTCCCCGACATTCGGAGATCCTGCGCATGCGCCCGGCACCCTCGCTCGCCGGGATCACATTGCGCCAAGTGAATACTAATGAGATGGGCGTCTCTAAGGATCCGGCAGTTGGGACGCGGCTGGGCACAAATGCGGCACAAAGAACACCCCTTGGGCAGAAAGGACAGGTGATTATAAAGATTATATTTAATGTTTTACAATGCGCACAGGGATAATACTTATATGAATTGGGACCTTATTATAAGACCTAGGGGGGCATATAAAGAGCTAATTATGCTCAGAAGGCCTGTCAGTGTCCCTTTAAAGAAGGAAAGATTCAACTCTCCCTGCTCGAACGGCTTGTAAAAATTGTCCAACTTTAACCTCACTTGTCTTCTTCCCCAGAGAAGGTCATTATTGGGAAATTCCTAAGGATATAGAGAAGTTGGGGTAGAATCACCATCTTAACCAATGCAATTCTATCATCTCTAGTCAAAGGTAATCAAAGCCATATCGTAATTTTTGATCTCTGTTTAGTTATCAGTGGAGTTAAATTAAGTTGAGTAAAATCTTCAACCCTAGGCGATATCAACATACCAAGATATTCAATATTCACTTATAGGAAGGAATTGTCGGGTAACACAATTCTACATGCCTCCTCGTGTCATCCACCCGATGTTGTACATAACATTCTAAAAGCTAAATTTATCCGTGCAAGACGTAATTGTTCAGAGCTGGATTGCCATGTGTGTTTTTCAACATACCAAGATATTCAAATGAATCAACCACCTTTAACATCGTCAAGGGCCCCTCGCTCCGATATTTAAAATTGTCCAGTAACATAAGAGTGGTCTTTGACCAATTAATGTCCAGGCCTGAAACTTTCCCAAAAGAGTTGACTATACAAATAATTCTTGGGAGAATTATATTAGTACGATTTATGAAAAATAGGACATCATCTGCAAATAGCGAAATCCGATCCCCTAATCCCAACACTCCAAACCCCTCAATCCCTGTATCTTTCCTAACCCTGAGTGCAAAGACTCAATATAGATATCGAACAATAACAGGAAAAGTGGGCAACCTTGACGAATGCCTCTTGCCAACATAAAACTCGGAGTAAGACTGCCATTAAGATTCAGTTTCACAATAGGAGAATTATACAAGAGCCTAACCATACTTATAAAGTATCCCATCCTTTCCAACACCCTCCATACAAATTTCCACTCCACCCTGTTGAATGACTTAGAGGCATCCAAAGACAGGATGGAGCGGGATGACTGTATATTCGCATAAAGTTGATGGAGGTTAAGATGGGTACCTTTATTAGGAATAAACCCATTCTGATCAGGGTGTATAATTGAGGAGATAACTCTGGAAAGCCTTGTGGCCAACATCCTAGATAAGAGCCTAACATCTGTATTCAAGAGCAACCCCATATCTAAAGGATCTTTCCCCTTTTTCAATATTAATACGATTACAGCTTCTGTCATTGACACAGGGAGAATACCATCCTCCAGTGACTTTTTAATTAGCTTCAAAAAGCGTGGTAAGATAACATCACCACACTTACGATTGAACTCATATGGAAAGCCATCTGATCCAGGGGAAGAGTTTCCCGAACAGGCCTTTATTGCGGCCTCAAGCTCCTGGAGTGAGAATTCTACTTCAAAGGATTCTCTCTGTACATCAGTAAGAACAGGGAAAGTGATGGAGTCCAAATAATCATCCATCATTCCATCCGGAATATTGTTACTAGTCATATATTTCTGCAAAATATTTTAGAAAAGCTTCTTTTATTTTCCTTGATTATCAGTAATTATACCCTCGGTTAAGCGAATATTAAGTATTTATTTTTCTTAACCTGATTAGATAACACCTTAGCTATAAGCTTTCCTGGACGACCAGAATCACAAAATTGTTTTTGTCCCTTGAAGAAGAGTCTCTGCTGAGCCTTATCAAGGAGAAATTCAGAGTACTCCTGACTTGTATTTTGCATCACCTTTCTATTCTCCTCCGTTTTATTCCTAGAAAACTGAATCATCCCAGATAACACAGCTGCTTTTAAAGCCCTCTCTTTCATCCCATACCCCCTTCTTAAATTTGAGGTGTAAATACAAATAGCCCCCTAATAAATGCCTTAAACACATCCCAAACCGATAGAATTTTAGCTGATCTATAATTAACATCCCAAAATCAGTGGCGTCTCTAGCTTTAAAATTTTGGGGGGGCACACTGGGGGCCAGGACAAAAGTAGGGGGGCAGCTATAACAACGATACATTTTCACAAGTACGCTTAGAAATGCTGTGATATTTTACCCAATACCTAAAACTGCAATAGGGAAGAAAAACCCCAATCACTCAGATTTCAACATGTCCTAGCTGCCTGGGGATCTGTGGATGACACATACCGTTTATAGCATCTTATGCTATGTGTCATCCACAGATCCACCCCATATCAGTGTCATATCGGGATCCCCCTCCCTATAAGGCCCCATTCACACATCCAAAATTTGCGTAACGGAATTGCGGACCCATTAATTTCTATAGGGCAGCACGACGTGCCGCTGTTACGGACGTCTGAATGGAGCCTAACAGTGTCATCCACAGAGTGGCACAGATCCACCCCCCCATAACTGTGTCATCTACAGATCCCCCTCCCTATAACAGTGTCATCTACAGATTCCCCCCCCCCCCGTAACAGTGTCATGACATCCAAAGACCCCCGATCCCCCTCCCTATAACACTATAAGAGTATCATCCACAGATCCCTCCCTCCCCCCCCTATAACAGTGTAATGACTCATGACATCCACAGACCACAGATCACCCTCCCACCGCTCACATTTGAACATGATTTCTCTAAACGGTAAAGTAGTAAACACTGTAATCATCCAGGCTGTACTGACTAACTTTAAAGGGGTTCTGCACTTTCATTTAACTAATGATCTATACTCTGGATAGATCATCAGCTTCTGATCGGCGGGGGTCAGACACCCGGGACCCCCGCCGATCAGCTGTTTGAGAAGGCAGCGGCGCTCCAGCAGCACTGCGGCCTTCTCACTGTTTACCGCCGGCCCACTGACTGACGTCGCGACTAGTATCAACTAGCCTGAGCGCGGCTAAGCTCTGTTCACTTAAATGGAGCTTAGCCGCGCCCATTCTAGTTGATACTAGTCGTAACTCGTGACATCACTGGGCCGGCGGTATACAGCGAGAAGGCCGCGGCGCTACTGGAGCGCCGGTGCCTTCTCAAGCAGCTGATCGGCGGGGGTCCCGGGTGTCGGACCCCCGCCGATCAGAAGCTGATGATCTATCCAGAGTATACAGTCATGGCCGTAATTGTTGGCACCCCTGAAATTTTTCAAGAAAATTAATTATTTCTCACAGAAAAGTATTGCAGAAACAGATGTTTTGCTATACACATGTTTATTCACTTTGTGTGTATTGGAACAAAACCAAAAAAGGGAGTAAAAAAGCAAATTGGACATAATGTCCCACTAAACTCTCAAAATTGGCTGGAAAAAAATTATTAGCACCCTTTCAAAATTGTGAATAAATAAGATTGTTTCAAGCATGTGATGCTCCTTTAAACTCACCTGGGGCAAGTAACAGGCGTGGGCAATATAAAAATCACACATGAAAGCAGATAAAAAGGAGAGAAGTTCACTTAGTCTTTGCATTGTGTGTCTATGTGTGCCACACTAAGCATGGTCAACAGAAAGAGAACTGTCAAAGGACTTGAAAACCAAAATTGTGGAAAAATATCAACAATCTTAAGGTTACAAGTCCATCTTCAGAGATCTAGATCTGCCCTTGTCCACATTGCGCAACATTATCAAGAAGTTTGCAACCCATGTCACTGTAGCTAATCTCCTTGGGCGTGGATGGAAGAGACAAACTGATGAAAGGTGTCAACGCAGGATAGTCCAAATGGTGGATATGCAGCCCCAAACAAGTTCCAAAGATATTCAACCTGTCCTGCAGGCTCAGGGAGCATCAGTGTCAGCACAAACTATTAGTCGACATTTAAATGAAATGAAACGTTATGGCAGGAGACCCAGGAGGACCCCACTGCTGACATAGACATAAAAAAGTAAGACTACATTTTGCAAAAATGAACTTGAGTAAGGCAAAATCCTTCTGGGAAAACGCCTTGTGTCAGCTGAGACCAAGATAGAGCTTTTTGGTGGAGCACATCATTCTACTGTTTACTGAAAATGGAATGAGGCCTACAAAGAAAAGAACACAGTAACTACAGTGAAATATGATAGAGGTTCATTGATGATTTGGGGTTGTTTTGATGCCTCTGGCACTGGGTGCATTGAATGTGTGCAAGGCATCATGAAATCTGAGAATTACCAACGGATTTTGGGTCGCACTGTAGAGCCCAGTGTCAGAAAGCTGGGTTTGCGTCCGAGATCTTGGGTCTTACAGCAGGACAATGACGCCAAACATATGTCACAAAGCACCCAAAAATGGATGGCAACAAAGCGCTGGGGAGTTATGAAGTGGCCAGCAATGAGTCTAGATCTAAATCCCGTTGAACACCTGTGGAGAGATCTTAAAATTGCTGTTGGGAAAAGACGCCCTTCCAATAAGAGAGACCTGGAGTAGTTTGCTAAGGAAGAGTGGTCCAAAATTCCGGGTGAGACGTGTCAGAAGCTTATTGATAGTTATAGGAAGCGACTGATTTCAGTTATTTTTTCCAAAGCGTGTGCAACCAAATATTAAGTTAAGGGTGCCAATAATTTTGTCCAGCCCATTTTTGGAGTTTGGTGTGACATTATGTCCAATTTGCTTTTTTTCCTCCCTTTTGGGGTTTCGTTCCAATGCACACAAAGGGAATAAACATGTGTATAGCAAAACATGTGTTACTGCAATACTTTTCTGTGAGAAATACTTAATTTTCTTTAAAAATTTCAGGAGTGCCAACATTTACGGCCATGACTGTAGATCATCAGTTAAATTAAAGTGCAGAACCCCTTTAACTTTTAAATCAGAAAGATTCTGGGGCAGCCGCCAGCCAGCTCTCCTCTCAGACTCAGTCAGAGTCAGATCTAATCTCTCTAGTTAGAATAGAAAGAGACTTAGTCAGTCCACTCAGTCACTACTTGTAAGTTGTACCTTATTATTATTAAGTTAACCTGCTACACACCGTCACCACTAAGTCAGGCTCAGTCCAGTCTGTTCGGTATCGGTAGGTTAGGGTAGGGCCACGCCACACACTGTCTGTTCTCTAGTCTGGGTCTGGCTGGCTTAAAGGGCTTCTGTCATCCCACTAAAGTCATATTTTTTTTTTGGGGCAACTTAAATTCCTTATAATGCGATATATCAATATATAATGCTCTTACTCCTTTTGGTTGGGCAGTTTCTTCAGAAAACTGACTTTTATAATATGTAAATGAGCTCTCTACCAGCAAGTAGGGCGGTTACTTGCTGGTAGCAGCCGCATACTCCTTTCATAAAGACGCCCCCTCCTCATGTTGATTGACAGGGCCAGCGAACGCGCTCGTCCTCTGGCTGGCCCTGTCTGCGTTCAAAATCTGGCGCCTGCGCCCTACCGGTCTTCAGTCGGCGCAGGCGCAATCAGAGGAGGACGGTCGCTCGGCCGCTCCTTCCTCAGTGCGCCTGCGCCGGGTGTTGATGTGACGTCATCGGCACAGGCGCATTGAGGATGGAGCGGCCGAGCGAGCATCCTCCTCTCAGTGCGTCTGCGCCGACTGAAGACCAGTACGGCGCAGGCATCAGATTTTGAACGCAGACAGGGCCAGCCAGAGGACGAGCGCGTTCACTGGCCCTGTCAATCAACATGAGGAGGGGCGTCTTTATGAAAGGAGTATGCGGCTGCTACCAGCAAGTAACCGCCCTACTTGCTGGTAGAGAGCTCATTTAGATATTATAAAAGTCAGTTTTTTGAAGAAACTGCCCAACCAAAATGAGTAAGAGCACTATATATTAATATATCACATTATAAGGAATTTAAGTTGCCCCCCCAAAAAAAAAGACTTTAGTGGGGTGACAGAAGCCCTTTAAGCAGCTGCTGCCAGTAGATGGATGAATCAGCTAGTCTCGACTAGTGGCACGCTGATTTATGCACAGCACTGCCACTGAGTCTGACTGAGTCTGACTCAACTGTCAGGTCCGGGGGCGGGTCTGGGGACGCGGCGCGGCGGCGGTGGGTGGAGACTAGAGAGTGAGACTGCAACGGCACCGAGTCCGAGACTCGTCAGATTAGAAGATGTCCGGTAGGGCTGCCTAGTACCAAAATGAATGGGGGACATTTTAGTTGGGGGGGCACATGGGGGGGCACAGCTTGATGTAGGGGGGGCCGTGGCCCCCTCTGGCCCCCTCTGCCCCCCCCCCCTGGTGACGCCACTGCCCAAAATAAACCATCTCTTGATTCAACCAATCATGGTTTTCTATTACCAGGAGTCATTAAGGGTTCAATCTAAAGGGAGGTTCTACGCCCTACCTATCATCATACAAACAAAGCTCAAGGGATACTGGGACATGATCCGAGAGTGACCTGGCTTCATATTTCATTCCCAGACATACAATTCCCAGATTTAGGCTACATGCACACGACTGCATGTGTTTTGCGGTCCACAAATTGCGGATCCACAAAAAAAAATTGATGACCTCCGTATGCCATCCTCTTTTTTGGCGGATCCATTGTGACAATGCCTAAGGCTACTTTCACACTGCCGTTTCTGGGTCCGCCTGTGAGATCTATTTCAAGGCTCTCACAAGCGTCCCCAAACGGATCAGTTTAGCCCCAATGCATTCTGAATAGATAAGGGTCCGTTCAGAATGCATCAGTTTAGCTCCGTTCCGCCTCCATTCCGCTCTGGATGCGAACAGCGTTTTGGTGTCCGCCTGGCGATGCAGAGCCAAACGGATCCGTCCTGACTTACAATGTAAGTCAATGGGGACGGATCCGTTTTCACTGACACAATATGCTGCAATTGTAAACTGATCCGTCCCCCATTGACTTTCAATGTAAGTCAGGACGGATCCGTTTGACTTAGACTTAGATTTTTTTTGTACAGAATAATGCAGACGGATCCGTTATGAACGGATACCAGCGTTTGCATTTATAGGTGTGTCTCCGCACCTAACGCAGGTGTGAAAGTAGCCTAAAACAGACAAGAATAGGACATGTTCTATTTTTTGGGTGGGGCTGCGGAACGGACATACTGATGCGGACAGCATACCGCTATGTGAATGGGTCCGCATCCTATCCGCAAAAAAAACACGGAACGGACACGGAAACAAACAACACTCATGTGCATGTAGCCTTAGACACACAGGAATACATTCTTCTACCCCGTCCTAAAAAAACTCTAGACATCTAGAAAGCCAGACTCTTTGCAAAATCGAGCCAGGGGGGACCTCTGATTAGATGTCCGGTCAATGTTGGGGTTGATCACACAATTAAAGTCCCCATTCACTAAAGTAAGACAATCTGGGCGTTGTTCCATGAACGAAAATAAACTTTTAAGTACATAAAAAGAGAAGGGGGGTGGAATATAAATAAAAGCTAAAATACATTATTCTCCAAAAAGTTTTCCATATAAAAAAAACAAATCTCCCCTGCTTATCAATAGAGGAGGCCTCGCAGGCAAAATTGATCTTTTTATGTATAAGCACCGTCACTCCTCTGGTGAAAGTTGAATGAAATGCCTGCGAGACCCATCCTCTACTAATCCACGTTGCAGCCTCTTCAGTAAAATTGGTTTCCAATAAGCAAACTGCTGATAGATGTCTCTGGACTAAATCAAACACAGCCTGTCTTTTTAGCTTATCCCCAGGTCCCCGTACATTCGAGGTGAGAATTCTTCAAGACATATAATCAGCTAATAGAATAAAAATAAAAAATAAATCAGTGGACCCCCCTGAACAACCCCACCCCCACACTTTCCAATGAGACGCATCGCAACCCCCCCAAAACAAACAAAAAAAAGCACCCCCAACCCCCATGATCCGCCACTTTCAAAGAGCAGATCTCACTCTCTATAGACCAGCCCTCCCCTATCCTGATCCTGCCCCCACCATAGAAATTCAACAAAAGAAGAAAACACCCCAATTAGACATTGTTCCGATCCAGACAGTCCGTAACAAGAGCCGGAATATCAAAGAAGTGAGTCGCTCCATAAAAAATTATCCAGAGTTTAGCTAGATAAAGAAAAGAGTACTTAAAGGGGTTGTCCGAGTTATTTTTTTGTTCTTTCTATGTTTCTAACTAAGCAAATGTAACAGCTTTCCAATTCACACCCCTTTATCTCCAGTGGCAGGTTTTCTCAGATTTCACTGAGGGTCACGTGACCTGTCAGCTTCTCTCCCTGCTCTGATAAAGGTCGTTTACAAACCTGTAAATGAGACATCACTGTGCTGGCCACACCCCTTCACTGCCTTGTAAACGAGATGTCACTGTGTTGGCCACGCCCCCTTCACTGCCGTCTACTCTCTGCTAGGATACTTAACCCCGTCAGCTGCACAGCTCTGCAGCAGGGACAATTCTGGGCACTGGAGCTGATATACTAGAGAGAGCATTACTGTCACAGCTGTTTAAGGGTAACAAGAGCATACACAGTAAAAAGAGCTACTGACCGGACCCAAACTAGGGAAGAGAAAGGGTGACCCCTGTCAGACCCTCAACACTCTCCCTATGCTGCTAAAGCACATGCCCGGATCCATGTGGTGGAACGAGGCATGCCCGCGTGCCTAAGACTGATGAGCCCTGTAACCCCTACAATAGTGGAAGGGGCAAGGCCACCGATGTCCTGCTCAGAATATGGAGGGAACCGTGGCCACCTCAGATCCAGTCAGAAAATCACCAGGTACATCATCAGGGCAGCTCTTATATTCACTCCCTTAGCAGTGTCATTATACAGCTGGGACTTGTAGTCCTACACATACAACATGCTGCAGAGTCTCCCAGCAGGCAGACATGTCACTCAGGGCAGCTCTTGTATCCACTCCCTTGGCAGTGTCATTATACAGCTTGGACTTGTAGTCCTACACATACAACATGCTGCAGAGTCTCCCAGCAGTCAGACATGTCACTCAGGGCAGCTCTTGTATCCACTCCCTTAGCAGTGTCATTGTACAGCTGGGATTTATAGTCCTACACATACAACATGCTGCAGAGTCTCCCAGCAGGCAGACATGTCACTCAGGGCAGCTCTTGTATTCACTCCCTTAGCAGTGTCATTATACAGCTGGGACTTGTAGTCTTACACATACAACATGCTGCTGAGTCTCCCATCAGGCAGACATGTCACTCAGGGCAGCTCTTATATTCACTCCCTTAGCAGTGTCATTATACAGCTGGGACTTGTAGTCCTACACATACAACATGGTGCAGAGTCTCCCAGCAGGCAGACATGTCACTCAGGGCAGCTCTTGTATCCACTCTCTTAGCAGTGTCATTATACAGCTGGGACTTGTAGTCCTACATATACAACATGCTGCAGAGTCTCCCAGCAGGCAGACATGTCACTCAGGGCAGCTCTTGTATTCACTCCCTTAGCAGTGTCATTATACAGCTGGGACTCGTAGTCCTACACATACAACATGCTGCTGAGTCTCCCAGCAGGCAGACATGTCACTCAGGGCAGCTCTTGTATTCACTCCCTTAGCAGTGTCATTATACAGCTGGGACTTGTAGTCCTACACATACAACATGCTGCAGAGTCTCCCAGCAGGCAGACATGTCACTCAGGGCAGCTCTTGTATTCACTCCCTTAGCAGTGTCATTATACAGCTGGGACTTGTAGTCTTACACATACAACATGCTGCTGAGTCTCCCAGCAGGCAGACATGTCACTCAGGGCAGCTCTTGTATTCACTCCCTTAGCAGTGTCATTATACAGCTGGGACTTGTAGTCCTACACATACAACATGCTGCAGAGTCTCCCAGCAGGCAGACATGTCACTCAGGGCAGCTCTTGTATCCACTCCCTTAGCAGTGTCATTATACAGCTGGGACTTGTAGTCCTACACATACAACATACTGCAGAGTCTCCCAGCAGGCAGACGTGTCACTCAGGGCAGCTCTTATATTCACTCCCTTAGCAGTGTCATTATACAGCTTGGACTTGTAGTCCTACACATACAACATGCTGCAGAGTCTCCCAGCAGTCAGACATGTCACTCAGGGCAGCTCTTGTATTCACTCCCTTAGCAGTGTCATTATACAGCTGGGACTTGTAGTCCTACACATACAACATGCTGCAGAGTCTCCCAGCAGGCAGACATGTCACTCAGGGCAGCTCTTGTATCCACTCCCTTAGCAGTGTCATTATACAGCTGGGACTTGTAGTCCTACACATACAACATGCTGCAGAGTCTCCCAGCAGGCAGACATGTCACTCAGGGCAGCTCTTGTATTCACTCCCTTAGCAGTGTCATTATACAGCTGGGACATGTAATCCTACACATACAACATGGTGCAGAGTCTCCCAGCAGGCAGACATGTCACTCAGGGCAGCTCTTGTATCCACTCTCTTAGCAGTGTCATTATACAGCTGGGACTTGTAGTCCTACACATACAACATGCTGCAGAGTCTCCCAGCAGGCAGACATGTCACTCAGGGCAGCTCTTGTATTCACTCCCTTAGCAGTGTCATTATACAGCTGGGACTCGTAGTCCTACACATACAACATGCTGCTGAGTCTCCCAGCAGGCAGACATGTCACTCAGGGCAGCTCTTGTATTCACTCCCTTAGCAGTGTCATTATACAGCTGGGACATGTAATCCTACACATACAACATGCTGCAGAGTCTCCCAGCAGGCAGACATGTCACTCAGGGCAGCTCTTGTATTCACTCCCTTAGCAGTGTCATTATACAGCTGGGACTTGTAGTCCTACACATACAACATGCTGCAGAGTCTCCCAGCAGGCAGACATGTCACTCAGGGCAGCTCTTGTATTCACTCCCTTAGCAGTGTCATTATACAGCTGGGACATGTAATCCTACACATACAACATGCTGCAGAGTCTCCCAGCAGGCAGACATGTCACTCAGGGCAGCTCTTGTATTCACTCCCTTAGCAGAGCAGGGGGAGGGGCAGAGATTGTTTTTATTGCATGTAAACAAAGGCCCAGAAAAGAACCAGGGAAATGAGGAAAAATATGTATATATATATTTTTTTTTGCATAAAACTTGCTTAGCTCAGTTATATATTAGATTTTCAGTGCTATATATTTTTTTTCATAACTCAGACAACCCTTTTATGTCTTTGGCCTGTAGATGCTTTTTTACAGCAAAAAAACTGCGTCTCTTTTTTTGGATATCTTTCGAGAAATCCGGAAAAAAGGACAGTTTTCTGCCATTATAACAATGGGGGGCACTCCCTGGCCCTCTTTAGGATCATGTCTCTGCAGCGTCCCACTCAGGAACACCTGGGAACTGCAAAATAGCTTTAAAACGGCATATACTACTGCATGTCATTTTGTATTGCAACACCTGTTGTATCCCTGTTCATAGGCTGGTCTGATGCAATGTATACATCCCACCACTAGATGGGGATAGCACTTAGGTCATATAAATACTTAGGTCAGGCCTAGTGAGACAGATTAGTGGGATGGTTCTAGAGTAAGGAAGATTAGGTTAGAGAGTAGCAGAGTTAGTGTTTACTCTGGGGCTACATACCACAGATTAGTGGGTGAAGCCAAATGCAGAAATGAGGTAGAGCCAAGGTATGAGGCGCAGGAGAGCGTTTTCCTCCTGTGACCTTCTTAGATCCCAGATCCTATAACCAGAGGATAGCGTTTTTGTCCCTGGAAGAAGTTAACCAAGTTAAAGAGAGACATCGGTGATAACAGCCATTACTAAAGGCTTAATGGGCACCTTTGCACATGGTGGAGGACAATCTAGCTACAGGCAGCCTCACCATACTTTGAAGAATACAGATTAGCTACCTGTTCAAGGGCTTGGAAGATACAGAAACAAAAGGACTAAGCATACCAAATAAGTATTACAGGCAACCTCACCAAATAACTCTGGTTTACTAGGGACCCAAAGCAAAGTCACCTACCAGAACTACTGATACAGAACCTTCAAGCTAAGCTAAACCCAGCCAAACCTATTAACAATGGATCAGCAGGATTCCTTTAAATTGCAAAAGGACTGTATTCTGTTTGATGTTACATGCTGCAACTGGAAACAACATCAGTAAAAGCTGTGAGTTGTATCCTACCACTGTCTACTTCATTCTTACCATTGGTTGTACCACCATTAACGGTACTGGCGTCACGACAAATACCATCAAGGGACTCAGCCGCAACAAGCACCCTAAACACCCCTGACACCAAGGGCACCTCAACCACCATCTTGGCTGATGCTTCCCTACCACAGAGCATGCCCCGGAGGATTTCGTGCTGTCTTCCTCAACACTGTGCTGCCAGCCCAGGGAGGCTTTCTGCTAACCGTGAGTAAACCGATGAACTGTGTTATTGTTTGGCCCCTCATCGGCCCACCGTGCACCTAACATGTTGCCCCTGAGGTTCTGGCTGGCTGCATCTCTTTCCCGGAAAACAAGAATATTTGCCAGAAGAACCCAAGGTTGCATTCTGGGATTTGGTTTACCCCTGGGGATTCGATGGGCCCTCTCTATTAAAGGGGTTTTGCACTTTGTTTTAACTGATGATCTATCCTCTGGATAGATCATCAGATTCTGATCGGCGGGGGTCCGACACCTGGGACCCCCGCTGATCAGCTGTTTGAAAAGGGAGCGGTGCTCCAGCAGCGCCGCGGCCTTCTCACTGTTTACTGGAGGTTCACTGACGTCACGACTAGTATCACCTAGAGTGGGCGGGGCTAAGCTCTGTTCACTTGAATGGAGCTTAGCCCCACCCATGCTAGTTGATACTAGTCGTGACGTCAGTGGGCCTGCGGTAAACAGTCAGAAGGCCGCGGCGCTACTGGAGCGCCGATGCCTTCTCAAACAGCTGATCGGTGGGGTTCCCGGGTGTCGGACCCCCGCCGATCAGAAGCTGATGATCTATCCAGAGGATAGATCATCAGTTAAAACAAAGTGCAGAACCCCTTTAAGAGTTTTTCTCCTATCACCATTCCATGGCGTGGGTCACACGCCCTGGGGGATAGGGATCAAAAGAAGGAATGCTTGTATATGAGGCAACTAGATCATGAGAGGCAGGTCAGGGGAAGGAGAAGGACGCGATGCCACATCCTCACTAGTGTTGGGCGAGTATGCTCGGCCGAACACCATTTTGACTCAAGCATTGCGATGCTCGGCACAGTGTGTGCTCGAGCGCAATGCTAGGATCTCCTACCCGCTCGTTTGTTGGCTGCTACGCAGCCAATAAACGTGTGGGTAGGTACTGGCACTCACTGTAATGCCGTAGCCATGTTGGTTACTGGCATTACAGTGATTGGCTGGCCAGAACGCATCATTGGGGGCTATATAACACCCGATGACACGTGGTTCGGCTCAGTCTTAGTCATGGCGAGCTGCAGCAGAAGGAACTGATAGTGTAGGGACAGTGACAGTGACACAACCTCTGCTACATCTGTTGTGTTACATTTGCGCATGCTTAATATCGGTGACATTCAGCGCAATTGTTTGGGTGCTGCTGACAGCGACATTACATGCGCTATATCTCCTGTATAACGTTTGCGCATCCTAAATATCTGTGACATTCAGTGTAATTTATTTGCGCATACACTTACAAAACCTGCGCTACTGTACGCGTGACATACTTGCAAGCATACATTCACCTAAAGAATTATTAGGAACACCATACTAATACGGTGTTGGACCCCCTTTTGCCTTCAGAACTGCCTTAATTCTACGTGGCATTGATTCAACAAGGTGCTGATAGCATTCTTTAGAAATGTTGGGCCATGTTGATAGGATAGCATCTTGCAGTTGATGGAGATTTGAGGGATGCACATCTGTGTGGCGAAACCAACCTCGCCACTGGGTTTTGGAGAGGCCTGTTTACCAGCCTCTTGCTTCAGGATTACCGCCCTTTAAGATACTTTTACTAACTTTTAAACCCCTGAACCTATTCAAGTGAATTTTGGATAGGTTTGTCCCCAAGTTATACTGGTTAAATTGATATAAGTTTTATATATGTACAATGTAAACTCACAAAGTTGTAACAATTTATAAGAAGTGTAACTTTTCAGCATAGGAGATAGTTGAGTAGATACAGAAATTGACTCAATTATCTCCTAGACAGAGGGGAGGAATATGCTGGGTGTGTTTCTATTGTCCCATTGTGCCATTGTCCATTGTGTCTGATTGGTTGCTGTACTTCCATTGTATGTGTTGTAATATATTGATTGGTTGTATTTCAAAACCCTGTGGGCAGTACTATGTTTGTGGATTGTGAATAAAAGAGGCTGTACGTGCAAGTACAGTCAGAGGCTGTTTTATACCTTCATGAAGTTTTGGCTCATGTTTGGGGAATGTGATAACTACACTCTTGGGGATTGCTATATCACAATACTCCCCTGAGTATAACCTCTTATAAGACCTTGGTCAAGGTTCCTGCTCTCTGGATGTAGGAGAGGTTCCCCCACTGGAAGCTGAAGCCCGGTCTTGGGTCCAGCATGGGTGGAGGACGGTGAGACCCCAACCAAGCTGTGGCGGTTTGTGGGGTCTTCAGTGCGTACGGTCCTCGGAAAGCACTAGGAGCATCTATCGACGGGGCATGAAGCTCCCGTTCCACCACATCCCAAAGATGCTCTATTGGGTTGAGATCTGGTGACTGTGGGGGCCATTTTAGTACAGTGAACTCATTGTCATGTTCAAGAAACCAATTTGAAATGATTCAAGCTTTGTGACATGGTGCATTATCCTGCTGGAAGTAGCCATCAGAGGATGGGTACATGGTGGTTATGAAGGGATGGACATGGTCAGAAACAATGCTCAGGTAGCCCGTGGCATTTAAACGATGGCCAATTGGCACTAAGGGGCCTAAAGTGTGCCCAGAAAACATCCCCCACACCATTACACCACCACCACCACCACCAGCCTGCACAGTGGTAACAAGGCATGACGGATACATGTTTTCATTCTGTTTACGCCAAATTCGGACTCTACCATTTGAATGTCTCAACAGAAATCGAGACTCATCAGACCAGGCAACATTTTTCCAGTCTTCAACAGTCCAATTTTGGTGAGCTTGTGCAAATTAGAGCCTCTTTTTCCTATTTGTAGTGGAGATGAGTGGTACCCGGTGGGGTCTTCTGCTGTTGTAGCCCATCCGCCTCAAGGTTGTGCGTGTTGTGGCTTCACAAATGCTTTGCTGCATACCTCAGTTGTAACGAGTGGTTATTTCAGTCAACGTTGCTCTTCTATCAGCTTGAATCAGTCGGCCCATTCTCCTCTGACCTCTAGCATCAACAAGGCATTTTCGCCCACAGGACTGCCGCATACTGGAGGCTTTTCCCTTCTCACACCATTCTTTGTAAACCCTAGAAATGGTTGTGCGTCAAAATCCCAGTAATTGAGTAGATTGTGAAATACTCAGACCGGCCCGTCTGGCACCAACAACCATGCCACGCTCAAAATTGCTTAAATCACCTTTCTTTCCCATTCTGACATTCAGTTTGGAGTTCAGGAGATTGTCTTGACCAGGACCACAACCCTACATGCATTGAAACAACTGCCATGTGATTGGTTGACTAGATAATCGCATTAATGAGAAATAGAACAGGTGTTCCTACCTAATAATTCTTTAGGTGAGTGTATATACGAGTGTTGATCGAGCATGCTCGGCCGAACACATTACAATGCTCTGCACATCACGGTGTTGCGCGTGTGCTAGAGTGAGATGCTCGAGTCTCCTCCACGCACGTTTGTCGGCTGCTACGCAGCCAATAAATGTGCAGGTAAGTACTACCACTCACTTTAATGCCGTAGCCATGTTGTTTACTGGTATTACAGTGATTGGCTGGCCGGAATGCGTCATCGGGTGCTATAAAGCACCCAATAACACGTGGTTCGGCTAGTCTTAGTCAGGGAGAGCTGTGCTGCAGAAGGGACAGATAGTGTAGGGAATATAATTTTTTTGTTAGTCAGGGTTGGTGCAGCAATATATATATTTTTAGCGCAACCTGCGCTAAATTGCGTGCTATTGTAGAGACCCAAAAGTCCTTTTAAGGACTACTGTTGTATCTGGCAGCAATATTTTTAGCGTAACCTGTGCTAAATTGCGTGCAATTGTTTGGCTGCTGCATTACCGCTGCAAAATTACCTGCTCTACATCTCCAGTATAACTATAGCGCATCCGAAATATCAGTGACATTCAGTGTCATTTTTTTGCCGCTGGTGACCGCGACATTACCTGTACTACATCTCCTGTATAAAGTTTGCCCATCCTAAATATCAGTGACATCCAGTCCAATGTTTTCTTTGCTGGTTGCAGCGACATTACCTGCGCTATATCTCCAGTATAAAATTAGTGCATCTGAAATATTAGTGACATTCAGTGCAATTTTTTCGCTGCTGGTAGCAGCGACATTATATGTGCTACATCCCAGTTTGACGTTAGCGCATCTTAAATATCAGTGACATTCAGTCAAATTTTTTCGCTTCTGTTGTCAGCAACATTTCCTGTGCTACATCTCCTGTATAACGTTTGTCCATCCTAAATATCAGTGACATTCAGTCTAATTTATTTGCGCATAAACCTGCGCTACTGTACGTGTGACATACTTGCAAGCATATATACCATTTAATATGCGGAAGGCGAGCAGTGAGGGACGGAGAAGTAGCCGTGCTGCTGATGGTGCACACAGAGGCCATGGCCCTGTGCTTGGTGAAACTGTGCCTGCTGCCAGAGTACAAGAAACACACTCACCCACAATACCTAGCTTCATGTCCCAGTTTGCAGGGTGGCGCAGGACACCACTCTCGAAGTCACACCAGTGCGACCAGGTCGTCGATTGGATTGCAGCAGATAATGCTTCCAGTCGGTTAAGCACCACCCTGTCTTCCGCAAAGTCTAGTCTCAGCAGCCAAGAGTCTGGTCAACAGAATCCTAGCCCTGATGCTCCTTTCTCCCACCATGAAGAGTCTTTGCAAACAAGTGATCCCACACTTGGATATTCCAAGAAGCTCTTTTCATCGCCATTCCTTAATTTGGGCCCCTCGCCAAGCCTGCTTGAAGTGGGACATGAGGAGATCTTGCGCCCTGATTCCTAAACTCTTGAGCATTCACAGTCAGAAGAAGATGGCGGTGGGTAACAGCAATTAGTGTTTCACAAGGTGGATGATGATGATGAAACACAGTTGCCAATAAGTCAACTGCAATTAGTGTCTCAAGAGGTTGATGATTAGGATGAGACACAGTTGTCAATAAGTGAGGTTGCTGTTAGGTCAACAAGTCAGGAGGATGACCAGAGTGAGGAAGTGGAAGAGGAGGTTGTAACGGATCACCTAGCACCCCGACCGGGTACCTCCGTCGATAGATGCGCCTAGTGCTTTCCGAGGACTCCAAGCACTCCACTTGACACCGTACGCACTGCAGACCCCACAAACCGCCGTAGCTTGGTTGGGGTCTCACCGTCCTCCACCCACGCTGGACCTACTACAAGGCTCCAGGCTCCAGTGAGTGAACCTCTCCTAAAACCAGAGAGCAGGAACAGCTCTTACAAGAGCTAGTAGTTATGCCAGGGGAGTATAGCAAATCTTCAGCGTATAGCAATCCCCCAGTTTGATCAGTTATCCAAACACCAGTCTCAACATGATGAAGGATAAAACAGGAACTCTTTATTGAGGGCTACCCGCCTGTATTTATGCAGGTCCCCATCTGGTGGACACGCCCCCAGAGGACCAGAATGGAGACTGCGACACATCGAACAGATACAACACATCCCCACAATGCATCATGGTTTCCTCCTCTCTGCCCCAGAGACAACCGAGGAATAATCCAATTATCTCTCAGGACAAAGGGGAGATCGCCAATACACACGTGGAGACAACAGGACAGACATCACCATTTAAACACACAATGTCACACCCTCCCAGCAACCACAGATATTTAACATTTTCCCAGATAGCTCAAGTCTGAGTGCATATCATTAGGCGAATGGCACTCAGACCACACGAATACAATTAAACTAGCCATCTGGGTACCCTCACATAACAAAATACAATTCCAAAGACAAATTTAAGCTGTGCAGCCGGCCTGTCTTCTTTAGAGTTAGTATGGGCCATAATCCTGAGGCAGGAGGCTGGCAACCAGCCCCCTCCAAAACACTGTGGCGAGGTTGGTTTCGTCACACATCTCCCCCTTCCAGGGAAGACTAACCAGATACCTGACCTCACGGTCAGTACCTGAGTTAGTCTGGCAGTCCAACCACAACCCCATACTGGACCTGTTGAATTTTGGTGCCTGGCTCTGTTCTGTATGTCCCCAGCTGTTGAGTGGGCATCTGCGACTCCTTGCTGCCTTGTGGTTCTCCAGCTTGGAGCTGTAGGTACTTGGTGGGCAGAGGCCGACTGCGCTCTGCCCAGATGCCAGCTCTTCCGCGGGGGTAGCCTGTGGAAAGTCCGGCTCTGAAGAAGAGGGTAGGGGAGGGCAGAGGCCGACTGCGCTCTGCCCAGATGCCAGCTCTTCCGCTGGGGTAGCCGGTGGGGATTCCGGCTCTGGAGAAGAGGATAGGGGAGGGCAGAGGCCGACTGCACTCTGCCCAGATGCCAGCACTTCCGCTGGGGTAGCCTGTGGGAAGTCCGGCTCTGGAGAAGAGGATAGAGGAGGGCAGAGGCCGACTGCGCTCTGCCCTGATGCCAGCTCTTCCGCTGGGAAGAAATCAGTGGGTAGCGCAGGCTCATCCCCTGCCCCCAGAACTCTGTTGGGAAGTAGCTGGGAAGGGGAGGGCTCGCTTACCTCCTCCTCCTGGTATCACTGCGGAGATGGATGGGGATCTGGACCGACTGTCCAGCATCCCTGTAGGACTGGCACAGAGCCCGCGGTCTCATCTACGCCCATGCAGAGGGGCTTGTGTTCCCATTTTCCCGGTATCTCCGGCTGCTGGTGGAAGGTGAGGCCGGTTGCCTCTCCTCCCCAGGACTCTGGTTGCTGTAAGGCAGAGGGACCCCGCATCTCCTCCCCCTGGAACTCAGGTTGCCGCTGGGGAGAGAGACCGGTTGTCTCCTCTCCCTGTGATATACACTGCCGCTGGAGATCTGGGCAGGCGGCCCAGCATCCCTGGGGGGCCAGTAGAGAGACCTCGGTCCCATCTCCACCTGCCATCTGTGGGTCCTCCCAGGACCAGTCTGTGAGGTCCCTCAACATTTGCGAGTCAGGATCACCTGCGTCCACACCTGGCAACTCCGGCTGCTGCTGAGGGTCTGGGCCAGCATCCCAGCATCCGGTGGAGAGCCCTCGGTCCCGTCTCCACCTGCCTGTTGTGGTTCCTCACAGGACCAGTCTATGAGGACCCCTACCTCTGTAGCTGGTACTGAAGCAGGGGATACTTCAGTCGGGTCTTCCCAGCTGTAGGGTTGTAGGTCTGGGACTGCCACCCAGCTCTCTGGCAGTGTATATTGGGACCGAATTGAGCTGAAGAAGTATTGGTAGTCCTGCTCCAGCTCCCACTCCTTTGTCACTAGAGATGCCAGGTCTTGTCTCACCTCTCTCGCTGTAGCCCAATCATGCATAGCCTCTCTGTAGTCATAGATATCCCAGAACCGGGACCCTCCAGCATCTCCGAACTCCGGTTCTGCGAAGGCCTCAAACAACAGGCCAGGGCCATCATAATCCTCACCCTCGGGTCTTAAATCTGTCTTTGGAATTGTATTTTGTTATGTGAGGGTACCCAGATGGCTAGTTTAATTGTATTCGTGTGGTCTGAGTGCCATTCGCCTAATGATATGCACTCAGACTTGAGCTATCTGGGAAAATGTTAAATATCTGTGGTTGCTGGGAGGGTGTGACATTGTGTGTTTAAATGGTGATGTCTGTCCTGTTGTCTCCACGTGTGTATTGGCGATCTCCCCTTTGTCCTGAGAGATAATTGGATTATTCCTCGGTTGTCTCTGGGGCAGAGAGGAGGAAACCATGATGCATTGTGGGGATGTGTTGTATCTGTTCGGTGTGTCGCAGTCTCCATTCTGGTCCCCTGGGGGCGTGTCCACCAGATGGGGACCTGCATAAATACAGGCGGGTAGCCCTCAATAAAGAGTTCCTGTTTTATCCTTCATCATGTTGAGACTGGTGTTTGGATAACTGATCAAACTGGGGGATTGCTATACGCTGAAGATTTGCTATACTCCCCTGGCATAACTACTAGCTCTTGTAAGAGCTGTTCCTGCTCTCTGGTTTTAGGAGAGGTTCACTCACTGGAGCCTGGAGCCTTGTAGTAGGTCCAGCGTGGGTGGAGGACGGTGAGACCCCAACCAAGCTACGGCGGTTCGTGGGGTCTGCAGTGCGTACGGTGTCAAGTGGAGTGCTTGGAGTCCTCGGAAAGCACTAGGAGCATCTATCGACGGAGGTACCCGGTCGGGGTGCTAGGTGATCCGTTACAGAGGTAGTGGACGATGAAGTCACTGACCCAACCTGGGAAGGTGGCAAGCCGAGCGAGGACAGCAGTACAGAGGAAGAGGGATCCGCAGCACCGCAATAGGCTGGAAGAGGCAGTGGGGTGGCAAAAGGGAGAAGGCGAGCCACACCAAATAAGCAAGCAACTGTTCCCCGGAGCACCCCCTTGCGGAAATCTCCCCAAGGGGTAGATGTTCCACAGTCTGGCGCTTTGTGGATGAAAGTGCGGACGATAAAAGAATTGTCATTTGCAACCTGTGCCGTACCAAAATGAGTAGGGCATGAACACTAGCAACCTTACCACAACCAGCATGATCCACCACATGGCATCAAAGCACCCTAATAGATGGGCCGAACGCCTGGGTCCACATTCAGTGTCTGCGGGTCACACCACTGCCTCCTCTTCCCCTGTGTTACGTTCTGGCCAATCCCCTGTCCAGGACGCAGGCCCGGATGCCTCCCGCCCTGCACCTGGACTTTCACAAGCACCATCAGCTAGCACATACACTTCTGTGTACCAGTGCAATGTACAGATGTCCTTACCCCAGGCCTTTGAACGAAAGCACAAATACCCAGCCACCCACCCACAGGCCCTAGCACTAAATGAGCACCTTTCCAAATTACTGGTCCTGGAAATGTTGCCATTTAGGCTTGTGGACACTGAGAATTTCCGCAGCCCCTACAGCCACTATTTTGCCTGGTGTGTCATCCCTGCCTTACACTAGCACGTGTCCCGTAACATCACCCGTGCCCTGACCAACTCAGTTATTGGGAAGGTCCACTTAACGACTGACACATGGACAAGTGCTTGTGGCCAGGGACGCCATATTTCCCTGACGGTACACTGGGTGAATGTTGTGGAGGCAGTGAATGTTGTGGAGGCCGGGAGCGAGTCGTACCCTTGGATGGCACAGGTGCGACTAATGCCAAGGATTGCGGCCTCTACTTCCATCAGGATTTCCGTTATCACCTACATTAGTGGCTGCAACCCCCCTTCTCCTTCTCCTTCTCCATCTCCTACTGCGCTTCCACCTCTGAATTCTCATCTTGCAGCACCAGTCAGCCATCAGTCAGTAGCTGGAAGCAGTGTAGCACTGCAGTGGGAAAGCGGCAACAGGCCATGCTGAATTTTTTTTGCCTAGGTGACAAACAGCACACCACCGCAGAGCTGTGGCAGGGTATAAGGGACCAGACTGAGCTGTGGCTCTCGCCACTCAACCTACAGCCAGGCATGGTTGTGTCTGATAATGGCCGTAACTTGGTGGTGGCTTTGGAGCTCGGCAAGCTCACACACATACCATGCCTAGCCCACGTGTTCTACTTAGTGGTTCAGCAGTTTTTCAAAACCTACCCCAATTTGCCTGAGCTACTGGTGAAGTGCAGCAGTACTTGCAAATGCCAGCTCACCAACTGTTGTGCGACGTGAGCATGCGCTGGAACTCCATATTCCACATGTTGGCCAGGCTTTGTGAGCAGCAGAGGGCAGTAGTGGAATACCAACTGCCACATGGTCGTCGCCTTTCCAGTCATCTTCCACTCTTCACAAGCGACGAGTGGGCATGGATGTCTGACCTCTCTGAGGTTTTACGCAACTTTGAGGAATCAACAGAGATGGTGAGCAGCGATGCCGTTATTATCAGAGTAGCCATCCCACTTCTGTGTCTACTGAAACGCTTGCTGCTCACAATGAAGACGGATGCTTTGCATGTGGAAGAGGTGGAAATGGGGGAAGACAGTACACAGTGTGATAGCCAGTCCACCCTCAGTTCGTCTTCTCAGCGCAAATTGGATGATGATGGGGAGGAGGAGCAGGAGACTGTTGCCTCCTCTACAGAGCGTAGTACCTATAGCAGGTTTTCTCCATATGTTCAGTGAGGATGGTCTGAAAAGGAGGATGAGGAGATTGAGAGACATCCTTCTGATGTGGACAGCAAAGTCTTTTCTGTTGAGACTCTGGCACACATAGTTGACTTTATGTTATGCTGCCTTTCCCATGACCCTCGCGTTATACGCATTTTGGCTAACACTGATTACTGGTTGTTCACCCTTCTCGACTCCTGCTACAAAGAGAACTTCTTATCTCTCATTCCTGTGGTGGAGAGGACTAGCAAAATGGTGCAATATCAGAAGGTCCTTGTGGAAAAATTGCTCCAAAAATTTCCATCTGACAACGCTGGCGGCAGAGTATGTAGTTCATTGGGCAACCGTAGAGGGGAGACAATGGGAACACATAGCAGTTCTAACAAAGGCAGGGCAATACTGTCCAAGGCCTGGGACAGTTTCATGACACCCCGCCAGCACCCTCACCTTGATGCGCGGCCTAGTGTCAGAAGGAGGGAAAATTTTGGGAAGATGGTGAAGGAGTACTACCAGACCGTGTCAGCATCCTCAGTGATCCCTCTGTGCCTTACAACTATTGGCCACCAGCATTTTGTCAGAGTGGGTATTTAGTGCTGCTGGGGGCATAATAACTGATAAGCGTATCCGCTTGTCAACTGAAAATGCTGACAGGTGGACTCTTATCAAAATAAACAAGGCCTGGATTGCCCCTGACTTCTCTACTCCACCAGAGGTATGGAGGTATGGTGTATTGAATACACTGTATTCCCATGCGCCCCTTCCACCACAGAAAGGGTATATGGTTCAATCTTCCTTTTCTCATCCTCCTCCTTCATCATATCAACATGCTTATTAGGCTGCCCTCGCTCCTAATGTTTTAGAGGGTCAGCTCAGCAGCAGACCCTCACCCCTAATGTTTTAGATGGTCAGATCTGCAGCAGGCACTCGCCCCTAATGTTTTAGGGGGTCACCAGCAGGCCCTTGCTCCTAATGTTTTTAAGGGTCACTAGCAGGCCATCAATCATAATTTTTCAAGGCTGTGTATGATGCCCGCCTTTATGTGTAATAAAGGGTCTATTGGAGTGCCGGTTCCTTGTTATTTTAGGCAGCCCTTTTACTTAGTGCATAGGCTTTGAGTTTAGGAGTCCCACTACCTGAACAATTGTACCACAATGTGAATGAAGCCCTCCTTTATGTGATATACAGGTTGTATCGGAGTGCCTCTTCCTTATAATTTTTGGCAGCACTTGCACCTTATATACAAGTAAATATACAGGAAAGAATGTCTCCTAACAATTTTGCCTCTAAAATCAAATTTTTTTCTTCGGCTTTGTGCGTATTATTGTCAGTCTGTAAAATTGGCCTACTACTCGGACAACATTATTACCAACAGCGACCTGGGTGTCCAAGATGCATCCAGACATCCTCCCCATGCTGTTCCAAAACCATTTAAGTGGTGTTTTCATCAATTTCTGACCTTTTCCTGTGAACCAGACACCCTCCCCTCTTTAGAGCAGGGGGTGCCTGGTTTAATGCTCTGGTTCTCCCATTGACTTACATTGTGCTCTGTAGAGCACCCGAGCATCCCAAAGTGTTCTACTCGAGCACCCGAGCATCTTTGGGGCACAAACAACACTAGTCCTTACGTCTTCCCTTGACTGACCAGTTGTAGTTGGTTTTTAAAGTGGAAAACCACTTGGAAACTTAAAAATGAACTGTGCTTCAGTTCTGAGGTACTAGTCTTATTTAATTACAGTATTTTTCTAAACTTTTGAACGAAGTGACTTCGGGTGAAGCATCCAAAGCTTGTTTCACTCGACACTAGTGGCAAGACATGTACTGGTGCTTGTACTTGGGGGAAAAAAAGGATGAAAGAATCTTCTATGTCCATTGAAAGTGGCACAAAAGTTGCTACCACCAGAGTAACAGAAGCTAATGTACCACTGGGAGAGGTTTGGTTTTAATGACACAAATGGCACCTCAAGACCAGACAGTTTGTAAGTTCTTTATACCAGGCAGTATGAGCTGAAACATGACATTACATCCAACTTCGATTGTTGAAAATATATATATATATTTGGTAAAGCTTTGATTAAAATGTCAAATACAACATTTGCTGCTTGAGATTTTACAGAAATATGATTTAAGTGTGGGGTTCCCTGAGGAATGATACATGAAAGGGAGAACAAATGAACAGCAGACTTGAATAATTTTAGCAAGTGTGTCAATTGATTCCATCACCATAAGTTTGTTGATCTTCAGGTGGCAGGAGAATAGTAGAACTGAAAGGATCTGGAGTCAGTTTTCAGGTTTTCTGTTTAGTACTCTGTTTCTATGGACACAGTTCACAGTATTCTATGTGTAAGCCAAAATCTGGCACCTCATCTAATGCTGTCCTTAAAGGGACCCTGTCACCTCCAAAGCACATATAAAACCGACATCATTACCTTACAGTAGCCCCCAGTGTGTTCATAAACATGTGTTTCATTCCTCCATCGGTTGCTGCATACTTTATAAAAACGCTGTTTTAATCTCCATTCGTGCTATCTTCAGAGCCAGCTTGAAGTCAAGGGGCCAGCGGCCTCTTTGCTTCAAGTCAAGCTAAGCCCACCCCTTACCCGTCCTCTCTTCACTTTGACTGACATCCTGACGTGAGGCTGAGATCGCGCATGAGATCTCACGCATGTGCAGTGCGTTCTTTGTTACTGCACAATCCAGTCTCTGGCTCCCGCATTAAGCCGGCTGCTATCGTCTCACTGTGCATGCGCTGGCCATTTCCATCGTGCACGCGCGCCCGTTGATTCTGGTCCTCAGCGTCAGTGTGATCACTGGCTTCAGGCGCAGGAGAACGCAAGCCAGTGGTCATGCTTCGTCCCTGACCCCACCTACATCAGGTATTTCACATATTAGCAACATTATCCTGGGACACAAATATTATATTAGCCCTAAAGGGCAAATCAGGTTATTAGCAAGATTATCCTGGGACACAAAAGTATTATATTAGCCCAAAAGGGAAAATCAGGCTATTACACAGTTTATCCACAAGGTGGGCCATTTATATGGATAAACCTTAATAAAATGAGAATGGTTGGTGATATTAACTTCCTGTTTGTGGCACATTAGTATATGTGAGGGGGGAAACTTTTCAAGATGGGTGGTGACCATGGCGGACATTTTAAAGTTGGACATTTTGAATCCAACTTTTGTTTTTCAATAAGAAGAAGGTCATGTGACACATCAAACTTATTGGGAATTTCACAAGAAAAACAATAGTATGCTTGGTTTTAATGTAACTTTATTCTTTCATGAGTTATTTACAAGTTTCTGACCACTTATAAAATGTGTTCAATGTGCTGCCCATTGTGTTGGATTGTCAATGCAACCCTCTTCTCCCACTCTTCACACACCGATAGCAACACCGCAGGAGAAATGCTAGCACAGGCTTCCAGTATCTGTAGTTTCAGGTGCTGCACATCTCATATCTTCACAGCATGAATGATATGTGGCAGATCCTTTGTAACCTGTTGGCTCTTCACAATCTTCTCAATGTTTGTAAAAGGTGGATTTTTTATTTTATTTTTACTATTCGTCTAGAGCATTGTTGAATAATGCAGCTGGGCATTGTGACGGATATAAATTACCTTAAAAAAATAAATAAAATAAAATGAGTACATATTAATGACAAAGTGGACACCCAAAGCATAAATAATCTAAAAACTGTTTGAAATTGTGTTTTATGTTGTATTAGATAAGAGTGCCATGTTGGTCAATATTGGGGCAGATGGTTGGATATTGTGGTAGAAGTAAACAAAAAAAACAAAAATTTTATCAGACATTAACGTGATCAGCTTTGTAGTCTGGGAATTCATGCGGTGGGTAACAGCAGTCTCTGTATGCACACTCAAATAGGTAAAAGTTGGACTGTCCGCCTGTACTTTGAAGTCCATTTTTATATAATAAGTCGCTATGCTGAGACACATAGTGCATAAAAGTAATCAACTCACAGATGACTTAATAACTGCAGAGTACCAAAACTATGCACCAGGAGCTTCATGGCATGCAGGGGCATAGCTAAAGGCTCATTGGCCCTGGTGCAAGAGTGCACCTTGCGCCTCTATTCACTCAGTGCTTTGTGGCTAGGGGCAGGGAAGCACATTTTCTGTGGACCGACAAATCACACCCCTCTATCTGCCAGCATGAATGCCAGGAGAACATTGTGCCAACTGTAAATTTTGATGGAGGCATAATGTTGTGGTGTTGTTTCAAGAAAGGGGTGAATGAGACACTTTGGACAATTGTATGCTTCAGACTTTGTGGGAATGGTTTAGGGAAGGCTATTTTCTGTTCCAGCATGACTGTGCCCCAGTGCACAAAGCAAGGTCCATAAAGGTATGGGTTGGGTGAGTCTGCTATGGATACCAGTGATGGGCATGAGCCGGTCTTGATTGGCCCACACAGAGCACTGAACTAAACCCCCCTATCCTCTTCCCCCAATCAAACACCTTTTGAAAAAGCTAGAACAGAGATTGCGAGCCAGATCCTCTCATTCAATATGTGTCTGAACTCACAAATGCTCTTCTGGATGATTGGCCAGAAATTCCCACAGACACACTCCAAAATATTGTTGAAGCTGTTTTTGCTGCAAATCTCCATATTATTGCCCATGGATTGAGAATGGGATGTCATAAAAGCTCCTGTAGGTGTAATGTGTTGGTGTCCCAATATTTTGTCCATATACTGTGTATAAAACCTATTTTTTCAGTCATGATTCTATAGTCTGTAATACTGTTTATGGCCTTAATGGCTTTTCAATATGTTTAAAAAATGCTTAAAAAACATCCTGATTTGTCAGCATGCAATATGGTTAAACCATTTCATGCAGTGTATGGGTGTCCCATACACTGCATATTCTGGGAAGGAGGCAATGTACAGATGGAGTGTCAGCTGTACAGGGCAATGTAAACAATCAAGCTTCAGCGCTGGCTGGATAACCCATTTCAATTTTAAACTCTCTTAACATTATAAATATTTATACATATATATATATATATATATATATATATATATGTTATATATTTTTTTACATAAATAGCAGCTAAGAAATGATAAAGAGTACGTGTAACAGTTACTATTGACACTCTCCACCAGGGGGTGCTCATTATTCACCGCCATTCAGCACTTTAAAGCTGCAAAAGAGACCTATGATGTAAATCTTCTGTTAGTAGTGCCATAGGGTTAATGACTGACAATCAATCTAAAAATATGATATATTTTTATTTATTTCACGTGATTTCCATGAATGGAGAGACCACTGGAGTGCACCGTATGGTGTTTGGAAGAGAGGAAATGCTATATTTTCTGGTTTTACAATTAAAGTGGTTGCCCTAGAATGTCAACTTAAAATCTCTTTGTGGAACAGGTGATCAGTGTCTGAACAGTGGGGTTTTGACTTTTTGGACCCCACTGATCACAATTTGAAGGCCATTTTTCTTCTGGCATTTTTGAAGTCATATATAGAAGCCTATAAATGCATGGAAAACACCATACCTAGAGCATGGTTCTCCAAAAACACTACAACAACAGCAAAAAAATAAACAGAACTCTATAGACTGTACAGTGTTTAAATATAGACTGTAAAGTAAAACTTGCCAGCAGTGCTTTTCAACCAAAAAATACCATGAAAAACTACACCATAACATAACATAGACTGAAGAAAGACATCAAAACGTTTATGCATCAAAATGTTGAGTATGAATTCAGTCTTATTTTGGTAACTTGGTTGCCAATCCCACATCCTTGGGACAAAGCAATTATAACTGGGAATCAAAAGCACAGCTAGCGGGGGTGATCGAGGAGAGACAGCCCTGGGCCCACTGCCATAGTGGGGCCCACCAGGGTTTGAGTGGTCTGGCAAGTACCACAATAATATGTATTGGTGCACCTTGATATGCAGCAGGTACAGTACGAGGGGCAGATGGGGCAGCAACAAGCACAGAACTGGGGGTATCAGCAGGATAGAGAGTTTGTGTAAGTTTGAGAAAAGTAGGGTAGATGCGATCTTTGAAGACATAAGTCATGGGAGGAATCATCATGGCAGTCCCAGATGGAGAAGACAGGAGAAGTGAAAGTGAGAGATTCCAATCAGAGATGTCAACTGTAAAGCTTATATTACAACTGCAGATTTTGCAGGCGATTGTCGGAAGAGAAGTTTTCCTTTCCGGCAATCGCCTGCTCATCCACGAAGGAGACTGCTGCTATTACATGCAGCGATGTCCTCCTCAGTATTGGGAGGAGTGATTGCTAATGCCATTGCTCGTCCCCATACTGAACCACTGTTTGCCAGCAGAAGATTGTGATTACACAGCAAGATCTTCCGCAGGCAAACAATCATTTTAAACCTGCCAAAAGATTCCAGTTACCCGATGAACAAGTGTTTGCTGGTTCATCGGGTAATTGGTGCCAGTATTACACTGCCACATCACGGCTAACGAGTGTTCCTTCGAATGCTTGTTAGCCATGTTCTTCGGTATTATCTGCAGGTGTATAACTGAACTATAATCACTTATATGTTCTGCAGAGCGCCTATGTAAACCTAATAACTACCACTGCATGGGGGTAACATTGGTCTTTGTACAGTGTTTTGTTACCCCCAAAGAATTTCATGATGGAAGTTTAACATTGTTAGCCACCATGACCACCTAAAGGGGTATTCCCTTCTTATACAGTTATGGCTCTAGGAACATTTTGATCAGTGAGGGTATAACCTCTCGTACCCCCTAGTATTCATGAGAACAAAAGAGCTTAGCTATCTGTAAATCAACAATGAGTTAATATCACATAGAAAATAAGACTGGCCATAGTCACCCACATAGGTCTAAAATATGTAAAAACTGAGCAATGATGCTACCATGGATAATTAAAATGATTGCTTAGAAACCACATCTCTGAGTTATTGTACAATATGATGATTTCCCATGTGGGTGAATCAAATTTTGTTATTACAGCAATTAAAATGTGGGCAGGTTTGTTGGTAAAATATCTCAACATGAGTACAATGTTTGAAAATGATCATTATAAAAATACAGTATTTGCCTATTGGTCGGAAACATTCTGTGTCCATTGTTTGTTCTAAAGAATGATTCCTTTTGACTTCACCTTACATCTACAGGGCTGTAAGAAATGCCCCACACACACCATTATGTAAGTGTTAGATACAGCTCCCTCTCACTTTAGACATAAACACTTCACATATAGGTGATTATAAGTCATTTCACATATAATACTAAAGAACTGTCTATAAGTGAGTATAAGACTCATATCGGAAGTGCTTCATAATAGACCTGACACTCAAGGTACTCTATTTTATGGTCTATGGTCAGATAGTTCCTCCATGCAAATCAAACACTTTGAGTCAACTTCAGACCATGCGATATAAAGTTACTGTCACCCCCACATATACACAGATAGATACCCCAGAGAGGAAATTATTTGCATGTATATTTTTTTTACTCTACAGGGAGCTTTAAATGTAATCCAGTATTTACTAACCAGATATTCTCATTTAACCAAATCAACATGCTCCCTGCTCCAGCTGGCATTGCTATTCTGCAAAGACTAGATTGATCATGCACCACCTGCATTTGACACCCAAGTGGTAAAGATTAATGTTGGCCCCCAGCACTGGAAGGTTGCTCATTCTTTTATATGTCACTTCATCTGAGTTCAGCAGGGATGCGCAACAAGCCCCTGAGGAGCCGGTGCAGAGGATGGTAGTACTAGTGGCCCTAATGAGATGTTGTGTCAGGGTGTACTCCCCCCGGTCACTGCTCACTGGAGATCGGTTCAGTAGAAATGTAGTTTGAAGAATAAGGCCTAAAGTAAACGTATAACAGTCTCTTTTTACTGTGCAAAATATAAATTGTTACATATCGAATTGCAGCAAATTCAAAGTGCAGTTCCTGGCACCAGTTGAGGAGGTATAGAAGCAGGTAAGATGACTGCAAAATGGGCATTTGTGAGTATAAGTGCCCACTGTCAGGTTTAGAGTTGAACTTTATCTGGCCTAGTGGTGGTTTTGAGGTAATATGAGCCGTAGTCCCTCACCTAGCAGCAGAATTTTGCTGATCACTTTGATCATTGTCTTGTCTCTCAAGTGCTTTCTTGAGGTTGAAAATGGGGTTGGTTTCTCCGAAGAATTTTGTTTTAATCCATTGAGCAGAATGCTTTCTCTCCTTACTGTAGATCAACAGCCATTCCCCCCCCTGGCAGGAACCATGACCAGCTCACACCTTCCAAGGGTGTTTAGCTCTGTTCCTGCCAACCTTTGCCAACCATGACCCCACTGCTGGATTATACGACCACAACATGAAATACATAATATTATCAATACATACCCCCAGATGTAACTATAACGGTGAACAGGTAGCAGATGCACTTGAGGTCTGGGACCTGAGGGCACCCAATAGCCCTTCTGCTACATATTAAACACCAGTATAATAGCTGGCACTAAGTGCTACAGATTTTGCATTGGTGCCCAGCAGCAGAAGTTGGGACCTGTTTTCTCCCTGCATAAATTATTTTTAAATTAAAGAGGTGGCAGGACAGGAATTAGCAACCTCTGGCACTCCAGATTTTGTGAAATTGCAAGTCCCAGCATGCACACTTGCTCGACTGTTCTCAAAACTCCCATAGAGGTGAATAGAGCATGCAGGAAGTTGTAGTTTCACAAGGGATATAGTGCTGGAGGTTGCTGACCCCTTCTGTAGGAGATAGCTCCAGAAACAGCACCACTTTTGACCATAGGTTGTACATTGTCCTACACATCAGTCCCAATTCATTAGAACTGGGCTCAGCCTATATAAAATAATGGCACGGTTTCTATAACCAGGGGCGGATTGGCTATAGACCCTACAGGGAAATTTCCCAGTGGGCCGATGTCTAGGAGGGCCACCCAGGCTTTCCTCATGGCCGCCAGACGGTTACATAATTCTCTTTTACATGCCTGGCCAGCAACCAGGTGCCCTCATGAATTCAACTGTATCGACGTCCTCAGGACAGTGATACAGTTGAATACTGTGGTGCAGGTGGCAGAATTTTATGCTGCACTGTGGTATTTTGCTCAACTGGGGCGGTATATTGTTCTGCACTATGGTATTGCTGGCCCTGCCTACTTCTGTTGTCCTTGTCTACATATGTTGGCCCTAATTATGTTGCCCTACCTTCTTTCAATTTGGGCCCACCTGCAACATGGGGCCACTTTTACCTTTTATTCTAGGGCCATTTTTAGTTCCCAGTCCGTCCCTGCCTATAACCATGTTTTCCCTATTCTCATACAATCCTCTAAGAGAAAAACTGAATATTAAAGGGGTTTTCTGGAAGTTCAATATTGATGATTTATAAATACCTGAGGGGGTCTAACTAACAGCACCCCCACCAATTAGCTGGCACTGCGGCCTCCTTGCAGTACACCAAACACAGTGCTGTACATTGTATATTGCAGCCAGACTAATTCACTTGAATTGGATTGACCTGTGCCTAGGCCATGCGACTAAATAATGTGATGTCATTGGCCCAGGAAGAGGCTACAGCGTTCACCAACATGGCAGCCTCTTCAAACAGCTGAGCACAAGGGTGCTGGGAGTCAGATGCCCACTATCCTGAGGATAGGTCATCAATACCAGAAAAAAACTTTAATTTCTCATGCACTGCTTTTTCCAAATTATATAAAAGTTGTTTATTAATACTAATTATGGTTAAACATTTGAAATGAATGTTAAGGTGGATTTAGACGGCCAAATAATCAGACCGGAACAATCATTTCTGTCAAAGCTTGTTCTCAACAAGCTTCCCGTCTTAAGGTAAAGCAGATCCCTTGATAAATGAGCAAAAAGCTCCTTCATCAGGTGAAACTGTCTTTCAATAGTGATCCCTCATCCTCATACTGTAGAGGTGATCGCTACATGTAAATGCAGAGCTTCACCTCCACTGAATGTAAAGCCAATGGTCGGGAAGGAGCACTTCCTTCCCAACACGGTGCTGCTCATCTGCCTGTCTAAATCCACCTTAAGTGTTGTACAGCATGGGAAGGATACAGAGAAGATACAGTGTTTGACTTTGTGGAGCAACTAGCTTGACGATCATCCATTACCATGTCATTTACACACCAGACACTCTCTTTGGCACATAGTGGGGGTCTTGGGAAATGTTACTTTGCATAACACTTTCATTAGGATCTAGTTAATGAAATAATCCTTGCGTCAGTGCAGTAATGATGGGTTCTCCTTATCATCTTCCCCTAATTATGTCACTGAAATCTGTATTAGCATAATAGTTTCATGGTGTGTCAGAAGCCAGTAATCAAAGTCTACTGTCTGTCTGCTGTCTGGAGATACAGTGATACTGTACTATGATTCTGGGAATGACGGAGCCAGCCCAGCAGGTAATGACTGAACAGCTATGGTCACCGTTTCTGCTGCAAGTGCAGTCTAAGCTGATTAAGGTATTAATGCAATGCTATTCTTACTCCGTCTACACTACTGACCTTCAAAGAAGATATTCCAGATCACACACAAAATACAGTTTATATACAAATTAGAGACATGATTAGATTCCTGAAACTCATGTAACCATTCCTGAAATAGACAAAACCCCTGCTGTTAAGTGTCTCTGATGGAAAATACATGACAATATTAAACAGCAGGCATCCTTTCTTTGACTTTTAGGCATTTTGAGGACTTGTTGGGTAAATGCATTTCTTGAAAAAGATCAATGCGCATGGAAATGACCTCATTAAACTCAAAAAAGAGCAGTTCATACCAGCTAAGGCTACTTTCACACTAGCGTTCGAGGCTCCGCTTGTGAGTTCTGTTCAAAGGCTCTCACAAGCGGCCCCGAACGCATCCGTCCAGCCCTAATGCATTCTGAGTGGACGCGGATCCGCTCAGAATGCATCAATCTGGCACCGTCTGTCCTCCGGTCCGCTCAGCAGGCGGACACCTGAACGCTGCTTGCAGCGTTGGGGTGTCCGCCTGGCCGTGCGGAGGCAAACGGATCCGTCCAGACTTACAATGTAAGTCAATGGGGACAGATCCATTTGAATGTGACACACTATGGCTCAATTTTTAAACGGATCCGTCCCCCATTGACTTTCAATGTAAAGTCTGGACGGATCCGTTCAGGCTACTTTGACACTTAGAATTTTTTTTACAATATAATGCAGACGGATCCGCTCTGAACGCAAGTGTGAAAGTAGCCTAAGTAGTTCAGTTCTCACACCTCCCAGCTTTTTGGAAGGTGGAAGAGGGACAATTCATGGTTCATTGCGTGAAAGATCCATTTATTCCTGCATATTTATACACTTCAATAGTTTTCTCTTACAAAATAGTGCAAAACTTATCTGAATATATAAATATCTAAAATTCAAATTGTATCAAATTATGAAATAATATACAAGGTGGGCTGTAATATTTAGATAGGAAGCAAACAAGCAAACACTTTCTGGATCAATATTGAAACTGCAGTAATGAAAACATCTGTACCTTAGATCTAAAAGAGGGACATTTATGGGGCAAAGAGAGACAGAGGGACTTGGGTCAAAAAGAGGGACTGTGCCTCCAAAAGAGAGACACTTGGGAGGTCTGGGTTCTTGATGTTTTGGGATTGTATCAACATGTATTACATATATACTGTACATAGTTCTTTCTTACAGTCTTCAGACCCTTTAATTCTTTTCACATTTTATGCTGCTGCCTTGTGCTAAAATAAAATTTAAAAAGTTTTGCCTATCAATCTGCACTCAATCCACCTTAATGGTGAAAGCAATGTATCATAATGTAATGCTGTAATGTATCAGAATAAAATGTATATATGTCAATATCTAGAATTATTAAAAATCATTTCCAGGAAATCTAAGTATACTTCAGCAAGACATTGATATAATGATCTTTGTGTATATGCACAAGTCCTGTTTATGGCCTCTACATGCAATATGGCGTCAAGACTTATTACACTCCCATTATCCAAATAACACCATTTAAAATAGGCATGATGAGGGTAAAGCAGGAAATACAATTCACCAGGGTTTTCATTGAGGTTGTCATTAATGGTGACGCTCTATGACTATAACGTTCCTGTCGTTTTTGACTAGGGCTCTTCCTCACTTTCCAATTGTCTCCAGCAAGCAGCAAAATGCACTCATAAAGAAAGGTTACCTGCCGTATCAATGGATTTCAATAGGCTTAACCATACTAACTATTCCACAGGACTTCCAGCATCCCCAAATTTACTTGTGTATAGGATTGAAAAATCCTATTTAACTCATTATACCCACTCAGATATGTTTAAATCTAAAACTGCTACTGACCAGTTAGGCTGGCATACTAAAGGAGCCCATACAACTTCTATAACTGTTTGATTAATGCTCACTCAGTTGACATTCTTCCCGGCTATTCTTCACATGTCTATGCACACATAAATGTTCAGTTCAGTCAAGCATGCATGTGTTTTCAATGGCAAGAGAGGAGAAAGCCACCATCAAACATCTCTGGAGGTGGCTTATCTCCTGACAGAACAAATGCATCAGGTATTCAAATTCAACTTGGCCAATCCTTTTTCCCCCCAACGTAACAAAGTCCATCTGCTTCCGGTATGGATTCCACCATTCTGCTGGACAAAATAACACTGGCATTTAGTCCTTTTTTTAGCTGGAATCTGCAACAGAGGATATTGCCAGAACCTAGCCTAATAAGTGTTTTAAGGGGTTTTCCAGGATTTCTATATTGATGGACTATCGTCACTGTAGTCATCAATGGACTGGCGGGGGTCCGAGCTATCAAATGGGCGGCACTGTGCTTGGTAAGATGCAAGGAGGCTGTGGCGTTTACTGGAGCTCTGGTGAGTGCCATGGCTTTCTCAAACAGCTGACCAGAAAGGGTTCCATGAGTTAGACCCCAGCGATCTGACAGTGGCGTAACTAGAAATGACTGGGCCCCACAACACATTTTTGAATGGGGCCCCCATCCCCCAGTAATTTTTTTGCAACCCCTTCCTTTCATGCCGCCCCCATTCCTGTGGCTAGTAAAGATCGCTCTCTCAGACCAGGGCCGGCAGCTGTTCCATCCGTTTCCTACACTGTCTATACTGTCACTGTGTATCAGTTCATTGTGTAATACTGTTATGGGGGCGCTGATAAAATCTTTTAGTCCCCCTCCTCCTGGATGGGCCCCTTCTGGGTCAGGGCCCCAAAGCAGCCGCTTCCCCTGCTTCCCCTATAGCTACGCCCCTCTTGATGACCTATCCTGAGTATAGGCCATCAATATAAAAATCCTGGAGAACCTCTTTAATATCTAATCAACCTATAAATGGCTGCTCCCATTAGGGCACCTGCTCATGTTCAGATTTTGATGCAGTTTTGAAACCAAAACCAAGTGTGGACTTTAAAGGGAAAGAAACTATACAGTAAAGATTCTACTTCTCCTCTTTACTTCAATCCATTCATGATGTTAGCTTCAAAATCTGCATAAAAAACCTGAACAAAACTTGTATGTGTACTGGGAGCCTTGTGTGTATCTGACTTCTATATACTAGTACTTACATACTACACTGACTCACATGCAAACAGTATCAGTAAAGAACCCTGGGTTTGTGTTTTCACTGCTATTACTAGGTTAATCAGTTCATATGTAAAAGGGTTGTAAATCAGCATATGCTTTGAATATAGCACTTGGGATTGACTGTAGGCCACAAGGGTCGGGGTGTTCTGTTGTCAACTCACTGGTCCAGTTAAACACGATTTCCCATTTATCTGACCTCGGTTTGGGATTTCTGGGAATTGCTTTCAAAGTAATATAAATAAAAAATAAATAAAAAAAACAGCACAAACTAGAGAAGTGGATGCAATCAGAATGTCTGTGCAATGTAAATGGATGAGGAATACCCTTCAGGGTATAAAGCTTGCACCCAAAGCAAGGAACAAAAAGGTGTTCTATTTCAAAACCAAAAGGTCAATGACTAAGTGGAAGTGACTCCATTTTTGTGTCACTCTTATTGACATGTTAATCCCAGAAATGAGGAAAAACAACATTCTTTAACCCTTACTGTCACTCCCTTCTCACTTTCAAAGGGGCCCTGTCAGCCATTTATGCTGCCCTATTTAGAAGCAACGCATTTTAAATGACGATCTGTTTGGCAGTGGATTTTAGGTCGTCTTAAATCATTTGTGCAAGAGATTTTATTGTTCAGTAACTACCAAATGGTCAATCAGTGGTTAGAACTATTTCCCTAAGCTCTTGGGGTCCTAGATTCAAATATAGGGCCAACTAAGCAGTTAGTATGTTCTCCTTGTGGTTTTGTGAGTCTCTTTCAATAGGCAGTATGGTGGAGCAGTGGTTGGCACAGTTTTTTTTTTCTGTGCTCGGGTTCAAATCTGAACAAGAACAACATCTGCATGGATGTTCTCTCCGTGTTTGGGTGGGTTTCCTCCGGGGACAATAAGTGGTGATGATGTCTGTAAAACGCAATGGAATATGTCAGCACTATATAAGTGAGTAAAATAAATAAATGCCAAAAATTGGTAGGTTAATTGCCATCATTGTCCTTTATGTGTGTGGATGAAGCAGGGCATATACATCGGGAGTCACAGAAAATAATGCACTATAATAATAGATGCAAGCATAACATATGGCCTAAGCCCTCGCTCTATTGCTAAAATCTGAGACATTTGGTCAATTCATATCGATCAAAACACATCTAAGCCCACCTACCAAGAGACAAGGTGGTCTCAGTTCAGGAGGGTCCTACGCTAAACCTGCCTATGCGGTTATGCATTTATGTTCAGGAGATCAGACCCCACACATATAGTGTGTTGCTCCGAGGTACCTCCATGTGCAGCAGCAGCCGGTGGGAGGAGGAGCACACACACCTATATGTACCACCTTAATTTGTGAATACACTTCTATCTTGGGAGTAGTATTCATGTGCACTTTTGCCCCACCTATCTAATAGGCGACCTTGATAAGGTGGTACATATAATTGTGTGTGCTCCTTGCTGCTGCACATGGAGGTAACTAGGAGCAACACACTATATGTGTGGGGTCTGATCTCCTGAACAGAAATGCATAACCGCATAGGCAGGTTTAGCGTAGGACCCGCCTGAACTGAGACCACCTTGTCGCTTGGTAGGTGGGCTTGATAAAAATGTATTGACCAAGTGTCTCAGATTTTATAAATAGAGTGAGGGCTTAGGCCATAAATGTAGCCATGTACATCTGCAACATTCATTATCATATCGTGCAGGATGTTTTATATATTTTTTTCCGTGATTCATATACATTGGGAGCACTGGTTTGTGCAAACAGCAATACTTGTTTTGTGATACAGCATGTGATAAGACGATGATAAAATATGACTTCACCTCTCCTGATATGGCTGTTTTAGTAACTACATGTATTCACCATGTAATAACAACTCTGGAGCATCTTTTTGTGTAACTCTCTGTTGTGCCATACCTTTATTATTCCTGCTAGAAGTTCATGAATGAAGGTTCAGATGGGTGATACCAGTTGAGGGTATGTCAGAATCAAATTGTAGCACACATTTTCATTGGTTTAGTCTGTGTATATTCACTTCTCATCATTGAATTGCAACACCAAGAAGGACAAGCCATAAGATTATGCAAAACAGGGGAGTAGTGGGTATCCTAAAATCTGCACATGATCAAATTTTCTAGCACCTAGCTCCAATCTGTCAGATTGAAAGGACACTATTTTATCCATATAAAACCTCAAAAATTGGATCAAGTCGTGTGGGATGGTTTTGCGATGCCTGATGTTGGTGTCAGTTATCACCGCTTGTCACAAACTGAAAGGGACAGAATCCTTGAACAGAGACCTTGGTTTATCACTTCAGCAGATCACTGTGCGCGTAGGCCAAGAGGTCAGCACTTTTCAATTTTGCATGTCCTGGTGGTTTGGAGAAAAACAACGAATTGGAATGAAAGCAAGAGGTGCACAGAGGGGAACCTCTACATGGACGGAACGTCTAATTAGAAGAATGGCGCATAGTGATCCATTCTGTACTGTAAGTGAAATTGGACATCATATTCCAAGCCTAGGGTGGCAAAGAGTGCCTACTCAAACCATCAGAAAGCATTTGTACAACATAGTTATGGGTTATGAGTCAAACATCCAGCTACAGTGTTCCATTGACCTCATGCCACCGCTCTCAAAAGATGTCATGGTGCACAGCAAGATGACAATGGAGGCTGGAATGGAGGCCTATCCTCTTCAGCAATGAGTCCTGCTTTTGTCTCAGATGCAATGATAGCCATAGATTGGTCTGGGGACCACATGGGCAGCGCCGTGAAGAGGTCTTTACAGAGGAATGCCACACTGGTCCTACTCCTGAGGTTATGGTGTGGGATGGCATAATGTACAGTAGCCAGAGCTCTCATTTCTTCATTTCAGGTACACTAACAGCTTGGCGCTACATTGATTTGGCTGTGGAATCAGTGGTACATTCATTTCTCCAAGTGTCCAAAGAGCCATTTTACAACAGGACAAAACCAGGTCCCATGTTGTTTGTGCTGCTGTGAGCAGCCTGCGTGGCCTAAACATACTACCATGGCCTGCAGCGTCTCCAGACTTGGCTCCCAGTGTGCACATCTGGGGCATCACTGGTCAACAATTGCAGAGGGCTCTGCCAGCAGCAGATCTTGATGATTTGTGTGCCCAAGTGCATTCAGGGTGGCAGAACATTCCTCAGATAAGCGTTAATAACCTCATTTATTGCATACCAAGGAGTGTAAGTTCATTTATTTCTGCGCATGGTGCTCATTAGGGATGAGCGACGTATTCAAAAATTCAAAAATTAGATTCAGCTGCTTAGTGGAATTTTACAAAAAGAAAAAATTGCTTTGTGATTAATTACTTCAACATGAAGCGCTTTTTTTTGTATGTAGTGAGTGCAATGACAGCTATTGCCACTCCCCATCATTGCACCCCTTAGATGCCGTGTTCATAGCTGATCATGGCATCTGACAGTATTAACACAACAATCTTGATCAAAGATCTTGTGCAAAATCAAGCGCAGCCTGTGATGACATCATCATGCTGGCCAGCGTGGTGACAATCATGTGTCACTGCGCAGCGGATTTCGTGCGAGGTCTTCAATCAAGATGGCAGTGGCTGGCCCATCAAGAGCAAATGGATGAGGTAAGTATGATTTATTTAGTTTTTTACTGCCATTCAGGGAAAATCGATTCACTACCACAAAGCATGAGGAAATTCGGCTTTGTGGCGAATCAAATTTTCCCGCTCAACACTAGTGCTCATACTATACTGAATAATTCAAGTTTTGAATATTTTTTTAAATTATAATTAATTATTTATTATTAACATGTATATCGTTCCTGTGGATTTCATAATTCCCTGACTTTTCCTTCTTGGTGTTGCAATTTCGTTGTGGAGGAGTGTATGTATTAATTTCTGCTTTGAACATCTTAGTACTGTTCTTCAATGTAAACATTTCTCCTACTTCCTGTTGGTAATCCTTCTCAAAGAAAATAAAAAGTGCTTCCTGTAGCATGCCACCCAAGGAGGTCTGGAAAGTCACATAATTAGCTGAAATGTTTACTAAACATAGGCCCTGAGACACTGACCCGTCTCAAATGACTAAGGGACCGCAAAGTACCTAGAAGAGACTGATAGCATCACCAGAACCTCTTTAAGGTCTCTGTAGGCTACTTTCACACTTGCGTTCGGAGCAGATCCGTCTGGTATTTGCACAGACGGATCCGCTCCTATAATGCAAATGATGGTATCCGTTCAGACGGAACCGTCTGCATTATATTTTACTAAAAAAGTACAATTTGTATTCAGACTGATCCGTCCAGACTTTACATTGAAAGTCAATGGGGGGCAGATCCATTTGAAAAATGCACCATATTGTGTCACCTTCGAACGGATCCGCCCCCATTGATCCATTGTAACTCTGGACGGATCCGTTTGCCTCCGCACGGCCAGGCGGACCCCCGAACGCTGCAAGCAGCGTTCGGGTGTACGCCTGCTGAGCGGAGCGGAGGACAGACGGTGCCAGACTGATGCATTCTGAGCGGATCCGCATCCACTCAGAATGCATTAGGGCTGGACGGATCCGTTCGGGGCCGCTTGTGAGAGCCTTCAAACGGAACTCGCAAGCGGAGCCCCGAACGCTAGTGTGAAAGTAGCCTTACATGGGACGACAGAGCAGCAGATTATCGGGACCCATTAATTTCAATAGGTCTTTGTACGTGAGCGTTGGTTTTCACGCATCACATGTGCGTTGCGTGAAAATCGCAGCATGTTCTATATTCTGCGATTTTCATTTAACGCTGGCTCATAGAAGTGAATGGGGCTGCGTGAAAGTCGCATCACATCCGTAAGCAAGTGCAGATGCAATGCATTTTTCACGGATGGTTGCTAAGAGATGTTGTTTGTAAACATTCAGTTTTTTTATCAAGAGCGTGCAAAACGCATTAACCATCCCAGGACCGCCGCATGCAGGATTGCGTCCTGGTGGCGGCCCTATTATTCCTCCTAGACACGCCGGCGCGATTTCCTGTGAACGCGCGCACACAGGAGCGCGTTCACAGGAACCGAAGATAAACCAGTGGATCTACAGCCTGCCAGCGGTGATCGTTAGCTGGCAGGCTGTAGATGCGATTTTTAACCCCTGAAAGGTATATCAGATGCTGTTTTGTTAACAGCGTCTGATATACCTGCTACCTGGTCCTCTGGTGGTCCCTTTTGCTTGGATCGACCGCCAGAGGACACAGGCAGCTCTGTAATAAGTAGCACCAAGCACCACACTACACTACACCCCCCCTGTCACTTATTAACCCCTGATCACCCCCCTGTCATTGATCACCCCCCTGTAAGGCTCCATTCAGACGTCCATATGTGTTTTGCGGATCCACAAAACACAGACACCGCGGATCTGCAAAACACAGACACCGGCAATGTGCTTTTCGCATTTTGCGGTTCCGCACATTGCCAGAACTATATAGAAAATGCCTTTTCTTGTCCGCAATTGCGGACAAGAATAGGGCATGTTCTATAGGCTCTACAAAAAACGCAGTGTTCGCCTGATCTTGTGCGCACACTTGCGTTCAGTCCGCCCCACCGCAGTGACAGAAATTAATTTTTTATGATCACTGCAAAAACACTGTAAAATCGCTGCGGTGCTATAAAGATCACTTTTGAGGGGCATGGCGAGTTCCTAGAATATTATTTTTTTTTTGGCACAAGTTAGCGGAAATTTTTTTTATTTTATTTTTTCTTACAAAGTCTCATATTCCACTAACTTGTGGCAAAAAATAAAATCTCACATGACCTCACCATACCCCTCACGGAATCCAAATGCGTAAACATTTTTAGACATTTCTATTCCAGACTTCTTCTCGCGCTTTAGGGCCCCTAAAATGCCAGAGCAGTATAAATACCCCATAAGTGACCCCATTTTGGAAAGAAGACACCCCAAGGTATTCCGTGAGGGGCATGGCGAGTTCCTAGAATATATTTTTTTGGGCACAAGTTAGCGGAAAATGTTTTCCTTTTTTTTTTTTTCTCTTACAAAATCATTTTCCACTAACTTGTGCCCCCAAAAAAATATTCTAGGAACTCGCCATGCCCCTCACGGAATACCTTGGGGTGTCTTCTTTCCAAAATGGGGTCACTTGTGGGGTATTTATACTGCCCTGGCATTTTAGGGGCCCTAAAGCGTGAGAAGAAGTCTGGAATCCAAATGCCTAAAAATGCCCTCCTAAAAGGTACTCATTGGAATTTAGGCCCCTTTGCGCATCTTGGCTGCAAAAAAGTGTCACACATGTGGTATCGGCATACTCAGAAGAAGTAGGGCAATGTGTTTTGGGGTGTCTTTTTACATATACCCATGCTGGGTGAGAGAAATATCTCTCTAAAAGACAACTTTTACCATTTTTTTTATACAAAGTTGTCATTTGACAGAGATATTTCTATCACCCAGCATGGGTATTTGTAAAAATACACCCCAAAACACATTGCCCTACTTCTCCTGAGTACGGCGATACCACATGTGTGACACTTTTTTGCAGCCTAGGTGCGTAAAGGGGCCGAAAGTCCAATGAGTACCTTTAGGCTTTACAGGGTTGCTCACAATTTAGCCCCGCCCAAAATGCCAGAACAGTAAACACACCCCACAAATGACCCCATTTCGGAAAGTAGACACCCCAAGGTATTCGCTGAGGGGCATATTGAGTCCATGAAAGATTGAACTTTTTGTCACAAGTTAGCGGAAAGGGAGACTTTGTGAGAAAAAAAATATATATCAATTTCCACTAACTTGTGCCAAAAAAAAAAAAAAACTTCTATGAACTTGCCATGCCCCTCACGGAATACCTTGGGGTGTCTTCTTTCCAAAATGGGGTCACATGTGGTGTATTTATACTGCCCTGGCATTTTAGGTGCCCTAAAGCGTGAGAATCCAAATGCCTAAAAATGCCCTCCTAAAAGATACTCATTGGAATTTGGGCCCCTTTGCACACCTAGGCTGCAAAAAAGTGTCACACATGTGGTATCGCCGTACTCAGAATAAGTAGGGAAATGTGGTTTGGGGTGTATTTTTACATATACCCATGCTGGGTGAGAGAAATATCTCTGTCAAATGACAACTTTGTAAAAAAAAAAGGTAAAAGTTGTCTTTTAGAGATATTTATCTCACCCAGCATGGGTATATGTAAAAAGACACCCCAAAACACATTGCCCCACTTCTTCTGAGTACGGGGATACCACATGTGTGACACTTTTTTTGCAGCCAAGATGCGCAAAGGGGCCCAAATTCCAATGAGTACTTTCAGGATTTCACAGGGCATTTTTACGAATTTGGATTCCAAACTACTTCTCACGCTTTAGGGCCCCTAAAATGCCAGGGCAGTATAAATACCTTACAAGTGACCCCATTTTGGAAAGAAGACACCCCAAGGTATTCCGTGAGGGGTATGGTGAGTTAATGTAAAATTTTATTTTTTGGCACAAGTTAGTGGAATATGAGACTTTGTAAGAAGAAAAAATAAAATAAAAATCATTTTCCGCTAACTTGTGACAAAAAATAAAAACTTCCATGAACTCACTATGCCCATCAGCGAATACCTTAGGGTGTCTACTTTCCGAAATGGGGTCATTTGTGGGGTGTTTCTACTGTCTGGGCATTGTAGAACCTCAGGAAACATGACAGGTGCTCAGAAAGTCAAAGTGCGTAAATTCAAATTTTTGCACATAGTTTGTAAACGCTATAACTTTTACCCAAACCAATAAATATACACTTATTGCACTTTATCAAAGACATGTAGAACAATAAATTTAGAGAACAAATTTATACAGAAATGTAGTTTTAATTGAAAAATTTTACAACCGAACGTGAAAAATTTTGTTTTTTAAAGAAAAATTCGGTCAATTTCGATTAATACCACCAAATGAAAGCTCTATTAGTGAGAAGAAAAGGAGGTAAAATTCATTTGGGTGGTAAGTTGTATGAGCAATAAACTGTAAAAGTAGTGTAGTGCAGAACTGTAAAAAGTGGTCTGGTCATTAAGGGGGTTTAAGCTAGGAGGGCTAAAGTGGTTAAATTGCATTGCACCCGGGAGATAAAAACTGAACAACTGAACGCGATCGCAAACAAAACTGAATGGACTTGCTTACGAAATCGCATTCACAAGACATCTAGACCTAATCCGGACACGTTCGTCTGCAAGGGGCCTATTACAGCTGAGTTCAGGAGTGCATCTGCAGTATCAGATCATTATGTACCTGACCCGCAGCCATCAAGAGGGCTTGAGTGGTCCCCTGGGCATCGGCCCACCGGGAAATTTCCCTGTAGCGTCTATTGCCAATTCGCCCCTGTTTATATTGCATGGATCCATAACACAGAGCCCATAGCTTTCAGTGGCAGGCTTTAATTAATGCCATATTATGCTGGTGTTTCCCTAGAAGCAGTGCTGATCTCGTGCCTCAACATGCCAGCATACAGGGGCCATGCACACATTGCAGTCTGTGACACCCTTTTAAAACATATTATAGTATCGGTCTATAGCAGGGTTGTCAACTGTCCAGAAATGTCTAGACAGTACGTAAAAGAAATAGATGTGTCCGCGATTTTTTTTTTAGCCTGGTGTACTTGACTAGATTATTTTAGTGGTAATTATCATCATTTTACAGCTCACAGTGCAGATCATGCCATTGCATGGGGTCCTAGAGATCAACGTCCTCTATTGTAGTTCAACAGTATCTACATCCTCAGAAAGTGGATACAGTTGAAATCAATGGCGAAACAGGGAGCCATCACCATTTACCCAGCAACTGGCAGTGTGGTGCTAGCAGGTGAGATGAAGTGACATCATTGTGCTAGCTGTGCCTAGCCTCTGGACAGACTAGAGCAGATCTGCAGCGAGAGATCTGCGCCATTCATCATAGGAATGTGGCTAGGCGAGTATTCATTTCAGAAACAATAAAGGGTCACCAAATTGTGTTGGAGCACATAAGGGAGCATTATTCTGTGTTAAGAGCACATAAAGGGCACCATGATGTGTTGAGGGGCACATAAGGGAGCATTATTCTGTGTTAAGAGCACATAAGGTGCACCATGATGTGTTGAGGGGCGCATAAGGGAGCATTATTCTGTGTTAAGAGCACATAAGGTGCACCATAATGTGTTGAGGGGCGCATAAGGGAACATTATTCTGTGTTAAGAGCACATAAAGGGCACCATAATGTGTTGTGGGGCGCATAAGGGAACATTATTCTGTGTTAAGAGCACATAAGGTGCACCATAATGTGTTGAGGGGCACATAAGGGAGCATTATTCTGTGTTAAGAGCACATAAAGGGCACCATAATGTGTTGAGGGGCGCATAAGGGAGCATTTTTCTGTGTTAAGAGCACATAAAGGACACCATGATGTGTTGAGGGGCGCATGAGGGAGCATTTTTCTGTGTTAAGAGCACATAAAGGACACCATGATGTGTTGAGGGGTGCATAAGGGAGCATTTTTCTGTGTTAAGAGCACATAAAGGACACCATGATGTGTTGAGGGGCGCATAAGGGAGCATTTTTCTGTGTTATAAGCACATAAAGGACACCATGATGTGTTGAGGGGCGCATAAGGGAACATTATTCTGTGTTAAGAGCACATAAAGGGCACCATGATGTGTTGAGGGGTGCATAAGGGAGCATTATTCTGTGTTAGGAGCACATAAAGTGCACCATAATGTGTTGAGGGGCGCATAAGAGAACATTATTCTGTGTTAAGAGCACATAAGGTGCACCATGATGTGTTGAGGGGCGCATAAGGGAGCATTATTCTGTGTTAGGAGCACATAAAGTGCACCATAATGTGTTGAGGGGCGCATAAGAGAACATTATTCTGTGTTAAGAGCACATAAGGTGCACCATGATGTGTTGAGGGGCGCATAAGGGAGCATTATTCTGTGTTAAGAGCACATAAGGTGCACCATGATGTGTTGAGGGGCGCATAAGGGAGCATTATTCTGTGTTAAGAGCACATAAAGGGCACCATGATGTGTTGAGGGGCACATAAGGGAGCATTATTCTGTGGTAAGAGCACATAAGGTGCGCCATGATGTGTTGAGGGGCACATAAGGGAGCATTATTCTGTGTTAAGAGCACATAAAGGGCACCATGATGTGTTGAGGGGCACATAAGGGAGCATTATTCTGTGGTAAGAGCACATAAGGTGCACCATGATGTGTTGAGGGGCACATAAGGGAGCATTATTCTGTGTTAAGAGCACATAATGTGTACCATAATGTGTTGAGGGGCACATAAGGGAGCATTATTCTGTGTTAAGAGCACATAAAGGGCACCATGATGTGTTGAGGGGCACATAAGGGAGCATTATTCTGTGTTAAGAGCACATAAGGTGCACCATGATGTGTTGAGGGGCGCATAAGGGAGCATTATTCTGTGTTAAGAGCACATAAAGGGCACCATGATGTGTTTGGAGCACATAAGGGAGCATTATTCTGTGTTAAGAGCACATAAAGGGCACCATATTGTGTTTGGGGCACATAAGGGGACATTATATACTCCATTGGGTGGCACAAAAGGGGTATAAAATTGTGTGAGGGTCACATAAGGAGGAATTATACTATGTAGGGGGGCACATAAAGGTCACATATTAGCGGTGTGATGGAGTGAAGCTTAGCAGCGTTACAGGGAAAAGCTTAGTCGAGCAACAGGGGCTCCCAGACGTAGATTTGCTTGTGGCCCTAGAAATGCCAAATCTGCCCCTGTACACGGGAACATACACATCTGCTTTGTCGTTGTCTCTAAGAGATGCACTGAATACTCTCAGTTCGTATTATTTCTTTGGCTAGACAGGTCCGTATCAGGGCATTTCAAGAGCAAATGATGGAGTCTTGAAAATGCTGGTTTATATCTATGGGTAAAATATGTTGCAATTGGTTACTCATTCCTCTATCTAATCCACTGAGGTCCAAGCCTCTCTTCTTTGTTATCAATGTACCTGTACTAACTTGCTGCAGGATCTCGCCCTCTTTTGTGTATGAATAGCCCTGTGATTAGACAGGAAATTCCAGCAGAAACAGGAGACATTGGAAGAAGAAAAAATCACTGATCCTAAAGGAAAAAGAAGAAAAAGAACATTGTTTACTTCCACATGAAAGAGAGAGAGAGATTCACCAAAAAGTTTCTAGGACAACATTGCTCCAAAATCTCTGCTGGCAGGCAGAGGAGTTATTTGTACAAAGAACATGGCCAACAATTGGAAGAAAAACTGCTTGAATTGCTGGTTTCAGATAACAGCTATATCATGTGTATAGCCAGTATGACGTTTAGAGCTCACCATGGTAGACATCAAGGGAAAGGGAACAGGCATATTGGATTTCACCCCCCTCCTTACTGAAATAAACCGAGCAAGAATGGAGTCAGGAGGTATGGGTGTCTCCTTAAAAACGTGTCAGTGTTCAGGTGAATGGGAGTAGCGCCTCAATAACCAGGCACGGCCACTACACAGTGTATGGATCTGTGTAGTCCTAGTGCCTGGTTCTGGAGAATCAGCAGGGATGCAGAGAGTTGGAGCCCACATGAATCTAGAGATGAGCGAATATGCAGTGGCTGCCTGCTACCACCGGTTTTATCCATTTACCTGTAGCCATATATGTCACTGTCACGTTGACATTACTAATGCTGTTTTTGAATTACAGAGCTTGAAAGGGGTGGGATAGGGTGTTAGGAGACCTCACAATTTCATATACAACTTTTCAGGGAAATTAGGGCACTTTCGCTTCAGGTTGAATTTATTTTGAACTAAAATAATCTAGCTCTAAAGTGGTTCATTTTGAGCCTTAGGAACACTCCTCTGTCTTCTGTTTACATAACACAGTGAGTGTTAAGTAAGTCTCCACAGTTATGTAAACAGAGGACAGAGGAGCGTTCCTAAGGCTCAAAACAGGCCAATTTAGAGCTATTTTTCTAATAGAAATGTATAATTTCAGTAATTAAAGTATATTACAAAAATGGTCAGTATCACTGCCCATGTACATAAAAAAAAAAAAAAAAAGAATGACAGTTACACTTTAAATGTGCCCTTTATGTCCCTTAACACGAGACAATTTAACGGGCGATTGTCAGGAAGCATTCCTTCCTAGCAAGCGCCTGCAAGTCAGTGGTGGAGACTGCTGCTATTATATGCAGCGATTTCCTCCACAGTATGGGGAGGGGAGATGCTAATGCCATCACACATCCCCATACAGAATTATTGTTTGCTGGCAGCAGAGTTCTGTTTAGACGGCACGATCTGCTGCCGGCAAACAGCGATTTAGGTGACCACATGAAAGATTTGATTACCCGATGAAAGAGCGTTTTGTGCGTTCATCAGGTAATCGACAGCTCCTTCATTCCTGCCAGATAATTACTAACCAGCATTTCTATGAGCACTCTTTAGTTATTATCTGGTGGATTCTCAGCCTATGTAAAGGACATTTAAAGAGACATACCCAGATAGAGGTCTTGTGGGTGAAATAATACTGGGGTCTGTATATAAAGTAGTTACACACATTCAGACATTTCTCTTGTAATGTAAACCAGAGAAATGTATCACTGTGAACCTCTAGAGAAATATGCTGCATCCATATATTAGTATAATATTAGTGACTCTTTGTATAAGCTTCACCTATGCAGATTAATTTACAATTCGCTTTAGTGCTTTGCATCACCATTAAAAAAAAACAGTATCACACCTGTCCACAGATTTTGTCTGATATTGCAGCTCCATTAAAGTGAATGGAGCTGAGAGCAGTATCACACACCATCGCTGCAGGTAAGGGAAAAAAAGGAAATTGGTTAAAGGTTTACAGAAAATTAATTTGAGATTATTCAAATGGCTTAAAGAAGTTGTCCCATTATAAAGTCTTATGCCATATACTGTCTGATTGGGCCCCTGACCCCTCATGTTGACTGGGGCCCATGTTCCCCTCACTTTGATGCAGTAGTGATCAAGCATGCACTCATGCTCCATCCATGCAGCTCTATAGGACTGCTGGAGATAGCCAAGTGCTTGGGGAACATTCAATGATCCATGTTCTTGTGATTGGTGGGGTCCCCAGTGATTGAACCATTGCTGATCAGACACCTCCCCTGTCCTATAAAAGGCTTTGAAAATGTAAACCTTTCTAAAGAGAATTGTTTTCTTTTACATTTTTATTAATTTTTGCACATTCCTACCTTAAGTAGACACAGCCATGGGTGGCATAAGAACTTTGTGGTACAGTGCTTCCACAAATAGACATATATATCTCAAATCTCTTAGATGTGATAACAAACCCATGTGCAGTCTATCCACTCTGGAATGGCTACCATTTCCTTAATGATCTGCAAAGATAACATCATTTACTTGTAGGTCGAGAAGTTTATGGGTGGTCTAGCACACACTTCAGGATAAATTTACTAATAGGCCTAGTGATCTGTATTTCAAGGTCTGACTTACAAGAAATGAACAAAAACATGAAGCAGTAAGTATGTCAACCTCTTTTATCTGAGTAATGATAATAATGACTGCAATTTTCACTACAAACATATATGTTATTCAACGTACCAGAATAAAAAAAAAAGAAATCACATTGCACATAACCAAGATTTCCAACATAAAACATCTAGATTAGAGCTAGGATATGAAAAATAACTATAAAAAAACAAAGTTATATCATAAATGTTATCAGCTTTGTCATAAAATGGTTAATAGTCCGTTAACTTCTATATCACAGATCGGCACTCGATAAAAAGGACCTAAAGGCCCCATGAAATTTATTAACTGATCCTATGTGTTGATAGACTCATTTTACAAACTAGAACTTTTCATTTACCCATCTTCTCACACTTCAACTATTGGTTCTTCTGCAGGCCCTAACAAAAATTTCTGGCTAAAAATACCGTAATGTGCTGGCTAGAGTGACTTTTCTATTACTGCAGAACTTTTGATAAGTCATATAGATATATCAAAGGTTTTGATCGATGGGGGTCTGAGGAGAGAGTTGCAGGAGATAGGCTCTAAAGAAAGTCTATGGGACCATCTCAATTCCATCTCCCACAGCAAGGAGAGAGTGTGAACTATGTGAGCGCTTCTCTCTCGTCGTTCTTGAGATTGGTGGGGGTGTCAGTACTTGGACAGCCAATGGCCAAACCTTTGATATGTCTATATGTAATAAATGTTTTTTGAAAGCTCAGTGACACCTTAAATTTAGTAAAATCACTTCTAAGACAAACCTTCTAATGTCAAAGAAATGTAGTCAGATGTCCTCTGGATCACATGTTGGGTAAAAACAATGGAAAACCGTTGGTACATGGGCATATGCCATTGCTACAATAATCGTAGGTGGACAATAGGAGGCTAGTCATTTCACTATACTGATGAAATAGAACTTGTAGGGATAAGGCTGGTCTGATGAATGCTTTCAATTTCTGAGGTATTTCAAATGTGATGGTTTTTGTCAGCAGTAAAGTGGTCATGCATACCATTGTATAGGACTGCCCAAAAAAATCACATGTTACAGTAGCTGCCATATGTCGGGTTAAGTTTTTTTGCTAGAATCAATTAAAATAATTTCATTAGGGAAAAGTTTGGTCTCCTATATCACAACCCACATACACTGTACACTATAAAAAGGCCATAGGTTTGTTTTGTCTACTGGATTATAGGCATAAACTATATATAATTATAATATATACACTATATATATATATATATATATATATATATATAGTTATATATATATATAGAGAGAGAGAGAAAGTAGATTGCTATAGTAAATTATGCAACTTGATAAAACTGCATATTAATGTGTAATGCTCTTTGCCCCCTCCCACACACACATACACACACATAGTGTATAGAAATCCAATCACAAGTAATTTAGATACGTACTCAAATGTATTTCACAGACAAAACATTCAGGGCAGATCAAAAGTATCTGAACAATTTCATTAAACCTCATAATTTTTACTATGCAATCTCAGAAACAAGCATCTGTCATCTCTAAACAGGAAATTATGACCACTGAGAAACATTTCATCTCATCTAAATTGTTCATTAGATGCCACCCACAGAACTGTAAATCTCATTTCCCTTTTCCTGCCAGGCTCCAGGATGACCCAACAGTACGTGCCAGTTCACATGCATAACAGATCACAGGAGCGTGGCACTTGCTTGAAACATCACAAAGCAATGTGGAAGTGATAAGAGGAAGTGGTAAGAGGTAGAACACTGTCAAGCCTTCGGAAGCCTCTATGAAAAATCTCTACAAATATTATAATATAACTAGCAGAAGGATCCGGCTTCGCACAGGTATATTTAATCTACAGATGCAAGAAAAAGTATGTGAACCCTTTGGAATGATATGGATTTCTGCACAAATTGGTCATAAAATGTGATCTGATCGTCATCTAAGTCACAACAATAGACAATCACAGTCTGCTTAAACTAATAACACGCAAAGAATGAAATGTTACCATGTTTTTATTGAACACACCATGTAAACATTCACAGTGCAGGAGGAAAAAGTATGTGAACCCCTAGACCCCATTCCCTTTACAGTGACCTCCACAATACCCCACTCCCTTAACAGTGACCTCACAGTACCCTGCCCCCTTAACAGTGACCACCGCAGTGTCCGCCCCTTTAACATTGACCCCCACAGCGGCCTGCCCCCTTAACAGTGACCTCCACAGTCCCTGCCCCTTTAACAGTGAGTTCCACAGCAGCTGCCCTTTTAATAGTGTCCCCTGCCCCCTTAACAGTGACCTCCACAGCGGCCTGCCCCTTTAAGGCTAGGGCTACACGACGACATGTTTTGCGCAACATTTTGTCGCACCAATGTCTCGCAATTTTTTTATAATGATAGGCTATGGTGTTGCACTGCGACATGCTGCGACTGCGACACGACAGGTGCAAAAAATACATCCAAGATGGATTTTTTCTGTGACTGTCGCATCACAGTCGCAGGATGTTGCAGTTCAATGCCATAGGCATAGACTATCATTATGAAAATTGTCGTGCGACATCAATGTCGCAGTGTGGTTTAAGTGTATTGAGTTTCATAATCCATTCAATTTAAAGTTTTTTTTTAAAACCATGGCCCTGTTTCCCCCTTTACAGGACACAGGGATATGGTCGATAACATATTACAATATTTAGTAGTTCTCTCTTGTTGTCTGATAATCTGACAATATACACCTTTTTCCTATATATTGGCCTATGTCAAGCACACCATATATTTACACTCTGCGATCTAAATAAATAGTGACTTAATAATATGTTACGATACTACTGACCATGTGACTTGTCTTTGCAAATCACATGTGCGTTCCATAGATACCTTCCATGTGGGTGGCGGAAGTGAGGACGTTCATGGGATCTGATTTTGAGATCACATGTGTGGTTCACCGATGCGCTCCATGGAGATAGCGGAAGGAACAGTGTTTGTTGCGCATGTTCAGTGTACTAAGCACCACGCCGAAAATCACCTGCTGTACCGAGATCCAAGCTGGCTGTGTCCACACATTTATGTTTTTAATTACGTAAGGCCTCTTGCACAAGACCGTATGGCTTTCGTATGGCTTTTTTAGTATTTTGCGGTTCGCAAAAAACGGATACGCAAAAAATACGGATGACATCCGTGTGCATTCCTTTTTTTGTGGAACAGCTGGCCCTGATAGAACAGTCCTATCCTTTTCCGTTATGCGGACAATTGATAATTATGATATATGAATTACAGAGACATTTATATGAATTTCACTTTTACATTATGACTATATGGATGATTTATGATATATAATTAAGTACACTATAATATCAAGTTTTTTATATTAATCATGTTTATATATGTTTATTACACTTAATCATGTTAATTGATTTGTTACATTGTGAACCCTATTTATATGCCCTGAGCACCTATGTACAATGTCACAGTGAGGACCGTAACGTTGCTGTTTGGTGATTGAAATACATTCTTTTTGATTTACGCTTAGGATGTGCTGTGGAATGTTTTCTTTTGTATCTATCTATCTATCTTTCTAATCTATCCCTCTGTAACTCCGGTAGTCTTCTTCTCTGTCAGAACAGACTACTGGGTTTGTCTGTCGCAGATGTGAACCTACGCTAAAGAAAAAGAACTCCCCAACTTTGAAAAGCACAAAGAGTGACAATATGAGTGGTACATTTTTTCGTACTAGGCCACACCAATAACTCTTCCCAAAACATACACACCCAAACCCACCCAGTTCCATAAAGGCCTAAATGTAGTAATTATTCCTCCTTTATGCCACCACACAGTAGTTATGCCCACATTCTACCTCTCACAGTAGCAATGCCCACATTGTGCCCCTTTCACAGTAGTTAAACCTGGATATGTGCCCCCTTCACAGTAGTTATACCCAGATATGCTCCATTCACAGCAGTTATGCCCATAAGTGCCCCTTTCACAGTAGTTATGCCCACATTGTGCCCCCTTCATAATAGTTTTGTCCACATGTACCCCTTCACACTAGTCATGCCAAGATGTGCCCCCTTCTAGGTAGTTATGCCTGAATATGTACCCCCTTCACAGTAATTATGCCCAGATGTGCTCCTTTTTACAGTAATGTTCACATGTGCCCCTTCACAGTAGTTATGCCCAGATGAGCTCCCTTCTCGGTAGTTATGCCCACATGGGCCCCCTTCACAATAGTTATGCCCACATGTGCACCTGCACAGTAGTTATGCCCAGGTATGTGCCCCCTTCACAGTACTTATGCCCAGATGTGTTCCCTTCACAGTAGTTATACCAGATGTGCCTGGGTGTTGAAGCATTGAGTGGATGGCTCCCTGCTTTTCTATTACAGACAACTGTCTCTGCGTCCTATGGACGATTGAGAGCGAGACATACTTCAGCTGTTCTGGGACCACAGGACAGCCACGAAATCCGGGACTGTCCCGCTGGATCCGGGATGGTTGGGAGGTATGCCTTGATTTTTTACCTCACCATCACCAGCTTATCTAATAAGAAAGTGTGTGTATTTTTTATGTTGTCGGTTGCTTACCGAATTGACTATAATGGGGTCCAGTTTGTTTCCACTCCACAGCTCACTTTTCCTTGCACATTTTTGACGGCTCTTTTTCATATAATCTACAAAGAAGGACCAGAATGGAGCCTCTGATGCAGATGTGAACAAACGTCGGTCAAACGCCATGTTCAATGTGACAGGTTCCCTGTAAATGCAACTTAAAACTTTCATAAAGTTTCTGACTTACAAGTGTGGGCTTAGTAATTAGTACTGTTCATGCTTTTATGTAGGTAAATTCAGAGAATTCTATCGTAATCAGCATTAGAAATATAGAGCATGCATTGAAAGTCATACATAGGGCATATTGACGATGGATAACCCCCTGGGTTATATAAAGAACTGCACTTCAAAGGTATTTGGGGCCAGTCCTAATAATGCATCTAAATGTTACATTCCTGTGCTAACCCTGTGACCCGCTTGTGACACACAGTTCCCAGAGGTGAGGAGGTGACCGGCCACTTAACACTTTGTCAAATGAACTCCTGACCTCCCTTAACAGCCACTTAATGATAGGTTTAATCTTCCTGCCCACCAATTATGTGAGCCCAGCTATCACATTGAACTAGGGAACATAGCAGGGGGCCATTTACAAAGAGGAAAGGGAACGGATGGGAAAGTTTTCTCACTAAGGGTACTTTCACACTAGCGTTTTTCTTTTCCGGCGCTGAGTTCCGTCCTAGGGGCTCAAATCCGGAAAAGAACTGATCAGTTTTATCCTAATGCATTCTGAATGGAGAGTCAGTCCTTCAGGATGCATCAGGATGTCTTCTGTTCAGTCTTTTTGACTGATCAGGCTTTTCAGAAAAACGTAGCATGCAGTATTTTTACCTCCGGCCAAAAAGCCTGAACACTTTGACTGAACGCCTGATCAGGCTTTTTTCCCATTGACTTGCATTAACGCCGGATCCGGCCCCGTGTGTTCAGTCAAAACGGATCCGGCTTTTGCATGTTAAACCCGAAAAATGTGAAAAAAAAGTTAAAGTCCATAAATGGCGGATCCGTTTTTTCCAATGCATTTTTCCATTGTGATCGAAAGCCTGATCAGGATTCAAATGTAATCCGTTTTCACACGTTTTTCCGGATCCGGCGGGCAGTTCCAGTGTCGGAATTGAACGCCGGATTAAAACAACGCTAGTGTGAAAGTAGCCTTAGAGACTCCTCATGAAATCACCTTCTTTAGCACAATTAAGCAAGACTTTGCCATGCATATATTCTTACAGTATGCCTTGAAACCAAGCCAACGCCTATGGCATATAGTAGCAAAGTAGCTTATTACTGACCAAGTTGGAAATTATCATGACAGGCTGGGCCTCCTGTCCCTCTCACCACATCTGTCGCTTAACTTAGGGATGATGGCCGGCTGTCACTTCCCAGAGCAGTGACCTCTTTCAATAAGTGGTGTTTGTGTTCAGTCATCCCTTATGTTTTATAGGGTTGTGGAGCCAAACCTTGGCAGACATGTCCTCCCCCAGCTGCAGTCTGTCTGCCTATATATTTCACTTCTGGAGCCGGAGAGTTCTTTTCTTGTTGTTTTTTTCCTGTTTTTTTTTTTAACGGCTGTAATTAGGAAAGTCTCTGTTAATTGTCCCCTTGTAAAAACCTATTGTCTACAGGGAAAGCTCAATGATGGTTGTCAGATATAAAATGGCCACATAAAATGGTATAGATGGATCAACGTAAAGACTCATCCTAATCAATGGATAATATTGTTTCTTTATTTACTACTATGTCTTTTACTTTAAATTTTTTTCATCAGTGTACTTGTGCTCTAAATTATAACTTCATTCCCTCATTCCTCTTGTTTTAATTGTTGACCTGTTTGTGTTCGGCATCCAACATGTCTCAGACTTCCGTTTGGAGCTATGCGGATTGTGCAGCCCAGACAACAATAAGTAACTAAAAACCATTAATCTAATAACCATAAATGGGTGGCTAGTATTATAACCAGTCCTAAATCACCAGCAGTTTATATACCATATAGGGTGGTCACCTAAAAAACTCCAGCGTATGTGCAGGCAGTCCCATGTGTAGGGCACTTCGATATTCACTATTTCATAGGTTATATAATAACATAGAATGTGTCGGTAGATAAGAACCATTTGGCCCATCTAGTCTGCCCAATATACCAAAGTACATATGTATGGGTTCGCGCTAGGTTTCCACAGGCAGGCGTTTCACTCACAGGAAGATTCTATGGAGATTCCACGATGTTACAGGCACATCTCCAATAACAATCCCGATACCGACCAGCAAAGTTTCTTTCCTCCTCTCCTTCAGGAGAAACAGAACATAGTGCAATACCCAGGGTGTTTAATATTCAGTAAGGTTTATTGTACTTACAAACATCGATAGGTAAAAAGCGTGTGTAGATGCCCGACCCGGGTTTCGCCTTTTCGAAAACTTTGCTGGTCGGTATCGGGATTGTTATTGGAGATGTGGCTGTAACATCGTCGAATCTCCATAGAATCTTCCTGTGAGTGAAACGCCTGCCTGTGGAAACCTAGCCCGGACCCATACATATGTACTTTGGCTGATTTTCTGGAGAAGGGACTTACTCCAATTTCTGGGACTGCTGCTTCACCTCTTCCTGATATCACACAGAAATTTTCTTTCTGGCCAATATACTGAATACTATGAATAGCCCCTGGCCCTATCTCATATGAAGGATGGCCTTATGCCTATCCCATGCATGCTTAAACTCCTCCACTGTATTTGCAGCTACCACTTCTGCAGGAAGGCTATTCCATGCATCCACTACTCTCTCAGTAAAGTAATACTTCCTGATATTTTTTCCTAATTTTAAACCTTTGCCCCTCTAATTTTAAACTATGTCCTCTTGTAGCAGTTTTTCTTCTTTTAAATATTCTCTCCTCTTTTACCTTGTTGATTCCCTTTATGTATTTAAAAGTTTCTATCATATCCCCTCTGTCTCGTCTTTCTTCCAAGCTATACATGTTAAGGTCCTTTAATCTTTCCTGGTAAGTTTTATCCTGCAACCCATGTACTAGTTTAGTAGCTCTTCTCTGAACTCTCTCCAAAGTATCAATATCCTTCTGGAGATATGGTCTCCAGTACTGAGCACAATACTCCAAATGAGGTCTCACTAGTGATCTGTAGAGCGGCATCAGCGCCTCCCTCTTTCTACTGGTAATGCCTCTCCCTATACACCCAAGCATTCTGCTAGCATTTCCTGCTGCTCTATGACATTGTCTGCCTACCTTTAAGTCTTCTGAAATAATGACCCCTAAATCCCTTTTCTCAGATACTGAGGTTAGGACTGTATCACTGATTTTATATTCTGCTCTTGGGTTTTTACGTCCCAGGTGCATTATCTTTCACTTATCAACATTACATTTTAGTTGCCAGATTTTTGACCATTCCTCTAGTTTTCATAAGTCCTTTTTCATTTGGTGTATCCCTCCAGGAACATCAACCCTGTTACAAATCTTTGTGTCATCAGATAAAAGACACACCTTACCATCGAGGCCTTCTGCAATTTCGCTGATAAAGATATTAAACAATATGGGTCCCAGAACAGATCCCTGAGGTACCCCACTGGTAACAAGACCTTGGTCTGAATATACTCCATTGACTACAACCCTCTGTTGCCTGTCCCTCAGCCACTGCCTAATCCAGCTTACTAGCTCGTTCGTGGTGTCTCATGTTTGAGGCTTATTTCGAATATCATACACAACAAACAACGGAACAAACAGCGGAGAGTATGTACTTATCTCTTCAGATGCCGTCTCTCAGTCAGCCGTCCACCAGTAGCCTCTGCATTAGCGGGAGGACTGTACACTGCAAGGTATGGTAAGTGCGTGTTCGGTGTCCCACGTGTCTCAGACTTTAGTTTGGAGCTATGCAGATTTTGCAGCCCAGACAACTTGAATTCGGAGTCCTACGTGCTGATAGGATTCTGGCGTTTTAAGACTGGTTATAATTCTAGCCATCCATTTATGGTTATTAGATTTTATGTTACTTATTGTTTTATCTTTCAACTTCATCATATGTGGGGGACCTGTATCCCTCTGCTGTGTATTTAGGGACTGGCCAACTTTCCAACGTGTATAGGGGTGTCCCGACCATCTATGGATAGCATCTGGGATGTTAAAATTTGCCAGGTGTCTGGCAGAGTACTATTTCCCTTTTCCCATTATAAGGATCTGCATGCTCGGCCAAGTATGCACACATATGCACGTTCAGCAGAGCATTCAGCCAGTAGTATTGTAAGTTAGCGCTATATAGGTTAGTAAAATAACTATTGGGCAGCTTCAGACTAAAGCTGGCTATACACAGTAGTCTTTTGTCAGCCAAACCTGCCGAGAAAGGCAAGTTCAGCCAACGCATTAATGTGTGTGGGGAGCTCCCAACTCTCCCCAGACAGATGATATTAGGGTAGACGAGGATTGGGTGAAATGAATAGCCAAACATGTATGGGGAAGCCGTTTGGCCGGCAGCTATTGAATGTGTATGGGTAGCTATAGCTCTTCACAACAATAGGAAGCGCAGATGTGGCCTTCACACCAAGGCTCTTCTGGCATAAGGGCTGTATTACATTACCAGATTTAGCAGAACGCTTCCTTCCCGACAATCTGCTGCTCATCAGTGGAGGAGACTGCTGCTATTACTTGCAGTGACCTCCTCCTCAGTATGGGGAGGAGCGATTGCTAATGCCATCGCTTGTCCCCCTACTGAATCATTATTTGTCGGGATAAGACAGGAGTTTTAAACCCGCTGAAAGATTGCAATTGCCCGGGTAACTGGCGGCAGTATTACACTGCCAGATTATCTCTAATGAGTGTTCATACAAACGCATGTCGGTGATGATCTGCCCGACAATCGGCTGGTGTGATACAGCCTTAAGATACCAGTATTATAAATCACACACGATATATGGATGCCTCAAGATTTTGTGTTATCTGTCCTATTGGCCATTGTTGGTACATCAGTTTATCCTTTTTCACTCAGTGCTGACTGCACTTTTCTATTAAACAGGTCACCGATCAGATGTGAATGTTAGGAAGTACCAGACTTCCGTAGTTGCTTGGAAACAGCACAGTATCATCTCCTCATATCCAGACTGAGGATTCCGGAGAATCCAGCTGAAGGCTTAAAAATAGACCAAGTAGAACATACAGGTAACATACGGTATGTACAGCCAAGGACTGAAAGGGGTCAGTGGTTTAGAGGGAATCTCAAACTGCTTAGTACAAACTAAAATAAAAAGGTTAAGGCTAGGTTCACATCTGCTATCGGACATATCCAGGCCAAGCTGGGCACTACCAGATCCCAATTCACTATAATGATGGGATCTGACAGGGATCCGGAGGGTTTCTGGCATAAATGTTAACATTCTGCATGCCTTATCTATCTACAGTACATTTGGAAAGTGTTCAAGACCCTTTCACTTTTTTCACATTTTGGTATGCTGCGGCCGTGTGCTACATTTTTAGTTTTTTTTCACTCATCAGTCTGCACCCATCCCCCTTAATGAGAAAGCGATAACAGAATTTTAGAAAGGTTTACAAATGTAAAACTAAAATTTAGCATGGGCATAAGTATTCAGACCCTTTGTTATGTATGGGGATGAGCGAACATGTGTTTTACAAGTTCAAGTTTGGGGTTCGGGTTTTTATTACAATTCTGATATGGATTCCGATACCACGGAGGGCTCCTGCATAATGGAAACCAGATGGACCCGTTATGCGCCCCATAGACTTTTTTTATGACGGAATGCCTCTTAAAGGCTTCCGTGGTGCATGCCGTCATAGAATTCTGTTATGGCCCGTGGTAATGGAATCCATATCGGAATTGTAATATAACCCGAACCACAAACTTGTATAACGCATGTTCGCTCATCCCCAGTCATAATAAAGGGTCTGAATACTTATGCCCAAGCAAAAGTTTTGTTTTACTTTTTTAATACATTTGCAAACCTTTCTAAAATTCTGTTTTCGTTTTCTCATTAGGGGGGATGGGTGCAGACTGATGAGTGAAAACGTAAATAAATAAAAAAAAAGACAAGTTCACTCATTCCTAGTTATGACACATGAAATTTAGTTCTGGTGCCTCCCGTTTTTCGTGATCATCATGAGATGTTTCTACACCGTAAAATTGAGTTCTCCAGTGGTAAATTCAGCTGATTGGACATGATTTGGAAAGACACAACCTGCCTATATAAGGTCTCATAGCTGACAATGTAAATCAGAGCAAAAACCAAGCCAAGAAAGAGGGTTGAACTGCCTATAGAGCCCGGAGACATGATCTTGTGGAGGCATAGATCTGGAGAAGTGTACAAAGCATTCCTGCTGCACTGCAAGTTCCCAAGACCACAGTGGCCTCCATAATTCTTAAATGGAAGAAGTTTGGAACAGCCTGGACTCTTTCCAGAGCTTTCCACTCGACCAAACTAAGGCTACTTTTACATTAGCGTTTTTTGCGGATCCGTCATGGAGCTGCAAAAGCGCTCCCATTACAATAATACAACCACATGCATACGTCATGAACGGAACCGGTTGTATAATGTCTTCTATAGCCATGACGGATTCGTCATGAACACCATTGAAAGTCAATGGGGACGGATCAGTTTTCTATTGTGTCAGAGAAAACAGATCCGTTCCCATTGACTTGCATTGTGTGTCAGGATGGAGCCATCTCACTCCGCACCACATCGCGGACAGAAAAAACGCTGCAGGCAGCATTTTGGTGTCCGCCTCCAGAGCGGAAAGGTGACTGAACCGAGGCAAACTGATGCATTCTGAGCGGATCCTTTTTTATTCAGAATGCATTAGGGCAGGGGTGGCCAACCCGCAGCTCTCGAGCTGCATGCGGCTCTTGCGGTGGAGATGGGAAGCAGCTGCGCAGCCTAATAGAGAACATTGCATGCGCCGCTCTCAGCGCGTACCATGTTCTCTTCACTAGCACAGTGAAGAAGGAGGGAGTCCCTCCCTCCCTCTCCACTGTGAAGCGACTGCCGCTGCCACCAATGGGGAGAAAGCAGGGAGGAGCAGGGGAGCAGCTGTGGCCCCTGCACCACCAATGAATGTAATTAACACATTAATTCAAGTATAGGAGGCAGCAGGTGCCGCAGCGGTATCACATACCCGGCCTCAATAACAGGGCATGCGATCCACTGAAACGTGGCAATTAACCCCTCAGGTGCAGCACCTGAGGTATTCATTTCTGTGGTTCGGCAGATCGCATGCCCTGTTATTGAGGCCGGGTATGTGATACCGCCGCCGGCACCTGCTGCCTCCTATACTTGAATTAATGTGTTAATTACACTCATTGGTGGCGCAGTGGCCACAACCGATCCCCTTCTCCTGGGGGACCAGTATTATAAATTCTAACCATTGGTGGCGCAGTGCCCCCCCTCCAAGTATTAGTATCATTGGTGGCAGTGGACACAGGGTCCCCTCCCCCCTTTTCATTGGTGGCAGTTCCGATTGGAGCCCCAGCAGTGTAATTCTGGGGCTCCGATCTGTTACCATGGCAGCCAGGACACTACTAAAGCCCTGGCTGCCATGGTAAGCTCCCTGCTGCTGTGTGTACTATGCACAGGCCAGCAGGGAGAGTGTGAAGTCCTATTCGCCATAATAGAGCTCTATTAGGGTAAATAAGACAAGGGTTCTAGCCCCTAAGGGGGCTAATTGTAAATGAAAAAAAAATAAAAAATAACACCAAGATACTAAAAGTTTAAATCGCTCCTTTCCCCAATTTTACATATAAAATTTACAAACAATAAAAAATAAACATATTACATATCGCCATGCCCGAAAAAGTGCAAACTAGAGGGGGCATCCTCTGCGTCTGGAGGAAAGAAGGTTTGTACACAAACATAGAAGAGGATTCTTTACGGTAAGTGCAGTGAGACTATGGAACTCTCTGCCTGAGGAGGTGGTGATGGTGAGTTCACTAAAAGAGTTCAAGAGGGGCCTGGATGTATTTCTGGAGTGTAATAATATTACAGGCTATAGCTACTAGAGAGGGGTCGTTGATCCAGGGAGTTATTCTGATTGCCTGATTGGAGTCGGGAAGGAATTTTTTATTCCCCTAAAGTGAGGAAAATTGGCTTCTACCTCACAGTTTTTTTTTTTGCCTTCCTCTGGATCAACTTGCAGGATAACAGGCCGAACTGGATGGACAAATGTCTTTTTTCGGCCTTATGTACTATGTTACTATTAAAATATAAACGCAAATATATGAACGCCGTAACAGAAAAAAAAAAATCACAACCGTGCGTTGTATAGCTTGTGGCTCCTGGTAGTCATACATTTTTTATTCTGGCTCTTTGTGTCCGTAAGGTTGGCCACCCCTGCATTAGGGCAAAACTGATGCATTGTGGACTGCTTTTGAGAGCCCATGACGGATCTCAGAAACGGAAAGCCAAAACGCTAGTGTGAAAGTAGCCTAAGTAGTTAAAGGAGAAGAGCCTTGGTAACAGAGGTGACCACAACCATCACTGTAGCACTTCACCAATCTGGGCTTTATGGCAGAGTGGCCAGAAAGAAGCCTCTCATCAGTTCTAAGCATCATGTTCAAGGAATCTCAAGGAATCCAGGCCCTGCCCAGTATCATCCCTAAAGTGAAGCATGGTGGTGGCAGCATCATGCAGTGGGGTTGTTTTCCAGCGACTGGGACAGGCTGACTGGTCAGGGTTGATGGAAAGCCTAATGAAAACCTGATCCAGGGTGAACTGGACCTCAGACTGGGCTGAAGGTTTACCTTCCAAAAAGATATATCCAGGACAATGCAGGACTACCTTAGGAACACCTATGTGAATGCCCTTGAATGTAGATACCTGATAATGGTTGCTCACCTATGGTCCTCTTCCATCCTGGCAGAGCTTGAGATCTTCTGCAGAGAAAAATGGCAGAAATTCCCCAAATCCAAGTGTGCAAACCCTGTGACATCATACTGTAGCCTGCAAATGCTGCCTAAAGATGCTTCAACTAAGTACTGAGTAAAGGGTCTGGCCACTAATGCCAATGCAAGATTTTAGCTTTTCCTTCTCAGTGAATTAGCAAAGATTTCAAACATTCTGTTTTCACTTTCTCATTATGGGATATTGAGTGAAGAAGGATGGGGAATATTTATTTTATTTTAGCATTCTGCCGCAACGTAAAATGTGAAAAAAGTGAAAGGGTCTATCTATTTTTCCATACAATGATTTACTTAACTTCCACTAGTCCACACTTACAGTCTGCACATTAAAAAGACAAATAGATCTAGAGGGGTCAGGGCTGACAAGAGATCATTAAAGGGGTAGTCCCACAAAATATATTCTACAGTTTTTAAACTAGCACCTGGACCTGAATACCTTTGTAATTGCATGTAATTTTTGTATAGCCACTGAGTTATTCAATAAAATGTATCTGTATACATTGCACCTGCTGTTTGCTTTATCTTTGTCCAGCTCACTGAGATGGCCGCACATGCTCAGTGTCATTTTTCAGCTGCCTCCTGATCTGCTATAGGGAGAGAGCTGTAGCAGAAAGGACACGCCCATCAAGCTGCCGGCTTGATATAAATGTAGCAGAGTAATTAGAGCAATGAATGGAAAAATCTCTGGATCCATGTGAGGTACAGGGTTGGTTCTAGATTTTCATTAGTCATGGGATAATCCCTTTAAATACAGATAACCCTTCTGATTTATGATAACACTTTTTTTTTCTATAAGCACTCTTCCAGTTTAGGTGACATTACTGTCTATATACCACTATTTCTTGCCATATAGCTTTTAATAGGGCACACAGTGGAGCAGATTTACTAAATGTAAACAGCAGAAACTAGGCAGGATAAAGATGCACCAAAGGTTTTTCTAAAACTAAATGTGCCACATTGAGTGAAAGTATGGTATATTATACAAGGTCTAGACTCAATCATATTAGTAAATGTGGGCAACTGTACGAATGTGACCCACGAGCAGCAGGTCAAAGTAGTTCATAAAAACACAATTCCATTGTTTAGACCAGCTCAGGCTTCAACTGTGGCCTATCAGAGGAAACTGGGGGAAGGACGGGTGCTCCAAGTTGACCTCCATAAGCAATTTTTCGGTTTTGCTTGGAGTTAGATCTTAAAGGGGTATTCCAGTTATGTAAAGTTATCCCCAATCCCCAGGATAAGGAATAACTATTAGAACAGATTAGATAACACTGTGACCACCTATCAATCATGAAAATAGGGGCCCTGTACAACGTGGTACCCCCAAAATAGACAGAGCGGCCAGTAGGGCACATGCTGCTTCATTAATTTCTTTGGGATTTCCGGAGACAGCTGAGGGCAACGCTTGGTTATCTCTGTAACTCCCATACAAACAAATAGAATTGCTGTGTACATGCCCAACCGGCTGCTCCATTCATTTTGGGGGCGGTTCCTTGGGGTAAGAGGTCCCTGTTCTCATGATTGGTGGGGACCCACAAGTAGGACAGACACTTATCTAATATGTACCCCCTATCCTGTGGATAGAGTGGAACCCTACTTTTGACCAGACCATGCCACCAGGCATGTGGAGAGAAGCATACTTACCTGCTGCCTAATTTCAGGTTTTAGCTCCTTTCGATCCACTGCTGCTGCGCTATGGTCCCATTTGTCAACATCCGGTTTGATGGCGGTCATGTGTGTCACTGAAGCCAATGACTTGCCGCAGTGGTGATGTCTCCCTCACATGTCATGTGATGCATGGGGGACATCACCTCTGCAACCAGTCATTAGCTGCCGCAGCACACATAGCCACCGGCAAACCAGATGTTGACAAGGTCATATTTAAGACCAGTGTGGATCCAACACCTTATATCTTCAATGGTTGCAGAGCTACACTAAGTGTTCCCTTTAAGCTGCACGGCTGTGCAGCTTCCATAGTTCCCCCTCCCCTGCCCCCAGTGCCTCTGTAGGCCCGCTCACCCCTGGAGCTGTGTCCTAGACTTCATCAAACCTACTGATTTCTAGGGCAGCTCACCCCAGCAATGCAGACAATTTTCACAGAGTGCACTGCTGGGGAGGCCGGCCACAGGAGCCAGAATGGGGTAGATGGTGTTTCCTAGTCAGCTAAAGGACCTTCCTGATGTCATCCGCCCATGTGCCCAGTGGGGGAAGAGCTGGAGGAGCAGAGTGTTCCTGTACAGACAGGAGCCTGGCTGGAGTGTGGTGAGGCCTAGCTGTATCTGTCCCTGTGTGTGTGTGTCCCCGTGTGTGTCTGTCCCCGTGTGTGTCACCACCACCATGCCCACAGTGTTCCTATGCCTTGACACTGCTGCATCAGGACGTTCTGTGCGGCGCAAGAAGAAGGAGGCAGCTCCACCAGCATGGAGTCCCATAGGAGAGGCACAGGGAGGCACACTAAGGATGTAGGTAACACTACCACATGATCTACACTAGTGTTATCTGTGGTTTTACATAGGACTGCAGGTAACACTACCACATGATCTGCACTAGTGTGATCTGTGGTTTTACATAGGACTGCAGGTAACACTACCCCATGATCTGCACTAGTGTTCCCTTCTCCCATAGAAGTAAATGGAAGGAGCCACACCTGTTCAGCCACCTCTCCATACTCTGCCATAGGTCAGCATCTGTCACACTTTTATTGTAAATCCACAGAAACATTAGAGATGAGAATTCCCCTTTCAATTATGGTCACACGGTGTTGCAGGTTACCCTGTGGTTGCTACATAGGAATGCACCTTTAGTAGGAGACTGACCACCTTTCACGATGTATCGCCCTAACTGCTCCGCTCAGCAACAGTAGAGGCTTAGAGGGAACGCTGGCTACAGTAACCAGCATCTTCCACTACACCGTAGATGGAACGGCCCCCCTGACAATCGGTTACTGATGTCTTATCCTAGGGATAGGTCATCAATTGTGGACTGCTGGAGAACATACTATATTCTGCCAGCCATCAGCACGTGACAACAATGGATGATATCTGATGAAATGTTGTTGCAGTAATTCATTCAGAACCTTCACACTCCAATTGTGGTAACTGCATCTCACCAACACGGTTCATTTCAGAAGCAGGCCAATGAAGAAAATAAAACTCGGAGTGAATGAAAAGGATATGGCGATAGAAGAGCCATCTGTTGGGTTTTGCAGAACTGCATGAACATGCATGCAAATTCTTCAAGGGAACAAGACTAATAATCCACAAAAAAAAAAAAAAAGAAAGAAACTCTAGCTAAAATTATCTGCAGGCCATATTTAAATACAAAAATATATAAAAACTTGCGGTACAGCTGGACAGGAAATTGCCAGAGCTGCTAGCAAATCTGTACTTTGAACATAACAGGATATAGATGCCAAGAGAGGAAGAAGTATAAAACAAGATTAGGGCTGTTAAATTTCTCCGCAGCACTTTCACAGTTCCTCCTTCCCAGCAGGTTATTGTATTTTCCTGAGGCTCGTGTCATTTAACTGTTTATAGCAAACAGAGGGAACAGAAAAGAAAAATCGTAGGACTACTGAACTCGCCATCAGTCGTGGCAGTATAGCAATCCTCTGTGATATGCAAATTTGCCTAAAGATTACCAGTTCTGTATCCGCCATCTTTTTAGAACCGTACACTTACATAGCACAAAATATAAAAATCTTAAGGGTGTCTTCATATGTGGTGGAGCACATTTGTGGAAAAATCTGTATCATAAATAGCTCCCTATGTATTCCTATGAAGCTGAGCTTAGTCTACGCCAAAATTCCTAGCATCTGTGTTCCGATGTGGAAAATGATGTGTTGAGGATTTAGAGAACCCCACAGAATTCAATGGAAAATCATAATCTGCAATAAAATGCACATGAACCATGCACATGTGGCTTGCAGTACGGATTTTTTGCCACATGTGAAGCTAACCTAAAGGGCCATACTAGGAAACATCTAAGGATGGTCATTGAAGAAAGGGGGAGAACATAATATATATCTCTCATAGCATTCCTGCCATGTAGATCCTGAACACATCCATAAACTGTTAGACCCATTTTGTACTGCAGATCCCCCCTCCAAGATTACATTAGAAAAATAGCATCTGCCTCCACATAAAATTCATACAGAATCCATAAGGTGAACAAAATGAAAAGAAAACTGCAGCATGATGTAATCCGTAATCCCATACAGGACATACTAAATGGAACCTTTAGTAAAATCTCATCCACCTCATAGGCAATATACTAAGCTGCAGTTTTTTTGCCCTCTATTCTGCAACAGAAATATCAGCAGCATATACAGAAACTGTGAGCACACCCTTAAAGGGTATTCTGGTTTTGTGATACCGAAAACCTATCCTTAGGAAAGGTCATCAATATCAGATTAATGACTCTTGGAACCACCAATAATCAGCTGCAGCTCTAGTCCAAGAGTGGTGTTCTTTCCGGTGTTTACCTGCTCGCCCTCTACGTTGTAGTGGTGATTGAGGGCAATCACAGCTTCCTCTCATTCACTTGAGTGGGATAAACAGTTGTAATCGCACTATCACCTCTACAATGTAGATGGCGTACAGGTAGACACTGAGAACATAGCCCATGGACTAGAGCTGTAGTCCCTTCAAACAGTGGAGGTGCCAAGAGTCAGGCTGAAACTTATGAGCTATCCAGTGGAGGTGCCGAGAGTCAGGCCATTACTAATCTAAGCTATCCAGTAGATCGGACATCCATTTCATGAAATAGATACCCATTTAAGGTTTCGTCACCATGAATTATAGATCTATATCTAAAAAATAAAATCACGTTTTGTATTTTACAGGTGGGCCAAAGCCAAATGAGAATGTTCAGCCACTCTGCTTGAGAGGTGATGGGCCAGGCCCACACCACTTCTACACTGCAATGGTCCCATACAGTACCTCAGCCTATTTCTATGGCAGCACACAGGTTTTGTGGACTCCCATTGGTCGAACCCAAATGGAATGATTTGACACGTTTACAGTAAGTATTGTCCCACAATAACAGGCTTATGTCTTTATGATTTGTGGATTTCTAGATTGTTCCAAAAATTCTGAATTAAAGGTGTTTAATATAAGATCAGCGGGGGGCCGATGACTGGAACCCCTGCGATCAGCTGGATGAAGAGAAGGCCACACTCCATGCAAGCACAGCCTTCCCTTCATTGTTTACCCACTGTCTACATCGCAGAAGTGAGCAGGTGTATTTCAAAGAAGCTGTCCTATTTACTCCAATGGGACGACTCTATAGTATTTAATAGGAAGGAGCCGTCCCATAGAAGCGATTGGGACGTCTTGTAATTACATCTGCTCACCACTGTGATGTCAATGGTGGGTAGGTAAACCATAAAAGGGAAAGGCTGCACAAGCATGGAGCCTGGCCTTCTCTGCCAGGTGTCAGGCCCCCACCAATCTGATATTGATGACCAATACTGGGGAAATGTTAAAATCTCAGGAAACCCCTTTAACATCCCTCTACATACAAACACATGACGGAACAGACTAAAAAATGTTGGCCTCATGAGCAAGCAGGTATTTGAGCCAAAGGATAGTACAGGTTTTTTTTTTTTTTTTGCTGTAAAGCCAGTATTTGATTATTTTTTATTTTCTGTGACCACGTGTTCTCATCATGCTAGAATGAACGGAGGAAGAAAAAAAATAAATAAAAAAAAAAAGTTGAGGAATAATGCTCACAGAAGAGACGAGACATTTTATAATGATGTCTAATAGCAGGAGCTAACATTTAAAGATTGAATCAGCCAGGAGTGCGTATGAGTGAAAGGGGGACATGGATGTTGGTTTCTGGCCTTCTACTGCAAGCTTACTTGGCAATAGTAATAACTTCCGCATCTGTAAGATTGACTTAAGGGATTACCACAAGGCCTTACTCACATGGGCATACTGTACCTGCATTAACAGTCTGTATTCCAGATAGAACAACTGGATCCACCTTCAGTTCCACTGAACCTAACTTACCATATTCCATGGACCAAAGATGCTAAAAGTTCAGTAAAAGTGAAGGCGTTCTGAGCGACACGTGTTAACATGGTTACAGCATGTCCCTCTAAACGTAGTCCAACACTGTATACTAGAGCAGAACCAAGGTAAAGTCTTAAGAGGTGAAAAAAAATAAAGCAAACGTCCAAATTGTTCAATAAACAAAATAGTGATTTATTAATAATTTAAAGTTCTATAATAAATTTCATTTAAAACTTTGCTCCGTGGACATGAGGGAGTGCAACAATCTCCCTTATTGGCAATAAGTGTGCAATCTAAGCTTTGCAAGTCACGGGTACATACATACTTCCAGTTTACACAACCCAGAAATGATCTCATCCATACCATATAGCATTCGAGGTGAGGCTCCCTAAGGACAGAGGTAATTCACATTAAGAAACTTCAGAGCAATTAAAAGATTAAAAACATGAAAACCACCATGTGGTTCACAAAGCTCAGGCAAGAAACAAAGAACAAAAAACATGAACTTCTATTGTAAGTTGACAACTCTTGTGCATAACAGTTACACAAGCCTCCTTGCTGCCAACATGCAGCAACCATAAGTAGAAATTGCAAAAAGTGTGGATTGCTCCTAAATCACATCTGCTACACTCAGGAAAAAGGTTCAGTCCACCTCATTTTATAGGAAAAAATATTGACAGTGCTACATAGAAAAGTGATTATGTACAGAACTTATGTAACTCTGAATTAAAACAAAAACCAAGTACTTCAAAGTCAACAGAAGTTTAAATGCATTTCTTTGGCTCCTTCTTCCAGGTTTCAGGAGAACCAGTCTTCACAGAAGACAGATATATATAGTGCTCATCCATATCTTTAATGGATTAATACGAGTCCAACGCTACTTTTTGGATCTTAAGCCACAGCATTTCTAAGGCAGAGCTCTCATTTAAGTTTCCAAGGCTTTCTTCATGCTCGGGATATGTTAACCAACCATGTCTCCTGCAACTTTAAAGAATCTTAATTCACAGGTATGACCTCCTACAAGCAACAACAACTGTCAAAGACCCTTTGACAGGTTTAAAGAGAAACATTTCTTTTAAAGGAATGATTTTCACCAGCACACCCAATAAATTACATCTCACGTGGATTGCAGAGAATCTACTTTAAAGACATTTTGATTGGCTGGACTTGTGAAGTATAATTGTTGAGGAGGGACTCTATTGTCACAAGGACTACTAAGACCTAATGTCCTTTCAAAATCCAGTAGCTGGCCCATGAAGTTAAAGTTGGGAGAGATGTTGGATTTCTTCATCTTGACTATGTCGTAGGCGTCATTCATGGAAAGGTTCAGCTTTTGCATAAGGTAGGCCACCGTTACTGTGACTGAGCGACTGATGCCAGCCAGGCAGTGGACCAGAACACCACAGCTTTTTCCTCGTGCTTCATCTGAAAGGAGAAAAGAGAGAAGTTTGATAACTGCACTTCAGATCCCTCACTTTACAGACTGCAAGTGCACAATATCTCATCGAAATGATTTTAAAGCTGTTGTAGACCCTCATGTACCAACGTATCTGACCAAACATGCAAAAAGTTCTAATGTGGTAGAAAAATTAAAACACCTACAAGCCTATAAAATTATTCTCCTCCCTGTTAAAACCAGGAGATGGATTTAAGACATTTCGTTCCCCTATTTATGTCAGTTATCCACAAAAAAAAAAAATCCTTAAATTGCAGCCAACAATGGGATTATTCAGACATTTCAAGAGAAAGAGGGAAGTCACAGGGGACAGCCCATTAAGAGGAACAGGATGTCAACATTGCTCTAAAATGGGTTCCTTTGTAAGAGGAAACGAACTACAATACTTAGAGATTAGGTTCGATGTGGCTTCCAGCCAAAATGTTCTTCCTGTCGTGCTCATATTACCATTGCACTATGCTAGGAAAAGTTCACGGCTCTACTGAGCATTTAAAGGAGAAGCCACATGGCCATACCACTGATCGAATTCTACAACGATACTCACCAATAAAGGAGATTGCTTCAGGGAAAAACTGCGAGAGGTTTTGGCTCCAGTGGTCCGATATGGGAATCTGCTTGTACCTGAACTCGCCAGCATTTTCAAAGAGATTAGGCAAATTTGGGGTCACATTCAAGATGTACTTAATGCCAAATTCTTCTAAAACATCCAGGTTGGTGGAATCCTTGGCACATCCGAGGTACAAGTAGGGCAGGATTTCAACTGGGAATGAAGGCTGTGTATTAGAAAGGGGGCTGCCATCAGAATCTGTAGCACTGTTAGGGTCCCGGTCAATATCAGATTCGATATCGGATGAAGAATCTGAGCTGATGCGAAGGCCTCCCAAACCTAAGACTGGAGGAGAGCTGCTGCTACAAGAACTATCCAGATTTGTTTCACAATGCACAGGGAATTCGGCCTGGAACTTGTTAAAACCACCTGAAATTGACAGAAGAGAAGACGTTAGTCTACAAAAAAAGGTCACAATTATACTAATTCAAGTACCTGAGATGTTCATCAGATCCACCTTAAGAGCCAACACTGGCAATGCCCACCCCATTAACCCGTAGTAGACCAAAACAGGCTTTTTTTTCATGCCATATCATAGCTTAGGGGTGTTGATAAGAGCCTCTGTCCTTCACATGTGGAGCACTGCTATGTTAGACCTTAACTTCATGCAGAACATTTTAGATAAGGTCACCTAAGACTTTGAACCCTGCAAGGGGTGCAATTAGAACGGAAATCCACCCCATGCGGGTAGAAGTATGACAAGGCTGCAGATAATTGCCAGGGAGATTATCTGCCATCCATACCAACATAAAATAAGGAAGGTCTCTTGTAAAGGGGGGAGACTGAGCAAAAATGGCTACAAGTAATGAGGCCACACATTTCTGTTTATGGCATGAGCAATTTAAGGGATTAGGAATGCATTTGACAGTTTTGATGGGTGAGCTATATGCCAAGGCAGCAGCTACCACGGACACATGGCACGATCCTGCGGGCACTCACCTTCCAGGTAGAACGCCCGGCAGCCCTCGTCCTTCAGCCGCTTCATCAGCAGCCCCAGCACCGTCTCTCCGCCCGTGTTCTCATTCCACTCGCTGCTGCTCTCGTCGTACAGGATGACGGTGTCCGAGCCGCATCTCCCGGCGAAGGTGTCCCGGTCCTCGCCGCGGGTAAACAGCGAGCGGATGGGCAGGTTGCCCTTCTTCAGCCGGCGCAGCATGATGCCCGGGATGGCCACGTTGATGGCCGCCTCGATGTGGGACGACTCGTAGAGCTCCTGCGGTCGGCAGTCCATGAGCAGGAGGCGCTCGTTGGCCAGCTCCAGCTGCTCGTTCAGCCAGGCCACCGACTTGCTGACCGCCATGTCTGACGTGAGGTGCACGGGTCTGAGCTTGTCTATCATTGAGGAGAAGCGGGTGAGAGAAGCGCGGCCTGGAACGTGGGGTCTGCTGAGCGGCCTCTGCCTACAGCTGCATCCGCTCGTCCTTGTCAATGGGACCGAGTGAATGGCGGCGCTGGCGTCTCGTCCTCTGTGTGCTCAATCAGCTCCGCACGGCCCAGCCAGTACTGAATGGATACAAACAGCCAGCGTCTCAATGGATACATTGTGCGCGCCGACCAATCACAGCGCGCCGAGCGCTCGTTGCCCTGGAGACGGGCCGGCTGGAACAGGTTGTGTTGATGAATTGTTAATGAGTTTGTCATTCACAAAAACGGAAAGGAATTTCCGCTGTGGATCAGCCGAGTGCAAACAAGCAGCAGCGGCCCAGGAGAGGGAGGAAGCGGGGGAGGGGAGCGGGCACAGCTCGTTACTGAGGAACTTCAGCCCTTTGTGGAGAAGTGTGTGCAGGAATCTCCGAGCTATTCTTCTGCCGGCTCTTCTATTAGTAGTGACTCGGACCACCGCTGACTTCTAGCATAAAGGGCCTTGGTCTTCCAGTGACTCGGACCACCGCTGACTTCTAGCATAAAAGGGCCTTGGTCTTCCAGTGACTCGGACCACCGCTGACTTCTAGCATAAAGGGCCTTGGTCTTCCAGTGACTCGGACCACCGCTGACTTCTAGCATAAAGGGCCTTGGTCTTCCAGTGACTCGGACCACCGCTGACTTCTAGCATAAAAGGGCCTTGGTCTTCCAGTGACTCGGACCACCGCTGACTTCTAGCATAAAAGGGCCTTGGTCTTCCAGTGACTCGGACCACCGCTGACTTCTAGCATAAAAGGGCCTTGGTCTTCCAGTGACTCGGACCACCGCTGACTTCTAGCATAAAAGGGGCTTGGTCTTCTAGTGACTCGGACCACCGCTGACTTCTAGCATAAAAGGGCCTTGGTCTTCCAGTGACTCGGACCACCGCTGACTTCTAGCATAAAAGGGCCTTGGTCTTCCAGTGACTCTGACCACCGCTGACTTCTAGCATAAAAGGGCCTTGGTCTTCCAGTGACTCGGACCACCGCTGACTTCTAGCATAAAAGGGCCTTGGTCTTCCAGTGACTCGGACCACCGCTGACTTCTAGCATAAAAGGGCCTTGGTCTTCCAGTGACTCGGACCACCGCTGACTTCTAGCATAAAAGGGCCTTGGTCTTCCAGTGACTCGGACCACCGCTGACTTCTAGCATAAAAGGGGCTTGGTCTTCCAGTGACTCGGACCACCGCTGACTACTAGCATAAAAGGGCCTTGGTCTTCCAGTGACTCGGACCACCGCTGACTTCTAGCATAAAAGGGCCTTGGTCTTCCAGTGACTCGGACCACCGCTGACTTCTAGCATAAAAGGGCCTTGGTCTTCCAGTGACTCGGACCACCGCTGACTTCTAGCATAAAAGGGCCTTGGTCTTCCAGTGACTCGGACCACCGCTGACTTCTAGCATAAAAGGGCCTTGGTCTTCCAGTGACTCGGACCACCGCTGACTTCTAGCATAAAAGGGCCTTGGTCTTCCAGTGAATCGGACCACCGCTGACTTCTAGCATAAAAGGGCCTTGGTCTTCCAGTGACTCGGACCACCGCTGACTTCTAGCATAAAAGGGCCTTGGTCTTCCAGTGAATCGGACCACCGCTGACTTCTAGCATAAAAGGGCCTTGGTCTTCCAGTGACTCGGACCACCGCTGACTTCTAGCATAAAAGGGCCTTGGTCTTCCAGTGACTCGGACCACCGCTGACTTCTAGCATAAAAGGGCCTTGGTCTTCTAGTGACTCGGACCACCGCTGACTTCTAGCATAAAAGGGCCTTGGTCTTCCAGTGACTCGGACCACCGCTGACTTCTAGCATAAAAGGGCCTTGGTCTTCCAGTGACTCGGACCACCGCTGACTTCTAGCATGCAAGGGCCTTGGTCTTCCAGTGAATCGGACCACCGCTGACTTCTAGCATAAAAGGGCCTTGGTCTTCTAGTGACTAGGACCACCGCTGACTTCTAGCATAAAAGGGCTTTGGTCTTCCAGTGACTCGGACCACCGCTGACTTCTAGCATAAAAGGGCCTTGGTCTTCTAGTGACTCGGACCACCGCTGACTTCTAGCATAAAAGGGCCTTGGTCTTCTAGTCACTCGGACCACCGCTGACTACTAGCATAAAAGAGCCTTGGTCTTCTAGTGACTCAGACCACCGCTGACTTCTAGCCTAAAAGGGCTCCAGTGGACACCCCTTCAGATATTTCTGAAAATCCCACTGCACCCTAAGCAAATGTCAGTGACTGCCGACTAGATGTCATCAGAGCTGTCACTTATGTCATCTGATCACATGTATGTAGGACATGGCCTTTCCGCTGCCTGAGGCAAAAACGGAAACTGCGCCGACCTCTGAAAGGCTACGGGAACTAGGAATAAAGCCTGTTAGAGAAAATGGTGGGCCAGGGAGACATCGCTCCCGTGCCCTGCTGCCGCATTGCTGTCCTGAGTACAACGATGCAGTTGAATATACACTGAGCAAAAATATAAACGCAACACTTTTGGTTTTGCTCCCATTTTGCATGAGCTGAACTCAAAGATCTGAAACATTTTCTACATACACAAAAGACCCATTACTCTCAAATATTGCTCACAAATATGTGTAAATCTGTGTTAGTGAGCACTTCTCCTTTGCCGAGACAAGCCATCCCACCTCACAGGTGTGGCATATCAAGGTGCTGATTAGACAGCATGAATATTGCACAGGTGTGCCTTAGGCTGCCCACAATAAATGCCACTCTGAAATGTGCAGTTTGATCACACAGCACGATGCCACAGATGTTGCAACGTTTGAGGGATCATGCAATTGGCATGCTGACTGCAGGAATGTCTACCAGAGCTGTTGTCCGTGCAATGAATGTTAATTTCTCTACCATAAGCCGCCTCCAAAGGCGTTTCAGAGAATTTGGCAGTACATCCAACCGGCCTCACAACCGCAGACCACATGTAACCACACCAGCCCAGGACCTCCACAGAGATACAGTGATGAGATCCTGAGGCCCATTGTTGTGCCATTCATCCACAACCATCACCTCATGTTGCAGCATGATAATGCACGGCCCCTTATTGCAAGGAACTGTACACAATTCCTGGAAGCTGGAAACATCCCAGTTCTTGCATGGCCAGCATACTCACCAGACATGGCAATGGAAGCTCTTATTGCCCATGGCCCTTCTGCTGCCCCCTTTTGCCCCTACCTGGGGCTGCCTGAGGCGATCGCCTCATTGCCATCCTTTTCATTTATTGTGCCACAAATCTGCCAATTTCTGTGCCCCTCTTCTGCCATCCAAGATGGCGGCACCCCTTTTTAGACTAACCTCTGCAGACTGTGCATCGGTAGTCCAAGACATGAGCAGGGCTGGACATGCAGGAAGTGTCTAGAGCTACATAGGCACCGTGTGCACTGGGTAGTCTGAGAAGTGCCTGTCCATCTTGGATGGCAGAAGGGGGCCCTGGGAACTGGTGCATCTGTAGTTATAAAAGGATGGCACCAGTTAAATGTTCTGTCTATTCTCCAGGTAATGTGAATGTTTTGTTTTGAACTGCAGAGTCCCTTTAAGTGACCGGGAGCAGCCCTGCAGTACCACTCACAGCCAGTGTATGGAGCTGTGCAGCAGTCAGTTCATACAACTGATTGATGAGTGACTGGAGTCAACCCCCTACCGAATTTATATTCATCTATCCTAGGGGTAGATATGTATATTACAGTCCCGGGGGAAAAAAACCCACTTTATCCTCAGCTAATATATACAGGGATATATATATATATTTTCATCTCATCCTTCCATGAGCCACAACTTTTTTTTTTTTTTTTACTTTTCTCTACACCTAGCCTTGTTAAGGGCTTGTTTTTTGAGATACAAGTTGTATTTTTTAAGGAGACTATTTAATTTATCATATTGTGTATTGAAAATGGGGAAAAAATTCTTGTTTTTTGAGTTTCGTTTTTATAGTGTTCCCCATTTTCCAAAAATGACATAATATTCTGTGGTGAGTACAATTAGGGTGATGGCAAATTTATATAGCTTTTATTATGTTCTATCTTTAAAAAAAAACTTTTTATATTTCCATCTAGTGCTTGTTTTTTGTGGGACAGGCTGTAGTTTTTATTCCTTTGGGGTACATAGGACTTTTTCTTTCCTTTTTTTATTAAATTTTTTATTTTTGGGGGGTAGCGAAGTGACCAAGAATGAGCCATTTAGATGGGATAAATACGTATAGCATTGAATAGATCGGACATTTTTGGATGCAACAATTCCAATGATGTTAATGTATTTGTGTTTATTTTTATATGCAAAACTGGGAAAGGATGGTAAATTGAATTTTTTATATATGGTTTAAAATATTGTCAAAAACACTTTTTACTTTCATTGAGCCATAATGGGACTAATATTCACAAGACCATATGGCCGCAGTGCCCATGTTGAGGACTGATTGGCTTGAACGGGTTCGTGATCTGCAAAAGATAGGACTGCGATATGTCAAAAGATAGGACATGTCCTATTTTTAGCAGTGCAGAGGCATGGTCCCGAAAGCCCACAGAAACACTCAGAAGCCCTCCTGTGGGCTTTTGGGTCCGTGCCTCTGCACCACAAAAGGTACGACATGTCCTATCTTTTGCCATATTGTGCGGATCAGTTAGTAGATCACACAGCCAGTGCCCAGGTATTGCGGTCCGCAACACATTTTCCTGAATGAACCCTAAGGGCTCTTTCACACGAGCAGATGCCACGCGTGGAATCCGCTGCGTGAAAGACAGCCAAGCCCCGTTCCGGACAGCGGAGACACGGAGCATTAACATGACTGATAATTCTCTGTGCCTCTCTCTGATCTTTTTACTACAAAATCACAGTGACAACTTTATCTCACTGTGATATTGTAGTAAAACGATCACGGAGCATTATCAGTCATGTTATGTCCGTGTCTCTGCTGTCCAGAACGGGGCTTGGCTGTCTTTCCCGCAGCAGATTCCACGCACGGCATCCGCTCGTGTGAAAGAGCCCTTAGGGTGCTGGCACACAGTACAGTTCTTACATGCAGTTAGGATACAGTTTTTTATTGTAGCTAGCTGAAATTAATTAATTCACTTCCACAATGCAGAACACCAGGGGTTAACGAGACTGCTAAACTGGTTAAATAAAAAACTGCATCCTGAATGTGTGCCAGCTCCCTTAGGGGAATTAGACTCATTGCAAATGTTTGGTTTCAGTTGTCAATCCCAAGGGTAGCCCAACCCGTTATTAGGTTTATGGGGTCAATTCTTTTTTCACATGGGTAATATGGGATAAACTGTGGCTGAGGACCTCCTGTGATGAAGCCAAGTCCATGCCAACATGTAGATAGACTGCAGCCTGATTTTGGGCCTGATTTATCATTATTTTTTCTGGCAGGAAAAAGCCATAAAGACTGTGTTTGCGCAAAGGGTTTTAAGGGTTATGCCCGTCCACGGGCAGTCTGGGAACTTAAAGTGGAACTGGAAAAATAAAATCTAAAAGGTCCAAACTAACAGGCGGACTGGCCATAGACCCTACAAGGTCATTTCCCTGTGGGTCGATGCCCAGATGGCCACCCAAGCCCTCTTTTTGCCCGCCATCTAGATGCATAAAGATCTGATGCTCTCAACATTAATTCATTTAGGAAGCATTTTGTACTGCACAGTGGTATTGCTGGCCCTGCCTATTTCTGTTACCAGACTTCTGTCAATACCCCGACGTCTGCAATATGGGGCCACTATTGGTCTTTGTTTTTCCAGGGCCACTTTATGTTCCCAGTGAAGACAGGGCAACACAACTAGGCAGAGTCAAAACAAGTACCCGAGGCCTGCAATACTACAGCACCACACAATACAACACCCCAGCAGAACCAAATACCACAGTGCAGCACAATATACTGCCCCAGCAGAACCTAACACCACAGTGCAGCACAATATACTGCCTCAGCAGAACCAAATACCACAGTGCAGCACAATATACTGCCCCAGCAGAACCTAATACCACAGTGCAGCACAATATACTGCCCCAGCAGAACCCAATACCACAGTGCAGCACAATATACTGCCCCAGCAGAACCAAATACTACAGTGCAGCACAGAATACCGCCCCAGCAGCACCAAATACCACAGTGCACCACAATATACTGCCCCAGCAGAACCCAATACCACAGTGCACCACAATATACTGCCCCAGCAGAACCAAATACCATAGTGCACCACAATATACTTCCCCAGCAGAACCAAATACCACAGTGCAGAACAAAATACTGCCCCAGCAGAACCAAATACCACAGTGCAGCACAATATACTGCCTCAGCAGAACCTAATACCACAGTGCACCACAATATACTTCCCCAGCAGAACCAAATACCACAGTGCAGCACAATATACTGCCCCAGCAGAACCAAATACCACAGTGCACCACAATATACTGCCCCAGCAGCACCAAATACCACAGTGCAGCACAGAATACCGCCCCAGCAGCACCAAATACCACAGTGCACCACAATATACTGCCCCAGCAGAACCCAATACCACAGTGCACCACAATATACTGCCCCAGCAGAACCAAATACCATAGTGCACCACAATATACTGCCCCAGCAGAACCAAATACCACAGTGCACCACAATATACTGCCCCAGCAGAACCTAATACCACAGTGCAGCACAATATACTGCCTCAGCAGAACCTAATACCACAGCACCGCACAATGCGACACCCCAGCAGAACCTAATACCACAGTGCAGCACAATATACTGCCCCAGCAGAACCAAATACCACAGTGCAGCACAATATACTGCCCCAGCAGAACCTAATACCACAGTGCAGCACAATATACTGCCCCAGCAGAACCAAATACCACAGTGCACCACAATATACTGCATCTGCAAAACCAAATACCACAGTGCAGCACAATATACTGCCCCAGCAGAACCAAATACCACAGTGCAGCACAATATACTGCCCCAGCAGAACCTAATACCACAGTGCAGCACAATATACTGCCCCAGCAGAACCTAATACCACAGCACCGCACAATGCAGCACCCCAGCAGAACCTAATACCACAGTGCAGCACAATATACTGCCCCAGCAGAACCAAATACCACAGTGCAGCACAATATACTGCCCCAGCAGAACCTAATACCACAGTGCAGCACAATATACTGCCCCAGCAGAACCTGATACCACAGTGCAGCACAATATACTGCCCCAGCAGAACCTAATACCACAGTGCACCACAATATACTGCCTCAGCAGAACCTAATACCACAGTGCAGCACAATATACTGCCCCAGCAGAACCTGATACCACAGTGCATCACAATATACTGCCCCAGCAGAACTAAATACCACAGTGCAGCACAATATACTGCCCCAGCAGAACTAAATACCACAGTGCACCACAATATACTGCCCCAGCAGAACCAAATACCACAGTGCAGCACAATATACTGCCCCAGCAGAACCAAATACCACAGTGCAGCACAATATACTGCCTCAGCAGAACCAAATACCACAGTGCAGCACAATATACTGCCCCAGCAGAACCTAATACCACAGTGCAGCACAATATACTGCCCCAGCAGAACCTAATACCACAGTGCACCACAATATACTGCCCCAGCAGAACCTAATACCACAGTGCAGCACAATATACTGCCCCAGCAGAAATAAATACCACAGTGCACCACAATATACTGCCCCAGCAGAAAGTAATACCACAGTGCACCACAATATACTGCCCCAGCAGAATCTAATACCACAGTGCACCACAATAAAATGCCCCCGCAGAACCTGATAGCGCAGTGCAGCACAATATACTTCCCCAGCAGAACCTAATACCACAGTGCACCACAATATACTGCCCCAGCAGAACCTAATACCACAGTGCACCACAATATACTGCCCCAGCAGAACCAAATACCACAGTGCAGCACAATATACTGCCACCCTTGCCACAGTATTCAACTGTATCACTGTTACCTAGATATATCAAAATAAGCTAAAACATTGCATTTGTGACCAAGTTGGGCTGAGGATCGGAAGACTTATGCTTGCACAAATACTGGTTTTCGATAGTTGACCTATGAAAAGGTGCTGGCAATCACCCAATAAATGAAGAAATTCTTTTTCATGTGTCACTGAAAATCCTGATTTATAAGCAGCACATTATCCTGTGTAATGAGGATGCATCAGGATGTCTTCAGTTCAGTCCCTCCTACGGTATTTGGCCGGTGAAAATTCTGCAGCATGCTGCGGTGTTTTCTCTGGCCAGAAATTCCGGAACACTTTCCATTGAAATGTATTAATGTCGGATCCGGTACCAAGTGTTCCGGAAAACCGGATCTGGTTTCCCGGTCTGCGCATGCGCAGACCTTTAAAAATGTGAAAAAAATAAATACTGGAACCTTTTTTCCGGATGACACTGGAGAGACGGATCCGGAATTTCAATGCATTTGTCAGACTGATCCACAGCCGTCTACAAATGATATCCGTTTGCATACGGATTTCCTGATCTGGCAGGCAGTTCCGGCAATGGTACCTTTAGCCAGTTTTCCTTTGCACCAGTTTTGATAAATCTCTCCCAATGAATCTGTATGAGGATGAACAATTTTAGTAAAGATCATTCATCCCTATACATCTACATTCAATGAACAGCCAATAAATGCAGGGTCAGACTGGCTGACCAGCGAATCATCTAGAGCAGTGTTTCCCAACCAGCGTGCCTCCAGCCTCCAGCGTGCCTTTGGCTGTGCTGTGCAGGCATGCTGGGAGTTATAGTTTTGCAACCGCTGGAGGCACACTGGTTGGGAAACACTGATCTAGAGGGCCCACGTTCTGATACCATAATGGGCCCCGACAAATCCGGAATAAAAATAAATAAATAATAAAAGTGGTTTCCTTTGGAGCCAGTCATTTATTTATTTGATTCAAAACCTGTTAAACTAACTTTATTGATGCTCCAGGGGTTGGGCCTGGTGAGCCCCCGAAGCCTCAGTCTGCAATGAATGAATGAACTTCCTCTTTCCCAATCATTGCCCGCTCTGTTGACCTATGTAAAAGCTATTCAGTCATGTAAACTGGCCTTTTGGCGATTATATATATGTGTGTGTGTGTGTACCAGTTTACAAACCACTTAACAGATCTTCTAATCTGCCTCCTGAAGATCTGTGTAACCTGGCAGGAAGCTGAACTGTAAGTTGAGACATTAGTGAAATGTTATGAATTGAAAGGAAGAAGGTGCAGATATTTTTCTCTTGTCGAGACAGGAAATGTCCTATTTTCTGATGTAGTAGCGGTAGATAATCTAATGCACGGCCAGGATAATTGTGCGTTAGTGGATTAGGAGCTGACTGGTCACTTATGCAATTGATGCGGAATCAAAGGCTCCTTCAATGTAGTATCAGCGTTAATCATTTATACAATAAGAGCACTTGAGCATCAGAAGACCTGGCAGGCTGACAACTCGCCAGGGAGATGTTTTTTTTTTTTTTAAACGGTTACTGAAGATAACCTTGGATCAATAAAATCATGCTGCTTGGTGCAGTTATTTTAACTGAGTTTCCCTTCCTAGGTACATGGCAAGACTGGCGAGTTTTTGTAAAAGTCATTATTCTACAAATAAAGTAGAGACTCCACAGTATAAAGTGCTTACAAGGCTATTGCATAGAATGCTAGAAAATGCTATCAGAAATTTACCGTTTACAAATAATGTAGAATTGAACCTGAAACGTGTTTGAACTCAGAAGAAGGCCCAGATGGTGCAGCAACTTTCAACTTCAGCAGAAGGAAATTATATAAGGCTACTTTCACACTAGCGGCACGGACCTCCGGCAGGCTGTTCCGTCAGGTGAACAGCCTGCCGGATCCGTCCTGTTGCTAGTGACTGTGTGCCCCCGGACCGCCGCTCCGTCCCCATTGACTATAATGGGGGCGGGGGTGGAGTTCCGGCGAGGCACGGCAGCGCACGGCGAGAGGCTGCCGGAATAAAACTACGACATGTCCGACATTTATTCTGGCAGCCTCTCACCGTGCGCTGCCATGCCTCGCCGGAACTCTTACCCCACCCCCATTATAGTCAATAGGGACGGAGCGGCAGTCCGGGGGCACACGGTCACTAGCGACAGGACGGATCCGGCAGGCTGTTCACCCGACGGAACAGCCTGTCTGAGGTCCGTGCCGCTAGTGTGAAAGTAGCCTTAGTCCTTCCTTTACATTTCCAATTACCTTTCCAACCAACTTCTGGCATTGACCCAAAATACTCCATGAAAAACGGTGAGTCCAGTCTTGATGTGATTTGTGTTGCAGGGCCTACTCAGAACACTGCATTGAAAATGAAAAGTGTTGACTTTGCCTAAGGAGTCCTAAGGCAAGTTTACACTCGACGACCAGAAAGCGATTGTCTTCCCAACAGTTGGCTGCTCGTCAGGTGAAGGAGACCGCTGCATTTACATGGAGCGATCACCTCCACAGTATGAGAACAAGGGATCGCTATTGCTATTACACGTCCTCATACAGCTGCACTGTTCCTGGGCAGCAGATTGATGTTTAGACAGCACAATCTGCTGCTCAGGAATGATGATTGATGTGCCTGCACGAACGACAGGACAACCCGATGCGGGTGATCGGCGGCACTTTTAGATTTAGATTGCTGGGAACTAGCATTCGCAGGAACGTTCGTTCCCGACAATCTGGCAGTGTAAATCGACCTTTAGGCGTAACACACATGGGGGGGGTTATCAGATGGAAAGTTTTACTGTGTAATGAATAGGGCATTTCAAATGAAGCATTATTTCAATATACATGAAGTAACAATATAGTTTATCCTCTGTGGTAGCGCCACTTGCTAAATCTCCATTGGCTGAAGTTCTGGTCCACCTCCTCCTGGCTCAGTTGCTTCCCTGCTCCGTTTCACGGGGCAGTGGTTGAAAATGAACATTCATTGAACATCCGTTCAGCCAATCATTTGCACATGTAACCTTAAAGGGTTATTGATGATCTGTGAACCACAAAGGCCATTAAGAACAGATCAGTGGGGGTTTGACACCTGGCACCCCCATTGATCAGCTATTTTTTGGCAGTTGCTGGTGCCAGAAACTAAACAGGGGATTGAGCGGGAAGTAAAAGGCTCTGTCCGCTATGTGTAGTGACTATGCCAACGTACTGCAGCTCAGACCCAATGACCTGATAGAATGGGCTGTAGTGCCCAACAGTGCACTGTTTGTGCCCCCTCTGCCAGCTTATATCACCACATTTTTCGCTTTCTTGGGAGATCTGTGCGAAGCAGGGAACCCTTTAATGTGTTCATAAATCCTGGTCTCATTCAGCATTACCATAGCTGCTGTATTACAAGATCAGAAAACTTGTGTCTTCCACAGTTTGACCGATACAAAGCCATTTGTTAGGTGAAATGTGTTTTCCCTCTCCCAGTAAATAGAGGTCAGCTCTATTAGCATAATCAGGGAAATTGGACTGTTGTCTGGCACTCTTTTGTGTACACTTACGCTACAGGGAATCCAGTGGCCTTTCAATTCTCACAGTTTAGGAGGGAGTACTGTTGCAGAATATCGTACAATAGACATTTCCAATCACTAAAGGGGTTGGCCACTATATAAGTACTTTACACAACATTGTTGGAGGCAGGGTAAAAATGAGTTTCCAAATATACTTTATTTAAAAAATCTGTCTGCTAATCTTTTTATAGTAAGTCACGTCCCCCTGAGCCCCGCTCTGCTGTGCAGCCAGTTCGTCCATGGCTGCACGCGACATGGAGAAAGCTCGTCCATGCCTTTATTGTAACTGCACATGCACTGCTCTCCTAATCTGCCCAAGAGCAGCTCATGCCCAGTCTGCCCCTGCCACTTGCGCGCTCCCTGTTCCATCTCTGACAGGAATCCGCTGTTTGTTCTGTCAGTACAAACAGCTTATTCCTCTCAGGAGTTCAGAGCAGGGAGCCTAGTAAGAGCACGTCTGATGTCCCCAGCCGATCACTCTGATTGGCTAGTCTGTACAGACTAGTCAATCACAGGATCCTAATGCCGGCTGAAAGGTTCTGATCCCCACAGTCCGTGACTGTGGGGATCAGAACCTTCTAAGGCCTCTTTCACACTACAGTATGTTGCATTCAGTGTTTTGCGTTCCGTTTTTCACGGATCCGTTGTTCCGTTTTTTGCTTCCGTTGTGGTTCCGTTTCCGTTCCGTTGTTCCGTTCCGTTTTTCCGTATGGCAAATACAGTATACAGTAATTTCATATTAAAAATTGGGCTGGGCATAACATTTTCAATTGATGGTTCCGCAAAAAACGGAACGGATACGGAAGACATACGGATGCATTTCCGTATGTGTTCCGTTTTTTTTTGCGGCCCCATTGACTTGAATGGAGCCACGGACTGTGATTCTCAGCCAAATATAGGACATGTTCTATCTTTTCAACGGAACGGAAAAACGGAAATACGGAAACGGAATGCATACGGAACACATTCCGTTTTTTTGCGGAACCATTGAAATGAATGGTTCCGTATACGGACCGTATACGTAACGCAAAAAACGGACCGTATACGGAAAGCAAAAAACTGTAGTGTGAAAGAGGCCTAAAATGTATGTATATACAGTATAATACCCCCCTGTGGGCTCCAGCCCCCCATTGTGCCCCCCCTAATTTCAGAAAGGCCAGCAGCAGCGCTGCTGATCCCCCCTCCCGCCCCGATCTGTTTCAGGATGGCCGAGCGGTTAGCAGAGTGTCAGCTATAATATACAGCTCACACTCTGCTTGTAACGGCAGACATCGATGTTGGCCGTTTAACCCCTTACATGCTGCGGTCCATAGTGACCGCTGTATGGAAGGGGTTAAGAGATGGAGAGAGCTCCCATCGGGCTGCTGCTGTGCTGTGGCAGCGGCCCGTATACGGACTGTATACGGAAACGCAAAAGACGGCCCGCAAAACGGAAAAAAAAACGGTAGTGTGAAAGAGGCCTTACTGTGAGTGATAATGCACTGCAGATTAGAACACTATACAGTGTATTTCAGTGTATTGTAAGCCATCAGACCCACTGGATCTTCAAGAACCAAGTGGGTCTGGGTCCAAAAAAGTGAAAATAAAGTGAAAAAAATAACATTTCTTCCTATAGCGTATATAAAATTAAAAAATTTAAAGCGTCCTTTCCCTAAAATAAAGTAAAAAATAAATAAAAATAGGGACAAAAAAGAAAAGTAGACATATTAGGTATCGCCGGATCCGTATCGACTGGCTCTATAAAAATATCACATGACCTAACCCTTCAGGTGGACACCGTAAAAAAAAAACACCTTACATCACTAAAAGTGCAACACCAAGATATCAAAAAAGTGTATGCCCCCCAAAATCATACCAATCTAACCGTCACCTCATCCCGCAAAAAATGAGCCCTTAACTAAGACAATCACCCCAAAAATATAAAAACTAGGGCTCTCTGAATATGGAGACACTGAAACATGATTTTCCGCATCGTCAGGCGGACATCAAAACGCTGCAAGCAGCGTTTTGGTGTCCACCTCCAAAGCGGAATGGAGGCTGAACTGAGGCAAACATATGCATTCTGAACGGATCCTTATCCATTCAGAATGCATTGGGGCTAAACTGATCCATTTTGGGCCGCTTGTGAGAGCCCTGAAACGGATCTCACAAGCGGACCCAGAAACGCCAGTGTGAAAGTAGCCTAAAACATAAATAAATAAAAAAAAGTAGACATATTAGGTATCGCTTGGTCCGCAAGAACCTTCTGTATAAAAATATCACATGGCCTAATCCCTCAGGTGAACACCGTAAAAAAATAAAAAGTGTGTAAAAAAAACATTTTTTGTCACCTTACATCACAAAAAGTGCAATACCAAGCGATCAAAAAGTCATACGCACCCTAAAATAGTACCAATCAAACCGTCATCTCATACTGAAAAAAATGAGCCCCTACATAAGACAGTCGCTCAAAAAATTAAAAACAACTATGGTTTTCAGAATATGGAGACATTAAAAAATAATTTTTTTCAAAAAGGCTTTATTATGTAAAACTGAAACAAACAATTTGGTATTGTCGCATCCGTAACAACCTGCTCTATAAAAATACCACATGATCTAACCTGTCAGATGAATAAATAACAAAAAATAAAAACTGTGCTAAAACAGCTATTTTTTGTTACCTTGCCTCACAAAAAGTGTAATATAGAGCAACAAAAAATAATATGTACCCTAAAATATTACCAACAAAACTGCCACCTTATCCCGTAGTTTCCAAAATGGGGTCATATTTTGGGAGTTTCTACTGTAGGGGTGCATCAGGGAGTCTTCAAATGTGACATGGCAGCTTAAAATTATCCCAGTAAAATCTGCCTTCCAAAAACCATATGGCGTTCCTTTCCTACTGCGCCCTGCCATGTGCCCGTACAGCAGTTTACGACCACATATGGGGTGTTTCTGCAAACGACAGAATCAGATCAATAAATATCGAGTTTTGTTTGGCTGTTAACCCTTGCTTTGTTACTGGAAAAAATAGATTAAAATAGATCTGGCAAAAAAGTGAAATTCTGAAAATTTCATCTTCATTTTTCTTTAATTCTTGTGGCGCACCTAAAGGCTTAACAAAGTTTGTAAAATCAGTTTTGAATACCTTGAGGTTTTTTTTTTCTAAAATGGGGTAATTTCTGGGTGGTTTCTATTATGTAAGCCTCACAAAGTGAAGTAGTTAAATTGACCACTTAGATTTTTATATATTTTTTTGTTATACCGTCCACCCTATAGGATAACTATTTTAATTTTAATCTTTATTTTAGAGAGAGAGGAATGATTTTAATTTTTATATTTTTAAAAGCCCTCCTAAGGGATCTGAACATGCGATCTTTAGATTGCATCTCCTATAGACTGCTGTGAATTAGCATTTGCAATCTAAGGGCTCATGCAAACAAGCATGTGTGCCCCGTTCCTTTATTGCGGACAGTAAACATCCCATTGACCTGAATGGGTCTGCAATCTGCAAGATACAGAGTGGTATGGAGCGGAGGCACGGATCAGAAGCCCACAGAAGCAGTACAAAGTGCTTCCAAAGGATTTTTCTCGGTGCTTCTGCACCGCAAAACAATAGAACGTGTTCTATCTTTTTGTGGTGCGGAACGTTTCTTGCGGATCGCAGACCCATTGCAGTGAAAGGGTCCACATCTGCAAACTGCCTGCACTCGGCTGGTAGCTGTGCATTGCGGGCCACTATATGTGGCGCAGCACTCTTGGGGAAAGCCACCTCAGATGCTGTGGTTACAAAAGACAATGGCATCTGTCTGCGATCGGCATTATGGTCAATCACAGACATTAGCCCTGGGTCTCTTTAAAACAGCAGAAATTCAGAACAGAATCTAAACAAACCTGTCTCAGCAAACTGCACTTTGCTGAAACCACTGCAGCTTTCTGGATTTCAGTTATCTCACCGATCTGAGGTATCTGGGTGAGATGTACACACCTTCCATCACAGTAGATATAGATAGATATAGAGATGTAAATAGATACAGTAGATATCTCTCCATCCTCACACACATATTATATATATACACACACCCTGTACACCTATGTACCTATCCGGACACATGTATATATTTTATATATATCATATTTTGTGAAAAGCAGTAACCTTTATTCAATGCTGGGAATGTAGGATTGCTACCATTATGTTGATTTCTCTATGTACTGTAGTTATTTGACTGGAGGACTGATGAGATGACACATGAGGTGCTGTTGTCACTATGCCATCACAAGTAGGCAGAGATGTCATGTGACTGTTCCCCTGGAGATGCTTGCAGTGATGCATGCTGGGATTTTTACTTTGACTTTGCATTTGCTCCGCCCACACAGCCTCTCATTAATGGGAGCATGCTATGCTGAATGCAGTAGAAACATTATATATACAGTATATCTGTCATGATACAAATACCTCTTGGCTTTAGTTATCGTCTGGGGCACTTTATTGTTTTTTATACTTATCGTGGCCAACCCCTTTAACCTTCCATTCAAGTGGAAATGTTCTTAACAATAACAAACTCCACATCTAAGCAGGAGCCCAAAGCGAAATTTATAATGAGGTTAATTTATCAAAAAAAATGGCACAGACAGTTTTTGGGCATGTATATGGAGCTGCACAAGTATGTGTGCCATATTTATAGAGCATTGGGCATCCATATTTTCCTTGTTTTCCTCACGTATGACAGTTTTCAGTTGGTGCTGTCACAAATCTGAACTACATTTTCTAAGCATAACTCATATTTTCTGTACTAGAAAAGCTCTCAGGTGCCTACACCAAAATCACACCACCCTTGATAGGCAGTACAATCTTTTTTTTAGCAATAGTTGCAACCCAAGTTCACTGAATTCAAGAGTGATATTGAAATAGAATGCCACTGCCACAACAAGTGACTTTATGATATTTCTTCCCTCCTAAATAATCCACAATTAACCTTGAGTGGTGTTATTGAAAAGTGGAGGTATTTAGGAACCACAGCAACTCAAGTCATGAAAGTGGCAGACCACAAAAAATTGCAGAGCAGGGTCACCAAATACTGAGGTGCTCTGCTGACTCAGTAACTGCAGAGTTCCAAGTCAGCACAAAAAGCTGTTTATGGCATGGGTTACTATGGCCTTATACCTTATAGTGTAAAGCATGCCCCTATTGGATTCTGGAGCAGTGGAAACATATTCTACAGTATATAGTGACAAATCATGCAGTCTGATGGACAAGTCTGGGTGAATGCCAGGAGAACATTACCTGCCTGACTGCATTGTGCTAAATGTAAAGTTTGGTGAGGGAGGGATAATGATATGATGTTTTTCATGGGCTGGCCTTAGGCCCCTTAGTTCCTGTGAAGGAAAATGTTAATGCTTCAGCATGCCAAGACATTTTGGACACTAGTAGGCTTCCAACTTTGTGGAACCAGTTTGGAGAAGGCTCTTTTCTATTCCAGCTTAACTGTGCCTCAGTGCACTAACAATCCTATAACGTGGACAGATCTAGATTCCTGTAACGGGGTGCCAAAGGCACACTCGGTCTCCCATCAGCCGCAGACCTGCTGCTTAGCTTCGGGAGCGATGATCTGTGTTCGGCCTCGTTCCCAGGGCGGTTTTGCTAGCTGGGAGGCTCCCTGCTCCTAGGTCTGCCTTGAGCTCCGAGCTGATCACTCGGTGCTCGACTTGCCTGTCTGTCGGTCATGTGATGCTGGCCACGTCACATGACCCTCACTCCCCACTATAAATACAGGCAACCTGCTGGCTACAGGTTGCCTGTGATATTGGTCCCTTAGGCTGTGTATTATTATTGTTATTTAGCTTACCTTTTGGATTTGAACCTTGATCTTTTGGATTTTGTCTTTGCCTCTTCTCTTGTACTGATGTGACCTCCCGGATTTTGACCTCGGCCAGCTCTCGGATCTGTCTCTGTCTCCTCCCTCGTACTCACATGACCTCCTGGACTGACCCCGGCTAGTTGACCCACCTCGTCCTTCCGTTTTTTTGTGGTACCTTGCTTGTTCCACCTCTCTGTCCGCTCGAGTGCTACCTCTCATTGGCTGTCCGCTTCCCTGCTGTCTCTATCTCTCTGCTTGCACTTACTCAGGTCAGGGACTGTCGCCCAGTCGCGCCCCGTCACCTAGGGAGGGTGGTGCAAGTAGGCAGGGACAGGGGACCGGGTGGCAGCTCAGGGGGTGCACCTCCGCTCTATCTTTATACCCGTGATGCTACCCTGTGACAATTCCCCTCCAAGGTGAGGGGAATAGAGAAAGGGGGAGCACAATAGGGTAGTATGTTTAAACAAATAGAATAATGTAGTGAGAATTATCCAGGCTCAACTTGTGGAGTTGTGCTCATGTAGGCACAACTCTACTGTAGACTAAGTAAAGATAAGACCTTTAAACCAGGACTGCAGCCGCAGACTGTATAGTCTTTTGGATGGGATGTCCAATCTCCCAAAATGTATTTGTAGTGGAAGAAGAGGGGCTCTGCTTAGGCGCAAAATCACTGGTAGAGGCGGTCTTAATGGATTAAGTCTTCTTATTTAATAGAAACAACGCGTTTCGGGGATCAGAATCTCCCCTTTATCAGGTTTCACAATGATACAACAAATATAGTACATAGAACAGTATTTATAGATCAAACATACCAAAAAAACGCCAAACCTCACAAATGCACTTCTGGATGAATGACCAAAAATTCTTACAGACACACTACAGAAAGCGTCACCAGAAGGGTGGAAGATGCTTTAGCTGCAAAACTCCATATTAATGCCTATGATTTTAGAATGGGATGTCATAAAAGCTCCTGTAGGTGTCCCAATATGTTTTGCCTATGGACAGATTGTATCCCACTCTGGTTTACTACACATCTGTAATTTAGACACAACGTTGTGATCAATACGGTTTCCATTTGTCAGCAGCACATCTATACACGGGTATATATACTGCTCATAAGCAGTGGCGACTCTAGGAACAATATATAGGGGGGGCACAAAGATACCACAGTCAAAAATGGGGGGGCAAAAACAAAATAAGTATATAGAAATAAGATTACAAAATACTAGAGAGTTGCGGTATGCAGGGATACATTTATAATAAAACAATTTACTTACAAAAGAAGCTATTCAGTCGTCTGCTGTGCCGTCCTCTGCTTGCTTCCGCGGATTCTTTCCCCTTCTTTCTGTCTCTCGTCAGTGCACAGGCGCACTGTTATGGTGGATCTGTGGAAGACACACTGTTATGGGGGCATCTGTGGATGACACATTATGCCTCTCATTAGCCCTCATTATGCCTCTCATTAGCCCCCATATCAGCCCTTATGCCTCATTAGCCCCCATTATTCTTCATATTAGCCCCATTATGCCTCATTAGCCCACATTATGCCTCATTAGCCCACATTATGCCTCTAATTAGCCCCCATTATGCCTCTTATTAGCCCCCATATGCCTTCAATTAGCCCCCATATGCCTCCTATTAGCCCCCATATGCCTCCTATTAGCCCCCATATGCCTCCAATTAACCCCATATGCCTCCAATTAGCCCCATAGACCCCATATGCCTCCAATTAGCCCCCATATGGCTCCAATTAGCCCCCATATGCCTCCAATTAGCCCCCATATGCCTCCTATTAGCCCCCAATTAGCCCCTATATGCCTCCAATTAGCCCCTATATGCCTCCAATTAGCCCCCATATGCCTCCAATTAGCCCCCATATGCCTCCAATTAGCCCCCATATGCCTCCAATTAGCCCCATAGACCCCATATGCCTCCAATTAGCCCCCATATGCCTCCAATTAGCCACCAATTAGCCCCCATATGCCTCCTATTAGCCCCCAATTAGCCCCTATATGCCTCCAATTAGCCCCTATATGCCTCCAATTAGCCCCCATATGCCTCCAATTAGCCCCATAGACCCCATATGCCTCCAATTAGCCCCCATATGCCTCCTATTAGCCCCCATATGCCTCCTATTAGCCCCATATGCCTCCTTTTAGCCCCCAAATATGCCTCCTATTAGCCCCCAAATATGCCTCCAATTAGCCCCCAAATATGCCTCCAAATGCCCCCATATGCCTCCAATTAGCCCCCAAATATGCTTCCAATTAGCCCCCAAATATGCCTCCAATTAGCCCCATATGCGTCTAAATGCCCCCATATGCCTCCTATTAGCCCCCAGCAGCCACATTTTTTATAAAATAAAATAAAAAAACACTTACCTCTCCTGCTCCTGGACGGACGCCGCCTGCCATTTTCTCCCTCCTCAGTCGACTGTGCTCTAAACTGGCGCGCACAGCGTGAGGTCACAGAGCGACCTTACGCTGTGCGCAGCCCTGCACAGCCGACAGCCGAGGACCAGGAAGTGGTGAGTACAGAGCGTTCACCACTTCCTGGTTCTTCGGTACTAATGAGCGCTTCCATAATGGAAGCGCTCATTAGTATTCACTCAGGGGAATCAGCGGGGGGGCACCCGGGGGGGCAAGGAACAACATAGGGGGGGCAATTGCCCCCCCTCGCCCCCCTCTAGCGACGCCACTACTCATAAGTCATCATTTATATGCCTACATAAGAGATGTGGTGAATGAGAAACTTAGCTTGATGTGGCCTCATGTCCTCTGAAAACATATGAAATAGACCAATTTATCAGTAGCTTATAATTTTACAAGAATTAGGCAATTTTTACATGGTCAGTATTTTGAATCAGTATTTAGAAGCCAAAACCAGGAGTGGGTCCAAAACACAAAAGAGGCACGCATCTTTCCGTTAACATTATATATGTGCAGAAATCTTTTCATTTGGTTTCTATCCTGGTTTGGGCTGACAAAGTTGATGCAAAAATACCATTACTACCAATGCCTCCGATGAAAAGAAAAAAACGTCCTCTCGTTCTTTATATTTTTTTTATTATTTAGATATTTTGGTGATTATATTGCATCTTTGAAACCTTTCAAGGAATGAAAATGTAATTATTACATTACCTCCATTATTTATGGACAGATACGCTGGTAGAACTTTGCACATTGATGTAGGTCTGCATTTCTTACATTTTATAAATGAAGGGATAAATATATCAGAATTGTCCTAATAGTAGAGAGATACCTGGCAATAATCTTCCGGTTGAATATGACATGCAGTGTACACAGTAGAAGACGTGGCAGATGTTAAGGTGGAATTTCATGGTGGGTCCTAAAATCCATATAAGGCAATAAAAGCTTTAAAATCTTAACAAGAACATTTGTTCCACAGGCATGAAATATGTCACATTGATCCTTTGTAGTTCTATGTGGACTCATACAAAGGATGAAGTTTGTCAAAGCCTGGTTGGACTTAATAAGACAGGAAGTTTATTGTCTAGGAGTAGTTAGAACTATATTTCAGCACTAAAGAAATAAATTGCTGCCTTATGTCTCGCATAACATATAGGTGTGTGTATATTAACATAAGAATTGGAATTATTTTTATATTGTCCATATTTTATATTCAACTTTTTCATTTACTTTCCTAGGCCCCACTGAATTGCACTGCCTTCCATCAGGCCAATTATCAGGAACAAGTGTATAATTGAGAAGTAGATCAGCCAATGAATGAGCATACCCTTATTTGTCTGCTGATTTCCATCTTTCATCAGGATTTAAGATGTTCTATCGGTAATAGATAATAGTAGCAATTGTTCCTCCCACATTCAGTTTGCATCAGCTTGTGTAATCAGGCTAGTGCAAACGAGCGCCGATGGATGTGTTCTCATCCATCAGCACTTGCACTGCCCCAACAACAGCCAATGTAAATAGGCCCTCAACTAGACCATCTGAAGGTGTGCCAGTGTCTCAAGGCGTATGATAAATTTGGGTCACTTTACACCACCTGTTGGTTGGCAATTTTCATGCACATTGCCACAGTTTAATACATGCTTGTCTCCTGCCGTGCCATGCCCCCTTGTTAAATGTGGCGCAGTGCATTTACACCATTTTTTTTTTGTTTTTTTGCACAAATTAAGGGTATTTTCACACTAGCGTTATTCTTTTCCGGTATTGAGTTTCGTCCTAGGGTCTGAATAGGGTCCCAATGCATTCTGAATGGAGAGCAATCCGTTCAGGATGCATCAGGATGTCTTCAGTTCAGTATTTTTGCCTTTTCAGGACGGAGATAATACCGCAGCATGCTGCGGTTTTATATCCGTCCAAAATTCTGGAACACTTGCTGGAATGCCAGATCCGGCATTTTTTCCCATTGAAATGCATTAATGCCGGATCCGGCCCTCAGTGTTCCGGCAAAACGGATCCGGCATTGTGGTCTGCACATGCTCAGACCGCAAAAAATGTGAAAAAAAATAAATGCCCGATCCGTTTTTCCGGATGACACCGGAGAGACGGATCTGGCATTTCAATGCATTTGTCATATGGATCAGGATCCTGATCCGTCTGACAAATGCCATCAGTTTGCATACGTTTTGATGGATCCGGCAGCCAGTTCCGGCGACGGAACTGCCTGCCAGAATTCTTTCCCGCAAGTATGAAAGTACCCTTAATGGAATCTGTCAGCACATACCTCAGTATTAAACAAAGAGCACTGTCAGATTCCTTCTGTTCTGTTGATTCAAAGTTTCTGCCCCATCCAGATATGTAGCTCTGTTGCAGAGAAATAATGTTTATTCTGATATGCAAATGAGCATTTTGGCGCAACAAGCATGGCACCCTTGTACCCCGTTGCACCAAAATCTCTGTCCTGTATCGTGGGCACTCACTGCTTTCCAGCTGTGAGCGCCAGGGCCAGGCTGGTGATGTAATCTCACCTGGTCCTGTGTTCTCACCCGTGAATTGGGGTACGCACAGTACAGCTCTGGTGCGGAAGTTGCCCTGTCAAGCAGGCTGTACTGCACGTGTGGCAATTCCCAAAGTGACGGCGCAGCAGAGAACACAGGGACAGGCGAGATTACGTCACCAGACTGGCCCTGTCACAGCCGGGCGAGCAGTGCTATCCACAATACAGGGCAGGTGCACCATAGAGCTCATTTGCATGTCAGACTAGATGTCATTTCTCTACAATGGAGGTACACATCTGGATGGGGTCAGAAACTTTTAAATCAGCAGAACAGAAGGAATCTGAGAGTGCTCTTCATTTAATATGGAGGTATGCGCTGAAATTCCCTTTAAGTCAATACTTAGTCTAGTAAATCTTCCCCACTGCCTCGCCTTCTCCTCTGTAATTCAGCCACTTCCCTAGACCCTTCATCATTATAATGACTGTACTTTCCCCTTGAATCCCATCTTTTGATGTTCTTTGTGTTCATGTTTACTTTCCCTCCGCTCTACCCTACTGCTGTTTTCCGGGTCCTTACTGTTCTACCATTTTTTGGCTGACACCAGCATCCGATTGAGATCATTCACATGTGTGATTGATCTTTCTCCACTCTTCTTAATATATTTGTAGGAAAATATATGACAATGATTGCAATAGTCAATATTAAAAACAAACCTATCCAAACTGAATAGAACATCTGGTTTCTGTTTTTGCAATGAGCAGACCAGAATATGCACTTGATGGAGCAGTTTAGAACTGGGATTCCTTGAAGGGGTTGTCTCACATCAGCAAATGGCATTTATCATGTAGAGAAAGGTAATACTAATGTATTGTGATTGTCCATGTTGCCTCCTTTGCTGGCTTGATTAATATTTCAAGCACATTATACACTGCTCATTTCCATGGTTACGACCACCCTGCAATCCATCAGTGGTGGCCATGTTGGCACACTATAGGAAAAAGTGCCGGCCTATCTGGTGGTAGGGAACACGGGAGTGAGCATAGGCATGCCTGTGTGGCAGCTCCTGTTCCAACATGATGGAAAAATTAATCAAGCCAGCAAAGGAAGCAATATGGACATTTACAATACATTAGTAAGTGCCTTTTATCAACTTTGCCTACATGATAAATGCTGTTTGCTGACGTGAAGGAACCCCTTTACGTCTATGTTCCCTGCTTATAATACCTGTTTACTTGGGAACTTAAAGTGGCCCTGGGAAAAAATACTAATAGTGGCCCCATTTTGTAGTTGGGTCCAAATTGATGGAAGGCAGGGCCACCAATACTATATTGTGGCACATTATACCACCACAACAGAGCCAAAAACCACAGTCCATCACAAGATACTTCCAGCAGCACAAAATACATCCCCAAAAACTTCCACTGGCCAGCCGTGAGGAGCCCAGGGCATCGGCCCACCGGGAAATTTCCCTGTAAGGTCTATGGCCAATCCGCCCCTGCACTCGCAGCAAGGAGAGAGAGCGTGGTATGGGAGAGCTTCTCTCTCCTCATTTTAGCACTCATTGGGGTCTCAGTACTCAGACCTCCACTGATCAAAAATGTTGTATATGTCTATGACATATGAAAAGTTTTATAAAAACTCAATGATTCCTTAATACATTCGTTTTTCTTGGTTAAAATGCTTAATAAATTGCAGTTTTTCAACAAAAGATAAGGTCCATTTTCCAGTCCTAGCCCATACATTAAATAACATTTTACAGATCAGATTCATGTGGAATGGTATGAATCATGTTTAAAGTTAAGACGAGCAAACTTCACTGTTTGCATTAAGAAATCAATTAGGTTAATGAACAATATCATTTGTGAGCATGGTGTACACTGTGAGTTATTATACAAATTGCAGTCCCAGAAAATCCTGCCATGTTAGTTCCCTTTGGATTTAGCACCAATGTACTTTAGCCTACTTGAAACTAGTCACTTATTTTAGAGATTACTTCCTTGACATTTGCTGATATTTCTCCAGTCTTCTCTCCAAGTCTTTATCATTTTCAAGAGGAGCTAGTGCGTGTTCTAATCTTCTTTCATCAGTTCTGGCAGATAATCAAAACAAGATCTTCACCATGTGACAAATGTTTAATGTAAAAACACAAAAAAGTAGGTAATTTCTTGTCCTAATTTTAGAGTAGTGACGTTGGAAGCTAAAGTTAAACTTCTGATTATTCTAGTTTGTCCTTAGAAGGGAAGTTTAAGAATCAGATTCTGATGCCAGAAAGGACAAAATGTTCTAGATAGCAGTTTGGATGTGAAAGTACAGTGCGTTTAATCATAAAATGCTGTAGTGGATCATTAAAGGCCACACAATTGTCCACTAACCTGGGTCCATAGTGGAAATAGCAGAAATGCCTTGATGGAAAACTTTAAATATGACCAGCTCAAGACCAGGCCATTTACCCCTTTCCTGACCAGATGCATTTTCCTTTTTCAGTACATGTGTTTTGAAAGCCATAACCTTTTATATTTTTCTATTTATTTTTTATCTGCTAATGTAAATCTTTTTTTTTTTTTTTTTTTTTATACCTGAGACAATGTTATTAAATAAAGAGGTAAAATAGTCTGTTTTTCACCTTTTTACTAGAAAAAGTGCAACTAAAATGTTTTTTTTTTTAAATCCTGTCATCTTTTCATAATGGTCATTGTGATATATTAGATGTGTAATAAACTCCAGTGGCGCGAGCATCAGCCTCGGCACAGCCGCGTCTGGAGAGACACACTGCTGAGCCACGCCCCCTGGTGATGTGACAGCATCCTTAGCAACAGGATGCAATGCTCTACTTCCCCCTGTAGCGGGCGTGTGCTGGGAGAGATTAGCAGTGGGCTGATTGCTCAGGTGCTCTATTACTGTGTGCTAGTGTTTCTGACTAATAGAGCGCCAAGTCACGGACCTGATCCAGGGACTCAACGCTCTATTTAAAGGGCTTCTGTCACCCCACTAAACTGCGATATTGCTATACCTTATGTTATTAATAATTTTCGTTCAGTAGATTTTGCAAAAAACTTACTTTTATGATATGCTAATTACCTTTCTACCAGCAAGTAGGGCGTCTACTTGCTGGTAGCAGCTGCAGAAAACTGCCCCCTCCTCTTGTTGATTGACAGGGACAGCCGCGATCTCCTCCTCCGGCCGGCCCTGTCAACATTTCAAAAATCGCGCGCCTGTGTTGATTCGGCGCAGGCGCTCTGAGATAAGGAGGCTCGCCTCCTCAGCACTCCCTCAGTGCGCCTGCGCCAATGACGTCACTGTAGTTCAATGTTACCTGGAAGCAAATACTTTGTAGTCAATGACTGCCTGAAGTCTGCACCCCATGAACATCACCAAATGCTTAGTTTCCTCTCATGAGATGCTTTGCCGCTCCTTCACTGCAGTTACTTTCAGCTGCTGCTTGTTTGTGGGTCTTTCTCACTTTTTTCTTTAGTAAGCAAAAAGCCTGCTCAATGAGATCTGACTTGGCCTTAGAAGAACATTCAATTTCTTTTTATTTTCTAAAGAAGGTTGCCTTTGTGGTATGTTATAAGCTACTGTTCATCTATATTGTGAACCGCAGGTTTGAGTAGAAAGGATAGCTCAGAATTCATCCTGTTACATCTGTCCGGAGTCACATCATCAATAAACACCAATGACCCAGTATCACTGGCAGCCATACATGCCTATGCCATAACACGGCCACCATTATCTGACAGATGATGTGGTATGCTTTCAATCATGAGTCATTCATTTCCTTCACCATCCTGTCCTCTTCCCATTATCCTAGTACTGTATAAGATAATTTTGCTAGAATAAGTTGAATAAGTTTCATTTGTCCATATAATCTCATACCACAACTAGATGGCTGTTTTAGATGTTTTATCTGGACTTTCTGGACTTGAGTGTTCACAAACTGGTTTGCATCTTGAAATACACCCTCTGGATTTACATTCATGATAGCATCTCATGATTGTAGAATTTTAAAATGATACCTCCTTGGGACCCGCCTGACTTTGCTAAATGTAAAGTGCTTTTTCCTGTAGTGTGCAAGCACGACCGCCACTGATGGATTTCAAGGTGGTCGTAACCATGGAAACGAGCAGTGTATAATATCATCGAAAAATGAATACAGCCAGCAAAGGAGGTAATATGGATAATAACAATACATTAGTAAGAGCCTTGTATTAACTTCCTCTACCTAATAAATGTTAATTGCTGAAGCGAGACAACCCATTTAAGTATATATGTGGCCTCATTTGTAAAAATTGTCACTGATATGGATAAAAATAACCCACTAGAAGGAAATGCAAAATATAATTGAACTGCACTGTAGGGTGTAACCTCAAGGATTGCTTTATTAATATTTAGTTACTCTATTGTATAGAGAAAAGAGCTTTTGGGAGTGACTCGTAACACCAGAAAACATTTACATGCTGGACAACATAATATAATGACCTATTAAGGTGGGTTGTTTATTTGATTGAGTTGTAACTTACTGTATGAAATCAACTTTTATTATACTATTGGCGGTTAAGTGACCGATATGTAGGTCGCAGAAGGATTAGCGATGTCCTACCACAGGCATGTTTAGATACATGGCATATGCAACCAAATAATATATGCTGAAGAACTTCAGTGCAAAAAGAACATTGAAAATAATCAGACAATTTCATTAATAAATCTCACCGACATAAAGTCTTGAATGAGTCATTTCTTGCAAAACACTTTCTAGCCAAAGGTTAAATGAGGTAGAAGGATAACATGGCAAAACTGAAGAAGGCAGTTAGCACAGCCTGGCATTTTGTCATTTCTTCCCTGAAATATATCTGAGGCTGCACTCCTGCACGGATTCTTAATCATTGTCTAACTGTAACATATCACATCTTTGTCTTTACTGTATACTTTCTGGCAGGTTTTTGTCAGTATTTCATGAAATGGAAAACAGAGCTAGACAGGATTTGCACAATTGGTTTCTAACTTATTATTATAGTCATACAGTTAATGACTGGGTAATGTACACATAGTTGGTGGTTTATTATGGGCACCTCCAATACTTACCATAATACTTTGTTTGGCCTTCTTTAGAACATACACTGAACACAAATATAAATGCAATACTTTCTGTTTTGCTCCCATTGCTCCCAAGATCTGAAACATTTTCTACATACACAAAAGACCCATTACTCTCAAATATTGTTCACAAATCTGTCTATATCTGTGTTAGGGCGCATTCACACGACTGTATGCCCTCCGAGACATACGGTCTGTGAGCGAGCCATATGTCCCAGAGCGGGATCGATTGTGCGCATGGGAGTACACAGCATCATAGAATACAATAATGCTGTGCACGTCGGGCAGCCGTGGGTCTATTGTCCCGCACTCATATGATCTTATGTCCCGAAGTGCAAAAGCATCATTGTAATCTATGATGCTGTGCGCTCCCGTGCGCACGATCAATTCCGCTCTGGGACATATGGCCTGCTTACGGACCGTATGTCTCAGAGGACATACGGTTGTGTGCATGAGCCCTTAGTGAGCACTTCTCCTTTGTCGAGATAATCCATCCCACCTCACAGGTGTGGCGTATCAAGGTGCTGATTAGACAGCATGAATATTGCAGAGGTGTGCCTTAGAATGCCCACAATAAAAGGCCAGTCTAAGTCACACCTCTGGGGGGGTTCAGAAAACCAGTTAGTATCTAGTGTGGCCACCATTTGCCTCACGCAGTGCAACACATCTCGGTCGCATAGAGTTGATCAGGTTGTTGATTGTGGCCTGTGGAATGTTGGTCCACTGCTCTTCAATAAGTTACAGAATATTGGAAGGAACTGGAACACACTGTCATATACGCAAAACCAGAGCATCCCAAACATGCTCAATGGGTGACATGTCCGGTGAGTATGCTGGCCATGCAAGAACTGGGATGTTTTCAGCTTCCAGGAATTGTGTACAGATCCTTGCAATATGGGGCCGTGCATTATCATGCTGCAACATGAGGTGATGGTCGTGGATAAATGGCACAACAATGGGCCTCAGGATCTCGTCACGGTATCTCTGAGCATTCAAAATGCCATCAATAAAATGTACCTGTGTTCGTTGTCCATAACATACGCCTGCCCATACCATAGCCCCACCGCCACCATGGGCCACTCGATCCACAACGTTGACGTAAGCAAACCGCTCACCCACACAACGCCACACATGCAATCTGCCTTGAACAGTGAAAACCAGGGCTCATCTGTGAACAGAACCCCTCTCCAACGTCCCAGACGCCATTGAATGTGAGCATTTGCCCAATCAAGTCGGTTACAATGACAAACTGCAGTCAGGTCCAGACCCCGATGCGGATGACGAGCATGCAGATGAGCTTCCCTGAGACGGTTTCTGACAGTTTGTGCAGAAATTCTTTGATTGTGCAAACCGATTGTTGCTGCACCTGTCCGGGTGGCTGGTCTTAGACGATCATGGAGATGAACATGCTGGATGTGAAGGTCCTAGGCTGGTGTGGTTACATGTGGTCTGCGGTTGTGAGGCCGGTTGGATGTACTGCCAAATTCTCTGAAACGCCTTTGGATACGGCTTATGGTAGAGAAATGAACCCTTATTGCACAGGCAACAGCTCTGGCAGACATTCCTGCAGTCAGCATGCCAATTGCACGCTCCCTCAAACGTTGCAACATCTGTGGCATCGTGCTGTGTGATCAAACTGCACATATCTGAGTGGCCTTTTATTGTGGGCAGTCTAAGGCACACCTGTGCAATATTCATGCTGTCTAATAAACACCTTGATATGCCACACCTGTGAGGTGGGATGGATTATCTCGGCAAAGGAGAAGTGCTCACTAACACAGATATAGACAGATTTGTGAACAATATTTGAGAGTAATGGGTCTTTTGTGTATGTAGAAAATGTTTCAGATCTTTGAATTCAGCTCATGTAAAATGGGAGCAAAACCAAAAGTGTTGCGTTCATATTTTTGTTCAGTGTATATTGTATTTTTATTCTAAGTCTCTTTTAGAGACCCTCGGGATATTTCTTACAATACAAAAATGGTCTGTAGGACCAATAATCCCTTTAGGGGTCCCTAACTGATATTTTTAAATTCTTATCTTTATTTAATTAATCATAGACATACAAACAATAAAGAAACCTATGTAAAATTATCAGGGTCAAGTGAGATAGTATTAGGCAATTTGTATTATTACTGTTTACTCTCAGTAGCCTTATATATACTCATTTATGCCTATCGGGTGCATTGTTTGAGGCATATTACAGTCCGTCCTATTAGGTATCCATTATATACTTCACTCTGTGGGGCAATTTGGTCGATCAGTATATTCAACCTTTATATTTAGGTTGTTGTGTGTCACTTTAATTGCTATATTGCTGTCCATCTACTTGAAAGTGCTATTGATTTTAGCACATTTCCCATGTGTTGCAAATGTTTTGATCTGTCGGAGAAGTTCCTGTATATATCTCATATGGTCCCTAACTGAGGGTTCCGTTATTGGCAACAGTGTACTGACTACTCAAATTTCTATTAGATGCTCCACTGATTGGCACTTGACACAGGGGTGTGCTACACACTCCTATTGTTGGCTGCAATTTGGACCCTAGAAGGTACTAGGTGTTATTTCATATACCACGGTCGACAAATTACAGACTTTGAGCCCAAGAGGCCTTAATGAAGGATTCTCATTCACGGCCTTCATCTAACATAGTAAAATAATATATAAATGTAAGATTGTTAGAAAAACAGACAAAAAAGAGATAACGTCACCAGACCCAAAATTATAGGTGAGGCTAGCATATCCCATCTTTATTGCAAAAGCAATTATAATGTATAAGTTTATGATAGATCATCCGTGCACTGGCGAGTGTCTATGGACATCGGCTATTGTAGAATCTATGTTCGTCCCATATAAATGATCCCTTCATCAAAGATGACGTGCCTGGCTAGCGAATTATCTAATTAAAGAACTAAATTGACCAACAACGACACGGCATCTATAGATCATAAGGAATAGGCTATTTTTAATCGCCATGAAAAAGAAACTGGGTTATCCTTGGAGTGCTGTGTAATATTAATCTATGGATACCTTAGGTGCCCTTAGTAACCTGCAAGAACGGGTTAAGATTGTTGTCATAAGTAGGTGATACGTCATCTAAAAGGGGTGGCTTTCAGGATATCGGCCTTACCATTCAGATGCAGGAGCGCAGAGTGCATACGTAATAGGACGCGCCCCTACAGACGGGAACCTATGACGGAGTGTAGAGTTAGAAGCGCATGGTATACGCGTCAGAGGACGCGCCTTGCTCTGATTGGATATTGCCGAGGTCAATGGGAAAGGATGATACATTATTGGTAGTAGCGGAGGGATGGGTGGAAACTAGCGGTGCATAAAAGGAGGTCATTGTGAGCGCGCGCACGTCTATACCCCACTTCCCCTGACGAAGCCACGCATGTGGCGAAACATGTCAGGAGGGGTGTTTTAGTGTAGCGTGCTTTTAAGACAGGGCAAGTGAGCAGCAAAGGGAGCATTGATGGTGGCATAGCTAGTCACAGCAGATAGCTAGTGAGGGAAAATCAACCGTGGTTTATGAAATAACACCCAGTACCTTCTAGGGTCCAAATTGCAGCCAACAATAGGAGTGTGTAGCACACCCCTGTGTCAAGTGCCGATCAGTGGAGCATCTAATAGAAATTTGAGTAGTCAGTACACTGTTGCCAATAACGGAACCCTCAGTTAGGGACCATATGAGATATATACAGGAACTTCTCCGACAGATCAAAACATTAGCAACACATGGGAAATGTGCTACAATCAATAGCACTTTCAAGTAGATGGACAGCAATATAGCAATTAAAGTGACACACAACAACCTAAATATAAAGGTTGAATATACTGATTGACCAAATTGCCCCACAGAGTGAAGTATGTAAAGGATCCCTAATAGGACGGACTGTAATATGCCCCAAACCAGTGGCGTAACTACCGGGGAAGCAGCTGCTTCGGGGCCCGGGCTGCCAAGGGGGCCCGGCGCCCCAGCAGCGTGTGTGACAGTTTATTTTCAAGTTAGTTAAATATCGTGTTCAGGGCCCCTTCACAGCAGCCGCTAGTGTGATCTAATCTTACTGTCTGCTAAAGTCTCCTGGTCTGGGATTCAAACCCACAACCTCAAATCTATCAGTGAATCAGTGGCAAAGCATTTACCCTCACAGCCATAAAGGCTGCATTACAACTGACTGGGGGGGGAAAAAATACATCTATACACATGACAGCTGCCCAAACACACCTAGCACTGCTATATCTGTATATGACAGCTGTCCCAGCACACTCAGCTCTGCTATATCTCTATATATGACAGCTGCCCCAGGAAACCCAGCTCTACTACATCTATACACATGACAGCTGCCGAAACACAGCCAGCTCTGCTACATCTATACACATGACAGCTGCCCCCAACACACCAGGCACTGCTATATCTCTATATGACAGCTGTCCCAGCACACTCAGCTCTGCTATATCTCTATATATGACAGCTGCCCCAGCAAACCCAGCTCTACTACATCTATACACATGACAGCTGCCGAAACACAGCCAGCTCTGCTACATCTATACACATGACAGCTGCCCCCAACACACCAGCACTGCTATATCTCTATATGACAGCTGTCCCAGCACACTCAGCTCTGCTATATCTCTATATATGACAGCTGCCCCAGCAAACCCAGCTCTACTACATCTATACACATGACAGATGCCTAAACACACCCAGCTCTGCTACATCTATACACATGACAGCTGCCCCCAACACACCAGCACTGCTATATCTCTATATGACAGCTGTCCCAGCACACTCAGCTCTGCTATATCTCTATATATGACAGCTGCCCCAGCAAACCCAGCTCTACTACATCTATACACATGACAGATGCCTAAACACACCCAGCTCTGCTACATCTATACACATGACAGCTGCACAAGCACACTCAGCTCTGCTATATCTCTATATATGACAGCTGCCCCAGCAAACCCAGCTCTACTACATCTATACATGACAGATGCCCAAACACACCCAGCTCTGCTACATCTATACACATGACAGCTGCACCAGCACACTCAGCCCTACTATATCTCTATATATGACAACTGCCCCAGCAAACCCAGCTCTACTACATTTATACACATGACAGCTGCCGAAACACAGCCAGCTCTGCTACATCTATACACATGACAGCTGCCCCAGTACACTCAGCTCTGCTATATCTCTATATATCTATCTACTGTATAGCAATACTTAGAGATATATAGATGTAGCAGGGCTGGTTGTGCTGGAGCAGCTATCATATATAGCGATATAGCAGAGCTGAGTGTGCTGGGGCAGCTGTCATATAGAGATATAGCAGTGCTGGGTGTGTTTGGGCAGCTGTCATGTGTATAGATGTAGCAGAGCTGGGTTTGCTGGGGCAGCTGTCATATATAGAGATATAGCAGAGCTGAGTGTGCTGGGACAGCTGTCATATAGAGATATAGCAGTGCTGTGTGTGTTTGGGCAGCTGTCATATGCATAGATGTAGCAGAGCTGGGTTTGCTGGGGCAGCTATCATATATAGAGATATAGCAGAGCTGAGTGTGCTGGAACAGCTGTCATATAGAGATATATCTGAGATACTGCTATATCTGTATATGACAGCTGTCTCAGCACATTCAGCTCTGCTACATCTCTATATATGAGCAGCTGCCATGTGTATAGATGTACACTTAGCCAGCTATAACAGTAGAAGTCTCATATTTTTTCAGCTAGCAGCAAGGCAGCTAGTATGGTCTAGTGGATAGCTGCTCTGCCTCTGAAGCAGAAGGTCGTGGGTTCGAATCCCAGCAGACTCTTTTCTGAAATACAAGCACTGAGTCCATATAAGGACATACAGGAAGAGGCTGCATCGCATCGCTGACATGGAGGCAAGTAGAAGTGTTTATTATTATTTTTTTAATACCCGACTGTTACTGCCATGGGGGAGCGGGAGGCACCTGATACTGGCAGTGGCACCTGATACTGGCACATGGGGGGAGGGGGGTTGGCACCTGATACTGGCATGGGGGGGGGGAGGGAGAGAGGCACCTGATACTGGCATGGGGGGGGGGAGGGAGAGAGGCACTTGATACTGGCACTTTTTTTGTGGTGGTGGGGGGAGATGGCACTATGATACTGGGACATAGGGGGGGGGGGGAGGCACCTGATCCTGGCACCTGGAGGGGAGAGGGGGGGTTGGCACTTGATACTGGCACATGGGGGGGGGAGGCACCTGATACTGGCACATGGGGAGGGGGGAGGGAGAGAGGCACTTGATATTGGCACTTTTTAGTGGGGGGGGGGGGAGATGGCACTATGATACTGGGACATGGGGGGGAGGAGAGAGGCACTTGATACTGGCATGTGGGGGGGGGGGTTGGCACTATGATACTGGCACATGGGGGGGAGAGGCACTTAATACTGGCACTTTTTTGCGGGGGAGATGGCACTATGATACTGGCACATGGGGGGAAGAGAGAGGCACTTGATACTGGCACATGGGGGGTGGGAAGGAGAGAGGCACTTGATACTGGCACATGGGGGGAGATGGCACTATGATACTGGGACATGTGGGGGGGGGAGAGGCACTTGATACTGGCACATGATGGGGGGCACTTACTGGCACATTATTGGGGGGCATTATGGGGGACACTAGGCCGGCAGCCTATCAGAGGCCGGACACTAAGGGGCATCTACTGGGGCACTATATATGGGGCATTTTATACTGGTACATTTTGGGGGGCACTAGCAGGAAGGGGGGAGAGGAGCACTATGGGGGAATTTACTGGGGGCACTATATAGGGGTATTTTATACTGGCACATTATGGGGGCACTATGGGGACATTAGCTCAACTGGGGGCATTACAAGGGGGTATTTTTGCACTGTCACATTATAAGGCCTCTTTCACACTACCGTTTTTTTTTTCCGTTTTGCGGTCCGTTTTTTGCGTTCCGTATACGGTCCGTATACGGAACCATTCATTTCAATGGTTCCGCAAAAAAAACTGAATGTGTTCCGTATGCATTCCGTTTCCGTATTTCCGTTTTTCCGTTCCGTTGAAAGATAGAACATGTCCTATTATTGCAAGCAAATCACGGTCCGTGGCTCCATTCAAGTCAATGGGTCCGCAAAAAAAACGGAACACATACGGAAATGCATCCGTATGTCTTCCGTTTCCGTTCCGTTTTTTCTGAACCATCTATTAAAAATGTTATGCCCAGCCCAACAGCCCGGAACAACGGAACAGAAACGGAACCACAACGGAAGCAAAAAAAAAGGAATAACGGATCCGTGAAAAACGGACCGCAAAACACCGAAATGGACATACTGTAGTGTGAAAGAGGCCTAAGGAGAATTATTACTACTGGGGGGGGGCATTATGGTGGGTTTTATTACTGCCCCATGGTATGACCCCCTAGTAGCAGCACCGGCCTCTCCCTGCTCTGCGACCCCACTGCCCCTTCTCCAAATCCTTATTATAAAATCTTTCTCATTAGGATAAAACACAACATCAGCTCCGCCGAGCCCCCGGCCAAAGTGTGGAAGTGGCGTCCGAGATCCCCAAGGGCAAAGTAACTGTAAGTGTTCATGTGGAGTATGTTTATGTTATGCACATATAGCCTACACTGTGCCCCACAATATACAGTATACCGCTACACTGTGCCCCACAATGTACAGTATACCTCTACACTGTGCCCCACAATATACAGTATACTGCTACACAATATACAGTATACCTCTACACTGTGCCCCACAATATACAGTATACCTCTACACTGTGCCACACAATGTACAGTATACCTCTACACTGTGCCACACAATGTACAGTATACTGCTACTGTGCCACACAATATACAGTATACCTCTACACTGTGCCCCACAATATACAGTATACCTCTACACTGTGCCACACAATGTACAGTATACCTCTACACTGTGCCTCACAATATACAGTATACTGCTACTGTGCCACACAATATACAGTATACCTCTACACTGTGCCCCACAATATACCGCTACACTGTGCCACACAATATACAGTATACCGCTACACTGTGCCTCACAATATACCTCTACACTGTGCCACACAATATACAGTATACCGCTACACTGTGCCACACAATATACAGTATACCGCTACACTGTGCCAAAGGAGTGGGGTTTACACAGGAGGAGGGAGGTGCGAAGCGCGCTGAGGGGGGCCCTTACAAATATTTGCTGTGGGGCCCAGTCACTTCTAGTTACGCCCCTGCCCCAAACAATGCACCCGATAGGCATAAATGAGTATATATAAGGCTACTGAGAGTAAACAGTATTAGGCAATTTGTATTATTACTATCTCACTTGACCCTGATAATTTTACATAGGTTTCTTTATTGTTTGTATGTCTATGATTAATTAAATAAAGATAAGAATTTTAAAATATCAGTTAGGGACCCCTAAAGGGATTATTGGTCCTACAGACCGTTTTTGTATTGTGTATATTGTATGGCACCCCATGCACTGAAAGGTTAAGCTATGATTTAAGCTGCATTTTCATATGGCAATTTTTCATACTACTGATTAATAAGTACAGGACCACCATCACAAGCCCGTGGGATTGATTAGGAAGAAGCAGGAATAGGCAGAGACACAGTGGCGTGTCTACGGTGTTTGGCACCCGGGGTACTTGACCACATGCCTCTTACATCCAGGGACATCTCCTGTCATGTAGACCTTCTCTTTCCTCTTCTCCTCCGTTAGACCGCCATGACAAATTCTTTCAGCCGTCTCTACAGAGTTTGTAATACAGACACGTTAGATTTCTCAGCTTTTCCTTCAACCTCCCCATGCTGGTGTCCCCACAGTGTCATCCTGCTGCCACCCCCAATACTGTGCCTGTTGTGCTTCCCAATGCCCCAGGTACTATACTGCTGAAAAAATAGTGACCCCAGTAGACATAATTGGGGTCATTTATCAAACTGGTGTAAAGTAAAACTGGATTTCCAAAAGAGCTGTCAAATATGAAAGGTGGAATCTGATTGTCTGCTGTGGGCAACTAAGCCAGTTCTACTTTACACCAGTTTGATAAATTATCCCAAATGTTCCTATAGTGTCTACAGCAGTTATAATGTCTCCTAGAGTGCCCCCAGTAATAATAACACCTTATATTGTGCTCCAGGTAATTATCCCTATATAGTGTTCCCAGAAATAATAGAATTGCTCCTACAGTGCCTCCCTAATAACAATGCCCCCCACGCTGCCCCATATAGTAATTTCCCCCACACTGCACCCCATAGTAATTCCCCCATAGTAATTTGCCCCCACACAGTAATTTCCCCCACACTGCCCCATACAATAATTTCCCCCACACAGTAATTTCCCCCACACTGCACCCCATAGTAATTCCCCATAGTAATTTCCCCCCCCACACACAGTAATTTCCCCCACACTGCCCCCATACAAAAATTTCCCCCACACAGTAATTTCCCCCAGACTTCCCCCATACAGTAATTTCCCTCACACTGCCCCATGTAGTAATTCCCCCCCCCCCCCCCACAGTAGTTTCCCCTACACTGCCCCCCCCCCACAGTAATTTCCCCCACACTGCCCCCATACAGTAATTTCCCCCACACTGTCCCCAAACAGTAGTTTCCCACCACATGCCCCCCATACAGTAATTTCTCCCACACAGTAATTTCCCCTACACTGTCCCCAAACAGTAGTTTCCCACCACATGGCCCCCATACAGTAATTTCCCCCACACAGTAATTTTCCCCACACTGTCCCCAAACAGTAGTTTCCCACCACATGGCCCCCATACAATAATTTCCCCCACACAGTAATTTCCCCCACACTGTCCCCAAACAGTAGTTTTCCACCACATGGCCCCCCCACAGTAATTTCCCCCACACTGCCCCATACAGTAATTTCCCCCACACTGTCCCCAAACAGTAGTTTCCCACCACATGGCCCCCATACAGTAATTTCCCCCACACAGTAATTTCCCCCACACAGTAATTTCCCCCACACAGTAGTTTCCCCCACACTGTGGGGTGCCACCTGCGGTTTTGGACTCCTTCAGGCTCTTCCACCACCACAAAATACCTGGATGAAGCTTTCTCCTCACAAGGGACATCCACCTGTGTAAATTCCAGACCAGATTCTAAAATTAATTCACACCATGACCAGACATCTATATTAGTTGGTGCCTCTAACCAGACCACTGAATTAAATCATACCTCAGACAAAACCCCAAATTAAGACCCCAGACCAGACCAGTACAGACCCTCTACAGACCCATATATTAATACATCTTCAGACAAAACCCTAATGCTAATTTAGACTCCAAATCAGGTCCCTCAAAAATTAAGACCGCAGACCAGACTCTTTACTGTTTCATTTTGCTTCTTCACTTCCAGGAGCCTCTCACTACTGACACTGGGGCCTTGCTCAAATGGTTCTAATCCCATGTTTCTTTCTCAAGGGACCAACCTGTAATAAAAAATAGATGATTACTTACCTAGCAGATTTTTCAACACCACTCCAGTTCTCCCGCCAGGGCTTTGTTTTGCAGCAGTGACGTTATATGGTCAACACATGACCACTGCAACCAATCACAGCCTCTTTCACTGAGGCCAGTGATTGGCTGCACCATTCACATGTTGTTGGCATAAGTTAATTGCTGCAGCCAGGAAATCAAAGCCCTGCCAGGAGAAACAGAGCATCAACACAGATTTGTGAGGTAAGTATTCATATACTTTACAACAGGTCAATCCCCTGAGTTGTCCAGTTTCCACTTGAAATAGAACAACCCCTTTAAAGGTTTTAGGGGTGTTGTGGAATCAATGCTATAATTGATCAGATTTTTTTTGGTAGCATGAGAGGGACCAACACTGCAACATGTTATCAGAGAGAGCTAGCAGAGTCAGATGGCCTTGCGGTTCGTCCGGCTGTCATTTTGCAGCGAAATTTGCGCGTTCGCGATTCGCCGAACATGCGAACATATAGCGATGACTGCCGACACCATATTCCTTTGCATTCCGCCCATCTTTGACCCATGACACACATATCAGGTGTGACAGGACAGCCACTTGAGACGTTTCAGCACATGTACACACCCCTACCCTATAACAGAACCCGATCTGGCAGCCATTTTACATTCTGTGTAGGGAGAGGTTGCTTTGTGGAGCAGGGATAGACTGTTAGGGACACCAAACACTAGCTAATAGGGCCACAAAAGTATAAGTATATCACACCCCTCAGTATATCCTATCTATCGATAGCACACCTATACCACTTTTGTGGCCCTATAACTATGAATAACAATTTTACTGTAGGCCAGTGGAGTACAGGCCCCAAAAATTAGGCATTCACCTGACAGAAAAGAACAAGTGATTATGTGGCTGAAGGTATATTAGATGGTCACTGGATAACAATTTTACTGTAGGACACTGGAGTAGAGGCCCCAAAAATTAGTCATTCACCTGACAGAAAAGGCCTTTTATGCCGCTGTATATACATAAAACAAGGACCATTCTTTGTTCTGGGTGGTGGCGGATATGTGTGGGCTGGCCAGACATAGCGTTTTCTTTGATGGCCGAAAAGTTCAATTTTAGTCTTATCAGACCAGAGCACCTTCCTCCATACATTTTGGGAGTCTCCCACATGCCTTTTTTCGCAAACTCACAACTTGCTTTTTTGTTTTTAGCTGAAAGTAATGGCTTTCTTGTGGCCACTCTGCAATAAAGCCCAACTCTATGGAGCATACGGTTATTGTCGTCCTATGTACAGATTCTCCAGTCTCTGCTGTGGAACTCTGCAGCTCCTCCAGGGTTACCTTAGGTCTCTGTGCTACCTCTCTGATTAATGCCCTCCTTGCCCGGTCCGTGAGTTTTGGTGGGCGGCTGTCTCTTGGCAGGTTTGCTGTTGTGCCATAATCTTTCCATTTGGTTATGATAGATTTGATGGTGCTCCTGGGGATCATCAAAGATTTGGATATTTTTTTTATAACCTAACCCTGACTTTGGTTAGTGATGCCTTTTGCTTAGGTGTTGCAGCCTCTGGGGCCTTGCAAAAAAGGTGTGTATATGTAATGACAGATCATGTGACACTTAGATTACACACAGGTGGACAATATTTCACTAATTATGAGACTTCTCAAGGTAATTGTTTGCCCCAGAGCTTTTTATGGGCTTCGTAACAAAGTTAGTGAATACATACGAACATGCTAATTTTCTGTTTTCTTTTTCGAAACAATAGTTTTTTTTACTGTATATATTTTTCTCATTTCACTTCACCAACTTAGGCCACATGCACACGGCCGTCGTGCGGCCGTTCCGTGCATAGGGGACCGCAATTGCGGTCCCCAGTGCACAGGCAACATCCATGCAGCGGACTAGACCCATTCAACTTAAATGGGTCCGTGATCTGTCCGCACCGCCAAAAAAATCACGTCATATTTATTTGTGGTGCAGGACAACGGAAAAGAAACCCCACGGAAGAACTCCGTAGTGCTTCCAGTTTTTCCGTTCTGTGACTCCGTTCCGCATCTCCGGAATTGCGGACATATTTAAGTGAATGGGTCCACATCTGTGAAGTGTGGTGCACACGGCCGGTGGCCGTGGATTGCCGACCCGCCGTTTGCGAGCCGCAATACAGCCACGACCACCCAACGGCCGTGTGCATGAGGCCTTACACTATTGTGTTCTGATCTATCACATAAAATTCTGATTAGCAAAACATTGAACTTAAGGCTGTAATGTAACAAAATACTAAAAAAGTCAAGGGGTGTGAATACCTTTGCAAGGCACTGTATATATATATTGTGGGGATTCACTCTGGTAGTTAGGACTAGCGGATGCAGTATAGAGGCAATGTACACAGTTCTTGAATCAAACTGCTGTGTTTATTCACACATTGGTGTATAAAAAATGCAGATAAGGTGTATCACAAAATGCAGATGGCTTGGTGTTTGTTCACACACAAGGAAAGTCCATAAACAATAAAAGTAACCTTTTCTCCTGGGTGTTAATTCACACCCTGTTAGCCCTTCAGCCTCATCAAGTCCATAGGCAGCCTGTTCGCCTTTAGAGGGGCTTGAGTCCTCCAGCCCAGCTCAAACCTCAAATCCCAGCACAGCCCTAAGTTCACAGTACACAGACTCCTGAGCGCCACTGTCAGAAGGAGGTAAATCCACACACCTGGCAGTGCTGGTTGTTTTTTATGCCTGGTAAAACCCGGCCTGGAACATGGGGAGTAGTCACCCACCCAGCACTTTGGCTACTCCCAGTAAGATCCGTCCCGGATCCGCTATAACAGCCATGCTAAATCTTTTGGTGTCAATTAGCAATAGCTGCTATTGACACAAAATACTGGCTTTTACTTCACTGAGGCCAGGAACCTCGGTGACACACACCTTCCATACACATCGATTCCAGGTACCTTCTTACATACCCCCCGCCCCTTTGTTCAACCCTGAGGGGGTTAACATCTGCGATACAGTATACCCGGGACAGGGCATACACGTTTCCCTGCAACTGGCCTGCCCTGTGTTCCACTGAGAACTTAAAGTTCAATAAGGGCAGGAACCACCTGGTGACTCGGACATTTCTCTCTTTGGCCTGGCTAATCAACTTGAGAGGGGAGTGGTCAGTCACCAGGTGGAACTTTCTCCCCAACAAATAGTAACGGAGAGACTCGAGCGCCCACTTGATAGCCAGGCACTCTCTCTCAACAATGCTATATCTGGTTTTGGCTGGCGTGAGCTTGTGGCTTAAAAAGACAATGGGATGCTCCTCCCATTGACTTCCTGAGAGAGTACAGCACTGAGGCCTACTTCGGAGGCATCTGTCTGTACCACGAACTCCCTATTAAAGTTGGGCGTCACCAAAACCGGTGATGCGCACAGGGCCATCTTCAAAGTAGAAAAAGCCTCTTCCGCCCACTCATCCCATCAAACCATCACTGATTTTCGTCCCTTTAAGAGCTCTGTCAAGGGCGCGGCTATAGTGGCAAAGTGAGGAACAAATCTCATGTAATAGCCTTTCATTGCTAGGAATGATTTTACTTGTTTAGTGGTGACAGGTCGGGGCCAATTTCTTATCGCGTCTATTTTGTTTATTTGGGGATTGATCACTCCGCCTTCCAATGACATACCCCAGGTATTTTGTCTCCTCTAACCCTATCACGCATTTTTTTGCGTTAGCGGTTAGTCCAGCTTTTCGAAGGGCGTCTACTACAGTCTGCACTTTGGGCAGGTGACTTTCCCAGTCAGTACTGTGGATGACAATGACGTCCAGGTAAGCCGAAGCGTACCGATGATGTGGTTGCAGCACAATGTCTATTAGCCTTTGGAAAGTGGCAGGGGCACCATGCAGACCAAAGGGTAACACCTTATACTGGTACAGCCCCTCCGGTGTGATGAAGGACATTTTCTCTTTGGCAGCCTCCGTTAAGGGTACCTGCCAGTACCCTTTGGTGAGGTCCAAAACAGAAAAATACTGGGCTTGTCCTAACCTCTCAATCAGCTCGTCTACCCAGGGAATGGGATACGCGTCAAACTTAGATACCTTGTTTATTTTTGAAAATCGGTACAAAACCGCAACGTCACGTCCAGTTTGGGTACAAGTACTATAGGGCTGGCCCACTCACTTCTAGACTCCTTGATGACGTCTAGTTGCAGCATTATTTGTACTTCCTCAGAGATGGCCTGTCACCGAGCCTTGGGTACCTGGTATGGTTTCAACCGGATTTTGGCCTGAGGCTCAGTGACAATGTCATGCTGGATTATGGAAGTGCATCCAGGGAGGACTGAGAACACATCTGTGTTCCTGGTGACGAACTCCCTGGCCTCCTGAGTCTGTTTAGAGGAGAGGCTGTCAGCAATCTTCACTGTGGCAACTGCTTCCCTTACATCAGAATTAGGGGCCGGAACCTCTCCCCCTGGAAAACTCAGCCGCAGGCTATCGTCAGTACTGGTCTCCCTATCTTTCCACGATTTGAGTAAATTCACATGGTACCCCTGCTCTGGCTTCAGCCGCCGTGGCTGGTGTACCTTGTAGTTTACTTCTCCAACCTTTTCGAGTACCTCGTAGGGTCCCTGCCACCTAGCCAGTAACTTAATGTCCACTGTCGGTACCAGAATCAAAACCCGATCTCCCAGGTTAAAGATCCGGACCCGAGCCTGCCGATTATACACCCGACTTTGAGCTTGCTGAGCTGCCTGCATATGTTCCTTTACCAGCGGCAACACGGTTTCCATACATTCCTGCATCTGGGTGACGTATTCAACAACACTTTTTTATATGGTGTGGGTTGTTGCTCCCACGCCTCTTTGGCTATATCCAACAGACCACGTGGATGTCTGCCATATAGTAGTTCAAAGGGCGAAAACCCAGTAGAGGCCTGGGGCACTTCTCGCACTGCAAACATAAGATAGGGCAGAAGGAGGTCCCAGTCCTTTCCATCCTTAGCTACTACTCGTTTTAACATAGTTTTTAACGTTTGATTAAATCTTTCTACTAGGCCGTCAGTTTGCGCGTGATAGACGGATGTCTGTATCTGTTTGATATTCAGCAACTTACAGAGCTCCCTTATGACTTTAAACATAAAAGGAGTCCCCTAGTCAGTCAGAACCTCTTTGGGTATCCCCACTCGGGAAAACATCGCCATTAACTCTTATGCTGTGAGTTTGGCCGATGTATGTCGCAGTGGCACTGGCTCCAGGTACTGAGTGGCGTAGTCCAAGATGAACAAGATGTGTTGGTGCCCCCTAGCGGACTTTGGTACTGGGCCTATGAGCTCCATAGCGATTCTCTCAAATGGTACCTCGATAATCGGGAGGGGCACTAAGGGACTGCGGACCAGGGTCACCAAGCTACCTGAGTCCAGCAGCGCCTCCGCTTCAGTGTCTCCCACTTCCACCTGGCATAAGTGGTCTAAAGCCTCTGGCGTACCTGTAGCACACAGTTTCCTATCATATAGCGATTGTCGGTAACCACAATTAGTGTCCATGGGCTAAACTGATGAGGACACTCAGCCCTGGTGTGGCCAGGTTCCTGACACCGGCAGCAGATTAACTGGGTCCGGCCCATAAGGGGAACCTCCCGGGGGGGTTTCATTGGCTCATACCGGGGGGCCTGGGGTGGGGAGTTTGCCTGCCCTCCTCCCAAAAGAACCCCCCTTGAGATGCTTGGTGGCCTCATAGCGTTCCACTAGGTCCACCATTTCCAGGAGATACCTGGTCGATCCAGTGCTGCAGAGGGGGTGGCAGCGCCCTCCAGAATATGTCAGCCAATAGTCTATCCAGCATAGCCGTGAGACTCAGCAGATCAGGCTGTAGCCACTTTTGCAAAAGGTGGAGTAAGTCATAAAACTGGGGTCTCGCGGGCACAGCCGGCTTAAAGGGAACCTGTCATTAACTTCATGCTGATCTCACCTAGGGCAGCATAAAATAGTGAGAGAAATGATGATTTCAGCGGTGTGTCACTCATGAGCTAAAAGTAAGTGGTTGCTGAGAACCAGCATTATAATGATTACAGCACAGGCCTTAAAAAGAGTCAAATCTACCTGAGAAGAGTCATGTTTATTTATAAGCTCCTGATCTCCCTGTCCATCTGCTGATGATTGAAAGTTCTCTCCTAGAGAGAAAGGAAGAAAAATAGGTAGAAGGCTGTCAATCATCAGCAGGTGGGCAAAGAGAGCGGCAATTAATGAATAACCATGACTCTTCTCAGGTGTCTGTGACTCTTTTCCAGGCCTAGTTTGCAATGATTGTGATGTTGGTTCTCGGCAACCACGTACTTTTAACTTTTAAAGGACAGACCACTGAAATACTCTCAACTGTCTCTACTTTATGCTGCCGTTAGTATGGGCAGCACAAAGTTGATGACAGGTTCCCTTTAAACCCCCACTGATGTACCCTCTTGGCCCAGACCAACACATTAACCCCCAGTCTTGCCAAAATCTCACCCTTTACCTTCGGGTAGTCGGCCACTTGATCTTCTGGCAAGTCGAAATACACCTGCTGGGACTCTGATGCCAGGAGAGGAGCGGTGACCTCAGCCCACTGGTCTCGGGGCAGCTTTTCCCTGGTTGCCACTTTCTCATACATCGCCAGGTAGGTTTCAATGTCGTCTGCAGGTGTCATCTTAGGGATGGCTGCACAGACTGCTTTCCAGGCATTGTGGACTCTTGGGGTTGCTCCTGCTGTCTGCAAAGCATCACGTGTTGTAGCAGGAACTGGTTGGTCTCTTGCTGCTGCTTATTAGCCTCCCATTGGTGCAGGTTGGTCTCTTGCTGCTGCAAATTAGCCTCCACGAGGGCCTTCACAACAGCCTCCATTTTGTCGTGGGGCACGGGTTGAAATACAGCTGGTTTGATGTACTACATACAACTGTACCTAAAAATACAAACCCCAAAATATTGGCATTCACGCCAGCCTCACTGCGCTAGCTCGCATCCTCCACCAATTGTGGGGATTCGCTCTGGTAGTTAGGATTAGCGGATGCAGTATAGAGGCAAACTACACAGTTCTTGAATCAAACAGCGGTGTTTATTCATACATTGGTGTATACAAAAATGCAGATTGGTGTATCACAAAACGCAGGTGGCTTGGTGTTTGTTCACACACAAGGAAAGTCTATAAACATTTTTTTTTTTACTTTTCTCCTGGGTGTTAATTAACACCTTCTTAGCCGTTCAGCCTCATCAAGACCTCCAGCCCGGCTCAAACCTCAAATCCCAGCACAGCCCTCAGCTCACAGTATACAGACTCCTGAGCTCCACTGTCAAAGGGAGGTAAATCCACACACCTGGCAGTGCTGGTTGGCTTTTATGCCTGGCAAAACACGGCCTGGAACATGGGGAGTAGTCACCCACCCAGCACTTTGACTACTCCCAGTAAGATCTGTCCCAGATCAGCTATAACAGCCATGCTAAATCTTTAGGTGTCAATTAGCAATAGCTGCTACCAGGTACCTTCATACAATATATACAGTGCTGCCAATAATTATTCATACCCCTGGCAAATTTTTACTTAGTTACTTTTATTCAACCAGCAAGTAATTTTTTGACGGGAAATGACATAGGTGTCTCCCAAAAGATAATAAGGCGATGTACAAGAGGCATTATTGTGGAAAAAAAAAAAACATTTCTCAGCTTTTATTTACATTTGAGTAAAAAATGTTCCGCACTGTGGAAAATATCAGAGGACGTGGTCGGAAGCCAAAAGTAACACCTGTGCTGGCCAGGAGGATAGTTAGAGAGGTGAAAAAAAAACAAAACAAGGATCACCACCAGACCAAGGAGGACGCCACTTTTCCAGATAAGGCACACAAAAGCTTGCTTGGCCTTTGCAAAAGCTCATCTGGACAAAGAAGAAGACTTCTGGTCTTCTGTGTTATAGTCAGATGAAACAAAAATTGAATTGTTTGGTCACAGTGATGTTTCCTTCATTTGGTGTAAAAAAAGGAGTAGCCTTCAACCCAAAGAACACCATCCCCACTTTCAAACATGGTGGTGGGAACCTAATGCTTTGGGAGTGTTTTTCAGCCAATGGACCAGGAAACCTAATCACAGTAAATGGTACCGTGAAAAAAGAGCAATACATGAGGATTCTCAACGACAACATCAGGCAGTCTGCAGAGAAACTTGGCCTTGGGCACCAGTGGACATTTCAGCATGACAAAGACCCAAAACCACAGCAAAAGTGGTGAAGAAATGGTTAGCAGACAACATTAACGTTTTGGAGTGGCCCAGCCAGAGTCCAGACTTGAATACAATTGAGAATCTGTGGAGGGAGCTAAAGATCAGGGTGATGGCAAGAAGACCCTACAACCTGAAAGATTTGGAGCTCATTGCTAAAGATGAATGGGCAAAAATACCTGTGGAGACATGCAAAAAAACTGGTCTGCAATTATAGGAAGCGTTTGATTGCTGTAATAGCCAAATAAAGGCTTTTCTATTAATTATTGAGAAGGGTATGAATAATTTTGGACTGGACACTTTTTGCTCAAATGTAAATAAAAGCTGAATTCCCCCCCCCCAATAATGCCTCTTGTACATCGTCTTATTATCTTTTGACACCTATGTCATTTCCCGGCAAAAAATTACTTGCTGGTTGAATAAAAGTAACTTAAAGTCAAAATTTGCCTGGGGTATAAATAATTATGGGCAGCACTGTGTGTGTGTGTGTGTGTGTATATATATATATATATAATTATTGTAATTGCTGACTGGAGTATATGTTATCCTTAGAAAACACACAATTACTGTCACTATAGCTCTTTAAAAAAAAAATATATAGAAAGAAAATTGGATTTTGTTTTTAAAATCCAAATGAATTAAAATTCTATGCATACACAATGCATATTGAGCATATACATACATGGAAAGTTTTGCATACTATATACCCTAGACATAAGGGCAACAGAGTAACTTGTTACCAAAAATTTACTTAAATCACCTTAGATGTAACCTACTTCTTAAATCTATGCCATGTAGGGACACGGCTAAGAATCCTAATTGTAGAGGCTGGTGTGTGGGCAGCTTTAGTAGGCCTTGAAAGCTATGTAATCTGATCTCACAGGAAATCACTAATTGCAGACAGCTGACTGTGCCTTGAAATTAACCGGATACCACTAGGGATTAGGAGGTGACTGGCACACCAGTGATTACATGGCCACTGAACCTCTAGGGATCAGCTTGCTGACTCTAACCACTAGTTTGTACCAAATACTTACTGTGCCACCTGTTACCAAAAACCCGATACTTAAAGGGGTGGTCCAGGAGTTTAGAAAACTAAGCTAACAGTAGGAAATGTAATAAAATAGTAATTAAAAAAAACATTACCCACCTGGTAAATACCTATAACTCCAGTGCAGACTCTCCAGTGGCCCTGCCGCAGTGACAAGCTGAAGAAGAACGTGAGTGCTGCAGCCCACCACAGGTTCAGCAGTGATGCTAACATGTTCAGAAGGAGACCACTAAGGCCAGTGCTTGGCTGCAGTGGTCTCATGGATGTACTGCACATCACTGTTGCAGGAAAATAAACAAAGACGAGTGGGGACCACTAGAGCTGGAAGATATTTTATTGCATAACAATAGCATTTCCTTCAGTTAGCTTTATTTCTTAAAAGCCTGGACAACCAGAGGCCAATTTTTCATTGGAATCCAGGTTGACACTGCAGACACTGGAAGCTGAAAAGGCATTAATCTCCAGACTATGGACCTGTATCCCTACAGATCCCTGCCATAGACTAATTACTGATGCTGTGGTCAAACTTGTGTGGCAAATCTATAGGGCATAGTCATCAACACTGTCATAGGAACAAATTCTACCACCAAGTAGAACTGTAATTAACTTCATTGATGTGTGAGACATATATATTAAAATGTTGCAAGGCTTATTATAAATGTTTCCACTAATAATGACGGTAATTCAATTAAATACTCAAGTATGTTCTAGTTGTGGCATCTTAAACGAGTGTTCTGAGATTACTCTAGTGTAGTCCTGACCCATTTTCCTCATGTAAACAAATCACTCTGGTTTCTTTACATCCTGTATGTAACACTTACTGTTCCTGTTACTGTTTTTATTTTATTTAATTGATGCACTTATATAGTGCTGCTATATTCCACAGCAATTTACAGACATTAGCATCAGCTGTCCCCAATGGGGCTCATAATCTAAGTTCCCTATCAGTATGTCTTTTGAGTGTGGGACCAAACTGGAGTAGCCAGTGCAGATGTTTTTCTAGGACCCCAGCGCTGCAAGGCACCAGTAATAACCACTGAGCCACCATGCTGCCCACTGTATCCAACCAAACCCATGATGCACTTCTCCTTTCTATGCCACACCTCCAGCACTGCCTTTAACAACACCCAGCTAGTTTATAGCTCCTCCCACCAGCTAAATACATAGACACTCCCCTATCAATGCCCCCTAACAACACCCAGCTAGTATATAGCTCCTCCCACCCAGGTAGTTATATAGACACTCCCCTATCACTGCCCCTAACAACACCCAGCTAGTTTATGGCTCCTTCCACCAGCTAGTTACACAGATACTCTCCTATCACTGCCCCGAAACACCCCCAGCTAGTTTATAGCAAATCCCACCCATCTAGTTACATGTATACTCCCCTATCTCTGCCCCTGTTGCAGCTTTGATACCCTTATGGACATAACATTGCAAGAAATAAGAAAAAGCTGCATGGACATGGTCATGTGACCACAGCCTAGAACGGTAGATTAAAAATAATAAAGACAAAATAAATACATGACAATTACAGCTACCCTCATAAATGATTATTTTAAAGGATGTTAGTCTATACTGGAAACGCCATTTAAGGGCTCATTCACAGGACCTTATTGGGGGTTTATGTTATGTGAAACCATAATATGGTGTCCATAGCATGATTGTATCCCTGTGAGCCTCTAGTTTTTCCTTCTATGGCTCCATGACTACAGATGACAAACAAACCCTCATAACATAAAAACGCACACATGACATGCTGATACAGCCCAACCCAAGTATCCCCAGTTGGATCTTCTTTAAGCCCAAGAAGACATGTAGCATATTCTTTGAGCCCAGGAAGTCATGTAGCAAAACCTAGATCTGAAGATGGCCATACACATTAGATAGAAGTAAGCTGATGGCTGGGCAACTGTTGAATGACCAAATATCTATCATATTGGCAGTTAAGCAGTTCAAACACTTTTTCTGGGAATTTATTTCATGGAATGATTGTCCAGATATGATAGACCTGTCCATAGGAGAAAAAGATCTTTCGCCCAATTATCGTCTGACAATTTCAAACCCAGCCAGCCTCTTTCCAAGCGTTGATGCTGTCTCATTGGTCAGGTAATGCAATTGTGGTTAGACTTCTGACAAACATTCATTACTGTTGGAATCGTCCATTTTCATCAACTTTAATCCATTGTGTATGGGCACCTATATAGCGGTTGGTACTAATATAGCTAGACTGAAATCTGTACTTAGTGCTATAAATCATTGCAGAATCAACTTGCTTTTATCATCTACTTCTTCCTTCTGACTAGTAATATTTATGCTCTGCGTCTGGAGGAAAGAAGGTTTGTACACAAACCTAGAAGAGGATTCTTTACTGTAAGAGCAGTGAGACTATGAAACTCTCTGCCTGAGGAGGTGGTGATGGTGAGTACACTAAAGGAATTCAAGAGGGGCCTGGATGTATTTCTGGAGTGTAATAATATTACAGGCTATAGCTACTAGAGAGGGGTCGTTGATCCAGGGAGTTATTCTGATTGCCTGATTGGAGTCGGGAAGGAAAAATGGGGAAAAATGGCTTCTACCTCACAGGTTTTTTTTTTGCCTTCCTCTGGATCAACTTGCAGGATAACAGGCCGAACTGGATGGACAGGAGTATTTTTTTAGCTTTATAAACTATGTTACTATGTATGTGCTTTTATGGCAGTGCAAAGGAAAGTTCTGTTTGCTGACTGTAAATTAAACCAAGTGAGTAAACAACTGAGATCCGGTTAGGGTGCAATGATCCGAAAAACAGCCTGCAGCCTTTAGCTGATGCATGTCATTATGAAACACCCTGTACTCGCCCAATTCCCTATTCTCTGTATACATGTGTAAACTTAGATCTTCCTGCTGTGATGACTTTCTGTAAATGATGAGAATATTAGCAGTCACGGGGTAGTTCTATAACCATACAAGGCCAGTTGGCTTAACAGTCACTCGTGTATTCTGTCTGTGTTAATATTTAGTGATGTTGGCCAGACACATCAGTTACTTGTCAGATTAAAGATCACTCTTGTATTTCCATTACATACCCCCATTAGGGTTGCAACCTTTCCTAATAAAAAATATCTGCAATATACCTGCAAGGTGTGTGGTTTTGGGGGACGTGGCTTAACATGGGGTGGTATTTGAAACCAATGGTTTGATCCTATTTTGAGTTTTGCGCCTTTTAAAAAAAAACAACATTATTTTGTTTCAAGTTGTTTTATGCAGCCAGTGACCAGTGACCAGTGTAATGAATTAGCTCTTAAAAGGGTTCTCCAGGAATTAAAAAAAATTTAAATACTTAAATCTTATTTTATAATACCTTTCATTACTTAGAATGGCTTGTTTTGTCTAGGGAGGTATCATTAGGAGAAATAAAATGGCTGCCTTCCTATCAGTACACACAAAACCTGTCCTAATCACAGAGGAGGACAAGTTAATTCACCACAATGAGATATGATTTATATAATGAGATATGAAATTAATATAAGATATGATTTATGGTAACAGTCAATGAGATAAAAATGTCTGTTTTGACAGAAACAGACATCTATTAGATCTTCTTCTCTAGTCATTATTATTTGAACTATTACTGCAGCATGTAACAGTATCGATACCTTGACAATATGGAAAGGAGTTTGCTGCTCACTGCACAGAAAATGAATGGGGTAGATGAGGGGGAGGGTGGTAGTATGAAGGATCAGAAAAGTGAGGTAGGTAGCTGGATTACATTTAGAAACCAGGGTAGAAGGAAGAGCGCCAAGGAGACTAGCCTTGATCTGGCACACCTCAAAAAGTTTGCAGACTTGGCAGATGAGAGGGATGTCAGTTCAGAGATGTCACATATTATTTCTAATATTTATGAAACACTAGGTAATAGGGTTGAGCAAAACCGAACTGTAAAGTTCGGGTTCGTACCGAACTTTAGGATTTTTGAACCCCGGACCCGAACACGAACATTTCAGTAAAAGTTTAGGTTCGGTGTTCGGCTATTTTATGGCGCTTTTTGAAAGGCTGCAGAGAAGCCAATCAACAAGCGTTTAACTCTGTGCCCTTAGAAGCCATCACAGCCATGCCTACTAATGGCATGGCTGTGATCGGCCAGTGCAGCATGTAACCCAGCCTCTATAAGCTGGAGTTACGTAGCGCTGCCCGTCACTCTGCTATGATTAGTGTAGGCATAGGATGCTGCTGCTGTGAGGGAGAGAATAGGAAAGAATCTTTACTCAGAACTGCAATTTTACTCAGCGATCTGCATAGATTTAGTTTTGTGGGTGCAGTGCACAATCTTTTTACCCTGCACTGAGCCCAGTGACCCAAAAAAATAACTTTGATCCGTCTGTTAGTTAGGTGGGTGGCGACGGCCATTTTATGCAAGTTCTGTGCAACAGCACTGCATATGTACATTTGTGACAATAGAAGCTTGAACTACTTAAATTCAGGGTTTAAAAAAAATCACCCATTTTTGGCAAGACCCTATTTCTGTGGCCTTTGCAGCATTAGTCAGTGTGCAATTTAAGCTAGAAATACAGCTATAATTTTCTGGTTTTAAAAAAACAAAATTTTTGGGCAATATACAAAATTTTACAGCCCTTGCTGCATCTGTCATATTTTGTTAGTAAAAAACACCCATTTTGGGCAAAGTACTTAATATTGCAGCCTTTGCTGCATCTGTGATTGTTAAAAACAAGCTTGAAATACTTCAATAATTTTCTTGCTTGTAAAAAAACACCAATTTTTGGCAATATCCTCCATCTGGGGCCTCTGCCGCATTAGTTAGTGTGCAATTTAAGCTAGAAATACAGCTATAATTTTCTGGGTTTAAAAAAAAACACCCATTTTAGGCAAAATACTTAAAGGGCTTCTGTCATCCCACTAAAGTCATTTTTTGGCTAATTAAAATCCTTATACTGTGACTTATCAATATATAGTCCTCTTACTCTTTTTCGTTCAGTAGTTTCTTCAAAAAACGCACTTTTATAATATGTAAATTACCTCTCTACCAGCAAGTAGGGCGGCTACTTGCTGGTAGCAGCCGCATCCTCCTTTCAAATAAATGCCCCCTCCTCCTGTTGATTGACAGGGCCAGTGAGCGCTCTCGTCCTCTGGCTAGCCCTGTCTGCCTGCTAAATCTCGCGCCTGCGCCGCACCAGTCTACAGTCGGCGCAGGCGCACTGAGAGGAGGACGCTCTCTCGGCCGCTCCATCCTCAATGCGCCTGCGCCGATGACGTCACATCTACACCTGGCGCAGGCGCATTAAGGATGGAGCGGCCGAGCGAGCGTCCTCCTCTCAGTGCGCCTGCGTCGACTGAAGACCGGAGCGGCGCAGGCACGATATTTAGAAGGCAGACAGGGCTAGCCATAGGACGAGAGCGCTCGCTGGCCCTGTCAATCAACAGGAGGAGGGGGCGTTTATTTGAAAGGAGGATGCGGCTGCTACCAGCAAGTAGCCGCCCTACTTGCTGGTAGAGAGGTAATTTACATATTATAAAAGTGTGTTTTTTGAAGAAACTACTGAACGAAAAAGAGTAAGAGGACTATATATTGATAAATCGCAATATAAGGATTTTAGATGGCCAAAAAATGGAAAATGACTTTAGTGGGGTGACAGAAGCCCTTTAATTTGCGGCCTTGTCTGCATCTGTACGTGTGAGATGCACGCTTTAGATACTGCTATGCTATTCTGGTATAAAAAAAACACCCATTTTGGGTAAAAATGTTAATTTGCGGCCTTGTCTGCATCTGTACGTGTGAGATACACACTTTAGATACTGTTGTTCTATTCTGGCTTTAAAAAAACACCCATTTAGGGCAAAAATCTTAATTTTGCAGCCTTTGCAGCATCTGTACATGTGAGATACACCTGGCCTTGTCTGCATCTGTACGTGTGAGATACACACTTTAGATACTGCTGTGCTATTCTGGTATTAAAAAAACACCCATTTAGGACAAAAATCTTAATTTTGCAGCCTTTGCTGCATCTGTACGTGTGAGATACACGCTTTACATACTGCTGTGCTATTCTGGTAAAAAAAAAAAACTATTGTGGGCAAAAATCTTAATTTGCAGCCTTGTCTGCATCTGTACGTGTGAGATACACCCTTTAGATACTGTTGTTCTATTCTGCTATTAAAAAAAACACCCATTTAGGGCAAAAATAATAATTTTGCAGCCTTTGCTGCATCTGTACGTGTAAGATACACCCTTTACATACTGCTGTGCTATTCTGGTATAAAAAAAACACCCATTTAGGGCAAAAATCTTAATTTTCGGCCTTGTCTGCATCTGTACGTGTGAGATACGCCCTTTAGATACTGTTGTTCTATTCTGTAATTAAGAAAACACCCATTTTGGGCAAGATCCTAAATTTGAGAAATATGAGGAGAGTGTTAAATAGGGGACGTAGCCCCAGTCGTGGTGCTGCTGGTGGAGCTCCTGTTGCAGGGAGAGGACGTGGTCGATCTGTGCCAGCTACACGCACAAGTGAAACACCTTCTTCAGGTGCGAGTTAGGCGACAGATATCTGCACCAGAACCTTAAACGATATTTGGTCGGGCCTAATGCGGCTTCTACGAATGGTGAGGCCAGAACAAGTACAGTCGATAGTAGATTGGGTTGCTGACAGTGCCTCCAGTTCCTTCACATTGTCTCCCCCCCAGTCTCCTGCTGAAAGACCACAGTTGGCACCTGTAGCCGATGTCCATCTGTCTTTCACCTCACCCCCTTGCAAATCAGCCAAGCAGTCTGAAGCCCTAAGTCATGCAGCAGTCTCTTCTGCTTTTTGATGACTCTGCTAGCAGGGTTTCCCAGGGCCATCCACCTTACCCTGCCCCAGAAGTGGAAGAGATTTAGTGCACCGATGCCCAACCACTTATGTTTCAAGATGAGTACATGGGAGGACCACCGCAGCATGTCTTGGATGATGACGAAACACAGGTGCTGTGCCTTTCGAAAGTGTGCAGACCGACAAGGAGGGCAGGGGTGAAAACGTGTCCTCGACCCCACATGGAATCAAGGTCATGCGAGTGACCTGTGTAGTTCGGAGGAAGAGCCACCAGCACAGCAGAAGAGGGAGCAGGGTGCAAAAGCAGAGCGGCCATCCCCTGGACAGTATGCCTGCTAGCCACCGCAGCAAGGGATCGAGCACACCAAAGCCAACTCCAAGGAGTTCCCTGGCGTGGCAGTTCTTCAGACAATGTGCTGACGACAAGACACGAATGGTTTGCACTCAGAGCCTGAAGCGAGGCATAAACATTCTCAACCTGAGCACAACCTGCATGACCAGGCATCTAAGTGCAAAGCACGAGCTGCAGTGGAGTAGACACCTCAAAAACCAAGAAAGGACCTCTGGCTCCTCCTGCTTCCTCTTCTGCTTCAGTCTCGGCCTCTTTAACCACCTCTGGAGTGACAGTGGCACCTGCCACCCCGCAAACAGAGGATCTGCCAGCAACACCATCACCTGGGTCACCAAGCATCTCCACAATGTCCCACGGAAGATTTCAGCTTTCCATCTCCCAAACACTGGAGCGGAAGAGGAAGTACCCCGCTACCCACCCACGATCCCTGGTCCTAAATGCCAGCATTTTAAAATTACTGTCCTTTGAAATGCTGTCATTCCGTTTGGTGGAGACAGAGAGTTTTAAAAGCCTTATGGCTGTCGGCTGTCCCACAGTAAGTCGTGCCCAGCCACCACTACTTTTCGAGGCGTGCCGTCCCTTCCCTGCACAACCAAGTGGGGGACAAAATCAGGTGTGCATTGCGCAACGCCATCTGTGGCAAGGTCCACCTAACTACGGATACGTGGACCAGTAAGCACGGTCAGGGACTTTATATCTCCCTAACAGCACACTGGGTAAATGCAGTGGCGGCTGGACCTGAGGCGGAAAGCAGTTTGGCGCATGTCCTTCCACCACAGAGGATTGCAGGGCGCTTTTCTTTGCCTCCTGTTGCTTCCTCCTCCTACTCCGCTTCCTCCTCCTCTACCGGCACCGCCAGCACCTCAGAATGCAGGGTTAGCATGGCTGAAATGTGGAAAAGCTTTGTCAGCACGCCACAACAACCAGCACCACCAGCTGATATGGAACGTCTTAGCAGGAGGCAGCATTTCAGCAACATGGTGGAGCAGTATGTGTGCACACGCCTACACGTACTGAATGACGGGTCTGCCCCCTTCAACTTCTGGGTCTCCGAATTGGGCACCTGGCCTGAGCTTGCCCTTTACGGCTTGGAGGTGCTGGCCTGCCCTGCAGCCAGTGTATTGTCTGAACAAGTGTTTAGCACGGCAGGGGGCGTTATCACAGACAAGCGCAGCTGCCTGTCACAGTTGACTGTGGACAAGCTCACGTTCATTAAAATGAACCAGGCATGGATCCCACAGGACTTGTCCGTACCTTGTGCAGAATAGACATTTATACCGGCCTTAACCAGCCATTGTTGTACTACAGTGCAATTGATCATTGTTTTATTTTGGAGTGTACCCTAATAAAAATAAAAAAATTAAAACCAGTATTGGCTACCTCAGTCCTCCTCCACCGCTGCTTCCACCTACACCGCTATGTCCACCGCCTCCTCAAACTCCTACTTCATATGGACCTCCACCTCATAAATTTATTTGTACGTATTTTATTTTATGTCATTTCACTAATTTGTCTGTTACATTTTCGGGTGAAATTCACCCGTTTTTGGGCTGGATATACCCCTGCTCTACCGAGTAGATAGGTAACATTTCACTAATTTGTCTGTTACATATTCAGTGAAATTCACCAATTTTTCAGGTGGGATATACCTAGTAGACAGGTCAAAATATTTCACTAATTTGTCTGTTACATTTTAGGGTGAAAATCACCAATATTTGGGTGTGATATACCCCTGCTCTATCTAGTAGACTGGTAAACAAATTTCACTAATTTGTCTGTTACATTTTCGGGTGAAATTCACAAATTTTTGAGTGTGATATACCCTTGCTCTACCTAGTAGACAGGTGAAAACATGTCACTAATTTGTCGGTTACATTTTCGGGTGAAATTCACCAATTTTGGGGTTTGATATACCCCTGCTCTACCTAGTAGACAGGTAAACAAATTTCACTAATTTGTCTGTTACATTTTTGGCTGTGATATACCCCTGCTCTAGATAGTGGACTAGGAAATACATTTCACTAATTTGTCTGTTACATTGTTGGGTGACAATGATCATCTTTTGCTCTAGAAAGTACTTTTGCGGCCTACACGGCATTTAGAACAGTGCGAATCAGGTGAGGCCAGAACAAGTACAGGCTATAGTAGATTGGGGGGCTGACAGTGCCTACAGTTCATTCACATTGTCTAACACCCAGTCCCCTGCTGAAACATCAGAGTTGGTACCTCCAGCTCATGGCCATCTGTCTTTCAACTCACCCCCTTGCAAATCAGGGAAGTAGTCTGAGCCCCAAGTCATGCAGCAGTCTGTTATGCTTTTTGATGACTCTGCTGGCAGGGTTTCCGTAGGCCATACACATAGCCCTGCACCAGAAGTGGAAGAGATTGAGTACACTGATGCCCAACCACTTATGTTTCAGGATGGAAGACCACCGCAGCACATCTCTGATGATGACAAAACACAGGTGCCAACTGCTGTGGCTTTCTGCAGTCTGCAGACCGACAAGGAGGGCAGGGGTAAAGAGTGGGTGGAAGAAGATGTGGAGGATGATGAGATACTAGACCCCACATGGAATCAAGGTCATGCGAGTGACCTGTCTAGTTCAGAGGAAGAGTCGGTGGTTGCACAGAGGCACCAGCACAGCAAAAGAGGGAGCAGGGTGCAAAAGCGTCTGTTACATTCTCAGGTAGCATTTTACCATTTTTTGCCGTGAAAATAACCCTGCTCTGCATAGTTGACAGGGCACGAAATTTTCAAAAATCGTCTGTTCCATTGGTGGGTGACATTAACCCAATTTTGCCAATGAAAAAACCCTGCTCTGCATAGGTAACAGGGACTTAAATTTCTAAAATTCGGCTTTAATTGGCCCTTTCATTCGACCCTTCTGCTTTGATAGCTTGTCCCACATTTCAGCTCGATCACATTGAAGCCATTGACCTCCCTTGGATGTGGTATCCCTTTCTCACGCTCTTTCTCCGGCATGGAACCCTGATTCGCCGATAACCGTGATCACAATGGTAAGCACAGAAAAGAACATCAAAAGTTTATAGAGAAGATATCCAAATGGATCATTGACGTCACGGTGACATGTGATCAGGCAGAAGTTATCTAGAGTCAACAAAGCGGCAGCTTTGCTTAAACTTTAACAACTTGTCCCACATTTCCGCTCGATCACATTGCAGCCATTGACCTGCCTTGGATTTGGTATCCCTTTTCCATGCTGCCTCTGGCGTGGAACCCTGATTCGCCGCTAACCGTGATCAACTTAGTAGGCACATAAAAGAACATCGAAAGTTGATAGAGAAAATATCCAATTGGATCGTGGACATCACGGGGATGTGCGACATGGTGGAGCAGTATGTGTCCACACGCCTACACGAACTGACTGATGGGTCTGCCCCCTTCAACTTCTGGGTCTCCAAATTGGGCATATGGTCTGAGCTTGCCCTTTACGCCTTGAAGGTGCTGGCCTGCCCTGCAGCCAGTGTATTGTTTGAACGTTTGTTTAGCACGGCTGGAGGGGGTTATCACGGGTTATATTTCCCAATGTTTTGGGGGTGTACCCTAATTTAAAAAAAATAATAATAATTTAAAACCAAAAAGCAGTGTAGGCTACCACCTCTTCCTCCACCGCCGCTTCCACCTACACCGCCACATCCACTGCCGCCTCAACCTCCTACTCCATATGGACCTCGTCCTCCTAGATCAAGATTATTATTTTTTATTTTTACGTATTTTATGTTATTTAAAGTCATTTCCCTATCCACATTTTGATGCCATTTTCAGCCCTCTAGCCCTTTCCATGACATTTTTACAGCCATTTTAGTGCTCTAAAGTTCGAGTCCCTATTGACTTCAATGGGGTTCGGGTTCGGGGTCAAGTTCGGGTCCCAAACTCAAACTTTTTTGTGAAGTTCGGCCGAACCCGTTGAACCCGAACATCCAGGTGGCCGATCAACTCTACTAGGTAACACTGACACGGAAAAGGACTTTAATTAACAGTATACGTAGGCTACTTTCACACTTGCGTTTGTAATCAGGATGCATCCCTTACGTTAGGATGCGGTTGCGTGAAATCAAAACTGAGAAAAACAAATCCGCCACTACATACATTGAAAGTCAATGGCTAACGGATCAGTTTTTTTAGGCTCCTAAAAAAACAGATCCGTCACCAGTTGGCTTACATTGTTTTTAGTGGTGGATACGTTTTTTTTCCCCATCTTTATGACCGGACACAAAACCGCTGTCATTTCTATTGATGGTAGTAAGAAAAATGTGGAGTGAACACGAATGGTATTTGTATTTTGCAGATTCATGCTTTGCGGACTGAATGCAGACTCAAGCCTTGTGCATGAAGTGAATAAAGAGCCACAAAATTGCAAGTAGCAAAACAGTATGGCGTACAGGAAAAAATCTGCTCTTCCGATCACAAAGTGTTTTCTATGCTTTAAATCTTAAAAGCAGAAAAAAACAGTTTGCTAATAATCATTGCCACATTTTAGCATTTGTGGTGAATCTTTTTGTGGTGCCCATACACATTAAAGCAAAGTCAATTTCACTGACTATTTGGCAATCTTTTGTGTTTGAGAAGTTATTGACTCTCTTCTGACGTTGGGGAAAAGAAGATTCAGGCATTTGATTTTCAATATGCCTGGTTCTTTGTTCTTAAAGGAGATTGCTATTCAGTTAATGATGCTATGAATAATACAGGGTGTAACAGCAATGTTCTACATACATTGTGTTCTAGCACTCTGAGAACATATGCCAATTATTATCTAGGAATAATTTGGATCTTGTGGCAATAACTGAGACATGGTTCAATGATTGTAATTACTGGGAAGTAGCCATACTTGCTTATACACTGTACAGGAAAAACAGGGTAGACAGAAGAGGTGGTAGAGTAGCCATGGATGTCAAGGGAAGTCTTAAATCTACAGTAGTTCAGGAGATACACATAGAGCTTGATACTCTTTGGATCTGTATGCAAACTAAAGAAGCAACTGTTATTAGAATGGATGTGGTATGTAGGCCTCCAGGACAAGTGAGGATTATGATTAGAGATGAGAGAATCAAAGCATTAATCAATAAATCGCCAACAATTCCTAGATCCTGTGGAATCTTTGCTTATAGGCTCTCAACGTCGATTGTTGCAAGGAAATAGCCCTTTTGTCATGTAAATTCTCTTAGTGCTTCCACACAAAGATTCCACGGGATCTAGGAGTAGGAATTGTTGGCGATTTATTGATTAAAACAGGAAGAGATAGATCCTACACTGAGTTTCTCACTGAAGCGTTGTCTTTTGTTTTGAAGAATAACACGTTTATGTTTAATAAACAGTGGAATAGCCAGACATCTGGAACTGTTATGGGGACACCTGTCTCCGGCACTTTTGCCAATTAGTTTTTGGCTCAGTTTGAAGAAAAATATGTATTCACAATTAACAACCCTTTTGTACAGTACATCGATGATGTATTCATTATATGGGCAGGAGATCGAGATCAATTCAGTCTGTTTGTTAAGTACCTGAATGATAACAATATGAACATGAGCTTCACTAGCAAGATAGAAGAACAGGCTATTGAATTTCTAGATGTGCAAGTTAGGATCATCAATGATGAAATTGACACAATTATATATAGAAAACCTAGCTCGACAAATTCACTTTTACATTATGATAGTTTTCACCCGCCACATGTAGCTGCAGATGTCCCGTATGGTCAATTTGTTAGGCTTGCAAGGATTATTAAAAATTATATAGAGTTTGAGAATCAGAGTAGAGATCTCAAAAGTAGATTCATACAGCGTGGATATACGCCTTCCATAGTTGACAAAGCTTATAATAGAGCACATGCACGCAGGCTAAATAAGGCTCTATGGAAAAAAAGAAAAAGAGAAAAAAACGCATCATGGAGAAATAGCGCAGGATGTCACTAGGGCAGTGTTCACATTCGAATATTCTCCCATCAAAAATGCAATTTTAAGTAATTGGCATATGCTCCAGAGAGATGAGCAATTAATCGATAAAGTGAAAAATGAACCGATTGTCAGCTTTAAACGGGCGAAAACCATAGGAGATATTGTCACTAGTACTAATCTTCCCGACACAGGTAATACCTGGTTGGAAAGATGGAGCCCCGTGGGAAGCTTCAAATGTGGACACTGCGCAATGTGCAATTTCATACGCACAGGGACACAGGTTCAGATCGGACATACAACACATACTATTAGGCAATTTATCCATTGCAAATCGACTTATGTAGTGTATGCGATTTTTTTTGTCCATGCAAAAGATTTTATATCGGTAAGACCCCTGTACGTGAGATTTAGAGAACACAAAAGATCGATTGTCACAGGCATTGGGGCTACGCGCCTCATAAAACACATTAAAGATGAGCACCAAGGTAACGAAGAAGTGTTAAAGTGCACAGGCATTGAGAGAGTTAACCTACCAGTTAGGGGTGGCCATAGAAAGCGCATTTTATTGCAACGAGAAGCCCAATGGATTATTACAACTAATGCGATGGGAGGTTTAGGTTTCAATGATAAGCATGACCTTGCTGTTTTTGTATGATTTTAATGTTTTAATTTATACACGAAGGTGATCCGAAGAATCGTTTGATGCACCTGTTTAGCAGTGACGTGCAGGGAGGAGACAGATATATTTGGCGCTACTGTTTCACGTGACAGGAGGCTTGACAAAGGGCGACTGCTGCGCAAAACGGCTGTTGCCTTTTTTCTTCTGTGAATTGTGACCCACACCCGCTATGTTTTAACCTGAATAAAGCTACGCTTTATTGAAGATTCGGTGAGTGCCGCCTTCTCTTTTTTCTTCTACCCTTGACGACACTCTTGGTTTTTCATTCTGGCTGAGCACCACTCGATTTTTTGCATGGTTGCTGAGAGCAAGTTACCTGCACTGTACCGCATTCAGTAGTGCCGGCTGTGTTTTCTCCTTTGTATTGTGAATTTGTTGAATCTATTGCGGTGTGGGTAACAAAGCAATGTAATTGAACGGTGTCCACATTAGATTGCTGATTAATAAAAAACATTTCTAATTATCCTTGACTCCCAAATTGGGAGTGATACACCTGTCTCATTCTACTGGTTGTGGCGTGTCCACATTGATTAATAGATAAGCAATCTATTACTCCCTGCAATGGCGGAATATAATAGGGGCGTTTGGGTCAGCAGCACCGTTGACTTTATGGGCCCATCGCCTCCCCAAACACCCCTTGTTGGTTTGCGGTCACACAATGTAAAGCGTACTCTGCTCAGAAGTCCCAGGTAGATGGGCGTGTTCAGTCTAAAAGAGGTGCTACCCTCAATATATTGCAAGAAAATTTAGACTAGAACCTTCAGAATCACAGGTGCTTATCCATGAAGCAAACATAATTACAAAAAACAAAATGGCTGCACACCATTATATATATACAAACAATAGAGAGCGCTTAGAGCTTCTATTACTCATTTATAGTCGGTATTGTGCCACTTTTATCTAGAATGACCCCCATTTCTTAGCTCTATTATTTGCGATCTGCCATCTTAACTGACAAGTCCGGCGAGGCACAGGTAAGTCCTTACTCTGTATAAACAAAACCCATACAACAATGGCGCAATTTATATATATATATATATATATATATATATTTTTTTTTCATTTTAATCCCATTTGCAAGTTTTTTTTCCCAGTTTTTCCTCACATTGTATTCCATATTAAATAGTGCCATTAGAAAGTACATCTTGTCCCACAAGAAACAAGCCCTTGTATGGCTATAGGCACTATTGGGGAACATATAACTACTGGTTATATAGTAAAAGAAAAGAAGACTTTAATGCATTAAACATTATAGAGAGACCAGAAATGTAGCTGATAGAGAACTGTATGCTATTAAACAGAAAGGAGCCAAAGTTATTGAGAAGCTCTGGTGAACAATGCAGGCTCCTATTTTTTTTCTACGGACAACGCCGTACATCATATAGTGGCAGTGCTTGGTATTGCAGCTCAGCCCCATTGACTTGAATAGGGCTGAGCTGCAACTAGGCCATGTGACCAATGTACAGTGATGTCACTAGCCTAGGAAGACTGCGTCCCTCAAGGCCTCTACTAACAGATGATCGTTGGGGGTCCCAGGTGTCGCACCCGTGCATATCTGTTACTGATTACCTATCCTGAAGATAACTTATAAATATATTTTCTTGGATAACCCTTTTAATCCATGGATATTTCAGTGAATTTGCAGCCAGCTGATGAATGGACACTAGAGTGGTGTTAATGGTATGAAGTACATGCTGGGGAGACAGGTTACCAGTGATGGACATCAAGTGTTTGTCCTGGGTTCTATTCTTTTTATTTTTTTTGTAGGCGACATAGTAGAAGGTTTGCTAGGTAAGGTTTGCCTGGTTGGCGATGACACAGAATTGTGTAACAGGGTTGATATTTCTGGAGGGATTGGCAACATGGCAAAATAATTATCTTCTCTGGAAAAATGGTCCAAACAATGGAAACTGCTGTTTAATGTGTCCAAATGTAAAATAATGCACTCTATCATTTTGACAGTTCAGAGGCTTCAGACAGCTTCAAAATGAGTGCACACTGTGGGGAGGCAGCTGGGAAAACAAGACGGAGGCCTGGCTTATAGCTTAAAGTCTAACCAGTAGGAAGAGAGATTGTGATCCTACTGTATACAGCACCAGTGAGACCATATCTGGAATACTGTGTCCACCTCTGGAGACTCCACCTACAAAAATATATAGACAAAATGGAGTTCTACTACAAAAATGGTGGAGGATCTGAAACAGAAACATCAGGAGAAACTTCAGCAAATGGCATTGATAATGTAGACAAAGTTAATACAAGGCATCAATGTATTGTGATTATCCATTTTTCCTTTTTTTGTTGGCTTGATTTATTTTTCCATTACATTATGCACTTCTCATATCCAGAGGTTATGACCACCCTGCAATACAGCACTGGTGGCCATGCTTGCATACAGCCAGCCAGGACTGTGGGAGTGTGCATATATCAACGCTTGTTCTATAGTGTGCAAGGGAAGCCACCGCTGCTGGATTACTCCTATGCAGGAATCTGGACTTCAGTGCAGGGAACCAACCAGGCAACTACCTCCTGGAGTTGTCCTGGTGTAGTTCGCAGCTGATCCATGAGGATCAGAGACACTGGTGCACCAAGGGTACAGGTAATATTCATACACATAAGTCAGGCCAAGGTCATGGCAGACCTGAAGGGGGGCATCTGGCAGTAACCTTTGCCAAGCACCAGGTCATTTCACCTGGTTTACGGGCACCCCTGCACTCATTGTACACAGACCAAAGATGCAGTTGAGCAGTATTTTCAGGGCCAGGACTCTAGCTGTGCAGAGATGACGCCAGGTGGAGAAGGACCTATGTGATGTCATCATGTGACCATTGCAGGGTTGCAGGAAGAGAGAGCTGATCAGTGCAAAGGAGAAGTTGTGAAGGACCTGTGTGATGTCACAATATGAGGAGTAGAGCTCCTGTGCTTTGTGTGGAGAAGAGATTAGTGGTTTTTCTTCTTCTATAAGTTGTCAAATGCTAGGAGCTGTAGTTCTTTGCTTATACTAACTCCCTGTAATGCTCTCTGATAGGAGTTACAGTTCTCTCTTATTATACCCCTCTCCATGTAATGTCCACTGATGTCCCATAATAACAGTCTGAGCATGCTGGGAATTACAGTTCTCTTCTCTTATACCCCTCTCTCTATAATGTCTACTTATGCCCCATAATAACAGTATAGATATTCTGGGAGTTGTAGTTCACTCCCATTATAACCTCCTCCCTATAATGTCCACTGATGCCCCATAGCAAAAGTTTGTACATGCTGGGAGTTGTAGTTCTCTCCTCATATTCTTCTCCCTATAAGGTCCACTGATGCCCTCTAGTAAGAGTCTGGACATGTTGGGAGTTGTAGTTCTCTCCCCTTTTACTCCCCTTGCTATTTCACCCTCTAATTCCCAATAATAACAACCTGGCTATGATGGGACTATAATGACGTTCTGCAGCACCTGAGGTCTTTAATAGGCTTTGTTCACATCTGCACTAGTGACTTTCGCTGTTCTACTCTGTCATAGGAGCAAAACAGTGAAAATCATGGTAGTGCCACATCTGACAGATCATGGACGACAACAGCTAACAGATCTTGCTGTCTATGATGAGATCTGATGGGTATTCATCATGGAGCCGATCAGGCTGCAAAATTGTGTCCAGAATTTATGACCTGATCTGCATCGGAGGCCCCTAACACAGATGTGATCAAAACCTTACATGTTCTCTAGCATTAGATTATCATGTTCTGCAGCAGCTGAGGTGTGTATTATTATGCCCAAAAAGATTTTTAAAAACGTAGAACGCACATTCCCCTGCTATGCACTGATTTATTATTGCTTCTCAACATTTTAGTATACCACAGCAAAATCTACATACTGTACACAAGGCACTAGTATACATTTCGATCAAAATGCATAGGCCCACTGACTGCATCAAGGTTGCCTCTATCAGTTGCAACCTACTGTAAATTGCTGGAGCATCACATGGTGACCACCGACACTGCAAAACCCACCGGCAGGAGGCACGATCCAAGTGCCCAACAAAAACCCTGCCATTGTTGCTGTGGTGCAATGCCTGGGGGTTGGCGGGACCCAGTGCCAAGGGGTCTTAGTCTGACAGCAAGGGAGCTGTTGGACTTCTGGGTCATGCTGCCTGCTGGTGTGGTACTGTAGCGTAGGTGGTCGCTACGTGGTGACTAGAATAGTTACCCACTCATAGAGGCAACCTTGACATGGTGAGTAGGCTTATGCATTTTGATTATAATGTATACTAAAACCTTGTGTAAAGAAAAAAGGGGTCAGTCAGCACATCACAATGCACAGGTGTGCGCTGCCATGGCTAGAAACACAAAGAAAAACAAAACAAAGCAACAGCACTCTGCAAACCAAATAAAGTACAAGAAAGTATTCTGATGCTAATGCTACGCTTATTAAGTGGATTTTAGATTCTTAGCAAATACATTTTGTACAAAGTTATTTGGGACCGTCTGCCACACGTCAAGGCGATCTCTGTAAGACAAGAACCTAACACTAAATACTACCTGTTATGTGCCATGACGGCTACCATATAATTCTGGGAGTGCAGGTTCCACATGCATTACATTGAGAAGCGACGTTAATTGTGCTAAGAAGCAATGATAGATCAATGCATAGCATGGAGATGTGCGATCCATGTTTTTCTCTTTTTGCTGTGTATTATTATGTTCTTCAGCAGCTAAAGGCTTGTATTATGATAGTGTACAGCAGCTGAGGTGTGTATTATGAGCTTCTGCAGCAGCTGAGACGTTTATTAGAGTTTTTCAACACTGGAGGTGTGAATTATGATGTTTTGCAACAGCTAAGGCTACTTTCACACTTGCGTTCGTCGGTCCGCTCGTGAGCTCCGTTTGAAGGAGCTCACAAGCGGACCTGAACGCCTCCGTCCAGCCCTGATGCAGTCTGAATGGAGCGGATCCGCTCAGACTGCATCAGTCTGGCGGCGTTCAGCCTCCGCTCCGCTCGCCTCCGCACGGCCAGGCGGACAGCTGAACGCTGCTTGCAGCGTTCAGTTGTCCGCCTGGCCGTGCGGATCCATTCAGACTTACAATGTAAGTCAATGGGAACGGATCCGCTTGAAGATGACACCATATGGCTCAATCTTCAAGCGGATCCGTCCTCCATTGACTTTACATTGAAAGTCTGAACGGATCCGCTCAGGCTACTTTCAGACTTAGACATTTTTCTAAGTTATTAATGCAGACGGATCCGTACTGAACGGAGCCTCCGTCTGCATTAATATGATCGGATCCGTTCAGAACGGATCCGATCAAGCGCAAGTGTGAAAGTAGCCTAAAATGTGTATTATAATGTTCTGCAACAGCTGTGGTGTATTTTATGATGTTCTTCAGCAGCTGAATTGTGTATTATTAGGTTCTGCATCAGCTGAGGTGTGTGTTATGATGTTCTGCAGCAGTGTAGGTGTGTATTATGATGTTCTTTAGCAGCTTAGGTGTGTATTATTATATCATCTGTATTATAGCATTTGGAACTATCTACAGGGAGCACTACTATTAAGGACTCTGTGTGTGTGTGTGTGTGCTGCTTTATTTTCAGGGACCGTAGTATGTGTCATGACAGTTTTTTTAGGGGCACAGAGTATGTTGCTGTTATATTCAGAGCATAGTTTGTGGCACTGAGAGGAGTTAATGTTAGTATATAGCAGGCATGCTCAACCTGCGGCCCTCCAGCTGTTGTAAAACTACAACTCCCACAATGCCCTGCTGTAGGCTGATAGTTGTAGGCTGTTCAGGCATGCTGGGAGTTGCAGTTTTACAACAGCTGGAGGGCCACAATTTGAGGATGCCTGATTTATGGCATATGACTAGGATATACCACACATCAGGGACCTGCTCCTTTCTCCATAACAGGGCCCCCAAATTGAAGGACAGCACACGGCACATGTATAGCATCCCCTCCACTCACTGATATTCGACTTCCAAAATACATTGTATAGTGGTGAATGGAGGGATGTCGCTCTTGCCTGGCCACTCTCCTTCACTTTAGGAGGCCCTATTCTGGATAAAAGAGCAGGTCCCAAAATTGGGACCCATACCTATCTGACATTCAGGGCTGTTTCTACAGCCGGGCGAGGGGTGCAACTGCATCGGGCGCGTGTCTCCAGCAAGAAAAGGGGGGCACCGTCGGCATCTATTTACAGGCTATAGTGAGAGTCAGGGCGGAGAGTGGATCAGGGGGGATGAGGGAGAGGCGTCTCCCTTCCTTGTTCCTCTGATAGACTGCAGGCACTAGGCCGGCAGCCTATCAGAGGCCGGTGCAGGTGGCGCGATTACTTTATTGCGCCGCCTTAGCTGTACAGCGTGGGACACAGACCGGAAGAGGCCTGCATCGCATCGCTGCCATGGAGGTAAGTATAAGTGTTTTTTATTTTTACACGGGACAATACTTGTGGCACATGATTGGGGGGGGGGCATGGAGAGGCACTTGTCACTGGCACATGATGGGGGGGTCATGGAGAGGCACTTGTTACTGGCACATGATGGGGGGGTCATGGAGAGGCACTTGTTACTGGCACATGATGGGGGGGTCATGGAGAGGCACTTGTTACTGGCACATGATGGGGGGGTCATGGAGAGGCACTTGTTATTGGCACATGATTAGGGGGGGCATGGAGAGGCACTTGTTACTGGCACATGATGGGGGGTCATGGAGAGGCACTTGTTACTGGCACATGATGGGGGGTTCATGGAGAGGCACTTGTTATTGGCAAACGATTGGGGGGGCATGGAGAGGCACTTGTTACTGGCACATGATGGGGGGGTTATGGAGAGGCACTTGTTATTGGCACATGATTAGGGGGGGCATGGAGAGGCACTTGTTACTGGCACATGATGGGGGGGTCATGGAGAGGCACTTGTTACTGGCACATGATTGGGGGGGGGGGCATGGAGAGGCACTTGTTAATACAAGCCACTTACTAATATACTGCTATTATTGATATTACTTACTTTGCTGGCTGGATTCATTTTTCCATCACATTATACACTGCTCATTTCGAAAAGCACCACCCTACTGCGCTCCCATGGTCCCGGCCACCAGAGGATGATGCTTTTTCCTATAGTGTGCAAGTACGACCACCACTGATGGATTGCAGGGTGGTCTGTAACCATGGAAACGAGCAGTGTATAATGTGATGGAAAAATGGATCCAGCCAGCAAAGGAAGTAATATGGACAATAACAATATAATAGTAAGTGCCTTGTATTAACGTTCTCTACATGATAAATGCCACTTACTGAAGTGAGACAACCCCTTTAAGGGGGGGGGGGGGGGGGGCGCTTTTTTTAATTTTCTCCCGGTTGGTAAAATTCCCTAGATGACATATTGTAGCGATATGCAATAAATGTTGAGATTGGACAATCCCTTAAATGCTATCAATCGGTAAAAATGGTCACAGAAATGTGATTGTGATCATTTCATCCCATGTAAAAACCACGCTGGAACAAATCTGGAGTAGAATGTGTTATTTCTTTCTGCCCGAGTTTCTTGTAGTAGGCGAAATGTACAGACAGCTACAATTTCCAACGGAAGTAATGCTTCCCTCAAACAATAGCTTTCACAAATTGCTGTGTATTTACCTATGAAATTCTTAACAAAATGACAAGTTGATATAGGATAATGCCTTTAAGGCTTATTATTCATAGTGCCTATAAAACACAACCTCCAAGCTGCTGTGCCCTTTACAAAGAGCCTGCAACAGCATTTCGGCCTAGGCAGCAGCCACGTTCAGGCACACGGTTTATTTGTAATGAATGGCTGTCAAAGCAAGGTGCACTTTTTGTCTTTCTTGGAAATGAAGTGAAAATGGTGTAGATTTCCTCCATTACATGTAATGGATCTTAGCTGGAAAACATTTGAGTGGTAATACACGTAGGAATATCCAGTGACTCACTAATGTCATTTTGCTCTTGCAGGTCTATTCCGGTGTGTGGGTGTTTTTGCAGAATAATTATTCCAGAGCCTCAGAGTACATTCAGCTTTTTGACACTTGATTCAGTTTAGCAGTAGAATAGTTTTTCTTCCCAGTGTCTGGTATTTAAACCTGATCCTGATGTTGCCTCATAAAGGAGTCTCTTGGATACTATACAAAACTTCTTCTGGCCAAGCTATTCAGAGTGGACATGGTTTCTATGGAAATAACAATCCGGTAATGAGGAAAACATTCAGACCTTAACGAAATCCCTAAAACAAATAAAAAATGTTAAAAAAAAATCATATTTTATAACTACTTAACCATGCCAAAGACCACGTCTGGAAAATACAGAAATGTACGTCTGGGAGAATGAGATTGGGAAGTGCTAATCAGAAAATCTGACATCTTCTAACGACCGGTTGCTGCTTCATATTTGGCAAATAAATGACACAATAGGATGTCCTAAGGAGAAGGAAGCTAGTCAAGGACATATTAGTTGGATCATCCTAGTGCAATTTGTAAATTTCATTGAGAGCAAATTAGATTAGGCCAGGAAGCTTGTACAGTTTGCATGTGAAATTCATTATATTGATAGATAAAACGGAGGTCTTCTTACTTATGACATGTAGCCAGCTAGACAGAAAACCGATGGATGATGTAGGTTAATGCATTCTGTCTGCAGTTTGCCTACAGGTCTTTGGCTTATTGAACTAATCAGCAAAGCTAATTGCCAAAACATCACAGGCAAAAGGATGGGAAAATATCAGACGTTCTAAATGAATTAACAATAATCTGCAAAGGAAGGACATTTACCTAACAGAACCTGCTAAGGTGTTCTCCAGCTTTTATTAAGCATCCTCTGGACAGGACTTCAGATCAGTGGGGGCCCCCCGACACCCGCATCCTCGCTGTTCAGGTGTAGCTCTGGCCCAGCTCTGTCAACTGGGTAGTGGTGGGAGCATGTTACTACAGCACTGTTTCGGATGAAGTCAATGGAAGCAATGATGCCGCAACAAGCGCTGTCCGCTACGCAGTTGACCGTGCCGTGTATTTCCAGTGTTGGTGGAGTCAGACCTTTGCTGATTAGTTAGTGTTGGCCTATCCTGAGGATATACCATCTCTTAGGCCCCTTTCACACGGGCGAGATTTCCACGCGGGTGCAATGAGTGAAGTGAACGCATTGGACCTGCACTGAATCCTGATGCATTCATTTCTATGGGGCTGTGCACATGAGCGGTGATTTTCACGCATCACTTGTGCGTTGCGTGAAAATCGAAGCGAGCTCTATATTGTGCGTTTTCCACGCAACGCAGGCCCCATAGAAGTGAATTGGGCTGCGTGAAAATCGCAAGCATCCGCAAGCAAGTGCGGATGCGGTGTGATTTTCACTCACGGTTGCTAGGAGACGATCGGGATGGAGACTCGATCATTATTATTTTCCCTTATAACATGGTTATAAGGGGAAATAATAGCATTCTTAATACAGAATGCATAGTACAATAGCGCTGGAGGGGTTAAAAAAAAATTAACAAAAATTTAACTCACCTTAATCCACTTGCTCGTGCAGCCCGGCATCTCTTCTGTCTGTCTTCTGTGCTCTGTGCTGTGTGCTGAGTTAAATTATTATTATTTTTTAACCCCTTCAGCGCTATTGTACTATGCATTCTGTATTCAGAATGCTATTATTTTCCCTTATAGCCATGTTATAAGGGAAAATAATACAATCTACAGAACACCGATCCCAAGCATTACAATGTTTTGCACTCGCAAAAAAAAATCGTGCATGTTCCCGCAACGCACCCGCACCTTTTCCCGCAACGCCCGTCTGAAAGAGGCCTTATTAAAAGCTGGACAACCCCTTTAAGGCTCTGTTCACATATGGATTTTTGAACATATTAGAAATATGCCAAACACCAGGCATATTCATAAGGTCCTATGCGATCAACATATGTAAAAAACGTGCCCTTTTGGTAAATGCGAGGCTATATTATGTATTCATGTATAAATAAGTGTAGTTGGTTTTTTTTTTTACGGGAATTAATGGCTGGCATATTGCTCTGTATGCCTATAGAGAGGCTTATATTTGTAGGTTTCTGTCACATGTATACATTGGGATAGAAGTAAATGAAATGTGAACACAATCTTACACATGGTATGATTTTTTCATTTATTTTGCAAGTACTGATGAATATAGTTCACACTTGACTATAGAAACATAATGTATGTTTGACTGTTCAGTAGACGTTGATCTTTTAGAATTGTGATCCTTAGGCTGGGTTCACACGTGCGAGATTTCTGCGCGGGTGCAATGCGTGAGGTGAACGCATTGCAGCCGCACTGAATCCGGACCCATTCACTTCTATGGGGCTGTGCACATGAGCGGTGATTTTCACGCATCACTTGTGCGTTGCGTGAAAATCGCAGCATGCTCTATATTGTGCGTTTATCAACGCAGGCCCCATAGAAGTGAATAGGGGTGCGTGAAAATCGCAAGCATCCGCAAGCAAGTGTGGATGCGGTGCGATTTTCACGCATGGTTGCTAGGATGACAGTCTATTCACTGTATTATTTTCCCTTATAACATGGTTATAATGGAAAATAATAGCATTCTTTACTACAGAATGCTTAGTAGAAGGTCAATTGAGGGTTAAATTTTTTTATTTTATTAACTCACCTCCTCCTCTTGATCGCGTAGTTGCCGATCTCTTCTTACTTCTTTAATGATGAGCTGCCAGCTAAAGGACCTGTGGTGACGTCACATCACATGGTCCAATCACATGGTCCATCATCGTGGTGATAGACCATGTGATTGGACCATGTGATGAGCTCAGTGATGTCACCACAGGTCCTTTGACAGGTCCTGAAGAAATAACAGGAGAGCGGCAGCTACGCGATCAATTGGAGGAGGTGAGTTAATATTTATGTATTTTTTACCCTCAATTGACCTAGTACTAAGCCTTCTGTATTAAAAAATGCTATTATTTTCCTTTATAACCATGTTATAAGAGAAAATAATTACATCTACACAACACCGAACCCAAACCTGAACTTCAGTGAAGAAGTTCGGGTCTGGGTACCACATTCAGTTTTTTATCACGCGTGTGCAAAACGCATTGCATCCGCGCGATAAAAACTGAACAACGGAACGCAATCGCAGTCAAAACTGACTGCAATTGGGTACCTACTCACGCGGGTTTTCCACAATGCACCCGGGACGCCCGTGTAAACCCAGCCTTAGGCTAGTGCCAGAGGTGGGTAACCTACGGGATCCCAGCTGTTGTGAAACTACAATCCCCAGCATTCTCCATTTATTTCTATGAGAGTTCTGAGAATAGCAGAGAAAGTGTGCATGCTGGGAGTTGTAGTTTCACAACAGCTGGGGTGCCGCAGGTTGCCCACCACTGAGCCATCCCTAAGGCCTCTTTCACACTTGCGTTGTCCGGATCCGGCGTGTACTCCACTTGCCGGAATTACACGCCGGATCCGGAAAAACGCAAGTGTACTGAAAGCATTTGAAGACGGATCTGTCTTCAAAATGCTTTCAGTGTTACTATGGCACCCAGGACGCCATGCGCATGGATGACGTGCCATGCCATCACGTGATCCATGCGCTTGGGGCGCCCTGACGTCACTGTGGAGCGCCCCGGGAGCCGCACGGATGGTAAGTATGCTGCTCCCCCGCTCCCCGCTACACTTTACCATGGCTGCCAGGACTTTAGCGTCCCGGCAGCCATGGTAACCATTGAGAAAAAGCTAAACGTCGCATCCGGCAATGCGCCGAAACGACGTTTAGCTTAAGGCCGGATCCGGATCAATGCCTTTCAATGGGCATTAATTCTGGATCCGGCCTTGCGGCAAGTCTTTAGGATTTTTGGCCGGAGCAAAAAGCGCAGCATGCTGCAGTATTTTCTCCGGCCAAAAAACGTTCCGTTCCGGAACTGAAGACATCCTGATGCATCCTGAACGGGTTTCTCTCCATTCAGAATGCATTAGGATAAAACTGATCAGGATTCTTCCGGCATAGAGCCCCGACGACGGAACTCTATGCCGGAAGAAAAAGAACGCAGGTGTGAAAGAGCCCTTAGTTAAATATTTATGATCACTTCAGATGAATAAATGCACACAGCTTCAGTTCATATTGCCATGAGAAACAAGCAGGCCCAAGAGTCTATAGCAGGGGTCAGCAACCTTCGACACTCCAGCTGTTGTGAAACTACAATTCCCAGCATGCTCCATTTATTCCTATGATATTTCTTAGAAGAGCAGAGCAAGTATGCATGCTGGGAGTTGTAGTTTTACAACAGCTGGAGTGCCGGAGGTTGCCTACTCCTGGTATATAGAGTATGCATTTTATAAATATGTATCCAATCCTGAAATTACTATTCAGAAATGATTTATTATATTTATCTCTATTTTTTTTTAAGTGGTTATCCTGGAAAGGATAATGATGACTTATCCTCAGGAGAGGTCATCATTATCACATCAGCGGGGGTCTGAGTCCCGGCATCCCCGACTATCAGCTGTTTCAGGAAGCCTCTGCACTCACCAAAGCTCTGGGTAGCGATATAGGTTCCTGGCAGCTGTTCAAGGACAGCGCCATACATTTTATAGTGGTAGTGCTTGGTATTGCAGATCAGCCCCATTGACTTGAAGTAGGCCATGTGATTCATGTACAGTGATGTCACTTGCATACACTCGCCTCCACTGCAATATCATTTCGTGTATAACCCCCTTAAACCTTAATTACAGTACTTTATAGCAACCCTGTGGGTAACTTGCTCGATAAATTCCTTTGTGACCTTTTCTTCTTCTTCTCCAGTGAAGCCCAACAACGCAAAAAGGATGAAGCAAAATAAGCAAAAATCACACATCTCCTTCTACTAACATGCGCCAGAAGAAGCCATGTGAAGGCAAAGCCCTGGGTTGGGCACGTCTGTCAGCACCCCACATGTTGTGATTTCATGAGCCCTTTGTGTATGTATATGGGTTAAAAATCCTATTTTAAAGCTGACTGAATGATCTCCAAGCAGTGGCATTCACTTCACACATCAGATGGATAAGTTCAGTAGAGGAAAGGCTGATAATGATAGTGCTTATCCTCTGGATAGGTCTTCAGTATCTGATCGGTGGGGGTCCTACACCCAGAGAGGTCCGGCAGGCGCGCCACTGCCGGAACAGCCTGCTGGATGTATAAGCACTAATGTGGAACTTGCCTTAGTAAGTCTACCCCGGTGTTTTGTTCTTTTGTAGGCAGCCTCATAGCATCAGCTTGTGGGTGGATTAGCCAATCTGCTGGTGGCATTCATGAATTGCTAGCCTATCATGTGTCATGCAAACCACATCATATTACTGCCATGTAAGGGTTCGGAGTTAAAGGAAGACATGATAAAGCATCTCAGTCTAATAGCCTATTGGTCCATATACTTGGTGTTTCATTTTTTCCCCATCCATATAGAATTTAACAACAACAAAAAAAAGCACCACATTCCATTAGACCGGTATCCAACTGTTCTGGTATTAGTCCTATGAATTCTGAATTGAATCCTTGCCTTGAAGTTATGAACACTAGAGAGGAGTGCCCTTGAAGGGCGGTGATAAGTTCATGCAAGTTCAAGAAACTGAACAAAACAAAGGGAACAATTCCCAGAATCCTTAAATACATCTAGTTCTGTGGAAAGTGTATGGGAAGTTTAGGCCCTCCCTTTCAATGATAAATTGTGACCTTTAAGAATACTCGAATAATCAAGGTTCATGTCTAAAGGACCCTTTACATGGGTCAAGAATTGCCCAGATTATCACTAACGAACGCTCATAGTAACGCTTGTTAACTATGATCGGGCAGTGTAAATGTACTGCTGATTATCCAATGAATGAGAATTTCAATCCGAACATTTTTGCGCACACAAAAATTATCATTTACCGGCAGCAGATGCTCAGATCATCACAATCTCCTGCCGGCAAACAACGGGCCTGTAAATGGGGAAGAGCGATGGCATTAGCGATCTCTCTTCCGATACACTGGAGTAGATCACTGCATGTAAATGCAGCGGTCTCCTCCACCAGCGATCAGCAGATTGTCCGGAAGTTATGCTTCCTTCCCGACAATCTGCTGTAATATCGTCCTGTGTTAAAGGACCTTAAAGGGGTTATCCAAAGCCTATAATGCCCCACACACACCAGCGCGGCCACCGCTGCATGCCCCCGTCGCGCGGATGAAAACATCCAGTGACGTGGGAGGCAGCCAATAGCTGCGATACTAGGTAGGCTTGTCCCTATCATGGCCTGCTATTGGCTGCATCCCAACTCCCCCCCCCCCCCCCCGTTGCCAATAGCAGGCCGTGACGGGAACGAGCCTCCCTAGCGTCACCCGCTAGGGATGCTGTTCCCGTCGTGGCCTGCTATTGGCTGCCCTCCCGTCGCCAGATGTTTTGATCCGCGCGACGGAAAGATGCAGTGGTGGTAATGCGGGCATTTTTGTGGTTTGATAACTGTTTTAAGAGTGAGCTTATGTCCTGGCTGCTAAAGCAATATGCAATGTTAAGACACAATCTGGTAACCTGCCAAGAATAGATAACAGTACCTCATCACCTCGTGGAGACAAATATTTAAGAATGTAGGACATTTGTGATATCATCCCTTGTAGTCAATTTAAGTAAATAAGAATGAGGCAGAATTCACTAGAATGATATCATTATATTTGAAATACTGTAAATCAATGTATTGTTAGTCTGTATTATTACCAGATTGATGTGGCAGCAAGGGGTCTTATATGTGGCATCAAAACATGCCCCCACCAGAACCTTCATCATCCTGGACAGTGGACAGTTTGCAGCATATCCTCACTGCCATTTAACAATGCTACAAGATGTTTTTTCCTGGTCCTCAAAAATCTAATTCTTCAGTAATTGCCCACTGCAGCTGCAGTTTGCTTTTTGGATGAAAGGAACAAAACTAATGGTGTAGCTCATATGCAGCAGTGTTGCTTGAACAGTGGTTTGTTTTTTAAATAGTCACACCAGTATTGATAATTGTGCCATTTCAATGATTAAAGGGGTTGTCCATTATGTCTTTATGTAAGACTCACAGGGGTTCAAAATAAAGGGAAGTAGTACTGAAGCTTACCCTCACTGATGCCCCATAGCAACTGTTCCAATGCTGCTTTGCTCCCTATTGTTCACATTTTCTGGTCCCGACTTGACATGGTAGAAATGCCAGGGAAGGCACACTCAACCAATAACTGACTGAGGCAGGCCACCACTACCAGTGGTTTACCAGTGATTGGTTGAGCAGCAGGGTGGATTTGATTTAAATCAAACTGATTTAAATTGTGATTTAGATCATGATTTGAATCACTAGTCAGTAAGGCTTGATTTAAATCATAGTTTTGTACATAAAGACTAATTCTTGCTGGTATAACTTATAATATTCAAGTAGATGAAGAGATTTAGAATAACAACTTTTCATATTAGCTTAATTAGGTTGATTCTGTATTCATAGGTCTGTAGAAGTTAGGATTAAGGTATTTTTCTTAACTCTGTTTATGTTATAACATTTTTGCTGTGAAGAAGAGGCATGTGATCTCTGCTGAGTCAAATTCAGTTTTGAGAACTGCAAAGGTAAACCAAGCATCTGTGATAATATCTTGTAGGCAGACAAACTGCCCTAATAATCTTACAAAAACCTCTGGAAGAGCATGACATTGTGAATGGATTAATGGAATTTTTTTACCAAAAAAATTAAACATATACAGCCTTATTCTACATAATTAAAAAACTAATATTTATTTCATGATGGAATAACCTTTGGATGGTAATATATTTTCCTCAAAAAGTATTTTATATAAAGCAGGCATCTCTTGACATTTCTGGAGTAACCAGGAACTGGAGTAACACTGTCTCATATATCAAAAAGTAATCCATCTCAAGTTCCATTCCAATTTCTTAATTATTCATTTTCTTTATGTGGTATAACATACATCTATCACATCTACTTGGATTAGAGATTTCAAAATTCTGTGGATAAAAATGTTAATGGCATTTATTATTTAGATAAAGTTAGCACAAGGCACTTACTAATGTATTGTGATTGTCCACATTGCCTCCTTTGCTGGCTTGATTCATTTTTCCATCGCATGATACACTGCTCGTTTCCAGGGGCAATCCTGCAGCTGTAGCCGTGCTTGCACATTATAGGAAAAAGTTCTGGCCTCTCTGGTAGCTGGGACCATAGGAGCGCAGAACAGTGTGGAACCCAGACAGCATCAGAATGGGAGCGGCAAGGGATCAACCAGGGGAGTATGCTTGTTTACATTTTTGTACATCATTGTGATCTGGTTTCCTTTTTATTCACCGGACAACCCTTTTGAATCGTTGCAATTCGCAATGTATCGGTCAGTTCTCCAGATGATTACAACAAAGTATATAAATCATGATATAGCACATATTTAGAGGTATGCCTCACACTGTGTATAGATTACGCCCCGCATCGCGCCAAGTTGGACGCACCAGTTATCATCAGCCACCGCATACAAGACTTGAAAAAGGAGCACTGTTTGCTCCGAAACGCGTTGTCAACCATGACTAAAGAAAAGTTTGTATCTAATACTCACCTGGTCATTCAGTTGAACCGTTAGTGTCTTTACCAAGGGTGTGGACCCTCTCACGGGCTCCATCCCTTCCTATTGTATTATCACACTGTGTATATGGAGTCCTGTCTCATATTATTTGCAACATCTAAATGGACGGATTCTTTTTTTACAATCTTAAAAGCAAGACATGCATGTGTTTACCTCCATTCATCAGAAGGATCTCAAGACAATAATTGCAGTGGTTGAATCTATCGTGAATAGTCACAACCTCATTATGCTGTTTGTCTGTCCCAGAGATTTACATCCCTTTTAATATTACACCCACAGCATTTCACTGACACAATTTAAATACCGCTACTGCAATTTTATCACACTGTTCTCATGGAAATAGTGTTCGAAGGAAACAGAGAAAAAAAAAATCTCAGGTGATCATACTGTAGCTTTAACACATTATGGTATCTCAGTGAGCAATTTTGTTGAGTGAAAAAATATCCAGTATCCATGGCAACTGATTCCTGTTAATTCAGATAGCAGCAGTTATTCTAAAGATTAAGCTGTAGAAATGAACCCAAGCACTCTTTATTTGTGTGGAATGAGGGTCTCTCTTCAATGATAATTGACTATATTATGAATAGAATGTCAAACCTGTTAGTGATGGCAATTATTTCTAATCTCTAATACTGAGAACTTCTAAAGAACATTATCATTCACTTCAGTTAATTCACTACAAATGGCAGTGTGCATTGGGACCCTCTGTGAATGTGTGTCTTTTATGATCATGTTCTAGAATGTGGACTCTCTAAGCCAAAATCGATTTGGTGCTGGTTAGACTGGAGCACAGAGTGTAAGAGATCCCCTGGGTTTCACCCTTGAGCTCCACAGAAGTGTTGAGCGAACTTGTGTTTTAAGTTCGGCGTCTAAAGTTCGGGTTATCGAAGAATCTGGTTATGGATTCTAAATTCCGTTATGGTCTGTGGTAGCGGAATCCATAACGCGATCCTTCGATAACCCGAACTTTAGACGCCAAACTTAAAACACAAGTTCGCTCAACACTACTCCACAGGGCTCATGAAATTAATCCATGTCTCGGTCCATGTCCACATTTTCTAGGCCGACCGCAGCTTCTCTGACCCGAACTTACTGTATTATAGTAATGTATGATATAACCATTCTGTATCTGACTGCGGGGCAGTTGTCATGTACTCACTTCATCATGTGTACATACCATCCGATCAGGTAAGAGACTGGCTGTATCATAAATTACAGTCATACAGTCAGTTTGGTTCAGGAGAGTGCGGTTGGCCTGGGAGATGCAGCCTGCACACGGACCATGTTTCTTGGGCTATATGGTCATATCACACGTGTATCACACAAGATAGGCCAAGATAAACCCTTCAACAGGCAGCACCAAGGATTAGGCATTCGATAAATAAGGATACTGTCTGTGTGTGAACCGCATTTTTTTGCAGACCCATTGACTTCTATGGGTTCAAGGTCTGCATTTTGAGGACCAGAATAGGACATGTTCTATCTTTTGCAGAACTGATATATGGATGTGGAAAGCAAACAGATGACGTCCATGTGCTTTCTACATCTGTGTGCTACTTCCACAAAAGATAGAACATATACTATTCTGGTCCTTAAAATGCAGACCTCGAACCCGTAGAAGTCAATGGGACTGCAAAAAAATGCAGCTCAATCGTATCCTTATTTAGTGGATTCGCAACTTGCAGACTACAACACTGATACGGTCGTGAATGAGGCTCTATAGGGGTTATCATACAAAATAGCATTAGATACACACTTCAGCAGGCAGTATCACATATGAGAATCACAGGAACAGTAGACAGTATTGCAGATGATAGATTTAGATATAGAGGCACAGCAGACAGTATCTGACATGATATACAGTACTTTACAAAATAGGATTAAATACACAGCATAGCAGGCAGTATTGCACACAGCAGAAAGTGTATGAGGCACAGCAGGCTGTATCGTACATGATAGGATTAGATACAGATGTGTTTTGATGTGCTTGATGTTTATTGCACTCCTAGATAGTGAGGGAAGAGTCTATGGAGTCAGTAATGTGGTGTAGAAACACTAGCAGGATTCTTGTGTGGGTGTAGGAAGATGGCTACAGGAGTTGCAGTAGATGTAGCTGCTGCAGACAGAACAGTGCAGGGACATTGCCAGCCTGTGACTCCTCACACTGCACAGGAGCTATGTAAACAGGAAGCTCTGAATAAAAACAGATCTGACAAGATAGTCTGATGCCCAGACAGGGGGAAGGAAAGCTCAGACATGAAAAACAGGTATTGGGGGCATATATATGCATGGTGAGGGGTGTTAGGAGCACATGAAAAGAATTTTGATTTTGGGATCTGTAAGGGATCACTGTACTTGGGGGGTCATTCTCACAAGAATCGTCGTCCACCGCAGATTTCGGGGTCAAACATTGCATTTATTGGGACATTTTTCATACACTGAACAGTCCAGATAATAATCACTGGGTGTGATGAGGTTCCCACATACATTAAAAGAAAGCAAATACCTGCCCGGCTGGGCTCTCACTACACCTGTTAACGTGGCCCTGACTCAACTACAGAACCCTGTTCATACACGGAACCCATATGCGTCTTTTTCTCAGCCCGTAGTTCCCCAGCCTCTCCGGCTGTAATCAGTCCAATACCTGTATGGGGAAGTGTGGCCCAACAGTCCTCCTAACTACGGCCTTGTGACCCTTGAATCCCGGCGTCACAGCGTTCCCCAAACTTCGGGCTGTCACAATGCCCTGGTCTCTTAGACTGGCAAGCTGAGACCACACACAGAGCCTCTGCTCTGGGTCTCTGTATCTCTCCCCAGACTGACCTACTCTGAGGCGCTTTATGCCAGCCTGATTACAGCAGGCCTCACCTGCGATCACCTCAGGTAGAAAGGAAAACCCGTACTGGAAGGGTGTGGACAGGCAACTCCCTCTACCAAGCCTAGCCACCAGTCCAAGTAAAATCCAGCCCAGAAAATGTATACAAAAATGTCTCAGCAAACTATGCTTTGCTGAGACTACTGCCACTCTCTGGATTTTATCTGTCTCACCCATCTGAGGTACCTGAAGTGGGACAACACACCTTCCAACACTGTTCACATTACCACATATCCCCCCTCTGTTCAAACCCATGGGGGTGAACACTTGTACCAACCGGATGCTTGCGACAGGGCATCCGCATTATCTTGCCATCGCCTGGCTCAACCTTCTCCCTGGAAGATGTGGTCAGCGTCAAAAGTTTCCCTTTATTTTGCCAGACCCATGCCATCAGTGCTTGGTTTGTTACCCACATTGACATCTTGCCCAAGAGACATTGTCTACAAGGTTCCCATGTCCATGTGACAGGCAGACCCTCTTTTTTTATTTTATTTTTCTTTCTCTCTCTTTGACTTACACAGCTGCTTCAGCCGAGCACGGCAGAACAGCAGATCGTACATTTCTTTTTCCTTTACTCTTAGAATTTCGATCTCGGCTTCTGGAACTCCCTTCAGAATATATTTTTATGCAAAGGACAGACTCTCTGTTTGACTTTGCTGGCTCTTTCAGATGCTTAGGCCTTTTCTTCTTGTCTTTGCGAAGCTCCGTCAGCAGGGCTGGCTTGTCCCCGCTCGCTTCTTTTTCTGCAGTGGTTTTCTCAGATGGTGCCTCAGTTTCAGGGTCTTCTGCCTCTTCACAGGCTCTCTCCACTTCGGCTTTACCCTTGATCTCTGGAACATCCAAGGATTTCTCCTACTTCAAGAGCTCGGCCTTAGCTTCCTTGGCCTCTGTCTCTTTGGCGTCCTCCTTCACTTTATTAGCCTTCTCACCATTCAGGGACATGGCATCATATCCTTGCTTTCTTAACTCCTCCTCCGCTTTTGGATCAAGGTTGGAGGCACTGGGGACAACGGGATCTTCACTAGACTCGTCATCTTCTGGCAATCCCTTTAGAGGTTCACCCAGGATATGGTTCCCCATCAGACCCCTGGCTTTCTGGAAGGCATTGACGGCAGAGGGGACAAATTTCATGCCCAGGCCCGGGCTGCTCACTGTCAGGAGCCTCTTGGCTTCTGTATCCACATCAGCCCCATCAACTGGTTCAGCTAAAACCTTTTCCACCTTCTCTGCTTTGGCCAGCACCCCGGCACCACCATCTCCAGACCCACTCTTACCATGCTCTGACTTCTTGGCACCTTCCAGAGGATCTTCCTCTTCCAGTTTCTCATTTTCTTCCACCTGCTGTGCAGGAGCATGCTTAGGCTTCTCCAACTCATAGATGTCATCTTTTGAGCTCATGAGAGCTTCTATCTCTTCTCTGAGTTGCTTGTTCAGCCTCTCTAATTAATTTCGCTCCTCAATCACTTCTTCAATTGCTCTAGCCAAGGAGAGGGTATTGGACTCTTTCTCCTGAGCATCAGCCTCCACTCCACCACGTTCTTCGGCATACCGAGCCGATATGAATTTCTCTTCAGCCAGGAGCTGGCCAAACTTCTGTTCCTTCTTAGTTTTTCGCACTAGCTTGTTGGAAGCGCCCCACTCTTGGGCCTCCTGTTCCAGCGGCTCTTTACTCTGTTCTGCTGCCGCATCAGACAAAGGAGTACCACCATTCTCCTTTAGACACTTTGTGGGATTTCCACCCAGAGACTCTTCAAGCCCATTGTCGATGTCTACTAGAGACTTCCGTGTCTTTCTGGAGCCTTTCCTCTTCTCCGGGACACCAGTCAGTAGACCCTTCAGTTCACTCATCTTTTCCGGGGTCTCTTCTTTTGACCCTTCTGCAGCCTTCTTCAATGTCTTTATGATGACAACTAGTCCCTTCTCTATCGTATCTAGGGACCGTGTGGAGAGAGAGAAATCATCTGCATGATTGCAGCAGTACTGACAGGTCAGGTCATCTACCGCTGCCTGAATATGGGTCTCAGACACTAGGCTGGCGTCTCCCCACTCAACTCTAGTCACGTCAGGTACAATCATCGTCTGGTTGCTACCCGTAACTACGTCAATTTGGCAAGACCTCAACATGACAGTCTCTCTCTCTCTGAGTTGCTATCGGCCACGGCACATGCGTCACTTATATTACTTGTGTCATCTTTATCAGTTCTGACCTCTAGGGGCACCGATGCGTTAGTCCCTACATTGGACACTTCCCCAGCAACCAAAAAACCCTTGGGTACTGCATATCCACCTCTGGTACGTGTGGTACACCCTCTGGGCTTACAACATTAACCAGCATTTTTGTATCATATATATTTTTACCAGGAGGGAGCACTTCTCTCAAGATCACAGCCTGAAAGGGAAAAGGCATGTCATCATCATATACTTCACATGACCTCACATTTTCATTTTTCACTTCAACTACATCACTGTTTTCAATGGTCCTTTCCCTTACACGTTCACTTAAAGGGACAGGTACAAGTTCTGCAGTAGTTTTTGCACTCTCTGCAGAAGTGTGTCCATTACTCCACAACTCCCAGCATAAGGGAAAATTACACCCCAACACTCCCTCATGCATGAGCGTATCTGTAACTTCAAGTTCATAAGTCCCTGTTCTCATTGGAGTCTCACGCTCAATGAAAATCAGCGGATAGTCCTTATCCGCACGACTGTCCAGCACCTTTATTGTTTTACCAGTCCCAGGTTTCAATATTGTGCTACCTCTTAGCCGGGCTAGCATGGGATCCCGGATCCTTGTCATCCCAAAACTAGCTTTGGTCATTGGCAAATGAGGTAACACAGAAACCTTCTCCTCTGTAGATTTCTGCGAGGGAGCAATCACAGACTTACCCACCTGTTCAGACACAGTTTTTTTTCTGTGTGACTTATTACCTACCGGCCCAGCAGGTATCAACTGCCGCCGGCTCACTGTCACTGGGTCTGCCACACAGTTAATAACAGGAACAGTCTTACCCTTCGTTGCCACGGGTTTAGTAGTCTCGGGAGATGAGGATATCCCATGGACATCTCTACCGAGACCAGCCTCCAAAATCCAGCCTCTGGAGTCCTGCCCTTGATTCCTGGTACCATGATCACCTGCAGACTCCTTACTCCAATAGCTGCTACCGGAAACAACTTGGCCTGCAGTTAAAGGGGTTGTCCAAGTTATATTTATTGATGACCTATCCTCAGGATAGGTCATCAATATCAGATCGGCCGGGGTCCGACACCCGGCACCCCCTACGATCAGCTGTTTGAAGAGAAGGCGCGTGCGGTGTCAGCGCTGCCTCCTCTTCACTGTTTACCTTCTAGCCGTTGCATCTGCAGTGGTGAGCAGGTGTAATTACACCCAAGCCGTCCTATTGAAATGAATGGGAAGGCTTGGGTGTAATTACACCTGCTCACCACTGCAGATCCAACGACTAGAAGGTAAACAGTGAAGAGGAGGCAGCGCTGACACCGCGCGCGCCTTCTCTTCAAACAGCTGATCGGAGAGGGTACCGGGTGTCGGACCCCCTCCGATCTGATATTGATGACCTATCCCGAGGGTAGGTCATCAATAAATATAACTTGGACAACCCCTTTAAGATTCTTCCAGGATGGTCATTCCAGCCGCACCCTTTAGAATCTTGTGCACAGTCGCAGAGAAGATATGTACTTATGAGAACTGCATCGCTCTCCACCTCTTTGTCTTCCCGAAGGTTGCCCTTGGCAACGGCATATCTTTGCTTTTTATCAGGAGCTCCGCTCCACAACTGCCCAAACAATGGAAAGTCCTTGCCCAGCACAAATTCCACTTCCAGGGTCGCACATTTTAACAGCTCCCATTGCACAGAGCCATACTCTGTCACAAAGGTCAGAGACACAGTGGCATCAGTCTCTGGCCCTCTCTCCAGAAAGTCCAGCAAATCAGGCCTGACCCGAGACACCTGCTGGCGGGCATCTAGAGTGACCCCTAGCTGGATTCCCCCAATCACTAGCTCGCAGTCCTTCTCCCATGATACCAAGCCGCAGTCATTTTCACAACAAAGCAGCACTCAGTAGCACCTGCTCTTTGTCTTGTTGTTGCCCCTAGCAACCGACTGTTGCCCTTCTTTCACAGACAACTTGCCCGCATCCTTCACCAACTGTAAGGGAGTGCTGTACTTGGGGGGTCATTCTCACAAGAATCGTCGTCCACCGCAGCTTTCGGGGCCAAACATTACATTTATTGGGACATTTTTCATACACTGAACAGTTCAGTTAATAATCACTGGGTGTGATGAGGTTCCCACATACATTAAAAGAAAGCAAACACCTGTCCGGCTGGGCTCTCACTACACCTGTTAACGTGGCCCTGACCCTGTTTACACACGGAACCCATATGCAGCTTTTTCTCAGCCCGTAGTTTCCCAGCCTCTCCGGCTGTAATCAGTCCCGTACCTGTATGGGGAAGTGTGGCCCAACAGTCCTCCCGACTCCGGCCTTGTGACCCTTGAATCCCGGCGTCACGGCGTTCCCCAAACTTCGGGCTGTCACAATGCCTTGGTCTCTCAGCCTGGCAAGCTGAGACCACACACAGAGCCTCTGCTCTGGGTCTCTGTATCTCTCCCCAAACTGACCTACTCTAAGGCGCTTTATGCCAGCCTGATTACAGTAGGCCTCACCTGCGATCACCTCAGGTAGAAAGGAAAACCCGTACTGGAAGGGTGTGGACTGGCAACTCCCTCTACCATGCCTAGCCACCAGTCCAAGTAAAATCCAGCCCAGAAAATGTATACAAAAATGTCTCTGCAAACTATGCTTTGCTGAGACTACTGCCACTCTCTGGATTTTATCTGTCTCACCCATCTGAGGTACCTGAAGTGGGACAACACACCTTCCAGCGCTGTTCACATTACCACAGATCAGATAACCTCTTTAATTGTCCAGCATATATAGTGGAATTATAGGATCTTCTGTAAAAATTAATGTAGCAGGATTTGTACAAAAAGGTAAAACATGAAAAAAAGGAAAAAGGCAACACAAGAACCTGTTTAATGGGTTCAGTATTATCATATAACAGAACAGATGTCAAATATAGGTAGTTTCCATTTCCCTTTTGCAAATAAGATGAAATCCAGGTGCACTGCCATGCCATTAGTTCAGAGCTGCCTAAACAGAGTTATCTGACATATTCTGCTCTGTATAACTACTTAAAGGAGTTATCAAATGATAATAATTTATTCCCTTTCCACAGGTTAGGAGATAAGTGTCTGATCGTCGGATTCCAACTGCTGGGGCCCCTGACAATTACTAGAATAGGGGCCTGTGTTCCCCTGTTTGAATGGATCAGCATACACACATACATGTCTACCGCTTTATTTACCTCTATGAAATAGCTGAGGCTATCTCTAGCAGTCCCATAGAGATGAAGGAAGGCAACGGCGGACACGCATGCATGTCTGTTGCTCCATTTAAATGTGGGAACACAGGCCCTCGTTCTAGTGATTGGTGGGGACGGCAGCAATATAAGCATATACATTAGATGTATTTCAGCCAAACCTCCCAATTTGATGGAATCAGCTGACCATCTAAAGTGTAAGGAGTAGGGATGAGTGAAGCCATGGAAGTTTGGGTTCACCTGGTTCGGCTGAAGCTCAGGTCAAAGTTAGAGTTCGGGACCCAAACTTGACCCTGAACCCCATTGAAATCAATGGGACCCAAACTTCACTTTATTCTTTTCCGTTATAACATGGTTATATCGGAAAAAAATGCAAAACAATATGGCAAAAAAAACAACAACTCACCTCATCCACTTGACTGCGCTGCAGCAGCTTCTTCTATCTTCACTGAACAGGACCTGCCAAAGGACCCGTGATATGCATGATGATGTTACCACGTGGGAGAGCGCGGTGACATCATTGTGTACATCGCAGATCCTATTCAGTGAAGATAGAAGAAACTGCTGCAGCGCTATCAAGTGGATGAAAGGAGGTGTTTTTTTGTTGTTGTTTTTTTACCCCTAAATGGCCCTATTGTTTAGCATTTTTTCTTAAGAATTCTATTATTTTCCAATATAACCATGTTATAACTGAAAATAATAAAATCACCCGAACACCGAACCCAGACTTTAGTGAAAAAATCCGGGTTCGGGTCCGGGTACCCAAACTCGCAAAGTTAGGTACGAACCCGAACTTTGCAGTTCGGGTTCGCTCATCCCTAGTAAGGAGACCTCTCGCCTGACAGCAGATGTCAAGTGGAAGTGCTTGAATGATGAATGATATTTCTCTATGGAATGTTCTTTCACTGAGAGAACAATATTTCTGTTACAGTTGATACAGATTATTTATAGAAAAAAGAAAATGTACTGATGTCAGAGCCCATTACCCTTTCAACCAACCGAACACCTGGTCAATGCATAGAACAAGGTCTTAATATGTTATGCTGTTATCCTTTCTAGTAAATCTGTAGGTTACTAAACTGGTGCATGCATGTGACCACATTTAATTATTTTTAAATTCAACTTTAGGTACAGTATTAAATGAATTTGTTGCAAAGGTGCCCTGATCTATTTTATAGTAGTCAACGTGCATCACTAGTCACCAATTTTTCTCTGTTTAGTTAATATTGACAAAAGGTAACATAGCAAGGTTGACATAGGTCCCTTGGGTTTTAGGGGAAAATTCCTTGGAATTAGAAAGAAATGTTAAATTTTCAAATATAAAGTATTAACTGGGAAATGGTGTTTAGATAATCTAGTATAGATGATCTTGATAACAGGTGTCAGATACAAAAAATACTCACATTCACAATACAATTCCTGACTTACCATTGAGTGAATCATAGCAGTTGTTTCCCTAGATTTGAAATAGCTTTTCCTGTCTTCAGTTGTGTCTCTGTCTCTGGACTTCTCACTGCCTCTGGATGTTTGTTTTGTGAAACCTTACAGGGAAAGGATGGCGTCGTGAGCGGGTCCTTCCGGCTTCCTGGAGTCATTCTGTCTCAAGCAAAAACCTTCAAGGTTAGGCTTGTTAATACAAATTTTCTTTTTGCATAGTCCACCAATGTGTTACCTAAGATTCCATTAGAAAAATATCTGTAGGCAATAAATAATGTTAGCAGACCACCTGTCTTTAAATAGCTAATAGCTAAATAGCTTACACTGACCATGTAAGATTTTGAAGAAACTTAAGCTGTATTAAGGTGCATTTAGACGCACCAATTATTGGGCCGATTATCGAGAACGACCGTTCATCAGGTGATCGTGTCGCTTGTGCAGGCACCACCAATCATGGCTTCTGGGCAGCAGATCATGTATTCCAAACAGCGATCTGCTGTTCAGAAGCCTTGATTCTGTTTGAGGACGTGTCCTCATACAGTGAAGGAGATGGCTTCATGTAAATGCAGTGTTATCCTTCACTGAACGAGCAGCCGACTGTCGGGAAGGAACGCCGACAATCGGCCGCTGTATTGCCCCATGTAAACGCAGCTTTAGTTGGTCTACTTTTGGAATGTTGAGGAGATGCATCACTCAATGATAAGAGCATATCTCCAGTGGTGAGAGAAACCACACCCAGCCGGCGCATGCGCAGGACTTAAAGCGATGTTGTGCCCACAATGGGCATTGCAGTGCGCATGGCCTGGCGATGCAGTGCGCAGGCGCAGAAACTTGGCCTTACCGAAGGATGACTAAAGGGAATAGGGGGACGGGGAAACAATAAAAAAAAAGGCAGAGCAGCCTGGGCTCCTACACAGTGAACGCCATCCCTGGGCACTTGCGAGTGCTCATTTGCATATAAATTAAACTTAGTTTTTCCAGCTTCTGCATGTGTAGAGAAAGAGACAATGGTACTATTATATTTATGTATAGGTGTTCTATAGGACAATATAAGCACTGTATATGGCCATATGGAGGTGACAGACTCCCTTTAAAGGAAGCTTTGTCACGTCAACCTGTATCTTCCGATTTGCTGCAGCTTTGATAGAACAGTATTTATTTGCATATATTCAGATAGATTAGATAGATCTCAGATTTCTATAAGAATGAAAAGTTAACCGCTTCCAGATCAGGCCATTTGCCCACTTCCTGACAATGCCAAATTTTGCAAATCTAACATGTTTTACTGTTGTAATAACTTTGGAATGCTTTTACTTATCCAAGCCATTTTCAGAATGTTTTTTCGTGACACGTTGTTCATCATGTTAATTGTAAATTTGAGTCAATATGTTTTACCTTTATTTATAAAAGAAAATCCAAAAGTTACCCAAAATTTAGAAAAATGCACTATTTTCTAAATTTTCATTTCTGCTTTTAAGACAGATAGTGACACTTCATAAAATACTTATTAATTAACATTCACTATGTGTCCACTTTAATCTATTTCTTCCTGTAACGCATCAAGGGTTAACAACAAAACAAACCTCACAATATTTATTACCCTGATTCTGCAGTTTGCAGAAACACCCCATATGTGGTCGTAAACTGCTGTATGGGAACACAGCAGGGCTCAGAAGACATGGAGCGCCATATGGTTTGTGGAGGGCAGATTTTCCTGAAATTGTCTTCAGGCACCATGTTGCAATTGAAGAGACCCTGGAGGTACCCCCACAGTGAAAACCCCCAAAAAGTTACCACATTTTGGAAACTACACCACCCAAGGAATTTTAACAGGGTGTAGTGAGCACTTTGAGCCAGCAGGCGTTCCATAGAATTTATAACACTTGGTGTCAGGATCACAGACTTAGATTCGTGCAACTGCGATCTCTGAAAGGACGTTTTAAAACATACATTCAGAGATAAACCCAACCGCCCAGGGCGTTTATAGTCAATAGGTGGTCGAGAAGTAGTTAAGCATAGTCTAGAAATTGTTTTGTACATTCATTTTAATGGATCATACACTACTTAGTTGCTCTACTATTAGCACTAGTGATGAGCAAAGTTATCAAAAATTCGATTCAGCTGCTTTTCAAAATTTCACTAAGTATTTAATTCATTACGAATTACTTTGTCACGAATTGGAATCACATTCCATTGTATGTAGCAGGCGCAATGATGGGGAACAGCGATGGCGCCGCCCCCTGTCATTGAACCCCTCAGAATTGAGGCCTTTCAGGGGTTAATCAGGGTCATGGAACGATGACATCATACATCAACGCGCACTAGATTTTGTGTGGTTTTATCAATCAAGATGGCCGCCACGGGCTCTCCGCAAACAAATGGATGAGGCGAGTATGTATTTTTTTTCCCGCCATTTCAGGAAAAATTGATTTGTTACCGCGAAAGGGAATTCGGCTTCGCGACAAATAGAATTTTTCCTGCAATTCAGATATAACTCAATTTGTTTGAGTTCGATTTGGTCATCTCTAATTAGCACCCACTGAAAGACTATGCATGGACCTGAAATGTTTGCATAAATAAATAGTATTATATAAATAGTATAAATGTTTGCATAAAGATTAGAAACTTTGTAATACAGGTATATCTTATCAGAGAATCAGACAGTGAAGGGTGAGCTGAAAACATATGTGGTGTCTTGTACATATGACTATCCACAATAAAAATATGAAGTACTGTAATTGCATTATTATTTGGAAGTACTGTGAATTTCTGAATTGCAGCTAATTTTGAAAAGTCACCTGGAGCTATAGGAATGCTGATTTTATCCATAGTAAAGGTTAGTGACTTCATGATTGGAGAGCTCTATAACACTTTTCATCTGAGAAAAATTGCATTTGCTGTCTTGATAATATTAAAGGTCTATTAATTATGGCTTTGGCTACATTAGTCTATTGCCTAACATGTGGGAGGCAAGGAACTACCCTAGATTTGATTTCAATTCAAAGATGCAGATGGTACAGTTAGGGAATACGATGAACATGTTACATGTGGGTGTTATGACAGGCTGAAATTATTCTATTATAGGAGAGAAGATTGGGTTTGTAATACTGTTATGTATGGGTAGCTCAAAACAGTGCAAATGTAAGAACTATGAATAATAATTGTGATGTCCACCATGACAAGGTCTAGAAGATCCAATGACATGTCAAGTTCATAATCAGCTATTCAGAAATGCCATGAATCTAGAATGTATCATAAAAATCTGATTATTTTCATTTCAAAAATGAATTTTATTGAAGATTGTGTTAAAAATTACATATACAAATGGAGTTAAAACAATTGAGTTGCTTGCAAAGCACAGCATAGCCACAGGTTTTGGTATGTAAATTTTGTGTGTTTTTGGAGGATCATCTGTGTAATGGCCTTGTTTTGAAAGTTCTGGATTTCTTTAAGCAGTAGTGTAAAAAATGGTAATTTATATTCATAGGCATCACATTCAAGAATATACAATGTATGAAGCTTCATCAGACTGAGTGATGATTATGGGGATCATTGATGGTATTTCAAGAAAACATATGCATAACTTATTCAACAAGTATTTAAAGGGATTCTGTCAGCTGGATTTTAGTAAACGCATCAAAACGCATTGCACCCGCGCTGAAAAAACTGAATAACTAAACGCAATTGCAGCCAAAACTGACTGAACTTGCTTGCAAAATGGTGCGAGTTTAACTGAACGCACCCTGAACGCATCCGGACCAAATCCGTCACGCTCGTGTGAACTCAGCCTAACAGAGCTTTTGACATCACCCCATCAATCTCCTTGATTTGTTTAAAAATATACTAGAATTACTGCCATCTGTCTTGTCATTTTGTAAAAAAATCGCTTTGATTAATATGGTAATTACCTCAGTAATATGCCCAAGGGGCTGTCCCTCTGGTTGGTGCCCAGCCCCTCCAATTCTAGGAGCCCAGCACTGCCCCACTGCTAATTATTCACTCCTTTCATCGCCGATGGTGCGCTGTAATCTCGAGCATGCGCCCTGGATCCACTGGTCAGTGCCTGTGCGGTGTCCTGGGAGCAGCCTCGGCGAACGAAGCGTGCATGCGCCACCTGTCTGCGTACTTCGCTCGTGGGTGCTGACCAGTGGATTCCGGGCGCATACGCCAGATTACAGTGCACCATCGGCAATGAGAGGAGTGAATAATTAGCAGTGGGGCGGTGCTGGTCTCCTAGAGAATGGACGCGGCTGGGCACCAATGGCCAGAGGGACAGCCGCTTGGGCACATTACTGAGGTAATTAGCATATTAATAAAAGTGTTTTTTTTTTTTTTACAAAATGACAAGACAGATGGGAGTAATACTGATATATTTTAAAACAAATCGAGGAGACTGATGTGGTGATGTCAAAAGCTCTGTTACTAAAATCCAGCTGACAGAATCCTTTTAATATAACTGTCCATCTGTGCAATCCTTATTTTCTTCAAGGAATCATTGGTGCCTTTGGAGTATAGGACTGTTTATATGCATCACTAATCACTCAGATAACAAAACTATGTGTGCCTTGGTATATCACCATACGTGGCAGTAAGCATGAGACATTATGTGCTGTGTAACACAAAAAATAAAGCTCACATTTTTTTGTTACTTTTCATTATATATTAAGCTAGCCATACACATGACACTAACAGCTGAACGCTTATTCAGCCATTAACTATTTCTAACGACTTGTCCATCAACATGCATGTTTGGCTCAACTAAGCATGTATATTTACTTCCCGGGAAGAGGGGAATGAGCCACTGCCGGACCTCTCGCAAGCGTGTTGAAATCCAGTATGCAGGATCCTTGTTTAAACGCCAACAACTGTTGTCAAGGAGGCCCCAATACACACAAGATCAAAAGTTAAAGAGATTGTCAGGCTCCAAAATCCACATTTTTTTTATTTGCTCCTAGCACTCCACATTTATGCCCTCAATATCTGTTTTTCATGCCTGTGCTTCCCTTCTCCCATCTGGGCATCAGAGCAGCTTGGCAGTAATGTTTACATCCAGCACTTCCTGTTTGCCTCACTAATATTTCTAAACAAACCTAGCCTGCCCTGCCTGCCACACTGTTCAGCCTGCAGTAACCATGTCTACTACACCTCCTCTCGCCATGTTACTACACCCATACTTGAGATTATGAAAAAATTGTCACTGAGAGAAATAGAAAGAGAAAAATATATTGAGAATATATTATTTACTGAGAAAGATTGAACAAGAAAGAAGTGAAATGAGGTTCTCCTTGTTCTTTAGCCCTGTGGAAATAAGATTCATTAATAAATACTTACCCCTCATTGCTCCACCAATCCATTTCACTCCATCTCCATTTGACTCCCACATGCTGCGGGATCTTCTGCCTGGGTCCTGACGATGTGCATGCTTCTTTTCCTGTTTTGCTATATTTATTACTTAGCAGCTGAAAAAAAAAAAAAAAAAAAAAAAAAGCACACACATCCAGTCAGGTCCTGGCTGGAAGGGCCCACAGCATGTGTCGAACATCAGCAGAGCAAGGGGTGGTTAAGTACTTTAGTAAAATTAGTAGCTTGATAAATATATGAAAAATTATAAAATTTTATTATAAATATATTCTTATCTATGCTATATTAGACACATAGGGGGAGATTTATCAAGACCGATTCTTCTTTCAACAATTACTATAAGGGACTAAGCAACGTTTTGAAGGGAAAAAACAGACACACTGACCTTTTGACTGTCTGGTTTAGCTATGTTATGTCTGAGGACTTGTTTATGTCTGGAAAAACTGCTTAGTCATTCTCAAAGACTTGTATTGAAAATCTATATAAGTCTATGACAAACTAAAATTGCAACAATGTCTCATTTTAGGCTGTGCTTCTCCACTCCACCCCTCCCACTAGAAGTTTCTCATTCAGCTAGAAACTGCATAAAATAGAGCAATCAGAGCCCCTAGTTGTTTGCAGATAGGGACTAGTGTTTAGTACGAGAGACTCTACCAGTCTGCAGATACGGACCACTGTTTAGTAGAAGAGACTCTACCAGACTGAACTAGTTACCAGACAAAGACACTGAGATGGGGGATACTCTGCAACAAACCCTCAGTCACCAGCCCTTTGACTGGAGAGCCAGCTGGACGACTGAGCCACAGACCCTGAACCACCTGCCCTTTGCCCAGGGTACCAGTCTTCTGAGAGAGAGACAGCGACAGCTAGCTCAGGCCATTCCTCAGCACAGAAACTTCTTCTGCCAGGGAGGAGACTGGAGAAGCCAGCTCAGTGCCTTGACTGTATTATTTTGCACTTGAGTTCCTCCAGTAAAAAAGCACACTAGTTTGTTGCAAATTAAATGTTAGATTATACTGTATTTGCCACAAGTTTTTTTATTTTTAGACATCATCATTATGCAAAATAAAAAGGCTTTTAACAGCTAAAAAGACATGAAAACTAAAAATGGATGACCAACAGAATGCGATAAGGCAACAAATGGTAAATGAACTGCTTTGGGAAGATTTTTGCTTTTTAGTGTTCCTGGCCCACCAGAGCACCAGATGATCCTGATATGGCTCTGATATCATAATAAACCCCAAAGATTCAAGGGGAAAAATATATATTTGGAGCTGGCTTTAGAGCTAATCACTTGCCTGTAGGCTCTATTTCTTTTCTTCAACACATATTACACTTTATTGATAATAAAAGGGGTGGGTCCCAAGAAAGATTTCCTCTGCTGGCCCAAGGAACTGCAGTCTGACACTAGTACTGCTGTTGGGTGAGAATCCCCATGGTGTTAAATATGTCATGCACAAACACATACTATAGCATTGTGATAACGGGAAAGATAAATAAATAAAGTAAAAAAAAAAGTAAGTACATAAAAGTAACACAATCAGCATATCCTTCCTCTATTCTCTGCTAAACCTCTATATTCACTGAACTTAAGAGGGTGTCGCCCATCATCTCCAAAGCCTAAAAGAATAAGCTTTATTCTGTTTCAGCTCATATCTTATACTTGCAAACTTTTTTTGGGTTATATTTTTTATTTTATTTTAATTTCCATTAAATTTTATTAAGAAATATTTAGATTAACATCCGACATTGCCCTAATTGTCCCATAAACACATATCTGGAGACTAGACCACATGTAATGGAACAAGTCTTCTTTGGGCACAACGATGTAAAGGAAAAACTGGCTTAGTTGCCCATAGCAACCAACCAGATTCCACCTTTCATTTTCCAAAGGAGCTGTAAAAAATGAAAGGTGGAATCTGATTGGTTTCTGTGGGCAACTATGCCAGTTCTACTTTACACCAGTTTGATAAATGACCTAATGGGTATTTAGAAATAAGTTATTTCAAGGGCAAGCATTTAGTGTTGAGTATGATTAAAGGGCTTGTCTCACTTCAGCAAATAGCATTTATCATGTAGACAAAGTTAATATAGGAAGACAGTTACTAATTTATTGTGATTGTCCATATTGCCTCCTTTGCTGACTAGATTCATTTTTCTGTCACATTATACACTGCTCATATCCATGGTTATGACCAACCTGCAATCCAGCAGTGGTAGTCGTGTTTGCACCCTATAGGAAAAAGTGCTGGAAACGAGCAGTGTATAATGTGATGGAAAATGAATGTAGCCAGCAAAGGAAGCAATATACAGTACAGACCAAAAGTTTGGACACAACTTCTCATTCAAAGAGTTTTCTTTATTTTCATGACTATGAGAATTGTAGATTCACACTGAAGGCATCTGTCACGGCTGAGGATGGGGAATACCCTCAGCCGTGCGATGGCGGAAGATGTTAATGGCTGCTCGGCCAGGACTACAGAACTAGGGAGCAGGTCACCGCCTAACGCATCCCTAATCCGACCCTAACTCCTAGCTGCATGAGCTGACCTTGAAGGTAGGAGGGCCCATGCTCAGGAACCTCGGATCCCTACTCATCCTCCGCCGATCCCTGAACTAGGAGCAGGGTAAGACAACCTGTTCCTTCTGGATACGGAGGTCTCACTGGCCAAGCTGCAAGGAAGAGGGGAAAACAAACAGGCCTATGGATATGGCAGGTGAACTGCACTAGTTCCAGCCACCTGCCACAGCCTTGCTTACTGGATCCCTGTGCTGGCAAGCTGATGTCCACACAATACAAAATGAACACAGCACACACACATGCACACACAGGAACCCAGATCCATAGCTGCACCAAATAACAAAAGGAACACATCAACTTAGCATCACATAAACTTATGACCACAAGGGTGGCCCCCACTGGCAGATGGAATAACCAGGAGGATGTCTCCAGCAAAACATGGCTGAAGAACCCCTCAGCTTCAGATCTCCAAAGAGGCTTTATAGCCCAAAGTGGCCATACCCACACAGACACACACAGGAGAGGGAATTAACCCTTCCAACACTAACCAGGGAAGTGAAACCACTTAAAGGGGAAAGTGCACACATAACAAAACCCTGTGCACACCAGACATACAGGAGACACACCTAACAGACAGGTTGCCAGGTGCAACCGCATGCACATTGCAGCAAGCTGCCTAGCACCAGCTCAGGCTTCTATACTGCGACAATACAAAACAACTTGTTGCCCGCGGCAGCCACAAGTGAGGCAACACACTAGCGGCCCTCACCTGTGGTTGAACAACCAAACCAAACCGCAGGCAACAGCATGCGGTTCAGGAGTCACGACCATGACCATGGCCGTGACTGCATCAAAACTATGAATTAACACATGTGGAATTATATACATAACAAAAAAGTGTGAAACAACTGAAAATATGTCATATTCTAGGTTCTTCAAAGTAGCCACCTTTTGCTTTGATTACTGCTTTGCACACTCTTGGCATTCTCTTGATGAGCTTCAAGAGGTAGTCACCTGAAATGGTTTTCACTTCACAGGTGTGCCCTGTCAGGTTTAATAAGTGGGATTTCTTGCCTTATAAATGGGGTTGGGACCATCAGTTGCGTTGTGGAGAAGTCAGGTGGATACACAGCTGATAGTCCTACTGAATAGACTGTTAGAATTTGTATTATGGCAAGAAAAAAGCAGCTAAGTAAAGAAAAACGAGTGGCCATCATTACTTTAAGAAATGAAGGTCAGTCAGTCCGAAAAATTGGAAACATTTTGAAAGTGTCCCCAAGTGCAGTTACAAAAACCATCAAGCGCTACAAAGAAACTGGCTCACATGCGGACTGCCCCAGGAAAGGAAGACCAAGAGTCACCTCTGCTGCGGAGGATAAGTTCATCCGAGTCACCAGCCTCAGAAATCGCAGGTTAACAGCAGCTCAGATTAAAGACCAGGTCAATGCCACACAGAGTTCTAGCAGCAGACACATCTCTAGAACAACTGTTAAGAGAAGACTGTGTGAATCAGGCCTTCATGGTAGAATATCTGCTAGGAAACCACTGCTGAGGACAGGCAGCAAGCAGAAGAGACTTGTTTGGGCAAAAGAACACAAGGAATGGACATTAGACCAGTGGAAATCTGTGCTTTGGTCTGATGAGTCCAAATTTGAGATCTTTGGTTCCAACCACCGTGTCTTTGTGCGACGCAGAAAAGGTGAACGGATAGACTCTACATGTCTGGTTCCCACCGTGAAGCATGGAGGAGGAGGTGTGATGGTGTGGGGGTGCTTTGCTGGTGACACTGTTGGGGATTTATTCAAAATTTAAGGCATACTGAACCAGCATAGCTACTACAGCATCTTGCAGCGGCATGCTATTCCATCCGGTTTGCGTTTAGTTGGACCATCATTTATTTTTCAACAGGACAATGACCCCAAACACACCTCCAGGCTGTGTAAGGGCTATTTGACCATGAAGGAGAGTGATGGGGTGCTGCACCAGATGACCTGGCCTCCACAGTCACCGGACCTGAACCCAATCGAGATGGTTTGGGGTGAGCTGGACCGCAGAGTGAAGGGAAAAGGGCCAACAAGTGCTAAGCATCTCTGGGAACTCCTTCAAGACTGTTGGAAGACCATTTCAGGTGACTACCTTATGAAGCTCATCAAGAGAATGCCAAGAGTGTGCAAAGCAGTAATCAAAGCAAATGGTGGCTACTTTGAAGAACCTAGAATATGACATATTTTCCGTTGTTTCACACTTTTTTGTTATGTATATAATTCCACATGTGTTAATTCATAGTTTTGATGCCTTCAGTGTGAAACAACAATTTTCATAGTCATGAAAATAAAGAAAACTCTTTGAATGAGAAGGTGTGTCCAAACGTTTGGTCTGTACTGTAGATAATCACAATACATTAGTAAGTGACTTGTTTTAACTTTCTCCACAGAAACCTAGTGCCAGCACACCCCAGCAGAAGATATGCAACAATCCAGCTCAGCGACACAACCAGTATAACACAGGAAGACTTGATCTTGGTTAAAAAGATTTTTAAGCGCAATATAACTTCATATTCCTCCCTTGTCCAGTGTTGTAGACTGTTAATTGCTCTTTGTAATTAATTCCTAACTTTGAGAATTACTGGCGCCGATTGCATGATGAACAAGCAACGATCGTTCATCGGGCAATCCAGATCTTTCAGCATGCTGAAAGATGAGGATTTACCGGGGGAAAATTGTCTAATTACCACTATACCACAAACCACTATACAGCATGGGGACAAGCGAAGTCATAGGCATCGCTCCTCCCCATGTTGCTGAGGAGATCGCCAGGGGCGGACTGACCATTCGGGCACTCAGCATGGACCGAGGGCCCGCGGCCACTAGGGGGCCTGCCAGGGGGGGACAGTTAATGATTAGTGTAGGTGCTTAACTGTAGCAAGTGGCAAAATAGAGCAATCAGAGCCCCTAGTTGTTTGCAGATAGGGACTAGTGTTTAGTACGAGAGACTCTACCAGTCTGCAGATACGGACCACTGTTTAGTAGAAGAGATTCTACCAGACTGAACGAGTTACCAGACAAAGACACTGAGATGGGGGATACTCTGCAACAAACCCTCAGTCACCAGCCCTTTGACTGGAGAGCCAGCTGGACGACTGAGCCACAGACCCTGAACCACCTGCCCTTTGCCCAGGGTACCAGTCTTCTGAGAGAGAGACAGCGACAGCTAGCTCAGGCCATTCCTCAGCACAGAAACTTCTTCTGCCAGGGAGGAGACTGGAGAAGCCAGCTCAGTGCCTTGACTGTATTATTTTGCACTTGAGTTCCTCCAGTAAAAAAGCACACTAGTTTGTTGCAAATTAAATGTTAGATTATACTGTATTTGCCACAAGTTTTTTTATTTTTAGACATCATCATTATGCAAAATAAAAAGGCTTTTAACAGCTAAAAAGACATGAAAACTAAAAATGGATGACCAACAGAATGCGATAAGGCAACAAATGGTAAATGAACTGCTTTGGGAAGATTTTTGCTTTTTAGTGTTCCTGGCCCACCAGAGCACCAGATGATCCTGATATGGCTCTGATATCATAATAAACCCCAAAGATTCAAGGGGAAAAATATATATTTGGAGCTGGCTTTAGAGCTAATCACTTGCCTGTAGGCTCTATTTCTTTTCTTCAACACATATTACACTTTATTGATAATAAAAGGGGTGGGTCCCAAGAAAGATTTCCTCTGCTGGCCCAAGGAACTGCAGTCTGACACTAGTACTGCTGTTGGGTGAGAATCCCCATGGTGTTAAATATGTCATGCACAAACACATACTATAGCATTGTGATAACGGGAAAGATAAATAAATAAAGCGCAATCTAACTTCATATTCCTCCCTTGTCCAGTGTTGTAGACTGTTAATTGCTCTTTGTAATTAATTCCTAACTTTGAGAATTACTGGCGCCGATTGCATGATGAACAAGCAACGATCGTTCATCGGGCAATCCAGATCTTTCAGCATGCTGAAAGATGAGGATTTACCGGGGGAAAATTGTCTAATTACCACTATACCACAAACCACTATACAGCATGGGGACAAGCGAAGTCATAGGCATCGCTCCTCCCCATGTTGCTGAGGAGATCGCCAGGGGCGGACTGACCATTCGGGCACTCAGCATGGACCGAGGGCCCGCGGCCACTAGGGGGCCTGCCAGGGGAGGACAGTTAATGATTAGTGTAGGTGCTTAACTGTAGCAAGTGGCGAGATGACTTGATCACCTCGCCACTTCACTTGCTATGGCTGCCGCAGCGCTGCCCAGTGCCTCCGTTTCCCTGCTCCTTGTGCTGCCTGGGTCCACCTTCCACCATGGTGGGCCCGCCTCCTCATACGTGCCATGCCATGCCTGCGCTCCACTCTCACTGCATCCCTATGCACGCACAGGCTATTGTTGTATGTAGCGAATCCAGCTACTTGTGCTCCCCTCCCCCCGCCAGCCCGGCCAGGAACAAATGAGGAGCTGTCGATCTGTAGAGGAACCGACAGCTCAACATGGCGGCTGTCCGAGCACCAGCCTCACCACAGCCTTCACTATCATCATCGCTGTAGGGATGTGTCACCTACTCAGCCCCCTCTACTATAACCCTGCTCCCCCCCCCCCCCCTTCCCCACTAGTGACCCTGTGTGTTCCTGTACGGAGAGGAGCCTGGCTGGAGTTTGGTGAGGCCTAGCTGTCTGTCTGTCCCTGTGTGTGTGTGTCTGTACCTGTGTGTGTGTGTCTGTCCCTGTGTGTCTCTTACTGTGTCTGTCACCATTACCATGCCGACAGTGTTCCTATGTCTTGACGCAGCTGCATCAGGACGTTCTGTGTGGGGCAAGAAGAAGAAAATGTAAGAGGAGGCAGCATGGAGTCCGTGGGAGAGGCACGGGGAGGCACACTAAGGATGTAGGTAACACTACCACATGATCTACACTAGTGTTTTCTGTGGTTTTACATAGGACTGCAGGTAACACTACCACATTATCAGGACTAGTGTTATCTGTGGTTTTACATAGGACTGCAGGTAACACTACCATGTTATCAGGACTGGTGTTATCTGTGGTTTTACATAGGACTGCAGGTAACACTACTACATTTTCTGTATTCAAATAGCGATCACTGTGTTATCTGTGTTGTTACATAGGACAGCAGGGGATATCTACTATATTATCTGTACTCAGAGTTATCACCGTATAGGGGGGCCCACTGAGACTTTATCGCCCAAGGGCCCACATGAGCCTGAAAAAATAGTGTACTGAACGTAAACGGCTGAATTAAAAAGCTTATAGGTACCTTCAGGCTGGTTTGGATTCCATGGCATCACCACCTCTAAAGACCCACCAGCTTTGTGACAAGCATGGTATACCCACAAGATCCAGTGCTTGTAGGGGCTAATAGCAACAGCTGATATTCTGTATGCTTCTGTAGAATATCAGGCTCACATATCCACATTTCTATAGCTCCGAATTGTTGTTTCTCTCTGTTGAGCAATTTTGAGCTAAAGAGGACTGTCACCTCTCCTGACATGTCTGTTTGGGTAACTACTTGAATCCCGCATGTAATAACAATTCTGGAAATCTATTCTTTTGACTCTATGTTGTGCCATTCTTGTATTATACCTGCTAGAAGTTTACTGTAGAATGCTTGCAATTTATTTGTAAAGGTAGTGCTGGGTGTTACCATTAGTGGGTGTGTCTGACTCTGTCCAGTCAGTGCTGCAGGTGTCAGACTGTGCAGGGACACACTCCCAACTGGTAATACCCTTCTGTACCTTTACTGCAAGCAGCTGATAATTCATTCATAACTTCTAGCAGGAATAATAAAGGAATGGCGCAGCATAGAGCAATAATAATAGATGCTCCAGAATTTTTATTACATGGGGAATGCAAGTAGCTACTGGAACAGACATGTCAGGAGAGGTGACAGGTCATCTTTAAAGGGGTTTTCCAGGATTTTAATATTGATGATCTATCCTCAGGATAGATAAAGGTGTTGTTGTTGTTTGACAAAGACTCGATTTGTAGAGTCGAAACGCGTCATTTGTTGTCCTGCATGTGGCAATAAAACAGAAGCTTTTTCATCTAATTCAACGAGTGTAATTTTCCATTTTAACCCCTTAGTGACCACCCATACGCATTCTTACAGCGGTCACTAAGGGGCCTTATGCTGGGCTGCCACTTTTTTGTGGCGGCCCAGTCTAAGTGCTGCACGAGTCCCCAGTACAGCAGGAAGCGAGGGCCCGACTATCACATGAGAGCCGCGGCCCTGCTCTAACAGCCCGGACCGGCAGGAATGACAATCCGGGCTGTTTAACACTTTACATGCTGCGGGCAATGGCGCCCACCGCATGTAAAGTGCTGACAAAGGGAGCGGATCGCGGACAAATGCGATCGCGGGGTGCCAATGTGTGTGAAGGCCCCAGACCAGCCTTGAGTAATTTTTAGCAGGCTGCACCTCTCTGGTGCAGCCTGCTGGCCAATGTCAGAATAGCACTGATATTAAAATGCAATGCACTATAGGGATAATGCATTGCATTTTAAAATCAATCAGAATGTTGTCTGTTATAGTCCCCTTGTGGGACTATTAGGTAGTAAAAAAAAAAATTCTACATTTATTCAATAAAAAAATCCCATAAAAAATTACCCTTTTTTTCCATTGAAAATACGCTTTTCAATGAAGAAAAATTGCAAAAAAAAAAAAAATCTCCCCTATATGTTTGGTATTTCCGTAACGACCCGGACTACATAAATATCACTTGAATGATCTCCTACGGTGAATGCCGTAAAAAAAAAAAAAAAGACAGAATTGCTCATTTATTCTTAGTTGCCACTGAAAAAAACTTAATAACAAGTGATCAAAAAGCGCCATTTACTTCAAAATTATGCCAATGAAAAATACAAGTCGTCCAGCAAAAATCAAGCCCTCACACAACTCCATAGAAATAAAAATAAAAAAGTTATGGGTCTTGGGAAGCGGCAATGCAAAAGCATTTTTTTCTTTTAAAATAAAGCAAAAAAATTGTAAAACAGAAAATAACTATATGTATTTGGTATCACTGTAATCAGAGTGACCTAGAGAATAAAACTATTATGTTATTTATACCGAAAAATAAACGCCATAAAATTTATAACATAAAAACGCTGTGGCAGAATTGCTGTTTTTCCCATCTCCCTCCCAGAAAGAGTTAATAAAAGTTAATCAGAAAGATATGTGTACCCCAAAATTGTGCCATTAGAAACTACAAATTGTCCCGCACAAAACAAGCCCTCATAAAGCTATATAGATGGAAAAATTAAAAAGTTATAGCTCTTGGAACGGGACAATAAAAAAAGAAAAATGTAAGGCCCAAAACAGGCTGGTCACTAAGAGGTTAATCTAACACAGCCAAAGAAAACTCAATATTTATTAGGCCTCATGCACACGACAGTATTGCTTTTTCAGTGTTTTGCGGTCCGTTTTTTACGGATCCGTTGTTCCGTTTTTTGTTTCCGTTGTGTTTCCGTTTCCTTTCCGTTTTTCCGTTCCGTTTTTCCGTATGCCATATACAGTATACAGTAATTACATAGAAAAAATTGGGCTGGGCATAACATTTTCAATAGATGGTTCAGGAAAAAACGGAACGGAAACGGAAGACATACGGATGCATTTCCGTATGTGTTCCGTTTTTTTTGCGGACCCATTGACTTGAATGGAGCCAAGCACCGTGATTTGCGGACAAGTATAGGACATGTTCTATCTTTTCACGGCACGGAAATACTGAAATACTGAAACGGAATGCACACTGAGACACTTCAGTATTTTTTGCTGAACCATTGAAATGAATGGTTCAGTATATGTTCCGTATACTGAGCTCAAAAAACGTCCAGTATACTGAACGCAAAATACTGTCGTGTGCATGAGCCCTTAACCTGATTCTGCAGTTTACAGAAACATCCCACATGTGGTGGTGAACGGTAAACTGTTGTATAGACACACGGCAGGGTGCAGAGGGAAAGGAGCGCCATTGGAGGGCAGATGTCGCTAGGATAATTTCAAGTTGCCATGTCACATTTGAAGACCCCCTTATGCACCCCTAAAGTAGAAACTCCCAAAAGTGACCCCATTTTGTAAACTACGGGCTGAGGTTAAAGTTGTTACTATTTTGCGGTACATATTATTTTGGAATGCTCGATATTACGCTTTTTGTGAGGCAAGGTAACAAAAAATGGCTGTTGTGGCACAGTTTTTATTGTTTGTTTTTTACAGAGTTCTCCTGACAGAATAGAGCATGTGTTGCTTTTATAGAGCAGGTTGATACAGATGTGTATTTTTGTTGTTGTTTCAGTCTTACATAAAAATGCATTTTTAAAAACGAAAAAAAATAAAAATCTGAAAGCTACATTTCTTTTATTTTTCTGCCGATCGTCTTGTGCTGGGGCTCTTTTTTTGAAGGAAGAGCTGACATTTTTATTGGTACCATTTTTGTGTACATATGATTTCTTGATCATTCATGATACTTTTTTTGGGCTAAGGTGACCAAAAAATTGATATTTTGGCAGTTTTTTTTTTTTTCAACAGCGGGTAGATCATGTGATATTTTTATAGAGCAGTTCATTACGAATGTAGCAATGCCTAATATGTCTACATTTTTTTATTTCAGTTTTAAACAATAAAAGCATTTGTGAAATAGAAATCATGTTTTTTGTGTCACCATTTTCTGACAGCAATTTTTTTTATTTTTCTGCTGATCGTCTTGTGTAGGGGCTCATTTTTTGCGGAAAGAGTTGACATTTTATAGGTAGCATTTTTGGGTACATATGATTTTTTTTGATCACTCAAAATTATACTTTATGTGGCAAGGTGACCAAAAAATTTGTTGTTTTGGCATTTTTTTATTTTATGGAATTCACCTTAGGGGTTAGATCATGTGATATTTTTAGAGAGCAGGTCATTATGGATGTGTAGATACCTAATATGTCTACCTTTTAATTTATTTATTTATTTCAGTTTTACACTATAAAAGCATTTTCTAAAGAAAATAAAATCATGTTTTAGTGTCTCCATTTTCCAAAAGCCATATATTTATTACCTTTCGGGCAATTGTCTTATTTAGGGGCTCATTTTGCGGGAAGAGATGATGGTTTGATTGGTACCATTTTGGGTTGTGTTTGACTTTTTGATCGCTTGGAATTACACTTTTTGTGATTAAGATGACCCAAAAAAATTTCATTTTTGGCACATTTTTTTTTTTTAACATTCACCTGAGGGGGTAGATCATGTGATATTTTTATAGAGCAGGTTGTTACGGACACGGTGATACTAAGGCCCGTTTCACGCAAGCGAGTTTTAGGAGAGAGATAGTACCCCCCTAAGCCTCACAGGCCTCTCATCGAGTCGAGCCAGTACTCTCTGCTCTGCACTGATGAGGGGCAATCACCCCGAAACAGCTGTCTGCAGATGAGGTGCTGGCTTATTTAATATCCAAGTCATGTCTCAGGCTTAGTTAAAGGCTGAACATTGACTTTTGAGGATAGCTGCCTTACATCTGGTGGCATTAGAGGCAGAGCTTGTTAAGAGCTCATTTGCATCCCTTTCCTCCCAATGGGTCTGTGTACTGTGTTGTTTTTCATGCATCATTTCTGCATGAAAATGTTTTGTCTGCTACTGGCCAAAAAACATTTGTCCTATACTAAATCGAGTGTGCGGATTACAAATCCGAAGTCAGAATTGTTGTAACACGTCACAAAATGTTGCTATGCATAAGTATGCCTAAATGAATTAAGCACTTGGAAAGCACTGAATAATTTTGAACAGAACAAGTATTACTCTAACAATTACCTGATCTATATCAAAGTTTGTGTAGTAAACAATGTATGAAAATACTGTTTTAACCTTCTCTTGCTTGATAGTAGATGGACAGGAAAGGTGAAACTACAGAATAAAACTGTAGTATTTAAGAACATAGATATCTATAGTATATGGCATAAGATACAGAGCAATCTTCTATACATACAGTACATAAGCTATCAGATACAAGAAACATCTAAAAAACTACAGTAAATGTCACATAGATAGTGTCCTTACCGATTGCTTGAAAACAGGCTGAATAACAGATGATGGGGCAGGAAACCCAGTGAGAAAGTGTGGCTCCTGAGACATAAGATGGCTGCTGCTTGCAATACAAGCGCAAGACTACAAAGAACCAGGAACTACCCACAATGCCCTGGAACTCCCATAATGCATAGGAAAAACAGGCTGGATGAAATACATGAAATCATCAGTAGATGGTGCTGTTACCATACAATATAATGCACATGAATTACAACACAGGTAATACAATGTCAAACTGATAAACACACAAACAACTGGATCTGCATCTGGGGACAGAACAGCAAAATTTCAAAAAGTCTAATTTTTCAGTTTAAAAGTCTTACTTGAGCAAGGCCCAGTACTGTTTAAAGTGCTTCAGGCATCTTCTCTTGCGTTTGTGAACGGTCATATTTTCCTGTTGCAAAAACCATCAGTAGTCCCCCATCATGTTGGGATTCCAGTGGCCTTGATACCTGTTCTCCATTGTAGAAATATCTTTATGGTCCCACTCTCCATGTTCGTCACTTACATGTCCCAAATTGGGTGGGAAAAAGTCAAGATGGGAATGTAAGAAATGCACTTTCAATGACTTTTGGCAGCCAAGTTGTTCATATGCTGTAAGCATGTTGTCTTCTACTTCAGCATAGTTTGCAGCTCGTTTGTTCCCAAGGAAGTTCTGCACTACTAGCACAAATGCATCCCAAGCTGCAGGTTGCAGAGGATTGAGTTTTGTTCTGAATGTGTCAACATACATTAGTTTGTCGATTTTAGGGCCAATAAAAATTCTAGCCTGTATTTTAGCATCAGTTTCAGTGTGCTAAACTTCTCCTTCAAATACTGGAAACTATTTCTATCACGATCAAGTGCAATTACAAAGTTTTTCATTAAACCAAGTTTAATGTGAAGCAGTAGAAGATAAACTTGAAGTGGATCGACTAGTGATTTGTGTTGTACACTGTACTGACCAACTGTGTGACCGACTCTGAGAGGCCACTGTCTCATTTTGTAATGATTGTTGTCATCACGACTGTTCTATAGGCACAAGAAACACATATGCTTTGTGTACCCTAACTGTAGGCCTGGCAGCAGTGCTACCATTTTCAGGTCAGCACATATTTTCCATGTATGCTCTTAGTATTTGATAATTTTCTAAATTAACTCCATAGAAGCATGGGTCTTTTTCATTCCAACCGCATGAGCCAATGGAACAGATGGTTTTTCGTTACCATTGTGCAACAAGACAGCTTTCAAACTTGTTTTGCTAGAGTCTATGAATAGCCTCCATACATCGGGAACATGTATACCTCTAACTCCATCATAAGACCATTTACATCAGTACAGAAACAGACATTGCTTTCCATTGCATAGTATGCAGCTAACTTGGTGTGTCAATGCCGAAAGTGTGAAGTTGTGGTGCCTCGTTGTAGCAAATTTCATTCCTGAAGTCTAGAAGCTAGCAGTTATGACTTTTCTTTAGATAATGACAGATCTCTTACCAGATTTTCTAAATCTGATTGGCTCTTCAAGTGCGGCTGACCCTCCAGTTGTTCTGGATCAGGAAATACATTGTGACAATCAACATCTTCTAGTTCATCAGGATCAGAACCGCCTGTTTCAATTGCCGTTCCTGCTGTGGGAGGGGCAGGCACTGGATTCTCTACATCGTGTGGTACTGGTTTAAGAGAAGACTCACAGTCAGGATACACAATTTGTGACTTGTTTCTCTTTGAATATCCGGCGATTTTAGTCATGTAAAAGTAACAGTTTGAATGGTGATTTTTCTGCTCACGCCGAACCATAGGCACTGCAAAAGCCATTCCTTTCACAATTCAACCACTGCGTTAGCCCAGAGTAACACACAGTGCAACAAACATGAGGTGCCCAGCTTTTATCTTGATCTCCAATTTTACAAACAAAGTAATACTTGTAAGCAAGATGCACTCGCTTTGTTAGATTCTTGCGCTGATCATAAGTAGTGTATTTGCCACATATGTTGAGAAATTGTCTGGATCGTTAACACATTTGCATATATCCATCTTAAGTTTCAAAACTGATAGCACTATAACAGATCACTTTATCAAAATATGTCCAGCTTGCCTTATATACTTAATGCTGACATCAGCCTGAGTGCGTCCGGACAGGTCTGGACATGTCCGTTGGAATATTTCCAATATAATGCAATAATATTATAACTGAATAGGCTTTGCATGTATAACTTAGGGCTCTTTCACACCTGCGTTCTTTTCTTCCGGCATAGAGTTCCGTCGTCGGGGCTCTATGCCGGAAGAATCCTGATCAGTTTTATCCTAATGCATTCTGAATGGAGTAAAATCCGTTCAGGATGCATCAGGATGTCTTCAGTTCCGGAACGGAACGTTTTTTGGCCGGAGAAAATACCGCAGCATGCTGCGCTTTTTGCTCCGGCCAAAAATCCTTGCCGCAAGGCCGGATCCAGAATTAATGCCTATTGAAAGGCATTGATCCGGATCCGGCCTTAAGCTAAACGTCGTTTCGGCGCATTGCCGGATCCGACGTTTAGCTTTTTCTCAATGGTTACCATGGCTGCCGGGACGCTAAAGTCCTGGCAGCCATGGTAAAGTGTAGCGGGGAGCGGGGGAGCAGCATACTTACCGTCCGTGTGGCTCCCAGGGCGCTCCAGATTGACATCAGGGCGCCCCACGCGCATGGATGACGTGATTGCATGGCACGTCATCCATGCGCATGGGGCTCTCTGACGTCATTCTGGAGCGCCCCGGGAGCCGCGCGGACTGTAAGTATACCGCTCCCCCGCTCCCCGCTCCTACTATGGCAACCAGGACTTCAATAGCGTCCTGGCTGCCATAGTAACACTGAAAGCATTTTGAAGACAGATCCGACTTCAAATGCTTTCAGTACACTTGCGTTTTTCCGGATCCAGTGTGTAATTCAGGCAAGTGGAGTACACGCCGGATCCGGACAACGCAAGTGTGAAAGAGGCCTTAAAATCTAGATGTCTCAGGCAAATTCCAAGTTCATATTTGGAATCAGTGCACTCATTTTAGTATAAATCACATGTTTTTCTCTCAGTAGCAAAATCATTGTTGCGCGGTGATCCTGCGTTTCTCACGCAGCCCTGGCCCCATAGTGATGAAAGGGGCTGCATGAAAATCACATTGCACCCGCAAGCAAGTGCTAAGAGATGTTGTTTGTAAACCTTCAGTTTTTTATCACGGGCATGAAAAACGCATCAAAACACATTGCACCCGCTCTGAAAAAACTGAACGCAATCGCAGACAAAACTGACTGAACTTGCTTGCAAAATGGCGTAATTTTCACTGAACGCACCCTAAACACCTCCAGAGCCAACCCATCACGCTTGTGTAAAAGAGGCCTAATAGGTCTACTTTTTTTACATTTATTTCAGTTTAACACTATAAAAGCATTTTTGAAGACAAAAAAATCATGTTTTAGTGTCTCCATTTTCTGAAAGCCATATTTTTTTAAATCTTTTAGGCGATTGTCTTATGTAGGGGGTCATTTTTTGCGGGAAGAGATAATAGTTTGATTGGTACTATTTTGGGGTACAGCTGTCGTTTTGATCGCGTAGAATTACACTTTTTGTGATGTAAGGTGACAAAAAAAGGCATTTTATTGCAAATTTTTTTTTTTACGGCGTTCATCTGAGGTGGTAGATTGTGTGACATTTCTATAGAGCACTTCATTACGGACCCGGCGATACCTAATATGTCTGTTTTTTTGTGTGTTTTTTTTTAACACATGCAGCATGTGAAAGGGTTAATACGCCGGCATCATCGCATACAGCGATGCTGATGGATGCAGCAGGGACCCGCCCGATCACATCACGTACATGCACGTGAGGATGCGGCAAGAAGCCGCATTTCCACATCTACGTGAAAATGCTTGAAGGGGTTAAGGCCAAAATGTCTCTTTTTTACTTGAAACTTTATTTTTTTTATTATAAAAAAAACCACTTTTTTCCCCCCACTGTTTTTTCACTTTTTTTTTACTTTTTATTTTTGTCTCACTGTGGGACGTCACCTTTTCAGGGTATTGTACTGAATTGAACTGTCAGCATCTTACACAGCTGGCAGGCCCCGGTGCCACTGCAGATCGGGGTCCGATAGAGTCAGAGGGAGCCCCCTCCCTCTGTAAACCCCGCATGTGCCGCGGTCAGTGCTGACTGCGGCATGTGAAAGGGTTAATCCGCCAGGCATCATCGCATACAGCGATGCTGGTGGATGCAGCAGGCACCCGCCTGATCACATCACGTACATGGACGTGAGGATGCGGCAAGAAGCCGCATTTCCACATCTACGTGAAAATGCGTGAAGGGGTTAAGGCCAAAATGTCTTGACATTACTACCTGAATCTAATAATATTGAACACCATAACTTTTGGATGAAGCATACATTCTTATTCTTTATTAAAGGATGAGCTGAGTAAAATATCTAACTTTTTCTTTCTTTAAAGGGGTTGGCCACTTTCTGGTTACTATTGACCAATGTGTTTGTAAGATGATTATATGACACTTATTAATATAGCCTTTGCTGAAATTCTGCACCATTTTCTGTATTTCATAAGATATGCCTCCTTGTTTGCCAAGTCTTTTGTGCTGTCCACAGGTCTTGTCCATAAAATGGCTAGTGATCGAGGGTCATGTGACCAGACAAATCACCTCCATATGATGTCACGTCCGTTCAAATACGCTGCACCTGCACTTGCACTGCTGGGAGTATAGTGCTTATACAGTGTGCTAGAATGCAAGAGACATCACAAGGAGTTGATTTGCCTGGTCACATGACCCTCCATCAGCGGCCATCTTATGGACAGGACCTCTGTGTGGACAGCACAAAAGACTTGGCAAACAAGGGGGCATACCTAATGAAATATAGAAAACGGTGCAGAATCTCACCAAAGTGCCATATATACATCTAACAAACACATTGGTCACAAGTAGCCAGAAAGTGTCCAACCCCTTTAAGTCACACATATCCTTCCCCAAACACGACCAGTTCCATTTTGTTTAATTTTACAGTGCACTGCAATTTGTGGTCCCCAATGCACGGGCAAAGTCTGTGCGGCGGTCGGGACTGATCAAGACCCATTCAACTTGAATGGGTCCGTGATCCGTCCGCACCGCAAAAAAATAAAACAAGTTCTATTTTTTTTGCGGTGCAAAGGCACTTCGTAGTGCTTCCGTAGGGTTCCGATCCGTGCTTCCGTTCCGCATCTCCATGATTGCGGACCCATTCAAGTGAATGGGGTCGCATCCGTATTGCGGAGTGCACACGGACCAGTGCCCGTGTAATGTGGACCCGCCGTATGCGGGCCGCAATACGGCAATGGTCACACAACGGCCGTGTGCAAGAGCCCTAATACGACTGAGTGGATCATGTGTTTACAAACCTACCCAAAAAAAATATAGCATGGCAAGTTCAGCATAGCATGGTTTTGCTGCCATTAAATGTCACCCTCCGATGTTAGCTGTAATCTATAGTAATTTTGAAATGCAGTGCAAAGTACATTTTTTGCATAGATTATATTTCTTTTTCACTTCTGGAGCATTTGTTGGGTCCATGGCCTTTTGTTAAGATGCAGCATGCTCTGACTATGTAATTTGCTCATATAACAGCATTTTTTGTTCCTTTGACATTGGATTCATTTGATTTTTGCCCCTGCTTGGAAAACCATGTATGAATGTGTGTTTTTTTATGGCGTTTTACATTGTGTGTGATTTTTTTAATGACTTGATTTTAGAGAGATCTTCAAAAGAAGTGTCATCTGAGTGGGGTACACAATTTACAAGTCCAGGCTCCAAAAAACACAACACAACATAAAATGCAGCAAAAATTTTTTAAAAAAATTTTTTTATTTTTTTTTCCTGGTTGCCAAACTAACTTTATATGTGGAGACCTTAGAGTTTCCTCGGGGCCCGGCATACACAAGTAGCTCAGTGTGAAAAAATATACCATATTTTCTCATATGAAGACGGACTGTCTGGAATTTCAACTATGGATTTCCCTACTGGAAAACCCAAGAGTGATAAACAGGATGAGCAGAGAACAGAGCTTCCTGTTTCTGGGAAAACATTGCATAGAATATTGATCTTAATAAAAGTCATTGTCCACATGAAAAGAAAAAAATATTACATGAACATAGATGTTTGTAAGGAAGTGCCATCAAAAGCTCAGCGGAGAATGCAGCACATTTAGTTTTTTCATAAAGCCGAAGTTAATTAAAGCAGAAAATGCTTAGTCCATGTTCACCCAGCAGAAATTACATTTTGTGATATTTCATAATCTAACAGAACAAGTCTTTATGAAAGTAATTATGTTTCAGGTAATCAAACCCCTGTTTGTTATACATGAGGAGATTATTTAAGACCCATGTGTATCTGCTCAAAAATATGTGACGATTAGACAGCAGCATTGAAAATTCCTAAAACTGCATTCACATGTTATTGTTGCATTTTTACCTTGTGGCTTTTTTTTGGGGGGGGGGGGGGGGGGGGGTCCACTTTGCAGCTCTTTCATTGCCTTTTTGACCCTCCTGATGCTTTTTTCATCTTCCTGACAGAGCCAATGTTTGCAAACCTGACATGTGCCGCTTTATGTGGTAATACCTTGTATTTATCCAAGCCATTCAGAGGCTGTTTTCCCATGACACATCATACTTTGTGTTAGAGGGAAATTTGAGTCTCTAGATTTTACCTTTCCGTATTAAGAAAATCCCAAATTTATAGAAAATTTGGAAAAATGTGCTATTTTTTTAATATTAATTTCTCTGCTTTTAAGACCCCTGATAAAATAGGGTATAATTAACATTCACCACATGTCTACTTTTAGGTGGCATAATTTTGGTAATGTAATTTACAAAACCTTCTTTAACCCCTTCACGCAACATCACGTACATGTACGTGGGGGAATGTGGTGCCTCACCGCATCCCCACATGCATGTACGTGATCGGCTTTCACTGTCAGATGCCATACTCATTGTCATTTGTTTCGATAGAAAACATATGCATATGCGTGCACTCATCCAACAGCACAGAAGCTGGAAGTGCACCTGATACTACAGTCCCTCCCTTGAAGTTGACTCTGCACGTTTCAAAGAACTGACGGCTTGTGCCCAGCCAATGTGGAGAATCCCAAGACGACATTACTTTTCCAAAAAATCTGTACCAGCCCTGCACATGCATGTTGAGCAGGTGGGTCAGTCCTTGGGCCATCTGTGTCTGGTAGAGTTCATGGCAACGTTTATGTATGAAGTTGTAACTATTGTCAAGGACAATATATGTCGTTCACAGCCCACTAGGTAAACGTCGTTCCGGACCAGACACAACAGTAACTTAGCCAGGTGATAACAATGGCGATTCCACGTTGTATTGCTGGAATGTCTGCGCCAATGTCTTTCTCTGCCCCTCATCCTCACCGCTAGGCACAGTTCACAGTGGTCCTCCAGCATATCCCTATGCAAAGCTAGGCGTTGTGACGCGGTTCTGCACTTGGCCAGCCTTGGTGAACATAGCCACACTGGGGAGGAACTGCACCGTGCCATCAATAAAGAAATCGAACATTGGCTGTCTCCTCACCAACTGGAGATAGGAACCATAGTTACTGATAACGGGACTACAGGTACCAACATGCATGCCGAGCCCACTCCACACCTCTCCTGGTGCCAGATGGCCCCCAACTAATGCAATGAGAGTCCACCCTATAGGCTGATTTTAATTAGTGTAAGTATAAAGCTTAGCCTGCTCTCCCTCACTCACTGGAGGCCTTTTGGCACCAGGGGAGGTATATGGTGGACTCTCATTGCATTCTTTGGGGGCCATCTGGCACCAGGAGAGGTATGAAGTGGGCTAGGCATGCATGTTGGTACCTACATTCCCTGTATTTCTTGGAGGCCATTCTGGCACCAAAAATTACAAAAATTAAGGTGGGCCCAGCATGCATGTGGAACCTACACTCCCTGAATTTTATGGTAGCCGTCATGGCACATAATAGGTAAAATTTAGTGTTAGGTTCCCGTCTTACAGAGATCGCCTTGATGTGTGGTAGACGGGCCCAAATAATTTTGTACAAAATGTATTTGCCAAGAATCTCACATTTACTTAATAAGCATAGCATTAGCATTAGAATGCTTTTTTGTACTTTATTTGGTTTGCGGAGAGCTGTTGCATTGTATTTTTTTCTTAGCGTTTTTAGCCATAGCAACTAGAATTTTTCAAATATATGATTCGCCAATTCGCCAAATTTTTGGGAAAAAATTTGGTTTGATCCAAATATATTTGCAGCGAATTTCGGTAAAAAAACGGCTATTTCCTGGCTGCAGAGAGCCTTTATAGTGGTGTAGAACACTGTGCCGTGCAGTAACACGCATAGGTAGTGAAATAATAATGTGAGTCCGTATGACATGCAGATGACAGGCGTTGCTTTTAGAATCACTGCACACTTCACTCATTTGGGCAGTCACTGGGCCAAAACTGACCAAGTAACTCAAGTATGAACTCAGCCGTACAGGTCAATGTTAGCGCCAAGAAGAAGCGTACTCCTACTCTATTAAACGCTTATACAAGTATACAAGTAGAGCCCCCCGACAGAGTGGAGAGGGTGTAAGCAGTAAGTTTGTGTTGAAGTCACTGATTATTTTGCCCTTCCTCTGATCCGTCAGAACAATGAGCCACAAAAAACGGATCCTGTCTGTTGAGCATCTGTATTCACTCGGTCAGCATTTGGTCAGTAATCCATCAGTATTGCTAATGCCCCAAAAAATGGGACCATACAGGCCTTACAGCTCCTACACAGATCAGAAGAAGGGTCAAATTAATGATGATGTCAGCCAGGCTGAAAGGCAAAATAGTGGCCCAGTCATGAAGTTGGGAGGGTGGGAACAGCGTCCACAGAGTGGCTCTATGACATAGTAGTGAGCTAGAAGCAGCATTAAGAGACCACAAAGTGGCCCAATAACAGAGTCTGGGGGTGGCGGCAGTATCAGGAGGAGGCAACAGAGTGCCACAATGACAGTGTGGAGGTGGCGGCAGCATCAGGAGGCCACAGAGCGGATGACAGAGTGTGGAGGTGGCAGCAGCATCAGGAGGCCACAGAGTGGCAAGGTGACATAGTGTGGAGTTGGCAGCAGCATCAGGAAACCACAGAGTGGCAAGGTGACATAGTGTGGAGGTGGCAGCAGCATCAGGAGACCACAAAGTGGCATGGTGACATAGTGTGGAGGTTGCAGCAGCATCAGGAGGCCACAGAGTGGCAAGGTGACATAGTGTGGAGGTGGGTGGCAGTACTAGTGTAGTGTCCCACTAGGTAAATGTGGGCACTACACAAGGGTCAATTGGGCCACGTTATTCCCCACCTTTTGTGGAACAGGGTCATTGTATTTTATATGATGTTTTTATGTGTATTTTCCTGTTTTCCCCTGTTCCAGGTCTGTTAGGGGTAGTTCCTCCTTCTAGACAGTAGAGTGAGCTAGGGGACCCTTAGTATATATAGTCAGGTCCTGTTCAGGGAGGGGTGTGTAGTCAGAAGTCAGTGTGGACTTTAGCCAGAGGAGAGCTGAGGAGCAGCTTCTGACATGCAGCTAGATAGCGCAGGCTCCTAGCTGGCCACCAGGAGAAGAGTTTTGCGTCCTAAGAAACCAGGTTCCCTTACAAGTACAGTGCAGAGCCAAGTTTATTCCAGCCAAACAGAGAGCTGAAGGGCAGAAGGATATTTTCACAGCAAGGAGACATATACCAGAGGAAGGTTTCCCTATCCAAGGATAAAGCTAGCAATAGGGCATACGGGCCTTGGAGAAAGCCAGACAGGAACTGAGGAAAAGTGCAGCCTGATCTGTAAGTGTTATTCCCTCTGAGTATCTTGTAAGGACTTTGCCTGCCGTTTATATAAAGCCTGCCTCTTACACTTTTTTATATGTGGAACCAATCAAAGAACTGTAAATAGTTGAACTGTTCAGTAAAAGGAGGTTCTGGTTCACTGCAACTTGTGTTCCTCAATTATTACTACAATAAATCGGTGTGCCACCGTTACCGGCACTGGCGTCACGAACTTAAAGGGATCTTGCCACAGGCACATTAAACCTGCAACACCCAGGGCACCTCACCTACCACCCGGCCTGGTCCCTATACATAGAGAGTGCCCCAGAGGATCCATGTGCCAGCCTCGCCATCTTTGCTGTACGCCTGCCCAGGGTATATAAAAAATGTGAGTACCAAAAACACCCTCGGTTAGTAACTACCCCTGTGACCTCACCATCGCCTCACCCTGCAGGGCTGCATACTGCACCAGTACCAGCTGAAAATGGTGGGTGAAAGAAGGAGTGGATGGCATCAGATGTGTGGCATCAGGCAGGTGGCAGCATCAGAATAGTAGCTGAGGCAGGTAGCCAGAAGAAGCTGGTCTCTTTTATCAAAGTGTTGGTGTGGCACCATGGATGATCTAGTCTGATGCATCAGGCATTGGTGGGTGGAAATCCTGGCTGATCCAGGGATGATTCATCTTGACTCCTCATCCATGGTGCCACACCAACACAGAATTCAGCATTCTAGCTGCATGTCAGTCTCTTCACATTTTGGGTGAACGGGCGAGTTCTTCTTGGGGCAACTATGGCCGCCACCGCACTAATCACCCGCTCTGATGCCACACTACTGGCTGGGCAGGACAGCTTTTCCAAACTCTGCTAGTTGTGGCCACAAATCCAGTTTGGCTGCCCAGTAGTCCAGCGGATCTTCAATGACAGCTATGCCACCACCTGCTGGTTCAGGTTCTTCTCTACGTCTAGCTGCTGGTGAGTAATTTCTTCACTACGTGGGTGAAGAAAGCTGGTCATCAGTGACTCTAGACTCAGGCTGCTGATGATAGAGCTGCACCTGCCACAACACCCCTCCCCAGCAGCCATGGCAGTGGAACGTGAGCACAGAGGACTCCCCCGGTCAGACCTGCAAGAGGATGGACAATGGCACAGATAGGCAGCAGCCAACTGACTAGATAGGATGTCTCTATACAGGGAGTGCAGAATTATTAGGCAAGTTGTATTTTTGAGGATTAATTTTATTATTGAACAACAACCATGTTCTCAATGAACCCAAAAAACTCATTAATATCAAAGCTGAATATTTTTGGAAGTAGTTTTTAGTTTGTTTTTAGTTTTAGCTATTTTAGGGGGATATCTGTGTGTGCAGGTGACTATTACTGTACATAATTATTAGGCAACTTAACAAAAAAACAAATATATACCCATTTCAATTATTTATTTTTACCAGTGAAACCAATATAACATCTCAACATTCACAAATATACATTTCTGACATTCAAAAACAAAACAAAAACAAATCAGTGACCAATATAGCCACCTTTCTTTGCAAGGACACTCAAAAGCCTGCCATCCATGGATTCTGTCAGTGTTTTGATCTGTTCACCATCAACATTGCGTGCAGCAGCAACCACAGCCTCCCAGACACTGTTCAGAGAGGTGTACTGTTTTCCCTCCTTGTAAATCTCACATTTGATGATGGACCACAGGTTCTCAATGGGGTTCAGATCAGGTGAACAAGGAGGCCATGTCATTAGATTTTCTTCTTTTATACCCTTTCTTGCCAGCCACGTTGTGGAGTACTTGGACGCGTGTGATGGAGCATTGTCCTGCATGAAAATCATGTTTTTTTTACCTTGCAGACTTCTTCCTGTGCCACTGCTTGAAGAAGGTGTCTTCCAGAAACTGGCAGTAGGACTGGGAGTTGAGCTTGACTCCATCCTCACCTTAAAAAGGCCCCACAAGCTCATCTTTGATGATACCAGCCCAAACCAGTACTCCACCTCCACCTTGCTGGCATCTGAGTCGGACTGGAGCTCTCTGCCCTTTACCAATCCAGCCATCTGGCCCATCAAGACTCACTCTCATTTCATCAGTCTATAAAACCTTAGAAAAATCAGTCTTGAGATATTTCTTGGCCCAGTCTTGACGTTTCAGCTTGTGTGTCTTGTTCAGTGGTGGTCGTCTTTCAGCCTTTCTTACCTTGGCCATGTCTCTGAGTATTGCACACCTTGTGCTTTTGGGCACTCCAGTGATGTTGCAGCTCTGAAATATGGCCAAACTGGTGGCAAGTGGCATCTTGGCAGCTGCACGCTTGACTTTTCTCAGTTCATGGGCAGTTATTTTGCGCCTTGGTTTTTCCACACGCTTCTTGCGACCCTGTTGACTATTTTGAATGAAACGCTTGATTGTTCGATGATCACGCTTCAGAAGCTTTGCAATTTTTAGAGTGCTGCATCCCTCTGCAAGATATCTCACTATTTTTGACTTTTCTGAGCCTGTCAAGTCCTTCTTTTGACCCATTTTGCCAAAGGAAAGGAAGTTGCCTAATAATTATGCACACCTGATATAGGGTGTTGATGTCATTAGACCACACCCCTTCTCATTACAGAGATGCACATCACCTAATATGCTTAATTTGTAGTAGGCTTTCGAGCCTATACAGCTTGGAGTTTGACAACATGCATAAAGAGGATGATGTGGTCAAAATACTCATTTGCCTAATAATTCTGCACGTAGTGTAGTAGTTCAGTTTGTCCTCCCTCTTAGCGGGTGTAAAAAAGGCCCCCATTTTGGACCGGTAGCGAGGGTACAACAAGGTGGAGAGCAAGAAGTCATCCATCTGCCGAATGCTGACAATTCGGCTGTCACTTCCCAAGCAAGTGAGCATGCAGCGGGCCATTTGTGCAAGTGACTCGGAGGGACTCCCTGCCTCCATCTCCACTACATACTGCCCACGGTGTGTCTGGGTCCTCTGCCTCATCGCCTTGTAGCTCCTCTGGCTGGTCCTGCTGCTCCTCTCTTGTCACCTGTGTAGAAAAGCCACCAATTTCGCTACACATTGCTTGTGCTCCAATGTCCTCCTCTAGTTCAGCCCCCACAGGGCTTATGTGGCCGTGAGATCTAGGCGCCACGTCTCCAGTCCCCTGACTAGCCAGATTTACCAGCATCTGTTCCAGAACATGAAGCAGTGGAATAACATAGTTCATCCCGTAGTCCTGACAACTGACAAATAACGTAGCGTCCTCAAAGGGCCTGAGCAAATGTCAGGTGTCACGTATGAGCAGCCACTGGCTGACATCGAAGTTACACAGGGAAGTATTCCTCTGCACTTGGATCATCAAAAAATAGTTTATGGCCTTTCTCTGTTCGTACAGTTGGTCCAACATATGGAGGGTGGAATTCCAAGGGGTGAAACGTCGCATATCAGCCTATGTTGGGAATGCCATTCTGCCGCTGCAGCTCAAGGAGGGTGTGCTTTGCGGTGTACGAGTGGCTGAAGTGCATGCAAAGTTTCCTGGCCATTTTTAGGAGGTCTTGCAGATGGGTGGAAGACTTCAAGAACCGCTTGACAAGCAGATTGAACACGTGTGCCATGCAGGAAGCATGGCTCAGCCCTCTTTAACGCAGAGCCGACACAATGTTCTTCTCGTTGTCGGTCACCATGGTTCCGATTTTCAGTTGTCGCGGAGAAAGCCAGAATTCGATTTCTTTATGTAGGACATGGGGCAGTTTCTCCCCTGTGAGACTCTGTTCGCCCAGGAAAACGAGGTGCAGAACAGCGTACACCACCGTGCCCTGCACATGTGGTATGCTGGAGGGGCACTGTGAATTGTTTCATGCAGTGGAGACTGAGGACACAGTGGAGGATAAGGAGGCAGAGGTGGGCATTGTCGCAGGACCAATGGTGGGGCAACGTGGAAGCGGAAGCGGCGTCAGCTGGCCAAGTTGCTGGTGTGGCTGTGCAGGAACCACATTCACCCAGTGGGCCGTAAAGAACATGTATTGTCCTTGACCGTGCGCTGCCGTGCACTTTGGCAGACACTGACAGGCTCAAGGACTGGCCCACCTTCTGTTGTACATATGTGTGCAGGGCTGGTACTGCCTTTTTGGCAAAGAAATGATGGCTTGGGACTCTCCACCTCAGCTCGGCACAAGCCATCAGTTCTCTGAAAGGTACAGAGTCAACCACTTGGAAAGGGAGGGTCTGCAGCGCCAGCAACTAGGAGCACGTTCAGCTTCTTGGATGAGTACACGCATACTGTTGTCTCTTGGCAATCACTTTGGTGATTAATTGCTGACAGAATGACTGACGAGGAGTAGGAGGGCAAGTAGCAGGAGCATCAGGACCGGCAGATGATGGGAAGGACAGACAGTTCCCTTTGGCTGAGGTGGTGAAGCCTTAACTGCCTAAAATCGGGTGTGTGCCACTGGGTAATGCAGCGGTTGCTGCGACAGGCTGGACTACCACATCGGAGCCACGGTTCTCTCAGGCCACTTTATGGTGACGCTGCATATGTTGATGCAGGGCAATGGTGCCAACATTGGCACCCTGGCCACGCATCGCCTTCTGTCCACATATTCAACATATGGCCATTTTCACCTCCTCCGACGGCTGAACACAAAACTGCCACACCGCTGAGTAGGTGATTTTACCCCAAACACTATGCACTGATTGACTGCTACCGCCACTGCCTTCGTGAACCCTTGCACCACTACTTCCCAGAAAGGTAGGCTCCTGCGAAGAGGGTGGTCTACCCCAGGCACGTTTGGCTCCTGACCTCCAAATGCTGCCACCCTGCTGACTCCCAAGTGCGATCAGTTACATCATCATCATTGAGTACTGTCTGCACGTCACTGATGTCCTCCTCAACTGTCTCTGGGTCATGAGCCTGACCGCTCGCAACACCAGTTCCCACTCTCCTCATCCCTACTTGCCCACCTATCGGAGAAAGCGGCGGATGTCTCCTCCAGATCTTGGCTGGGCAGTAGCTGCTGACTGTCCTCTAGTATCTAGTCCTCGCTGAAAAGTGGAGCCGAGTCTACGACATATAATACTTTTCGCGGTGAGGGAACTAAAAATGACAGAGGAAGGTTCAGGACAGGTGGGGGCACAGGGCCTGCTCCCGGGCCATGCCAACTAAGCATCATTTCAGAGGAACCCACCGACTCTTGGCTGGGGGTTTCTGATGTCACTTGGGATGCAGTGGATGACCGAGTCAACCATTCAAGAACTGCTGGGTCAAGACACAACCGCTAGAATGACACCAGGAGCTCAAGCCTCTCGCTGCGACCCCTGCTGCCATGCCCCCTTACTCTTCTGTGACCTCTGCCTGCGCCAGAAACATTTAGGCCTCTGCCACCCCCTGTGCATGGCCTGGCACTTTTCTGTCTGACATACTGTTAGATAAAATAAATAAATAAAAAAGAAATTAAAACACCCCAAAAAACTCTGTAATTTTCTCAATTCGCCACGCAACAGCAAATACTTTTTTGTGCCACTAATACACGCCAAAAAGGGCTCTAGAACATATAACTGCATTGCTGAACGGCAAATATATTTTTTCTTTTTCCGCTAATAGACACCACAAAAGGCTTTAGAACATATAACTGCACCGCTGAGCGGCAAATATATTTTTTCTTTTTCCGCTAATACACGCCACAAAAGGCTTTAGAACAGATAACTGCACCTCTGAGCGGTAAATATATTTTTTCTTTTTCCGCTAATACACGCCACAAAAGGCTTTAAAACTGCACCGCTGAATGGCAAAAATATTTTACTTTTGCCACTAATATACGACAAAAAGGGCTGTAATTTTAGTGGTTCACCACACAACGGCTAATAAGCCCCTTTTTTCTCACTATTTCATAATTTTTTTCCTTGTAATAAACCCTGTTAATGCCTTATTAAACAGCACTTGCACCCTAATAAGAACGATTTTCTGGAATTACAGAACTGTATAATGGCAATTTGGATCCCAAGTCAGTGCAGCAAGGTGTAATAGGAATGTTCCTATGACCCGGGCTGTCACCTCCCCAACTGCAGATGTTTCTCCCTGCACTAAGTACACTTGTAAATGGCAGAATCTAAATTGGTTGCAGCGGTTTATAGGGCTATGACATCACAAGGCTGGCTGGCTGCTGATTGGCTGCATGCATGGCATTATGGGTGATCGCACCTTCCCAGAGTTCCTTTCTCCATGTCCTCACACGTGCATCAGCCATTCGGCTTTGGTGAAAATCATATTTTTTTTTTATTCGGATCGAATTCCACTTTGTCAGCTTCAATTCGATCATCTCTAATAGCAACGTGCACCTTGTGCATTGGGATGTGCTTACTGCCCCCTTTTTTTCTTTGCAAATAGTATGCAGCCCCCTAATCTATGTACTGTACAAGGGGCATTAGTATACATTTTGATCAAATAGCATTAGCAAACTGACCACGACAAGGTTGACTCCTCATGCAAGGCTAATTCAAATCACCTGGGCCTAATGGGAGGAGAAAAAGTTAATACACTATTGAAATATAAAAATAAAAAATAAAGAAGTGCTGTGTTGCTGTACTGGTGGGGCCCATTGGCTGGGTGGCATTGTTAAGCAGCAGGGGTGCTGTTTGACTGCTGGGTCCTGCCGCCTGCTGATGCAGTGCTGCAGTGTCGGTGGTCGCTGTGTGGTGCAGCGCCAATCGATAGTAGGTTCCCACTCGAAGAGGCAACCTTATCGTGGTGAGTGGGCTTATGCTTTTTGATCAAAATGTATACTAATGCCTCATGTACAGTACATAGATTAGGGGGCTGTATAGTATTTATTACGCTGAAAAACTATGTTATGATGCTTAGAAGCAGTTGTAGATCAAAGCATAACATGTGAATGTGCGATCCATGCTTTTCTTTTTTACATAGTAATATAGTAACATAATAGTAACATAGTACATAAGGCCGAAAAAAGACATTTGTCCATCCAGTTCGGCCTGTTATCCCGCAAGTTGATCCAGAGGAAGACCCCTCTCTAGTAGCTATAGCCTGTAATATTATTAAGCTCCAGAAATACGTCCAGGCCCCTCTTGAATTCCTTTATTGTACTCACCATCACCACCTCCTCAGGCAGAGAGTTCCATATTCTCACTGCTCTTACCGTAAAGAATCCTTTTCTATGTTTGTGTACAAACCTTCTTTCCTCCAGGCGCAGAGGATGTCCCCTCGTCACAGTCACAGTCCTGGGGATAAATAGATGATGGGATAGATCTCTGTACTGACCCCTGATATATTTATACATATTAATTAGATCTCCCCTCAGTCGTCTTTTTTCTAAAGTGAATAACTCTAATTTTGATAATCTTTCAGGGTACTGTAGTTGCCCCATTCCAGTTATTAATTTAGTTGCCCTCCTCTGGACCTTCTCCAGCTCTGCTATGTCTGCCTTGTTTACAGGAGCCCAGAACTGTACACAGTACTCCATGTGTGGTCTGACTAGCGATTTGTAAAGTGGTAGGACTATGTTCTTATCACGGGAATCTATGCCCCTTCTGATGCAACCCATTATCTTGTTGGCCTTGGCAGCAGCTGCCTGACACTGGTTTTTGCAGCTTAGTTTGCTGTTTATTAAAATTCCTAGATCCTTTTCCATGTCAGTGTTACCGAGTGTTTTACCATTTAGTATGTACGGTTGACTTGCATTTTTCCTTCCCATGTGCATAACTTTACATTTATCAGTGTTAAACCCCATCTGCCACTTATCTGCCCAAGCCTCCAGTCTATCCAGATCCCTCTGTAGTAGTATACTGTCCTCATCAGTGTAAATTACTTTACACAGTTTAGTGTCATCTGCGAAAATTGATACTTTACTATGCAAGCCTTCTACAAGATCATTAATAAATATATTGAAGAGAATAGGGCCCAATACTGACCCCTGAGGTACTCCACTAGTGACAGTGACCCAATCTGAGTATTTACCATTAATAACCACCCTATGTTTTCTATCTTTGAGCCAGTTACTTACCCACATACAGATGTTTTCTCCCAGTCCGAGCATTCTCATTTTATATACTAACCTTTTATGTGGTACAGTGTCAAATGCTTTGGAGAAGTCCAGATAAACGACATCCATTGATTCGCCGCTGTCAAGTCTAGAACTTACCTCCTCATAGAAACTGATTAAATTAGTCTGACATGACCGATCCCTCACGAAGCCATGCTGATATGGCGTTATTTGCTTATTTTCTGTTGAGATGCTCTAATATAGCATCTCTCAGAAAACCTTCAAACAGTTTACCCACAACAGATGTTAAACTTACCGGCCTATAGTTTCCAGGGTCTTCTTTTGGCCCCTTTTTGAATATTGGCACCACATATGCCATGCGCCAATCCTGTGGGACATTCCCTGTCAGTATAGAGTCTGCAAATATCAGAAATAAGGGTCTGGCTATGACATTACTTAATTCCTTTAGGATACGGGGGTGTATGTCATCCGGTCCTGGCGATTTGTCTATTTTAATCTTTTTAAGTCGCTGATGTACTTCTTCCTGGGTCAGACAGGACACTTTTAATGGGGAATTTAGTTTTGCATTCTGCATGTCATCTGACAATTTATTTTCCTCAGTGAATACATTGGAGAAAAAAATATTTAACAGCTTTGCTTTCTCCTCATCGCTCTCTGCGACTTCCCCCTCATTACTCTTTAAAGGGCCGACACCTTCAGATTTATACTTTTTAACATTTATATAATTGAAGAATATTTTAGGGTTAGTTTTACTCTCTTTGGCAATTAATCTCTCGGTCTCTAGTTTGGCCGCTTTTATTTGTTTTTTACATGTTCTATTTTTTTCCTTATAGTTTTTCAGTGCTTCCGTGCTCCCCTCCTGTTTCAGTGAATGATATGCTTTCTTTTTGTCATTTATTGCTTTCGTTACAGTTCTATTTATCCACATTGGTTTCTTTTTATTCCTTAACCTTTTATTACCATACGGTATGTACCTCTCACAATGAGATTTTAGGATGTTTTTAAAGATATCCCATTTTGTGGCTGTATTTTTATTTTTGAAGACTTTGTCCCAGTTAGTTTGGCCTATGGCCTCTCTTAGTTGGCTAAATTTAGCTTTTTTGAAGTTTGGTATTTTTGTTCCTCCCTGTAGAAACGCTCTCTTGAATGATAATTGGAAGGTTATTACTTTATGGTCACTATTTCCCAGGTGTCCCCCAACCTGCACGTCTGTTGTTCTGTCCGGCCTATTGGTTAATACTAAGTCCAGTATGGCCGTCCCTCTAGTCGGGTCCTGAACCAGTTGGGAGAGGTAATTGTCTTTGGTTATTGCCAAGAACCTGTTTCCTTTATGAGATATACAAGTTTCAGTTTCCCAGTCTATATCTGGGTAGTTGAAGTCCCCCATAATAACCACCTCATTATGATTTGCCGCCTCGTCTATCTCGTTTAGTAATAGATTTTCTGTGGACTCTGGTATATTAGGTGGTTTATAGTAAACTCCTATTAGTAATTTATTGTTGTTTTTAGCTCCATGTATCTCTACCCACAGTGATTCCACATGTTCATGTCCCTCATTTATATCTTCGCGGAGTGTGGGCTTTAGACCGGACTTTACATAGAGGCAGACCCCTCCTCCTCTCCGGTTTTGACGATCCTTTCTAAACAGACTGTAACCTTGTACATTAACTGCCCAGTCATAGCTATCATCCAGCCATGTCTCAGTTATTCCCACTATGTCATAGTTCTCCTCACACATCACTAATTCCAGTTTTTGGGGGGGAATATTCAGCAGAGGGATGACTACTCGCTATCCAAATTGTTAGACACTCACGTCAAAAAATATAGGCATTTTTTAGACCATCTGAGAGGGATGCAAAAATGGATTACTATAGAGACATGCTGTGTAGTCAGTTGTCTACGAGCACCATCCATAGGCGTCCACAGAAATTTTTCCAGAGGGGGCATAATTTTATTGACATCCATGCTCTGCTTGTTTCTGAGCATGTAATGAAGAGGAGGGGCATATTCATTATCACAAAGTATAATAACGCATGAGCTGTGCAGTGGCGGATCCAGAGCCTGGTCTCGGGAGGGGCACTTCCTGATTATTTTCTGTCCGCTGCCACAAAACAATGGTGCTTATAGAACAGACTACACAGTGTAGCGGTATACTGTACATTGTTTGGCACAGTGTAGTGGTATACTGTACATTGTGTGGCACAGTGTAGAGGTATACTGTACATTGTGTGGCACAGTGTAGCGGTATACTGTACATTGTGTGGCACAGTGTAGGCTATATGTGTATAACATAAACATATTTCACAAGAAAACTTACAATTACTTGGCTTGACCCTTGGGGATCTCGGACGCCACTTCAACACTTTGGCCGGGGGCTCGGCGGAGCTGTTGTGTTTTATCCTAATGAGAAAGATTTCATAATAAGGATTTGGAGAAGGGGCAGAGGAATAGCAGAGCAGAGAAAGGCTGGTGCTGCTACTAGGGGGTCATACCATGGGGGAGTAATAAAGCCCACCATAATGCCCCCCCAGTAGAAATAATTCTCCTTATAATGTGACAGTTCAAAAAATACCCCCTTGTAATGCCCCCAGTTGAGCTAATGTCCCCATAGTGCCCCCATAATGTGCCAGTATAAAATACCCCAATATAGTGCCCCCAGTAAATGCCTCCATAGTGCTCCTCTCCCCCTTCCTCCTAGTGCCACCCATCATGTACCAATATAAAATGCCCCAGTAGATGCCCTCAGTGTCCTTCTTTGTGGCCTCAGTAGATGCCCCTATAGTGCCTCCAATAATGTGCCAGTAATAACAGCCCCCATCATGTGCCAGTAATAACAGCCCCCATCATGTGCCAGTAATAAAAGCCCCCCATCATGTGCCAGTAATAACAACCCCCATCATGTGCCAGTAATAATAACCCCCCCTTTTTTTGCCAGTAATGACAGCCCCCCTTGTGCCAGTAATGACAGCCCCATTATGTGCCAGTAATGACAGCCCCCCATTATGTGCCAGTAATGACAGCCCCCATTATGTGCCAGTAATGACAGCCCCCCATTATGTGCCAGTAATGACAGCCCCCACATTATGGGCCAGTAATGACAGCCCCCCCCCCCCCATTATGTGCCAGTAATAACAGCCCCCCCTTATGTGCCAGTAATGACAGCCCCCACATTATGTGCCAGTAATGACAACCCCCCCATTATGTGCCAGTAGCCAGATACCCCCATTATGTGCCAGTAGCCAGAGACCCCCATTGTGCCACTTGCCAGTAGCCAGAGACCCCCATTATGTGCCAGTAGCCACCAGTATTGTACACAAAACAAAATAAACACTTATACTTACCTCCTTGGCAGCGATGCAGGCCTCTTCTGGCCTGTGTCCCGCGCTGTACGGCTCAGGCGGCGCGATGACGTCATCGCGCCGCCTGCGCCGGCCTCTGATAGGCTGCAGGCATTAGGCCGGCAGCCTATTAGAGGAAGGGAAAGGTACACGCCTCTCCCTCCCCTGCCTCAGCACTGTCATCTGTATCGCTGTCCTGAGGACGGCGATACAGATGATTATGGAGATGAATGCTTTCACAATGGAAGTGTTCATCTCCCTTTGCCCCACCGCCGCCCAAACACTTCTGACCAGCTCGGGGAGGGGCAATTGCCCCGTTGTCCCCCCCCCCCTGGATCCGCCAGTGCTGCAGAGAAGAGGCAGAACTCAGTTCACAGATTTCCAGGGCCCCTGCGGACGCCAATGGCACCATCACCCATCCTCAGGAAGGTCTGACCAGGGGGACCCTCTCCACTCACGCTCCACTGCCAAGACTAGTGGGGGCACCAACTCCATATGCAGCAACTTCAGTCTGGAGTCTATGATGAGCAGTTTTCTTCAGCCGCCTACTGAAGAAAACACCCAGCAGCAGCACAGGAAGCAGAACCTCAACCAGGTGGTGGCATACTTGGACTGCACCCTGTCACCCATGATCCAAGATCCCTTGGACTACTGGGCATGCAAACTTTAAGTGTGGCCGCTAGACTTGAGCAATCAATATTTGGATCATAGATCCGAAGTCAACTCATTCAAATACTTTGATTTTAATGCTGTGGAGCCAAAGTTCTTCTCGCCCAAAGTCACGTGAGACTTTGGTTAATTTCTACTGTATACATATCTGTGTATTGAAAAACAATTTAAAATAGCAATCCGAACTTGGCTTTGTTATCGAGGTACCAGCCAATATTAAAGCTCAGTTTTCTATTTAAAAATTGTTTTTCCAACCATAGTTATTTTCATCTTCTTTGTAAGTCTGTGAAACGCATACCTTAATCTTCCTGGTCACGTGACGTCATGGTGAAATGCACGTTTGCGACACCTACGTCACTTGACGTTACGATCTTGTGATCGGCGCTCATAGCAGCCTATACACTATATAAGGCGGCCCTCACAGGCTAGTGCCTTGTGATCCAGCCATTGTAAATCCTTGCTATCAATGACAAGTAACTTCCTTTATTTATATAGCAAGACTGCCTTTACTGCTCACTGCTTTTTTGCAACTCTGCACTATGATTAACCCTGTAACTTCTCTCCTGTGGTAACTCCCACTTACAGTCTCCTTCCCCATCACAACTCTTTTATATGCAAGCTCCACTGGCTAGGGGTTATATACTCCCCCTACATCTTCACTTCTCTATTTACTGCATGACTATATTTCTGATAATAGGCTCCTAGCGTTTTATTTATAACTCATCTTTTTCTCATTTCCTGGTTATATGTATTTCAGCGCTACTGAGTGGCTCCAATATTATTTTACTGCAGACAAATAGACAGCTGAAGAAGGTCCATGAGGACCGAAATGTCTGGTCAACATAATTTCCAAAGAGTGATTTCTATTATTACTTATGTTGAACTATATAACTGGATCATGAACTTTGTACTAATAAATCACCTATAATTGCAAATTAACATTGTGAGTGCTGCAATTTCATATTATTGGGCCTTGTTACTGTTGTAGAAATATTAATATTTGTAATCAGCTCGCATCAAAGTTTGTGTAAGGAAAAAGGTAAATCCCTATTCCCTTAGCCGCAGTCAGAGACAGACCCAAGTGTTACCATATTGAATGAATTCTTGCTGAGCACTCCTCCTCCCTGCCCAGCCTGCTTCTTTTATTTATTAACAAAAGGTGTAAAAGGGGCTGGCCCAAGACAAGGATACAGGAAGTGATGACATACAGGAAGTGATGACATACAGGAAGTGATGACATACAGGAAGTGATGACATAGGAAGATGAGAACATAACCAGCTAACAAACACATGCATACAATAACCAGTGGAGCGAACTTTATCCAGCCTTTCTCAGTGATCAATGCCAGATAAAGTTACTATGATCCTCATGCATGTTTATTTACAGGACAACATCATTATCTCCAGCGGCTGATCAGGCGCACTACAGACAACAAACGCACGTTCCTTTCATATATTGTTCTTAACAAATGCATCCACGCCAAGCCAATAAATCCGCGTCTTGCGCGGGGGCCCTAGCCGGCGTCCATACATGAGCCAACAAAACACTGCTCTGCTGGACACATCAGTCCCCCTCCGGCCCACAGCACAGTGCTTAGCACATGGACCATTCACCGACGGAGATCTCTGCGCCCAGCAACTATGACAGGACATACACGGGAAGATATCCACTCCAATGGTTTACCCTGACACTGAGAGACATGGTGACGATACACAATATATTAGATACACATCCTAATAAAATTTCCACAACAGTTACCACACTGCTGTTTTTGGGTTCTGCTACTACTGTGATCTGCCACCATCTTGTGCTGTATGAAACTGCTTCTGCCCCCCCCCCCCCCCCCCCCACACACACACACACTCAGTATTTGTAAGCCAAAAGCAGGAGTGGGTCCAAAACAGAAGAGATGCAAACATTTCTATTAAATTTTATCTCTATTTTGGACCCACTCCTAGTTTTTTCCTAGTTACAATTACTGATCAAATACTGACCGTCTGAAAAAAGGTTTTATGGATGCTCAAAATACAGGCTTCATTTTTTCTGTTCTTTTGACGGATCAGAAGAACAGAAAAATAAACAGTAATATTAACACAGCCTTACTGCCACTGCTGCTGTTACCCCTCCCCTTCCAACACACACTCTGTCATGGGGCCACTATTGTCACTGCTGTTGTTGCCACCCTTCCCACGCTGTCATGGGGCTGCGCACAGTAAATCTACAGGTAACAGAAGGGTTTAAAAAGCATGTGTTTGCACTGCCACAACATGGATTAAAAGAACCTTTTTTTTCTCCACTACTTTATTGGTGCTGCCTCCATTTCTTTAGGAGGTATTGGCACACAGCTCCTGCAGGGGCACGCACATTTTCTTTTTTTTGCTTTATTGAAGGATGCTGTATTCTTTTATTTTTGTTTTACAGAAAGGATTAGCTTTCAATCTTGGTGCACTGTGATGTGGATGGCAATAAATTAACCCATAGGCTGAAAAAAAAAAAAACTCGTATATACCGTATATCCTATAAATACTATGGGACTATGGGGCACATTTATTAAGACATTCATTTTAGACACCGGTTTAAGAACATCGCTGGAGGTGGATTGCCAAAGTTATGTAGAGGAGCAGGCATCTTCATAACTTTGGTGTATCCAGCTCTGCTTCTAAAAGTAAAAAAGCTTGCAAGCTGTCTTACATTTAGACAGGCGTAGAAAATGGTAAATGAGATGGGCCTGCCAGCCCTTCCCTGCCCACGCCACACCAACTTTTTTTTAGACCTGGCTTGAGCAGGGGGAAATTGCAGATTTAGGCGCAACTAACAGTTGCGCCACAATCTTTGGAATACTCCTAATTTAGGAGCATTTCAGCATGATAAATGACCCCCAATATTCTCACCTTGGCTCGAACGTCATCTCCCTCGTATAATCTCACCAGTAAGTACTGGGAAAATAATCTAAACAGATAAGAAGATTAGAGATATATTATCGCAGGCCAGTCATCATTTATAATAACCATGCCATATTAAAAGAAAACCTGGCAATTTGAGGAAATGGAAACAGCAGAGAATTTTCTATGAATAGCCAACGAAGTTTCATCCAAGAACTTAGAAAGAAACAAAAATCTGCTGCTTTGCCCAACTAACAATATGAGATTGGGAAATTGGGTAAAAGCTGCCATGGATAGCTGCCAGGAAAATAAGATGTAACATATTTCACATTTCCTGCCCATCCATGGCAGCAATTGTAAGCTGTATCTTAGCAGTAGAAGTATCAAGAGAGACAACAAATGCACAACTGAAATGTTTAGTGCAGATTCTGAACTAAATAATAAAATCGTATTCTGGACATTGAGCATACAACTCGGAACAATTGGCTACTCCTTTTTTTGTTATGTATGATGGAAATGGATTTGGTACATTTTGACTGTAGGTAAAGAATTATATGTTCCTGGTGTATCATTCAAAAATACCAGTTCTAGAAGCGACCAGACTTTTTTTTTTGTATCGGATCTACGAGTAGCAGGTACATATGGCACAATGAAGACATGGCAGTAAATTGTTTGCATTCTCTTTTCAGACGTCCCACAACCTCTGTATTAGTAACACCAGCCATTGTCCTTGCGTTCTACTCTGTCTTGGTCTCTGCGACACCAGTGTTTGAGCCATACAGTAAGCGATCAGGCGTGGTGCTGTTTCTGAAAGAAGGCAGCCATGTCTTTCTAATTCTAGACAACCCCTTTAAGGGACAAAAATAATGATGTTCTTAACACTAGATGCATTTCTTATACAAAATAACCAACCTCAAGGTCCCCTTACACAGACCAATGATTGAAGCAATTATTCTAGGAATGCTCATTTACGATAATTGCCTTGAGTAAAGGTGCCACCCAAACAGCAAGCACATGTTCATTCATCAGGTGAAACTGTCACTGATGCAAACACCTAAATCTTTGTTTCGGGGCAGCAGATTGTGCTGCCCACAAGGAATGATCCCGTATGAGGATGAGCAATTGAAGCAGCGAGTCCTCGTACCCGTAAAGAAGAGATGATTGCTTCGTATAAATGCAGCTGTCACCTCCTCTGATGAAGAAACAATTACTGAAAATTAATTGTTTGTTCCCGATAATTGCCTGCTGTGTCAGCCATGTCAAGGGGCCTTAAACCTGCAATACATTTTCCAAATCATAACCAAAAAATCCCAATTCTAAGGAGGTATCTAGACTCTTTAAGATGGGCCATCAATATTAAATCAGTGGACGGCCAAATCAGAGCAACCCCTGTCATTCAGCTGTGGCAGGGCTTGGGTGAAAGCTCTGCAACCTCTTTATTGTAAACATTGGTCCAGACACTGGTTTGTACCATCATACACCATCCTATTAGTAGCGGCTGTACAGGGTGCTAGAGCCAGGTTTGGATTGGAAAATTAAAGTGGCCCTGGAAAAAAACTAAAAGTGGCCCCATGTTGTAGACAGATCCAAATTGACAGAAGGACAAAACAAGTAGCTGTAGTACCTTAGTGCAGTGCAAAATACTGCCCAAGCAGAACCAAATACCACAGTGCAGCATACAATACTGCCGCTCACATCACAGTTTTCAACTTTATCACTATCCTGAGGATGCTGAATTCAGGAGGGCACCTGCGCATGCCAACCAGGGTAATAAGTACCTGATGTTCCTAACATCAATTAATGCTGAGAGCATCAGTTTGTTTTGTACCCAGCCGATGGCCGTCAGGAGGGCTTGGGTGGCCCCCTGGGAATTGGTCCGCCTGGAAATTTCTCAGTGGGGTTTATGGCCAGTCTGCCCCTGTTTGGAGATACAGTAGGTCCAAATTGGCAGAAAGTGGGATCAACACAACAAGAAGAGTCAGAAATACCACAATGCAGCACAAAATACTGTCCCAGAAGCTGCCCCTCTGTTGTAGCCAGCATCAGCTGCCACATTCTTTCCTCCTCCTCAAGTTGTTTCTAAGGCTACTTTCACACTGGCGTTTCTGGGTCCGCTTGTGAGATCCGTATTAGGGCTCTCACAAGCGTCCCAAAACGGATCAGTTCAGCCCCAATGCATTCTGAATAGTTAAGGATCAGTTCAGAATGCATCAGTTTGCCTCCGTTCCGCCTCCATTCCGCTCTGGACACGGACACCAAAACGCTGCTTGCAGCATTTTGGTGTCCACCTGACGATGCAGAGCCAAACGGATCCGTCCTGACTTACTAAGTAAGTCAATGGGGACGGATCCGTTTTCACTGACACAATATGGTGCAATTGAAAACTGATCCGTCCCCCTTTGACTTTCAGTGTAAGTCAGGATGGATACATTTTTTTTTTTAAAGAATAATGCAAACGGTTCCGTTCTGAATGGATACAAGCGTTTGCATTATCGGTGCGGATCCGTCTGTGCAGATACAAGACGGATCCGCACCTAACGCAGGTGTGAAAGTAGCCTAAGATATGGAGGAAGTGAGACATAAGCCATGGCATCAAACCAATCCTCCTTTTCAGTGCTACCATACAGCGCAATATAGTACTATACTTACATGCAGTGATGTCGCCTCTGATTGTAGACATTCTTTTTCCTCATCTCCATTTGGCCCAGATTGCCATGATGGTGTTTTTCAGCCATACCTTGTGATCCTCCTCATCTTCTCAGCACAAACTGCTGGTGCCCCAACAGTGTCCTCCTGATGCCACCCCCAATACTATGCTCATTGCACTCCCCTATACCCACAGATGCTATACTGTAGAAGAATAGTGCCATAAAGATAGTCCCCTGAAAATAAAAGTAACATACAAAAATAAATGAGCCATGCAGGGTGCCTTCAACAGTTATATTGTTCCGTTATATAGCCCCCGGCGTGACAACAGTGACTCGCGGCTATCGCAGTTCTGCTTACTGTGCCAGGCAGCCTGGACCTGTCTCCTACTGTTTTATTCCCGGTAAGTCCACCCACCAGATTGTCTCTGTCCCTCCGCATAGGCTGCGGTCTGCTTACTGGCAAGGACTCACCTTCTCTGCCTATAAGGAGATCACATGTGACATATGCTGAATACTTATTGGAACAAAGTTTTATGCGAATCGACTTCGGATGTTTCATCCGAAGTCGATTCGCTCATCCCTACTTTTCAGCCCAACAAGAAGTTTCTAAATAGGGCCTATGGCCAATCCACCCCTGATTACATCTTTGTTCCAATCACTTAAATTATTGGCTGGGATGCTGAGAGTTGTACTCCCCACATCCATTTGAAAAGCCTGGATAATCTTTTTAAAGATATCTAAAACAGTAACACGACTGTATTATTCTCTGTATGCACAAGCAGAAACAAATGCCACACAGAACAGCTTAATATTTTTTATTTGGCCTCTAAAACAACTTTGAGTGCTAAGATCCATAGTGTCCTTCCAAGGGTGGATTATCACTTTTGCTACTAACTTAAGGATTACTGCAGCTAAAACAGGGGCTATGGCTGAATTATTAAATTGTTCTTCCTAGTAGCTGAAGTATACAGGGAGTTATTGACATCCCAGACTAGATTTCAACTAGTTAAGATCCCCCCACCCCCCACCCGGTGCATTTTGCATGCGCGTGAAAAAAACCTGAATGTTGGTACCCAGACCCGAACCCGGACTTCTTCACTGAAGTTCAGGTTTGGGTTAGGTGTTGTGTAGATTTTATTATTTTCCCTTATAACATTGTTATAAGGGAAACTAATAGCATTCTTAATACAGAATGCTAAGTAAAAATGTGCCTTGAGGGGTTAAAAAATAAAACAAATTAATTCACCTCATCTACTTGATCGAGCAGCTGGCATCGTCTTCTTTCTTCTTCTTTCAGGACCTGCAAAAGGACCTTTGATGACGTAATCGCGCTCACCACGTGGTGAGCATGGTGATGTCAGCACAGGTCCTGCTGGATGAAGATAGAAGGATCTTCTATCTCAATTCAGCAGGACCTGCACTGACGTCACCGCGCTCACCACCGCGCCACAACTGTACTGCAATATGCCATGTTATACTAGGAAGGAAAGGGTGCGATACTGAGGCACCATAGAAAAGCACTCAGAGTGTGAACAGATTTGTAATACAAAGTGATGTGCATGGACCCAGGGTCAAACTTACAGTTTTTAGCTGGGCTGTAGAGTCGTAATTAAAGTTGTGGAGTTGTGGAGTCAGTTGTAGGTGGAGTCAGAGTCAATAATAAATACGATATTATAATCAATACTGTATATTTCCTTTTTAAAAAGATTAAGCAAAGTTAGGAAATGGAATGATATATATTACAGGATGTTCTATCAATCAAAGGCCCCTGTTTATCAGAAAACATTCATAACTAACAAGGCTGTGGGGTCTGAGTCACGGAGTTGGACTCTTTTGGGTGGATGGTGTCAGAGCTGGAGTGTGGAAAAATGGAGGAGTTAGAGTCAGAATTTTGACTTACCAATACAGCCCTGGTTTTGAGACTTGACACCACTACAAAGTGTAACCTTTGTACAGAAATATTATTCAACATGTTTTTCTTCTGCTCTACCCTCTCACACCACTCACACCATCTCATGACTTATACTGATATAGCCAATGATTGCAAAATGAAGTTAACACAATTATTTCCCCACAGCAGATTTCCTAATTCGAATTTCAGCCTCCTACTTCAATGTGACACTTATTTCTTGGTCATATTTAAGAATGTAATTATCTAGACCTCATTTAAAGTGAAACTCCATGTGAGGTGCCATTTCTTGAAAATAGCAGCTATTTGTTCCTATCCCTGTACAATTACTAACTAGGGAAATTATTATATCCAGTTAACCCCTTCCCGATAGGGATGAGCAAACCCGAACTGTATAGTTCGGGTTCGTACCGAATTTTGGGGTGTCCGTGACACGGACCCGAACCCGGACATTTTCGTAAAAGTCTGGGTTTGGGTTCGGTGTTTGTCGCTTTCTTGGCGCTTTTTGAAAGGCTGCAAAGCAGCCAATCAACAAGCGTCATACTACTTGCCCCAAGAGGCCGTCACAGCCATGCCTTCTATTGGCATGGCTGTGATTGGCCAGAGCACCATGTGACCCAGCCTCTATTTAAGCTGTAGTCACATAGCGCCGCCCGTCACTCTGCTCTAATCAGCATAGGGAGAGGTTGCAGCTTCGACGTTAGGGCGAGATTAGGCAGTGATTAACTCCTCCAAAAGACTTCATTCAGAGATCGATCTGCAGCTGTGGATGATTGAACTGCTGCTATTGAATTGCTCACAGTTTTTAGGCTGCCCAGAGCGTTTTTCAGTCACTTTTTTCTAGGGTGATCGCCGGCCATCTTGTGTCTTGTGGTGCGCCAGCACAAGCTGCCACCAAGTGCATTTAACCCTCAATGGTGTGGTTGTTTTTTGGCTAAATCCTACATCAGGGTCAAGCTGTCACACCAAGTGCATTTAACCATCAATAGTCTGGTTATTTTTTGGCCATATACTACATCAGGGGCAAGCTGTCACCAAGTGCATTTAACCCTCAATGGTGTGGTTGTTTTTTGGCTAAATCCTACATCAGGGTCAAGCTGTCACACCAAGTGCATTTAACCATCAATAGTCTGGTTATTTTTTGGCCGTATACTACATCAGGGGGAAGCTGTCACCAAGTGCATTTAACCCTCAATGGTGTGGTTGTTTTTTGGCTGAATCCTACATCAGGGTCAAGCTGTCACACCAAGTGCATTTAACCATCAATAGTCTGGTTATTTTTTGGCCATATACTACATCAGGGGCAAGCTAAGGCTGTCACCAAGTGCATTTAACCCTCAATAGTGTGGTTGGTCAAGCTGTCACACCAAGTGCATTTAACCATCAATAGTGTGGTTATTTTTTGGCCATATCCGAGTCTAATTCTGTCAGTAAACGTATACCTGTCACCCAGCGCCTAAATACTAGGCCTCAAATTTATATCCAGCTAAATCTGTCGTTACTGCTGTGGCTGGTCAAGTTATTTAGTGTCCGTCAAAGCACAGTTTTTGTTCTGGGTTGAAATACAATTCCCAATTTAGCAATTTCCTAATTTAGTGGTTTCTGCTGTATCAGAGCTATTTTAAATCTATCCCTAAAAGGGTATATAAAATTCAAGGTGCACATAGGGTCATTCTGAATAACTTCACACACACGCTACTGTGCATTTCCAAGTCTAATTCTGTCAGTAAACCTATACCTGTCACCCAGCGCCTAAATAATAGGCCTCAAATTTATATCCAGCTAAATCTGTCGTTACTGCTGTGCCTGTATTAGTGTAATATGGTACCTAAATAGATAGCCAGATAGTGTTAGGTGTCTGTAAAAAAAGGCCTGAATTTGAATTCAATACATTGGGCCAAATAATATTTTTCTTATTGTGGTGAACGGTAACAATGAGGAAAACATCTAGTAAGGGACGCGGACGCGGACATGGTCGTGGTGGTGTTAGTGGACCCTCTGGTGCTGGGAGAGGACGTGGCCGTTCTGCCACAGCCACACGTCCTAGTGTACCAACTACCTCAGGTCCCAGTAGCCGCCATAATTTACAGCAATATTTGGTGGGGCCCAATGCCGTTCTAAGGATGGTAAGGCCTGAGCAGGTACAGGCATTAGTCAATTGGATGGCCGACAGTGGATCCAGCACGTTCACATTATCTCCCACCCAGTCTTCTGCAGAAAGCGCACAGATGGCGCCTGAAAACCAAGCCCATCAGTCTGTCACATCACCCCCATGCATACCAGGGAAACTGTCTGAGCCGCAAGTTATGCAGCAGTCTCTTATGCTGTTTGAAGACTCCGCTGGCAGGGTTTCCCAAGGGCATCCACCTAGCCCTTCCCCAGCGGTGGAAGACATAGAATGCACTGACGCACAACCACTTATGTTTCCTGATGATGAGGACATGGGAATACCACCTCAGCATGTCTCTGATGATGACGAAACACAGGTGCCAACTGCTGCGTCTTTCTGCAGTGTGCAGACTGAACAGGAGGTCAAGGATCAAGACTGGGTGGAAGACGATGCAGGGGATGATGAGGTCCTAGACCCCACATGGAATGAAGGTCGTGCCACTGACTTTCACAGTTCGGAGGAAGAGGCAGTGGTGAGACCGAGCCAACAGCGTAGCAAAAGAGGGAGCAGTGGGCAAAAGCAGAACACCCGCCGCCAAGAGACTCCGCCTGCTACTGACCGCCGCCATCTGGGACCGAGCACCCCAAAGGCAGCTTCAAGGAGTTCCCTGGCATGGCACTTCTTCAAACAATGTGCTGACGACAAGACCCGAGTGGTTTGCACTCTGTGCCATCAGAGCCTGAAGCGAGGCATTAACGTTCTGAACCTTAGCACAACCTGCATGACCAGGCACCTGCATGCAAAGCATGAACTGCAGTGGAGTAAACACCTTAAAAACAAGGAAGTCACTCAGGCTCCCCCTGCTACCTCTTCTGCTGCTGCCGCCTCGGCCTCTTTTGCTGCTGCCGCCTCGGCCTCTTCTGCTGCTGCAGCCTCGGCCTCTTCCTCCGCCTCTGGAGTAACGTTGGCACCTGCCGCCCAGCAAACAGGGGATGTACCACCAACACCACCACCTCCGTCACTAAGCATCTCAACCATGTCACACGGCAGCGTTCAGCTCTCCATCTCACAAACATTTGAGAGAAAGCGTAAATTCCCACCTAGCCACCCTCGATCCTTGGCCCTGAATGCCAGCATTTCTAAACTACTGGCCTATGAAATGCTGTCATTTAGGCTGGTGGACACAGACAGCTTCAAACAGCTCATGTCGCTTGCTGTCCCACAGTATGTTGTTCCTAGCCGGCACTACTTCTCCAAGAGAGCCGTGCCTTCCCTGCACAACCAAGTATCCGATAAAATCAAGTGTGCACTGCGCAACGCCATCTGTGGCAAGGTCCACCTAACCACAGATACGTGGACCAGTAAGCACGGCCAGGGACGCTATATCTCCCTAACTGCACACTAGGTAAATGTAGTGGCAGCTGGGCCCCAGGCGGAGAGCTGTTTGGCGCATGTCCTTCCGCCGCCAAGGATCGCAGGGCAAGATTCTTTGCCTCCTGTTGCCACCTCCTCCTACTCAGCTTCCTCCTCCTCTTCTTCCACCTGCTCATCCAGTCAGCCACACACCTTCACCACCAACTTCAGCACAGCCCGGGGTAAACGTCAGCAGGCCATTCTGAAACTCATATGTTTGGGGGACAGGCCCCACACCGCACAGGAGTTGTGGCGGGGTATAGAACAACAGACCGACGAGTGGTTGCTGCCGGTGAGCCTCAAGCCCGGCCTGGTGGTGTGCGATAATGGGCGAAATCTCGTTGCAGCTCTGGGACTAGCCGGTTTGACGCACATCCCTTGCTTGGCGCATGTGCTGAATTTGGTGGTGCAGAAGTTCATTCACAACTACCCCGACATGTCAGAGCTGCTGCATAAAGTGCGGGCCGTCTGTTCGCGCTTCCAGCGTTCACATCCTGCCTGCTGCTCGCCTGTCTGCGCTACAGCGTATCTTCGGCCTTCTCGCTCACTGCCTCATATGCGACGTGCCCACCAGGTGGAACTCCACCTTGCACATGCTGGACAGACTGTGCGAGCAGCTGCCGGCCATAGTGGAGTTTCAGCTGCAGCACGCACGGGTCAGTCGCACTACGGAACAGCACCACTTCACCACCAATGACTGGGCCTCCATGCGAGACCTGTGTGCCCTGTTGCGCTGTTTCGAGTACTTCACCAACATGGCCAGTGGTGATAACGCCGTTATCAGCGTTACAATACCACTTCTATGTCTCCTTGAGAAAACACTTAGGGCGATGATGGAAGAGGAGGTGGCCCAGGAGGAGGAGGAGGAAGAGGGGTCATTTTTAGCACTTTCAGGCCAGTCTCTTCGAAGTGACTCATAGGGAGGTTTTTTGCAACAGCAGAGGCCAGGTACAAATGTGGCCAGCCAGGGCCCACTACTGGAGGACGAGGAGGACGAGGATGAGGAGGAGGTGGAGGAGGATGAGGATGAAGCATGGTCACAGCGGGATGGCACCCAACGCAGCTCGGGCCCATCACTGGTGCGTGGCTGGGGGGAAAGGCAGGACGATGACGATACGCCTCCCACAGAGGACAGCTTTTCCTTACCCCTGGGCAGCCTGGCACACATGAGTGAGTACATGCTGCAGTGCCTGCACAACGACAGCAGAGTTGCCCACATTTTAACGTGTGCTGACTACTGGGTTGCCACCCTGCTGGATCCACGGTACAAAGACAATGTGCCCACCTTACTTCCTGCACTGGAACGTGATAGGAAGATGCGCGAGTACAAGTGCACGTTGGTAGACGCGCTATTGAGAGCATTCCCAAATGTCACAGGGGAACAAGTGGAAGCCCAAGGCCAAGGCAGAGGAGGAGCAAGAGGTCGCCAAGGCAGCTGTGTCATGGCCAGCTCCTCTGAGGGCAGGGTTAGCATGGCAGAGATGTGGAAAAGTTTTGTCAACACGCCACAGCTAACTGCACCACCACCTGATACGCAACGTGTTAGCAGGAGGCAACATTTCACTAACATGGTGGAACAGTACGTGTGCACACCCCTCCACGTACTGACTGATGGTTCAGCCCCATTCAACTTCTGGGTCTCTAAATTGTCCACGTGGCCATAGCTAGCCTTTTATGCCTTGGAGGTGCTGGCCTGCCCGGCGGCCAGCGTTTTGTCTGAACGTGTATTCAGCACGGCAGGGGGTGTCATTACAGACAAACGCAGCCGCCTGTCTACAGCCAATGTGGACAAACTGACGTTCATAAAAATGAACCAGGCATGGATCCCACAGGACCTGTCCATCCCTTGTGCAGATTAGACATTAACTACCTCCCCTTAACCATATATTATTGGACTCCAGGGCACTTCCTCATTCAATCCTATTTTTATTTTCATTTTACCATTATATTGCGAGGCTACCCAAAGTTGAATGAACCTCTCCTCTGTCTGGGTGCCGGGGCCTAAATATATGCCAATGGACTGTTCCAATGTTGGGTGACGTGAAGCCTGATTCTCTGCTATGACATGCAGACTGATTCTCTGCTGACATGAAGCCAGATTCTCTGTTACGGGACCTCTATCCTCTGCCTGTGTGCTGGGCCTAAATATATGCCAATGGACTGTTGCAGTGGTGGCTGACGTGAAGCCTGATTCTCTGCTATGGGACCTCTCTCCAATTGATATTGGTTAATTTTTATTTATTTTATTTTTATTTTTATTCATTTCCCTATCCACATTTGTTTGCAGGGGATTTACCTACATGTTGCTGCCTTTTGCGGCCTTCTAGCTCTTTCCTGGGCTGTTTTACAGCCTTTTTAGTGCCGAAAAGTTCGGGTCCCCATTGACTTCAATAGGGTTCGGGACGAAGTTCGGATCGGGTTCGGATTCCGAACCCGAACATTTCCGGGAAGTTCGGCCGAACTTCTCGAACCCGAACATCCAGGTGTCCGCTCAACTCTACTTCCCGACTGTCATACGGCTATATACGTGCTAATTACACATGCCCCGTGTAGCTAGCACGTGTATAGACGTCTTGGCAGCTCTTTAATTCAAGCGCTGCAAAGCGCTTGGATTAAAGCTTCTGGCCCTGCACTGCCGATGTCAGGGACAGTGCAGAGTCAAGTAATGCCGGCAAGGGACCAATCAGAGTGGTCCCTTGCCGATGATCGCTCTGATTGGTTAGTCTATGCAGACTAACCAATTGGAGCTCAGCAGTGTAAAAATGCCAGTTTTAGGCTCTTATCTGCACTCTGCAGATCAGAGCCTGAAATCAGGCATTAGCTGATCTTTGCCCCAATCTGTGCCCCTCATCTGTGCCCCCTGCCCCGATCTGAGCCCCCAACTGTCCCCTGTAATGTGTCCTGCCAGCCCCTTCCGTGCCTTCTGCACAATCAGCGCCAGCTGCCGATCTGTGCCCCCTGCTTTTAACTTTGCCGGCCGTGCTCTGCATGTGCTGGCCCTTGGAATTAACAACACTGGCCCCATCTGAGCCCCCTGCCAAGCCACCCCCGCCTCCCTCTTGCGGTCCTGCTGAATGTGATGGCGGCGGCTCAGGAAAGCTGCAGCCATTAACAGAGAGTGTCAGCTGTATGCTGACACTCTGCTATAACTCCTTAGATGCCGCAGCAACGGCATCCATGGGGTTAATAGAAGGAAGGGGCTCCCTCTCTCAACCATTGGGCTGCCGAGCTGCTGCCCGATGGTTGCCATGGCAACCGGATGCATTGCAAAGACGTCCGGTGTTGCCATCTATCAGGAAACCTGATAGTACTATACTTTGCAAGAGCATTGCAGAGTATAGTACAGCCATCAGCCTCACTGGATCTTCAAGATCCAAGAGGGACTTGATAAAAAAAAAAAGTGTGAAATATAAAAAATTTTCAAAAATAAATAAATAAAAATGTAAATAAAAATAAAATAAATTGCCTTTTCCTAAATCCACTCACTTATAAGAGATTAAAATAATAAAAAATAATAATAAGACACTACACATATTTGGTATCATTGCATCCGTAACGACTGGCTCTATAAATATATCACTTGATATATTTATGGTCCAATAAACACCATAAAAATAAAAAATTATTGTGTTAAAGTGAAATAAATTTAAGAAAAGTATAAATATTAGGTATCACCACATCCGTAACAATCTGATCTGTAAGAATATCACATGACCTAACCCCTCAGCTGAACACCGTAAAAAATAAAATAAAAACAATGCAAAAAAAAAGCAATTTTTTGTCACCTTAGATAACAAAAAGTTCAACACCAAGCGATCAAAAAGGTGTATGCCCCCCAAAATAGTACTAATCAAACCATCACCTCATCCAGCAAAAAATGATACCCTACCTAAGACAATCGGTCAAAAAATAAAAAAACTATGGCTCTCAGACTATGGAGACACTAAAACATCATTTTTTGGGGTTTGAAAAATGCTATTATTGTGTAAAACCTTAAATAAATAAGAAAAAGTAGACATATTAGGTATCACCACATCTGTAACGATCTGCTCTATAAAAATTTCACATGAACTAACCCCTCAGGTGAATGCTGTAAAAATAAATAAATAAAAACTGTTCCAAAACAACCAATTTTTGGGTCAGCTTGCCTCATAAAATGTAAAAATGAATGATCAAAAAATCATATGTACCCAAAAATGGTACCAATAAAAACATCAACTCTTCCTGCAAAAAACGAGCCATTGCACAAGATGATCGGCAGAAAAAATAATAATAATGATAAGGCGTTCAAAAAAATTGACACAAAAAAAAACTATTTTTTTTTCAAAAATGCTTTATTATGTAAAACTGAAACAAAGAAAGAAAGTAGACATATTTGATATCATTACGTCTGGAACAACCTGCTCTATAAAAATAGCACATGATCTACCCTGTCAGATAATTGTTGTAAAAAATGAAAAATAAAAACGGTGCCTCACAAAAAAAGCAATATAGAGCAATTCAAAATCATATGTACCCCAAAATAGTACCAATAAATCTGGCACCTTATCCTCTAGTTTCCAAAATGGGGTCCATTTTTGGGAGTTTCTACTGTAAGGAGCATCTGGGGGGCTTCAAATGGGACATGGCATCTAAAAACCAGTCCAGCAAAATCTGCCTTCCAAAAACCATATGGCACTCCTTTTATTCTGCGCCCTGCTGTGTGCACTTACATCCGTTTCTGTAAACCGCTGAATCAGGGTAATAAATGTTGAGTTTTGTTTGGCTGGTAACCCTCGATGTGTTAAAGAAAAAAATTGATCAAAATTGAAAATCTGGCCAAAAAGTGAAATTTTGAAATTTCATCTCCATTTTCCTTTAATTCTTGTGAAACACCTAAAGGGTTAACACATGACCTAACCCCTCAGGTGGGGTGTTTATGTAAACCGCAGAATCAGGGTAATAAATATTGAGTTTTGTTTGGCTGTTAACCCTCGATGTATTAAAGATTTTTTTTTTATTAAAATGGAAAATCTGCCAAAAAAGTAAAATTTTTGAATTTCATCTCCATGTTCCTTTAATTCTTGTGGAACACCTAAAGGGTTAACAAAGTTAGTAAAATCTGTTTTGAGTAACTTGAGGGGTATAGTTTCTGCAATGGGGTCATTTATGGGGGTTTCCACTATGCAAGCCCAAAGTGACTTCAGATCTGAACTGGTCCTTAAAAAGTGGGTTTTCTTTAAAATTTTAAGAATTGCTTCTAAAATTCTAAGCCTTCTAATGTCCCCCCCCCCCCCCCCCCAAAAAAAAAATGACATTTACAAAATGATGCTAACATAAAGTAGACATATGGGGAATGTAAAAAATATTTTAGGAGGTATCACTTTCTGTTTTAAAAGCAGAGAAAATTGCGTATTTTTCAAAATGTTGGGTAAATTTGATTTTTTTTTATGAATAAAGGGGAAATATATTGACTTAAATTTCTGACTACCATGAAGTACAATGTGTCACGAGGAAACAATCTCAGAATGGCTTGGATAAGTAAAAGCGTTCCAAAGTTATTACCACATAAAGTGACAAATGTCAGATTTGCTAAATTAGACGTGGTCATGGGGGCATCAATAACCCTTGGTCATGAAAGGGTTAAACACTGGGTAACAGACATGGAAAAGGACTTAGAAATTTTAGTGAACAGCAAACTAAGCTGAAGAGAGCATAGTCCTACCACTTTACAAATCACTGGACAGACCACACATTGAGTACTGTGTACAGTTCTGGGCTCCTGTGAACAAGGCAGACATAGCAGAGCTGGAGAGGGTTCAGAGGAGAGCAACTAAAGTAATCACTGGAATGGGGGTGGCTACAGTACCCTGAAAGATTATCAAAATTTGGGTTATTCACTTTAGAAAAAATATGGCTGACGGGAGATCTAATAATTATGTATAAATATATCAGGGGTCAGTACAGAGATCACTCCCATCATCTATTTATCCCTAGGACTGTGACTGTGACGAGGGGACATCCTCTGCGTCTGGAGGAAAGAAGGTTTGTACGCAAACATAGAAGAAGATTCTTTACAGTAAGAGCAGTGAGACTATGGAACTCTCTGCCTGAGGAGGTGTTGATGGTGAGTTCACTAAAAGACTTTAAGAGGGGCCTGGATGTATTTCTGGAGCGTAATAATATTACAGGCTATAGCTACTAGAGAGGGGTCGTTAATCCAGGGAGTTATTCTGATTGCCTGATTGGAGTCAGGAAGGACTTTTTTTCCCCCTAAAGTAAAAAAAATTGGCTTCTACCTCACAGGTTTTTTTGTTGCCTTCTTCTTGATGAACTTGCAGGATCACTGGCTGAACTAGATGGACAGATGTCTAATTTCAGCCTTATAAACTGTTACTATGTTAGAGTTTGGCGAAAATTTCTTGTATTCTGTATTAGGAACATAAACAAGCGGCACATTGCAGGTGATAAGATACTGTAAATGCTAATGTACCTGCACTTACTTTTTTGTATTTTATGTTACATGTGAGCCCAACTCCCTTATGTATGATGACAAGTTGTACTTTCTAATGGCACCATTTAATGTTACATACAATGTAGCGGAAATCTGGAATATAATTTAAAATGGGGTGGAATTTAAAAAAAGATTGCAATTCCATCACAGTTGTATGGGTATTTTTTTAGAGCGTTCCCTATGTGGTAAAACTGACCTCTTACCTTCATTCTCTAGGTCATTGCAACTAGTGTTGAGCTTCATTCAAAACTTCGGTATAATACTGTACGGATATTCGTCTCTGTACAGTATGAGATTGTATGGGCTCCGATGAGCCAAAGTAAGTTATTTGCAATGTCGTGCGTGACGTTTTTGAATAACTTAGGTAGTTGATTTTTAAAGTGGAAAACCACTTTAAAACATGAAACAGAACTCGGCTTCGGTATTGAGTTCGGTTTCAAGAATTAAAGTGGTTTTCCACTTTAAAAATCAACTACCGAAGTTATTTAACAAATCGAGTGCAATGTTTTGAATGAAGCATCCGAAGCTCACTTCGCTCAACACTAATTACAATGATACCACATTCGTATAGTTCTTATTTTAATACTAGAGAAACTAAAAAATTTAAAAAAAAAAAGTTTTTTCTTGCATTGCCATATTCTGACCCACAAAACTTTTTATAATTAAGCCTATAAGGCTGCATGAGGATAATGTTTTTGTGGGGCGAGCTGTAGTTTTAACTGATACTATTTTGGGGTGTGTATGACTTTTTTTATCCATCTAAATTTTTAGGGGGAGATGAAGCAACAAAAAAATGGTGAATAGACCATTTTTATTTATTTTTAATTATGTCATTGACTGCACATGATAAATTATTATTATTAATTATTAAAGCGCCATTCATTCCATAGCGCTGTACATATGATGAGGGGTGCACATACATAATACAGACAATTGCACTAATCATAAACAAGACGGGTTACAAACTGGTACAGAAGGAGAGAGGGCTCTGCCCGTGAGGGCTTACAATCTACATGGTATGGGAGAAAGACACAGTAGGTGCGGGTGAAGTTGGTCATGGCGGTATAGAGGCAGCAGGGGCACTGGTTGTAGGCTTGTCTGAAGAGGTGGGTTTTCAGGTTTCTTTTGAAGGATTCCACTGTAGGTGAGAGTCTGATATGTTGGGGTAGAGAGTTCTGGAGTATGGGGGATGCGCGGGAGAAATCTTGGAGGCGATTGTGGGAAGAGGTGATAAGAGGAGAAAAAGAGGTCTTGTGAGGACTGGAGATTACGTGTGGGGATGTATTGGAAAAGTAGCTCAGAGATGTATGGAGGGGACAGGTTGTGGACAGCCTTGTATGTATTTGTTAGTACTTTGAAGTGAATTCGCTGGGCAATGGGGAGCCAGTGAGGGGATTGGCAGAGGGGAGAGGCAGAGGAGTAATATGGTGAGAGGTGGATTAGTCGGGCAGCAGAGTTTAGGATAGATTGGAGGGGTGCGAGAGTGCTAGATGGAAGGCCACAGAGGAGAGTGTTGCAGTAGTCTAGCCGGGAGATGATAAAGGGCATGTACAAGCATTTTCGCAGATTCAAAGTTAAGGAAAACACTGATGCGGGAGATGTTTAAATTGTACAGCCATTTTGTGACATGCTAATGCCTATCATCTTTGTTTTCAACATGAGGAAAGGTAGTCATTTTAATTTTCTTAGATACTTTTAAAAACTCATAATTTTTTTTATTACATACTGTACTAGATTTGGACATGTGATTGTCAGATCGCTTCTCAGTTGAGATTAACGGAGACGTTCGTTTGCTGTAGACGCCTCAGGCCTTCAGCAGGTTCAATGGCTTGCCACAGCAATGTTTCAATAGCAGGGTTCCATGGGAACATATTTTCCCATAGACTGCAATAGTAATTTGTTTAAGTCTATGAGAAGCTCGCTATGTTCGTATAGAGCTCTGCCTACAAAACATTGCTGTGCCAGGCCCTTGAGCCTGCAGAAGGCCTGAGGCTTCCACAGCAAATTAACAGCTCCCTGAATCTCAGCTGAAGGGAGCTGCTCTGGCGCTGCACTCCTGGGGAAAAACCTCACAGATGTTGTCGTTAAAATTGACCATGGCATTTTAGGGGTTAAAAGTCAGAAAACAGCATTATCACTCATCACAGACTTTACTGTGCTGTGGTCTTTAAAAACCAGACAGAGGGGTTAAATGACTGATCATCTTTCAGACAGCTATCAGTACCAACTTAAGGGTCTAAGGATGGTGGGGTACATTCTGAAACCCCTGCTTCCCGCACCTTTAGAATTTCTGATTTTATCAATATAAGAAATACTGTAAGCAGAAAGATACAAGTACACAAACTATATTCTCTACCCAGGCCAGGAAGGGTTGAAGGAAGAAGGCAAAAAATGTGACATGTGGAAACAGGATGTAGGACTAGACATGGGTCCTCTTTCATGACACCCGCACTCCTCAAAGCCACATTTGTATCAGGAAGAGAAAACACAACATTACTATCTTACTGGGATATCCAGAAAGCTTTGTCCTCAAAGTCTGCCAAGCGCCAGCCACTAGTCTCATGGAAATAAATAAACATAGCTCCTTCTGTGACCTCAGGAACAGAACAAATTTCAGAACAGACTGTTGTTGTAAAGCGTGTGCGTGGGAGAAAGGAGCAAGAATCTGAGGCTCCTCAAAACAGCCTGACACTGTTAGTCATGAAGAACATCTTGTTGTTTTCCATTTGATGTGACATGTGAAATATGTAGTTTTTTATGCCAAAAGAGTCCACATGTAGATGCATAGATAGAAAGATAGATAATTTGTATCTGAGTGCTTTCCGACATATCATATATCAGTCATTAAATATAAAGCTGGCATTGCTGATGGCCACTCCTAACTTAGCATTTCAAATGTGCCAATATAAAAAGAGTTTTGTAATCTTACAACTACCAAACTCTCATTAGTATTAATGTAGTCCAGCCAGTACATATTAATGACCTATCCCCAGGATAAGTCATCAATATCTGATCCGTGTTTGCCCAACTCTTGGAACCCACTCCGTCTCTGTGATGCTGTGTAATTTCGAGTTCTTGTTCCATTTACTTGCATTGGACGAGCACTTATAATTGCACCGCGCAGCTCGCATGGAGTGCCGCCTTCTCTTCAAACAGCTGATCAGCGGGGGTACCAGGAGCCGGATCTCTACAGATCAGATATTGATGACCTATCCTGAGGACTGTTTGCACAACCCCTTTAATTCAGTTAGTGCCATGCATGCCTGGTAAATATCTGGAGACAGCAAGAAACAGTTTTTGCTATATTATCGCGATATTTTGCAAATATTTTTCGCGATATTTTGCAAATTTTTGGCCGAATATTCGCCATAAATTTGGAAATTCGATAATTCGTGATCTCCAGTCATTATTTACTTGATTGCGAAAAACTGGCAATGTAATATATTTGCGATAAAAATTTGCGATTAGAATATTTGCGATCAACACTAAGGGGTAGGCAACTTTCCTATTGGTTGCTAGGGATGTTGCTAAGTGCCGATAAACTTGCAATAAATTTGCAATAAATTTGCGATCAGAATATTCGCAATCAACACTAAGGGGTAGGCAACTTTCCTATTGGTTGCTAGGAATATTGCTAAGTGCCAATAAATTCACAATAAATTTGCGATCAACACTATTCGCAAATACGAATATATAGCACTATATTCTAAATATTCGCAAATTCTCGAAGTGGCGATTTTCACAATTGAAATTCACGATTCGAATATTCGTGGGATGCACGGAGATGCCTGGAACAACGCTGTCTTGTAAATCCAAAAGAAAAGAAAGGACTCCAGCAATTTGTATTCATTTTAGACAGCTGACTTAGAACCTCCTCCTCTGTAAAGACGCATGCATCAAAAGATTTATTAGTCTTCCTCCCTAACGGAGGTCCTTTTCCTTCATTTTCCTTTGTAAAAACTGAACAGGAGTATTAATTGAGGCAGTCAGCTAGTTCTTTATCTTCTTCCAAATACCTTCCTTCTTTTGTTCTTAATTTTGTAATTCCTTGTTTTAATTACCTTTTTTCATTTATTTATCTGATGAATGTCTTATCACCTTTTTTCACTGACTGAGATAATTTCTCTTCTGCCTGTGCTTTAGAAGCTCTTATAACTTGCTTGGCCTCTGTTTCTGCCTAAACTTGTAAATTTCCCTGTCATCGTTTTTTTATTTATAATAACTAAATGCTATCTTTTTGTTTTTAATGATTTTGGCCACTCCTGCCGAATACCACAGTGGTCTCTTCCTATTTTTTGCTTTTACTGACAAGCCTAATGCAATTATCTGTTGCCTTCAATAGTGCCACTTTTAAGTAGTCCCATTTTTCCTGGACTCCATTGAAACTGTTCCAGTCTAATAGGGACTTGTATACCACTAATCTAATTTTAGTTGAAAGTGAAACATTTTACAATTTCATTAAAAAAAACTAATTTAGATCTTGATGGCAGGAACGCATCTCAGAAAAGTTGGGACAGGTTCATGTCTGCCATTGTGTAGCATTCCCTCTTCTTTTAACAACAGTCTGTTAACATCTACGAAATGAGGAGACCAATTGCTGGACTTTTAGGAGAGCAATGTCGTCACATTCTCATCTGATATAGGATTCTAGCGGCTCAACAGTCCTGGGTCGTCTTTGCCTAATTTTTTTTGTTTCATGATGCACCAAATGTTTTCTATTGGTGAAAGGTCTGGACTGCAGGCAGGCCAGTTCAGCATTTAGACTCTTCCTCTACAAAGACATGCTGTTGTGATAGATGCAGTATGTGGTTTAGCATCGTCTTGCCGAAATATACAAGGCCTTCCCTGAATGAGATGTCTGGATGGAAGCAGTGGCAGATATGTGCCCCTCACAGTAGTAATGCCCAAATATGTGCCCCCTCACAGTAGTAATGCCCAAATATGTACCCCCTCACAGTAGTAATGCCCAGATATGTGCCCCCCTCACAGTAGTTATGCCCAGATATGTGCCCCCTCACAGTAGTTATGCCCAGATATGTGCCCCCTCACTGAAGTTATGGCCAGATATGTGCCCCCTCACAGTAGTTATGCCCAGATATGTGCCCCTCACAGTAGTTATGCCCAGATATGTGCCCCCTCACTGAAGTTATGGCCAGAAATGTGCCACCTCACAGTAGTTATGGGCAGATATGTGCCCCCTCACAGTAGTTATACCCAAATATGTGCCCCTCACAGTAGCTATGCCCAGATATGTGCCCCCTCACAGTAGTTATGCCCAGATATGTGCCCCCTCACTGAAGTTATGGCCAGATATGTGCCACCTCACAGTAGTTATGGGCAGATATGTGCCCCCTCGCAGTAGTTATACCCAAATATGTGCCCCTCACAGTAGTTATGCCCATATATGTGCCCCCTCACAGTAGTAATGGCCAGATATGTGCCCCTCACAGTAGTTATGGCCAGATATGTTCCCCCTCACAGTAGTTATGACCAGATATGTGCCCCTCACAGTAGTTATGACCAGATATGTGCCCTCTCACAGTAGTTATGCCCAGATATATGCCCCCTAACAGTAGTTATGCCTTCATATATGTCCCCTCATAATAGTTATGCCCACATACAGTTGCAAGAAAAAGTATGTGAACCCTTTGGAATGATATGGATTTCTGCACAAATTGGTCATAAAATGTGATCTGATCTTCATCTAAGTCACAACAATAGAAAATCACAGTCTGCTTAAACTAATAACACACAAAGAATTTAATGTTACCATGTTTTTATTAAACACACCACGTAAACATTTACAGTGCAGGTGGAAAAAGTATGTGAACCCCTAGACTAATGACAACACCAAGAGCTAATTGGAGTGAGGTGTCAGCCAACTGGAGTCCAATCAATAATATGAGATTGGAGGTGTTGGTTACAGCCCTGCCCTATAAAAAACACACACCAGTTCTGGGTTTGCTTTTTGCAAGAAGCATTGCCTGATGTGAATGATGCCTCGCATAAAAGAGCTCTCAGAAGACCTATGATTAAGAATTGTTGACTTGCATAAAGCTGGAAAGGGTTATAAAAGTATCTCCAAAAGCCTTGCTGTTCATCACTCCATGGTAAGACAAATTGTCTATAAATGGAGAAAGTTCAGCACTGCTGCTACTCTCCCTAGGAGTGGCCATCCTGCAAAAATGACTGCAAGAGCACAGCGCAGACTGCTCAATGAGGTGAAGAAGAATCCTAGAGTGTCAGCTAAAGAGATACAAAAGTCTCTGGCATATGCTAACATCCCTGTTAGCGAATCTACGATACGTAAAACACTAAACAAGAATGGATTTCATGGGAGGATACCACAGAGGAAGCCACTGCTGTCCCAAAAAAACTCATTGCTGCACGTTTACAGTTTGCACCTGGATGTTCTACAACAGTACTGGCAAAATATTCTGTGGACAGATGAAACCAAAGTTGAGTTGTTTGTAAGAAACACACAACACTATGTGTGGAGAAAAAGAGGCACAGCACACCAACATCAAAACCTCATCCCAACTGTGAAGTATGGTGGTGGGGGTATCATAGTTGGGGCTGCTTTGCTGCGTCTGGGCCTTGACAGATAGCTATCATCGAAGGAAAAATGAATTCCCAAGTTTATCAAGAAATTTTGCAGGAGAACTTAAGGCCATCTGTCCACCAGCTGAAGCTCAACAGAAGATGGGTGTTGCAACAGAAAAACGACCCAAAGCATAGAAGTAAATCATCAACAGAATGGCTTAAACAGAAGAAAATACGCCTTCTGGAGTGGCCCAGTCAGAGCCCTGACCTCAACCCGATTGAGATGCTGTGGCATGACCTCAAGAAAGTGATTCACACCAGACATCCCAAGAATATTGCTGAACTGAAACAGTTCTGTAAAGAGGAATGGTCAAGAATTACTCCTGACTGTTGTGCATGTCTGATCGGCAACTATAGGAAACTTTTGGTTGAAGTTATTGCTGCCAAAGGAGGTTCAACCAGTTATTAAATCCAAGGGTTCACATACTTTTTCCACCTGCACTGTGAATGTTTACATGGTGTGTTCTATAAAAACATGGTAAAATGTAATTCTTTGTCTGCTATTAGTTTAAGCAGACTGTGATTGTCTATTGTTGTGACTTAGATGAAGATCAGATCACATTTTATGACCAATTTGTGCAGAAATCCATATAATTCCAATGGGTTCACATACTTTTTCTTGCAACTGTATGTGCCCTGATCACAGTAGATATGGACAAATATGTGCCCCCTCACAGTAGTTATACCCAGATATGTGCCCCTCACAGTAGTTATGACTAGATATGTGCCCCCTCACAGTAGTTATGCCCAGATGTGTGCCCCCTCACAGTAGTTATGCCCACATATGTGCCCCCTTACAGTAGTTAATGCCAGATATGTGCCCCCTCACAGTAGTTATGCTCACATATGTGCCCCCTCATAGTAGTTATGCCCACATATGTGCCCCCTCACAGTAGTTATGCCCACATATGTGCCCCCTCACAGTATTTATGCCAGATTAGATGCCCCCTCAAAGTAGTTATTCTAGATTAGGTGCCCCCTTAGTAAAAATGCCCACTTTTGTGCCCCCTCACTCTAGTTGTGGCCCCCCTTTTGCCTCCAGTCTGCAGCTTTATCGGGGAAAAAAAAAATACTTACCTTCTTCCCTGATGACGCGCTCCCACACTCACATTGCGCTGCTGGCTGTGCTGGAGGCTAAATAAAAGGCTTTTAGCGCTCCTCCCACAGCCAGCAGCGCCATGTGCGGCCTGCAGGGGGAGCGCCGGAAGAAGAGTGAAGGAGTGATAAGAATTGCTGGGTGAGTGCCCCTCCTTGCCTCTGCGCACCCCCCACCCCTTGCCTCTGCGCCGTGGGCGCATATTTTACATATTTGAAGTGCACTTTGACGGGGACCGGCATTGTCACTGTGCTTTTTTTTTTTAGCAATTTTCTTATGTAATGTTTTGCGGGATGGGGTGAAAGTTTTATTGGCATCATTTTGTGGGACATACTCCTTTTTGATTGCTTGGTGTTGAACTTTTGTGATGTAAGGTAAGAAAAATAGCTTTTTTTGTTTTTCCGTTCAGCATTCGGCGCAAGTGCGGTGAGGGAAAGATGCTTGCAGGCTGCCAGCTTCCTCACCACGCCTGCGCTGAATGCTGAACAGCCTGAGATATCACCAGAGCACAGGGCTGGCAGACAGATGCGAGTGCTGCCTGGCCCTGTCAATCGTGACTTGGAGGGAGGCGACAAAGGTGGGACTCTAGGACCAAGAACAAGGCCCCCTCCCTGCTCCTAGAGGCTAATTAACATTAGCTAGCTTAATAGGGTTAAATCTGGTGACAGAATCCCTTTAATGAGAGCACTAAACTAGCTATCCTTTCCATACATGCAGCAACCCTTATACCTGGTTTTCAACCACTTCTACACTCTCATTTCTGGCTCTGTGGGCATTCCTTTCAGCTCTGCTCTCCCCTCCTCCTGCAGTCTCTGGGTTGGTATAACTCTACCCGCTCACTGTTAGACAACCCTGGTCCCTTCAAGGTTTATGTAGAACCCACTCTCTTGGAGAACAGGTTCTACGTAGATCTGCATAGGACCAGGCAAATGAGCTCTGATAAGTCTTCCCCATAATAGCTCAGATTTTATAACTGTGATGTGTCTTTATTGTTGAGTAACCTATTAGTAGCAGTAGGGCAGAAAACTTGTGACCCTCAGCAGCGGCATTACTTACCAGCATTACAGACAAGCAGGCGCGGATTTGCCATATACCCTACAGGAAAATTTCCCGGTGGGCTGAAGCTGGGTTCCTAATGATTTGATTCTTTCTTAGACACCTGGTCAGCAGCCGCAGGTGCCCTCCTGAATTCAACTGCAGGTGACAGGTGGCAGTATTTAGCGCTGCACTGTGGTATTTGGTTCAGCTGGAGTGGTATATTGTTCTGCACTATAGTATTGGTGTCCCGACCTACTTCTGTTGTCCCTGCCTAATTATGTTGCCCAACCGTCTGTCAATTTGGACCCGCCTGCAACATGTGGCCACTTTTACCTTTATTTCCAGGGCCACTTTTAGTTCCCAATCCGCCCCTACAGACAAAGCTCCTGCTCCATGCCTCTGGTCTGTGCTACTGATGTTAGACACACAGACTCGGGATCACCAGTCCCTTCTCCACCCTTTCCCCAGGACTCCCCCTACATCAGTTTACGCAGGCATATACCTTACTCCCTGCACTTGCTGTACTACACTAGCATGGCTGTAAGCAGCTCTGTGGTCTGGTGAGAAAGTGAAAGTGAAATATGGGAGTCAGAGCAGTCAGTAGGTACCGCTGTACAATGACTCCCACACGGCATAGGCAGAGGGAAGATCTCCTGCCTGCTGATGCCAGTATAAATATGTACCAGTGTGCAGAGAGGAAAGTATGTGCCTACACATTGTATGGGAAGAAGGCTAGCCCTGGCATACAGACACTAAAGGCACACCCCCTAGAGCAGATGGGAGGGGCTACAAGCACCCCGTCACCCCGACATCCAGCCTGACGGATTTCTACAAAGGTGAACAGAGCAGCTTGCTGTAGGAAGCACATGCTAGCTGCAGAACCAAAACTGTACATAGTCAATTGGAGAAATCATTTTCTCCACATCATAAATGCATTGGAAAGAAAAAAAAAAGAAAATGGCAAAGGTGTCCATAGCCTTTAACTTGCATTTGTGGATTGTATAACGAACTAAGTTTATAGACAACCATTTCTGGAAGTGTTCCTGAGGAAGAATCATGCCGAGCATTCAATATTGACCACCGGCCTTTGTCCTTTGCGTACTTGGATTTCTCCAGATATGATACCGGGATATTCAAAGTTTTTGCAATTTTACATTGCAGAATCTGAAATTGTTCCACAATTTTTAGATGAGGTTGGCAGATTGGCAAACCTCTGCCCATCTGTGCTTCTGAGACACTCTGCCTCTCTAACATGCTCTTTTGATATCCAAACTGCTCCTGCATCTGTTTTTTTATTAGTACCACATACTTTTCCAGCCTTTTGTTGCCTCCCCCAACTTTTTTGAGATGCGTTGCTGCCATCAAGTTCTAATTGAATATTTTTTTTTTATCATGAAATGGTCAGATATCTTACTTTCACTATCTTATATGCGTTCTATTGTAAATAAAATATAGGACTATGAAATTTGCTAATAATTACATTCTGTTTTTATTTAGATCTATTTGCATTTTACATAACATCCTAACTTTTTAGGAATTGTTATTCTGTACAACAGCCTTAAGACAGAAGAGTATATACAGTATACCATTACCAAAATTCTGCATATAAGCAGAGTCATCATAGTAGTAAAAATAAAATGTCCCATGACAATAAAAAAGTGGAATTAGGACAGGAAGGCAGAGCTAAGTTACTACAATGTGCTATTTTCAGCTTCAAGTCTGTGTAATAGATGGCATTCAACATTCAGCAGACTCAGATCCATGATCCAGAATTCACACCTGCTCTTTCAATTGCAGGATCAGTACAGAGATTTTTCCTGGCTTTTTGCCTGTGACTTATTTCAACATTTCGAGCGAGTGTCAGCATAAAGCAATACTAATTTCCTAGATCATTCCATCTCCAAGCGCATATCCTGTTTCCTGACCATTCAGATTGTCAGCTGCTAGACAAATCTCCTAGGAATGCCCTTCTTCTTTCAGGGTTTGTTTTATTGTGGCATATTGTTTGGTATATGGCATTTATATTCTTCTAGGTACACATATACATATTTTTTTAAAGAACTCGGCAGGGAGATTGCTCCAGACATCTTGGAGAACTAGCCACAGATCTTCTGTAGATGTTCTATAGGTTTGCTCAAATCCTTCTGTCTCTTGTATGTAATCCCAGACAGACTCGATGATGTTGAGACCAGGGCTCTGTGGAGGCTATATCATCACTGCCAGGACTCCTTATTCTTATTTACACTGAAGATACGTTTTAAAATTTAATCTATGAACGTTTCTATTTTTTAAAGCATTCTTACTTTAAACACCAACAATATATTAAAAAAGCACACTGCTAGCTGAGTAAAGAAATAAATCTTCATTAAAAATGTCATATTCAAAAATGTAATAACAGGCAGACACATCAACCACATCAATCGTGTCATCTTCAAAGGTATAATAAAGTGTTAGTAATGTGTGAAATGGGCTATTAATTATTAGTACCTCCACAAACCATACACCCGTATACAGTATATAAAGTCAAGATTCTGATTAAAGGTAGACACAGACCAAATGGATGGCACACAGAAACACCCCAACACGTGTTTTGCAGTCGCTTCCTCAAGGGGTCAACTGCATATAAAAAACTTACTTAATGAGTATTATTCCGCCGAGTGTTCTGCTTTGGTCAAGATACATATTATATGGCTTCTTCTTCAAATTATCAGAGGTTTTATTCTGTAAAATATGTATATCCTAATAGTATCTTTTTGAATCAGTATCGCATATATACATGAAGAAACTCTCACTATATGCCATAAACATCATAGAAACAGGTCCCAGATAAATAAATTATGTATTATTGTCTATTAATTGCCAGATTTCTAAAGTTTGGCATTCACAGGACTCTTGAGGATAAGGCTGTGAGTCTGTATTCATTGTGTCTGGACAGTGACTCACAATTAGACATTTCCCCCTGATGAGTCTTAAGTCTTCTGTGAATCATTTACTTGACTGCTAAGCATTGTAGAGAATCCTCCAGTTCCTCTTCAAAAGTACTGCTACTCTGTAAGGAAAAGTTGCTGCACAAGGTAAAAAAAAGATGCAGTAAGGCTGGGGAATTGCGACTAGAGATGAGAGAATTGAAATTGATGAAGTGGAATTCAATCCGAATTTCAGGAAAAATTAATTTCGCACTGAATCCGAATTTCCTAAAATGGCTGCTACACATGTGAGGACATGGAGCAAAGAACTCTAGGAATGAGGGATCACTCACAATGCCATGCATGCAGCCAATCAGCAGCCAGTCGGCCCTGTGATGTCGCAGCACTATAAATAGCCACAGCCATGTTGGATTTAGCCATTTTCCAGTGTACTTAGTGCAAGGAGAGATGTCATCAGGCACTAGGGACAGTGCTAGGAATTTGTATTTAATTTTTAATACATTTTTATACGTACATACACTATAAGATCAATAAAAAGGAAATAAACATACATAAATATTTTATACATAACCCCTTTCCATCATCCTAACACTGCCCCCAAGAAAGAAGAGTAAAAATAAATAAATAAAAAATATATATATTTATCTTTACTTAAACAACAATCAGCCAGTAGATTAATAAATAAAAATCTCCCATTTCCTCCATGTTATAAATATACATTTTATTTTCCTTGATATAACCTGCTTTCTCAATAGATCCGTATAAGTTCATCATATTTATCCACTCCTTCACAGTAGGCACATCAGTTCTCATCCATCTTCTGGCCACCAATAGGCGTGGCAAAAAAAAAGCACTTATACACCATAATCTCATCATCTTTAGATAAGTTATTGGAAACTTCACCTAAAACACAAATAAAAATTGACAAAGGTGGTTTAAAACTAAAAATATCTCCAATCATTTCAATAAGGTCCTGCCAGAATGGTTGTATCTTAGGGCAATGCCACCACATATGGATAATGTCCGCATGACTATTTTCACATATTGGGCATACATTTGTAGTATTGGAAGAAAATTTCTGAAGCCAGTTGGGAGTCACATATAACCGATGTAAGATCATAAACTGAGTAAGGCCTCTTTTACATCACCATTTAGCTTTCTGTTTAGCTAATCCGTCAGAAGAAGAGAGAAAGAAAAAAAACAGGATCCAGTAAAAAAAAACGGATCCTGTTGCATCAGTTGTCATCCGTTTGAGCCATTTCTGTCTGAGATTTGTTTATTACATGGGAAAAAACTGCATGCAGTACTTTTGTTTCCATCTAAAAAAAAGGATCTCAGACGGAAATTGCTCAAACGGATGGCAACTGATGCAACAGGATCAGTTTTTTTACAGGATCCTGTTTTTTTTTTTTCTCTCTGTCTTCTCTTCAGAAGAACGGAAAGCTAAACGGTGATGTGAATGCACCCTTAGGCCTCTTGCACACGACCGGGTTTTTTTTTCCGTTTACGGGCCGTTTTTTGTGTCCTGTATACGGTCCGTATACAGAACAATTCATTTGAATGGTTATGCAAAAAAAACGGAATGTACTCCGTATGCATTCTGTTTCCGTATTTCCGTTTTTCCATTCCGTTGAAAGATAGAACATGTCCTATTATTGCCCGCAAATGCATCCGTATGTCTTCCGTATCCGTTCCTTTTTTTGCGGAACCATCTATTGAGAATTTTATGCCCAGCCCAATTTTTTCTATGTAATACTGCATACTGTATATGCCATACGGAAAAACGGAAGGAAAGACGTAACAGAAACGGAAACACAACGGAAACAAAAAACGGAACAATGGATCCATGAAACCGGACCGCAAAACACTGAAAAAGCCATACGGTCGTGTGAAAGCGGCCTTACTCTTTGAGACGAATTTCTCAAATAAGTGCTGGCTTGCCAAAACCTTGTCCATGGTTCCACAGTAAGGGGTCCTATATGCTTTTCCCATGCAGACTTACTCTTACACCTCACCTCCTTATTTATTATTTCCCTTCATTTTTTATAAAAAACGTAAACCAACCTATAATTACCTCTCCACCCGACAATAACATTCATCAATTCATGTGAACATAATACAATCGACTTCTTATTTTTTATTCCTTTAAAGATTCCAGATAGTTGAAAATATCTAAAGAAACTTTCCCTATCAACTTCTAAATTTCCGAATAACTCTTCCATAGACTTTAATTCCCCATCCTTAATATGCTGAGATATATACCACAATCCTTTTGTTATCCAATGCTTAGCATCACCAACAAAAGTCGTTTTCCCCAGTGTCCTGTTATAAAGGAGTGATTCCCTCCAAACCAAAGTATACTGTATCTTAACTGTGACCCAAATCTTCACCAAAGACTTTACCATTGGGAGTCTATATACTCCCTTACTATACAATTGTTCAGATTCAAGTAATGCAAACATGTTTGGCAATAAGCCCTCACTAGAGATGAGCAAATCGAATCCCACGAAGTGGAATTCGATTCGAATTTCAGGATAAATTCAATTCATCTAGAAGCCGAATTTTTCTTCTGCTTCATATCAGCAAATCGATTTAACCTGAAATAGCATAAAAAAAATAAATAAATCGAACTTACCGCCTCCATTTGCTCGCAACGGGCTGCCAGCCTGCATCTTGCTTAAAGATCTCGGCTGAAATCCCGTGAGGCATGAGATTACATCATCACGACGGCTGGCGTGATGACATCTTACGTCACCACGCCAGCCGGCTTACTGACGTAATCTCGCACCACACGGGATTTCAGCCGAGATCGTCAAGCAAGATGGCGGAGGCCGGCCTGTCGCGAGCAAATGGAGCCGGTAAGTTTGCTTTTGTAAGTTTGAATTATTGTTAATTTTACACTCAGATGCCGCAATCATGTATGAACGCTACCGAGGGGTGCAATGATTGGGACGGCGCTATCGCAGCTTCCTGTCATTGCACCCGCTACTTACCAAAAATGCGCTTCGTGACGAAGTAATTCGTCACAAAGCTAATTTTTTTTGTAAAATTCGGCAAAGCAGCCGAATCAAATTTTCTATAAATTCACTCATCTCTAGCCCTCACTATTGCGCACCAAATTCTGTAAGAAATCCACCTGTTCCCATTTCATTAACAATGCAATGTTTGTTGCTAGGTAATAAAGCTTCATATCTGGTACTTCCAAACCTCCTTGATCGTAAGCCCTTGTAAACCAACGTAATTTTTTCCTAACTCTCTTACCCGATCACAATAGGTCATTAAACATTTTCTCCATTACTCAGAAAATTGGCTTTCCTAAATAAAAAGGGCAATTTCTAATGGTATAACGTAATTAAGGTAACAAGACCATTTTTATCAGACCTATCCTAACTGCTTTATAGGGAGTTTATTTCATATCTTAATTTTCTCTTTCATCTTCCGAAACAGCGGCATCAAATTCAACTCTACAAATCTAGAAGGATCAATTGCTATTTCTATCCCCAAGTATTTAAAACTATTATGCTGGTGCAGTATCTTTAAATTATTTTGATCTCTTACCACAACCTTATCATTTAGCGGGAGTAAAATAGATTTACTCCAATGTATTACTATACCCAAGTGCTTGCCAAATTCTCCCATTATATCCATAACATAATTTAAATCCCTATTAGTATCACCAAGATTTTTTTTTATATATTTTGTCCCCCCTCCCCCTCCAAACCCTTCAAAGCTTAATTTCTGTATGATCTTAATAGCTAATGCTTCAATATTAGAGCAAAAAGTAGGGGATAGAGAGGGAAACCCTAAACTAAACTAAAGCTTTCAGACAACCACCTTATAAATTTGAAGCTATACCAAATTGAACCAAAACCTCCCACAAAAAAAAACCATTCCACGCTGTCGAAGGCTTTTGTCGCATCCAATGACAGAATGGAGCGGGGACCAAAATCATTCCCAGTCCATTGAATTTTGGCGAAGATTCTAAAAAGGTTCAAAGATGTGGATCTCCCAGGAATAAATCCATTCTAATCTTTGTGCACAAAATTCGTAATTACCCCCTTCAATCTCTTTGCCAAGATTCTGGCCAGTGTCTTACAATCATTATTAATTAGTGATATTGGGCAATATGAACCCAGGTCTAAACTGTCCTTACCCTCCTTAGGGATTAAAACAATCGATGCTTCTCCCATTAAAATAGGTAAGCGGACCACTTGTTTTGAATATGTAACGATTTCCGTTAATCTATTCGCCCAGAACTCTCTATCTCTCTTATATAATTCTGCAGGTAGAAAAGACTTCAAAACTTTTATTTTGCTGTATAAAAGTTCAGAAAAAGGATAGGAAGGAATCATTCTACAGTATTGAAGCAGAACAGGCTTCAGTAGGAGAGTTTAGAGCCTGGGTAATAGGAACAATCCTATTACACCTTGCTGCACTGACTGGGGATCCAAATTGCCATTATACAGCTCTGTAATTCCACCAAACCGTTCTTGTTATTAGGGTTCAAGTGATGTTTGATACAGCCATTAATAGGGATTATTACAAGGAAATATTTTTTGAAAAATATATTTGAAAAAAATCTCTACTTGCGACATCACATCTGATTATCAAAGAGTCACAAAGTGTGACTGACGTGACAGTTGCAGGAAATCTAACTGGATTTTTTTTTTATTGCAAGTCGCATACGACTTTGTCTTCACAGACCTCAATGCAAGTCATGTGCGACTGCGAGTTGCCTGTGATTTTTCTGCAATTGGCTGTGCCAATTCAAAGCCCTAAAATACTCAGCATGCTGCAAGAGCTGTCACTTGGAGGGTATGGGCTGGAGATGGGGAACACCAAGGGACTGCATCCATGTCACTTGCGATCATGGCACTGAGAGTTTTTAAAGTTGATTTGTTACGCATGCAACTTGCATGACCTTCAACACAGATATGCATTCACTGTTTCCTTCTTCTTCACCTATATAGCACTGTGAGCAGTTGTGGCAGATCAAAACTGCTAACAGACTCATTCATCTATACACAGGACAGGGTGGCTCATTAGATCTCTGGTAGAAGAGGAGAGAACAGCCGAGAGACCAAAGCAAGGGTGAAACTTGAAGTTTCTGGGTTCCAATACAAAATATATAACAGGGCCCCACCTGCGTTAGTGCTTTCAAATTTACAGAACCCTTCAGAATTTATATTTCTGCATACATTTCACCTAAAACTAGAAGTCCTAAATGTAGATAAAGATAACCAAATCAAGCAAATGAGTTAAAAATATTGCACATCTCTCAGTGGCAAAAGTATGTGAACCTTCGCTATCAGTATCTAGTTTGACCCCCTTGTACAGCAATAACTGAGACTAAATTTTTCCACTAATTGTTGATTAGTCCTGCAAAATAGCTTCAGCTCTGGTGTTGGAGGGTTGGTGGGTTTCCCCCCCATGAACTGCTTGTAACTAGTGTTGATCGAGCACCAAAGTGCTCGGGTGCTCGAGTAGAACACTTTGGGATGCTCGGGTGCTCTACAGAGCACCCGAGCACAATGGAAGTCAATGGGAGAACCAGAGCATTAAACCAGGCACCCCCTGCTCTAAAGAGGAGAGGGTGTCTGGCTTACAGGAATCATAAATTGATGGAAACACCACTGAAATGGTTCGTGAACAGCATGGGGAGGATGTCTGGATGCATCTTGGACTCCCAGGTTGCTGTTGGGTACCATATTGTCCAAGTAGTACGCCACTTTTAGAGACTGACAATAAGGTTGCATTCACACGACCGTAGGTGTTTTGCGGTCCGCAAATTGCGGATCCGCAAAACACTAATACCGGCCATGTGCATTCCGCATTTTGCGGACTGCACATGGCCGGCGCGATGCAGAGAATGCCTATTCACAAGAATAGGGCATGCTCCATATTTTTTGCAGGGCCGCGGAATGGAACAACGGATGCGGACAGCACACGGTGTGCTGTCTGCATCTTTTGCGGACCAATTGAAATAAAAGGATCAGCCCCCGTTCCACAAAATTGCGGAACGGATGCGGATCTATTTATACGGTCGTGTAAATGCACCCTAATACGCACAAAACCAAAGATAAAATCGATTTTAGAGGAAAAATTGTTAGGAAACATTCTTTCCTGTATATTTACTTGTATATAAAGTGCAAGTGCTGCCAAAAATTATAAGGAAGAGGTACTCCGATACAACCTGTATATCACATAAAGGAGGGCCTCATTCACATTGTGGTACAATTGTTCATGTAGTGAGACTCCTACAATCATAAAGCCTATGCAGTAAGTGAAAGGGCTACCAAAAATTACAAGGAACCAGCACTACAATACACCCTTTATTACACATAAAAGAGGGCATCATTCACACCCTTGAAAAATTATGATTGATGGCCTGCTGGTGACCCTCAAAAACATTAGGGGCAAGGGCCTGCTGGTGACCCTCTAGAACAGGCATCTCAAACTCGCGGCCCTCCAGCTGTTGCAAAACTACAACTCCCAGTATGCCCGGACAGCCTACAGGTATCAGCCTACAGCAGGGCATTGTGGGAGTTGTAGTTTTACAACAGCTGGAGGGCCGCCATTTGAGATGCCTGCTCTAGAATATTAGGGGCTAGAGCGCCTGCTACTGATCTGACCATCTAAAACACGGGTGTCAAACACAAGGTCCGCGGGCCCGCCAGACCTCGTCATGTGGCCCGCGTAGCCGCCGCCGCTGTTCCGGAATTTTCTGCTACCCGGAATATTTTGCTACCCACGTCACTTCCGGTAGTGACGTGGGAGGTGTGTCACTCGGCTCCTCATTGGCTCTGCCGGGGGTTTGGTGGCGCAGGCGCGGAGGATTCAGCCGTAGCGTGAACGCGCCAAAGGTAGCAGAAAATTCTGGGCCACTGCGCATGCGCGAAAAAGACGGCCGAACGTAGCAGAAAATGCCTGCTTTGCGCATGCGCAGTGGGCCGGAATTTTCTGCTACCTTCGGCTCCTACTGCGCCTGCGCCGAACCCTCTTGTTTAGCAAGCAGAAGGTAGCAGAAGATTCTGGACTACTGCGCATGCGCGAAGCCGGAATTTTCTGGTACCTTCGGCTCCTACTGCGCCTGCGCCCAGGACCAATAAGATTTGAACTACTCTAGGCGTATGGGGCACTATGGCTGGCACTGATATGGGGCACTATGGGTGGCACTGATATAGGGCATTATAGCTGACACTGATATGGGGGCACTAGAGCTGGCACTGATATGGGGGCACTATGGGTGACACTGATATAGGGGCACTATGGCTGACACTGATATGGGGCACTATGGCTGACACTGATATGGGGCACTATGGCTGACACTGATATGGGGCACTATGGCTGACACTGATATGGGGCACTATGGCTGACACTGATATGGGGCACTATGGCTGGCACTGATATGGGGCACTATGGCTGGCACTGATATAGGGCACTATGGCTGGCACTGATATGGGGGCACTATAGCTGACACTGATATGGGGGCACTAAAGCTGGCACTGATATGGGGGCACTATGGCCGACACATTATGTCAGTGTTATCCAACACATTCCAGAACTGTAAGGGTTACAGAGCATCATAAATCAGTATAATGCTATGTGACCCCAGTCAGCGCTTGCAGGTCAGGCCGGGAGCTGCGATGTGGACAGGCTCCGGGAGGAACGCTGATCTGCAGGGGTGTCAGAAATAAAGGTTGTGCTGTCTGTCTTCTGAGGCTCTGGCCCTGCCTGCAATCTGCACTGCACGTGGCACTTGATAAACTATAATGTCTCCCTGTTGCCCCCATACAGTATAACGTCTCCTTGTGGCTGCCCCCATACAGTATAACGTCTCCTTGTGGCTGGCTGCCCCCATACAGTATAACGTCTCCTTGTGGCTGCCCCCATACAGTATAACGTCTCCTTGTGGCTGCCCCCATACAGTATAACGTCTCCTTGTGGCCCCCATACAGTATAACGTCACCTTGGGGCTGCCCTAGTGCCCCATACAGTATAACGTCACCAAGCGGCTGCCCCCGCACAGTATAATGTCACCCTGTGGCCCCTGCCCCCATACAGTATACAACCGTATACATCCTACAGATACAATCGGCCCTTTGAGGGTGACAAAACTGCTGATGCGGCCCCCGATGAATTTGAGTTTGACACCCCTGATCTAAAACATTAGGGGTGAGGTTCTGCTGCTGAGCTAACCCTCTAAAACATTAGGGGCGAGGGCCTGTTGCTGATCTGACCATCTAAAACATTAGGGGTGTTCTGTTGGAACTGCTGTGTGTTCCCCTCGTCATCCCTGCTCGGTTGCCCAAGGAACTATGTACTCTGCCGCCAGCGTTGTCAGTTGAAAATTTTTGAATTAATTTTTCCACAAGGACCTTCTGGTATTGCACCATTTTGCTAGTTCTCTCCACCACAGGAATGAGAGATGAGAAGTTTTCTTTGTAGCGGAGGTCAAGAAAGGTTAACAAGTGGTGTTGGCCAAAATGCGTATAACCCGAGGTTCACGGGAAAGGCAGCATAACATAAAGTCAGCCATGTGTGCCAGAGTCCCAAAAGACAAGACTTTGCTGTCCTCATCAGGAGGATGACTCTCAATCTCCTCATCCTCTTTCTCCTCTTCGGCCCATCCACGCTGAACAGATGGAATAAACCTGCTATAGGTACTACCCTCTGTAGCAGAGGCAACCGTGTCCTGCTCCGCCTCATCCTCCTCATCATCATCCAATTCGCGCTGAGAAGACGAACTGAGGGTGGTCTGGCTATCACCCTGTGTACTGTCTTCCCCCATTTCCACCTCTTCCACATGCAAAGCGTCCGCCTTCATTGTGAGCAGCAAGCGTTTCAGTAGACACAGAAGTGGGATGGTTACGCTGATGATAGCAGCATCGCTGCTCACCATCTGTGTTGATCCTTCAAAGTTGCGTAAAACCTCACAGAGGTCAGACATCGATGCCCACTCGTCGCTTGTGAAGATCAGAAGCTGACTGGAAAGGCGACGACCATGTTGCAGCTGGTATTCCACTACTGTCCTTTGCTACTCACAAAGTCTGGCCAACATGTGGAATGTAGAGTTCCAGCGCGTGCTCACGTCGCACAACAGTTAGTGAGCTGGCAAATAGAAGCCCTGCTGCAGAGTTGCCAGACCAGCGGCAGCTGTAGATGACTTTCGGAAATGGGCACACACGCGGTGCACCTTCACCCATAGTTTAGGCAAATTGGGGTAGGTTTTGAAAAACCACTGAACCACTAAGTTGAACACGTGGGCTAGGCATGGTATGTGTGTGAGCTTGCCGAGCTCCAAAGTCGCCACCAAGTTACGGCCATTATCAGACACAACCATGCCTGGTTGTAGGTTGAGTGGCTAGAGCCACAGCTCAGTCTGATCCCTTATACCCTGCCACAGCTCTGCGGCGGTGTGCTGTTTGTCACCTGAACAAATTTGTTTCAGCTCGGCCTGTTGCCGCTTCCCCACTGCAGTGCTAAACTGCTTCCAGCTACTGACTGATGGCTGACTGGTGCTGCAAGATGAGAATTCAGAGGTGGAAGTGGAGGAGGAGATGGATGAGGAGAAGAGGGGGTTGCAGCCACTAACGTAGGTGGTGGCGGAAATCCTGATGGAAGTAGTGCCCGCAATCCTTGGCGTCGGTAGCACCTGTGCCATCCCAGGGTACGACTCGCTCCCGGCCTCCACAACATTCACTCAGTGTGCCATCAGGGAAATGTAGCGTCCCTGGCCAAAATCACTTGTCCATGTGTCAGTTGTTAAGTCGACCTTCCTAATAACTGCGTTGTTCACGGCACGGGTGATGTTACGGGACACATGCTGGTGTAAGGCAGGGATGGCACACCAGCAAAAATAGTCGCGGCTGGGGACTGAGTAATGAGGGACGGCCACCGCCATCAGGCTGCAGAAAGCCTTAGTGTCCACAAGACTAAATGGCAACATTTCCAGGGCCAGCAATTTGGAAAGGTGCGCATTTAGTGCTATGGCCTGTGGGTGGGTGTCACGGATGTTCCCGTGGCAGGTACCCGGAGATCGGAGAGACTTGCAACTTGTGGGTTAAATTGAAAAATTTACTGTGGATCTTATTGTGTCTGTGTTTTGGGGAATGCCACACTCCTTGCTTCAGGTGTTTCCTGTTGGTAATTTACTTTTCCCATAAGTAGCCGCTTCTCACTCTTGGAGGTGCGGTTTATAGATTTTCTTCCTGCCTACTAACTAGCTGGTCGGTTGTACTGTCGGTTGACACTGTCTTGTCTTTTCTTATTGTTTTGTGCTTGTTATATTCCCTGTTGTTTGTATCTGGACCTGAAACAGAGACTCCATTCGTCCATCTGGGGAAAAATGGGTTGTCTCTGGTCCTAACCTCATTCCAGGGCCTTATAGGGATATAAGGGCCTAGGTATACAGCATATGAATATTCCTACCATCAAGGTCTATTCATATTGATAGGTAGTTAGGGTAGTTAGGGCCCGGATTAGGGTTGTTTAGGAGGTGACCTGTTCCTTCCCTAGTTTCCAGGCCCAGTTACTGTTCCCCTTGCCTCCTGTGTTGAGTGTGAAGTTTTCCCGCCACACTGATCGTGACAGTGGGTGGCTGGGTATTTGCGCTTTCGTTCAAAGGCCTGGGGTATGGACATCTGTACTCTGCGCTGGGACAGAAGTGTATGTGCTAGCTGATGGTGCTTGCGAAGGTCCAGGTGCATGGCGGGAGGCATCCGGGCCTGCGTCTTGGACAGGGGATTGGCCAGCACATAACACAGGGGAAAAGGACGCAGTGGTGTGACCCGCAGACACTGATTGTGGACCCAGGCGTTCGGCCCACCAATTAGGGTGCTTTGATGCCATGTGGTGGATTATGATGGTGGTGGTGAGGTTGCTAGTGTTCACGCCCCTGCTCATTTTGGTACGGCACAGGTTAAAAGTGACAATTCTTTTATCGTCCGCACTTTCCTCAAAAAAGTCTGCACTTTCCTTTGGCAAGGGAGATTGCCACAAAGGGGTGCTCCGGGGAACAGTTGCGGCCTGTTTGGTGTGGCCCGCCTTCTCCCTTTTGCATCCCCACTGCCTCTTCCAGCCTGTTGCAGTGCTGCAGATCCCTCTGTACTGCTGTCCTCGCTCGTTTGCCACCTTCTCAGGTTGGGTCAATGATTTAATCGTCCACCACCTCCTCTTCCACTTCCTCACTGTGGTCATCCTCCTGACTTGTTGACCTAACAATAACCTCACTTATTGACAACTGTGTCTCATCCTCATCATCAACCTCTTGAGACACTAATTGCCGTTGACTTATTCTCAACTGTGTCTCATCATCATCTACCTCGTAAAATACTAATTACTGTTCCCCACCGTCCACCCTTAGACGTCTCTTCTCAAGACTAAATAAATTCAATTCTTTTAATCTTTCTTCCTAAGACCCTCCATGCCCCTTATAATTTTAGTCGCTCTCCTCTGTACTTTTTCCAGCTACAGTGCATCCTTTTTATGTACTGGTACCCAGAACTGGACTGCATATTCCAGATGAGGACGCACCAGCGCTTTGTAAAGTAGTAGTATTACATCCCTGCCCCGTGAGTCCATGCCTCGTTTAATGCAGGACAACATCCTGGTAGCCTTAGAAGCAGCTGATTGACATTGTATGCTGTAATTTAATCTACCATCCACAAGGACACCCAAATCCTTCTCTATAAGTGACTCTCCCAGTGCTACATCACCTAGGACATATGAAGCACAGAGATTATTACTAAGATGCATAACTTTGCATTTGTCCACATTGAACCTTATTTGCCAAGTTGATGCCCAATCACTCAGAGTGTTCAAGTCAGCTTGTAGTGTGTGGACATCTTCTATAGACTGTACAGTTCTACACAGCTTAGTGCCATCTGCAAAAATAGATATGGTGCTATTAATCCCGTTCTCAATATCATTAATAAATAAATTAAATAATAAAGAATAAAGAGCCCAGCACTGAACATTGGGGTACACCAACTTATAACATGGGACTATTCTGAATAGGAATCATTGACCACAACTCTCTGGACACGGTCCTTCAGCCAGTTTTCAATCCAATTACAAACTATACTTTCCAATAGACTTTACTTTACTTATTAAGCATCTATGATGGACAGTATCAAAAGCCTTGACAAAATCCAGAAACACTACATACACAGCAGCCCCAGGTTAGTCTGACAACTTCTGTCCTTGGTAACCCATGCTGGTTATCACTTATATTATTTATAGTAGCCTTAGAAGCAGCTGATAGCAGCTACAAGAAGCTACAAGAGGACATCCTTTTAAATTAGAGGGGCAAAGGTTTAAAAGTAATATCAGGAAGTATTACTTTACTGAGAGAGTAGTGGATGCATGGAATAGCCTTCCTGCAGAAGTTGTGGCTGCAAATACAGTGGAGGAGTTTAAGCATGCATGGGGTAGGCATAAGGCCACCCTTCATATAAGATAGGGCCAAGGGCTATCCATAGTATTTAGTATATTGGGCAGACTAGATGTGCCAAATGGTTCTTATCTGCCGACACATTCTATGTCTGTTTCTATAGTCACATACTCCTGTATATAGTCCCTTAAGAGTCCTTCAAACATTTTTCCCACAACAGAAGTTAAACTAACTTGTCTATAATTACCTGTGGAGGACCTTGATACTTTTTTGAATATGGGCACCACGTTTGCCTTGCGCCAATCACTTGGCACTGTACCAGTCCCTAGAGAATCCTTAAAAATTATAAACAGGGGCACAGCAATGACTAAACTATTTAACTTCTCTTGGATCATATCTACAGTTAGCCAATTGAGTATATCACTGGATGTACTAACAGCCCCAGTGCCACAGATATCAGCTACTTTCTCTTCTTTTGTATATACAGAGCTAAAAAACCTATTTAGGAACTCTGCCTTTTTCCATCAGTGATTACCCTCCCCCCTACCTACCTGCTCAGACCTAGGTTTTTTAGCATTTATATATTTAAAAAACTTTTTGGAATTTGTTTTGCTTTCTTTTTGCTACCTGCTGTTCGCTTTGTATCTTTGCTAATTTTATCTCCTTTTTGCAGATTTTATTAAGCCCTTTGTAATCTTTAAACGCTACAGCTGACCCCTCAGATTTGTATTTTTTAAATGCCTTCTTTTTGTCTTCTATTGCTCTTTTTACAGTAGCTGTAAGCCATGGGGGGTTTAATTTTAGCCGTTTATACTTGTTACCTAAAGGGATACATTTTTTTGTGCAATTACTCAATGTGGATTTGAAGATCTCCCATTTATCCTCAGTATTATTATGTGACAGTAGCTGTTCCCAGTCTATGCCCTGAAATGCTGCCCTCAACCCAGGGAAATGAGCCTTTTTGAAATTCAGTGTCTTTGCTCTGCCTGACAGTTTGCTTTTTATAGTTTAGGGGGAATATAATTATATTGTGGTCACTATTACCTAGTGTTTCTCGAACAGTAACATTACCAACAAGCTCTGCATCATTAGAAATTACCAGATCCAGCAGAGCATCGCCCCTATTGGGAGATTCCACAAACTGGCCCATAAAGTGGTCCTGCAGAAAGTTGAGGAATCTTCTCCCCTTTGCAGTTGAGGCAGAACCATGACCCCAGTCAATGTCTGGGAAGTTAAAATCTCCCATTATGACCACTGTACCAGCCTGTGCAGCCTGCTCTATTTGGTTATACAGTTGAGCTTCTATCTCCTCTGTGTTGTTAGGGGGTCTATAGATTACACCAAGTATTATTTTTCAGTGTTTATATCCCTTTGAACTTCCACCCATAAGGTTTCCACATCCTCACCATCCGCACCCACAATTGCCTCTTTCACACTTGTCTTCAGATCACTCCTCACATACAGGCACACACCACCACCTTTTCTATTGACCCAGTCTTTCTTAAATAGTGCAAAACCCTCAATATTTACAGCCCAGTCATGCGAAGAGTCCAACCATGTCTCAGCCACACCAACTACATCTATGTGTTCTTCTAGTACCATCGCCTCCAGCTCCCACATTTTGCTAGCTAGACTTCTGGCATTTGAGAAAATACTCAATTTTAAATTACCTACCTAAATTTACCTGTAAAGTGATTATCCGGGATTTTTTTGTTACCTTGGTTAATTTTTATATGTAACAGGTTCTTGTTACCAGCAGTTCTATTTTTCATAAATGTATAGTTATGGCCAGTCTTCTCCCTATTTTCCTCGCTAACCCCATCCCCCACTAAATCCCTACTGTCCCCTTCTATAATCCACTCTACACTATCTAACCCCTTATTAGTATGACACCTCCCCCCCCCAGATCCTAGTTTAAAAACTCCTCCAGCCGTCTAACCATTTTTTCTCCCAGGGCAGTTGCACCCTCCTCATTGAGGTGCAGCCTGTCCCGTCTGTAGAGCCTGTAACTGACCGCAAAGTCGGCCCAATTCTTCATGAACCCAAACCCTTCCTTCCTGCACCAGCTTCTGAGCCACTTATTTAACTCCCTAAGCTTCGAGAGTGGTGTCCTGTGCCGCCCTGTAAACTGGGACATGAAGCTAGGTATCGTGGATGAGTGTGTTTCTTGTGCTCTGGCAGCAGGCACAGTTTCACCGCGCCCAGAGCCAAGGCCTCTGCGTGCACAATCAGCAGCACGGCCACTTCCCCGTCCCTTACTGCTCGCCTCTAGCATATTAAATGGTATATATGCTTGCAAGTATGTCACACGAACAGTAGCGCAGGTTTTGTAAGTGTATGCGCAAATAAATTAGACTGAATGTCACTAATATTTAGGATCCACAAACTTTATACAGGAGATGTAGCACAGGTAATGTAGCTGTCACCAGCGGCGAAAAAATTAGACTGAATGTCTCAGATATTTAGAATGCGCAAATGTTATACAGGAGATGTAGCACAGGTAATGTCGCTGTCACCAGCAGCAAAAAAATGTGACTGAATGTCACAGATATTTCAGATGCGGAAACGTTATACAGGAGATGTAGCGCAGGTAATGTCGCTGTCACCAGCGGGAAAACAATTTTTCTGAATGTCACAGATATTTAGGATGCGCAAACGTTATACAGGAGATGTAGCGCAGATAGTGTCGCTGTCACCAGCGGCTAAGAAAAAATTTGACTGAATGTCCCAGATATTTAGGATGGGCAAACGTTATTCTAGAGATGTAGCGCAGGTAATGTCTCTGTCACCAGCGGCCAAACAATTGTGCTGATATTTAGGATGCGCTAATGTAATACAACAGATGAGCAGAGGTTGTGTCAATGTGAGCAGCGGCCAAACAATTGCACGCCATTTAGCGCAGGTTGTGCTAACAGTATATATTGCCGCCAGATAAAACAATAGTCCTTAAAAGGACTTTTGGGTCTCTAACACCTTTTAACACTAAACAATTCCTGTCCCTACACTCTCTGTCCTTTCTGCTGCAGCTCTCCCTGACTAAGACTGAGCCGAACCATGTGTCATCGGGTGCTACAGTACCTTGCAAACGTATTCACCCCCTTGACTCTTTTCGTATTTTGGTACATTACAGCCTTAAGTTCAGTGTTTTGTTAATCTGAATTTTATGTGATGAATCAGAACACAACAGTTTAAGTTGGTGATGTGAAATGAGAAAAATATATAAATAAAACAATTGTTTAGAAATAGAAAACAGAAAATTGGCATGTGCGTATGTATTAATCCCCTTTGTTAGGAAGCCCATAAAAATCTTTGGTGCAACCAATTACCTTCAGAAGTCACATAATTAGTGAAATGATGTCCACCTGTGTGCAATCTAATTGTCACATGATCTGTCATTACATATACACACCTTTTTCATAAAGGCCCCAGAGGCTGCAACACCTAAGCAAGAGGCATCATTAACCAAACACTGCCATGAAGACCAAGGAACTCTCCAAACAAGTAAGGGACAATGTTGTTGAGAAGTAAAAGTCAGGGTTAGGTTATAAAAAAATATCCAAATCTTTGATGTTCCCCAGGAGCACCATCAAATCTATTATAGCCAAATGGAAAGAACATGGCACAACAGCAAACCTGCCAAGAGACGGCTGCCAACCAAAACTCACTGATCGGGCAAGGAGGGCATTAATCAGAGAGGCAGCATAGAGACCTAAGGTAACCCTGGAGGAGCTGCAGAGTTCCATAGCAGAGTGTCTGTACATAGGACGACAATAATCCATACGCCCCATAGAGTTGGGCTTTATGGCAGAGTGGCCAGAAGAAAGCCATTACTTTCAGCTAAAAACAAAAATGGCATGTTGTGAGTTTGCGAAAAGGTATGTGGGAGACTCCCAAAATGTATAGGGGAAGGTGCTCTGGTTTAATGAGACTAAAATTGAACTTTTCGGCCATCAAAGAAAACGCTATGTCTGGTGAAAACCCAACACATCATATCACCCAAAGAACACCATTCCCACAGTGAAACATGGTGGTGGTGGTGGCAGCAGCATGCTGTGGGGATGTTTTTCAGCAGCCGGGACTTGGAAGATGGTCAGAGTTGAGGGAAAGATAGATGGTGCTAAATACAGGGATATTTTTGAGCAAAACCTGTACCACTCTGTGCGTGATTTGAGGTTAGGACGAAGATTCACCTTCCAGCAGGACAATGACGCCAAACACACTGCTAAAGCAACACTTGAGTGGTTTAAGCAGAATCATGTAAATGTGTTGGAATGGCCTAGTCAAAGCCCAGATCTCAATCCAATAGAAAATCTGTGGTCAGACTTAAAGATTGCTGTTCACAAGCGCAAACCATCCAACTTGAAGGAGCTGGAGCAGTTTTGCAAGGAGGAAAGAGCAAAAATCCCAGTGGTAAGATGTGGGAACTGCTCATAGAGACTTATCCAAAGCGACTTGGAGCTGTGATTGCCGCAAAAGGTGGCTCTACAAAGTATTGACTTTAGGGGGGTTAATAGTTATGCACATTGATATTTTCTGTTATTTTGTTTTATTTGTTGTTTGCTTCACAATAAAAAAAAATCTTCAAAGTTGTGGGCATGTTCTGTAAATTAAATGATGCAAATGCTCAAACAATCCATGTTAATTCCAGGTTGTGAGGCACCAAAACACTGAAAAAGTCAAGGGGGGTGAATACTTTTGCAAGGCACTGCATATAGCACACGATGATGTGTTCCGGCCAGCCAATCACTGTAATGCCAGTGACCAACATGGCTACGGTATTACAGTGAGGGCCACTACTTCCCCGCACGTTTATTGGCTGCGCTCAAACTCCGCAATGTGCTGAGCATCGCGATGCTCGAATGAAAATGGTGTTCCTCCAAGCATGCTCGCCAAACACTACTTGTAACATTTCTATTGGATTAAGGTCAGGTCTTTGACTTGAGCATTCCAAAAATGTAACCTCATCCCTATTTAACCTTTCTTTAGTAGAATGACTTGTTTGCTTAGGGTTGTTGTTTTGCTGCATGACCACTTTCTCTTGAGATTTAGCTTACAGACAGATGATCTGACATTTTCCTTTAGAACTTGTTGGTATAATTCAGAATTAATGGTTCCATCAATGATGGCAAGCCCACCTGCACCAGATACAGCACAACAGGCCCAAACCATGATACTACCACCACAGTGCTTCACAGATGGGATAAGGCTTTTATGCTGTAATGCAGTATTTTCGTTTTTCTAGACATAATGCTTTTCATTTAAACCAACAAGTTCTATTTTGGTCCCACCAGTTCACAAATCATTGTTCCAATAGCCTTCTGGCTTATCCAGGTGATCTGTAGATGGGCAAAAATGTTCTTTTTGGAGAGCAGTGGTTTCTCCTTGAAATCCTTCCATGCATACCACTGTTGTTCCTGATGGTAGACTCATGAACATTACCTTTTAAATAAACTGAGAAAGGCTTTTAGTTGCTTAAAATTTACCATGGGTTTCTTTGTGCCCTTCATTACTTGAGCCCCTGAGGAGTCGGAGTGAAGAATGGGAGTGGCAGTGGGTCTGGCCACAAAAGTTTATCACAGTGAGTTTCTTCACAGCATCACTATCTAGAACCAGAGAAGTGCAAGGAGGGTGCACCCTTTCTCCCCTGGGGGCACACCCTGATGTTGGGGCTGCCTGCCTGATGATAGTTGGGGTGCTGCTGGTGTGTTTTTTTTTTTGTCCTGCTATTTTATCTCTCTGTGTTCATTGCTACAGAAGGACAATATTTGGGATTTAATTTTTTAGTGGTATAGTACTGCCAAAATTGAAAAAAAAGCAGCCAAACTCTAAAATTATATGAATATTGAATGAAAAATGCAAATAGGTGCAAGTGTGGTAGAATTTATTCCTACTCTACCCAGTCACATCATTGACTGGCATGGAAAGAGCAAACAGTTGACATTCTGGAAGTCTACAGTTTTTTACTCTAGTTCTCCCTAGATTGTTTCTGTGCCGTCACTGGACTGTATTCGTAGGCTTCTATTGATCAGACATATGACAGAAGTGTCTCCTTTTGGCATACTTGGTTATGTAGGTACCTGTTTTAATGGTGCAATTGCAAGAAAAAGTAAGTGAACCCTTTGGAATGACCTTGATTTCTGCATTGTTTACTAATAAACTGTACAATGGTTTGTGTGTTATTAGGTTAGTTTTTGTGTTTGTCTATTCTTGTGACTTAGATAACAAGACCCCGTTGTATTTGCAATGCAGTCGGAGCGAAGAATGGGAGTGGCAGTGGCCAGGTGCTATAAATTGAACCACTGAACTCTCCCTGAGCTTGCTCTACTAAGTGGGCTTCTTATTAAGTGGAGTAAAAAAAAGAAGAAAAAAAAAGGAGTTCTACTGCTGAGTGCGATTTTGTGGGAGTAATTGCAGGTGGCTGAGTGTGGTTTGAAGCAGAGATCCTTGAAAGTTACGTTTTTGCATTTTAGTACTGCCATTTAAAACTTTTTTTTCTCTGCTGGGTGTTGCCATTTAAACCCTTTTTTTTTTTTTTTTCTCTGCTTGATTAAGGGGAGTGGCCTGGCCAACCAGGTGCCATAAATTGAACCACTGAACTCCCTGAGCTTGCTGTTCCTGAGGCTTGCTCTACTAAGTGGGCTTCTTATTAAGTGGAGTTTAAAAAAAAGGAGTTTAAAAAAAGGAGTTGGAAACTAAGGTTGGATATAATTTCCTTGAGTGTTGTTGGCTTAATGTTAGGTAGTCCTTCAACTACAACATACAGGGTCTAATTCTAAATCATATTTACAGTTTTACTTTTTTACTGTTGTAATCCCCATTTAGTATGTGTTGCACAATTGACAACTCAGTCCAGTGCACATCTTATATGATGTATGCAGTCCTGGAACTGCCGTTCGAGGGTGTATATCTGTGTTCAAGATGTGAGCAAATTGCCCATTTGGAATCGCAAATCGAGTCTCTAAATGGGCAAGTTGCAACACTGAGAGGCATTGACAATTTGCAAAAGAGTTTGCTTCTCACCGAGCAAGCACTCTTTGAGGTAGATGAGGGGGAGGGTGACAGAGAGGAGGCTGAGGAAAGTGAGGTAGCTAGCGGGGTAGAGGGAAGAGTGCCAGGGAGGCTAGCCTTGATCTGGCACACCCCAACTAGTTTGCACGTTTGGCAGATGAGGGGGATGTCAGTCCAGGGATGGCACTGCTGCAGCCGGACACTTCCTCTGCCAGTCAGGGGAATGTCAGCTCCAGTAAGCAGGGAACCAGGAGAGCAGGGCAGGCCAGACAGGTGCTGGTAGTGGGAGACTCCATTATTAGGGGAACAGATAGGGAAATCTGTCACAAAGACCGCGATCGCCGAACAGTGTGCTGTCTTCCTGGCGCTAGAGTTCGACACATCGCAGATCGGGTTGACAGATTACTAGGAGGGGCTGGAGAAGATCCAGTGGTCATGGTCCATATCAGAACCAATGACAAAGTTAGAGGTAGGTGGAGGGTCCTTAAAAATGATTTTAGGGATTTAGGTCAAAAGCTTAGGGCAAGGACCTCAAAGGTAGTATTTTCCAAAATACTGCCTGCACCACGAGCCAAACAAGAAAGGCAGCGGAAGATTAGGGAGATTAATAAATGGCTCAAGAACTGGTGTAGGAAGGAGGGGTTTGGGTTCCTGGAGAACTGGGCCGACTTTTCTATCGGCTACAGGCTCTATCGTAGGAACGGGCTGCACCTCAATGGGGAAGGGGCAGCTGTGCTGGTGAGAAAGATGGCTAGAAGGTTGGAGGAGTGTTTAAACTAGGGACTGGGGGGGAGGGAAATTACATTACAGGAGGGGAAGATAGGGCAGATAGAGACCGGGGGCAATGTAGTAGGACTGGGGGAGGAATGGAAGGAGGGACTAGAACAGTTCAGAAGGAAAGGTGTAGAGTAAAAAATATACACAAACCTCTTAAATGTATGTATACTAATGCCAGAAGCCTGACTAATAAAACTGGGGAGCTGGAATTAGTGATGTGTGAGGAGAACTATGGCATAGTGGGAATAACTGAGACATGGCTGGATGATAGCTATGACTGGGCAGTTAATGTACAAGGTTACAGTCTGTTTAGAAAGGATCGTCAAAGCCGGAGAGGGGGAGGGTTTCTCCTTTATGTAAAGTCCTGTCTAAAGCCCTCAGACCGTGAAGATATAAGTGAAGGACATGAACATGTGGAGTCACTGTGGGTAGAGATACATGGAGCTAAAAACAACTATAAATTACTAATAGGAGTTTACTATAAACCACCTAATATACAAGAGTCCACAGAAAATCTACTACTAAACGAGGTGGCAAATTATAATGAGGTGGTTATTATGGGGGACTTCAACTACCCAGATATAGACTGGGAAACTGAAACTTGTATATCTCATAAGGGAAACAGGTTCTTGGCAATAACCAAAGACAATTACCTCTCCCAACTGGTTCAGGACCCGACTAGAGGGACGGCCATACTGAACTTTGTATTAACCAATAGGCCTGACAGAACAACAGACGTGCAGGTTGGTGGACACCTGGGAAATAGTGACCATAAAGTAATGACCTTCCAATTATCATTCAAAAGAGCGTTTCTACAGGGAGGAACAAAAATACCAAACTTAAAAAAAGCTAAATTTAGCCAACTAAGAGAGACCATAGGCCTAACAAACTGGGACAAAGTCCTCAAAAATAAAAATACAGCCACAAAATGGGATATATTTAAAAACATCCTAAAATCTCATTGTGAGTAGTACATACCATATGGGAATAAAAGGTTAAGGAACAAAAAGAAACCAATGTGGATAAATAGAACTGTAAAGAAAGCAATAAATGACAAAAAGAAAGCATATAAATCACTAAAACAGGAGGGTAGCACAGAAGCACTGAAAAACTATAAGGAAAAAAATAGAACATGTAAAAAACAAATAAAAGCAGCCAAACTAGAGACCGAGAGATTAATTGCCAAAGAGAGTAAAACTAACCCTAAAATGTTCTTTAATTATATACAGTACAGACCAAAAGTTTGGACACACCTTCTCATTCAAAGAGTTTTCTTTATTTTCATGACTATGAAAATTGTAGATTCACACTGAAGGCATCAAAACTATGAATTAACACATGTGGAATTATATACATAACAAAAAAGTGTAAAACAACTGAAAATATGTCATATTCTAGGTTCTTCAAAGTATAAATCTGAAGGTGTCGGCTCTTTAAAGAGTAATGAGGGGGGAGTCGCAGAGAGCGACGAGGAGAAAGCAAAGCTGTTAAATATTTTTTTCTCCAATGTATTCACAGAGGAAAATAAACTGTCAGATGACATGCAGAATGTAAAAATAAATTCCCCATTAAAAGTGTCCTGTCGGACCCAGGAAGAAGTACATCAGCAACTTAAAAAGATTAAAATAGACAAATCACCAGGACCGGATGGCATACACCCCCGTATCCTAAGGGAATTAGGAATACTTCATAGCCAGACCCTTATTTCTGATATTTGCAGACTCTATACTGACAGGGAATGTCCCACAGGATTGGCGCATGGCAAATGTGGTGCCAATATTTAAAAAGGGTCCAAAACCAGAGCCTGGAAACTATAGGCCGGTAAGTTTAACATCTGTTGTGGGTAAACTGAAGGTTTTCTGAGAGATGCTATCTTAGAGCATCTCAACGGAAATAAGCAAATAACGCCATATCAGCATGGCTTCGTGAGGGATCGGTCATGCCAAACTAATTTAATCAGTTTCTATGAGGAGGTAAGTTCTAGACTTGACAGTGGCGAATCAATGGATGTCGTATATATGGACTTCTCCAAAGCAGTGACACTGTACCACATCAAAGGTTAGTATATAAAATGAGAATGCTCAGAGAAAACGTCTGTATGTGGGTAAGTAACTGGCTCAATGATAGAAAACAGAGGGTGGTTATAACGGTACATACTCAGATTGGGTCACTGTCACTAGTGGGGTACCTCAGGGGAAAGAAGGTTTGTACACAAACATAGAAAAGGATTCTTTACGGTAAGAGCAGTGAGACTATGGAACTCTCTGCCTGAGGAGGTGGTGATGGTGAGTTCACTAAAAGAGTTCAAGAGGGGCCTGAATGTATTTCTGGAGTGTAATAATATTACAGGCTATAGCTTCTAGAGAGGGGTCGTTGATCCAGGGAGTTATTCTGATTGCCTGATTGGAGTTGGGAAGGAATTTTTAATTCCCCTGAAGTGGAGAAAATTGGCTTCTACCTAACAGGTTTTTTTTGCCTTCCTCTGGATCAACTTGCAGGATAACAGGCCGAACTGGATGGACAAATGTCTTTTTTTGACCTTATGCACTATGTTACTAATGCAGAAATCTAGGTATTTCCAAAGGGTTCACTTACATTTCTTGCAACTCTATAGGAAAACATTAACTGCAGAACAAGACACCACAAAAAGTATACAGTGAATTGTTTTTCTTTATTATTATTATTATAATGGAAGTTCATGGCAGACAAATCTAAATGTAAAAATATATGTTTGCACTGTATATGGATTTGTCTGAATAAAACATGTTAACATGTTTCGTTAAATAGATGTATGGGACTGGATATCTTCTTTTTTTGGCTGGATAACTGAAATGGGTTTTGAAAATGCACACATTCAGAGAAGTTTTGACAGTATAAATTCAATTGTTGCAAATGTGTAATGTATAAAAAGTGAAAATTGGTGAAGATGTGGCTTTGTTACCCATAGTTTCTTTTATGTGAACTTTGGTGGCAATCGGCAACATGGTCAGTTTTTATCTGATACAATTTGATTCACAAAATTTGATTCACAAATTGATGACAGAAAGAATTTGACCTGTAGAATAAGGACACAAAATAAATATAGAAATGAATTTATATATACATACATACTCAGAAATAATAGACATCATTAGTAAAGCAGTCAGAGAGTATGTAAGTTTACTGCTTAACTTCTAAAATCATTAAAGTTTGGACTCAAGTATAAGTTGTAAACTGATCAGCTAACACAAGAAATGATTTCCCTGTCCCTGTGATGTAAGGATCTCAAGTGTAGCAAATCCCTGGCCAAGATATTTTCTTGCCTCATATGTTCATCTTAGATATGGGCTCATATGACAGTCATGTGATGTCAAGTGGATCCTGGATCATTTACATAAAGCAAAGCTAAAATATGATGAAGCTATGGAAGTTCTAACTAAGTGTATAATATATGGGCCAAGATAATATTCAGTAAAATAAATGATTATGGAACCAGTTACAATTGCCAGCATATTTACTGCATTTCAGTGTCCTACAACACTTGATACATGCCCTTGAATATGCTTTGTAAACTGACTGAGATGACACATTTGGCTTGTAGGTACAAATTTATGTTTTGGTAATGTAAAATATTTATAACTAAAGATGAGTGAAGTTTTGAAAAATTTAATTTGGCAACTTCACCGAAGTTTGACAAGAAATTAAATTTGTTACGAATTCATTTGTCACGAATCGCTATGTTAAAACCCCATTCAGTCATTGGACCACTTTTAATGTCCGCTTAGACAGAAGTGTACCGATCTAATGGCCTTTAAAAATGGTAATACGCTAGTGGAATATGGCCTTTAGGGTTGTAAAAGAAATTTGTTTGCCTCATCCACTTACTCGCACAGAGAATGTCCACTACTCTCTTGATTGAAAAGGACCTTCAGCAGTTCTTTTTCAATCAAGAGAGGAGTGGACTGCCTCTACGTGAGCAAGTGGATGAGGTGAGCAATTTTTTTCCCTTCTTTCTAAGACAACTCCAGCCACCATTTTAGGAAAAATGATTTGTTACTATGAAGCGCAATGAAATTCAGCTTTGTTTAGAATCACATTTTTCCTAAAATTCTGACCATACTCCACTTTGGATGCTTTGCTTCACTCAACACTATTTATAACCTTAATGGATCACTGAGTTATCAAAAACTTTTGCTATGTCATATAAACATATCAAAAGTTTTGATTGGTGGAGGTCTCAGCACTCAAATCCCTGGAATGAGTTGAGAGAACCACTTGCATCCACTCTCTCTCATCGCTGGAAGAGATGGACACAATAGAAGTCTATGGCCCTGTCTTGATTTCGTTGTCTGCAGAAAGATACAAGTGCTTTACTCTTCTTGTTCTGAGGAATGGTGGGGTCTCACCACTCAGACCCCACCAATAAAAATTTTTGATAACTTTTGAATACCATTGACAGGCTGAGATCAAATTCGAATATACAGTATACATTGTATATAAATGTACAATAATAATGCATAATAATAATCTAGGGCCTGCATATTATGCAGTGGTTTATATTTCAGAGGGTACATACTACATGAACAAACAAAAACAGACATTATAAAGGAAACTAACAATTCATTTACATAGTTACGTCACCTGGAGGCCCTGGATGTGACCGTTATGTGCTGCTGTATAGCAAGTACAAAAAAATGCGGTGTGTGGGGGGAGGGTTGATTTAGAGAACTAGGCCATATTCATTGGGGCTTGGGCTCCAGATCTTTTGAGACCCTAGCAACGCCCCTGCCCCATAGTACACCTTTTCCCCCTTCCCCATAGTACCCACCATAATGTGTCTCAGTATAAAATTCCCCAATACAGAGCCTCCCATATAAAATACCCCTTCTTTGTGGCCTCAGTAGATGCTCCCATAGTGCCCCTCAATAATGTGCCAGTAAGAAGTGCCCCCATAGATGCCCCCAAAAGTGCCACCCAATGATGTGGCAGTAAAAAGTGCCCCCTAATAATTTGCCAGTAAGAAGTGCCTCCCAATAATGTGCCAGTAAGAAGTGCCCCATAGATACCCCCACAGTTTCCCCAATAATGTGCCAGTAAGAAGTGCCCCCATAGATGCCCCCCAATCATGTCCTAGTAAGAAGTCCACCCCCATAGATGCCCCCCAATCACATGCCAGTAACAAGTGCCCCCCCAATCATGTGCCAGTAACAAGTGCCCCCACAGTACTCTTCTCCTGAATTGTAAAAAAAAAAAAACTCATATACTTACCTCCATCAGCAATGCGATGCAGGCCTCTTCCAGCCTGTGTCCCGTGCTGTATGGCTTAGGCGGTGCACCTGCCTCGGATAGGCTGGAGGCACTAGGCCTCCAGCCTATCAGAGGAACAGGGAAGGTAGATGCCTCTCCCCTGCCCTACAGCACATCCATCTGTATCACTGTCCTGAGGACAGCGATACAGATTACTATGAAGATGAGTGCTTCCACAATGGAGCTGTGCACTGCCGCTGCCGCCCCCCACTTGTCACCAGAGCCACGCCGCCTGAGGCGATCGCCTCACCTCGCCTAATTGGCAGTGCGGCCCTGGTAAAGCCCTTGGAAAAAAATAAATCATGTGCCAGTTCTTTGTATTATCCAAAGAGAGGAAAAATGTTTCAAGAAGATTCAGAAGGAAGAATGTTGAATGATGGATGACTGGTAGTGAGAGAAGAGAGAATTCAAGTGAAATATTTAAATATGAGCAGGGATCATTCCACTAAGGTCACGTTCACATCTGCGCTAGTTATTTCCATTGTTAGACAAAAGTTACAATGCAACAGCTCACTGCAAACCAAATAAAGTGCAAAATTGCATCATAATTACAAATACTATACTAATAAGTTAGAGATGTTTGGCAAATCGTTTTGTACAAAATTATTTGAGCCCGTCTGCCGCACATCAAGGCGATCTCTAGTTAGACGGGTTCCTAACACTAAATTTTACCTGTTATGTGCCATGACGGCTATCATATAATTCAGAAAGTGCAGGTTCCACATACATGCTGGATCCGCCTAAATTTCTGTCATTTTTGGTGCCAAAATGGCCTCCATTGTATCCACGGAAAGCAGTTACCAGCATGCACGCCGGGCCCACTCCACACCACCCCCGGCGCCAAAGGGTCACCAAGGACTGCAATGAGAGTCCACACACTATCTCTCTCCTGGTGCCAGATGGCTTCAGTGAGTGAGGGGGAGCAGGCCAAGCTATATACTAACACTAATTAAAATCAGCCTATGGGGCAGACGAGCTGGTCAGGAGTGCACGACTGAGGAGGCAGCCACACCTCCAGCACAAACTGCAAAGAAAAAGGGGGTCAGTCAGCACATCCCAAAGAGCAGGGGCACGTTGCTATGGCTGAGAACAAGACTGTTAGACAAAAGTTACAATGCAACAGCTCACTGCAAACCAAATAAAGTACAAAATTGCATCATAATTGCAAATACTATACTAATAAGTTAGAGATGCTTAGCAAATCGTTTTGTACAAAATTATTTGAGCCTGTCTGCCGCACGTCAAATAATTTTGTACAAAACGATTTGCCAAGCATCTCTAACTTATTAGTATAGTATTTGCAATTATGATGCAATTTTGTACTTTATTTGGTTTGCAGTGAGCTGTTGCATTGTAACTTTTGTCTAACAGTCTTGTTCTCAGCCATAGCAACGTGCCCCTGCTCTTTGGGATGTGCTGACTGACCCCCTTTTTCTTTGCAGTTATTTCCATTGTTCTACTAGAGACTAGAGATTTCCCGAACTATTCGCCGGCGAACAGTTCCCGGCGAACATAGCTTGTTTGCTTTCACCGCAGAGGGCGAACATATGCGATGTTCGGTCCGCCCCCTATACATCATCATTGAATAAACTTTGACCCTGTACCTCACAGTCAGCAGACACATTCCAGCCAATCAGCAGCAGACCCTCCCTCCCAGACCCTCCCACCTCCTGGACAGCATAAATTTTAGATTCATTCGGAAGCTGCATTCTTAGTGAGAGGAGGGACAGTGTAGCTGCTGCTGATTTAATAGGGAAATCGATAGCTAGGCTAGTGTATTCAGTGTCCACTACAGTCCTGAGAGACTCATCTGATCTCTGCTGTAAGGACAGCACCCCAAAAAAAACCTTTTAAGGCTAGAACATCAGTCTGCTTTTTTTCCCCTGTGTAATCAAATTGCAGTTGCCTGCCTGCCAGCGTGTGTGTCAGGCTCACAGCCCTGCAAGTGTATAGTGTCACCAGCGCAACTCATATCTGGTGTCACATTCAATTACATTTAAAGGAAAAAAACATTTTTGACTGAATAAATAGCAGTCAGTTACACACGTGTTTGTGTTTAAGGCCCAGTGCAGTGCATAGTGTCACTTCAGCGCCATTCATATCTGGTGTCACATTCGATTTCATTTAAAAAACAATTTTGACTGAATAAATAGCAGTCAGTTACACACGTGTTTGTGTGTCTTTGGCCCAGTGCCAGTGCATAGTGTCACTTCAGCGCCATTCATATCTGGTGTCACATTTGATTCCATTTAAAGAAAAACAACAATTTTGACTGAATAAATAGCAGTCAGTTGCACACGTGTTTGTGTGTTTAAGGCCCAGTGCAAGTGCATAGTGTCACTTCAGCGCAACTCATATCTGGTGTCACAGTAGCTTGCACGCATAGTACAACTTAACTAATCTAAAAAAATGACAGGCAGAGGCAGGCCACCCCGCAGGGGCCGTCGTGGTCGTGGTACTGTGATTCCCTTTGGCCCTAGACTAATGCCCAGTGTTCAGAGGCCACGTACCCTGAACTCGAAAAGTTCTGAGGACATAGTTGACTGGCTAACACAGGACACCCAATCTTCTCCAGCTTCCGCTTGGAACCTTGACGCACCATCCTGCTCCAGCTCAGCTTCGGGCACCTCTCAAGTTACCACTCGCCCGCCTGCCGCCACCACCAACACTAGCACCACAGCTGCTTCACTTGATTTGTCAGAGGATTTATTTACACATCAGTTGGAAGAAATGAGTGATGCGCAACCATTATTGCCAGAGGATGTAGATAACAGGGATATGTCTCAGTCTGGCAGCATTACACACATGGACATGCAGTGTGATAATGATGATGTTGTACCCGCTGCTGCTTCCTTTAATGAGTTGTCAGATACAAGTGAAGCGGTTGATGATGACGATGTGTCCGTGGATGTCACGTGGGTGCCCGCTCGAAGAGAAGAACAACAGGGGGAAAGGTCAGATGGGGAGACAGAGAGGAGGAGGAGACGAGTTGGAAGCAGGGTAGGTCGTCGCAAGGAGCTAGTGGCACAGTCAGACAGAATGTATCGGTACCCGTGGTCAGCCAGACAGCACGCCAATCAACGCATGCTGTTGCCACCACCAGAATGCCGTCATTGCAAAGCTCAGCAGTGTGGCATTTTTTTTGTGTGTCTGCCTCTGATAACAGCGATGCCATTTGCAACCTGTGCCAAAAGAAACTGAGTCGTGGGAAGTCCAACACCCACCTAGGTACAACTGCTTTGCGAAGGCACATGAGTAAAAGCAGCACACAAACTCAAAGCCACGATCCTCCTCCTGGTCCAGCATCTTCAGCCACGTCAACCACTGCTGTCCTCCTTGCCCCCTCTCAACCACCCGCCACTCCGTCTCTCGCCTTGAGCAGTTCCTGCTCATCTGCCCACAGTCAGGTGTCTGTCAAGGACATGTTTGAGCGTAAGAAGCCAATGTCACAAAGTCACCCCTTTGCCCGGCGTCTGACAGCTGGCTTGTCTGAACTCTTAGCCCGCCAGCTTTTACCATACAAGCTGGTGGAGTCTGAGGCCTTCAAAAAATTTGTAGCTATTGGGACACCGCAGTGGAAGGTAACCGGCCGAAATTTCTTTGCACAAAAGGCAATCCCCAACCTGTACTCGATTGTGCAAAAGGAAGTCATGGCATGTCTGGCACACAGTGTTGGGGCAAGGGTCCATCTGACCACTGATACCTGGTCTGCAAAGCACGGTCAGGGCGGGTATATCACCTACACTGCGCATTGGGTAAACCTGCTGATGGCTGCCAAGCATGGAATGCGTGGCTCTGCAGAGGAGTTGGTGACACTGCCACGACTTGCAGGCAGGCCTGCTGCCACCTCCTCTACTCCTCCTACTCCATCCTCTTCCATAACCTCCTCGGCTGAGTCCTCTTCTGCTGCTGCGTCTTGCTCCACATCAACGGCTCAGCTCCCCAGGGGCTATTCCATATCCCGGATATGACAGTGTCACACCGTCTTGGGGTTGACTTGCCTGAAAGCAGAGAGTTACACCGGACCAGCACTCCTGAACGCACAGGTGGATCAGTGGCTGACTCCACACCAACTGGAGATCGGCAAAGTGGTGTGTGACAACGGAAGCAATTTGTTGGCGGCATTGAATTTGGGCAAGTTGACACAAGTGCCGTGCATGGCACATGTGTGTAATCTGATCGTACAACGCTTTGTGTATAAGTACCCATGCATACAGGATGTCCTCAAGCAGGTCAGGAAGGTGTGTGGCCATTTCAGGCATTCCTACACGACCATGGCGCACTTTTCAGACATTCAGCGCCGAAACAACATGCCAGTGAGGTGCTTGATTTGCGACAGCCCGACACGTTGGAATTCAACACTCCTAATGTTCGACCGCCTGCTCCAACAAGAAAAAGCTGTCAACGAGTATTTGTATGACCAGGGTGCTAGGACAGCCTCTGCGGAGCTGGGAATTTTTTTTGCCACGTTACTGAACGCTCATGCGCAATGCCTGTAGGCTTATGCGTCCTTTTGAGGAGGTGACAAACCTAGTCAGTCGCACCGAAGGCACCATCAGCGACATCATCCCATTTGTTTTCTTCCTGGAGCGTGACCTGCGACGAGTGCTGGATCAGGCCGTAGATGAGCGTGAAGAGAAAGCGGAAGAGTTGTCACCATCATCACCACCAGAAACAGCCTTATCAGCATCGCTTGCTGGACCTGCGGCAACGCTGGAAGAGGAGTCTGAGGAAGAGGAGTCAGATGAGGAATGTGGCTTTGAGAAGGAGGAAGACCAACCACAGCAGGCATCCAAGGGTGCTCGTTGTCACCTATCTGGTACCCATGGTGTTTTTACGTGGCTGTGGGGAAGAACAGACCTTCAGTGAGATCACTGAGGACAAGGAACGGGACATGAGGAGCTCGGCATCCAACCTTGTGCAAATGGTGTCTTTCATGCTGTAGTGCCTGTTGAGGGACCCTCGTATAAAACGGCTGAAGGAGAACGACCTGCACTGGGTGTCTACGCTACTAGACCCCCGATATAAGCAGAAAGTGCCTGAAATGTTACCGAATTACCGGAAGTCGGAAAGGATGCAGCAGTTCCAAAATAAATTAAAAAGTATGCTTTACACAGCGTATAAGGGTGATGGCACAGCACAACGGGAATCTAACAGGGGAAGAGGTGAAAGTAATCCTCCTCCTACCACGACCACGCCGGCAAGGACAGGACGCTTTACAGACGTTTTGTTGATGTAGGACATGCAGAGCTTTTTAAGTCCTACGCATCGCCCCAGCCCTTCGGGGTCCACCCTCAGAGAACGACTTGACCGACAGGTAGCAGACTACCTCGCCTTAACTGCAGATATCGACACTCTGAGGAGCGATGAACCCCTTGACTACTGGGTGTGCAGGCTTGACCTGTGGCTTGAGCTATCCCAATTTGCGATAGAACTTCTGGCCTGCCCCGCTTCAAGTGTCCTGTCAGAAAGGACCTTCAGTGCAGCAGGAGGTATTGTCACTGAGAAGAGAAGTCACCTAGGTCAAAAAAGTCTAGATTACCTCACCTTTATTAAGATGAATGAGGGATGGATCGCGAAGGGACTGACAGTGGGCGATACATTCGACTAAAAAAGGCCTGATGACTGAGATGAGCTGCCTTGGGCTAAAAATGGTCCACACGCTGCTGTATTTTATCTCTGAATGCCGGATGAATTGCGTGACTTATCCGCCACCAACTAGGGTTCAAGCCGCAATGTTTTAGGGCACTTTCTGCCTGGGAAACATCAATTCTTCTGGCCGCTGCTAGCAGCGGCTGCAACAATACCTAGTTTTTCAGGCATGTGTACATGCCTAATTATTCTGGCCTCCAGTGCTGCACTGTGGCTTCAAAAACCAAAAAAAAAAAAGGCACATACATGTGTCAATTCCCCTTCGTGATCGTTACCTTGTTGTGGTGAAGGGGCTTGCGTATCACAATGAAGCAACCACCTCTATGAGTGTGTTGGCAATGGCAATGTTGGCACACCCCAGATGATAAGGTCGTTGCTTCATTGTGAACAGATCCAAAAGTGATCGGCTGGATAATTTTGCATAGAAAAAACATAAATTTTCTTTGTGATGATCTAAGGTGATCATTAAAGCCTACTAGGCCAACAATGCAGAATCATTGTTTTCTGGGTCACTTAACTGTCACTAAACTACCTCAGCACGACCATAGGCTTTGAAAAAACCCCATCGCCTGCAATCTCCCAAACGTGCGCACAAGCACAGTCATCACTACACCAAGATTGACGCATAGAGGAATACAATTTATGTCATGAGTGTGTCAACTATTGACAACTCTATGTGGTTGTCTAAAATCTATTCCATACACGTCCCCTGATAGGGGACGTAACAGGGATTAAACTGATAGGAATAGTACTACCTAACACACCACACATATTGGGATTGCGCAGTACATTACACAGCGCACGCGCAGTGCCCCAAATTGGAATTAAGAGGACTGACCAAGCATCTTTTTCCATCTCCCGGTTCCTAAAATCGATGCCATATACACATCTAGAGGCTTATATCTACAGTACTACGAGTAAAATATATACACATTTCACTTTTGCATTTATTTCCGGTGAAAGCGTATATGGGCGTATTTCAGTAAAAAAAGAAAAATATATACACACCGCACTGTTGCAGTTATTTCTGTTGAAAGCGTATAGGGGCGTATTTCAGTAATACAAGAAAAATATATAAGCACTGCACTGTTGCAGTTATTTCTGGTGAAAGCATATAGGGGCGTATTACAATAAAAAAAGAAAAATATATACGCACTGCACTGTTGCAGTTATTTCTGTTGAAAGCGTATAGTTGCGTATTTCAGTACTTTAAGAAATTATATATACACACTTCAATCAGATGATTTTTTTTTTTTTCTGGTCAAAGCGTTTAGTGGCCTATTTCCATCCAACAAGAAATATATATATTCTCAGTTCACTGCTGCAGTTATTTCTGGTGAAAGCATATAGGGGTGTATTTCAGTACTTCAAGAAAACTATGTACGCACTTCACTGTTTATTTTTTTTTTCTGGTCAAAGCATATAGTGGACAATTTCAGTGCGACAAGAAAAATATATTCTCAGTGCACTGCTGCAGTGATTTTTGTTGAAAATGTATAGTTGCGTATTTCAGTACTTCTAGAAATATATATACGCACTTCAATCAGATTTGTTAATTTTTTTTCTGGTCAAAGCTTATAGAGGCCTATTTCCGTCCAACAAGAAATATATATTCTCACATTTCTCTGTTCACTACTGCAGTTATTTCTGGTCAAAGCGTATAGGGTTGTATTTCAGTACTTCAAGAAAACTATATTCTCAGTGCATTTCTGCAATTAATTGTGGTGAAATCGTTTAGTGGACTATTTCAGTATAAAAATAAAAATATGTTTGTCGCTTTTAGGGGTGTTTTAATTTCGGTTTAATTTGTTTAGTTCAGCTACAAGTATGTCAGGCAGAGAAGTTCCAGGCCATGCACAGAGGAGTGACAGAGGCCTGAATGTTTCTGGCGCAAGCAGAGGTCGCAGCAGACTAAGGGGGCGTGGCTGTAGGAGTCACAGCAAGAGGCCTGAGCTCCCGGTGTCATCTAGCAGTCTTGTCTTGACCAGCAACCCAGCGGTTCTTGATTGGTTAACTTAGTCATCCATGTCATCCCAAGTGACATCAGACACCCCCAGCCAATAGTCAGTGGGTTCGTCAGACACAACCCTTAATTGGCATGACCCGGGAGCAGGCCCTGTGCCCTGACCTGTCCTCAACCTGCCTCTGGCCTTTTCTGTTCCCTCACCGCGAGAAGTACTACATGCTGTGGGCTCAGCTCCACTTTTCACCAAGGGAGAGCTACCTAGAGGACAGTCAGCAGCTACTACCCAGCCAAGATCTGGAGGAGACATCAGCCGCTTCCTCCGCTATGCGGCCAAGTAGTGATGAGGAGAGTGGCACTGGAGCTTGTGATGCGAGCGATCAGGATCCTGACCCAGAGACCGTTGAGGAAGACATCAGTGATGTGCAGACACTACTCGATGATGAGGAAGCCGATTGCACAGGAGCCTGGTAAAGAAGGGGCTTCGTCATCATCAGGAGAAGAGGGTGGCAGCTTGCCCTTGAGCCAGCGGCGGAGCCAGCAAGTCGCTAGCGTGACCGGGAGTCAGCAGGGTGGCAGCAGTGGGAGGTCGGGAGCCAAACGGGCATGGGGTAGACCACCCGCTTTGCAGCAGCCTACTGTCACTGACGTTCCCGTGGCAGGTACCAGGAGATCGGAGAGACTGGCAACTCAATGGGTTAAATTGACAAGTTCACTGTGGATCTTATTGTGTCTGTGTTTTGGTGAATGCTACGCCCCTTGCTTCCGGTGTTGCTTGTTGGTAATTTACTTTTCCCATAAGTAGACGCTTCTCACTCTTGGAGGTGCGGTTTATAGATTTTCTTCCTGCCTTCTAACTAGCTGGTCAGTTGTACTCTATGGTGCTTCTGGAGTTGCCAGTTTTCTACTTTCAGATAAGTCTTGTCTTTTTTTATTGTTTTGTGTTTGTTATATTCCCTGTTGTTTGTATCTGGGCCTGAGACAGAGACTTCCATTTGTCCATCTGGGGAGGAATGGGTTGTCTCAGGTCCTGACCTCATTCCAGGGCCTTATAGGGATATAAGGGCCTAGGTATCCAGCATATGAATATTCCTACCTTCAAGGTCTAGTCAAATTGATAGGTAGTTAGGGCCCGGATTAGGGTTGTTTAGGAGGTGACCTGTTCCTTCCCTAGTTTCCAGGCCCAATTACTGTTCCCCTTCCCTCCTGTGTTTAGTGTGGAGTTTTTCCCCCATACTGATCGTGACATTATAAACCGCCGAATAACTGTAATTTTGTTGTCTGTATGAGTTCAGCCATGGATGTTATCGCTGCACTGACCGGGCAGCTACAGGGGCTGACTCTGGAGGTGGATGACCTCCGCACGACCATCTCACAGATGCAGAGACAACTGTTGGCTGATCCTAGTAGTGGTGTCCTGAACCTAAAGTTGCTTTCCCGGATAGATTCTCGGGGGGAGTGATAATTTTATTCGGTTCAGGGAAGCATGCAAATGGTACTTTAAGTTGCGTCCAGGAGGAGAGCCAGAGAGTGGGCGTGATTATTTTGTTGCTTAAAGGAGATTCCCAGTCTTGGGCTTTTTCTCTGCCGACCGGCTCACAGTCTCTCTGATCAGTAGATGCATTGAAGTATTTATCAACAGCGGGGCCGGGTCGAACCTGATTAATGCCCAGTTTGTCCGCATGCATGGGTTATCACCAAGTACATTTAAAAAAGACATTCCTGTATTTGTTACAGATTCTGCCCCTCTTACAGAGGTGCTTGTCGCAAGTTTTGCATGATATCAGATTAAGAGTGGGTGACTTTCATCAAGAAGTTATCTCATGTTTTGTCTTGGAAGGTCTCCCTGCACCCATGGTTCTGGGTTTACCATGGGTTGCCAAGCATAATCCAACTATCGATTGGCAAGCTAGGCAGATTCTGGATTGGGGGGACTATTGCATTGATAATTGTCTCAATACATCCTTTTCTATGGTTACTACTAAGGCTGCACCCTCTTTTATATCCGAGTTTTCCAATGTGTTTTCTGAGAGTGGATGTCAGGATTTACCTTCCCATCGGGAATATGATTGCCCTGTCAATCTTATTCCCGGGGCTAAATTGCCTAAATATAGGTTGTATAATATTTCTGAACATGAAAGGCATGAGAGAATATATTGCCGAGAGTTTGAAGAAAGGGCACATAAGACCTTCCACGTCTCCGTGATCCTTACCCTCTTCCTTTGATCAGATTTTTGAGTTTTTACAGGACAAAACTGTATAGAAAGGTTATTGAATATTATGTTAGGACAATCAGAAAACTTTGTCACCCTAATGATATTTTGAGGTTTACTGGTTCTCACATGAGAGCTGGTTTGGAATATCTCATAGCGCACAAGGCTGCTATTGTAAGGTATGCTGGCTGTTATCTGTCTCATGGATAGATTGATGGCTTGCACATACCTGGCTTTTGGCATATAGCCTTTGTGTGGTTGTTTATTGTATGTCGTACATAATAGGAGTCTAAGACGTATCCAGCTATCCTCTTAATGCTGTATCCAAACCATTTTGATCGGGTTTCTATCAATTTCTAACCTTTTTTTATGAACCAGACAGCCTCTTCTCTTTTAAAAAGGTTTGATGCTCGCGTCTCCCATTTGACTTTCATTGTATTAAATTGAACAGCAGTTTGGCTGAGCATGCTCGCTCAACACTAGTCACGAGGTGTTGGAGTAACATCATTGTACGGTTCTTACAGGACATCCTGGGAGTAGGTCCACTGCCAACCTCATATTTCGTGAATGGTGGTGGCCAGGGTGGCGTGTGTGAAGGACTATGTGTCAGGCTTCACTACCTCCTGTGCACGTGCCAAGGTGACACATACTCGACCTTCTGGATCTTTACTTCCGTTACCCATTCTGTCCAGACCACGGACTCATGTATCCATGGACTTTATCACTGATCTACCTAATTCTTCAGTAAAGACAGTTATTCTGGTGGTAGTTGATCACTTTAGTAAAATGATAAATTTTATTGCATTACCAGGCCTACCTAATGCTAAAACCCTTGCACAGGTATTTGTTGACAACATTGTGAAACTTTATGGCATTCCCGCTGATGTGGTCTTAGATCGTTTCTGGAAGGAGTTCTGTACTCATCTGGGAATTCAACTGTCCTTTTCTTCAGCTTTTCATCCTCAGTCGAATGGACAGACAGAGCGCACTAATCAGAGTCTGGAGACTTACTTGAGATGTTTTGTATCTGAGAACCAGGAGGAGTGGTGTTCCTTTTTGTTTTTGGCAGAGTTTGCCATAAATAATCGTAGTCAAGAGTCAACTGGTGAGTCGCCATTTTTCGGGGCCTATGGATTTCACCTGCAGTTTGGCACATTTTGCATGTAGAATATGTGGGCAGAAGGTGAAGCGTGGGCAAAGTGCCAATGTTGGCACCATGGCCCTGCGTCAACATATGCAGCGTCACCATAAAGCGAGCTGGGAGAACCGTGGCTCTGAGTTGGTGGTCCAGCCTACTGCAGCTACCACTACATCAACCAGTGGCATGCACCCAGTTTCAGCCAGTCAAGGCTCCACCGCCTCAGCCGAAGTGAGCTGTCTCTCAATCCCATCTTCTGCTGGTGCAGATGCTGCTGCTCCTACTCCTCGTCAGTCATTCCATCAGCAATCAATCACCGAAGGGATTGCCAAGAGACAGCAGTATGGATGCACGCATACAACTTTGCAGAAGTTGAACATGCTCCTGTCCAAGTTACTGGTGCTGCAGTCTCTCCCTTTCCAAGTGGTGGACTCTGCACCTTTTAGAGAACTGATGGCTTGTGCCAAGCCAAATTGGAGAGTCTCAAGCCATCATTTCTTTGCTAAAAAGGCAGAACCAGCCCTGCACACACATGTAGAACCGAAGGTGGGTCCATCATTGAGCCTGTCGGTGTCTGCCAAAGTGCACGGCAGCGCTGACGTGTGGAGCTGTAACTATGGTCAGGGACAATACATGTCCTTTACGGCCCACTGTGTGAATGTGGTTCCTGCATAGCCACACCAGCAACTTGGCCAGGTCACGCAGCTTCTGCCTCCACGTTGTCACCCCATTGGTCCTGAGACAATGTCTGCCTCTGCCTCCTCATCCTCCACCATGCCACCATGTCCTCAGCCTCCACTGCAGGGACAAGTCACAGGGCCCCTCCAGCATACCACATTTGCAGGGCTCAGCGGTGTGTCACACTGTTCTGCACCTGGTTTGCCTTGGCGAAACAGAGACACACAGGGGAGGAACTGCTCCGTGTGATGCATCAAGAAGTCGAATCCTGGCTTTCTCTGCGACAACTGAAAATCTGAACCATGCTGACAGACATGGCTTTGCATGCACTTCAGCCACTTGTACACCGCAAAACACACCCTCCTTGAGCTGCAGAATGGCATACCCCAACATAGGCTGATATGCAACATTTTCACCCGTTGGAATTCCACCCTCCATATGTTGTACCAACTATACGAACAGAGAAAGGCCATCAACGATTTCTTGATGATGCAAGCGGATAGGAGTACTCCACTGTGTAACTTCGATGTCAGCCAGTGGCAGCTCATGCGTGACACCTGACGTTTGCTCAGGCCCTTTGAGGAGGCCACGTTATTTGTCAGTCACCAGGACTACGGAATGAACAACTCATTCCACTGCTTCATGTCCTGGAACAGATGCTGGTAACAATAGCTGGTCAGGGGACAGGAGACGTGGCGCCTTGATCTCACGGCCAAATGAGCCCTGTGGGGGCTGAACTGGAGAGAAGGAGGAGAGGAAGGAGGACATTGGAGCACAGGCAATGTGTTGCCAAATGGGTGTTTTTTTTACTCAGCTGACAGGACAGGAGGAGCTACAGGGCAATGAGGAAGACGAGACAGAGGACCCGGACACACTGTGGCAGTATGCAGTGGAGATGGAGGCAGGGAGTCCCTCCGAGTCATTTGCACAAATGGCACAATGCATGCTCACTTCCATGTGTATTGACAGCCAAATTGTCACCATTCGGCAGAGGGATAACTTCTGGCTCTCCACCTTGTTGGACCCTCTCTACCGGTCCAGAATAGGGGCCTTTTTCACACCCACAGAGAGGAAGAACAAACTGAACTACTACAGAGACATCCTATGTAGTCAGTTGGCCGCTACCTATCTGCGCCATCCTCTCACAGGTCTTACCAGGGGCGCCCTCTGCGCTCACGTTCCACTGCCATGGCTGCTGGGGAGGGGTGGAGTGGCAGGAGCAGTACCAGCTCCATCAGCAGAAGCCTGAGTCTACAGTCACTGTTGAGTAGCTTTCTTCACCAGCAACAGATAGACGTAGAGCATAACCTGAACCAGCAGGTGGTGGCATACTTGGACACACCCTGCCACCCCACATTGAATATGTGCTTGACTACTGGGTAGCCAAACTGGATTTGTGGCCGCAAATAGCAGAGTTTGCCCTGGAAAAGCAATAGTTACCCCAAGGAGAACTCGCCTGTCCATCCAAAATGTGGAGAGACTGACCTTTTGTCAAGATGAATCAGGCATGGATTAGCCAGGATTTCCAACCACCAATTCCTGATGCATCAGACTAGATAATCCATGGTGCCACACCAACACTTTGATACGAGACCAGTTTCTTCTGACTACCTGCCTCAACTACTACTTTGATGCTGCAACCCGCCTGATGCCACACGCTCCTTATTTCATCCAGTGGGTACTGGTATTGCTACCCACCGCCCCATTCTGTTACCGGTTCACTTTGTGGTCTCGTGATGCAGCTGCTGCTGCCATATCCACACTATGTCACCTTGCCACTCTGTGGCCTCCTGATGCTGCCGCCACCTCCAAACTATGTCACCTTGCCACTCTGTGGTCTCCTCATGCAGCTGCCTTCTACACACTATGTTACCTTTCCACTCTGTGGTCTCCTCATGCTGCCGACATATCCACACTATGCCACCTTGCCACTCTGTGGTCTCCTCATGCTGCTGCCATCTCCACACTATGTCATCTTGCCATTCTGTGGTCTCTTGATGCTGCAGCCATATCCACACTATGTCACCTTGCCTTTCTGTTGCCTCCTCATGCTGCTGCCATCTCCAAACTATGTCACCTTGCCACTCTGTGGTCTCCTCATGCTGCTGCCATCTCCACACTATGTCCCCTTGCCACTCTGTGGTCTCCTCATGCTGCTGCCATCTCCACACTATGTCACCATGCCAATCTGTGGTCTCCTCATGCTGCTGCCATCTTCACACTATGTCACCTTCACACTCTGTGGTCTCCAGATGCTGCCGCCATATCCATACTATGTCACTATGTTGTATGCTCCACAGACAGGCTCCGTTTTTTGTTGGATATTGTTCTGATGGATCAGAGGAAGGGCTAATTATTCAGTGATGTCAACTCAAACTTACTGCTGACACCCTCTCCACTCAGTCAGGGGGCTATACTTGTATAAGCGTTTAATAGAACAGGTTCTGTAGACATCTATGTGGAATCAGCTGGCGACGATGTAAAAGGAGTGCGCTTCTTCTTGGCGCTAACATCGACCTGTAAGGCTACATGCACACGACCGAATGTGTTTTGCGGTCTGCAAATTGCGGATCCGCAAATAAAAACTGATGACATCCTTAGTCCTTCCTGGTTTTTTTTTGCGGATCCGTTGCAACAATGCCTAAAACGTACAAGAATAGGACATGTTCTATTTTTTTTGCGGGGCTACGGAACGGACATACTGATGCGGACAGCACACGGTGTGCTGTCTGCATTTTTTGCAGACCCATTGACATGAGTGGGTATGCATCCTATCTGCAAAAAAAACGGAACGGATACGAAAATAAACAACGTTCGTGTGCATGTAGCCTAAGGCTGAGTTCATACTTGAGTTATTTGGTCAGTTTTGGCCCCGTGACTGCCCTAATAAGTGAAGTGTGCAGTGATTCTAAGAGCGACGCCTGTCATCTGCATGTCATACAGACTCACAGTATTATTTCACTACCAAAGCAGACTCCCTATGCATGTTACTGCAAGGCACAGTGTTGTACACCACTATAAAGGCTCTCAGCAGCCAGTAAATAGCAGTTTTTTAACATAATTCGCTGCAAATATTTCAGATTGAACCCAATTTTTCCCGAAAAAAATCTGCAAACCGGCGAATTGAATTTTTGAAAAATTCGCTCATCTCTAATTTTCTGCACAGGCAGCCAGTTCCTGTCAGAGGCTCTGAACCCGAATCTTTTATCCTTTTTAAAAACCAGAGGGATTTCCTGTTGGTATTAGCAGGATAAACTAGCCACATAGATATTGTCTTTCATGTGAAGATAAAACTTTACATGAAATAGAAATGCTAGTCATGTTGCTAGTTATGACAACCATGCAGACCATGCTCAGCAGTATTAATGCCAGGGATGAACTTTAGAGGCTAGTGGCAGCACTTTAGGGGACATCTTTTTAAATCCCTTAGGCAGTAAGAACTTTTCAATTAAAAACATAAATAGCCACTAATAGTAATACTCTGTATTAAAATAGTACACAAAATGACATCCTGGAAGAGGACATCTGATAGCAATAACTCAGGTCATATGCACATTATAGAAGGTATTCCCCCTTCCTTAGGACCCCTCTCTATGAGCCAGACTGGAAAACCACTAAGTGTGACTCCCACATTGGCAGACCCAGTCTGTCCAAACAGTAAATGGCTGGCCATTCATTTGAATAGCCAACCATGTAATGATACATTCTCCCTGTAGCAACCAAAGGGAATGCTTGGCCCAACACTGTTTCCCCTGACAATAACAGATGAGTGCCATGGATTTGAGACCCACAGGGGTTGTCTTATAAATATAGCCAGATTAACTATGAGGTGTTGCACAGAGGATGCTTCTAGTCAATTAAACAGTTGAAAATCTGTATAAACTCATATGTAACTGGTAGGGTGTCACTTATAGCACCACTTTTTGTTTTCATAAAAGTGACAGTGTCTCCATAAGTGTCAATCAGTGTAACCAGTAGAGGAGAAAATGGCTTCAACACACAAATTGAACATAATATTAACGGGAACCTGTCATCAACTTTAGACTGCCCTCACTTAGAGCAGCATAAAGTAGTGACAGACAATATTAGTGAATGGGTCTGCGATCCCCATGCACCTGCACCACGGATGGTGCCCATGCATTGTAGACGGCAATTTGCAATCCACAGCACGGGCACGGGCTTAACACGTTTGTGTGAACGAGCCCTAAGAGGTATGTTTTCACTTTTCTCCCCAGCTCTTACCTAATACAGTCAGCAGTTTAGAATTGCTAAAACTGCTTATAGACACCCTTTAACCCCTTAAGGACTCAGCCCTATTTCACCTTAAGGACTTGGCCATTTTTTGAAAATCTGACCAGTGTCACTTTAGGTGGTGATAACTTTAAAACGCTTTGACTTATCCAGGCTATTTTGAGATATTTTTTTTTTCTCACATATTGTACTTAAAAAAACTGGTAAAATGGAGTACAAAAAATGCATTTTTATTTATAAAAAAAATACCAAATTTACCAAAATTTGTGAAAAATTTGCAAATTTCCAAGTTTCAATTTCTCTACTTCTATAATACATAGTAATACCTCCAAAAATAGCTGTTAGTTTACATTCCCCATATGTCTACTTCATGTGTGGATCATTTTGGGGATGCCATTTTTTTGGGGGGGACGTAACAAGGCTTATAAGTTTAGATGCAAATCTTGAACATTTTCTGAAATTTTAAGTCTGAAGTCACTTTGTGAGGCTTACATAATAGAAACCACCCAAATGTGACCCCATTATAGAAACTACACCCCTCAAGGTATTCAAAACTGATTTTACAAACATTATTAACCCTTTAGGTGTTCCACAAAAGTTGATGGCAAATGGAGATGAAATTTCAGAATTTCAATTTTTTGCCAAATTTTCAATTTTAATCCATTTTTACCACTAGCAAAGCAAGGGTTAACAGCCAAACAAAACTCTAAATTTATTGCCCTGACTCTGCGGTTTACAGAAACACCCGATATGTGGTCGTACACCACTCTACGGCCCCACGTCAGGGCGTAGAGGGAAAGGAACGCCGTGTTGTTTTTGGAAGGCACATTTCGCTGGACTGGTTTATTTACACCATGTCCCATTTAAAGCCCCCTGATGAATCCCTAGAGTAAAAACTCCAAAAACGTGACCCCATTTTGGAAATTACGGGATAAGGTGGCATTTTTTTTGGTACTATTTCAAGGTACATATGATTTTTTTGTTGCTCTATATTACACTTTTTGTGAAGCAAAGTAACAAAAAATAGAAATTCTGAAATTTCATCTCCATTTGCCATTGACTCTTGTGGAACACTTAAAGGGTTAACAAAGTTTGTAAAATCATGTTTTGAATACCTTGAGGGGTGTAGTTTCTTAAATGGGGTCACTTTTTGGAGTTTCTACTCTAGGGGTGCATCAGGGGGGCTTCAACGGGACATGGTGTCAAAAAACAAGTCCAGCAAAAACTGCCTTCCAAAATCCATATGGCATTCCTTTCCTTCTGCTCCCTGCTGTGTGCCCGTACAGAGGTTTACGACCACATATGGGTGGTTTCTGTAAACTAAAGAATCAGGGCAATAAATATTAAGTTTTGTTTGGCTGTTAACCCTTGCTTTGGATTAAAATGGAAAATTTGCCAAAAAATACCTGTTTTGGCACGGTTTTTATTTTTTATTATTTACAACGTTCATCTGACAGATTAGATCATGTACTATTTTTATAGAGCAGGTTGTTATGGATGCAGGGATACCTAATATGTGTACCTTTTTTATTTATTAAGGTTTTACACAATAATATAATTTTTGAAACCCAAAAAATTATTTTAGTGTCTCCATAGTCTGAGAGCCATAGTTTTTTTTATTTTTTGGGCCATTGTCTCATGTAGGGGCTCATTTTTTGCAGGATGAGACTACGGTTTGAATGGTAATATTTTGGCGTACATACGACTTTTTTTTATGGCGTTCACCGTGTGGGGAATGTAACATGACCGTTTTATAGATCGGGTCGTTATGGACGCGGTGATATATAACCTGTGTAGGGAATTTATTTTTTATTTTTTTAATCAGGGATAAATGTGTTTTTTTTATTTTTACTTTTTTCATTTTTTTTAACATTTTTTTTTTTTACCCAGACCCACTTGGTTCTTGAAGATCCAGTGGGTCTGATGTCTGTATAATACAGTACAGTACACTATATAGTGTACTGCACTGTATTTCACTCACACTTTGTCTGAACAGATCTCTGCCTTTAGCACAGATCTGTTCAGCACCATGGACAGCAGGATGCCTGAGAAGGCGTCCTGTTGCCATGGGAACCCTCCCCGTCTGCCACAACTGAGCAGATGGGGAAGGGGAGGGAGGAGGGTTCCCTCCCTCTGTGACCCTATCCTGTCCGGGGGCTGCAAAGGCACAGCAGCCCCCCGATGGGAGAGGGAGGGAGCTCCCTCCCTCTTCACCTCTTCCATACAGCGGTCCCTACGGACCGTGGCATTGAAGGGGTTAAAACGGCGGAAATCTGCACATATGTCTGCCGTTTGAATCGGAGTGTCAGCAATGAGCTAACATTCTGATTCAACCGCTCAGCCATACTTAAAATAAACGGGGCAATCCTCCCCCCCACTGCGCCCGCAGGCACAAAAACACAGAGGGCTGCAGGGGGGTTAACTTTCGAAAATATGGACACTTTGAGGTTTCTGATCCCTGCGGTCCCGGACCGCAGGGATCAGAAACTTGCATAAGCGCTAAAAAACGCAGGTCTGAATTGACCTGCGGTTTGTAGCGATCAGCAATGCGGGTGGATCACAGGACCCCCCTAGGCATTGTCACAGGGTGCCTGCTGAATGATTTCAACAGGCACCCTGTTCCGATCACTGCCGGCCGTGCGGCAGTGATCAAAACTACACAGGACGTACCGGTACGCCCCGGGTCCTTAAGGACTCGGGAAACAGGGCGTACCGGTACGTCCTAAGTCCTTAAGGAGTTAAGCATCCTAATTTCAGTCCACTATACCTATCCAGGCAAATAAAAACATTTGTGTTTTGCAGAATTCTTTCTTGTGTTGATCGCTGACATAGGACGAAAAACATGAGCAACTGCTATTTAACCGCTAGCATCCTATGTAACTTCCTACATATGGAAGAGGTAATGTATGATATTGTGAGGGCACAGTGGTTGGCTATCTTTGTTCTAGGGTCACTGTTGCTGGCTAGCACTGAGTGCAATGTGGCCTATAGCAAAAACAACTCTCCCACTTTTTCAATGAACAATGACCCAATCATGAGTTCATAATTCTCAATATTAGAAGCTCTGCGTTTTAGGGGGTTGACTATCTTAATGTGCATATTAGTTGTGAATCTGCCTAAAGGCCTCTTTAGACCTCTTTCCCACAAGTGAGTTTTCCATCCAGATTGGATGTGTGTAGTCAACGCATAGCATGTGGAATGAATCCTGACCCATTCATTTCAATGAATGTGTTCATGAGTGAGTTTATGTTCTATATTGTGTGTTTTTCACACAGCTCTGGCTCCATAGAAGAAAATGGGGCTTGCATGAAAAACGGAAGACATCCATATGCAATCCGGATTTGTTGCATTTTTAACTGATGGTTACTAGAAAATGTTGAGTGCTAGTCTTCAGTTTTTCTTCACACGTGTGAAACAATTAAACACTGAATGCAATCTAAAGCAAAACTGATTCAACTTGCTTGCAAAACCATCAGCTTTTCCCTAAACGGACTCTGACTCATTCTGTATCTCTCGTGTGAGAACAGCCATAACAAGTCGACCAAGCAGGCATCTATGGGGAATGAACGAGAGGAGGTAAAAGCTGTATTTATATGTATCTCCTCTGTATAGGCAATCGCTATAGTGATCACTTGTCCACATTCATTGTTTGTGGAAGGACAGCAGATCCCTGTTATACACAGGACAATCTCCTGCCCAAAAATGGGGATTTAAGTGACCACAACAGTGATGCTTTCACCCCGTGAGCAAGCTCATTCATCAGGTGATCGGCGGCACCTTGAGACAAGGCAATTATAGGGAACGAGCATCTTCCTACCGTTTGCCAGTCTGTCAAATTTTCTGCATACTCCTGAAAGAAAACGATTCTGCAGCATACACTAATATAATGCTGATTTGTTCCATTTTTGGCTAGAAGATGATTGAGGGGGTGGAGGTTAACCAAGGGGGCATTGCTGAACAAACTTTGTCTCCTACTGAAAACAGAATAGAGGAGAAAGCTGCTGTTTCAGTCAGCTATCTTACAGCCAGAAACAGTGTTGCACACCCAATTAATTATTATTGGTGTGGTTGGGGTTTAGATTATTTATTTAACATTCTTAAATAGTGATGGCCTTGTGGTTCGCCTGGAGGTCGGTTCGCGGCGAACTTTGCGCGTTCGTCATCCGCCGAACATATGGCGATGTTGGCGCGTGCCATATTTTTTTGCATTGCGACGAACTTTGCCCATTACACATCCATCAGGTGGGACAGGACAGCCAATTAAGACGTTTCAGCACATGGACACACCCCCAACCCTATGACAGAACCCGATCTGGCAGCCATTTTACATTATGTGTTTTTCCAATGTAGGGAGAGGTTGCATTTTGGAGCAGGGACAGGCTGTTAGGAACTTAGGGACAGCAAACGCTAGCTAATAGGGCCACAAATGTCCTTTTAAGGACTGGTAACATTGTGCTATCGATAGGTGTGATATCAAAAGGTGTATGATATACTTATTATACTTTCTAATATAGAAAGTATATTATAGTGCATTTGTATGCTTCCAGAAAATACTTATTGAGGGCTGCGATCTATCAGCTTCCACAAAATAGTGATTGAGGTTTTCCATATACCTGCATCCACAAAATGACTGCTTGAGGGTGATATACCAGCTTCAACTAACAACTGATTGAGGCCTGCCATATGTCAGCTTCTACAAAATAGTGATAGAGGTTTTGCATATACCTGCATCCACAAAATTACTTCTTGAGGGTGATATACCTGCTTCAGCTAACAACTGATTGAGGCCTGCCATATATCAGCTTCCACAAAATAGTGATAGAGGTTTTCCATATACCTGCGTCCACAAAATTACTGCTTGAGGGTGATATATCTGCTTCTATACAGTCACAGAAAATAATTAACTATAATAATAGATGCAAGCATAACATATGGACTAAGGCCTCACTCTATTGATAAAATCTGAGACACTTAGTCAATACATTTTGATCAAAACACATCTAAGCCCACCTACCAAGCAACAAGGTGGTCTCAGTTCAGGCGGGTCCTACGGTAAACCTGCCTATGCAGTTATGCATTTATGTTCAGGAGCGAAGACCCCACACATATAGTGTGTTGCTCCTAGTTACCTCCATGTGCAGCAGCAAGGAGCACACACACCTATATGTACCACCTTAATCAAGGTCGCCTATTAGATTGGTGGGGAAAAAGTGCACATGAATACTACTCCCAAGATAGGAGCATATTCACAAATGAAGGTGCCACTCTTTCAAGACAAGTTAAACAAATCACAGGAAAAAAAATATATAAAAAAACATCCTGCACAATATGATAATGAATGTTGCGGATGTGCTAAATAACATTGAAAGGGGAAGTTATCATTATGGGAGACTTTAATCTTCCTGATGTAAACTGGAAAACCAAAATAGCTAGTTCTGCCAGGAGTACAGATATTCTAAATTCCCTACTGGGATTATCTCTACAGCAAGTAGTTGAGGAGCCAACCCGGAAGGAGGCCATTTTAGATTTAGTATTCACAAATGGAAATTTGGTATCTGATATTACTGTAGGGAGAAGCTTGGGATCTAGTGACACACCATACAAAAACAAAAGTTTTAGATTTTAGAAAAACTGACTTTTCAAAAATAAGATTAGTGGTATATGAGTCCCTATCAGATTGGAACAGTTTCAATGGAGTCCAGGAGAAATTGGACTACTTAAAAATGGCACTATTGAAGAGAACAGATAATTGCATTAGGCTTGTCATTAAAAGCAAAAAAAAGGAAGAGACCACTGTGGTACTAGGCAGAAGTGGCCAAAATCATTAAAAACAAAAAGTTACCATTTAGTAATTATAAATAAAAAAAACCAAGGATGACAGGGAAATTTATAAGATTAGGCAGAGAGAGGCCAAACAAGTTATAAGAGCTTCTAAAGCACAGGCAGAAGAGAAATTAGCTCAGTCAGGGAAAAAAGGTGATCAGACATCTTCAGATACATAAATGAAAAAAGAAAACTAAAACAAGGAATTACCAAATTAAAAACAAAAGGAAGGTATTTGGAAGAAGATAAAGAACTAGCTGACTGCCTCAATGAATTCTTCTGTTCAGTTTTTACAAAGGAAAATGAAGGAAAGGGACCTTAGTTAGGGAAGAAGACTAATGAATCTTTTGATGCTTGTGTCTTTACAGAGGAAGAGGTTCTAAGTTGGCTGTCTAAAATTAATACAAATAAGGCACAGGGGCCTGATGGGATACACGCAAAGCTATTCAAAGAGCTTAGCGTCGTCCCAAAAGATTGGAAATTAGCAAATGTTGTGCCCATTCACAAGAAAGGTAGTAGGGAGGAATCGGGCAACTATAGGCCAGTAAGCCTGACATCAATAGTGGGGAAATTAATTGAAACCTTACTTAAGGAGAGGATTGTGGAACATGTAAAATCCCATGGATTAAAAGATGAAAAACAGCATGGGTTTACTTCAGGGAGATCATGTCAAACTAATCTTATTGATTATTTTGATTGGGTGACTAACATAATAGATGGTGGAGGAGGTGCAGTAGACATCCCTTATCTAGACTTTAGTAAGGCTTTTGATACTGTCCCACATAAAAGGCTTATCAATAAATTGCAGTCTTTGTGCTTGGACTCCCATATTGTTGAATAGATTAGACAGTGGCTGAGGGACAGACAACAGAGGGTTGTAGTCAATGGAGTATATTCAGACCATGGTCTTGTTACCAGTGAGGTACCTCAGGGATCTGTTCTGGGACCCATATTGTTTGATATCTTTATCAGCGAAATTGCAGAAGGCCTCGATGGTAAGGTGTTTCTTTTTGCTGATGACACAAAGATTTGTAACAGGGTTGATGTTCCTGGAGGGATACACCAAATGGAAAAGGATTTAGGAAAACTAGAGGAATGGTCAAAAATATGGCAACTAAAATTTAATGTTTATAAGTGCAAGATAATGCACCTGGGGCGTAAAAACCCACGATAGAATATAAAATCAGTGATACAGTCCTAACCTCAGTATCTGAGGAAAGGGATTTAGGAGTCATTATTTCAGAAGACTTAAAGGTAGGCAGACATCGAATAGAGCAGCAGGAAATTCTAGCAGAATGCTTGGGTGTATAGGGAGAGGCATTACCAGTAGAAAGAGGGAGGCGCTCATGCCGGTCTACAGAGCACTAGTGAGACCTTATTTAGAGTATTGTGCGCAGTACTGGAGACCATATCTCCAGAAGGATATTGATACTTTGGAGAGAGTTTAGAGAAGAGCTACTAAACTAGTACATGGATTGCAGGATAAAACTTACTAGGAAAGATTAAAGGACCTTAACATGTATAGCTTGGAAGAAAGACTAGACAGAGGGTATATGACAGAAACTTTTAAATACATAAAGGGAATCAACAAGGTAAAAGAGGAGAGAATATTTAAAAGAAGAAAAACTGCTACACGAGGACATAGTTATAAATTAGAGGGGCAAGAGTGTAAAAGTAATATCAGGAAATATTACTTTACTGAGAGAGTAGTGGATGCATGGAATAGCCTTCCTGCAGAAGTGGTAGCTGCAAATACACTGAAGGAGTTTAAGCATGCATGGGATAGGCATAAGGCCATCCTTCATATAAGATAGGGCCAGGGGCTATTCATAGTATTCAGTATATGGGGCAGACTAGATGGGCCAAATGGTTCTTATCTGTTTCTATACATGGCTACATTTATACAGTCACAGAAAATAATGCACTATAATAATAGATGAAAGCATAATATATGGACTAAGCCCTCACTCTATTGATAAAATCTGAGACACTTGGTCAACACATTTTGATCAAAACACATCTAAGCCCACCTACCAAGCGACAAGGTGGTCTCAGTTCAGGCGGGTCCTACGCTAAACCTGCGTATGCCGTTATGCATTTATGTTCAGGAGATCAGACCCCGCACATATAGTGTGTTGCTCCAAGTTACCTCCATGTGCAGCACCAGTCGGTGGGAGGAGGAGCACACACAATTATATGTACCACCTTAATCAAGGTCGCCTATTAGATAGGTGGGGCAAAAGTGCACAGTAATACTACTCTAAAGATAGAAGTGTATTCACAAATTAAGGTGCCACTCCTTCAAGACAAGTTAAATCACGTAAAAAAAATATATATACAGTATATATATTCATGTTTCCAATTCGGCATTCAAACCATCTGGTAGGAGGCTGCCAAAGTCGAAAATCCTTCTGGATTCTGCTCTCGACATCCTTGATATGTGGTCTCCTCCTCTCCAGTGACGTGTTATTTGTTCTATTGCTATAAATATCAGGTCTTTGGGATCTTGATTGTGCACCAGTTTGAAATGCTTGGACAATGTATGTTTCTCATATCCTTTTTTGATATTATTAATGTGTTCAGCTATTCTGACCTTCAAAGGTCTTTTTGTTCTACCGATATATTGTTTGGAACAAGTACACTGTATCAAATAGATCACATTGGATGTGTTACAAGTCATGAAGTTTTTTATCTCCCATGAAAATGCATTTTGTGTTGAATTTACCTTTGTGGTTTTTCTGGGGAATGAAGTATTCTTACAGTTGGTGCAGCTTCCGCATCTGTGGAAGCCACTCCTATTCAACCATTTATTAATGGATTGATTCTCTTTTTTGGAATATTTGATAGAGAGGGCTATTTTAAGTCCCAAATTTGGGGCCTTGGTGTATACTATTTGTGGAACCATAGGGATGAGAGAACCTACTACTTTGTCTTTCTTAATGTGATGCCAATGTTTGTTTATGATTTTCTCGATGGTTTTGTGTTGTGCATTGAAAGGGAGTACTATACGAAGCGTGTCTTCCTCTTGTTTTTTCTTTATTCCTACTGACTCCGGGGAAAAGAATGTACTCCTATCTAGCCCTCTTACTTTATTTAATGCATCGTCTATCAATTTGTCCGGATATTTTTTGATCTGGAATTCTGTCTTCATTTGAATAGCTTCTTCTTCAAATTTGTCGCCATTTGTACAGTTCCTTTTTATTCTCCAGAACTGTCCATATGGTATATTCAGCGGCCATGTAGGTAAATGGCAGCTAGAAAAAAGTATGAAGCTATTTGTTGCCACTGGCTTGTGATAAGTATTACATACATAATGATCCTTGCTATTAGTGCTAAGTAAATCTAAAAATTCAGTTTTTTCCTTATTGACATTCGAAGAGAAGACAAGGTTGTGGGCGTTTCTGTTAATTTCTTCTAAAAAGGTATATAGTTCAGGCTCTCCCTTTTGCCAGACAAATATGATATCATCTATATACCTATATACCTTGTCTTCTCTTCCAATGTCGATAAGGAAAAAATTGAATTTTTAGATTTACTTATCACTAATAGCAAGGATCATTATGTATGTAATACTTATCACAAGCCAGTGGCAACAAATAGCTTCATACTTTTTTCTAGCTGCCATTTACCTACATGGCTGCTGAATATACCATATGGACATATTCAAGGTAGCAATTGCGGACAAGAATAGGCAGTTCTATGTGGGTGCCGGCCGGGTGTTTTGCGATACACTACGGACGTGTGAATGGACCCTAAGTTTGTTTATTTTGCTGGAAGAGCACTTCTTTAGTTTCTGTTCCCTCTCTTGTTCTAAACTGACAGCTTCATTTTTTTTTTCTATTAATATATCATCAGTGACAGTTTGATCATCCAAATAGGGTTTCAATTGCAAATGAATATGTTCACTGAGCAGTGCTGTTCATACTGATTTCAGGAATTTCCTTTGAATCAAATCCGTTTTAAATTTTTCCTCTGCTCCCACTTCTCTAGAGGCGAAGAGAAGTCTGTCCTTTAGTTCTATAGCCCCGAAGAGGATATTTTAAGAGATTATTTGCTATCTTGAGAGTTATTTATTAACCAGTGATATAAGTCAGAGTTGCTCTCCTCCTTGTAATGTCCTTTTAAAATGGTCTTCTGCTATGGCAGTGTTAAGTCACTTTTCATCTCTAACATATTTCTTATATTCCGGCCGTAGCTTATTGCTTTAACTGCTGCCTCAATCTTCTCTAATTCACTGTAGTCTTTTTGCAGTCCCACTTCTATCTGGTGCATGAAATTTGTGTAAGACAGTTTGTCTTCTTGTCATCTTTCACCAATTTGGCCACACATTTTTAAGTCTTTCCGGATTGTCATTTCTGGCAACATTTTCCGTGGTGAAGTCCTGTAGTTAATCTCTTTTTCTGACACCTTTTGCTTTGCTTGACTTGGTGTCTCAGAAACTAGAGCAGTGATGGCTAACCTTCAGCACTCCAGCTGTGGTAAAACTACGACTCCCAAGATGTACACTTGCTTGGCTGTTCTCTGAACTCCATAGAAATGAATGGAGCATGCTGGGAGTCTAAGTTTTACCACAGCTGGGGTGCCAGAGCATTTTCTAACAGCTTGATAGATTCCTGGAATGCTTTTTGCAAAGCAAGGTACTGTACAAATCCAGTCTGCTCTGTCAGGGTCTCATTTTCTTTTGCCTGTGCACCCATCCATCTTTGTCTCTGATTGCAGATCTGTAATTAACTGTTTGCACTTTTGGCGGAACAGACAGGTAGCATCTTCATCCTCTGTTTTTCCCACTTCATTAAGAAACCTGTTCATAGCATTCAGATGGTGCCTGCGGGTTCTGGCTTTGGAGATTTGCTCCACTGGCATCTTAATATACAGTTGCAAGAAAAAGTATGTGAACCCTTTGGAATGATATGGATTTCTGCACAAATTGGTCATAAAATGTGATCTGATCTTCATCTAAGTCACAACAATAGACAATCACAGTCTGCTTAAACTAATAACACACAAATAATTAAATGTTACCATGTTTTTATTGAACACGCCATGTAAACATTCACAGTGCAGGTAGTAAAAGTATGTGAACCCTTGGATTTAATAACTGGTTGAACCTCCTTTGGCAGCAATAACTTCAACCAAACGTTTCCTGTAGTTGCAGATCAGACGTGCACAACGGTCAGGAGTAATTCTTGACCATTCCTCTTTACAGAACTGTTTCAGTTCAGCAATATTCTTTGGATGTCTGGTGTGAATCCCTTTCTTGAGGACATGTCACAGCATCTCAATCGGGTTGAGGTCAGGACTCTGACTAGGCCACTCCAGAATGCATATTTTCTTCTGTTTAAGCCAATCTGTTGTTGATTTACTTCTATGCTGAGGGTCGTTGTCCTGTTGCAACACCCATCTTCTGTTGAGCTTCAGCTGGTGGACAGATGGCCTTGAGTTCTCCTGCAAAATGTCTTGATAAACTTGGGAATTCATTTTTCCTTTGATGATAGCAATCAGTCCAGGCCCTGACACAGCAAAGCAGCCTCAAACCATGATGCCCCCACCACCATACTTCACAGTTGGGATGAGGTTTGGATGTTGGTGTGCTGTGCCTCTTTTTCTCCATAGAAACATAGAAACATAGAATGTGTCGGCAGATAAGAACCATTTGGCCCATCTAGCCTGCCCAATATATCTGAATCCTATGAATAGTCCCTGGCCCTATCTTATATGAAGGATAGCTTTATGCCTATCCCATGCATGCTTAAACTCCTTCACTGTATTTGCAGCTACCACTTCTGCAGGAAGGCTATTCCATGCATCCACTACTCTCTCAGTAAAGTAATACTTCCTTATATTACTTTTAAACCTTTGCCCCTCTAATTTAAAACTGTGTCCTCTTGTGGTAGTTTTTCTTCTTTTAAATATGCTCTCCTCCTTTACCGAGTTGATTCCCTTTATGTATTTAAAAGTTTCTATCATATCCCCTCTGTCTCTTCTTTCTTCCAAGCTATACATATTAAGGTCCTTTAACCTTTCCTGGTAAGTTTTATCCTGCAATCCATGTACTAGTTTAGTAGCTCTTCTCTGAACTCTCTCTAGAGTATCTATATCCTTCTGGAGATATGGCCTCCAGTACTGCGCACAATACTCCAAGTGAGGTCTCACCAGTGTTCTGTACAGCAGCATAAGCACTTCACTCTTTCTACTGCTTATACCTCTCCCTATACATCCAAGCATTCTGCTGGCATTTCGTGCTGCTCTATTACATTGTCTTCCCACCTTTAAGTCTTCTGAAATAATTACTCCTAAATCCCTTTCCTCAGATACTGAGGTCAGGACTGTGTCAAATATTCTATATTCTGCCCTTGGGTTTTTACGCCCCAGGTGCATTATCTTGCACTTATCCACATTAAATTTCAGTTGCCAGAGTTCTGACCATTCTTCTAGTTTTCCTAAATCCTTTTCCATTTGGCGTTTCCCTCCAGGAACATCAACCCTGTTACATATCTTTGTGTCATCAGCAAAAAGACAAACCTTACCATCGAGGCCTTTTGCAATATCACTTATGAAGATATTAAACAAAATTGGTCCCAGTACAGATCCCTGTGGAACCCCACTGGTAACATGACCTTGTTTTGAATGTTCTCCATTGACTACAACCCTCTGTTGTCTGTCACTCAGCCACTGCCTAATCCACTCAACAATATGGGAGTCCATGCTCAATGACTGCAGTTTATTGATAAGTCTTCTGTGTGGGACAGTGTCAAAAGCCTTACTAAAATCTAGATATGCAATGTCTACTGCACCTCCACCGTCTATTATTTTAGTCACCCAGTCAAAAAAATCTATAAGATTTGTTTGACATGATCTCCCTGAAGTAAACCCATGTTGTTTTTCATCTTGCAATCCATGGGATTTTAGATGTTCCACAATCCTATCCTTTAATAGGGTTTCCATTAATTTGCCTACTATTGATGTCAGACTCACTGGTCTATAGTTGCTCGATTCCTCCCTACTACCTTTCTTGTGAATGGGCACGACATTTGCCAATTTCCAATCTTCCGGGACGACTCCTGTTACTAATGATTGGTTAAATAAATCTGTTAAAGGTTTTGCCAGCTCACCACTAAGCTCTTTTAATAATTTTGGGTGTATCTCATCAGGCCCCTGTGACTTATTTGTCTTCACTTTAGACAGCAAACTTAGAACATCTTCCTCTGTAAAGACACATGCATCAAACGATTTATTAGTCATCCTTTCTAGTGGAGGTCCTTCTCCTTCTTTTTCTTTTGTAAAAACTGAACAGAAGTATTCATTAAGGCAGTCGGCTAGCCCTTTATTCTCTTCTACATACCTTCCGTCCTTTGTTTTTAATTTAGTTATTCCTTGTTTTAATTTCCTTTTTTCATTTATATATCTGAAGAATGTCTTATCCCCTTTTTTCATAGACTGAGCTAGTTTTTCTTCTGCCTGCGCTTTAGAAGTTCTTATAACTTGCTTGGCCTCTTTCTGCCTAATCTTGTAGATTTCCTTATCTTCATTGCTCTGTTTTTTTTTTATAATTACAAAATGCTAGCTTTTTATTTTTAATGATTTGGGCCACTTCTGCTGAGTACCACAGTGGTCTCTTCCTTTTTTTGCTTTTACTGACAAGTCTAATGCAATTTTCTGTTGCCTTCAATAATGCACCTTTTAAGTAGTCCCATTTCTCCTGGACTCCATGTAATCCGTTCCAGTCTGATAAGGACTCATTTATGACTAATTTCATTTTTGAAAAGTCTGTTTTTCTAAAATCTAAAACTTTTGTTTTTGTGTGGTGGGACTCTTTCACAGTTCTTATATTAAACCACACTGAGTGTTGTGTGTTTCTTCCAAACAAGTCAACTTTGGTTTCATCTGTCCACAGAATATTTTGCCAGTACTGCTGTGGAACATCCAGGTGCTCTTGTGCAAACTGTAAATGTGAAGCAATGTTTTTTTTGGACAGCAGTGGCTTCCTCTGTGGTATCCTCCCATGAAATCCATTCTTGTTTCGTGTTTTACGTATCGTAGATTCGCTAACAGGTATGTTAGCATATGCCAGAGACTTTTGTGAGTCTTTAGCTGACACTCTAGGATTCTTCTTCATCTCATTGAGCAGTCTGCGCTGTGTTCTTGCAGTCATCTTTACAGGATGGCCACTCCTAGGGAGAGTAGCAGCAGTGCTGAACTTTCTCCATTTATAGACAATTTGTCTTATCGTGGACTGATGGCTTTTGGAGATACTTTTATAACCCTTTCCAGCTTTATGCAAGTCAATAATTCTTAATCATAGGTCTTCTGAGAGCTCTTTTGTGCGTGGCATCATTCACATCAGTCAATGCTTCTTGTGAAAAGCAAACCCAGAACCGGTGTGTGTTTTTTATAGGGCGTGGCATCTGTAACCAACACCTCCAATCTCATCTCATTGATTGGACTCCAATTGGCTGACACCTCACTCCAATTAGCTCTTGGAGATGTCATTAGTATAGGGGTTCACATACTTTTTCCACCTGCACCGTGAATGTTTACATGGTAACATTTAATTCTTTGTGTGTTATTAGTTTAAGCAGACTGTGATTGTCTATTGTTGTGACTTAGATGAAGATCAGATCACATTTTATGACCAATTTGTGCAGAAATCCATATCATTCCAAAGGGTTCACATACTTTTTCTTGCAACTGTAACAGCACCCAGTTCATTGCAGCAAGGACTCACTAATGTCATTAATGCAGCTTTCCACATCCATTGTCAGCCTGCTGTGCAGGATCTTATTGAGGGGACAACTCAGTCTCTTATGCTGTACCAGACACTCACAGTATATGACTGAGATGGCTGCACTCGGCTTGGGGGCACATCCGGGCAGTTCCATGATTGACATGATGAAGCAGGGAGCTGTCCGCTCCCTGCTTCACCTTTCTGCTGAGATCTGGCATTCCCCAGCAGGCCGCACATTGCGCTGCTAGCTGTATGGGAGGAGCAGTGAAAGCCTGGGAATCAGTCTCCTTCACATCCAGCAGCATGATGTCTGTGTGACCGTGTCTGTTGCAGCTGAAAACACAGAATGTGCTCATTATCAGGGAAAAAAGTGAGTGTTTCTGTATTTTATGGAGGGGGCATTAAGGACAAAGGTGGGCATTACTGCTGCGAAGGGGCCACAAGAAGGACATAACTACAGTAAGAAGGGCACAAGGAGGACATAGCTACTGTAAGGGGGCCACAAGATGGACATAACTACTGGGAGAGGCCACAAGGAGGACATAACTACTGGGAGGGGCACAATGTGGGCATAACTACTGTGAGGGGCACATGGAGGGCATAACTATAGTGATTGGCACAATGTCGGCATAACTACTGTGAAGGAAGCACAATGTGGGCATTACTACTGTGAAGGAGGCACAATGTGGGCATTAGTACTACGTGGTAGCACTAAGGGGAAAGCAATGCCCTAGATTACCCTGTTATACATTGGCATGGCTCAGTCTTACAGGCCAGCACAGCGCCCTCTGCTGGGGATTTCACAGGGGCAGTTACTATCCCTTACTTATGTGATTATTCTTTTTGCTCTATTACCACAGGGACCTTGCTCTAGATTCAGCAAACATCACGCGGCACACCAGAGAAACCCTGGACCAGTTGGTTCTTTCATTTATTGCAAGGTGTATTGGTAGCTACACCTATGTTGCACTCTTAATGAATTAACACTGGTGTGGTTGGTGGGGGGGGGGGGGGTTATATTCTTTATTTAACATTTATCTGCAAAAATGTAACATTTATTTTACATTTATCTGCAAAAAGATAGGTCATCAATATGAAACCCCTGCACAACCCTTTTAAGCCTTTTTAATTTTAATCTACACTGAAAAGTCTGGGTCAATTGTTATAATAGTGCCCCTTGTAATTCCCAATGTTCTAAAATGTTCTCATTGTCTAACATGGTAATTCAATACCCCTGCCCCATGAATGTAAGAGGAGAGACGCAAGAATAAACAAATCACTTTTGTTTAGGACATTTGGCGAGATTTACTAAGCAAAATTAATCAAAATTGCACCAAAGACTTGAGTACATGATTAAAGAGATTGTCCTCTTATTTATCCCTTATCCTCACATGAAGCCCTAAGATACACATGGTGTAATGCCCCCACCAGGGGGGCACCACCAGTGAGGCAGTACCAAGTAGGGGCAAGAGGGGGCAGCAGAAGGGCCATGGGCAATGAGCGCTTTAATTGTGGAAATGCTCATCTCTAAACATTCACCTGCATCGCTGTACTCAGGACAGGAATACAGTTGAATGCTACGATGTCTCCCTGGCCCACTGTTTCCTCTAATAGACTTTAGTCCTAGTTCCTGTAGCCTGTCAGAGGCCGGTGTCATCATTATCGCGGTGCCTGAGCAATACTTTTTGTAAGATTACTACTTTAAAGAGTAACTAAACCTTTATATGAATGTTTAATATGTTGTCCCTAATGTCCCATATTTATCAATTTTCTATTTTTACTACACTTTTCCCTACCTAAAGTGCACCATTCACTGTGCGCTCAAAAATCAGTTCTCCGTACACCGCTGAGATGTCACATTGCTGCTCCTGCCCATGCTCCCTGGAGGATTACTAACTCCTGGCATAGCACATAGGTACCCATGTACTATGCCAGGATTAGCTGAGCGGAGCGGGCTCCTGCTTCTTTCCGGTCCGCTTAGCTAATCCTGGCATAGTACAAGTCTTAGTAAAGCACTGTAAAATTGGTACCAATAGCCTTTCATTAATAGCGATATTACCAATCAGGCAAATACCCACTTTACACCCAATATTTGCTTCTGATAAGTTTTAATAAAGCACTTAAACCCCACACCTACAGTGTTAAAAACCCGATCTTGGTATGCTGTAGGATTCCTGAGAAACCAAATATGGAGAGTCCCTGCCAGTAATGGAGCACTAATCATATTCTTCCTAAAACTAGGCTGGGAATGCAATAGCATGTTTCACAGTATGTACAGTGAGTGTGCCTGTATGTCACATTAGGGCTCATGCACACAAACTTATTTTCTTTCCATGTTCTTTCCTTTTTTTTTTTTTTGCGGACCGTATGCGGAAGTATTCCTTTCAATGGGTTCGCAAAAAGAAATTGAAGTTACTCTGTGTGCATTCTGCTTCCGTATACCCGAAACTCCATTGAACATTTTTGTCCACATTATAGTACTGTTCTATTAGGGAACAGCTGTACCGTTATGCAAAATACAGAATGCACACGGACGTCATCTGAATTTTTTGCGGATCCGTATACAGTCATGTGCATGAGCCCTTACTGTTTAGGTTTATCACTATTAAAAACCAGGACAATGCTTCTTATCATGTTTCTCAATGTACCAGGGTCCTCAGCGAACACTGCTATGTAGTACGCTGTGAAACGAGGTTTTAAAACCTCATATCATGTCACCAATGGGGTGACAAGGCCATATTCATACACTTACCTTTGGCTCCTATAAAGATCTCTAGTCTATAGACAAACTTTATATGTTGCATCTTGGAGCATGCATTAACTAGCATGGCAGTCCACATAGATATCTTAAGTCTAAGGCCTCATTCACACCTAATATCCTAATACCCGTTTTGCGTATCTCTGATCTACAAAACACGAATTCTGGCCACGTGCATCCCGCTTAATCCCCTTCTGTAGGTCTCACACTATGTTATAAATGGCTATTCTTGTCTGCAAAATGGACAAGAATAGGCCATGTTCTATTTTTGTTGTGGGCCCGCAAAACGGACAAACAAATTAAATGAATGGGGTCCGTATCGATCCGCAGAAAATGTTTGTGTGTATGAGACATAAGGCTGAGGCTACATGGAAGCAAATCGCAGAAAAGTCATACAACCAAAAAATATGTGACTTGTCTACACCTTGCTGTTACACAACTATTTTAAAGCTGTGACAGCCAAGTCACAAAGTCACAGATGAGTCGCATGTCATACGCAGCTTACATTATGGTCAATGGAGTAAAAGTGACTTGCGACCTGCAACACAAAATCCATCAGGTCCAAATGTTTTCCATCACAGTCACGCCAGGTCGCATGTCACATTGCAACACCCTTGACAATCATTAGATCCAATGTTGCGCGACCTTCATGTAAAGCAACACATTGCTTTGTAGCCCAAGCCATATGCCTTATTCACAAAGTAAGTTTTTTCAGCGATTTTGAGCCAAAACCAAGTGCGGCTCTAAACACAGCAGATCTTTTCCTTATACTTTGTCTGTGGAGGCTCCAATCCTGGTGTTGGCTCACAATCACTGAAGGAAATTACTGACCAAATCATTGATGTCTCGTGTGAATATATACTGTGACACAGTGAGAGGTTTGGTCTGGGAAAACAGGTATTTTCCTCCCAGCATGTGCTGCTGGGCTGATTCACAGCCAGGTGAGGTCAAACTCCGGACCGGATTTTAAGTGCCAGTCTGGGTTTTGGCAGCACCTGGCTGTCCTTAAATAGGCAGCTGGGCTCAGAAGCGAGGTCTCTGTGTTGGGATCTGGGAGCCTTGTGTCTGGATGAAGGTTTTCTACCTGTTTAGTGTGAAAACAGGTTGGTGCTGCTATGCTCAAGGACTCTTTGAGGCAGAATTGCCGCATGGTGTGAATTACCACCAACACAGCAAGGTGACTTTTTGTTTGAATATGACAGCTTGTTTGGTCACTTTCCTAAAGTGTGAATAAAACACTGAACTGTTTGATCCAAAGAACTTGTTGTTGCCTCTATACTGCATCCGCTAATCCTGTCTACCAGAGCGAAACCCCACAATACTTAGCTAAGTACTCTATTTTATTAAGGCTGGTTGCACGGCTGTTCAGTGCTGCCCATCTTAGGATAGTGAAGGTATTAATACTCACTGCACCTGTGTTGTATTGCAGCGCTAATTGGATACCCATACACTTGCGGATTGCAGGATTTATATGCCCATCTAGTTGAATGGTAGGGTGCTGTAACACAGGGGCAACTGATTGCTTGATGGGGTTCGCACCCTATTAATGATGTTACACAAGGTTTTAAAACCTCGTTTTGCATCGCACTACATACCAATGCCCTGTAAAACTCTGAAGATGCCACATATCGGGGGGGGGGGGGGGGAAGCCGGCATTGTCCTGGTTTTTAATAGAATCTTAGCTATAGTAACCCTAAACAGTGATGTGACCATGGGTGTAACTACCAGGGTAGCAGGCATATCAGCTGCTATGGGGCCCCAATATCTAAGGGGGCCCATCTGCACATATATATATATATATATAGACAAAGGAAGAGCGCATTACTTTTTGCATTATTTCTGTGCTGTGGCATCACTGATTCACTTTTGCACATCACCATGTATACTATCGTACAATTGTGATATCACTGTGAGCCTTATTTCCGTACTGTGACGTCATTGTGAACATTATGCCTGTGCTGTAGCTTCAATGTGCACATTTTGCCCCTATTGTGACATCACTGTGTGCATTATCTATATGTATTAGAAAAACAAACATAATAATCAGTTCCTCATATTCATGCTACCATATAATATCATAGTGGTGTGGGGCCCAATTCTAGCTTTTGCTATGGAGCTCTTTAGGTTCTTGTTACGCCCCTTGACCTGCAGGCACATTCACTGTATGTACTATGAAACATACCACAGTATTAGTGCCTCTTTATTTGCAGGGACTATTCCATATTCAGTTACTCTAGTATCCTATGGCGAACAGAGATGAAGTTTTTAACCATGTAGCTGTAGGTTTTAAGTACATTAATAAAAGTTATGAATTAGTTTACCATTTAGTGATGAAAACTAAATATTGAGTACAAGAGTGTAACAAGAGTATTTGTTTGCCTAAACAAAATTGTTACTAGCTGGCACACTAGCCTTATGTAATCTGTCTGTGTTGGTTATGCCACGACCTGTAATTTACACATTCGGGAACAGATTTCATATTATTGTACTCAGTGTTTCTATTTCTGGATATGTTCTTTGGGCCGCCTCTCCCACTTCCTCTCATCGCTGCTGTAGATTGTACCTTATACTCTCCTCGAGTTCCTTGCCTATAACATTTTGTACTGTAAAGCATTTACATTCATGTAAACAGGAGACGTTGAGATGTTGTTATGACTCTTGAGTCTAGACTGATCACTTAGGGGCATTTTGCTGAGCCATTTCCTGTGATGAAAATAGTCAAGTGATGGTCTCACTATTAACTGCCTGAATAAAGTATGTTAAGAATATTTTATTAAATAAACTATTAAAAATTGGTTCTCCACCAAGTCTAACAATCAGACTGGTGGTGCAAGTGGGAGTATAAAAAATGTATATATATATTATCTCATCAGCTCACACCGCCATAAAGGGAGATATGTAAAGCCCACATGGATAGTGCGATAGCTAGGTCCAAACCAGTAATTTCTGTGCGGTCTATACTTTACCCCCTTTTATCTCCGCTGTAGACACTGGAGCAAAGGATGCAATCCCTGGTAATATTAAACTCCACATCATTAGAATGCTCCTTCCCCCTTTCTGTAACTCCACATTGTTATAATGTTCCCTCCCTTCTATCTGTAATTTCACATTGTTATAATGCTTCTCCTTTCCATCACTCCACATTGTTATAATGTTCCCTCCCTTCTATCTGTAATTTCACATTGTTATAATGCTTCTCCTTTCCATCACTCCACATTGTTATAATGTTCCCTCCCTTCTATCTGTAATTTCACATTGTTATAATGCTTCTCCTTTCCATAACTCCACATTGTTATAATGTTCCCTCCCTTCTATCTGTAATTTCACATTGTTATAATGCTTCTCCTTTCCATAACTCCACATTGTTATAATGTTCCCCCTCTTTCTGTAACTCAACCATATTGTTGATTCCCTTCTTTTTGTAACTACCCATTGTTATAATGTCTCCCCTTCTTTCTGAAACTCCACATTGTAAGAATGCCATCCTTCTTTCTGTAACTCCACATTGTTATAATGCCATCTTTTCTGTAACTCCACATTATTATAATATCCCCCTTACTTTAACTTCACATAGTTATAATGCTCCCCCTTCTTTCTGTAACCCCACATTGCTATAATGGTGCCCTTCCTTCTGTAACTCGACATTGTTATAATGCCCCCTTTTCTGTAACTCCACATTGTTATAATGCTCCCCCATCTTTCTGTAACTCTATATTGTTAAAATGCCACTCATTCTGTAACTCCACATTGTTAGAATGCTCCTTTCCCTTTTTCTGCCACATTGTTATAATTCCTACCTTCTTTCTGTAACTTCACATTGTTATAATGCCACCCTTTCTGTAACTCCACATTCTCTTTTACGTCCTAACCAGTGGCACAGATGAGGTATTTTGCCCTTCGTGGACTGGTAGGACAGGTGGAAATTTTATTGACACTTAATAATTAAATAATTACCTAGACCCTCCCACCTCCAATAAAGAGGGGGATCACCCCCAGACCGCTTGCATTTTTTTCTGTCCTCCGGACAGGTTTAGACTGGTGGGGATCCCTCTTTGGGGATCCCTGTTCTAGTGAACGTGACACTTACCCCTTTGGGGTTAACTTGGCCATCTCCGGTGGCTGTTTCTCATTCCTACGGCTGTCCGCAGGGTAATCTCTTCCGCTCCCGTGCTGTGTCTCGGGGCAGTCAGGATACACTGACTTGTCGCTCGCCGCTGTCCTCTATCTAGACGCTCCTGGAGCGCTGGGAGCTAGGAATCAGCGGCTTCACATGTTTCCTGTGGGCACCACCATTTTGGGAGTGACGTCTCCGGCTGTGAAATCACTTCCTGTTTCTTAGGAGGAAGTGTTTCCCTCCTTTATAATGTATTGTTTTTCTGCCGGTTTTGGCGAATTAATCTATGAGTGGCTCCCCCTTAGCCTAGTACTTATATTTTTCTCTCTTTTTAGTCATTTTTATTGATGATTAGATTTTAGTGCTAGCTCCGCCACCTTTTGGGGCGGAGACTATTTTTCGGCGCCAAGGTTGCTATTTAAATCCTGCACCAGTGGTCATTCGGCCTCCTGGAGCGCAGGTGTATGGGCATACTTACTCTCTCAATCTTGGATTGGTGAAGCAATTTCCATTCTTCCAAGCGTTTGCTTTGATCAGCTAGTGCTGTCCTCTGCTAATTAACCTTGCGGGTTTTGCTTGTAACAGGTCTAGTTTTTTTCTGGGTAAAAGCCTATTTGCTTGGATTTCCTTTCCTCCTTCCAGACTTAATAGTTAATTCTGTTTGTTTCTTGCAGCGATGTCTACAGAGGACGGTGATCGGGACCCGGGCAGGAAGAGTCCTGACAAAAGACACTATCTCTTGATGTCCGAACTGTAGAGCTAAGCTTCTTCCCCAGCAAGAACTTACAGTTCATGATGTAGTTGACTGGGTGAAGAACTACAAGAAACTCCAACATGAACCAGGTGAACTCCTCTATAGAGATGCTGAAGCAGGCCTTTAGATCTAAGTGCCAAAGACCTTCCTCTCCTCATCGGGCCATGAATGTATCGGGGGCTCAGGATGCTAGAGAAGTATCTATCTCCTCTTCTTCCGAAGATGAGGATGGATTTTCCTACTTCTTCCCTCCCGAGAAGGATCAGCGGCTGCTGAGATCTATCCGGTCGGGGAACTAGGATGTTGATCAGGGTGAAGCCTCTACCTCCACCTCTAAGGGGCCCAGGGCCTTTAAAGCGGATGATTCCCTCCTTTCATTAATGAAGACGGAGTGGAAGAAACCAGAAAAGGGTCCCGTGCTGACCAAAAGATTTAAGTCTGTCTTCCCGTTAAGAGAAGATCAATTGTCCTCTTGGGGGCCAGTACCAAAAGTGGATATGGCCATTTCCAAGCTTTCCAAGAGGACCATGGTACCATCGGACAATGGATCAAGTCTTCAGGATCCGATGTACCGCAAGGCTGATTGCGCCTTTAGGCACATTTATTTCTCTGCTTCGGATTCTGCCTCGGTCGCAATACCATCCTCTGAAGTGGCAAACTTTCTCAAGGCCAGGTTTGCCCAAGTTCAGTCTGACCTGGACCAGGGGGTCTCTAGGGATGACATCTTGGCCTCTTGTAAGACGGCCGGTCTGGCCATTGATTTTTTTTTTTTCTGTGACGCTGCTCCACAACATTTAAAATTGGCTTCCAAGACCCTGGCACTCTCAGCCAATACAACTTCCAAGCATAATCTCTGCGCCATGGCATATGAACCTGGCAAACTTTTTGGGACAGAGCTTGACCATATTATGGAGGGATTGTCAAATAAGAAGGTCAAGTCCCTCCCCCAACAGCCCTTTCATGGTAGGGGCAAAAGGTATGGGTCCAGGTTTGGACCTCAGCCCAAAGCCCAGACAGATTGGAGCTCCCGTAGAGGGGGGAAATCCTCCAGGGCCTCTAAGCCCCCCAAGAAATCGTTGATGCTCTCATTGTGGGCCTCCTCGAGGCTCTTGGTACCATACCGGTCTGACTGGATTCTCAGAACTCCCTGCTCCCCATATTCCCATAGGCGGTCGCCTACAACACTTTCTAGAATCTTGGCAGATCCACATCCAAGACCCTTGGGTGCTTCGTATTATATCTCAGGGATACCTGGTAGACTTGTACAGTCCCCCATCAGACAAATTTGTTCTAACAAGACTGCTTCCATCCAGCAAACAGAAGATTCTAGAAGACTATATCCTGGAGTATCTTCGAAAAGGGGCCTTAGAGGAGGTGCCTCTTTCAGGATCAGGGAGCAGGTATCTATTCCCCAGTTTTCCTGGTACCCAAGGTGACCGGAGACTGGAAGGATGATCATAGATCTTAGATATTTCAATCAGTTCATCAAACACAAGCATTTCCAGATGGAAACTATCCAGTCAGTGACCAATCTTCTATAGCCAGGAGTTTTCCTGGCAACCTTTGATCTCAAGGATGCTTACCAACATATTCCCATCCATCCTGGGTCCAGAAAATTCTTAAGGATCGCGGTGAAAGTCAGGGGAGTCCCTAAAACACTTTCAGTTTGTGGCCCTCCCATTTGGATTTTCTTCAACCCCACACACATTTACCAAAGTGGTGGTTTCTGTGGTGGCAGCTCTAAGACTTCAGGGTCTGAGCATCATTCCATACCTGGACGACTGGCTCTTCAAAGCTCCTTCCCAAGCGATCATTTCCCAACACATTCAGCGGGCTGTAGCCTTCCTCCACCCGCTAGGATGGATAATCAACTGGGACAAGTCCCATCTCCTGCCAGCTACCTCAGTGAAGTTCCTGGGATTCGTGGTGGACTCAGTGGAAATGACTATTCAACTTACTCCCGAAAGAAGGCTATCTGTTCCAGAGACAGCCTGCTCTCTCTTAGTACCTCAGAAAGTAACCATCCGTAGTTTGATGAGAATGTTGGGACTAATGTCATCAACCGCAGAGGCGGTTCCTTGGGCATTATGGCACCTACGTCTGCTAAATCGGAGGTACTAGCCAAGTGGAATTACAGTCCGGTGGGACTAAATTCCGTGCACTTCCTGTCTTACCGTGCCCGGTCCTCCCTAAGATTTTGGACCCATCTGGAGGACGGCAAGTCCCTAATCCAACCCTATTGTATCATACTTACCACAGATGCATCCCTAGTAGGCTGGGGAGCAGATCTTCTGGACAAGACAGTTCAAGAAACCTGGACATCTCAGGAGAAGTTATTGTCATCAAATCTCCTAGAAATCAGGGCGATCAAACTAGCCCTTTTTCATTTCTCTCCCTGCATTCAAGGCAAAGCGGTGAAAGTACAGTCAGACAGCATGACCGCTGTAATGTACATCAACAAGCAGGGAGGCATGAAGTCACAAAGTCTCCTGAGAGAGATAGGTGTGATATTGGATTGGGCAGAATTGAACCTCACCCATTTATCAGCCATCCACATTCGTGGAGTTCACAATATGATTGCAGATCGCCTGAGCCGAGGTATTCCAACCGGAGAATGGTCTCTCCATCCAGACAGCTTCAAAGAGATAACGCTCAGATGGGGCATGCCAGAGATCGGTCTTATGTTTAACACCAAGGTGGAGAGGTTTTGCTCCCTTTACAGGAAGGACAACCCGGTGGCAATAGATGCACTGTCAATCCCATTGAGGTTCGGACTGGCCTATATCTTCCCTCCAATTTCCTTGATTCTGAAGGTATTGATGAAAATCAGGCAGGACCAAGCATCAGTCATTGCCTTCATTCTACACTGGCCGAAAAGAGCTTGGTTTACCCAACTCGTTCAAGTCGGGGTCAATTTTGGAGGCTTCCCCCAGAGAGAGTACTGGTGTCGGGGGACACTCAGATCTCCTCAAATGTTAAACTTGACAGCCTAGAGATTGATCAGTCCCTTCTAAGAATAGAAGGACTATCGGGGTCTGTCTTGAGAACCATACAGCGCTCCAGATCTGAGACTAATAACAGATCTTATTCAAGAAGTTGTAAGATTTTTTCTAATTGGTGTTCCAGTCGTCAACTGTCATCCACAAACGCTTCCATGCCTACCATCCTACAGTTCCTGCAGGATGGTCTGGACAAGGCGTTTTCACCGTCAACCCTCAGAGTGCAAACTTCTGCTATCTCGGCCTGTCTCAACAGGTCCATTTCTCAAGAACCCCTTAACAAGAGATTCCTGATAGGGACCGTCAAGGTTAAAGCCTACAGTAATCAGACCTATCCCAGTATGGGATTTAACGGTCGTGCTCAGGGGGTTATCACCCCCCCCCCCCCCCCACCTTTGAGCCTTTAAAGGAGGTGGAGTTAAAATGTCTTGCCTGTAAAAAAATTTTTTTATTGGCTATCACTTCTGCAAAGAGAGTTGGGGAACTCCAAGCTTTTTCTGCTTTTGAGCCGTATACCAAGTTCCTACAAGACCGGGTGCTGCTCAAGTTTTTGCCTACCTTTATTCCAAAGGTGCCTTCATTCAGCAACATCAACCAGGTCATTTCTCTTCCAGTTTTGGCTCCACTCCCCTCCTCAGAAGAAAGAGGGCTCCATACCCTCAATGTCTCGAGATGTCTCAGGATTTACCTGGAGCGGTCAAAGGTATTTAGGAAAGATTAAAATCTCCTTATCCTTTTTTCTGGTACCCACAAGGGTAGGAAAGCCTCTAAGCCTTCCATCAGTCGATGGATTAAAGAGGCAATTCAGGAGTCTTATGTGTCTTATGTGTCTTATGTGTACCACTTTACTCGAGCGGTGGCTACTTCATTTGCAGAAAGAAGCTCGATTCCACTGGATGTCATCTGTAAATCAGCTTCCTGGAGTTCTCACTCCACTTTTATCTAACACTATAGAGTGGATTCTAGGATAGATAGCTATTCCTCATTTGGTCGGTTTCTACTTGTTAATCTCCATCTGTGCCACTGGTTAGAACGTAAGGGAATCGTTAATTTCTAACGAAAATGTGTTTTCCCTTAGTCCTAACAGTGGCACACAAATATCCCCCCTTAGTTATTGGTTGTTAAATTGTTATACATTATGGTTCCTTTTTTCTACTTATAACTACACAAGGGGACTGGGGGTGATCCCCCTCTTTATTGGAGGTGGGAGGGTCTAGGTAATTATTTAATTATTAAGTGTCATTAAAATCTCCACCTGTCCTATCTGTGCCACTGTTAGGACTAAGGGAAAACAAATTATCGTTGGAAATTAACAATTGTTATAATGCTCCCCCTTCTTTCTGTAATCCCACATTGTTATAATGCTCCTCCTTCTTTCTGTAACTCTACATTGTTAAAATGCCACCCTTTCTGTAACTCCACATTGTTATAATATTTCCCTTCTTTCCGTAACTCTACATTGTTAAAATGACACCCTTTCTGTAACTCCACATTTTTATAATGCCTCCCTTCTTTTTGTAACTCTACATTTTTATAATACCCCCCCTTTTTCTATCTCCACATTGTTATAATGCTCCAGTCCCTGTCTGTCTTTCTGTAACTCCATGTTGTTATAATGCCACCCTTTCCGTAACTCCACATTTTTATAATACCCCCCTTTCTGTAACTTCACATTGTTATAATGTCCCCATTTGTGCCAATGAAAACAAAAAAGACACACTCGTCTCTCTCCCTGTTCCCACAATGAGCAGATGGATTTTATTGCTGCCTGCAGGCGATGGTATGTCCTGGCGCAGGCGATGGTATGACCTCACTGTATTGCGCCTCCTTCAGATTGAAATTGGCAGTGGACATCAATAGGGCATTTTTCATTTCAGGCTCTTCGCAGTTGCACCCTTTGCAACCCCAATCATTACTCTACTGATGTTCAGGCACTGTTGCTGTAACTGTTACTGCTACACCTTACCTTACAGTTGCAATAGTGCTTTAGTATTCTATGATGCCAACATTGAGAAGAACAGCAGTCCACCAGTCACCTCACAGAAGATGTCCTTTTAATATGTCCTACAGATTGTGCTGTACTAACTAGTTTTTCAGGTTTCCATTTTCCAACTTACATTCTAAAGCTTTGGCTAAATATAAATGGCCCATATAGTATGCACATTCCTCTAAGTCTCTGAATATGGTTTAACTTGATCAAAGGAAAGCCAACTTGGTAGCAGTGGAATGTGATTGTGCTAAGCTTTTGATGTCATCATTGGTTAGACAAATGCCAATCTACAAGTCAGGATGGGTTTATTGTATTTCAGAGATATGATAGTAATAGGTGGTGACAACCAGGAAAGCATTACACAGAGCAAGAAATATTTTATGTGAATGTTGCAAAGAGTTCAAAACAGCTCACTAATAGATGAAGTGCTTTACAGAGCAAATTCTCAGACGTAACACTGGCAGGTGCATGATTAAGGCCTGTCTCATTCACCCAACAATATTATCGCTATGTACCAGCTCCGAGCTGCAACATGGCAGTGTTTTCATCCTATGGAAGTTTCAGTCACATCTCATCATGTTTTTTGTATGAAGTGTATGTCAATGTATGACAAAAATGGTGCCATCCTCCAGCTGATGCCACATTTTCCTCTATAGAAGTAAATGAATGTTGTAAATGCCAGCTGAACTTGTCAATTTTGGTAGGATCAGCTGACCATTTAGTGGTGTGCATGGAGGTCACCAGACTCTTCTCTTGCACATGTTGGGGAAAAGAAGGATAGACCATGTTGGAGGGGTTTGGTAGCAGCTTTTCTCATTCTACCAACTGAACAAATATGAGCTCTTAGGCAAGCTCAGCGTGCATGTTTTGTGGGAGAGACTGGAGGGATGTTTACGGGGATCGTATAACTACTATCTTCAGTTTTGTACTGTATTTTTTAGCCTGTGGATCCTGTATTCCTAATATGTTTTTGTTTTTTCAAAAATGTTAGCTTACCAATAAAATGCAGATGGACTTGTGGTTATTGTTCTACTGAAGCATCTGTTCTTGTTATACTCATGAGCACAGTTTTTCTTCCCAGTTATTCCAATTATAATTGTAGAAGACATGTACACAAGTTGGAATTGTCACATGATTTCTTTTAGTATTCAAATTTGGCTTGCACATGTGCCAGTAAAATCAACCCTTCTGTTTTGTCAGAGGAAAAAAAAAACCTTTGAACAGTTTTCTAGTTATTTCTAAAGCGTGATTGCCATAGGAAAGTAAACATAAAATACTCATAGGCAAATGATTCTGTGATTTCTTTCTTGGTTTTACACATAAAAATTAATATATAAATTCTATAAACTTTGCAGATTTGTGCCATGGCAGAAATAGTATCAATGGCATGTGCAATCAAGTAGGCATGTGATTGCAACATCATTATTATAGATGAGCAAAGTTTCGAAAAATTTGATTTGGCCGATTCACCGAATTTCGACAAGAAATTTGATTAGTTACTAATTAATTTGATATGAATCGCGATGAATCAGGTATACCCAGGACACGCTGCCTAATCATATTCATCCCACTTGGTGGTCCAATGTCAGCGTGAAGTTTTGGAACTTAAATTGTAGAGAGAATGTATCGCTGTGTGCATTACGTACTAGTGCACACAGTAGGTACTGTGTCGTCGATATTACTGTACAGCCAGGTGTAATTTGTCACCATCTACATCACTGTGCAGTGCACCAAGATTCATAGCTAATTCCTTCTGTTAAACAAAAAGAAAAGCATACATCACTCTTCGGTAAAGCAAAAAACCTGTATGCACCCCTGCAGTGCAACGGCCTTAGTGCAGGCATGCTCAACCTGCGGCCCTCCAGCTGTTGCAAAACTACAACTCCAAGCATGCCATAATAGCTGTAGGCTTTCCATACATGCTGGGAGTTGTCGTTTTGCAACAGCTGGAGGGCCGCAGGTTGAGGTTGAGCATCCCTGCCTTAGTGGAACAAAATAAAGAAATTGAGGCAGCCAATAAAGTAATGGACAAAAAAAATGTTCTTTTAATGCATGTTGTGGCAGTGCATTAAAATGCTTTTTAATCTCTTCTGTTAGCTGTAGATTTACTGTGCGTCAGTATTAGGGCTGTTTCACACGAGCGGATGCCGTGCGTGGCATCCGCTCCGTGAATGACAGCCAAGACCCGATGCAGACTGCAGAAGCACGGAGCATTAACATGACTGATAATGCTCCGTGCCTCTCTGTGACCTCTTTACTATGAAATCACAGTGACAACTTTATCTCTTTGTGATTTTGTAGTAAAGAGATCACAGAGAGGCACGGAGCATTATCAGTCATGTTAATGCTCCGTGCCTCTGCAGTCTGCATCGGGTCTTGGCTGTCATTCACGGAGCGGATGTCCCGCACGGCATCCGCTCGTGTGAAACAGCCCTTACAGGTCACTGTTACCGTCAGGTCTAATTTATCGTTGTGGACTTAACCATGCAGTGCCTCAAGATTCAAGTAGTGTCCTCATGACAGAGTGGGGGTGGCAGCAGTTGCAGTAACAGTGACAGATGTGGCCGCAAGACAGTGTAGGGAGGGTGGTAGCAGAGGCAATAGTGACTCCATGACAGAGTGGGGAGAGTAGCAGCGGTGGCAGTAACAGTGCCAATAGTGGCCCCATAACAGAGTGGGAATGGGGGCCAACAGCAGTGGCAGTAACATGGACAATAGTGTGACAGTGTGGGGTGGGAGGGTAGCAGCAGTAAAAGTAAGGGTCCAGTCACATGACCGCAAAATGGGTCCGCAATTTTACGAAACAGGTGCGGACCCATTTATTTTCAATGGGGCTGGAATGTGCTGTCCGCATCCGCACTTGCAGATCTTCACTTCCGGATCCGCACTTCCGTTCCGTAAAAAAAAATAGAACATGTCCTATTCTTGTCCGCAATTAGGGACAAGAAAAGGCATTTTCTATGAGAGTGCCGGCGATGTGCTGTCTGCAAAATGCGGAACGCACATTGCCGGATCTGCAAACCACATATGGACGTGTGAATAGACCCTAAGGCTGTGTTCACATCACTGCTTATTTTTCTGTTCTTCTGATCCATCAGAAAACTAAAATAAAAATGAAGCCTGTATTTTGAGCATTCATAAATAGGGATGAGCGAACCCGAACTGTATAGTTCGGGTTCGTACCGAATTTTGTGGTGTCCGTGACACGGACCCGAACCCGGACATTTTCATAAAAGTCCGGGTTCGGGTTCGGTGTTCGTCGCTTTCTTGGCGCTTTTTGAAAGGCTGCAAAGCAGCCAATCAACAAGCGTCATACTACTTGCCCCAAGAGGCCGTCACAGCCATGCCTACTATTGGCATGGCTGTGATTGGCCAGAGCACCATGTGACCCAGCCTCTATTTAAGTTGGAGTCACATAGCGCCGCCCGTCACTCTGCTCTGATTAGCGTAGGGAGAGGTTGCAGCTGCGACAGTAGGGCGAGATTAGGCTGATTAACTCCTCCAAAAGACTCCATCCATTGATCGATCTGCAGCTGTGGATCATTGAGCTGCTGATACTCAATTGCTCACTGTTTTTAGGCTGCCCAGAGCGTTTTTCAGTCACTTTTTTCTGGGGTGATCGGCGGCCATTTTGTGTCTTGTGTTGCGCCAGCACAAGCTGCCACCAAGGGCATTTAACCTTCAATGGTGTGGTTGTTTTTTGGCTAAAGCCTACATCAGGGTCAAGCTGTCACACCAAGTGCATTTAACCAGCAATAGTCTGTTTATTTTTTGGCCATATACTACATCAGGGGCAAGCTGCGCCTGTCACCAAGTGCATTTAACCCTCAATGGTGTGGTTGTTTTTTGGCTAAAGCCTACATCAGGGTGAAGCTGTCACACCAAGTGCATTTAACCAGCAATAGTCTGTTTATTTTTTGGCCATATACTACATCAGGGGAAAGCTACGCCTGTCACCAAGTGCATTTAACCCTCAATGGTGTGGTTGTTTTTTGGCTAAAGCCTACATCAGGGTCAAGCTGTCACACCAAGTGCATTTACCAGCAATAGTCTGTTTATTTTTTGGCCATATACTACATCAGGGGCAAGCTGCGCCTGTCACCAAGTGCATTTAACCCTCAGTAGTGTGGTTGGTCAAGCTGTCACACCAAGTGCATTTAACCATCAATAGTGTGGTTATTTTTTGGCCATATCCCAGTCTAATTCTGTCAGTAAACGTATACCTGTCACCCAGCGCCTAAATACTAGGCCTCAAGTTTATATCCAGCTAAATCTGTCGTTACTGGTGTGGCTGGTCAAGTTATTTAGTGTCCGTCAAAGCACAGTTTTTGTTCTGGGTTGAAATACAATTCCCAATTTAGCAATTTCCTAATTTAGTGGTTTCTGCTGTATCAGAGCTATTTTAAATCTATCCCTAAAAGGGTATATAATATTCAAGGTGCACATAGGGTCATTCTGAATAACTTCACACACACGCTACTGTGCATTTCCAAGTCTAATTCTGTCAGTAAATCTATACCTGTCACCCAGCGCCTAAATACTAGGCCTCAAATTTATATTCAGCTAAATCTGTCGTTACTGCTGTACTGTTGTGGCTGGGCAAGTTATTTAGTGTCCGTCAAAGCAAATTTTTTGTTCTGGGTTGAAATACAATTCCCAATTTAGCAATTTCCTAATTTAGTGGTTTCTGCTGTATCAGGCCTACTTTAAATACATCCCTAAAAGGGTATATCAGAATCAAGGTGCTGATAGGGTCATTCTCAATAACTTCACACACACGCTACTGTGCATACTCCAGTCTAATTCTGTCAGTAAAACGTATACCTTTCACCCAGCGCCTAAATACTAGGCCTCAAATTTATATCCTGCTAAATCTGTTGTTACTGCTGTACTGTTGTGGCTGGGCAAGTTAGTTAGTGTCCGTCAAAGCACATTTTTTGTTCTGGGTTGAAATACAATTCCCAATTTAGCAATTTCCTAATTTAGTGGTTTCTGCTGTATCAGGCCTACTTTAAATTTATCCCTAAAAGGGTATATCAGATTTAAGGTGCACATAGGGTCATTCAGAATAACTTCACACACACGCTACTGTGCATTTCCAAGTCTAATTCTGTCAGTAAATCTATACCTGTCACCCAGCGCCTAAATACTAGGCCTCAAATTTATATCCAGCTAAATCTGTCGTTACTGCTGTACTGTTGTGGCTGGGCAAGTTATTTAGTGTCCGTCAAAGCAAATTTTTTGTTCTGGGTTGAAATACAATTCCCAATTTAGCAATTTCCTAATTTAGTGGTTTCTGCTGTATCAGGCCTACTTTAAATACATCCCTAAAAGGGTATATCAGAATCAAGGTGCTGATAGGGTCATTCTCAATAACTTCACACACACGCTACTGTGCATACTCCAGTCTAATTCTGTCAGTAAAACGTATACCTGTCACCCAGCGCCTAAATACTAGGCCTCAAATTTATATCCTGCTAAATCTGTCATTACTGCTGTACTGTTGTGGCTGGGCAAGTTATTTAGTGTCCGTCAAAGCACATTTTTTGTTCTGGGTTGAAATACAATTCCCAATTTAGCAATTTCCTAATTTAGTGGTTTCTGCTGTATCAGGCCTACTTTAAATTTATCCCTAAAAGGGTATATCAGATTCAAGGTGCACATAGGGTCATTCAGAATAACTTCACACACACGCTACTGTGCATTTCCAAGTCTAATTCTGTCAGTAAATCTATACCTGTCACCCAGCGCCTAAATACTAGGCCTCAAATTTATATCCAGCTAAATCTGTCGTTACTGCTGTACTGTTGTGGCTGGGCAAGTTATTTAGTGTCCGTCAAAGCAAATTTTTTGTTCTGGGTTGAAATACAATTCCCAATTTAGCAATTTCCTAATTTAGTGGTTTCTGCTGTATCAGGCCTACTTTAAATACATCCCTAAAAGGGTATATCAGAATCAAGGTGCTGATAGGGTCATTCTCAATAACTTCACACACACGCTACTGTGCATACTCCAGTCTAATTCTGTCAGTAAAACGTATACCTGTCACCCAGCGCCTAAATACTAGGCCTCAAATTTATATCCTGCTAAATCTGTCGTTACTGCTGTACTGTTGTGGCTGGGCAAGTTATTTAGTGTCCGTCAAAGCACATTTTTTGTTCTGGGTTGAAATACAATTCCCAATTTAGCAATTTCCTAATTTAGTGGTTTCTGCTGTATCAGGCCTACTTTAAATTTATCCCTAAAAGGGTATATCAGATTCAAGGTGCACATAGGGTCATTCAGAATAACTTCACACACACGCTACTGTGCATTTCCAAGTCTAATTCTGTCAGTAAAGCTATACCTGTCACCCAGCGCCTAAATACTAGGCCTCAAATTTATATCCAGCTAAATCTGTTGTTACTGCTGTACTGTTGTGGCTGGGCAAGTTATTTAGTGTCCGTCAAAGCACATTTTTTGTTCTGGGTTGAAATACAATTCCCAATTTAACAATTTCCTAATTTAGTGGTTTCTGCTGTATCAGGCCTACTTTAAATACATCCCTAAAAGGGTATATCAGAATCAAGGTGCACATAGGGTCGTTCTGAATAACTTCACACACACGCTACTGTGCATATCCCAGTCTAATTCTGTCAGTAAAACGTATACCTGTCACCCAGCGCCTAAATACTAGGCCTCAAATTTATATCCAGCTAAATCTGTCGTTACTGCTGTACTGTTGTGGCTGGGCAAGTTATTTAGTGTCCGTCAAAGCACAGTTTTTGTTCTGGGTTGAAATACAATTCCCAATTTAGCAATTTCCTAATTTAGTGGTTTCTGCTGTATCAGAGCTATTTTAAATCTATCCCTAAAAGGGTATATCAGATTCAAGGTGCACATAGGGTCATTCTGAATAACTTCACACACACACGCTACTGTGCATTTCCAAGTCTAATTCTGTCAGTAAACCTATACCTGGCACCCAGCGCCTAAATACTAGGCCTCAAATTTATATCCAGCTAAATCTGTCATTACTGCTGTACTGTTGTGGCTGGGCAAGTTATTTAGTGTCCGTCAAAGCACATTTTTTGTTCTGGGTTGAAATACAGATCCCAATTTAACAATTTCCTAATTTAGTGGTTTCTGCTGTATCAGGCCTACTTTAAATACATCCCTAAAAGGGTATATCAGAATCAAGGTGCACATAGGGTCATTCTGAATAACTTCACACACACGCTACTGTGCATATCCCAGTCTAATTCTGTCAGTAAAACGTATACCTGTCACCCAGCGCCTAAATACTAGGCCTCAAATTTATATCCTGCTAAATCTGTCGTTACTGCTGTACTGTTGTGGCTGGGCAAGTTATTTAGTGTCCGTCAAAGCAAATTTTTTGTTCAGGGTCGAAATACAATTCCCAATTTAGCAATTTCCTAATTTATTGGTTTCTGCTGTATCAGAGCTATTTGAAATCTATCCCTAAAAGGGTATATCAGATTCAAGGTGCACATAGGGTCATTCTGAATAACTTCACACACACGGTACTGTGCATTTCCAAGTCTAATTCTGTCAGTAAACCTATACCTGTCACCCAGCGCCCAAATACTAGGCCTCAAATTTATATCCGGCTAAATCTGTCGTTACTGCTGTACTGTTGTGGCTGGGCAAGTTATTTAGTGTCCGTCAAAGCACATTTTTTGTTCTGGGTTGAAATACAATTCCCAATTTAGCAATTTCCTAATTTAGTGGTTTCTGCTGTATCAGGCCTACTTTAAATACATCCCTAAAAGGGTATATCAGAATCAAGGTGCTGATAGGGTCATTCTCAATAATTTCACACACACGCTACTGTGCATATCCCAGTCTAATTCTGTCCATAAAACGTATACCTGTCACCCAGCGCCTAAATACTAGGCCTCAAATTCATAGTCAGCTAAATCTGTCGTTACTGCTGTGCCTGTATTAGTGTAATACGGTACCTAAATAGATAGCCAGATAGTGTTAGGTGTCTGTAAAAAAAAGGCCTGAATTTGAATTCAATACATTGGGCCAAATAATATTTTTGTTGTTGTGGTGAACGATAACAATGAGGAAAACATCTAGTAAGGGACGCGGACGTGGACATGGTCGTGGTGGTTAGTGGACCCTCTGGTGCTGGGAGAGGACGTGGCCGTTCTGCCACATCCACACGTCCTAGTGTACCAACTACCTCAGGTCCCAGTAGCCGCCAGAATTTACAGCGATATATGGTGGGGCCCAATGCCGTTCTAAGGATGGTAAGGCCTGAGCAGGTACAGGCATTAGTCAATTGGGTGGCCGACAGTGGATCCAGCACGTTCACATTATCTCCCACCCAGTCTTCTGCAGAAAGCGCACAGATGGCGCCTGAAAACCAACCCCATCAGTCTGTCACATCACCCCCATGCATATCAGGGAAACTGTCTGAGCCTCAAGTTATGCAGCAGTCTCTTATGCTGTTTGAAGACTCTGCTGGCAGGGTTTCCCAAGGGCATCCACCTAGCCCTTCCCCAGCGGTGGAAGACATAGAATGCACTGACGCACAACCACTAATGTTTCCTGATGATGAGGACATGGGAATACCACCTCAGCAAGTCTCTGATGATGACGAAACACAGGTGCCAACTGCTGCGTCTTTCTGCAATGTGCAGACTGAACAGGAGGTCAGGGATCAAGACTGGGTGGAAGACGATGCAGGGGACGATGAGGTCCTAGACCCCACATGGAGTGAAGGTCGTGCCACTGACTTTCACAGTTCGGAGGAAGAGGCAGTGGTGAGATCGAGCCAACAGCGTAGCAAAAGAGGGAGCAGTGGGCAAAAGCAGAACACCCGCCGCCAAGAGACTCCGCCTGCTACTGACCGCCGCCATCTGGGACCGAGCACCCCAAAGGCAGCTTCAAGGAGTTCCCTGGCATGGCACTTCTTCAAACAATGTGCTGACGACAAGACCCGAGTGGTTTGCACGCTGTGCCATCAGAGCCTGAAGCGAGGCATTAACGTTCTGAACCTTAGCACAACCTGCATGACCAGGCACCTGCATGCAAAGCATGAACTGCAGTGGAGTAAACACCTTAAAAACAAGGAAGTCACTCAGGCTCCCCCTGCTACCTCTTCTGCTGCTGCCGCCTCGGCCTCTTCTGCTGCTGCCGCCTCGGCCTCTTCCTCCGCCTCTGGAGGAACGTTGGCACCTGCCGCCCAGCAAACAGGGGATGTACCACCAACACCACCACCACCTCCGTCACCAAGCATCTCAACCATGTCACACGGCAGCGTTCAGCTCTCCATCTCACAAACATTTGAGAGAAAGCGTAAATTCCCACCTAGCCACCCTCGATCCCTGGCCCTGAATGCCAGCATTTCTAAACTACTGGCCTATGAAATGCTGTCATTTAGGCTGGTGGACACAGACAGCTTCAAACAGCTCATGTCGCTTGCTGTCCCACAGTATGTTGTTCCCAGCCGCCACTACTTCTCCAAGAAAGCCGTGCCTTCCCTGCACAACCAAGTATCCGATAAAATCAAGTGTGCACTGCGCAACGCCATCTGTAGCAAGGTCCACCTAACCACAGATACGTGGACCAGTAAGCATGGCCAGGGACGCTATATCTCCCTAACTGCACACTGGGTAAATGTAGTGGCAGCTGGGCCCCAGGCGGAGAGCTGTTTGGAGCACGTCCTTCCGCCGCCAAGGATCGCAGGGCAACATTCTTTGCCTCCTGTTGCCACCTCCTCCTTCTCGGCTTCCTCCTCCTCTTCTTCCACCTGCTCATCCAGTCAGCCACACACCTTCACCACCAACTTCAGCACAGCCCGGGGTAAATGTCAGCAGGCCATTCTGAAACTCATATGTTTGGGGGACAGGCCCCACACCGCACAGGAGTTGTGGCGTGGTATAGAACAACAGACCGACGAGTGGTTGCTGCCGGGGAGCCTCAAGCCCGGCCTGGTGGTGTGCGATAATGGGCGAAATCTCGTTGCAGCTCTGGGACTAGCCGGTTTGACGCACATCCCTTGCCTGGCGCATGTGCTGAATTTGGTGGTGCAGAAGTTCATTCACAACTACCCCGACATGTCAGAGCTGCTGCATAAAGTGCGGGCCGTCTGTTCGAGCTTCCGGCGTTCACATCCTGCCGCTGCTCGTCTGTCTGTGCTACAGCGTAACTTCGGCCTTCCCGCTCACCGCCTCATATGCGACGTGCCCACCAGGTGGAACTCCACCTTGCACATGCTGGACAGACTGTGCAAGCAGCAGCAGGCCATAGTGGAGTTTCAGCTGCAGCACGCACGGGTCAGTCGCACTGCGGAACAGCACCACTTCACCACCAATGACTGGGCCTCCATGCGAGACCTGTGTGCCCTGTTGCGCTGTTTCGAGTACTCCACCAACATGGCCAGTGGCGATGACGCCGTTATCAGCGTTACAATACCACTTCTATGTCTCCTTGAGAAAACACTTAGGGCGATGATGGAAGAGGAGGTGGCCCAGGAGGAGGAGGAGGAAGAGGGGTCATTTTTAGCACTTTCAGGCCAGTCTCTTCGAAGTGACTCAGAGGGAGGTTTTTTGCAACAGCAGAGGCCAGGTACAAATGTGGCCAGCCAGGGCCCACTACTGGAGGACGAGGAGGACGAGGATGAGGAGGAGGTGGAGGAGGATGAGGATGAAGCATGGTCACAGCGGGGTGGCACCCAACGCAGCTCGGGCCCATCACTGGTGCGTGGCTGGGGGGAAAGGCAGGACGATGACGATACGCCTCCCACAGAGGACAGCTTGTCCTTACCCCTGGGCAGCCTGGCACACATGAGCGACTACATGCTTCAGTGCCTGCGCAACGACAGCAGAGTTGCCCACATTTTAACCTGTGCGGACTATTGGGTTGCCACCCTGCTGGATCCACCGTACAAAGACAATGTGCCCACCTTACTTCCTGCACTGGAGCGTGATAGGAAGATGCGCGAGTACAAGCGCACGTTGGTAGACGCGCTACTGAGAGCATTCCCAAATGTCACAGGGGAACAGGTGGAAGCCCAAGGCCAAGGCAGAGGAGGAGCAAGAGATCGCCAAGGCAGCTGTGTCACGGCCAGCTCCTCTGAGGGCAGGGTTAGCATGGCAGAGATGTGGAAAAGTTTTGTCAACACGCCAAAGCTAACTGCACCACCACCTGATACGCAACGTGTTAGCAGGAGGTAACATTTCACTAACATGGTGGAACAGTACATGTGCACACCCCTCCACGTACTGACTGATGGTTCGGCCCCATTCAACTTCTGGGTCTCTAAATTGTCCACGTGGCCAGAGCTAGCCTTTTATGCCTTGGAGGTGCTGGCCTGCCCGGCGGCCAGCGTTTTGTCTGAACGTGTATTCAGCACGGCAGGGGGCATCATTACAGACAAATGCAGCCGCCTGTCTACAGCCAACGTGGACAAGCTGACGTTCATAAAAATGAACCAGGCATGGATCCCACAGGACCTGTCCATCCCTTGTGCAGATTAGACATTAACTACCTCCCCTTAACCATATATTATTGTACTCCAGGGCACTTCCTCATTCAATCCTATTTTTATTTTCATTTTACCATTATATTGCGAGGCTACCCAAAGTTGAATGCCGGGGTGCCGGGGCCTAAATATATGCCAATGGACTGTTCCAATGTTGGGTGACGTGAAGCCTGATTCTCTGCTATGACATGCAGACTAATTCTCTGCTGACATGAAGCCAGATTCTCTGTTACGGGACCTCTCTCCTCTGCCTGGGTGCTGGGCCTAAATATCTGACAATGGACTGTTGCAGTGGTGGCTGACGTGAAGCCTGATTCTCTGCTATGACATGCAGACTGATTCTCTGCTGACATGAAGCCAGAATCTCTGTTACGGGACCTCTCTCCTCTGCCTGGGTGCTGGGCCAAAATATCTGACAATGGACTGTTGCAGTGGTGGCTGACGTGAAGCCTGATTCTCTGCTATGACATGCAGACTGATTCTCTGCTGACATGAAGCCAGAATCTCTGTTACGGGACCTCTCTCCTCTGCCTGGGTGCTGGGCCTAAATATATACCAATGGACTGTTGCAGTGGTGGCTGACGTGAAGCCTGATTCTCTGCTATGACATGCAGACTGATTCTCTGCTGACATGAAGACAGATTCTCTGTTACGGGACCTCTCTCCTCTGCCTGGGTGCTGGGCCTAAATATATGACAATGGACTGTTGCAGTGGTGGCTGACGTGAAGCCTGATTCTCTGCTATGACATGCAGACTGATTCTCTGCTGACATGAAGACAGATTCTCTGCTGACATGAAGACAGATTCTCTGTTACGGGACCTCTCTCCTCTGACTGGGTGCTGGGCCTAAATATATGCCAATGGACTGTTGCAGTGGTGGCTGACGTGAAGCCTGATTCTCTGCTATGACATGCAGACTGATTCTCTGCTGACATGAAGACAGATTCTCTGTTACGGGACCTCTCTCCTCTGCCTGGGTGCTGGGCCTAAATATATGACAATGGACTGTTGCAGTGGTGGCTGACGTGAAGCCTGATTCTCTGCTATGACATGCAGACTGATTCTCTGCTGACATGAAGACAGATTCTCTGTTACGGGACCTCTCTCCTCTGACTGGGTGCTGGGCCTAAATATATGACAATGGACTGTTGCAGTGGGGGCTGACGTGAAGCCTGATTCTCTGCTATGACATGCAGACTGATTCTCTGCTGACATGAAGCCAGAATCTCTGTTACGGGACCTCTCTCCTCTGCCTGGGTGCTGGGCCTAAATATCTGACAATGGACTGTTGCAGTGGTGGCTGACGTGAAGCCTGATTCTCTGCTATGACATGCAGACTAATTCTCTGCTGACATGAAGACAGATTCACTGTTACGGGACCTCTCCTCTGCCTGTGTGCTGGGCCTAAATATATGCCAATGGACTGTTGCAGTGGTGGCTGACGTGAAGCCTGATTCTCTGCTATGACATGCAGACTGATTCTCTGCTGACATGAAGCCAGATCCTCTGTTACGGGACCTCTCTCCTCTGCCTGGGTGCTGGGCCTAAATATATGACAATGGACTGTTGCAGTGGTGGCTGATGTGAAGCCTGATTCTCTGCTATGACATGCAAACTGATTCTCTGCTGACATGAAGACAGATTCTCTGTTACGGGACCTCTCTCCTCTGCCTGGGTGCCTGGGCCTAAATATATGCCAATGGACTGTTCCAATGTTGGGTGACGTGAAGCCTGATTCTCTGCTATGACATGCAGACTGATTCTCTGTTACGGGACCTCTCTCCTCTGCCAGGGTGCTGGGCCTAAATATCTGACAATGGACTGTTGCAGTGGTGGCTGACGTGAAGCCTGATTCTCTGCTATGACATGCAGACTAATTCTCTGCTGACATGAAGACAGATTCTCTGTTATGGGACCTCTCTCCTCTGCCTGTGTGCTGGGCCTAAATATATGCCAATGGACTGTTGCAGTGGTGGCTGACATGAAGCCTGATTCTCTGCTATGACATGCAGACTGATTCTCTGCTGACATGAAGCCAGATCCTCTGTTACGGGACCTCTCTCCTCTGCCTGGGTGCTGGGCCTAAATATCTGACAATGGACTGTTGCAGTGGTGGCTGACGTGAAGCCTGATTCTTTGCTATGACATGCAGACTGATTCTCTGCTGACATGAAGCCAGATCCTCTGTTATGGGACCTCTCTCCTCTGCCTGGGTGCTGGGCCCAAATATATGCCAATGGACTGTTGCAGTGGTGGCTGACATGAAGCCTGATTCTCTGCTATGACATGCAGACTGATTCTCTGCTGACATGAAGCCAGATCCTCTGTTACGGGACCTCTCTCCTCTGCCTGGGTGCTGGGCCTAAATATATGACAATGGACTGTTGCAGTGGTGGCTGACGTGAACCCTGATTCTCTGCTATGACATGCAGACTGATTCTCTGCTGACATGAAGCCAGATTCTCTGTTACGGGACCTCTCTCCTCTGCCTGGGTGCCGGGGCCTAACTATCTGAGAATGGACTGTTCCAGTGGTGGGTGACGTGAAGCCAGATTCTCTGCTATGGGACCTTTCGCCAATTGATATTGGTTAATTTTTATTTATTTTATTTTTATTTTTATTCATTTCCCTATCCACATTTGTATGCATGGGATATACCTACATGTTGCTGCCTTTTGCAGCCCTCTAGCCCTTTCCTGGGCTGTTTTACAGCCTTTTTAGTGCCGAAAAGTTCGGGTCCCCATTGACTTCAATGGGGTTCGGGTGCGGGACGAAGTTCGGATCAGGTTCGGATCCCGAACCCGAACATTTCCGGAAAGTTCGGCCGAACTTCTCGAACCCGAACATCCAGGTGTCCGCTCAACTCTATTCATAAAGCCTCTTTCAGACGGTCAGTATTTGATCACTAATTGTAAGCCAGAACCAGGAGTGGGTCCAAAAGAGAGAAAATGAATAAGAAATATTTGCATCTCTTCAGCACTTTGAACCCACTCCTGCTTTTGGCTTACAAATTCTGATCAAATATTGATGCAAAAGACTGTGTGAAAGAGGTTTTATATTCAGTTTGCATCCGTTTTGGCCATTTACGTTTGAAATCAGTTTTTTTACAAGGAAAAAAAGTCCTGTATACAGGACTTTAATGGCCTCTCTCACACGGTTAGTATTTGGTTAGTATTTTGCATCTTCCTCTCCTGCCAAAAACAGGAGTGGGTCCAAAACCAAGAGATAAAACGTAATGGAAATATTTGCATCTCATCTATGTTTTGAACCCACTTCTGCTTTTGGCTTTCAAATACTGATCAAATACTGACCGTGTAAAATATTCTTTACGGATGCTCAAAATGCAGGATCCTTTTTTTAAACTTTTTGTTCTTCTGCCAGATAAGAAGAATGGAAAAATAAACAGTGGACAATAGTGACCCCGTAACAGAGTGGGGATGGGGGCCAACAGTAGTAGCAGTAAAAGGGAGAATAGTAGTCCCATAACATAGTGGGGATGGGGGGCCAACAGCAGTGGCAAACAGGGACAATAGTGGCCCCATGACAGAGTGGGGAAGAGGGGCAGCAGCAGTGACAGTGACAATAGAAGCCCGATGACAGAGTGGGCATATCACAGTAGTAGCAACCAAAAACAGTAGTGTGATAGCAAGGCCCAATGGCATGCATATCAAATTTAATATGTACTTTTCAGTAGGTGAAGAAGCTCCATTGTAGCAGTAGACTTAGCAGGCGGGTGGCAGCAGCACGTGGCCAGAAGTAACAGACCATTTTGCAGAATATTCTGGTATGCCAGCACACCACACATGATCATTAGTAGCAGAATAATCTATTCTGTTGCATCAGGCACCAGCACCTGGAAATCTGGGTTGTTCCATGCCTGATTGATCTTTATGAAGGTTAGAGTCTCAACATTTTGGGAGGAAAGGCGAGTTCTTTTAGTGGTAACTATGCCCCTTATTGCACTGAACACCCGCTCTGATGCCACACTACTAGCTGGGCAGCAAACCATGCCCATGGCAAACTTGGCCAGTTGCAGCCACACTTCAAGTTTGCTTGAGATCAGCAACATCATCTGTTTAGTCGTCATTTGTGTCAACCTCATCTTTCTCTTGCGCATGATCTTGACCTCTCACAACATATGCTCCTACCCAACTGTCATCATCAGTAGTTGCATGCCTAGAGGAGTCCGCAGCTCATTCTCGGTCCTTACTTGGCTAGCAGAAGGAGTAGCAAAAGCAAGAGGCAGGTTCAGGACAGGTGAGGGCACAGAGGCAGTTCCTGTGCCATGCCAACTTCGCGTGGTGTCAGAGGAACCCACTGATTCCTAACTGTGTGTATCTTTTGTCAGAGATAATGTTGAAGAGCAACCATTCAAGTACAGCTGCATTGTTGGTCAAAACATGACCGTTGGATGACAGTGGCAGCTCTGGCCTGTTGCTGAGGCTGCTGCTACCACCACCCCTTCTTCTGCTGCTACTTCTGCCAGCTACAGCAACATTTTTGCCACTGCCCATTCCTTTGGAGGGCCCAGGCAACTGTCTGTTGGCCATAGTATATCAGTAATGTAACAGATTAACTAAGAATATGGCAGCAGTTCAGCAACATGCATGTGTCAATATATGAGGCTACTTTCACACTTGCGTTAGAAGCGGATCCGTCTGGTGTCTGCGCAGACGGATCCGCTCCTATAATGCAAACGCTTGCATCCGTTCAGAACGGATCCGTCTGCATAACTGTTTATTTCAGATCTGATTTTTCACTTCGGAAAACTCAGATCCGACAGTATATTCTAAACACAGAAGCGTTCCCATGGTGATGGGGACGCTTCAAGTTAGAATATACTGAGAACTGTGTACATGACTGCCCCCTGCTGCCTGGCAGATGCTGCCAGGCAGCAGGGGGCAGACCCCCCCCCCTCCTGTATTTAACTTATTGGTGGCCAGTGCGGCCCCCCCTGCCTCCCCAGTATTAATTGTAGCCAGTGCGGCCCCCCTCCCTCTATATTCATCGGTGGCCAGTGCGGATTCCCAGTATTAAATATGACCAGTGCGGCCTCCCCCTCCCTCCCCACTATTAAATATGACCAGTGCGGCCTCCCCCTCCCTCTATATTCATTGGTGGCCAGTGCGGATTCCAGGTATTGTGACCAGTGCGGCCTCCCCTCTTCCCCCCCCCCCCCATCATTGGTGGCAGCGGAGAGTACCGATCAGAGTCCCAGTGGGGCTCCGATCGGTTACCATGGCAGCCAAGACGCTATTGCAGTCTTGGCTGCCATGGTTACTTAGCAATCTTAGCATTATACTTACCTGAAGAGCTGCGATGTCTGTGTCCGGCCAGGAGCTCCTCCTGGTGACAGGTGACAGGAATTCATTCACAATAGATGTAATCTGAAAAGATGTATTCTGTAAAGTTTTAGAAGCCATAGAACATTACAGATGCTGCTCTACATCATAATTTGACTCTTGCCAAATGTATATTCAACCAGCAACAGGCTGTTCTTGCTAGACAAATTCCTATTTGGTCTATACACACTTTACCTTCACAGTTTATGTTTAGTGGAAATGAAAAAGAAAATCTGTTTCCTATTTTTTTATTACTTGTCTTTTCAGCAAACACATTTTTTTTGTTTTGAAAGGTCCATATCTAATTTCTAGCAGATTCAGACATTTCCTTTTACTGCAGTCCTCCATCTGGTTTGGATTGTATGGCTGTGATCCTTAAACACTGGCAGGGAAGACTCATGGCAAGTGACGTCTTACAATTTATCCTATATACACACAAAATACCAGAAATTCTTCTACACAAAAAGACCTCTTCAACCCTGCCCATTGTACTGCAGTGTAATACCATATTAAGTAACAATCGGAAAGTTGAGATTATAATGCACAACACCACAACCTTCAGAACAGATATATTCGGAATTTACACACAAACATTTAGACATTCCAGTGTTATGTTAGCACAGATTTAGATTTGATCTTATGCTGCAAAAGGTCTAAAATATTAATCTTATTTTCAAGCAATTTTAAAGAGGTTATCTAGACTTTTGATAGTAATGTCCTGTTCTCAAGATAGGGCATCAATATCTGATCAGTGGGGGTCCTCAAATGAGGGACATTACATTCATGGGTCACATAACCCATGCACAGCCACTATCCAATGTATGGTCCGCCATGATTGTATATTAATGACCTATCATGGTTATAGGCCATCAGTATCAACGTCCCAGACAATCCCTTTAACATTATAGAATGTACTTCCAAAACAAAAAAATATTAAAGCTGTTTTGTACCTAAAGGAGTTGACTAAAATACGTCAAACTATGGTTTACTATGTTGCCTCAAATTTTAGATCCCTTTATGAAGCAAATGCACCAAACTGAATAATCCACTTAGCCTAGCTTGCCAGTGTCGATTTTCCAGTTTGCCAAATGGGCATGGCTTAGAAAAAGGGGGCTTAAGATACGACAAAGCATGCCAAACAACTGCAATCTGTGAGGAAATCTGGCACCACAACAGAAATGAGGCATTAGGCTGGGAAAATACATGGGCAAATTTAAGAAACCATCTAAAATAAAAACTGCCTTTGTTGCCCCCAGCAACCAATCTCATTGCAACTTTAATTTTCCAAGACCATTATAAGTAATGGAGGCTGTAGAGTGATTGGTTGCCATAAACACAAAGACAGTTTTTTCTCTTATATCAGTTCATTTCTGCATTCAAAAGGAATGGATGACATAAAAGGAATGACTTACACTTTTCCTTCCAGACAGACCTTTTCTGGCTTCGGCCTAATATGTAGCATCGTTAGTAACATGTTTGAGTCTGTTTTCCATCTATGAAAAGACAGTCCATGTTTCTATTTTTAACACCTATGTGTTATCCCTTTTTCACATCTGTAAAATTTTTGGCGTTTCAAAAGGGATTTACATAGCATCTCCTAGCAACAGTCCATGAAAAACAGGCCAAAACTTTTTTTTTTTGTGCTTTTTTTTCTGTGGAACCATCAACCGCAAGGAAAAAAGGATATTGAATTCAATGGATCGGCGTGCAGTTTGTGGAGAACAAAGACAGCACACACCCATGATTCACTGACATAATAAAGCTATATGTGTAGTAAAGGTAAAGATGTTTGTTATTATTATTAACGGCCCTCAATTCCATGGAGTTGTACATATGATAAGGGACATGCATACATAATACAGACAATTGCACTAAGCATGAACAAGAAGAGTTACAGACTGGTACAGAAGGAGAGAGGGCCCTACTCGTGAGGGCTTACAATGTACATGGTATGGGAGAAGGACACAGTAGGTGCGGGTTAAGTTGGTCATGGCGGTATAGAGGCAGCAGAGTCACTGGTTGTCTGAAGAGGCGAGTTTTCAGGTTTCTTTTGAAGGATTCCACTGTAGGCGAGAGTCTGATATGTTGGGGTAGAGTGTTCTGGAGTATGGGGGATGCACAGGAAAAATCTTGGAGGCAATTGTGGGAAGAGGTGATAAGAGGAGAAAAGGAGGTCTTGTGAGGACTGGAGATTACGTGTGGGGATGTATTGGAAAAGTAGCTCAGACATGTATGGAGGGGACAGGTTGTGGACGGCTTTATACGTATTTGTTAGAATTTTGAACTGAATTTGCTGGGCAATGGGGAACCAGTGAAGGGACTTGCAGAGGGAAGAGGCAGGGGAGTAACAGAGGGAGAAGTGTATTAGTCGGGCAACAGAGTTGAGAATAGATTGGAGGGGAGCAAGAGTGCTAGATGGAAGGCCACACAGGTGGATGTTGAAGTAGTCTAGGTGGGAGATGATGATGGCATGTACAAGCATTTTTGCAGACTCATGCTTGAGGAATGCGCAGATATGGGAGATATTTTTGAGTTGGAAGCGGCAGGTGGTGCAAAGGGCTTGCATGTGCGGTCTGAAGAAGAGGGCAGAATCCAAGGTCACTCCAAGGCAGCGGACTTGGTTGACCGGGGAGAGTGTGCAGCCATCGATCGTGATAGATAGGTCTGTTGGGGGGTTGAGCAAGATGGGTAAAAGATGATGAATTCTGTTTTATCCATGTTAAGCTTAAAGGGGTTCTGCACTTTCATTTAACTGATGATCTATCCTCTGGATAGATCACCAGCTTCTGATCGGCGGGGGTCCGACAGCCGGGACACCCGCCGATCAGCTGTTTGAGAAGGCAGCAGCGCCGCGGCCTTCTCACTGTTTACCGCCGGGCCGCCCGCCCAGTGACGTCACGACTAGTATCAACTAGTTCAAGTAACAGAGCTTAGCCGCACCCACGCTAGTTGATGCTAGTCGTGACGTCAGTGGGCCAGCGGCAAACAGCGAGAAGGCCGCGGCGCTACTGGAGCGAGGAGGTGGTGTGAGAGTCGGAGACGCTAACTGTGCAGTCTATGAGGTATGATGTAATCCAGGAGCTGGCCAGGTCGGTGATGCCAAGAGATGAGAGAGTTTGACACAGTCTACCACTCCGTTCTGTTACAAAGGCAGAGGACAGGTCAAGAAGGAGGACAGTTTTTTTTTATGCTTTTGGCCTTTAGCAGATTATTGGCGACTTTGGTAAGGGCAGTTTGTTGAGTGGTGGGGTTGGAAGCCAGATTGTAACCGATTAAAGAGGGAGCAGGAGGATAGGTGAAAGGACTGTTCAGAATGGACATGCTGCAACTATTTCTTTCTTGCTAATTATGTTCTTAGAGAAGGTCTTCCTTTATGTATCACCCAAATTTTATTTTTACAAATTAAACCTGGATACTGATGTAGATACATTTTTTCCAGCCTGTTTGTATTTTCAGATTGCACATTTATTTTATTTTATTTTCTGATGCATTGTGGGGCTGCCATTTTGCATGAGCTGCTGTTAGCATTTAGAGGTATGTTTTGCACCAGCCACATGGACCCTAAGCACAATGGACAGGAGATGTTCATTAAGTTTTCTGTTTCTGCTCTAAGGGTACCTTCACACTTACGTTTTTACTTTTCCGGCACAGAGTTCCGTCAAAGGTGCTCAATACTGGAAAAGAACTGATCAGTTATAACCTAATGCATTCTGAATGGAGATAAATTTGTTCAGGATGCCTTCAGTTTAGTCATTGAACGGCGTTTTGGAGCATGCTGCGGTATTCTCTCCATCCAAAATGCATGATCAGTTGCCGGATACGGATTTAATTTACATTGACATTGTAACCGGAATTAAGAAACACCTGAAGGACAGGTCCGCATGTGCAGATTGGGGAAACTGAAAATAAATACAAGACGGATCCGTCTATCCGCATGACAAGCGGAGAGACGGATCCGTTCTTGCAATGCATTTGTGAGACAGATCCGCATCCGTCTCACAAATGCTTTCAGTTACATCCAGATTGGCGGATCTGGCAGTCAGTTCCGACGACGGAACTGCTTGCCGGATCACACTGCCACAAGTGTAAAAGTAGCCTAACAGGTGCATGAAGCCTTTCCCTGCTATTAGCTGAATATTAATTCAGTCAGACTGGCTGGCTGCTACGATTGTGCCACCTAACAACTACATATACTGCAATTGGTTCTAGTTTTTAAAAGTGAACTGGACTGGTCTTGATAACTGATTTATTGGGGGCCTGTTATCACAGCTATACCACTACTAAAAGGTAGGCATGAGTGCCATTCCACTCACCTTGTGTTTGTCGCAGGTTTCAGCAGACCTTGGCGTCAGTGTCCTGTGTGTGTTGGGGATATTCTTTATTGAACTTCATCTCATGCTGCAGTGTTGCAAGGATTAAACCATTCTTTGCTTCTGTGTGCAGCTGCCAGACCTTTTCTAATATATAATCAGCTTCTGCTATATATATATATATATATATATATATATATATATACACATACACACACACACTGTGCCGTTTGTATTTCTCTGCTTGAACAATAGGTTTACTAGCTTGCTAGATCCTGTATGCCAATATATTAACCTCTGTCTGATAACCACATTCTGACCCTCTGCAGCCTTACCTGACCCGTGCCTGATCACTGTTCTGACCCTGTGCTGCCTGCCCTTTGGACAGTTTTTGGGGGATTTACACGAGCTCTGCCTGCCCTATCCTTGGCCTGTTACTGACTACAAGTCTTGACCTATTGTTTAGCTGTGAACCACACCGGGACTGCTCCAGGAGGTAGTGGCCTGGCGGCTCCCCTGCAGCGAAGTGTGAATATCAGAGGAATGCTAGGATAACACCCCTAGGTTTAGCCCAAATCTAAATTGGTTGGTTGACACAGCAGTTACACGCCCACTGCCAATAACAACAGCAGAGAGCAAGAATCAAAGTTTCTCAGTATTTATACCATGCCAATCTCTTTTTTAGCCAGTCACCTGTTTCATTGAAAATAAACACTCTCTCGTAATAATTGCACATTTAAGTACATGGAATCTAACTGTATTAACTACTAACTTTTTATCATCTGCCCCCTTTGGAATGCGTGGGGTTATTTGTACAATACATTCAGCAGTGTGAACAGTATGTTATTTTGTTTTTAGTGATTGAAAGAAAGCCAAATATTATTCCACCCATACTCCGTGTATTTATAGGCTCGTAGATTGCTGTGCAGTACAAATTGCCCGACACTGCCAAGTGATTTGCATAGCATTTTAGAGAAAAAAAAGTTATACAGTCTGGAAAATAGTGCACAAATATTTTATAGACGTTACATTGGGCTGAGATTGAGTAAGAAATTACAGCATTTCACCCTTAAAGGGGAAAATTGATTAATATATATAGGGTTTAATAATAAACAAAATATTGTAAAAACCCGAGAAGAAACTGATGACTAAGTAGGGACTTAACATGCCACGTTTTAGGATTCTAAATTAGTTTTAATCTGGTGAGTATATTGAATAAAACTTCCTTTCATGTTAATATTAGAGGTTGTCTGCACTAGATTACTTTTTCAATTTCAACACAAGGTATTGTATAATGTCATAAACCATACATTTAAAGACTTCATATAGAGGCACTATACACATAGCTGAATATTTTACCAGGGGGTGATTTGCTATATCTAAGCACCACTAAGCTCTGCCCCACACATTGCTAAGATCCACTCTTCTGCTCTACAACTGAGAATGCCCCCCCACCCGGGCCCCTGCGCAGCTGAACTGGCCGCACAGATGATATGTTTGCCCCCAACTGCTAGTGGTCAGCAGGGGCCTCCTTTACCTCCGGTGCCCCGAGCATTTGCTTGGTTTGCATGATGGTAAATTCACCCCCTGGCATGAGAGGTGTATTGTATACAGTGGAAGTGATTGATCCTTTTGATGCTTTTTTTTTTCTTGTTCAGATAGCTGCTAGCTACCTACATTTAGGTGTGCAGAAATAGAATAATGGGCTGAATATGTACAAAAACTGAAGAAGCCGGATTCAGACTACAGTAATTTCAGTTTATATATAGCCGCACTACACTGACAATTTACACTTACACAGCTTTTTGCAATTGGCTTGTGCTATGAAACTCACAGAATGCACTGCTCTTATCCGTTTTCGGTTTGAAAAAAAAAACAACAACAACAAAAAAAGCGACATTCCTCTTTTGTGGACATAAATTGCAACAGCCGGCTGAATAAAGGGATGCTTTATACAAAAGAGTTTCATTTTATTGTAACGACTAAATACAGATAAATCACAATTACTTTGAGGTCACAGACTGAACTGATCAAAAGACTGTTCTGAACCCATCTGTGGAAAGGTATCACTGAGGAGCTGAATCATTTCTCTGTTGAGAGGATAAAACAAAAATGTGGGATAAATCAAAGAAAACTATCACACAAAAGGAAAATGGATAGAATAGAAGGTCTGCAGATTTTTCAATGTCTTAGGGTACTTTCACACTAGCATTTTTCTTTTCCGTCCTAGGGGCTCTATACCGGAAAAGAACTGATCAGTTTTATCCCCATGCATTCGGAATGGAGAGTAATCCGTTCAGGATGCATCAGGATGTCTTCAGTTCAGTCTTTTTGACTGATCAGGACACAGATTAAACCGTAGCATGCTGCGGTTTTATCTCCGGCCCAAAAAACGGAACACTTGCCTGAAAGCCGGATCCGGCATTTTTTCCATAGGATTGTATTCGTGCCGAATCCGGCATTCAAAATACCGGAATCCCTGATCCGGCCTTCCGGTCTGCGCATGCGCAGACCGAAAAAAGGGTGGAAAAAATAAAATGCCGGATCCAAAAGACAGATCCGGCATTTCAATGCATTTGTAAGACTGTCAGGATCCTGATCAGGTATTACAAATGCCATCAGTTGGCATACGTTTTGACAGATCCAGCATTCAGTTCCGGCGACGAACTGCTTGCCGGATCACTCTGCCGCAGGTGTGAAAGTACCCTTAGTTAGTGTTATTCTAATGGATGAGTACTGCTCTAGTCTACACAGATGTGTAGTACTGTATAGTAACAGATAACACTCATTGCACTGGTTATGCAGCTTTTATGCCTATTTTATATGTTTACCTGCACTTATTTGTAAAGAAGTGCATATATAGCAATTTCCTCTCCTACATCATAGTTGCTGCCTTAAGAAGCTGGAATAATCAGATGATACAGCAGGGCAGCAGTGAGAAAAAGAAGGAACAAGAAGTTGTCCTGCTAAAGTAGAGGTAACAACTAAGGCTCCATGTTTTTTTTGTTATTTAAAAAAAAAAAAAATATCTCTTTTCCTTATTAAAATCAGTATAGAAAATCACAGCATTGAAAACCACATGTAAAAACCATAATTGCAGTTGGTACCGATTTCCTACTATCTGTTCTACTATGGAAAAATGTAATGAATGCAACTTAAAAACAAACACACCTCATGTATTTGATTTGGAGGAGAGACATTTTGAGAGAGATTTCCGTACTATATGTTAGGCATTTCGTCTTTGTAAAAGTCAAATGGACCACGCTATTTTTACTATACGTTGTAAATGTCCTATTAGGAATAAGTATTAACCTTACAAAGTACAGAGCAAAACTGGTCAGCCGTGGTAACCTTTGACCAAGTCTGATCAAAAAGGATGCATAAAATACTGTGTCGAGTAATTTTGCATGGTTAATACGTTCTCATCTTTGATCTTAATTTTTTTGTTCATGCACATAACAAGATCTTTTATGGCTGGTTGGCAGCAGAAGAGGACGTCTGTTAATGCTGATGGTAGTTTAGACAGTAAAAGCAGATGTCAGGCAGATGACACAAATCTAAAAAAATAAATAAAAAATAAAAATAAAAAAAGCGTAGAAAGATTGCTTCTGATTCCGACAACTTTGTCTTTATTCAAGAGTTTAAATTATGAATTAGGTCACAAAGGGCGAGAGAAAATGCGCAGCCGGCACTGCTGCATGTGTCTATGTGGTCACTGGAGCGCTTTAAACACTGGCATCCCGAATCTTCGTGGTGGTGCTCTGTTGGTGATATAGTGATTATAATGATAGCATAAGGAAAAAAGCACCGCGGCACTCACCACTGGTGACAAAGTTGCTGTTTGCAGTTTATTTCTTAGTACACATAGTGGACGCGGACAGAACACAGGTGACTAGATAGGCTACAGCTGTTTTGCGTTTTGTCAAGCGCAACACAGCGCAAAACAGCTGTAGCCTATCTATTCACATGTGTTCTGTCCGCGTCCACTATGTGTACTAAGAAATAATGCTATCATTATGAATTAGGTCAGATCATATTTTTATTCTCGAAAAGATTCTAAAACCAGGAAATCAGTCACACACTAATTACACATGTAACACCTTAAAGGGGTTGTCCGAGCTTTAAGTATTGATGAAATACCCTCAGGATAGGTCATCAAAATCAGATCGTCGGGTGTCCGACACCCGGCACCTCCACCGATCAGCCGTATGAGGAGACAGCGAGCGCAGTGCTGTGTCCCTTCCGTCTTCCTGTTCACCGCTGCCGTCTATGGTCTTTGCCATAGACAGCAGTGGACAGGAAGACAGTAGGGAGACGGCACATGCACACTTTGCTCACGTCTTTTATACAGCTAATTGGCAGCGGTGTCGGACCCCCGACCATCTGATATTGATGACCTATCCTGAGATCATCAATAGTAAAATCCCAGACAACCCCTTTAAATCAATTTTTCTAGAATATAGGAAATTACCTTTAAAAATTATCAAAACAAATAAAAAAAGTAACAAAATATGTCACATCTTTATTATAGAAGACACATGTGAAACAAGATACAGAAATGCTGGATAGGAAACAAGGCACATGTGGGGTCATTTATCAAACTGGTGTAAAGTAGAACTGGCCTAGTTGTCCATAGCAACCAGATACCTCTTTTCATTTTTGACAGCTCCTTCGGAAAATGAAAGGTGGAATCTGATTGGTTGCTATGGGCAACTAAGCCAGTTCTACTTTACACCAGTTTGATAAATCTCCCCAATAGTTTTGCATGCATTCACATAGACATAACTCTCTATCCCCAAACTTAAACAACTGTGCAAAGTAAAACCATTACCCTAAAGGGGTCTTCTGGTTTTCATTGGCAACCATTAAAATAATCGTTTATGAAGGTAGCTGTAATTTTGTAATCGATTTCTTCTACCTTTTATTGCTCCCATCTTCTATTTTGGGCTGGGGTCATATGACCATGTCCATGCAGCTCTTATTCACTGTGATGTCCATTGGTGTTTCAAAGCAGTAACAGGGCAGTGATAGGTTAGGGTCTTTGTACCTAGCTGGGTGGGAGGAGCTATAAACTATCCAGGTGTTGTTAGGGCGGTGCTGGAGGTGTGGCAGAGAGAGGAGAAGTGCATCATGGGTTTGGTTGGATACAGCAACAGGAAGTGCTATATACAGTATGTAAGGAAACTAGGGTGATTTGTGTACATGGTGAAAATGGGTCAGGAGTCGAAATTGAAAAAACAAACAAAAAAAAACTGTGCTTCAGGTAGGTAACTAAAAGGATATTCCAGGATTAGGTCCCTTTTAAAGTAAATCCCCTAGTGTTTGGTATCTAAGGAAAGAATCATGCTCACCTGTTATTCCACTCCGGTCTAGTGCCCTGTCTCTGTTTGGCCATCGTCCAGTCCATGGCTTGTTTCCTTGGGTCATGTCCACTGCTGCAGCCAATGACTGGTTTCAGTGGTGACGTGTCCAACGTGGCATATGGCAAGCAGAGGATGACTGAATGGAGCAAGGGTGTAGGACTTAGGTGGCAGGGAGTAGGGGAGTATGATTTTTTTTCTTAGGTACCGCATGTTAGGGGGAAGGGGAGGTTATTTTAAAAAAGACCCAATCCTGGAATACCCCTTTATATTAAGTTAAGGAACTCAAACCTGATGCAGTTTGATGATAAAGTTATCGTAGCATGTTTATTCCTACATTCGCAATACCAGCTAAAGGAAGACTAATAGGACAAAATACATTTGCTGTAAAGTGTTTTTGGTTTAAAAAGTAGTTTCTCATTTCAGTTTCTTTTAAATAAATCAATTGTACAAGTGAAGATAAACTTTGTATTATATATTACCACAGAACAATATATATTTTACAATGGTAGTAAATGGACAATGTTTACCACTTTAACATAAAGCTGAACATTTTGGGGTTATAGGCGTACAGGCAGACTGTTCTGCAAAAATGTGATATTTTACAGTTACCTTTAGGATGACTATTTGTGGCATCACTTACTGCCTCCACAATAAATGATACAAGAAGAATGATACAAGTGGCGATCTGAATGAGGTGGCAGGCTCTGAAAGTCCCCACCGATTACTTTTGTAGAATAAATGCCTCATATTTTCTCAACAGTGATGTGTGCAGTTTTCAAGACTTCTATGAAACCTGTTTGATGCATTGTGGATTACAGCTAGAAGACTCCTATAACGTGAATTGCTAATGCCTGAAATTATAGCTCTTTTATGGGTGAAATCTATTTTATCTCTGGTTAAGCCTACACACTTCTTTTTCAATAACATAGAAATTATGTATAAGAAAATAGGATTGCATTATTTGTCAAGAGTACATTAAGTAATAACTATTATGCAACTTCGCAAACAGTGTTGCTTAAAAATCTCCTGTTTCTGGTCTACAACTAAGCTTACCCATGTGTCTTCATGGTAACATACTACAAACCAACCTTGTCACCCATGTGGCCCATTCTATCAAATGTATGTTAAAAGGAAGTAACAGATGGGAGCATGATTGCAGGATCTGACTACATAGGGTTTATTTGTAGTCTGTAACCATGGAAACATCTGTATATGAATGCTGTTTGCAAATTGGCTTCAAGGGGTATTTCAGTTTTTGGAAGAAAAAAAAAACAAAGATGGATGAGGGTCACTAAACACAGAACAGTACAGTACTAATACTACATCCTAAACATGTAAAATAACTTTGTCACACTGTTACCCCATATATGTTCCTTTTCGAGGCAGTAAGAGCGAGCTTTGTTTCAGCAGCAGCCCATGTGGGTAGAAGACTACAGATCACATCCTACATTCCAAGCACCTCTTCTGGCTGCTGAAGAACAAGTCTCCCCTTGTGTGCATCTCATATTGTGCTCCCCCACCACTGAACCTCTCACATTAGTTCCCAGTTACAGACTCCTGTAACTCCTAGTGCTGGCTATTAACATCACATATTAGGCCAGTAAGTGGTGAGCGATTATGTGTGAAACTTCTGAAAATATCTAATTACTAGATATTCAGGATTTTTACTTTGTGCCTCATATTTTTGATAAAATTCGAATTTTTTACACCAGAATACCCCATTAATTTTCCATTTTAGTTAAAATGGTGTAATGGCTGTAAAGGTGGACGTACCCTTCAGAATCACATACTAAATGCCATTTAGGAGAAACATAAAAACACCTTAATATTTAGGAAAAATATATTATTACATACAAGAAGATAAATAATATTTACAAATGATTGCAGTACAAAGATCACACATCATATCAGTCTGATTCGGGCATCCTCTGCTGATTTTCAAGGCATTCTTTGAGTTTATCTTCTGTCATTGTCAGTCGGCGCTCCAATATCGAGACGGTCTGTAAAACAATATGTTTCCTTAGAAACTAGCATTTACATCCTTTTCCCTTCTACGATAGCACATTGTAAACTGAACGCTACATTTAACACGTCCTTCAAAAGCATTTTTAAGGAAATGACACTTTCAGGGTGAGCAATCGATCTATGCAATATGTACACTTGATTTACTGTTGTGACTAATCCCATTAATACATTCAATGCGTTCCTATTTATACATAAAATATTTGGTGTGAACGAACAATTTACATACACCCAGTATTACCACCAGTCTTTCTGATGAACACTGAATATTTTCTATGAATGTGTCCACTTGTGAAGGAAATGTAAGAGCTGGTACAGTTTTTCACGTGCACCAAATATACCTGAGTCAAAATACTAAGCTGATCCACAATATGCTCCAAAGTGCTGCCCAGTGAAGACTGGAAACCTGGTTGCTCATCGGCTGGATGTTCTTCTTTTTGCCCTCTTCTTTTTGAGGTGGCAGGCAGTGGTGGTGAAGTCTTATAAGGCACACGGTCACTTCGTGGATCCTCATTACGGCTATGCAACTGATGCATCTGTGCAATAACAAACAAAAAATAAATAAATGCAATAAAATAAGTACATAGGAGGTGGGATGTCTGAGATCCGCTTTTACTGGAAGCAAGCCATGGTTTCCCACTGCAGTAAAAATTGAGCATTAAGCTGAGGCTACATGGCGACTTTGGCATGCAACCAAAGATAGCAGTGTAGCCTCAAAACATAATGGACCCGAATGAGGTTGCAGTGCGACTAACAATTGTGACCACACATCTAACAAAAAATAATTCTAACACTGCTGGATTTTTTTTGCGGTTCTGAGGTTGCTATCACAGCAACTTGCGAGTCTCAGTTTCATTATATTAGTAACAGCGGCCATCATGGTTGTCATGTAACCCCTGGCTTGCACAACACCCGCTGAAAATGGATTATCTAATGCACTTTGCAACTGCTATCCCCTTGTGCTAATAGAAGGGGGTCCCTGTGCTAATAGAAGGGGGTCTCCTTTAGCACACAAAGCGGATCAACAAAACCCAATACCAGTACACCTAAACTTACCACACATTGGACAATATGGCCAAACAGACACATCGGGGCCCATTAATTAAGACCCAGGCCTCTCCATAACCTCGGCGTATCCAGAGCCACTACTAAATGTACGACAGCTTCCGAGCTATCTTACATTTAGACCATTTTCTACGCCTAAAACAGACGTAGAAAATGATGAATGATGCTGGCCTACTGGCCCGTCCCCGCACACAATTTTAGACCTGGCGTGAGTGGGTCGAAATTGCAGATAGCGGCGCAACTAACAGTTGTGCTGCCATCTGTGCCTGAAATAGGCCTACTTTAGGCGTATTTCAGATTAGTAAATGACCCCCATCACCTTTTTGTATCAGTACACCTGTCAGAAAAGTCTGTGAATGCCATGTACAAAAATTCCCTACACAAAATGTCGCTATACGCTGGGCAATCCTGTACCTTTGGAGAGGGGAAATAGTGAACTACTTTAAAAGTAGTTTTGTGTTGCTTTTAGAGGTCATCAATATCAGACTGACGGGGGTCTAAATCCTGGCATCCCTGACATTCAGTTGTTGGAAGGGGTCTCTGCACTCCAGTAGGGAGAGTGGTCTCCTCCTTGGCCTGTAATATCATGTACAATGGCTACACGGACTTTGTGCAGCTCAGTTCCTTCTGAGTGACTGGAAACAAGCTGACATACCAAGCACAGCACAACTATACCATGTGCGGCCCTGTGCTCGGTATACTATACCATGTGCGGCCCTGTGCTCGGTATACTATACCATGTGCGGCCCTGTGCTCGGTATACTATACCATGTGGAATACGGGCCCTGTGCTCGGTATACTATACCATGTGCGGCCCTGTGCTCGGTATATTATACCATGTGCGGCCCTGTGCTCGGTATACTATACCATGTGCGGCCCTGTGCTCGGTATACTATACCATGTGCGGCCCTGTGCTCGGTATACTATACCATGTGCGGCCCTGTGCTCGGTATACTATACCATGTGCGGCCCTGTGCTCGGTATACTATACCATGTGCGGCCCTGTGCTCGGTATACTATACCATGTGCGGCCCTGTGCTCGGTATACTATACCATGTGCGGCCCTGTGCTCGGTATACTATACCATGTGCAGCCCTGTGCTCGGTATACTATACCATGTGCGGCCCTGTGCTCGGTATACTATACCATGTGCGGCCCTGTGCTCGGTATACTATACCATGTGCGGCCCTGTGCTCGGTATGCTATACCATGTGCGGCCCTGTGCTCGGCATACTATACCATGTGCGGCACTGTGCTCGGCATACTATACCATGTGCGGCACTGTGCTCGGCATACTATACCATGTGCGGCACTGTGCCTGGTATACTATACCATGTGCGGCACTGTGCTTGGTATACTATACCATGTGCGGCACTGTGCTTGGTATACTATACCATGTGCGGCACTGTGCTCGGTATACTATACCATGTGCGGCACTGTGCTCAGTATACTATACCATGTGCGGCACTGTGCTGGGTATACTATACCATGTGCGGCACTGTGCTCGGTATACTATACCATGTGCGGCACTGTGCCCGGTATACTATACCATGTGCGGCACTGTCCTTGGTATACTATACCAAAGCTGCAGTGCTCATCCAAAACTGCGGCCCATTTAAACAGCTGATCAGTGAGGGTGCAGACAACCGGACCTCCACCAATCTGATATTGATGACATATGAGTAATATAGGTATACCAAAAGTCTGCACAAAATAAGCAATTACAAATGACCTTCTGAGGATTTCCTTCTGTGTCCACAGTGTGTGGAGGAGATCTGAGAAAACCTCATCCACTTTGCTGCTACTGTAAACACTGGATTTTCCACATGCTATTCTGCGTTTACACTGTGTGTGGCCATATCCTAAGAGGTGCAGAGTTTGCAATCACACATGGGTCCTATTGCAGAGGAGTGATGTATAATATAATCATTTTTGCTTTGTATGCTAATATTAGACATCGCTAAGTTGATATGAAAATGAAAGCGAATGTCCAGTTCATACTGGTGATGCTTTTCCGATATTTCTTTTTTTTTTTTTCCAGCTCAACTGCATTGTGGCAGAGCTGTGATCTGCGACTACAGTCTAGCTGCATTGCCCAGAGGGGGCCTACAGGGACATACCCAGGGGTCGAGTTGAGGGGGAATGGGTGGGAACGGCGTTCCTGCACTTTTTTCACAGCAGGAACGCCGTTCCCGTTCTGGGCCGGTGTTCTGAGAAAAAAACCTTACCCTGAAAGAAAACCTTACCCCACGTGACTTCCAGGGGTGTGTCGGGGGTGTGCGCCTCCGCGCTTGCGCAGTAGAACGGGCGACCAGGAACTTAGTGTAGTCAAGATACAGTGCGCTCCGATTCCTGGGTGCGCGCGAGAATACCGCGCGTGCACCCAGCTACGCATGCGCCGTTCGGGTTAAGGAGATTTCACAGTCTGTTTCGATATGTAAAAAATCTCCTTACCCTGACACTGTGCACGCGCGGATTTTCCACAGTACACAGCGCTCATTAGATTATATTAATTGCTGGCTGGCTTCTAGCAGGGGGGGTGGTTGCAGCATATTGGGGGAAAATGATTAAAACATGTGGGGTGTGCAGCATTTTGGGGGACAGGGGGCAATGATTAATACAGGTGGGGTGTGCAGCATTTTGGGGGACAATGCGTCAAATGGGGATGCAGCATATTTGGGGGGCATTGTGTACTCCACCAGGTGTGCGCAGCATATTGGGGGGCATTTCACCAACTAGGCGGTGTGTGCAGCATATTGGGGGGCATTTCTCCATCCAGGCGGTGTGCGCAGCATATTGGGGGGGCATTTCTCCATCCAGGCGGTGTGTGCAGCGTATTGGGGGGCATTTCTACAGGCGGTGTGTGCAGCATATTGGGGGGCATTTCTACAAGCGGTGTGTGCAGCATATTGAGGGGCATTTCTACAGGCGGTGTGTGCAGCATATTGGGGGGGCATTTCTACAGGCGGTGTGTGCAGCATATTGGGGGGGCATTTCTACAGGCGGTGTGTGCAGCATATTGGGGGGCATTTCTACAAGCGGTGTGTGCAGCATATTGAGGGGCATTTCTACAGGCGGTGTGTGCAGCATATTGGGGGGGCATTTCTACAGGCAGTGTGTGCAGCATATTGGGGGGGCATTTCTACAGGCAAAAATATTGTTTCCTATTATCCTCCTCTAAAACCTAGGTGCGTCTTATGGGCCGGTGCATCTTATAGGGCGAAAAATACGGTACTTGCTTGCTCCTCCTCCCAACCTCCCCTGCCCTTTGCGTATGCCGCGCGCCGTGACGTCACGCGGAGGCATTTGGGTGAGTTCCCACACTTTTTTTCCCAGGACTTGACCCCTGGACATACCTAGTGTCTAATCATTGGCTCAGGATGCGGCTCTCTTCTTCCCTGCCTGCTGTGTATACCAGAGTCTAGAAATGTCTGGAGAGCTGATCCACATTACAGCAAGGACAGATTAACAGTACATATTACTAAACCTCGTGGCAGAATAAAGATTATCGGGTAAATGCCATACATATACTGAGGGAAATAAGTCTTAGGACTCATACATTCATGTGCATGAACCTTTAGTAAGGGGGAATCTGGAGGGTCTCTTCTGGAACACGAAAGGTAGCCATTACAGATCCTGCATAGAGCCCAGAAGCTACCCCTGTGCTATTGACCACCATTCTTTAGTCACCTGAATAATATCATATATAAGATCTAAATGTTTTCCATTTTTACAATAACTGTAGAAGAAATGCAGCATCACCCGGCCCTTGAACTAATGCACCATCAGGTGAGCTCTTTGCAGTGGCTATTCCCACTGGCTCACAACAAATACAACCTAAAACCGCCATCATTCTCATAAAACAGAACAGACACCAGCTACGCTAACACTGGGGAGTTACTGATATCTCTGATAAGCAAAGCAGAACACGTGTAACTGACAGTTTCATATACAAAGATAAAGGGTCTTTCCCGACTATCCTCAGGATAGGTCATCAGTTTCTGATTGGTGAGGGTCCGACACCAAGGACCTCAGCTGATCAGCTGTTTGAGAAGGCACCAGCACTTCTTGAAGCTTACCCAAGTCCAGTGATGTCACACTCATCGGTCACGTGGCCTAGGTGCAGCTCCAAACGATTCAAGGGAATGGGCTGAAATGAGATACCAAGCACAGCCACTATATAATGTACGGAGCCGTGGTTGGTAAGATGCGAGAATGCAGCGGCACTCACAGGAGCGCTGTTGCCATCTCAAAAAGCTGATCGGCGGGGGTTCTGGGTGTCATACCACCACTGATCGGGTACTGATGACCTATCTAGAGGATAGATTACCAGTTAAAATATGTCGGAAAACCCATTTAAGGGCTGTTAATCACCATATAATAAAATATTGTGTTACTTTGTGCAGTATAACATGGGTTTCAGTTTCATACCATTTTTTCAAATCACTGCGGTCTGTTCATGAAAAGAAATATTCTACTGAGAGCTTGAAAACTTTATATGAGTAACTCTTCTGGCAGCTGAATGTTTATCACAATTATAGAGTCAAGTCTAGATAATCCTCATATAAAGAGTTAGTCCCGTATCAGCCATTCATAACTGAGATTGGAATATCCCTTCTATGCAGAGGCTAGACTTGCTGTGCTACGCTCTTCATACGCTGCATAGGACGAGTATTCTGATATGAGAGGCGGATACCCCTTTGAAGGTGTTTTGAGGGAAATGATGATTGACTATTTTCAGGACAGGTCATTAACATTTGAGCAGTGTAGGTTCGACTAATGCCATTCCCGCTGATCAGCTGCTTAGTAATGCAGCTCTTTCCCATTCACACAAAGGTCATGTGCCATCACTGGTTATCGTGGCGATGCCGATCTGATCCCCATCGATCAGATTTGCACCCCCCCCCCCCAATATTTTTTTTAACTCTATAGCTATGCGAAGATCTGTACAAGTTTTGATCCCATGTGTAATAATAAGGTTAGTGCCATGTACCATCATCCGGATCAAAGGATGGGGTGGGGGAGTAATATATAAAGTATAAAAAGTATATAGATCTTTAGGATCCATTACTGGTTTTGACTTAAAAGAAATGCCTACAGTAAAGGCATTATGTGAACTACATTATGACATTTCAGTTCTTCTTATGCTCTGTAATTTCATCTATGTTATTGGTGTCACGGAACACCAGCGATCGATCCACAGTGATGAGACACATGCAAATTCACCCATGACACCAAGGAGGCTGTAGAGGAATTCACCTATGGCCTCAAAAATACACTGGTTTGGGAAGTGAATAGTAGGGGCAGATACAATACAGTATTGTACAGATTTAGGTCCTTGGATACTAGGTTATTCAAATTTCAAATAAAAGGACAAGATACAACTTTTTTTGTCAAGAATGGTCAGAGGCTATAGCAACATACATTATTTACTGACCATGGGAAAGACACTTTGCATTTGCTACATAACACAGTGTACCACATCCTGGATGTGCAGCGTTACTCACCCCTGACCGCATCCTCTTAGTATTTGTTAGTGCTACCACAGAGATAACAAAGGGCGTTTGTGCTTCCTTTCTCAGAATAAAATACCTTGTGCTGCAGTTCTCCACATCATGAGGGCCTGAGTACTAAAACATGTCTGGACCTGACAATGGACTACTGAAAATGTTCCATTCTACAGTTGATCCATTTCCACCTTTTCCTCCACTTCTATCTACGATCCTGGAGACACATTTAAATACACTTCACATTCCTCAGGGCCCTGTATGTTGACAGTGATTGTGGTTTTCTAGTAAAGGTTAGGATAATACTGCAATCATTTCAGACATCATCTGAATCAGCAATCATCTAGTAACATTTTTATTTAGAATTTTTATTTTATTTTAATTTAATTTTTTTAACTCCGAGCTCTACATTTAAAAAGGGAATATCTCAAGCCCTTTCCACATGGCCTAGAGACAGCAAAATAAGGACTATTTTTGTTTCACTGGGACTGATCGCTTTTATTCTGAAAAACCATTTCAACTCTGGACAGGAATTTTCAGCAGGTAAAATGGAGATGGAGTAAAAACGGTTTATGATGAGTCCTGAACATTTGAGGGATTGGTCCAGATGGAGCTATAATAGTTTTATTACAGTTGTTCCTTCTCCATCTGATTCCGAATGTGATCCAATCAGGCAGTGCCAGGCTCTTGTATCTACTAGAAAGGAGAGCCATTAAAACAAAGCAGCCTTTTTTCTGGCAGCCCAACCCATCTATGTATTACTTTGCTAGCTGTTCAATTGAATTAAAGGCTATGTACACCTTTGGAGGTTAATTTATGTTTATGATTGCATTTTACCAATTTTTGGCTAAAAATCTTATTTTCAATTGGCCTTTAATAAAAAAAAATATTGAGCCGTTCTATCAGAAAGGGTTAACTATTGTTTTAATTATGTAACTGGTACTTTCACTTTGTGCCGGTCATCTAATAAACCTTATTTCTAAACTACTAAGAGGTCATAAACACTTATTTAAGCCAGTAAGATAAGAACTGAGATACAATAAGCGTTTATAATGTCAGAGAGCAAAGATAGGGAGCCCCCTCAGCTCCCCAACTGTAGGAAAAGAGGAAATCCAGAGGCTGCTGCTAGAGCATCTCAGCTATGTATATATAAAAAAAGGGTCTCCGTATATATATATTATTTTCTTAAGATGAGTGCTATGCAATAAAAAAATTAAAAAATGCCCCCAAAAGGTATATACAACATTTAAAGATCTACTTTAGAGAAAATGGACAGTCACAGCTTTGCCTATAACTGTGGAGGTTCCCAAAGTCAAATCGCAGAGTCAGATTTAAAATGAAAAGTTATAGTGAGATAACCCCTTTAAGAGCTTTGAGCTGCATCCAAAAATGTGTCCCAAGCAACCAATCATTAGCAATACTAATTTAGTAGTGATGTGTCCACAAGACACAAATCACTGCTGAAGCCAGAGGTTGGCGGAGGGGAACAGGTGACCATGGATGGGAAGAAAACAAACCCTAGACTAGAAGATGGAAATGTGGAAGTCTTCACTCTGAGGCAGCAGGGAGCTGGCAAGTATAATCCTTTCAGTATTCCAGGACAACCCCTTTAAAAGGGTTCTTCAGGACTACAAAAAGACAACTGGATTCTTCCAAAAACAGCACCACCCTAGTCCACAGGTTGTGTGCGATATTAGAGCTCAGCTCCATTCGCTTCAATGGAGCTTATCTGCAACACCAGCCACTACCCATAGACAGGTATGGCACTGTTTTTGGAAGAAACCAGCCATATTTTCGCATTCCTGGAGAACCCCTTTCAGTTATATTTCAAGATGTGAGCTTAAAATGCGTTATACCAGGGATCCACCATGATCATGCAAGGAACAGCACTACAGACTTGAAAGATATCAAAGGCAGCTAAAGCCAAACCAATATGCTGAAAAAGATGAACATAGAACAGTTTCATTTCAAGTTTGACAGAAGGACATGTGAACATTTCCTAACTACATCTTGTAACATTCCATCTCCGTTTCTGCATTTTTAAAAATAAAGTATCACATCACCATCTTATGGTTCCTCATGGACATGGGAACATAAAATACATATTAAGCTAACCAAGAGGTTTTTCTGTACATCTGCCTATAACTGTGAATGAAGCTACAAGTCCAGTGTTCTTCAGTTCCAGTCCTCAGGGCCTGCCGGTCATGATTTGTGAATATCCCACAGAATGAATACCTGTGGTAAGTAGGGATCCATTGAAACTAATTATATCATCTGCTCAATACTTGTCATGAAAACATGACAAGCAGTTGGGCCCTGAGGAACACTGCTCTAGTCCTTTCTTTGGCTTTTAGTACTTTTTAGCACTTAACCGTATAAAGAACATATACAGTCTTTCCTACAGTCAAATGTAGTTATAACAAAGTTCTGAAAAGTTAAAGGGGTTTTCTGGGTTAATATTCATGACTTATCCTCAGGATAGGTCATCAATAACAGATCTGCAGAGGCCCGAAACCCTCCACCGATCAGCTGTATGAGGAGATAGCACACACAGTGTGCATGTGCAGTCTCTCTTCCTACTGCTTTTGCTATATCTATGGCAAAGCAGCAGAGAGAAGGGAGACTGCACACGCACACTGTCTCTTCATAAAGCTGATAGGCAGGGGTGACGGGTGTCTGATACTGATGACCTATCTTGAGGATAGGTCATCAATATTAAAAGCCTGGAGAACCCCTTTAAGGTCCTTTTACATAAGCCGATGCCTAGTCCAAGCATCATTCGTCATTATAGGAAGTCAATTGGCACTCGTTTACATTTGTTTTCACTTGGCAATTATCTGAACGATCTTTCTTGTGATTGTTTGTTCAGACCACTCCTTTCTCCGAGTTATTTTTGTTGGCAGTACATCCAGTAGTCACAAGGAGATGTGCTGCCGACAAACCATCATTTTTATGCCAGCATAAAAGATGTGATCAACAACAAATGAGCATTTGCTGGTTTGCCAAATAGCTGGACATGTTTACACCAGGCAATGATCAGGGACGACTAGGCCTTCAGTGCTCACTCAAGATCCCAATACCCGACAGTCAGTACTGATCCCGGTAATCCAGCAAGTCTGATTTCTGTCTTCATGCAGTTCAATAAGTAATAACATGTCCAAGATGGTATGCTGTAGTGTAGCATCAATCAATAGACTGAAAAACATTCCAGACATGCAAAAAACTTGACTGCTATGAAAATATAACCCCAAAGTTTCCCTCTATGAAGTAAAGCTGTATGAGCTGACTGAAGCAATTGTAGATTTCTAAAGGTGAGAAATTCCTTAACAGACAGCCAAGTCTAAATTTAACAGCCCAGGAAGGATAATACTCCAACACTTACATAAGTCACAAAAACACTGGAGCACACAGCAAGTGCCAAATATAAAGTGACCTGTCAAAGAAGGGCAGGAAAGCAACGGAAACCGCTCAGCGCCTTCAGCCCCCAAGACAGAAAATGCTATGGAAATAATGTCACAATCCTGTATTAAATGTAGGATAACTTATGGGAGTATGAAGACGACTCCTGAAGCACCCATGTCCTTCTATCATAGCACATCTCTAATATACTTCTTCAGCGAGTGTTTACATACTGAATATCACAACGTTAGACCTATCTAATCCACTATAAACCTGAATTGTTCAATGGCTGGTACATAATGAAAACCATAAAAATGTGTTAAAGGTATTTTATATGACCGCATGTCTTGAAGATTTATCACCATATACAGTATGTGCTAGCACATTCCTATGTATAATTGGCACAAGTGCTATAAATTAGCATGCACCAACTAAGAAGTAAGGCATTGAAGGACTAACATACAGTTATCAACTAAATACTACAAGTATGGAGGGCCTGTATAATGTACTCATCACAGCATTTATTTACGCTGCAAAATAAATTAGGTCATCTCAAACTAAAATGATGTACAACTCCAGTTCCAAAAAAGTCAGGATGTTGTGTAAAATGTAAATGAAAACAGAATGCAATGATTTGCAAATCTCATAGACCGATATTTTATTCAAGAAGGATCATAGAGCACATATCAGATGTTGAAAGGAAAAAATAAAAATTTCATAAATTTTTTTATAAAATTTTGTTTAGAACTTGATAGCAGCAACACATCTCAAAATTGTGGAACAGTTTCAGTAAAATGTTCCTCAACTTGGGTGCAAAGACTGAATATCCCACCATCTACAGTACATAATAGAATCAAAAGATTCAAAGAATCTGGAGAGTTCCATGTACGCAAAAGACAAGGCTGGCAGTCAATATTAGATGCTCGTGATTTATGGGCCCTGAATTAATAAATGGCATGATTCTTACTGGAAATCACTGCCTGGGTTAAGGAACACTTCCAGTAATCACTGTCTGTGAACACAGTTTGGCGTGCAATGCACAAATGCAAGTTAAAGCTGTATCATGCAAACATGAAGCCATACGTCAACACAATCCAGAAACGCGCCACTGTCTTCTCTGGGCCAAAGATCATTTAAAATGGACTGAGGCAAAATGGAAATCTGTTCTGTGGTCAGATGAATTAAAATCTGAAATTCTTTTTGAAAACCACAGACACTGATCTATAGACTGAAGAGGTGAGGGACCATCCAGCTCATCAGCGCACAGTTCAAAAGCCTGCATTGCTGAAGGTATGGGGTTGGATTAGTGCCTATGACGTCAGCAGCATACACATTTGGAAAGGCAGAATGCTGATTACTATAGAGGTTTTAGAACACATCCTCCCATCAAGACAACATCTCTTGAATATTTCAGCAAGACTATGATAAACCACATATGTATCCATCATAACGCATGGCTTCGTAGAAGAGGAGTCTGGGTGCGGAACTCACCTGCAGCCCAGACCTTTCGCAAACAGAAAATATTTGGGGAATCATGAAACAAAAACTAAAATCTGGCAAAAGAGAACAATCCTATATCAGAAAAGAATGGTACAACATTCCTCTCGCAAAACTCCAGCAGTTGGTCTCCTCACTTCCTAGACATTCACAGACTATTGTTAAAAGAAGAGCGGATGCTACACAATGGTAGACATGAACCTGTCCAAACTTTTCTGAGAAGCGTTGCTGCCATCACCTTCTAAAGGAGTTAGGCTACATGCACACGACCGTTGTGTTTTGCGGTCCGCAAAACACGGATGGCGTCCGTGTGCGTTCCGAAATTTGCGGAATGGCACGGACAGCCATTAATATAACGGTCTATTCTTGTCTGCAAAAGGGACAAGAATAGGACAGGTTATATTATTTTTGCGGACCACGGAACAGAGAAACAATGCGGACAGCACACGGAGTGCTGTCCACATCCTTTGCGGCCCTATTGAAGTAAATGGGTCCGCATCCAAGCCGCAAATACTGCGGTTCGGATGCGAACCAAAACAACGGTCGTGTGCATGTAGCCTTAATGTTTTGAAAGGTAAAAATGTCTCACTTACAACATCTGATATGTGTCCTGTGATCCATTATGAACAAAATATGGGTCTATGATATTTACTAACTCTTATTTACATAGCGTGACAACTTATTTTATATATATATTTTCTTCTTACATCTACAAATAAAATCTTCTGAGCCAATATAAAAAGGGTGCCACCATAAGGGCAACAGAGGGGTTAGCAGGTCATAGAAAGGACCTAGGCCCACCGGTTACCCTCTGACATCACATGAACTTAGCATTAATTAAACCCAAAAGGTTTTGCTGATGTTAAAACTAAAGGGTTGACACCGATTACGGCCATTGATTTGTCTAGCTAATATTGACTGCAACACAATCTGCAAAAAAATAAATAAAAAATACCTGGCCTGTTCTGGAGCTACAAATCCATGGACCTGGTGGAAGGAGGTATTTAAGTGGTTGTGCAGCCAGATGATGATAATAATGCTTGAAGCGGAGGAAGCGCTTGTACCAGCGCAACTCTAATTACAAGTGCTTGTTCCATTTTACTTGAATCGAACAAGCACTTTTAATTACACTGCGCCGCCGCTGCAAGCAAAGACGACATGCAGTGTGATCTTGAAGAGGAAGTAGTGACCCCTACAGCATATTGGCGGGGTGTGCAGAGTCAGACTCCCACCTTTTTGATATTGATGTTGTCTCCTGAGGATAGGACATCAATACTATACCACTGCACAACCCCTTTAACCCCCTAGTGACCACCCATACGCCGTTTTACGGCAGTCACTAAGGGGCTTTAGGCTGAGCCGCCGCTTTTTTACGACGGCTAAATCAAAGCAACGCACGGTTCCCCGGCTCTCACATGAGAACTGCGGCCCTGCTCTAACAGCCCGGACCGGCAGGAGTGCCGATCCGGGCTGTTTAACAATGGCACCTGCTGCATGTAGAGTGCTGACAGAGGGAGCGGACTCCCTCTATCTCCCAGCGGCACCCCGCAAATGCGATCACGGGGTGCCAATGTGTGTGAAGGCTGGCTGGGGTCTATGAAGCCTGCCTTGATTAGTTTCCAGCAGGCTGTGCTTCTCTGGCGCAGGCTGCTGGTCAATGTCAGAATAGCACTGACATTAAAATGCAATGCACTATAGGCTGTCTGTTATAGTCCCCTTGTGGGACTTTTAAGTGTTAAAAAAAAAAAAAAGTAAAAACAAAAAACAAACAGTTATTCAATAATAAAAAATAAAATATATATTAAAGCTTTTTTTTCCCCATTGAAAATACACTTTTCAATGAAAAAAAATGGGAAATAAAAATAAAAATCTCCCCCATATGTTTGGTGATTGCGACCCGGACTACAGAAATATAAAGTATATTATCCCCTAAGGTGAGTGCTGTTTTTCCCATCTCCCTCTAAGAGTTAATAAAAGTTAATCAGAAAGTTTTGTGTACCCTAAAAATGCTGTTTACACAAACACTTAAGAGTTTTGCACATCAGAAAACCGGGGGGCACAGCTTTGAAAATTCACAATTTTTTGCTTTCGTTTATCTGTCCTCTCTCCCCATCTAGAATCTAGTTTGAAGTTCCATAGCACCGTCTCTCAAAACAAATGAAGTCCTGCATTCTACCCATCAACCTCCCTTTTATCCTGCTGTAACCAAAAATTTCTGTGCGGTATTGAAGACGCTGCTCTCTCAGCTCTAATAGTCATCTATACCTTTCCCCTGGGCCATTCTTTGGAGGGAAAATTAATTAGTGTTGGGCGGTTTCTTTGTGGCAGCAGAACTTGAAGGCATCATCATGGACCTTCTTAGAGGGAAAGAGGGTAATTAAGAGTAAGAATGCAATGACTTACTCCAGCATAAACAATTAGCAAGAGTTGCTCAACAAGTAGTGAGATGCTTGCAAAGGTGCACAAAACAAACTGGTATTTTATGCGGAGGCAGATAGGGCTACAACATGTTCTAGGTCAGCAGGAAGCTCATTATGAGTTGACAGTCCAAGCTACAGAAGCACTTTTTTGTAAGTGGCACATGAATAATTTCCTGTGTGAAAGCCCTCCTGTTAGAGCTGCATTCCTCAGGGTATATTTCTTCTAAGAGGATGTTACTCTTCCACAGGAAGAGAGGAAGGAACCAGTTGTTGCTGGATGTGTGGGTTGATAGCTGCCGGGCATTTTTTGCATGCCTCAGTATCAGCTGTGAGAGCGATGGCTTGAGCTCAAATTCCCAGCCCGGTGAGGAAAATCAAATGACAGCTATAAAGACAGGGTCACGGTTTACAAGTACAGTGATCTCAGGAAGCTCAGAGACAGAAATAACACCTGGAACGTCTAAACCTCCAACTGCCAGGAAATTGCTCATTTAATCTAAGACTAGCACAGAAGAATAAATCATGTTGACATAAATGTTACTTAAGCCTTTCACTGACATCTATGCTTTGTTGCCCTGCTACCAGTGTTCAATAAGAGGACAACATCCATTTATTGGAAGGTTGTGCAAGACAGTAGACCTTTCCACACACACCCAGGCAATGACCTGCAAATGTGAACTCAAAGAATCCTTCATTACGACTCAGTGTTTGCAGCCATAAATAGATTTTATCTAAGGGTATTAAGCCGGGTCGTAAACCATTTACGTGCCATTAACATGTCTCAGCAAACTGTATTTCATTGAATTTAACCTTATCTTTACAGGCTGTGCAAAGATCGGGAAGTGTTCCATAAAGCTATCGCGTTTCAGTCTTTAGTCAAGTAAAGTTTGAAAACTAAGGTCACAAGCTACGTCACTAGAGAGTGTGAATATTACCGGCCTTGGGATAGGCCATCCAGGTGTGATCAGTGTCCCCACAGCAAAAAAAAAAAAAAAAAAGGGATCTGCTCATCTGTGCCCTCACATAAAGAATGCGGCTGAGCTGCAAGAACATGGATGGCCACCAGAAAAGGTTGCAGTGCCCAACAGGGATTGGACCACCACCCAACACACACTGATGGCCTGTTATATCCCAATGATCAAAGTAGAACGCTATTAAATGAAAATGCCAGACATAAACTATACTCCGCCTTCATTAGTCATGGAAATTGGGATTTATATAGCCCAGCTTTGACTTTTCCCCTTAATACTTCTCCATGTGGCAGACGTGACACCAAAGTGAAAACCACACAGCAAATTGTTTCATGTACACTGCTCCCTCCTGGCCATGTACAGTGCAAAGTCTTCAGACCAGTTCACTTTTTTCACATTTTATGTTATGTTGTGTTCTTGTGCTAAAATGAAAAAAATGAAGTTTTCCCCACCATTCTACACTCAATAGCTCATAAATAAAAACCTGAAGATAGAATGCAGAAAATGCTAATTTATTGAAAAGAGAAAACTAAAAAATATTACATTGACATAAGTATTTTTAATACAAGGCCGCAACATAAAACGTGACAAAATGAAAGGGTCTGAAGACTTTCCAAATGCACTGCAGCTGCACAGCTGTTTAAGGAAAGTTGCTGCCCTGGATGTGCATGTGTAAAGGACTTTTCCAGTAAAAATTATCTTTTTAACAAGAGCCGTGCCCTGCCCGCAGCTTGCCCCCTGAAATAGAAGATTCATACTTTCCTGCAGCTCCAGTCCTCCGTGCTGCCTCCATATTATAGTCCCCGCACTGTTTACATCTGGTGGTGCATCAGCATGGTCACATGCAGCGCTCCAGCCAATGACTGGTGTCAGTGGTGGCATGGTGCATGTGACCATGTCCATGCATCACCAGATGTAAACAGTGCGGGGACCAGAAGATGAAGACAGCAGAGGCAGCATGGAGGACTGGAGCAGCGGACAGCTAGTTTCAGGGGTCAGCCTGCGGGCACTTGCTAAAAAAATCACTACTACCGGAAAACCCCTTTAAAGGGAATCTGTCACCTCCCAAAACCATCCCAAGCGTGTAGCCAGCAAGCTATGAGGAGACTGCAGCAGCCTCTTCAAACAGTCGATCGACAGGGTTGCTGGATGTCTGACCCCTGCCAATCCGATATTGATTACCTATCCTGTGGATATCAAATTCCCAGATAAACCCTTCAAACACTTTTACACTGCTGACCTGTTCCTGCAACAGACACTAGCACTAGAGAGACTAGTCCGATGAAGCCCACAGACCCCGCCCTCCACCAACCCCGGATGATAATTGACAGTTTTATTTCTAACTGTCAGTCATCATCTGGACTAGGGGGGACACCGGTGACAGCACGCTTCATTGGATTTATTTTTTTCTCCAAGCACTAGTGCACACTGCAGAGTGTAGCAGATCACTTCTCAAAAAGTGCTGGAGTGAGACTGCTGAAATCAGTGGTCTGTCAATACACGATGCTGCCCTGTGGACAGGATATCAGAGCTGACAGGTTCCCTTTAAAGAGAACCTGCAACCTTTAAAATGCTATGGACAGTATATACACACACACATTATATATATATTATATATATATATATATACACACACACACACACACACACACACACATCACTTTGCTCTGAATCTGCCACTAAATACCTCTCAATTACACCAGCTGACATGAGAGAACTTCCCTTGTCAGCAGCATCTAATGGTGCTGGTCCCATTCGCTCTGTGGCCAAATTACAGAGAAAACAGCATTTTAATATGCAAATTAGTCCCTGGGTTCAACAAGGGTGTTGCTCTTGCACCCAGAGGGTCTACTCACTCTCCTACAAGCAGCACCCCCCCCACCACCACCACTTTGACAGGGACAGGCAGTATTTATTTTCTGCACTTATATAGCACTACTATATTCTGCAGTGCTTTACAGACATTAGCATCAGCTGTCCCCAATGGGGCTCACAATCTAACTTCCCTATCAGTATGTCTTTGGAGTGTGGGAGGAAACCGGAGTACTCGGTGGAAAACCAAGCAAACATGGTGAGAACATACAAACTCAATGCAGATGTTGTCCTTGGTCATATTAAAACCTAGGACCCCAGCGCTGCAAGGCACCAGTGCCAACCACTGAGCCACCGTGCTGCCCATTAAGTAAAGACATAATCACTCCTGGCCCGAAGTCTTGCATCTGCGCTTCGGTGTTTGGCAGAGCGCAGTACAGAAACGCCCCAGATGATGCATTCTGTACTGCGCCAATCGGCCATCTGGACAGTTATGGCATATTAATAGGATATGGTACAGGTCACAAGTGTTTCTCCATTTACCACAATGGGACTTCCAGAAAATACCAGAGCCAGCGCTCTCTATAGTCTCAGAGCAGTAAATGGAGAAAAGGCCCAAAAAGTTCAGATTGGACAACCCCTTTATCCTTAGGACGGATTATTAATAACAAATTATGGGGTTCGATGCCTGGCACTAACGCCTACAAGCAGACCAGGAGCTGACCTGCATTATCCAAGCACTACACAGTGTATGGAGCGGTCTCCTTTCAGATCCGTAAAGCAGGTTAATTCAGGTGGCCACGATTGATGCTATCAGCTGATCAGGGTGGCGGATGTCAGGCCTCAAATGGCCCGATACTAGTGACCAAATCCTAAAGATAGGTCATCAATATTAACCCCTTCTACCCTGGGCCAGTTTTCGCCCTTCTGTCCAGGCCATTTTTTTGCAAATCTGACATGTGTCACTTTATGTGGTAATAGCTTTGAAACTCTTAGTTATCCAAGCCAGAGATTGTACTTCATGACAGTCATAAATTTGAGTGAATATATTTCACCTTTAATTGGAAAAAAATCCAAATTTACCAAACCTTTTGAAAACTTCACAATTTAAATTTCTCTGCTTTTAAAAACAGAAAGTGATACCTCAAAAATGTATTACTTAACATTCCCCATATGTCTACTTTATGTTGGCATCATTTTGTAAATGCAATTTTATTTTTTTCGGACGTTAGAAGGCTTAGAAGTTTAGAAGCAATTCTTAAAATTTTTAAGACTATTTCGAAAACCCACTTTTTAAGGACCAGTTCAGTTCTGAAGTCACTTTGTGGGGCTTACATAGTGGATACCCCCATAAATGACCCCATTGTAGAAACTACACCCCTTAAGTTACTCAAAACTGATTTTACAAACTTAGTTAACCCTTTAGGTGTTCCACAAGAATTAAAGGAAAATGGAGATTCAATTTCAGAATTTCACTTTTGGGGCAGATTTTATATTTTAATCCATCTTTTTATTTAACACATCGAGGGTTAACAGTCAAAGAATACTCAATATTTACCAGAAACTCAATGTTTCTGTGGTTTACAGAAACACCCCACATGTGGTTGTAAACTGATGTATGGGCACATGGCAGGGCGCAGAAAAAAAAAGGAGCATAGGGTTTTTGGAAGGCAGATTTTGCTGGACTGGTTTTTAGGTGCCATGTCCCATTTGAAGCCCCCAAGATGCACCCTTACAGTAGAAACTCCCAAAAAGTGACCCCATTTTAGAAACTAGGGGATAAGATGCTAGTTTTATTGGTACTATTTTGGGGTATATACGATTTTACAATTGCTCTATATTACGTTTTTTGTGAGGCAAGGAAACCAAAAAATGGCTGTTTTGGCACAGTTTTTATTTTTTACAACATTCATCCTACAGGATAGATCATGTGCTATTTTTATAGAGCAGGTTTTATGGACGCAATGAAATCAAATATGTCTACTTTACTTTCTTGGTTTCAGTTTTACATAAAGCATTTTTGGAACAAAAAAAAATTATGTTTGTGTCTCCGTTTTCTGAAAACCTTTTATTTTTTATTTTTCTGCCGATCATCTTATGCAGGGGCTCTTTTTTGCAGGAAGAGTTGACATATTTATTGGTACCATTTTTGGATACATATGATTTTTTGATCATTCATTATTACAGTTTATAGGGCACGGTGACCCCCCAAAAATTGGTAATTTTGGCACCGTTTTTATTTATTTTCACAGTGTTCACCTGAGGGGTTAGGTCATGTGACACTTTTATAGAGCAGATTGTTTCGGATGCAGCAATACCTAATATGTATACTTTTTATTTATTTAAGTTTTACACAATAATAGCATTTTTTAAACAAAAAAAAAAAAATATGATGTTTCTGTGTCTCCATAGTCTGAGAGCCCCAGCTTTTTTTTTTTTTTTTTTGTCTTAGGTAGGGTCTCATTTTTTGCAGGATGAGGTGACAGTTTAGTACTATTTTGGATGGGCATATGCCTTTTTGATCGCTTGGCGTTTTTGTGATGTAAGGTGACAAAAAAGGCTTTTTTGACAGTATTTATTTATTTTTTATGGCGTTTATCGGACGGGGTGGATCATGTTATATATTTATAGAGCCGGTTGTTACGGACGCGGGCATACCTAATATGTGTGTGTTTTCCCTTTTTTTCCTATTTTATATATTATAAGATCTGGGGAAAGCAGCTTTTTTTTTCTTTTTTTACTTGAAACTTTAATTGCCTGTTAAGTGTATTACACTGAGTAATACACTAACAGGTTGCCTAGGAAACCCAGCCTGGGGCTGAATCGCCTGGGTCCCCATGCAAGGCAGGTCCCAATGCTGCGCAAGGCTTCAGGCTGCCTCGTCACCCATCGGGTCCGCAGCACAGTAGCGCGGGGACCCAATACGCTCCCTCACCCGCAGCAAACCCCTTCTATGTTGCGGTCAGCGCTGACCGCGGCATAGAAGTGGTTAATCCAGCAGGGGCCCGGCTATCATGGACTGCTGGACCCCTGAAGTAATCAGGCGCGCACTGCTCCAGTGCCTGTCCAATCACCCACCGTGAAGTATAATACGTCAAGATGCGGGAAGTCACCGACTTCCATGACTTAAAGGAAACCGGTCACCTAAAAAAACGGCTCCCAAACCACCAGCATTACTTTTAAGCATTCAACAGTATGTTCCTAAAGATCCTTTTCTTCCTCCGGCCAGATGTACCAAAATCTTGATAAACTAACTTTAATTCCCTGCAGGCGCTATGTAACAGCAGAGTTTGAAGTCAAGGGGGCAGCGGCCTCCTCGCTTCAAGTCAAGCTAAGCCTGCCCCTCACCCGTCCTCCCTTCACTGTGATCGACATCCTGCTGTGAGGCTGGAATCGTGCAAGTCTTGTGCATGCGCAGTGCGCTCCTTGTCACTGCGCAATCCCGTCTTCGGCTCCCACACTCAGCCGGCCACTTTTCTCCCTCCGGCGCGCGCGAGATAGAACAGCCCAGTGCATGCGCAGAGAGGAAAGTGGCCGGCTGAGTGCGGAAGCCGGGATCGCGCAGTAACAAGGAGTGCACCGCGCATGCGCGAGACTTGCAAGATCCCAGCCTTTAGCGTTTTTTAGCTGACAGGTTCCCTTTAATAGTCAGGAAGGGGTTAAAGTGCTGGAAAAACCCTTTAAGAATAGGGCACACTATGTACCTACAATATACTGTATGACATACATTAAACATACACTTACATGGTAAGCTGATCATTACTGGCACACATTGCCAGCATTTTTAAAATCTTCTTATGCATTCCTGTCCGACTTCAGTCACAATAGGTGTTTATCACTTGTGCAACATTTATTAAAAGGTTACGTAAGCAAATAGTGACACGGTGTTAGAGCTTATCTGTAACCTAAAATATGGGAGCGGATGTCTTGGATAATTTAATTATGGAACAGCGGGTGTCTTCTGCAGTGCATGACTTACAAGAGGGAGTTCCTGTGCTATAAGCAGGCAAAGGGACATTTCCATGGAAAAATTATTTATACATTCGTGTATTTAGCAGCCAGGTATAAATATAGCGATAGGAATATATTAAAAAAGCTCCAGAAAGCTATTTTCATGCGACCACTCTCATTTGTAAGGCTATTTATGCATATTGCTGAAAGAGTTCTATTTGAATGGGGCTGCAAGAGATGTGGACAGCACGCTTCCCTTCTGTGGCCCTGCAAGAAAGACACAGCATGTCCCATTCTTCTCCTCAATTGCAAACATGAATAGGCATTTCTACCATTGGGCTTTCGTTAAAATGCGGAACGCCTGCGTACAGTATTTGCTATTTGCATACTGCAAAAGACATATGGGTCCTTCTATCTCCCTGTATGGGATAGAATCAGAAGGACATAGAACTACAGTATGGGCCCATAGCTACGTATGTGTGTATTACAGGTATGTTAAATATGGATATATAATATGACCATGTGCATAAAGTCTACATTACATTCACACAGTATTTGATGTGCTTTTTGCAGGTTTTAAACTGAAACGAGGAAATAAATATATTCCTAGGCATGGGTTATATTTGCAACACTAGAAGAAAAAAAAAAAAAAGTATATATGTATATATATATATATATATATATATATATATACACATATACACACACACACACACACACAAATCTAAGAGTGAAGTGCATAGTCTAGAAAAGTAAACAATCAAGTCATTAGCATCTTGCATACTGTACATATGTCATGCTTTACTCATGTCCTTCGAGCTTAATGAAATAATGGATCTGCCATAAATGTTCATATAGGTAGTGACTCTCGTCTGTTGATGTGATGTCTCAATCCATTATTACTGTCAGAATTGAGGTCACCATGTCAATGAACAGTGCAGAGAAGGGCACTGGAAGAGATCTTTTAGGCACTGTCATGCTCTATGTGCTACTTGGAGATTTATGGATCTGCTCGGATTACTATTTCACAAGAGCATTCTTACGGCTGTTATAATTGGATTAACTACATAAATACAAGGGATATCAAGCCACCAACCAATAAATCTACAGCAATTTTACTCCTGAGCGTTCACAGGGGGATTAGCCTAACATCTTGAAATCCCACCTAATGGACACCAGAAAACCCAGCTCCTATATTAGCTGATTCACATGTTCAGAGGTCCAGTGACTGGCTAGGGAATATTTCTACCTCCGTGGCCATGACATGTTTCTCTGTTCTCATTGATTTATCAGCTCTCTCTAATAGTAATGTTATCTATAGGAGGGAACATGTACTCCTAAAAATATATGAAATGAACTAGATCTAAACCCAAGGGTTAAAAAGGAGTTCTGTTTGTAAAATCGCAACCAACTCGGGATGAACAGGTTGATTACAGAAGCCTCATCTCATTTCCATCAAAAGCTATGAATAGAGCAGATACATCCTGAATACAGAGGACAGATTCCTCAAAAACAAAAGGATCAGGTATGTTGAAATTAAATATGCCCAACGCCATCCATATTAGATATTCTGCTTGTATGGACATCTTATTGGGGTTTTCCCGTCCCAATATCAGATTGATGGCGGTCAGACTTCCGGCACCCTCACCGATCAGCTGTAGGAACCAGGCACTGGAACTACATAGAGAGCGATTCTGCAGGAACCAGGCCCGACCACTGGCTTCTGAAACCAGCTGATTGGCAGGGGTGCTAGAATTCAGACCCCCATCAATAAACAAGTTGTGGAAAACCCCTTTAAGTCTGACCATATAATACAGTTAGCTGCTGGTGCAATTTTTTTTTCAATAGGGAGAGGTCAATACAAAATATCCACCATGCCTGACCTTTCTGCTATTGGGGGAGACAGAGGCACTCCATACACATGGTTCAGCTGACATTACGGACAACATAAACTAAAACCTTTAGAATGTACCAAATGGCATAAAAAAAATGTACATCCTAAATTTACTATGCAGAAGCAACAAAAAATAAACAAGCCAATAATTTTACATAATAGTTATGCAAAATACTAATAATGTAATATAATATTGTACTAAAATAATACACCACAAGAAAGCCATTATTATGTGACATTTCATTTGTAAAAGTCCTATTACAATGCCACAGCAGGTTGTCAGATGCATGGGGGATTTGACCTGTGCCAGCCGTACACTACTCTCTAAATTAATCTCCAAAAGACAAGCTTTGACCACGACAGCTTCCCAGGAGAGAGGGATCACGGCTCCGATGACAGTAGTGGTGTCACTTTGAGCAGAACTATTTTCAGCTGCGGTGTCCAGAGGACTAGTGGGGAATAACTGTAAGAAACCCAACACTAGTGATGCGGCTATTAATATCAGCGCTGCGGAAGTCTAGCTTTTCATAGCTATAATGTATATCACCGAACAGCCCTTACTACTTTTTCTATTTTTTATTTTAATTTTTTAATTAAATGGGTTATCGAGGAATTTGATATTGAGAATAGGTCATCAATTTCAGATTGGCAGGGGAACGACTCATGGCACCTCCGCCAGTCAGCTGTGAAGAGACCACTGTGATCACTAGAGCTCCGCTGAGCGCCAGTCTCTTCACAGCTTACCAAGCACAAATTAATACTGCAGATCAGCCCCATTCACTTGAATAGCACTAAGCTGCACCTAGGCCACATGACTGAAGTACAGAGATGTCGGGCCTAAGGCCCCTTTCACACGGGCGAGTATTCCGCGTGGATGCGATGCGCGAGTTGAACGCATTGCACCCGCACTGAATCCCGACCCATTCATTTCTATGGGGCTGTTCACATGAGCGGTGATTTTCACGCATCACTTATGCATTGCGTGAAAATCGCAGCATGCCCCATAGAAATGAATGGTGTTGCGTGAAAAATTTCACGCACGGTTGCTAGGAGATGATTGGGATGGAGAACCGATCATTATTATTTTCCCTTATAACATGGTTATAAGGGAAAATAATAGCATTCTGAATACAGCATGCATAGTAAAATAGGGATGGAGGGGTTTAAAATAATAATAATTTAACTCACCTTAATCCACTTGTTCGCGCAGCCCGGCATCTCCTTCTGTCTTTATCTTAGCTGTGTGCAGTAACAGGACCTGTGGTGATGTCACTCCGGTCATCACATGATCCATCACATGATCTTTTACCATGGTGATGGATCATGTGATGACCGGAGTGACGTCACCACAGGTCCTGTTCCTCCACACAGCGCGAACAAGTGGATTAAGGCGAGTTAAATTATTATTTATTTATTTTTTAACCCCTCCAGCGCTATTTTAATATGCATTCTGTATTCAGAATGCTATTATTTTCCCTTATAACCATGTTATAAAGGGAAAATAATACAATCTACAGAACACCGATCCCAAGCCCGAACTTCTGTGAAGAAGTTCGGGTTTGGGTACCAAACATGCGCGATTTTTCTCACGCGAGTGCAAAACGCATTACAATGTTTTTCACTCACGCGAAAAAATTGCGCGTGTTCCCGCAACGCCCATGTGAAAGAGGCCTAAGTGCTGCAGCCTCTTTGGGCCCCCTGCACACGATCAGGATTGCGTGCGGATTTTGCGTGCGGAAAATCCGCACCGTAGGTCATGTACATTGTATTCTATAAGAATTTGAAATTCTCAATGCACACGATGCGGATTTGTTCTGCGTGGATTTTAAAATCCGCAACATGTCAATTAATTTTTTTTTTCCTGACCGGATTTTCTTCATTCACTTACTGAAATCCGCATGCAGAAAATCCGCACCGAATCCGCACGCAAATCCGCATGCAAATCCGCACCAATTAATGCGGATTGACCGCACAGATTTGCCTGCGAACACCTGCGGATTTCAGTGCGGATTCTCCGCACATGAATCCTGAACGTGTGCATGTACCCTTGAACAGCTGATCGGCAGGGGTCCCTGAAGATAGACCATCAATATCAAATTCCAAGACCCCTTTAACAAAAGATATGATGCATATTTTGACCATACTTTCCAAGCATATCTAGTCTGAGATCACTTTGGCAAATTTTTTAAAGGGGTTTTCCGGTTTGCATCAACATCCTTTAACCCCTTGAGGACCGGGCTCATTTTCACCTTAAGGACCAGGCCATTTTTTGCAAATCTGACATGTGTCACTTTATGTGGTGATAACTTTAAAACTCTTACTTATCCAGGCCTTTCTGAGATTGTTTTCTCGTCACGTATTGTACTTCATGACACTGGTAAAATGGAATCAAAAAAATAAATTTTTATTTATAAAAAAAAAATCCAAAATTTACCCAAAATTTTGAAAAAATTAGCCAATTTCCAAATTTCTATTTCTCTACTTTTAGAAGTTAGAAGGCTTAGAAGTTTAGAAGCAAATCTTGAAAATTTTCAGAAAATTTCTAAAACCCCCTTTTCCAGGACCAGTTCAGGTCTGAAGTCACTTTGTGAGGCTTACATAATAGAAACCACCCACAAATGACCCCATTTTACAAACTACAACCCTCAAGGTATTCAAAACTGATTTTACAAACTTTATTAACCCTTTAGGTGTTCGATAACAAATTAATGTAAAATAGAGATAAAATTTCACTTTTTTGCCAGATTTTCCTTTTGAATCCATTTTTTCCAGTTACAAAGCAAGGGTTAACAGCCAAACAAAACTCAATATTTATGGCCCCGATTCTGTAGTCTACAGAAATACCCGATACGTGGTCGTAAACTGCTTTACAGGCACACGGCAGGGCGCAGAAGGAAAGGAATGCCATACGGTTTTTGGAAGGCAGATTTTGCTGGACTGGTTTTTTTGACACCATGTCCCATTTGAAGACCCTCTGATGCACCCCTAGAGTAGAAACTCCAAAAAAGTTACCCCATTTTGGAAACTACGGGATAAGATGGCAGTTTGCTTGGTATTATTTTAGGGTACATATGAGTTTTAGTTCTACACTTTTTGTGGGGCAAGGTAACAGTTTTTATTTTTTGTTATTTACAAAATGTATTTATTTGTTCATCTGACAGGTTAGATCATGTGGTATTTTTATAGAGCATGTTATTATGGAAGCGGCAATACCAAATATGAAATTTTTAGAAAAAAAAAAGATTTTTTTGTGTCTTCATATTCTGAAAGCCATAGTTTTTAGTTTTTTTGGGGGAACTGTCTTATGTAGAGGCTCATTCAGTATGAGATAATGGTTTGATGGTACTATTTTAGGGTGCACATATTACTTCTTGATCGCTTGGCATTACACTTTTTGTGATGTAAGGAAAAAAAGACCGTAATTAGACTTACCGGTAATTCTGTTTCCTTGAGTCCACCATGACGGCTCTACTATGAGATTGACCCTTGACCTCTGTAGGGGCAGGAACACACAGAGTTTAAAAGGCCACCACCCACACTCACCCTCAGTACTTTCCAAATTACCAAGTGGGTGTAGCCTTAACCTAGGCAAGTATATGAATATATACTTTTTTTTTTTTTTTTTTTACTTAAAACTCAGGGGGGGAAATCTGGGCCGTCATGGTGGACTCAAGGAAACAGAATTACCGGTAAGTCTAATTACAGTCTTTCCATTTCGTCCACCATGACGGCTCTACTATGAGAACTACCAGATTATTAAACAGGGTGGGTAACTGCTTGTAGAACCTTCTGACCGAAGGTTAAATCCGCAGAAGCTGACACATTGATCCGGTAATGTTTGATAAAAGTACTTATATTCGACCAGGTGGCTGCTTTACAAATCCTGTCAAGGGAGACACCTCCTCTTTCTGCCCATGAAGACGCCATAGCTCTTGTAGAGTGAGCTTTTATATTCGTGGGGCTATCTAGACCCGACTTCTGGTAGCGGCAAATAATAGTAGATCTGATCCATCTTCCGATCGTGGCTTTGGATGCCTTTTTCCCCCCGTTTGGACCCCCATATTGAACGAAAAGGTTATCATCTTTCCTAAATTCTTTTGTTGAGTCCAGGTATTGTATGATAGTATCCCGGACGTCCAGGAGCTGGAACTGATCTTGTGATGGGTCGTCCTTGGGAAAAGATGGAAGGATGATCTCTTGGTCTCTGTGAAAGTCCGACACCACTTTTGGGAGAAAACCTGGATCTAAACGTAAAACTATTCTGTCCGGGAAGATCGTGAGGTATGGTTCCCTGCAGGACAGCGCTTGGATTTCACCCAGACGTCTGGCTGAAGTGATTGCCACTAGGAAGGCTGCTTTTAAAGATAGGTGTTTGAGAGCTATATCCTGCGTAGGAGAAAAAGGCGAATTCATAAGGTTTTTTAGGACCAGGTTTAGATCCCATTCAGGCGTCCTAGGGGTTAGGGAAGGTCTCAATCTTGAGGCAGCTTTTATGAACCTCCTTATCTACCTGTGGCTGGCCAGGTCCGTATCATAACAAGCCCCCAAAGCAGAGATCTGTACTTTGAGAGTACTTGGTCTAAGGCCCAGATCTAACCCTCGTTGGAGGAAGTCTAGCACTTTTTTAATATTGGGAGAAGAGTTTACGGGAGGAGTCTGGCCTAGCCAACTACAATATTTCTTCCATATCTTCAGATATATTGCAGAAGTAACTTCTGTTCTACTGGACTTAAGGGTGTTTATGACTTTCTCTGATATCCCTCTGCTTTTTAGGATTTCGCGTTCAGGATCCAGACCGATAGTCTGAAAAGACCTGGATTCTGGTGAAGAATTGGACCCTTAGAGATAATGTCCTCCTGTGGGGGGGATTATCCAGGGTTCTTCCAGAGCTAGTTCTTTTAACACTGGGAACCAATTCCTTTTTGTCCAGTACGGGACAACCAGTATTACTGTTACTGGGTCCGATCTTATTTTCTGCAGCACCCTGGGTATTAATGGCCAAGGGGGGAAGGCATAGGCTAGATCCCAAGACCACCTGACTGAAAATGCGTCTGTCGCCCAAGGGTTGTCTCTTGGGTCTAGGGAGCAAAAGGGATGGACCTTTGCGTTCTTTTTTTGATGCAAACAGGTCTATCTTGGGGGTCCCCCACCTCCTGGTAATCTGTTTGAATACAATTGAGTTTAGGGCCCATACCCCCGGATCTATGGTTACTCTGCTGAGAAAATCCACATGTATGTTTTCTGTACCCTTTAGATGGATAGAACGTTCTGTTCCGCCCAGGAGAATATTTTTTCTGCCAATTCCTTTAAGCCTGATGATCGTGTGCCCCCCTGATGTTTCAGGTATGCTACGGCTGTTACGTTGTCCGAGAGGATTTTTAGGTGTTTTCCGGAGACCCTGTCCTGTGATACCTTCAGCACCTCCCAGATTGCCCTCAATTCTCTGTGATTTGAGGAACATTTTCTCATGGCGTCCGACCAAGTGCCCTGGTAATTTATCGAGCCTATTTTTGCTCCCCATCCTGTACCACTTGCATCTGTTTTTATTTGAATCTCCGGATCTTTTACCCAGGGTACACCATTTTGCAGGTTTTCCTCTTTCGTCCACCATTTTAAATCTGATTTTACCTGATTCGGGATGGGGATTTTTTTCTCTAGAGAGCACTGTCTCTTGTCCCAAATTCTCAGGATCCAAGATTGGAGAATCCTGGTGTGGGCCTGAGACCAGGACACCGCTGTTATGCAGGAGGTCATTGTGCCTAGGAGGCTCATGGCATTGCAAATGGAGCACTGGGATTGACTTCGGAATTTTTGTGTTTTTTCCATTTTTCCCGAGGGAGGGATGTCACCTGGGAGACCGAGTCCAGTATTACCCCCAGAAATTTCATTTTGGTTGAGGGGACTAAACGTGATTTTTTAAGGTTTATTACCCACCCCAGGTCTGAAAATCTGTGCATCAGGTCTCTGGTAATGCTGGTTGTCTCCTGCTCCGAGGGTCCCAGGACCAGAAAGTCGTCCAAGTATGGGAAAATTTTTATCCATTCTGCTCTCAGGGGGGATATCATTTCTACTACTAGTTTTGTGAATACCCTTGGTGCAGATGAGATTCCAAAGGGTAACACGGTGAACTGGAAGTGTCTTACAACTCCTGAGCTGTCCACTAGGGCAAACCTGAGGAATTTTTGCGATGATCTGTTTATGGGGACGTGATAGTACGCGTCTTTTAAATCCATGGACGTCATGAAGTCTCCTGTTCTGATCAGGGGAATGATGGATGTTACAGATTCCATCCTGAATTTCCTGTATGCGACCGCTTTGTTTAATCCTTTTAGATTTATAATAGTGCAGAAGGTACCATCTGGTTTTTGTACCAGAAATAGACTGGAATAATAACCCCTTCCTCTTTCTGTACTTGGGACTTCTGTCACAACGCCTGAGTCTATAAGTTGCAGGATACCCTGCCAGATTTTTTCTATTATTTTTGGGCTGTGAGAGGTTATTTTGAACCTCTTTGGAAGGACTGAGGAAAATTCTATCCGGTAGCCATCCCGAATTATATTTAGGGCCCATGGATTTTTTGTAATGGACTCCCAGTGGGACAGAAAATTCTGCAGTCTTACCCTACTCTGGCGTCATTGTTTATCTTTATTTTGGGGGTTAAGAAGGAAACCTCTGCCTTTTCCCCCCTTCTGGTAACTCCACCTACCCCCCTTTCTTTTGCCCCTATAGGGTCTAGTTTGGGAGTTGGAGGAACGAAAGGGCTTCTTTTTGGTCTCTTCCGGGAACCCCTTTTTTTTGTCTGCAGCCTTTTCCAAGATAGAGTCTAATACAGGTCCAAAAACGTATTCCCCAGAAAACGCTATGGAGCATAGTTTTGCTTTTGATGCTCTATCCCCTCCCCAGGCTTTCATCCACAAAGCTCTCCTTGCGGAATTAGTGAGGGCCGCATCCATAGCGGTGAACCTCACCGATTCCGCCGAGGCATCCGCCAAGAAGGCCGTGGCAGATCTGAGGAGTGGGATAGAGCTCAATATTTCCTCCCTAGGAGTCTTGTTTTTAATATGTTCTTCTAGTTCGTTAAGCCAAAAACACATAGCTCTTGCAACCGATGTTGCGGCTATATTGGTTTTGACCCCAAACATAGCTGCCTCCCAGGATTTTTTTTAGGAGAGAGTCGGTTTTCCTTTCCATTGGGTCCAGTAGTTGTGAAGAGTCCTCAAATGGGAGGGAAGTCTTCTTAACTACTTTCACCACTTGGATGTCAATTTTGGGGGTCTCGTTAAATAATTTGACGTCCGCTGGATCAAACAATAACCGGTTTCTGAATTCACGAGATACCCCTAGTCTCCTCTCGGGGTCAGTCCACTCGTCTAAGATCATGTCCTTTAAATTTTCATTCATTGGGAAAACTTTTAACTTTTTTGTTCTGAGTCCCCCGAACATCTCGTCTAAGACGGACCTTTGTTTTTTCACCTCCTCAATCCCCATGGTTGACAGCTCCCAATAGCTCCTCCATATCCTCGGAAGAAAATAAATATTTTTTACTATCTTCCATTATCTCCCCCTCTGATAGAACGTCAAAGTCCACATTCTGTCCAGAGGTGGAGGCCCCCTCGTCCATAATCTCCAAAACAGACGAGGATGGGGCGGATAATCTAGGTTTTTTTGCAGCAGGAGGTATAGACGGGGCTGATCTGAGGGAGGCCAAAGAGGACTTAATTTCGTTCTGAATAAGCGTTTTGACCTCGGACAAAATTGACGGTTGCTCCTCTTTTATAAGATCTTTTATGCAACTCCGGCAGAGCTTCTTTTTATAATTCTCAGGAAGCTTTTTATTACAAGTTGCACATCTTTGAACTTTAGACCTTGTTCTGGGCTCTTTAACTCCCTATAAGAGAGGAGCAGCCAGGTATCAATAGACAAAACAGCAAGTAAGTCAAAAAAGGATACATCATTTTGTCTTTCCCCACAGGGGAACTCACTGTTGGAGTAGCCGAGGGAGTTTCAGAGTCCATCTGGGCTGTAGAGGAGTCCGGGGCTTCAGGAGCAGACATTAGTGCTGTATGCGCCAGGAGGAAGATCGGTGCCACTGCCTGTTTGAATCTGCCGCCACAAGTAGTCAGTCCGGCGTCTGACGTCACCGCCGTGCGCCCGATCCAAGCTCCGCCCCTTCCGCCTCCAGCCGCCGGAAGCAGAGAGTAATGCTGAGGCTTCCCGAAGTCGGCGTTCAGCATGCTGCTTCCCTGCGGTCAGCTTCCTCAACATAGGGAAGGGGGACCGCACTGTGGGGAGGGATACAGGCTCCTGGTACAGAAGCGAGATTGGCTCCATATGAATCCCCTGCCCAGCTTTGGACCGGACCGCAGGAGGGCAGAGGACGAGGACGGAATCCTCAGGTATTTTATAAAATAATAAACTTTTCTTCACCTCCACCAGGAGGGCTCTCTGTGTGGTTGACCCCGTAGGGACAGGAAACACTGAGGGTGAGTGTGGGTGGTGGCCTTTTAAACTCTGTGTGTTCCTGCCCCTACAGAGGTCAAGGGTCAATCTCATAGTAGAGCCGTCATGGTGGACGAAATGGAAAAAAAGGCTTATTTTTTTTCTTACACAATTTTTTTTATTTTTTTTATGGTATTCACCTGAAGGGTTAGGTCATGTGATATTCTTATAGAGCAGGTGGTTACAAATTAGGCATTGGCGTGTCTGTATACTTTTTTTTTATATTTCACTTTAGCACAATAATAGTTTTGAAGCAAAAAATAAATAAATAAATCATATTTTAGTGTCTCCATTGTCTGAGAGCCATAGTTTATCTTAATTTTTTGGGGCGATTGTCTTGTCTTCGGTAGGGTATAATTTTTGCGGGATGAGATGACGGTTTGATTGGCACTATTTTGGGGTGAATATGACTTTCATTGCTTGCCATTACACTTTTTGTGGTGTAAGGTGACAAAATGGCTTCTTGACACAGTTTTTATTTAGATTTTTTTTACGGTGTTCACCTGAGGGGTTAAAATATCTGATATTTTTATAGAGCAGGTCGTTATGCACGTGGCAATACCAAATATGTATACATTTTTTATTAATTTCAGTTTTATACACTAATAAATAACAAAAAATATCATGTTTTAGGGTCTCCATAGTCTGAGAGCCATAGTTTTTTTTTTAATTTTTTGGGCGATTGTCTTACGTAAGGGCTAATTTTTTGAGGGATGAGGTGACTGTTAGATTGGTACTATTTTGGGGGGCATACGCCTTTTTGATCGCTTGGTGTTGCACTTTTAGTGATGTAAGGTGACAAAAAAAAAATTTTTTTTTTCTTTGCACGTTTTTTTTTTTTTGGACGGTATTCACCTGAGGGGTTAGGTCATGTGATATTCTTATAGAGCCGGTCAATACGGATACGGCAATGCATAGAGTTGAGCGGACACCTGGATGTTCGGGTTCGAGAAGTTCGGCCGAACTTCCCGGAAATGTTCGGGTTCGGGATCCGAACCCGATCCGAACTTCGTCCCGAACCCCATTGAAGTCAATGGGGACCCGACTAAAAAGGCTGTAAAACAGCCCAGGAAAGGGCTAGAGGGCTGCAAAAGGCAGCAACATGTAGGTAAATCCCATGCAAACAAATGTGGATAGGGAAATGAATAAAAAATAAAAAAAATATTAAAAAAATTAACCAATATCAATTGGAGAGAGGTCCCATAGCAGAGAATCTGGCTTCACGTCACCCACCACTGGAACAGTCCATTCTCAGATATTTAGACCCCGGCACCCAGGCAGAGGAGAGAGGTCCCGTAACAGAGAATCTGGCTTCATGTCAGCAGAGAATCAGTCTGCATGTCATAGCAGAGAATCAGGCTTCACGTCAGCCACCACTGCAACAGTCCATTGTCAGATATTTAGGCCCCGGCACCCAGGCAGAGGAGAGAGGTCCCGTAACAGAGGATCTGGCTTCATGTCAGCAGAGAATCAGTCTGCATGTCATAGCAGAGAATCAGGCTTCACGTCAGCCACCACTGCAACAGTCCATTGTCATATATTTAGGCCCAGCACCCAGGCAGAGGAGAGAGGTCCCGTAACAGAGAATCTGTCTTCATGTCAGCAGAGAATCAGTCTGCATGTCATAGCAGAGAATCAGTCTGCATGTCATAGCAGAGAATCAGGCTTCACGTCAGCCACCACTGCAACAGTCCATTGTCAGATATTTAGGCCCAGCACCCAGGCAGAGGAGAGAGGTCCCGTAACAGAGAATCTGGCTTCATGTCAGCAGAGAATCAGTCTGCATGTCATAGCAGAGAATCAGGCTTCACGTCACCCAACATTGGAACAGTCCATTGGCATATATTTAGGCCCCGGCACCCACACAGAGGAGAGGTTCATTCAACTTTGGGTAGCCTCGCAATATAATGGTAAAATGAAAATAAAAATAGGATTGAATGAGGAAGTGCCCTGGAGTACAATAATATATGGTTAAGGGGAGGTAGTTAATGTCTAATCTGCACAAGGGATGGACAGCTCCTGTGGGATCCGTGCCTGGTTCATTTTTATGAACGTCAGCTTGTCCAAATTGGCTGTAGACAGGTGGCTGCGTTTGTCTGTAATGACGCCCCCTGCCGTGCTGAATACACGTTCAGACAAAACGCTGGCCGCCGGGCAGGCCAGCACCTCCAAGGCATAAAAGGCTAGCTCTGGCCACGTGGACAATTTAGAGACCCAGAAGTTGAATGGGGCCGAACCATCAGTCAGTACGTGGAGGGGTGTGCACACGTACTGTTCCACCATGTTAGTGAAATGTTGCCTCCTGCTAACACGTTGCGTATCAGGTGGTGGTGCAGTTAGCTGTGGCGTGTTGACAAAACTTTACCACATCTCTGCCATGCTAACCCTGCCCTCAGAGGAGCTGGCCGTGACACAGCTGCCTTGGCGACCTCTTGCTCCTCCTCTGCCTTGGCCTTGGGCTTCCACTTGTTCCCCTGTGACATTTGGGAATTCTCTCAGTAGCGCGTCTACCAACGTGCGCTTGTACTCGCGCATCTTCCCATCACGCTCCAGTGCAGGAAGTAAGGTGGGCACATTGTCTTTGTACCGTGGATCCAGCAGGGTGGCAACCCAGTAGTCCGCACACGTTAAAATGTGGGCAACTCTGCTGTCGTTGCGCAGGCACTGCAGCATGTAGTCGCTCATGTGTGCCAGGCTGCCCAGGGGTAAGGACAAGCTGTCCTCTGTGGGAGGCGTATCGTCATCGTCCTGCCTTTCCCCCCAGCTACGCACCAGTGATGGGCCCGAGCTGCCTTGGGTGCCACCCCGCTGTGACCATGCTTCATCCTCATCCTCCTCCACCTCCTCCTCATCCTCCAGTAGTGGGCCCTGGCTGGCCACATTTGTACCTGGCCTCTGCTGTTGCAAAAAACCTCCCTCTGAGTCACTTCGAAGAGACTGGCCTGAAAGTGCTAAAAATGACCCCTCTTCCTCCTCCTCCTCCTCCTCCTGGGCCACCTCCTCTTCCATCATCGCCCTAAGTGTTTTCTCAAGGAGACATAGAAGTGGTATTGTAACGCTGATAACGGCGTCATCGCCACTGGCCATGTTGGTGGAGTACTCGAAACAGCGCAACAGGGCACACAGGTCTCGCATGGAGGCCTAGTCATTGGTGGTGAAGTGGTGCTGTTCCGCAGTGCGACTGACCCGTGCGTGCTGCAGCTGAAACTCCACTATGGCCTTCTGCTGCTCGCACAGTCTGTCCAGCATGTGCAAGGTGGAGTTCCACCTGGTGGGCACGTCGCATATAAGGCGGTGAGCGGGAAGGCCGAAGTTACGCTGTAGCGCAGACAGGCGAGCAGCGGCAGGATGTAAACGCCGGAAGCGCGAACAGACGGCCCGCACTTTATGCAGCAGCTCTGACATGTCGGGGTAGTTGTGAATGAACTTCTGCACCACCAAATTCAGCACATGCGCCAGGCAAGGGATGTGCGTCAAACCGGCTAGTCCCAGAGCTGCAACGAGATTTCGCCCATTATCGCACACCACCAGGCCGGGCTTGAGGCTCCCCGGCAGCAACCACTCGTCAGTCTGTTGTTCTATACCACGCCACAACTCCTGTGCGGTGTGGGGCCTGTCCCCCAAACATATGAGTTTCAGAATGGCCTGCTGACGTTTACCCCGGGCTGTGCTGAAGTTGGTGGTGAAGGTGTGTGGCTGACTGGATGAGCAGGTGGAAGAAGAGGAGGAGGAAGCCGAGAAGGAGGATGTGGCAACAGGAGGCAAAGAATGTTGCCCTGCGATCCTTGGCGGCGGAAGGACGTGCGCCAAACAGCTCTCCGCCTGGGGCCCAGCTGCCACTACATTTACCCAGTGTGCAGTTAGGGAGATATAGCGTCCCTGGCCGTGCTTACTGGTCCACGTATCTGTGGTTAGGTGGACCTTGCTACAGATGGCGTTGCGCAGTGCACACTTGATTTTATCGGATACTTGGTTGTGCAGGGAAGGCACGGCTCTCTTGGAGAAGTAGTGGCGGCTGGGAACAACATACTGTGGGACAGCAAGCGACATGAGCTGTTTGAAGCTGTCTGTGTCCACCAGCCTAAATGACAGCATTTCATAGGCCAGTAGTTTAGAAATGCTGGCATTCAGGGCCAGGGATCGAGGGTGGCTAGGTGGGAATTTACGCTTTCTCTCAAATGTTTGTGAGATGGAGAGCTGAACGCTGCCGTGTGACATGGTTGAGATGCTTGGTGACGGAGGTGGTACATCCCCTGTTTGCTGGGCGGCAGGTGCCAACGTTCCTCCAGAGGCGGAGGAAGAGGCCGAGGCGGCAGCAGCAGAAGAGGCCGAGGCGGCAGCAGCAGGAGAGGCCGAGGCGGCAGCAGCAGAAGAGGCCGAGGCGGCAGCAGCAGAAGAGGCCGAGGCGGCAGCAGCAGAAGAGGCCGAGGCGGCAGCAGCAGAAGAGGCCGAGGCGGCAGCAGCAGAAGAGGTAGCAGGGGGAGCCTGAGTGACTTCCTTGTTTTTAAGGTGTTTACTCCACTGCAGTTCATGCTTTGCATGCAGGTGCCTGGTCATGCAGGTTGTGCTAAGGTTCAGAACGTTAATGCCTCGCTTCAGGCTCTGATGGCACAGCGTGCAAACCACTCGGGTCTTGTCGTCAGCACATTGTTTGAAGAAGTGCCATGCCAGGGAACTCCTTGAAGCTGCCTTTGGGGTGCTCGGTCCCAGATGGCGGCGGTCAGTAGCAGGCGGAGTCTCTTGGCGGCGGGTGTTCTGCTTTTGCCCACTGCTCCCTCTTTTGCTACGCTGTTGGTTCGGTCTCACCACTGCCTCTTCCTCCGAACTGTGAAAGTCAGTGGCACGACCTTCATTCCATGTGGGGTCTAGGACCTCATCGTCCCCTGCATCGTCTTCCACCCAGTCTTGATCCCTGACCTCCTGTTCAGTCTGCACACTGCAGAAAGACGCAGCAGTTGGCACCTGTGTTTCGTCATCATCAGAGACTTGCTGAGGTGGTATTCCCATGTCCTCATCATCAGGAAACATAAGTGGTTGTGCGTCAGTGCATTCTATGTCTTCCACCGCTGGGGAAGGGCTAGGTGGATGCCCTTGGGAAACCCTGCCAGCAGAGTCTTCAAACAGCATAAGAGACTGCTGCATAACTTGAGGCTCAGACAGTTTCCCTGATATGCATGGGGGTGATGTGACAGACTTATGGGGTTGGTTTTCAAGCGCCATCTGTGCGCTTTCTGCAGAAGACTGGGTGGGAGATAATGTGAACGTGCTGGATCCACTGTCGGCCACCCAATTGACTAATGCCTGTACCTGCTCAGGCCTTACCATCCTTAGAACGGCATTGGGCCCCACCATATATCGCTGTAAATTCTGGCGGCTACTGGGACCTGAGGTAGTTGGTACACTAGGACGTGTGGATGTGGCAGAACGGCCACGTCCTCTCCCAGCACCAGAGGGTCCACTAACACCACCACGACCATGTCCACGTCCCTTACTAGATGTTTTCCTCATTGTTATCGTTCACCACAACAACAAAAATATTATTTGGCCCAATGTATTGAATTCAAATTCAGGCCTTTTTTTACAGACACCTAACACTATCTGGCTATCTATTTAGGTACCGTATTACACTAATACAGGCACAGCAGTAACCACAGATTTAGCTGACTATGAATTTGAGGCCTAGTATTTAGGCGCTGGGTGACCGGTATATGTTTTACGGACAGAATTAGACTGGGATATGCACAGTAGCGTGTGTGTGAAGTTATTGAGAATGACCCTATGTGCACCTTGATTCTGATATACCCTTTTAGGGATGTATTTAAAGTAGGCCTGATACAGCAGAAACCACTAAATTAGGAAATTGCTAAATTGGGAATTGTATTTCAACCCAGAACAAAAAATGTGCTTTGACGGACACTAAATAACTTGCCCAGCCACAACAGTAAAGCAGTAACGACAGATTTAGCTGGATATAAATTTGAGGCCTAGTATTTGGGCGCTGGGTGACAGGTATAGGTTTACTGACAGAATTAGACTTGGAAATGCACAGTAGCGTGTGTGTGAAGTTATTCAGAATGACCCTATGTGCACCTTGAATCTGATATACCCTTTTAGGGATAGATTTAAAATAGCTCTGATACAGCAGAAACCACTAAATTAGGAAATTGCTAAATTGGGAATTGTATTTCAACCCAGAACAAAAACTGTGCTTTGACGGACACTAAATAACTTGACCAGCCACACCAGTAACGACAGATTTAGCTGGATATAAACTTGAGGCCTAGTATTTAGGCGCTGGGTGACAGGTATACGTTTAATGAAAGAATTAGACTGGGATATGGCCAAAAAATAACCACACTATTGCTGGTTAAATGCACTTGGTGTGACAGCTTGACCAACCACACTACTGAGGGTTAAATGCACTTGGTGACAGGCGCAACTTGCCCCTGATGTAGTATATGGCCAAAAAATAAACAGACTATTGCTGGTTAAATGCACTTGGTGTGACAGCTTGACCCTGATGTAGGCTTTAGCCAAAAAACAACCACACCATTGAGGGTTAAATGCACTTGGTGGCAGCTTGTGCTGGCGCAACACAAGACACAAAATGGCCGCCGATCACCCCAGAAAAAAGTGACTGAAAAACGCTCTGGGCAGCCTAAAAACAGTGAGCAATTCAATAGCAGCAGTTCAATCATCCACAGCTGCAGATCGATCAATGGATGGAGTCCTTTGGAGGAGTTAATCAGCCTAATCTCGCCCTACTGTCGCAGCTGCAACCTCTCCCTATGCTGATCAGAGCAGAGTGACGGGCGGCGCTATGTGACTCCAGCTTAAATAGAGGCTGGGTCACATGGTGCTCTGGCCAATCACAGCCATGCCAATAGTAGGCATGGCTGTGACGGCCTCTTGGGGCAAGTAGTATGACGCTTGTTGATTGGCTGCTTTGCAGCCTTTCAAAAAGCGCCAAGAAAGTGATGAACACCGAACCCGAACTTTTACGAAAATGTCCGGGTTCGGATCCGTGTCACGGACACCCCAAAATTCGGTATAAACCCGAACAATACAGTTCGGGTTCGCTCATCCCTAGCAATACATAATATGTCTACTTTTATTTGTTTCCCTATTATTGTACAATTTTGTTTACTTTATTTTTGAAAAGGACGCTTTTTTTTTTTTTACTTGAAACTTTACAAGTTACTCTGTGTGCTTTCCATTTGCGTTTCCATTCCGCCAAAAAATAGAACATGTCCTATTATTGTCCCCGTTACGGACAAGAATAAGACTGTTCTATTAGGGGCCAGCTGTTCCATTCCGCAAAATACGAAATGCACATGGACGTCATCCGTATTTTGCGGACCGAAAAATACATACGGTCGTGTGCATGAGCCCTTAATATACTGTGAGTGAAAACTGCAGGGGGGAAGCATGGGGTATTTGAAAAAAAGAACATGGATAACAGCATCAGCAGACTGTACCCCGCAAGTAAAGGTACTTAAAGAGGACCTTTCATCGGTCCAAACACTGTGAACTAAGTGTCATGATCTGTAGAGTGGCGCCCAGGGATCTCACTGCACTTACTATTATCCCTGGGCGCCGCTCCGTTCTCCTGCTATGCCCTCCGGTATCTTCGGTCACTTGGTTATAGTAGGCGGAGACTTAGGGGACTTGGTTATAGTAGGAGGAGACTGCCCTTGTTCTCCTGGACGTCTCCTTCTCCCAGGCTGTAGCGCTGTCCAATCGCAGCGCAGGTTTTTTTTCTCCCAGGCTGTGGGCTGTGCGCTGCGATTGGCCAAGGCTATAGCCTAAGGGGGAAGGAGACGCCCAGGAGAACAAGGGCAGTCTCCTCCTACTATAACCAAGTGACCGAACATACCGGAGGGCATAGCAGGAGAACGTAGCGGCGCCCAGGGATAATAGTAAGTGCAGTGAGATCCCTGGGCGCCGCTCTACAGACCATGACACTTAGGTCCTGCTTAAGGCAGCACTCTGTAGACATAAATGATATGTGATTTATTCCAGATGCCTTTCTTAAGTCACACAAATAACTGAACAAAGTTCCCACATATATCGCAATACCACGGTGATATCATTAGTGTGTGTCAACAATTACCAAGACACCAAAAATGCACAACATAACATAACTCAGAATATATGTATATTATAAGCTTACATGGCATGAGTATGCAATTGTACCTTTGGTGGTTGCACTATTCAGTATGACACTACTCAACTATGGGCCCGAAGGGCACTGCAGCTCTTCATGGTGTGTGCACAAAATGATGTTGCGGCGCATGCGCAGTCCTTCCAAGGAAATGCCATATGGCAACTTGGTCTATATGTACAGTACAAACTAGCATGATCCATCAGCAATTCCTTCTCCACAAACTAACAGGTACATGCACCCATATATTCTGAGTTTACACATATATAGTTCATGTTACGTTATGCATTTTTGGTGTTCAGGGTTTCTATTTGGGCACTTTGTTCAGTATGTGCATGGCTTGTGAAAGGCTCTATAGCTGAAATATCGCACCTGGAATAAATCACATATCATTTCTTTGAAATTATATGGAGTTCTGCCTCAACTCTCTATTTAGGATTCTGCATCAGGGGTTTTTGTATTCCTTCCTGGCACAGAGAGCGAACTATACAGTCAGACCCTTTAATATCAAGGGCATATGATACAAATGGACTCTTTAAGGTGGTACATCATAGACCTCACTAATGTTGCTACATGCCTCCATGATGGATGACTGGATTTCCCTTATGTTTTACAGAATAAGGGAGAATCTGTAAATGAAGCAGACAGGGTTATTAAAGGGGTTGTCTGGTTTCAGGAGAGAACCCACCTGCAATTAAGAAGAGTGTTTCATATGCCAGTGAAACTGAAGGCAGAGTAAAAGGACCACATTCGGATGCTGCTTAATAAATTTGGTGCATCTGGGGTGTCTTGAAAATTAAATTTACTCCTGCTGTGAGGAGTAGGTTTAGACTGCGTTTTGAAATATTTTCTGGCTGCAAACATACTAAATTTGTCAAACCGATGTTGTCCCCATCCCTGCAGCTAAATCCTAACTACTTCTTTTGAAAAAATGGCAAGGGTGACTATTTAAGCCTACAAAATTGGCGCAAATAGAATAATCCACCCTTTGTGTCTGCCAATTTTACTGTAAAATTCTATAGAAAGTCCCTTCTTACTACTACATAATTCATCTTTTTATAATTACTACCTGTTCATTGGAAGCAAGGTTTCTGACATCTATAATGGGAGGATTGGTAGCTCGAGTATCTGCCACTTCAAACATGGGATTTACCTGCAGAACACAAGAATAAAAGAACAGGTCAGGGGGGTTAACATATAAATGATCAGAAGAGAGGGTCATTGAGGAGGTTCTAGAACAATCTGCGAGAACTAAAGGGGTTGTGACAAGTTTAGAAATGATCCTCTATCCACAGGATAGGGAATAACTAACTGATCGCTGGAGGTCTGACCACCGGGACCCCTACTGATCCTGAGAACACTGTTCCCCCGATCTGATGGAGCGGCAGGTCTGGCCATTCACGCTCTATGGGAACACCAGAAATAGCCAAGTGTCACACTCCGATATCTCTGGCAGTCCCATAGAGAATGAATGAGTACCAGACCCGCCGCTCCATCAGATCGGGGGAACAGAACCACTGTTCTCGTAATCAGTGGGGATCCTAGCGGTCGGACCTCCAAAGATCAGTTCGTTTCTTCTATCCTGTAGATAGGGGATAATTTCCAAACTTGTCACGTTCCCTTTAAATACTCAGACGTTAATCGAAATTACATTTTGCAGAAATAGTAGAAATCATGAGGCCACTGGAGAGTTGTAGTTTTGCAAAAGCTAGAGAGCCACAGGTTAGAGACCACTGGTTTCCAGCAGCATTCAACCTCAAAGCTTCAGGCTCCAAGACACACTACATTACCCTTCAAATAATCCTTCCCTGCACTTTGTATCTTTTCTACGTTCTAAGAATGAGCTGATGACCTCTAGTGGGATAACTGCAGCCTTTCCTGATATAACCCACAGACATTAAGAAAAGGAGCACTTTACTGGCACAGTTGTTACTCGAGATAAGCCAATATAAAGGCTAGGGGGCTATACCTTCAGCCGTCTGAAGGGAGTACTAGAATAAAACTGCTGCACATGGTCCAATCTGTGAAGTCTACAATGCCAATGCATCTAATGGCAGCATGGTATAAAGAGGAGACACTGGGCAGCTCAGGGCTATGCGGTGGGACAGAGTCATTCACAGCCTTTCTTCTCCGAGTTTGTATACAGGGATAGGAGCCACTCTGTGTAGGAAGATGGCCCAACAGGCTCCGTATTCCTGGCCGTTCTCATAGAACTCTACATGGCGGCATACCTTTGCAGATGCATCTTCTAGGACTCACACCTTTTTTATTTCTTAACATCTTTCTTTTAGGCCACTTTCACACTCGCGTTTGGTGCGGATCCGTCATGGATCTGCACAAACGGATCAGTTCAGATAATACAACCGCATGCATCCGTTCAGAACAGATCCGTTTGTATTATCTGTAACATAGCCAAAACGGATCCGTCTTGAACACCACTGAAACTCAATGGAGGACATCCCCATTGACTTGCATCGTGTTTCAGGACGGATCTGTTTGGCTCAGTTTGGTCTGACGGACACCAAAACGCTGCAAGCAGTGTTTAGGTGTCTGTTTCCAAAGCGGAATTGAGACGGAAAGGAGGCAAACTGATGCATTCTGAGCGGATCCTTTTCCATTCAGAATGCATTAGGGCAAAACTGATCCGTTTTGGACCGCTTGTGAGAGCCCTGAATGGATCTCACAAACTGAAAGTCAAAACGCCCGTGTGAAAGTAGCCTTAGTCCCACCACATTTGGTGAGAAGTCCGGTGTTCCGTGATATTTCCCTACCCTCGTCACTTCCTGTTGTGACACAGTCGCACCGGACATGACGTTCCCAGCTTTGGAAGGAGGTGTGCCGCGCACAGCAACAGGGTAGAGAAATTTCACACCAGAGTTTGGGAGAAGGGGCCACCTAATGCGCTTGCGCCTTACCTCTCAGCTGGCTCCAGATGATCAGACACCATGCGTGCGCAGTGAGTGGTAGGGAGATTTAACAGAACAAATGGCCATCAGATCTCCCTACCCCCACAGTGCGCAGGCGCGGTGATCGGATGGATGTTCGGAATAAGATCTCCCTGTCCCCTGGTGCGCACGTATAGTGTATCCCAAAATTTCCCTACTTCGTCGATGTGCTCCTGCGCGGCGCGGCACACCTCCTTTCAAAGCTGGGAACGTCATGTCCGATGCAGCCGCGTCACAACTGGAAGTGACGAGGGTAAGGAAATTTGACGGGTAGGGAAATATCACGGAACACCAGCCCTGTCAATCAAGCGGCAGGGGAAGCCTTTTCAGCAGCGGGGACAACCCCTCACAGGCGAAGAACTCTCACTCATCACTAATCCCAATACATACATGGTGTACTTTCTGGAGTGCTTGTCTAGCCCAGCCATCAAATGCACATACATTGCATCATTATGTAACATTGGTAAAGCATCTCTCTTATAATCTGCTTCTCTATCATACAGCAGGCAAAAGTGCTCCAACCACAATTTTATAACCCAACAGACATGAAAAAAAATGCAGCGTTCTACAGAATAGGAACAGTGCCACCTGCTGTCTCTTTATACACAATGCAACTGGAAAGTTATATAAACTTTACATGTAGCCTTACTTGCATCACTCTGCTTTACATGACTATTTTTCATCCGCATATCAGTGTTTCTTTTGCAGGTAGCACAGTGAACCATTCATTTCTGTGGGCCGTACACATACTTTTGGCTGCAGTGTTGCCATTCTGCAAATGATCGAACCTGATCTTATGGTGGTTCACATCGTATTTGAGAACAGCCATTTTTCATTGATGGGAGAGAGAATGCACATGGAAGGTATCCATATTTTGTCATTATAATAATAATAATAATAATAATAATAATAAATAATAAAATGTATCCACAGTCTTGGCCATAAATGTTGGCACCCCTGAAATGGCTATACACGTGTTTATTCCTCTTGTGTGTATTGGAACAAAACCAAAAAAGGGAGGAAAAAAAAGCAAATTGGACATAATGTCACACCAAACTCCAAAAATGGGCTGGACAAAATTATTGGCACCCTTAACTTAATATTTGGTTGCACACCCTTTGGAAAAAAGAACTGAAATCAGTCGCTTCCTATAACCATCAATAAGCTTCTGACACCTCTCACCCGGAATTTTGGACCACTCTTCCTTAGCAAACTGCTCCAGGGTTCTCTTATTGGAAGGGCGCCTTTTCCCAACAGCAATTTTAAGATTTCTCCACAGGTGTTCAATGGGATTTAGATCTGGACTCATTGCTGGCCACTTCAGAACTCTCCAGCGCTTTGTTGCCATCCATTTCTGGGTGCTTTTTGACGCATGTTTGGGGTCATTGTCCTGCTGGAAGACCCAAGATATTGGACGCAAACCCAGCTTTCTGACACTGAGCTCTACAGCGCGACCCAAAATCCGTTGGTAATCCTCAGATTTCATGATGCCTTGCACACATTTAAGGCAGCCAGTGCCAGAGGCAGCAAAACAACCCCAAAACATCAATGAACCTCCACCATATTTCACTGTAGGTACCGTGTTCTTTTCTTTGTAGGCCTCATTCCGTTTTTGGTAAACAGTAGAATGATGTGCTTTACCAAAAAGCTCTATCTTGGTCTCATCTGTCTACAAGACGTTTTCCCAGAAGGATTTTGGCTTACTCACGTTCATTTTTGCAAAACGTAGCCTTACTTTTTTAATGTCTCTTTGTCAGCAGTGGGGTCCCCCTGGGTCTCCTGCCATAGCGTTTCATTTCATTTAAATGTCGACCGATATTCAAGCTGTCCTGCAGGCTCAGGGTGCATCAGTGTCAGCGTGAACTATCTTTGGAACTTGATTGGGGCTGTTTATCCACCAATCCGGACTATCCTGCGTTGACACCTTTCATCATTTTTTCTCTTCTGTCTACGCCCAGGGAGATTAGCTACAGTGCCATGGGTTGCAAACTTCTTTATAATGTTGTGCACTGTGGACAAAGGCAAATCTAGATCTCTGGAAATGGACTTGTAACCTTGAGATTGTTGATATTTTTCCACAATTTTGGTTCTCAAGTCCTCAGACAGTTCTCTTCTCCTTCTCCGCTGAACCCGGACATACCCTTATTTTTACCCAGGCAGCCCCCCTGAGGCTTTTCATGCTCCGATGCATTCCCTTGCCCTGCACTAGATCGCGCAGGGCAAGGGTTCTTTTGTTTTCAACAACACTGCCGGGTGAAAACTTCCACCTGGCAGTGTGTTTGGTGAAGTCACCGGCTCTGATGGGCGGGCTTTAGCGCTGCCCTAGACTTTTTACTGGCTAGGGCAGCGCCAAATCCCGCCCATCAGTGCCAGTGACGTCGCCGGGCTTCCTGGCAGCCCCATGGAGAGCCCCGGGACTCCCGGGTCTCCAAAAAATGCCTTTGCCCTGCGCGATTTAGCGCAGGGCAAAGGAGAGCATCGGAGCATGAACTGCTCCGATGCTCAAGTCAGGGGGGCTGCCTGGGTGAAAATGGAAGGATGTCCGGGTTAAGCTCTTGCCCCTATGGATGTCACTGTCAATGGGGTGTTGTGCGGTGAAACTCACTGTTAAAGGGGATGACTGCTGTAAAGGTCAACGTTAAGGGGGTGCGCTGCTGTGGAGGTCCAAATTTTAAAGGGGTTCTGCAGTTTGTTTAAACTGATGATCTATCCTCTGAATTAGGGTTGTTGCGGGTATCGAAATTTCGATACCCAATCGATACTTTTGTCCCGGTATCGATACAATACCGGGATTTAAATTTTTTCAATACTGGCCTGCGCTGCTGCGCAGTCTAGTATCACAGAACATGAGCGTGCTGCTGTCAGCGCGCTCATGCTCCATCAGCAGCACAAGGGAGAAGGAAGCAGTCTATCCCTCCCCCTGTGCCGCTGTCACCAATGAGGAGAGAGGGGCGAAGGAGGGGCGGCCCCACTGCGCCACCAATGATAGGAGGACCTTTTTTAAGGGTTTGGACATCGTTAAGTTAGCAGGACATGTAGAGCGCAGCCCAGGGATCTCCCTGCACCTACTATTATTTCTGAGCGCCGCTCTGTTCGCCCGCTGTGCCCCAGTTACAGTCTCCTGCTCCTTATGCTAATTACTACTATCGGAGCGATGGGGAGGAGACATCAGCTTTTCTTATGGGCATTGGTGGTGCAGTGGCAGCTTCTGATCGGAGTCCCAGCAGTGTAATCCTGGGGCTCTGATCGGTTACCATGGCAGCCAGGATGCTACTCAAGCCCTGGCTGCCATAGTCGGCTCCCTGCTGCTGTGTGCACTATGCAGAGGACAGCAGGGAAAGTGTGAAGTCCTATTCACCCTGATAGAGCTCCATCAGGGTGAATAGGACAAGGGATGAAAAAAATCCCAGGTTCTAGCCCCTAAGGGGGGGGGGATATAATAAAAAAAAAAAAAAAAAAAAAAAGGCAAAAAAATAAAATAAATAAAAAAAAACCAAAATATTAAGTATAAATTACACATAAAATATATAAACAATAAATAAACATATCGCCACGTCCGAAAAGTCCAAACTATTAAAATAGAAAAAAAATCAATGTGGTGAACGCCTAAACAGAAAAAAAAAAAAGGTGCGATTCGCCATTTAAAAAAAATGCAGAATGCACATGGCTTTATTGATTTAGTTTTTTCAAGTGGTATCGAATATCGCAATACTTTATGGTATCGAAATTGAATAAAAAATTTGGTATCGCAACAACTCTACCCGGGACCCCCGCTGATAAGCTGTTTGAGAAGGCAGTGGCGCTCCAGCAGGGCTGCGTCCTTCTCACTGTTTACCGCTGGCCCAGTGACATCACGACTAGTATCAACTTGCCTGGGCGGGGCTAAGCTCCATTCAAGTGAACAGAGCTTAGCCCTGCCCATGCAAGTTCTCAAACAGCTGATCGGCGAGGGACCCGGGTAGAGTTGTTGAGATACCAAATTTTTTATTCGATTTCGATACCATAAAAAAGTATTGCGATACTCTATACCAAGCAAAAATAAAATAAACCAAAAAAGCCACATGCATTCCGCATTTTTAAAAATAGCGACTCACGTAGTTTTTATTTATTTTTTCTGTTTCGGCATTCATCGCATAGATTTTTATTTTATTTTAATAGTTTGGACTTTTCTAACGTGGCGATATGTTTATTTATTTATTGTTTATATATTTGATATGTGAAATTGAGAAAGCGGGTGATTTGTACTTAATACTTTGGTGTTTTTTCTTTTTTTCTTCTTTTAAATAACTATTTCCCCCTTTGGGGGCCAGAACCTGGAATCTTCTAATCCCTTGTCCTATTCACCCTAATAGATCTCTATTAGGGTGAATAGGACTTCACACTCTCCCTGCTGCGCTGTGCACACAGCAGCAGGGAGCCGACTATGGCAGCCAGGGCTTCAGTAGAGTCCTGGCTGCCATGGTAACTGATCGGAGCCCCAGGATTACACTGCTTGGGCTCCGATCAGAAGCTGCCACTGCCACCAATGAAGAGGAGGGGACCCTGTGGCCACTGCCACCAATGATTTTAATACTGGGGGGTTGAGAGGGGCGGGCGCACTGTGCCATCAATGATTTTAATGGGGTGGGGGGTTGAGGGCACACTGCGCCACCAATGATAATTAACCCTTTATACAGGAGGCTGGTACTGGCAGCAGATCAGCGGCAGTTAACCCCTCAGGTGCCGGCGACACCCGCCTCCTGTATTATGTGTTAAAGACGACCTTATATGGGTCCAGACTTTAAAGTAGCAGGCTACACAGAGCGGCACCCAGCAATGTCCAAGCACTTACAATTATTCCTGGGCGCCTCTCCGTTCGCCCGCTGTGCCACATTACTGTCTCCTGCTCCATATGCTAATTACTATTGGAGCAATGGGGAGGAGACATCAGCCTCTCTAGTGGGCATTCCTTCTCCCTGGCTGTAGCGCTGTCCAATCGCAGCGCAGGGAGAAGGAATACCCACTAGAGAAGCTGAGGTCATCTCCCCATTGCTCAGATAGTAATTAGCATATGGAGCAGGAGACAGTAATGGGGCACAGCGGGCGAAGGGAGCGGCGCCCAGAAATAATAGTAAGTGCTGGGACATCGCTGGGCGCCGCTCTGTGTAGCCTGCTACTTAAAGTCTGGACCCAGGAAAAGTTGTATCATTGGTGGCGCAGTGCGCCCGCCCCTTTCTTCTCATTGGTGACAGCAGCAGCACTGGGGGAGGGAGAGACTGCTTCCTTCTCCCTGTGCTGCTGAGAGAATATGAGCGCCCCGGCAGCAGCGCGCTTATGTACTGTGATACTAGACCGCGCAGCAGCGCAGCCCAGTACCGAAAAAAATGGAAATCCTCGTATTGATACCGGGACAAAAGTATCGTTTGGATATCGAAATTTCGATACCCGCAACAACCCTAGTCCCAGGTGTTGGACCCCCGCCGATCAGATGCTGATTTAGGAGGATAGATCATCAGTTTAAGCAAACTGCAGAACCCCTTTAAAGGAATGGAGCACTGTGGGGGGGGAATCAGTATTAAGGGGTGGGGGCTGTGGAGGTCACTATTAAGGGGGCGGGGTGCTGTAGGTGTAACTGTTATAGTGTCAATATCTTTTAACGACACACACAAACATTAACAGAAATAGATTAAATATACCCAAATCCTTCAGCTAGTATATGTTTATATAAAGCTGAGTGTATGTGTGTATGTATGTATGTCCGCTAAAGGAATCCGCAGTGTCGCATTTACAATCACAAAATTTGCCACACAGGTAGATCAGGTGTCCAGGAAGGTTTTAGACCAGGTCTCCGTTCTCTAGCACGTACTGTTCCTGAGATATTCCCAAAAAAGAAAATTAGCCAATAGAAGCCTGGTCACATGACCCTTATCAGCCAATAGAAGCTTGCAGACCCCAAGTCTCCACATACACACAGTTATACACCAGGTTTCCATAACAACCCAGCCATTTTTCTTCACTGCTGTAGGTCAGCTTTAAAAGGGGCAAGGCGCTGTGGATGACACTGTTAAGGGAGTGGAGTGCTGTGGAGCCCACAGTTCAGGGGCAGGTAGAGTGGCCACCCTCAAAAGACAGACTTAAAAACCCGCCCCCAGGCCTCGCCAAAACATGCCCCTGACCTGGTTAGGCCATGCCCCCTTCCACTCTTAGGGAGGGTGACTTTCTCCTGCAGCTCATGCTCAGACAGCATAGTGCTGCTGTCCGAGAGTGAGCTGTTCAAAAGGACATCCCTGTGTCGGTCCAGACCCTGCGCCAGACGGAGGACAGGGAGTCTGAAAGCCAGACTGTCCAGCCTAAAACCTGACCTCAGGCAACCCTAGGGGCAGGCTGCTGTGGAGGTCACAGTAAAGAGAAAAGTCCGCTATGGAGGGCAGTGTTAAGGGGCAGATTGCTGTACAGGCCATTGTTAAGGGGACGGGGTGTTGTGGAAATCACTGTTAAGGAGATGGGGTACTGTGGAGGTCACTAATAAAGAGACGGCCGCTGTGGAGGTCACTGTTAAGGGGCAGGAAACTGTGGAGGTTACAGTTAAGGGGCGGGGAGCTGTAGAGGTCACTATTAAGCGGGCAGGGTGTTGTGGAGGTCACTGTTAAGGAAACGGAGCTCTGTGGAGGTCACTGTTAAGAGGGCGGGTTATTATGGAAAATCCCTGTTAATGAGATGGGGTACTGTGGAGGTCACTAATAAAGGGACGGCCGCTGTGGAGGTCACTGTTAAAGGGGCGGCGTACTGTAGATGTCACTGTTATAGTGGAAGCTGTCAATATGTTTTAACGACCCACAAACATTAAATGAAATTGATTAAATATACCCGTGCAAAGCCAGGTCCTTCTGCTAGTTATATATAATGCTGAGTGTATGTATTTATGTATGTATGTCCGCTAAAGGAATCTGCACCATCGCATTTACAATTACAAAATTTTGACAGCCACCTCCTGTGACTTGTGTCAGACTGTTTTGAGTGGAAATTTTAACCCTGCGCTTTCCAATTATTTGCCAAAAAATACACTTAGTAACCTAACTGCCAAACTACAGGAGCCATTGTCTGTTGGCTGTTGTGGCAGTTAGCCTGGATAGTCATCAGGTTGCATATAGCAACCAATCACAGCTCAGCTTCTATTTTGCTACAGGTCATTAATATGAGCTCGGATTGGTTGCTATAGGCAACAAAGGACATTCTTGGTATAAGACAGCTAATGTGTGACTTAATATGATTTTGATTGCGATGCTTAGCCAACGTTGTTGTAGAGGCTTATGTAACTCACGTGACCTTAAGTGTATACTAATTCTGTGGGGTTTTATATACTGTCAATTACAGACAATAATGCCCTGTAAGAAAAGGAACTCGACTGGACGATTGTCAGGCCGCTGTGGAGGTCACTGTTAAGGGGGAAGAGGACTGTGGAGGCCACTATTGAAGGGGCAGTTGCCATGGAGGGGACTGTTAAAGAAGCGGGGTACTGTGGCAGTCAGAAAAATAACAGAAAAAACGGAGATAAAAATATCCTGCACGGTATGATAAATAAATGTGCGGATGTCCCTGGCCACATTCATGAAAAAAAAAAAAAAATTATAATTGATAATAACGCACTTAATAATATAGATGCAAGCATTATATATGGACCAAGCCCTCACCCTCATGTGATAAAATCTGAGACACTTAGCCAATATATTTTGATCAAAACACATCTGTGTCCGCCTACCAAGCGCCAAGGTAGTCTCAGGTCAGGATGTTTTTAATCTTAGTTTTTTCTGTGATTTTCCCGTTTATGTAGTATATTCTTGCGGGAGTGGCACCTTCAAATGTGAATGAGCTCCTATTTTATCTTGGGAGTAGCATTCCTTTGCACTTTTGCCCTTCCTATCTAATAGACCACATTGATTAGGTGGTACATATAGGTGTGCTTGCTCTTCCTCCCATTGGTTGCTTGATGCACATGGAGGTGACTAGGAGCAGCACACCATATATACGGGCTCTGCGCTCCTGAACATAGAAGCCCAACGGCTTAGGTAGGTTTAGCGTAGGACCCACCTGACCTGAGACCACCGTGGCACTTGGTAGGTGGGCACAGATGTGTTTTGATCAAAATATATTGGCTAAGTGTCTCAGACATTGTCATATCAGAGTGAGGACTTTGTCCATATATAATGCTTGCATTAGTGAGGACTTGCAGAGTGAGGAATATATAATGCTTGCATTATCTTTTTTTTTTCTGTAATTTTATTTTACTGTGGCAGTCACTGTTAAGGGTGCAGGGTACTGTGGCAGTCACTGTAAAAAGGTGCAGACCCTGTGACGCTGTGGAGGTCTCTATTAAGGGGGCAGGGAATGGTGTAGGTCACAGTTAAGGGCACTGTCCCCTATGGAGGTCACTGTTAAGGGGTTCGGGTGCTGTGAAATTCACTGTTATAGGGGCGGGCTGCTGTTAAGGCCAAAGTTAAGGGGTTTGGCTACTTTGGAGGTCCCATTTTAAGGAGGTGGGGCACTGTGAGGTGTTGTGGAGGTCACAGTTAAGGGGGCGTGGTGCTGACTGTTAAGGGGGCGTGGTGCTGCAGAGGTCACGTTATGGGGGAATACTGCTGATACACCCCCCGCTTTCCTCTTGCTGGCTGTCTCTACTGCCCCCCCTCCTCCAGACTGAAGAGAGGGAAGAGCTGCTTTAGCTGCTCATATCTCGGGATTGGTAGCAGTTAAAGGGCTTCTGTCACCCCCAAAACCCCTTTTTTTTCGGGGCTTGTTAAAATGGTTATTTAACAACTATTCCCTATATAGGGATCTTACCTTTGTCTGTGGCTTCTTTTCATTAAAAAACGATCTTTTAAAATATGCAAATCGCTTCACTACCAGCAAGTAGGGCATCTGCTTGCTGGTAGTTGCTGCAAAAAAAAAACGCCCCCTCCTCTTGTTGATCGACAGGGCCAGCAGTGATCTCCTCCTCCGGCCAGCCCTGTCAGCATTTCAAACATCCCGCGCCTGTCTTCATTCGGCGCAGGCGCTCTGAGAGAAGGAGGCTCGCCTCCTCAGCACTCCCTCAGTGCGCCTGCGCCAATGACGTCACCGAAAGAGAAGATGTCATCGGCGCAGGCGCACTGAGGGAGTGCTGAGGAGGCGAGCCTCCTCTCAGAGCGCCTGTGCCGAATGAAGACAGGCGCGGGATTTTTGAAATGCTGACAGGGCCAGCCGGAGAAGAAGATCGCTGCTGGCCCTGTCAATCAACAAGAGGAGGGGGCGGTTTTTTTGCAGCGACTACCAGCAAGCAGATGCCCTACTTGCTGGTAGTGAAGTGATTTTCATATTTTAAAAGATTGTTTTTTTAATAAAAAGAAGCCACAGACAAAGATAAGATCTCTATATAGTCGTTAAATAACAATTTTAACAAGCCCAAAAAAATTTTAAAAAATAAGGGTTTTGGGAGTGACAGAAGCCCTTTAAAGATATGGGCCTGTTCAGGGTCGCACACAGAATTAATTGGGCCTCATAGCAAGACTCTAAATTAGGCCCCCCATAATCCATCCATAACCCCCCCCCACTATCCAATCCTGGCCCCTCACCTTGCTCCATATTCACTTTGTTTGCTGCTGCGTGTTGTATAGTGTACCATCAGGGCTGGACTGTGATTACAAAACAGCCCTGGCACATAAACCCCACCAACATAAAAATAATGGTGCAAAATGAACAGTGTGGATGTGAATTTTGCTTTACTTGGTCATGCTTTCATGTAAACCATCAATACAAGAAAGGAAATAAAAACGCAACACAAAAATGCCTAATCACATGGTGAGAGACATGTTACCCATCACATACTACAACGCTCAAAACACCTTCACAGCAACGTCTGATACCAGCATGCATTGGCAAATTACCTCCACAATGTCACAATATAAATACAACACTGCAACACAAAATATCTCGCCACCAGCACCAAATAAATACCACAATAAAGTACAAAATACCCAGCATTATTGTCCCCTGAAAACCTCTTCCCCACTGGCAGCAGAATTGTCCCCATTTAAATGTCTTACCACTGCTTGGGACCTGCAGGACAGGAGCAGTGAGGCTGGGGTTGGAGGGAGAGAGCCTTCTGGTAGAAGGAAGAATTGAGTGCGTAAAAAGAGCTGTAACGTCACATGTTGCCCATGTTCAGATATTAAGAGGTATAATAGAGGTAGAGTACACAGATATATATTATATACAGCAGTGTACTGACATGTCAGGTTTAAATTACACCTCATACCTCACATATCAGTACTCTGCTGTATATAATATATATCTGTACCCACTACATCTATTATACCTCACATATCAGTACACTGCTCTATATACTATATAATGGTACACACTACATCTATTATACTGTACGATAGGCATATAATATGCAGTGTAATATATATATATATATATATATATATATATATATATAATAAAATTCTGCAGCACTCCTTGAAAGATGAAATTTTTTTTGATTTATTCACACATGTCATATAGCAATGTTTCGGTTCTCTCTCAGAACCTTTTTCAAGCCAAGTGCTTGAAAAAGGTTCTGAGATAGAACCGAAACGTTGCTATATGCCATGTGTGAATAAATAGCACATTTTTTTTTATCTTTCAAGGAGTGCTGCGGAATTGTATTATTTGTTCATCATCCTGAATCGAGGGATTACCGCTGGCACCCATCTTTCAACCTTTAAAGGAGTGCTGCCTGGAATATTACACACACATATATATATATATATATATATATATATACACACACACATACACACACACACACACACACACACATATATACATATACACACACACACATACATACACAAAATCGCGAGACAAATCGCAGGTGTAAGCTCCCGGCACTAATACAGCAAACAAAGTAGCAGCACACCACTAAATGCACTAAGACTGAGTGAACAGGTGAATGTGTGAACAGGGTCAAATACATGATGCCAATACTTGTGAAGTGAAGCAGCTCTTAGCACATATTATTGATCAAAAATATATGTCGAGCCCACCTAACAGACGACAAGGTAGCTTCTTATCATCTTATTAGCACTCCCCGCCCATCCCCCACCCCTTGGTGTTTTTATCAGAGTAACAATGGAGCTGGACCCTCCGTGTTATCAGGTGGGACCTACTCTAAGAAGCTACCTTGTCGTCTGGTAGGTGGGCCCCGACATATTTTTGATCAATAATTTGCGCTAAGAGCTTCTTCACTGCTTTGCAGTAAGTATTGGCGTCATGTATTTGACCCTGTTCACATATTCACCTGTTCACTTAAAACACACACACACACACACACACACACACACACACATTATATACAGCAGTGTACTGATGTGAGAGGTATTAAGTATAATAGATGCAGTGTGTACAAATATACAGTATATACAGCAGTGCACTGATATGTGAGGTACGAGGTATAATACATGCAGTCTGTACAGGTATATAATATACACAGCAGTATACTAATGTGAGAGGTACGACGTATAACAGATGCAGTGCACTGATATGTTGGGTATGAAGTATAATAGATGCAGTGGGTACAGATACATGTGGTCAGTTATACATGATAGTCACTATGAGGTACATGAGGTATTGGGGGTTGTAGTTATCTGTACCGAGATATGAGAATCAACGAGGCATGAGGTACTACTTCTGGGTAAAAAAGGGAATGGGGGGCAAATGAAGAGAAAAGAGGAGGACTTCCTTTTACCACTCCATTCTAGACTCAATGGAAAGCTAATCTTGCGGTTCTTCTCCATCCTGTTGGGGATTTAAGGCCAGTGATGATGTCATCACAGGTCCTGGCAGATGCATCATTCTGTGTGCAGTTCCTTTACTAGATGGTACAGGACCAGTGATGTTCACAGGTCTTTTAGCTTTCTGCACTGATCACAGGGACTCTGGATGGGAGCCTGTATTGAAAGTAATTAGGAGTTGGGTCTTTTGTTCACAGCAGGCCCTCTTCCGCATATGGGCCAGGTCTAAATAGCTGACATTCCAGGATTTCAAAGAAGACCAGAATCCCAGCATTATCTTCACTACATTGGAAGATATAGCGGTTAGAAATTGGGATGGCACTGAATGCAGCTGAAAGTAAAAGCATGTTTCACTGCTTTCACTCCTGAATCGATTGCTAACAGCTATATCTACCAATGTAGAGGAGATAATGTTGTGATTCCGGTGGTCTTCTTTGAAAGCTTGGAATGCCATATCTAGCTGTTACCAATCCAGAGATATGAGCAGCTAAAGCACTTCCCACCTCACCCTGCTGCCCAAGCTCTGCTCAGGCTAAACTGATCATCACAAAAACTGTTAGGTGGTTAAGCATGTTCTTACCCTTGTGCTTACACATGAATTTCTATATAACAGGAAACTGGTAAGAATTGTACTGTATTTTTTTCATCAATAAGGAGAAGATCAAGACAAGGGAAGACCAAAACATCATGATGTTTTACTTCATAAAGTAAAGATGGAGACATATAGTCAAACAATTATTACCTCAATGGAATGCGCAGTGCTTCTGTGAAAGTGAGAAGACCGAGGATAAATATCATTTAAATGAGGTGATGCTTCTGGAAACAGCCTTTTCTGGTGCATATTGCTAATTACTTTATTTTCAAATGTGTCAAAATTTGTTTTCCAGACTAAAACCTAAACCAGAAAAAAAAAAAAAAAAAAAAATACATGAAATTAATAATAATAGGCACAGATATTTAACCTGTCACCTGTGTCAATTATATAGTGCCTTGAAAAAGTATTCACTTTTCTAGAAATTTTCCACATTACACCCACAAACGTAAATGTATTTTGTGATTTTATGTGATAGACCAAAACAAAGTAGCAAGTATGTGTGAAGTGCATTTGTATTCAGCCCCCAGTACTCAGATACCCCTAAATAAAATCCATTTTGAACAAGTGCCTTCAGAAGTCACCTAATTAGTAACTAGAGTCCACCTGTGTATAATTTATTCTCAGTATAATGCATCTGTTCTGTGAAGGCCTCAGAGGTTTGTTAGCGAAGATAAGTGATTAAACAGCATAATGAAAACCAAGGAACACGCTAGACAGGTTAGGGACAAAGTGTAAAGCAGGGTTAGGTTATAAAAACATATGCCAAGCTCTGAACATCTCACAGAGCACTGTTCAACCCATCATCAAATCAATCGCTTCCTATAACCATCAGCTTCTTACACATCTCAACTGGAATTTTGGATCACTCTTTTGCATACTGCTCCAGGTCTCATATTTGAAGGGTGCCTTCGCTCTTCACAGGTGTTCAATGGGATTTAGATCCGGACTCATTGCTGCCCTCTTCAGAGCTTTTTCCCATCCATTTCTGGGTGCTTCTTGAAGTATGTTTGGGATCATTGTCCTGCTAGCAGACCCATTACCTACGACGCAAACTCAGCTTTCTGACACTGGGCCAGACATTGCGACCCCAAATCCTTTGGTAATCTTCAGATTTCATGATGCCTTGCACATAGTCAAGGCACCCAGTGCCAGAGGCAGCAAACCAACCCCTAAACATCTTTGAACCTCCACCATATTTGACTGTAGGTACTGTGTTCTTTTCTTTGTCGGTCTGATTCCATTTTCGGTAAACAGTAGAATGATGTGCTTTACCAAAAAGCTCTATCTTGGTCGCATATGTCCACACAACGTTTTCCCAGAAGGATTTTGGCTTACTCACGTACATTTGGCAAACTGCAGTCTAGCTTTTTTAGGGCTCTGTGTCAGCAGTGGCGCCCTCCTGGGTCTCCTGCCATAGCGTTTTATTTCATTCAAATGTCGATGGATAGTCAACGCTGACACTGATGCTCCCTGAGCCTGCAGGACAGCTTGAATTTCTTTGGAACTTGATTGGGTCTGCTTATCCACCATTCGGACTATCCTGCATTGCAACCTTTCATAAATTTTTCTCTTCCGTTCATAGATGCCATAGATTGTAAACTTCTTGATCATGTTGTGCAGCGTGGACAAACAAACAAGGTCTCTGGAGATGGACTTGTAACCTTGAGACTACTGATATTTTTCCACAATTTTAGCTCTCAAGTCCTCAGACAGTTCTCTTCTTCTCTTTCTGTTCTCCATGCTTAGTGTGGCACACACAATGCAAAGATTGAGTCAATTACTCCCCTTTTTATCTAGTATCTTTTTATAGTGACCACGCCTGTTACTTGCCACAGGAGAGTTTAAATGAGCACAACATGCTTGAAACAAAGTTGTTTACCCACAATTTTGAAAAGGTGCCACCAATTTTGTCCGGCCCATTTTTGGAGTTTTGTGTGAAATGATGTCCAATTTGCCTTTTTTCCCCCTGTTTTTTGTGTTGTTCCAGTACACACAAAGAAAATAAACATGTGTATAACAAAACATGTGTAATTGATATAAATTTTCTGGGATATATACTTCATTTTCTGGAAAAATTTCAGGGGTGCCAATGCTTGCGGCCATGACTACTTTGTCTTGGTCTATCACATAAAATCCTAATAAAATACATTTTTTAAGTTTGTGGTTGTAACGTGGAAAAGTTCAAGGGGTATGAATGCTATTTCAAGGCACTGTATATATAAAATGGGATAAAATGGGATAAAATTGGAGAGGAGAGGGTGGCTGCACGTGTCCACTGTCACTCCAGTTAACCTTATGAAACTGCCAGGGACACTCTGCTATCTCTGACAGTCTCATAGCATTGAATGGGCGACATCACGTGGATAAGGGATAAGTGTTTTTGTGTAGAAAATGGCTTAAAGAGGACCTTTCATGGCTCCAGACATTATGAAATAAGTAGCAGGTTATGTAGGGCATAGAGAGGATTCTAAGAGCGCTTACTATTTTTCTGGGCACCGCTCCGTTCACCCGCTGTGCCCCATACCAGGCGGGAGAATTCAACAGGGGCACAGTGGGCGAATGGAGCGGCGCCCAGAAAAAATAGTAAGCGCTCTTAGATCCTTCTCTATGCCCTACATAACCTGCTACTTATTTTATACTGTCTGGACCCATGAAAGGTCCTCTTTAAATCTACTCCAGCAAGAGCAAGAGTTACATCTGTCGCACAACCTGCAGGACGAAGCGACGAACTTCTGCAGAGGCCTGAGCCTCTACATAACTGTATAACTTTGGTGCTTCCTCCAGCAGTGCAGAGGGACTTGAGACTGGCATGGAAAACGCCAGACTTAATAAGTGTCTCCCTTAGTTTTTAATGTTGAAGTGTAATTATATCTGAGTATTTATTAAATGTAGCATGGACATCCTTCCCTCCGATATGGCCTTTACTGTTCGAGCTGTTGTGAGAGTACATCCTACAAAACCTATTATTAGTTCAAGCCTATTAGAATAATGTCACAGCCACGCTGACGTGAATTAGCATTAATTAAAAGCTTGATAGTTGCAGGAGTAAATGAGAGCAATGCACAGTGCGAATATAAACCAAATCAGACAAGGAGAATAAAAACATGTATACTGCACAGTGGCTAATATGCCACTGATGTCAAATATGTCCAGTGATTTCTGTTACAACCCCAAAACTGAAGGAATAATGTTTTACATGGGTAGGGGAACTCCAAGATGACTTAGTACTGTGTTCTGTCCTGCACATGTCCAAGACTATGTCTTGTAGGCATTATGGGTTGGGTCTTACAGATTTTATGACCTTGAAGTTGACTGCATAAAAGCACTTATTAACGCTCCTATAACATTTTTTGGGGGACTTGTGTATGTACTTACACCATCAACTATCCCCAAGAGCTAGTTGTCATAACTGGACTGATCTGTAATGCAGTCCAGATTCATCCCTGACTGACTCTCTGGATTGGGTAAGAGGATTGGATGTAACCGATATATTCCAGAGCAATGCCAATGCACTGTGTGCCACAAGTAGACCACAGAATCAAGTGCATCGATGAGTGTTGGCGTCAGGACTCTGGAGTTATAGCGTATGGCTCAAACGCCAATGTGACATTGTGAAAACAAACTGCATGATATATTCATTCATAAAAAAAACTGAATGCTAAGAAACTAGACAGCTATCACAATACTGTCCTTCTGGCATATTACTGTGCATACATACATATTTAGAAAAAAAATAAAAAATCATTATTTATTCTGTATTACGTAGAATTTTGTTACATACCTGTGCATCTGTCCCTCCAGAAGCAAACTGCTCTCCATCTCTTGAGAAAGCAACAGACAAGACTGGGGCCTGCAAATGATATAAAAAAAAAAAAATAACACATTAAAACATATCCATAGGTTTTTTAGGCTTAAAATATACTTAAATAGCTGATAGTTGGAGAGATAAGAAATGTCTGGTTGCTGTGGGGCCCACCACTGGGACCCTCAACAATCACTCAGTGAGCAAGATTCACAGTGAGGAGCAGCAGTTCAGCATGTGTCCTGCTGCTCTATTCAGCGTCTATGGGAATGAAGAAAACAACTGAATGCTGTAGCTGTTAATCAGCCCCATAGACTATTACTTTATGTACACGGAGCAATTGTCGAGCAGATTATTGGGAATGAACATTCATACATCGTTTGCAATAATATGGCCTTGTAAAGATGTTGCAGGCAGATTACCCAGTAAATCAGCAAAATGATCTTTGGTGCAGACACCAAAATCTAAATACTGTATGTTGACTAACTTATTAAAAGGACCATGCAAAACTGCTGACAGTGCCAGGTAGGGGCTAGGAAGCGAAGTAGAAACATACATTTTGCAGTTCTATCAGGAGTAGTGAGAATATAGGCTTTGATTCTGCTGCAGCAAGTACAATAAAAGGCTGACTTCACCATGGACTGCCATTTGCCCAGAGCTGTTTCTCAGCCCCTCTCTTCTGAGTGAAAGCTGTGGCATCCAACCAGGAGACCACTACAGAGCAGGGAGGATGGGCTGTGAAGCTGGTCAATGAAGAATGCACTTGACAGTGATTTACCACCTCCTGATATGTTTATTTCCCAGCCCATACCTACCGGAGTCCCCAATTTTACAAGGTCAAAACTACTGGCAAACTCCCTTTAAAATCGCCCCCAAATTTATATCCAATAGACGCACAAACTTCAAATTTCAAAGATCTTGTTACTGGCTTCCAAAACAGCAAATATACATTCCTAATTCCATTATATCAGAAAGGTCCCTGGCTTGTTATGAAATGCCTCGTTTCCACTGAGCGGATCGGTTCGGGTCAGCAGTTTGGAAGATTTTTAATGGTCCGGTCTATTTAGGTGAGCGTTTCCACTGCAACTCGGGCCGCCAGGTCCATACGTGGTTTAGAAAAAAAAATGTGTAGTGCGACAACGGTGTTTATGTTGCGCTTACGTTTGACGTTATTCAGGCCGCCAATCAGGAGAATGTATTGTGTGACGCAAGTAGCTCTGCCCTAACCGAACCGTTCCATTTTTCTATGGCCCTACATCTGAAGCAGGACCCTGAATGGTGCAGTACGGTTCGCTTGTATGGATCGCTTTCATAGTGGAAACACCCAAAATAGCGAACTGTACCGTACCGAACCGAACTGATCCGCTCAGTGGAAACGAGGCAAAAGATAATCTGGTACCTGGTGCCCGTGTAGTGTGTAAAGCAGTCTTCCCTCCAGCAGGTCGAGCACCTTCACAGTACCATCATTAGAGGCAGAAAGGAGGAAGTTCCCAGATGGATGGAATGACAAACAGTTAACACTTGCACTGTGGACTGAAAAACACTGGTTACAAATTGAACACTGGCTTATTTGCCTAAAGAAAGGGTACTTCTATACCTCCAAGAATGCACATAAAAGGGAACCTGCCACCACGAACATGCAGTGCAATCTGCAGGTTATAGAACAGGAGGAGCTGAGCAGACTGAGGTATGGTTGTGAGAGAAATAATTCAGTAAAACTGGTGTTTTATTCACTGAAATCTCTGCTCTCTTTCAGCTCAATAGCCACGTGGGAGATCTTATCAGACAGTAACTTCTATCACTGTATACAGTCACAGGGAAGGATGTCAGTTAAAGGTTCTGCATTTTTTTTTAAACTGATGATCTATGCTCTGGCTAGATCAGCAGCATCTGATCGGCGGGGGTCCGACACCCGGGACCCCTGCGATCATCTGTTTGAGAAGGTAGCGGCGCTGGCAGTAGCGCCGCGGCCTTCTCACCGTTTCCCGCAGGCCCAGTGACGTCACCACTAGTATCAACTGGCCTGGGCACGGCTAAGCTCCGTTCAAGTAAACAGAGCTTGGCCCCGCCCAGGCCATTGATATTAGTCGTGAAGTCACTGGGCCGGCGGTAAACAGCGAGAAGGCTGCGGCACTACTGCCAGCGCTGCTGCCTTCTCAAACAGCTGATCGGCGGGGGTCCCGGGTGTCGGATCCCCGCCGATCAGATGCTGATGATCTATCCAGAGGATAGATCATCAGTTAAAAAAAAAAATTATGCAGAACCCCTATAAGGTCCCTTTACAAGGGACGATATTACAGCAGATTGTCAGGACACAAGTGTTCCTGGGGAGAAGCGATCACTAATGCCATCACTCTTCCCCATACAAACTCATTGTTTCCCAGCAGCAGATCGTGTTCCAGCATGATCTTTGTCGGAAAATGAGGATTTTTTGTGTTTGCACAAACAGTCAAATTACCCAATGAACAAGGGTTTCGTTAGTTCATCGGATAATCTACGGTACATTTACACCACCAGATCATCGCTAGTGAGCTATGAATGCTCGTTAGCAATGATCTATACATGATTCTTGGCCCGTGTAAAGGGCCCTTTACTATTAGACTGCCCGAAATCAGTGTTTGCTTGTTTATCAGCAACATGGTTATTCAGGCCAATAATGAGCGTTCCCATAAAAGCTTGTTCTTGATAACTGGCTTGGTCTAATAGGGCCTTACATAGTACTGCCCACTGGACTCCTACAATCATAGAAAGACAATGTATGGAACATCAGTGGAAGTAGTCATCGTAGCTTTAGTCCTAGAGACACCTTAGAAGGCAGGTGCATTGCTAAGTGACAAGGTTTTCAGAGTTAGCTTTATCGAACACCAGTTGGTTATACACTATAGAAGCATGGTACCTTGATAATGCTGCAATAACTTGTTCATGCGAATATCCCAGACTTTCATTGTACTGTTAGAACCTGCAGAGGCTACACACGTTCCCGATGGATTAAAGCTCACATAATTGGAATGCCTGGAATACATGTTAAGAGGTTTTTATTTTATTTTTATTTGGCAAAAAGAACAATATACTATACTATGATGGAGGGTGAGGCAGAACACCCGGGAGGTTGTAGTCCTGGCAAATGATAACCTTTGTAAAATGTAATTGGTATGTTTTGCCCAGAATCCTATTTAGATATTTCTTAGGCTAGGTTTACCCCTTACTAGTCTGCAACGATCGGACTAGTGGTCTGATTATTATGATTATGCCAAATTCTGGACCTTTCACCGGTCCTGACATTACAATATAGATTGGACACTGCACACAGTGAACATGAACATTTGCACACAGTAGGGAAGACTTATGAAGAGTGTTGTAGAATGCATACATTTACGATATGGCGATAATAGCACAAATTGTATCAGGTTTATAACAAAAAAATTGTACAAACATAATGTTACATTTGGTACAACTCATGATATTAAAAGGGTTGTGCGAGTTATTCAAAATGTAGCCAAATACCAGTAAACAATAAACCTATACCTTCCTATTTCTCCAAAGCCGTTCTGAGCCCTGCAGGCCTGGTCCTCCGCTGATGAAATGTATACAAGACTGAAGTGATGACATTGAAGTATACAACACATGACTACTGCAGCCTATCACTGGCCTCAGCAGTGTAAAGCATGACGCTGCTAAGGGTGGTGATAGGCTGCAGAGTCATGTCACCAACGCAGTGTTGAATACAAAGATTGGGAGGATAACCTATAGTGCGGTGCTGAGAACACACTAGGATAAATAGGTATAGAGTTGTTTTGTTTTATATACTGTAACTTGACAACCCCTTTCTGACATCCGCTGAAATAGTAGGGTGGGCTTCGGGTCTTTAAAGATGGTACTTGTTCCGCTTCAGAGTTTCACACAGCAGACACCCACGACTAATGTCCATGATCGACAGTAATGGGCTGTTGTGTCCTATATTTATTTCTCACCTTCAGTTAAGATCTGGAGCTGGCATTTTTTTGTTTCTTCAACAAAAATAAATAAAACACATGGAAAAAGCGCAAGAAATGCCCTCTTAGGGCTCCTACCTATATAAATTCAGTCTAGCATTTTGTGCTGCTCACTGAAAAACTCCACAGAAAATGCATGAATGTGTTTTTTTTTTAAAACAAACTTTTGGCCTTTTCCCTTAGAGAGGAGATGGAAAAAACACCAGAAGAAAAAAAAAAAAAAATGACAAAAACTTCAACATTCTGCAATTTGAAATAAATAAAAAAATAAAAAATTTCACAGGTTGAGAAAATGCTACTAAAATTGCATGAGTGGTGAAAAACCACATTAAAATACCAAAGTGTGTTTCCAGCTTATGGCCTCATACACATGGCCGTGTCCATATTGTGGTCTGCAATGCTCTCCTTGTCCGTGTACATTGGTTTGTCTATCTGTGAGGGGTCTACCACTGCAGCTTTGACGCTCAATCCCCCGCATCATAGTAACTATGTAGATGGATTGCAATTAGACAGACCAATGCAAACAATGCAGCTCTTGCATGAGCACAACCGAGAGTCAGACCCCTACTGAACTGGAACCAATATCCCCAACCCAGAAAACTCCTTGAAGACTAGGGAGCATCTAGAAAGACTACTCAACATAAAAGACTAATACAAAATATCATACTATTACTTGAAACTGGATCTCTCTGTTCAGACTTCGGCCCCTGATCATCTTAATGTCAAAATTACCAGGGAGTAATAATCAAATGTTGGATTAAAAGAATTACGCTGTAATAATTACACACAACGGCGCCTAATGTACCCACTAGATTCATCATCACAAATTGGAAATAATACTCCACTGCATATTAATGAGGACAGACTGATATCTAGTGCTGTGGGGAAAGAGTCACTATACATTGGATTTTATTCATTTCAGTGCGGTGCATTGGGGTCCTATTTGTGACTGCCAGTCATTTCTGAATGCAAACGGATACGTGGAAGGCTGTCACTGAATAGAACCACCCACTGGATGCCCAAGTATAAAAGGAACAGCTTCCTCTGCTTAGTGACATATCAAAACCTCCACGTTTAAAGGGAACGTCACAAGAAAACTATTGCATAAATCAAGTATTTTATGAAACATAGCATGTTTTAAGAATTCTGGGGACGCGTTAATCCTGAAACCCTGCAGTTTTTATTTCTTACAATGGCCGCTGAGCCTCATAATAGGTTGATACTTCCAGTTCTCTAGAAATCACTTCCCAGCAGGTATCTTGTTACGACAGCCAGGATTACAATGAACGGTAACGCCTCTATTAAAGTGGTGGAGGTAGGTGGTACAGGACTAAACTTGATATGATGGTCACAGCCCCCCTCCTCACCCTCCCCGTGCAATGAACTCTGCTCAGGGCACAGAGCCAGGTCTAAGTCAATGAGTCCTCTCCAGTCTATGCTCCATTTGGCTGCTGTAAAGAATATCTGTAAATGCTCAGGCAAGATGGCTGCCCCCATAATCATGTACAGAAACTTGAACCAGAATTTTTTTTATTTATAATTAACTGAAAAAAAAATTATATTGATTTTCATTAGTAAAAGAAAGAAGTAAAAAGGAGGATACACTCCTTTTAATTAAATCAAATGTATGTCATACGATCTGAGAGCCACTTGGCTATAATTAATTATTACCCTTTGTAGTCCATGAAGGTGTTAATGCAAACTCTGTTGGTTGTGTCCCAGATTCGCACAGTCTTATCATCACTGCATGAAGCAATTAGTCTTCCATCTGGGGAGAATCTGTAATGAAGGAAGATTAGAGAACCCTAGAGAGCATGTGGTGGATGAGAGAAATTACTTAAACTGTCTAAATACCCAGCAAAGACGGAAATCAGTGTGAAAGCATCAAACGCCGACCAGCAGGAACTGGGACTAATCCCATGTACAGCATGCCACAAAAAGAGAAAGAGGTCAGAGCTGGGTGACCGCGATGGGCGCTACATGCCAGGGACTACACAAGGCAAATGGATGCTTTCAGAACCTATTAAGAGCTTTGTAAAAATGACTAGATTATATTAGATTAGTTAGACATGGGCGCTTGACGATACGCGTCTGCAGCTGCCGCAATGTGGTCATATTAGGTCAACGCTTCCTGTTAAGTTCAGTGCTTCATATAGGGGCGGCAATAAACCTGCAAACTAATCACAATACATGATATCATTGTATCATCCCTTCACAGAATGCGGAATACAAAACAGCATACAGCGGTATTTTTCCAACAGAGATGCAGGCATTTATGCCGGAAACCCAACAGATCCTTTAGTGTATCATTCGCTGGCTCTTCTTCTTCTCCTCTTCCTATTCATGTTGGAGTTCCTCAGGGCTCAGTACTAGGTCCTCTACTCTTCTCCCTCTATACTGCCCCCATTGGACAGACTATCAGTAGATTTGGCTTTCGATACCATCTCTATGCTGATGACACCTAACCAGTGGCGTAACTACCGGGGAAGCAGGGGAAGCAGCTGCTTCGGGGCCCGGGCTGCCAAGGGGGCCCGGCGCCCCAAGCAGCGTGTGTGACAGTTTATTTTCAAGTTAGATAAATATCGTGTTCAGGGCCCCTTCACAGCCGCTAGAGTGATCTAATTTTACTGTCTGCTAAAAGTCTCCTGGTCTGGGATTCGAACCCACAACCTCCAATCTATAAGTGAATCAGTGGCAAAGCATTTACCCTCACAGCCATAAAGGCTGCTATTACAACTGACTGTAAAAAAAAAAAAATACATCTATACACATGACAGCTGCCCAAACACACCTAGCACTGCTATATCTGTATATGACAGCTGTCCCTGCACATTCAGCTCTGCTACATCTCTATATATGAACAGCTGCCATGTGTATAGATGTACACTTAGCCAGCTATAACAGTAGAAGTCTCATATTTTTTCACTCAGACTCAAGGCAGCTCTTATGGTCTAGTGGATAGCTGCTCTGCCTCTGAAGCAGAAGGTCCTGGGTTCGAATCCCAGCAGACTCTTTTCTGAAATACAAGCACTGACTCCATATAAGGGCATACAGGGCGGGACAGAATACAAGGCGGGACACAGGAAGAGGCTGCATCGCATCGCTGACATGGAGGTAAGTAGAAGTGTTTATTATTTTTTTTTTAATACCCGACTGTTACTGCCATGGGGGAGCGGAAGGCACCTGATACTGGCACATGGGGGGAGGGGGGTTGGCACCTGATACTGGCACCTGGGGGGGGGGGGGGTTGGCACCTGATACTGGCACATGGGAGTGGGGTTGGCACCTGATACTGGCATGGGGGGGGAGGGAGAGAGGCACCTGATACTGGCATTGGGGGGGGGGGGGAGGGAGAGAGGCACTTGATACTGGCACTTTTTTTGTGGTGGTGGTGGGGGGGGGGGAGATGGCACTATGATACTGGGACATAGGGGGGGGGGGGGAGGCACCTGATACTGGCACCTGGAGGGGAGAGGGGGGGTTGGCACTTGATACTGGCACATGGGGGGGGGGCACCTGATACTGGCACATAGGGAGGGGGGAGGGAGAGAGGCACTTGATATTGGCACTTTTTAGTGGGGGGGGGGGGAGATGGCACTATGATACTGGGACATGGGGAGGAGAGAGGCACTTGATACTGGCACATGGGGGGTGGGAAGGAGAGAGGCACTTGATACTGGCACATGGGGGGAGATGGCACTATGATACTGGGACATGTGGGGGGGGAGAGGCACTTGATACTGGCACATGATAGGGGCACTTACTGGCACATTATTGGGGGGCATTATGGGGGACACTAGGCCGGCAGCCTATCAGAGGCCGGACACTGAGCGGCATCTACTGGGGCACTATATATGGGGCATTTTATACTGGTACATTTTGGGGGGGCACTAGCAGGAAGGGGGGAGAGGAGCACTATGGGGGAAGTTACTGGGGGCACTATATAGGGGTATTTTATACTGGCACATTTTTTGGGGCACTATGGGGACATTAGCTCAACTGGGGGCATTACAAGGGGGTATTTTTTGCACTGTCACATTATAAGGAGAATTATTACTACTGGGGGGGGGGGGGGGGCATTATGGTGGGTTTTATTACTGCCCCATGGTATGACCCCCTAGTAGCGGCACCAGCCTCTCCCTGCTCTGCTATCCCTCTGCCCCTTCTCCAAATCCTTATTATAAAATCTTTCTCATTAGGATAAAACACAACATCAGCTCCGCCGAGCCCCCGGCCAAAGTGTGGAAGTGGTGTCCGAGATCCCCAAGGACCAAGCCATGTAACTGTAAGTGTTCATGTGGAGTATGTTTATGTTATACACATATAGCCTACACTGTGCCACACAATATACAGTATACCGCTACACTGTGCCACACAATATACAGTATACCTCTATACTGTGCCTCACAATGTACAGTATACCGCTACACTGTGCCCCACAATATACAGTATACCGCTACACTGTGCCACACAATATACAGTATACCTCTACACTGTGCCTCACAATATACCGCTACACTGTGCCACACAATATACAGTATACCGCTACACTGTGCCTCACAATATACCTCAACACTGTGCCACACAATATACAGTATACCGCTACACTGTGCCTCACAATATACCTCTACACTGTGCCACACAATATACAGTATACCGCTACACTGTGCCACACAATATACAGTATACCTCTATACTGTGCCACACAATATACAGTATACCGCTACACTGTGCCACACAATATACAGTATACCTCTATACTGTGCCACACAATATACAGTATACCGCTACACTGTGCCACACAATATACAGTATACCGCTACACTGTGCCACACAATATATAGTATACCTCTACACTGTGCCACACAATATACAGTATACCGCTACACTGTGCCAAAGGAGTGGGGTTTACACAGGAGGAGGGAGGTGCGAAGCGCGCTGAGGGGGGCCCTTACAAATATTTGCTGTGGGGCCCAGTCACTTCTAGTTACGCCCCTGCACCTAACTATACACTTCATCCCCTGACATCACCCTTGCTTTACTCCAAAACACCAGGATTGTCTGGCAGCTGTCTCGAACATCATGTCCTCTCTGTATCTAAAGCTGAACCTCTTAAAAACTGAACTTCTTGTCTTTCCCCCAATCTACTAACTCACCTAAACTTGATATTTCAATTTCAGTCTGCAGCACTATCATAACTTCTGTGCAACATGCCCGCTGTCTTGGGGCCACATTTGACTCCGATCTTTCCTTTGTTCCCCATATTCAATCACTTTCTTGCGCTTGTCATCTGCACCTCAAGAATATCGCCAGAATCCGCCCTTTTCTTACGGTGGAAACGGCAAAAACTCCTGTTGTTGTCTTGATTCATTCTCGTCTTGACTACTGTACTTCATTACTACTCGGTCTCCCTCTCACTAAACTCTCCCCCCTTCAGTGTGTCCTAAATGCTGCAGCCAGAACCGCTACACTGATGCTACTAGTCTGTGACAGTCACTTCACTGGTTGCCCATCCACTACAGAATACAGTTCAAACTTCTCACCCACACCCACTTAGCTCTGCACAGTGCTGCACCTCCATACATCTCCTCCCTCATCTCCATCTACCACCCTACTCGGGCTTAATAATCTCCATAATTTGTACCTCTCACTCCTATCATCAAGACTTTTCTCGAGCTGCACCCACTCTCTGGAATACTCTGCCCCGGAATACTAGGTCAATCCACAACTTCTCCACCTTCAAACGTGCCTCAAAAACACATCTTTTCAGGCAGGCTAATCAAGCTACCTAAACTGACTATTCGCCGACTAAACCTCCCCCCACCAACTCCTCTGGCCTGAACTCGATACTCTAGTAGGCCCAAACCCGAAGCAGATCGGCCGGCACCACTCCTGTCAGTTCAATAATGGCTCAAATCCTACTTCTCACACAATCAACTACCTTATGTGTCACCCCCAGTTCCTCATAGATTGTAAGCTCTTGCGAGCAGGGCCCTGACTCTAAGGCCTCTTTCACATGAGTGTGTCCGGATACATTGCAGCAAACCCGCGCGAGTAGGTACGCAATTGCAGTCAGTTTTGACTTCGATTGCGTTCCGTTGTTCAGTTTTCATCGTGTGGGTGCAATGCGTTTTGCACGCGCGTGATAAAAAAACTGAATGTGGTACCCAGACCCGAACTTTTTCACAGAAGTTCAGGTTTGGGTTCAAGGTTGTGTAGATTGTATTATTTCCCCTTATAACATGGTTATAAGGGAAAATAATAGCATTCTGAATACAGAATGCATAGTACAATAGGGCTGGAGGGGTTATAAAAAAAAAAAAAAAAAAAAAAAAAAATTTACTCACCTTAATCCACTTGTTCGCGCAGCCGGCATCTCTTCTGTCTTCTTCTTTGAGGAATAGAATCTTTGATGACGTCACTACGCTCATCACATGGTCCGTCACATGATTCATCACCAGGGTGATGGATCATGCGACGGACCATGTGATGAGCATAATCAAAAGGTCCTATTCCTCAAAGAAGAAGACAGAAGAGATGCCGGCTGCGCGAACAAGTGGATTAAGGTGAGTAAATTTTTTTGAATTTGCACTATGCATTCTTTTTTTTTTTTTTTTTTTTATTCTTTATTTAAGCAAATATCAAAGTCCAAATATGCATTCGTAAGGACATACAATCCTCGTAACAGAAATATAGCACAAAAATATTATTACACCATACATCAATTCCCATAATGCACTATGCATTCTGTATTCAGAATGCTATTATTTTCCCTTATAACCATGTTATAAGGGAAAATAAAGATCGGGTCCCCATCCCGATCGTCTCCTAGCAACTGTGCGTGAAAATCGCACCGCATTCGCACTTGCTTGCGGATGCTTGCGATTTTCACGCAGCCCCATTCACTTCTATGGGGCCTGCGTTGCAAGAAAAACACGCAAAATAGAGCTTGCTGCGATTTTCACGCAACACACAAGTGATGCGTGAAAATCACCGCTCATGTGCACAGCCCCATAGAAATGAAAGGGTCCGGATCCAGTGCAGGTGCAATGCGTTCAACCGGCGCGGAAAACTCGCCCGTGTGAAAGGGACCTAAGTGTTTCAGTTGCATATTAGCCAGTTACTTTTGTTTTGTACATGAACCCTATGTATTTGTAAAGCGCTGCAGAATATTGTGGCCCTATATAAATAAATATTATTATTTTTATTATTATAGTGAAAAGGCACCAGGCCGGACATTGTGAAGAACCAGATTACCATTCACATCGATCTATACACATATGCGCACACACACAACTGTCTGGAATCAAAATCACTTAAAGGGTTTCTGTCACCAGATTTAACCCTATTAAGCTAGCTGACATTAGTGATGTGCTAATGTCCGCTTACCCTAACTAGCCTATTCTTGCTTTTATCTATGCCCCCGTTACGTCAGAAATCTAACTTTTATAATATGCTAATTAGCCTCTAGGAGCCGGGGGAGGGGGGTTGTTCCTGTTGCTAGAGGCTCCGTTCTCCCACCTTTGTCGCCTCCCTCCAAGTCCTGATTGACACGGCCAGGCAGCGCGATTTTCCCGCGCGAGTGCAAAACATTGACATGCGTTGCACTCGCGTGAGAAAAATCGCGCATGTTTGGTACCCAAACCCGAACTTCTTCATAGAAGTTCGGGCTTGGGATTGATGTTCTGAAGATTGTATTATTTTCCCTTATAACATGGTTATAAGGGAAAATAATAGCATTCTGAATACAGAATGCATAGTAAAACAGCGCTAGAGGGGTTAAAAATAAAATAAAAAATAATTTAACTCACCTTAGTCCACTTGCTCGCGAAGCCCGGCATCTCCTTGTGCCTCCTCTGCTGATGAACAGGACCTGGGGTGAGCTGCTCCATTAAATACAGGTTAAGGACCTTCGATGACGTCACTCCGGTCATCAAATGGTACGTCACATGATCTTTTACCATGGTGATTCACCATGGTAAAAGACCATGTGATGACCGGAGTGACGTCATCGAAGGTCCTTAAGCTCTATTTAATGGAGCAGCTCACCCCAGGTCCTGTTCATCAGCAGAGGAGGCACAAGGAGATGCCGGGCTTCGCGAGCAAGTGGACTAAGGTGAGTTAAATTATTATTTTTTAACCCCTCTAGCGCTGTTTTACTATGCATTCTGTATTCAGAATGCTATTATTTTCCCTTATAACCATATTATAAGGGAAAATAATAATGATCGGGTCTCCATCCCGATCGTCTTCTAGCAACCGTGCGTGCAAATCGCATGGCATCCGTACTTGCTTGCGGATGCCATCCGATTTTCACACACCCCATTCATTTCTATGGGGCCTGCGTCACGTCGAAATCGGACAATATAGAGCATGCTGCGATTTCCACTGAACGCACAAGTGATGCGTTAAAAACAACGCTCATGTGCACAGCCCCATAGAAATGAATGGGTCAGGATTTAGTGCGGGTGCCATACGATCGCTGCACGGATCGCACCTGCACGGAAAACTCGCCCGTGTGAAAGAGGCCTAAAAGAATCAGCCAGCGGCTTACTAGTGGTTGAATCCATGGCTAGTAACTTGCTGACAAATCTATTGTTCACACTTGCAGAATTGGAAAGTTCTATGGCTCTGTTCACACTGACATTCCAGCTTCTTTTACTTGAATAGAACAGCACAGCAACAGTTCAAGGAGTTGTGAAGCTCCCCTTTATTGTTTTGATCGGAGAAGATAACAGCACTGACCACACGCCCTACAACTGAACTTGTGGCAAGTGAGAAAACTGCTTTATGCTGGGTTTACATATGCGCTTTGTACCACTGTGCACCGCCAGATCCCCATTCAATTAAATGAAATCCAGCTGCTTTCCAGCATATATGCCGGCTTTCGGCCAGACAAAAAATGCTCGGTGTAGTATTTTTTGCCCGTCTGAAAGACAGCATGTATGCTGGATACAGTGAATTTGGGAAGCCTGTTCCTCCACCAAAACAGACTGCCAGAGTTCAAAGCACATATGTAACCCAGCCTAAGGCTACTTTCACACAAGCGTTTTGTGCGGATCCGTCATGGATCTGCAAAAACGCTTCCGTTACAATACGCTTGCAGCGTTGTTCTGTCCGCAATGGGAGCTCAACCAAATGTAACAGAAAGCATTTTGGTGCATTCCGTTTCATTCAGTTTAGTTTTGTCGCCATTGACAATGAATGGGGACAAAACTGAAGCGTTTTCTTCCGCTATTGAGATCCTATGACGGATCTCAATAGCGGAATTGAAAACGCTGCAGGCAGTGTTTTGGTGTCCGCCTCCAGAGAGGAATGGTGACTGAACGGAGGCAAACTGATGCATTCTGAGTGATCCGTTTTGGACGGCTTTTGAGAGCCCATGACGGATTTCACAAACGGAAAGCTAAAACGCTAGTGTGAAAGTAGCCTTAGATGCATTTCCTGATGTCATTTAAGAAACAGAATTCCTGGTATTTTTTATTACATACCTTGCACATCGAACCCAGTTTGTATGTTGGGTAAGTGAGAAAAGAAAACGCTGATGATGGACACTCCATGCTTTAATAGTCTTGTCATCAGACGCAGTAATTATGCTCTGGCCGTCACTTGAAAAGTCAACACTTCGTACAGAAGCTGTGTGGGCCTTCAAAACTGTTGACTCCCCTTTGCTGAAATAATAAAACTAAAGATAATTAAATAAGTAGATATGTACGAACTTTTCATAAATCAATAGTTCAATCAAATATTATAAACTTCAGACAAAAATGCCTCTTTCTCCACTTAGCCACTTTTACTCTCGCTGCCTGCTTAACTGACCATTCTCTCCAGATTCAGTTAATATTCAATCCTGAGCTTACTGAGAAATCAGGTTACATGCTGAATATAGAAGGCTATGGAGAGGAAGAGGGGAGGAATGTGCTTCTGGAGGTAACACTGAACATTAACTAGAGCCAGCAGCAGCTCATATACACACAGAAGTGCTGCAGCTGGCTCTAGTACATTTTTAGTGTCATCTCATTGCTGGATGCACAGATAGACTGCTCACTACTGCTGAACAATGTGCTCCATATTTCTGCTGCTTCTGAGACATACAGGACCAGCATCTACTCTTCTCTGTGTATGGGAGACAACATAGCAACTAGTCCCCACCCACCAGCTCAGGGAAAACAGACAATTAGATATAGAAACTTGTGACAAATGCAGAATGTCAGTCATATAATTGCCAAAAGCAGTGTCATTCTTCAACGTATACACATGACAACTTATTATGAAAAGTCCCCAGAAATAACAGGTACGCAAAAAGGGGTTGTCCGGGTTCAAAGCTGAACCTGGATACAGCCCTATTTTCACCCCCCTGCTCCGATGCTCTCCCTTGCACTGCATCTCTTTTTTGTTTATGTTTTTACACTGCTAGGCGGAGGCTTCTGCCCAGCAGTGTATTCAGTGACATCACCGGCTCTGATGGGCGGGCTTCACTGCTGCCCTAGCTGTTTTACAGGCTAGGGCAGGCATGGCCAACCGGCGGCTCTCCAGCTGTTGTAAAATTACAACTCCCACCATGCCCTGCTGTAGGCTGATAGCTATAGACTGCCTGGGCATGATGGGAGTTGTAGTTTTGCAACATCTGGAGAGCCTCAGGTTGGCCATCCCTGGGCTAGGGCATCGCTAAAGCCCACCCATTAGTACCATAGACTTCACCGGGCTCACTGCAGGGCGGAAGTCTCCACCTAGCTTTCCCCATGGAGAGGCCATTACGTCACCGGATCTCCATAAAAAGCCTTTGCCCTGTGCAATTCAGCGCAGGTCAAGGGAGAGCATTGGAACATGAAATTCTCCGATGCTCATATCAGGGGGGCCGGAGGGGTGAAAGTAGGGGTATGTCCGGGTTTAGCTCTGAACCTGGAAAACCCTTTTAACAAAGGAGACTGAGAGGGAGGCTACACAAAAGAATCACACCAGGTTTGCATTTAGAATTTAATTTACAACCTATAAAATTATAAGTAAAGCTAAATGAAACCTTTGGTAGTACTCCAGGAATACACCGGAACACAATCTGTCCTTCAATTTGTTCCCATGGGCACCAGGTAAATGAGCCATTATAGGCTACTTTCACATTAGCGTTTTTAGCTCATTATATCTGGGGGTCTCCGAACCACTGAGGAAGGAGACTGAGATCTCCGAAACGCGTATCGTGAGAGAGGACCCCCAGCCAAACGCCATACACCAGCCGGATTTCTATTTTTGTTTTTATATCTTCTAAAGAGGTCTCTGATATTAACCGCAATCTCAAAAACCCGGCTAGCATTCGGACCCTGCAACTACTCCCAAACACGAGGAAACGCCGGCACGCTCAGGCACTGTGTCCGTGACCACTGCAAGTAAGTGGGACTGCCGCGGCTACAGACACGATCAACCGGTTATACATAGCAGTGTGAGGTCTAACAGCAGGTCGCTTCAAGCACAGCGATGCCCATATTGTAAATCGGAAGCACATACTCATCGTAAAGAGGGAAAATACCTCCTGTGACTTTATCATATAAACTTCTTTACCAACCAGAAACATCGAATCGTGAGTAATCTAGATCGATTATTGATCTAGTCTCACACATTGCTACATACTACTGCAACCTATTACTTAATCAGGAAAGCGACACGCCGCTACGTTGTTGCAAAATTGGAAACACATATAGCTATTTCTATTAAAAGTTGTAGGAGTCCTATTGTGGATTAACTATTTGTTGGATGCATCCCAATTCCTGTATAAATTTATGAGTTATCTGGATCTACTATTTTATATTAATCAAGCCAACGAAAGGACAGCTCCGCATATTGCCTACTATTGCAACATATTACTCCACCTGAAAGTGATACGTTGTTGCACAATTGGAAACACATTGTAGCTATTCTTATCAATAGATATTGCGGTCTTACTGTGGATAAACTATTGCGCTGGATGTACCTTGATTTTTTGCTTTTTATCCTCACAGCCTATTACAGTTTTTATCCGATACGAAATCACTGTGGATGATCCATTACGGATTAATTGTTTACTGGATGGACTATAGTCTATATATTTTTTCACTAGTATTTTGTCATATTTTACTCATACACTTATTGTGGTTTTCAACTGCTGCACTAATCTGTGGGATGAACTCTAATCTTTTGCACATTATTTTAGTGTTTATGGAGGCCAATGTCAGGTATTAATAATATATATAGGAGTATTTTTAGAATTATTATATGTAATTTTGTACTAACTGATGGATGAATTGCACCATATACAGATTGATACACATATCCTAAACGGTACTGATCAAGTGTTCCACAAAGCACATCTGGGATATCCACTATAGGGATCCAATCACAATTTGGTCCCGGTTGTTGAATATCTGATATTTTCTGGATAATTATTTATCTGTAATACATATCTACCTCATACATTGTATTTTTTACCTCATATATCGATACCTACATGTACAAATAAATCATTTAATACTATAGGAACCTATGCACGTACGTGTTGGATGTATTTTTCCTAATGTATTGTTCCTAATGAGGTGTGCACAACCATTATATATTTTATAGCTACTTTCACATTAGTGTTTTTAATTCCGCTATTGAAACCCGTCATAGGATCTCGATAGCGGAAGAAACCGCTTTAGTTTTGTCCCCATTCATTGTCAATGGTGACAAAACTGAACTGAACAAAACGGAATCCACCAAAATGTGCTTTCCGAATGTTGAGTTGGTTGAGCTCCCATTGCTGACAGAACAACGCTTTTCTGTCCGCGATGTGGTGCGGAGCAAGACGGATCCGTCCTGACACACAATGTAAGTCAATGGGGACGGATCCGTTTTCTCTGACACAATAGAAAACGTATCCGTCTCTCATTGACTTTCAATGGTGTTCATGACGGATGCGTCATGGCTATAGAAGACATAAAACAACCATATCCATTCATGACGGATGCATGCGGTTGTATTATGGTAACGGAGGCGTTTTTGAAGATCCATGATGGAGCTGCAAAAAATGCTAATGTGAAAGTAGCCATACTTTATTCAGAAGACTGGAAAAGTACTGCACTTAAAGGGGTTGTCCGAGTTATGGGGAAAAAAATGATATAGCACTGTAAATATGATGGTCAGCGATATATAAATAAGCTAAGCAAGTTTTATGCAAAAAAATAAATATATATTTCCTCATTTCCCTGGTTCTCTTCTGGCCCTTTGTTTACATGCAATAAAAACAATCTCTGCCTCCCCCCCTGCTCTGCTAAGGGAGTGATTACAAGAGCTGCCCTGAGTGACATGTCTGCCTGCTGGGAGACTCTGCAGCATGTTGTATGTGTAGGACTACAAGTCCCAGCTGTATAATGACACTGCTAAGGGAGTGATTACAAGAGCTGCCCTGAGTGACATGTCTGCCTGCTGGGAGACTCTGCAGCATGTTGTATGTGTAGGACTACAAGTCCCAGCTGTATAATGACACTGCTAAGGGAGTGGATACAAGAGCTGCCCTGAGTGCTGGGAGACTCTGTAGCATGTTGTATGTGTAGGACTACAAGTCCCAGCTGTATAATGACACTGCTAAGGGAGTGGATACAAGTGCGGCCCTGAGTGACATGTCTGCCTGCTGGGAGACTCGGCAGCACGGCGCAAACCAGCTGTTCACCAGAGCATGCGCAGTAGTTAAATCGATGCAGTGCCAACAATGGGCATTGCAGTGCGTATGCTGCGGCCCAGCTAGGCAGTGCACAGTCGTGGGATCTCGGCCGGACTTTAGGATGATGCAAGGGAATAGGAGGGCGGGCATATGCAAAGGCTGGGGAACAATGAAAAAAGGCACCAACACAGTGAACGCCACCCCTGGGCACTTGTGAGTGTTCATTTGCATATCAATCAAAGTTCGTTTTTCCAGCTTCTGCAAGTCTGAAGACAAAGACAAAGGTACCATAACATTCATGTATAGGTGTGCTATAGGGCAATGTAAGCACTGTATATGGCCATATGGAGGTGACAGACTCCCTTTAAGACTCCTGGGAGAGAGCAATAAGCAGCAGCCGGCAGTGCAGGGGGGCGTGGCCAGCATAGTGACTTCTCTGTACAGAGCTCTCAGGCTTGTGCACCAACATTATCAGAGCAGGGAGAGAAGCTGACATCACAGGTCATGTGACCCTCAGTGAAATCTGAGAAACCAGCCACTGGAGATAAAGTGAGTTCATTGGAAAGCTGTTACATTTGCCTAGTTAGGAACATAGAAAGAACAAAAAAATAAAAATAACTCTGACAACCCCTTTAAATACTGCTTGATAGTGAATGGAAACATCTGCATATATAGCAAAGGGAAAACTACTGAACACATTACCTCACTAGCAATGCACGTCTAAGGCTGCTTTCATACTGCGGATCCGTCATAGAGCTGCAAAAACACTTCAGTTACAAAAATACAACTGCATGTATCCGTCATGAACTGATCCGGTTGTATTGTGTCTTATATAGCCATGACAGATCCGTCATGAACACCATTGAAAGTGAATGGGGGACGGATTTGTTTTACATTGTGTCAGAGAAAACTGAACCGTCCCCATTGACTTACCTTGTGTGTCAGGACGAATCCATCTTGCTCCGTACCACATCGCAGACAGAAAAACGTTATTCTGTCCGCGATGGGAGCGCAACCAAACGGAACTGAATACATTCTGGTGCACTCTGTTTAGTTCAGTTTTGTCCCCACTGACAATGAACGGGGACAAAACAAGTGCTTTCTTCAGCTATTGAGATCCTATGATGGATCTCAATAGCGGAAATGGAAAACGCTAGTGTGAAAGTAGCCTAAGTCACAAATGACATTTCTCCTTCATCCTATCCACTACTTACATGTTAGGGGTCCAGAGCCTAACTGTCCTGTCCTTTGCAGTGGAGGCCAGTAAGTGTCCAACAGGAGAAAACTGAACGCTAGTCACAGCCTCTCGGTGTCCTATAAACCTGAAAGCCCTGGACTGAGGCTTGAAATTCCAGACCATGACAAAGGCATCCGCAGCAGAAGATGCTAGAAATATAACGGAAACATTGCATAGGATTAGGCAGTAAGAAAATAGGATACATGTCCCAATGCTGTACTGCATAGTCAGAAACACATTAGCAGGTTACAGATGGATGCCTCCTAAATGCTCCTCAAATGAAGGCTAGGTTTTATGGGCAAAGCAAGTGCAGGATCTTTTTTGTTTTGGAAGATTTATTAAAATCTATGGCAATAGCAGTGCCGTTCTTGCACACATACTAACTGAGGCCAGGGAGTGGTTGCCACGTTCCTGTGACCATCAATTTCGGTCCAGCTGGGACCTCCAGGAGCCGCAGCGCTAGAAGGGAGGGTGTTTTGAAATGCGAGTAAGGGCGAATACTATTTGCTAAGCACACTGCTGCCGCCATTACTTTTCTGTTCATGTGCAGCTCACAGTACAGACCGCGCTGCGGGTAAACAGCAAGACTCTCCGATACGATGATTTAGAAAAATGATTATACTGCAAAGCCCTGCACTATAATCTGGAGGAATGCTGTAAAGGGGGCATTGGATGTATTACATATGATCAATGACATAGTAGTGGTATAGGATGATGGAGGAGCACCAAGGTGCTTCTAACATACCGTACATCCATCCTTCCCCTGTCACTTAGTAGCCCATATTTACTGTCCTTACAATCTGTCAAAAAAGTGTGCAAACTGGTGCAATTTGGCTGGCGCAACTATGGTTTTTACATTTTTTCCCCCCAACATGCTCGAAAATGGGGCAGGGCAGTGCTTTGAGGGAAAGGGCTGAATATGGACCATTTTGCACCACAATTGCATAAAAATCCATTGCGTTGAAAAAAGATATTCAAAAACCTCATAAACATCTCCGGTATTGACTTTGCGTTGTGGTTCTTCAGGAATACGCCATAAATATGCACCCCTTTTCCTGAATGACCAGAGAATAACAGAATTCTGAGATCCAAGAAGCTCAGTTACAGTATGTTACAGGAATAGTAGCATGTTCATAAGATAATACCCAGCTGTTTGTTGTCAGGACTGAAGTCAACGCAGGTGACGGCATCTTTATGTCCTTTGAAGTGGCGCTTCAGGGCCGGATCCTCCTGTGGAAACAGTCATTTATAATGATTACACATTGACAATATGTTAGATTGGGTAGTATATTGTGGGCAAAAAGAAAAAAAGAATGCTCCCCTCTCATTGATACATAGTATGGTCTCCTTGTTGTGTCAGGTCTCCCCCAAAACTGCTCTCGCTCCAAGACACATCACTGTGTACTAAGCATCAAAGAAAGGGGCAACTCACATGAAGGGATGGGAGCAGGGTGGATAAAAATCAATGATTTAAAAAATAAAAAAAATTTGAAAAAATTGCATTTTTTTTTATTTAAATCAGATTTTTGGGATTTAAAATCGGATTTTTTTTTATATAAAATGCTTTTTGAGGAAAATATATTACCATCCAAAGGTTATTTCATTATGAAATAAAGATTACTTTTTTAATTATGTAGAATAAGGCTACTTTCACACTAGCGTTCGGGTGTCCGCTTGTGAGCTCCGTTTGAAGGGGCTCACAAGCGGCCCCGAACGCATCCGTACTGCCCTAATGCATTCTGAGTGGATGCGGATCCGCTCAGAATACATCAGTCTGGCAGCGTTCAGCCTCCGCTCAGCAGGCGGACACGTTCGGATCCGTCCAGACTTACAATGTAAGTCAATGGGGACGGATCCGTTTGAAGATTACACAATATGGCTCAATCTTCAAATGGATCCGTCCCCCATTGACTTTCAATGTAAAGTCTGGACGGATCCATTCAGGCTACTTTCACACTTAGAATTTTTTTTAACAATATAATGCAGACGGATCCGCTCTGAACGCAAGTGTGAAAGTAGCCTTAGGCTGTATATGTTTAATTTTTTGTTAAAATTCCATTAATCCATTCACAATGTCATGCTCTTCCAGAGGTTTTTGTAAGATTACTGGGCAGTTTCTCTGCCTACAAGATATTATCACAGATGCTTGGTTTACTTTTGGAGTTCTCAAAACTGAATTTATAACATGAAAAGGAGTTGAGAAAAAGATCTTAATCCTAACTTCTACAAACCTATAAATACAGAATCAACCCCTTCAGTGCTAAATTTAAAGTTCAGTGAATAGAATATAAACAATATTTATTCATCACTTTCACTTCAAAATATCACTTTCTCGGGTAGGCTGGGCTGACAGTCTAAGTTTCTTAAAATATATATATTTTCTTTAGCCAAATTAGTTAACAAACATGGACGTTTAGGCAAATAACATGCTGTAAAGGTTATTGTTTCAGTTGAATAAATCCTATTTAAACTTGTTATTAAAGGGATTCTGTCACCAGTTTTTTGCCCCTCCATTTAAAAATATGGTTATGTTCAGGGAGCTTTAGTGATTCCTAATGTGGTCTTATAACTGAAATCTGTAGGCTCATTTTGTCTAAAAAAACATTATAACTAACCTGTCATTCATCCAACTAAGGTGCCCAAGGGGATGTGCATGTCTTCCAGATGCCGCCGCACCCGCCGCCGTTCGTGCCCTGCTCCACCTTTTCTGACATCAGCGCCGCCTCAGAATCCTTTGTTACGGCTCTCCCTCACTCCCCCCTCCTTCTTCTCTAACATCTCGTGCGTGCGCACAGGCTGGCGCCAGTGTTCAGGTCATCGGGAGGTTGAGCGAAGTGCCGGCGCATGCGCACTTCGCTCCATGAAGCCGAACGGAGAAGTCCGCACGGGCGCATCAGGCACAGGCCTGTGCGCACGCGCGAGATGTTAGAGAAGAAGGAGGGGGGAGTGAGGGAGAGCCGGAGGCGTAACAAAGGATTCTGAGGCGGCGCTGATGTCAGAAAAGGAGGAGCAGGGCACGAACGGCGGTGGGTGCGGGCGGCATCTGGAAGACATGCACATCCCCTTGGGCACCTTAGTTGGATGAATGACAGGTTAGTTATAACGTTTTTTAGACAAAATGAGCCTACAGATTTCAGTTATAAGACCACATTAGGAATCACTAAAGCTCCATGAACATAACCATATTTTTAAATGGAGGGGCAAAAAACTGGTGACAGAATCCCTTTAAGGTAATGATTTTTCTCCTTCCTAAATACAACAGAAAAATTGTCCAAATATGAATCTTTATGTAAAAAAAACTATGATTTAAATCAAGCCTTACTGACTAGTAAATCGGTTTGATTTAAATCAAATCCACCCTGGATGGGAGTATCAAATACAGAGAAATTTCAGTGCTCTGATGTCTCAAACATTTCCAGGATTGCTGCCCAACTCTCTGCCCCAAAATAGGGATTTTGGATCCTTCATTGAAGCTGACAAAAAATGCACTCTAACCTTTGCGGGTGAACGTAATGTGACCTTCTCTAAAAACTTTTGAAGGCACATGTCCAACTATTCAATGTTTCCGTACTTTTTTTTACAACTCGCTGTTCTCTAATAAGGAGCTTAACAGCAAAATTTACAACAGGTGTTTGCTCCATGAATCGCCTAATAAGTTATCGGTTCAATTAGAATTGGTATTTAAACAGTCCTCATCATGCTGTTCACATTTTGACATCATGAGACCAAGACGACACCTAACAATCGATCAACAGTACCTCACCATTGCGAGGCTTCAAGTAGGATGTTCTCAGATGGAAGTGGCTACTGAGCTTTGAGTGTCACAGAGTATCATCAGCAGGTTGCAACAGAGAGACTGATAGTTACAGAAAGGCACAGAAGTAAACATACTTTGGCCTCATCCCACACTGATGACCGCTTCATTGTGAACAATGCCCTGTGGAACCGGATGATGAATACTGCGCAACTCCAGACACATTTAAGGGAGGTGAGAGGCATCCAAGTGTCACCTCAGACCATTCGAAACCGTTTACATCAGCGTGGTCTGCGTGCTAGACAACCTTCAAGTCTACCTGACCACAGGTGTCATTGTCTTTCATGGGCAAGGGAGCATCTACGCTGGACGGGGGACCAATGGGCCTCAGTGCTGTTCACTGATGAAAGTCAATTCACGCTGAGCAGAAATGATGGCCGCCAATGTCGTTGGAGACGTCAAGGAAAGCGCTATGCATCAGCCGCTGTTGTCACAAGACCAGCCTTTGGTGGTGGTGGTGTTAGTGTGGGCAGGTATGTCTAAAGTGCTCTACACTCTGTGAATGATACAGTGACAAGCCCAAACTTCTTGAATAACATCATTAATCCAGTCATTGTGCCTCTGTATGAATAACACAGGCCTAATTTCATCTTCATGGACGTCAACGCGCCAGTTCATCGAGGTCGCATCATTAGGGAACAGCTGCTGGAGACTGGAGTACCTTAAATGGATCGGCCTGCACTTTTTCCAGACCTGAATCCCATTGAAAACCTATGGGATCAGCTGAGTCGCCGTGTAGAGGCTTGTAACTCACCTGTGTGAAGTTGGCACCCCATGTTCTTAAATTTTAAAAATAAATACACCATTCGTTTGTGCTGCGTTTGTGCTGGTTTGTGCCGCAAAAATGAACGTTTGTGCCGGTTCGGTTCCTGAGATATTGCGCGTTACATTTTTATGAAGCCCCGCCCATTTTCCACCCCATGTTCTTAAATAAATAAAAAAAATACACCATTCGTTTGTGCTGCGTTTGTGCTGGTTTGTGCTGCAAAAATGAATGTTTGCGCCGCTTTGGTTTCCGAGATATTGCGCACTTGATTTGCTGAAACCCCGCCCACTTTCCACCCCATGTTTTTAAATTTCAAAAAGAAATACACCATTCGTTTGTGCTGGTTTGTGCCGCAAAAATGAACGTTTGTGCCGGTTCGGTTCCTGAGATATTGCGCGTTCGATTTTTATGAAGCCCCGCCCATTTTCCACCCCATGTTCTTAAATTTCAAAAAGAAATACACCATTCGTTTGTGCTGCGTTTGTCCCGCAAAAATGAACGTTTGCGCCGCTTTGGTTTCCGAGATATTGCGCTTGATTTGCTGAAACCCCGCCCACTTTCCACCCCATGTTCCTAAATTTCAAAAATAAATACACCATTCGTTTGTGCTGCAAAAATGAACGTTTGCGCCGCTTTGGTTTCCGAGATATTGCGTGCTTGATTTGATGAAACCCCTCCCACTTTCCACCCCATGTTTTTAACCCTGACTCTAGACCCCCCAGGTGTGCTGCAGCTTAACCCCCTCCTGCCCCCCCCCCCCCAACTTTTTTTGGGGCACAAGCATATTATATATTTTTTTTCCTGCGTACGCTGACTGTGGCCGGGACTCTTAGCGTCCGGCCACTGTTAGCGCATCGCACACCCCACCGCTGATCAACTTCGGACGGTTGATCAGCGAGTTTGAATAAAAATAAAAAAAATCAAATTTTTGGGCCTTTTTTTATTTTTTTGTCTGTTAGGTTTAGGGTAAGTTCCCGAACACCCGTCCCCCACACACACGCACACCAAATAAAGTTTATCACACACACACACTCCCCTATGGCCCGTCGGATGTTCTAGGCGGCATATGCCCAGCTTGCCTCCTAGTCCAAGAGCCCCAGTGAGGACGAGGATGACCCCACTTTCCTTTTGTCATCCGCGTGCTCCTCATCATCTAGCGATCAAGGCGGCGGAGACACCGCCAGGTGGAGCAAGGAGACCGCCATGCTAGGGACCCTGTGGCCCACACTAGTACGAGAAGCTCTGGGGCTCGTACTAGTTTTCCGGCCCACCAGTTAAGTCCACCGGAGCCCCCTACCGGTGAACTTGTCTGGTATACCCCACAGCGTTTTGAGCCCGTGATTCCTGATTTTGTAGGCCAACCAGGAATCCAGATTTCCACAGTGGGCTTCACTGAATGCGACTACTTTAGTCTTTTTTTCAGTGACCCCTTTGTGAATCTGATGTTGGAGCAGACGAACCTGTACGCCCCACAGTTCATTGCTCAACATCCGGGCTCCTTTTTGGCTAGGCCCGGTGGCTGGACTCCAGTCTGTGCAGCCAAGATGAGGACGTTTTGGGGCCTCGTGCTGCATATGGGCCTAGTCAAGAAACCTAGTGTCAGGCACTACTGGAGTGGGGACGTCCTCTACCAGACCCCACTTTACAATTATGCAGATAATGCAGCATGTCCCCCCCAAGGTGATCCTGCTTATGACCGCCTGTACAAAATCAGGCCGGTCATCGATCACTTTGGGGCCAAATTTGTGCAGGTCTATGTACCTGGAAGGGAAGTTGCGGTTGATGAGTCTCTCATTGCTTTCAAGGGGAGACTCATTATCCGCCAGTATGTTCCCTCTAAGCGGGGGAGGTATGGCGTGAAGCTGTACAAACTTTGTGAGAGTACCTCAGGGTGCACTTACAAGTTTCGTGTGTACGAGGGGCGAGATTCCCGTATTCAACCCCCAGAATGTTCCCCCACTCTGGGTGTTAGTGGGAAACTTGTGTGGGACCTTATGCACCCACTGCTAGATAAGGGTTACCACCTTTGCGTGGATAACTTTTATACTAGTATCCCCATAGTTTTATATCCGATTGTCAGTGGCTAAAATGGGGAAGGGGAACATAAATTTAGTACTCAATGGAAGTGTGGTACTCCCTGAAGCAACCAATAATGCAGAGGCCCGGATGATCGGGGCACGTGTCACACTGAGTAGTGGTGTCCTTCCGTATCCCCCTCTTGTGACACACTCTGCACCTTTTTTGGGTCCGCCCTTCTTTCCAGTATGGGGGACCACACCTGGAAAGTGTTGGCCAGGGACAATCCGGGCGCCTCCAGTTCCCGAGGTACTCTGGCCTGCTCTTTCCTGGTCAGAAAAGATCAGGGCCTTGAGGACTGCCTCATAGAACTGGAGGAATGTCCCTGTGTTGCCAGCGCTCCGGGACAGCACAAAAGAGTTGTACAAGGCAACCTGCACCAAGCAGACCGCAACTTTTTTATACCATGCCTGGGTTTTGCGCATGGCGTTATATATGGCTCGATTGTATCGTTGACTCCCATATACCGATTGTAGTCAACGATACAATCGGGCTTGAGGACCGTTGCCGCGGTACCTCGCACAGGGACAGGGGTGATGTCGTTACTGTGAATTGTGGACAGCATAAGGACATCCCTCTTGTCCTTATATCTGACCAGCAACAGGTTTCCACTGGTAAGTGCACGGGTCGCACCCCTGGGGATAGGTACCTGGAAGGGGTGGGTAGGGAGGCTGCGTTGATTTTTCCGCACGGTCCCACAAGCGAACGTGGATCTGGCGGCGAGAGACTGAAACAAGGCGATACTAGTATAAAAGTTATCCACGCAAAAGTGGTAACCCCTTATCTAGCAGTGGGTGCATAAGGTCCCACACAAGTTTCCCGCTAACACCCAGAGTGGGGGAACATTCTGGGGGTTGAATACGGGAATCTCGCCCCTCATACACACAAAACTTGTAAGTGCACCCTGAGGTACTCTCACAAAGTTTGTACAGCTTCACGCCATACCTCCCCCGCTTAGAGGGAACATACTGGCGGATAATGAGTCTCCCCTTGAAAGCAATGAGAGACTCATCAACCGCGACTTCCCTTCCAGGTACATAGACCTGCACAAATTTGGCCCCAAAGTGATCGATGACCGGCCTGATTTTGTACAGGCGGTCATAGGCAGGATCACCTTGGGGGGGACATGCTGCATTATCTGCATAATTGTAAAGTGGGGTCTGGTAGAGGACGTCCCCACTCCAGTAATGCCTGACACTAGGTTTCTTGACTAGGCCCATATGCAGCACGAGGCCCCAAAACGTCCTCATCTTGGCTGCACAGACCGGAGTCCAGCCACTGAGCAATGAACTGTGGGGCGTACAGGTTCGTCTGCTCCATCAGATTCACAAAGGGGTCACTGAAAAAAAGACTAAAGTAGTCGCATTCAGTGAAGCCCACTGTGGAAATCTGGATTCCTGGTTGGCCTACAAAATCAGGAATCACGGGCTCAAAACGCTGTGGGGTATACCAGACAAGTTCACCGGTTGGGGGCTCCGGTGGACTAACTGGTGGGCCGGAAAACTAGTACGAGCCCCAGAGCTTCTCGTACTAGTGTGGGCCACAGGGTCCCTAGCATGGCAGTCTCCTTGCTCCACCTGGCGGTGTCTCCGCCGCCTTGATCGCTAGATGATGAGGAGCACGCGGATGACAAAAGGAAAGTGGGGTCATCTTCGTCCTCACTGGGGCTCTTGGACTAGGAGGCAAGCTGGGCATATGCCGCCTAGAACATCCGACGGGCCATAGGGGAGTGTGTGTGTGTGTGGGGGACGGGTGTTCGGGAACTTACCCTAAACCTAACAGACAAAAAAAAAAAAAAAAAAAAGGCCCAAAAATTTGTTTTTTTTTTTAAAATTCAAACTCGCTGATCAACCGTCCGAAGTTGATCAGCGGTGGGGTGTGCGATGCGCTAACAGTGGCCGGACGCTAAGAGTCCCGGCCACAGTCAGCGTACGCAGGAAAAAAAATATATAATATGCTTGTGCCCCAAAAAAAGTTGTGGGGGGGGCAGGAGGGGGTTAAGCTGCAGCACACCTGGGGGGTCTAGAGTCAGGGTTAAAAACATGGGGTGGAAAGTGGGAGGGGTTTCATCAAATCAAGCACGCAATATCTCGGAAACCAAAGCGGCGCAAACGTTCATTTTTGCAGCACAAACGAATGGTGTATTTCTTTTTGAAATTTAAAAACATGGGGTGGAAAGTGGGCGGGGTTTCAGCAAATCAAGCGCGCAATATCTCGGAAACCAAAGCGGCGCAAACGTTCATTTCTGCAGCAAAAACCAGCACAAACGCAGCACAAACGAACGGTGTATTTCTTTTTGAAATTTAAAAACATGGGGTGGAAAGTGGGCGGGGTTTCAGCAAATCAAGCGCGCAATATCTCGGAAACCAAAGCGGCGCAAACGTTCATTTCTGCGGCAAAAACCAGCACAAACGTAGCACAAACGAATGGTGTATTTCTTTTTGAAATTTAGGAACATGGGGTGGAAAGTGGGCGGGGTTTCAGCAAATCGAGCGCAATATCTCGGAAACCAAAGCGGCGCAAACGTTAATTTTTGCGGCACAAACCAGCACAAAACGCAGCACAAACGAATGGTGTATTTATTTTTGAAATTTTAAAACATGGGGTGGAAAGTGGGCGGGGATTCAGCAAATCAAGTGCGCAATATCTTGGAAACCAAAGCGGCGCAAACATTCATTTTTGCAGCACAAACGAATGGTGTATTTATTTTTGAAATTTAAGAACATGGGGTGGAAAATGGGCGGGGCTTTAGGGCTGCAGCTAACGATTATTTGAATAATCGATTAGTTGCCGATTAATTTCTACGATTAATCGATTAATCGGGAAAAACGACAAAATTACAAAACAGAGGTTTATATGATCTTACTTGAAAAATTATGTTCAAAGGCCATATTAAAACAAATTGTGGACGACACTTATGGGGGATCTGTGGACGACACTTATGGGGGATCTGTGGACGACACTTATGGGGGATCTGTGGACGACACTTATGGGGGATCTGTGGACGACACTTATGGGGGATCTGTGGACGACACTTATGGGGGATCTGTGGACGACACTTATGGGGGATCTGTGGACGACACTATTATGGGGGATCTGTGGACGACACTTATGGGGGATCTGTGGACGACACTTATGGGGGATCTGTGGACGACACTTATGGGGGATCTGTGGACGACACTTATGGGGGATCTGTGGACGACACTTATGGGGGATCTGTGGACGACATTTATGGGGGATCTGTGGACGACATTTATGGGGGGATCTGTGGACGACATTTATGGGGGGATCTGTGGACGACACTTATGGGGGGATCTGTGGACGACACTTATGGGGGGATCTGTGGACGACACTTATGGGGGGGGGAATCTGTGGACGACACTTATGGGGGGGGATCTGTGGACGACACTTATGGGGGGATCTGTGGACGACACTTATGGGGGGGATCTGTGGACGACACTTATGGGGGGATCTGTGGACGACACTTATGGGGGATCTGTGGACGACACTTATGGGGGATCTGTGGACGACACTTATGGGGGATCTGTGGACGACACTTATGGGGGGATCTGTGGACGACACTTATGGGGGGATCTGTGGACGACACTTATGGGGGGATCTGTGGACGGCGTTTATGGGGGATCTGTGGACGACACTATTATGGGGGATCTGTGGACGGCGTTTATGGGGGATCTGTGGACGGCGTTTATGGGGGATCTGTGGACGGCGTTTATGGGGGATCTGTGGACGGCGTTTATGGGGGATCTGTGGACGGCGTTTATGGGGGATCTGTGGACGACACTTATGGGGGATCTGTGGACGACACTATTATGGGGGATCTGTGGACGGCGTAGTTATGGAGAGGGGGATATGTGCACTGTTATGGGCATAACAGTGCACAGATCCCTTTCCTCATAACAGTGCACAGACCCCCCTTCCCATAGCAGTGCCATACACAGACCCCCCCTCCTCCCCATAGCAGTGCTATACACAGATCCTCCCCCCTCCCCATAGCAGTGCTATACACAGACCCCCCTTCCCCCTAACAGCCCCGGCGCTTGCATCTTTATTTTACCTTTTTACAATGACGCTCCCGCTCCTGTAACAGCCAGGCAGAGCGGACGGCGGCGTAACGTCACTCAATCACGTGACGCGCCTGCTCCGCCCACTTCATGAATGAAGGAGGCGGAGCAGGCGCGTCACGTGATTGAGTGACGTTACGCCGCCGTCCGCTCTGCCTGGCTGTTACAGGAGCGGGAGCGTCATTGTAAAAAGGTAAAATAAAGATGCAGCGCCCGCCCGCCCGCCCGCCCGCCCGAATAGCAACGAATCGGCGATTATTCGATAACTGGATTCGTCGACAACGAATCCAGTTATCGAATATAATCGATTACATCGATTAATCGTTGCAGCCCTACGGGGCTTCATAAAAATCTAACGCGCAATATCTCAGGAACCGAACCGGCACAAACGTTCATTTTTGCGGCACAAACCAGCACAAACGCAGCACAAACGAATGGTGTATTTATTTTTAAAATTTAAGAACATGGGGTGCCAACTTCACACAGGTTTGTAACTCTGTACCCTAGAACCTCAATGACCTGAGGGCTGCCCTTTAAGAAGAGTGGCGTGCCATGCCTCAGCAGACAATAAGTCGACTTGTGCACATTATGAGACGTCACTGTCAAGCTGTAATGGATGCTCCAGGCCACATGACAAGTTATTAAGACAATTACATTTTTCGTGGGGGGTATGCCCACCACTGTTGGCTTTTGTTTCAATATTTCACTGAAAGCCAAATATCCCTAACTTTTTGCGAGTAGTGTATATAAAAGTTCACATCAGGAGTACAACAGAAGTAAAAGACCAGTCACATGACATGAACGGTGCCCGCTAGACGCCATTGCCTATAATGGGGTCCATGGGGTTTCTGGCCTGCAGTCCAGCATTTTCCCGGACAAAACAGAGCAGCATTTTTAGTACTATTGATACAGCCATCATCAGTGATGAAAGCAGGTTCTACCTTGGTACTGAACCTTACTGTTTGCCATTGATGACAGCAACAGAGTTCCCTGGAGAGCGCCTACTGCCATCATGTATAGTGCGGAGACAGACCGGAATAACATCAGGTGTCAAGGTGTGGGACGCCATTAGCTACCATGGCCGTTACCATCTAGAATTCATGGAAGGACCAATAAACAGTAACTAAACCTTTGTGTCAAATTTTAACAAGATGTCCCTAATAAAAGTTTTTCTAATATACTTTATGAATTAATTTTGTATTTTTATTACACTTTTTCCTCCCTAAAGCACACCATTCCCTGAGTGATTAAATCTGACACATGTTCTGAATGGGCAGCAGCAGCGCTGTGAGTACGGGCAGGAGTGCATATTGCTGCTCCTGCCCATGCTCCCCGGAGGATTACTAACTCCTGGCATAGTAGATGGGTACCATGCCAGGATTAGCTGAGCGGAGCAGCTCCTGCTTCTCTAAGCTAAGAGCTGACATGCAGGACTATTAGCTTAGCGGAGCAGGCAGAAGCTGCTCCGCTAATCCTGGCATAGTACAAGGGTACAGAGTACCCGTGTGCTATGCCAAGAGTAGTAATCCTCCGGGGAGCACGGGCAGTAATATGAGCTCCTGAAGCCCCATTCATACATTTCACAGTCGCGCTTTACTAAAGTATATTAGGAACATCTTATTAAAATTTGACACAAAGGTTTAGTTGCTCTTCACCCAGCTTCTGGTAGGTCCAGGACATTGTGGAACGAATCCTACTGCCATTTTGACAGGAGACGTGAAGTTTCCACAAGATAACGCCTGCCCACACAATGCCCGCACTACACAGCATGCTCTTCAGGGTATCCAGGAGCCTCCCTGGATGGGGCGACAAATCTCCAGCAACCACCCTGGCAGACCTACACCGTACCAACTCCTGACAATGACAAAGAGGGCCAAAAGCAGCAACCCGTCACTCCACCCAATGCAGATCTATACACGCCCAAGCAGTTAGATTTACATTGTGCCCCCTCACAGGGTAGAGTAACACCCACGTCGTGCCCGCTTTTCAGTAGTCATAGCTGTAAATGAAAGAGCTAGGAATGACAAACCACAGGAGGATATCCAGTATCTGTATGGCAGAGTGGCAGACTGTATCACAGCAAGGGGAGATGCCACCCAGTATTAATGTGACCCTGCTGCAGAACCCTAAATAAAGGGGGCACCACCTTGATTATGTGAATGGCTAAGACCCATGAACAGTACAGACAGCTACTATAGATGTACCCATAGACATATCCTTCTACAAGCAGGACCGCTCAGATACATAACCCCTAGCAGGCAGTGTACATGACCGCACTGACACTAGCACAGGCTGTCAGAATCTCACCAGTACGGACGCCATGGATCGCACAGAGGACAATATTCAAAGCGACCACTCAGCGGGCCCCATCTCAGTCATGTGACCAGAGTTTACTACGTCACCGGACCACGTGACCGCTTGGTAGGCGGAAGAGAGCGTGTATTTGTGTTCAGTATCCAGGTGGTTGTGTGTGAGGAGGAGCTATGTAAGGGAACAAAGCGCAGGTAGAGGCATTGTGGTGTGATGTGCGCATGCCCAGTATCTGTAGGACTGGGGGATCCAGAGGTATCATGGTTGACGCCTCAGTCCCTGCTGTGGAGCGCAGTACTACATAGTACCGGACAGGGTCCACCTGGTCTCTCAGGCAGGGGCGCTACATACAAACCTGTGCTGCTCTGGTGGGGCTACATAGACTCCTGTGCCCAGGGCCAAACTGGGCTCCAATGGATGGGGCTGGATCTGACACTCTGGGGAGCCCAATCATACGCCAGTGTCTCCGTCTCACCGTCATCAGACCAGAGGTGTAAGCCTTGAAGATGTCCCGCTTATATGGTGCCGGCACCCGGTCAGGTTTCCTGATGCTGCCTGGATCATGGAGGTATAAAGGACAGATAGCACTTCTCCTCGGTTCTGGGTTCAGAACTGCATCCGGAAACCTGACCGTGTGGCGATCAGCAATCTCCGGCATTGTCCGTTCACTTCTACCAGAGTTCAGAAGAACAGTCAAGCAAGTGTACATGCTAGGAGTTGTAGTTTCACCACAGCTGGAGTGCAGGAGTCTGCTGGTCCCTGCCTTAAAGGGGTATTCCCATCACATACAATGGGAGCATATCACTAGGATATGCCCCCATTGTCTGATAGGTGCGGGTCCCACCTCTGGGGAGACCTGTGACTGGAGGACCCTGAATTTCCCGGGGTCCGTCCACCACCAAGCGCTGCTCCCATAGAAGTTAATGGGAGCGCACCATGCACGCGTGGCCCCTGCTCCCATTCATTTCTATGGGCCAGACGGAAATAGCTGAGCCAGCGCTCGTCTATTTTCGACGGCCCTATAGAAATGAATGGAGGGCGCATGCGCAGTGCGCCTTCTGTTCATTTCCCTGCTCTGTTCTCATTGTAGGGACCCGCACCTATCAGACAATAGTGGCATATCCTAGAGATATGCCCCCATTGTGTGTGATGGTAAAACCCCTTTAAAGGGTTTCTGTCACCAGATTTTGCCCTATTAAGCTAGCTGACATTAGTGATGTGCTAATGTCAGCTAAACCTAACTAGCCTATTCCTACATTTAGCTATGCCCCGTTACGTCACAAATCTAACTTGTATAATATGCTAATTAGGTGGGGGGGGGGGTGTTGTTCCTGCTCCTGGAGGCTCCGTTCTCCCACATTTGTCGCCTCCCTCCAAGTCCTGATTGACAGGGCCAGGCAACGCTCGCATCTGTCTGCTAGCCCTGTGCTCTGGTGATATCTCACGTCGCTCAGCATTCGGCGCAGGCGCGGTGAGGAATCTGGCAGCCTGCAAGCATCTTTCCCTCCCTTTAATAGGGTAAAATTTGGTGACAGAAACCCTTTAAGCCTCATTCACACGTCAGTGATTTCCATCAGTGATTCTGAGCCAAGCGAAAGATCTGCCCCTGTTCTCTGTTTAGAGCCAACCTGGCTTTGGCTCAAAATCACTGATGGAAATCACTGACGTGTGAATAAGGCATTCCGCGGCCGAGAGCGGTCCGTGGTATGCCGGGCTGGGTTCCTGTTCAGAGCAGGAGCGCACGGCGTCATTGGTTGCTATGACGCCGTGCGCTTCATGCCGCCGCTGGACTACAGTAATACACTATACGAGTGTATTACTGTAGTCCAGCGGCGGCATGAAGCGAACGGCGTCATAGCAACAATGACGCCGTGCGCTCCTGCTCTGAACAGGAATCCAGCCCGGCATACCACGGACCGCTCTCGGCCGCGGAACACGGCCGGGTGCATTTGGCCTAAGGCCTGGTTCACACTTCAGTGTTTTGGTCAGGGATTTCCATCAGTGATTTTGAGCCAAAACCAGGTGCGGTTCTAAACACAGAACCAGGAGCAGATCTTTCCCTTATACCTTATCTCTATGTAGGCTTCACTTCTGGTTTTAGCTCCCAATCACTGATGGAAATCGCTGACCAAACACTCAAGTGTGAACGAGGCCAAAGGGTCCATTCACAATTCCGTATGAATGGGTCCGCAAATTGCGGAACGGCTGCGGACCCATTAATTTCCATGAGGCTGCAAAAGATGTGGACAGCACACCGTGTTGCTATCTGCATCCGTAGTTCCGTGCCGCGGTCCCGCAAAAAAGATAGAGCATGTCCTATTCTTGTCCGCGGACAAGAATAGGCATTTCTGTCACAGGGTTGGCCATGTGCAGTCCGCAAAATGCGGAACGCACATGGCTGGTGTCCGTGTTTTTCAGACCGCAAAACACTTGTGGATGCGTGAATGGACCCTAAGGCCTCATGTACACATCCCCAATTACTTAAAACTTACCTCCTCCCCACGTCCTGTTCTAGTTCCCTGTCTTCACTTGACTTCCAGACCCTAACATCTGCATGGATGGGGTCTCGTGTACCCATCTACTATTGCATTTTTTGACCAGACACACAACCACTGCAAGCTGCGGTTTGGTGTCCTGTCTGCGAAACGGAGCAAACCAAATCCGATATGAAAATCAATGTAAGTCAATAGTGCCGGTACCCATTGGATTACAATGATTTTCATACCCCATCCAGTTGGTTCAGTTTTGATTTAATACAACCGTACCCAGCTTAAAAAACTGATGCATCCGGATGTATTAAATGGCACAGATCTGTTTAGTTCCAGTTTTGAGATCCTCTGCCAGATCTAAAAACCGGGAGACCACAACGTAAGTGTGAAACAGGCATTAATTTGTTATTAAAGACCAATTTAAAAAACTGCCCCTCAAAGCTGTCCAGGAATTATCAGTAGCGATGACATGGTAAATAGCTGACAGCTCTAGATTGGGTTCGGGGAGAGTTTGTATTCTCTCCGTTTAAGTGTTCAGGAGGCTGAACTTCACTGTGAAGGGCTCTTTGCCTTGAGCTACTTCACAGCCACTCCCCACTACTGAGTGACAGCTAAAGCATCCAATCGGGAGACCAATACAGCTGTAAGATCTGAGGGGAGGGACTGTGACCGCCTCCTGGACACTTGCAGGAGCAAAGCCTAGCAGAATAAAAGTTTATATTCACACTACTCCTGATGATAAAAGCTTTAGAAAAGGTACGTTTGTTCTGCCCTAGTGCTGTCACTGTCAACAGTTTAACACTGTCATAACTACTAACAGATTCCCATTAAATGTTTTTTTATGAGGACCAAAACTTATAGTTTATTTCATAAATAAGTAGAAGGAAAAAGCGGCACTAACCGAATCTTCACAAATCGTAGCTTTTGTACAGGTTAATACTGATTAACTGTTTGTTAATATCTTTGGCTCAAAATCAATCAAACTAATTGGCGTACTAAAGATATATATACACTATTAACTGCCTGAAAAAAGTATGTTTTAAACGTTCTTTATTCAGGCAGTTAATAGTTATTACAGGTTAAAACACAGCGGATGAGGGTCACAAATGCAGTAACGTCAGGCAACTGCAGTTTCAAAGCTAAGATCGCCCTTTGTCAAGCCCACTATGACGTGAAAGGGGAGCGCCATAAATACCTGTCTCCTCCCCACACGTCACAGCCAGACAGGTGTATCAATCGTACCTACGGATCACCTCTGCAAAGTAAATAGAAGCATTGAAATCATACAAAGACAGCAAGGTCATTTTTGTCATTAAAACCTAATCCTCCTATAGCATCGGTTTTAATTATCCATTCGGCCTCTCTCTGCAACAAAATACGTTTCCTGTCTCCACCTCTCACAGGTAGATTAACCCTCTCGATGCCTGTGCATTTCAACACCTCTTCATTACCTTGATGCATATCTTTAACATGTTCTATGATGTGCATGGCACCGATACCTGTTACAATCTTTTATATTCTCTGAATCGCACATATAAAGGTCTGTGAGATTTACCAATATAAAATCTCTCACAGGGACAAAAAAATTGCATAAACTACATAGGTTGATTTGCAGTTGATAAATTGGCGAACTGTGTGCGTTATTTTTCCCATCTGAATATGTGTCCCTATACGTGTAAAGTTGCACATTGCACAGTGTCATTTCAATAAAGATATCAAACTAATAGACAAAGAGGTAGTAACGACTTTACTTGAGCTACAGGGTTGTAATACGAACACATCATCAGATAGTACCCACGAACAAGATAAATTCACTAAAGGCATCAGATCCACTTATATTCCACCCTTGTCGGCTGGTAGTAGCTTAGATCTATTTCAAAGACGGGTTATCAAAGACATTAAAGCTCTACAATACCCTACTGCAGTGATGGTGAACCTATGGCACGGGTGCCAGAGGCGGCACTCAGAGCCCTTTCTGTGGGCACCCACACCCTGGAAAAAGTCTATGGTGTACCAATATGCCCTAGACTTTTCCTGCCATTCATCAGCGCCGGGCGCACTATGAACAGCACAGGCAGCGCACTGAATGTAGGCAGGCTCTTATTGCTGAATGATAAAGTACATGGAATATATACTATATTGGACTGTAGTAGTCAGGTTAAATTGCCGTGTTGGCACTTTTCGATAAATATGAGGGTTTTGGGTTACAGTTTGGGCACCTGGTCTGTAACAGGTTAGCCATCACTGCCCTACTGTGTCATCTAATCTCACTACCGAACCGCTATTCCAGTACTTGGACTGGCTATTGCGCCTATTATTAAAAGGCGTCCCCTCGTTTTTAGAGGATACCAGCGAATTTTTGGAAGCATTGAAGAATATTGCATGGCAGAAAGGTTATGTTTTAGCAACAATCGACGTGGAGAGCCTGTATACAAGGATTCCTCAAGATTTAGGAGTAGAGATTATTTGCGATCTATTGAGAAAGATAGGGAGAGATGCACCCTATGTCGAGTTTGTCGCTGAGGCATTGTCCTTCGTGTTGAAGCACAATACTTTCATGTTTAATAAACAATGGTACAATCAAACATCAGGGATGGCTATAGGGACACCAGTCTCTTGTACTTTTGACAAATTGTTTTTGGCGCAGTTCGAAGAGAAATATATATTCACAACTAATAACCCTTTTATGCAGTACATCAAAAGCTTTTTTAGATACATCGATGATGTGTTCATTATAAGGGCAGGAGATCGAGATCAATTTAATTTGTTTGTGAAATACTTGTATGATAACAACATGAACATGAGTTTCACAAGCAAAATAGAAGAACTAGATGTGCAAGTCAAAGTAATTAATGACAAAATTGATACAACCATATACAGGAAATCCACCTCAACTAATTCCCTCTTACATTATAACAGTTTCCACCCTCCACACGTAACTGCAGCAGTCCCTTACGGCCAATTCGTACAACTTGTTAGGATAATAAAAAATGATACAGAGTTCGAACAACAGAGCAGGGATCTGAAAATTAGATTCATACAACGTGGTTATCCATCTTCCATCATTGACAAAGGTTATGATAGAGCATGTACAAACCGGATTCCCAAAAAGTTGGGACACTAAACAAATTGTGAATAAAAACTGAATACAATGATGTGGAGATGGCAAATGTCAATATTTTATTTGTAATAGAACGTAGATGACAGATCAAACGTTTAATCCGAGTAAATGTATAATTTTAAAGGAAAAATACGTTGATTCATATTTTCACGGTGTCAACAAATCCCCAAAAAGTTGGGACAAGTAGCAATAAGAGGCTGGGAAAAGTAAATTTGAGCATAACGAAGAGCTGGAAGACCAATTAACACTAATTAGGTCAATTGGCAACATAATTGGGTATAAAAAGAGCTTCTCAGAGTGGCAGTGTCTCTCAGAAGCCAAGATGGGTAGAGGATCACCAATTCCCACAATGTTGCGCAGAAAGATAGTGGAGCACTATCAGAAAGGTGTTACCCAGCGAAAAATTGCAAAGACTTTGCATCTATCATCATCAACTGTGCATAACATCATCCGAAGATTCAGAGAATCTGGAACAATCTCTGTGCGTAATGGTCAAGGCCGTAAAACCATACTGGATGGCCGTGATCTCCAGGCCCTTAAACTACACTGCACCACAGACAGGAATGCTACTGTAAAGGAAATCACAGAATGGGCTCAGGAATACTTCCAGAAACCATTGTCTGTGAACACAATCCACCGTGCCATCCGCCGTTGCCAGCTGAAACTCTACAGTGCAAAGAAGAAGCCACTTCTAAGCAAGATCCACAAGCTCAGGCGTTTTCACTGGGCCAGGGATCATTTAAAATGGAGTGTGGCAAAATGGAAGACTGTTCTGTGGTCAGACGAGTCACGTTTCGAAGTTCTTTTTGGAAATCTGGGACGCCATGTCATCCGGACCAAAGAGGACAAGGACAACCCAAGTTGTTATCAACGCTCAGTTCAGAAGCCTGCATCTCTGATGGTATGGGGTTGCATGAGTGCGTTTGGCATGGGCAGCTTGCATGTCTGGAAAGGCACCATCAATGCAGAAAAATATATTCAGGTTCTAGAACAACATATGCTCCCATCCAGACGTCATCTCTTTCAGGGAAGACCCTGCATTTTTCAACAAGATAATGCCAGACCACTTTCTGCATCAATCACAACATCATGGCTGCGTAGGAGAAGGATCCGGGTACTGAAATGGCCAGTCTGCAGTCCAGATCTTTCACCTATAGAGAACATTTGGGGCATCATAAAGAGGAAGGTGCAACAAAGAAGGCCCAAGACGATTGAACAGGTAGAGGCCTGTATTAGACAAGAATGGGAGAGCATTCCTATTTCTAAACTTGAGAAACTGGTCTCCTCGGTCCCCAGACGTCTGTTGGGTGTTGTAAGAAGAAGTGGAGATGCCACACAGTGGTGAAAATGGCCTTGTCCCAACTTTTTGGGGATTTGTTGACACCATGAAATTCTGATTCAACATATTTTTCCCTTAAAATGGTACATTTTCTCAGTTTAAACTTTTGTTCCGTGATTTATGTTCTATTCTGAATAAAATACTAGACGTTGGCACCTCCACATCATTGCATTCAGTATTTATTCACGATTTGTATAGTGTCCCAACTTTTTGGGAATCCGTTTTGTATACGCAGATCAAACAATAATTTATGTAAAAAGAAGAAAAAAACGCTAGGACAGTGTTCACATTTGAATATTCTCCCATGGCCCAGACCATCAAAAATGCGATTTTAAGCAATTGGCATATGTTACAGAGAGAAGAACAAACGAGAAATAAGCCAATTGTTAGCTTTAAAACGTGCCAAAACTATAGATGACATTGTCACTAATACAAATCTTCCTGATACAGGCAATACCTGGCTGGATAAATGGCGTCCTGTGGTAAATTTCAAATGTGGACACTGTGCAATGTGCAACTCCACACGTATAGAGACACACATTCAGATGGGAAAAATAACGCACACAGTTCGCCAATTTATCAACTGCAAATCAACCTATGTAGTTTATGCGATTTTTTTTGGGTTTCTGTGAGAGATTTTATATTGGTAAAACTCACAGACCTTTATATGTGCGATTTAGAGAATATAAAAGATCGATTGTAACAGGTATCGGTGCCATGCGCATCATAGAACATGTTAAAGATATGCATCAAGGTAATAAAGAGGTGTTGAAATGCACAGGCATCGAGAGGGTTAATCTACCTGTGAGAGGTGGAGACAGGAAACGTATTTTGTTGCAGAGAGAGGCCGAATGGATAATTAAAACCAATGCTATAGGAGGATTAGGTTTTAATGATCTTGCTGTCTTTTTATGATTTTAATGCTTCTATTTACTTTGCAGAGGTGATCCGTAGGTACGATTGATACACCTGTCTGGCTGTGACGTGTGGGGAGGAGACAGGTATTTATACATTGCCATTATACAGCTCTGTAATTCCAGCAAACCGTTCTTATTAGGGTGCAAGTGCTGCTTGATACAGGAATAAATAAGGTTTATTACAAAGGCAATATTTCTACGTCTTATTTGCCCTTGTGCGGAGCATTTATCTGTGGTAAAGGATTTTGTGGGGTGTTTGAGCGGAAAAATAAAAAAAATATATTTGCCGCTCAGCGGTGCACTTATTTCTTGTTAAGCCTTTTGTGACATGTATTAGCACAAAAAGAAAAAATACATTTGGTGCTCTGCGGTGCAGTAATCTGTAGAAAAGGCTTTTGTGGGGTGTTTTAGCGGAAAAAAAACACATATTTGCCGCTCTGTGGTGCAGTTATTTGTTTTAAAGCCTTTTGTGATGGGGGCGTGGCTAGGCTGCCAAGAGAGATGGCCGCATGAGAGGAAAGCTCCTGCACCTGAGTGATTGAAAACTAGCATATCCCCTGCCAGCAAGAATTCACCTGCAGTTACAAGCAGCCACAAATACCCAACAACCTCCCCGAGACCATGGGGAAGTCAAAAAGGCAGCTGCCCATACTGAACAGTAACAACTTGGAAAAGTACTTTGACAGGCAAAGGACCAAAGATGGCGCCGAGCTCCACAGTTCATCGCCTGCTTCAGCACTTGTCCGCACCATGTCTCCTCCGCAAGCACCGAGATCCCCATCCCCACAATAACCTCCCAGCGCACGGATATCACCGGATGCCGCAACACCATCTTTACCTCCAACACTGGAGGACATCGGACGCACCCCGCCTGGAATCCATGATGGCGCCTTTCCCCGCTCACTGTGGGAATCCCCCTCCGGCAGCCCGCAAAAGCAAAGACCACGACTGGAGACCTCGAGTTGCTCACAGGTCAGTGCACATAATTGTGTTCCTCCACATGCCGCCAAAGAAGCTCCTGATCCTTTTCAAAGTTACCCATGGAGACATTAAAGAATATGCTAATAGCACTAAAGGCTTCCCTACATACAGATATAGCAGGATTGATTAACCCGCTCACCGCTAGAGTACAGGAAGCAGAGGACAGAATCCTCCATATTGAAACAAAATCAATGAGTTTGCCACTTCTCAAAACTCCATTATTGACACCCACTACGACACGGCGGATGAATTAGAGGTCGTAAAGTTAAAGATGGCAGATATGGAAGATCACTCAAGGCGAAATAACGTAAAATTTAGGGGCATTCCAGAGGACATTGCACCCCAAGATCTATCTACAGACCTATCTAAAAGGCTTGATGAAAGTACTCCTACTACACTTACCCTCTCAGGACATGATAATCGACAGGGCCCACAGGGTACCGTAGCCCCAGCACCTGGGTCCAAACATCCTGCGGGACACCTTAGCCCATATCTAAATCCAAACAAATGGCCAGACACATGGCATCAAGTCTTAGGAAAGTGGGAAACACTTTAATCCTGGAAGATTCCACTACCACCCTGGAACCCAGATAAAAGACTTCCTCTACACTCGCAAAATAAGGATCCATGAAGTACCGATATTGTCATTAAACTGAAGAGACTGCTACTATTTCCATGGCACTGAAACAGTATGGAGTAGACCAACATTCGGGGATAAGGACAGAACTCTAAGATATGGTATAGACCTCTCTCTAAAGTATATCAACCTATATCCATCACTCTCGGCCTCAAAAAGTGGACTTGTGCCCTACGACATCGTAAGCGGCTGAGAGCCGTCTTGATTTTCCTTTCTTCTGATATTTGGTTCTAGTTACAACCATTTAATATGTTTCTACATTATTTTATAACTTGCCAGTTATGTATGTCCACAGATACAATGGAACCTGATCAGCAGCCTTCTTTCCACCGGTATGGGGCTTAAAATTATGTCACTAAATGCCAATGGGCTCAATTGCTTTTGTGATGTATATTAGCACAAAAAGAAAAAATACATTTGTCTCTCTGTGGTGCAGTTATTTCTTGTTAAGCCTTTTGTGACCTTAGCACAAAAAGAAAAAATACATTTGCCACTCTGCGTGGCAGTAATCTGGCTTTTCTATGGTGTTTTAGTGGAAAAAGAAAAAATATATTTGCCGCTCTGCGGTGCAGTAATCTGTAGTAAAGGCTTTTGTAGGGTATTTTAGCGTAAAAAGAAAAAATATATTTGCCGCTCTGCGGTGCAGTTATTTTTTTTAAAGCCTTTTGTGGCGTGTATTAGCACAAAAAGAAAAAATACATTTGCCACTCTGCTTTGCAGTTATTTCTTGTTGAGCCTTTTGTGACGTGTATTAGCACAAAAAGAAAAGATACATTTGCGGTGCAGTAATCTGTTGTAAAGGATTTTGTGGGGTGTTTTAGCGGAAAAAGAAAAATATATATTTGCCGCTCTGCGGTGCAATTATTTCTTGTGCAGGAAGGAGCAAGGGTTCGTCATTGAGGAAAGGTACGTGTCACCGAGGTTCCTGGCCTCTGTGAGATAGGAACCGGTAATTTTGTGTGTCAGCGGCAGCTAGTGCTCGCTGACACTGTTTTTACTTAGTGTGGCTGTAAAGCCGATTCAGGACGGTTCTTATTAGGAGCATCCAAAGAGCAGGGTGGGTGGCTGTTCCCCATGTTCCAGGCCAGGTTTTGGGCTGGGATTTAAAAACCCAGCCGGCAGCTCAGCTGGGTGTGGAATGATCCTCCAGGTGATAGTGGAGCTGTAGAAGCTCTGTGTTTGGGAGCTGAGGAGTTCCGCCATGCTGCAAGGCTGAGAGTCACATGAGAGCCGCCTGCTGGGAGTCAGGCGCCCTAAAGCCTGCTGTAGACTGCCAGGTGACATGTTTTGTTCTGTGGACTCTTGCTGTGTGAATTAACACCATGATTCTTGCTGTGTGAATTAACACCAGGACCCTGCAAAGTATTGTTTTTCTTTTCTGCCCTTTTGTGTGAATAAACACTGAACTTTTGCTTTCAACCGTGGTCTTGCCTCTGTATTGCATCTGCTTACCCTGTCTACCAGAGAAAATCCCTACAATTGGTGGCTTGTGTCGGGCAAGCGCAGTGAGGCTGGCGTGAAAGCCGAAATATTTTTTGGTTTGCACACGGTTGCATGTCATTTATCAAACCGGCTAGCTTCAAACCTGTGTCACATGACAAAATTGAGGCTGTTGTGAAGGCCCTCATGGAGGCTAATCTGCAGCACGAGAGACCAACCTGCAGCAACGCGAGGCTAATAAGCAGCAGCAAGAGACCAACCAGTTGCTGCTACAACACGTGCAGACAACCCCAAGCGCCCACGATGCCCGGAAAGCTGTCCGTGCAGCGATCCCTAAAATGACCCCCGCAGACGATGTCGAAACCTACATGGCGATGTTTGAGAAAGTGGCCACCAGGGAAAAGCTGCCCTAAGACCAGTGGGCTGAGGTCGTCGCTCCTTTTCTGGCATCAGAGTCCCAGCGGGTGTATTTTGACTTGCCGGACAATCAAGCGGCCGACTATCCAAAGGTAAAGGGTGAGATTTTGGCAAGACTGGGGGGGTGAATGTGCTGGTCCAGACCCAGCGGGTGCATCAGTGGGGGTTCAACCCGGCTAAGCACGTGAGACCCCAGTATTATAACCTGCTCAATCTGTTGCAAAAGTGGCTACAACCTGACGTGCTGAGCCTTTGCTATGCTGGACCGGTTGTTAGCAGACTGGTTCTGGAGGGCTCTGCCACCCCCTCTCCAGCAATGGATTGGCCAGGTCTCTCCAGGTAATGCGCTGGAGATTGTCGACCTGGTGGAGCGCTATGAGGCTACCCGGAACTTACAGGGGGGTTCTTTTGGGAGGGAAGCAGTCAAATCCCGTATGTTTCCACCCCAGACCCGGCGACTGGTGCCCACCAAACCTGCCCGGGATGTAACCCCTGTGGGCCTCGCACCAATAGTCTGCTGGCGGTGTCGGGAGCCTGGCCATGTTCGAGCGGACTGTCCACAGCAGGGGGAACCCATGGACACGAACTATGGCTTCCGTCAATAATTGTATGCCAGGAAGCGGTGTGCAGTGTGTGCTCCGGAGACACTGAATAACCTGTGCCAGGTGGAGGTGGGAGACACTCCAGCGGAGGCTCTGTTGGACTCAGGGAGTCTGGTGACCCTGGTAAGGGCTCCCCTGGTACGGAGTCATGAGTATACTGGCCGTAATGTAGGGGTCATGTGTATACATGGGGACTTAAAAGACTACCCTACTGCTATGGTGTCTCTGTCCACAGTTTCCGGCCGGTGGACCCACGAGGTGGCTGTCGCAACCTGTCTACGTTATGAACTTATAATAGGGAGAGACTTCCCGGCACTGTGGCCTGTTCTGAGATTGACTGATACCCATGAGACAGATGTAACCCTAGCAGAGTGGTCCAGCTCAAGGGGTAGACCAGAACCCTGGGAACCTAAGTCCGAATGATCACCGGTAGGGGTGACCGCCACTTCGGTGGAAGAGGGGGAGACAACCCCGCTATGTGTAATGGTAGGAGACATGGAGGACTTGCCTCCAGGTCCTGAGCTGGCAGACCTCAATGTCTCAGGGGATAATTTCGGTACTGCACAACACCAAGATCCAACCCTATCCCGAGCCTGGGAAAATGTGTTAATGATAGATGGTGAACCATAACAACCAGGGGCAGAGTCGGTGTTCCCCCGTTTTGTGGTTCATCAGAGTATGTTGTATTGTGTAAACCAGCTGCGAGGTGAATCCATTGAACAGTTGGTGGTGCCCCAGGCTTATCACAAACTTGTGTTAGAGTTAGCCCACCAGCATGATCTTGTGTGTCATCTGGGAATGCAGAAAACACAGGACCGAATACTACAACAGCTTTACTGGCCCAGTGTGTTTAAGGAGGTAGACGAATTCTGTAAGTCTTGCCCGACCTGCCAAGCAACCAGCCCCCAGCACCTTTTCCGCAGCCCCTTGGTACCTCTCCCGATCATTAAGGTACTGTTTGAGCAAATCGCTATGGACCTAGTGGGCCCAGTACCGAAGTCCGCTAGGGGACACCAACACATCTTGGTTGTCCTTGATTATGCCACTCGGTACCCGGAGGCAGTGCCACTGCGACATACATCGGTGAAACTTATAGCTAAAGAGCTAATGTAGATGTTCTCCCAAGTGGGGCTACCTAAAGAGGTGCTGACTGACCAGGGGACCCTTTTTATGTCCAAGGTCATGAGGGAACTAAGTGCTGCGTATTAAACAGTTACGGACATCCGTGTACCATCCACAAACGGACGGACTGGTTGAAAGGTATAACAAAACTCTAAAAACCATGTTAAAAAGGGTGTTGTCCAAAGATGGAAAGGATTGGGACCTTCTTCTGCCCTATCTCATGTTTGCAGTGCGAGAGGTGCCCCAGGCCTCTACTGGGTTCTCGCCCTTCGATTTGCTATATGGCAGATGTCCTTGTGGCTTGTTGGACATAGTCAAAGAGGCGTGGGAACAACAACCCACTCCGCATAAAAGCGTCCTTGAATATTTCACCAAGATGCAACAGCGCATAGAGACCGTTTTGCCTCTTGTCAGGGAGCATATGGAGGCCGCTCAGCGAGCCCAGAGTCGGATCTGTAATCAGCAGGCTCGGGTCCGGATCTTTAACCCAGGTGATCAGGTTTTGGTTCTGGTGCCGACCGTGTACAGTAAGTTCCTAGCCAGGTGGCAGGGGGCCTACGAGGTACGATAATGAATTAGAAAGAAAATGGGAGAAAAAAAACAACCCTGGCTCTGAGCTCTGCGCTGTGATTGGACAGCGCTGCTGTCAGGGAGAAAGAAAGACACTGGCGTCTCCTCCTACTTGCACGGAATGTTGAGAAATTACCGGGGGCCACAGCGGACAAACGGAGCACCGCTCTATGCAGCCTGCTACTAAGTTTATATTCTTTGGACCCATGAAAGGTCCTCTTTAAGCTAAGCCAGGTATTTTTCTGTTTTGGACCTCACCAAAGGGTACTGGCAGGTACCCATGACGGAGGCTGCCAAAGAGAAAACTGCCTTTGTTACACCAGAGGGACTGTACCAATATAAAGTGCTACCCTTTGGCCTGCATGGCGCCCCTGCCACTTTTCAACGTCTAATAAATAATGTACTTCGTCCACATCAGCCTTGGCTTACCTGGACGATATTATCATTCACGGTACCGACTGGGAAAGTCACCTGCCAAAAACAGCCATTTGACTCAGAGGATTCACAGGTATATTATTTATTTATAAGGAGAATATGAGCAAGCTGATCAAGTCCGTTAAACACATCATGGAATCAGATAGGGATGTGCAAAATAAACCACCCAAGGAAGGGTTATATTACTTCCCTGTGTCAGCTGCTAAGGTGTTACCATCTCACCGCTGTCTTAATACGTGGCTCAAATCTGGCTGGGAAAAACCTGAAGGTCGGGTAGACCTGGGCGCCAGATTTAAAGCGATATATAAAACAGATCAGGAAGCAGCATCTTCTTGGCAGAATCCACCCTATTGTTCCTCCCTATTGATTTCCTGAGAAAGTACAGCTCCGAGGCCTACTTCAGAGGCATCGGTCTGTACCACAAACTCCCTCTTGAAGTCGGGCATCACCCAAACCGGTAACCCGCACAGGACCGACTTCAATGTGGAAAAAGCCTCTTCCGCCTGGTCATTCCAGCGGACCATCACGGACTTCCGTCCCTTCAGGAACCCTGTCAACGGAGCCGCTAAAGTGGCAAAATAGGGAACAAACCTCATAATAGCCCACCATTCCCAGGCAAGTCCGGTGCTATAATAAGGCAGACCAAGCGGCTGCCTTAGGGCGCAGAGACGGTGGGGAAGCGCTTCATTAGTACCGGAGGACCGGGAAGCGTTGAAAGATCTGTACTCACCGCTTCCTGGTCCTCCGCTTGTCTGTCTGCTCTGCAGGGCTGCGTACCATGTGACCTCACTGTGCACCGCCTTCACAGCTGACAGCCGAGAACCAGGAAGAAAAGAGAGAGAGAGAGAGAGAGAGAGAGAGAGCGCTGGTGGTGAGGAGTGGCGGCGTCCAGAAGCAGGAGAGGTAATTTTTTTTTGTTTTGTTTTTATTTGCGCTGATGGCTGATATGGTGGGGCATGATTTCAAATTTGTTTGACCACAGCACTTTTTCGGGTCACGTCCGGGTTTTGTTCTTAGCTCCACCACAAGAACTGTATACGCCATATAGATTTAGACAGCACTCCAATAACAGTGAATTTTATTTCATTTCAGCCGGGCACAGTGGTACGCAAGAAGCAATGTTTCGGGCTACAGAACCGTAATGTCCCATCCGGCTTGGGTATTAAGACTATCGGACTGGCCCCTTAACTTTTGGACTACTCAATGACGTGTAGCTGCAGCATTAGCTGCAGTTGCTCCGCAATTGCTTGTTGCCGAGCCTCGGGTGCCCGGTATGGTTTTAACCAGACTTTTGCCTGAGGCTCAGTGATAATGTTATGCCAGATTATGAAAGTGCATCCAGGGAGGTCCGAGAACACATCTGTGTTCCGACTAAAGAACTCCCTGGTTTCCTGAGCCTGTTTAGAGGAGAGGCTGTCAGCAATTTTCACTGTGGCAGCCGCTTCCCTTGCTTCAGACAGAGGGGCCGAAACCACTTTCCCTAGAAACACTGGTTGCGGGCTGTCTTCAGTACAGGTTTCTCTATCTTTCCATGGTTTGAGCAGATTCACATGGTACACCTGCTCAGGCTTTCGCCTCCCTGGCTGGTGTACCTTGTAATCTACCTCTCAAATTTTTTTTCAAGTACCTCGTAGGGCCCGTGCCACCTAGCTAGGTACTTACTGTCTACGATTGGTACCAGAACCAATACCTGATCACCCGGGTTAAGGATCCGGACCCAAGCCTGCTGATTATAGACCCTACTACCTTGCATCTGGGTGACGTACTCAACACTTTTGTGCAGTGTGGGTTGTTGTTCCCACGCCTATTTGGCCATGTCCAACAGATCGTGAGGGTGTCTGCAATATAGCAGTTGGAAGGGCGAGAACCCAGTAGAGGCCCGGGGCACCTCTCGCACTGCGAACATGAGATAGGGCAGAAGAAGGTCCCAGTCCCTCCCATCCTTAGACACTACTCTTTTTAGCATATTTTTTAATGTTTGATTAAGCCTCTCTACCAAGCCATCCGTTTGCGGATGATACAAGGACATCTGTAGCTGTTTTATGTGGAGCAATTTACAAAGTTCCCTCATGACCTAAACAGGTCCCTTGGTCAGTCAGAACCTCCTTAGGCAGACCGACTCGAGAAAACATTTCGATTAACTCCCTTGCTATGAGTTTGGCTGATGTATGATGCAGTGGCACTGCCTCCGGGTACAGAGTGGCGTAGTCGAGGACGACCAAGATGTGTTGGTGCCCTCTAGCGGACTTCCATACCGGGCCTACGAAAGATCCATAGCGATTCGCTTGAAAGGGACCTCGATAATCTAGAGGGGTCCTAGGGAACTACAGAAATGTGGCTGGGAGCTCGTTGGGCAAGACTTACAATATTCTTCTACCTCTGAACATACTGGGTCAATAAAACCGTTGTAGTATCCAGTCCAGTGTTTTCTGAATTCCCAGATGACCCCCGAGAACATGCTGTTGGGCTAACTCTAACACGAGTTTTAGATAAGCCTGGGGCACCACCAACTGTTCAATGGATTCACCTCGCAGCTGGTTTACCCGATACAACATATCATATCAGGCTCGGGATAGGGTTGGGTCCCGGTGTTGTGAAGAACCTAAATTATCCCCGGAGACATTGAGGTCTGCAAGCTCAGGACCCGGCGGCAAGTCCTCCATGTCTCCCACCATCACACTTAGCGGGGTTGTCTCCCCCCTCTTTCACCGAAGTGGCGGTCACCCCTACCGCTGGCCCTTCGGACTTAGGTTCCCAGGGTTCTGGTCTCCCCCCTGAGCTGGGCCACTCTGCTAGAGTTACATCTGTCTCACGGGTATCTGTAACTTTCATATCCGGCTATAGTCTCTCCCAATTATTAATTCATACTGTAATTTTGTGGCGACGGACACCTCATGAGTCCACCTGCCAGCCGCCGTTGACAGAGAGACCAGGGCGGTTGGATAGTCCTTTAAGTCCCCATGACTGCACACAACTCCTACTTTTCGGCCAGTATACTCGGCGGGCTGCACCAGGGCAGCTCTCACCAGGCTCCTTGAATCCAGCAGTGCCACCGCCAGAGTGACCCCACTTCCACCTGGCACAGGTGGGTATTGTCTATAGTCTCGAAAGGTACCTGTGGCACACAGCTTCCTGGCATACAATAAGTGGTGGTAGCCATAGTTGGTATCCATGGGTTCACCCCGATGGGGACAATCGCCAACAGATGGTCCAGCATAGCAGTGAGAGTCAACACGTCAAGCTCTAGCCATTTTTGCAACCGGTGTAACAGGTCATAATATTGTGGTCTGGCGGGTTCAGCCTTCAAGACCATTAACCTGGCAACAGATTTCCTGTGCAATACCGCGCAGCTTCAGCTAAAATTTGCGGCCAAATCCATGGCCCTTGTGTCAGCAGCCCGTAGGCTCTTATGGCTTAAGCCTTGGGTCGCTGACAACTCTTCTAAATTCAATGTGGCCTTCCCTTTGAGCCTAACCGTCTGTTCTGCTCGGAGCTTGATAAAATTATGGAAGGCCTATCAGATAAAAAGAGGAAAAGTGTTTCCCAACAGTCCTTTTCGAGGGCGGGACAGACAGGATCGTGGGGGTAGGTCTGGCCAGCAGTCAAGATCTCAAAGGGACTGGGGAGCACCGCGAAGGGGTTCGAGGCGCTCTCGCGGAGGAGCAAAGGATAAAAGAGCTCTTGGATGACCCGTTACTCTTGCCGTCCTGCCAGAAAGCTTCTTCTTTCCTCTGCCTCATCTACCTGTCAGGGGCCGTCTCTCCCACTTCAAGGAGAGTTGGATCCAAGATATTTTGGATGCCTGGGTCCTGAATATCTTCTCCGAAGGTTATTTGATCAATCTTATCTCTCTTCATCCAGACAAGTTCATCAAGACCAAGCTCTTAGGCCTCTTTCACACTTGCGTTGTCCGGATCCGGCGTGTACTCCACTTGCCGGAATTACACGCCGGATCCGGAAAAACGCAAGTGAACTGAAAGCATTTGAAGACGGGAGCCGCACGGACGGTAAGTATACTGCTCCCCCGCTCCCCACTACACTTTACCATGGCTGCCAGGACTTTAGCGTCCCGGCAGCCATGGTAACCATTCAAAAAAAGCTAAACGTCGGATCCGGCAATGCGCCGAAACGACGTTTCCGGATCCGGCCTTGCGGCAAGTGTTCAGGATTTTTGGCCGGAGCGAAAAGCGCAGCATGCTGCGGTATTTTCTCCGGCCAAAAAACGTTCCGGTCCGGAACTGAAGATATCCTGATGCATCCTGAACGGATTTCTCTCCATTCAGAATGCATTAGGATAAAACTGATCAGGATTCTTCCGGCATAGAGCCCCGACGGCGGAACTCTATGCAGGAAGAAAAGAACGCAGGTGTGAAAGAGCCCTTACAAGCTGCCAAGCAGTCGGTTCTGGAGGCCGACATTCGGGACTACATCCGCAAGGGGGCTCTGGAGGAGGTTCCGGCAGGGTAACGGGGCTATTCACCAATTTTTCTGGTTCCTAAAGAGTTAGGAGATCTCCGGATGATTATCGATCTGAGGTGTTTCAATCGGTATATAAGGAAGGTGAAGTTTCGTATGGAAACAATTCTCAGTCCTGGGGATGTGATGGCAACCCTGGACCTCAAGGATGCATATCTGCACATTCCTATCCATCCTGCTTCCAGGAAATATCTCAGGATCGCGGTCCAGCTGTCGGGTGTCACCAGACACCTTCAGTTTGTTGCCCTTACTTTTGGCATTTCTTCTGCCCCTCACACTTTTACCAAGGTGGTGATTTCTGTGGTGGCGGCTTTAAGACTTCAGGGACTGACCATCATTTCTTATCTGGACGACTGGCTTTTGAAAGCCTCTTCTCCGGCAGTCCTATCCCAGCATCTTCATGTAGCAATCTCCTTTCTGTTCCGCTTAGGTTGGATCATCTTGCCTTCATAATCGATTACGTTGGGATGTCTCTCCAGTTGTCTCCAAAAAAAAGATCCCGGATACAGAACACGGCAGAGTTCCTATCCGTTCCCCGTCGAGTCCTAATTCGGACTCTCATGAAGATGTTGGGGCTCATGTCAGCGTCTGTAATAGCAGTCCCTTGGGCTCTGTGGCACCTCTGCCCTCTACAGTCAGAGGTCCTCTCCAAATGGAATGGCAGCCCCGCCGGGCTAAACTCCCTGTCTTAGCGAACTCGGTATTCCCTCAGATGGTGGATCCATCTTTTAGACGGGAAGTCTATGACCCAGCCAACCTGGATCATATTAATAACAGATGCATCCCAAGCAGGCTGGGGCGCTCACCTAGATTATTCTTCAGTTCACGGAACCTGGTCTCCTCAGGAGCGGCTTCTCTCATCCAATCTTCGCGAAATTCGAGCTCACCGGCTAGCCCTCCTTCACTTCGCCCATCAGATCCAGAGCAAAGCTGAGAAAGTCCAGTCAGACAATATGATTACGGTACTTTACATTAATAAGCAGAAAGGCACAAGATCACTTCCCCTCCTATCAGAGATCGGGGTGATTCTGGATTGGGCAGAGTCGAACCTGTCCCATTTATCTGCGATCCACATTTGAGACTCCCTCAATATGATAGCGGATCGGCTGAGCCGCGGTCTTACAACAATGGAGTGGTCTTTACATCCGGAGATATTCAAGCAGATAGTCCTCAAGTGGGGGATGCCAGAGGTGGATCTCATGGCAACAAGGTTCAACGCCAAGGTGGAGAGGTTTTGCTCCCTTTACAGGGAGGACAACCCCCTGGCGATAGCTGCTCTGTCAATATCCTGGAGGTTGAGGCTGGCTTACATCTTCCCTCCGTTTTCCATGATTCCGAGGGTATTGATGAAAATCCGTCAAGATCAGACCTCGGTGATAGCCATCATACAGTTTTGGCCGAAGAGATCTGGGTTTACCTAGCTCACCCAGATGAGTCGAGGGCAATATTGGAGGCTCCCCCCTCAGCAGACCCTGGTGTCGTGGGACATTCCGTTCTGCTCAGATCTGCACAGATTCAGCCTGGAGGTTGATCAGTCTCTTCCCAGAGTAGAAGGGCTTTCAGAGTCGGTCCTGAGAACACTGTCTTATTCAAGAGCGGAGTCTACCAAGAGAGCCTACTCACGGATTATGAAGATATTCTTATCCTGGTGTACCTCAAGGGAGGTGGCGTCTGCAGATCCGCACCTCTCCGCCATCCTTCAGTTCCTGCAAGATGGCCTTGACAAAGGCCTTGCTCCATCTACTCTGAGGGTTCAAGTTTCAGCCATCTCAGCCTGCCTCAACAGGTCTTTTTCTCAGGACCCGCTCATCAAATGGTTCCTTAAGGGTGCTGAAAGATTAAAGCCTACAGTACTGAGACCCATTCATCAATGGGATTTATCAGTAGTCCTCAAGGGGTTAGCATCTCCCCCCCTTTGGGCCTTTGGAGGAGGTGGATTTTAAGTTCGTCACATGGAAGCTTGCTTTTCTTCTTGCAGTGACTTTAGCCAAGAGGGTCTCCGAGCTTCAATCTCTCTCAGCACACGAGCCCTTTACCATCTTTTTTCAAGACCGGGTCCTTTTAAGATTTCTCCTGTATTTTAGGCCTAAAGTTTCTTCTTTACAGAATATCAACCAGGTGATATCCCTCCAGGTTCTTTCTACACCTTCTACCTCTTCCGAGGAACCTGCTATACATCCTCTGGATGTCTCGAGATGCCTCCAGATCTATGTGGATAGATCAAAGGAGTTCAGGAAAGATGAAAATCTTCTAATCCTGTTTGCCGGTAAGGTTAAAGGCCGTAAGGCATCTAAACTATCCATCAGTTGATGGATTAAGGAGGCTATTAGGGAAGCCTTTGTTTCCCAATATCTGGACCCTCCGGGGTTCATGAAGGCCGTAGCCACTTCTTTTGCCTAGAGGAGTCTTCTTACTCTCGACAGGATTTGCAAGTTTGCCTCCTGGAGCTCTGAATCAATATTCATCTCCCATTATAAATTGGATGTTAGATTAGCTGAGTACTCGGTCTTTGGGCAGACTATACTTGATTCTGCCAGGCATGCGGGCCCTCCCTATGGGTTCTTCTTGCTATCTCCCCATCTGTGCTGCTGGTAGGACATAAGGGAATCATTAATTTCTAACGATAATTTGTTTTCGCTTAGTCCTAACAGCAGCACACAAAGATCCCACCATAGTAAGTTTAGTTTTTTTCTTGCTACAACACAGTGGGCTGGGGGTGGTTCCCTCCTTTATATGGGGTAATTGTTTAATTGTATGATTTACTTGGGCTCATTAATAATTCTGCAGGTCCTACCAGTCCACGGGGGGTGGTTAACCCCATCTTCGCCTCTGTTAGGACTAAGGGAAAACTAATTATCGTTAGAAATTAACGATTAGTTTCCTGCTGCTGCTTGTTAGCCTCCTGCTGCTGCAAGTTAGCCTCCACAAGGGCTTTCACGACCGCCTCCATTTGGTCAGGGGAAACGGGTCGTAACCTTGCTAGCTTAATATAGCAAAAGAGGGGCCCCTGCAGAGGGGGGTGATTATTTTAAAATATAACTTTTAATATGGTCTAGAGATAACAGATTCATATGACTCACTACAATACACAAACATACATACATAGAGGGACCAAGTTAATGGTGCCCTGGTAGCTGGTAGAGACAACAAATCTGCTCTGTCTAATGAAAGGCGTCAGCAGTCTTACAAGACCCTTGTAGATACTGGGATCAGTCCGGGATGATAAGGTGCAGGAAACGATGGATGTATACCACACGGGAGGTTGCAGATTTGATTAGTTGCTGTGTAGAAGGAGCAGCAGGACATGTCCTGTATAACCCTACCAATAGGGGATGGGGCTATATTACTTCTACCTACCTACACAGAGCACTCGCCCCGAAAGGGGCGACCCCATCTGGATACCTGTCCCTATCTTGGACCTTATCCCTAAATCTACAATCTAATTGCCAGTGCAAAAATTATGGTGCTTCCAATGACCTCCCAACGTGGCACGTTTCTGTCCGTGACTCTTCAGGGGAGTAAATGCAGGATGGAAAATAACGGATAGATAACCGCAGGTGTGTAGCCTGAGGCTAAATAAACACTGGGAAGAAAGCAAGCAAAAAAGGCTTGTATCCGCTAGCCTTGCCGGACTTGTGATGTAAGATGGCAGCCCGCATGTGTTCGCAGGCGAACACTGCGAACTGTCCATCACTGCTCTTTAATTCACATACAGTGCCTTGAAAAAGTATTCAAACTTTTCCACATTTTTTTAACGTTACACCCACAAACTTAAATGTATTTTATTGGGATTTTATTTGATAGACCAACACAAAGTAGCAAGTACAGTACAGACCAAAAGTTTGGACACACCTTCTCATTCAAACAGTTTTCTTTATTTTCATGACTATGAAAATTGTAGATTCACACTGAAGGCATCAAAACTATGAATTAACACATGTGGAATTATATACATAACAAAAAAGTATGAAACAACTGAAAATATGTCATATTCTAGGTTCTTCAAAGTAGCCACCTTTTGCTTTGATTACTGCTTTGCACACTCTTGGCATTCTCTTGATGAGCTTCAAGAGGTAGTCACCTGAAATGGTCTTCACTTCACAGGTGTGCCCTGTCAGGTTTTAATAAATGGGATTTCTTTCCTTATAAATGGGGTTGGGACCATCAGTTGCATTGTGGAGAAGTCAGGTGGATACATAGCTGATAGTCCTACTGAATAGACTGTTAGAATTTGTATTATGGCAAGAAAAAAGAAGCTAAGTAAAGAAAAACAAGTGGCCATCATTAATTTAAGAAATGAAGATCAATCAGTCCGAAAATTGGGAAAACTTTGAAAGTGTCCCCAAGTGCAGTCACAAAAACCATCAAGCGCTACAAAGAAACTTGCTCACATGCGGACTGCCCCAGGAAAGGAAGACCAAGAGTCACCTCTGCTGCAGAGGATACGTTCATCCGAGTCACCAGCCTCAGAAATCGCAGGTTAACAGCAGCTCAGATTAGAGACCAGGTCAATGCCTCACAGAGTTCTAGCAGCAGACACATCTCTAGAACAACTGTTAAGAGGAGACTGTGTGAATCAGGCCTTCATGGTAGAATATCTGCTAGGAAACCACTGCTAAGGACAGGCAACAAGCAGAAGAGACTTGTTTGGGCTAAAGAACACAAGGAATGGACATTAGACCAGTGGAAATCTGTGCTTAGGTCTGATGAGTTCAAATTTGAGATCTTTGGTTCCAACCACCGTGTCTTTGTGCGACGCAGAAAAGGTGAACGGATGGACTCTACATGCCTGGTTCCCACCGTGAAGTATGGAGGAGGAGGTGTGATGGTGTGGGGGTGCTTTGCTGGTGACACGGTTGGGGATTTATCCAAAATTGAAGGCATACTGAACCAGTATGGCTACCACAGCATCTTGCAGCGGCATGCTATTCCATCCGGTTTGCGTTTAGTTGGACCATCATTTATTTTTCAACAGGAAAATGACCCCAAACACACCTCCAGGCTGTGTAAGGGCTATTTGACCATGAAGGAGAGTGATGGGGTGCTGCGCCAGATGACCTGGCCTCCACAGTCACCGTACCTGAACCCAATCGAGATGGTTTGGGGTGAGCTGGACCGCAGAGTGAAGGCAAAAGGGCCAACAAGTGCTAAGCATCTCTGGGAACTCCTTCAAGACTGTTGGAAGACCATTTCAGGTGACTACCTCTTGAAGCTCATCAAGAGAATGCTAAGAGTGTGCAAAGCAGTAATCAAAGCAAAAGGTGGCTACATTGAAGAACCTAGAATATGACATATTTTCAGTTGTTTCACACTTTTTTGTTATGTATATAATTCCACATGTGTTAATTCATAGTTTTGATGCCTTCAGTGTGAATCTACAATTTTTATAGTCATGAAAATAAAGAAAACTCTTTGAATGAGAAGGTGTGTCCAAACTTTTGGTCTGTACTGTATGTGTGAAATGAAAAGAAAATGATACATGGTTTTCTAAATTTTTTATAAATAATAATCAGAAAAAGTGTGGTGTGCATTTGTATTCAGCTCCCTGTACTCCGATACCCCTAAATAAAATAGTGTGATCAACTGCCACCTAATTAGTAAATAGAGTCCACCTGTGTTTAATTTATTCTCAGTATAACTACAGCTGTTCTATGAAGGCCTCCAGAGGTTTGTTAGTGAACATCAGTGATTTAACAGCATTATGAAAACCAAGGAACACACCAGACAGGTCATGGATAAAGTTGTGGAGAAGTGTAAAGCAGTGTTTGGTTATAAAAAAAAAATACCAAAGCTCTAAACATCTCACAGAGCACTGTATGAAAAAAAAACGGAAGGTACTCCGTGTGCATTCCATTTCCATATGTCCGTTCCGCAAAAATATAGAACATGTCCTATTATTGTCTGCGTTACACACAAGGATAGGACTGTTCAATTAGGGGCCAGCTGTTCCGTTCCGCAAAATACGGAATGCACACGGATGTCATCCATATTTGTTGCGGATCCGTTTTTTTCGGAGTGCAAAATACATATGGTTGTGTGCATGAGGCCTAAATAATGTTGTGTCACAGATTTCCTGTATGAGAATCTCTCCATGCAATTCAATAGGTAATTGATTCTGCAGTGGAAAACGCTGCAAAAAAATCCACAACAAAACCTGCATCGCTTTTTCTGCGTTGTTTTCCATAGACTTGAATGGAAAGATTCTCATACAGGAAATCTGTGCCAAAATCCGCAACCTGTGGCTTTTCTGCTGGAATTCTCCATTACTTGGTGATGATCAGTTTGGGGGTGTGGGAATTATTTGTAAGTATATATGGTAGGTTTGCATATATGCTAAAGCTCCAGCGATGTCTGCTCTCTGGGGACAAATTGCTGCATGAGATACAGAGAATATCAGTCTTTGAGCGTTGTGTATGCACTTCAGTTATTTGTAGACTACTGGAGACCCTGCCAGACAGTGTTCAATGGACAGACCTCAAGAAAAGGTCATTGATTGATTAATTAATTGCTAGTCATCAGATACCGCTTCTCAAGTCAGCTCCATGATCAATACTCTTCATTAACCACAGCTGTGTTCAGAACTGTGCTTCTGTGTGGTCATAGAAATACACATAAAGAAAGACTAAAAGATAGAAAAATGAGGTGGAAGCTTGGCTATGAAGACAAAGCACACGCGAATCATAGCTTTATGGTGCTCATAAGACTATATACAGGCTCTGCCAAAGACCTTATGGGGGAGATTTATCAACCAATCACATTCCACCTTTCATTTTTTAAAGTAGGGCTGAAAAAAATGAAAGGCCGAAGCCGATTGGTTGGTATGGGCACTACTTTCACACTAGCGTTTTTGCTGGATCCGGCAGGGTTCAGCAAAAACGCTTCAGTTACTGATAATACAACCATCTGCATCCGTTATGAACGGATCCGGTTGTATTATCTTTAACATTGCCAAGACGGATCCGTCATTAACTCCATTGAAAGTTAGTGGGCGACGGATCCTTTTTCTATTGTGGCAGAGAAAACGGCTCTGTCTCCATTGACTTGCTTTAGGGGTCATGCCGAATCCATCTTGCTACATTTAGCGGTTTGCTCTCCGGTCTGGGAACGCAACTAAACGGAACGGAATGCATTTTGGAGCATTCCATTCTGTTCAGTTTTGTCCCTATTGACAATGAATGGGGACAAAACTGAAGAGTTTTTTCGGGTATTGAGACCCTATGACTGATCTCAATACTGGAAAACGTAAACGCTAGTGTGAAAGTAGCCTAAGCCAGTTCTACTGTACACCGGTTTTGATAAATCTCCCCCAACCTCTATAACAAGCAGTTGCCACAGATTGTCTGCAGATCTTCCCAAAGCTGGCAGTATTGTTTAAGAGATACAATATATGGACAAAGGTGTATAGACTGCAATATTTGTAGACCGGATTTGGACCCATTCATGTCTATGGGGCCGCAAAAGATGCAGACAGCGCACCGTGTGCTGTCCACATCAGTATGTCCGTTAAGAGACCCCACAAAAAGGAATAGGCATTTGTAACATGTTGCGGGACCTGCAGAAGGGAAAATGCAGAATGCACACAGCCAATATCCATATTTTGCAAATCCGCGATCTGCAGACTGCAAAAACTAATACTGTCGTGTGCAGGAGGCCTAAAGGGGTATTTTAGGATTTTACTATTCATGGCCATTAATATCTGGTAGGGTCTGACGCGCAGCTGATCCCTAGTAGCTTTGGCACCGGTATTCAAGCAGGAACTATACAGCGACATCCGTTGTGTAGTGCAGCGCTACTCTGATTGAAGTGATTGGAGCAGCGCTGCAGTAACCAGCTCCATCCACTAAACAATTGACAGAGCTGTGTAGTGTTGGGAAAACAATGCAAGTGATTAAAACAAACATTTTTAGCAGCAATAAGACACCAGATCAAATTTGGGTGTAGGAGCCATTAGGTCCCTTGCAGACCAGCGTTTGTCAAGCTGCGAGTTCGCAGCGCAGCTCCCGGCATGACCTCCCAGCACTGACGGGGTCACATAGCATTATACGGATTAATGAGGCTATGTAACCCTTACAGTTCTGGGATGTATTGGATAACACTGATAGCATTATGTCAGTGTCATTTAATACATTCCAGAACTGTAAGGGTTACATAGCATCATAAATCAATATAATGCTATGTGACCCCATCAGGCCGGGAGCTGCGCTGCGAACTCACAGTGTGAAAAACGCTTGTCTTCAAGGGGCCTTAGGGAGCTGGCACACAGTGCAGTTGACATGCATTCAGGATCAGTGATGGTCAGTTCGCAGTGTTCGCCAGCGAACACATGCAGGCTGCCATCTTGACTCACCCGTCCGGCGATGTACAGGTAAGCCTTTACCTGTGCCGCAAGCCGGTCTGAAATCAAATGTGGTCATCGGGAGCAGGCAGTACCGAGAACAGCCCGATGAAGGCCCCCAGCGGCTGTTCTCGGAACTGCCTGCTCCCGGTGACTGCATTTGATTTCAGACCGACTCACGCACAGGCACAGGTAAGGGCTTACTTGTGCATCACCGGACTTGTGAGTCAAGATGGCAGCCCGCATGTGTTCGCTGGCGAACACTGCGAACTGGCCATCACTGTTCAGAATGCAGTTTTTTATTTAGCCAGTTTAGCAGCCTTGTTAACTCTTGGTGTTCTGCATTGTGGAAGTGATTTAATTAATTTCAGCTAGCTATAATAAAAAACTGCATCCTGAATGCATGTCAGAACTGCACTGTGTGCCAGCTCCCTAAGGGCTCTTTCACACGGGCGAGAATTCTGTGCGGGTGCAATGCGTGAGGTGAACGCTTGGCACCCGCACTGAATCCGGACCCATTCACTTCAATGGGCTGTGCATAGCAGCAATTTTCACGCATCACTTGTACATTGCTTGAAAATCGCAGGATGTTCTATATTCTGTGTTTTTCACGCAATGCAGGCCCCATAGAAATGAATGGGGCTGCGTAAAAATCGCAAGCATCCGCAAGCGAGTGTGGATGCAGTGCAATTTCCACGCATGCTTGCTAGGAAATGATAGGGATGAGCAACCCCTGACCCCATTAAAGTAAATTCACTGTATTAATGTATTATTTTCCCTTATAACATGGTATAAAGGAAAATAATAGCATTCTTAATACAGAATGCTAAGTAAATGTGGATTGAGGGGTTAAAAAAAATAATTATTACCCTAACCCTAACTCACTTTATCCCAGCCGCAGCCGACATCGTCTTCTTGCTTCTTCTTTCAGGACCTGCAAAAGAACCTTTGATGATGTAATGTATGACATCATTTCTATCTTCATTCAGCAGGACCTGCGCCGACATCACCACTCTCACCACGTGGTGAGCGCGATTACGTCATCAAAGGTCCTTTTGCAAGTCCTGAAAGAAGAAGCAAGAAGACAATGCCGGCTGTGGGATGAATTGGATGAGGTGAGTTAATTTATTTTTATTTTTTAACCCCTCAGTCCACATTTTAGTAAGCATTCTGTATTAAGAATGCTATTTTCCCTCATAACCAGGTTATAAGGGAAAATAATACAATGAATAGAACACCTAGCCCAAACTCGAACTTCTGGGAAGCTTAATACAGTTTATAGGAATTTGAGTAAGATTTGACAAATCATGTACACTTTTTTTTCATGCAGAAATTGACCTGCTGCGCGGATTTTAAAAACCTCAATTGTGTTTGCTTCACAATTTGCAATGACAGGCTGCAGAAATGCACAGGAATCCTCTTGAAAATCCGTCATTTCTGTCTGTCAGGCCTCATGCACACTACCGTATGTTCGGTCCGCAAATAATCCGCATCTGTATGTCCGTTCTGCAGCCACGCAATAAAAAAATAAAAAAAATGAACATGGCATATTGTCTTTTACGGACAAGGATTGGATTTTTCTAAAGGAGTAAAAAAAAAAAAAATGTGGCGTGCACGTGGCCAGGATACGTGTTTTGCATAACAGATACGGTCGCATCCATGAAGCCTGAACCTGCACCCATGTGTATGTACCCTAAGGCCTCATGCACACAAAACGTATTTTGTTTCCGTGTCCATTTTTTTTGTGGCTAGGATGCAGACCCTTTAATTTCAATGGGTCCACAAAAAATGCAGACAGCACACTGTGTGCTGTCCGCATCAGTATGTCCGTTACATAGCCCTGCAAAAAAAAAGTATAACATGTCCTATTCCTGTCCGTTTAGGCATTGATACAATGGATCTGCAACAATTTTTTGCGAATCTGCAATTTGTGGACCGCAAAACACATACGGGCGTGTGCATGTAGCCTAAGGGTGGAATAATGTGGCAGTATTTGGTGCAGAGCGAAACATAAGAGTAGAGAGGTGAAGTAACAGTCTTTTCTTCATACATTACCTTTGGATACTCCGTTTATCAGCATTTTCTAGAAATTTCTATGCACCAAGAAGTCTGTAGTGTACTATGAAATGCTGTACATACGAAGCAGTTTGGGGGCTTTTTTTTTAAATATATATATATTTATTTTTTTCATTTGAAATGCTGAATGTTCCATGTTCTGGCGTTTCTCCCGTAGGATTCACCATAGCACGGTGTAGCATTTACAGTAGTAACAAAGTGGATGTAATTTCAGAAACCTTATCCACATGCTGCGCAAAAAACCTGCAGTGTGAATTGACATGTTCTGCAGGTTTTCAATCCGCAACCTGTCCGTTTACATTGCAGGTTTTACCTTCAGCTTTCAACCTTTACCATACAAAAGTAGAAAGCAGTGAAAGACCCTCTGCAATGCTGGCAGCAATGGCACCACGAATCAAAAGGCTTTTTTTCTTTCTTGCAGTGGTTTTCAGCCAGACCTGTAGCAGATTTTCAACTACAGAAAATCCTCTGCTGACAGTACAAAATTTTGCAAGAAAAAAAAAATTCTAATAATAATGAGGCCTCATTCACACAACCGTATTGGCTCCGTACCCGTATTGCGGACCGCAAACAGCAGGTCCGCAATATACAGGCACTGGCCGTATACACTTCGTGGTATGGATGCAAACCCAGTGACTTGAATGGGTCCGCAATCCGCAAGATATGGAACATGTCTTATCTTTTGCAGAACGTGGGCTTTTGGGTCCATGCCTCTGCACTGTAAAAAAATGGGACATGTCCTATCTTTTGCCGTATCTTGCCGATTGCAGACCAATTCAAGTCATTTGCAGTCCGCAGCATGGGCACAGAGCCTTTAGATTCGTCTGAATGAGCACGGACACAGTAAAAAAAAAAAAAAAAGGAATCTATTTTTACAGACTGTCCAGAAATCTCTCGACGGTTGGCAACCTTGGTCCACATGTGCAAACTAAGTGCACACCACTATTTGTGGTCCGCAGCACAGTGTGCATGAGCTCTTAAGATACATTCATTTTTAGAACACAGTAGTCCAGGGGTGGCCAACCCGCGGCTCCTCGGACCTTCACTTGCGGCTCTCAGAGGACCGCGGTCTCATCTACATATGCGACTCGCAGGGGAGCGGGCCAGGGATATCGCCGGTTTTAAAAATATTAGCAGCACGGGAGAAGGAAGAAGAAAGCAGTCCCCTCCTCCTCCCTGTGCTGCTGCCGCTGCCACCAATGAGAATTAAGAGGAGGGGAGGGGCTGTTTACACTGGGGAATGCAGCATAGAGGCCAGGTGTCGGCTATGAGATTCTGCCGGCACCCGCCCCCTGTATCTGTATTAAAGGTTTTCATTGGTGGCGTAGTGCCCACCCCCCTTAATACCATGCAGGCCCGCGCTCTGACCTGCATGTCAGGTCACTATGGAGAGGTCGCCACAGTCTTCAGAGCAGCGGCAGCAGAGGTAGGATAAGCCACAGTTTTATTTTATTAAAGTACTGATCTGGGGGTCTTATCTGACATGGGGGTAGTATGAGCTCAGATAAGACCCCCAAATCCTCATCAGACCCACAAAATAAGCCTCTCCAGTGCTCACATAAGACACCCCATGCTCACATCTCCCCTATGTCAAATCACCCCTGAGCATCTGAGCATGGGCGGTCATCTGAGCATGGGGCGGTCATCTGAGCATGGGGCGGTCATCTGAGCATGGGGCGGTCATCTGAGCATGAGGGTGTCATCCGAGAAATCTTGAAACACATTGTGAAAAACAAAGATTGCCAGAAGTCTCACTAAAGCTGTCTACATTACAGGTAGGAAAGGTGGTTTAAATGCACTTTTAAATGTTTGATAACTCAATTGCAGTAATACTGTCGTGTGCACGCATATTTGTGTAAACGGATAGCTTGTGGCTCCTGGCAGTCATACGATTTTTTTTTGGGCTCTTTGTGTCTGTAAGGTTGGCCACCCCTGCAGTAGTCTATAGGCTACATACAGTATTGTGTGCTTGTAGTACTGTATTCCACCACCAAGTGTCACTGTAGTACAACAAACACTGGTGGAAGATCTCTTTCCGTGAAGTGGTTCTTTATCATGAGTGCAATAGCTTGCCATGTAGGTTTTTATGTGTAGCACCTTTATGACTAGGCAGAAATGTGTAGTAGCATTTAGCCACGTGTATGCCTTTCCAATTTTTTTGTTTTAAAAGAAAACAAGGGCAGAACCTTAAAGCAACGGGCTGCGGAACAGACATTTTATGTGCCATTAATGCAAACACAAAAGGCAAGGGCCCTTTCTAATACTAAGCCCTCTGCAGAGGACCTGGAGGAAACCGCTACAGTAGTTTCTGTGTAGGTCCGCTGTAACAGTATTTCTAGTGGATCATCCCAAGATCTGATGTACGTGTTCTTTTCTATCTGACCACTCCATATATTCATTGTAATCAAACTTGAAATGGAAGGAATTCCAGAAAGTAAAAGAAGCAGAATGGACTATAAAAGAGGAATGGACTGTATAATAGCATTCAGATGATGCAGTCATTGTGGCCATGACTACACAGTCCACTGCATTTTCATGTGGCTGTCAAGGGACAAATATACCAGTAAGGAAAATCACAAGGTGAAGAAAAAAAAAAAATAAAGACACAATTTGACCAACTGCTGCCATGGAAGCTTTCATTCCACACAGGTCTGTGGATAGCCTCAGGATTAGAACTGGCCATAGTTTGTCAGGCTTCAGTAATTCTACTCTCTACGGGAGCAAATACATAGAAATAAAAGAATCCAAGGTACAAGAAGGCCCCCACTAATTGTTTTATCATTTTTAAAGGGGTTGTCTGAAAATGTAATATTCGTGTACCATTCTCGGTATAGGTCATCAATATCGGATCTGTAGGAGGTCTGACTTTTAGCAACCCCCCCGAACACCTGTTTGAAAAGGCCACATGGCTTACCAGTCAGTGACGTCATGTTCTTCAGCCCCATTCAAATGCCGCAATACCAAGCATGGCCACCATACAATGAGCAGCACTCACATCTTATCTCGGACACAGTAATGTGGCGTCCCAGTGACGTCTTATCCATGAAGACTTTTTTTTCAACAGCTAGTGATGTGAGTATTTAGGCGCTTTGGAGCCGCAGATTTATGAAATTCAATATCAGCAAGTTCCTAGTAATTACAATTTACCTTAAAATATTTCAAACCCCAAAAAACGATATAACTATATTCACAAAAGTGTTCTTCTACCTGATAAAGTAAATTCTACAAAGCTCTATTGTGATTACATCTTATATAGACATAGGAATTATTCTATACATACTCTGCAGTAAGGAGAAAGCTACCGTACCTGGTATCAAGCATAATTCCACAGACACATACAAATATTTGATATGCAGGTCAGACTTTGGGCTTATGCACACGTATACCTGCTGTACACGTGTGCCCCCGCCATTTGTGCACCACATCACAGATGTGGACGCATTCACTTGAACGGGTCTGCAATCCAGAAGGTTTGCTGCGGAACGAAGGCACAGAAGCACTACGGAGGGTTTTTATGGGGTTTCTCTCCGTGCCTCCACACCGCAAAAAAAATAGAGCACGTTCTATTTTTTTATTTTTTTTTTGCAGCGGGCAGATCACAGACCCGTTGAATGAGTCTGCATCCATCTGCAGAAACTGCACAGATGTTGCCCGTGCAATTTGCGGACCCCAATGCACATAACGGGCCGGAACACGTTCGTGTGCATGATCCCTTAGGCTGTTATATTATACACATTCCATTGGGACAAAAGCCCAACATTTGGTGCTATTACTGAACAGCCTTTACTCATAGAAAACTAGTGGCCCTTGTGAACTGTTTATACATGTTACCATGGTGCCTTATGGGTTTCCGAGTAATACATTATCAGCCAGAATTATAATCCAAGAATGTCCAGCACACTCTTCCTATAGATCAGGGATGGGCAAACTGCGGCTCTCCAGCTGTTGTAAAACTACAAATCCCATTATGTGCTGCTGTAGGCAGACTGGGAGATGTAGTTTTACAACAGCTGGAGAGCCGCAGTTTGCCCATCCCTGCTATAGATGATTCAAGGCTGTTCTCTCCAAAACAATCATCTCTGCCAGTGACATGCATGCTGCTGTACAGGCACAGTATATAGCCTCTCCTGGGCATCAGGCTGCTTTCACACAAGTCATTTTTAAATCCAGGCGATGTCTAAATTTAGAAAGAACACAGCACTCAGACTGAACAGTGACAACGGGCTAATGCTCATCAGTTTTTTCACCGATCATCGATTCAGTTAAATCGCAGCATGTTCCATCTTCATCTTCTTCTGTTTTTCACCCTCGACAGGCCCATTTAAATCGGAGGAGATTTATAAAAAATAAAAAAAAGCACAAGGATGCCATGTCCATTTACACGACTCTCCATTTTGGTGGTGCACTACTGACAACCCCATTTATTCCTTCCTAAGGTGTTTATTTTGCAGATGGCAAAACGCGGATGCATTGACCTAAAAGGATCTGTGGTCCACATCTGCAGCCAAGAATAGGACATGTTCTAGTTTTTGTCTAAAGCACACAAAAGGCATCTGCGTGCTTTCTGCATCTGTATGTCCGTTCCACAAGATAGAACATGTCCTATTCTTGGCTGCAAATGTGGGCCACAGACCCACTGAAGACAATGGGTCCACAAAAAAAAAAAAAATTACAAAAATCACAGACATCATCCGTATTTTGCAGATCAGTGTTTTGTGAATGTAGAAAAGTGTCCAGCAATATTGACCCCTTTAAAACATAACTTTTACTTATTAATATTATTTAAAATAATACCACTGTGGTGGTTCACCAGTGAAAAAATGTGAAACAGACAAAAAATGAAAAACAGATAAACTACGCTCCTGCATGGAAGCCAACCGTAGATACAGTATTTAGGTGGCGAGTAAACACAGGGCAGCTATGAGGTATCTCTTACTTAACCCTATGCTCACCCTAACTAGTCCCTCAGCCCAGGGACGTCCCCTAATGGTGGAGACTCCCTGTCCTCGTGCCTGGGCTGACTGCCCTGCGTTTACCCTCCTCTCAAAAAATTATCACAGCTCCCCAGGAACTGACGGGTGTTAATCTGTGTCCCAGGTAATGAAATACCCACATGGACACTAACCCACAAGATTAGACAAGGAATAGGTGAACAAAGGTACGTATCACCCATAAACATGAAAGAGCCATAAGCACTGGGGCATCATGAACGGTGCGTTCCCAGGCTGGTTCTCAAAAAACCTACCGTGAATGTAGTCCATTTTTAATTAGTTTGGCATAAAGCTGAAACCTGCTCTCCTTGTGTCCTTGAAGGTATGCTGGCACCAGGAGAGGTAAAATAAACTTAAATATGGATTATTCACATATAATCACTCGCATGAATCTTTAAAGTCGTAGTCACCAGGAGAGGTAGCATAGAGTGGGCTCAGTATATATGTGGAACCTGCCTTCCCTAAATTTAGTGGAGGCCAGCAACCAAATCAGGTGAACGGTGCAGTTTTGCATATGTGCCTTCAACTTGTTAAGGAACCAAAAGTAATGGGACTGAATAATAATCATAAATCAAACTTTCACTTTTTAATACCTGGTTGCAAATCCTTTGCAGTCAATTACAGCCTGAAGCCTGGAACGCATAGACATCACCAGACGCTGGGTTTCATCCCTGGTGAGGCTCTGCCAGGCCTCTACTGCAACTGTCTTCAGTTCCTGCTTGTTCTTGGGGCATTTTCCCTTCAGTTTTGTCTTCAGCAAGTGAAAGGCATGCTCAAATCGGATTCAGGTCAGGTCATTGACTTGGCCATTGCATAACATTCCACTTCTTTCCCTTAAAAACTCTTTGGTATCTTTTGCAGTATGCTTTGGGTCATTGTCCATCTGCACTGCAAAGCGTCGTCCAATGAGTTCTGAAGCATTTGGCTTAATATGAGCAGAAAATATCGCCCGAAACACTTCATAATTCATCCTTTTGTCAGCAGTCACATCATCAATAAAATCAAACCAGTTCTATTGGCAGCCATACATGCCCACGCCATGACACTACCACCACCATGCTTCACTGATTAGGTGGTATGCTTAGGATCATGAGCAGTTCCTTTCCTTCTCCATACTCTTCTCATCCATTCACTCTGGTACAAGTTGATCTTTGTCTCATCTGTCCGTAGGATGTTGTTCCAGAACTGTGAAGGCTTTTTTAGAGGTAGTTTGGAAAACTCTAATCTGGCCTTCCTGTTTTTGAGGCTCAACAATGGTTTACATCTTGTGGCGAACCCTTTGTATTCACTCTGGTGAAGTCTTCTCTTGATTGTTGACTGACACACATAGAGAAAGTTCTTGATCTGGCCAACTGTTGTGAAGGATGTTTTTTTTCACCAGGGAAATAATTATTCGGTCATCTACCACAGTTGTTTTCCATGGTTTTCCAGGTCTTTTGGTGTTGCTGAGCTCAACGGTGCATTCCTTCTTTTTAAGGATGTTCCAAACAGTTGTTTTGGCCACACCTAATGTTTTTCGCTATCTTTCTGATGGGTTTGTTTTGTTTTTTTCAGCCTAATGATGGCTTGCTTCACTGATAGTGACAGTTTTGGATCTCATCTTGAGAGTTGACAGCAACAGATTCCAAATGCAAATAGCTCACTTGAAATGAACTCTGGACCTTTTATCTGCTCATTGTAATAGGGATAATGAAGGAATAACACACACACACACACACACACACACACACACACACACGGCCATGAAACATCTGAGAAGCCAATTGTCCCATTACTTTTGGTCCCTTAACAAGTGGGTGGCACATATGCAAACTGTTGTAATTCCTACAGCGTTCACCCGATTTGGATGTAAATACCCTCAAATTAAAGCTGATAGTCTGTATAGACTACTGTATATAGTCGATACCCCAATATTTATGGACCTAACTACATATCTATCTATATATCTCGATACATCTCAACTGCTGTAAAAAACTACAGACTGCCCCACCCAAAAAAAAAAAAAAATAATAATGATCCTTCACACAGCTCTGTAGACGTAATTATAAAAAAAAAGTTAAGGGGGTCACAATATGGTGATGCAAAGAAATAAAATACATTTTTTAAGTATTAAAACATAAAAAAAAAAAATAATGATATACCGGTAAATGTGGTATTGTAGTGACCCGGAGAATGAAGGTAACATCAGTTTTACTGCATAGGGAACGTCGTAAAAACAAATCCCCAAAAAACTCCAATTTCAACACATTTGTAAGGCTACTTTCACACTTGTGGCAGAGATCCTGCAAGCAGTTTCGTCACCGGAACTAATACATTCCTATGGGAAAAAATGCTGAATCCGGCATTCAGGCAAGTCTTCAGTTTTTTTGGCCGGAGAGAAAACCGTAGCATGCTACGGTTTTTTCTTTTGCCTGATCAGTCAAAATGACTGAACTGAAGACATCCTAATGCATCCTAAACGGATTACTCTCCATTCAGAATGCATGGGGATATGATGGATCAGTTCTTTTCCGGTATAGAGCCCCTGTGACGGAATCTATGCCGGAAAAGAAAACCGCTAGTGTGAAAGTACCCTTAATTGTCCAGCCTTGTCAATCTTGAAGCAGGTGGGAGCTTCTTGTGAGGACAGCCCTTCCACAGGTAAAGAAGTCCTGCTGATGAGATGAATTGATTTGCTCATTTCTACAGCAACCAAAAAATATTTCTCTTTGCTTCCTAAAAAGTACTAGACAGGTATGATCCCACCAGACCTCCTTAGGTTTGCGTGAATGGCATTCTCAAATCCTCAGATTTTCCCTAAAATGCCTGCTAGAATTTGCGCTACCTGTATTTCATAGATAAATGTGGTCATCCATAAGAAAGATCTAAGCTTTAAAGGGGTTGTCTACTTTTTACTATTGATGACCTATCCCCAGGATAGGTCATCAATATCAGATCAGCGGGGGTCTGACTCCTGGCACCCCCACCGATCAGCTCTTTTTTCCTGCTCACCGCAGCAATTTTAGTGGTAAGCAGGTGTTATTACAAGTATGGCATCCCCATTCACTTCTATGGGACGGCACTGTAGTAGTATTCACTTGAACAGACAGAGCTTATCCCATAGAAGTGAATGAGGGTGCCATACTTGTAATTACACCTGCTCACCACTGTAATTGCTGTGGCGAGTAGGTAAACAGAGCAGAGAAGGAAGCGCTGCACTGTCTTCAACCAGCTGATTTACTGGGGTCTGACACCTGGCACCCCGGCCAATCTGATAATAATGACCTATCCTAAGGATAGGTCATCAACATTAAAAGAAAAGCGGAAAATCCCTTTAGTAATTTGTAAGCAGAATATAAAACATGCTTGGCATTTAAAAGACATTTATACATATGGCAAGTATCTCCTGCAAATGCTCTGAATACATGCATACCCATAATTTACAGTATACACAAAATCTAAGAAAAACATCAGATTAATGAGTGTCAGCAGAAAACTTACTGTTCAAACAGGTACAATGCCTTGTAGGGCTAACTCAGATGAATGTAAGGAGACCCTTCACTTGGCCATCTGCTGCATCTTTCTTGTACTTTAAATTTATATGAGCATTAAACCAAACAACTCTGTGCCCCCTTACCTCTTTCTGAGTGACAAGGCCAGGCAAGGTGACTATGCAGGAACCTGCCCGATCAATCAAGGAGCTGGCAGAGGAAGCAGGAAGAGTAAGGCTCCATTCACACATCCGCAATATTATTCCGCATTTTGCGTAACGGAATCGCGGACCCATTCATTCCCATGGGGAAGCACGATGTGCTGCCCGGAAACGGAAGTGCGGGTCCGCACTTCCGTTCCGCCAAAAAATAGAACATGTCCTATTCTCATCCGCCATTGCGGACAAGAACAGGCATATTCTATTAGTGCCGGCAATGTGCGGTCCACAAAATGCGTGACGCACATTGCCGCTTTCCGTGTTTTGCGGATCCACAAAACAAGTTGCGGACGTGTGAATAGAGCCTAAGGGGGAAGAGGGGACTACACCTAACTGCTCGTTTGCATATGGATTAAAATGAATTCTGTTATTAGATTCCTATACAATAATATTATATAACCGACAGGAATAAAAAAAAAAAAAAGGAATGGGCAAGACATACCTGTATTTAAAAGTATCAATTGACAGACACACACTGCATGCATCACTTCATACACTATATACATTTACATAATTTGATACAGTATCTAAAATTGTTCACATTTTATCAACAGAATGGAAAGACTTGCTGTGCTTTGGGCTATTCTGGCAGTTAAAAAGCTGCAGAGAACAAAAGTAAACCCTTGGATCCCACCAGAATGATGATGATTTACAGGATATACGAACCAGAAACAGGTCAATGAAGATTACATAAGGTGGTTACCATTATACCAAGGTCCGCTGAGGTTTACAGGCTATACTGGGATACCCAGGATACAAAAATCTGATTTTACATATGATCACTTGCCTTATTAAGCCAGTGAAAAATTGTATTTATAAATCTATTTTCCTGTGGTTGTTTCCTTGTCTAGATATACATTTCCGAACACTTTTCTGGTACCCAATCTGAATACATTTTGGGCACTTTGTTTAGGAAGCTTTGTAGCAAATTAACACCTAACCTGTCAATGTTATAGGAACAAATACGTTATAGCTGGATTTTTTATTTAAAGCCAGAAGTTATTTCAAAAGGAATTGGAAATATATAGGAAGGCCTACTTCTCATTCCTGCTGCATTCACTTCTTGCTTTGGCTCAAATATTGCACAAGTCCAGCCTTAGCACAATGTATAGGTCATCTTAAATGGAAAAGGAAAACCAAAATGTATTGCATCTTTACAAACAATGTATTTTATCATAAAGGCCTTCAAAAACGTATACAGCACATCAAATAATACACCAACTGTAAAGAGATTGAAGCAAATGCGTCCAAACTGTTTTTCTGATTGTACATTTTTTTAAAATATTTCCTGAACATGATTATTGGTTCACTGCCAATTTCCATATTTTTCACTTTATAAGACGCAATGTGTCTTATAAAGCAAATATTAGTAAACACTTCAATTATGGAAGCGCTCACTAGTCTGCAAGAGTCAGGGGTGGGGGGTTTGAAGCGCTGGTGGCACTTACTTCTCTCTGCTTGATCTTCTCTGGGCGCCATGCTGCACTGTCGTAACTATGACCAGACGCTGCAGGCAGTCATGTGGGCGTGGGCCCAGAGAAGATCAGGGAGTGAAAACGACAGGGAGACCGCCACACCTGGAGAGGAACGGCAGAGCAGGAGTGTTAAGGGGTATTCCCTTCACAGACAATGGGGGCATATAGCTAGGATATGCCCTCATTGTCTGATAGGTGGGACGCGCACCTACAATGAGAACGGAGCGGGGAAATGAACAGAAGGCGCACTACGCATGCGAAGCCGCCCTCCATTCATTTTTATGGGGCCGCCGAAAATAGCCGAGCACTGGTTCAGCCATTTCCGTCTGCCCCATAGAAATGAATGGGAGCAGGGGCTGCGCGTGCGCGGTGCGCTCCCATTCACTTCTGTGGGAGCAGCGTTTGGTGGTGGACGGACACTGGAAAATCCGGGGTCCTCCAGCCACAGGTCTCCCCACTCTGTTCTTGTTGTAGGTGCGGACAATGAGGGCATATCCTAGTGATATGCCCCCATTGTCTGTAATGGGAATACCCCTTTAAGTTAATTTATTTAAGGTCTGATCTGAGGTCCGATACTTGGGTGGTCTGATATGGCAGAGGGGGGGGGGGGGGGGGGGGGCTGACAAAGTCCTGATCTGAGGCCTGACATGGAGGTCTAATATGGGGGTGGGGAAAGGGTGGTCTGACGGGGATCTGATCTGAGGTCTGATATTGGGGTGGGGGGGTCTGACATGAAGGTCTAAAGAGGGGCTCATCTGATGATCCGATATGGAAGTCTGATCCGATATGGGTGTCTGATCTGAGGTGTGATATGAGGGTCTGATCTGAAAGATAAAGGGGATTGTACTGGTGCACATTATAAGGGAGTATTTTGTGTACTAGCACAAGTAAGGGAGTATTTTTTTACTGGCACATATTATGGGGTATTTATCTACTGGCACACATAAGGAGAAGTATTAGTACTGGGGGGCTTTGGGGAACAGGATTACTAGTATAGGAACAATAAGGCATTATTACTATTGGTGCACTGTTAACACTATGCACTCTGGGAGATAATTATTTCTATTAGTGGGATTTTGGGGGTGCCCTGGCACAGTATCAGCTTAGGACAATTATTTTTGGGGGGCATTATGTTTACACTTTGTCAGGGACACTTTTTTGGGGGGCACAGTTATTTTTAGGGCACTGTGCCAAAAATTATTGAAGGGGGACACCATCTGTGTGGTACTAGTATTTACAGGGGGGCCGTTTCTACAGTATAGTATTGGGAAGCATAGTAGGCACAGTATTTGGTGTGTAGGATGGGGTGTTAAGAAGGTGTGAGAATGATGGAAAAGTAGGAAACTAAGATGTCCGTTTGTCAAACTCTGCAAAGACAAGAGATGGCTGAAAAATCATCATGGCAGTCTGGTCTGAAAGGAGAAGCTGAAGAAATAGAACGTCTACATCAGGAGATGTCACTGGATGTAAGAGGCATGTGGCGCTGTATTTCCCTGTATGTTTTGTAGAGCTGTATGTAATGTTTTCTAAGGCTAGGTTTACACGACGACATTTGTCGCGCAACAAAAAGTCGCGCGACAGGGCGCAACAGTTTTCGCGCGACATTTTGTTGCACCAATGTCGCGCGACAATTTTTATAATGGCAGTCTATGGTGTCGCACTGCAACATGCGACATGTTGCGACTGCGACAGTCGCAGAAAAATCCATCTTGAATGGATTTTCTGTGACTGTCGCGTCACAGTCGCAGCATGTCGCATGTTGCAGTGCGACACCATAGACTGCCATTATAAAAATTGTCGCGCGACATTGGTGCAACAAAATGTCGCCGTGTAGACCTAGCCTAAGGGCTGGAGGGAAGGGGTTAGAGGGTGCAGTTTCAATTTTTGACTCAGGCAGCAGAAAGACTAGGTGGACCCCTGCCCTTTGCCACAAAGCACTGAGGGAAGGGCTCAAGCTGAACTCTTGCACTAGGGCCTATGAGCCTTTAGCGACGCCCCTGCATGGGCCATAGACACAACAGACAAGAGCTGTGACTTGGAGATTTTTCTAGGCATGCTCTGTGACCTATGAAGAGGTCAGAAGGGAGTGTATAAGTTGTGATATCACCTATTGTGAACTGTGGATTCTTTGTTATCTATACAGAGGTGATCTGTATAGATCAAGAAGTGGCACCGGCAGGTTGGCCCTGAGGACTGGAGTTGAGGAACACTGCTTTAAAGAAAATGATAAATGATTTATGAGGCATTTATGGAGGTCCACATCAGTTTAGTTGCAGAAACAGGCCAACATAAGAAGCAAAAGGGGGTAAGCAGGGGAAAGCTGGCTATATATGTGGCCTGTTGTCCATTATAGTCTAAGGCAGGGATCAGCAACCTTCGGCACTCCAACTGTTCTGAAACTACAACTCAGAGTGCTCCATTCACTTCTATGCATTTTTGCATGCTGAGAGTTGCAATTTCAGAGTAGCTTGAGTGACGAAGGTTGCCTATCCATGGTCTAAGGGTTGGGTAAACAGCTAAGCAAGCACCTCCCCCAGGACAACCCTAACCTGATAGCGACATGTAAAAAAGGTATTTATTAAGGGAAAATATTACCACTCGCCACCCAGTATACTCTAAACCACAGGCTTGAATCCCCACTATGGACTAAAATATTAACCCCCTCTAACCTAGAACACAAATGTTGGTGAACTAAACCTTGGTTCTTCCCATAGTCAAATATGGTTCTTTAGGCAGTTCTGCTAAAAACAATGGTTTAAATACTACACTTAGGGTGGGTTAACATCACTTTGTTGCCATCTGTTTAACCTATACAAAAAACCTATGTGTTAACAGACGTTTCAGACTGATAACATACAGTGGCATCCATTCAACATGGATGTTCCGTTGTAAAAAACACACATGAAGTTAACATACACATTTTTTTTACCTGACACTGCAGAATACAAAAGCGTAATGTGCTGAGTTTTTGAGCGTTTTTTCCCCCCAATGTATATGTTAAACGGATGACAAAAACTACCCAAAAAGTGTCACCAGCAAGTTCACAATTTGCCCCATTTAAGTTCTTAAAGTGATTCTGTCACCGGGATTTACCCTACAGAGATATTCATATGTGCCCATCGGTCTCCTTGTTTTGTATTAAATGATCACACTCTTATTGCTCTGTGTGTCTTTTATTCGTCAAAAAAGCGATTTTATTGCCATGCAAAATTACCTTGATAAGGAGCCCAAGGGGTTATCCCACGATGTGTTGGAGGCCAGCTGCGCCCATCGTTCCAGAGCCCAGCACCGCCTACCAGTTAATTTATTCACTGCACTTGCCCTGACGTCATTCCTTTAAAGCGCCGTAATCTCGCTCAGGTGCAGTGTACACAGTAGTCTGCGCCCGTGCAAACTACTGGCACAGACTTAGTCGATCCAACTGCGCAGTAAGAGTGGGATCATTTAATACAAAACAAGGAGACCGATGGGCACATATGAATCTCTCTGTAGGGTAAATCCTGGTGACAGAATCCCTTTAATGTTTTTCATGGTTTATATCTATTTCTAGAAGATATTGGTAGCCATTACCTGCCCTAAAGGGGTTGTCACCCAACTGGCCCAGACTCGTGAATCCCAAATCTGACTTACTATGCAGTTACCCTATCCTCCTCTATCATATCGCTACCTAAGAAAGCTCTCCATCAGGGAAATCTATAAACGCTGAATGACAACTCTCCGGAAAAGCCATCAAGCAGCTACATAATTGACATAAAAGGATAACTCAATTCCTTAAATTTACAAGTCACTTTCAGAAGAAGGAATAGAAATGAGCTCTTAGCAAGCTCTGCCTCTAATGCTACCAGATGTAAGGCAGCTATCCTATAAGTCAATGTTTGACCTTGAGACATGACTGATATTAAATAAGCCAGCATCTCATCTGCAGACAGCTGTTTCAGGGTGATTATTCTTCATAAGTGTAGAGCAGAGAGTACTGGCTTAACTGGGTGAGAGGCCTAGGTGAGGATTCAGGTGACACTATCTCCTTATGGAGAAGTGCAGATGAGGTGCTGTCATGTTTCAACGCTTAAAAGGGTAAAACACTGACTTATAGGATAGCTGCCTTACATCTGGTGGCATTATAGGCAGAGCTTATTGCATACCATCGTCCCAGAATTCCAGAGGAGCACTGCCTGGCCTATAAGACTCCTCATGCCAATGAGGCGCTCTCCATAAGGAAATACAGTATTCCCTGAGTGATTTTCAACATTTTAAGTGGTTTATTTTTTTCAATAAGAGAAGAGGAAAAGTCTCAATTACCACGTGAACTGCAATTTTTTGCCTCTGTTATGCACCGACTCCACCATTATTTGGCTGCAGATATTTTGTTACTCTACATCACCGCAATGCCATCTTGAAATATATACAGCCACCTAATGCTGGCAAGAAAACATGGCTGCACGGGTATTTAATAAAAGGGCATGTTTATTGTGTTTACAAACAAGTTTCAAAAACAAAAAGGAAAACATGTATGACTGTACTACTACCTAGTAGTATTTGTTTCCAAAATGCCAACAGCCCCTCAAGCTGTATGAAGGTCATCTAAAGATTTATTAGAAAATCAACACGGTTCCACTCACAGTTCACCAAGACAGTTCTAAAACTAACATGTTTAGACAAACAAAAAAAAAATAATTAAGAAGACTAATTTTTGATGTATTTTGATTTTTATATATTTTGACGGAGATAGCAAAAAGGATTTCAAGCAAGATCCGTCACACATTGATGTCCTGCATTTCACAAATTCCATTTAACTTTGGAACAATAAGTTCTTTAGCATTTTTTTCCAACGTAAAAAAAAAAAAATACATAATTTGAAAACCATTAAGAATATAACGAGTTTTCTTAAACTAAGGAGAGAGGCCATCATTTTCAGTATAACACTGCAGCTCACTTTTGTCTGATGCTTTAGTGTTATAGTGTTTTTTTTTTCTATTTGGCTATTAACTTTATCTACAATATTCAACAAGTAAATTGCAGGCAAGAATTTTGAACAATTTCAATAGAAACACCCCTTTTTTCTTGAAAATACAGCAGTGTTTAAAGGACATTTTCTTTGTCATCATATATAAGGAAGCTTCCCTTCTATGAACAGGAACAAAATATCTATAAACCTTGTAAACAGATCTGTATCATTTATAACATAAATAATCAAATGAACATCCCAGGGCCCCAGAAATAATATTAATAATAATAACGAGGATCAATATAAACTAGAGCATTGCTAACACACTGTCCAGGCCAATGATTGTTTAGTGTAACTGACGTTCTGCAGGTCACTTTTGCTGGGTTACGATTTATCAGTCAGAGGTCATCCCAATAAGCCCATCCCTTTCCTTCCCGAGAAAAGCACCCTCAGTCTGGCAGAAAGCATTTTCTTAAAAAAATAAATCTACATTCATACAAGTGTGTCTTCATTTGAAGTCCATAAGGCAGGCTCGCTCACCTGCCTGCCGCAATGTGTGAAAAGGACCCAGTGTTCTTTGCAAATCAGCTAGAATCTTAACAATCATCTTACAATCAGAGTGAAGTCTCCAGACTATGTAGTGGACTGCCTGGGGATGAAGAGGTAGCTGACTTGTTCGGTTCTATTGTAAGATGTATTCCACTATCGACCGCATTGTTATTTTTATTTGGAGAGGGTGGTGGAGTAGAGGAGTGACGTTTGGTGGGAGCATCATCTTCAGCATCGGTGTCATCAATGAGCGGAATATGAGGCTCAGAGTCTTCTATTCTAAAGTCCGGGTGTGTCATGAAATTGTGGATTGAGCTTCGTGACTCGGGTTTTTCCAGTCCTTCATATAGGGAACTACGAAATGCATTCACCACTCGAATCTGAAGGTCACATGGTAAAAACAGGGGAAAAAAAGACAGAGAAATACATATTACAAAGCAGAAGTTGTGTGTGCATGGAAATGGTTTTTATGTGAATTTGAACTGACATATACTAAACAATGAACTCAAACTGTGCAAAATGCAGTGCGGACTTGCAACATACTGTAAAAATAAAGGAATAAAAAAACATTTTGGTCAATAGACTCAAGCCGACACTGATGCTTTGTAGCAGATAACAATGTGTAATATTTACTCTAGGACGGCAGTAGTTACTAAGCACTAATCCATTCTATTTAATTTGAAAACTTGGGTGCTGCAAAAATATTTTCGAGCATGTGCAAAACTATTTCAATTTTTTTTTTCACTGATACATTTAGGAGAAAAAATAAAAAATATGTCAATCATTAGCACAACAGGTAAACCAATTCTCATGCCAGGAATTAGGATACCAACTATGGAGCCAAGCATATGTAAGCTGAATGGTATAATGGACTTTAAGCTGCAGAAAACCATGCAGAAAACAAACTAAATTACAGTGTAAAATACCTCAAAAAGGTAAATTTTCGAGTATATACCAGGGCTGCCTTCTCCAAATTTCCAAACAGTTACATAAAAGTTGGAAATTTGTATTTTTTTTAGGTTAGCAGAAGAGACACAGAAAACCCCTTCATGGTCAAATATCTGCCCTTTTTTTAAAACAATGCATTCTTTACATCATACCTTTTTTTTTTTATTGTGATAAACGTTAAAGAAGCACTCCCACAAAAATGTTATTCATTGACCTGTTAGAAGGGTACATGATGTAAACTGTAGTGAAGGTAATCTTACCAGTGACTGGATTTGAGAGTTATAACCTCCTTTCTGATCCTGAGCTGCGTCATGTGACCGGCACTCTGCTCTCCAACTGACACAGGACAGGAAGTCAGTTACTTCCCTATTCATTCCTATGAGACTTAGAGCTCATGCACACAAGTTTTTTGCATTCCGTATACGGGCCATATTTTGATTCCGTATACGGAACCATTTATTTCAATGGGTCCACAAAAGATGCGGACAGCACTCTGATCTGTCCGCATCAGTTGCTCCGTTCCGTGGCCCCGCAAAAATTATGAGGCATGTCCTATTCTTGTCCGTTTTGCTGACAAGAATAGGCATTTCTATAATGGGCCTCCTGTTACGTTTCGCAAATTGCGGAAGGCACACGGGCGGCACCCATTTTTTGCAGATCCGCAATTTTCGGACCACAAAAGACGGCATGGTCGTGTGCATGAGCCCTTACACCGAGGCTGCCATAGGGAGGGATATAGAAAAAACTGGCTTCCTGTCCACATATAAGATGCTGTTATTTGGAGTCTGAGTGTTGGTCACATGACACAGCTGAGGATCAGAAGGGAGGTTATAACTCACAAATACAGTCACTGGTAGGACAAATACCTTCAATACAGTATAAAACATGCACCTTTCTATCAGGTCAGGGAATATACATTTTTGTGGAGTGCTTTTTTTAAATGACAAAAATCTTGTAGGAGCCAAAATTTTTGCATAGGCACGAGCCTACAGCTAAACATAGGACAGAAAAATCATTGTGGAGATTATGGCTCCAAATTCTGACAGGTAGCAACCATGGAAATAAGGCTTCTGTATCTGAACCAGACTACGATGCTTCTTCCATATCAAATTCTTGTCAATAAAAAAAGAGCTTATTCTGTAGTTAGTGGTCAGTAAATGGAAACGCTACATTTTACACCCAGAGGCTGCAGGTTGTTATAAACTATAAGAATAGGCAGCCATGCACACAGTAGCAGCTCCGAAATCTGTACTGTCCTTCTCTGCATGTTGCTGTGGTCAGGGCGGATGCAGTCTCAACATTATTGTATTTGCTTACAGAAGCAGACATATTGAAAAAAGCGAGGAATTAAAAAAAAAAAAAAAAAAAAAAAGAAAGAAAGGGGACCGCTGGAAAGTTGTGTATTGTGTAACTTACAGAGATTAAAGGCTATGGTCAGAATTTTGTATTGCTGTAAGCCATTCAAAATGGAACATGAAGCAAAATGAATTGTTTTTATTAAACATGCAAGGAGTTGCAAGTCTGCATATTCTATGAAGATGTGTCTCCATGGTAACCATACTTGCCAACACCCTGATTTTGCTAGGACAACCCTGCAGACTGGTGGGTAAAAGGGGTGGGGCCTATGCAAACCACACCAAAAGGTGCCCAGCTTGTAGGCAGAGGGTGTCCTAATTTTGATATTAAATGCTGGAAATATGGATAATAGACTGCAAACAAATCCTGTGTAATGTTGAGCGAACTTGCGATTTGCAAGCTCGGGTTATCTAAGAATTCCTTAATGGTTTCCGTTACCATGGACCATAACAGAATTCTATGACTGCATGCAACACGGAAGCCTATAAGGGTCATTCGGTATTGCATTCCGTCATAACTGAAGTCTATGGCCAGCATGCACTACAGACTACAGAATGCCTCTTATAGGCTTCCATGGTGCATGCTGTCATAGAATTATGTTATGGTCCATGGTAGAGGAATCCATTACGGAATTGTTGGCCAATTAGAACCTGTACGCTGAACTTGCAAATCGCCAGTTGGCTCAACACTAATCCTGTGCAGTCTGTGCATATCTTTCTATCTGTATCCTACATAATGCTCACTTACAGTCGGCAGGTTAGCACAAGTGCAAGGGCTTGTGACTGCCTGTTTGCCGTCTGTTGTCATGGAGACACATACGTTTAGAGAAGAATTGTAGGCCAGTAACAACTATTCACAAAGTTGCTTCAGTGTTAAATGTGAATTCACTGGCACAACGAAAAACTGTTGTAAAGATGCGCGCCCCCCCCCCCCAATCTATGGCTTATACTGAGATATTCCTAAAGTCCCATGTATAGAAGTACACTTAGGCATATACTCGAAAATTTACTAGAACATAATTTGCAATATATACAGATACATCCATATAAAAAAAAAACTGATGAAAGTGAACAAAAAAACGTGCAGGATCTCATACTTTTAAGCTTGCATTTGCTAATAAACCAGTTATTTAGCCCTCTAAAAATAAACACACAGGGTGTATTATCCTTGTGAAGGGAAAGCTTTATGAGCAGCCCGAACAATGAGCTTACTGAGGAGAAAATGAGAAACGTTAGGTGTGTGAATTAGGATGTGTTAATTTCATGCACTTAGGAACACACACTCACACCCCACAGTAGTAGAAGCGGTAGAGGAGGAAAACACTACATGTGTAGGGGTAGAAATATTTGTTACATCATGATGCTGGCTGGCGATGGAGGGTTGCCGCCTTAAAGCCCCCTGAATGGAACTTCCACTTTGGAAAGCATTCACTACATCCATCTGCAAGGAATCAGAGATTGTGACAGCTTGCTCAGCAAGAGAGAGAGAGAACAAGAGAAAGGACCATCCCATCTACAACAAATAAAAAAAACAAAAAAAAGCAAAAAGAGAAAAAAAAGGCACTTTATAGAGTAGCTAATAAAAGCAAAATTGAAGTAAGGTAAAAGGAAGATCATGTGAAACTAATGAGGTTCTTTCTTTCAAGCGATTTGAGGAAAATATAGACAAGGGAGAGGTCGCACACACACACATACCAGTCACATTACAATCTGGTTAGCCCTAGCAAATGAGCTGCGAGCCCTTAGAAATTATATTCTTCCCTACAGAGCCCTTCCCTCACTCATAACCATACCTGGGTTTGGATTCTGTTCAGGCCTCTGAACCATAGGATCTGACCACGACGTAGCTCTCTTTCTGCATGGTCAATCTCTTCCGCATCCTCCGCAAGCTCCTCTTCTGGTATCTCATCCTTATGTGTTCCATGACCTGCTTCCTTGAGGAACTTTAAACGACTGGTTGGTATTGTTGTTACCAGCTAAACAAAGGTAAAGATCGGATTAAAGGAGCTACAACTATGTGTACACCAGAAATACCCAAACAATCCTAATCTGAAACCACGTTTCTTCAGCCAGTGCCAATACTCTAAAGTAAACTCCAGGTACAGAGACTGACACAAAGCTAAAGATTTCACTACGGACACAAACATAACCTGCGAAAGAGGCGATAAGACTATATAGCTGGACATCAATCAATTACAAAGTTAAATAAGGCAGCACATGCAAGCATGTTGACATTACCTGGCCCCAGAGCAATGTTCCCATACCCAGGAAAACTGACCACAGCCATTGATCTACTGTCAGTTCTGTACAACTAAAAGGCTTTCCACCAAACTGCACAATAACGATCTAGAAAAGAAGGCCAAGGAGTGTCAGCATTTAAATACACTATTAATAGCTAGGAGAAAAGCCATACCATGACAGAGACATTGTAGTTACAGATCATTACGGTGCCTATGACATGACTATCAGAAAATGGTAATTAAAAACAGCAGCAGAAATTGTTAGATAACTCAATCACTTCATTCACACACAAAGCATCAGTTCATTTTTCAGTACGGTAGGTGGGGAGGAATCTCTTCTAGGGTTGCACCGGTTATCGAATTATCGATATCCAATCGATACTTTTGCACTCAGATCAATTCGATACCGGGATTTGCCTTTTATAGATACTAGGCTGTGCTACTGCACAGTCTAGTATCAGAGAACATGGCACGCGCGGCTCTCAGCGCACGCCATGTTCTCCTCAACAGCACAGTGGAGAAGAAGAGGGTCTCTCCCTCCCCCTGTGCCTCTGCCACCAATGAGAAAAGACGGGCGGAGGAGCTGTGGCCACTGCACCACCAATGAAGATAAGTAACGTTTAATACGAATACAGGCGTCAGGTTCCGGCGGCAGAATCACATAGCCGGCACCCGACCTCTATGACCGGGTGCTGTGATCCGCGGTAGTTAACCCCTTGTCATAGAGATCAGGTGTCGGCTATGTGATTCGGCCGCAAGCACCCGCCTCCTGTATTTGTATTAAATGCTAGTTATCTTCATTGGTGGCGCAGTGCATCCAACCCCCCCAACCCCAGTATTAAAAATAATGGTGGCGCAGTGCGTCCCCAACCGGCCAGTATTAAAGTCATTGGTGGCAGTGGCCACAGGGTCCCCCTCCCCTCCATTGGTGGTGCAGTGGCAGTTCTGATCGGAGCCCCAGCAGTGTAATTGCGGGGCTCCGATCGGTTACCATGGACACTACTGAAGCCCTGGCTGCCATGGTAAGCTCCCTCCTGCTGTGTGCACTACGCACAGGGCAGCAGAGACATTGTGAAGTCCTATTCACCCTAATAGAGCTCTATTAGGGTGAATAGGACAAGGGATTAAAAGATCCCAGGTTATAGCCCCTAAGGGGGAAAATGGTTATTAAATAAAAAGTAAAAAAAAAAAAAAAGTTTCTTTTTGTATAAATCACCTCCTTTCCCAATTTGACATATAAAATATATAAACAATAATAAACATATTACAACATCAGAAAAAGTCCAAACTATCCAACTATAAAAAAATATATATCCTATGCGGTAAACGCCGTAACAGAAATAAAAACAGCGTGATTGGCCAATTTTTAGTCACCTTGTCCCCCCAAAAAATAGGATTGGACTGTCCGATTATGGGCCAGATGTTCCATAAATTGCGTAATGCACGCGGCTTTTTGGGGGTTTTAATTTGTTTGCGTGGTATTGAGTATCGCAATACTTTATAGTATCGAATCTAAATTTTGGTATCGTGACAACCCTACTCTCTTCCAGAATAAAGAAAACATTAGGAGAGATTTATCAAAACCGGTGTAAAGAAAAACTGGCTTAGTTGCTCATGGCACCCAACCAGATTCCACCTTTCATTTTTCAGAGCTCAATTTTGTTTCATACACCCCCCCCCCCCAATGTCTTAGGTGCCAGCTATACATGTCCATCAAAGACGTTTTAGCAATGAAGATCACTTCATATATGGAGCCTGCTACACTAAATTCTTCAAGAACCGAAGATGAAATGTCAGATGTTGTATAATTTGAAAACGGACGGACCATGCGCTTACCTGTATGATAAATGTACCTAATACAATGCTGCAGAAGATGATATTGTTAAATATCCCTTCAAAGACATTCCTTTCACCGTGAATCTTCCTTGCATTGATTTCATTAAATAGCTGCATCATCACAAAGGTGTTGAACACGATGGTGTAATGTTGGGATGGAGGGGCATGAAGAGGAGCATTTCGCCCACTGTCAATATCAAATAGTTTTTCCCCTGCAATACGAAGGAGGATCATATTTACTGAGCAGAGTCAATTATTAACAAGCACAGTCTATTCACACAGTAGCCATAGACAATGGGACAGGTCAGTAGTATCAGACACTGATCAGCTGTTTGAGAAGGAAGTGGTGCTTCACAGTAGTGCCACAGCCTTCTCACAGGTCACGTGGCCCAAGCGCAGCGCAGCCCCACTGAAGTGAAGGATAGATCAGTCGGGTTAAGGCCAAAAAGACAGATAACCCCTTTAAAAAAAAAGATTGCTTATACTATGACAATGTGATACAAGGGAAGTACTTACCCACAAATAAAAGAGTGAAGACCACAACTAACTGGTAGACCGCGTGACCTAAGATGTTTTTCATCATTGTACGGGATATGAGAGGTTTGTTCCTTCCATAGGGTTTTCTCAACAACAGAGATTCGGTTGGGGGCTCAGTTGCCAGAGCAAGTGATGCAAAAGTGTCCATAATAAGGTTAACCCACAACATCTGCACAGCTTTAAGTGGCGAGTCCTGTTAAATGGACCAGAATGCATACATACATGAAAACAAATGGCGGAATCACAGAAATGGGAAGTGGCACTTTATACACAGCATAATATCCTGGGAATAAAAAACGTTTAGTATCCAGTACACATCAGCACCACCCCGATGAGCTTGCTGTAGTTTAAGAGCAGCATTTCACCATTTGTAGCACTATACCAGAGCTGGAAAGCTACATAAGGCTGCTTGGGATGTAGACCAACGTAGAGTTCACATTGATGTTCTGTCAGATCTCATTAGGAACAATGGTTCCACCAGTAATGCCCTGGATAACCTCTCATGGAACGGTTCTTAAACTAATCTATCCTGTCCCACCACTACAACAAAAAATGGATGTTACAGTATTGTGACAAAAACAAATCCTAAAACCAGGTAGCAGTGCTCGACCGTTTACCTAACAGTAACCTGATCCATCTTTCTCGGAGTCACCCAAGCCCCGGCACTATACAGAGAGCACCGTCATCTGTCAAGTGCTGCATATTTAATAGGACTGAGGAAACGAGGCGAGAGCAGCTGAGTTACAGGACTTACTTGTGTGATACACGCTCCTGTGAAGGCTACAATGACAGCGACTACATTGACGGTAAGCTGGAACTGGAGGAATTTTGAAATACTGTCATACACATTTCTTCCCCACATCACGGCTTTTACAATGCTGCTGAAGTTGTCATCTGTGAGAATTATATCAGACGCTTCTTTTGCAACATCTGTTCCAGCAATACCCTAAGTGGGAGAAAAAAAATATAAAAGTTATGGATAAAACGCACGCATTCCCTCAAGCTACACCGCTGATAAGTGTGCTAAATGATGGATTATTGAACAACTGGAGAATTGCCTGCCTCAAGTGCACTCAGAAATGGATTCGACGCCTGTCGCTTTCTGCATCCTTTAAGTGATGTGGGAAAATCCCAAGACACATAAATAGCAGCATTTAGCCAAGGACATGGAAACCGACTTAAGTCTTGGTTATGGTGCACTTTCAGAGGGTCGCAGAAGAGATAACAATCCCCATGGATATACATGGGATAATTCTGCACAACACATTTCTGGGATTACCAGTGTAACAGGTGGACAAGCATAAACCCCTGTTTTTAGACATAAGGTGGTATTCAAATATGATGGTCTCCCCGGATGACATGATAAATGCTCCCAGCATTGCAAACAGCGGCAAATATGCTGCTTCAGCATCAAGAAATGCATAAACCAATGGTACAGCAGAATATTTTTAAATCAGAAAAAGGCCTCTTTTCCCCCCTCCTAAAATGAACATGCTCTGCGAAGTCTGTCTCGTTTGAGCTGCTAAATGGAGAAACACTTCTATTACAAAATCAAGTTATATTACACAAGTTATATTATAAAATCTTACATTGATTTTTGAAAAGTTTATGGAAATATTAATGTCCATTTAAAGATGTGTTATACTTGAAACTTAAAAAGGGAATCCGTCACTAAACCCCTCTCAATATAACCGGCTGACATGAGAGATGGCCCCTTGATAGCCGAATCTAATGGCTCTGGCCCCGGCTCACTCTGGCCGCACTGTTTTTTATAACATGCAGATTAGATCCTGCATGTAACGAGGGCATGGCTGTTACACCCAGAGGACCCTCTCACTGTCCTACAGGCCATGGAGCGAAGACGTAATGACACCTGGCCATGAAGTGTCTGCCCCCTTATTTGTTTGGCACAGGCACAGTATGGAAGCGGCCCAGCCAATGGATTCTGTACTGTAGTACGCCAAACACTGAAGCAAAGGCACAGGACTTTAGGACCAGGCTTGATTATGTCTTCACTGCCTGGCCCGGTCAGACAAAGTGGTGAGATGCATGGCCTGCAGTAGAGTGAGCGTGGACTAATTTGCATATTATTAAAAATATATATTTTAAGGGGCTAGGTGGAATTCCAGCAGCGACTGATCCGGCAGGCTGTTCCTGGCCAGTACAGCCTGCCGGATCTGCTTAACACAGATGTGAAATAACCTTTAGATCTCCCATTTCAGCTGATATTATAGAGCGGAATTTTCCCTTTAAAGGGAATCTGTCAGCAGTTTTCATCATGCTAAACTGTTAATAGCGCTAGAGGCCAGCAGTACAAACATACCTTTTCTGGAGCTTTTATCATCAAGAGTAGTGTGAATGTGAACACTCATTCTACCAGCCTCCCCTCCTGCAGGTTCCCTGGAGGTGGGGCTTGATTTTGAAGTGCTCTCTGCATTGAGCTTCACAGCCCCTCCCCTTTACAGTGACCGCTATATCATCCAACCAGGAGACCAGAAGAGCTGTTAAGAGCAGAGGCTGTGACACAGCTCAGTGCACAGAGCACCACGTCTCTGGGCACTTGCTGGAGCAGATCCTGGCAAACTGTACATTTGAACTGCTCTCCCCAGCCCCTACCTAGTAATGTCAGCAGTCTAGCATGATGAAAAACTTGACAGTTCCTTTTCATCCCTGCACCCCTACTTGCCTATAATACTCTGCACTTTCGGGTATATTGCACACACTTCCCTGCTGTCCAGTCTCCCATCTGCTCCTGATTAAACACAATTCAACTGGATTTCATCTATAAATTTTCACATGGTTTTTCTTCCGCTACTGCTGTGCTTAGAACGTTTGGGCTCCTAGGAAAATCAGGCCCGGCCTCAAAGAGTCTTCAGAGCCTGTGTTCTCACCACAAACCTAACCTTTCCCTTAACACATGCAAGAGACCACACAAACTCCTTTAAATAGAAAAAGTCCCACAGCCCCTGAAAACACATCACTTTTCTAAAAAGCTACTTCTCACTACCATCTCCGTATGAGGTGACCTCCTGCTAGAGCCAGTATCATCCCTGCCTGCAGGAAAGGACAGTGTAATTAACCACCTTCTATATAATGTTCAATAACCTAACATAAGTAAAGTATATATCCAGGAAGGCGGCACTGTCATCTTTACTATAACTGTATGATAGGGAGCTGTCTAATCAACCAGCTCTGAGAGGACCTTCTGTCCAACCCGTTGAAGAACCTGCAAGGAACAGTCCATGCAAGTTCATTACACGGGAAGTTCTAGTGTCTGTACAACTGACCCAAATCTGCAGAAACTCAGATACAAAAAGCATGTTACATAAGCCCGATTCACTGTTGCTATGCAATAATGTGATATGTAGAGAAAGAAACTGCAAAATGAGGAAATGGTGAGAGACCGACACATGGAGTTAGTCATGAAACATATGGGCAACATTAGTATTGGGTGGGGTTTCCCTTTAACAAGCCTGTCTGAACTGAACAGCTCTACTGCCCGTAAAAATACATTTTAGGCGTTGTAGGAAGCAAACTACATGGTGATAATATGTACTTAAACTGCTGTCTAAAAGTAATCTGTAATAAAACCAAAAGTAAAAAATTATTTTGTAGCCTTAGTCTACTTTCACACTGGCGTTTTAGCTTTCCGTTTCTGAGATCTGTTCAGGGCTCTCACAACCGGTCTGAAATGGATCAGTTTTGCCCTAATTGATTCTGAATGGAAAAGGATCCGCTCAAAATGCATCAGTTTGTCTCCGATCAGTCACCATTCCGCTCTGGAGGCAGACAACAAAACGCTGCCTGCAGCATTTTTCTGTCCGTCCTGGGATGCGGAGCGAGATGGCTCCATCCTGACACACAATGCAAGTCAACGGGGACGGATCAGTTTTCTCTTACACAATAGAAAACGGATCCGTCCCCCATAGACTTTGAATGGTGTTCATGACGGATCCGTCTTGGCAATAGATTACATAATACAACGGGATCCATTCATGATGGATGCATGTGGTTGTAATATTGTAACGGAAGCGTTTTTTGCTGATCCATGACGGATCCTCAAAAAATGCTAATGTGAAAGTAGCCTAAGATGAACTTCATTTTTAAAGTTAAAACACATTCTATTGTAGTAAAATGTTAAAATGTCTAATTTTCTCACCCCAATAAAACAAGCGCTGAAAGCTGCTTATGGGATTGACATATCTGAGCAGTAAAGATACGGCACGATTTGGCTGCATTTCAATAGACCGTGTATGGGTGCACTATGCACTCCACTGTCTCTATAGACTAACTCCACCACATTTGTAAGGATATAACAAATTCTCAAAAAGGGATTACATAAGTTACGGGCTAGCTGTATTTTTAGTATTCAGTTATGTGAGCACACCTTGTAGAAGCATGTAATGGTGATTTCCTCATCTCAAACAAGTTATCTAAACAAAAGCCAACATAACAGTGGTGGGCATACCCCTCACAACAAATATCAAAGTCTCAATAACTTGTCGTCATGTGGCCTTGAGCATCTATTACAGCTTGACAACGACGTATCAGGCTGTTGACAAGTCAACTTATTGTCTGCTAAGGCATGGCATCCCACTCTTCTTGAAGGGCAGCCCTCAGGTCATTGAGGTTCTGGCGTACAGAGTTATGAGCCTCTACACAGCGACTCAGCTGGTCCCATAGGTTTTCAATGGGATTCAGGTCTGGAGAAAGTGCAGGCCGATCCATTTAAGGTACCCCAGTCTCCAGCAGCGCATTCTTGTCCATGAAGATTAAATTAGGCCTGTGTTGTTCATGCAGAGCAACAATGACAGGATTAATGATGTTATTAAAGTAGTATGGGCTTGTCACTGTACTATTCACAAAGTGTAGGGCAGTTCTGTATTGACCATGCACACCTGCCCACACTGTACCACCACCACCAAAGGCTTGTCTGGTGACAACAGCGGCTGATGCATAGCGCTCTTCTTGACATTTTCAACATCATTGGCGGCCATCATTTCTGCTCATCGTGAATCGACAGTCATAAGTAAACAGCACTGAGGCCCATTGGTCCCTCGTAGATGCTCCCTTGCCTATGCAAGACGAGGACACCAGTGGTCAGGTAGACTTGCAGGTCATCCAGCACGCAGACCACGCTGATGCAAGTGGTTTCTAATGGTCTGGCGTGACACTTGGGTGCCTCTAACCTCCCTTAAACGTGCCTGGAGCTGTGTGACATTCATCATCCAGTTCCACAAGGCATTGCTCACAAAGCAGTCATCAGTGTGGGATGTGGCCAAAGGACATCCATCTCTATGCCTTTCTGTGACTCTTCCAGTCTCTGTATATCTGTTGCAACACACTGATGACACTATGACACTAAGCTCAGTGGCCACTTCCGTCTGAGAACATCCTGCTTTAGGCCTTGCAATGGCGAGGTACTGTTGATCGATTGTTAGTTGTAGTCTTGGTTTCATAATGTCAAAATGTAAACAGCATGATGAAGAGGACTGTTTAAATGCCAATTCTAAATCAAACCAGGAAATTTATTGGGGGATTAATGGATCAAACACCTTTTGTGAATTTTGCATTAAGCTCCTTGTTAGAGAACAGAGAGTTGTGCAAAGAGTACTGAAACATTAAACAGTTGGACATGTGCGTTCAAAAGTTTAGAGACGGTCACATTAAGTTCACCCGTAAAGGTTAGAGTGCATTTTAGGTCCATCCTGAAATCTCACCCATAAGCCAAATATCCCTAACTTTTCAGGAGTAGTCTGTGTGTGTAATATATATTAGATAGATATACAGTTGCAAGAAAAAGTATGTGAACCCTTTGGAATGATATGGATTTCTGCACAAATTGGTCATAAAATGTGATCTGATCATCTAAGTCACAACAATAGACAATCACAGCCTGCTTAACCTAATAACACACAAATAATTAAATGTTACCATGTTTTTATTGAACACACCATGTAAACATTAACAGTGTAGGTGCAATAACTTCAACCAAACGTTTCCTTTAGTTTCTAGATCAGACGTGCACAACGGTCAGGAGTAATTCTTTACAGAACGGTTTCAGTTCAGCAATATTCTTGGAATGTCTGGTGTGAATCGCTTTCCTGAGGTCATGACAAAGCATCTCAATCGGGTTGAGGTCAGGACTGACTGGGCCACTCCAGAAGGCGTATTTTATTCTGTTTAAGCCATTCTGTTGTTGATTTACTTCTTTGCTTTGGGTCGTTGTCCGGTTGCAACACCAATCTTCTGTTGAGCTTCAGCTGGTGGACAGATGGCCTTAAGTTCTCCTGCAAAATGTCTTGATAAACTTGGGAATTCATTTTTCCTTCCATGATAGCAATCCGTCCAGGCTGTGATGCAGCAAAGCAGCCCCAAACCATGATGCCCCCACCACCACACCACCATACTTCACAGTTAGGATGAGGTTTTGATGTTGGTGTGCTGTGCCTCTTTCTCCACACATAGTGTTGTGTGTTTCTTCCAAACAATTCAACTTTGGTTTCATCTGTCCACAGAATATTTTGCCAGTACTGCTGTGGACCATCCAGGTGCTCTTGTGCAAACTGTAAACGTGCAGCAATGGGTTTTTTTTTGGACACCAGGGGCTTCCTTTGTGGTATCCTCCCATGAAATCCATTCTTGTTTAGTGTTTTACATATCGTAGATTCACTAACAGGGATGTTAGCATATGCCAGAGACTTCTGTAAGTCTTTAGCCAACACTCTAGGATTCTTCTTCACCTCATTGAGCAATCTACACTGTGCTCTTGCTGTCATCTTTACAGGACGGCCACTCCTAGGGAGAGTAGCAGCAGTGCTGAACTTTCTCCATTTATAGACAATTTGTCTTAGGCCACATTCACACGTTCAAAATGTCTTTCCGCATTTTGCGGAACAGAATTAGGGACCCATTCATTTCTATATACTTCCGGGTCCGCATTTCAGTTCCCGAAAAAAAGAGAACATGTCCTATTTTGCGGACAAGAATAGGCATATTCTATTAGCGCTGGCGATGTGCGGTCTGCAAAATGTGGAACGCACATTGCAGTGTGCGTGTTTTGAGACCACCCAGCACCCTTGGGGGGAGATGGTCCAGAAGTCCTCCTGACTCTAATCATGTGACCCTCTTTCCGTAGGCGTAGTTGGGCCCCCCAAACAAAGCCTCGTGGCCCCTCAGCACTCCTGGATGAGACCACACAGAGCCTCTGTTTCCAAGTTTTCTCTACCAGACTGACACACAGAGGGTTGGTTTTATCCCTCTTTGATTACAGCAGGCCTCACCTGCGATGACCTTAGGTAAAAGACAATACGTGGACTGGCAGATCCCACTACCAAGCCTATCCACCAGCCCAAATGAAATCCAGCCCAGAACAAAATGTAAACAAAACAGTCTCCACAAACTACGCTTTGCTGAAACCACTGCAGCTTTCTGGATTTTATTTATCTCACCCAGCCGAGGTAACTGGGTGGGATATACACACCTTCCAGCACTTATACTGTACACATCAACACAACATAGACATACACACACTGCTCAAAGAGATATTCTAACTTCTGGCAAGCAACACTCATAATAAACCATCATTTACACTATATACACTTATAGCCAGAAATACACTAAGGATAGAGGTAATTTAAGAAATATGAACAGAAAAGAAATGGGAAGAGTACCCACAGCAGTCAGTCAAGTCACTGCTTCTATTTATAAACCAGCAACTGTATATATACTGTATATACAGATACACTTGTAAGACAGCTTCCTGTTTTGAACTTTTTGCCCACTATGGAAAAGGAGAAAATAACCTGCACAGAGTGAGTTAGGCTCCATTCACACATCTGCAATTTGGTACCGCATTTTTCAGAACGGAATTGCGGACCCATTAATTTCTATGCCGCACTTCCGCGTCTGCATTTCCGTTCCCGAAAAAAAATAGAACATGTCCTATTCTTGTCCGAAACTGCAGACAAGAATAGGCATATTCTATTAGTGCTGGCAATGTGCAGTCCGCAAAATGCGGAACGCACATTGCCGGTGTCCGTGTTTTGCGGATCCGCAAAACACGCCATGGACGTGTGAATGGACCCTTATTTAAACCTCCAGTGTAAAAACCTGTCCAGCAGATTCCTGGACCCTGACTTGATTGGAGGTTACTGGTCGCACTCTACTCACACCTAAATGTGCAGGTGACATTATAGGTTTAAAGGTTTACCACCTACATTTGTTTTCAGAATCTGATTATTTATTTTGGCTGAAATACAGAACACACCAACTTCTGCTAAACTGCCTTCAACCAACTTTGGCGTTTCAATTTTTCAGCTGTGTGATTCAAGCTTTTCCTCATCTCAATGAAATGTGTTTGAGAGCCTCTAAGCAACCAAGATAGTAAAGAACAAATGAGACATTTCTCCAAGTACAGAAGATGCCCACGTTAGACAACCCTTCCTTCCCATTGAAAGTACAGTATGTCCTGGTCACTAGCCAGCAGGATGTTGTCAATGTATGTGCCAAGTGAATGATTTAGTATCCGTTCATTAGCCAATGTCAGTGGTCCTCCAGAGTGACAGTAGGGTCAAAGGCCTTTAGAACATGGAGTGTAGGGGCCTACAGAGTCCTTGCAGTACTACAGAGGTATAGCATGTGCTGCTGTACGTGCATGGAAGAAATGTGTTGAAATACAGCGTCTGATGAAACATGTCATTATTTTCTAATTCTCATTTCTATAAAAGCCTCTGCCTTCATATGCAGTGAGCAACATAATAAGGTCCCATAGACTTTGTACAGGTGTGGCATCATGACTGAGGTTGTACACAGCAGTAATATGGTAGTATTAGTCTAGGCTGGTCCTCTCAATTACCTATACAAGAAGTAACAGGGTGTATGGGAACGCAATGTCCAAAGTAAACACCTCTTAATTTGTGAGAAGAAATTTGAGGCTGTAGAGTGCAGATGCCACTACTTTAGCACTGCCTAACAGTTCATTATACCAGGGACTTACAGCTCTGAAGATGGCAGGAACTAAATCCTACTCACTGCCATCAACGGTGACTTAGACTCCTGTGTGCCCATAGGCCAGTGCATCTGACACTTGACTATATGCAAATTCTACCCATTCGCCTCTAGAACCAGAAAAACTAAATCCAAGTACCCAAATGCCATACTGAAAGAACAATGACTGTGAGAAATGCAATACAGTGAGTTACAAATGACCACATAACAGTTACTTTGCAACACAAAGATCACCTTGAAACTGATACAGTGCAACAGAAGTCTGAAGCTGTAAGGACATCTCTTGTCTGATAACAAGACTTTACCAAGCACTACATAAAATGCATGGAGCTGAGCATGTCCTTAAGGATACCCTATAACCAAAAAGAAAGCAGCTGCGGTACTACAACCAGCCTTGTTATACGGTATACATTTCTGACAAATCTAAAATAGACTGAGGGTGTCACAGACCTAATATACGTGTGAGTTTATAAACCGCCATCTACCTGTTCCATGATGCACAGGCTGACATCAGGAAGAGAAAAGAGATAAAGTAATGCCTTACAATATGAAGGGTTTGGGTAATAGGATACAGATCCGACGATGCAGGCAAAAAAATGCTGCACAGCTGACACTGCCAACAAGATGTTACTTTGAAGTAAACTGAATTATGAAATTCCACAGAAATAAATTTTGTTTTGCATTGTATGTGTGTTTTAAAGGATAACTGTCATTTTTTTTTTATTTGCTAGTTTATTAGAGCTGGGCATGTATACCTGAGTTAGTCTGTCAATGATCTGTAATTACCTTATAATAACAGCTTTCATTAATGTCCTCTGTCCCTTTCCACTGCTCACTTAAAGACCATTGCTAGGGCTCATCTGTCTCCGGCTAGGAAGACCGAGGGGCGGTCCTTCACACTGCATGCCTGCATTAGGCTTCAGAGTGAGGAGGCGTGTCTCAGTAATCCAATCTGGTTGGCTGGCAGGAAGCTGCTGGCAACAGCAAGATTGTATATGACCTGAGGAAAAGCAGTTTTGGCCTCAGAACTGGCAGAGGAGCCACCTTGAGAAGATGCTCAATGTAGGATTCAAAACAGCCGTAACTAAGGGAAAAACTCAAGAAAAACAGTGGTATGTGAAGAAACTAAAGATTGCTTTCTGCATAATGCTGCTGCAGCAGTAACATATGCTAAAATTGATTTTTTTTATGAAAATATGACAGTTATCCTTTAAGTGTTTTTTTAAACTGCAGACTGTTCTAGGTTTTCCTCATTAGGCACCTCAATGGACGTTGAAAAACAATAAAAAACAAAAACTACATAACATTTTATTAAAAGAATGCAGAAAAAAACTTTACAAAAAAAAAGCATGAAGGAAGCCTAACAATCAAGGTAATACCTAGAGTATCAACATGGCACACAAGTGGTCCAAAGCCAAAGATTTCAATAGAGTCACTGTACTTTCACACAATCAATTTAATTTAATAGAGAATTGCAACAAATTTCTAAATCACTAAATATGCCTGTATCCACCTGAAAAAAAGCTGTAAAGCCATGGCCACTAGAGATCTCACTTCCACCTAAGTTGCAGTCCACTGACTGTTGTCAGGTGAGATCCATGCCTAGTAATAGAGACACAGACGACAGAGAGGAAGCGGGGGGGGGGGTGTCAGAGCTAGCTGAGATCATAAGCCTGATAAAAGATCTGCTTCTACACAGTTTCAGAACATCACAGGAGCCTCCTGTGTGTATTCAATTGTAAGGAAATGGATGTCACAGTAGTACAGTGACAACAGATGGGATACACTACCTGCTTCTGAGTGAAATACATCTAGCTGTGCAGTTGCAGGGACCAGCAGTGGCAACCCAGGTAAGTATATTCAACATGGGGGTCCCGGCATATGGGGGGGGGGGGAGAGACAGTTATTGATATTGGATAACCCCTTTAAAGAGACCAGCTGTGTATGGACTCTTCGTGGCAATGCTCCATGGAAAAACAACATGCAAAGTGGTGTCTCTCAGAAAGTGCCACCTTTTGGAAGCAGCTACCTCAAAGTCTGACTTTTTAACAAGCTCTGGAACATGACAAGGAAAAACAGCCAAATTATGTTGATGTTTAGCCAAGTATGGAGATTTGGTCTGTGTATTTTCCCTCGTCATGTCCCAAGACTATTTAAAAATTCAGACTATGACTCATAGGGAGCCATTAAGTGAGACTGTTCTGGGAGATAGCCCTTTGCAGTTTAAGGCACTGAAATGCACAAAAGAGCTGAAAAATAAGTGCAGCATCCAAAAAAGTTTCAATAATACCAATCTTACCATGGCAAATCCAACATCTGCTTTCTTTAGCGCAGGCCCATCATTGGTCCCATCACCAGTTACTGCTACCACTTGCCTTTGCTCACAGACAGTGCTGTCAATTATACCTGAAGTTAAGGATATAGGTGATCATTGCAGGAAACTACATGTACAAACACCAACAATACACAGCATAAAATATTTAAAAAAAAGTTATATAAGCAGTTATCTGTAAGAATACAACATGAAACCAAACACTGTGTGGAGAAGCCAGAACATTAGCTCTTACCTTTCACTAATGTATGTTTATCAGTTGGAGATGATCTAGCCAGTACACGAAGCTTCGGCCAAAGTTTATCTATTCGTTCTTGCTCAATCTGTTACATGAAACAAAGTATTAGCAAATGAAATAAAATACAAGGAAGAGGCAGGGAACAGGAGGAGGGAGAACACTAATTACTTCTCCTTTTTCATTCCGTATTCTCCGGTTGAATTCTTTTCCTTCTACGCACAGGAAGTCCTCTCCAGGGAGAAGAATTCCACATTTTGTGGCAATGGCGCGGGCCGTGTTTATGTTGTCCCCTGTGACCATACGTACGGTAATGCCTGCACGCTGACATTTTCTTATGGCATCCGGTACCTAGGGGAGGTGGAAGCCTTGTAAGATGCACTGCACATATGTGGCTATTACAAGCTAAACTACTCAAAGTGAACTGAATTCAGCTATAACAAACGCTCATTTTCGCATCCCCACGTACCTCTGGTCGGACAGGGTCTTCAATCCCTACCACAGCAAGACAGGTGAGTCCACTCAAAATATCATTTTCATTTTCCCAGTCAGGCTCAGGTTCTCCTGCAGGAAAATCTCGATAAGCCAAACATATTGTTCTCAAGCCCTCAGATGCCATTGGCTCGATCACGCTTTTAGCCATATCATCTCTATCCCTCGGTCTGAAGACTTTGGCTTCACCACTTGCACTCATAATTTTGAAGCACCTAAAAGGGCAGAAGAGTTGAGAAAGCCTCACTTTTCATCGGCTACAATCCTCATATTATATATGAACACGGCCAACATTTGACAAAGAAATGCATGCATAATTTATTGCTTAGATTACTGGCAGGAAATCGCTATGTGAAAGCATACAATATCAGTGACTCACTTTCTGGCCGACTATATCATTAATCCACCCCAACCAGGTACCTATATGTCTGGGTTACTCAGTGACTCAAGGCCTTACCTGAAATTTTAATAGAAGTAATCTAATTTAAATTCACAAGCTATTAACACTGGCCAGTACAGAAGGAAGTACACGATTCCAAGTAGTGTGATGCAATAAATGGACTGAAGTCTAATCGTGAGTAACGACTAAAAATATAATGCCAGTAAACATTGGCGCATTTGTAAAATTAGTTTAGAGCTTTTTTTTTTTTTTAATAATCAAGAGGGAGGCTACCCTACATTTATACTGGCATTAATATTTTCCACTGGAAACTAAGAGCCAAGAGCACTTTCCTGTGGTAGGTCATGCATCAGGCAATCTCATTCTGACCCTAAACGCATCTCCTGCATCTGTAATGAAGCGCGTCAGCGCAGGTAATAAAGTATTCATTCTTTTACCTCAAGCACAGGATACAGTGACGTAAAAGGGAAATAATGGCATTCTGTTGCATGCCTGAAATACAATACCTGCCAGATAACTTTTGTCAGCTCACATGTATGTGACCTACTGGATTTTCTGTGACTACCAACAGAATTGGAAAATGTACCCACCATAATAAAAAAAAAACCTATGCTGAGACACGATGCTAGTTTTTAAAGGGGCTGTCCACCTTTTAGCAAGTGATGGCCTATTCTCAGGATATGGTATCACAAAATAGACGGAGCCATATGCTTCCAAACCGCTGATTGGTGGGGGGCGGGGTGGCAGACCCAGGTCAATCAGCTAGTAGTGATGGCCTATCCGGAGAATAGGCTGTCACTTAAGAAGCCAAATATGCAGAGGGAAATAAGCTGTTGCCAAACACCTTTGGTAGCAACCCTTCTCCCTCGAGAACAAAAGGCATGTTGAAATCCAACAAGTCTGACCCCTTCTTTACCCCCCCGACATATGCAGGACTGACATTCATCTAATGTATAGAGACACCTTTACAATTCACCTTAGTACACCAAAACATAAAGGTAAAGAAGCGCTGTTTGGCCTCCAGGGGATTTTGCAGCAATGTGTAAGGTCCAAAAATTGCTAAAATGTATAAAATGTTGCATTTTTACACCCCGTCCCCCCAATAATACTACCATGGGCACTTACTTTTTGAGGACAATCTCAGAGGCACCCTTGCTGAACATTCGGTAACTGCCATCATTGTTTTTTAACACTGTGCTCATCGATTTTCTTACAGAATTAAAAGTGTACACTTTAAATAAGGTTTCCTCAGGGATCTCATTTCTGACATCTTGATAATCCCGTTTTAGATCCAAAATAAATCCCAGCAAGGCACATTCAGTTTTGTTCCCGACATGGCGTGGTAGGCCACCTTCTTTTTCAGGAGGCTAGTGAAATGAGATCAGTCACATCCGTTAGGTGGGGAATTAAGACACTTAAAGGGAACCCGTCACCAGTTTTATGGTGTCCTAACTAAGGGCAACATAAATAAGTGACTGATTCTCTTAGCAAAATGCTGGGTCACTTTCTTTAATTGACCCAGTCAATCTGCCAACATCTTGTATTGAAAAGCTCCAGCTGATAATGATGAGTCCTGAATATTCATGAGCTCCTGACTCTCCCCGCCCACCTGCTGCTGATAGTTGACAGTTATTTTCCATATGAATCAGCGGCAGGTAGGCAGTGGAGTGGCTATAGCTCTGAACTAAAAATACGCTGGACTCAATGACATCACGCTGGACTCAAATCAGCTCATTAGCATGCAGCATCTTTGTGTGTATATTATGAGGTAACCACCTGTCACACCAGTAAGTGAATACATCTAAGGTACTTTTTAGTAGTTAATGATTGTATATAATTAGTTAGATTATAATCAAATATCCACATGACAGGTTCCCTTTAAGACTTCACCATCACAGCAAATTGTTACTTGCATTCTCCTGTCACTACCTGAACACTTGCATTCCCCATGAAATAATCCTGGACCATCACTCCATTATTCCAACTAGAGGCTTATGGATGCATTGCCAGCAGTCTGCATATAGGTCTGTCTGGGTGTTAGCAGCTGCACAATCAGACACTGGCAGCACTGATTGGATAGTGTCAGACTTGGTAGGGACATCCCCCAACTGGTACTACCCTGCTGGACCTTTATTGCAAACTGCTGACATTTCATAACAAGGAAAGTAAAAAGGAAATCCCCATAAAAGTTTGATGCATCTTCAGAAAAGAAGATTTGAAAGGGTTTTTATACTGCAGTGTTTCATGGGAGCTCCAAGTTAGGGATTATGCACACGACTGTTGGCTGTTTTGCGGTCTTCAATTTGCGGCTCCGCAAAACACGGATACCGGCTGTGTGCATTCTACACTTTGTGGAACGGAACAGCAGGCCCCTAATTGAACAGTTCAATCCCTGTCCGTAATGCAGAAAATAATAGGACATGTTCTATTTTTTGTGGAACAGACATGAAACTCCAACGGATTCATTTTTTTTTTTTTTGCGGCCCTACTGAAGTGAATGGTTCGGCATACAAGCTGCACAAAAAAAATGGAGCGGATGCTGACAAAAAAAAAAATACGTTCGTACGAGTCCTTACATTAAAGAGGCCCAATTATAAAAGAATTACGTGGTATATCATTTATACCGTCTACATACCATAAAGGTATACCAATGTATACTGGCCTGATAGAGACCAAAAGTCCAAGCCCGAGAGATACACTTCACACATGTCCAGGAGATTTTCAAGGTATATACGCCAAACACAGGCCATGGGATTAGATGCATAAAGAAGAGAATACTAGTAGTGCTGTACGGATAGTTACCAAGATTTTGGAGGTGTAAGCACAGTTGACAGAAATCCCAGTTATAAGGAGCTGCAGCACATTCTCCGGGATGGACTCTGGATCAGGAATCTTCCTATAATGTTTCTCATACATGTAAGCCTGGACAACAGTCATTCGGTTCATAGTCAACGTTCCAGTTTTATCTGAACAGATTGCAGTAGCGTTTCCCATGGTTTCACAAGCATCCAGATGCCTGACCAAGTTATTATCTTTCATCATTTTCTACAAAGAATTAGAAGAAAAATACATTTTCACTCCACTGAAGCACAATGGCAGCTTGTGACCAAGCCTGGCCAACAGCAGATTGCATTCATAGTTTTCTAGAACAGAAATACACACAAAACAGTCATCTAAAAATCATCTATCCCCATTACATCAATTTTTGGAGATTTCTGTTTCGTGGTCTAGATGGGATAACTGGCACACTGCTGCATATGCTTCTGTTATTCCATCCTTCACTGGACAAGTACAACCATTCATGTCTAGGATTTATGTACCTGATGCATATGTAGTGTATTATTTGCTGGCCACTAATCACCTATCCACAAGTTATAAATGTCCGATAATTAGGGGTCCCACCGATCGCTACAACACGTTCTGTCATCAGCAGTTTCAGTCACATGAAGTGAAGAAATGCATAGTTAAAAGAGGGTGTCCACCTTTGAAACCCTTTTGGGCAGCCCTTCCCTCCCTCCCTCCCCACAGACACGTGGACGTATACTTACCTGCTCCCCGCCACTCAATTCTGGCTCCTTTGGTCCATCTTGCTCCAGTTCCCTGCTTCTCCACTTCCAAAGTGGATGCGGGGCTGTGCGCCGCTGCAGCCAACGACTGGCCACAGCGGTGACGTGCCCCCCTAACAGCACCAGAACCATTGACATGCCTCTTTGTATGAGAGAAAGCCTGCAGCTCTTAAAAATACTACTAAAATGGGGTTGCCCCATGAAAAACTTTCTACCGTTTTCAAACGGTAAAAAACTGAATTCTATCTGTATAGCACCACCTGCTGCTTGGTCTTTTTTATAATTTCCCTGTCCTGCTCACTGAGATAGAAACACATGCTAAATTCCATCCTTCAACTGCCACCAGGTGCAGCAGAAAGGAGACGCCCTCTGAGAAAGTGCATGCCCCCTAGGAGCAACTGTAGCAATGGGGAGATCTCTGGATCCCAGGAAAGAGACTGGCAAGCACTATGCATGCCAAATGCATGGATGTATCTTATGTAATGCATTTATCAAGTCTAGGCTATGCTTGGTCTACCATAGACAATTCCCAGTCAGATGAAGAAAGCCCTTACCTTAACAGAGTAAGCCAGAGAAATGGTTACTGCAAGTGGAAGACCTTCTGGCACGGCTACTACCAAAACAGTTACTCCGATGATGAAAAACTTCACAAAATACTGGACATAGATTGGTGTACACTCCGCCAACCAGGGGCGCTTCTGAACCCAGAAATTGTCGATCACAAAGTACAGAACAAGGATGATGACCGTTATTGCAGACATCACCAAACCTGAAAGAGCAGACAACAATGTTAGGTTTGCAGTACATGACAGATTACGCGACAGACGGACACTTGCCACACAAAATAAAAGGAGATCCTTTAGATATGCCAGTCACACAATGCAGAAACTGAACCGGGTGAACAAGGCCTTACCAGCAATTCTTAAGTCAGATTTGTGTTTGGTTAAGACTGGGAAACTAAAGAGCTTTCTGATTTAGACATAACACTTTTTGATAAATGAAATGTTAAGATTTACACACAGTTTATATCAGTTTACAGTAAGCTGTCCATAGACCGGAGATATTTATCTGCAGACCATTGGCAGATTCAGCTAAAGCTGCCCACACATTAAAGGGCAGAGCTGAACCCGGACATACCCCAATTGCGACCCAGGCAACACCCCCGATGTTGGCATCAGAGCATCTCATGCTCCGATGTGCTCCCTTGCCTTGCACTAGATCGCGCAGGGAACAGTCTTTTTTGTTTACAACACCACTGCCGGGCGGAAGCTTCCGGCCGGCAGTGTGTTTGGTGACGTCACTGGCTCTGATGGGCGTGCTTTAGCGCTGCCCTAGCCGTTTTACTGGCTAGGGCAGCGCTAAAGCCCGCCCATAAGTGCCGTGACCTCACCGGGCTTCCTGGCAGACCCATGGAGAGCCCGGTACGTCATCGGAACTCTTGAAAATGCCTTTGCCTTGTGCGATTTAGCGCAGCGCAAAGGAGAGCATCGGAGCATGAACTGCTCCGATGCGCAAGTCAGGGGGACTGCCGGGGTGAAAATGGAGGGATGTCCGGGTTCAGCTCTGAACCTGGACAACCCCTTTAACTACATATCAGCCTAAACAGGACAATTTTGTCGGGGTGAGGCTGACATTTAATGTGTATGGGTCGTCTGATGGTCATACACATTAGGTAGATGCTGGCCCAACGCTCATGCAGCCAACAGCTCCCCTGAAACATGAATGCTTGTGTAGGGAAAGTATGTATGTGTTCTGAATGGGGAGAGGGGAGTAGGCTGCTTACAGTCAGAACAACAGTATAGGGCATGCTGATCTCAACAGTCTAATCCTTCTTTCCCGACATCTTCTGTTGAGAGGGTGTTTGATGTTTGAACCACCATACATTTTAGATGGCCAGTCAAAATAGAGTTTGCCCAGCAGTAATATGCATTGCCAGCTTTTCACTCTCTCCACTGAGAGCACATGCACCCACGTGTATTGGTGGTGGTAGTGATGGTGGAGTAATTGGGAGGAATAGTTGGCGGTGATGTATGGTTGCTTAAAAGCAGAACTAACCTTTCAACAAACTCTGCATCAACAGTAACACTATTTCTGGCCATTATATCACCTGCATCTGCCATTTCTAGCGGTTTTACTTTGTGCATGCTGTAACTCTAGTTCGCAGTTCTCAGACACAGCGGGTGCAGAGTGGTGGCCATCCACTGCACACAGAAAGCAAAGGAGAATATCCTTCCTGTCTCAGTCACTCAGAAGCAGCCCTTGGATAATGGATGACTAGCCTGTATGGTTGAGAATGAAGCACTTCTGCATAGTTATAACCTTCTTATGTAGCTGTGCGGTCTCTTTGTCTGTGCCTCACTGTGCTCCTGCTCACTCCTCCCCACCCCTCTCCATAGACTTTTATTATTCTGTTTAATATGCTATGGAGATATCCATTCTCAAGATGAATTGAAAGCATTTTTCAAAGTGAAAACCAATTAACAAGGGAGGGGGAAATGTAATCTACAGATTCAGTGTGTATTACCAGCTTCAGGCTATGTTAACACTTGCACAGGGTTCCATTATGTTTCTAATGGGAAGAATTGAGCCATCTGCAGGGCTATTTTTGCCATCAAAAACAGAAACCGGATGCCATTATAAGCAATGAGATCTACCTAAAAACAGATCCATCATACTTGTCATCGCTCTGTTAAGAAGAGACCATAACTAGTCATATGATACAATTATTTAAATTTTTGGGCCATCTACTAGTTACATTATATGTATTTATCTTTTATATCTACATGTTTTAATGAACTCTGTGTGCAGTTTGAAAGCTCTCTCGCTCACAACATATACTTTTAAATCTGCGTGCTATATAAGTCATTTGTCGACTGCCAGCAGCTTCTCCAGAATAACAATCTATAGATAGCGAGAAAGTCATTGGAAACAGCTTGCTATTAAATAGCAAGGAGGGTTTGAAGTACCTGCTTTGCCAATCTGAACAGCCAATTTAGTAAGTTTTCCTTGCAGAACAGATTTTTCCTTCTTTGGCAAATTTGATTTCTTTTTGTCCTCTCCGTCAACACCGTCCTCACTCTTAAGGGGCTGCATTTCCATAGCTGCGCCATCTTGAGCTTTTGCTATATTAAAAAAAAAAAAGACCCTCAGGTTTTACTGGTATTTATTAGGTCAGCAAAGCATAAAATCAGATTAAATTTTTTTTTTTATATATATATATATATATATATATATATATATATATATATATATATATATATATATAATTTGTTTTCTTTCAAGATTAAAATAAATTACTAAAAAGAAAAAATACCTTTGTTACGATTTTCAATGGTGCCATCTTGTTTTTTGCCTGTAAAATAAATATATGCATCCATATTAAAACACTTACGGGAAGCTTTATAAAATGGAATGCTGCAGCAGGGATAACACTCATTTTCGGTATCAGGCATCGTATAGCTGCTAAGGTTTGAGCACCAACAAGCCTACTTCGATGCAGGATTAGGGGGACAAATCATCTTTTGCATCAGGAAAAGGTAGTTTTGCTACTATCCTGTAGATAAATGTTTTTTCAAAATCTTTTGTCCAGGCTCTATGGTCTAATTGGTCACCCTAGTCTGTAAACCATCTCTATCTTCTGGGTAAACAAGATGCATTGTATTTCGGCTCTGTGCACACTGGTGTCATAGGTTCCATTATTACAGGATCCACAAGGATAGTAGTTTTTACTGCTACGGCTAGGCTGTCGCCAAAATCAAACCCAACTAGTTAATTTTTTTTTTTTTTTTTTTTTTTTTAGAGTTTTCACTAAATTCTAGGCTACTTTCACACTTGCGTTTTGGGCCGATCTGTTACAATAATAAAACCGCATGCATCAGTCATGAACGGATCAGTCTGAATTATAATAATTATCTGTAACATAGCCAAGACGGATCAGTCATGAACTCTATTGAAAGTCAACGGGAGATGGATCAGTTTTCTAATGTGCCAGAGAAAACGGATCCGTCCCCCATTGACTTACATTGTGTGCCAGGACGGATCAGTTTGGCTCAGTTTCGTCAAGAGACACCAAAACGCTGCAGGCAGCGTTTTGGTGTCCACTTCCAAAGTGGAATGGAGACTGATCGGAGGCAAACTGATGCATTCTGAGCTGATCATTTTCTATTCAGAATGCATTAGGGCAAAACTGATCCATTTTGGAGCGCTTGTGAGAACCCATGACGGATCTCACAAAACGGAAAGCCAAAATGCGAGTGTGAAAGTAGCCTTAGTTAAGTAAAAAAAAAGCACTAACTAAAATAATAAAATAATAATAATACTCTTTAGAAGCCTGACAAAATGCATAAAACAAATAAAGGAAGCCTAATGGATATGACAAAATCAAATTGCCATATAACTGGCAGATAAAAAGGGAAAAAATACAGTGAAACTTTAAGCCAGGGGAAATCGTGCAGGCTATTAGATCAATAAAAACAGAAACCGAAATAAGATGCATTTTTCCTCCCAGGGAGCAGTAAATACAGCGTTACCAGTACTGGCTGTACTCTCTTTTTCAGGCGCTGCGCTGTCCTGACTTCATGCACGCACTATGACCCGACGTTGTGCGAAGTCAGGTTACAGTGCAGCAAGGCACCTGGAGAAGACAAGGGAGCAGCAAGTGCAGGAAGAGCCTGGATCTGTGGCCCTGTCAAGAGCTGAAGAAGTTAGTTAAAGGGGTTGTCCGAGTTATGTAAAAAAAAAAAAAAAAAAAAAAAAAAAAAAATTATATATATATATATATATATATATATATATATATATATATATATATATATATATATATATATATATATATATATATATATATATATATATATATTATCCCCTTAAGGTTATTTTTTTACCTTCAAGGAAACCTGTCACCAGGATTTTGCGCATGGAGCTGGGGACATGGGCTGCTAGATGGCCACTAGCACATCTGCAGTACCCAGGTCCCATAGCTCTCTGCGCTTTTGTGTTAAAAAAACCGTTTTGAGTGATATGCAAATTACCTGATATGAGTCCTGTAGCCGGAGACGAGTCAAGCGGAAGGGAGCCCAGCACCGCCCCGCGTTCTCCGAATCTCCTCCTTGCTGGCTGACGTCACAGAGCTGGAACGCCGAAATCTCGCGATGCGCGAGCTAGCGCATGCGTAGTTCGTTCCCTGTGCTGATGCCAGTACAGGGAATGAACATGATGCTGACACTGCGCATGCGCTAGCTCGCGCATCGCGAGATTTCGGCGCTCCAGCTATGTGACGTCAGCCAGCAAGGAGGAGATTCAGAGAACGCGGGGCGGTGCTGGGCTCCTTTCCGCTGGACTCATCTCCGGTTACAGGACTCATATCAGGTAATTTGCATATCACTCAAAACGGTTTTTTAACACAATAAATGCGCAGAGAGCTATGGGACCTGGGTACTGCAGATGTGCTAGTGGCCATCTAGCAACCCATGTCCCCAGCTCCATGCGCAAAATCCAGGTGACAGGTTTCCTTTAAGGACCAGACAGATTTTTACAAATCTGACATGTGTCACTTTATGTGGTAATAACTTTAAAACGCTTTTACATATCCAAGCCATTCTGAGATTGATTCTGTTATCTCGTCACATATTGTACTTCATGACAGTGGTAAATTTGAATCAAAATATTTCATTTTTAATTTATAAAAAAAAATACCAAATTTACCCAAAATTTTGAAAACTTTGGTGCTTTCAACTTTCAAAATTTCTATTTCTCTGCTTTTAAAACAGATAGTGATGCCTCATAATAGTTATTACTCTACATTTCCCATGTGTCTACTTCATGTTTGGATCATTTTGTGAATGGCATTTTATTTTTTGGGGACGTTAGAACGCTTAGAAGTTTAGAAGCAAATCTTGAAATTTTTCAGAAAATTTCCAAAACCCACTTTTTAAAAAGGACCAGTTCAGGTTTGAAGTCACTTTGTGAGGCTTACATAATAGAAACCACCCAAAAAAGGACCCCATTTTAGAAACTACACCCCTCAAGGTATTCAAAACTGATTTTACAAACTTTGTTAACCCTTTAGGTGTGCCACAAGAATTAATGCAAAATGGAGAGGAAATTTCTGAATTTCACTTTTTTTTGGCAGATTTTCCATTTTAATGCGTAGAGGACCCGTAGAGGACAGATGTCCATGACTCAAGGACCAGCGCAGTACATGTAGAGCGCTGTGATCGGGCGGGTGCAGGAGATGCGCCCACCCAATCTGCGGCAGGGGTCTGGCAGTCCCCGATAGCTGGACCCCTGCTGCACGCGCCAGAATCAGTGAAATCACCGATGCTGTTGCATTAACCCCTGATGTGCCGCGGTGGTGATGTCCTTGCGGGTATCAGAGCTGCCATCGGGTCCCCGTGCTGCTGTGACGGGGACCTGATAGCACGGAAGGCAGCGCGATGCCTTCCTTAGTCATCGTGGCTGCCTTCCAGGGGAGAGCCTGCGAGATCCAGCCCCCTGGATCTCACAGGCAGGAAGCTGTATGAGTAATACACACTGTATTACACATAAAGCCAATGCATTCCAATACAGAAGTATTGGAATGCATTGTAAAGGGGATCAGACCCCCAAAAGTTGAAGTCCCAAAATGGGACAAAAAACTAAGTGAAAAAAGTTAAAAGAAAGTTTTCAAAAAAATAAATAAAAAATATTTAAGTTTTAAGTAAAAATAAAAAAATAAAAAGATATCCTTTTGCCAAAATAAAGGGAAATATTAGGAATCACCGCATCCGTATCAACCGGCTCTAAAAAACACATGAACTAACCCCTTAGGTGAACATCATCAAAAATTAAAATAAAAACTGCTAAATAAACAATTTTTTGGTCACCTTACATCACTAAAAGTGCAACACCGAGCGGTCAAAAAGGCGTACACCCCCAAAATAGTACCAATCTAACAGTCACCTCATCCTGCAAAAAATGAGCCCCTGCCTAAGACAATCGCTCCCAAAAAAAAAAAAAATACTAAAGTATGGCTCAGAATATGGACAAACTTTTTTGAGTTTCAAAAATGAAATGGTGTAAAACGTACATAAATAAAACAAAAAAAGTAGACCTATTCTGTATCGCCGCATCCGTAATAACCTGCTCTATAAAAATATCACATGACCCCTCAGCTGAATAACGTAAAAAAACAAAAACTGTAAAAAAAAATCTATTTTTGTCACCTTACATCACAAAAAGTGTAATAGCAAGCGATCAAAAAGTCATATGCACACTATAATAGTACCAGTCATCTCATACCGAAAAAAATGAGCCCCTACACAAGACAGTCGCAATAAAAAATAAAAAAAAAAACAAAAAAAAAAAAAACACGCCTTTCAGAATGTGGAGACAAAAAAATAATTTTTTTTTTAAAATACTTTGTTATGTAAAACAACCAACCAAAAATATATTTTTTTTAAAGTTATCATATTTGGTATTGTCGCATCCGTAACAACCTGCTCTATAAAAATACCACATGATCTAATCTGTCAGATGAATGTTGTAAATAACAAAAAATAAACTGCCAAAACAGCTATTTTTTGTTACCTTGCCTCACAAAAAGTGTTATAGAGCAACCAAAAATCATATGTACTCTAATATAGTGCCCAAAAAAACTGCCACCTTATTCCATAGTTTTCAAAATGGGGTAACTTTTTGGGAGTTTCTACTCTAGGGGGTGCATCAGAGGGGCTTCAAATGGGACATGGTGTCAAAAAAACCAGTCCAGCAAAATCTGCCTTCCAAAAACCGTATGATGTTCCTTTCCTTCTTTCTTTTGGGTGGTTTTTATTATGTAAGCCTCACAAAGTGAATTCAGACCTGAACTGGTCCTTAAAAAGTGGGTTTTGGAAATTTTCTGATATTGGTAAATTTGGCATTTTTTTAAAAATAAAAATGTTTTTTTGACTCAATTTTACCACTGTCATGAAGTACAATATGTGACGAGGAAACAAACTCAGAATGGCTTGGATAAGTAAAAGCGTTTTAAAGTTATCACCACATAAAGTGACATGTCAGATTTGCAAAAAATGGCCTGGTCCTTAAGGTGAAAAATGGCAGGGTCCTGAAGGGGTTAATTTTTTTCTGCTTAGCAAAGGTTAACAGCCAAACTAAAATCAATATTTATTACCTCGATTCTGTAGTTTACAGAAACACCCCATATGTGGTCATAAACTGCCATATGGTTTTTGGAGGGCAGATTTTACTGGGATAAATTTAACTTGCCATGTCACATTTGAAGACTCCCTGATGCACCCCTAGAGTAGAAACTCCAAAAAAAGGGACTCCATTTTGGAAACTACGGGATAAGGTGGCAGTTTTGTTCGTATTTTTTTATGGTACAGATTATTTTTGGTTGCTCTATATTACACTTTTTGTGAGGCAAAGTAACAAAAAAAAAAATGCATTTTTTGGGGGGGGGGCGACTGTCTTATGTAGGAGTTCATTTTTTTCGGTATGAGGACAGTTTGATTAGTGCTATTTTAGGGTGCTTATGACTTTTTGATCACTTGCCATTACACTTTGTGATGTAAGGCGACAAAAAAAATTGCATTTTTGACACTTTTTTTTACGGTGTTCACCTGAGGTGTTAAGTCATGTGATATTTTTTTATAGAGCAGGTAGTTACGGAAGTGTATACTTTTATTTAAGTTTTACACAATAACAGCATTTTTGAAACAAAAGAAAAATCAAGCAAATTTAGAACATGCTGCGATTTTCACGCAAAGCACAAGTGATGCGTAAAAACCAACGCACATGTACACAGCCCCATTGAAATTAATGGGTCCAGATTCCGTGCGGGCGCAATGTGTTCGCATTACGCATTGCACCCCGCGCGGAATACTCGCTTGTCTGCAAGGGGCCTAAAAGTGCTGCCCTGAGTTAAATGTCTGACTGCTGGCACACTCAGCAGCAGGTTGTATGTGTAAGACTACAAGCCCCAGCTGTACAATGACACTGCTTATACACACAGGATCTTCGCCCTACCTGTTCTTGTGCAATGTTCTGCAGAACTCCTCCAGTCTGTCAATGCTGTGTCTGCAGGAGGGAAAATGCTGTGCCCAGCATTTGTCTCTTCACTGCCTGCAGCTGCTCAGCAAAGCCTCCAGCCCTGAGTCTGTGCTGCTGATGGTGAAGGTAGAAAGGGTTAAACTTTCCAGTGGGGATGAGGGGGAAATAGGAGAAAGGAGCCGCTGCAGATAAAGTGAATTGTAAACACCTTATGTGTCCTCAGTTACAAACATACAAAAAAATAACTCGGACAACCCCTTTAATTTATTTATTTTATGTCTGATCTGAGGTCCAATTATCAATGGGGTCTAATTTAGGGGTGTGATCATAGTTCTGATGGGGCTCGGATAATGAATAGGGGTGTGATCTGAAGTCTGATTAGGATTGATAGTCTGATTTGGGGGTCTAATCTGAGGTCTGATGAGGAATGAGGGTCTGATTATTCCTAAACACATCACTGCGAAGGCAGACATGTTCCCCTATACAAGTATCATAAAAGCCAGTCTTCGGTGAGATGCAGTGAATGCAGAAGTAGCAGCATCTGACATGGCAGCTATTATTAGATGTAGCTACTATGTCTATTACAGTCCAGACATATCCCTTGGAGCAGTAAGCATTGCCTTACACCAGGGAAAACCCTGTTGGGGATTCCACTGAAAGCCACAGAGCGTCCTGTGCATGACAGGACAGTAGATGCCATTTACAGCAACCGGGCAGAACATCAGTAATGTTTGCAGGTCTGCCACTCATTTTTTTAAGTTAAGCAGGATACAAGTCATTAGCTGTACCATTGGTTACTACACGTCCAACATCCAATGCATATTGTCACTTTGGATAAACAGTATTTTACTACAGAACGACTGCAGCCTCATAATACAATAACTTACAGACTACAGATTCAGGAATCTACTGCCGAGCAAGCGTCTGTCAACTGAGGCTCTCAATTTTAAGTCATTTGTCGCCATGGCAACACTGCACTGCCAAAATGACATGTATGCCGTACAACTGAATGTCATCCTTCCTTATATGCTGTTGACATGAGACTTCAAGGGAAACTGTTCCCAATCCAGGGAATCCGTGCAGATGGGGCTCATAAGTATTTGCTAGCAACCCCTAGCAGGGAATATAATGTACACTTTATTATACATTCCTGCTACGAGCGCCATCAAAATGCAGTAGAGTACTTGTATTGTGCAAGACTTCTCAATGATATTTCACCCCGAGAATCTTTATAAAGTAATTCCACGAAGTGCAGCTATTTAAGGGGTTTAATATAAAAAACAAAAACAAAAAACAAACACATAGTACTCACCTGCTCCATCAGCCACAGACACTCAATGTAAGGGTGCTTAAGTTTGCACCCTGCTGCTCCATTCAAACAGAAAAAAAGTGGCTAGTTGCCCCATTTCCAGTGATCCGTGGTGGCCCCCAGCAATCAGACAATTTATCACCTACAGTGTGCATTTGGAAAGTCCTCAGAACCTTTCACTTTTAAACATTTTGTTATGTTGCATAAAAAAATGAATAAAATAAAAAGTCATCAAGTTTCTCCTCTCAGTGTGCACTCAACACCTAGTAATGAGAAAAATGCAAATAATTTTAGAAATGTTTGCAAGGCTCTGGGGTCTCCCATTTCTCTTGATCATCTTTGAGATGTTTCTACACCTTGGAGTACACCTGTTTTAAATTCAGTTGATTGGACATGATTTGGAAAGACAAAACCTGTCTATATAAGGTCTCCCAGTTGGCAATGCATATCAAAGCAAATACCAAGCCTTGAGGAAGTAAAAAGTACCCGTAGAGCTCAGACTCAGGATTGTGTGTAGACACAGATCTAGAAAAGGAGAGAAAATTTCTACAGCACTGCAAAATTTTCTGCAATTCTTAAATGGAATAGGTTTGGAACAACCAAGACCCATCCTAGACCTGGCCGCCCAACTAAACTAAGTAATCAGGATAGAAGGACCTTCGTAAAAGAGGTGACCCAAGAACCCAACGGTCACTGTGGCTGAGCTCCAAAGATCCTGTGTGTAGATGGGTGAAATTTCCAGAAGGTCAACCATCACTGCAGCACTACAAAAATGTGGGCTTTGTGGCAGAGCTGATAGAAAAAAGCCTCTCCTCAGTAGAAGACACAATAAAGCCCACCTAGAGTTGGTAAAAAACCCCTGGTTCGATGAAACCAAGACTGGACTTTTGGGCCTCAATTCTATGCGTCATGTCCGGAGGAAACCAGATACTGCTCATCAACAGTCCATTACCAATCATACAGAGAAGTATGGTGGTGGCAGCATCATGCTGTTGGGGGCGTTTTCAGCAGCTGGGACAGAAAGACTGGTCAGAGACGCGGGAAAGCTAAATAGAGCAAAGTACAGAGATATTCTTAATGAAAAACTGATGTAGAGTGCTCTGAACAACAAACTGGGCCGAAGGTTCACCTTCCAAGACAATGAACCTAAGAATAGCCAAGAGTGGGTAGTAGCTCAGGGACAAGTCTGTGAATGTCCTTGAGTGGTCCAGCCAGAACCCTAACTTGAACCCAAACATCTCTGGAGAGAAAATAGGTGTCCACAGACATTCCCCAATAAACCTGACAAAGCTTGAGAGAATCTGCAGAGAAGAATGGCCAAATCCAGGTGTGCAAACCGTGTGGCATCACACCAAAGAAGACTGGAGGCTGTAATAACTGCCAAAGGTGCTTCAACTGAGTACTGAGCAACGTTTTAAATTTTCCTTTTCAAAAAGTTAGCAATGATTTCTAAACATTCTGATTTCATTTTGTCATCATAGTGTATTTAGTGCAGAATGATGGGGGAAACATTTTTTATTTTAGAACAAGGCCAGAACATAAAATGCGAAAAAAAAGTCAAAGGGTCTGAAGACTTTCCAAATGCATTGTATCCTGTGGAGAGGTTTTATATATGGAGAAAACTCTTCAATTAAAACAAATCTCTGCCATGAGTGGGTGCAGACTGTGAAGTACTACAGAGACCTGCACTGTAGCGTTGTAAGTACTAAAAACTACAACCACTATTGGCATAAGCTTGAAGGGTCAGTGAGTTTTCAGAAAACTTTTCAATTGTCAGAGAAACATCAACATTTTTGATCGCTAGGAGTCCGAGTGCTGAGACCTCCACCAATCAAAGCATTTGATATGTCAAAATCCACAAGTGAACCAGGGATTTAGCCGGCCAAAAGATCTGAGATTTATATGTCCTTCATACTAGTCATTGGTGGGAGTCCCACTGCATGAACATGTACAAATGTCATCTTCTGTAATGAAGTTTCCTATTTTAAAGTAGTATTTGCTAAAAATTGGCATTTTAAAATAATATCGATTGCTGAAAACAGGTCACATTTTACAACAGACTCCACCAACCCAGTTCTGAGAGATGCGCTTACATCTTTTTGCATCTATCCACAGTAAAGCGCAATCTCAAGGGGTTATCCCATGAAAAGTATTACTATGCAGTAGGGGTGGGCGATATGGCCTAAAATCTATATTGTGATATAATTTTAAGCATGTGCGATATATTCTATATTTCTAAATTTTATTTTATTATAACTATTAGCCTCCTTAGGGGCTAGAACCCTTGTCCTACTAATCCTAATAGAGCTGTATAAGGGTGAATAGGACTTCACACTCTCCCTGCTGCTCTGTGCATAGTACACACAGCAGCAGGGAGCAGACTATGGCAGCCAGGGCTTCGAGCCCCAGGATTACACTGCTGGGGCTCCGATCAGAAGCTACCACCCTGGGGCCACTGCCACCAACGATATAATCGTGTGGAGGGGGGTGGGGCCGCAATTAATGTAACACTTCGAAAAGGGGGAGTAGAAGGAAGGGGCTGTGGCCACTGCGCCACCAATGAATATAGTTAATATGCCCGAATACAAACCTAGCTACCTGCATATGCCGGCCATATCCCAAATATGGCCTCTATTACTGCGCGCAGTGATCTGCCGCAATTAATTACGGCAGATCACGGTGCACAGTAATAGAGGCCAGGTATGGGATATAGCCGGCATATGCAGGCTACGTTTGTATTCAGTCCCTCCCCATCTCCTCTCTGTTCTCATTGGTGGCGCAGTGGCCACTGTCCCTCCCCCTCCTAGTCTGTTCTCACTGGTGGTCAGCGCAGCATCACACAGTGGGGAGGTGACTCCCTCCTTCTCCACTGTGCCGGCTCAGCAGAACATGGTGAGTGCCGAGAGCGGCGCATGCCATTTTCTACTGTGATATGGCGATATAAACTAAATCTCTATCGTTGCCCAGATTTATATAGTTTATATCGCATATCGTCTATATCGCCCACCCCTACTATGCAGTGACTAGGACATGTCAAATTTAGTATTGAAACATACATACAATAAAAATATTTTTAGGTCTTTATGTATGTTACATTTTCAGCTCTGGTAGCACCCCCTGCCGTTTTTCCGGTGGCAAAAATTCGTCCAGCTACCCCTGCATTCAATGTCGGACCGACATATGTAGTAGCTTTCCTTCCTCCTCTAAGTGCTGGTCTAGTGATCACAAAATGAAGCAGGTGAAGCGGCCCAGACACATTTCCTTCACTCCTTTCTAAATGTATAGAAATATATGGCTCTCTCATTATACAGTGGAGAAAAAAAAATAAAAAATAGGGGGAGTGGGGACTATTTACTAGTGGAACTGCTTGGACTGTGGAAGACCAGAGCACTTCGAAATTGGGGAGCTTAAGCAAGAGCTGACTGCACTGCACTTTGGGGAGATCACCAGAGGATCATCAGATGGGACAAGCTGCTGCCCGCCTACAGAAAATGAAGTGATCAGAGCTGCAGACTGGTGAGTAAAGAAGATAAAGGTGAAATTTACAAATATAGTTAAAGTAATAGCAAGGATTACCCCAGATATGTTTTCCATAATTTGTGAGATAAACCCTTTTATGGTATGTTTGCACAGAGGTTTTTAATGGTGTGTTTTGCTGTAAAATTACCAGCACAGGAAATAAAAAATGCAGGACAATAGCCTTTTAGGCAGCTTTTTGGGGGTATCTAGGTTCATATAAAAAGCTGCCTGTTGAAGACTGTCTATATATTTTGAGCTATGCTTACATCTTTGTGTCCATCCACATTTTCGGTGAGAAAAAAAAAAAAAAACAGCTAGAAAAGCCATAAAAAACATGTAGCATAGATAAAAATGTAAGCTTTCTATGACATTTTTTTAAGGAACAAAAATGCTAGATCATATGTAGGGGCCCTTAATAAGGTAGTGCTATAGATAAAAGCATGTGAACATTAAAAGGGTACTTGTGCATGCCATGGGGTTCCGTAATTGAGCCCTGCTCAGGGGTTAATGAGCTAGGTGCAATCACAACCAACAATGTCAGGTGGATGCAACATACTTTTCTTTTCCTTCTTTTCTTTCTCTTCATCATTTTCTCCAGCCCCAAGTAAAGTGAATATAATTCCAGTTTGAGAATTCACTCCAATTGCAGTGACAACCATTTTTCCCGATCCTTCCATAACATGTGTACCTTTAAAACAGAAAAAAAGCTGTCAAAACAAAGATGGCTTTAAGCCATACGTACATCAGCCTCATCTTATCTGTTCATACATGTTTAACATTTCCACACATTCATGAGCACAGCTGGGCAGAAAACCTAAGCGCTTTCTACCTGCTCAGTACTGGGTGGATGAAGGGGAAAACATCTGGCCTAACGGCACATGGCACAACTGACCCTTTCATACACAATGGTCGGAGAAACAGGACCGACTACCTGACTAAATCCTTTCCTTCAACTTGACTAACCATCAATGTTCTTGTTTTGTAGGGATCGCAATAACGGTTTATGGGCACACACTGTTCTACATGAAGAGGCAGGCTAAACAAAGACATAGCAGATATTTTCCACTGGGGATTTTGCTGAAAGTCTAAAGTCTGAACCGTGCTCTAAATCCTTAACGATTTCTTCCTGACTTGGCCTCAAACAGAATTTGTCACCAGACTATTAACTCCTTACTGACCAAGCGTTTTTCTTCCATTTTCATCGTCGCATTCCAAGAGCTATAGCTTTTTTATTTTTATAGCTTTATGATTTATTTATTTTTTGCGAACAAGTTGTAGCTTTTAATGGTGCCATTTTGGGGTACACACAACTTTGATTAACTTTCATTAACTCTTTCTGGGAAGGAGATGGGAAAAAAGCAATACTGCCACTGCGTTTTTACGTTCTAAATTTTATGGCATTCATTAAATTGGTATAAATAACATATCTTTATTCTCTGGGTCAGTACGATTCCAGTGATCCCAAATACATATGGTTAGGGTACTTTCACACTTGCAGCAGGACGGATCCGACAGGCTGTTCACCATGTCTGATCCGTCCTGCGGCTATTTCGCCGTGCCCGCGGACCGCCGCTCCATCCCAGCACAGAGAAAGGCCGCTGGACTAAAATTACTGCATGTCAGGCTTTTTAGTCCGGCGGCTTTCTCCGTGCACCGCCGTGCTGCGCCGGAGCTCCGCCCCCGTCCCCATTATAGTCAATGGGGACGGAGCGGCGGTCCGCGGGCACGGCGAAATAGCCACAGGACGGATCCGACATAGTGAACAGCCTGTCGGATCCGTCCTGCCGCAAGTGTGAAACTAGCCTTATATAGTTTTTACATTTTACAGCTTTTTCTTAAATAAACCCCCCCCCCCTTTTTTTTTTTAAAGAAAAAACTTTTTGCATTGCCGCTTCCCAAGACCCATAACTTTTTTTTTTTTCTTTCTATGGAGTTGTTGTGTAAAGGCTTGATTTTTGCAGGAAGACTTGTATTTTTCATTGGTATCATTGTGGAGTAAATGGCGCTTTTTGATCGCTTCTTATTAAGTTTCTTCGGTGGCAACTAAGAATAAATTAGCAATTCTGTCTTATTTTTTACTGCGATAATTTTTTTTTTTTTTAACCACTTAGTCCCACAAGGGGACTATAACAGACAGCTTTTTGATTGCTTTTAAAATGCAATGCACTATTCCTATAGTACATTGCATTTTAAATGGCAATGCTATTCCAATATTGACCAGCAGACTGTGCAGCCTGCTGGAAATTACTGAAGGCTGGTCTGGGGCCTACATCAGGCAGCCTCCACACACAGACACCCCGCGATCGCATTTGGCGAGTGCCGATGGGAGACAGATACCAAAATTTTGATTCGGTTTTAATACCATAAAGTATTGCGATACTCGATACCACGCGGAAAAAAATGATTAACATTTTTATACAGGAGGTGGGTGCGGCGCCTGAGGGGTTAACTGCTGCTGATTGCAGCTGCCCGCCGGAACCCGCCTCCTGGATTTGTATTAAATGTTTACTTTCATTGGTGGCGCAGTGTGCCCACCCCTCTCTCCTCATTGGTGGCAGCAGCACAGGGGAAAGGGAGAGAGTGCTTCCTTTTCCCCTGTGCTGCTGAGAACACGGAGGGAGCTGAGAGCAGCGTGTTCCATGTTCCCGGATACTAGACTGCGCAATAGCGAAGTCTAGTATCGAAAAAAGGCAAATTCCAGTATCGAGGTCAATACCAGACAAAAGTATTGATGGGGTACTGAAAATTCGATACCCGAAACAACCCTAGTCAGCAATTTACAGGCGGTGGGCGCCATTGCCTGCGGCATGTAAAGTGTTAAACAGCCTGGATCGGCACTCCAGCCAAGTAGGGCTGCAAGGCCCCTTAGTGACCGCCTTAACATGTATGGGTGGTCACTAAGGAGTTAAAGACCACACTATTTCATAAGCGTTAGCTGAGCGTACCCATTATATTTTTGTATCTCAATCATTTATATAAAGCAGCTAAATATTTACGGTAGTTACCTTTTTACTTCAAATATCCCCAAAAAAAAAAACTATTTCGAAACCTGGTGGGAATGTTTAGGAAGGAAAGCCATACTGATAGGGAACTTAGATTGTGAGCCCTATTGGGGACAGCTGATGCTAATGTCTGTAAAAGCGCTGTGGAATATAGAAGCGCTATAAAAGTGCATAAAATAAATAAAATGGGCAGCAAGTCCGTAACTCACAAAAGGAAGAAAAAAAACAAACAAAAACAAAAAAAACAAAAACAAACAAAAAAAAAAAAAAAAAAAAAAACTGTTCTTCCTATTTTTAGGGTTCTTTCACACTAGCATCGCTGGATTCCGGCAGGCAGATCTGGCAATCTGTATGCAAATTACCATTTGTAGACTGATCCGTCTCACAAATGTATTGCAATACCGGATTAGTCTCTCCAGTTGTCATCCAGAAAGACAGATCCAGTATTTATCTTTTTCAGATTTTTAAAGGGCCGGATGCGGCATGTGTTCTGGAATTTTGGGCGGATTACCCTCTATTCAGAATGCATTAGGATAAAACTGATCTGTTTTTTTTTTTCCCGGTATTGAGCCCCTAGGACGGAACTCAATACCGGAAAAGAAAAACGCTAGTGTGAAAGTACCCTTAATAGGAGGAGAGGAACAAGGCGCTGTTGAATTCCAGCATGCCCAATCTTACTTTACAGTGTCATCTGCCTTGGGGGAAAGGGAGTTCTGAGGACACCACACACACTAAAAAAGTGGTTCAGCCCAAATTTGCCTAAGGTATAGAGCTACCATGGGGTTTATCATCAGTATTTTTAAATACTGTATGTTAAATAGTTTAAAACGAGGTACAAATAGGATGCCCTAACAGAACAGATCTAGTAAATGTCATTTTACCCTTAAAAACAGACCCCAGAATGTGATCGATACATGGCTTCTAATCTGCTAGTGTAGGTCTCATCACTTCTAGGGCTAATGCTCAGTTTAAAGGCTCATGCACACTTTTTTCTATTTTTTTTAAACAATATAACATCCGTATTGCATTAATTTTTTGTGCGGATCCTGTTTTTGTCCACAAAACAGACAAGAATAAAACATGTATTTTTTTTGTGGAACGGACATGCGGCCACGGAATGCACACTCATCGTTTCCATTTTTTTTAAAGCCCCATTGAAATAAATGGTTCTGTGAAAGGACCTGTAAAAAAAAAAAAAAAAAAAATCTGAAGAAAAATACATTTGTGTGCATGAGCCTTAAGCCTGAACCATGCAACCCTTCTTTTCCAGTTTCCTTGTTCTTTAAGAAGCAGAAGAGCCCCTTGTAGGTGTTCTCTTCCTGTAATTTCTTCCATTTGATAACTTTTTCTTCTTATTTCCCCCCCCCCCCCCCCCAATCAAGAATCAAGAAGCACGCCACCGTTTGTATTACAGCTTGGCAGGTTAGGGTACTTTCACACTAGTGGTTTTCTTTTCCGGCATAGATTCCGTCACAGGGGCTCTATACCGGAAAAGAACTGATGAGGCATATCCCCATGCATTCTGAATGGAGAGTAATCCGTTCAGGATGCATCAGGATGTCTTCAGTTCAGTCGTTTTGACTGATCAGGCAAAAGATAAAACTGCAGCATGCTACGGTTTTATCTCAGGCAAAAAAAAACTGAAGACATGCCTGAATGCCGGATCCGGCATTTTATCCCATAGGAATGTATTAGTGCCGGATCCGGCATTCAAAATACCGGCATGCCGGATCCATCCTTCCGGCCTGCGCACAACTGAAATACAAGGGGGAATACAAGACGGATCCGTCTGTCTGCATGACAAGCGGAGAGACGGATCCCTTCTTGCAAAGCATTTGTGAGACGTATCCGCATCCGGATCAGTCTCACAAATGCCTTCAGTCACATCAAAATCGGGGGATCCGGCGGGCAGTTACGACGACGGAACTGCCCGCCGGATCACACTGCCGCAAGTGTGAAAGTAGCCTTAATAAGTTTGGTCCTTGTATGTTCAAAAAGAATCCTTAGCCTTTCATAGCATTAAACCTTTTGACGGCTGGAAAGTGGTGCGTGTGTTACGACCTATCACTAATCAATAACGGGTGGCAGAGTATCTGCGTGTGGACTGTGAGTGTGATTTTTGCACAATCTGCAATCCAAGCTGAAGGCAAGTACAAGATTAGGAGAGTATAAATAGGTTATCCTATGGCTGTAATGGGAAAGTGTGTACTTGGCAAAACAAAAAAAACTGTCTTACTGAGACACATACATAAAGCAAATGAGCTTCATAGAAATAGGCCATCTTAGGGCTCCTATGTAATAAAAGAAAAAGGGAGAATGGGTAACCTACCAGAAAGCAGCAGAAGGTCCTTCTCCAGTGTCTTCTTAACATGATCAGATTCTCCAGTTAACGAACTCTCATCAATCTTAAGATCATTCCCCTGAATAAGAACTCCATCAGCAGGCAACAGATCACCTAGAGTACAGTACATAAATGAAACCTAGGACACAGAACAGGTCACATCACGAGTCAATGCAATAGGTGCACTTACCATATTTGATTTGTGCAATGTCTCCAACAACGATATCAGCCACTGGGATCTGGATAACTTGACCTCCCCGCAGGACTGTAAATTTTTGCTCTTGTTCAATTCGGTTTTGCAGTCCTCTGAACTGTTTTTCTTTACTCCAGTCATTGAAAGCAGTTACCAACACCACACATACAACGGACACAAGGATCGCAACTCCTTCAATCCAACCTGCTTCACCTCCTTCCTCCTCTATAGCACCAGTGGATGCTCCACACACTGAAACAGAAAAAGGGGTTCACTCAATCTGTATACAGTAATGTGGTCAGCCCTCCTAAAGAACAGGCTCAGCAATTTCACGCACACATGTGGGACATCTGGGATCCCCGATGATCAGCTGTTTGAGAAGGCACCTGTGTTCCTGGGAGCACCACAGCCTTTTCGCAGCATACCAAGCTCAGTGCCGTACATTGTATAGCGGCCGTGCTAGGTATTGCACCCAGCTCAATTCACTTGAATGGGGCTGATCTGCTCCTGGGCCACATGACACATGAATGTGTCGCCACTGGCATAGGAAAAACTGAGAGAAGACCACTGAGCTCACAGGCGTGGCGGCTCCTTCTCAATCTGCTGATCAGCGAGGTTCCCAGGAGTCCGACCCCCACTGATCAGATACTGATAACCTATCCAAGGGATAGCATACAAACACATGTTGACGGCAGCACATCCAGAAGTGAACTTTATTCACAGTGGGTCCAGGAAAAAATGTGCAATAACTGCAATAAAGTGCAACGTTTCGACTACATAGTAGTCTTTATCAAGCATAACATGAAGTGAGCTCAAAAAAGCTTATCTAGCATTAGAGGAGGTACAATGTATGCTACATAAGCTTTTTTGATCTCACTTCATGTTATGCTCGATAAAGACTACTATGTAGTCGAAACGTTGCACTTTATTGGAGTTATTGCACATTTTTTCCTGGACCCACTGTGAATAAAGTTCACTTCTGGATGTGCTGCCATCAACTTCTGTTTGTATGCTGATCGGATGACCAAGGTGGATCTGGGGTCGTGGATGGGCTGATGCATTCTAGTTAGAGTCTACGTGGTATTTAAGTGCTGCTCTGAATGTAGTATTTGCTATCCAAGGGATAGGTCATCAGTAAAGAAAAAGTCTCAGAAAGCCCCTTTAAAATCATCAACATGACACACACACACACACACACTAACTATATATATATATATATATATATATATAGATATATATATATATATATATATATATCTATCTATATCTATCTATCTCTATATCTATATCTATCTATCTCTCTATATCTATATATATATATCTATCTCTATATATATATATATATATATATATCTATCTCTCTATATATATATATATATCTATATATATATATATCTATATATATATATCTATATCTCTATCTCTATCCACATATACATACATATATATACATACACACATACATTTTTATATAAAAATCGGTGCGCATCAGAAAACTGAATTATATAAAAACTTGCCTTAGGGCTCTTTCACACTTGCGTTGTCCAGATCCGTCGTGTACTCTATTTGCCGGGAATTACACGCCGGATCCGGAAAAACACAAGTGAACTGAAAGCATTTGAAGACGGATCAGTCTTCAAAATGCGTTCAGTGTTACTATGGCACCCAGGACGCTATTAAAGTCCTGGTTGCCATAGTAGGAGCGGGGCTAGCAGTATACTTACCGTCCGTGCGGCTCCCGGGGCGCTCCAGAGTGACGTCAGAGCGCCCCATGCGCATGGGTGACGTGATCCATGCGATCACGTCACCCATGCGCGTGGGGCGCCCTGACGTCACTCTGAAGCACCCCGGGAGCCGCACGGACAGTAAGTATACTGCTCCCCCGCTTCCCACTACACTTTACCATGGCTGCCAGGACTTTAGCGTCCTGGCAGCCATGGTAACCATTCAGAAAAAGCTAAACGTCGGATCCGGTAATGCGCCGAAACAACGTTTAGCTTAAGGCCGGATCCCGAGTAATTCCTTTCAATGGGCATTAATTCCGGATCCGGCCTTGCGGCAAGTGTTCAGGATTTTTGGCCGGAGCAAAAAGCGCAGCATGCTGCGGTATTTTCTCCGGCCATAAAAACGTTCCGGTCCTGAACTGAAGACATCCTGAACGGATTTTCTCTCCATTCAGAATGCATGGGGATAATCCTGATCAGGATTCTTCCGGCATAGAGCCCCGACGACGGAACTCTATGCCGGAACAGAACAATGCAAGTGTGAAAGAACCCTTAGAGCGCAAGCTGCACTACCCAGTTCTAAAGTACGACTGGAAATAACATGAGCAACCATATGACTTTCGCGTCACAGATGGTCAAGCACACCACCATATGCAATGCCTAATGTTCACTAAATTGGCATGGTCACCCTTCCTCTTTTCCGTTTCAGCGTGACAAGGTCTCAAAATGTCAATGTCTGAAAAATAACTATAATAACCTTGTTGGGAGATACAGATAAAGTCTAAATATCATACAGGTTGCATATCATGCACAATACATGTCTGCATTTACACAGCTGTATTGCCAACATAACCGTAGACCCACCTGACCGCTGCAGCAAATCTTGTGCCGTGTACCTCTGAGGCTGGTTAAGGTCTCAATGCTGTATATATCTATCAAGTAAACAAATCTCTCTGGGGAAGACTGGAGCAGTAGTGCTGGAAACAGCGGGGGTGATCTATTAGGAGTATAGCTTTTTACATAATCACATTCAGTGGTTTTGGCCTCCTTTTCCACTCAGACAACTGCTTAAAAGGGGTTGCTCAGTGTCAGGATATTGATGACCTGTCCTCAGGAGAGGTCATCAATATCAGATCGTTGAGGATCTGACTCCTGAAACCCCTGCCAATCAGCTGGTTGAAGGGGTCACAGCACTTGTGCAAGCACTGCGCTCTCTTCAGAGCTTACCTGCATGCACCTCCCTCGTAGAGACGATGCAGTGTAATTACACCTCTCTTCAGTTCCCTTGAATGGGAGAAGAAGCAGTAATTACCCTGCCACTGAGATGATGTGCAGGTAAACTTTGAAGAGGACGCAGCGCTAACACAAGTGCAGCAATCTCTTCAAACAGTCACTCCGCATTATGTACGTTCTGCATACCTTATCACTTAGGCCTAGTTCACACTTCAGTTATTTCCATCAGTTAGGGCTTGTTCACACGACCGTGTGAAGCTCGTGCTGTGGACCGCAAATTGCTGTCCGCAATGCTCGGGCACCGACCGTGGCCCAGCCGCATGGGGATCGCGGACCCATTCACTTGAATGGGTCCGCGATCCGTTCGTTCCGCAAAAAGATAGAACTTGCTCTATCTTTTTGCGGTGCGGAGGCATGGAACGGAACCCCAGAAAGCACTCCGTAGTGTTTCGTTCCGTGCTTCTGTTCCGCATCTCCAGATTTGTGGACCCATTGAAGAGAATGGGTCCGCATCAGTGATGCGGAATGCACACGGAACGGTGCCCGTGTATTGCAGAAGCTAAATGGCAACAGGCAGCACACATTCGTGTGAATGACCCCTTATTGTGAGCCAAAACCAGGTTCGGATCAAAAACACAGAACAGGAGGAAATCTTTCCATTATACCTAATCTCTGAGTAGGCTTCACTACCGGTTTTGGCTCACAATAAGGGTCCATTAACACGTCCATAGTTCTGGGTTTGCATCCGTTCCGCAATTTTGCAGAACCGGTGCGGACCCATTCATTTCAACTGGACCACAAAAGATGCTGACAGCACACTGCGTGATTTCTGCATCTGTAGTTCAGTTCTGTGGCCCCGCAAAAAAGATAGAGCGTGTTCTATTCATGTCAGCAATCGCGGACAAGAATAGGCATTTCTATTATAGGGCCAGCCATGTGCGGTAACACTTACGGACGTGTGAATGGACCCAAACTGATGGAAATAACTGACCAAATAACTGTAGTGTGAACTAGGCCTAAATGATAAGGTATGCAGGACGTATGTGCAGTGATTGTACATCGCTCAGCCGGACTCCCTCAGATCAAAAATGATGCAGAACCCCTTTAAAAGTGCGGATGATGCCACTGGGGTCTAAAGATATTTCAAAGTAGGCAGACCATGTACAAAGGGAAGCCAGGCATCACGGGCTACAAGTTGGTCACCAATACTATAGAATAATGCAGCCAAGTTATTTATACTAAATTTAATTATAATTTCATAAAAAGTATCCGTTCAATAAAAAATGAATATACACATCACTAATAAAATAAGACACTTAAATATTGAAATGTATACAAATTACATAAGATTAAAAATCCTCAAGAAAAAAAAAAATCCTTGAACTTCTAGCACTAGTTCTAGCAGATTTATCCATTTCACCAGATGTACTGTAATTTCATTTTACGATGGACCCACCACTGAGAACATTACTACAGCATCAAGCAGAATCCAGTGCCACTGTTTCATTAATACTCACATTCATTATCCGAACCAGGGGGACGGTAAAAAGAAAGGACTAGAGAGATTATGGCTGCTATTTCTAATATAATTAATGTTACATCCTGTAGTGCTTCCCATACTAACTGAAGAAATGTTTTTGGCTTTTTAGGAGGTATAAGATTCTTTCCAAATACTTCTTGCCTCCTTTCAAGGTCTGCCAGACTTCCACTCAAACCTGCGGAGAAAAATACAGAATAGGTACAAATTAGAAGCAAACCTTGGAACAAATGAAAACGGCACAAAGGGCTTGAAGTGTAGGAACCGAAAGCCCCGCAAACTGTTACCATGAACATCAGAGAATTTACAGGACTAACACCAGTATCTAAACCCCCCAGACGTTGAATCCCAAACTGCAGTACATTGACACCTGGACCAGGAGTGATCCAAATCACACGGAGAAACTTAAAATTCAGAACCAGGTTCTCAGGAAAGTCCTGGATAAAAAGGAACAGCCGGGAGCCATGTTAAAGCACTAACTCTTTTTGATTTAAAGGGTACATTAAAGGGGTGTCCTAGTAACTAAAAGTTAGCTTCTATCCACTGGAAAGGAGATAATTAACTTAACGGCGAGGAGACTGGGGATAACTTATTTACTGACTGCCCCTATAAAGGGGTTATGAAATGACTGATGTATAGTACATGACAATAGCCTTCTAAGATGACTAGAACCAGTCCTGGACCTCACATGGGTCTTGAGTTCTCCAAATTCATTGCTCTGCGAGATTTATATCAAGCTGGCAGCTCAGGGGAGGTGTCCTTTCTGTGGCAGCTCAGGGGAGGTGTCCTTTCTGTGGCAGCTCAGGGGAGGTGTCCTTTCTGTGGCAGCTCTCTCCCTTTAACTAACTACCAAGCTTCTAACAGAACATATGGCGGGCAGCAGTTAAAAGTGTAAGCTGTGCATGTTCAACTAGCTCAGGAAGACAAACAAAAATAAGGAAAAGAACTACCAGCAGGTGGCGCTATACAAATACATTTTATTGAATAACTCACTGGCTATACTAACTTTTTAATTGTATACAATTATTCAGATCCAGGTACTGGTTTGAAAAATGTAGAATGTGTTTCGGGACACAACCCCTTTAATGCTTTGTTCACACAGGGTAAATCTGCTCCATGCAAACAAGCACGGCATTTCCGATGGATCGACACCATACTTATTAAGACTTTGATCTTAGATTTTCACCTTTTGTAATGGCAAGTTTTTCCTACAATGTGTTGCAGATTTTCGGCTTGGAGAACGCAGCGGACTAGCAGTAGCACAGATCCGGCAGGCTGTTCACCCGCTGGAACAGCCTGCCGCTAATGTTAAAGTAGCCTTAGCCAAGTGTGAACATTTGTCCTAAAACTACCCCAAGGTCAACAAAAAATAGGCACAAGCAAGCAGAATTATGGGTGGGGAGCAGATCAGATATGGATTGTAATAACTCAAGTGGAAAGAAACTAATAGGAAAGAAAATATAAATGGCCCACATTTCCCTTGGTGTGCTTAAACATCATATTAAGGCCTCATGCACACAACCGTTCCGCAAAAAACGGAAGCCGTGTGTGCCTTCCGCAATTTTGCGGAACGGGAGGCCCATTGTAGAAATGCCTATTCTTGTCCGCAAAACAGACAAGAATAGGACATGTTATATTTTTTGCGGGGCTATGGAACAGTGCAACAGATGCAGATAGCACACGGAGTGCTGTCGGCATATTTTGGCGGCCCCATTGAGGTGAATGGGTCCGCACCCGTGCTGCACAAACTGCGGCTCGGATGCGGACCCGAAAAACGGTCGTGTGCATGAGGCCTAAAACATATGGCTACATGTAATGTATTGGGCATGGACATCAACAGGGAATAAATAAATATGACATTTCAAATCTGTCACCACTTCGAAGAATTTACTGATACGCATATTAATAAGAAATCTATCCATTTTATTGAATGCATTCTGGTTTTGGAGAGGTTTCACTAGCATGTACATAAATCTACAATATCCCCCATTATGCAACAACATATGCCAGCCGGGCAGCAGGATAGAGGTGGTCCATGTCTAGACTGATGTAAAGTGCAGGCTACAACTGCTGCAAAGGGCAACAGCCACCTGCAAAGAAACAGTGGACATGACCACTTTGGCTCCTCTCATAGGCAAGACGAGTGTACAATGAAGATACTCAGATAGGACAGGTCATCAATATCAGATCAGTAGGACATCCAGCTCGTGGACCCGAATCCAACTGGCTGTTTAAATGGGCCATGGCACTTGTGTGAGCCACTAAATACAGACAGGAAGATGGCTCTACGTAAAGAATCAGGCGCTGCAGCACCTCCAGCAGGGGAGCCGAGAGTTGGACCCCCATCAATCTGATATTAAAGGCCTAGCGAAAGGCCATCAATAGCCAGAACCTGGAAAATAATCATGAAAAAGTAAAAGTATAAGAAAGAACTGAGTGACAGAATGGTAGAGAGGGAGAGAACCCTACCTGCAAGGGTTTACAGTCTACAAGGACAGGGGGAAGAAGCTGCTCAGATGGCATGACACCCGCAGCAGGGACATCGTAGGCTTTTCTCAAGAGGGGAGTTTTCAGGTTGCCTTTGAAGGTTTCGAAGGTGGAGGAGCATCTGATGTGTTGGTGCAGTGCATTCCAGTATACAAGAAAAGTAGGGGTATTCTGGCTGTAACAGGTTATCCTCAATCGAATAGTTATCCCGTATCATGTAGATAAGTTGTTACAACTGGAATACCCCTTTACAGATGGTTGTGACCACCAGGGCGGCAAAATCCACATGATACCTGTCCTGTGTGGACATTATGTATACATTTACTGTAAGGTTAAGTGAGCACTACGGTGGTCAAGAGGTAGAAAAGAACAGCAATTGCCAAGGAAACCATAAACATAGGGGGGAATTTATCATCATCCCCCACGCCAGTTTTCTGACTGACTTTTTCCACACCACTCACGCAACTTTTTTTTTTGCCAAAAGCAGAACACAGTACAGTAAATGCGTAGCTGACGAGCGGGCCAGTAGGCTGGCTGCTACGATTTTGCATACACAGCAGCCCATGAAACTATGAGGAGAATTGGGAGAGGCAAAAAGTGCTCTGCTCCCAAAAACCAAAAGGACTGAAAACGGAGTATGCGGTTTAGGCTACATGCACACAACCACAAACTGCGGATCCGCATACACGGTTGCCACCTGTGTGCGTTCCTTAATTTACAGAACGGACTGCCCATTATAGAAATGCCTATTCTTGCTGTCCACATCATTTGCGGATCCATTGAAGTGAATGGGTCCACACCAGTTCCGCAAAAAATGTGGCTCATCAACGGTAGTGTGCACAAGGACATTCTTTTTACAATATATTTTGTGCTGTTTTGGCCAATAAGAGCACGCATCTGTCCCCTATACTATGCAGCCCACAGTCTGATCTGTCATCAGATTCCACAGAACACACTGCATCCTGCACATGATCTTAGACCTGATGATGCTGAAGTACCAATGGCTCTAAAACCCCTTTTTGAAAAAAAAATCCCGCTGTATAGTGAAATGAACCTTTTTAGGAGTCTGGTCCAGCTCATGAATCTAGTGTATTTACTAGCTAAACTCAATCTCCACCTGCCTAAAGCTTAAAGAGGACCTTTCACCGATCCTGACATTGTGAACTAAGAATACAGACATGGAGAACGGCAACCGCGGATCTCACTGCACTTACTATTATCCCTGGTCGCCGCTCCGTTCTCCCGCTATGCCCTCCGGTATCTTCGGTCACCAAGTTATAGTAGGCGGAGATTTCAGTCACTAATAGTAGGCGGAGTCTGCCCTTGTTCTGCTGTAGCGCTGGCCAATCGCAGCGCAGAGCTCACAGCCTGGGAGGTTCTCCCAGGCTGTGAGCTCTGCGATGCTATTGGCCAGCGCTACAGCAGAACAAGGGCAGACTCCGCCTACTATAACTTAGTGACCAAAGATACCGGAGGGCATAGCGGGAGAACGGAGCGGCACCCAGGGATAATAGTAAGTGCAGCGAGATCCCCGGGCGCCGCTCTCCATGTCTGTATACTTAGTTCACAATGTCAGGATCGGTGAAAGGTCCTTTTTAAAAGGGAACCTGTCACCAGTTTTATGGTATCCTAACTAAGGGCAACATAAATAAGTGACTGATTCTCTTAGCAAAATGCAGGGTCACCTTCTTTAATTGACCCAGTCAATCTGCCAACAGCTTGTATTGAAAAGCTCCAGCTCATAATGAGGAGTCCTGAATATTCATGAGCTCCTGACTCTCCCCACCTACCTGCTGCTGATTGACAGTTTTTTTCCATATGAATCAGCAGGTGGGCAGGGGAGTGGCTATAATCTGAAATATACGCTGGACTCAATGACATCACGCCGGACTCAAATCAGCTCATTAGAATGCGGCATGTGGCATCTTTGTGTGTATATTATGAGGTAACCATCTGTCACACCAGTAAGTGAATACATCTAAGGCACTTTTTAGTAGTTAATGATTGTATATAATTAGTTCGATTATAATCAAATATCCACATGACTAGTTCCCTTTAAGGGTGCCTTCACCCGCTGCAGACAGTTTTTTTTTTTTGCAGAATTTTCTGCAACTGAAAATTTGTTCCATTCACTTGAATGAGGCAGCAAGCACATGGATTTCTGAAAACGCCATTCAAGGGAATGGAACCGATTTTTAGTTGTGGAAAATTCTGCAACAATATCTGCAGCATGTGAAGGCCCCCTAACTCAAAAGCTCCTTTTGGTGCACCTCCTCCCCTGCTGCTGATTAGAAGAATGCAGCAGGTGGAGTTAGAAGCTGCAGGCTATGCCGATACTACTGCTGGACAACATGCTCACCCCAGAACTATGTAGACAGACTGCACCTTGTACTGAGCAGGGGGAAGACTGAAGGAGCAAGGGTGGAGGAGCTCGTCATGCTCTAGCTGGGTGGAGGCCGAGTTCAGCTTCTAAATATACCTTGCCTTATGAGCCCTCTAGACATGAAACATGGGAAACTTTCATAAAGCATTATACGACTATTCTGACATGGCTTTTTAAAGCAAGTACACAAGTGTCGTCAGGACAATCAATGGCACTGACAGTATGAATGCAGTATATGACATAAAAAACACAGTGAATGTGTGTTCAATGGAGAATCAGCCAGAACCAATAGACCGTTCTCGGCCGAGGTGATGTGACATTCACCAGCACAACGTTCTCATGAGTAGCAAAGTGGAAGTACTTGAACACAGCCATTATCATGGACACAACACGCGACGGCTTCAAAGACATGTGCACCAATACTTGTCTCCAAACCATGTCAGATAACACTGTGCAAAGTAGCTAAACCGAGCGCAGGAAGGTCCTGAATACCAGCGTAGCAGAAGAGACTAGTAAGGGGTTAAAGTAATAAAAGGCCTGGTCCATAGTACCACTAACCACAGAATGAAGAGACATAACTTAGGCCCTTAAAGTCTCAATTAATCCTTCACGGGCTTCCATAGAGGAAAAATGTTACCGCCGCTTAGAGCGCCAAAATAATGGACGCATAAAACCACAAAATCTACTCTGGCGTCTATTGCGGTGTGAATTACCCGTGGTTGTAGCATCAGGACAATCCGTGTTCTCAGATGCAAACTGTTTATAGAGTGCGAGATGAAATAATAGTACCCAGAACGTCACCCGGAATTTCCCAATCGATCATTGCTTGGTAATGCTCACACTACGTTTTTACTGTACGCTGGAGGAACCCACTGGGAAGACATATACCCATAGAGTGATATACGTCACCTATAGGCTCTGATGCGCTAGTCCTTACAGCATCAAGAGGCCAAAGGGACACTGTATTGGCCTCCATTGAGTGAATGGGCTCTCGGCAGGTTTCAAAAAGACACTGACATTGCAATATGAATCCTGCCCGACTGCAAGCAAAGCATGACTGGCGAGCCACCGTACTGCCCCTGCATACCCGTGTACCTACAGCACTGCTGCAGCCACAAAGAATAAACTAGTTTCCATCATATAGCTGTGCCCATGTACCTTCACCCAGACAAATGCCCATACAGGCATGCGAACCAGAGAATACTGCCCTCTACCCCTCTAACAGGCAATTACAATTTAACAGCCAAGCAGCAGCCATCTTGACATGGAGTTGGGTAGTTGTGTCTGAGCCTTAAAGGGGATGTCTGCTTCATTTAGATTGATTAACTATCCTCAGGAGGGGTGACATCTGGCACGTCAGCTGTTTGAAGAGACCACAGGGCTGGTACAAGCGCTGTCTTCTCTGCTTACCTGAGCGCAGACGACTTTGCAGCGGCTAGCAGTGTAATTACATTTACTTCAATCAGATGGCTCCTTCCTGTTCAAGTGAATAACTGTAAGTACACCTGATTGCCGTCTCTTCAACCAGCTGATCGCGGGGGTGTTGGCAGTCGCCCCATGCAGATTTGATATCGATGACCTATATTGAGGATATGTCATCGATATAAAAAAATACAAAAAATAATCCTGTCCTTTAAGACCCTCGTACACAATAGTGTTTGGGTGGCTGAACCAGACACATTTGACACATTGTGACACATTTGCTTATTATATCTGACACATTTGCTTATTATGTAGCTTTAAAGGGGTTGCCTGATCCTTTGCAAGTGGGGTCTGACACCCCTCCCGCCGCTGATCAGTTGTTCTGCAGTAGCTCCTGTGCGCCGTCCATTGTGCAGTGGACACAGCGGGTTACTGCAGCACTGATCCCACTGAAACTAATGAGAGCAGCACCAGATAGAACTGTGTGGTTCCAGCACCAAGATGGGGGGGGGGCGGGGGGGTGTTTGACCCCCCCCCCCCCCCACCAGATAGTGATGGCCTCTCCCTTACAAAATGGATTATCTCTAGGAGTGGATAACCCCTTAAAAATGTAAAGGTAGAGGAAAGTGCATATTTCTAAAATGTGCAAACCTGATATGTTTAGTTCTATAAATGTGTGCAGAGGGGGGAGTTGTGTCCTTCACGTCTACTGCCAAGAATATGCCATGTCCTCTGCAACACAAAAACAAGGTCCTCTATCTAAACTAAATGCAATTATGACATGGCTGCTTTAAGGCGGGTTACCCCTTTAAAGAGTACCAGTGGGTATATATTAGGCAGCATTAACCAAAATCACAGGCTAGCACGGACCGCGTGACCATCTTTATATGGCCATTTTTCATGCCGGATATGTTGTACTATCATAAGGAAAGACTTAGTAATTAGTATAGTATACACAATATAGAAAGGCACTGTGGTATCAGAAAGGGTACAAGGTGCGTCTATATTGCCCTCCCACTCACAGGTGGTACTCCCATTAATAGCAGCAGTGCCAGTGATACTACAGGGGTTCCAGACTGCTGCCGAGTCCATCCAGGTCTTGTTGCTTCCCTATGTACGCCATCTAGTGTGCTGCCAGGCATGGAAACAGGAGGGGGCCCGCCACCTGCCAGCTCACAACTAACAAAATCTTTCAATAGTCACACATGGTAAAATGTTCAATCATAATTTTGATTTATGCCATAATCACCCAGCCATACTTTATATGGGTTTTAAGAAGGTTTAATACTTAGGGATAAGTCATCAGGGAGTCCGACTCCAGGCAACCCTGCTATTTGAAGAGGCCACGGCCTCCTCCTAGGCCATGTCGTCACATTCATCAGACACGTGGAATGGGGGGCAGCTCACTACATTTAAGTGAATGGGGCTGAGCTGCAACACCAAGCACGGATGCCATCCTATGGGTGGCGATGTGCTCAATAAGCTGCGAGAAGGCCACAACTCTTGCCAGGGTGTACGGCCTCCTCAAACAGCTGAGTGGCAGGGTGCTGACTGTCCAGAGGACGAGTTATCAATATCATCCTCAGAAAACCCCTTTAAAAGGTGTATTCTCATCACAGACAATGGGGATATATTGCTAGGATATGCCCCCCATTGTCTGATGGGTGCGGGTCCCACCGCTGGGACACCCAACTACACAGAACGGAGTGGGGAAAGCCCCTGATGTAAAAGGTGACTGACGTGCCAACATTATGCCAGTTGAGTCATTCTGACAATACAGTGTGCACATCACACATTGCCTAAAGGGTAGATCTAGACTTCTTGTCTCATGAGAACATCTTCAGAAAAGTCACGTTGCATATTTGTATAAAAACAGAGGTAAGCTGGCCTTCTACCCAGATATTCCAACAACAAAGTCAGGCTGCCTGCAAACATTGGCAACTTGCAGCCCGGGGCCCAGGTGCCACCACAGAGCTGTGTACTAGAACATATTGGGGTTATTGATGATGGTGGTCATGGTCTAGTCTGCAGGAGCTGTGGAAAGACCCGTTTCCGATCCAGTACATGCAACAGACGATGGGGGGGGACACTTTATCATGAGAGGAATACTAGTCCACTTTGGAGTACTTTATGCCACATTTATAAAATGTCTCGTGTTACTTGATAAATTTGTCTCATCCTTAGACCTAACACTTGTCTAAAGAAGCTCTTCCAGTTTTTTACTCCACCCTCCTTCTGGAGTGAGATTGTTTTTTTAAAGTCTCCCAAAAAGAAAAAAAAAAAAAAAAAAAAGGTCTCAATGATATATCTGGAATGACTCATTAATACTGCTAACCACACCTAATTTTCCACCCACAATACAAAACTGGAGGGAGCGGTGTCGCAAAAGCAACATTTTTGGAGTTCTTGAAGCATGATAAATCAGGGCCATAGACTTCGACATTATGGAAGTGGACACAGGCCTGAGGCCTTTTCGCCTTTTCGAGGAGGGGTACAAGTAGAAAGCGCAGCATTCATTGAGTCCCTGACGAGGTGCTGGACAGCAGTGCACATTAGTGCAGTGGTACTACCTTATACTATGGCCTATGGATGATGACTTGGGGAGCCTGGTGATCTCCTGAAATACTGTCACTTGCCTCGTAACCTAAAAGCACATAGTAAGGCCAGTGACTTGTGGACAGTCCGTTTTCCTGAATGTAGCAATAGATTTCAGTAATGGGTTACATATCCTTTCTGCGAAAATCCCACCATTTCATAACAGGAGGGTATAGTGACAGGACATGCGATGGCCACACCCTGCTCATGTGTACGCCAACAAGGCACATACATAATAGGCAGTTCTAACACCTCGTTTTCAGATGCTTAAAAGGGGTTATCCCATAAAACATTAAAGTCAGCTGCCATATAGTACATGACAAGGCTAGAACCAGCCCTGGACCTCACATTCATTGCTTTAATTACTCTACTACAGAGATGTCAAACTCGTGGCCCTCCAGCTGTTGCAAAACGACAACTCCCATCATGCCTGGGCATACTACAGCTATCATGGAATGATGGGAGTTGTAGTTTTGCAACATCTGGAGGGCCATGAGTTTGACATCCATGCTCTACTAGATGTATGTTAAACTGGCAGCTCAGGGAGTGTGTCCTTTCTGTTGCAGCAGACTGGAGATCTGAAACACAGATACCGGCTGTGTGTTTTGCACAATTAGCTAAACGTAACGACAGGCCCATAATAGAACAGTCCAATCCTTGTCCGTAACGCGGACAAGAATAGGACATGTTCTATATTTTTACAGATGACACGGCCCCATTAAAGTGAATGTGTCCGCATTCCACCCACAAAAAATGCGGACGAAAAATGCGGACATGTGTGTACATAAGCCCTAAGGGGCCAGCTACATGGAGACATCAAGTCATGAGTCGCAAAATTTTGAAATAATGTATTTCAATGGTGTCGCTATGGGACATGCCACAAATTGCAACTTCAACACAACAGTTGCAGAAAAATCCAACCTGTTGCGTCGCAGTATGTAGCTGCACTACCACTTATGAGGATGCCTGCACGGTTTTGGCCGCTGTTCCGAAACTCACTACTGAACAGCATAATTGTTTAGATTCCCCTATTACTATTCTGTCTTTGAAAAACAGCAAGTCTCCAGGCCCCGACAGCCTTCCTGGGGCTCTTTCACACGAGCGGATGCAGTGCGTGGAATCTGCTGCGTGAAAGAGTGCCAAGCCGCGCTCCAAACAGCAAAGACACTGAGCATTAGGCCTCATGCACACGACCGTTGTGTGCATCCGTGGCCGTTGTGCCGTTTTCCGTTTTTTTTCACGGACCCATTGACTTTCAATGGGTCCGTGGAAAAATCGGAAAATGCACCGTTTGGCAGCCGCATCCGTGAGCCGTGTTTCCTGGCCGTGAAAAAAATATGACCTGTCCTATTTTTTTCACGGCCAACGGTTCACGGGCCCATTCAAGTCAATGGGTCCGTGAAAGAACACGGATGCACACAAGATTGGCATCCGTGTCCGTGATCCGTGGCCGTAGGTTTTAGTTTCATACAGACGGATCCGAAGATCCGTCTGCATAAAAGCTTTTTCAGAGCTGAGTTTTCACTTCGTGAAAACTCAGATCCGACAGTATATTCTAACACAGAGGCGTTCCCATGGTGATGGGACGCTTCTAGTTAGAATACACTACAAACTGTGTACAAGACTGCCCCCTGCTGCCTGGCAGCACCCGATCTCTTACAGGGGGATATGATAGTACAATTAACCCCATCAGGTGCGGCACCTGAAGGGGTTAATTGTACTATCATATCCCCCTGTAAGAGATCAGGGCTGCCAGGCAGCAGGGGGCAGACCCCCCCCTCCCCAGTTTGAATATCATTGTGCGGCCCCCCCCCTCCCCTGTTGTTAACTCGTTGGTGGCCAGTGTGCGCACCCCCCTCCCTCCCTCCCTCTATTGTTTTAATACATTGGGGCCAGTGTGCGCGCGCCCCCCCAACCCCCCCCCTCCCTCCCTCTATTGTTTTAATACATTGGGGCCAGTGTGCGCACCCCCCCAACCCCCCCCTCCCTCTATTGTAATAATAGCATTGGGGCCAGTGTGCGCACACCACCCCCCCCCCCCCCCCGATCATCGGTGGCAGCGGAGTAGAAGATTTTCATACTTACTGGCTGCTGCGATGTCTGCGTCCGGCCGGGAGCTCCTCCTACTGGTAAGTGACAGCAATGCGCCGCACAGACCTGTCACTTACCAGTAGGAGGAGCTCCCGGCCGGACACAGAGATCGCAGCAGCCAGCAGCCAGGTAAGTATGAATCTTCTACTCCGCTGGCACCGACGCTATTATTACAATAGAGGGAGGGAGGGGGGGGGGGTTAGGGGGGCGCGCACACTGGCCCCAATGCTATTATTACAATAGAGGGAGGGAGGGGGGGGGGTGCGCACACTGGCCCCAATGCTATTATTACAATAGAGGGAGGGAGGGAGGGGGGTGCGCACACTGGCCACCAACGAGTTAACAACAGGGGAGGGGGGGCCCACTGGCCACCAATGAGTTAAAAACAGGGGGGGGGGGGGGGTCTGCCCCCAGCTGCCTGGCAGCACCTGCCTGGCAGCAGGGGACAGTCATGTACACAGTTTTTTTGTATATTCTAACCTGAAGCGTCTCCATCACCATGGGAACGCCTCTGTGTTAGAATATACTGTCGGAAATGAGTTTCACGATGTAGCTCATATCCGACAGTATATTCTAACAGAGGCGTTCCCATGGTGATGGGGACGCTACAAGTTAAAATATACCATCGGATTGGAGAAAACTCCAATCCGATGGTATAACAGAACTCCAGACTTTACATTGAAAGTCAATGGGGACGGATCCGTTTGAAATGGCACCATATTGTGTCAACATCAAACGGATCCGTCCCCATTGACTTGCATTGTAATTCAGGACGGATCCGTTTGGCTCCGCACGGCCAGGCGGACACCAAAATGACTTTTTTTTCATGTCCGTGGATCCTCCAAAAATCAAGGAAGACCCACGGACGGAAAAACGGTCACGGATCACGGACCCACGGACCCCGTTTTTGCGGGCCGTGAAAAAAAACTGTCGTGTGCATGAGGCCTTAAGGGTACTTTCACACATGCGTTAAAAGTTTTCCGGTATTGAGTTCCGTCACAGGGGCTCAATGCCACAAAAAAAAAAAACCCACACACTTCAGTTTTATCCTATTGCATTCTGAATGGACAGAATTCCGTTCAGTATGCATCAGGATGTGTTAGTGTCACTCTTACGGTATTTGGCTGGATAAAATACCGCAGCATGCTCCGGTGTTTCAATGCATTTGCCAGACGGATCCACATCCGGATCCGGAAACAAATGCCATCCGTTTGCATACTGATTACCAGATCCTGCAGGCAGGCCCGGCAATGGTACTGCCTGCCGGAATCCAACAACACAAGTGTGAAAGTACCCTAACATGACTGATAATGCTCCGTGCCTCTCTGTGACCTTTTTACTACAAAATCACAGTGACAACTTTATCTCACTGTGATATTGTAGTAAAAATATCAGAGGGGCACGGAGCATTATCAGTCATGTTATGTCCGTGTCTCTGCTGTCCAGAGCGGGGATTGGCACTCTTTCCCGCAGCAGATTCCACGCATGGCATCCAGTCGTGTGAAAGAGCCCTAACACTGGCACTAGTGTCCACTGGCCATACTTGAGGGCCACCTTAGAGATATTTGGTGTTGGCCTGTATGTATTGCTTGGGTGCCCCTGTAAATGGTTGGTTATTAGACCCCTTTCCCTTGTCGCCCCTCCTACATGGAGCATGGGTTGAAGGAACGGGTGAGTCTTTATGCAGATCCATGTCCCTCGTTACATCTAATTGAACAATTTCCAGTCTCGATAATAATTGCTATAAAACCCTTATGATTCTAGACTGCGCCTGTACCTCCGCAGTGGTGTAGCTCCCATCTAGGCATTCAGGTCAGTCGGCACATTCTGCATCTTATAGCCATGAACTTCTCCCCACTTTCAGAATTTGTGAGATCTAAAACATAAACATGGACTCATTTGCCCCGAGTGTATTTCTCAGACATTCTTTCAAACTCTTGATTCCCTTCTTATGGCCTTTGTGTGGTGGTGAATCATCTTCGTGTACAATGCCGAACCCCAGGGATGGCGGTTGCTGATGCTCCACTTTACCACATAGCGGCACAGCTATCTCAGACTATTACTTTGGGAGGCGTGGGGCAGCAGAGGGTTATGGGCTGGTAACCGATGACCCGTCCACGTCAATCTTCGATTCTACATATGCTTAAGTATCCGCTCTTTGCTTTAAATGTAACTTGATACTGCAGCAAGCTAAGCAGTTCTCTCTTATTATGGTGGTCCCCCGCACCATTGTTGGTTTAATATCAGTTACTCGAGTTGTTCCCCTTCCTGATCCTGCTGTCTGGCCCAAATCACAGCTAGTGGGGGACTTAAATCCTTCTTTGTTTCCACGTGGAAGCAATCACTTTTTAATGAGCTGTCACGCACAAGAAGAAAATCTGTAGGATAACATCTAGCAATCACCAGCGAAAAACACATTGCATCCGGGTGCCTTCCGTTATTCACACAAGCCGCAGGGCTGTGTGGAAAAAATAAAAAAAATAAAACACAATGGAACATACCGCGATTTTTCCTGAACGCAAAGATGATCGGTGATCAAAAAAATAAATGCCAGCCTCTCTAGTGGCCGAGGCAGCGGGAGCGCACACAGGCTGGTGCTTTTTCCTATAGTTTTGAAGCACGGCCACCGCTGATTGATTGCAGGGTGGTCGTAACCATGGAAACAAGCAGTGTATAATGTGATGGAAAAATGAATGTAGTCAGCAAAGGAGGCAACATGGACAATCACAATACAATAGTTAGTGCCTTGTATTAACTCAGTCTACATGATAAATGCCACTTGCTGAAGTGACAGACCCAGTGAAATGATCGGGTCAGGATTCTGTCCATTCAGAACATTGCATCTCATGTGAAAGCGCCCTTACTCGTCCCCACTATAGCCGACGTGGTTACATCCAGTTGAGACATGCCCATCTTGCTCCATTGTGTTCCCAGGCCGTGACTTTCCTATACCGCCTCTTTTCAGGAGAGTACCTTGAAGGGTAGTATTTCTATTCTCCATGGATGCCTTCTGGTGGACAACATATCTGCAGAGGCCTGGATGATATTCTCATAGTCCCCTAAATACTCTGTACTGGGCACTCAATGATCCTACCCATCTACAGCTAGAGCTGCTACTTACTGCCCGGTAGACGGGAATCTGACCTAAATGTAATAAAGAACCGGGCACTGTCTACCACTTAATATGAATGTCCGTATTTTCAGGGGTATTGGGCTCAGATAATAACGTTTTTGAATGACCTCATGGGGGTCCCTGTCCCTCTGTCTCCACTTATTTGTCTTCTAGGGCTTTTGGATGTCCTGCCGTTGTCCCCATCTCACTCCCAGTCCCTGCAGGAGCAGCTTTCCTGGCTAGAAAGCCGATTGCTTGACATTGCGTGAATGATAACTAGGGATGAGCGAATCGACTTCAGATGAAACATCCGAAGTCTATTCGCATAAAACTTAGTTTCAATACTGTACAGACCGAGCGCTCTGTACATTAGACTGTATTGGCTTAGATGAGCCGAAGTTATTACTTTGCGAAGTCTCGCGAGACTTTGGGTAAAAACTTCATAAACTGGTTTCTACTGTAAAAAACAATTTCCCGAACTCAGGTTCGGTTCCCAAGTACCACTTGGTAATCTGGTTCATCTGAGCCAATACATTTGAATACTGTATGGAGAGCTCGCTCCGTACAGTATTGAGACTAAGTTTTATGCGAATTGACTTTGGATGTCCAAAGTCGATTCGTTCATCCCTAATAACGTACCAACCTGCGCTCCGTGGCTTCAAAGCGCGAGTAGCTCCTGCCCTTACTCACAAAACAGTGTATATGCATCAAGGAGCCCTTGAGGAATTTCCTGCCCTATGGCCCCCGTGGATTCATTCATCTTGTTGTATAGCTGTTAAGGGTTATTTTTACGTTGCTCGTTTTTATTATACTTTTGATATATGTCGGCCAGATTTTGTGACTAACTGCAACATACCCTTAGCACCTAACATGGTTATAAGGGAAAATAATAGCATTCTGAATACAGAATGCATAGTACAATAGGGCATGCAAAATGCGATGCACCCGCGCGATAAAAACTGAACGGAACGCAATCGCTGTCAAAACTGACTGCAATTGTGTACCTACTCGCGCGGGTTTGCCACAAGGCACCGGGATGCATCCGGACCTAATCTGAACACGCTCGTCTGCAAGGGGCCTAAGACCTATTGCACACGACCGTATGGCTTCCAGCATTTTGCGCTCCGCAAAAAATATGGATGACATCTGTGTGCATTCCTTTTTTTTGCTAAACAGACCATCTGACCCCTAAAAGAACAGTCCTATCCTTGTCCGTTATGCAGACAATAGGACACGTTATCTTTAAAAGGAACGGAAAAGGAATGCATACGGAGTACATTTTTATTATTTTATTTTTTGCGGACCCATTGAAATGAATGGTTGCGTATACGGTCCATATACAGAACGCAAAAAAACGGAATGTAAACAAAAAAATATATAATGTGCAGGAGGCCTAAGGGTGCTGCCACACATCAAAACATTGCAAAAAAATATATAAAAAAAAATAATAATGCATTAACCCATTAAAAAGGTATTCCAGGAAGGGATAACAGATCACTGAGGGTCCTACCACTGGAACCCCCACCAGTTACAAGAATGGGGTCCCTGTACCCGAATTGGGCATGCGCGTGGCCGCTCCATTCATTTCTAGGGGAGTTCCAGAGATAGTGGAGTACAGAGCTTGGCTAGCTCCAGAATTCCCATAGAACTGAATGAAGTGCAGAGTTTATTTGGGTAGCCCAGTGGTAGGACCCTCACTGATCTAATAGTTATCTCCTATCCTGTGGAATACCACTTTTTATTTTCCCATTCACACAGACATTGGAGTGCTTGTTTTTTGAGGGATAAGTTGTACTGTGTAATTGTACCATTTAAGGCTACTTTCACACTTGTGTTCAGAGCGGATCCGTCTGAGACGGATCCGCTCATATAATGCAGACGGTGGATCCGTTCAGAACGGATCCGTCTGCATTATAGTGTAAAAAAAATTCTAAGTGTGAAAGTAGCCTGAACGGATCCGTCCAGACTTTTACATTGAAAGTCAATGGGGGATGGATTCGTTTGAAGATTTAGCCATATTGTGTAATCTTCAAACGGATCCGTCCCCATTGACTTACATTGTAAGTCTGGACGGAACCGCACGCCTCCGCACGGCCAGGCGGACACCCGAACGCTGCAAGCAGCGTTCGGGTGTCCGCTTGCTGAGTTCAGCGGAGGCTGAACGCTGCCAGACTGATGCATTCTGAGCGGATCCGCATCCACTCAGAATGAATTAGGGCTGGACGGATGCGTTCGGGTCCGCTTGTGAGAGCCTTCAAACAGAGCTCACAAGCGGACACCCGAACGCTAGTGTGAAAGTAGCCTAAGGCTGGGTTCACACCTGAGCGTTTTACAGCGCTTTCCTACGCGCTGTAAAACGCACAACAGGCAAGAACCAATGATTCCCTATGGGAATGGTTCTCACCTGGGCGTTTTACAGCGCGTACGATCGCGCTGTAAAACGCCCGACGCTCAAACAAGTGCTTGAGCTTTTTTTTGGGCGTTTGTCGCGCGTTCCCGCACATAGAAATTCGGGAACGCGCGACAATGTGTGAACGCCAGTCTCTGTATGCGCGATTGTAAACGCCCGTACAATCGCGCATACAGAGCGCTCGTTTCAGAACGCTCAGGTCTGAACCCAGCGTAACACTGCATATGATGTTGTGGCAAGCTGGAAAAAAAAAAATAGGTTTTATAGGTTTTGTTTTTATGGCGTTCCTTATGTGGTAAAACTGACCTGTGCCCTTCATTCTCTGGGCCAGTATATTACAGCAATACCACATTTATAGAGTTTTTCTTGTGTTTAAATATTTTAAAAATTGAAAACTTTGGAAAAAAATTGTCTTCATCGCCTTATTTTGGCCCTCATAAGTTTTTTACATTTATCTACAGAGCTGCGTGAGGACTCTTAGGGACGATTTGTAATTTTCAGTGATACCATTGGGGTGTTTATAACTTTTGGATCGCTTTTTATTCAATTTTTAGGGGATAATTAAACAGCAAATCTGCAATTTTTATTTTAACAGTTCAGGCGTTTTGGGACATGGCGTTGCAAATTATCTTTGTTTCTATTATGGAGAAATGGATGATTTTAATAAAAAAAAATGTTTATATTTAAAAACATTTACTTGCCTCTGAGAGAAAGAAGTGCAGAGAAGCCGTCTGGACAGCAGGAGGGCAAAACCCTCCTGAGCATGGCATAACTGACCGCAATATCTGAGGGGCTAAATGTCTGCTGTGTGAAACAGCAGAAACTGGTGGCTATGGCGCTTGCTACACTCTGAAGCAGGTTCCCTCAGTTATGATTTCTACAATGAAGCACAGCCATTAGGCAAACTTTTATTTTTTTTACTCTGGTATGCTTTAAAGCATACCAGAGTAAAAAATAAAATAAAAAAAAGTTTGCCTAATGGCTGTGCTTCATTGTAGAAATCATAACTGAGGGAACAGGTCTCTTTTGGGCTTCCATACCATCTTCCTCAGCCATATTATCCCTCGTTTCAGCTAGATGCATTTCTCTCACAAGCAGTGGGTGTCTCCCTCCTATGCAATCTGGCAGTACTTTAATGAAGGGATATCACTTCCCACTTTTTTAGTTTTCTTCTAGGAAGCCCAAAAAGCTAACAAGGGGAGATCAGACTTAGGGTGGGTTCACATTCCGTTCTTGCCATCTGTTTAACATATACATAAAACGTATAAGTTAATAGATGGATAAGTTGGTTCCGCAAAAACTGACCATTGACTTGAATGGAGTCACAGAACGTGATTTGCGGGCAATAATAGGACATGTTCTATATTTCAACGGAACAGAAAAACGGAAATACCGAAACGGAATGCATATGGAGTACATTCCGTTTTTTTTGTGGAACCATTGAAATGAATGGTTCCGTATACTGAACGCAAAAAACGGCCCACAAAATGGAAAAAAAAAACGTGTGAAAGAGGCCTTAAATTAGATTAATGTAACTCTGTTTTGTAATTAATGTAATTCAGTTTTGCAGTGTGCGATTCGCAAATTTTTTTCCCTCTGCTGTAAGAAAACGAAACGTAAATGTGGATAGGCTGCTGCAAAAACTGCAATGTGTTTTTTGGCTGATGCGTTTTTTTTTTTTTTTTGTCGCACTCAAAACGCAGCATAGCCACGACCTATGGCAGCAACCTACAGGTTGGACCTTTTCATTATGCCTTATAACCTTTGTTTCGGTCAGCTTCTATGTAACGGCTGCTGAATGGCTGGAGACAAACCCTGCAGTCATGCATCGCCCATTATCTATTTAGGAGGACACTTCGGAGGACCATCTCCCCACAGAAATCCCAGTTTGTACAGCCATGTCAGTGCGAGAGCGAAGGAAGGGGACAGAGAGCAAGGCTTGAAAAGAAAAGCAAAAAGCAGACAAGGAACAGGTAAAATAGAAACGTGTAAACAAGAACCAAAAAAATTTAAAACATTTATAATTAATATATATATATTATTTTTATTTATTTTTTTATTCATACTGTATGTGTTTATATAAGGGTTCTAATACGAAAAAGCTTCTGCCTTCATTATTTGAGGGCTTTGGATCAAAGTATCAATCACAAGGTCAGCCCTTGCTGGATTTCTGGTCTACTGAAGAACACTGCAGTCCATCTCTCTTCAGCCTCAAGTAATAGCTTACATGGAAAAATAAATTGAGCTCACGTGAAAGGATAAATTGCACTTAAAGGCACTGCACACTGAGATAAGGTAGACTGCGTCCAGTCAGGGGGGGCAGTTAATGAGTAGCAGCCCATCTCCCGTGGATTAACAGCCTCTTGTAGAAATGTAAATGTATGCAGTGAAAAATCCACATCACTAAAATCATGGAGCGTCTTAGTAACGCAGGATCTAAAGATAGTGTTTTTTTAATGACTGTTCAGTTTCCATGGCAACCGACCAGCTACTCCAATGGTGAATGAGGCATGCCTGGATTCTCCTCCTCTCGGAGAGCCGGTGAGGAATGCGGACACTGCGCGTCACAATAGTCTTCAGATTGGACAGACTTCTAAAAGCCCTTTCCCTGATTAGGGACCAAAGCACTTAGGGCACACACTTCTATACGGAGTCTTAAAAGGAAATCCGCCAATACTTCCAGCAGCGTGCTCACAGCGTTTAATGGTAAACCTAAATTGGCTTGGACAATAATGGCTGGAAACTTCTATTAGTCAGTGGCCTGGGAGAAAAAGGTCAACTGCCTGACGTTAAACAGGGCGGACGAGTAAGGCTGGGTTAACCCATTTTACTGAGAGGGTCCAAGACCAAGCAGGTTTTACCGGTTTGTACACGCTGGGGGTCGTTTACTACACCCCCTTCTCGGGAAACTGGAATAAAAAATAAAAATGCAGGTTTTCCGAGATTTAAATACTGATGACCTGTCCTCTGGATAGGTCATCAGTATCTGATTGGTGGGGGTCCGACAGCAATAAGCTGTTTGAGAAGGCACTGGCGTTCCTGGGAGCACCGTGGCCACCTGCGTGCTCACCAAGCACAGCGCCGTACATTGTATAGCCGTCATTCGACCAACCAATGGATGGGTGGGGATGTGAATTTTATAAAAAGGGAGTATTCATCACTTACACTGGTTTTCTGGTGCACAGACTGTAGGAGGGTGCTCTTAATTTAGGCTACTTTCACACCTGCGTTCGGTGCGGATCAGTCTTGTATCTGCACAGAGGGATCCGCACAGATAATGCAAACGCTTGTATCCGTTCAGAACGGAACCGTTTGCATTGATCATAAAAAAAGTCTAAGGCCTCTTTCACACTTGCGTTGTCCGGATCCGGCGTGTACTCCACTTGCCGGAAGTTACACGCCGGATCCGGAAAAAAAAACGCAAGTGTACTGAAAGCATTTGAAGACGGATCCGTCTTCAAAATGCTTTCAGTGTTACTATGGCAACCAGGACGCTATTAAAGCCCTGGTTGCCATAGTAGGAGCGGGGGGACGGTATACTTACAGTCCGTGCGGCTCCCGGGGCGCTCCAGAATGACGTCAGAGCGCCCCATGCTCATGGATGACGTGCCATGTGATCCATGCGCCTGGGGCGCCCTGACGTCACTCTGGAGCGCCCCGGGAGCCGCATGGACGGTAAGTATGCTGCTCCCCGCTACAGTTTACCACGGCTGCCAGAACTTTAGCGTCCTGGCAGCCATGGTAACCATTCAGAAAAAGCTAAACGTCGGATCCGGCAATGCGCCGAAACGACGTTTAGCTTAAGGCCAGATCCGGATCAATGCCTTTCAATGGGCATTAATTCCAGATCCGGCCTTGCGGCAAGTGTTCAGGATTTTTGGCCGGAGCAAAAAGCGCAGCATGCTGCTGTATTTTCTCCGGCCCAAAAACGTTCCGGTCCTGAACTGAAGACATCCTGATGCATCCTGAACGGATTTCACTCCATTCAGAATGCATTAGGATAAAACTGATCAGGATTCTTCCGGCATAGAGCCTCGACGACGGAACTCTATGCCGGAAGACAATAACGCAGGTGTGAAAGAGCCCTTAGTCAAAACGAATCCGTCTTGACTTACATTAAAAGTCAATGGGGGACGGATCCGTTTTCAATTGCACCATATTGTGTCAGTGAAAACGGATCTGTCCCCATTGACTTACATTGTAAGTCAGGACGGATCCGTTTGGCTCACATAGTCAGGCGGACACCAAAACGCTGCACGCTGCGTTTTAGTGTCCACCTCAAAAGCGGAACTGAGACCAAACGCAGCCAAACTGATGCATTCTGAACGGATCCTTATCCATTCAGAATGCATTGGGGCTGAACTAATCCGTTTTGGGCCGCTTGTGAGAGCCCTAATACAGATCTCACAAGCGGACCCAGAAACGCCAGTGTGAAAGTAGCCTTATGATGAGGCTCGCCATAAGCTTCATCGCTGTCCAGCGGCACAGGAGATATCGGACTGGGGTAGCTCCCCTAACATCTACTTTTACTCATCGACATATCATATGGAAAAAACTGACATTTTGCACAAAGATTATCTGAATGACATTTAGACGTCAGCCAGTTAATAATCCACATGTGACCAACCGGCAATTCCTTAGAACGTGTGCACTTGTCAGATACTGAGGAGCAATCGGCAGAATGGTGAATGGCATGCAGCAAATCTCCGCAACTGGAGCGCACGCTTTAGGTTTCTGAACTCACCACCTGAGCAAATAGTCACCAAGAACCATCATTTTACTTGAGGCAAGTGATTCCATACAATGTGGAAAGTTCTCCCCATGGGAGTCATAAGCTCAGCAAATGCCAGGTTATCCAAGAACATGCTGAGCATGAAACTACATTGCCAAGCAGTCAATGAATGGGATTTCACTGCCCACAACGGTGCAAGCCTCTCTCCTTAAAGGGGTTCTCTGGGAATTTGTATTTTTTTTTTATTTTTTTTATGTAATGCCCTCAGCCTGCTCCATAAATAGAAGAATCAGGCTGGGTTCACACCTGAGCGTTTTACAGCGCGTTCCTACGCGCTGTAAAACGCTCAACAGGCAAGAACCAATTATTTCCTATGGGAATGGTTCACACCTGAGCATTTTACAGCGCGTACGATCGCTCTGTAAAACACCCGACACCCCAAGTACATGAGCTTCTTTGGGGCGTGTTGTCGCGCGTTCCCGTACATAGACTTCAGCGGGAACGCGCGACAATGGGCGTTCGCTTGTCTCTGTATGCGCGATTGAAAACGCCCATACAATCGCGCATACAGAGCGCTCCATCGCGAACGCTCAGGTGTGAACCAAGCGTCATACTTACTTGGTCCCTGACTCCACAGCCTCACATGAATTTCTCAGTCAGATCAGGGAGAGGGAGTCAGAGTATCTTGTCCTAGCAGGACAATAGGGCTCTCAACGTCATCCCAATTCTACCAATCTACTATTACTACTAACAGTTTCTCACGCAGCAGCAGTAAAGGATACCTATCTGTTCAAAAGTTATCTTTGTGCTGCTATAGAAGGACAATATTTTGTCTGTTGAAATAAAAAAAATATATAAAAAGAGCCAAAAATTCTTTAAAAAAATGGTTTTCTATAAATATTGAGTCAAAAATCCCCTGTAGAATTTATTTTAATCTGCTTTCAGAAAAGACAAATGCATCATTTTTGACATAATCTCCCTGCTTCTCACCTTGTCCACAAGCTTTCATATCCCCTCATTAAAAATATTTTAGGCTGAGCTGTGAGCCAGGAATGCACCGCTGTCTTCACCGCAGAGCCGTGGCCGATATTCCACTGTCACACATCTATCGAACAATCAGTTCACGTGCACTCCCACGTCAGTTATGGACAGGTATCTGGCTCCTTCATGGTTCACACTTCTCCATCCATTCATACACAGAAAGCACTTTCTCTACACGGTGCACGAAGTCCGATAAATGTCCCTCAAAGCACAAAAAACTAAAATCGCTGCACGCTGCTCTTCTTTCTGGCAAATCACAAGTGAAGCAGCCGATGTCTCTCGCACCACAGTCACAAATGAACTGACGTAACGCTTCAAGACTACACAGCTCGGCCTGGGGAGATTATGTCAAAAAGGAGGTAGGTGTCTTTTCTGAAAGTCGATTAAAATAATTCCACCGCCAGAGTGCGGGTAATTTTTGACCTGCCCTGGTAAAATACAGGCAGCAAATGACTTAATGCCTTGTAGGGAATAAGAAGTACAATGGTAAATGTCAGGATGTTCCTAGGTGTACCTCAAGTCTTTATGCTGCAGGTTTTATTAGAATATTCATGGCTGGAGACCTCAACGCACGCATAAGAAGTAGACTACGCCAACTGTAGTAATAGGTATGCTCGTAATGAACTCCCGTATACACATGCATGCTCGGTTCAATGGGGAGAAAGAAGCAAGCCGCTGCCAGAGACCTATGAAGGGTTATCTCCCTGAATACAACAGGACTGGGTGTCTGGGGGGAGTTAGGAGATCCCCAATACACATTACTTTGTCAACCAGCAGTTCCACCAAAAATGGCGGGGTGGGATGACCATAGTTTCAGCCTTTAGCCCTGCGGCTCCTATGGGGCTCTTGAAAAAAAGAGAAGGCAGATTAGAGGAGATCATCTTCTTCCTTAAAGTGGACCTGTCGCCTCTCCTGACATCTGTTTTAGGGCTCATGCACACGACAGTTGTTGTTTTGCGGTCTGTTTTTCACTGATCCATTGTTCCGTATCAGATTTTTTTTTTCCCTCCGATTCAAGACCTCTTCCGTTCCGTTATTGCACAAAACATATCGTATGGTTTCCGTATTTGATCAGTTTTTTGCGGATCGTATACAGAAACAGTAACTTATTAATCACCAAACACATGAGCAGTATGGGCTGGGCATAGCACTTCTATAGTATGGATCCGCAAAAAACTGATGTTTTCCATGTGCGTGCCGTATTTTTTTTCCGGACCCATTGACTTGAATGGGGCCTCGGACCATGATTTGCGGACAATAAGACATGCACAACTTTTCTGCGGAATGGCCATGCGGACAAATGGAATGCACACGGAGTAACGTCTGTATTTTCTACAGCCCCATTGAAGTGAATGGTTCCACATACAGTCCACCCAAAAAAAAAAAAAAAAAAAAAAAACACATGGCACGGAAGTGGAAAGTAAATACGTTTGTGTGCATGAGCCCTTAGTAAATACTTGTATTTCTCATTAAATAACTCGGGAACATCTTTAATCTTAACTCTGCATTGTGCCGTTCCTCTGGTATTCCTCCTACAAATGTAAATCCATGGCCTCATCTCTCCTACAAGGCATGAGGGCATACTGGGGCTGGGAGACACAGACAGTAAAATAAATGGGGGGACCAAGATGCTTGGATTGAGGCTGATCAGAAAGTCATGATAATGCCATTTATTAATGTCCCAGGCACTATATGCTACATGCTGCTGAAGATTGTGGAGGAGCTGCCCAGCATCATTGAAAGGATTAATACATTCACATGAGGGGTTGGGTGAGCTCCTGGTGGGTGCGGTAAAGCGGTCAGGGTGCCCACAGGCAGATATTGATGCTACCAGCACACTCTCCTGCATATTGTAAAATAACATATTCAGAGATATAAAGCGGACATTTAGACACAGGATCAGAGAAATTCTAAGCACACTTAAAAAGGGGTTATCCAGACATTGATAATGATGACCGATCTCCCAGGAATCGGGCCCACACTGATCAGCTGTTTCAGGGATCAGCCACACCCGCCAGCGCCTCTCCAAGCATAGCACCATACATCGGCTGCCACTGGTATTGCAGCTCAGCCCCATTCACTTCAATGGGGCTAAACAGCAACTAGGCCATGTTACCGATGTATGGTGATGTCACATGACCTAGGAAGACACACTCAGTCTAACAGCTGGTCGTTGGGGGGGGGTCCTGAGGATAGGTTAAGCGTTCACTCGGACTGTGGTTTAGGTAACGTTTTCGCACATGCTTCATGCACATTGCTGCAATAATGGAGGGAAGTCAGTGGAGGAGGGAGCAGCACATGCAAGAGAAACTCCGGGGGTACTGGGTTTCAGGGGGTCATCATTACTTTTGTTGGGTTCTGACATGAAGCCAGCCCTGGATGTATGGACATCACAGATGTTTGCCCTACCTGGGAACCCCTTCTATTGCCTTGAGCACAGAGCAACTCACAAACAGAGGCTGAAGGGAACACACAACGCCGATTAGGAGCGTTTTTACAAAATGAAAATAAATAGTGCAGATTTGTGTGTGTTTTTTTTGTGTTTTGGTTTGAATTTCATGCTTACAAATCCCTAACGTGTGCAGTTAGCCCAAGGGTCCATTCAGACAACCATAAGTGCTCCGTGCCCGTACTGTGGCCGCGGGCTTCCTGGGCCATGCCTCTGCACCTCAAAGGATAGGAGATGTCCTATCTTTAGCTATATCTTGCAGATAGCGGACCCATTCCTGTCAATAGGTCCGCATCTGGAAACAGAGTGCATACGTCTGGTGCCCGCGCATTGTGGACCACTATTGGCAGTCCACGGAGCACTGATTGGACTTTGAGAGAGGCTAAGCCTGTGTGTCTGAAAGGCTGGCCATTTCTGACAACCCCCTTTAGGTCAGATTAAGGCTACATGCACACAAACGTTGTTCGTTTCCATGTCTGTTCAGTTTTTTTTTTGGCGGATAGGATGTGGACCCATTCATTTCAATGGGTCCTCAAAAAATACGGACAGCACACCGTGTGCTGTCCGCATTAGTATGTCCGTTCCGTGGGCCCGCAAGAAAAATAGAACAAGTTCTATTCTTGTCCGTTTTAGGGATTGTTACAAATTAAAAAAATAAAATAAAAAAAAATATACAAAAAAAAAAAAAAACAAAAAAAAAAACACACAGATGACATACGGTCGTGTGCATGTAGCCCAAGACAAGTTTTTTCCTGGTTTTCCCCCCTGTTTTAGTATAGCACTGGTGTGATCTGATACATAAACAACCATGGTCTCAGCTCCAGGTCTTCAAATCACTCAGAACTCTGAAAACATGAACATCAACTGCTTTTGCAAATGAGAAGAAATATTGTCATTTACCTTCGTGCGGTGAGGTTTTCAACCTACTACAAATACCATAGACATCTCCATAACAATCTTGGACTTTCTGTAATGCATCCGTTGATCTCAATTCCATAAGAGCTCGAAGCTCTTCCACCGTGATCCCAAAGTCACCACCATGATTTGCTTCATTTATGGAGTTTTTGACCCCACTATATGCAACTGAATTGTTTGCCATGTTTGCCACAGACAATCCCTTGGAGCAGTCAAAGGAACAGACAGATTCGGGAAATCCAGCAGGGTCTTCAGCCAAACTGATGAAACAATCCTTGGTAAGAACTTTATGCCAAGTTCATGTTAAAGGGGTGTCCAAAAAAGGAACTCAAAGGGGACTTCCACCAATATGTCGTGAATACTGCTCCATGGTAAACTTCTGCATCATTTCATGTGACGGTATCCAGGATGCACTAAGGAAAGAGAAAGAATGTGAAAATCAGTGCAAAGAAACCAACGCTACACACTGTGCATACAGAAGAGGCCCCATCGGCTCTCCGCAAATGGCGGCTTTAATTTATTGTAAGGTCACACCCAGTTGGCAATATATTCAGAAATCTTAAATCACAAATAAAGTCCACCTTCACATCAGTTTTTTTTATTTTTTCAACACATAATATAAAAAATGCAATTTCACAGTGTTCATTAGAGCTAGACTCTGTCTCCATGGTAAGATACAAACCAGCCATCCACCTGTCCCCTACAGCTTAGGTCTGGAAGCATGGCCATGACTACAGGACCAGTCTACTACTGTGGAGACAAGTCTGCGCAGGAGCTGTAGACTTACAACTAAGGCTACTTTCACACTAGCGTTTTCTATTCCGCTATTGAGATCCGCCATAGGATCTCAATAGCAGAAGAAAACGCTTCAGTTTTGTCCCCATTCATTGTCAATAGCTACAAAACTGAACGGAACGAAACGGAATCCACCAAAGTGCTTTTCGTTCCATTTGGTTGCATCCCCATCGCAGAGAGAAAAATGCTGCAAGCAGCGTTTTTTCTGTCCGTGATGTGGTGCGGAGAAAGACGGATCCGTCCTGACACACACTAAGTCAATGGGGACGGATCAGTTTTCTCTGACACAGTAAAAAACTGATCCGTCACCCATTGACTTGCAATGGTGTTCAAGACGTCATGGCTATAGAAGACCTAATACAGCCGGATCTGTTCATGACTGATGCATGCGGTTGTATTATTGTAACGGAAGAGCAAAAACCGCTAATGTGAAAGTAGCCTTAGACTACACACACTTTACACTTTGCATGCATTTAATAAAAGCCGTTCTGCTCTTGATCCATGGAGTGGAGCTAAATGTCAAGTGGACACCTGCCGCAATGTCAAGTGACGTCTGTCCCGACGCTGCGCCAAGAAGAGACATGCCGCGCTTTAAACCATCGGCCTGCAAACTGAACTGCTGCCTCCCTCTAACAATACTGGTTTGATATAGTATTTGTGAGGATCCACATACTACTGACAACCAAGATTGTCGCTACCCCTTCAAACAGTTGATCGGCAGGGGTGCTGGGAGGTGGACCCTATAGGCCACCAATATCTTTACAATAAACAACCCCTTCAAGTGTAACTGCCCTAAAAAATTAATGGGATTTGATAAATCTTATTTACACTTTCCCTTTTTAACGTGTGAAATCTGCCGTGGAGATTTTAATATCTGCAGCATGTGGTAACTTATATCCTAAGTATATATTTTATCAACCTTTTTATGACTGCTTCTACTATTGGTGTTTTAGTTACTATGAAACATTTGGTTTATGCCTTCAGAGCCGACTACCTTTCTTGGCTTAAAATTTGTGCGAATCCGCACTTTGTACATAGTGGGTTTCCCCAGAAACATCAATAGGGTTAAAATAAACAGAAAATCTTCAATAAATAGTGGTGATTTATGCATGTTCTTAAGCAATTTTGGTGCGGATTTTCTGCATACAAATACGCAGCATGTCCACGTAGCCTTCCAACGAGTCTAATTTACTAAACACACGTACGTACATTATGATATACCGTAATGATCCTGAAGCAGCTTTTCTTACTAATGTTAGTCCGGAATTTTTTCGCCACATTGGCACTTCTAGTTTTTGAAAAATACCCTGGGTCTGTCTCACCGAGGGGGTGGGGCTCAACATGTGGCATTCTGTGCCAACCAATAGTTGGTATAAAGTTACACAAAAAAGTGTCTATCCCTGTACAAAACATATCATCCGGCCCGAGGTGCGTGTCTAGACTACCTGTCTAAGTTGTCACCACCTTCAGAATTAGGAAATCTGCCCCGCTGTGTCGTGCTGTCCCTGGTATTTCTCCTGTAAAGTGACAACATGGCGCCACCACTGGAGGACTGGTAATGCCCAGTTGTCACTTAATTCAAAAATACTCAGGAGCAATACCGGAGGAATGGCACAAGACGCTCCAGAACTGTTAGGGAAGGCCAGAAGTGGTGACAAACTCTGCAATTATTTTCATTAACAGAGAAAATTAGGGTGTTAAATCCCCCCTTTAAGGCTCATGTACACAAGCGTATTTTCATTGTGTCCGTTCCGTTTTTTTTTTTGCGGACCATATGCGGAACCATTCACTTCAATGGGTCCACAAAAAAAAAATCGGAAGTTACTCAGTGTGCATTCCATTTCTGTACGTCCGTATTTGTGTTCTTCCCAAAAAATTGAAAATGTCCTATTATTGTCACATTACGGACAAGGATAGGACTGTTCTATTAGGGGCCAGCTGTTCCATTGCAGAAAATACAAAATGCACACGGATGTCATCTGTATTTTTTGCGGACCGCAAAATATATAGTCGTGTGCATGAGCCCTTACACGCACTTCCGCCTGATAAATGTGAGAGTCAGCTTTCATTGACAAACTCGGCCAAATGGGTCTAATTTAAAGGGCAACTGGATCCGGATGACAAACACCAGCGGACAGCACTGCAGTATATGCCGGGGTCCGGGCACGATTTGCCGGGATATGTATAAAGCCAATCGTTAAGTAATGTTAAAGCACTGCCTGCCTGAGATTAAGCCGCTGCTGCTATCCTCTGCTAAGCATTTGACCTTCAACTGCACATTACCAGCAGCGAGCTCCAGCACAAGCAATGGCTCCCGAAATGATTATCTAAGGAAAGCTTCTTGCTTAATCTAATTAGTTCATCTGAGGCCTGACAAACCCATGCAGGGCGACGTTACAGAACACAGCAAAAATTAATACTGCCCGCTCCCTCAACGTATGTGCCTGCTGTTGGATCTAAAGAGAAGTATCTCTTCTCCGAGCCGCCACCGGGTATGCATGCATGCCTGCAGCGCCCTAGATTCTGCTCTAAAGTTAGGCCTCGAACACACCACTGGATTTTTTTTCCCTAATTTTTAAAACAGAAGGTACACAGACCCATACAATTCACTAGGCCGCATATATATCCGTAATTTCCAAGTTTGTGTGCCCAGACCAAGAACCTCACTTTTTTTGCAGACCAAAAATCAGCTATCACGGTGTGCACGGGGCCATATTTCTGGAACTTAGATTCTGATGACCTGTCCTCAGGAAAGCTCATCATTGAACAGGGAGAAAAAGACCGTTTACAGGCTGGTGTGCCACACATGGCGGTCCATTTATACGGCCGTGTGACACAGGCGATTACAACGCACAGAACAGACAGGAGGATCTGTATCAGCAGAGCAAGTGCCATCAAGTAATTCTGTACCTACAGCATTAGATATAGGGTCCAGCAACTCTTTATGTAGACACTTGTTGCAATGAAGCCACGTGGATCCAAGCCAAAAACAAAAAAGGTCTATACGGCCATTCTAAAGAAATGGCTGCAAACCATCCGTAGTACATGCCAATTAAACTCTGCACAGAAACACCCCAATACTGCATTAACGCTCCAACTATTAACTGCTGGAAAAACCTATACAAAATACACAAACGCCAAGAGATTATATACACTGGTGCACACCGCCATATAATTCAGCCAGTGCATGCAGTATTTTCCCCCCCCATAGACAAACCCCCTGCAGGGAGGCACCCTGAGCTGGTACAACTCACCCTACAAATCCGGAAAGGCAGATCTACCTGCACAATTACCAGGAAAGAATGTTACTACGGACGCTCGTTTCCAATAATCTCCTGATCACCCAATGAACGAGCAAAATGTTCTTAAATGATCTTTCATGCGACACATTAAACCATTGTTTCTGGCACGCAGATTGTGCTGTGTGATCTTCTGCACAGAAACAGTGCATCTGTATGAGGACGAGCAAGGGCAAAGCCATCACTGGTCCCCATACAGAGGACATGATCGCCGCATGGAAACGCAGCTCTCTGCCTAACTGCCTGCTCATCAATGGAACAGTCGGTCCAGGAAACATGGTCCTTGTGTCGGCTGCGTCTCCTGGACTGACCTAGTGTTGGGCGAGTAACCAGTATGTACAATATACTGCAGTATTAAGAAAGGGAGATATGACTATATAGCCGTTTCTTAATTAGCGCTGTATTTTAGTGATGTCATGCCTGCTTCTGCCATGAGGCAAGGGCAGCAGTTGGCCGCGGGGCACAGGAGCCTCTGGTCCCCGTCCCAGCCATTCGGCCCTAAAGCCCATGAGGCAGTAGAACGGCCCAGGATGTAGTGATTATGTCAGTGACCTCCTGTGTCGGGTCACAGTCAGCGCAATGACCACGTCATTGTGCTGCCGCTGACCTGGCATAGGAGGTTGCAGTGATAGGCATTATACTATGGGGGCAACAAAGACAGTATATCGTATTCGGGCTACAACTTGTATAATATAGTATAATGTCTCCTTGTGAACCGTTGCCCCATAGAATATATTGTCTCCTTTTAGCCCCAAATGCTTTTTCTTCTAAATGGGTAGTTTTTGCAATATATCATTATCACAATAATTTTTTTATTATCGTTGTCATGGAAATATTTTTGACATCGCCCTACCCTAGAGTGACCTCAGCTCCCCTGAACTGACTGCATCGTAGTACAAAAGACTCACAATCTGATAGGAACAGTCAGTATCATAAAACACTGATCTATTCAGTACAGGTCAGGAGAGCTGCTGACTGTCCAGGAGATGCAGGCAAAACATGGACTGTGTTCGCCAGACCAAGCACGGTTGTGTGAATAAGCCCTTACTGGTAAGGAACGGTCACTTACGGATCATTGCCCGCTTGGTCGGTACATATAAATGCACCTTAAGGGGGTCATGCACACAACTATGTGCCGGCCGGCCTCACAGGCACCGTGGGGCAACCGCATGTGGATCGCAAAAAAAGTAGTGCGGGGTGCACACAGCTTGCGGGGCGGAATACGGCCATGGCGGGGCAACGGCCGTGTGTATGAGCCCTTAGACTCGAATCATACATTAAGTCAAAACCATAAATGAATCCTGTAGGAATGGGAAAGAGAAGCCCTTCCTTTATATTGGACTGTTCCAATAACTTCACTGTGTTTCACATACAGGGGCTAATAAATGTCACAGAGGACAACTACAGATGACATCATTCCAAGTTATTCAGATCAACAAACCAAGTACAGCAGTCCCTTAAATTACAATATTCATTGGTTCTGGGACAACCATTGTAAATTGAGCCCACAATTCTGGAAAACCAGTAATTCGTTTCAAAACCAAAAATGTCATCCAAATAAAGCAAATCTCTTCATAAAGCAGACTGGAATAGATGCTGTAAACTGTAAGTCACCTTCTATGTTGAGAACAGGAGCTTCTTCAGGGTCTTGTAGTACCTCAAAGGAGCTACTCAACAGCCAGTAAAGGTGTTTTTTTGCAAGAAATGCCCTTGTTGATTAGTTGGATGAGTCAATGTGTCTCGAGTCTAGTTCATAGATACAATTGCCCAGGAAAGACCACTGCATGTTGAAAATATTGTATCCCAAGACCATTGGATCTCGAGGGATCACTGTAACTGTTACATTGGCTAGAAGGCTATACTCGTCAGATAACAAGCACATTGGCATATCAAGGGCAAATTCCATCAGCCTGCAGAAGCTTCTTTGGAACGCCCTTGACTACCAAATGCCATTTTCAAAGAATCAGATGCATTTCCAACAGTGGTTTTGGCAAACACAAGAGTAAACCATGGTCATCAGCCCTCGCACAGTGCCTGTACAGCACACAGTATAGCCCCCTACTGCCGACCCAAAGACGCTGTGTACAGTGTAACATGGTACCTCCACATCATGGCATTTAACTATCTATATATGAAAATGACAGTACAGCCCCATAAGATCCTACTGTCCACTAATGCCAAACCACTCATCCACATATTCCACCACTAAGAAGAATGTATGACATTGGCGTAGTGCGATGTATCCTGCTTAGATACTGGCATCATTATAAATGGAATACACCCCTCACTTTACAGTCCTCCATCTTACACAATTAGAAAGCCATTGTACAAGTAGGCCAATTGGAAAACAAAGGATGACAGTACATGCAATGCATTTCATTACTCCTGCAAAACATTGTTCAACATGGTCCCTGATGGCATCTCTTTATATATCGCAGTCTCAGAGGCTTGTAAAGTAACTATGACAGCTGCTTTCTTGTATGAGGAGCTGGGAAATGATATTTGCAAAGGAGGACAAGATTTAGTAACTTGAAGTGTAACGGTCATGTTTTCATTAAAAAAATCTAATAAAATCAATATTAGCATATGTTACTGCAGCAGCAGCATTATGCATAAAGCAATCATTAGTTTTTTCACATATCACAGTTTTCCTTGAATTTTTCCCTTAGTTACGGTCCACATTTACAATTATGAGGACCTTCTCAAGATGGCTCCTCTGCCAGTTCTCTGAGGCCAAAACTGCTTTCCCTCACTTTCCATACACACTTGCTGTAGTCAGCAGCTCCCTGCCAGACAATCAGATTGGATTACTGAGAGACAAGGCTCCTCACTCTCAAGCCTAAAGCAAGCATGCAGTGTGAAGGACCGCCCCTCAGTCTTCCTATCTTCTTAGCCAGAGACAGACAAGCCATAGCAACGGTCTTTTAAGGGAGCAGTGGAAAGGGACAGAGGACATTAATTAAAGCGGTTATTATAAGGTAATTACAGACCTTTTTGACAATCATTGACAGACTAACTCAGGTATACATAATAGTACCATAATTCGCTGACTTTGACATGACCAGTTGAGTATCCTGTGTGTAAAATGGTGCCCTAACTTTTTCCCAGTGGCAGATGACAGGGGAAATAAGGGTTGGGACCAAGGTTTTTTTTTTTTGTAAGCCGAGGAGATAAGCCGAAGAATAACTTCCTTTGACTATTAAACCATGGACCAAACACTTTTCTACCCTTACTATCCTTCACTTACTGATTCGAAATGTTCATAATCTGTCAAAAAGGTGGTCCACAGCATCTGAGGTGAACTTTAGCTGCTAAAGAACTTCTTCTCAAAGAGGAAAAGTATGTGGTTGTTAGAGGAGAATTAAAAAATTCTGCAATCAGTGACAGACCTCTCTTGCAAGCAGAGATTAGAAATGCATTGTCCACCCTACAGGATTTCTGCAAGTTTCTGAATCAAGTCTTGTAGAAATCCTGCAAAGTACTCAAGGGTTAGCTTTCTGTTGATCTCTTCCATCTTTATAGCACAGGGATGGGGCTTTACTCTCTAGGTCTCCGGTTACAGCCAGTCACTGGATTGCAAGAAAGAGGAATGGGAAAGGCCACTCTCCTACAGCAAATTTACAAGAATTTCTTAATTTAGACTTCAACATTAGACGTAAAAGTGGACAAGAGGAGGAGATGGCTGCCCAGTACCTGGGCACGTCCAGTTAGTGATTGTTCACCATGGAGATGATGAATCCATAAGTAATTTATTGCACATAAAAGATAATGAAAAGTTATAACGTTTTGACTTCATCCGGATGCCTCTGTCAGGATGTTATCTTATCTACAGTAAATTACTTTTGGATTCCTCTCAGTTATGAGTTGTTGTTTTTTGAGGATTATTAGAATTGTCCGACCATCAGAAGGTTCTGGCCTAACAGAATTTCATTGTATATATTACATCTCAGATAACATGTTTGTATAGTAACCCATATGGCGGCCCATCTCTTTGCACCGCCATATACTAATGTATTCGCCCCTAAACGTAACTCACCATGTGACAAATAAGACCTCTGTTTGCCCGATGTGAGGTACACAGGGGCTATTAGGCCATTATGTGCTGCAGGTCTAAGATCAACAGAACATATCCTGAGCCCCGACATAGGAAAATATCAGTACTTACAGTATTACTAATCCCAGAGTTATTAGGACTGCCTGCAGTCGGGTGATGTCAGAGACACCGCCGGTCATTCCTATTCTATTTAATAGTATCAAAAAGACCATTTGGGCATTTTTTTTTTCTCCTAGCAGAGGAAAGAAATTTAGATTTTCCAAACCACTTTGCGGAGTTAAGCCATTAAACAACCACCACACTCATGAGCAGCACCAGTAGGGTTAAAATGCTTATTCATATGTTGCTAGCAGCTTGACCAACCAGTTTGTGTAACCAGAAGATGATAATAGGGGCTATAGGGGTTATCTTCCACAATCCGTTTTTGGCAGTGCTAGACAATCACCATTAATTATCAGAAACAGGGGTCATTTGGGGACAGAAGACTATAAAAAGAATAAAGTTTAGGCATCACAGACACCTCTGTCAGCAGCTTATCTCCTCGAGAACCAAAGGACAGGGCAGCTGACATCAAGTGTCCACTCCGTATGTGCTGAGAGTCAGTAGGCCCCCATACACATTAGTCCTGCCACGGCCAGCTATGGTCTGTCAAACCGGACAGCTTCAGAAAAATACTCTACCTGAAAGACTTTCTGAATGTCATGTCGTTCATGGTTGGTCTAACTTGCTTTAATTTTTTCGATCTCTGCCTTAAAGGGGTATTCCGGTTAGATTAAGTAATCCTCTATCCACAGAAAAGAGGGTATCTATTAGATCGGTGCTACTGCTTGGACCCCCACCGATCACGAGAATGGAGACCCCGTACCCCCTGCAGCCCCCAGAAATGAACAGAGAATTCGGGAGATAGCTGAGCGCTGTATTTGGCAACCCCTGGAACACCCATAGAAATGAATAGAGGGGCTACGGACATGTGTGACCGGCTGCTCCGTTAACTTGAGGAGGGCTACAGGGGGTAAGAGGCTCCCGTTCTCGTAACCAGTGGTTGCCCCAGCGGTTGGACCCTAACCTATCTAATAGTTATCCCCTATCCCGTGGACGTAGTTAACTTTAACTGGAATACCCCTTTAGGCCTCATGCACACGACCTTTCCGGTTTTTGCGGGCCGCAAATTGCGGATGCACAAAACACAGAAGCCGTCCGTGTGCCTTCCGCAGTTTGCGGAACGGAACAGGCGGCCCATTTTAGAAATACCTATTCTTGGCTGCAAAACGGACAAGAATAGGATAAGTTATATTTTTTGGCGGGGCTACATAACGGAGCAATGGATGCGGACAGCACACGGAGTGCTGTCCGCATTTTTTTGCGGTGCCATTGAAGTGAATGGGTCCGCACCAGAGATGCAAAAACTGCGGCTCGGATGCAGACCAGAACATTGGTCGTGTGCATGAGGTCATTTTGCCATAAATTATGCACCGAGTGGAAAAAATGGGCATCAACCTTACTACAGATAACAGTTTTACTGTGGTCTTTTTGTGAGATTGGCACATGACTGGTTCTGACCAAAGACCATTATCTTTTAGCAGAACATAGTCCAGGGCCCCTACACACGAACTTTGTCTACAGTGTTGGTTTTACCACTAAAAACACCATCTAACGCATGAAATTTCTAGATTTTTTTTGTGAGTTATGCAATACAAATGTATGGTAGGACCTTTTTACCCTACAGAGAAGGGGATGAAAAGCTGCGAGAGAAAAAAAAGAAAAGGAAAGGCTTGTATGTCCCATATATCATCTGGAGATAATGTTTTTACAGCAAACATTGCACCAAAACAAGCATGTGCCCAAAAAAAAAAAAAGTGCGTTTCCAGCTAGTTCTTCTCCAGCCAGACCACTATCAATCTATGGGGGCTCATGCACACGACTGGCTTTTGTCCACATCCGATCGACATTATTTGCGAGATGGATAAAGACCCATTCACTTCAAAGGGGCGGCAAAAGTTGCGCACAGCACTCAGTGTGCTGTCCGCATCCGTTGCACCCGCAGAAAAATACATGTCCTATTGTTGTCCATCTAAAGACAGGGCTGTTCTATAGACGGCAGGACGTATTCGTGTACATGAGACATAAATTGGTTAGAAATGACCAGTTGATCTGACTGAAGGCTAGGTCTGCCAGAAAACAGATCTGATATGCTCAAAATTCCATCTGCCAATCACCATTACCGCAGAGAGTGTTTCCCGTGAGTGGGTTCTATACTCCCACAATACATATAAACAACCAGCAGAAGCCAGTACTAATATATGTAAGATCACTGGGAAGCCTGTATGTAAAGCGCTACTCATCTGCTAATAAAGGATTTCTCCAGGGTAAGTACTGGATCAATACATCCTTTAGGTTTCATTAGTGTTAGAAATGATATGGAGTGGTCCAACCCTTGGCCACACGTAGCGGATCTGCCAGGACCTTTCAGGTTTCCTCTTCAGAGGGTGGATGAGGTTTCTAAAATCCCACCCATGTTGCTTGCACTGTAAATGCTGAGGATGTTCCTCATTAAATGTATGGGGTCTTGGACTGGTCAGGTAGAGTGTATATCACCCTGCGTGATACAGTGACGCCCATGTCACCTAATCAGTCAGAAGCGACATGTCCCTCACCGCATGTAAACTGCCCCCCTGGGGCCATTCCGTTCCAATCGTGTTGCATGCAAAACGCAACACCCTGTCTGAGATACAAAAGGATACATATTTTACTGTAATGAAACCTCCTACACATGATGAACAAAGCAGAGGTCATCAGGGGTAGCATTAAGAAAGCTTTCAGTTCCCCTTTTTGGAACCCTCCCACCCAAGCTGACAAGAATACCTCTGTTTGCTCTCAGTGAATGAGGAACACTGCCGTACTAGGAGAAATTTACATCCAATGAATGGTGCTACTGTACACCAATTTGTCATCTTCTTACAAATCCTCTAAACACGTACATTAAAACCATATATAGCTGTTATACAGTTTGACGGCTCTGTCATAAATAGTCGGTAAATGAAATGGATTTTCTCTTTTAATGGGAAGTAGCGTTTTTCCTGCCACATCAATCCAAATGCATAGACTGGAAGCACACAGAAAAGTATGGAACTGACTTGAGGAATGAAGAAGTGAAACAGTGAATTATACAGGTGCATCTGTCATGACACAATTAAAGGGGTATTCAAGTTAGTACAAGTCATCCACAGGATGAGGGGGGGGGGGGGGGGGGGGGGATAAGTAACTGATCGGTAGGAGCCCAAATGAAGAATGGGGACGTGGGCTCCCATATTACTGTAAAGATAGCACATCGCTTAGCTGTCTATTAGACTTGGAATGGCGAGGCAGTGAGCTATATATATATATATATACACACACACACACATATACATATATACACACATATACATACACACACACAATGTGACAGTACTCTGCAAACCAAATAAAGTACAATAATGCCAAAGTAATAGAAAGTATTCTGGTGCTAATGCTGCGCTAATAAATTTGAGATCCTTGGCAAATCATTTTGTACAAAATTATTTGGGCCCGCCGCCAAACGTCAAGGCGATCTCAGTAAGACGTCTTACTGAGATCGCCTTGACGTTTGGCAGACGGGCCCAAATAATTTTGTACAAAATGATTTGCCAAGGATCTCAAATTTATTAGCGCAGCATTAGCACCAGAATACTTTCTATTACTTTGGCATTATTGTACTTTATTTGGTTTGCAGAGTACTGTCACATTGTATATATTTTGTGCTTTCAGCCATGGCAACGTGCACCTGCGCACTGGATGTGTTCACTGACCCCAAATTTTTCTTTGCATGCTTGACCATCGCTCCATTGAAACGGGGCACGTGGGACGCTTGTTCTCATGATTTGTGGAGGTAAGATTTATTACAAAATTTGGAAACACTGATTGAAATGTATTGCTGTCTTGAGAAACAGAAGTACAGCAATGGTAAATTCAACATGTGTTAACTGAGGATTAAGATTTAAAAAAAAAAAAAAAAACACCCCCCCCCCCCCCCCCCACACACACACACACACACACACACACACACACACACACACACACAAAGAGACCAAGCCAAACTTTTAATCCAAAATGAAATGTTTAAACAGTACTTGAATTCTTTGCTAGTGCTATCATACTACCATGAGCTTCCCAATATGTAGCTGAAAAGCAGTGATGGCTAACCTCTGGCACTCCAGCTGTGGTGAAACTACAACTCCCAGCATGCTCCATTTCTGTGGAGTTCTGAGAACAGCCAAGCAAGTGTACATCTTGGGAGTTGTAGTTTTACCACAGCTGGAGTGCCAAAGGTTAGCCATCGCAGGTATAGAGGATGCAGAGGAAGCACTATCATTCTTGGGACCAGTACAACTATGCCAAACACATCAGTCTCATAATGGACCCTAAAGATAAAAGAGCACAACTAATGCTTCATGCACACTAGTATATTACAAGGTAATGTAGTATGAATGCTGAAAGGCCATTGATATCAGATCTGAGGATCTGCAGAGCTATTTCAAGGGGCCTGGGCACTGACTGCTGCTGCATTTTCTTCATTTTGTTTTTTTTACACTGGTTCTCACTGCGCAGCGCTGTACTTTTCACAGTGGTTGCGCTGGGTATTACAGCCATGCCCTAAAGTTGCAGTACCCAGCACAGACTATGTGGTGCAGTATGGAGCAACGTAAACAATGAAGAGGCTGTGCCTGGAGTCAAACACCCGCGGATCAAATATTGATGGCCCTGTCTTAAAAGGGATTACCTAGGAATGGATAATGATGAAATATTCACAGGATAGATCACCATTATCACTTTGGCAGAGGTCTTGGTTCTGGCACCCCTGCCGATCTGTTTAAGGGAGCCGCCATGTTCACTGAAGCTCTGGCGAGTGCTGCGGGCTCCCAGCAGCAAGCCAAGGACAGCGCCATACATTTTATAGTGGTAACGCTTGGTATTGCAGCACAGTCTAATTCACTTCCATAGGGCTGAGCTTCAACTAGGCCATGTGACCGATGTATGGTGACGTCACACGTCCTAGAAAGAAGTTGGGGTGCTCACAGAGCGCCAGCGTCTTCTAATAGCTTATCGTTGGGAGTCCTGAGGACAGGTCATCAATATTAATTGCCGGATAACCCCTTTAGTACAGTACTCAAAGGATGCTGTAGGCTCATACAGCAGTAAATGCTTCCAGGAGACAGCACACCACAAGGGACACATTTACTAAGCTCTTTGCACCAGCATCTGGGTGTAAGGCTACTTTCACACTAGCGTTCTGCTGTCCGCTCGTGAGCTCCGTTTGAAGGAGCTCACGAGCGGAGCAGAACGCTTCCGTCCAGCCCTGATGCAGTCTGAATGGATGCGGATCCGCTCAGACTGCATCAGTCTGGCGGCGTTCAGCCTCCGCTCCGCTCGCCAGCGCACGGCCAGGCGGACAGCTGAACGCTGCTTGCAGCGTTCAGCTGTCCGCCTGGCCGTGCGGATCCGTCCAGACTTACAATGTAAGTCAATGGGAACGGATCCGCTTGATGACACCATATGGCTCAATCTTCAAGCGGATCCGTCCCCCATTGACTTTACATTGAAAGTCTGAACGGATCCGCTCAGGCTACTTTCGCACTTAGAAATTTTTCTAAGTTATTAATGCAGACGGATCCGTACTGAACGGAGCCTCCGTCTGCATTAATATGATCGGATCCGTTCAGAACGGATCCGATCAAACGCAAGTGTGAAAGTAGCCTTAGTTGTGCCCTCTTTTTAGTGCAAATCAATTTACACTACTTATTATCGATTTCCAGATGGTTGGGCCTCACTAGGAACTTTTCAAATGTGTCTAGAAAGGGGGTATAGTTTTTGTGGAATTGTAAAATGCGGTAGACTTATTACAGGAGAGCACCAACGTTCTGCCATAAATAAATAATGGTCTAAAGCAGGGAAGCCCAACCTGCAGCTCTCCAGCCGTTGTAAAACTACAACTCCCAGCATGCCTTGACAGACTACAGCTATCTGCCTACAGCAGGGCATGGTGGGAGTTGTAGTTTTACAACAGCTGGAGAGCCGCAGGTTGGGCATCCCTGGTCTAAAGTAAGATAATTAATACTACAATCACGTCTTTACTACCCGATTTAGTAATCTGTTCCGGCAGAGGAACAGACTACCAGATTTCTGTATATCTGGCATAACCCGATACGGACATTCACTGGCAGACCCCCATTGACAATAATGGGATCCAGCCAGTTTCCTGCGGACAAAAACTGCTGAATGCACAGGTTTTTATCCAGCCAAAACCTGGTACCAGTGCCGGAAACCAGCCAGATCCCCTTATAGTTAACGTGCAATTGCGAACAAGAATATATGACATGTTCTATTTTTTTCGGGATCGGAAGTGCGGATCCGAGCAGCACATTGTGCTGCCCCATATAAATGCATAACTAAATTGTGGACGTGTGAATGGAGCCTAACTTTAATTTCATTTTAGCTTAAAATAAGAAAAGTGTCAAATCTATCACAAGGCCTTCACCAGAGCGATAAATCTGGCACGTCTTGGAGCGCCTGGTCTCAGCTATTAGACAGAATTAGTAAGTGTAGGACAGCATGGCTACTGGACCGTAATTCGGCCTCACAGGGACTCGGTCCGCAAGCCACGTGCATGACTTCCTTGCTTGCTTTGATCACAGCCTGTACAGAACCACTGCTGGATTCTCAAGTTACACTCCAAAGGAAAGATTTGGTGAAATGAACTTATTTTCTACTGAGCAACTCCATCTGCTCCACTGTATGTGTGAGGATGACTCAAACGGTGTTTGCTGCTGGCAGAAGTATGCATTTGCTACCATCTGTCTAGCTGATACTGTTCATTTCCAACGTGTTAATGCCTTCTCCTCCGAGACTCCACAAGAACACCGAGTATGGTGTTAACTCCTTCCCCTTCACTCCTGTGGAGCTCTGTTACATGACCAGGGATTGGCCAGGCCTGGAGCAGGGACAACCAGAAGAGCTTAGCGAATACACATTCATTCATATAGAAATATGTCCCCTGGGAAAGAAGGGTTTCTACAAGATACCTATGGTACACTACTTATGGGGGTGGTGGGAGAGAGAGTTGGCTGCAAGCAATGGTACTATTGCTCACAAACAACCAGTCATTTAAAAAAGTAATCTGGCCATCAGTTGTATGGTCAGATAATTTTTTGGACCAATTACCGGGAATGTTCAAACCAACACTCGTTCACCATATAAACGTGTCGCTGACCACCCTATGGACAAGCAGACACTCATCAGGTGCGGCACCTAGGATCACTGGTTGCCAGCAGCACACCGCCCTTTGGAGCCAGAGATCTCCTGCCAGCAAACAATGAATACGTCCTGTATGGGGACCAAAAGTCACAGTAGTGATCATTTGTGCCCATACTGAGGTGATAGCGGCATGAAAATACAGAGATCAACTCTGCTCTCAGGCAGGCGATTATCGGGAATAAGATAATATTCCGTGGTAACGGAATTCTTAGATAACCCAAACCTTGTACGCTGAGTGCGCTCATCCCTAATCTTAAGGCTCCATTCACATACCTTGCCAAAAGTCTATACCGGAAGTGACAAGATCGCCAAGGAATCAGCTGGAGGTTGTGTGCGGCGCTGCACAAGCGCACATCCACCGGCTTAGCAGCGCCACGATAGAAGTACTTCGTACACGGCGCGTGCGCACTTAGAGATTTTGCAGCACAAAATGTTTCATCAGATCTCCCTACCCCTGAGTGCGCAGGCGCCCACAAATCATCAGTTGCGGTTCAGCTCTACTATGTGGTGAGCTCGGTATCCAGCACTCAGCTCTGCAGTAAAGATGAACTGCAACTGATGAATTGTGGGCGCCTGCGCACTCAGGGGTAGGGAGATATGATGAAACATTTTGCGCTGCAAAATCTCTATACCCCTAAGTGCGCACGCGCCGTCAGTGCTCCAGACTAAAATAAATACCTAGTAGCCATTGGCTCCTGAACTGAAAGATTTAGGAGCCAAATCAAATTTTTAGTCGCCAAATCGAAACCGAATCAAAATTTTGGTATCGTGACAACACTACGCCGATCAGATCGGCATAGGGTTGTTTTGATACCAAAATTTGGATTAGCTTTCGTCACCATAAAAAAGTATTGCGATACTCAATACCGCGCAAAAAATAAGAAACACCAAAAAAAGCAGCGTGCATTCAGCCCATAATAGAACAGTCCTATCCTATTTTTTGGGGTGACAAGGTGACTAAAAAATGGCGAATGCTAACCGCATAGGAGATATTTTTTTAATAATGTAATGGTTTGGACAGCGCTATGTAATATGTTTATTTTTTATATATTTTATATGTAAAATTGGGAAAGGGGGGGATTTAAAATATTTTAGGGTACTTTCACACTAGTGGTTTTCTTTTCCGGCATAGAGTTCCGTCACAGGGGCTCTATACCAGAAAAGAACTGATGAGGCATATCCCCATGCATTCTGAATGGGGAGTAATCCGTTCAGGATGCATCAGGATGTCTTCAGTTCAGTCGTTTTGACTGATCAGGCAAAAGATAAAACTGCAGCATGCTACGGTTCTATCTCCGGCGAAAAAAACTGAAGATTTGCCTGAATGCCGGATCCAGCATTTTTTCCCATAGGAATGTATTAGTGCCGGATCTGGCATTCAAAATACTGGAATGCACCCGCACTAAATCCGGACCCATTCACTTCTATGGGGCTGTGCACATGAGCGGTGATTTTCACACATCACTTGTGCGTTGCGTGAAAATCGCAGCATGCTCTATGTTGTGCGTTTTTCACGCAACGCAGGCCCCGTAGAAGCTAATGGGGCTGCGTGAAAATCGCAAGCATCCGCAAGCAAGTGCGGATGCGGTGCGATTTTCACTCATGGTTGCTAGGATGAAAGTCTATTCACTGTATTATTTTCCCTTATAACATGGTTCTAAGGGAAAATAATAGCATTCTTTAATACAGAATGCAGAGTAGAAGGTCAATATAATAAACATTGGTGGAGCACCCACCCCCCCCCCCCAACACCCCAGTATAATAAACATTGGTGGCGTAGTGTGCCCCCCCTCAATATAATAAACATTGGTGGCGTAGTGCGCCCCCCCATCAATATAATTAACATTGGTGGCGCAGTGGGCAGTGCCAATGAGGGTTAAAAAAATAAATAAAAATTAACTCACCTCCTCCAATTGATAGTCTCCTGTTCTTTCTTCACGACCTGTCAAAGGACCTGTGGTGACGTCACTGTGCTCATCACATGATACATCACATGATTCATCACCATGGTAATGGACCATGTGATGAGTTCAGTGACGTCACCACAGGTCCTGAAGAAAGAACAGGAGACCGGCAGCTACACGATCAACTGGAGGAGGCGAGTTAATTTTTTTTAAATTATTTTTTACCCCTCATTGGCACTTCCCACTGAGCCACCAATGTTTCTTATACTGGGGTGTTGGGAAGGGGGGGGGGGCACACTGTGCCACCAATTTTTCTTATACTGGGGTGTTGGGGGGGGGGGGCACACTGTGCTACCAATGTTTCTTATACTGGGGTGTTGGGGGGGGGGGCACACTGTACCACCAATGTTTCTTATACTGGGGTGTTGGGGGGGGGCACACTGTGCCACCAATGTTTCTTATACTGGGGTGTTGGGGGGGGCACACTGTGCCACCAATGTTTCTTATACTGGGGTGTTGGGGGGCACACTGTACAGGGAGTCTAAGAAAGAATCGAATGAGTCACTAAGTTGGATCTTTAGTTCTTTTAACCTGTGACTCATTCGATTCTTTCTAACTCCCTGCACTTGTGTCAGTGACTCAAGACTCAGAGCTGCTAGTGCTTGCCTTGCCTCAGCTCTGATTGGTTGGTGGGCGGGGCTGGCAGAAGCAGCTTCCACTCTAGGATCAGATTACACTCCTCCCGAGCCCCTCCCCTCCCTGCTGCCAGCGGCTCTGCTATTGTGTGCTGTGACTGAGCTGACTCAGACTGAGAACATCGGCGGCGGGGCAGAGAACTATCAGCTCCTGTGCCCGTCACTGTTCAACGGTAGAGCTGCGGTGGCGGGTCTAGTCGCAAATGGCGACAAGACTAAAAAGTGTTGTCGCCATTTGTAAATTCTAAGTCGCATTGGCGACCATTTTGGTCGCCATCTGGAGCCCTGGCCGTGTACGAAGTACTTATATCGCGGCGCTGCAATAATTCTTTGCTAAGCCGGTGGATATGCGCTTGTGCAGTGCCGCGCACACCCTCCTCCAGCTGATTCCTTGGCGATCTTGTCACTTCCGGTATAGACTTTTGGCAAGGTACAGAGATTTGGCAGAACACCAGCAATGTGCATCTGCACAGAAATCCCACAAAGTACAGTATAGTACAATAGTTTTCCATTTCATTCACTTACAACATAAAAATCCTGCAGACTTCCAAGTCCACAGCATGCACTGGTGGGGTAAAATGTGTGGACTTCTAGGAGTCTGCGAATGCGGCCTAACCTTCCATCAGGCTTCGGGCTACATTTACATGGCGGTAACAGTGCCGCAGGAGGGCATACATTTCATGCACACGTTCGGGACATTCCTACAACTGTCTATGGAAATGGAGATCCTGTAAAATACTATCCTATTTGCTACACTGTACCATCTGGCTTCCGCTAAAACATTAGCCCTCCTATTTTTACCCTTAGCACAAACCCAAAAGAAGTTACCAAAAAGACAAAAAGGGAAAAAAAAAAAAAAAGAACATACAAGCAAATGACAAGTGGCAGAGAAGTACAAAGGGCATGGTGTGCGGAGATAAGACGCCCATCGAAGAATCTACAGTTGTTAACATTTTTTCCTTTCTCTGAACTGTTGATGCTGCAAGATCTCCAGATAGAGAAGAGGACGTGGACTGCGCTCAGCCACGTTTCCCTCTCTTCTGGAAGGTATCTAACAGAATGAGCTTTCCTAACATCCAGCACAAACTGGAGGTAGACAAACCCTGGTCGAGCCTCACATATCTAGAAAATTGGAATACTGACCTATATCAAGGATCAGCAACCTCCAGCACTCCGGCTGTACTGAAAATACAACTCCCAAAATCCTCCTTTCACTTCGATGGAGTTCCAAGAACCGTTACAAGTGCGCGAACTGGGAGTTGTAGTTTTGCAGCAGCTGGAGTGAAGAAGGCTTCAGATGGAGATTAGCACTAAGAACCTCAGCAGCACCTCCGGTTAGCATTGATCCACCACTCTTAGGCCGGCCGTGTGCGGGCCGTGGAACCGCGGCCTGGATCCCTCCTGAGAGCAGGAGCGCACGGCGTCACTGGTTGCTATGACGCTGTGCACTCCCTGCTGCCGCCGCAATACAGTAATACACTGGTATGATCTATACCAGTGTATTACTGTACTGTGCCGGCAGCAGGGAGCGCACAGCGTCATAGCAACCAGTGATGCCGTGCGCTCCTGCTCTCAGGAGGGATCCATACCTGGAAAGAAAAACTGGAAGAAATCAAAACCAGCCCAAGAGGATCAGCAGAGGAACAGTACAAATGAGAGTTCTAAGGCTCCTTTCACACCTGCGTTCAGGTGTCCGCTCGTGAGCTCTGTTTGAAGGGGCTCACAAGCGGCCCTGAACGCAGCCGTCTGGCCCTAATGCATTCTCAGTGGAGGCGGATCCACTGAGAATGCATCCGCCTGCCAGCGCTCAGCCTCCGCTCCGCTCAGTGAGCGGACACCTGAACGCTGCAAGCAGCGTTCGGGTGTCCGCCTGGCCGTGCGGAGGCGAGCGGATCCGTTCCGACTTACAATGTAAGTCAATGGGGACGGATCCGCTTGAAGATGACACCATATGGATCAATCTTCAAGCGGATCCGTCCCCCATTGACTTTCAATGTAAAGTCGGAACGGATCCGCTCAGGCTACTTTCAGACGTAGAAAATTTTCTAAGTTCTAATGCAGACGGATCCGTTCTGAACGGAGCCACCGTCTGCATTAATTTGAGCGGATCCGATCGAATGCAAGTGTGAAAGTAGCCTAAGGCCTTGAGAACTACTTTATGAGAAATGCAAGTATTTACTAAGCAATTATCTCTGGGCTGTAATATATGATGTCTGGCTTGGAGCACCTATTCTTATGACAATGATGTGCCGTTCCTTTATTATTCCTACTAGACGTTATGAATTTATTAAAAGCAGGTCCAGATGAGTGTTATCACTTGAGGGTTGGTCCCAGAATAGTTTGACACTATCCAATCATTCTGCCAGTGTCAGACTGTGTAGGGGCACACCCCCATCTGGACCTTCATTGCAAACAGCTAGCAATTTATTCATAAGTTCTAGCAGGATTAATAAAGGAATGGCTCAACAGAGTCATAAGAAGAGAGGCTCCAGAATTGGTATTACATGTGGAGTGCAAGTAGTTACAGGTCTTCTAAGGGTACTTTCACACTTGCGGCAGGGCGGATCCAACAGGCTGTTCAGCATGTCGGTTCCGTCCTGCGGCTATTTCGCCGTGCCGCCGGACCGTCCCCATTGACTATAATGGGGACGGGGGCGGAGCTCCGGCGCAGCACGGCGAAAGCCGCCGGACTAAGAAGTCCTGCGTGTCCGACTTTTTAGTCTGGCGGATCCGACATGGTGAACAGCCTATCGGATCCATCCTGCCGCAAGTGTGAAAGTACCCTAAGTAGTCTGTGCCTACATGTGAACATGTCCTTACAGACATAACACAGCTTATCAACACCGAGTACCCATCGGCCGGTCTTGATCTACCTGCACTGGCGTGAGAGGTGCCCAATTTATTAAAATATGTTCCGTCATAATTTGCGACTTTTTTACACCACGATAGTGGCGTAATGCCCTTAATAAATGTCTAATCTCATTTCAGAACGTATTGTCATTACATGACTGGGAAGGTAGACTCTACAAGTCAGGCAGTAATCTGATATCTGCACAAGTGTTATTTATTCAGAAGTAACACAAACTCCTATGTATGTGGCCATGGTGACCACTCCGCACCATACCTCGTACACAATGCAGGCCAAGCCACTACGCTTTCCGATACCTGACCACCTGCAATGACACAGAGCAAGAATGTGTGTAACCAAAGACCGTGAAGGCGATAATGAAGGTGGAGACATGGGGACATCCCCCCCCCGATACCTTTTCATTATCACCCAGCAGTAAATCTTCCTGGACGCTTTCAGATCAGGCCTCCTGAAAACGACAAAAGGAACCATTTGCACGAGATCCTGTAATTCTATATAACGCTAACAGGTAGCAGGCTTCTATTTTTGGCAAAGTGACCTTGTATGACCGCAGCATTCCAATACAGTACATACATGCTGCAGGAGAAATCCTCAGTCTAAAAGACTCGGGTGCATAGGCTTAGAGGGCCTGCTGGAAGAGAATGAAGAGGGTGCCAGCGCCCTGTATCTGCATTATATATACTGCCCCATGGATTCAGCTATGATACTGCATACCGTCCTAGTGACTGGCACCTCCCGGGGGATCACTAAGGGTATGTTCAGACATCTGAGGCTGACCACTGGCTTTCTGCCAAGGTTTGCAGTTGGTATGCCACAGATTTAGCTCCATACAGTCAAGGAACATTTTTTTTTTTTTTCTTTCCGTGGCACAGAAACTTTACCGCCCTAGGCTACTGTCACATCTGCGTTATTGCTGGATCTGTCACGGATCAGCACAAACACTTCCATCATGATAATACAACCGTCTGCATCCGTTCTGAATGTATCCGGTTGTATGATCTCTAAAATAGCCATGACGGATCAGTCTCTAAAACCATTGTAAGTCAATGGGGGACGGATGAGTTTTCTTTTGCGTCAGAGAAAACTGATCTGTCACCATTGACTTACATTGCGAGTCATGACGAATCTGTCTTGCTCCTCATCCCAGGATGCACTCAAAAAACGCTGCTATCAGCACGTCTGTGTGCGTCATGGGAACGCAATTAAACGGAACGCATTCTGGTCACTCCGTTCAGTTCAGTTTTGTCCCCATTAACAATGAAGTGTTTTCCCATGACGGATCTCAATAGCGGAAAGGGAAAGTAGCCTTAAACTACAAGGCATAGCAATGGAAAGCAGTTTCCACGTGGATACAGAAAAAAAGAATAGAATTTGAAATCTCTGCCGACCTCTACTTACCATGGATCTAGAAAATAAAGCGGTTTCCATTTTAGGGACTGGTAGGGGTCTCGGCACTCATACCTCCACTGATCTAAACCCTTGATATGTCTCTAGGACATATCAAAAGTTTATAGAAAAAGTTAGTGGCCCTTTAAAAGGCTTGTACAGTGGACCTATGTCGGAGCCTTCCATCAGAAGTATGTTAGGCAGGACTCCCAGCGCGTACACCTGACAGAAGGCTCCGACTGGAGATGAGCCAATGTCATATTTTGTTTGGTGGTCAAAGCAGAATTGAGTTATGAATTCCGTTATCACGGACCATAACGCAATTCTACAACAGGGGAGAGGACTCCTCTGCATAATGGAAACGGGGCGGATCTGTTTAGCAGCCCATAGACTTCTATTATGACGGAATGTCTCTAAAGGCATTCCATCATAGAACTGCGTTATGGTCCGTGGTAACGGAATCCATAACGCAATTCTGATTTTACCACCAAACGAAGCGTGAACGCATTCCATAACATGAAATTCGCTCATCTCTAGCTCAGACGTCATGTGAACGTTACCTTCCAATAGAGCAGTACTGGCACCATTTTTAGCCCACAGAAGTCAATGGGAAATTACAAACCATGGGGGAGATTTATCATCTCTCTCTGCGCCTGCTTTTTGGTGGGGGAGGGTGGGGGGTACCAGCGGGCCCAGAACATTTCGTTTGCGCAAGTTTCCAGGCGCATATGAAGACTCTGAGATGCTAGAGATTTCCTTTCGGCACACGGACTGCCGGAGGATGCGCCTAATTAGCACAGAAGATCTCAAAGAGCGGCGTAAAAGAAATACTACACGTAGCCACACACTACTCCATGCACAAAGACACGCGCCGACACTGAAAACATGGCTTATTCTGAACGGCACTACCGCTATACTTACTGAGCATCACGCGCTTGGCGCACAATTTTGATCAAAATTTTGTAGGTCCACCACCCACCAAGGTAGTCTCTTTAGATGGAAACATGACACTCCGGGGGCCTAAGCCTGCAAAATGAATTCAGGGCGAAGCAGGATCCAGCTATACCATGCTCTAATTAAATGGATGAGTGCATGGGCCAGCCCCCCATGAATGGGCCAGTTAGGCCAGCCCCCTCCTCCATACAATGTGAAATAAACACAGAGGTGCACGCAGTTTAAAAACACGTGCTCCATAGTTGCATAGATCACATATGCAAATTCCATTTTATTTATTTTTTATCTGTATTTCAGCAACACAAAAAATAAAAAATTGAACAATGGACAATTTATAGCAAAATTTAGAACAAAAACGGATACAATACAGAACTAAAAAGCTGGAAAAAAAAAAAAAGTATTATTTGATCCGTATTTTCATGCGAAACCTGAAGGAGGCATATGGCAGCTACACATGATATCCTACCTCCTCGGCTACAAGACAAGCTTTTTTTTTTATGGAAAACACCATATTTTGTTACCACATTCTCATTGGTGACAAAACTAAGTACACGAGAGACCTTTTTTACAAGGCATTTTGTTTAAAACTGCCCCTGACTATATTCTATATTACAGAAGTGCAGTACATACACCAGCGCAAAAACCATGAAAAAATAAATAAAAATAAAACTACTTAAACCGCATCTAAGCCAAGTCAGAAAGACAAAAAAACAACAACAGTTCACAGGAGGAAACTCTGGCCGTTTCGCAAGTGTTTGATGAATTGGAAAATGCCAGTGATAAAATCGGAATAAGCGGCGATTCGAGACGCTGGTTGTAGAGGACGCCTGCTAATGACAAACCCCTGTTCCAGTCACATGCCGTCCATGTCACCAGCTCCTAATACGCAACTTGATACAAACTAACCCAAATGTTCGGTAACAAAGGATGCTCTGACAAAAGTAGCAATAATGCTCTGGCAAGCAGCGGGGTCAGTGCCAACGCGCTCGTTGGAGCAATTAATGAGGCGGCAGGCGAACAATACCAAGTCATGAGGGGCAGGACAAAAGTCAAGGACCACACTGCTAATCCAGTCATCATTAATAGGCACAATATCCTCTTCCACGAGGAGAAAGCACAACTAAGCCCTACCCAGGTTCCCCCCGTCAAAGCAGGAACTATGAAGACGACAGCAACAGGTGCTTTATCTCATCAGCGGGGGTCCGACACCCCACACCACCGCCGAGCTGCTGTCCATTTCTGTAGTGGATGGTGCTGGGGGCTCCCATTCACTTCCACCAGCTCCACTACAGAATTGAAAAGTAGTAGGTCCGATGCAGGTGGGGGTGGGATGTTGGACCCCCGCTGATCAGATATGATTGGCCTATCCTGGGGAGTTGTGCAGTGCTACAATATTGGTGACCTGCACAGTGCAATTACAGCTATTCACTTGAATGGAATGAATAGGAGTAAATAGACTGCGTGCGATTTCCAAATGGAGGCAGCGTTCGCACAACCGCCACTCGTCATACAGCTTTGACTCCTAGCACCCTGCCGATCTGATATTGATGACCTATCCTCGGGTTGGTCATCAATATCAGTGGTGAGGTGGGGTCTCCATGGATCAGACTTGTTTCCCCAGTACATCCCACAGATGATGGTGAATTTGGAGGCAAAGTCATCATCCTGAACTCTTTCTCGTGTTCCTCAAACCGTCCCTTGACAAGTTTTTCTGTGTTTAGGGACATATTAGGCCGTGTTCACACAACAGGTTTTCTACGATTCTGTCGCATATTGCACTCTGAAATCTGCATGGCATCTGCTTACACTCCCACTCCCACTGTAGTTCATATGGCATCGATATTCCCAGTTGCAGACTGGAGATTCACGTGATGGCATGCTCAGGAAAACCACAGCAGATGAGCACACAGGATTAGTCACATGGAATGGGGCTAGACCCGTGTGCGATCCGCAGCATGCCTGCCTATTTAAAAGGGTTAGCCCATGAAATAAATAGAAAATATCTGGAGTAAGGCACACCATCAATTTTAACTATATAAACGCAAAAAATAAAAATCATGCTCTCCTGTATAATTTTCACCTTTTTCATTCTTTTTTGCTATTCAACTCTCCAGTTCTCCTTTTTCCCTTTCTGTGGGTGGGCAGTAGCTCATCCTACGTGACCATCAAGCACCTGCATCTCCCAGGAGTGCACTGCAGTTATCTCTTGTTAAAAGGGTTTATCCAGGTTGCACCGCTATCCCATGCGGTGGCCACTTCCGGAATCATGTGCTAGCGCTGTGGCGAGAGATTTGTACTCAAACATGCGCTGCGGGTTCTAACCCCAGGTTAGGATCACATGACCACAGACGTGGCCACCGGACAGGATTGTGGCGCAACCTGGATAACCCCTTCAAGTCCTATTCCTGTGTTTCTCCCCTACATAGAAAAAGAGTCCCGCACACACCTCCCCAGCACTAAGGTATGCAATGCCACACTACACCGGCCCCCAGAAGAGAAAAGAAAGCTATTGAGCATATAAAGTCCGCTACCGAATGCAGAAGGTGGACCAGAATTTCACGCATATGGGGTTACTAGAGAGTAAAAGGTAATATACATAAAAACCTAACAATATTTCTATTGTACATATGCTGCAGTAATACTTCATATGAAAAGCCCTATTCACCGCACAGGGATGTCCCCTTTCCATGCGTGATACACAGGTAAATGCGATGCCTCCACTTTTGATGCCCACTCTAGTGACTTCTGCCATTACATACTGTGTCCTAATCACATGCAGCAATTTGGGGCACAGTATATTTTCTGTGGGGGTCAGATCCCCACCCTTGCCCATTTTCTCTTGCTTCCAACACATCAAATTCACAAACTGACTGTTCACTCGCCTCCTGACAGGGGGATGGACTCCATCCGAGTAACGTTCTGTCTCTACAACGTGCATACGATGCTACATGCTCCATTACAGACGGACATTAGTCTGGTCACTGACCCGTGACTACCTCACACAAAATAAAATGGACACAAAACACTGAAATGTAAAACAATGGCCAAATATCTCGATTATAAAGCATTAAAAAGGCAAAAAAAAATAAAAATTCAATATCAAGGTGCGCAGTATGAACTATGTTCTGCTGTTAATCGGACCTTACATTTGTTTACGATTTCAGCCGCCGACCACAAAGGTTCCTTTCCTATAAGAATCCCAGGCCTCCAGCTCTACTAGGCAAGCAAGAAACGAGTGGGGAAATGCTACGTGAAACGAGCTGGATGTGTCGGCTAGAAATCACATTATGACGTATAAGGCAACTTAGCAGAAAATCTATCGGCGGTTTTCTCACTTCCCTCTGTCAATCTGCAGTCATCTTTTTATCAGATGAGGGGGAGGGGTGGAAGAAAGCACTCTGTACTGGTGACACAAAGCCAGCAGGTGCCCTGAACCTCAACACTCTCTGAAAGGGTTCCTTCTAACACTGGCAGATATGCATAGGAGGGTGACACTGGAGAAACGGTCAACTGACCCCTTCACAATGATAAATGAGGAGTCCACCTGTTGTCATGGCAGCCACGGAAAGCCCAACACTTGTAGCATGGTGACCTGTTGGCCAGAAGGCTCTCCCTGTCTTATGTACATAGCAGAAATAAAGACATTATTCCATGCAAGCCCCACAATATAACAAAGACTAACATACAGATTATCAGATGGACTCTTATAATATCCAAAAACACAATGGGGTAGCCTGTGCCTTACCAGGTAGGAAAGGGTCAATCTGCTGAGCGATGGCAGAAAGGACTGCTTCCTAAATAGCACAAGTAAATGTCTCCAAGACTTCCCCCAGCAGCCGACTGCCTCAACACAGACACTCCCCGACCTTCAAAACCAACAGGGAAGCCCCCAACAACCTACTGCCGGTATGTTACCATCTGAGCAGCTTCTGCCTCCTTCCCTTGTGAGCCCTCACCAGTAGGGTCTTCTCCCCTTCTGTACCAGTATGCCACTTAGTTCGTGTTCACTAATAAGGGAATATATTCTGCAATATTAGCTGAACTACGAATATGTGGGATGTGAACCATACAAATGGCTCATAACCAAAACGGTCAAATAGAAGAAATACAAAAAAAGCAACATCCATAAGAACAACTGGAGTGCAAAGCTCAACCCTTGCACTCCTCTAATCTAAATCACACTGGAAATACTGAAGGACTGTGAGGAAGATCAAAGGCTAGAGATCAAAGCTCAAGACGACAACCTGAAGAGGTCCCCTCTCTGGAACCACCGTCACTCCTATTAATACAATCATATAATGGGTCTGAAGAAGTCCTCTCTATGGCACCACCGTCACTCCTATTAATACAATCATATAATGGGTCTGAAAAAGTCCTCTCTTTGGCACCACCGTCACTCCTATTAATACAATCATATACCAGGTCTGAAGAAGTCCTCTCTATGGCACCACCGTCACTCCTATTAATACAATCATATAATGGGTCTGAAAAAGTCCTCTCTTTGGCACCACCGTCACTCCTATTAATACAATCATATACCAGGTCTGAAGAAGTCCTCTCTCTGGCACCACCGCCACTCTTATTAATACCATCACATACCAGGTCACTTGGTTGAATCGCAGTGCTGTCAATACTCCTCATGACTATGAAACATGAGCAGGAACATAGCCCTGAGGCTCCTTGTCTAGTCTATCACATCTACAGCGTCTGGTGACAGCCTAAAAGCCCATGAAGTGGATCTACCATGTTCAGGGCGGCCGTACTGGTCATTCCAGAACACAACCTGCATCAGCAGCCTTTTTACGCCCCCTGGCCCAATACCTGGTGCATTCTTCCACAGGCTACCATACCCTACAATATACAATCCAACTTACAGAGCAGTCCAAGAACAAGTAAAATAAAAGATAAGAACATAGAAGGGAATTTCCAGCGTAAACCAGAAGGGGCAATAGGATGGATAACTAAAAAAAAGACAGATCCAGCTGTAACAGACACATCCAGAGGCTCCTAAACAGGACCAGGGAGCGATTAAAAGGCAAAGTGTCAGAATCGGAGAGGAGGTTCCACTGCAGATTATGGCCGTGTCCCCAGCACACAGCATAGGAAGGCTCTCCTCCATCTGAAATAGTAAGCAGCCAGGAGACTAATCCCAGCTACTTAATCCGACCAGCACACGCAAAACCGTTCACAAGCACAATTCATGTAGCAGCAGCAGCCAGGCTCCAGCTGACAGTGCCATCACCCAGGGGAAGCAGCAGCATGTGTCCCAACAGTGGTCACAATCCTGGGGCAGACCTCCAGTAGGCAGCAGCACCTGCACAGGGCACCTACTGGCACTGACCCCCTGACCTGCAGCATGCCAGGGGCTCCCCACAATCAATGCACAGCCAAGGTTACCTCACAGAGATGAAGGTACAATTCTCATTCAAGGTCAAAGCGACCACACATCAGCCAGGAGATTCAACTGGTGTGTGCCCCCAGAGCCAGAGGGCACCAGGTGTCCAAGCGCCCACCTCCACCGAGCGGGACCTGTGCTGCTGCCACATCCATCTAATCCCACCACCATCACCCTCCTCCTCCCCCGTGGTGGCATCAGCAGAGCAGAGGACTGGCCTGTGAAGGCATCTGGCCGGACAATGAGGGGGGGAGGCGGCGTGAGGACGTGGATGGATGAGGCGAGGTGACAGCGGCTGGCATACCAGTACAAAGGGCACCTGTCAATGACACGGGCGGCGAGGATGGCCACTCCATTCCGTTATGTGTCAGCCTGGGCCGCTTACCTGGACGAGGAGGAGGCGGCGATGCAGGTGGAGGTCTAGTTGTGGGGGAGAGAGGAGGCGCCTGATCACAGCATGGTGTCCCCCGGCTCCCCCGCCGGCCGCTCTCTCCCTCACACGCAGACTGAAGGCGGCAGGAGCTGGAGAAGTGATGGGGGAGGGAGGAGGGAGTGGTGAGCAGGATGAGGAGGGGGAGGACCGGCTGGCTGCACAGACCTGACTGAAATGACAAACACAGAGCCGGCCGCGGGCAGCCCAGCTAGCCTGCTGTCAGCGTCCACTGGCACTGCCCGCACTCGTAGGGGGAACTCCGAGGCGCTCACTATTTTGTAATTGCACGTTGGGAGGAGCACAGAAAGAAGCCGCTGGACGAGGAGGGTCACTACCCTCCTCACACCCCCTTAGTGGTGCCCTCCCGCCCTGCCTCAGGCCGTCACGTGGTCCTCGCTCACCGGGCTGTGACGTCTCGTCCTCAGCGCCTCTGCTTGGACATTGGTCCGCGCCCCGGAATAGGCACTGGCAGTGTGCGCGCCTACCGCGCTCCCCCCTCCACTGGACACGCCCACCCGGCCCCTTCCCGTTGGCTAATTGGTCGTGACGTAGTTCTTTCCATGACGTCGCCCTGCACATTGTGTCTCTATGTGTGGAGATAGAGGAGTGCTGGAAGCTGGTGACAGTGCGCGGCTGTGTGCCGCCCCGCACAGTCCTGCGGTCCCTCGCTGCTGTTCACACTACATGGTAGACTGTACCATTCTCTAGGGGAGGAACTCATGTAAGAAGTAGAGGTACAGGCGCCCCCTGTATGATAAATCTCATTATGCCTCGTTTTCTAGACACTTCATAGGCATAAAGTGCTGTAAAATCGTACATTTACCACACGGTAAGTCCAGAACTTACCGTCCACTTACCTCAGGCACCGTTTACATCATTTATTTTTTATCATTTTTTTTAATTTGCATCCATGTATCCAGCCTTAGGGCTTGTGCACACGAACGTTGTTTGGGTCCGCATCCGAGCCGCATTTTTTGCAGACCCATTCACTTCGATGTGTGCTGTCCGCATCCGTTGCTCCGTTCCGTGGCCACGCAAAAAAAATTAAATATATATATATATATATATATATATAGAACACGTCCTATCCTTGTTTGTTTTGCAGAAAATAATAGGCATTTCTATTATTGGTGGCCCATTCTGTTGGCGGCATCCGTGTTTTGTGGATTCGCAATTTGCGGACCGTGTGCATGAGTGCTTATGGTATCTCTGATAACATACATCCAAACCATGGCGAGCCTTACACACGGAGGTACACGGGAAGAGACCACAGGATTCTAATGTCCGTGTGTGACAGAAGTAACTCCTCAAAATGACTTCAAGGACCGTCTGTACTTGTTACGTTCCTTGACAATCAGCCGGTCACAAATTCGGGGATAGCTGAAGGAAGGGGGCAGCAAGCCAGGGCACTTAGATATCGGGCAATGACTGGACGTTTCTCCAGGTGAAGGAAAGCCTGGGGTCTGCACAAACTGTCCTCCCCTGTCCAATTTCTCTGCAGCGCCACCACAGGGAAAGTTAAGCATTACAGTGCGAGTGGGTTGTTTCCACCCTGGCTAAGACATGAGGTTAAAGGGGTTCTCCTGGAAATAATATAGATCAATATGCGATGGATGGGGGTCTGACACCAGGCGTGCAGTGTAAGTACAGTCACACACAACTTTGCTCTCGTGGACCACACTGCAAGTCATGTTACCTGCCACTTATTATTGTCACAAGACTTTCTGAGACATCTGTCACAAGACACATGATCCCGTTTAGCCTCAGAGTCAGACATTGATGGCATATTGCTAGGATATTCCATCAGTGTCAAATAAGTATGCGTCCCACCTTTGAAACCCGCCCCGAAGCGAAGGAGAGCGCTGTATGCACAGCGAGCGTGCTGTCTATTCATTGCTATGGGAGTTCAGAAAATAGCTGAGCAAGCACACTCGACTATTTTGAGAAGTCCCATAGTGGAGAGTGCACCCCACATGCACGGCCACCTCTACACCGCTATGGGAATGCCCGAAATAGACAAACCAGCGCTTGTCTATTTTCGGAACTCCCATAACAGTGAATGGAGGATGGTTTTGGTTGCGTGCCTGCTCTCCCTTCACTTCAGGTGACTAGTACTGGACTTAGGAGCTGGTCACAGAGGTGGGACCTGCACCTATCTGATAGCATATCCTCGCAATATGAGATCAATGCCTCAAATGGAAATACCCTTTAAGGGCTCAAGCACACAACAGTATGTATTTTGCAGTCCGCAAAAAACGGATCTGCAAAAAATACGGATGACGTCCGTGTGCATTCCGTATTTTGCGGAACAAAACAGCTGGCCCCTAATAGAACAATACTATCCTTGTCCGTAATGCGGGCAATAATAGGACATGTTCTATTTTTTTGCGGAACGGAAACGGAATGCACACGAAGTAAGGGCTCGTTCACACAAACGTATTTTGTGTTCCGTACACGGTCCATTTTTTTTGCGTTCCGCATATGGTCCGTATACTAAACCATTTCAATGGGTCTGCAAAAGATGCGGACAGCACTCTGTGTGCTGTCCGCATCTATTGCTCCGTTCCGTGGCCCCGCAAAAATTATGAGTCCTGTCCTATTCTTGTCCGTTTTGCAGACAAGAATAGGCATTTCTATAATAGGCCTTCTGTTCCGTTCCGCAAATTGCGGAAGAGACACGGGCGCCATCTGTGTTTTGCGGACCGCAGAAAATGGCACGGTCGTGTCAATAAGCCCTAACTTCAGTTTTTTTTGCAGACCCATTGAAGTAAATGGTTCCGGATACGGTCCTAAAAAAACGGAACGACATGGAGAGAAAATATGTTTGTGTGCATGAGCCTTTACATCAATGTGCTCTGACTTTCCTTCTGTTTCATTTTATCACCATTTTTAGAGAGGTTGACCGAAATATTTGAGATCTGTGACGCCCCACTAAACATGATAAAACACGTGTCGTCTGCACCTCAAGAACATCTCAAGAATCCTCCCTTTTTTCACAATGGAAACAGCAAAAACTCTTGTTACTTTGATTCATTCTCGTCTTGACTACTGTACTACCTCTCACTAAACTCTCCCCCCTTCAGTCTGTCCTAAATGCTGCAGCCAGGCTCATCTATCCATCCAACCAACCGCTACACTGATGCTACTAGTCTGTGCTACTAGTCACTTCACTGGTTGCCCATCCACCACAGAATACAGTTCAACCTCCTCACCGCTGCCCCTCCATACATTTCCTCCCTCATTTCCGTCTACCACCCTACTCACGCTCTTATGGGGGACATGTGGATGTCACACTGTTATGGGGGACCTGTGAATGTCACACTGTTATGGGGGTCCTGTGGATGACACACTGTTATGGATGATCTGTGGATGACACACTGTTATGGAGGACCTGTGGATGACACACTGTTATGGGGAACCTGTGGATGACACACTGTTATGGATGATCTGTGGATGACACTTTTATGGAGGATCTGTGGATGACACACTGTTATGGGGTATCTGTGAATGACACACTGTTATGGGGATCTGTGGATGACACACTGTTATGGGGGACCTGTGAATGTCACACTGTTATGGGGGTCCTGTGGATGACACACTGTTATGGATGATCTGTGGATGACACACTGTTATGGAGGACCTGTGGATGACACACTGTTATGGATGATCTGTGGATGACACTTTTATGGAGGATCTGTGGATGACACTATTATGGGGGGTCTATGGATGACACTATTATGGGGGGTCTATGGATGACACTGTTATGGGGTACCTGTGGATGACACTTATGGGGGACCTGTGAATGACATACTGTTATGGGGGACCTGTGGAAAACACACTTATGGGGGACCTGTGGAGAACACACTGTTATGGGGGCTCTGTGGAGGACACACTGTTATGGGGGATCTGTGGAGGACACACTGTTATGATGGATCTGTGGAGAACACACTGTTATGGAGGATCTGTGGAGGACACACTGTTATGGATGATCTGTGGAGAACACACTGTTATGGGGGATCTGTGGAGGACACACTGTTATGAGGGATCTGTGGAGAACACACTGTTATGGAGGATCTGTGGAGGACACTGTTATGGAGGATCTGTGGAGAACACACTGTTATGAGGGATCTGTGGAGAACACACTGTTATGAGGGATCTGTGGAGAACACACTGTTATGAGGGACCTGTGGAGAACACACTGTTATGAGGGACCTGTGGAGAACACACTGTTATGGGGAGTCTGTGGAGGACACACTGTTATGGGGGATCTGTGGAGGACACACTGTTATGGGGGATCTGTTGAGGACACACTGTTATGAGGGATCTGTGGAGAACACACTGTTATGGAGGATCTGTGGAGGACACACTGTTATGGATGATCTGTGGAGAACACACTGTTATGGGGATCTGTGGAGGACACACTGTTATGAGGGATCTGTGGAGGACACACTGTTATGGGGGATCTGTGGAGGACACACTGTTATGAGGGATCTGTGGAGGACACACTGTTATGGATGATCTGTGGAGGACACACTGTTATGGGGATCTGTGGAGAACACACTGTTATGGAGATCTGTGGAGAACACACTGTTATGGAGGATCTGTGGAGAACACACTGTTATGAGGGATCTGTGGAGAACACACTGTTATGAGGGATCTGTGGAGAACACACAGTTATGAGGGATCTGTGGAGAACACACTGTTATGAGGGATCTGTGGAGGACACACTGTTATGAGGGATCTGTGGAGGACACACTGTTATGGATGATCTGTGGAGGACACACTGTTATGGGGATCTGTGGAGAACACACTGTTATGGAGGATCTGTGGAGAACATACTGTTATGGAGGATCTGTGGAGAACACACTGTTATGGAGGATCTGTGGAGAACACACTGTTATGGAGGATCTGTAGAGAACACACTGTTATGGGGATCTGTGGAGAATACACTGTTATGGAGGATCTGTGGAGAACACACTGTTATGAGGGATCTGTGGAGGACACACTGTTATGGATGATCTGTGGAGGACACACTGTTATGGGGATCTGTGGAGAACACACTGTTATGGAGGATCTGTGGAGAACATACTGTTATGGAGGATCTGTGGAGAACACACAGTTATGAGGGATCTGTGGAGAACACACTGTTATGAGGGATCTGTGGAGGACACACTGTTATGAGGGATCTGTGGAGGACACACTGTTATGGATGATCTGTGGAGGACACACTGTTATGGGGATCTGTGGAGAACACACTGTTATGGAGGATCTGTGGAGAACATACTGTTATGGAGGATCTGTGGAGAACACACTGTTATGGAGGATCTGTGGAGAACACACTGTTATGGAGGATCTGTGGAGAACACACTGTTATGGGGATCTGTGGAGAATACACTGTTATGGAGGATCTGTGGAGAACACACTGTTATGAGGGATCTGTGGAGAACACACTGTTATGAGGGACCTGTGGAGAACACACTGTTATGAGGGACCTGTGGAGAACACACTGTTATGGGGAGTCTGTGGAGGACACACTGTTATGGGGGATCTGTGGAGGACACACTGTTATGGGGGATCTGTTGAGGACACACTGTTATGAGGGATCTGTGGAGAACACACTGTTATGGAGGATCTGTGGAGGACACACTGTTATGGATGATCTGTGGAGAACACACTGTTATGGGGATCTGTGGAGGACACACTGTTATGAGGGATCTGTGGAGGACACACTGTTATGGGGGATCTGTGGAGGACACACTGTTATGAGGGATCTGTGGAGGACACACTGTTATGGATGATCTGTGGAGGACACACTGTTATGGGGATCTGTGGAGAACACACTGTTATGGAGATCTGTGGAGAACACACTGTTATGGAGGATCTGTGGAGAACACACTGTTATGAGGGATCTGTGGAGAACACACTGTTATGAGGGATCTGTGGAGAACACACAGTTATGAGGGATCTGTGGAGAACACACTGTTATGAGGGATCTGTGGAGGACACACTGTTATGAGGGATCTGTGGAGGACACACTGTTATGGATGATCTGTGGAGGACACACTGTTATGGGGATCTGTGGAGAACACACTGTTATGGAGGATCTGTGGAGAACATACTGTTATGGAGGATCTGTGGAGAACACACTGTTATGGAGGATCTGTGGAGAACACACTGTTATGGAGGATCTGTAGAGAACACACTGTTATGGGGATCTGTGGAGAATACACTGTTATGGAGGATCTGTGGAGAACACACTGTTATGAGGGATCTGTGGAGGACACACTGTTATGGATGATCTGTGGAGGACACACTGTTATGGGGATCTGTGGAGAACACACTGTTATGGAGGATCTGTGGAGAACATACTGTTATGGAGGATCTGTGGAGAACACACAGTTATGAGGGATCTGTGGAGAACACACTGTTATGAGGGATCTGTGGAGGACACACTGTTATGAGGGATCTGTGGAGGACACACTGTTATGGATGATCTGTGGAGGACACACTGTTATGGGGATCTGTGGAGAACACACTGTTATGGAGGATCTGTGGAGAACATACTGTTATGGAGGATCTGTGGAGAACACACTGTTATGGAGGATCTGTGGAGAACACACTGTTATGGAGGATCTGTGGAGAACACACTGTTATGGGGATCTGTGGAGAATACACTGTTATGGAGGATCTGTGGAGAACACACTGTTATGAGGGATCTGTGGAGAACACACAGTTATGAGGGATCTGTGGAGAACACACTGTTATGGAGGATCTGTGGAGAACACACTGTTATGAGGGATCTGTGGAGAACACACTGTTATGAGGGATCTGTGGAGAACACACTGTTATGGAGGACACACTATCATGAGGGATCTGTGGAGAACACACTGTTATGGAGGACACACTATCATGAGGGATCTGTGGAGAACACACTGTTATGGAGGATCTGTGGAGAACACACTGTTATGGAGGATCTGTGGAGAACACACTGTTATGGAGGATCTGTGGAGAACACACTGTTATGGGGATCTGTGGAGAATACACTGTTATGGAGGATCTGTGGAGAACACACTGTTATGAGGGATCTGTGGAGAACACACTGTTATGAGGGATCTGTGGAGAACACACTGTTATGGAGGATCTGTGGAGAACACACTGTTATGAGGGATCTGTGGAGAACACACTGTTATGAGGGATCTGTGGAGAACACACTGTTATGAGGGATCTGTGGAGAACACACTGTTATGGAGGACACACTATCATGAGGGATCTGTGGAGAACACACTGTTATGGAGGATCTGTGGAGGACACACTATTATGAGGGATCTGTGGAGAACACACTGTTATGAGGGATCTGTGGAGAACACACTGTTATGGGGGACCTGTGGAGAACACACTGTTATGGGGGACCTGTGGAGAACACACTGTTATGGGGTATCTGTCTGTGATACGGCCAGAATGTCTGACTTAGCTTTACAGATTCCTTTATTAGCAGTCCTGGTCTGCTCCCCCCAAGTACTGAAAAAAAAAAAAAAAAAAGACACTGCTAATTTGGACTCAGGTTCTTAATCTATACTCCAACGCTCCCCCGCCCCCATTAACAATGCAGACCACCTAAACAATGTCGTCTTCATTAGTTTAACTAGAGCTCTCTATAGCCCAGACAGCCATGTGGTAATTGAACGCAGCATGGCCACGTCACAAGGACCACACGAGCATGCCGTTTGATTGTGCCCTGGAGTCACACTAAGCACACAGGACACAAGTAGCTCACACAGAGGCACAGGAGCTCACACGGTGGGGGGCACAGGAAACACGCACAGGGAGCACACAGAGGGGGCATAGGGAGCTCACACAGAGGGGGCACAGGGAGCGCACAGGAGGGGACACGGGGAGTGCATAGGAGGGGGCAGAGGGAGTGCACAGGGACCTAACAGGAGGGGGCATAGGGGAAACACAGAGCTGACAGTGTGAACTCACAGGACAGTGACCATCAGTAGTTGAGGGCAGTGCAGGGCTGCTACAATAAGAGTGTGACCCCCGCAGCCTGCACCCCCTCCATAGACACTGTTGCATGCTTCTTACTAGATGGGCTTACCAGGTGCTTTAATAGGAGGGTCCTGGGAGCTCCTGCAGTCCAGCAGCTGAGCTCAGAGCCTGTGGGTCGGACACAGCAAAAAGCCAATCATCCCAGTCTGACGTTTGGGCCTTACAGCCTGGAGCAAGTGCAGGGAAAGGGTGGGGGGCTGAGCTATGCTAGCTCCACCCACACAGAACGCCCTGATGCTGGTCTGTGGCATCAGGATTGTGGATAATGCTGGCCTGTCACCGAGCTCTGGTGGGGAGACTGTCTGTGGGGGGATACTTAAGTATCTAACTTCAGGAGGGCCCCTTTTGGAAAGGGGGCCCTGGGCAATTGCCCTGTCCCCCCCCCCCCCCAACGCCGGCCCTGATTGCACGTGACTACTGCAGCCAATCACTGGTCTCAGTGGTATACAGTGTGAGACTGCTCAGGTCAGTGATTGCTGTATGCAGCTACATCATTCCTGGAACCTACAGATACAGATTGGTGGTGAGGACTGGAGGAGCAGCACTGGAAAATCTGATCTTTTATTATTTGGTCACATTTATGGGCCCATTTTCAAATAAATTCAGCCATCTTATTTAAAGGACACCTGTCAGCAGATTTGTACCTTTGAAACTGACCTGTTACATGTGCACTTGGCAGCTGAAGACATCTGTGTTGGTCTTATGTCCATATGTGCCCACATTGCTGAGAAAAATGATGTTTAATTATATGCAAATGGGCCTCTAGGACGAATGGGGGCGTTGCCATTACACCTAGAGGCTCTGCTCTCTCTGATTGACAGGGCCATGCGTGATCACATTTGCACTGCCTGGCACTGTCAATCAAAGTGGAGAGGGCGTGGCAGTGGCAGAGAGAGATGAGCCTGTAGGTGTAACAGCAACACCCCCGTTGCTCCTAGAGGCTCATTTGCATATAATGAAACATAATGTTACTTAGCAATGTGGGCACATATGGACATGGGACCAACATAGATGCCTTCAGCTGCCAAGCAGCCAGTTTCATAGGAATACATGTGCTGACAGATGCCCTTTAAGACCTTTGCCTGCTGTCAATGAATTTCGCAATGATGATAAATGAACTTTCTTCATTCTGCAGTATTTCAGATTTCTTAAAAACCCCTGATCTAGTTCACTAGTCACTATTTTCAGAAATCCCTTCTTGCACGTTTGCAATTGTATTTCAGAAATTAGGGCACTATTCAGATACCCAGCGGAGACTCCATTACTATACTTGGCGGCTGAAATTAAAAATAGGAATAAATCCCTTTAGGATTAATGTGAAATAAGGCCAGAAAGGGCTTCTTCTAATACTCCTCATTTGTCTGAGATGTTTGATGGTTGGCTCTGTGGTTTACACTTGTCTTCCTGTTTCTGGAGTGTAGCAGCAGGAATCGTTTACATTGTGGTAAAAATGTTCCATCTCTTACTAAAACAAGATTACAAGTTGTTCCACAAACAGCAAATCTCCAGGCCTGTGATAGTACATGCCTAAAGCCGTAACGTGTGCCCAGATGGCGCTAAAATCATGGTCCGGGACACGTATGCCCTCCTTCATTTATTGCAATACATGGAAATGGTCATTGTAACTGGAAGTCTCATTCACCACACAGACAGACCTGTCTGGATGATGCAGCCAGTCAGCAAGGACGTTTCACAGGTAAAACACCTGTATTACTGACGTGCATGCAATGATTGGCTGTCTAGTAGCGCCTATCTACAGTACAGTGCAATACTACATGCCCTGTTCTGCTCCATACCTGCGCCTGCTATTTTTCTGGCACAATGTGGGTTCCTGCATCAAAAAGTAGGAAACTATTGCCATTGACTTCAATGTAAGTTGCGCATGACACATGACTCACCTGCGACTTAGCTATACTTTTATACCCAAATCCCAGCTCTAAAATAGTCGCACGACAAGAAGTTGCACATATTTTTGTGTCGCGCAACCTTTCCGCTGCTTGATATCATCGTGATCAAATGTTGTGCTCTCGCTCCAGTAAAGGGCGATGTAGAAAGTGTAGGTGAAAAGCTGGTGATTCCCAATTTCCAGCAGCTCTTTCTGATGATGTGCTGTCACATGGTTGGTCATTAGGCACAGCAGTAATGGCACACGTCTGTTGCAACCAGTGATCCCTTGTCCGGTCTCTACATGGCTGCAGTGATCATGTGTTGGTGCATCAAGTCATTGCTTCTGCTAAACAGAGACTGGACTTCAGGCCACAAAAGCTGGAGCAAAGGAAGGATTTAAAGGGGTCTTCCGGGAGTAAGATTGTAAAGGTTGTGTCACCGAACATATTCAAAACTTTTCATTAGAATACTTTTGAAATTGCATGTAATTAAACATTTAGTATCGCCAGTGAGCTATTCAATAAAATAAAATGTATCTGTATAGCGCCACCTGCTGGTTGTTCTTTTCCTTATTCTTTGTCCGTCTTAAAGAGCTGGTTGAACGTGCCTTCAACTGCCACTAGCCATGTGTTCTGTTAGAAGCTGTGGCAGTTACAGGGGGAGAGCTGTAAGAGAAAGGACGCGCCCCCTGAGCTGCAACAGAAAGGACACATCCCCTGAGCTGCCAGGCTGGAGATAATCTAGCAGAGCAATTGGAGCAGTAAATGTAGTACAGGACTGGTTCTAGCTTTGTTAGAAAGATTGTCCTGTACTATATGATGTCTGATTTCTCATTTTTTACATCAATCATGCCTTATTTTCAGGACAGGTCATCAAGTCTGATCGGTGGGGGTCTGACTCCCAGAACCTCTGCAGATCAGCTGTTTGAAGAGGCCTAGATGCTCCACGGAGCACTGCCGCCTCTTCCTAGGCCAGTGATGTCACATTAATTAGTCACATGACCTATGTGCCACTCTGTCCTATTCAAGTGAATGGACCTTGGCTGCAATGCCAAGCACAGCCGCTATACAATGTACAGCCGCTATATACAATCGCTGTGCTTGGTATGCTGTGAGTAGGGAACAGAGCACCTCCCCCTTCTTCAAACAGCAATTGGGTAGCTGTGACGGAAGTCAAACCCTCACCAATCAGATATTGATGGCCTATTCTGAAGATGTTCTAGTCCTGGAAAACACCTTAAGGATATGTTCACACAATGTTTTTTAATTTGTGTTTTAGTGCAGAATATTGCATATTCTTATCTGAAATTAAAATATGCCCACAAACCACATCCCATTGATTTCGATAGGAAATGTATCCTTTGGTTTACATCACATGTTTTTGTGCTGCTCTTTTGAACCCCACACGGCATGAAGAAGGAAGTGACGTGTCACTTCTTTACAAGTATTCTGTGTGGATTATGCTCCAGATTTTCTCATTGGCAATGGGAGGCAGAGAATACTCATCAAATACACACACAAAAATGAAAAACGTTGGAAAATGTGCTGCTGACTTCTCTCAGAACCAGTATCGTGTTTTTCAGACTGTAAAAAGTGTTGTATGAATATAGTTTAATAGGGGAGTATTATCTGTATAGTGATTTCTACACATATTCCGCAGCCAGATTTTTTTTTATACCTTGATAACTAGGCTTGTGATAAGGAATGGAAAGAGGTGCACATTCGTGGGGAAGGGGGTTGGCAAACCTCCCCCTCCTGGGTACACTTACCTGCTTCCTACCGTTATCTCCCTTTTCCTTCCCCCCCTGGCATCCTCTGTTCTACTCAGCTCCCTTGATTACTGTTTGATGCCGCTGCAGCCAATGCCGCTGGGCACAGCGGTGATCTGCTCCCCCTGCATCACATGACAGTTTGACCTGACGTAAGAGGAGCAGCTCATCGCTGCGGCCAATGATTGGCTGCAGTGGTGTCAAACCTGAAGTTTACATCCAGGGACCCAAGCGGAGCAATAAAGGCTGGAGAGCACAGGAGCCAACGCTGTGAAGCAAGTAAGTATGCTTCCCTTTGCTGGTCTGCCCAAAAGGGCGGGTGGTGGTTCTGAAACCCTCCCTAAACATGCATTACCCCTTTAAGTTCCGTGTCTACCTCACTGCCCACTGGAGGGACACAAAGGAGAAAGTATTCTAAAGCAATCCTGGTGGCAGCTTACCCTCTTTCAGTATGCACATCACTAATGTCCACGTATAATGTCCGTGGCATCCTTTAGTGTAGACTAAGCACCTGCACTGCCAGTCTCTAGCAGCCTCAAGGAATGAGATGTGGTTTGGAGAATGGTAGTTTATAAAGGGAACTTGGATCTAGCAAGCTGGCTCAGTGGTTATCCTGGGGCCCTAGGTTCCAACCCGACAACATCTGCATGGAGTTTGTATGATCTCCCCCCCCCCCCCCCTTCCCCCATGTTCCTCCGGGTACTCCCGTTTCCTACCACACTCTAAAGACATACTGATAGGGAACTTTGATTGTGAGCCCTATTGGGGACAGTTGGATGATAGTGTCTGTAAAGTGCTGCAGAATATAGTAGCGCTATAAGTAGCTGCATAAAATTAAACTAAATAAATATTGGGTTATACAGGCATAAGTCTATCAGGCTAAGAGGCCTTTGGACAGAAAGTAGAGGAGCACAAGGAGAAGTAGAAAGGGTGTGTGGGATAGTGTAGGGCAGTAGGTTATGATACTTATCAGCCTGTAGTCTGAGGATCTTGTCCGTGGTGCTGCTTGTTGTCCAGGAGGTGATGGTCGATGTCCTTCTATCTGCCTTTCTTTTTTCTCCTCCCTACCTCCTGCTTGAACCCACTTTTCATCCACCTTCTACCAAATGACTATAATGTGGCCTGTCCTAATTGGTCATATCATCATTTAGTGAAGGAATGTGTTTGTACACGTCCAATTAAGGACAGTTGGAATGTCATCCTTCTATACATTTATGGTTGTCCCCATGCTACCACCACCAGATGTGATATAGGTTCATGGGATCTAGATAAAGGAAGATGTTTGTATGTGATAGAAGATCAGCTCCCATAGCTATGTATACTGTGGCTGAGGCACATGTGTATATTTATATAAATACAGTGATGCTTGAAAGTTTGTGAACCCTTCAGAATCTTTTATATTTCTGCATAAATTTGACCAAAAATTGTCATCAGATTTTCACACAGGTCCTTAAAGTAGATAAAGATAACCAAATCAAGCAAATCAGTCAAAATCTTCAGACCTGGTCATTTATTTATTGAGGAAAATGATCCAATATCACATTTCGGTGAGTGCCCAAATGTTACAGTCAGTGAGTGTGGACCCACAGTGCCAACTAACCCTTCTGGCTTTGGGCTAAACCTAAGGGCATTGTCCTGACGGTTCCCTGGTATTCACCCTTAAAAGGGGTTGTCTCACCTTCTGTGTTCAGCGCCGCAGGTCCGGACTTCGGGTGGTCTAGTGGGCAGTGCCTGCTAACATGAGTGGCAGCACAGGCCAGCGGCACTGGGATGATGTAATTCCCTCCCCTGGCCTGTACATCCACACTCCCGAGGCTATTAATCATTGTTCGGCTCAGCAGAAGGATAGCCGGGGGTGCAGCACTGTGGCAGCTCCATACCACATAGGAGGTTAATACTAAAAGGCACTTCAGACTCAAGGCAATACAAGGTGGTCAGGGGCATGAGCTAATGCGCATGCGCGGGAGACTAGCGCTCGTTCCCGCTATCCTGGCAATCAGAAAGGTCGGCTTTGGCTTTTTTCACAGCGCAAGCGCGGCCACCGCTAAGGCATTGTAGCGGTGGCCATATCCCCTAGAGACGAGCAGTTTATAATGACAAGGACAATTTGGAGAAGTGAGAACAGGAGGCATTATGGTCACGTAGAGTATATTGGTAAGCTACTTCTATTAGGTTATTAAACAACATAAGTATCACTTCATAAGATTAAACAACCTCTTTAACCCCTACACAGGGATATAGACTTTGCTGCAATGAACCAACCAGGCCGCTACCTTCTGGAGTAGTCCTGGTGTAGTTGGCTGCCAACCCACGGAGTTCAGAGACACCAGTGAGAAGTACGAAGGACACAGACAAAAAGTGTAGTCTGAACACAGTCCAATAGTCAGGGCAGGCTACTTGCATATTCTAGATAGCAGTTCCAACGTCAGGGCAGGCTGAGTACAAGCATAATCCAGATCTTAGTTACAAGGTTGGGGCAAGCAGCGAGGAGCAGAATCAGAAAACAAACAAGGTTCTGTACACGGGAATTCAGAGGAGATCACTAGAGATGAGCGAATTTCATGTTATGAAATTCGTTGACGCTTCGTTTGGTGGTAAAAGCAGAGTTGCGTTATGGATTCCATTACCCCGGACCATAACGTAATTCTATGACAGAATGCATAACAGAATGCCTTTAGAGGCATTCCATTATTCATTCCGCCATAATAAAAGTCTATGGGCTGCATAACGGATTTGTAACTTTGTAGAATAAGCTGTTATGTGTATATACAAGGAATAACACATTTTTAGCAATATTCCCCTCTGGGAGATCCCATATGCATTAGGGGCCATTCATATGACCATATATTTGGATCCGCAATTTTGCAGAACTGATGCAGACCCATTCATTTTCAATAGGGCCGCAAAAGATGCAGACTGCACACCGTGTGCTGTCTGCATCCGCACTTCCGTTCCGTGGCCAAGCAAAAAAGATAGAACATGTCCTATTCTTGTCCGCAATTGCGGACAAGAATATGCATTTCTATAATTGGGCAGTATCCATGTTTTGTGGATCCGCAATTTGTCGACCACAAAAAATGGATACGGTCGCCTGAATGAGCCCTTAGATGATAGGCTCAACACTCCAAAATCAATTATTTTAACTGTACTGTAGATCTAATGTCTATGTCCATCTTAAAGGCTTTGGACACCTTTGGGGGCAATTTTTTAATCACTGCATTCTACAAATTTTAGGCTAAAAATCATTTTTTTCTTCTGTTCTTTTGTACTCTATTGCTTTCCAGGGCATCTGCAGTCTATTGCTTCTCCATGTTCAGAGAACCCCTCAGAGAGCTGCTCTGTGGCTTGATCTGCAGCCCTTCTCTATATTTTCCTAACAGTTGTAATGAGTTCAGAGATAAGGGTTACAGATCGAGCGGTCAGAGCAGCTCTCTGACGGATTCACTGAGAAGGGGGAAGCAATAGCCTGCAGAAGTACTGAGTGTGAAAACTGTAGGACTTTTTCTTCCGTCATAAATAACGGATGTCTGACAGCACTGAAACATACTGATGCAAACTAATGCAACTGATCACAACTGATGCTCAAAAAATAAGACGTATCAGTTATTTTTCATTTTTCTCTTCTGACAGATCAGAAAAATGGAAAACACAGATGTGAAACAGACTGTGCTGTGTGCATCCATATGTCCATTCCACAAATTATAGAACATGTCCTATTCTTGTCCTTATTGCAGACAAGAATAGTTATTTCTAGTGTTCAGAGTGAGAACAATGCTGAGTACACACTGAAGGTGTCCGTATTTTGCTGTTCTGTGGTTTATCAACCGCAATGCAAACATGGTTGTGTGCCTTAAGCATTACAGTAATGATGCTCACTCCTCCTCCTTCCTCCCCATAGCCTTCTATGGTATGATGTAATCTGATCCTTCAGTGAGCAGGCAGCTCACAACATTGATTTTTCACAGAATTCAAAGAGAATGTTAGTTTAGGAAGCAAGAGGGTGAGAAAAAGTGGGATGAGAAGAGGAAAAAATTGAAATTTCTTCTCGATAAGGTATATTACAGATTTTTGTTTGTTAATTTATACATGGAGGAGCAATATCAGATATGATTGTGCCTCCAAGTGGTTCAACACCACTTGTTTCTTCATATAGTCATCTATGTAACAATTGCTGTTACTCCACTTCTTCCTTGTACATGAATGTCCCATGAAGAGGAATTTTGGGTAAGGGAAATTAGATAGATAAATAAAATAGATATAAAAAAAGGAACATGGGTTTATTATAGTTTTATGTAGGAACCGTATATACCAAATAAAGAAAGACTAGATGGATCACATCCTGTCCAGTTAGAGGCTTTCCAGATTTCAAAGGATTGGATTGAATTCTGATTTTGGCTCAAACAATACTGCTTCACTGATAGCCGGACCCCTGCTGTATGCGCCGGCGCATTAACCCTTGCACGGCCGTGGTCAGCACTGACCGCGGCAGGTGCGGTATCCTCAGGGGTGCCGGTGTCCATGGGGTCCCCGAGCTTCTGTGGCTGCCTTCTGGGAGAGCCTGTGAGATCCAGCCCCTTGGATCTCACAGGCAAGTAGGCTGTAAGCGTATTACAGTGGTATACTTACAGCCAATGCATTACAATACAGAAGTATTGTAATGCATTGTAAAGGGGATCAGACCCCCAAAAGTTGAAGTCTCAGAGTGGGACAAAAAAGTGAAAAAAATAAAGTAAAAAAAAAAAAAATTTGAGTTTTAAAAAAATAAAAAAGCGTCCTTTTCTGAAAATAAAGTAAATTTTTTTTAAAAAATTGGGGAAAAAAAAAGAAAGAAAAGTAGACATATTCGGTATTGCCACATCTTTATCGACCGGATTTATAAAAAAAATATCACATTACCTAACCCCTCAGGTGAACACCATTAAAAATATAAAATAAAAACTGCGCTAAAAAAAACATTTTTTATCACCTTGCATCACAAGTGCAACACCAAGTGATCAAAAAGGTGTATGCTCCCCAAAATAGTATCAATCTAACCATCACCTCATCTTGCAAAAAATTAGTTCCTACCTAAGACAATCGGTCAAAAAATAAAAAAGCTATGGCTCTCAGACAATGGAGACACTAAAATATGATTTTTTTCCCCTTCAAAACTGCTATTATTGTGCTAAAGTGAAATAAAAAAAAAGTATACATATTAGCTATTCCCGCATCTGTAACAACCTGCTCTATAAAAATATCACATGACCTAACAACCAAAAAATTTAATAAAAACAGTGCCAAAAAAGCCATTTTTTGTCACCTTACATCACAAAAATTGCAACACCAAGCACTCAAAAAGGCATATGCCCCCCAAAATAGGATAAATCAAACTGTCATCCCATCCTGCAAAAAATTAGATCCTACTTTAAGATAATCGGTCAAAAAATATAAAAACTATAGCTCTCAGACAATGGAGACACTAAAATATGATTTTTTTTTGCTTCAAAACTGTTATTATTGTGCTGAAGTGAAAAAAAAAAAAAGTATAGATATTAGGTATTGACGCATCCGTAACAACCTGCTCTATAAAAATATCACATGACCTAACCCCTCAGGTGAACACCATAAACAAAATTGTGTTAAAAAAGCCATTTTTTTGTCACCCTACATCACAAAAAGTGAAATACCAAGAGATCAAAAGTCATATGCACCCTAAAATGGTACCATCAAACCGTCATCTCATACTACTGAAAAAAATGATCCCCCTATATAAGACAGTCTCCCAAAATAAAATTAAAAACTATGGCTTTCAGAATATGGAGACACAAAAAAATCATTGTTTTTCAAAAACGCTTTATTATGTAAAACTGAAGCAATATTTGGTATTGTCGCATCCATAACAACCTGCTCTATAAAAATACCACATGATCTAAGCTGTCAGTGTAAATAACAAAAAATAAAAATGGTGCCAAAACAGCTATTTTTGTTAACGTGCTTCACAAAAAATATAGAGCAACCAAAAATCATATGTACCCTAAAATAATACCAAGAAAACTGCCACCTTATCCCGTAGTTTCCAAAATGGGGTAATTTTTGGGGGAGTTTCCACTCTAGGGGTGCATCAGGGGGCTTCAAATGGGACATGGTGTCAAAAAAACAGTCCCGCAAAATCTGCCTTCCAAAAACCATATAGGGTGCATCAGTTGGTCTTCAAATGGGACATAGTGTAAAAAAAAACAGTCCCGCAAAATCTGCCTTCCAAAAACTATATGGCATTCCTTTCCTTCTGCGCCCTGCCGTGTGCCCATATAGCAGTTTACAACCACATATGGGGTGTTTCTGCAAACTACAGAATCAGGTAAAAAAATATTGGGTTTTGTTTGGCTGTTAACCCTTGCTTTGTTAGCGGAGAAAAATAGATAAAAATGCAAAATCTGCCAAAAAATTGAAATTCAGAAATTTCCTCTCCATTTTCCATTAATTCTTGTGAAACATCTAAAGGGTTAACAAAGTTTGTAAAATCTGTTTTAAATACCTTGAGGGATGTAGTTTCTAAAATGGGGTCAGTTTTGGGTGGTTTCTATTATGTAAGCCTCACAAAGTGACTTCAGACCTGAACTGGTCCTTAAAAAGTGGGTTTTGGAAATTTTCTGAAAAATTTCAAGATTTGCTTCTAAACTTCTAAAGCCTCTTTCACACGGGCGTCGCGTGTAAGGGGCGGACAAGATGCGGGTGTGTTGCGGGAAAATGCGCAATTTTTCCACGTGAGTGCGAAGCTTTTTAATGCGTTTTGAATGCGTGTGAGAAAAATCAGCATGTTTGGTACCCAGACCCGAACCCGGACTTAGAAGTTCGGGTTTGGGATCGGTGTTGTGTAGGTTATTTTATTATTTTCCCTTATAACATGGTTATAAGGGAAAAAATTTGCATTCTTAATACAGAATGCTAAGTAAAATGTCCATTAAGGGGTTAAAAAATTATAAATAAATTTAACTCACCTCATCCACTTGATCGCTTAAAGGACCTTTGATGACGTCACTGCGCTCATCACATGGTCTATCACCATGGTCCCTCTCTGCAGCTGACATACGATCTCTACTTTGACTGACAAGGGCCAGGTGTGATGTCGTTTTCAGCGCCTGGGTCTGTCAATCAAATTGAAGAGGGAGCCGCAATTGCAGATAGCAGACCCTGTAGGTGTAACGGCAACGCCCCCACTGCTCCTAGAGGCTCATTTCTATATATTAAAACATCATTTTTCTCAGAAATGTGGGCACATATGAACATGGGACCAACACAGATGTCTTCAGCTGCCAAGTGCCCATGGAACAGGTCAGTCAGTTTCAAAGGTACAAATCTGCTGACAGATGCCCTTTTAAGGGAGTCTGGCAGCAGTTTTGTGACTGGGGAGAGCAGGACAAACATACATTTTGCAGTGTTTTTAGTATCAGGAGTAGTGTGAAAAAGACCTTTATTCTGCTAGGCATTGGTCCTGCAAGTGCGCTGGAGGTGATGCATCACTGTGAAGTGCTCTCTAAATTGAGCTTCTTTATAGCCCCATTCCTCTGCTGTGAGTGACAGCTGTAGCATCCAAACAGGAGACCACTCCAGCTTACACTCAGAGCAGAGGAGACACTATGAAGAAGCTCAATGTCCAGAGCAGAGACAACTTCACATTGAAGGTCGGCCCCAGTGCACTTGCACGAAAAGTGCTTAACAGAATAAAACTTCTGATAATATAAGCTCCAACCCCTCCATTCCGCTGCCATCCAACCACTAATCATGCACCTACGTGATCAATAACATGAGACATATTTAAAGGGAATGTGCCCTCATTTAGACTTATACCCTGTAAACAGAATAGGGGAAAAGTGATTGCTGGGGGTCTGACCACTGGGACCACCAACGAGAGTGGGGGTCTGCAAGTGCCTGCAAACTGCACCCAAGAATGGGGAGGTGATACGCATGTGTATCCTCTGCTCCATGCACTTCTGTGAGACTGCCGAGTACAGTGCTCACTGGAGCTCCATAGAAGTGAGTGAAGTGGAGGACACAATCATTATCATTGGTCAGTGTGCACTTGTGAACGCCGATTCTTGTGATCACAGTGGGTCCCAACAATCAGAACTCCAGCGATCAAACGCATCCTGTGGATAGGGGATACGTTTTATTAGTAGCATAACTCCTTCAATTTTACAGCAATTGAAATTTGAGGGCAAGACTACATAGATTGGTCGCAAGGTAGCTGAGACAAAGGTTTTTTTTTTCCTTCAAAGGGTTTCCCAAACACTATAAGTGATGGGTTGTTACTAGTCAGATGTCGGATTTTGCAAGACCTGCACCAGCCATGCTCAGCTTACTGACTGGAGTTAGCAGTGCTTTCCACCCCAGTACTCTGCTTTACCAGTAATCCAAGAAGACACACAAGCAGCATTACCATACAATGGGTCATTGTATTCAGCCCTTGGAAGAATGCATCAGAATAAACCCCAGGAAAGGTTAAAGTTCAGGTACATATCCTCTATTGTGAAGAAGATAACGTGGATTGTGGGACTGGCAGGAACTGTTACTTAGCACTGTGATGGGCTGTCACTTTTATACATGTTGATAGACTTGCACGGTTATAGGCATATTGTGGTGGTTTAGTTTAGTATTGGGGCTCTGTCACTTGCTGAAATCGATACAGGATATTTTGCTGGGCTGGCAATGTTATGGTAGCCATTGGGGCCAACAAACATTAGTATGGGGGTCTCTAATAGACTTTGTGGCTGGCTATCACTATGACATGGCACCACAGTGGGCTTAAACTATTTTGCCGCTGTGTGCTAATCATGTCAGCTCTTCAGTGAGAATTTCCAGCAGTTCCGCAGTTAACTTTTGCATTGACTTCCTACTAGACACCAACCATGTGGCTATCCCTCCCTCTTCCACTGGATACCAGTCACTAACCCTATCTGTCTCCACATCCCTTTCAGAAAAGAAACTATCACAGTCTCCAGCTAGATCACAAGGAAATAGGCATGCTGGACACTGATATTAAAAGAGCGGGTCAATACTCTTAGATGCTTGTGGCATATTGCATAAATTATAAGGCATTTTTGTTCTATAAAAGAATCATGATCAATTATGTACACAGATTATATATATCATGAAGCTAGTTGAAAAGCACAGAAAAAAAAGGCCAAAAGTTTTTTAAAAAGAGGTGATAAATAACAGTGCTCATTGTAGGCTTTTGCCACGCTAATATTTTAGCCTGGTCACAAACTGAGAGAAATATGCTAGATGTATGAACACGGGCTAACTTCCAGCACTTTCCTCCAATCTGGGCAAACAAAAATACCAGCTTTTCTTCTCCAGTGAAGGTTAGAAAATGAAAGACTGGACCTAAGGACAACATTGGCACATTATGGCATACTTTCCAAGGCTACTTTCACACTAGCGACAGGACGGATCCGACAGGCTGTTCACCCTGTCGGATCTGTCCTGACACTATTTCGCCATGCCACCGGACCGCCGCTCCGTCCCCATTCACTATAATGGGGATGGGGCGGAGTTCCGGCGCAGCACGTCAGTTTCTTCCAGAAATAGTGTGATCTTGCCGCTGAAATCAAATTACTTCAGTGGATAAGTGCTGCAATACCACATGCACCCAGTGGACAGGTGTGGCACCACGTCTGGAAAAAAGCAGCTAGGTTTTTCTAATCCTGGGCAACCTCTTTACATGTGAGGATCACAATTTAATTAAAAAAGTGTAAAAACTATGAACATGAACTACTGAAAAAGACAAATACCCTTCATCATAAAGTTATCATTGTCATGTTCCATCAAGAAGTCATACTACTTTGCTTAGTGACAAAAAAAGGTCAATCATAAAGTAGAACTTTGACTAATGTGGTATTAAAGGACATCTGTCAGCAGATTTGCACTTATGAAACTGGTTGACCTGTTGCATGTCTGTGTTGGTCTTATGTTTATAAGTGGCCGCATTGCTGAGAAAAATGAAGTTTTAAAATATGTAAATGAGCCTCTATGAGCAATGGGGGCATTGCCATTGCACCTAGAGGTTCAGCTCTCTCTGCAGCTGCCGTACTTTGACAGGGCCAAGCAGTGTAAATGATCACGTCTGGACCTGACCCCCTAAAGTCCCGTGCTGCACCATGCGCTCCAGTATCTGGCGCAGTCGCAGTACAGGAAGGAGGCTTGCAGTACAGAAAAAACTGTCGGTGAGCCTCTTTCCTGTACTGTGCTGGATACTGAAGTGCACTGCGCAGCACAAGACTTTAGAAGTCAGAGCCAGGTATGATGACTAGTGTTGAGCGAATCAAAGTCCACTTCGATACGAATTTCAGGATAAATTTGATTAGCCGCAAAGCCAAATTTCCTCATGCTTCGTGGTAGCGAATCAATTTAACCAGAAATAGTGTAAAAAACTAAAATATTATACTTACCTCATCCATTTGCCTGCGACGGGCCAGCTGCCGTTATCTTGCTTGAAGATCTCGCACAAAATCCCGTGCGTGGTGACGTATGCTGTCACCACATCAGCCAGCATGATGACGCCACCTCGGGCCTCATGAGATTTCGTGCCAGATCTTCAAGCAAGATGACAGCGGGCGGCCCAGCAAATGGATAAGTAAGTATGATTTTTGATTTTTTTATTAACACTCTGTTAGTTGCCGTGATCATGTATGAACATGGCATCTGAGAGGTACAATGTCACAATTGCCGCTCCCTGTCACTGCACCCACTACTGACAAAGTAATTAGTCACAAAGCGTTTTTTCGCAAATTTTCCAATAATTTGCTCATCTCTAATGATGTTTTAACTGTCTAGGCCTGTCAGTCAAAGTGCAGGAGGCGTGGCGGTTTCACATACACATACAGTATGAACATGGGGCCAACAAAGATGTCTTCAGCAGCCAAGCACACATGCAAGAGGTCTGCCGGTTTCATAGGTGCAAAACTGCTGACAGATGCTCTTCAAGCATTTGCAGCAGAACTTCCAGCTTTTCTAGATTGTTTTTATTTTTATTTTTTCACATTCTGGACACTGTTGCCCATAAGAGGAGCTTCACTTTAATTTGCCTGGCTCAGAATCTGAATAACACTTTCTATGGAAAAAAAAGTATACTGCCATCTTGCCCCATTGTCCTTTCTGTAAAAATAAAGCCGTGTATAATACGATATGTCAAAATTCATTTCCTTAACATTTTCTATTGTCTTCCTCTTTTCTGGCAAATATGAATGCGAAACTATGAACTGACTTTGTAGCATGAAAATTTCCCCTTATCAGCAAACGCAGAATGTCTCCCTCATATTTTACAATATCTTAAAAGGAAGTGGGTCTCATAATGTGCTGACTATTGTCCTCAGGAACACGGCTTAAAGAGCATTGTGCTAAACCATTTTTATACGACTTGCTATGGAAAATGTTTTTGCTTTGGAAAGTGTGACTGGAAACAAGTCATTTCATGCCGATAACCTATTACATTGCAGTAATAAAACATATTAGCATGGATGCAAATCAATACAGACATTCATAAAATGTGTGATAACAAGAAGGCAACTCTTCTGTTGGAAATATATGCAATAAATCCATAAAGTCGGTTCACTTCTGCTGATTGAATTGAATAAAATAACCTTACAAATGTAATATATGTTATATTACAATTATAAACTTGTTACGTTTTTTCCATTGTGATCATAAAACTTTTTATATTTCTTTACGACTTGGAAAATTGTTCATTTTTTTCCCTTCCGTCTGCACATACAAATAACCTAGGTTTAAAACCATAGTTAAACTTTATTCAACAGGTTTAGCTAAAATGATGGTGTAATAAACAAACTTGTAGATATGGAACAGACCTTTTCTGTAGAAGGCTTCATAAATAAGTGTGCCGAGATGCAGAGATATGATATACCGTATTTAGGTGGTACCAGAGTTGCACTGGCCTATCAGAATAATATAAGAGGTGGGCCTAGGTTCTGACACTATAAGGGCTTGTTCACACGACCGTATGGCCTTTTCAGTGTTTTGTGGACCGTTTTTCAAGTTTCCGTTGTGTTTCCATTTCCGTTCCGTTTTTCCGTATGGCATATACAGTATACAGTAATTACATAGAAAAAATTGGGCTGGGCATAACATTTTCAATAGATGGTTCCGCAAAAACGGAACGGATACGGAAGACATACGGATGCATTTCCGTATGTGTTCTGTTTTTTTGTTGCGGACCCATTGACTTGAATGGAGCAATGGAATATGATTTGCGGACAATAATAGGACAAGACTCAAGATGTAGCGGAACGGAAATGCAGACATACGGAAACGTAATTTTGAGTCTTGTCCTATTATTGTCCGCAAATCACGTTCCGTGGCTCCATTCAAGTAAATGGGTCCGCAAAAAAAATGCATCCGTATGTCTTCCGTATCCGTTCCGTTTTTTGCGGAACTGTCTATGGAAAATATTATTCCCAGCCCAATTTTTTTCTATGTAATTCCTGTATACTGTATATGCCATACGGAAAAACGGAACCACAAAAAGGAACAACGGATCCAGAAAAAACGGCCCGCAAAACACTGAAAAAGCCATATGGTCGTGTGAAAGAGGCCTAATATTCATCTGTTACAATAGCTCCCCAAAATTCCAGCAGAAAACTTCTTGAAGCGGTTTTTGGAACCAATAGGTTCTCACTAGAGTCAAATTTTTGTGGGATTAACGAATAGCCTTTTATACTGTATTTATAGTGATAACAAACATTGATTGATTGTAGGTCCTGTGGGGGCTATGAATATAACAGTTGACAGATCAAACCTTACAATCCAATTAAATCTAGACGTGCACATGCTGTGGATAGCTACAGCAGTACAGTGCTTTTTGGGGTACCCCATAGAGTCCAGATATGGATGTAAATGGCCAGTGTAGGGCCTGACAAGTAACAGTAATGATTTTTAGCCAAAAATACATGAATTTCAATAAAAAAAATACCACCAAAGTATTTCAAGAGAACCTTTATCACAATCTGCAGACAGCATGTTATACGGCTTCCGGAGCTTCGTGGATTGATACTGTATATAGTTTTGTGGTTAAGGATTCAGTGAAACATGTAATTTATTCACTTAAGTCCCTTCTATTTATGACTTATTTGTACACTTGGTAAAGGCTCTTTTTCACGAGTGGATGCCGTGCGTGGAATCCGCTGCGTGAAAGAGTGCCAAGCCCCGCTCTGGACAGCAGACACTGAGCATTAACATGACTGACAAAGCTCTGTGCCTCTCTGTGATCTTTTTACTACAAAATCATGGTGACAACTTTATCTCACTGTGATTTTGTAGTAAAAAGATCACAGGGAGGCACAGAGCATTATCAATCATGTTATGTCCGTGTCTCTGCTGTCCAGAGTGGGGCTTGGCTGTCTTTCACGCTGCAGATTCCACGCACGGCATCTGCTCGTGTGAAAGAGCCCTAAGCGTCACCAGTGAGCAATAGCATTCTCTGTGTAAGTGTGTTTACAGAGATAGCTGTCAGTCACTGATAGTTGTACACAGGGGAGGTGTTATCAGTGATTTATACCATTCTTTGTGTAAGTGTGTATACATACTGATTTTGATCTGATAAACCTCAGATTAAATGTGGTGATCTGCTGTTGAGCCTAATTAATAGAATGCGTGCACGCCGGAAGAACACACTGACACACACTGTTCAGTTGGAGCACTTCCAAGATTCTCTCCCTTTAATAGGGCGGGGTGATGCCTTATATAGGACACACAACATAGGTTTACACAGGCAATGTGCTATAGTACATTTGGCAGTTAATGATTAGTGTTGATCACGAATATTTGAATTTTGAATTTTTATCGCGAATATAGGTACTTCGAAAATTTGCGAATATTTACAATATAGTTATATATATTCGTAATTTCGAATATTCGGAAAAAAAAAATCCTTTTTTTTATTTTTATTTTTTAATCAGTACACATGATCCCTCCCTGCTTCTAGCTTGTGGGCCAATAAGAAGGCTGCAATATACTTGACTTTAGGAGTAGTAGTGTTTGAGAATTTTGCTCTATATTCGTTTTTTTCGAATATTCGCTATATTGCAATATATTCTTGTTTTAGAATATTACAAATATTCGAAAAAACGAAGTTATAGCAATATAGCGAATATTCGAAAAAAACGAATATAGAGCAATCTAGCTAATATAGTGCTATAATCTTTTTTTTTATAGTTGTAATTTTTTTCCAATCTGAACTCCAGATGAGAAAAAAATTATAACTATTAGACAAAGAAGATTATAGCACTATATTAACTAAATTGCTCTATATTCGTTTTTTTTCAAAAAATATTCGAAAAAACTAAGTTATAGCAATATAGTGAATATTCGAAAAAAATCGAATATAGAGTAATTTAGCTAATATAGTGCTATAATCTTCTTTGTCTAATAGTTGAAGGGTGAAAAATTTGCAATAATAAATTCGAATCCGAAAATTCGAATTACAAAAATTCGCATATTACACAATCATTACTTTGCTGATTTTTTTTAGAAAAAAATTGCGAATATTTGAATTTGCGAATATTCACCGAATATTCTACAAAATATTCGCGAAATATCGCAAATTCGAATATGACCCCTGCCGCTCATCACTAATGATTGGCTGGTTCCATATAAGGTCGTCTTCACCCAGGGCCCTTATCTCATGTGCATAGGGTGGGTCCCAAATGGAGGAGTCATCTTAGTTTCTGTAAGCTTCACTCGGGGGAGGAGAGGAAGAGCTGGCAACCATTTTTGAGTAAGGAATGTATAGGCAAGTGAAATGAGCTTTTTCTAATTTCCTCACTGTCCCTCACAGTCCCCCTTAAAATTACATTTTACTATCCCTAGATGAATTGTCCTATTACATCTGTCCATTTATATACAGTATGTGCCTAGGAACTCTTTTAGACGAGTGATGGCTTGTCCACCACCCCCCTTGTTACATTCTTTGGCCATAGAAAATTCAGATGTGTGTCCCTCATGGCTGAATGACTCGATAATTAACTGGAAGTGACTGTAAGGGAGAGTAGGGTTTTCCTGTTTCGGTATCATCATATTGGAGGAAGGTGGGTGTGGTTACCTCAACAGTCTTCTCTATCATCTTCCGGATACAAGGCAGGACACAACAGACTACCAATGCTAGGATAACCAGGATTATTAGAACCATAATCCCTATTTGGGCAAGGATCTTCTGCCACCCATTCATCCAACTAAAGTACTGGTCCCAGGGATCAATAATCCCTGAGTTCTTTTTTAGTTCTATTTACCAGTTCTCCAACTTATTAATGGCTAGAGCGACATTCCCATTTGGACCAGTATTGTCTGGAATATACAGTACGTGCAGCATACACCAGCATCAGGGAGCATCTTGCAGACCCCACCTTTCTCTGCCAGAACCATGTCTAGAGCTAGTCTATTTTGAAATGTCATCTGAGAGGTGTATTACAATTGTTCCGCTGGGCTTTTCAGAGCATCCCTAGTGTAGTTTATGAACCTCTACTAGTTGTAGTATATGTAGTTTATCCAATTGACATTTTTGTTGATGGTAATTATGGGAATCAAGGACTCAAATCAAATTCATTTGGTACCCCCCCTCGGGACCCCCTTTTCCTTTGTTTGTTTTCTGCCATAGGGGCCTTCTCTCCTAGGATGTGCAAGGGCATAATGGCCTTTGCCAGAGCACATTCACCAGTCCAGTTACCTTCTAACCGGGTTCTGATTTTCATGTCCCCACAGATCCAATAGATGTCATCAAGGGATTGCACCTGATTCTGTGTCTCCTCTCCTGTCAGGTCACTATAGATGGAACAGTACTCTATTGTGAAGTTCCCTAAGAACCTTTTTCCCTTTCCCATAGTTTGTGTAGCAGGTGTAATCAACGAGGTATATGGTCAGACCTTCACCGGGCTTTGGGGTTTTGGTAACTATGGGGTATATAGCCTTCCAATCCTGACAAGTAGAGTGATTGGATGAGGTGTTTGTTGAAAGACTGAGAAAACAGCTTTCTATGTCCTTGGGAAGGTTCAGGGGTACGGTACCTAGGTGGGAACGTGCTCCTCCACATACATAGCAGTTGGATTGGTTGTGTGAATTCACACTGTATTTCATCCACCCCAACCACAGGTTGATATCTAAATATCCTGTTTCTGAGGCCATAATGTCCTCAAAGGTGGGATCTGCTATGGCTATCATATTTTTGAAAGTGGAGACGTGAGGTTCTAGGGAATTAACAGGTGCACTTGTTGCCACGGGTTGCCAGTCTGAAGATTTGTACATATCTTTTATCTGAAACTTCCCTTGTCTGCCTCTGGTTCCCCCTGCCATCCAAGCACCAAGAATATATGTACCTGCGTCCCCAGGACTGAGGTTTTCTATGTTTAGTGTAAGGTTCATGCTCGTCCCAGTCCTTGGTTTGGCTGAATGTTTCTGTGGGGGGTTCTCAGTGCGACCTGGATTGCATTTTGCAGATATGGCACATGACTTGTAGTATCTGTCTGTCACTGAAGTTATCCCAGGGGCCACATAAAGTTTGTTGATCAAGTAATTCATCAATCCCTTAGATAGGTGTGTAGCCCCATGTGCCCACTGGACTACTGGCGGGTATAATGTCCGTGGGAGGCAGAGTCTCTTCCTTATCCTCCAGATGCTGTCTTCCTGCGCATAAGGGGAGTAGGGGCCCATTGTGGAATTGGTATTCCTGCCTTCCAAGGCTAAATCCCCCTCTTGTGTAAGTACAGGTTAAACATAGATATAAGATGAATAAGTATACAAAATGGACGCCTTATAATTTCCCTCACCAATCCCCCCTTTTGTGAATAATTTCAGGTATTGCTCAGAAGGTACATTGACATGTGCTAATCACACATCCAGGACTTGCTACCTCTTCACCTGATTCCCTCCTGAGCATCCTGCAAATTACATAACAATTACATGCATCACCATAGGATATAAGAATAGTGTACAGAAAAATCTATTTGCCTCCTTCATCAACACTTCATGTGGCCTCCCACTTGGTCTGAGGTGATTCTCAGCTGCCCTCTTATATAGGGTGTGCTTGGAGACCACATACTTTATCATGTGGTAAGATAGAAGTGGCAGGTATCAGCCGGACCAGGATGCATGTTCCAGAGGCCCCAGGAGGGATCCACTTGTAGGCTGCGACTCCACAGGCAAAGCAAAGGTCATCAGTCACCTCCCATACTACAGCAAATTGACAGGAGTAATTTAAACCTGGTTCTATTATGGACCTGTTATTGTAACCCCTGCAGTCACCTTCACTGCCTAGGGGAAAGAACTAGTTCTGTTCCCATGACTGGTTGTGGAGGGTTCTGACTAGCCCCTGCATACTGCCTAGCCATTCTAAAAGTTCAAATGATACCTGGATAGTGAACCCTAATCTCCCAAATGAAGTTGTGGCACCTTTTTTCTATCTCACTTCTGTCCATCAAAATCCCACACCTGTACTGTTTCATCCTTCTGAGCAGTGACATTTGCTTGCCACCAAGGGGCCTCTACCCACCCAGTTATAGGAAGGGCCACTACTATGGAGTTATATTTTTGGTCATCGTGTCCCTCTCTCCACTTTGAGGCAAATGGCCAGCAAGACATATGGGCGAGTTCATAAAAAGTCAGAGGAATTGCAAGAAAATGCATAGTCCTTGAGCTCACAGGGCTGTGGGTACAAATCTGGCAATTACTAAGATTCAAGTCTCTATGCAATATTTGGTTATGTTTAAGAAACTTATTGTCCCAGTCCCCTTTCAACGTCTCATTAAGAGTCCATATTGTTGGCATCAAGATCAATAGTCACACAAGGGGAATGAGAGGCATCATCTTTTCCAGTTTCAACACTCAAAACGTTCTTGAAATGCATGGACCCAAGCTGTTTACTTGTAGTGGCAGTTGTGAAGAAGACTTGAAAGGGTTCATCAAATTGAGGGTCTCCTCAGGACCACCCAGTATCCTGATCCCAAAGAGTGGCTCTCTTCAGGACTATTTGGATTTCGGGTCGCTGTATGTAGTCCACCTGCAATCTCTGAAACAGGTAATGTGGTCCTGTGGTGCTCTTCCTGGGTACTCGGGTAGGCTTACCAGGGTTATGCCTTGCACATGTAAGGCATCCCTGTGCAATTTTTTCTTCAGCCACATTCTGAAACCCTGGGGTAAACTAGTTCTGTAACTGAAGGTATGACGTTATGGACCACTGACTGGCGGACATCATGAAAAACAAACAACAGGGCAGACAGACCTTAGTGCGTATACGCCAGGAACCTTCTTCTCCTTGTATGGCACCTCCCTCCATCCATCCATACTTATGAGGGGATGTCTGGTTCTGGAGGGTCCATAGCAGTTCTACTTCTACTGCAGGCATGGCCGATAAGGCAGCCACCATCAAGGGGAGTAATGCTGCCTTTCTGGCCGCCTGATCTGACAATGTATTCATCAGAGTTTCAGCGGGTCTGCTCTTTGGTGTATGCTGACACCTTCACTACGGCTGCCCTTTTATGTAATATCAGTCCAATAACTGTTGTACAACCTCAGTATTCTAAGTTTACCTACAGAGCTCAAGAAACTGCAGCTCCGCCAAATGGCTCCAAAGTCATGTGCTACACCAAACCCGTACCTCAAGTCCATATGGATGTTCACCTCTTTTCCCTTACCCAGATTAACACTCGTTGCAGTGATCGCCTTCAGCTCCACATCTTGTGTCAAGCAACTAAAGGGGAGTGATTTCTATATCGTAGTTTGGACTACGGCATACCCAGTGACAAATCTTTCTTGGTCTTTGTCCCATGATCTCGAGCCATCTATAAAATACTCAGCAGAAGGATTATTTAGTGGTACACCAGGAATGTTTTCATACCCAACAATACAATCATATTTTTGTGTCATGTTACCTGGGCATTCCTCACTGACTAATTGGAAAATTAAAGACTGGATGTCAACTTGTTCTCCGCTTTCTCCATAACCCCCCCCCCCCCCCCCTTTCCCAACTAAATGAGCAGCAAGTTGGTTGGATTCAGAATATTGCAACACTTAACTAGATTGGAGGGTAAGAGAAGTGAAACCTCATATCTGATTAATCTAACCTTGGAAAGGTGTTTGGGCTAGCTGTAGCCAGGTGTCTGGTTTGGTAAAATTTCAGACACCGCATGGAGCACTTGCAGCTTTTTAACAGATTTAGCTGCAGCCCCAACTGTTCATGAACAAATGTAGATCCTATGGTTACAGGGTGCAGAACCACTGAGTACTACCCCAAATCTATTTGAAACAAGGTCAGAACTCAGTTCCACACAGACATAACAAGGAACCGACATAGCATTCTATGTAGAACAGACATAGAAACATCATCTGGAGACAGACACAAAGAAACATTTCCATACATTAACACACACAATTTCCTTTAACTAACAACAAACAATAGGTTTTCCTGGAGCTCCATACACATTATATGAAAGCGCATAAAACACACATGATTATTAACTCTCTCTAAACACTCAGTGACTTATCAACCATTCACATTCGCCCTTGTCTACAAACTTCACACACTCAAACAATCAATTTATGAGGACAACACTTCAGCTACACATTCCATTATCCCTTTTCAGTCATGAGGTCACTCCACTCACAGCTACTTAACCCCCACTGTCTCCCTTAATACAAGTACCCAGCTTTCCTGTAACTCAACAATCCATTCACACACAGATATTCAGGGAGAAAGTAACATATTAAAAACACAATTTCTGGCTAATAATGGACATTCTTATCTTCTCTCCTACAAACAGAAACGTAAATCAGATACAAATCAAATCATTCAAGACAAAACCTTAAAAATGCATATAACAAGATAAACAAAATGAATACAATGCCACGTGGACTTACTGATATATACAGTCGTGGCCCTGTGAGCGAAGAGCGTGCCACCGGCTCCAAGCGACAGTACCCCCACTCTTCGAGGGGCCACCAGACCCATCATCACTGGAGTTGGTTTCTCCGGGTGAGCTAAATGAAAAATATTTACCCACCTCTTAGCATGCATCTTGCTAGCTGGTACTCAAGACCTCTCCTCAGGACCATAACCCTTCCAGTGATCCAAATATTACAACGAATTCCGGACCTTTCTCACATCAAGGATTCTAGAAATTTCGAATTCTATTTGGCCGGCAACCCCCACTGGTGGCGGAGATTCCTGAGTAGCGGATGCAGGCGGTACATACTTTTTGAGTAATGCTTTATGGAAAACATTATGGATACGAAAGGAGTCAGGTAACCATAACTTAAAAGACACAGGTTTAATGATTTCAATGATTTCATATGGACCAATAAAGCACGTTGCAAATTTACTTGAAGATACCTTCAGAGACAAATTCCTGGTAGACAACCATACTTTATCTCCCAACCCAGAATCCACTCCTCGCGACCGCCTCCTGTCAGCCTTAACTTTTTTGAATCTCCTGAGCTTTTTTCAGGTTCGACTGAACATGGGCCCAGACTGTGCACAGTTCTTTAAGTACTACATCAGCTTCAGGAACCTGTGAGGAGAACGGCGAAACTGAACTAAATTGTGGATGGAAACCAAGATTACAAAAGAAAGGAGACATCCCCGTAGACAAATTCACCTGATTGTTAATGGCGAATTCCGCCACAGACAAGTATTCCAACCACCGATGTTGGTTGTCAGAGACATAACACCTCAAATATTGTTCTAGAGATTGATTCCAAAGTTCAGTTTGGCCGTTGGTTTCAGGATGAAATGCCGAAGAAATAGACAAAGAGATATTAAACTTATGCCAAAAAGCCCTTCAAAACCTTGAGATGAATTGAACGCCTCTATCTGAAATCACATTCTCTGGAATCCCGTGTAAGTGTACCACATGATCTACAAACAGGGAGTGCAAGATCTTAGCATTAGGCAGTTTTGATAGAGGAATAAAATGCACCATCTTACAAAATTAGTCAACAACCACCCATACCACCGACTTACCCATAGAAACCGGTAGGTCGGTGATAAAATTCATGGAGATATGGGACCAAGGTCTACTCAGGATGGGTAACTGTCGCAACTCAGCCACTGGACAGGACCTAGGAGTCTTGGACCTGTCATGAGGACACATATGAGTGGACATCTCTTGACAAAGTGGGCCACCAGTAAAACCTGGAGACGAATTCCTTGGTGGCATTAATACCCAGATGTCCACTAAACACAGAATTATGGCACTCACCCAACAGTCTTAGGCTACTTTCACACTAGCGTTCGATCGGATCCGTTCTGAACGGATCCGATCATATTAATGCAGACGGTGGCTCCGTTCAGAACGGATCCGTCTGCATTATATTGGCAAAAAAAAGCTAAGTGTGAAATTAGCCTGAGCGGATCCGTCCAGACTTTTACATTGAAAGTCAATGGGGGACGGATCCGTTTGAAGATTGAGCCATATTGTGGTATCTTCAAACGGATCCGTCCCCATTGACTTACATCTGCAAGCAGCGTTCAGGTGTCCGCCTGCTGAGCGGAGCGGAGGCTGAACGCCGCCAGACTGATGCAGTCTGAGCGGATCCGCATCCATTCAGACTGCATCAGGGCTGGACGGAAGCGTTCGGGTCCGCTCGTGAGCCCCTTTAAACGGAGCTCACGAGCGGACAGCCGAACGCTAGTGTGAAACTAGCCTCAGCGGGGACAAATAAGCGGGGACAAATAATTTATCAGCAAGGGATTGTACCGGAGCCATGTGTTGTCCCGCAGTTGTTTCGGTCGTCAGGTTGGAGGAGACCGAAGCCACAATGACACCTGCTGGTAATATCGATTCTGATGGCGTCTTAGGAGGTTGAAAAGCACAAAAACTCCGGGATAGGGCATCTGCCTTGATATTTTTACTTCCTGGCCTTAAAGTAATACAAAAGTTAAACCGTGTAAAGGATAATGCCCACCTAGCCTGTTTGGGATTCAAACGTTTAGCAGATTCCAAAAACAATACATTCTTATGATCCGTAAGAACCGTAATATGATGTTGAGCCCCCTCCAAAAAATGACACCATTCTTCAAAGGCCCATTTAATAGCAAGTAACTCTTAGTTCTCAATATCATAATTTCTCTCAGTGGAAGAGAACTCACAATATAACAAAAACAAAGACAGGTGCACTCTGCGGTCTTACTAAGCCCTCAAACTGGTGTTAAAATTGAGAGATTAGCCAACATGTCCTGCGTGAGGACATGTCTGAGCACCGCGCCAAGGTTTCTCAAGTGGCTCGGGAATTTTTTGCAGGTGTAGAAACCCCTAGTCTGAATGTGCCTTTATTTACATCTACAGGCAGCATACTGGTGCACATGTGAGGCTTGGGCTATATCAGCCAGTCTTGGGTGGGGCTCAGAGCTCTCTGCCTCCTCCCATTGTATGCATGGTCACATGCTGGAAGTTACTGGGAGATTGCTTTGAGTCGGACCTTGCGCTCCTGTAATTCGCCCACTGGCTCCTGGTATTGCCCATACGGCCCAGGTAGGTTTAGCGTTAGGTCCCGAGCTACTTGAGAAACCTTGGTGCGGTGCTCGTGCTCAGACATGTCCTCACGTAGGACATGTTGACTAATCTCTTAATTTTAACACCAGTTTGAGGGCTTAGTAAGACCGCAGAGTGCACCTGTCTTTGTTTTTGTTATATTATATATACTGTTTACCACATCCACACATTTGCTATCCTGTGTAGGATGTCCATTGTGATACTTGTGGTCCGCTGCAGGCATCCTCCATTGTATGCATTTTTGCTGGGGATTGCCATTAGCAGTGGACCACAAGTTCAGGATCTGCCCCCCCCCCCCCGGTATAGATGCACCACTGCATATGGGGTTGAGCACTTCCTGCTTTTTAGTTTGGAAGAGAACTTACAAGAAAAGAACGTACAGGGTCTCAGATTAGTGGAAGTTGATGACCCCTGAGAGAGTACTGCTCGTACCCCATCCTCGGAGGCATCGACCTCAACTTCAAAAGGCCTCTATTGGTCTGGTTGCACCAATATTGGGGCGTTAACAAAACACCTCTTGACTGTTTCAATAGCTGTTATGGCCTCCGGTGACCAATTCACTAGATCTAGATTTTAATAAATTTTCGATAATAATTATAAAAACCCAAAAAGTGTTGTAATGCTTAAAGGGAGGAGGGTCTTACCCATTCCAGAATAGCCCGCACCTTCCCTGGATCCATCTTAAAGGATTGGGGTGTGAGAATATATCCCAAAAACTAAATTTTCTGTACCCCAAAGATACACTTTTCACCTTTAGCAAATAGTTGGTTTTCACGAAGAACCTCCAGTACCTGTCTAATATGGTTAAAGGGAGTCTTTCACGCAGATTCACCCTATTAAACTAATAACAGTGTTATTTCCACGGCATACCCCCTATTAAAACTGTGCTTACCGTTAGTTTCTTACTAGCATCGTTATGCAGAAAAACACTTTTAATCCGTATGCAAATGAGGCTGTGAAGGTGCCCATGGGTCATTTTCATATGAAGCCACTCCCCCTCCACCGCGTCTGCCCGCTCTTAGTCTCTGCTCTAACCTCCCTCCTCCCATCCGTAATCCTGCGCATGCGCCGATGAATGAACACAGTCGGGCCGGGGCATCGCAGTTTACTGTGTTTCATCGCGTTAATCGGCGCATGCGCAGGATTACGGATGGGAGGAGGGAGGTTAGAGCAGAGACTAAGGGCGGGCATATGTGGCGGAGGGGGAGTGGCTTGGGCACCGGTCGTTGTAACACCGCCCCTGGGCACCTTCACAGCCGCATTTGCATATGGATTTAAAGTGTTTTTCTGCACAACGATTAAAACTGTGCTTACCGTTAGTTCCTTGCTGGCATCGTTGTGCAGAAAAACGCTTTTAATCCGTATGCAAATGCGGCTGTGAAGGTGCCCAGGGGCCGGCCCTGGGTCACTTTCATACGAAGCCACTCCCCCTCCGCCACGTATGCCCGCCCTTAGTCTCTGCTCTAACCTCCCTCCTCCCATACGTAATCCCGCGCATGCGCCGATTAACGCGATAACGCACAGTAAACTGCGATGCCCCGGCCCGACTGTGTTCGTTCATCGGCGCATGCGCAGGATTACGGACGGGAGGAGGGAGGTTAGAGCAGAGACTAAGAGCGGGCAGACGCGGTGGAGGGGGAGTGGCTTCGTATGAAAATGACCCATGGGCACCTTCACAGCCTCATTTTCATACGGATTAAAAGTGTTTTTCTGCACAACGATGCTAGCAAGGAACTAATGGTAAGCACAGTTTTAATAGGGGGGATGCCGTGGACATAGCACTGTTATTAGGTTAATAGGGTGAATCTGCGTGAAAGACTCCCTTTAATGTGAGAATCCCAGTCAGGTGAATAAATCAAAATATCATCCAAATACACAATCATGAATTTCCCAATAAATTGTCAAAAAATATCATTGACAAAATTTTGGAAAAACGCCGGGGCATTACTTAGACCAATTGGCATCACTAAATATTAATAATGGCCCTCAGGGGTATTAAAGGCCGTTTTCCACTCACCCCCCTCCTTAATTCGAATGAGATTATAGGCCCCCCTGAGATCGAGTTTGGTAAACCAGTGAGCCCCAAGAACTTGATAAACTTGAGAACAGGTCAGGAATCAACAGCAAAGAATACTGATTTTTATAGTAATTTTGTTTAACTCTCTGTAATCAATACAAAGTCTCAATCCTCCATCTTTTTTTTCAACAAAGAAAAACCCTGCCCCCATAGGAGAAACTGGGGGTCTAATATGACCTTTTTGCAAACTTTCCTTCAAATAATCCCTCATAGATTGTCTTTCAGGACTGGACAAATTATAAATACAACCCTTAGGGTATTTGGATCCTGGAATAAGATCTATGGTACAATCGTATGGTCTATGAGGGAGAAGAAACTCAGCATCGGACATGGAAAAAACATCAGCGAAGTCACCGATGTATGGGGGAAGGGTTTTCGACTCAGTAGTGATTCCAGACTGAATAACAGGTAGACAGTATGAATTACATTTTAGTCCCTATTTCTCTTATTCACCCATAAATCAGTTAATGACTGGGTTAGGAATCTGGAGCCAAGGCATGCTCAAAACTACCTCCACGGGTAAATGTTTTAGTATAAAAAAAGAACAAATTTGAGTATGAAGGGCACCCACAGTCAAGGTTACTTCAGGAGTACAAAATTCCACAGTTCCGCCCACCAAAGGAGTAGAATCAATAGCAATAATATGGACAGGGTTAGGAAGAGACAACATGGGTACCCCAATGGAAAGTGAAAAATTATGGTCAATAAAATTAGAAGCAGACCCGGAGTCAATAAACACCTTCCCAGAACCATTACAAGAACCCAAAGAAATAACCACCGGTACTAATACTTTCTTATTATCTACTTCTGGGAGTACCTTAACCTTCAAGATGTCCGGCCGTGATGATCTTTGGGAGAGATGAGTCTTAGGGCATTGTCGTACCCAGTGGTCAGATTCTCCGCAATAAAAGCAGGCACCCATTAGACGTCTCTGATCCTTTCTGGTCATTCCCAGCTGCATGGGTTCTTCAGGATAATTCTCTACCTTGACTCCCATGGGTAAGGAATCTGGCTTGACCACCACCTGTGGAAAGCTCAGAAGTTCTCGTTGCCTTTCCCTAATACGTCGGTCCAGCCTAACAGCCAGAGTCATAGTCTGCTCTAAGGTGTCAGGACAGGCATATCTGGCCAACATAGCTGACCTGCTCTAAGGTGTCAGGGCAGGCATAGCTGACCAACATATCCATAAGGTTTTCACCCTGACCTAAACTGGCACTTAAAGGGAACCTGTCACCAGCATTTTGTGTATAGAACTGAGGACATGGGTTGCTAGATGGCCGCTAGCACATCAGCAATACCCAGTCCCCATAGCTCTGTGTGCTTTTATGCTTTTATTGTGTAAAAAAACTAACGATTTGATACATATGCAAATTAACCTGAGATGAGTCAGAGCTTGAAAATATGACTCTTCTCTGGTCACACAAGTAAGATATGACTCTTTTATGTTAATTTGCATAAAAGGCAGGAAGTACAAAAATGCATAATACTTATTGAATTTGTCTGCAAATGAAATTAAAAGTGGAATTTCTATGTTTAGGGTAACACAATTAACATTTAGAAACACTCAGTGAGGGTAGCATAGTAGAGGTGACACGTTCCCTTTAAGCGCTGGCTCATTCCAACCAGAGGGAACACACCACTTCTGGAACTGAGGTCAGTATTCCTCCACCGGTCTGTCCCCCTGAGTGAGAGCCTTTAACTGAGATCCTGCCACAGTCGACTTGTCGGGTTCATCATAAAGTACCTCCAAGGCCTGAAAAAATGATTCCACGGAAGCTAGACAAGGGGAGTCTGTGGGGAGAGAATAAGCCCATTCTTGTTGGTCCCCCTGCAAGAGATAATTATTTCTACTCTTTGCTGTTCGTAACCTGAGGAATGAGGGCATAAACGAAAATACAACTTACAACTTTCCTAAAATGTCAGAAAACACTTACGATCCCCGGAAAAACGGACAGGCAGTTTAAGGCTACTTTCACACTGGCGTTTTGGTTTCCGTTTGTGACATCCGTTCAGGGCTCTCACAAGCGGTCCAAAACGGATCAGTTTTGCCCTAATGCATTCTGAATGGAAAAGGATCCGCTCAGAATGCATCAGTTTGCCTGAGTTTTGCTCCGTTCTGTCTCCATTCCGCTTTGGAGGCGGACACCATTTTGGTGTCCGTCTGACGAAACTGAGCCGAACGGATACGTCCTGGCACACAAGGTAAGTCAATGGGGATGGATCTATTTTCTATGACACAATCTGGCACAGTAGAAAACTGATCCGTCCTCCATTGACTTTCAATGGTGTTCAAGACGGATCCGTTTTGGCTATGTTAAAGACAATACAAACGGATCCGTTCTGAACGGATGCAGACGGTTATATTATCTGAACCGATCTGTCTGTGCAGATGCATGACGGATCAGCACCAAATACGAGTGTGAAAGTAGCCTAACATGGGGTTTGAGATTTTGAGCAGAATAGGCCGTTATAGGTTGGGCCTGATGCAATTATTTCTGCTGTAGCCTCTCTGCCAAATCCTGCACCATTTGGGCGAGACTATGTACCTGGTCCGTGAGGACTCGCGTAGGGTCCATGGTATAGGTAAGGCCTGTGATTCTGTCACGACTGAGGGGAGGGATAAGTGCTGCCCTAAACTCCACCCCACCTCTGTTACGGCCCATCCTAACCAATGGCGATTCATTAATATCGACGCTCAGATCCCCTGCTGCTCGTTGTCTAGGGGACGGAGGACACCTGCCACGCTGAGGAGGCGTGCGCGGACGGGTCCTCCTCCCCGCCCCTTGGTGCCCATGGAGATAAGGACGCCGACATGGATCTGCAAAAATGCTTCCATTACAATAATACAACCACATGCATCCGTCATGAACGTATCAGGTTGTATTATGCCTTATATAGCCATGACATATCCGTCATGAACACTATTGAAAGTCAATGGGGGACGGATCCGTTTTCTATTGTAACAGAGAAAATGGATCCTTCCCCATTGACTAATATTGTGTGTCAGGACGGATCCGTCATGCTTGCACCACATTGCGGACATTCTGTCCGCGATAGGAGCGCAACCAAACTGAACAGAATGCACTTTGGTGGATTCCGTTTCGTTCAGTTTAGTTTTGCCCCCATTGACAATGAATGGGGACAAAACTGAAGCGTCTTCATCCGCTAGTGAGATCCTATGACTGATTTCAATAGCGAAATTGAAAACGCTAGTGTGAAAGTAGCCTTAGGACATATGTTGCATGCAGATCATTAGCCCCCAGGTGCATAGACGAGAGAGAGTGCCTAGAAAATTCTCCCATATAATTCAATAAAGTCCCCTACTGTCCTCCTGTAAATTGTGTTTAGGCAATATGGCATCATAATCATGTTCAGGAAATAGAATTAAAAAAATCTACAATTAGAAAATAAAAACAGATTAGAAAAAAAGGATATGTTTTGCTATCTAGTTTTAACCAGCAGACATTTTTTTGTGGAACTCCCCTTTAAGTCTACCATGCATTATTTCATTCAGCTCTGTTAATGACTCACTAAATATGAGTTTTACATTTTCAGTAGATCACTAGGAGAACAAATCTGTTTGCATCACTTTTTTTTTTTTTTCCATTGGAAATGTGTTTAGTTTGCCAATTGGATTTTTTTAGTCATTTTTACATTTTTCAGTGTGGCAGAAACTGTGACTTTAGAATGGTATTTCAAGGTTTTGAGTCTGTGTCAGGTTCACTATCTTTATACTATGCATAATATACATTCCATTTGCAGTGCTGCTCGGAAGTGCATTCTAAAGAGCTTAAATATGTAAAAAGTCATCAAGTATTAAACACAGATTAACTCCTTGATTGTTTTCTACTCTTCTGTCTGCCATTATTTGGAAGTTGATAGAGATGACTGCTTCACCCTGAGACGCTGTAGATCGCAGTCCTCTGTGATGCATATGCACTATCATATTTGAATGCAACAGTAATGTTAAGAAATGACTGCTCCGGATGGGGCTAGTGCCCAATGTTGTCTGTACTCAAAATTCTCACTGACTATATAATTCATACATGTATCCAAATGCATTTGGTAATATGCAGCATCTCTTATCATGTAAAACAGCTAAGCCTAGGCAATATTATTGTGGAAAAATCATTGGACATTCCCCGAAGAGATAAGCACACACACCCACTTCTTATGTGTCAGTGCAGCCATCTGTGTGCTCGATGACACTATGAATCTTTCATTTCTATCTGAATAATTAACTTCTTCCTTTAATGGAAAAAGAAGTTTTGGATGTAGCATGGTCTCTTGTGGCTTTGCCTTTTTTGGGAACTTGGTGGTCTTTTTAATGTAGCAAAGAGCATATCAAATATCTGGGAATTCAGACACGAGTTTCACTTCACTTTACTGTTTAAGTCTCCTCTAGTTTCTATACCCTCTACTGCAGTGGTCCTCAACTCCAGTCCTCAGGGCCCAGCTGCCGGTCATGTTTTCAGGATTTCCTTAGTATTGGGCAGATGATATAATTAGTGTCAGTGAATCAGGACTTACCACAGGTATTCATTCTGTGGGATACTCCTAAATCCTGACCGGCAAGTGGGCCCTGAGGCCTGGAGTTGGGGAACCCTGCTCTACTGCTTTATATGTCTGAAATATTTTCAGGTGTAGTCATGTATTTCATTTACTATTCATTTGTTTTGATGCAGTATACATTCTAATATAAGGGAAATCAAATAGGGAGTTAGCAATCAGACTGTTATGACAGTCCTTATAAATGATAAGATAATAATAAATCATGTTAAAGGGGTGAAAAATATTCTTCAGTTTTCTAAGTACTTTTATAATTGCATTTAATTAAACATTTAGCATAGCCATTGAGTTATGAAATAAAATGTATCTGTATAGTGCCACTTGATGTTTTCTTATTTCTTTGTCCAACCCACTGCACATGCCCAGTTATTTTATCCTTCAACGGCCTCCCGAGCTGTGATAGGAAGTGAGCTGCAACAGAAGGGACGCTCCCTTCGAGCTGCCAGCTTGATCTAGAAGAGCAATTGGGGAAAAGAATGGAGAGATCTCTGGACCATGTGAGGTACAGGGCTGGTTCTAGCTTTGTTAGAAAGAGACTGTCATGTGATATATAATGTCTGTTTTTTGTTTTTTATGTTAATCATGGGATATCCCCTTTAATTAATTCTCACACTCTGACCATACATGGTGAGATCCTCTTTCTCAAAAGAAAGGCGTCCAGTGGTGTATAGTAAAATTATGTAACATCTGACTATTTGGAACCTGGATGGCCAGCTAGACTTCATCCTGCCTTAGTGGTTGGCAGAAAACCATGTATGCTCTACAAAACAGATTGTCAGTTTACCCCAAAGCATGTTCCAAAATGGATGCCAATGATCCATTCAATAATGATAAGATCTTCATTGCCTAATGGAGTAGTTTTGACCCTATAAATGCTTTAATGTCAGGCCTTTTATAGTTGGCAAGTGTCACAGCGTATATATCACAAAAGAGCTCAGGCGTCTGGCCAGGCCTTTTAGCCAATAATAATTTTTAGTTATCACTCCTTACGCACAAAGTTACTGTAGCTTTTGAATTCTAATATTTGTATCATTCCACATAGCTTCTATTCCATATGTTTGAAATTAGCTTCTTATGATTCTACAAGCAACTATCACCCATAGGGCAAAGAATGAGATTTTACCAAATTTGACCACTATATTGGCCACTTATTCTAAATGTCAGCTTTTTGTTTATTAACAACATTATAGCTAGTGGATTATAATAGTATATAATAGGTTAAATAAAATTTGCAATCATTTTCTTGTTACTATATGTCCAATTTCTACTGGCAATTAAACACTTAGCTAAAATGTGGCGGAGAGGCCACTAGCACAAAAGAGGCCCAAGCATTGGCTATGTACAGGGCAGGTATCTAGAGGGGATGCTCATTTGATGGCGATTACATTTGTTCTGAGATTTTCTTATGGTTCAGCATAGACACTTGTGCGACAGAGTGAGACCTCCTTCGCCTATTGAATCATTGTCTCTGGGTGCTATTGGAAGCCCAGCACTGGCTGGCAGCATCCTCCAGACACTGGAGCACCAGCATTCACCAAGTTCCTTTACCTCCTGCAATAGATATGACTTAACCGTTATGTCATTTGGATACTGCTCTATAATGTGTGCATCAGTTTTGTATGATATGATCCAATAAACAATAGTGCCTTAAGCCATGTGCCTTGGATATTTGTAAGCTGCTGTATGTTGTGGGGTGAAGAACCCTTTCAAGTGGCATTTTATGAATTGTGTTGTTCCATTAGCCTTCGAGGTGCTGGTTTCACTAACTCATATAGGGCAGTGTTCCTCAACTCCAGTCCTCAGGGCCCACTTACTAGTCATGATTTGAGAATATCCCACAGAATAAATACCTGTGGTAAGTCCTGATTCACTGACACTAATTATATTACTTGCTCAATACTAAGGAAATCCTGAAAACATGACCGGTAGGGGGGCCTGAGGACTGGAGTTAAGGAATCCTGATATAGGGGAATTCATACTTATCCAGCAGATAGGTACTATAAGTGAGTTGACGCTGAACATTTAATTGACCATTATGCTTGGATTAAGTTATATGGCCTGCAGCAGTCAGTGGTATATATACAAACCGGATTCCCAAAAAGTTGGGACACTAAACAAATTGTGATCAAAAACTGAATGCAATGATGTGGACATGGCAAATGTCAATATTTTATTTGTAATAGAACGTAGATGACAGATCAAACGTTTAATCTGAGTAAATGTATCATTTTAAAGGAAAAATACGTTGATTCAAATTTTCACGGTGTCAACAAATCCCTAAAAAGTTGGGACAAGTAGCAATAAGAGGCTGGAAAAAGTAAATTTGAACATAATGAAGAGCTGGAAGACCAATTAACACTAATTAGGTCAATTGGCAACATGATTGGGTATAAAAAGAGCTTCTCAGAGTGGCACTGTCTCTCAGAAGCCAAGATGGGTAGAGGATCACCAATTCCCACAATGTTGCGCACAAAGATAGTGGAGCAATATCAGAAAGGTGTTACCCAGCGAAAACTTGCAAAGACTTTGCATCTATCATCATCAACTGTGCATAACATCATCCGAAGATTCAGAGAATCTGGAACAATCTCTGTGCGTAAGGGTCAAGGCCGTAAAACCATACTGGATGCCCGTGATCTCCAGGCCCTTAAACGACACTGCACCACAAACAGGAATGCTACTGTAAAGGAAATCACAGAATGGGCTCAGGAATACTTCCAGAAACCATTGTCAGTGAACACAATCCACCGTGCCATCCGCCGTTGCCAGCTGAAACTCTACAGTGCAAAGAAGAAGCCATTTCTAAGCAAGATCCACAAGCTCAGGCGTTTTCACTGGGCCAGGGATCATTTAAAATGGAGTGTGGCAAAATGTTCTGTGGTCAGACGAGTCGCGATTCGAAGTTCTTTTTGGAAATCTGGGACTCCATGTCATCCGGACCAAAGAGGACAAGGACAACCCAAGTTGTTATCAACGCTCAGTTCAGAAGCCTGCATCTCTGATGGTATGGGGTTGCATGAGTGCGTGTGGCATGGGCAGCTTGCATGTCTGGAAAGGCACCATCAATGCAGAAAAATATATTCAGGTTCTAGAACAACATATGCTCCCATCCAGACGTCATCTCTTTCAGGGAAGACCCTGCATTTTTCAACAAGATAATGCCAGACCACATTCTGCATCAATCACAATATCATGGCTGCGTAGGAGAAGGAACCGGGAACTGAAATGGCCAGTCTGCAGTCCAGATCTTTCACCTGTAGAGAACATTTGGCGCATCATAAAGAGGAAGGTGCAACAAAGAAGGCCCAAGACGATTGAACAGTTAGAGGCCTGTATTAGACAAGAATGGGAGAGCATTCCTATTTCTAAACTTGAGAAACTGGTCTCCTAGGTCCCCAGACGTCTGTTGAGTGTTGTAAGAAGAAGGGGAGATGCCACACAGTGGTGAAAATGGACTTGTCCCAACTTTCTTGGGGATTTGTTGACACCATGAAATTCTGATTCAACATATTTTTCCCTTAAAATGGTACATTTTCTCAGTTTAAACTTTTGTTCCGTGATTTATGTTCTATTCTAAATAACATATTAGAAGTTGGCACCTCCACATCATTGCATTCAGTTTTTATTCACGATTTGTATAGTGTGACAAAATAGCGGATACCGCGCTAATAATCTAAAGCGATCTATAGAGATAAAAGTTACTAAGAACCAAAAACCAACTATTTAATCTGCTACAAAGAGGATATCACAAGTCCATATTAAGCATGCAAAAAAACAGATGTTAAGAGTCTATATTCCCCCGTGAATTAATAACCACTTCGCTTTGCTGCGCATAGACAAAAAGCAGTTGTCTCGCATCTATGTTCACCATGCGATGGACCTGCTATCCGCCTCTAACATGTAGTTAGATCTCGCTGATGGCACCAACCACTCGTTCCTAAAAAAGTCAGGATTATTATGCAATGGACAATACTATGCCTCTCCAACAGGTGGTTAGATCTTACTGTAAGGCCCCATGCACACGGCCGTGTTTCACGGGCCGTGGAACCGCAGCCTGGATCCCTCCTGAGAGCAGGAGCGCACGGCGTCACTGGTTGCTATGACGCCGTGCGCTCCCTGCTGCCGCCGCAATACAGTAATACACTGGTATGATCTGGCGCATCATAAAGAGGAAGGTGTTTCGCACTTAGCTTCATCAGGGGTATTAACTTCATCAGATACCGCAGCCCCTGATGAAGCTAAGTGCGAAACCCGGGTCGGGCATTTTATACGCATGTGAAAACTTATGCTTGTGAGTAGAATAAAATTTTCTTACCTCTAAACCGTGAGGGTATTGCACCATCTTTTTTGTCCTTTGTAAAGGTAATCCTGACTTGTTTGGAACGAACACCTGGTGCCTCACAGCAAGATTCAATCACCCGTTGGAGACGGAGAGTATTGTCCATTGTATGATAATCCTGACTTGTTTAGGAACGAGCGATTGGTGCTATCAGTGAGATCTGACTACATGTTAGAGGCGGATAGCCGGTCCATCGCATGGTAATTCTGACCTGTTTGAAACGAACGGCTGGAGCCTTACAGTAAGATCTAACCACCTGTTGGAGAGGCATAGTATTGTCCATTGCATAATAATCCAGACTTTTTTAGGAACGAGTGGTTGGTGCCATCAGCGAGATCTAACTACATGTTAGAGGCGGATAGCAGGTCCATCGCATGGTGAACATAGATGCGAGACAACTGCTTTTTGTCTATGCGCAGCAAAGCAAAGTGGTATAGATCGCTTTAGATTATTAGCGCGGTATCCGCTATTTTGTCACATTTTGTATCTAGGAGTGTTTGAACCTACTTCATTAAGGTTACCGCAGCTTGAAAGTCCATTAACCCACATCTACCAAATTTTGCTTTGTCTACGATTTGTATAGTGTCCCAACTTTTTTGGAATCCGGTTTGTATATATATATTTGTATTTGCCTGTGTGTATAGATATACATAGCGAGATAATTTTGCTAATTATCTATAGCAGGGGCTGTTCTGAAACTACGACTCCCTGAATTATTCAAGAGCAGCCAAACTGGTGTGTATGCAGGGAATTCTAGTTTCATAGCAGCTGTAGTGGTTACAGACCACTGGTCTATAGTGTATTTTATATACATAGGGGGACATTTATCAAGTCTGCTATGCCAGTTTTGTGGCATAAAAATGTCGCTAGTGATGCCCACGTGTATATTTACTCATAAGCACTTCCTACTTTGCTCTTCCTATATACAGGTCCTTCTCAAAAAATTAGCATATTGTGATAAAGTTCATTATTTTCTGTAATGTACTGATAAACATTAGACTTTCATATATTTTAGATTCATTACACACCAACTGAAGTAGTTCAAGCCTTTTATTGTTTTAATATTGATGATTTTGGCATACAGCTCATGAAAACCCAAATTTCCTATCTAAAAAAATTAGCATATTTCATCCGACCAATAAAAGAAAAGTGTTTTTAATACAAAAAAAGTCAACCTTCAAATAATGATGTTCAGTTATGCACTCAATACTTGGTCGGGAATTCTTTTGCAGAAATGACTGCTTCAATGCGGCGTGGCATGGAGGCAATCAGCCTGTGGCACTGCTGAGGTGTTATGGAGGCCCAGGATGCTTCGATAGCGGCCTTAAGCTCATCCAGAGTGTTGGGTCTTGCGTCTCTCAAATTTCTCTTCCCAACATCCCACAGATTCTCCATGGGGTTCAGGTTAGGAGAGTTGGCAGGCCAATTGAGCACAGTAATACCATGGTCAGTAAACCATTTACCAGTGGTTTTGGCACTGTGAGCAGGTGCCAGGTCGTGCTGAAAAATGAAATCTTCATCTCCATAAAGCTTTTCAGCAGATGGAAGCATGAAGTGCTCCAAAATCTCCTGATAGCTAGCTGCATTGACCCTGCCCTTGATAAAACACAGTGGACCAACACCAGCAGCTGACATGGCACCCCAGACCATCACTGACTGTGGGTACTTGACACTGGACTTCAGGCATTTTGGCATTTCCCTCTCCCCAGTCTTCCTCCAGACTCTGGCACCTTGATTTCCGAATGACATGCAACAGTCCAGTGCTGCTTGTCTGTAGCCCAAGTCAGGCGCTTCTGCCGCTGTTTCTGGTTCAAAAGTGGCTTGACCTGGGGAATGCGGCACCTGTAGCCCATTTCCTGCACACGCCTGTATACGGTGGCTCTGGATGTTTCTACTCCAGACTCAGTCCACTGCTTCCGCAGGTCCCCAAGGTCTGGAATCGGTCCTTCTCCACAATCTTCCTCAGGGTCCGGTCACCTCTTCTCGTTCTGCAGCGTTTTCTGCCACACTTTTTCCTTCCCACAGACTTCCCACTGAGGTGCCTTGATACAGCACTCTGGGAACAGCCTATTCGTTCAGAAATTTATTTCTGTGTCTTACCCTCTTGCTTGAGGGTGTCAATGATGGCCTTCTGGACAGCAGTCAGGTCGGCAGTCTTACCCATGATTGCGGTTTGGAGGAATGAACCAGGCTGGGAGTTTTTAAAAGCCTCAGGAATCTTTTGCAGGTGTTTAGAGTTAATTAGTTGATTCAGATGATTACGTTAATAGCTCGTTTAGAGAAACTTTTCATGATATGCTAATTTTTTGAGATAGGAATTTGGGGTTTTCATGAGCTGTATGCCAAAATCATCAATATTAAAACAATAAAAGGCTTGAACTACTTCAGTTGGTGCGTAATGAATCTAAAATATATGAAAGTCTAATGTTTATCAGTACATTACAGAAAATAATGAACTTTATCACAATATGCTAATTTTTTGAGAAGGACCTGTATATGCTGTGAACTGTGAATAGTAATGCATTCTAGTGCAATGTTTTGTTTTTTTCTAGTGTAATGCTTTAGTTTAAATGTCAGTTCATGTTCCTCTGTCCATGGCATCTAGGATTGCTCCAAACAACATTTCATTGTATTGTACATTGTATTACATTGTATTGTACAGTAACAATAAAGGCATCTTATCTTATCATCTTACATGCAGCATTAGGTGTACATTTTTGGTGACATTTGGTGAGCCTTGCCACTTTTAGAAGTGGAGTAAAAAGTAGGCCAGGATTTCAGGTTAGAACACCTTTAAGTCTAATGTATGATGTGTCACTTTTCGCAATAATGTCATGTCAGGTAGGCTGCTTGTGTACTTATACAGACATAGGTATAGACCACATCGCACTTGCACCAAATATATTATTACTAAGCGCCATTTCATAATTTTGGCACAACCTTACAAAGCAAAGTCAGACAGCAAATCACTGCAAATTATAATTTCCCTCCATAGTTTATAAATATAATCATTTGCCACTTTATTAGATACATCGTTCTAATCCTGCATATGACAGCCTTTGTTTTGTAGTACACAGTCAATCTTTCATAGCATTGATTCAGAACATTACTAGAAACCAAGAGTGGGACAAGGTCTTTTGGTGCCCAAGTTAGTGGCTCCAGAATATGCCCTCCAGTGCTCCCTAAAGTTCAGTATAATATCTAGACAGACAATCATTAATTCAGTTGTCTCCTGTTACAACGTTTCCCACCTTTGCCTATCTGTAAATCCCCCTCCCCATACCTTTGATAGCATAGTACCTACTCTGCCTACCTCTGGTTCCACTCCTGCTAGAAGCATTTCTTTCTTGGTAATTTTGGTTCATGTTTAAATCATAACAATGCAGATTTGGCAGATGCATATTGTTGCTGTGAATCTCTTCTTCTAGCAAATTTGTCCTATTGAATATGGTCACAGTTGAGGCACACTGACTTCATGTACCAAGAAAACATTCCCCACACCATTGTGCCACCAGACCAGTCTGAAGCGACACAAGAAAGGGTGGATCATTGGATAGACACATCAAATCAGGTGGCACAGTTTCAATCTTTGCGTGCCCTTATTGAAGCTTCTGTGTTCTGGTATTTGACAGGAATGGTTCTTACCAGACAACCGTGACCATCAACTTTAAAGGTTGGCCACTTTCTGGCTGTGTTAAGCCAATGTGTATGTAAGATGACTATATGACACCTACTGATATTGCCTGTGTTGATTTCATGTGACATTTGCTTTATTTCTTAAATCATGTACCCTTGTTGGGCAAATCATCTATGCGGTCCACATAGAGGTCCTGTCCATAAGATGGCTTCTGATGGAGGGTGATGTGATCAAGCAAAAATGGCTCAGTGTATTGCATCGATCAGCAGCCATCTTATAGACAGGGCTTTTGAGTGGACAGCACAAAAGACTTGGTCAACATAGTACATAAGGCCGAAAAAAGACACTTTTCCATTCAGTTCAGCCTGTCATCCTGCAAGTTGATCCAGAGGAAGGCCAAAAAAAACTAACTGAGGTAGAAGCCAATTTACCCCACTTTAGGGGAATAAAAAATTCCTTCCTGACTCCAATCAGGCAATCAGAATAACTCCCTGTTTCAACGACCCCTCTCTAGTAGCTATAGCCTGTAATATTATTACACTCCAGAAATACATCCAGGCCCCTCTTGAATTCCTTTATTGTACCCATCATCACACCTCCTCAGGCAGAGAGTTCCATAGTCTCACTGCTCTTACCGTAAAGAATCCTCTTCTATATTTGTGTACAAACCTTCTTTCCTCCAGACACAGAGGATGTCCCCTCTTCACAGTCACAGTCCTGGGGATAAATAGCTGAAGGGATAGATCTCTGTACTGATCCCTGATATATTTATACATATTATTTTTTTCTAAAGTGAATAACCCTAATTTTGATAATCTTTCAGGGTACTGTAGTTGCCCCATTCCGGTTATTACTTTAGTTGCCCTCCTCTGGACCTTCTCCAGCTCTGTTATGTCTGCCTTATTTACAGGAGCCCAGAACTGTACACAGTACTCCATGTGTGGTCTGACTAGCGATTTGTAAAGTGGTAGGACTATGTTCTCATCACGGGCATCTATGCCCCTTCTGATGCAACCCATTATCTTATTGGCCTTGGCAGCAGCTGCCTGACACTGGTTTTTGAAGCTTAGTTTGCTGTTTATTAAAATTCCTAGGTCCTTTTCCATGTCAGTGTTACCGAGTGTTTTACCATTTAGTATGTACGGGGGACTTGCATTTTTCCTTCCCATGTGCATAACTTTACATTTGTCAGTGTTAAACCTCATCTGCCACTTATCTGCCCAAGCCTTCAATCTATCCAGATCCCTCTGTAGTAGTATACTGTCCTCATCAGTGTAAATTACTTTACACAGTTTAGTGTCATCTGCAAAAATTAATATTTTACTATGCAAGCCTTCTACAAGATCATTAATAAATATATTGAAGAGAATAGGGCCCAACAATAGCGAATACCTTAAAAAAATATAAAAGTTAAAATGGTGGTTTCTCTTTATGCTCCCCCCTAACCGGTAAACTTACTCGCTGACTGGTACAGTATGAAGGAAGTTGTATTTGATTGCGGCTCATGATGAAATGTCACAGCCAGGAATTGACACCTTCACTGACTGCACTGCCATACTTAGCCAGTAGACAGAAGTGGTTGGCAGCAGGCTATATTGGAGCTGCTTAATTTTTTTAGATGTCCCTGTCTATAGTGCACCAGTCTCAGGTGCAATGCTTTTTGTAGTGTCCCACAGGAAACAGCCAACGGCATTGTATCAACAGTTTATAGCAGTGAAAGCAATTCTTTATATCATCAAGTTTACTGAATTAATGGCACCTGGCAGTAATTACCTTTAATAACATGGAGGCAGCAAACATTGTTTTTTTATTGTCTGCATGGCTTTTGCATATTGGCTTTTTTATTTTCCACATGTTGACCATCTGTTACTCATCATTTTTCTATATAAAATTAGGTTTATTTAATCTCATTACGTGGCCAGGAGAGTAGATTTATGCCTCTCATGACATCATATAAAAAAGCCACAGATTACAAAATATATTATGAGTTGTGACCTCAAATTTATGTGTAAGAAAGTACTACACCCAGTCTGTTCTGCACAGAGTGGCAGCACATGTAAGGGGCTAGATGACAGCCCTATAACTGCCCTATAGGACATACAATATGGGTCTCTGGAACCCACACCTATCTGGAGAACAGGGCCCCACCTTGCGATGCTGGGAATGGAACAGTGGCTGTGCATGTGCGGCTATTTCCATTCACTTCTATGGGAGTTCTGAAAATAGCTAATGCTCTTGGTTATTTTTTGAACTGCCATAGAAACAACTGTAGTTATGCCATAAATGTCCAGATGCTATCTTCTGTTTGACTTTGAGTTATAATGATTTAGATTTAAAGGGGTATTTCCATCTCAGAAATTGGCAGCATATCGCTAGGATATGTTATCAATGTCAGAGGACTGTGGATCCTACCTCTGGGACCCACTCCTATCTCTGAAGTTCCGAAAATAACTACATCTGTGCGGGTGGCTATTTCCGGAAGTCCCACAGCGATGAATGGAGAGCATACCACGTATGTATGGACACCTCTCTATTCACCACTATGGGCCGGCCGGAAATAGCCAAGTCAGGGCTTGGCTATTTTTGAAATATAGAAACATAGAATGTGTCGGCAGATAAGAACCATTTGGCCCATCTAGTCTGCCCAATATACTAAATACTATGGATAGCCCCTGGCCCTATCTTATATGAAGGATGGCCTTATGCCTATCCCATGCATGCTTAAACTCCTCCACTGTATTTGTAGCTACCACTTCTGCAGGAAAGCTATTCCATGCATCAGTACTTCCTGATATTACTTTTAAACCTTTGCCCCCACCTTTCTTCTTTTAAATATTCTCTCCTCTTTTACCTTGTTGATTCCCTTTATGTATTTAAAAGTTTCTATCATATCCCCTCTGTCTCGTCTTTCTTCCAAGCTATACATGTTAAGGTCCTTTAATCTTTCCTGGTAAGTTTTATCCTGCAATATGTACCAGTTTAGTAGCTCTTCTCTGAACTCTCTCCAAAGTATCAATATCCTTCTGGAGATATGGTCTCCAGTACTGCGCACAATACTCCAAATTAGGTCTCACTAGTGCTCTGTAGAGCGGCATGAGCACCTCCCTCTTTCTACTGTTAATGCCTCTCCCTATACACCCAAGCATCCTGCTAGCATTTCCTGCTGCTCTATGACATTGTCTGCCTACCTTTAAGTCTTCTGAAATAATGACCCCTAAATCCCTTTCCTCAGATACTGAGGCTAGGACTGTATCTATTATTTTTTTTAATCTGCTCTTGGGTTTTTACACCCCAGGCGCATTATCTTGCACTTATCAACATTAAATTTTAGTTGCCAGATTTTTGACCATTCCTCTAGTTTTCCTAAGTCCTTTTCCATTTGGTGTATCCCTCCAGGAACATCAACCCTGTTACAAATCTTTGTGTCATCAGCAAAAAGACACAACTTACCATCGAGGCCTTCTGCAATTTCGCTGATAAAGATATTAAACAATATGGGTCCCAGAACAGATCCCCGAGGTACCCCACTGGTAACAAGACCTTGGTCTGAATATACTCCATTGACTACAACCCTCTGTTGTCTGTCCCTCAGCCACTGCCTAATCCATTCAACAATATGGGAGTCCAAGCCCAAAGACTGCACTTTATAAGCCTTCTATGTGGGACAGTATCAAAAGCCTTACTAAAGTCTAGATAAGCGATGTGTACTGCACCTCCACCATCTATTATTTTAGTCACCCAATCAAAAAAATCAATAATATATATGTTTCTATATAGGAATGCTTCTTTAACATCTGCACAAATTACCCTATTTTGAAATTCTTCACCAGTAATGTATTGGCCTTTACTGAAATTTCTATGAGTGCCTATTTACTATACATTAAAGGAGTTGGCCACTTTCTGGTTATTGTTGACCGATGTGTTTGTAAGATGATTACATTGAATTTATTATTATGGTCTTTGTTGAAATTCTGCATCATTTTCTATATTTTGTAAACCATGTCCCCGGGTTCGCTAAGTCTTTTGTGAGCAATTTGCCCGTTTGGAATCGCACATCGAGTATCTTACCGGGCAAATTTTAACACTCAGAAGCGTTGGCAGTTTGGAAAAAAGTTTGCTGCTCACTGAGCAAGCACTCTATGGGGTAGATGTGGGGGAGGGCGGTAGTGAGGAGGCTCAGGAAAACTAACAATAAAATGTTCTTCAATTATATAAATAGTAAAAAGTATAAATCTGAAGGTGTCGGCTCTTTAAAGAGTAATGAGGGGGGAGTCGCAGAGAGCGATGAGGAGAAAGCAAAGCTATTAAATATTTTTTTCTCCACTGTATTCACTGGGGAAAATAAACTGTCAGATGAAATGCAGAATGTAAAAGTAAATTTCCCATTAAAAGTGTCCTGTCTGACCCAGGAAGAAGTACAGCGGCGTCTTAAAAAGATTAAAATAGACAAATCGCCAGGACCGGATGGCATACACCCCGTATCCTAAGAGAATTAAGTAATGTCATAGCCAGACCTTTATTTCTGATATTTAAGGACTCTATACTGACAGGCAGTGTTCCACAGGACTGGCGCATAGAAAATGTGGTGCCAATATTAATAAAGGGTCCAAAAACAGAGCCCGGAAACTATAGGCTGATAAGTTTAACATCTGTCGTGGGTAAACTGTTTGAAGGGTTTCTAAGAGATGCTATCTTGGAGTACCTCAATGAAAATAAGCAAATAACGCCATATCAGCATGGCTTCGTGAGGGATCGGTCATGCCAAACTAATTTGATCAGTTTCTATGAGGAGGTAAGTTCTAGACTTGATAGCGGCGAATCAGTGGATGTCGTGTATCTGGACTTCTCCCAAAGCATTTGACACTGTACCGCATAAAAAGTTAGTATTTAAAATGAGAATGCTCGGACTGGGAGAAAACGTCTGTATGTGGGTAAGTAACTGGCTCAGTGATAGAAAACAGAGGGTGGTTATTAATGGTACACACTCAGATTGGGTCACTGTCACTAGTGGGGTACCTCAGGGGTCAGTATTGGGCCCTATTCTCTTTAATATATTTATTAATGATCTTGTAGAAGGCTTGCACAGTAAAATAAAAAAATTTGCAGATGACACTAAACTGTGTAAAGTTATTGACACAGAAGAGGACAGTGTACTGCTACAGAGGGATCTGGATAGATTGGAGGCTTGGGCAGATAAGTGGCAGATGAGGTTTAACACTGACAAATGTAAGGTTATGCACATGGGAAGGAATAATGCAAGTCAGCCGTACATACTAAATGGTAAAACACTGGGTAACACTGACATGGAAAAGGATCTAGGAATTTTAGTGAAAAGCAAACTAAGCTGTAAAAACCAGTGTCAGGCAGCTGCTGCCAAGGCCAATAAGATAATGGGTTGCATCAAAAGGGGCATAGATGCTCGTGATGAGAACATAGTCCTACGACTTTACAAATCGCTAGTCAGACCACACATGGAGTACTGTGTACAGTTCTGGGCTCCTGTGAACAAGGCAGACATAGTGGAGCTGTAGAGCAGTGTTTCCCAACCATTGTGCCTCCAGCTGTTGCAAAACTACTACAACTCCCAGCATTCCTGGACAGCCTTTGGCTGTGCGGGCATGCTGGGAGTTGTAGTTTTGCAACAGCTGGAGGCACACTGGTTGGGAAACACTGCTGTAGAGGGTTCCGAAGAGGGCAACTAAAGTAATAACTGTAATGGGTAGACTACAGTACCATGAAAGATTATCAAGCTTAGGGTTATTCACTTTAGAAGAAAGACGACTGAGGGGAGATCTAATAACTATGTATAATATATCAGGGGTCAGTACAGAGATCTCTCCCATCATCTAATTATCCCCAGGACTGTGACTGTGACGAAGGGACATCCTCCGCGTCTGGAGGAAAGAAGGTTTGTACACAAACCTAGAAGAGGATTCTTTACGGTAAGAGCAGTGAGACTATGGAACTCTCTGCCTGAGGAGGTGGTGATGGTGAGTACAATAAAGGAAATCAAGAAGGGCCTGGATGTATTTCTGGAGTGTAATAATATTACAGGCTATAGCTTCTAGAGAGGGGTCGTTGATCCAGGGAGTTATTCTGATTGCCTGATTGGAGTCGGGAAGGAATTTTTTATTCCCCTAAAGTGGGGAAAATTGGCTTCTACCTCACAGTTTTTTTATTTACCTTCCTCTGGATCAACTTGCAGGATGACAGGCCGAACTGGATGGACAAATGTCTTTATTCGGCCTTATGTACTATGTACTATGTTACTATATTACTATAATTTACAGTTTAGATCTGAATTCACCAAAAACGTAATAGCTGAATAAATAGCTGGCACTTATATTTTTTGTTTGTGTCATATATCTTTATTTCATTTGTGACATTTTAACTGTAAAATTTTACCTAAATGTAAATTTATATTCCCAGTTAATTGCTATCAATAACTTTCCTTCCCTATACCTTTAAAGGGAATTATTTATGGAAGTTGCAGTGAAATGTAGATTTTCCTTTTTGAAGGAAACACCAGAACCTGAAAGATTGCGATCTGAGACCAGCGGGCAGTTGCCTGATAGGAACCCTTCACTTAGCTGGAAAAAATGCACAGAGGTAAGTTTTAACTTGACATCTGTGGAGGTTATATTGATGGGTTCACCTTTTCATGAAATATTCATACTACAGTATAGTGTCAGATTTGTTTACACTGCTCAGGTCTTGCATGCTTTGCAGGTACAGTGCATTCAGTTATTTTGCTAGCAAGAATTTAGAGGACATACAGTCATGTGAAAAAATTAGGACACCCTTTGAAAGCATGTGGTTTTTTGTAACATTTTTAATAAAAGGTTATTTCATCTCCGTTTCAACAATACAGAGAGATTAAAGTAATCCAACTAAACAAAGAAAACTGAAGAAAAGTCTTTTCAAGATCTTCTGTAAATGTCATTCTACAAAAATGCCTATTCTAACTGAGGAAAAAGATAGGACACCCTCACATGTATTCCCTCTTAAATTGGCTCAGATCTCACACAGGTATATCACACCAGGTGCACATAATTAGTAGATCGTTACTCTGCATGTTGAATGAGGCTTGCCCTATTTAAACCTCAGACATTTAGTTTGGTGTGCTCCTGACTGTTGAAGTGAGAGTGAGCACCATGGTGAGAGCAAAAGAGCTGTCAGAGGACTTCAGAAAAAAGATTGTAGCAGCCTATGAGTCTGGGAAGGGATTTAAAAAGATCTCAAAAGATTTTGAAATCAGCCATTCCACTGTCCGGAAGATAGTCTACAAGTGGAGGGCTTTCAAAACAACTGCCAACATGCCCAGGACTGGTCGCCCCAGCAAGTTCACCCCAAGAGCAGACCGCAAGATGCTAAAAGAGGTCTTCAAAAACCCTAAAGTGTCATCTCGAGAACTACAGCAGGCTCTGGCTACTGTTGATGTAGAAGTACATGCCTCTACAATCAGAAAGAGACTGTACAAGTTTAACTTGCATGGGAGGTGTGCAAGGAGGAAACCTTTGCTTTCCAAGAGAAACATCGAGGCCAGACTGACATTTGCCAGAGATAAAGTTGACAAAGACCAGGACTTCTGGAATAATGTTCTTTGGACAGATGAGTCCAAAATTGAATTATTTGGACACAACAGCAGAGGACATGTTTGGCGTAAACCAAACACAGCATTCCAAGAAAAGAACCTCATACCAACTGTGAAGCATGGAGGTGGAAGTGTCATGGTTTGGGGCTGCTTTGCTGCAGCAGGACCTGGTCAGCTCACCATCATAGAATCCACGATGAATTCTACTGTGTATCAGAAGGTGCTTGAAGAACATGTGAGACCATCAGTTAGAAAATTAAAGCTGAAGCGGAACTGGACCATGCAACATGACAATGACCCAAAACATACTAGTAAATCAACCAAAGATTGGCTGAAAAAGAAGAAATGGAGAGTCCTGGAATGGCCAAGTCAAAGTCCAGATTTGAATCCCATTGAGATGCTGTGGGGTGACTTGAAAAGGGCTGTACGTGCAAGAAACCCCTCAAACATCTCACAGCTGAAAAAGTTCTGCATTGAGGAGTGGGGTAAAATTTCCTCAGACCGATGTCGAAGACTGGTAGATGGCTACAAGAACCGTCTCACTGCAGTTATTTCAGCCAAAGGAGGTAACACTCGCTATTAGGGGCAAGGGTGTCCTATCTTTTTCCTCAGTTAGAATAGGCATTTTTGTAGAATGACATTTACAGAAGATCTTGAAAAGACTTTTCTTCAGTTTTCTTTGTTTAGTTGGATTACTTTAATCTCTCTGTATTGTTGAAACGGAGATGAAATAACCTTTTATTAAAAATGTTACAAAAAACCACATGCTTTCAAAGGGTGTCCTAATTTTTTCACATGACTGTATGTACCCGTTGATCTTTCTCTATTGTTGACAGTATTTTTTACCTTGAGGAAGGAATTGATGGTCATAGGCTTCCTGCATACGACTGTATTCGCTTTATGGTCCGCAAATTACGGGTCAGCAATATATGGATGCAGTCCTTGTGCTTTTCGTGTTTTATTTGCAGACCCATTTCTTTCAGTGGGTCCGTGGTCCTCCTTTTTTCGGACATATTTTATCTTTTTGTGGAACGGACTTATGGATGCAGAAAGCACATTGATGATCTGTTTGCTTTCCACATCTGTATATCCGCCATCCAAAATGATGTTACATATCCTGTACTTGTCCACAAAATGCAGAAAACTGACTCTTTGAAGTTAATGGAGCCGCAAAAAATGTGAATGCAACATGGACAGCATTTGTATTTGGCGGATCCGGAACCTGCAGACCACAAGACAGATATGGTCATGTGCATGAGGCCTTACCCTGTACAAATTAAGTTACACTTTAAGAGGATCTTTGTAAAACAGTGTCACAGATGTAAATAATTTTTTTTTTTTTCAAGTTGCTGTATTGGGTTGGAACCAACTACCTTTAAAGCTGCATTTTCATTGTTTTATAGGTATTGACTTAATAAGCATTTATGGTTCGAGAGGTTGAAAAGCTTCTGTCAGCATGATCAACCCAATTAAACCAGGCATACTATCTGGTAGGGTTAATCATCCTGATTAAAACGATAGTAGTGGATATGATATCATGCTAGGACACAACTCTAGGAAGAATTTTACTTCTTTCCTGATATTCATACATCATTCATACATAGAAACAAGATCTGTTTCTCAATGTCAAGGCAAAGTTTGAGCCAGAGCTGAGTATCACAGATGTGAGAAGAATGGTGGCATCTTCCCTCACCATGCTTGGTGTCTAGCCCTGTCAATCAAGTGGAGGGGAAGTGTTCAGAGCACAGGGGGTGTTACAAAAGCAGTACTCCAAGGACTCAGTGGGCCCCTCGGTGCTCAAACTTGCTCGTTTGCTTACTAAAAAAAATGTAGATATCTCTCACAGTCTTTAAAATGCAGTCAAAAGAAATGTATAATTTTAATCAGCATGATCAAACCTACCACACAGTATGCCTTGGTAAATAGGGTTGATCATGCTGATGGAGGCTCTTTAAGGCCCTTTTACATGAGCTGATGCACAGGCAATGTGTGTAAAGGAAGGGAATGTTCCTGATAATTTCATGATTGTTGAGCAGAGTTGGTAGCTACATTCAGCCAGCAGATGATGATTTTATATGCCACAGGATCACTCAGTGAACAAGAATTTTCCCCTTTATCGGGTGGTAGGCGGCACCTTTACATGGGGCAATTATTAAAGGGTTTCTGTCCCCAGAATTAACCCTATTAAACTAGCTGACATTAGCGATGTGAACCTAACTAGTCTATTACTACTTTTATCTATGCCCCTGTTACGCCAGAAATATAACTTGTATAATATGCTAATTAGCCCCTAGGAGCATGGGGGTGTTGCCCCTGCTCCTAGAGGCTCTGTCCTCCCACCTCTGGCCACGCCCTGCTACACTAGATTGACAGGGCCAAGCAGTGTTGGTCTCCTACTGTCGGCCCTGTCTGCCATGTAAATCTTGTGCCTGCGCCGTCCCTTTCAGTGAGTGAAGGGTGCTGGGTTCCTCACTGCGCCTGCGCCAAATACTGATAGGCGCGAGATGGCAGTTGGAGGTGAAGGCTCCCTGGCCCTGTCAATCTAGTGTAGCAGGGCGTGGCCATAGGTGGGAGAACGGAGCCTCTAGGAGCAGGGGCAATGCCCCCCCCTACACCTAGAGGCTGATTAGCATATTATAAGTTATATTTCTGGAGTAACGGGGGCATGGATCAAAGTAGGAATAGGCTACTTAGGTTCAGCTGACATTAGCACATCGCTAATGTCAGCTAGTTTAATAGGGTTAATTGCTGGTGATAGAAACCCTTTAAGAACAAACATTTGTATGAATGCTGATCCCGAATAATTGTCCCAATTCATGGTCTGTCTAAGGGACTTTTATGCTTTAGAGCATTTAATGTACATAGACAGTCATTTAAAAAGAAAGACAAAGCTAATGAATCATATAGATTATTAGGAAATAACGGTAAAAACGTAAGAAATAGAGACAAGTCATATGTCATTCGCATTAGGCTTGCTGAGTGCTGTTAAGCTTTCAGGCTGAAGATATTTAGCAGAATTTCTATATACATCACGTCAGAATGTCAAATGAGAGTAGGAAGATAAATTCATGATGACTCAGCTTTGATAATATCCGTGGAATAGAAATCAACATTTTATTCATTCAAAGTTAGCTGATGCATGTGTCACAAAGGCCAGAGGCATTGCTTTGATGTCTTGGGTCTTGATGAAAAACCTATACCTGGTCCCAGCTCCATTTAACCACCAATGACTTTACATCATAACCTTTCTAATAATGATTACATGAAATCGAACCTGTTATCTGGGTAATTTTGCCATTGACAGGCTCCTTCATAACAGACAGCTATGTTTTACTCAAACATTGTGGGAGATGAGTCCAGGCACATGTATTGTCTGATCTGCCCGTGTGAATAGTAGTGTACTGAAAAGCAGAACATATGCAGCATATACAGTATTACTAATAATAAAGGAATAGGTGGCTCAACCTAACCAAGATCTACGGTATAGGTTCTCACTTCCGTGAATTACCCAAGGTCAATAATAACAGTATATTAAATAGATGTGGTGGAGGGCACACTATTATCCGGTGTTGTATAGAAATACAAAGGATTTTAGTAAAAAATATAATAATTTATTAATGAAAATAATAAAATATGACATAATAATTGATTGTGACCTCTTGCAGATCACCCAAACCACTGTGAATTCTCAATAAGCCTATAGAAAGCACACATTAAATATAATTCAATACACATAAAAAATGTGTAACATAAAAAATAATAAAAGATATTGTTAAAAACTATAGATACAGTGGATAAAAAAAGTCTACACACCCGTGTTAAAATGTCAGGTTTCTGTGAAGTAAAAAAATCAGACAAAGATAAATCATGTCTGAACTTTTTCCACCTTTAATGTAACCTATAAACCGTACAACTCAATTGAAAAACAAACTGAAATCTTTTAGGTGAAGGGAATAAAATAAAATAATGTGGTTGCATAAGTGTGCACACCCTCTTATAACTGGGGATGTAGCTGTGTTCAGAATTAAGCAATCACATTCACAATTATGCTAAATATGAATCAGCATACACCTGCCATCATTTAAAGTGCCTCTGATTAACCCCAAATAAAGTTCAGCTGCTCTAGTTGGTCTTTCCTGAAATTTCCTTAGTCGCATCCCACAGCAAAAGCCATGGTCCACAGAGAGCTTCCAAAGCATCAGAGGGATCTCATTGTTAAAAGGTATCAGTCAGAAGAAGGGTACAAAAGAATTTCCAATGCATTAGATATACCATGGAACACAGTGAAGACAGTCATCATCAAGTGGACAAAATATGGCACAACAGTGACATTACCAAGAACTGAACGTCCCTCCAAAATTGATGAAAAGACGAGAAGAAAACTGGTCTGGGAGGCTACCAAGAGGCCTACAGCAACATTAAAGGAGCTGCAGGAATATCTGGCAAGTACTGGCTGTGTGGTACATGTGACAACAATCTCCCGTATTCTTCATATGTTTGGGCTATGGGGTAGAGTGGCAAGATGAAAGCCTTTTCTTACGAAGAAAAATATTCAAGCCAGGCTACATTTTGCAAAAACACATCTGAAGTCTCCCAAAAGCATGTGGGAAAAGGTGTTATGGGCTGATGAAACCAAGGTTTAACTTTTTGGCCATAATTCCAAAAGATATGTTTGGCGCAAAAACACTGTGCATCACCAAAAGAACACTATACCCACAGTGAAGCATGGTGGTAGCAGCATCATGCTTCAGCTGCAACTGGGGCCTTAGTTAAGCTAGAGGGAATTATGAACAGTTCCAAATACCAGTCAATATTGGCACAAAACCTTCAGGCTTCTGCTAGAAAGATGAACATGAAGAGGAACTTCATCTTTCAGCATGACAACGACCCAAAGCATACATCCAAATCAACAAAGGAATGGCTTCACCAGAAGAAGATAAAAGTTTTAGAATGGCCCAGCCAGATTCCAGACCTGAATCTGATTGAAAATCTGTGGGGTGATGTGAAGAGGGCTGTGCACAGGAGATGCCCTCACAATCTGACAGATTTGGATTTTTTCTACAAATCTTGCCAAGTCAAAATGTGCCATGCTGATAGACTCATACCCAAGAAGACTGAGTGCTGTAATAAAATCAAAAGGTGCTTCAACAAAGTATTAGTTTAAGGGTGTGCACACTTATGCAACCATATTATTATTTTTTCCCTCTACCTAAAAGATTTCAGTTTGTTTTTCAATTGAGTTGTACAGTTAATAGGTCACATTAAAGGTGGAAAAAGTTCTGAAATGATTTATCTATGTCTCATTTTTTTACATCACAGAAACCTGACATTTTTTTTTTTTTTTTTTTTTTTAACAAATCTTTGTTTATTATTTTTTCGGCAATGATAAATTGCACAAAACACAAAATTTGAACAGTACAAATAAGGTACAAATAAGATACATCCTTGTTCTGATCCAGACAAGTCGCATAGACTTGAGTGACAAATTACATTAAGCAATGACAATGTAATAATTGAGTAATACAACTCATGCAAGTATGCATGCGTGAAAGTATACACATACATATAGTTAGACACATACATACAGTTATCTCGTGACCATTAGGCCAGCCAACGCCCTTCAACATATTCCCTGTTATACCTCTTAGCCTCCCCCATTCGTGGGTAATCAGGTACATTCCCAATTCACCAGAAACAACCGCGGAGCTATACAGCCCCATACATATTTATACCAGCGGCATCGGGCTACTAAATCCAATAACAGCTGACCAGAGGGGGATGACAGGCAAGCTGAACTAGTTCCATTCAGCTACCTGGTTGAGGGGTCACAGAACCCCCTGTGCAGTTAACAGCACAGTTACTAGCCTGCCACTTCAACCATGGAGCCCACACCTTCAAATAATTGTCATGGGACAGAGAGCTCCAACTAGACATTTCCTCCAGCTGGCGTATCTCTTGCACTTTATCAATCCAATCTGCCATTGACGGTACCTTATTGGACAGCCAATACCGTGGAACCAAAAGTTTTGCCGCTGCAACCAATGATGCCAGCAGTGAGTGTTTCGTCAATTTAAAATTGATGCTAGGCAAGTTAAGAAAGACCCCTGTAGGGGTAAGTGGAGAGGAAGAAATACCTATCTCCTGAATTCGTTTGGAGACCTCATCCCAGAATGGGGTGATCAAGGGACAATCCCACCAAATGTGTAGTAGAGTTCCCCGTGCTTCCTTGCATCTCCAACACCTGTCTGACTGGGAGGGGTCCATGGTATGAAGTTTGGCCGGCGTGTTATACCACCTAGTAACTAGTTTATAGGAATTTTCCTGTACCCGTATGCACCTAGAATACCCGTGGGAGTGACACAGGATCCTGTCCACCATTCCAGCGTCAAAGGTGGTGCCCAAATCCTTTTCCCATTGGGAGATAAAACGAGGCCTAGTGGGCTCTTCACTATCTAGGACCTTATTGTAAATCTTAGAGACGATCCCCTTCTTATTTGTCTGTTGTAGCAAAATTGGGTCGTACCAGGAGGGGTCAAGACGGTCAGGTGTGCACGCTAAGTATAGATTACATATTTTCCGGAATTGTGAGTAATGTAGGGATGACCACGGAATATGTGAAAACCTTGACTTAAGATCATGAATGGGAGGGACCTTTCGCTGTTGTAATATATCTCCTATCGCTCCGGTGCCCATTGCCGCCCAAAGTCCCAGATCGTCTTGAAAATCTCTCACCACCAAGTAAGGTATATAACATATGGGTGTAAATGGAGACAAGCAGGGAGAAGGGCGTATGATTACTGACATCTTGGACCATACAGCCAACACTCCTCCCAGAGGATCCAGTCTCCCTCGATAAGAACCATCCTTCACCACCAATTTGGGATCCCACAGATTCGCCAAGCCCCCAGGGCCTAATAAGTGTCTCGCTATCTTGCATCCCAATTTATTCAACCTAAGATTGCTAATTTCAGAGTGCAGCCTCATTTGAATAGCCTTATAATAGGTGGCCATGTCAGGAAGCCCAAAACCTCCCCTAAATATGGGTTTAGCTAAGATTTTATATGCTAACCTAGCTCTATGATTACTCCAGACAAAGGAGGAGAAAAGGCTGCGAACTTTTGCCAAGAAAGATTGAGGGAGTGGGATTGGCAGTGTTTGCATAGTATATAATAGTTTAGGTAAGATATACGTTTTTAGCAGATTTTTTCTCCCTATCCAGGACAAAAAAGGGATTTTGATGTCCTTCAACTGTTGCCTAATGTCAGCAAGCAATGGGGGGTAGTTCTGGTGGAATAGTTGATTGGGGTCTCCCGTCACTTTGATACCTAAATACGTGATATGAGAACTGTGCCATTGAAAAGGAAAATCTCTCTCAAGTGACTGAGACACTGAACGAGGGATGTTAATACCTAAGGCAGTGCACTTAGATAGGTTGATTTTAAAAGAAACCTGACATTTTAACAGGGGTGTGTAGACTTTTTATATCCACTGTAGGTCAGAATCGGTCAATTGCAGTGATATTCTAGTAGGTCTAGTGTCAGCCTTTGCCCCTATATTGTATCGGAGACCCATGTATAGATCTGTATATAAGGAGTGGACACACTTAAATAAATAGATAATACTTGCTCCGTAAATCTTAGTACTGGGCTAGATTAGTTATGACCCCATATGTGGTTGCACGTGGCCAGGGCTTGTATGTCCAAAGAAATTCATATGTTCATATAATATTTAAATATGTTCATATGATACCATCCACATAATATTCAGAGTCTTCCTTAGAATAACACTTGTCAGATTGTTCAGTGTTAATTATATCCCCTTGATATAAACAAATTGGGGTATATTACTCCTGCTGTATCGTATGTACAGTCCTGTTTTGCTGGCAATATAGTGGTCCCGTATTTAATGCCAATATTCGTGAGGCATGTACAAGGTGTGCATGAGTAATAATAAAAAGTGTTGGTTATTTTACCACCCTTTAATCAGCGGCGATCTCTTTGTTTCGTATTGTAGCAGAGTAGCGGTGGCCGATTGGTTCAGCTGGTTAGTCAGCGTCACGTCCCACTTGGCGTCCCACGTGATCGGGAAGGAGCTGCTTCTGCTCTCGCCTTGCTGTAGTATTGTCACGGCTGGCGGTGGGGGAAACCCCCAGCCGTGTGGTACCCGGAGACGTTTGGTCGCTGCAAGACCACAGGATCAGGGAGCAGGTCACCTCCTAAAGTCTCCCTGATCTGACCCTAACTCCTAACCTGCATGGGCCGACCTTTAGGGTAGGAGGACCCATGCGCAGGAACCTCGGGTCCCTACTATCCCTCCGCAGGTCCCTAGGCTAGGAGCTGGATAGACTACCTGTTCCTCCAGAACACGGAGGAACATGAGCCTAGAAAGGCCAAGCTGGTAATAAGGGGAATCCAATACCACTTATGGCTGTGGCAGGTATGTGGAACTACAACCTCACCTACCTGCCACAAACACACCGCCCGGAACCCAACCAAAAGTGCTGTCTGTCTACAACAACAGAAAAGACAACAGCACACACCATACATCACACAGGGAACCAGGGAACCATAAGGTGCAACAAGCCAGCAACCACATACACATAAACATAAACATAACATCAGACAAGGTAACAAAGGTTTATGACCAGAAGGATGGTCCCCACCAGGCAGATGGAGGAGACAGGAGGCTGCTCCAGCCAGCATGGCTGAGAGCAACCTACTGAACCCAGCCAGGGACTGAGGCTTTATAGGCCAAGTGGCCACACCCAAACGGCCAGACACACCCAGTGACTCACACACACTGGGAAGGGAGTTAACCCTTCCTACACCACAGAAGAGAAGGGAAAACACCAACTTAAAGGGAAATAGCACACACACTCACTCACCTGTTACCGCTGGCAACGGCATACAACCAGAACAACCAGAACAACCAGAACAACCAGAACAACCAGCAGGCCGAGACCCTGCCACCACATGCACACAACACCAGACGTTGCCGCGGACCACCGCAGGTGAAGGGAGGTGTCCAAGTGCATACAACCAACACAACCTCGTGCACAACAAACACACAAAGGGAGTGCACATAAAAAACGTTGCCAAGGGCAACCACACGCATGCGTGTTATCCGCGGCAACCGCACCTGAGGCAAACCACTAAGTGCCCCCAGCTGCGGTTGTCACAACACCAAAACCGCGGGTAACTGCATGCGGCTCCCAAGGAGTCACGACTAAGACCCAGGGTCGTGACAAGTATCTTGCGCGTTCAAGTCCCACTATGTTGGTGCATACGATGCAAGCCTGGCGGTGAAATAAAAAAATCATACATTGTTATTTCTGGAATTTTCTTTTTTAAATTCTGTCTCAGAGTAGGAATGCACCTGCAATGTAAATTTCAGACCCCTCCATGATTTCTAAGTAGAAGAACTTCTGTTCCTCACTGTACTGTCTAAAGTTTGGAGACATTTTTGTTTTATTTTCTACAGAATTATATTGAAGACATGAAAACTATGGATGAGCGAATCGACTTTGGATGAAACATAAATGAAGCATAAAACTTTGTTTAAATACTGTAACGATGAGCCGAAGTTATTACTTCTCAAAGTCTCGAGAAACTTCACGTAATAACTTGATACATTGATTTTCACTGTAAAAAAACATTTCCTGAACTGGGGTTCGGTTCCAAGTGGTACCTTGGAACCGAACCCGAGTTTGGGAAATGTATTTTTACAGTAGAAATCAATTTATGAAGTTATTTTTGTGAAGTAATAACTTCGGCTCATCGGAGCCAATACATTCTGATACTGTATGGAGGGCTCGCTCCGTACAGTATTGAGACAAAAGTTTTATCCGAAGTCGATTTGCTCTTCCCTAATGAAAACCATGAAGCAACACAAATGGAATTGTACAGTAAACAAAAGAGAAACCAGAATAGGCTTCATATTTTTGATTCTTTAAAGTAGTCCCTTTTGCTTTGATGACAGCTTTGCACACCCTAGGCATTCTCTCAGCTTCATGAGGTAGTCGCCTGATTATCAAACTATTTTGAAGGAGTGTCCAGAGGTGCTGAGCTCTTGTTGGCTGTTTTTCTTTTGCTCTGCAATCTAACTCATCCCTAACCATGGGATTGGCCATACGCCCTACAGGGAAATTTCCCGTGGGCCAATGCCCCAAGGGTCCACCCAAACCCTCCTCTCTACCACTGAGTACATAATGAGCTCTCAGCGGTAATTAGCTCTGTGAGAATCAGGTACCCATGTACCCATCCAGAGACCGCACATGCCCTCCTTAATTCAACTGCTGCGGCCTGCACCTCACCTCCTAGGCCCCCTACTTCATAGACAATTGGAGAAGGAGGACAGAAAATGGTAGCTACTGATGACCACCAAAGAGGGCCAGCTTTTGGGGCAATATATTGTGCTACACTGTGTTATTTTGTTCTGCTGGGATGGTATTTTGCACTATATTATTGTTGACCCTGCCTATTTGTGTTGCCCTGTCTTCTGTTAATTTGGACCTGCCTACAAAATGGGGCCACTTTTATTTTATTTTTTTGCAGGGCCACTTTAAGTTTCCAGTCCGCTCCTGTCAATTGGGGTAAGGTCTGGTGATTGTGGAGGCCATGTCATCTCATGCAGCACTCTATCAGATAGCCCTTACATAGCCTGGAGGTGTGTTTAGAGTCATTGCCTGGTTGAGAAACAAATTATGGTCCCACTAAGGGCAAACCAGATGGGATGACATGTCACTGCAGAATGCCATGGTAGCCAGGCTGGTTAAGTGTGCCTTGAATTTTTAATAAATCACCAACAGTATCACCTGCAAAGCACCCCCTCGCTATCACCCTCCTCCTTCATGCTTCACAATGGGAACCACACATGTAGTAACTATCCACTCACCTTTCCAATGTCTCACAAAGACATGGCAGTTAGGACCAAAATGCTCAAATTTTTACTCATCACTCAGTCTAAAGTACAGATTTCCACCGGTTTAATACCCATTCATTATTTTTCCTGGCCCAAGTAATTGTTTCCTTCTACTTCTTGCTCCTCAGCAGTGGCTTCTTTGCAGCAAATTAAGACCCGATTCACACAGTTTCCTCAGTTGATGTGCTTGGTTCTTGGCTCTAATTTGAGGTGCTGTTAATTTGTGGTTTCTGAGGTTGGTAACTCTAATGACTTTATCCTTTGCAGCAGATGTAACTCTTGGTTTTCCTTTCCTGGGATTGATCCTTAAGAGAGCCAGTTTCATGATGACATTTGATGGTTTTCATGACTGCACTTGAGGATACCTTCAGAGTTCTGGACATTTTCTGGGCAGACTGACCATTTATTAAAGTAATGATGGACTGTTGTTTCTGTTTACTTATTTTAGTGGTTCTTGCCATAATGTGGATTAGAACAGTAGTAGAATAGTGTTAAATGTGTGGCAAAACCAACCTCGCCACAGTGTTTTGGAGGGGGCTGTTTGCCAGCCTCCTGCCCTGGGATTATGGTCCCTTAAGGTATTGGGTCTTAAGGCACTTGGGACTGAGCCCTCTGTCCCTGGATTGCATCATTTGCCTTACTTGCTTGGATTTTACTATTCCCATGGTGAGAACAATAGATAGCGGCCATTTTAACTCACAGACACTGTTCTGACTTTTCAACACGGTGCTATCTTGCCTGTATTTGGTGCACAGAGACATCATTCAGTAGTTTGAAACTACCAAACAGGGGACACATTTATTAGTGACTATTTTCTGTATAACTTATATATTTTCAGTGTAACTGGCATAAAACTGTATCTTCCAAACTACTGAACGGATGTGGGTGAATTTTGGATATGTGGTTCACCCAGATCCCCCGGTTCCGAGGATATATATGGTTATGGGGTTATTGCATGTTTTGGGATTCCTGTGATATGTTTTATAAAACTGTATTTCTCTGCCTTTGATAATTATATTCGCCATTGTGTTCAATAATCATCACCGGCAGTGGGGAGGATTTTGTGTGGGTGTGTTTCTATTGTCCCATTGTGTGTTTAAATGGTGATGTCTGTCCTGTTGTCTCCACATGTGTATTGGCGATCTCCCTTTGTCCTGAGAGATAATTGGATTGCCCTTGGTTGTCTCCGGGACAGAGAGGAGGAAACCATGATGCATTGTGGGGATGTGTTGTATCTGTCCTGTATTTGCAACAACTGTAATAAAAACCAGGCTGGATATGCCAGCACGTCAGACCACTGCTTGACCCTCAACACGGAGCCTTGTCTCGTTATTGGGGGGATTCCCTGTATGCTGTTGGAGACTGATTGCCAGGAGTGTAAGCTGATTGTATGCTTTTCCTGTTCGTCTGCTAGCAGCTATTCGAGAGGTTCCAGTTTGGAGTGCTATTTTGTATCCAGTTCGGGAGTTTGGTGTTCTGCAGTAGCTGTGCCTGTCTCTCAGAAAGAGGCATATCGCCTAAACGGATTTTAACCCCTTGTCTGCTGAAACGGTCCGTTACAATTGGTGGCAAGCAGCGGGATCATTCCTACAGCCAGAAGGACAGCTACAGGAGACACCATTTCTTTGGATTTTACAACTTAAGGGCAACGCATGTCTGAGTACAGCGACCTTAAAAGCACCAGGATGGAACCAGCAGTGGAGTACAGATACTCTGTTGAGGAATTTGACCGTATGATGTGGTTGCTGCTGAACTTCTTCGGACCCAATCCAGCTGAGAAATCCGTGAAGTTCGTGAGAAGTCTAGTGTTCAAGACCCTACTATACCGAGCAGAAGGTGACGGTCAGCTGCCACGTTGGGTGGACCTCCATCGGAAGTTACAGTTGTGGGACAGAGGGAGCCCAGTCTCCATTCCCCAGCGGCAGTGTGAATTGCAGGGAATTGGGAGCCCAGTCTCCATTCCCCAGCGGCAGTGTAAAGTGCAGGGAGAGGAGAGCAGCGTCCTCCCTCTCCAGCGGCAGCCTGAGTTACAGGGGGCAGAGGTAGTTGTTCCTGCCCCCCAGCAGCAGAGTGATATGCCGGGAAGGCAGTGTGAAATGCAGGGAGAGGAGAGCAGCGTCCTCCCTCCCCAGCGGCAGGCTGAGTTACAGGGGGCAGAGGTAGTTGTTCCTGCCCCCCAGCAGCAGAGTGATATCCTGGGAAGGCAGTGTGAAATGCAGGGAGAGGAGAGCAACGCCCTCCCTCCCCAGCGGCAGGCTAAGTTACAGGGGGCAGAGGTAGTTGTTCCTGCCCCCCAGCAGCAGCATGATTTTTTGGGAATTGGGAGCCCAGTCTCCATTCCCCAGCGGCCGTGTGATGTACAGGGAATTGGGAGCCCAGTCTCCATTCCCCAGCGGCAGGCGAAGTTACAGGGGGCAGAGACAGTTGGTCCTGTCCCCCAGCGGCAGAGTGTCCTACAGGGAATAGAGAACCCAGTCTCCTTTCCCCAGCAGCAGGACACTGTATTGGGAGCGGAGGCGGTCTGTTGCCCTCCCCAGCGGCTGGAAGTATGTATGGGAGAGGAGCTCATTACCCCCTCTCCCCAGCGGCAGCTTAACGCACCAGGGGGGAACAGTAGGCCCCACAACAGTGCAGATGGGACCGTGGTCTCTGCACTTACAGCACAGGGGGTAGGGACAGTCGGTCCTGTCCCCCAGCAACAGGGCTGTTTAGCCAAAGGGGAGACAGTCGGTTTCCCCCTCCAACAATCAGACTCCAACCAGGCTTCTTCCGTGGTAACGCTGGTACCAGGGCAGAGTCCCGCTGATCCCTGCCCACAAAGCAACCTCCACTCCAAGCCAGGGAGCAACTCAGAGACGGATGTGGGTGAATTTTGGATATGTGGTTCACCCAGATCCCCCGGTTCCGAGGATATATTGGTTATGGGGTTATTGCATGTTTTGGGGTTCCTGTGATATGTTTTATAAAATTGTATTTATCTGCCTTTGATAATTATATTCGCCATTGTGTTCAATAATCATCACCGGCAGAGGGGAGGATTTTGTGTGGGTGTGTTTCTATTGTCCCATTGTGTGTTTAAATGGTGATGTCTGTCCTGTTGTCTCCACATGTGTATTGGCGATCTCCCTTTGTCCTAAGAGATAATTGGATTTCCCTCCGGGACAGAGAGGAGGAAACCATGATGCATTGTGGGGATGTGTTGTATCTGTCCTGTATTTGCAACAACTGTAATAAAAACCAGGCTGGGTGTGCCAGAACGTCAGACCACTGCTTGACCCTCAACACGGAGCCTTGTCTCGTTATTGGGGGGATTCCCTGTATGCTGTTGGAGACTGATTGCCAGGAGTGTAAGCTGATTGTATGCTTTTCCTGTTCGTCTGCTAGCAGCTATTCGCGAGGTTCCAGTTTGGAGTGCTATTTTGTATCCAGTTCGGGAGTTTGGTGTTCTGCAGTAGCTGTGCCTGTCTCTCAGAAAGGGGCATATCGCCTAAACGGATTTTAACCCCTTGTCTGCTGAAACGGTTTGTTACAAATGCTATATGGAACTGTAAACCAATCCTACCTCTGCACAACACAACTGGTGATCTCAAACATATTATGAAGGAAAATAAATTAAACAAATTAACTCTTGACAAGGCATACCTGTTAATTGAAAACAATTTGAGACGACTGAAATGCCATGAGTGTGCAAAAAGAATGCCAAGAGTGTGCAAAGCTGCAATCAAAGCAAAAGAGGGCTACTTTGAAGAATGTAATATCTAAAACATATCTAAAACATATTTAGGGTAAACTAAAAAGTTTTAACACTTTTCTGTTCACTGCCTAATTCCATATGTGCCCTTTCATTGTTTTCGTGTCTTTGGAAAGTGGCGTGAAACTGACATAAATTAGGATAATATTTGCAGGGCCTGCTGGCCTCACAGCCAGGATAACCAAGAAGTGGCTCCGTAAAAAGCATTTCAAGGTTCTGGAGTAAACCTAAACCCCAGACCTAAATTCAATAGAACATCTTTGGAGGGAGCTGAAACTCTGTAATGCTCAGTGACAGCCCCAAAACATGACAGAACTAGAGGAGATGTGTGGAGGAGTGGGCCAAAATCCGTTTCAGTGTGTGCAAACCTGGTCAAGAACTGCAGGAAATGTTTGAACCCTGTAATTGCAAGCAAAGGCTTCTATAGCAAATATTAACACTGATTTTCTCAGGTGTTCAAATACTTATATTAAGCAGTGCAAGACAAATACATTCTTTAAAAATTATACAATGTGATTTCCTGATTTATTTCCCTGTAGGGTCTATGGCCTGTCTGCCCCTGATAAAAAAGTTGTGCACGTGCAGCGTGCCAAAGTGGTTGTAAAACTAGTTTTTTTTTTAAAAAAAAGGGCATGGCTAAAACGGGTTTTAAAATATCCCAGATTTATTAATGGCATGCTGCATTCTTTTTATACAAAATATTGCTATAAATTACGCTCGCTAAAACAGATTTTGTGGCAGAAATTTCTGCAACTGAAAATCAGTTCTATTTATCTGAATGGGGACTACAGAAATCCACATTTACAAAAAATATTCAGATGAATGGAACTGATTTTTATTTGCAGAAATTTTCTGCAACAAAATCTGCTGTGTGCGAAGGCTCCCTAATAATGAGAAAAATGTGATACATATATAACAAGATAGATCTAATTTATCATGTAGTGTGCTAAACATGGCACAGCCTATCTATTTTTATCTTTTATAATCAGTACCCAGTTTCCCCCAATATTTCTATTTTACTTTGTGTTAACATTTCTGAAAAAGTTACCTTAATTGTTTCAAATAAAAATATTCATAGCTCTTGCCTTCAAAGAACTTGCATTATACTATATGAAATTTTGATGAATTTCCCCAAAAGGGCAAAGCTTACACTACCTGAATAGAAAGAATTTGGCAAGCCTCGGTATCACTGTACGTGAAACGTCTTATGTAATCAAATCTCTCAAGTAGAAGGAGAAATAACTTGGCCAAGTCATTATATTGAATTGTTAGTGTATAAATTAATAATAATGTTTCACATCAATGAAGTAGGAAATACAGATTTGTGTAGAGAATGGCAATGCTAATGTGTTGTGTAAAACCACTATCTTCACTTTCCTGCTGTGTTAATATATGTTTGTTTTCCTCTGAATAAGGGAGTTTATAGCTTTTTCTGAAGAATAATGATCTAAATCTACACATAGCAGGTGGCAAAGTTTCACCTGGTGGAAATATATTCCTGCCAGTGGGAGCTGTTACTGTAAAATTACATTCTGCTCTCCTTTCATTTTTTTTTAATTAAAAGCCGTGATGAATAACTATCCTGTATTGTCACATAGTCTGCCTGTCAGTAGAATGACTCAGCTTCATGACAGACATGATATTATTCTCTTAATTACCATCCACACTTTTTTTCCAACATTTTTTTATTTGATATATATTTACTCAGAGAAGAACAAGGCACTATGGCTGGCAATGTGCTGTCTGCAAGAAAGAAACCCGTATGAAGCTTTTGTGTAAAAACTTACTTAAAGGGGTTATCCCACGATTAATATAAAAAATGAGAGAGCATATAGTACATAACAATCTCTTTCTAACAAAGCTAGAACCAGCCCTGTACCTCACATGGATCCAGAGATCTCCCCATTGATTGCTCTGTAAGATTTATATCAAGCTGACAGCTCAAGGGAGTGTCTTTTCAGCTGCAGCTGAGGGGGCGTGTCCATGCTCTCCCTATCACAGCTAAGGGGGCATGTCCATGCTCTCCCTATCAAAGCGGCCTTCTCAGTGAGCAGGTCAAAGAAATAAGAAAAAAAAAGCAGTTGACGCTATCCAGATACATTTTAGTGAATAGCTCATTGGCTATACAAAATTTTTAATTACATGCAATTACAAAAGTATTCAGATCCAGGTGCTGATTTGAAAACGGTAGAATATTTTTTTACGGGACAATCCCTTTAATGTATACAGTCATTTATCATTTACACTAGTCAGCTGAAGAGTAACAGCCTACTCTCTCTGCTTAAAAAACGCATTAAAGGTCCATTCACACGGATGTGGACCTATTCATTTCAATTGGGCGTCAAAAATGCATCCGTAGTTCCGTTCTGCCGGCCATGTGCAGTCCGCAAAATGCCGAACGCACATGGCAGGTATCCGTGTTTTGTGGATCTGCAATTTGCGAACCACAAAACACATACGGATATTTGAATATAGCCTATAGACCATGACAATTTAAGCTTTTTTATTTAAATTTTTTCTTGAAAGTCTTCCAAGACCCTTAACTTTTTTACTTTCCATTTGCATAGCCATATGACAGCTTATTTTTTGTGGGGACAAAATATTATTTGTGGAGTGAAATTGAATAAAAAATGCAGTTTTTCCATGTTTCTTTTTTAGATGTACATTGTGTGCTAAAAATGATATTCTGTGGGTCAGTACGATTACGGCAATACCAAATTTATATAGTTTTTATTTTGTTTTACTACTTTCAAAATACAAACCGGATTCCAAAAAAGTTGGGACACTAAACAAATTGTGAATAAAAACTGAATGCAATGATGTGGAGATGGCAAATGTCAATATTTTATTTGTAATAGAACGTAGATGACAGATCAAACGTTTAATCCGAGTAAATGTATCATTTTAAAGGAAAAATACGTTCATTCAAATTTTCACGGTGTCAACAAATCCCAGTTGGGTCAAGTAGCAATAAGAGGCTGGAAAAAGTAAATTTGAGCATAACGAAGAGCTGGAAGACCAATTAACACTAATTAGGTCAATTGGCAACATGATTGGTTATAAAAAGAGCTTCTCAGAGTGGCAGTGTCTCTCAGAAGCCAAGATGGGTAGAGGATCACCAATTCCCACAAAGTTGTGCAGAAAGATAGTGGAACAATATCAGAAAGGTGTTACCCAGCGAAAACTTGCAAAGACTTTGCATCTATCATCATCAACTGTGCATAACATCATCCGAAGATTCCGAGAATCTGGAGCAATCTCTGTGCGTAAGGGTCAAGGCCGTAAAACCATACTGGATGCCCGTGATCTCCGGGCCCTTTAATGACACTGCACCACAAACAGGAATGCTACTGTAAAGGAAATCACAGAATGGGCTCAGGAATACTTCCAGAAACTATTGTCAGTGAACACAATCCACCGTGCCATCCGCCGTTGCCAGCTGAAACTCTACAGTGCAAAGAAGAAGCCATTTCTAAGCAAGATCCACAAGCTCAGGCGTTTTCACTGGGCCAGGGATCATTTAAAATGGAGTGTGGCAAAATGTTCTGTGGTCAGACGAGTCGCGATTCGAAGTTCTTTTTGGAAATCTGGGACGCCATGTCATCCGGACCAAAGAGGACAAGGACAACCCAAGTTGTTATCAACGCTCAGTTCAGAAGCCTGCATCTCTGATGGTATGGGGTTGCATGAGTGCGTGTGGCATGGGCAGCTTGCATGTCTGGAAAGGCACCATCAATACAGAAAAATATATTCAGGTTCTAGAACAACATATGCTCCCATCCAGACGTCATCTCTTTCAGGGAAGACCCTGCATTTTTCAACAAGATAATGCCAGACCACATTCTGCATCAATCACAACATCATGGCTGCGTAGGAGAAGGATCCGGGTACTGAAATGGCCAGTCTGCAGTCCAGATCTTTCACCTGTAGAGAACATTTGGCGCATCATAAAGAGGAAGGTGCAACAAAGAAGGCCCAAGACGATTGAACAGTTAGAGGCCTGTATTAGACAAGAATGGGAGAGCATTCCTATTTCTAAACTTGAGAAACTGGTCTCCTCGGTCCCCAGACGTCTGTTGAGTGTTGTAAGACTTTCATAATAGCTAATTGGAGTCCTGAAATTTGCCCCCCTGCCTCTGTCTAACCGCTGCACCAGTTGCTCTTGACAATGGCACCTGAGGGATTAAATGACAGTGATCAGAGTTATCTCTGATCCAGGTCATTTCGTCTGTGTATGAACTGTAATAAACAGCTAGCATCCGCCGGATATAGAGCAGGCATCGTTATGCTCGGCCGAATATCGCGTGTGCTCGAGCACAATGCTCGAGTCAATTTATTTAAATGTAATTTAGCCTCTATTTCTGAAAAGTTTCTAGCGAGATTCACAACCTTCTACATTACAGCCAAGAATGTTAACCACTACACTATAAAGCTGCATGGTATTTTATTTATTTTTTGTAACTGGCCATGCAGCTCTATAGTGTAGTGGTTAAGATTCTTGGCTGTAACATAGACGGTTGTGAGTTAAAATCCCGCCAGAAACTTTTCAGAAATAGAGGCTAAATTAGATTTAAATACACTGGGTGTTCCCAAGCACTGACTCCATATATGGACATAGCTATACAGGTCCTTCTAAAAAAATTAGCATATTGTGGTAAAGTTCATTATTTTCTGTAATGTACTGATAAACATTAGACTTTCATATATTTTAGATTCATTACACACAACTGAAGTAGTTCAAGCCTTTTATTGTTTTAATATTGATGATTTTGGCATACAGCTCATGAAACCCCCAAATTCCTATCTAAAAAAATTAGCATATCATGAAAAGCTATTAACCTAATCATCTGTATCAACTAATTAACTCTAAACACCTGCAAAAGATTCCTGAGGCTTTTAAAAACTCCCAGCCTGGTTCATTACTCAAAACCGCAATCATGGGTAAGACTGCCGACCTGACTGCTGTCCAGAAGGCCATCATTGACACCCACAAGCAAGAGGGTAAGACACAGAAAGAAATTTCTGAACGAATAGGCTGTTCCCAGAGTGCTGTATCAAGGCACCTCAGTGGGAAGTCTGTGGGAAGGAAAAAGTGTGGCAGAAAACGCTGCACAACGAGAAGAGGTGACCGGACCCTGAGGAAGATTGTGGAGAAGGACCGATTCCAGACCTTGGGGGACCTGCGGAAGCAGTGGACTGAGTCTGGAGTAGAAACATCCAGAGCCACTGTGTACAGGCGTGTGCAGGAAATGGGCTACAGGTGCCGCATTCCCCAGGTCAAGCCACTTTTGAACCAGAAACAGCGGCAGAAGCACCTGACCTGGGCTACAGAGAAGCAGCACTGGACTGTTGCTCAGTGGTCCAAAGTACTTTTTTCGGATGAAAGCTAATTTTGCATGTCATTTGGAAATCAAGGTGCCAGAGTCTGGAGGAAAACTGGGGAGAGGGAAATGCCAAAATGCCTGAAGTCCAGTGTCAAGTACCCACAGTTAGTGATGGTCTGGGGTGCCATGTCAGCTGCTGGTGTTGGTCCACTGTGTTTTATCAAAGGCAGGGTCAATGCAGCTAGCTATCAGGAGATTTTGGAGCACTTCATGCTTCCATCTGCTTAAAAGCTTTATGGAGATGAAGATTTCATTTTTCAGCACGACCTGGCACCTGCTCACAGTGCCAAAACCTCTGGTAAATCGTTTACTGACCATGGTATTACTGTGCTCAATTGGCCTGCCAACTCTCCTGACCTGAACCCCATAGAGAATCTGTGGGATATTGGGAAGAGAAAGTTGAGGGACGCAAGACCCAACACTCTGGATGAGCTTAAGGCCGCTATCGAAGCATCCTGGGCCTCCATAACACCTCAGCAGTGCCACAGGCTGATTGCCTCCATGCCACGCCGCATTGAAGAAGTCATTTCTGCAAAAGGATTCCCGACCAAGTATTGAGTGCATAACTGAACATAATTATTTGAAGGTTGACTTTTTTTGTATTAAAAACACTTTTCTTTTATTGGTCGGATGAAATATGCTAATTTTTTTAGATAGGAATTTTTTCATGAGCTGTATGCCAAAATCATCAATATTAAAACAATAAAAGGCTTGAACTACTTCAGTTGGTGTGTAATGAATCTAAAATATATGAAAGTCTAATCTTTATCAGTACATTACAGAAAATAATGAACTTTATCACAATATGCTAATTTTTTTAGAAGGACCTGTATATGGAGTCAGAGCAGGGACTCCTAAGCCGAACTAGAGTCTCGACACCTTCTCCTATTCAGAGCAGGGGGTAACTGGTTTAAAGTTTGGGTTCTTCCATTGACTTCCATTGTGCTCGGGTGCTCTGGAAGTGTTCTTCTTGAGCACCAAAGCACACAAGCACTTTGGTGCTCGACCAACACTAATCAAGACCGTAACTCACTTGTGTCTGTGAAGTGTCACATGTGGGAGTAAGACATATCCTAACATTATAACACTTATAAACATGGTCTGTAATCAGTAACCAAAAGTGCATGGTTAGGGATATCCATGTTAGCTCCAACTATATTTCACTTAGAACACGAAGAACATGAAAAATCTGTTCCAGAATAATGTCCTGCTTATTAGGTGACAAATACAACCTATTACTGTAGCTTTTTAAGGTATTAGCTCATTCCTTTTCCCCTTGAAGAATGAACAGTAAAATAAAAGGCCAATATAAGCTCGTGTCTCAGTTTTACAATAAAACACAGTGGCACCTCTTTGTATAAAGATCTTTCCTTGTAATTGATGTCCAATGTGTTTCATACCCTTTTAGATTGTTATCAATAAAGGGAATGCAGGAATGACACCCATTAATGCTCAGCATGCACAATTAATTCAGGTGGTAAGGTCAATGTAGACATCTCCTCCGTGATGACCGTTAATCACATTTTATTGTGTAGTGGCATGATGGAAATTAGTATGTTCCCATTTTTAGCAGCTGTGTCTTCTACTGATGTATACCAGTCATAATGACATCATTCATTTATATTGTAGACCTGTCCTATGTACATTTATACTTAATATTTATTGTGATTGTTTCTATAACAATGCAAAAATAGTACATATTAATATACATAGCAATGTAGGCCTGAAATGCTTATGAAATGTCTATGGGCGGCTTTAATTGTACGTTACTAGATACAAATAGTAATAGCAGCTTGCATCAATTTTCTATGTATGAACCTCATCTTGCTCTAAATTTAAAAAGACAAAATCAGTAAAAGAGCCTATGCCCAGTGCACCTCGTCTAGATATCAGCATGCGGATTATCACCAGGCTGAATCTGTACATGTCATTTGAAACGATAGCATGTAGAGGTGTGACCCGGCAATCAGTGACTCTCTGTGGCCGGGCCACACTGTGTTCAGGGACACTATATTACCCAATCACATATTGCTTACATTTGGATATAACTGTCTGGTACAGTTGGGGATTTTTAGAGAGCCTTTCTTGGGGATTCTACTGACCTCTGATCCATGGAGTTGTAGATTGGTTAGCCTCTGCAAGGTACTCTGATACCATAATTGTATTGCTTACATGTCTTATGGTCTGAAGAGTATTAGCAGGGGCATACACAGAACTCATAGGGCCTCACAGCAGAACATAGTATGGGTTACCCACCCCACTCAGTTTTCCATTATGTGTGCATCAAACACTTCCAGGCAAGGTGGAATTTTACATTCAGTGCCGGATCTCGAAACCAAAGTAGTTTAATGTGTATGGATACCTCAACCTAAGACACTGTGCTGCTGCAGAAGAGGAGTTGTCTCACTTTAGTAAGTGGCATTTATCATGTTGAGAAAGTTAATACAAGGCACTTACTAATATATTGTTATTATCAATTTTGCCTCATTTGCTGGGTTCATTCCTTTTCCATCACATTATACACTGCTCGTTTCCATGGTTACAGACCACCCAGCAATCCTTCAGCAGTGGTCGTGCTTGCACATTATACAGGGAGTGCAGAATTATTAGCCAAGTTGTATTTTTGAGGATTAATTTTATTATTGAACAACAACCATGTTCTCAATGAACCCAAAAAACTCAAAGCTGAATATTTTTGGAAGTAGTTTTTAGTTTGTTTTTAGTTTTAGCTATTTTAGGGGGATATCTGTGTGTATCTGTCTGTTGTCAGTTGCCCTATGTCATATACAGTATTTCAACAAAGACCTGTTTCGAGCTGAGAGGGGATAAATCATGCTAATGATTTAGTTCCCATCTCTGTTTTTGCTGATGTGCAGAAAGGCTCTGTTCACACATCAGGTATGTATTTCTGTTGATGGACTGTGATATGCAGGGCAGATGTATAGGCTACACAGTGTCCAATGCAAATGGAATGCTCCATCTGAAAGAAGCTAATCCTCAACCATTGTCAGAACGAGTTTATTACCGAAAGAAAACAGAGATAGCCTGCTATCCAAAAATAGAAGGAATTGTGCTATTATTCGCCGGCGTTCTATTGTAAATCATTTCTTTATTTGCATCCAATCAGCCCTCTTAGAACCAGAGGATTCAAACCAGTGCTGTAATTTTCTGCTCACTGTGAGATGCCGGAACATTCCAGTTTTATTGGAAATAAAACATTTTTTTTCAGTTAACTTTGCTAAACAGTAACGCGTGTATTAAGAGAAATTTGGATTCGCATTTGGGCCTGTAAGTAACACATGATTTGCATTTTGTTTAAATAAATCTCTTATTGCAATAGCGTCCTAAAGGCGTTACATTGTACAAATGTGTGAGCGCTTGTAGAACTTCTGTTTTCCATTTTATAAAAGAAAAAAAGCTCAAGCATGAGAATTAAAATCGTAGCACAGTATGTTACTATTCCTCCTAAATGTACAATTCCATTTTCTAGTTACTGTTAAGGGTACTTTCACACTAGCGTTTTTCTTTTCCGGCATAGATTCCGTCACAGGTGCTCTATACCAGAAAAGAACTGATCAGGCATATCCCCATGCATTCTGAATGGGGAGTAATCCGTTCAGGATGCATCAGGATGTCTTCAGTTCAGTCATTTTGACTGATCAGGCAAAAGAGAAAACCGCAGCATGCTACGGTTTTATCTCCGGCGAAAAAAACTGAAGACTTGCCTGAACGCCGGATCCGGCATTTTTTCCCATAGGGATGTATTAGTGCCGGATCCGGCGTTCAGAATACCGGAATGCCGGATCCGGCGTTCCGTTATGCGCATGCGCAGACTGAAAAAAAGGTGAAAAAAATAAATGCCGGATCCGTTTTGCCGGATGACACCGGAACGACGGATCCGGCATTTCAATGCATTTTTTCGACTGATCAGGCATTTTTAAGACTGATCAGGATCCTGATCAGTCTTACTAATGCCATCAGTTAGCATACATTTTGCCTGATCCGGCAGGCAGTTCCGGCGACGGAACTGCTTGCCGGATCTCTCTGCCGCAAATGTGAAAGTAGCCTAACCAATGTGTTTGTAAGATGATTATATGACACTTAATAATACAGCCTTTGTTTCTATATTTAATACGATATGCCTCCTTATTTGTGCTGTCCACACAGAGGTCCAGTCCATAAGATGGCTGCTGGTGGAGAGTCATGTGATCAGGCAACAAAAACTCTCATTGTTGCCCTGATCCATTCCCGCCTAGATTACTGTAACTCACTATTAATTGGCCTCTCCTCACCAGACTCTCCCTCTCTAATCTATCCTGAATGCAGCAGCCAGGGTCACCTATCTGTCTAACCGCTACTCCGATGCCTCTGCTCTGTGCCAGTCATTGCACTGGTTGTCCATACACTATAGAATCCAATTTAAACTGCTCATCCTCACCCACAAAACTCTCCACAGTGCTGCACCCCCCTATATCTCTTCCCTCACCTCTGTCTACCACCCTACCCGTGCTCTATGCTCTGCAAATCGGTTATGACTGACATCCACATCCATAATCTGAACCTCTCACTCCAGTCTCCAAGACTTCTCCCAAGCTGCACCAGTTCTCTAGAATACCCTACCCCAAGAAATCAGGTTAAATCACAACATACACAGATTTAACAGCTCCCAAAAAACGCATCTTTTTAGGGTGGCCTATCACATCCCCTGATCTAACTCCTCTCCATACATTTATAATGTCCTGAACCTGATCCTCCACCAAACTCTCCACTGCACCCATGCACCCAGAAGCACTTCATAGATTGGCTGCTGACAGGCACATGTAGCTTTATATCTGCTCCCCTATTCTCTCAAGATCGCTGGACCGTTGTACAAAACATGCACTTTTACCTTTTTTTGTCACCCCTATCTCCTCATAGATCGTAAGTTCTTGTGAGCACAACCCTCATTCCTCTTGTTGTAATGATTGACTTATCTGTTGCTATGTTATTTATGACTGTACATAAACCCCTGAACTGTAAAGTGCTGTGGAATACATTGGCGCTATATAAATAAAGATTATTATTATTATATCAGGCAGATCACCTCCATGTGATGTCTCCTCTGTTCAGATACACTGCACCTGCCATCTGCACTTGTCCTGATGGGAGTTTAGTGCAGGTGCGGTGAATAGGGGAGACATCACATGGAGGTGATTTGTCTGATCACATGACTTCAGCAGCCATCTTATGGACATGACCTTCCATAGGGCTAATTCTAGGTGGTTGCCACGACAAAAAGGGTTATGTTTCTTCTTGACGTGGTCTTCACACAGAATCCTCGCGGAGATCTGTGAAAAAAAGTCTGCCATGTGCACAAGTCCCTAAGGTCCCTAGCTCTCTGCCAAATAATTTGGACTTGATTGACTTTTGTCTTTTTCCAACCTTAACAACTATGAATAAATTGCTACCAGACATCTCTGGTGGCAACTTAACTCCTGTGGAAACATAGGACCAGCTGCCCTATCCTTGTTTTCCCTGACACCTGCCATTTATTTATTAATTATAATCACTTATATAGCGCTGACATATTCTGCAGCGCTTTACAGACATTATCATCACTTACTGTTCCCAGTGAATTTCGCAATCCTAAGGCCCTATTACACCTACAGATTCTGCAGGCGATTGTCAGGAGGGAATTGTTCGCTTATGCCACCGCTGGTCCCCATACTGAATCACTGTTTACCAGCAGCAGAGTGCTGATTATATGGCACAATCTGCTGCCGGCGAATGATTATTTTTAAACATGTTGAAAGACTCTGATTACCCGGATAATCGGGTAATAGGCGTCAGTATTACACTGCCAGATCATTGCCAACAAGCCTTCACACGAGAGCTTGTTAGCAATGATCTTAGTGATTTTTCTGTAGGAGTAACCACTTCACATCCGCCCATAGGATATAAACGTCCTATGGGTGGATGCTTTTCTCTGAATGGACGTTCTGGAACATCCTTTCAGAGATGGCAGCTGCATGCTAATCGTGCAGCTGCCGAGCTGGGTGCCCGCTGTTAGTGACAGCAGGGTACCCCAGGGAGAAGGCAGGGACGTTTCCCAGGTGTCCCTGCCTTCTAGATCGCTGTATAGACAGCTGTCAACGAGCGCTGTGTATACACATCAGGAAGCACTATGTGCTTCCTGTCCCGGCCCGGTGGTCATGTGACCGCCGGGAGAGTGCATGAGCTGTCGGGTCTTCGATAGACCATGATCAGCTCTGCACTGAGGCTGTACAGCATTGTATTCTGCTGTACAGCCTCTCTGGGGCCTGTATTTCCCCTGTAACTGGGGTTACTATGTCAGCCCCAGTTACAGGAGAAATCAATAGTGAAAAAAAGTGAAGTTAAATGTCCCCCAGAGGTCTTGTATGACCTTATGGGGGACGCAAAGTGTAAAAAAAAAAAAAAAAAAAAATGTTTTAAAAATAATAAAAAAAGGTCTCACATGTAAAAAATTATAATTCCTCAATAAGGTAATATAAAAAAATGCTCAAAATAGACTAAAATAAATAAAATATTTGATATTGCCGCATCCGTAACGACCAGCTCTATAAATATATAACATGATCCACCCTGTCCAATAAACACCATAAAAATAAAAAACTGTGTAAAAACAGCCATTTTTGTCACCTTACATCACAAAAATTGTAGCACCAAGTGATCAAAAAGTGTATGCCACCCAAAATAGTACCAATCAAACCGTCACCTCATACTGCAAAAAATGAGATCCTAACTAAGACAATCGGTCAAAAAATAAAAAAGCTATGGCTCTTATAACATGGAGACATTAAAACATCATTTTTTTGTTTCAAAAATGCTATTATTGTGTTAAAGTGAAATAAATTTTAAAAAGTATACATATTAGGTATCGCCGCGTCCGTAACAACCAGCTCTATAAAATATTACATGACCTTAGGCTACTTTCACACTAGCGTTCGGGCGGATCCGTTCTGAACGGATCCGATCATAATAATGCAGACGGAGGCTCCGCTCAGAACGGATCCGTCTGCATTATTTTAGCATATAACAGCTAAGTGTGAAAATAGCCTCGGACGGATCCGTCCAGACTTTCAATGTAAAGTCAATGGGGGACGGATCCGCTTGAAGATTGAGCCATATTGTGGCATCTTCAAACGGATCCGTCCCCATTGACTTACATTGAAAGTCTGGACGGATCCGCACGGATCCGCACGCCTCCGCACGGCCAGGCGGACACCCGAACGCTGCAAGCAGCGTTCAGCTGTCCGCCTGTCCGTGCGGAGGCGAGCGGAGCGGAGGCTGAACGCCGCCAGACTGATGCAGTCTGAGCGGATCCGCCTCCATTCAGACTGCATCAGGGCTGGACGGCTGCGTTCGGGTCCGCTCATGAGCCCCTTCAAACGGAGCTCACGAGCGGAAACCCGAACGCTAGTGTGAAAGGAGCCTTACCCCTCAGGGGAACACCGTAAAAAAATAAAAATAAAAACAGTGCCCAAAAAAGCCATTTTTTGTCACCTTACATCACAAAAATTGCAACACCAAGCGATCAAAAAGGTGTATGCCCCCCAAAATAGTACCAATCAAACCGTCACCTCATATTGCAAAAAATGAGATCCTAACTAAGACAATCGGTCAAAAAATAAAAAAGCTATGACTCTCAGACTATGGAGACACTAAAACATCATTTTTTGGTTATAAAAATGCTATTATTGTGTAAAACTTAAATAAATAAGAAAAAGTATACATATTAGGTGTTTCCACGTCCGTAATGATCTGCTCTATAAAAATTTCACATGACCTAACCCCTCAGATGAACGCTGTGAAAATAAATATATAAAAACTGTGCTAAAACAACCAATTTATTGGTCACCTTGCCCCATAATGTGTAATAATGAATAATGAAAAAATCATATGTACCCAAAAATGGTACCAATAAAAACCTAAACTCTTCCTGCAAAAAATGAGCCACTGCACAAGATGCTCAGCAGAAAAATTGAAAAAATATAGCGTTCAGAAAGTGGAGACACAAAAAACTTTTTTTTTTTCAAAAAAATGTACAAGGTTGCAGTCTGTTTAGAAAGGATCATCAACACCGGAGAGGGGGGGGTTTGCCTTTATGTAAAGTCCTGTCTAAAGCCCACACTCCGGTAAGATATAAGTGAGGGACATGAACATGTGGAGTCACTGTGGGTAGAGATACATGGAGCTAAAAACAATAAGTAAAAGCGCTCCAAAGTTATTACCACCTAAAGAGACACATGTCAGATTTGCAAAATTAGGCCTGGTCAGGAGGGGGGCAAATGGCCCGGATGTGAAGTGGTTAAATTCCTTATCAGTATGTCTTTGGAGTTTGGGAGAAAACTGGAGTACTCAGGTACTCAGAGTACCTTGGTCAGATTCAAACCTAGGACCCCATCTCTGCAAGGCATCAGTGCAGCATGCCAGGACTCCCTATGGAGCATGCACGCGTGAGCGTACTAGTGATACGGTGCCAAGGATAGTAGTACTCATGGTTTAGTTGTCCCTTGGGGCCAGCAGTGCAGTGCATGGGAAGACGGCACGAAATCTTCTGGGGCACTCTCGGTTGCAGGGAACACCAGCCAGATGTTGGTTGAGGTGCCCTTGATGGTAATTGGAGTAAGGTGCTTTTGCGGCTGGGCCCCTGGTTCGTGACGCCAGCACCATTAGGTGTAATTGTTGGTGGTAGTAGTTAAAATGATACAGAATAAGGATACTAGAGCTTTCAACACACTCCCAGTACTTTACTGAAGCTGCTCCATGGGTCATCAATGTATGCAAAAGTTATTTACATCAAGGCAGCTTTCACAGTGATTCCCATTAGTTCCCAGAAGTTGCATAAGGAATCCTCCTCTATGACAATCAGTCATTCTCGCTCTTATTTCTCCAGATTGGAGGGATGAACTATCTCTGTTGTACTGTATAATGCTGTACCTCTGTATCCTCTTCTAGGAATACTACAGTATGCTTAGACAAATGGCCCTTATGTCTTTAATTATGGTGGGTAACTTGTAGATTTGAATCTCTCCACATGATGCAAAGGAGTCTGGAGTCTGATAAATGACAGCTACATTCCTTTGTCAATATCCTCATTCCCTCTCTGGGGTGCCTGGAGATACTGTGATCTTTTCCCTTCTATGGGCTGGTGCATGGAACTAAGTATGAAATTTGGATAACTCACAAAAATGGCTGCTGAGGTTCAGCTTGTCCTCAGACATCACCACACACTGACCTTCTTCTTCCTGCACAGTGCACTGTGTGTGTGGGGCGGAGTACACCCTGGGAGGCTTGTTAGAACCTCCCCCTCCCTATGCAACTGTATGAGAACAGATTTACAAGCACAGTTTAGGGTACTTTTACACTAGCGGCAGGACGGATACGACAGGCTGTTCATCCTGTCGGATCCGTCCTGCCGCTATTTCGGCGTGACGCCGCTCCGTACCCATTGACTATAATGGGGACGGGGGTGGAGCTCCGGCGCAGCACGGCAGTGCATGGTGAAAGGCCGCCGGACTAAAAGTACTGCATGTCCGACTTTTTAGTCCGGCGGCCTCTCACCGCAAACTGCCGTGCTGTGACGGAGCTCCGCCCCTGTCCCCATTATAGTCAATGGGGACGGTCCGGCAGCACAGCGAAATAGCGGTCCTGCTGCTAGTGTGAAGATAGCCTTACATGAAACACAATCACAACAAAGCAGTGTGTTTTCAGGACACTGCATCAGTGTTAACCACTGAGCCACCGTGCTGCCCATCAGGTGAAAGTCATGATAACCCCATGCAAATGAAATGGTTAGCTGATCCTGCCACAATCAGTGATTTTCAACAACATTCTTCTACTGTGCATGGGCTCTTTAGTGATGCTAGTTCTACAGTTTTTTCATATGCAGTACGTAGCTTATTTTTGTTGTGTCCAGAGAGTGAATAGAGGTGCAGACATAGATGTAGCAGGGTAGGCAATCAGCCATTTAATGCAGACCACTGCGAGATGTAGGAAAGGAGAAAAGATAATGAAGAAGAGTAAGTATCCTTTTATAAAGGCAAATTTCCTGCTCATAACAAGTTGCTATCAGCAGTATATTTAACCATAGCAGTTGTTAGTATGCAAAGTATTTTGTGACACTCATTAATGTGATGTTCATTCCCTTTCATTTTGTATTTGTTGGCAACATATCCCCTACATATTCTACCTACAAACAATGATTTCTATGACCACATAAAATATGGTGATCAGCCAGGAATGAACTGGCATGCTTACATACGACAATGACTTGGAACAATTGTTCAAAAAACATCTGATCATCAACCTGTGTTAAAGGGAACCTGGCACCAGCGACCTCCCTATCAAACAAAACTATAAAAACATAGACACTTAGCTGTATTTCACCTTTTTAAAACACTGTTTTTCTTTTGCTGATCTTAGACTCCTTCCTGAGTCATCTTAATTTTTTGTATATGCAAATTGGGCATTTCGTGCAATAAGGTTGTACCCATTGCTCTTGTTACACCCAAGCTCCACCCATTTCTGTGGTCAGCCCCTCCCTCGTTGCTTTGATTGACAGGACCAGGCAGTGACAAAGCAGCAAGGGAGGGGCTGGCCACAGAAAGGAGTGGAGCTTGGGGCACAAAGAGCAACAGTGAAACCCTCATTGCACCAAAGGCCTACTTTGCATATTAAGAAAAATATAATAATTTGGGAATGGAGCCTCAGATCAACAAAAGAAAACAGTGTTATAATCAGGTGAACCACAGCTATGTGTCTATACAAACAGTATGACAGAGAGGTCTCTGGTGACAGATTCCCTTTAAGGCCAGTATGATAGAGAGGTCTCTGGTGACAGATTCCCTTTAAGGCCAGTATGATAGCGAGGTCTCTGGTGACAGATTCCCTTTAAGGCCAGTATAATAGAGAGGTCTCTGGTGACAGATTCCCTTTAAGGCCAGTATGATAGAGAGGTCTCTGGTGACAGATTCCCTGTAAGGCCAATATGATAGAGAGGTCTCTGGTGACAGATGCCCTTTAAGGCCAGTATGATAGAGAGGTCTCTGGTGACAGATTCCCTTTAAGGCCAGTATGACAGAGAGGTCTCTGGTGACAGATTCCCTTTAAGGCCAGTATGACAGAGAGGTCTCTGGTGACAGATTCCCTTTAAGGCCAGTATGACAGAGAGGTTTCTAGTGACAGATTCCCTTTAAGGCCAGTATGATAGAGAGGTCTCTGGTGACAGATTCCCTTTAAGGCCAGTATGACAGAGAGGTCTCTGGTGACAGATTCCCTGTAAGGCCAGTATGACAGAGAGGTCTCTGGTGACGATTCCCTTTAAGGCCAGTATGACAGAGAGATCTCTGGTGACAGATTCCCTTTAAGGCCAGTATGATAGAGAGGTCTCTGGTGACAGATTCCCTTTAAGGCCAGTATGATAGAGAGATATCTGGTGACAGATTCCCTTTAAGGCCAGTATGATAGAGAGGTCTCTGGTGACCGATTCCCTTTAAGGCCAGTATGATAGAGAGGTCTCTGGTGACAGATTCCCTTTAAAGGGCTTCTGTCACCCCACTAAAGTGATTTTTTTTTTTTGGGCTGGTGAAATTAGTTATATTGCGATATATCACAATATAATTGTGTCACTTACTTTGATCCAGCAGTTTCTTCAAAAAACGAAGTTTTATCATATGTAAATTCGGTCTCTAACAGCAAGTAGGGCGGCTACTTGCTGGTAGCTGCTGCAGAAATCCGCCCCCTCGCCGTGTTGATTGACAGGGCCAGCCGGGATCTCCTCCTCCGGCCAGCCCTGTCGGCATTTCAAAAATCGCGCGCCTCTGTGGATTCGGCGCAGGCGCTCTGAGATGAGGAGGCTCGTCTCCTCAGAACTCCCTCAGTGCGCCTGCGCCGATGACATCACCGAAATAGAAGACGTCATCGGCGCAGGCGCACTGAGGGAGTGCTGAGGAGACGAGCCTCCTCATCTCAGAGCGCCTGCGCCGAATCCACAGAGGCGCGCGATTTTTGAAATGCCGACAGGGCTGGCCGGAGGAGGAGATCCCGGCTGGCCCTGTCAATCAACACGGCGAGGGGGCGGATTTCTGCAGCAGCTACCAGCAAGTAGCCGCCCTACTTGCTGTTAGAGACCGAATTTACATATGATAAAACTTCGTTTTTTGAAGAAACTGCTGGATCAAAGTAAGTGACACAATTATATTGTGATATATCGCAATATAACAAATTTCACCAGCCCAAAAAAAAAAAATCACTTTAGTGGGGTGACAGAAGCCCTTTAAGGCCAGTATGATAGAGAGATCTCTGGTGACAGATGACCTTTAAGGCGAGTATGATAGAGAGGTCTCTGGTGACAGATTCCCTTTAAGGCCAGTATGATAGAGAGGTCTCTGGTGACAGATTCCCTTTAAGGCCAGTATGATAGAGAGGTCTCTGGTGACAGATTCCCTTTAAGGCAATATGATAGAGAGGTCTTTGGTGACGGATGCCCTTTAAGGCCAGTATGATAGAGAGGTCTCTGGTGACAGATTCCCTTTAAGGCCAGTATGATAGAGAGATCTCTGGTGACAGATGACCTTTAAGGCGAGTATGATAGAGAGGTCTCTGGTGACAGATGCCCTTTAAGGCCAGTATGATAGAGAGGTCTTTGGTGACAGATTCCCTTTAAGGCCAGTATGATAGAGAGGTCTCTGGTGACAGATTCCCTTTAAGGCAATATGATAGAGAGGTCTTTGGTGACAGATGCTCTTTAAGGCCAGTATGATAGAGAGGTCTCTGGTGACAGATTCTCTGTAAGGCCAGTATGATAGAGAGGTCTCTGGTGACAGATTCCCTTTAAGGCCAGTATGATAGAGAGGTCTCTGGTGACAGATTCCCTGTAAGGCCAGTATGATAGAGAGGTCTCTGGTGACAGATTCTCTGTAAGGCCAGTATGATAGAGAGGTCTCTGGTGACAGATTCCCTTTAAGGCAATATGATAGAGAGGTCTTTGGTGACGGATGCCCTTTAAGGCCAGTATGATAGAGAGGTCTCTGGTGACAGATTCCCTTTAAGGCCAGTATGATAGAGAGATCTCTGGTGACAGATGACCTTTAAGGCGAGTATGATAGAGAGGTCTCTGGTGACAGATGCCCTTTAAGGCCAGTATGATAGAGAGGTCTTTGGTGACAGATTCCCTTTAAGGCCAGTATGATAGAGAGGTCTCTGGTGACAGATTCCCTTTAAGGCAATATGATAGAGAGGTCTTTGGTGACAGATGCTCTTTAAGGCCAGTATGATAGAGAGGTCTCTGGTGACAGATGCCCTTTAAGGCCAGTATGATAGAAATGTCTCTGGTGACAGATTCCCTTTAAGGCCAGTATGATAGAGAGGTCTCTGGTGACAGATTCTCTGTAAGGCCAGTATGATAGAGAGGTCTCTGGTGACAGATTCCCTTTAAGGCCAGTATGATAGAGAGGTCTCTGGTGACAGATTCCCTGTAAGGCCAGTATGATAGAGAGGTCTCTGGTGACAGATTCTCTGTAAGGCCAGTATGATAGAGAGGTCTCTGGTGACAGATTCCCTTTAAGGCCAGTATGACAGAGAGGTCTCTGGTGACAGATTCCCTTTAAGGCCAGTATGATAGAGAGGTCTCTGGTGACAGATTCCCTTTAAGGCCAGTATGATAGAGAGGTCTCTGGTGACAGATTCCCTTTAAGGCAATATGATAGAGAGGTCTCTGGTGACAGATTCTCTGTAAGGCCAGTATGATAGAGAGGTCTCTGGTGACGATTCCCTTTAAGGCCAGTATGATAGAGAGGTCTCTGGTGACAGATTCCCTTTAAGGCCAGTATGATAGAGAGGTCTCTGGTGACAGATTCTCTGTAAGGCCAGTATGATAGAGAGGTCTCTGGTGACAGATTCCCTGTAAGGCCAGTATGATAGAGAGGTCTCTGGTGACAGATTCTCTGTAAGGCCAGTATGATAGAGAGGTCTCTGGTGACAGATTCCCTTTAAGGCAATATGATAGAGAGGTCTTTGGTGACGGATGCCCTTTAAGGCCAGTATGATAGAGAGGTCTCTGGTGACAGATTCCCTTTAAGGCCAGTATGATAGAGAGATCTCTGGTGACAGATGACCTTTAAGGCGAGTATGATAGAGAGGTCTCTGGTGACAGATGCCCTTTAAGGCCAGTATGATAGAGAGGTCTTTGGTGACAGATTCCCTTTAAGGCCAGTATGATAGAGAGGTCTCTGGTGACAGATTCCCTTTAAGGCAATATGATAGAGAGGTCTTTGGTGACAGATGCTCTTTAAGGCCAGTATGATAGAGAGGTCTCTGGTGACAGATGCCCTTTAAGGCCAGTATGATAGAAATGTCTCTGGTGACAGATTCCCTTTAAGGCCAGTATGATAGAGAGGTCTCTGGTGACAGATTCTCTGTAAGGCCAGTATGATAGAGAGGTCTCTGGTGACAGATTCCCTTTAAGGCCAGTATGATAGAGAGGTCTCTGGTGACAGATTCCCTGTAAGGCCAGTATGATAGAGAGGTCTCTGGTGACAGATTCTCTGTAAGGCCAGTATGATAGAGAGGTCTCTGGTGACAGATTCCCTTTAAGGCCAGTATGACAGAGAGGTCTCTGGTGACAGATTCCCTTTAAGGCCAGTATGATAGAGAGGTCTCTGGTGACAGATTCCCTTTAAGGCCAGTATGATAGAGAGGTCTCTGGTGACAGATTCCCTTTAAGGCCAGTATGACAGAGAGGTCTCTGGTGACAGATTCCCTTTAAGGCAATATGATAGAGAGGTCTCTGGTGACAGATTCTCTGTAAGGCCAGTATGATAGAGAGGTCTCTGGTGACGATTCCCTTTAAGGCCAGTATGATAGAGAGGTCTCTGGTGACAGAATCCCTTTAAGGCCAGTATGATAGAGAGGTCTCTGGTGACAGATTCTCTGTAAGGCCAGTATGATAGAGAGGTCTCTGGTGACAGATTCCCTTTAAGGCCAGTATGATAGAGAGGTCTCTGGTGACAGATTCCCTGTAAGGCCAGTATGATAGAGAGGTCTCTGGTGACAGATTCTCTGTAAGGCCAGTATGATAGAGAGGTTTGATCTCTAGAAAATTGTAAGGTAAAAAAGCTGGCGTAGAGTAAGTCATGTAAAAAAAAAAAAAAAAAAAAAAAAATTATAGTGCAAAACTGTGGTAAGAAAGATAAATAATCAGCTAACCCCCTCTCCTTGCTAATTAACTTCCATCCGCAGAGCATCTCAAGAGAAGATGATAGTGGATAAGAAATACCTGACAGGTCATTGCCCTTGTATTGGTGTAGTAACTACCAAGAGGACTGGAACCTTGACCTACAGTGAGATGTCTTTTCATTGCTGATATAGGGTGTTGCATGTTGTGTTTTTAATATAAATGTATCATTGTACTAATAAGGAAAAGCATATGTAATTTAATTATTCTTCAGAACTTTACAGACATTGTCACATACTGTCCCCAGTATGCTTTTGGAGTGTGGGTGAAAACTGGAGTACCCCCACACAAATACAGGGAGAACATTCAAACTCCATTCAAATGTCCTTGGTTGGACTCAAACCTAGGACCGCAGAGCTGCAAGGCCACCAGTGCTAGCCGCTAAGGCTACTTCCACATCTCTTTTGTGAATAGAACAGCTTGCTGGAAACCTCCAGATTCGGCACTGCCGGATATAAACGGAGTGTCTGTCGACCCCATTAAGTATAATGGGGTCCAGTGGGGATCTGTACGCTGTTCCAGCAGAGAGTTGGCTGGACATAAATTGCTGCATGCTGTGGTTTGTGTCCAGATGATTCTCCTTTTGTCTGCCGAGACAGCGCGCTGTTCATACCTAGAATGGTTAAAGGGGTTTTCTGCTTTATTTATATTGATGATCTATCCTCAGAATTGATTCATCAATATCAGATCGGCGGGGGCCTGACTCTCCATGTGAGCACTGCCTTCTCTTCATTGTTTACCTGCTCGCCATCTCAACGGAAGGAGCCATCCCGTAGAAATGAATGGGATGGCTTAGGTGTAATTACACCTGATCACCGATGTGGTTGCGATGTCGAGCAGGTAAACAATTAAGAGAAGGCAGCATTCTCGGACAGAGTGCGGCCTTCTCTTTAAACAGCTGATCGGCAGGGTGCTGGAAGTTGGACCCCCGCCAATATGATATTGATGACCTATCCTGAGGATAAGTCATCAATTAAAAAAAAAAGCGGAAAACCCCCTTTAATATTAGTTTTTAAAAAAACAATATAACTTACCAAAGCCAATTAAAGCCTGTAACATTGTTTGTAAAATCAGTGAGATAAACTTCCAAAAAGAAGATCAAAAGACTATCGTACATCTATCTTATCAACTGAATACATTATCAAGGTGAAATATTTCCATAAGGATATTCACATTTTGACTAAATTAAATACGAATGACTGGTCTCATTTGCACCATTGTCAAATATCACAAATGTATGACCAGTGGCTTAACGAGCTGAAAATGACAAATGCATTGCACATCCAAAACATTACATAAAGCCCTTGTCACCCTTGTTTCCATGGTAAGTAATGCAAAAGACAAGAAAATACATGAAGGTTAAAGAGGACCTGGGACCTATCCTGACGTCTATTTTATTAAATCATTTTATTCTCCATACAATAACAATTCCGAAGCATCTTTTATTATATCTCTGTTGTTCTCTTCCTCAGTTATTGTTACTATAAAGGTATTAGTCTTCAACTGGGTGTTACCAGTGTTCAGGAGGGGGTATATGTTCCTGTACAGTCTGACACTGTCTAATGATTGCTGCTAGGGGACACGCTCCTCATTCGTAAAACATAATCATTAGCAAACTTCTAATAGCGATAACTGAGGAACAGAACAGCATAGAGTTAGATAAATAGATACTCCCGAATAGTCATTGTATGGAGAATGCAACTAAAACTGACATGTCAGAAGAGTTTACAATAAAGCCTGTATTACACCAGGCGATTATCGGGCCAATCATCGCTAAGTAGCGTTTGCATAGACACTCGTTAGCAATGATCTGGCAGTGTAAGGCCTCTTTCACACTACAGTATGTTGAATTCAGTGTTTTGCGTTCCGTTTTTCACGGATCCGTTGTTCCGTTTTTTGCTTCCGTTGTGGTTCCGTTTCCGTTCCGTTGTTCCGTTCCGTTTTTCCGTATGGCATATACAGTATACAGTAATTACATAGAAAAAATTGGGCTGGGCATAACATTTTCAATTGATGGTTCCGCAAAAAACGGAACGGATACGGAAGACATACGGATGCATTTCTGTATGTGTTCCGTTTTTTTGCGGACCCATTGACTTGAATGGAGCCACGGACTGTGATTTGCGGCCAAATATAGGACATGTTCTATCTTTTCAACGGAACGGAAAAACGGAAATACGGAAACGGAATGCATACGGAACACATTCCGTTTTTTTGCGGAACCATTGAAATGAATGGTTCCGTATACGGACCGTATACGGAACGCAAAAAACGGACCGCAAAACGGAAAAAAAAAACGGTAGTGTGAAAGAGGCCTAATGCTGTTGTCGATCACTCAGTGAACGAGAAAACGCTTGTTCATTGGGCAATCCATATCTTATGAAAGGTTTAAAAATGATCGTTTGCTGGCAGTGGTGTCTAATCATGATCTGCTGCCGGCAAACAACTGGACAGCATGGGGACGAGTGATGGTATAACCCATGCTGTGGAGGAGATCAGTGCATGTAATAGCAGCGGTCTCCTCCACTAGCGAGCAGGCGATTGCCGGGAAGGAACGCTTCCCTCCTGACAATCTCCGGCCGACTCAGGCTGTCTAATACAGCCTTAAAGGGAATCTGTCACCTGCTTTTAGCATTTTAAGCTTTCAACATTGCCATGTTCAATAAAATACCTTATTTCCTGCAGTGGTCTTCTTACTTTATTTTGTTTTGTTTTTTTCTGATATGCTAATTAAGCTCCAAGGTGCCCAGAGGTGCGCTTTTTGGTGCCCAGTGACGCCCCCCTGCAGTGCCCAGCCCGCCTTAATTTGAATCCCAAGAACGCCTCCTGATCCTGAAATAACCTCCCACAGCCCCGGCAAACGGCTCCGCCCCCCTCGCCACATCATCTTCTACCTTCAAGAAATGCCCCGTTCTTCTTCCTGTCGGCCGTCAGAAATCTTGGGCAGGCGCAGTACCGCCTGCGCCCTGCGCCTGCGCGATCATCAAGCTCCTAAGGTCAACAGCCTCAAAAGTCTCACTGGGTATGCACCGAGCCCAGTGACGTAATCTGAGCGCTGTTGCCTCAGGAGCTTGATGATCGCACAGGCCGCAGGTAATACAGGCTTTATTGTAACCTCTTCTGACATGTCAGTTTTAGTTGCATTCTCCCTCTGGGCACCTTGGAGCTTCATTAGCATATCAGAAAAAGAGCTTTTTTTTTTATTAAAATGACAAAACGAAATAAAGAAGACCACTGCAGGAAATAAGGTACTTTATTGAACACGGCAATGTTGAAAGCTTACAATGCTAAAAGCAGGTGACAGATTCCCTTTAACTATTTGAACTAAATAGTAAGGTTAAATAGTAAATGAAACTAAATAGGCAATAGAAAAGACACCGCTTTTTGTAAAGTTTATGGTAACAATTGTATGTAATGCCTAAGAACAAGTTAACAGCTATTGTGCTGCCTGAATGAGTGAATCGTTTGTTTAAGTGCAGTTATTTTTCTTTGTTTCGTTCTGCCTTTTGTTAGCTGTGGTTAGTGAATGACAACTGTTTCCACCATCACTATCACAACACAAACGCAAGATCTGAAATGCAGCGAATCACGACAACCTCAGGCCGTACAGGTAACAGAGGTGCCCAGGGCTGCACTCGTTTTTCCACTGAGCACCATACACAGTCGAGTTACATTACTATGACCACTTCCTACTTTCGCCGTAGCTCATGAAAGAAGCCACATGTCGTGAGCTGGCTTGATGGGTATACAGGTCCTTCTCAAAAAATTAGCATATTGTGATAAAGTTCATTATTTTCTGTAATGTACTGATAAACATTAGACTTTCATATATTTTAGATTCATTACACACCAACTGAAGTAGTTCAAGCCTTTTATTGTTTTAATATTGATGATTTTGGCATACAGCTCATGAAAACCCAAATTTCCTATCTCAAAAAATTAGCATATTTCATCCGACCAATAAAAGAAAAGTGTTTTTAATACAAAAAAAGTCAACCTTCAAATAATTATGTTCAGTTATGCACTCAATACTTGGTCGGGAATCCTTTTGCAGAAATGACTGCTTCAATGCGGCGAGGCATGGAGGCAATCAGCCTGTGGCACTGCTGAGGTGTTATGGAGGCCCAGGATGCTTCGATAGCGGCCTTAAGCTCATCCAGAGTGTTGGGTCTTGCGTCTCTCAACTTTCTCTTCCCAATATCCCACAGATTCTCTATGGGGTTCAGGTCAGGAGAGTTGGCAGGCCAATTGAGCACAGTAATACCATGGTCAGTAAACCATTTACCAGTGGTTTTGGCACTGTGAGCAGGTGCCAGGTCGTGCTGAAAAATGACATCTTCATCTCCATAAAGCTTTTCAGCAGATGGAAGCATGAAGTGCTCCAAAATCTCCTGATAGCTAGCTGCATTGACCCTGCCCTTGATAAAACACAGTGGACCAACACCAGCAGCTGACATGGCGCCCCAGACCATCACTGACTGTGGGTACTTGACACTGGACTTCAGGCATTTTGGCATTTCCCTCTCCCCAGTCTTCCTCCAGACTCTGGCACCTTGATTTCCGAATGACATGCAACAGTCCAGTGCTGCTTCTCTGTAGCCCAGGTCAGGCGCTTCTGCTGCAGTTTATGGGGAATGCGGCACCTGTAGCCCATTTCCTGCACACGCCTGTACACGGTGGCTCTGGATGTTTCTACTCCAGACTCAGTCCACTGCTTCCGCAGGTCCCCCAAGGTCTGGAATCGGTCCTTCTCCACAATCTTCCTCAGGGTCCGGTCACCTCTTCTCGTTGTGCAGCGTTTTCTGCCACACTTTTTCCTTCCCACAGACTTCCCACTGAGGTACCTTGATACAGCACTCTGGGAACAGCCTATTCGCTCAGAAATTTCTTTCTGTGTCTTACCCTCTTGCTTGAGGGTGTCAATGATGGCCTTCTGGACAGCAGTCAGGTCGGCAGTCTTACCCATGATTGCGGTTTTGAGTAATGAACCAGGCTGGGAGTTTTTAAAAGCCTCAGGAATCTTTTGCAGGTGTTTAGAGTTAATTAGTTGATTCAGATGATTAGGTTAATAGCTCGTTTAGAGAACCTTTTCATGATATGCTAATTTTTTGAGATAGGAATTTTGGGTTTTCATGAGCTGTATGCCAAAATCATCAATATTAAAACAATAAAAGGCTTGAACTACTTCAGTTGGTGTGTAATGAATCTAAAATATATGAAAGTCTAATGTTTATCAGTACATTACAGAAAATAATGAACTTTATCACAATATGCTAATTTTTTGAGAAGGACCTGTATAAGGTGTGCTATAGGCTGTCTGCACACATATCCTTCATTGATATCATGGGTAAAAGGGGCGATTTATGAGAGTTAGGAATAATTATTGGCTTTCGGGCCAAGGGTTGCAGGATTTCTGACACTGCACATGTTTGTCTGTCATTGTGGTGAAAGTGTATCCTGAGTGGACAAATGGCACCATTGCGAATAAGCAACACGGAAATTGCGGAGCACCATGTGCCATTGATGTGAACGTCAGCTACGAAGGTGCGCAGGATTACAGTGTAGCAGCTCACCACTAAATTGAACCAAATGTTTAGCGAACCCTACTGAGTCTAGGGCTCTGAAGCAGACGGATCTCACTGCACATCTGCTTACAAAGTTGTATCATCAGAAACGCCTTCAATTTTCGCCGCAGTATAGGAATCAGAACCCCACTGATTGGCAAAGAAAGGAGTTGTCTTCTCCGGTCATATTTTTGGCCTTATCGAACAGATGGACATTAGCTTGGCAGGAAAGAAACATCAGAAAACAAACACTTTGCAACCATTGTTGGAAGAACACAAGCTGCTGGTGGCAGCATTATGGTCTGGGGAATGTTTTTGTAGCATCCTCTGGGACCACTCATCCATGTGGAAGGCACTCAATCGATTTGAGTATAAATCCATCTTTGCAGATCACATGCACCCATACATGCTGATTATCTTTCCTGGGGTGGATGGGATCTTCCAGCACGACAATGCAGCATGTCACATGCAGGGGCGTACATAGAAATCACTAGGCCCCATAGCAAGAATCGAAATTGGGCCTCCATTCCCCTTTCATAGCCCCTCCCACTACCCATTCCAGGTCTCTCTCTTTGTTCCATGAACTATTCTTGCTGCTGCGTTTTATAATTTATGCCATCAGGGCCGGATTGGGATTACAAAACAGCCCTGGCACACAAAAGAGCTATAATAGATGCAGTGTGTACAGATGTATATTATATACAGCAGTGTACTGTTATGTCAGGTACGAGGTATAACACATGCAGTGTGTACAGGTATATAGTGAAGAAAACAGAAGTATTGAGCAGCTCTCACCTGCCAGGGATTCCACTGGTATAGCACGGAACAGCTCCTTCACCCGAATCAGGAGAAAAACTGAAGTATAGAGGAAAAAGAGATTTTGTCCAGCTTGTACTTGTGGTAATCCAAGGCTTCTTTATTGAAAATTCAGTATAAAATCCAGGTACAGAAAGCAGAGTCTACATGTTTCGGGCACAATGCAATCTTAGCCCTTACTCATGACTCAGGGCTAAGATTGCATTGTGCCCGAAACATGTAGACTCTGCTTTCTGTACCTGGATTTTATACTGAATTTTCAATAAAGAAGCCTTGGATTACCACAAGTACAAGCTGGACAAAATCTCTTTTTCCTCTATACAGGTATATAGTATATACAGCAGTGTACTGATATGTGAGGTACGGGGTATAATATATGCAGTGTGTACAGGTATATAGTATATACAGTAGTGTACTGATATGTGAGGTACGGGGTATAATATATGCAGTGTGTACAGGTATATAGTATATACAGTAGTATACTGATATGTAAGGTAGGAGGTATAATAGATGCAGTCTGTACAGGTATATAGTATATACAGTAGTGTACTGTTATGTGAGGTACGAGGTATAACACATGCAGTGTGTACAGGTATATAGTATATACAGCAGTGTACTGATATGTGAGGTACGGGGTATAATATATGCAGTGTGTACAGGTATATAGTATATACAGTAGTGTACTGATATGTGAGGTACGGGGTATAATATATGCAGTGTGTACAGGTATATAGTATATACAGTAGTATACTGATATGTGAGGTACGGGGTATAATATATGCAGTGTGTACAGGTATATAGTATATACAGTAGTATACTGATATGTGAGGTACGAGGTATAACACATGCAGTGTGTACAGGTATATAGTATATACAGCAGTGTACTGTTATGTGAGGTACGAGGTATAACACATGCAGTGTGTACAGGTATATAGTATATACAGCAGTGTACTGATATGTGAGGTACAGGGTATAATATATGCAGTGTGTACAGGTATATAGTATATACAGTAGTGTACTGATATGTGAGGTACGAGGTATAATAGATGCAGTGTGTACAGATATATAGTATATACAGCAGTGGACTGATATATGAGGTACAACCTGTAATTTATACCTCATACCTTACGTCAATACACTGCTGTATTTACTCTATACCTGTACACACTGCATCTGTTATACCTTGTACCTCACATATTACACTACCGTATATACTATATACCTGTACACACTGCATATATTATACCTCGTACCTCACATATCAGTACTCTGCTGTATATACTATAAATCTATACACACTGCATCTATTATACCTCCTACCTCACATATCAGTATACTGCTGTATATACTATATACCTGTACACACTGCATCTATTATACCTCCTACCTCACATATCAGTACACTGCTGTATATACTATATACCTGTACAGACTGCATCTATTATACCTCCTACCTCACATATCAGTACACTGCTGTAGATACTATATATCTGTACACACTGCATCTATTATACCTTGTACCTCACATATCAGTACACTGCTGGATATACTATATATCTGTACATATTGCATCTATAATACTGTGTAATATATGCAGTGTATGTATTTATATATGTAGAAAAAGAATCCAAGGCAGCACACAGGTATCTGTGAAAAACAAAGGGTATTTTATTCACCCATATGTGAACAGCAATGTTTCAGCTCTCTCTATGGAGCCTTTGTCAAGCCATAATGCTCAGTGCAAAATCAGGTGCTTATAAAGCATACAAAATTAATACAATGTGATTACATAATTACATTCCAATTAGTACATATACAATAAAAAAAATAGTGAATCTCGATTGTACATGATCATAATATAAAAGGTATAGCCATACAGTACAAATTTATCAAAAAAAGTGCCAAGTGTAATAAATAATATTACATACAGTTATAGTGCATGAACATCATCAATTAATATTCTCTTACAGGTGCCCATAATTGTGTTAATTAAAAAAATTAATTTACTTGTGGATATCTCATATGTCTCTGAAGACCGCAGGACTCACTCGGTGTCCGGAACATGACACTGCGCATGCGCGGGGAATGTTTCATCCTGCGAGACTATCTACACCATGCAGTAACCAGCGGCCCACAGTCAAGATGGCCACACGGCAACACACACGGACCGAGCATGCTCGCTCCCAAAACTGGGCAGGCATAGACTAGCAGGCACAACAATCATGTGACCAATCACCTGACAATCATGCATAGCGACGGACCTGTTATACTGTTGATTACTTAGTTACTCAACCGTAATTGATGATGTTCATGCACTATAACTGTATGTATTAGTGATCTTATTTATTACACTTGGCACTTTTTTTGATAAATTTGTACTGTATGGCTATACCTTTTATATTATGATCATGTACAATTGAGATTCACAATTTTTTATTGTATATGTACTAATTGGAATGTAATTATGTAATCACATTGTATTAATTTTGTATGCTTTATAAGCACCTGATTTTGCACTGAGCATTATGGCTTGACAAAGGCTCCATAGAGAGAGCTGAAACGTTGCTGTTCACATATGGGTGAATAAAATACCCTTTGTTTTTCACGGATACCTGTGTGCTGCCTTGGATTCTTTTTCTACATATACCTAATTGGATCAAGTCCGCGGTCCTTTACAAGGAATTACCCCTACTGGAATTGTGTGCTGCTTATCTATTTTTATTTTATTTTTTATTATATATATATATATATATATATATATATATATATATATATATATACACACACAGAGAGCAGTGTATTGATGTGAGACATAGAAGGTATAATACTATAGATGCATTGTTTACAGAAATATGTGCTCAGTTATACATTATGATCACAGTGTGTGAGGTACATGAGGTAGTGGTCACTGTATCTGTCTGAAGTATTATACATGAGTGAGCAATGAGTAAAAACAGGGCATGGAGGAAGGGGGGGGGGGTAAATGATGAGAAGTGGAGGACCTCTTACTTACCATTCCATTCCAGTCTGTATGGATCAATGCAGAGCTGATTGTGAACTTCTAATACTTGCTGTTAGGGGTTGAATGACATGTGATGTACTGCACTTAATACTTGCTGTTAGGGGTTGAAGGACCTGTGATGATGTAATCATAGGTCCTGGCAGATGTACCTTTCAAAACTAGGAACTACACCATTTTTCGTGCAGTTTCTTTGCTACATCCTGCAGGACCTGTGATGTTGAAGATTATGTCATCACAGGTCCTGGCAGATGCACTTTTCTAACCTTGGAACTACACTTTACACTGTGCAGTTCCCTTACAGGACCTGTGATGACATCATCAAAGGTCCATTAGCTTTAGAAAGATAGACAGAAGTAATTAGGGGGCGGGGCCTCTCCTCCACTGCAGGCCCCTCTTCCTCACGGGCCCCATAGCAGCTGCGTGGTCTGCCTATATGGTAGGTACGCCACTGGTCACATGGCTAGAAATGTATGACACTGGTTAAAAGAGCATGACCAAGACTTCCAAGTAATACCTTGGCCCCTAATTGCCCAGACTTGAACGCATTTGAGCAACTGTGGGACCACCTCGATCGTCGCATTCACTCTATGGGGGATGCCCTGCAGTCTGCATGGCTCCCGATACCTGTGACAACCTACCAGGGCCTTATTTAGTTGCACTCAGCCTGTCTAACTGCTGTCCCTGATGCACACAGCTGTTAGCTGGTGGTCATAATAATTTGACTCGACTGTGTATGTTTACACACAGAGCTGTAAAGCAATAGAAAATACTAAATAGATAACTGTGTGATAATATTATCTACATAGTTATGAATATTTGTTTACTTAGTTTGCGGCCATTTAAATATTGGAAAATGTACTTGTTTTCCTTCAGGTAGGAAGGAATATGTGGCTACATAATGAAACGTTCTGGAAAAAAAGACCTAATTTGCTTTTTAAAATTATATGCCTCACCTATGCTTAACGGGGTTGTCCCATGAAAAATATTTCTACATTTCTAATATTTTTCTAATGTACTTTATTCATGGATTTTGCTTTTTTACTAAAGAAATTGGCACCCAAAGTCACCATTTCTAGTATGCTTTAAATTCACTATATTCACACATTGCTGACTTCTCACCAGAGTACAGATTCCTTGCACTGTATCAGTCATGGCTAACCTCGGGCACTCCAGCTGTGGTGAAACTACGACTCACAGCATGCTCCATTCATTTCTATAGAGTTCTGCGAACAGCCAAGTAAGTGTACATAGGAGTTGTAGTTTTATCACAGCTTGAGTGCCAGAGGTTAGCGCCATCACAACACTATATCAATAGGAGTGATTGGTGTACAATGGTGTGCCCGCTCCACTCAGCTATTCCTGCCATAGCATACGGGATATGATACAACCTCTCAGTTTAGAAGGTAAATTAGTTTTATATAGATATTTGTACATATACAGTATCTGTTTAGGTTTATATGTGTATATCAATTTATGTGTTTGTGTATATATGTTAATGCATCGCTGTACATAGCTTTTTATGTGTGAGAGCATATTGGTCTGTACATACATGCAATACATTCTTATGTGTTTATGCATGCACATGTATCTGTGTGCATATGAATTCTAGTGACACAGTCTAGCAGGATACAGGTACAAATCTTGATAGCAGACCGCTAGGTCACATCTTCCTTCCATCTATGTGTTTAGAAAAAAAAATAGCTATTTTCTATGTCAATATGGTATCATGTTTTACTTGTTTTATGCTTTCAATTACAAAAAGTTACATATGTATGTGGTTCCTCAGATAATGGAAATTCCAGTTTCAGTCTGGTCCAGCTAAGCACTATAAAACCTTCTGTTTTCAACAAGCCCATTTTAGATCAAAAGAATCCTCAAACAAAGCAGGAAACCATGTAGCAATTATCCAAGAGGGCTGATTAAATGTGTAGATAGTAAGTCAATACCCAACTCTGATAAGGTACTTAGGTATCTATTGGCATTCAAACTCTTCTCCTGTGAAGTGTGACTATCAATGGTTGAAGCCATTTATCAGGTTGTTCAAGCCTGAAGATGTGATACACTCTGGAAAACCAGCATTTCTACAAAGACAATCACACTTACAACATCTATTAAAGGGTATGTGTCACCTACATTTTTTTCATGCCAGTAAAAACCAGATTGTGACTTGCTTTACTGGGAGAATTTTCTAGGCATGTTCTGTGACCTGAGCAGAGGTCATTGTTCCAAGAAGGAGTTGAGAATCTTTGACAGTCTCCTATTGTGAATAATGGATCCTGTGTTGTCTATACAGTATCTCACAAAAGTGAGTACACCCCCCACATTTTTGCAAATATTTTATTATATCTTTTCATGGGACAACACTGGAGATCTGACACGTTGATACAATGTAAAGTAGTCAGTGTACAGCTTGTATAACAGTGTAAATTTGGTGTGCCCTCAAAATAACTTAACACACAGCCATTAATGTCTAAAGCACTGGCAACAAAAGTGAGTACACCCCTAAGTGAAAATGGCCAAATTGTGCCCAATTTGTCATTTTCTCTCCCCGGTGTCATGTGACTTGCTAGTGTTACAAGGTCTCAGGTGTGAATGGGCAGCAGGTGTATTAAAATTAGTGTTATCGCTCACACACTCTCTCATACTGGTCACTGGAAGTTCAACACGGCACCTCATGGCAAAGAACTCTCTCTGGAAAAAAGAATTGTTGCTCTATATAAAGATGGCCTCGGCTATAAGAAGATTGCCAAGACCCTGAAACAGAGCTGCAGCATGGTGGCTAAGACCATACAGCGGTTTAACAAGACAGGTTCCACTCAGAACAGGCCTCTCCATGGTCGACCAAAGAAGTTGGGTGCATGTGCTCAGCGTTATATCCAGAGGTCGTCTTTTCAAAATAGATATATGAGTGCTGCCAGCATTACTGCAGAGGTTAAAGGGGTGGGGGGTCAGCCTGTCAGTGCTCAGACCATACTTCGCACACTGCATCAAATTGGTCTGCATGGCTATCTTCCCAGAAGGAATCCTCTTCTAAAGATAATGCACAAGAAAGGCTGCAAACTGTTTGCTAAAGTCAAGCAGATTAAGGACATGGTTTACTGGAACAATGTCTGTGGTCTTATGAGACCAAGATAAACGTATTTGGCTCAGATCGTGTCTGGTGTGTGTGGTGGCAACCAGGTGAGGCGTGCAAAGACAAGTGTGTATTGCCTCCAGTCAAGCATGGTGGTGGGAGTGTCATGGTTTGGGGCTGCACGAGTGCTGCCGGCTGTGGGCAGCTACAGTTCATTAAGGGAACCATGAATGCCAACATGTACCGTGATATACTGAAGCAGAGCATGATCCCCTCCTTTGGAAACTGGGCCACAAGGCAGTATTTCAACATGATAATGGCCCCAAACACACCTCTAAGATGACCACTGCCTTGCTAAAGAAACTGGTAAAGGTGCTGGACTGGCCAAGAATGCCTTTTGAGCATCTGTGGGGCATCCTCAAATGGAATCAGGAGTGCAAAGTCTCTAACATCACCAACTCCGTGATGTAGTCATGGAGGAGTAGAAGAGGATTCCAGTGGCAACCTGTGAAGCTCTATTGAACTCCATGCCCATGAGAGTTAAGGCAGTGCTAGAAAATAATGGTGAAATTTGAGCACAATTTGGCCATTTTCACCTAGGGGTGAACTCACTTTTGTTGCCAGCCGTTTAGAGATTAAAGGCTGTGTGTTGAGTTATTTTGAGGGCACTCCAAATTTACACTGCTATACAAGCTATACACTGACTACTTTATATTATATCTTCAGTGTTGTCTCATGAAAAGATATCATAAAATACTTACATAAATGTGAGGGATGTACTCACTTTTGTGAGATACTGTACTGTGTATCTATATATTGCAGAAACCTGCAGCAAAGTGATCTGTACAAAAAGTGATACCTATTATTAGGCTTAGTGGCCAGTGCGAAAACTGCAGGATTTTTTTAAATATTGTAGGAAGGAACAAGGGGCCGTCATTGAAGGTTGGTTCGTGTCACAGAGGTTCCTCAAAGTGTCAGTTTTGCAGATTGCAGTCTGACACTTCAGCTGTTTTAGTATGGCTGCAAAGCTAACCCGGGACGGCTCTTACAGTGGATATAAAAAGTCTACACACCCCTACACCCCTTTTAAAATTTCAGGTTTCTGTGATGTAAAAAAATAAGACAAAGATAAATCATTTCAGAACTTTTTCCACCTTTAATGTGACCTATAAACTGTACAACTTAATTTAAAAACAAACTGAAATCTTTTAGGTAGAGGGAAGAAAAAATATAAAAATAAAATAATATGGTTGGATAAGTGTGCACACCCTTAAATTAATACTTTGTTGAAGCACCTTTTGATTTTATTACAGCACTCAGTCTTCTTGGGTATGAGTCTATCAGCATGGCACATTTTGACTTGGCAAGATTCGCCCACTCTTCTTTGCAAAAACACTCCAAATCTGTCAGATTGCGAGGGCATCTCCTGTGCACAGCCCTCTTCACATCACCCCACAGATTTTCAATCGGATTCAGGTCTGGGCTCTGGCTGGGCCATTCCAAAACTTTAATCTTATGGTGAAGCCATTCCTTTGTTGATTTGGATGTATGCTTTGGGTCGTTGTCATGCTGAAAGATGAAGTTCCTCTTCATGTTCAGCTTTCTAGCAGAAGCCTGAAGGTTTTGTGCCAGTATTGACTGGTATTTGGAACTGTTCATAATTCCCTCTAATTAACTAAGGCCCCAGTTCCAGCTGAAGAAAAACAGCCCCAAAGCATGAAGTTGCCACCACCATGCTTCACTGTGGGTATGGTATTCTTTTGGTGATGTGCAGTGTTGTTTTTGCGCCAAACATTTTAACAGGGGTGTGTAGACTTTTTATATCCACTGTATTGGGAGTAGTCAAAGTGATGGATGGGTGGCTGCTCCCCACGTTCCAGGCCGGGTCTTGGTTTGGGATATAAAACAGAGGCAGAACTGTCAGGTGGGGTGGATTACTCCTCTCTGACAGTGGAGCGCTGCCAGTCTCTGTGTTGGGGCCTAGGAGTTTGGGCCGAGATTAAGGCCTGCTACCTTGTTTGTGTAAAGGACATGGATTCTGCTTTATACAAGGACTTCTGTGTTACTGCCTGGTGTGAACGAACACCAGAATCAAGGTGACAGTTTTTTCTGGAAACTGATTTTTTTTGTCACTTACTTAGGCCTCATGTACACGACTGTGGTGTGTTTTGTGGTCCGCAAATTGCGGATCCGCAAAGTACGGATGGCATACGCGCGCGTTCCGCAATTTGCGGAACGGCAAGGACAGCCTTCAATATAAATGCCTATTCTTGTCCGCAAGGCGCGGACAAGAATAGGACATGTTATATTTTTTTAGCGGGGCCACGGAACAGAGCAACGGATGTGGACAGCACATGGAGTGCTGTCCGCATCTTTTGCGGCCCCATTGAAGTGAATGGGTCCGCATCTGAGCCGCCAAAACGGCGGCTCGGATGCGGACTAAAACAATGGCCGTGTGCATGAGGCCTTAATTAAAGACTTTGTTATTGCCTCTATACTGCGTCCACTAACCTGCCTACCAGAGCGAATCCCCACAATATATAGACACTAGCATGGAAAATCAAAAATAATATTGCCAAAAAGTATTTTAAAAAATACCTAACATAAAAACATGATTTAAACAATAGGTCAGAACTATGAGAAAATCAACTGTACTACATAGTGGAAAGTTCTGAATCTAATCAATAATGTTAAAACAAAAAACATGAGCTACTGAATTCTTGGTTAACAGCAGTTTAGCTTATAATAAAATATCTTTTGAACTGCTATATTGTTTAAAAAAACAGTTTTATACCTAAAATTGACTTTGCTAAATTAGCTATTAACATATTTTAACCTGTCGTTCATCCAAGAGAATTTTTCCAATACCACTATAAACATTTATGGCCATGCACAAAGATCGACGGATGCAAAAGGTCGGTGGAGAAGGAAAATCCACTATTAACTATCCGTTTGTACCATAAACTTCAGGTCATGACTGACTAGCAAGGCAGATTAAAATCTTGAAGAGATGTCTGTTAGCAATTATTCACATGCATGAAAGATCATACCTGATAAATTGATGACAAAGGTACAATGGCCAGTATTAGAGTATGGCGACACGGTCAGGTTTCTTAAATTCAGTTTTGGAAGCCAAAGCAGGAGTGAAGTCAACAAAGAGGAGAAATCTTGTCTGTCATTTATACTTTCTCTCCGTTTATGTTCCACTCCTGATTGCATACCTGAATGTGTAGCCGTACCCTTAGATAGTGATTGACGAACATCGGCCGGGACAATTCGCGAACACGATCGCAAGCTGTAAGTTTGCGGCGGGCCCCATTCACTTTAATGGCAGGCGAACCTGAAAAACCTTCAGGTCATTATTGCAGCCACCAAATACTTACAAGAAGTGCACAAATCATCCCACGACATGGACAGTGAGATATCAGAGGGGGATCAATGGCAAAAATTCCCACAAAAAATATGGGGCCATTTTTATGCTTCTAAAAGGGAAACTGACAAAAATGTGGCCTACTGGAGCCTAGAAATGTTTTATTTTAGGCCACGGGAGAACAGGCCCCAAAAATTAGGCATTCACCTGACAGAAAATATCAAGTGATTATGTGACTGGATTTATATTAGACATTCATTGGCTGTCAATTTTACTGCAGGTCAGTACAAATAGATGTCAAATACATATGTTTAGAAGAACAAAAATATAACATTGGATTAAAAACATGGCTAACAAAATCCCTTCTCTTGAAAAAAACACAAATGATAATAGTTGAAATTCGATAACACGTGGTTGTCCAGTGGACTACAGGCTCCAAAAATTATTCAATCACTGTACAAAAAAGCACAATTGATTATGTGGCTGGAGGTAAATTAGGCGGTCAGCGTATAACAATTTTACTGTTGCCCAGTTAGATTACAGGCCCCAAAAATTATGCATTCAACGTACATAAAAGATCAAGTGATTATATGGCCGAAGGTATATTAGACGATCAATGGATATCAAATTTACAGCAGGCCTGTGGACTACAGGCCCCAAAAATTATTCAATCACCGTACAGAAAAGCACAATTGATAATGTGGCTGGAGGTATGTCACCGTATAACAATTTTACTGTTTGCCAGTTAGATTACAAGCCCCACAAATGATGCATTCACCATACATAAATGATCAAGTGATTATGTGGCTGGAGGTATATTAGACGGCCATTCAATATCAATTTTACTGTAGGCCTGTGTAGTACAGGCCCAAACATTAGGCATTCACCTGACAAAAAAGAACAAGTAATTATGTGGCTAGAGGTATATTAGACAGTCATTAGATATCAATTTTACTGCAGGCCAGTACAAATAGAAGTCAAATACATTTGTTTAAAAGAACAAAAAATATAAAATTGGATTAAAAACATGGCTAACGAAATCCCCCCTCTTGAAAAAACCCAAATTATAATAGTTCAAATAGGATAACACGTGTTCATCACAGGTGTTTTATGCTGCTGTATTTACCTAAGACAGGGACCATTATTTGTTCTGGGTGGTGGCGGATATTTGTGGGCTGTCATGAGGAAATTCAATTAAACGTGGTCGTCACAGATGTTGAATTTCTCTGAGATCCATGCCTTGTTCATTTTTAGAAATGTGAGGTAGTCCACACTGTTGTGAGCTAGGCAAGTGCACTAATCAGTCATGATCCCCCCTGCTGCGCTGAACGTCCTTTCGGACAGGACAATCGATGAGGGGCACGCCAAGAGTTCTATGGCAAATTGTGCCAGTTCTGGCTACAGGTCAAGCCCAAACATCCAGTAGTTCAGGGGTTCCTCGCTTCTCAGAGCGTCCATATCGGCCGTTAACCTGATGTAGTCAGACACCTGGCGGTCTAGGCGTTCCCTGAGGCTGGATTCGGAGGGCGGCTGTTAATGGGTTGTCTGCAAGAATGATCTCATATCCAAAGTGACCAACACGTCTTCAAACCGCCCTCTTCTTGCATGCACTGTAAGATTGTAAGATTGGTAATCACAACTGTTTTTCTGTGGGTGGAAATTCCTCTGCCAGAAAAACTGAGCGGGGTTAGCCACTGATTGGCCTGTGACCGCAGAGCTGAAAGAAGTGCAGGACCGGTGTGGCTCTTGGCTTCCAGGCACAACAGCCGCAACACAGCATGGCAATGTCTCACCTGGCACGTCGAATAGGTTCTGGGGAGCTTGAGGAGTGAGGTGGAAGAGGCGGTCGCAGTGGAAAAGGAGGCGTAAGCTGAGGAGGAGACGGAGGATTGAGTAGGAGGAGGAGAAGAAGAGGCAGGCCTGCATGCAATCCGTGGCGGTAACACCAAATCCACACGGGTGCCACGGGTTACATGCTTGACGGCCGTTAGAAGGTTCACCCAGTGGGCAGTAAAAGTTATGTCCCTTCCCTGCCTGTGTTTGCTAGACCACGTGTCTGTGGTCAGATGTATCTTGGCGCCGACACTGTGTGTCAGAGATACAGTCACTTGCCACTGAACGTGGCCATATAGCTCCGGGATGCACTTCTGGGAGAAATATTTCCTTCTGGGGACCTTCCATTGCGGTGTGCTAATGGCCACAAATTTTCTAAAGGTCTCCGAGTCCACCAATTTATATGGCAGTAGTTGGCGGGCTAGCAGTTCCGACAAGCCAGCGGTCAGCCGTTGGGCGAGAGGATTATCCGGGGTCATCATTTTTTTAAGCTGAAACATTTGGGCCACGGAAGCCTGCCTTGTGCCAGATGAATGCGACAACGGCACGGTGGAAGGTGGAGTGGAGGACAAATGGAGGTGAGAGGAGAAGGAAAAGGAGAAGGGGCAGGACGTGGAGCACCAGGAGTGTGGCTTTGTGGGTTCTGACGGCATTGCTCTCATTGGGCTCGGTGACGGGAGGCCAGGTGCCTTCTTAAGGTGGTCGTCCCTAGGTGAGTTTTGGGCTTACTGCGACTTATGCGTTGACAGCACAGGCTGCAGATGGCAACACTAAAACACTGACAAGTAAAAAAAAAGTCTACACTGCGAAGCCATGTGCCGGCATCCTGGGAGCACAAGATTTGACTGTGCATGGTGAATGGCTTGCTCCAGATACATTTGCAGTCTACTTTTTGCCTCCTGTGCACCTTGAGTTCTGCCTGCTTCTCCTCCCTATCTGCTGCTCCGTCTCTCCCTCCCTCCTTTTCCTCTCTTGTGTGCACCCATGTGACGTCCACCGACACATCATCATCGCCACCTTTACTACCACTGACATTAGAGATCTCGGAGTAGGCAGCAACAGCGGGGACCACCCTCCTTGGGCTGATCTGATAACTGTCGTCAGACCACTGGGTGGCGCCGTTTGCTACCTCCTCTTCCTCATCCGTTGCCAAGAATATCTGCGCATTGGTAAGGTCTGGGAATTGATGGTAAAATATTTACTCTGACTCGAGTGGAGGGGCTATGGTGGTGGTGGTGGTTTCTTTGGGGGTGCACACAGCAGAGAGTGAGGAGGGTGCAGATACAGAGGATGAGGAAGGTGCAGAAGCGGAAGGCTGAGTGAGCCACTCAACCAACTCTGGTGCATCCTTTGACATAATCGCACGCACCTTCTCCAACTTCCCACTTATTCTCTGACCTGGTGCACCTGCTGGACCCCTACCACCCCTACGGAATGGCCTGCCTCTTCCTCTGCATGTCATTTTGAAAATGACCCTTTGACAAAGTCCCTATGGAAGAGCAGTATTTGTGGAAGCAGGTATATAGAACCCCTTAATCAGTTTTTTGGGGGGCAACTGGTATATCACACCAGTTGCAATTAGTTGTTCCAATAGCGTTTGTCTCTCTGTATAGCTGTAGTATCTTAGCTGAACCGCACACAAATGCTGCATTATACAAATGCACTATATGGAAATTATTTTCTAGGTATATTCCACCCATGCCTCAATCAGATATTTTGGGGGGCAACTGTTATATCACACCAGTTGCAATTAGTTGTTCCAATAGCGTTTGTCCCTCTGTATAGCTGTAGTATCTCAGCTGAACCGCACACAAATGCTGCATTATACAAATGCACTATATGGAAATTATTTTCTAGGTATATTCCACCCCTGCCTCAATCAGATATTTTGGGGGGCAACTGTTATATCACACCAGTTGCAATTAGTTATTCCAATGGCGTTTGTCCCTCTGTATAGCTGCGGTATCTCAGCAGAACCGCACGCAAATGCTGCACTATACAAATGCACTATATAGAAATTATATTATAGGTATATCACACCCCTGCCTCAATCAGATGTTTTGGGGGGCAACTGTTATATCACACCAGTTGCAATTAGTTGTTCCAATGACGTTTGTCCCTCTGTATAACTGCGGTATCTCAGCAGAACCGCACACAAATGCTGCATAATACAAATGCACTATATAGAAATTATATTCTAGGTATATCACACCCCTGCCTCAATCAGATTTTTTGGGGAGCAACTGGTATATCACACCAATTGCAATTAGTTGTTCCAATGACGTTTGTCCCTCTGTATAGCTGCGGTATCTCAGCAGAACCGCACACAAAAGCAGCACAATACAAATGCACTATATAAAAATTATATTATAGGTATATCACACCCCTGCCTCAATCAGATTTTTTTGCGGGCAACTGGTATAGCACACCAATTGCAATTAGTTGTTCCAATGACGTTTGTCCCTCTGTATAGCTGCAGTATCTCAGCAGAACCGCACACAAAAGCAGCACAATACAAATGCACTATATAAAAATTATATTATAGGTATATCACACCCCTGCCTCAATCAGATTTTTTTGCGGGCAACTGGTATAGCACACCAGTTGCAATTAGTTGTTCCAATAGCGTTTGTCCCTCTGTATAGCTGCGGTATCACAGCAGAACCGCACACAACTGCTGCACAATACAAATGCACTATAATATACTTTCTATGTTAAAAAGTATATTATAAGTATATTACACCCCTTAGTATGTCACACCTATGGATAGCACACCTATATCAGTCCTTAAAAGAATTTTTGTGGCCCTGTTAGCTAGAGTTTGGTGTCTCTAACAGTCTGTCCCTGCTCCACACAGAAACCTCTCCCTACACTGGCAAAAGACTGAATGTAAAATGGCGGCCAGATCGGGTTTATTTATAGGGTAGGGGGTGTGCCCATATGCTGCAACGTCTCAATTGGCTGTCCTGTCCCATCTGATGGATGTGTTATGGGTCAAAGTTATGCACAATACAAAGAATATGGCGCTGGCGGACATTGCCATATTTTCGCCTGTTCGGTGAACAGCGAACAAGCAAGGTTCACCGTGAAATGACCACTGGGCGAACCGCAAGGCCATCTCTACCCTTAGAGCTTCTTTGGTGACTAAGACATGAAAGGTAATTTTTTAGATGTTTATGTCTTTTAAGGTCCCTTTACACCAGACGATGTACAGAAGTGTTCCTTCCCAACAATCTGCTGATCGCAAGTGGAGGAGACCAGTGCATTTACATGCACCGATCTCCTCCAGCTCCTCCAGAGTATAGTGAGGAGCGATAGCGAATGTAATCGCTCTTCCTTATACAGACTCGTTGTTTCCTGGCAGCAGATCGTATTTACACTGCACAATCTGCTGTCAGAAAAAAAGGATTTTTGTACTGCACTAATGATCCTAATACCCAATGAATGAGCGTTTCGGTATATTTACACTGCCAGATAATTGCTAACGAGCGTCACTATGAACGTTTGTTAGTGATGATCTTTTCAATTCTCGGCCCATGTAAAAGGCCCTTTAGTGCCTGAAGTCCAATGAGTTTATGTAGTGTTGGCCAACTAGAGGCTTTCTTTCTTTTTTTTTTTTATATTTTATTGTTATAATACAAAAATTTATATCCATATTACATTTATAATATTATAAAATCCATAAGTCCGTCAATTCTAATTTATGAACATGAATGACAATGGTTTCATAAAAATGTCCAAAATTATGTAAACATTAAAAATCAAGTGGAGATCTCTTGCTGGAAAGAGTAGCAGGATTCGCCCGGCATCCAAAACGTAATAAAGCGGATGGGCAAAGCATCTCATTTAACGTAGTATTACCTATAAGGGGCAGAGATCTGAGGCCCGCAACGCAGGGAGCCGCCGGGCAGCGAGCGTGCATCGCGTACGCCCTCCCCCGTGCATGAGTGAGCGCGAGCGGCCAAATTAACACTCTTGTGGCCAATTCCCTGGTGCTCATGTGCACCATACGGGGTGGGCCTACGGCAATCTTTAATCGCATACATTTCGTAAGGCAAAAATAGGGGGTCCAGCAGTCTTCTATAACAGTGGTAGAAAAACCCACTCAGAAATTTTACTGCCTCATCCCCATGTAATTAAGTTAAATATTAATGCCATGCTTAACCGTAACTCACATGTATTCCCTTGGGGTCTCCTGTGCCAAAGGACCGGATTGAGTATAGTTCGGCAATCGCTGACAATTAAAGAAGATGCAGACAAAAAACACAGCCCAAAGCCGATTCTGTCCCATTGAAAGAACACGTAATAGGACCCATAGCGCACATATGTCATATCGCTACCCACAGTCAAAACTCATGTCTGACAGAAAGAGCCGCACCACGAGTCCCGCCCGATACCCGGACGACCCAAAGCCCCGCGCCCCGGACCCCCGCCCCTATACTGCTCAGTATTATGAGTAAGTCACAAAAAAAAAAAAAGACAAAAAAAAAAACTTTTTTTTTTTCCCGTTATTTAATGCCGGAGGATCCTGCCATCCTCCAGCATCCCTAGAGATACTCTGATACTCCAGTATGACTTCATATTCTACTCCAGTACAATACACATAGAAGAGACCAGACTCATAGGATCTTCACCAACCCACCCCCACCCACCCTCCCCCCCCACCTGGCAGGAAAAAAAAAAAAAAAGGGGAGGAGAGGGGTCCTGATTAATTAACCGTGTCCCAGTCTTTCCACAATTTATTCCACTTTAGGTAGGCTCCTCTTTGTTTGTACAAAATCTTTTCGTAGCTTTTCACTTTCTCAACCAGGCCCAACCAGTTGTTGCAGTCTGGAGCGGAAGAGGAAAACCATAATCTAGTGATAAGGAGCCTAGCCAAGAACATAACCTTGATCAACAGTCGGCGTTTTGTAGGCTGATAATTAACCTCCAATAGATCTCCCAGGACCCATATCCTGGGGGACAAAGGGACAACAATGTTAAGTTTACGAGCCAGGTTATTTTGGACCAAACTCCAGTATCTACTCACCATTGGGCAGTCCCAGAACAGATGTAAATGATCTGCCTCGGGATCGCCGCAACGTGGGCAGTCAGAGGAGGCCCTGAATCCTCTTTTATGTAACCATACGGGTGTCACATAAATTTTGTGCAAAATATTAAATTGTACAACAATGTGATTAAAATTATGTGAAACCAACTTTAAACTTTCCCCTATGCTCTCCCAGTTTGGAGAGCCCACCTCTGATAGTAGAGAGGACCAGGCTCTCTGTCCTGGAGAGAAAACATCTGAGAAAAAATTATTCATTAAGTGCCTATAGCAATGTGATACTTTAATTCTCGTGTCAATTTTCTTACAAATTAAATTGTGTAAAAATGCAGGAGTATCAATAAAAAAGTGACTATTCGAAGTGCAAGATAGTGCTGACCTCAGTTGAAAATATGCATACCAAGCCACCTCCCCTAAATTTGCCCTTTGCTTTACTTCCGTGAGGGGCAGTATTTGTCCATCACTGACCACTTGGTGTAGGTACTGAACATTTTTGGTCCTCCAATACTGGCAGCAACTTAAATCATTTAAATTAAGGAGCTTTGAGTTATGCCATAGTGGGGTGCAGATGAGTGATGCCTTAACTCCGCACCAACTCCTTATGGCCAGCCAAGTCTTTGTAGCCATTCTGCAGAAAAGTGTGTACCCACTCAGGGTGTTTGATAAGTAATCAGACTCCAGTACGGTAAAGAAATCAGAGAAACCTGAGTTTTTCACCACTCTGCTGCAGAAAGGACTATTTTCCCAGTCGTTAAAAAGACAGAGTTGGGAGGCCACAAAGTAGCCCCTAAAATAGGGGAGGTTAAGACCTCCCCGATTGTAGGGCATAGAAAAATAGAGTGCCTTCAGTCTCACGCGCTTCCTCCCCCATATTAAATCATTGAGCATCCGCTCTATCAATCTAAAATACTTATCTGCGATCCATACAGGCGAGTTGCGCAGGACGTAAAGAACCTGGGGCAGCACTACCATTTTTATTAATGAAATTCTGTCCGCTCTAGAAAGCAGAATTTTTTGCCATATCTTAATTTTGGCCCTCAACTTCATCAACAGAGGAATCAGATTTAGTTGTAAATATTCCTGCGGTTTGGCAGAAACTGTTATCCCCAGGTACTTTATTGAGTCAGAGATCGTTAACTGGTTATCCCATTCACCACGCAACTCGTCTATAGGAAGGAGAACGGTCTTATCCCAGTTGATCTCCAAGCCAGAAGGATCGGAGAAGAACCCAACCAGGTCCATTATACAAGGGAGAGTGGTGTCTGTTTGATGAATGAAAACCAGGATATCATCTGCGTAAAGTGATACACGATCATACTTCCCCTTTATGCCAAAACCAGCCACCTTCGGCTCCTGCCTTATGCTAGCCGCTAAAGGCTCAATGTAAATATTGAATAACAGGGGGGAAAGGGGACAGCCTTGACGGGTGCCTCTTCCTAAGGTGAATCTCTCTGTCGTAGTCCCGTTAATCCTGACCCTGGCAACTGGGGAGTTGTATAGCAACTGAGTCATTGCCATAAATTTTGGGCCAAAGCCCATTTTTTTCATTACCTCCCAGAGAAAAGTCCACTCCACCCTGTCGAAGGCTTTGGTAGCGTCCAGCGACAGGATGGAGCGAGCACCACCTCCCGGGGACTGAATATTCATAAATAATCTGTGCAAGTTATGCTGGGTACCCCTTTTTGGCATAAAGCCATTTTGATCTGGGTGGATAATGGTGGATATAACCCGCGAAAGCCTCCTAGCCAGAACTTTTGATAGTAACTTAGCATCGGTGTTTAATAAGGAGATTGGTCTTTAGGAGCTTAATTCTGCCGGGTCTTTATCCTTTTTTTAAATTAAAACAATGAGAGCCTCCATCATAGAGTATGGTAATCCCCCTCCCTGTATTGCTTGGGAGAAAACCTCTAACAGCTGAGGGAGAATCACATCGCTATACTTACGGTAAACCTCATATGGCAGGCCATCCAGTCCTGGCGATGAGTTCCCCAAGATGGACCCAAGGGCCTCCTGCAGCTCCGAGAGAGACAATTCCTCTTCCAGATATTCTATTTGGGCTTCATTTAAGGTGCAGAGTGGAATTTTCTCCAGGAACCGCATCGCCAGTTCAGATGACAAACCAGAAGAGGAGCTATATGTCTGAGCAAAGTAGTGCAAAACGGTATTCCTAATTCCTTCTGGATCTGTTATAGTTTCCCCCTCTGCGTTCCGGATCGAGATAATAGATTGATTTTTCTTGTCTTGTTGTGAAATTATTCTAGCTAAGAGCTTACCCGGTCGTCCAGACTTGGAAAAATAATTGAGCCCCTTAAAGAATACCCTGTGATTTGCCTTCTCTGTTGCATAATTCTCCAAGAAGCAGCTAGCCTTCTGCATCTCTTCCCTGTTATACTCAGTAGGTTGCCTGGTGAATCGCTCAGTTGCAGATGCCGCAATCTTAGCCAATTCCTCCTCCTTCCTCTTAAATGTTCTCTTTGCTGTAGCAATCTCACTTATGAAAACCCCCCTCAGGTATGCTTTCAAAGCGTCCCATACCATATTGACTGTATTCTCACGTGTCCGGAGGAAGGAATCCTAGTCCCGATGCACGCTACAGCTGTGGCAAAAAATCGGAGCCGGAGGGAGGGAAGACAGCAGTTCAAATAGGAGGTAGCGGCAGGATGGAAACCAGGGTAGCAGGAGTCCGTAGCAGGCAAAGCGGCAGGGTGGTGGGGCAGCCTGGTAACAAGCAGTCCTGATGAGATCCCCACATCCAGGCCAGAGCCAAACAGTCAGGACCGGTGGAGAGGCACAGCAGGCAGCAGGCAGAGGAGCGGGAGGACCCACCGCGCATCAGCTGATGGAGGGCGAGAGGCGGGACAGCAAGGCAGCCGGATCCGGAGACAAGAGAGCAAAACCAGCAACGGAGAGAGGAGCAGTCCAGGGCCAAGCGAGGAGAGAGAACACCCACAGCAGCAGCCTAGCGTCTTCTAGCCGCGAGCAAGATAGCCCAGCGGCCCGACCAGATACAGTGCAGCGTCGCGGCACAAACCATCAGCTGTTCAGCATCAGCTGTTCGGATAGAGCCGGGAGCTTGGAGGGAGGAGGCCAGCGGAGGGGGAGAATGAGACGCGACAAATTCACGTCATCACGTCGGCCCAACTAGAGGCTTTCTAAGTACATTTTATTCTTGTTCCCCCTGTATGTGAATCCACGGTTGTTAGCTTCCAATCACAAGCAGTAGCTATAGAAAGAGTCCTCTAAAACTATACTGCCTGACATTGAACTGTAGGCTCAAGAACCAACGTTGGTAAGCTTACTTCTTAAAAGGAATGTGTCATCAGAAAATGACTTATGGTTTAAATCATGTTGTATGTTAAACATATTTTTTTTTTGAATTTTTGATGATTTTTTATTTTATTTTCCATGCCTCTAATGTATGTATATTTAAAAAAAAATATATGATCCTGCAATTTTTACACTGCTCACTAGCCTGAAAACTTCCTGTCTTTTGACAGCAGCTACATGGGCCACAGACACTATGGACAGGAGCTGACCCTGTTGACTTTTATGGGAGAGTTTTCTAGGCATACGTTGTGACCAGAGGTCAGCAGTAAGCTTATAAACTGTGATATTACCTGTAGTCCTGCCTGTTGTGACAATGATAATAGCTACTGAAAAGGTACCTGTTCAGGACAGTAACTCATGACCATTATTAGACCTAGTGGCCTGTGTGAAAATTGCAGGATAATATCAATTTTTAAATATTGATAGTGAAAATAAAAAAATAAAAAATATCACCAAAAATATTTAAAAAAATTAAATAAAATGTCATTTAAATAATAGGTTATTTTCTGATTACACATTCCCTTTAACCCATTCTCTTTTGTTTATAACAAACAATGCAATAAATGGCCAATAGATATAATTTAATACCAGTAATCAAGTACTGTACCTTGTTACCTACAAACAAATATCTTCAAGGTTAGCAAAGATTTACTGAAATTTATTATTAGGGCTCTTATAATACAGTCATTGTCATTTAATCCCAATCGAATCCCCCCTTCCAGTCAGTTGTGATCCTCAGGTCTACCAACTGCTTACGTATTCTATGGTTTGTTCCTTAGTCAGTTGCTTCAGTCGAGTAGGTTGTTGCTCCTAGTCAGTACATGTTGTCTTCATTTGGGCTTCCATGCTAGTTCTTTTCAAACAGTATAGTCTGATCTATAGATGCTTTCTGTTTCTAAACCAATCTCTATAAAATATATATTTGTTTAATGTCAAAGTATTTAAGTATTATGTAGTCTTTGTTTGTGCAATGTGTGAGTCTTTATTAACTAGACAAGGGGTCAGCAACCCTTCAGTTGATCATTGATGGGTCCCTAGTAGTTTTGCCACCACATTCAGTTTTATCTGTGTTTTCAGGTGCAGATAAATTTGAAAACTGGTCAGGAGTCATTGACTCTTTGTGTCCCACCAATATGCATTATAGGCCACATCAAAGTACTTTAGGTCTTTTACATACAGTACACCTATAGATATAGGGCCCAACACTGACACTTTCAGGTGTAAACAAAAAACTGATAACACTGATAGCAAAAAGTCACACTTCTTGGAATTATATGTAAAACATATCAACTTGTAAATCCATCAAATTAAAAGACACAAATAAAGGTATTGACAAGTTACACCACAGAAGATAAGGCGCCTGCTGGGGTCACAAGGTACATATAATTAGACCATTTGATGTATAGAAAGTAAAAATAAGTACAAAATACAAAGTCATAGCAATGAATAAAGTGTGTACTGACCCAGTAAGACTCCACAAGCCCAGCCCCAACATGTGTTTCGCGTTGCTTCCTCACAGGGACAGAGAAACAGGTAGAAAGACACATGCCTCTTATACCCCCAGCTGTCCAATAACCTACTCTATCACCTGTGTAAAATGATTGCTCTAAATAAATAAATTGAAACAGGAGAGGGGCACCCACCAGTATGTCTGCAATGATGGCACTGTCAGTCGCCCCACATCAGCCCATCACGTGAAATGGAAGCACTCATCTCCAGCTGCCGTTGTAATTTTAACAACTGGATCTGGTGAACCTGAGGGAAGTGGCTGAATGCCATGCCTGAGTATACCATAGTATATACGATTACTAAAACCCCCAACAAGATAGCACAGCGTGCCTAGAATACCTATTTCAATATGAAATTACATGATTGAGCATATAAAATGTATTATGATAAAGAAATTAACTCCTGATATATAAAAAACTAAAAAACATTCACTCACAACCTGTTATAAAAAGATGGTGAAGTGTTCAACCAAGAAACCTGGGTAAAAATGCAATTGTGCTAAAAAAAAATAATATGTATATGACAACCCATAGGGTTGGCCGAGAAAGCAATGCATATACAGTCAGGTCCATATTATTGGGACATTGACACCATTCTAACATTTTTGCCTCTATACACTACCACAATGGATTTGAAATGAAACAAAGATGTGCTTTAACTGACTGACAGCTTTAATTTGTGTGTATTTACATCCAAATCAGGTGAACGGTGTAGGAATTACAACAGTTTGCCTCCCACTTGTTAAGGGACCAAAAGTAATGGGACCTAATAATCATGAATCAAACTTTCACTTTTTAATACTTGTTTGCAAATCCTTTGCAGTCAGTCATTTACAGTCATTTACAGCCTGAAGTCTGGAACGCATAGACATCACCATACGCTGGGTTTCATCCCTGGTGATGCTCTGCCAGGCCTCTACTGCAACTGTCTTCAGTTCCTGCTTGTTCTTGGGGCATTTTCCCTTCAGTTTTGTCTTCAGCAAGTGAAATGCATGCTCAATCGGATTCAGGTCAGGTGATTGACTTGGCCATTGCATAACATTCCATTTCTTTCCCTTAAAAAACTATTTGGTTGCTTTTGCAGTATGCTTTAGGTCATTGTCCATCTGCACTGTGAAGCGCCGTTCAATGAGTTCTGAAGCATTTGGCTTAATATGAGCAGATAATATTGCCCGAAACACTTCAGAATGTATCCTACTGCTTTTGTCAGCAGTCACATCATCAATAAATACAAGAGAACCAGTTCCATTGGCAGCCATACATGCCCACTCCATGACACTACCACCACCATACTTCACTGATGAGGTGGTATGCTTAGGATCATGAGCAGTTCCTTTCCTTCTCCATACTCTTGTCTTTCCATCACTCTGGTACAAGTTGATCTTGGTCTCATCTGTCCATTGGATGTTGTTCCAGAACTGTGAAGGCTTTTTTAGATGTCGTTTGGCAAACTCTAATCTGGCCTTCCTGTTTTTGAGGCTCCCCAATGGTTTACATCTTGTGGGGAACCCTCTGTATTCACTCTGGTGAAGTCTTCTCTTGATTTTTGACTTTGACACACATACACCTACCTCCTGGAGAGTGTTCTTGATCTGGCCAACTGTTGTGAAGGGTGTTTTTTTTCACCAGGGAAAGAATTCTTCGGTCATCCACCACAGTTGTTTTCCGTGGTCTTCCGGGTCTTTTGGTGTTGCTGAGCTCACCGGTGCATTCCTTCTTTTTAAGAATGTTCCAAACAGTTGTTTTGGCCACGCCTAATGTTTTTGCTATGTCTCTGATGGTTTTGTTTAGTTTTTTCAGCCTAATGATAGCTTGCTTCACTGATAGTAACAGCTCTTTGGAGCTCATCTTGATAGTTGACAGCAACAGATTTCAAATGCAAATAGCACACTTGAAATTAACTCTGGACCTTTTATCTGCTCATTGTAATTGGGATAATGAGGGAATAACACACACCTGGCCATGGAACAGCTGAGAAGCCAATTGTCCTATTACTTTCGGCCCCTTAACAAGTGGGAGGCACATATGCAAACTGTTGCAATTTCTACACCGTTCACTTGATTTGGTTGTAAATACCCTCAAATTAAAATTGACAGTCTGCAGTTAAAGTACATCTTGTTTGTTTCATTTCAAATCCATTGTGGTGTTGTATAGAGCCAAAAATGTTAGAATTGTGTCGATGTCCCAATATTTATGGACCTGACTGTATAAAGAAAATTAAGCCAACCATCTCCAAAAGAACACACCATGAAGACTCCTGCCCCCACTAACCGGTAAGACTAAAATGATAATGTCTGGCTTCCTATACAATCCAAAATCTGGAGGCTCCCAGGCTGTACTTGGTTGGCAGTGAGCATCATATACTAGTAGAATTCACAAAGATAATAAAGGTCAGCAGCTGAAAAGGCATAAGAGAAAACATATAAGAAATGAAAACATATAAGACAAGATTACAAGCAACCGTTAAAAACATAAATGAAAACATCGGGTGTGCACCACTTATCAAAGATCGCAAATGATGTTAACTCACAGGACAGTAAAAAAAAATAAAAAAATGATAAATTGGCCAATACACACTAAACAGAATGAAGGATGGGGAATTTCTTATTAAGCCCAGAAGGGGCCATCGTGTTCAAAGTATATATCTAGTAAGTTTCTTTTTGGGAGAGCAATTCCTGCAAATGTTAATAATCTACTTTCACAATTGTGGTACTCACCTAGGTGTCGTCTTGAGTCCCATCACATCTTCCGTATCTTTTGCTGCCTCATTCCCAAGGACATGTTCTCTGTTGCATCTCTTGAACTCCCGTGTGGTAAGTCCAATGTAGGTAAGATTGCATGGACATTTGGCTTGGTAATTTACACCTGAGGTACAACAATCAATGACAAATTTTAATCTTGCTTATAGCACCAGAATTTACAAAGTGTGTTGCATGTTCAACATCTATACAGGCTACACACCTGTTGCACTGTTTGCATCACCATGCTGATTTACCTGATCCAAAAATGTGTTCAACCGGCAAGGACTTCCAGAGAATTGTATCAAGTCGTAAAATTGCCCAGTATTTAGAGAGAGCCTCCATCATTTCTCTCAACCGGGAATTATAGGTGGATATAAAATGGACCACCTCCTGACCAGATTTTATTTGTTTCTAGTCTTGGGATTAAGTAATGGCTCCCTCTTTGCTTGTTTTGCCCTTCTAAAATCACTCAATACACATCTCTTATCGTAGCCACATGCCCAAAATTGCTGTTGTAAATCAAGTGCCTGTTTCTCAAAAAAGGCTTTGATAAAACAGATTCCCCGGGCTCTTAAAAATTGGCCAACCAGAATGCTTGAAAATCAGAGACTTTAGGTGTGCAGAGTGATTTCGTAGTAAAGAGGTCACAGAGAGGCACGGAGCATTATCAATCATGTTAATGCTCCGTGCTTCTGCAGTCCGCATCGGGTCTTGGCTGTCATTCACGGAGCGGATGTCACGCATGGCATCCGCTTGTGTGAAACAGCCCTAACAGAGGTTTCCTTTCTAAAGAGGTCCGAAGAAATACACCCAACCAGAAATTCCACATCCAAAAACTTAATGGTCCTTGTTCCTACCATACAGGTAAGTTTGATATTAAACTCATTTTGATTTAAATCTTCCATAAATTGATGTCATTCCTCCAAAGATCTGTTCCAAATTAGCAAAATTTCATCAATATATAACGACACCACAGCTGCACCCTATGGATCACGGGTACAGACTCAGTAAGGAAGATCCGTCTCTCCCACAGCCCCAGGAAGAGGTTGGCATACAAGCTGCCGCCATTACCACTCCATGGAGCTGTAAAAAGAAACGATTGCCAAATTCAAAAAAAGTTTGTGTTAAAGTAAACTCAAGAATTTACATAAGAAACTCACAGAAATCATTTTAGAGGTCTGACATCGATAGGAAATACCAGGAATCCTCCAGCCCATCCTCATGTTTGATGTAAGATAGAGTGATTCGACATCACAAGTAACCAGAAATGTACCTTTTTCCAGGTGAATTCCATCCATTTTCCAAAGGATGTCGTTAGTATCCTGTATCATGTAAAAGGATACTATTGTAGTATATGCAGGTAGAAGGTCCTCCATTTGTTTCCACGTGATGATGCCATTGTCAAATGCATGTTCTAAAATCTGAGCCAACTCACCTTTAAACTTATATAGTGGGTTAAATGTAAGTTGTTTGTAAGTTGTCAGATTGCACAATTGTCTGAGGGCTTCCTTTTCATACATGGTTTTTGGCCATATTACCACATTGCCGTCTTTGTCGGACGGTTTTATTACTATTTTATTCATTTCGCCAAAGTAATAGAAAGTATTCTAGGGCTAATGCTACGCTTATAAATTTGAGATGCTTGGCAAATATATTTTGTACAAAATGATTTGGGCCTGTCTGCCAAACGTCAAGGCAATCTCAGTAATACGGGAACCTAACACTAAATACCACATTAACTGGTGCCATACTGGCCTCCATTACATTCAGGGAATGCAGGTTACTGAATGTAATGGAGGCCAGTATGGCACCAGTTAATGTGGTATTTAGTGTTCGGTTCCCATCTTACTGAGATCGCCTTGACGTTTGGCTGACGGGCCCAAATAATTTTGTACAAAATATATTTGCCAAGCATCTCAAATTTATAAGCGTAGCATTAGCACCAGAATACTTTCTATGGCATTATTGTACTTTATTTGGTTTGCAGAGTGCTGTTGCATTGTATATTTTTATGCTTTTGTGCTTTCAGCCATGGCAACGCGCACCTGTGCACTCGATGTGCTGACTGACCCCCAATTTTTCTTTGCAGTTTACATGAATCATTTGGCCCAATTCCTGGATCACCCTCCTCATGGTAGGAGTTCAATTATCCTGAGGGCACATTTGTGGGATCCTTTCAAATTCCTTACTGTCCAGCTGTACAAACAAATCAATGTTTGAATACATGAACAGTGAAGGGACTTTAGATGACTTTGATATAATGCTTTTAGGAAACTTACTTCCAGAGATACCACATTGTTCGTCCAACAGGTCCTGCAAATTCCAAAGGGCCTCTTGTTCTTCATCATTCAGGTTTGTCATCGCAGGTGTTCCTTTGTCATCTTTGATAGTCCTGAAAGGGTCAAATTACTAGTGGGAACAAAAGTAAGTCCAAGACTAAAAACATCAACCTGAGTAGGAGTTAAGACACGACTGGAAAGATTAATTACCTTCAGCGTGTTGTGTCCCTGGGACGATCCCTCCATAGGTTGTTTTCTATTCTCAGGAGGGTTGAAATGTTCATTATTCCTTTTCCCCTTCCTAGTCATATATCGATTGCCATGGGCTACTGAAGAGGATGAATCACTCCCAGTAGACGCTGTAGAGGAAACTGAGCCAATCCTGGAGAGAAACTTGATTTTTCAGGTGCGCCAATTGTATATATGGTTAGTCTTGAAATCCTTAACGTCCCTGTGAAATTTCTTTACTTTCACATCCTTTATCTGTTTCCCCCTTGTGTACACCAGCTCTTTCATATCCTTAAAAAGTAAAAAGTCCCCTCTCGAATATAGACAGAGACTGATTCAATTGTGTTTCTAAAGAACCCATTTTCTTTCTCCAAAGTTAAAATACTAGTGGCATTAAAGTCAATAATGTACTGCATAACAGAAAATGAGAATTGTCTGCAGGTTGTCTCCCATTATATTACCATATTATATTACTATATTTACTATAATACTATATTGTTATATTAGTAAATATAGTAAATATGAATTATTTATTAATGTGAGTTATGACTCTTTAATATATTTTTTTTTGGGGGGTACTATCTGTCCTTGATAGAGTGCCCTAATCAGCGTGAGGAGACTTATAGGCCATATACACTCCAGTGGAATTTTGGAAAGGGATGAGCTCATTTGCATCCCTTTCTTCCCATGACTCTTCTAAAAGCAATGAAATTCAAATTTGGAAAACTGCACATTTTGATACATTTTAATTAAGTTTTGGGTTTTTATAAATATAGACAAACTGCATCGACCAAAATTTACCACTAACTAAAGTACAATGTGTCAAAAGATACCAAACTCAGAATTGGTTGGATATGTAAAAGCATTCTAAAGTTATTGCCCCATAAAGTGATAAGTGTCAAATTTGAAAAATGGGGCTGTGTCTGTAAGGGGTTAACTTTGGATCTGTACTATTTAACACAATGGGGGAGATTTAGTTAAAGTGGTGTAAAGAAAAACTGGCTTAGTTGCCAATAACAACCAATCAGATTCAACCATTCATTTTTCAAAGTTCCTTTGAAAAATGAAAGTTGGAATCTGGTTGTTATGGACAACAAAACCAGTTTTCTTCTACACCAGTTCTGATAAATCTCCCCCAATGTATTTGAAAATTAAATGAACATGGTTGGCTTGCTTTAGACTAATGTTGGGACATTTAAGTTAATCCCTCTTTCTAAGCCATGATTTCTTTTTCTAGATGCTTCAAAACTGTCTACTGTGGCACAAAAGCGTCTAATATAAATTATAAATCTAGTATGAGCATGTATGCCATTTTATTTGGGTCCAGACTTCTGGCGCTTTTAACTTAGTATATCTCCCCTATTCTTTCTACATAATATACATGTCATGAGCGTCTATAAATTAATTAGTACTTTCATCTTCAACATCCATGGCATATCCCCTGAAGATGTCATAGATACCTAAAAGGTGCAAGTCACACCTCAAATGACTTAACTATGGAGTGAATCCATTGTTTTACCTGATTCACACAAGGACAGCAACTTAATTCACTTCTATTGGGAAAACTCTCTGTTTGATTTGAAGAACTGGAACCAATTAACCCCAAGTCTCCTGATAGGGGAGTGATGGAACTAACACCTGCAGATATGCCATAAATGTTGAAGATGAGTGTGCATCTTTAAAATTAAATTGTATATATTTCAATCTAAATCTAAAGATAGCTAGTTCGTTGTAGGCTATATTCATTGCTATGAAACATCTATATTACTGAACCATGAATTGCTGTGATTAGACCTGTCTGTATCACTATTCTAAAGTAAGAGAAGACATTTCACCAAACTGTATGTATCGAGCTCACAAAAACCCTAGGGTAGATGAAATGGACTTCTAGGTTCTATCATGTGTCATAGGTGCCTATCACTTGTATTGCGTTTATACCACTGAACAGTGCTGCACCAGACTCCTATAAAACCAATGTGGGACAGATTACTTTGATAACAATATATGAAAACATATAGAATCATCACACACAGTAAGAATATCAGCCTTTATCAAAGGTGAAACAGTTAACCTAGATGATTTGGAGACAGCACAAAAAACTAATTAATACAGATGAATTATGCATGAGTGCTTTCAATATTTCATTTTACGTCTTAAGTAAAACTGTCATACTATCCTAGTTATTGATTTCCTGTACACTGTAAAATCATATTCAATATTTTGCAAAGCCATGTCTAAAATAATGACTTACACTGGTCAGCCAGACATGAGGAAATCGACCAGATGGAAAAAAGCAAGTTGTGTTCTGTTGATCTGAACCTGACCTCATAATGGTGTAATTAATTAACCATTAAGTTTATATAACACTGGAAGGCTGTTAGCTGCCCTTAAAACTGGCAGGGTCATTTCACTTATTTATGGCTTACTGCATGGTCAGTAAATGGTTTACAAGTTACAAGCTAAAATATCAAGTAACACGTGCAGAATGTTACAATTTTTTAAATCTATACATCATAAGATATTTAAAAATGAATGTGGTGATTAACAGTTATTCTGGTTGTTTGGAGTTATAACTTCAAATTGCTGGGATGCCCACGATCACTAGAACGGGGGCCCGTATCCCCTGCAACCCCCTGAAATGAAAGGAGCACTGCTCGGGCATGCATGCAGCTGCAGCCAATCCTTTGATTTTTATTCCATAGATAGCCAGCGGTAGGACACCCACCAATCTAATATTTCTCCCCCTGTGATTAGGGGATAACTTCAAACAACCGGAATACCCCTTTAATGTTATTGATTAATTGGTAAAGGGGTTATCCAAGACTATAAAATACTCCCCCATATGCCGGGCCCCTCACAATGAAAATACTTACCTGGCTCCCTGCACAGCTCCTGGTCCCCGCACTGCCGCTGCTTCTCCTCTTGCGCAAATAAATCATCTGTTGGGGGGGGGGGGGGCAGCCAATGGCAGGCGCGGGACCCACAACACCGGATGTTTTCATCTGTGCACGGGGAGAAGCTGCAGGGAGCCATTTAAGTATATTTATTGTGAGGGGCCTGGCATATGGGGGTGCATTTTATATTCTTGAATAACCCCTTTAAGTGGGTAAGATTTTCTCCAAATGTACCACTTTCACTTTAACAATGTCTTCCTAATAACTAGCAATAGCATCTACTAGTAATATCTACTACCCAACTGGACTATTTGGATAATTATAATGAACAAGCATTGGTGGTGTTAGGTTGTAAATATCCACTTACTAAGCAGCTAATCGAGCTTAAAGAGGTTTTCCGGGAGTTTGTTATTGATGACCTTTCTTCAGGATAGGTCATTAATATCTGTGTGGTCTAACTTCTGGTACCCCTCCTAATTAGCTGTTTGAAAAGGCTAAAGCATTCTGCTGAGTGGCACCACCTCTTCCTAGACCATCTGTTACATGGCCTGTCCGCAGCTCAATCTCATTCAAGTGAATGAATCTTGGCTGGAATATCAAGCACAGCTGCTAAACAATGTATGGCACCGTGCTTGGTATGCTGTGAGGACCAACAGCTAGTTTAGTGCCCTAGAACAAGAATACTTTGAATTCTGGACATTTATGAACATTTGCCTGTTTCCCCTATGCAAAGTCATCAACTCCTTACTTAACTTAATTTCACTTTAAAGGGTTCACTTGCATTGATTTATAGTGTTTAACACTGTATAGCAGCCTTTTATATGTATGTTGTGATATATATATCCTGTTTATTTGCACTGTGTTTGCACAGCACTGTGGAAAGGATTAACAAAAACTGAGAGACTCTGAGGACTTTCTAGTTAATAATGAGAAACTAGTCTTCTTACACAGCTACCATAGGTAAGAGAATGTTTTGGATGGAAAAAGCCAGACTTGTTACCACTAAACACAGACAGACTGACCTCTTGAATGTCTGATTTAACTCTGTTTTTCTGTCTGAAAACCTGTTATTTTTGCTTGTAAAAACAGCAGTGTCATTGCCTTTGAGTATCATTGAAGCTCTAATACAAGTCTACGAGAAGAGTGAGTTGTAACATTGTATTTGTTTGTGCTGAGTTTCTCCTCTCCACCCCTCCCACTAGAAGGTTCTAGTTTAGCCAGAAACTGTATATAAGTCTGTATATAAAAAATATAAATGTAACACTGCGCGCTACCGATAGATATGTTGGATGTATTAAAATATATTTATATTTAAAATGAGCAGCTGACAATTTGCAGAACCATTTACCGCTCGAACATATAATACCACAGACGCGCTACAAGGTGTCCAAGTCCTACCTTAACGCACGTGTATGTGTAGAGGTGCGACGTTCTGCAGCGATCCTCCTCTTGTATTTCTCTGTATAGCGCAGAAAAAGAAACGGAGGAGGATCGCTGCAGAACGTCGCACCTCTACACATACACGTGCGTTAAGGCAGGACTTGGACACCTTGTAGCGCGTCTGTGGTATTATATGTTCGAGCGGTAAATGGTTCTGCAAATTGTCAGCTGCTCATTTTAAATATAAATATATTTTAATACATCCAACATATCTATCGGTAGCGCGCAGTGTTACATTTATATTTTTTATATACACATTTGGGATCCGTACAGCTAGCCTGCACAGTATCCTCCATAGCAAGTACGGGACTGCTATTACACTGCTGCGATCCTATATGGTGTAGCGCCAGTTGATTATTATTGTATATAAGTCTGATCCCCTAGTGTTCTGCAGTTATGGAACAGTGCTTAGAAGAGGAGACTCTTTTAAAAGAGAGCAAGAGAGTGAGAGAGAGAGAGAGAGAGAGAGAGAGAGAGATAGGGACGGCAAGCTCAGGCCTTTTCTCAGCATTAAAGCCTTCTTCTGCCTCGAAGGAGACTGAAAAAGCCAGCCCTAAGCCTCACCTGTATTGTTTTGCACCTGAATTCCCAGTAAAGAAACACACTGGTTTACTGACTCTCTGGACTTATTTCCCATTGGGTGTACCATACCTTATCACCCCTTCTGGAGAGCAGCAACACGCGGTGACACCTCAACGGTGTATGGGGGACCCAGCATAGCATTGGGGCCACTCTAAACCCAGCCACTGCATTACTAATTCAGTTATGTTGTTTCACAAGTCAGGGTGTTGACCCCTGGATGCTATCGAATTTGACTTGTTTAATGCATTAAATATATAGGGTCATTTATCAAAAAAATCTTGTAAATAACATAGGATCCACCATTTACAGTAGATCATGGTCACATCTTATCTACTCCTTGCTTACACAATGACCTCTGCACAGGTCACATCTAGAAGCTCTCCCATATAATGAGTCATATCCTGTGCTTACTGCTATGAAGCATATCTCTAAATCCTTTTTTTAAAAGGAATGTATCATCAGAAAATTACCTATTATTTTAAACCACGTTTTTATATTAAATGTATTTTTAAAAAATGTTTCAATTTTTTCAATATTTTTTTTTAATTATATAATCTTACAATATTCACAATGGCCACTAGGCCTAAAATATATTAAGACTTAGCTACATGGGCCATAGACACAATGGACAGGAGCTAAACCATTGACTTTTATGGTAAAGTTTTTTAGGAATGCTATGTGACCTGTGCAGAGGTCAGGAGGGAGTAGATAAGTTATATCATCTATTGTAAATGGTGGATCCTGGTGCATCCAGTGTTATCTATATAGAGGTGTTACTTGTCATTGTAATTCTGCCTGTGATGATAAGGAGAACAGCTATTGGAAAGTTACCTATACTGAATAGGAATTCCTGACCTATTATGAGACCTAGTGGCTATTGTGAAAACTGCAGGATTATATACATTATTATAGATAGTGAAATGGAAAAATGGAAAAACTCACCAAAAAATAAAATAAAATGTTTGACATACAAATATAATTTTCTGATGACACATTCCCTTTATCTCAGGCAACATGGCTCTCCCATATTCATAGTCATAAAATAGAATAAAAACATCTACAATCAGAAAATAAAAACAGATTGGAAAAATGAATATTTATCACCATGTGGTTTTAATTACTACAAATATAGATGAAACATTCTGTATATACACTAAATAAGTAAGGCATACTGGTATAGTTTCTGCAGAATTGTGAATACGGCTATGGCTGTAATACATTATGTAAAGTGCACTATACATTCATTTATTGTAATATCTATGTGGCCTGCCAAACTGTTATTTCCAGTGTTTCCCCAAAAAATAAAAAAGCAGCACTAGGTTTTCCTGTACCTAACTGTGATGGTTGTCCTAGCCATGAATATAAGTGAGTGAGTTACAATTCTACCCCTGCTACAGGATACAGCGGATACTTACATGATCTGTACCACAACTGCCACTCTACCTGTATAGTGAATTCTTCTTGTCCATTTTTACTATATAGTTGAGGAGTCTCACCTACTGTTAATCAGTTATACTGCACCCATGTTTAACCTATTGATGTGCCCGACCTGTAATTGGCTTATGGGAAAATGGCATTTGCATTCTTAAAAAGTGTAACTGTTGTTTCTATTTGTTTTTTGTTATGCTGTAGGGCAGGGGCGAAGCTAAAGTCTCATGGGCCTGGGCTCCCTTTCCCTCAGTGGTTTGTGACAAGGGGCAGGGCTACACCTAGCCTTTCTGCTGCCTGAGGCAAAAATTGAAATGGCACCCCCCCATGCCAAATTCTCAACCTAACCCCTTCCCTCCAGCCCTACTGTTAAAGACATACTTGGAAAAAATTATATACAGTGCTACAAAACATACAGGGTAATAAAGCACCACACACCTCTTATATCCAGTGATGTCTCCTTTGATGTAGACGCTCTCTTTCCTCATCTTCATACAAGACCACCATGATGATTTATTTCAGGCATCTCTTGTCTCTGAATAGTTTGACAAACATCTTAGTTTCCTACTTTTCTATCCTCCTCCCACCTTCTCAACACCCCATTCTGCCACCCCCAATACTGTGCCCACTGTGCTCCCCAATACTATACTGCAGAAACAGTCCCCCTGAAAATTCTAGTACCACACATATAGTGGCCCCTTCAATGCCATAGAAAATAATTGCTTACAGCAAATAGAGTCCCTGGCACTAATAGTGTTAAAAACATAATGTCCCCCCAAAATAATTGTGATAAGCTGATACTGTGCCAGGGTACCCTACAATATTAGTGCTCCCCAAAGTTCTACTAATATAAATAATTATCTGCCAGATTGTACTTAGTGTGCTCAGTACCCCCAACAGTAATAATTCCCTGATTGTGCTAGTAATCATGTTCCCTATAGTCCCCCAGTAGTAATGCTTTTCCTTATAATGTGTGCTAGTAGAAAAATGCCCCTTATAATGTGTATGGATACAAACAAATACCCCTTTATAATGTGTGCCTGCACAAAAAATACTCCCTTATAATGTATGCCAGTACAAAAAATACATACTTATAATGTGTGCCAGTACAAAAAATACTCCCTTATAATGTACACCAGTACAAAATATACCCTCGTGCCTCTCAGAAATAAACTGCCACATCACACCCCCATATCAGATCCTCAGATCAGAGCTACGCCATTGATGTAGGGACAGGGATGTCAAGCATTTCTGTAGTATACTTTATTACAGAAAGATGATTACTTTTACTAGAAAACATGGTGTAAAGAGTCTCCTTAGCAAAGCTCTAACTTAACATTGCTAAGGACAGTCTGTCTTCAGTCTTCAGTTCTACTGAGCACTGAAGACACCTATGTGTAACATACAGAGGCTGGCTGCCCCTTGTCACTACTCCAGTCGCTGAGCATGTACAGGTGCCCTATCACTGGCCATCACCTTGCCTATCTGACCTGTTAGATGCTCAGTAAAATGCTGGAGACTAAAGACAGACTATCCTTAGTAACATTCAGAGCTGTGGTAAGAACACTCTTTACACCCTGTTTTCTAGTACAAAGGTACATCTTTTCCTAATAAAGTATATTACAGAAATGTTTAACACCTCTGTCCCTACACTATATTAAAAATAAATTTAAACAACTGTTAAACACTTTAAAGGGCCCCACAGCAAGCTCTTTGATTTTCATTATATCTTAGGAGGAGACCTGTTTTAGCTATGGGAGTTCAACTCAAATAAAAACAACATATATTTAAGTTCCAAAGTCTATTCAAACTTATTAACTAAAAGTGTTCCTCAATGTTGTATATATTGCAGTGTACAATCTAATAAAAACAACATATATTTAACCCATAGGATACCAGCGCTGTATCTGTACATGGCTGCAGGGTGTGACTTGAGTCCAAGGGCTGTACAGATATGATGTGCATTCGATCAGAAGCACAGGCCAAGCCCCTGCTGTATACGCCAGCATCAGTGAATACACCAATGCCGGCGTATTAACCTCTTGTATGCTGACTGTAGCATACACAGGGATTGTGGAGGGTACGGGCTCCTTCCTGTGCTGCGGTGACGGGGACCTGATGGCAGAGAAGGCAGCCCGATGCCTTGCAGAGGCATCGGGGCTTGCCTTCTAAGAAAGCCTAGGAGATCCAGACTCTGGGCTAGGTCTCCTAGGCAACTGTCAGTTTACTACACGGATAGTTCAATACAGCATGTATTGTACTGCATTGAAACAGGGATCCAACCCATAGTGGGACAAAAAAAAGTTTAAAGAAAAGTGTATTACATAATAAAAAAATAAAAGTATAATTTTTTATTTTCTTCTCTCTTAGTTTTTTCTACTCTTTTAGTTTGTAAAAGTAAACAAAAAAAATATTTTAGATATTGCAGTGTCCATAATGACCTGCTCTATAAAAATATTACATGATCTACCCCTTTAGGAGAATTCCATAAAAATTAAAAAAACTTTCCCAAAACTACCATATTTTGTGGTCAGCTTGCCCCAAAAAGTGTAATATTTAATGATCAAAAAATCATATGTACCCAAAAATGGTACCAATAAAAATGTCAACTCTCCCCCCCCCCAAAAAAAAAAACAAGCTTCTACATAAGACAATCATTGGAAAAATAAAAAAATATGGCTTTTAGAAAATGTACTGTAGACACAATTTTTGTTTGTCTTTTTTGCAAAAAAATAACAAGAAAACTAAAAACTGCTAAAACAGACATTTTTGGGCATCTTGTCCCAAAAAGTATAATATTAAATGATAAAAAAATCATATGTATCCAAAAATAGTACCAATGAAAATGTCCACTCTTTCTGTAAAAAAAACGAGCCCCTACACAAGACGATTGGCAGAAAAAAAAAAAAATATGGCTTTCAGAAAATGGAGACACAAAAAACATGATTTCTCTTCAAAAATGCTTTATTATTTAAAACTGAAACAAAAAGTAAAAATACACATATTTGATATCATCGTGTCTATAATAACGTGTTTTATAAAAATTACGTTACCTATCCTGCCAGTTGAACCCTGTAAAAAAAATATATAAATAACATTTTTGGTTATCTTGTCTCACAAAAAGTTTAATATTAAGCAATAAAAAAAATCATATGTACCCCAAAATGGTACCAATAAAACTGTCACCTTTCATGTAGTTTCCAAAATGGGGTTACGTTTTGGGAGTTTCTACTGTAGGGGTGCATCAAGGGGTCTTCTAAAGCGACATGACAACTTAAAATTATTCCAGTGACATCTTCTCTCCAAAATCCATATGTTGCACCTTCCCTTCTGTGCTTTGTCATTTGCGCATACAGCAGTTTATGCCCACATATGGGGTGTGTTTTGGTAAACTACGGTATCAGGGTAATACATATTGAGTTTTGTTTGGCTGTTAACCCTTGCTGTATTACAGGAAAATCTCCAAAAAAAAATTTATTTAGAAATTTCACTTCCATTTTCCTTTCATTGTTGTGGAACAATTAAAGGGTTAACAAAGTTTATAAAATCTGTTTTATACTGGTCCTTAGAAAAGGGGGTTTTATAAATTTTCTTAAAAATTTTAAGAATTGATTCAAAAATTCTAAGCTTTTTAACATCCTAACATATGGGAAATGTAAAATAACAACTATTTTATGAGGTATCCCTATCTACCTTAAAAACAAAGAAATTCAAATTGCGAAAATGTCAACGTTTTCCAAATTTCGGTAATTTTTTTTTTTTTTATAAATAAAGGTGAAGAATATTGACTCAAATTTATCACTAATAGGAAGTACAATGTACCCCAAGAAAACACTCTCAGAATAGCTTGGATAAGTAAAAGTGTTCCAGAGTTATTACCACATAAAGTGACACAAGTCAGATTAGCAAAAATTGGCCTGGGACTCAAGGTGAAAAGTAGCTCAGTACTGAAGAGGTTAAGTTCCAAAGTCTATTAAAACATATTAAATAAAAGTCTTTCTCAATGTCATGTCTCATGTACTTGAACTGACTAAGGGCTCTTTCACACCTGCGTTATTGTCTTCCGGCATAGAGTTCCGTCGTCGGGGCTCTATGCCGGAAGAATCCTGATCAGTTTTATCCTAATGCATTCTGAATGGAGTGAAATCCGTTCAGGATGCATCAGGATGTCTTCAGTTCCGGAGCGGAACGTTTTTTGGCCGGAGAAAATACTGCAGCATGCTGCGCTTTTTGCTCCGGCCAAAAATCCTGAAGACTTGCCGCAAGGCCGGATCCGGAATTAATGCCCATTGAAAGGCATTAATCCGGATCCGGCCTTAAGCTAAACGTCGTTTCGGCGCATTGCCGGATACGACGTTTAGCTTTTTTAGAGTGGTTACCATGGCTGCCATGACGCTAAAGTCCTGGCAGCCATGGTAAAGTGTAGCGGGGGAGCAGCATACTTACCGTCCGTGCGGCTCCCGGGGCGCTCCAGAGTGACGTCAGGGCGCCCCAAGCGCATGGATCACGTGATCGCATGGCACGTCATCCATGCGCATGGGGCGCTCTGACGTCACTCTGGAGCGCCCCGGGAGCCGCGCGGACTGTAAGTATGCCACTCCCCGCTCCTACTATGGCAACCAGGACTTTAATAGCGTCCTGGGTGCCATAGTAACACTGAAAGCATTTTGAAGACGGATCCGTCTTCAAATGCTTTCAGTACACTTGCGTTTTTCCGGATCCGGCGTGTAATTCCGGCAAGTGGAGTACACGCCGGATCCAGACAACGCAAGTGTGAAAGAGGCCTTAGGCTACTTTCACACCAGCGTTTTTACTGGATCCGGCATCTGGATTTAAGCAAAAATGCTTCCGTCACTGATAATACAACAGCCTGCATTTTGGAGCATTCCGTTCTGTTCAGTTTTGTCCCCATTTTCAACGAATTGGGACAAAACTAAAGCATTTTTTATTGAGCCCCTATGACGGAACTCAATACCAGAAAACTAAAATGCTAGTGTTAAAGTAGCCTTAGAGCTGTATTAGATTATACAATATAGCAGGCAATTGTCTAGAGGGAAGTCTTCCTTCCCGGCAATCCCCTGCTCAATGGTGGAGGAGTCCGCTGCTATTACATGCAGCGATCTCCTCCAAAGTATGGGGAGGAGCAATTATTATGCCTTCGCTTGTCGCCATGCTGTCTAGTTGTTTGCCCGCAGCAGATTGTGATTACACAGCATGATCTACCATCGAAAAATTATTTTTAAGCAAGCTTAAAAATCTGGATTGCCCAGTGAGCGTTTGATCGTTCATTGGGTAATCGCGGCAGTATTAGACTGCCAGATCATCGTTAACCAACTGGTTGACAATCAACCAGTGTAATACAGGCTTTACTGCTGTGCTATAGTTGTCCTTTTCCTTGAAGTTAGCCATTGAGTTTTCTATTTCATCCTCTTTTTCATGGGAATATTGTAGACACTATACAAGAAGATATCATCAGTTGCCAAACAGAAAGCTTTGTAAAACAGATAACTGTGACAGGGTCCCATGTCAGTGTCACATCACATCCTTTCTCTCAGGAGAAACAATGCATGTGATAATGTAAAAGATGTAGGCATCTACTTATTGGAAAAGGCCCTTTAAAATATTTGATATTTATGTATCTTGTGAGGAATACATTTTTTATTTTTTATAAGCAAATACCAAAAGGAATATTAATTTGCTGGCGCTAACACCAGACAGAAATGCTAAGAACATATGGGGTCATTTATCAAACTGGTGTAAAGTAGAACCAGTCAAATGCCACTTTTCATTTTTGACAGCTCCTTTGGGAAATGAAAGAATCTTGTTGGTTGCTATAGACAACTAAGCCTGCTATACTTTACACCAGTTTGATAAATGACCCCAATAGATTTTATTTGTCTTGCACTAGCCCTCTCCTAATGGATGGGAAGACCAAGTCATTGGTATTAGGTCTGTTTTAGTTCCTTGAGTTGAAGCCAAAATTGACAAAAGAAATTATGGTAGGCTTAAAAGGCTTTATTGTGCATTTCCACCAAGACGTTAGTTAGGCAACATTTTTAGTGTTGTACCTTAAAGAGTTGTCCTGTTTATTTATTTATTTATTTTAAAAGTGTAATTATGGCATAAAATAAATTCCCCCCTAAAGAACTAATACCTCACTGATCCCCCAATTCTCCTATTCCTCTGCTTCCTTGTTCTGAACTGCTGGTGTGTCTTGATACACAGGAAATAACGGCTCAGTTAGTCACTCAGTGAAGTAGGCTATTTTTTGTGTGTCAACAGGGACCAGGAATTAGAGAACAGCGAGGATCCAGAAAGTGCACAATCTGAGGATCGATGAGTGTAACATCTTTTCTAAGCCCTTTTTACTTTTTTCTTTTTTTATGTTTCCAGTGGGACATTTAAACATTTAAAAAGTAGAAAATAAATTTCCAAGAAAAGGTACGAATGTGATTTTTTTTAGAGTTCACAGATGATTCATTCCATGAATCTTTTGAGGTCACAAACTCCACCTATGATATGTGAGAGGATAATTTATTACTACTCTAATTTGAAACACTTGATGCACAAACATTGACTATAGATGTGGATCCACCAGAAGAGCACACTGCTTTCCTGGCTCCACTGACATTTTGTTCTAGTTATTGGAGCGAGATACAGCAATTGGATCCCTGACAATCAGGCATCGTTGGTAGAGGTGAGCGAATTTCTTGAAATTTTTTCAGGTATGAGATTATTCTACCTGAATTAAAACTAAGAGAGAGGAGTGAGAGTTTGAAAAAAATAGTTATTTGCATCACCTTATTCTGACCCCTATAACTTTTTTATATTTACATCTATGGAGTTATGTGAGGGCTCATTTTTTGCAGGGGGGTCTATAGTTTTTTTTTACACCATTTTGGAGTGTATATGACTTTTTGATCACTTTTTTGGGTGTGAGGTAAAGCGATGACAAAAGGCTGATTGGTAATAAATACATTTATATTTTAATAGTATGGGCATTTTGGGATTTTGCGGTGCAAATACATTTTTACAATGTGGAAAGAGGGTGATTAGAATTTTTATATGTTTTCTATATTTCCTATATTTTAATAAAACTTTTTTTGAAATGTTTTCACTTTTTTGAAGTCCCTTTAGGGGACTTAAAGATGCAGTCATAGGATTGCTTCTCCCACAAACTGCAGTGAATTACTATTGCACAATGCAAGCGTTTCACTGTGATACCACATTGCTGTGTTGGCCGGCTGCTGAACTGCGTGCTAGCAGTTGGCTTCATGGGGTGGAGGTGAACTGTTTCCTATGACTTGTATTATTCCTGTGTAAGGTCTGAGCGTGGCTGGTACTGGAGCTGCATTACCAGGCACAGCCATCTATAATCTATTCCTTTATCTACCATTTAACATAATGAAGAATGCCTATACATGGCCTGCTCTGTCCCTACCCAACCACTCTCTTGTTGGCTCGCTTACAAGTAATAGGGCACCGATTTCTCTGACAGGGGCTAATACTTCATAAAATATTTTGCAAATTATTAGATTGGTTCTATGTTTGGTTCTATGCTGGCTCTATGTTTTTATTGGCTGTACCTGTTACCTACAGTATTGCAGAATTGTTCCAAGGATCCTAAAGGATCAGGTGCACAGGTCCCAAGGCATATTCCCTCTGTGTTCAGCTGATCCTCCCGGAATGCTGCTGGATCTCCGCCTGACCCCATGTTGGCATCTGCCGGAACAGCCTGCCGGCATTCACAACGCAGATGTGGAACTTGCCTAATCCTTTTAATTGTAACTAGCTTGTAATATTAGATCTGAGCATTACTGACATAGGTGGAGACTCTTTAAATAGTATAAATGGTTAATACTGACATTAAAAGTTGAAAATGGGGTCAAATAATTTATTAATATCCTTACAAGTGTTTCAGTTGGCTGCATCTGTGCAGAACTAGTAAAAATTGAAGTTCACATGTAATATTTATGTTTTCTAAAGTAAAATGTATTGCATCCGTTTTATCACGAAGAGACATCTCATAAGATGTGGGAAGTCTTTTCATCTAAAACTTTTTAGATTTTTTTTAACCTTTTGGTTACCTGATATTTATTGCTCAATTCTGACAACTTAGTTGATTTTGAATCTTTACTTCTTTAGGCCACAGCTTCAATCACTAATGGAAGTTTATCTATTTTAGGTCAAATTTTGTCTCTCTTTAGATCTCTCCTACGCCTTGTTGTAAAATGTGTTGAAATTTTCCATATTTTTGAGTTTTAGAATTATTTATAAAGCAAATACAACAAAATAATCTTTTAGTTCAGCTTTTTTGGTTTTCCAGCTTGGCGGGGGTGTGACTTATTGGAAGGGGCATGGCTTAAAATTCTACAATTTCTACAATGTCCACCTGCAAATAAGGTAAGCCAACCAATAGTTAGTGTAGACAAAAGTGTCTAGCCATGCACGTCACCTAATGTTTTAGACAGCAAGAGCCACAGTGGTGAATTTAGTGTTTCTTAAGACTGCCAGAGTTTAGTAAATCTGCTCCATTGACTTTTTGGGAGACAATCTTACCATTGTTTTCAGAGGCTCCGGCTGCTTCTGTATCCCTCTCCCATCCTTTACAATGTGGATCAGTGTACTCACATTTTTTTACAGTTATTTTCAGTAGATTGATTTTAAACCACAAGTAATTTAACAAATACTGATTGTTGTAAATATACATGAAGGTCACAGAACATGTCTAGAAAACTCTCCTATAGAAGTTAATACACATCTCCAGTCTATTGTGTCTATGGCCCATTGGACTGCTGTAAAGCATGTCTCCCAGGAGCAGCTTTGGCAAGATGGAAGTCCCCATAATCTTTCCCAGAAAATAAAAAACAAACATAAAAACAAATAAAGTAAAAAAAGGAATATACTTTACTGTCTGGTGTTCATAAAAAAAACATATAGGTGATAAATATCCTTTGATCACGGAGTAAAATCTTTTTCTTTCCTTGTTTAATGGAATTTAGCAAAATATCCAGATAATCACCATTTCCCCTGATTCATTCTAATGTGACCACAATATGGCTGCATGTATATACAGTATTATGATTGCAGTATCAGATTTAAATGCTGGGTATTATCACCCTCCCTGCAATTGAAAATCAATTCAATTTAGTTTCTCACATTAATATTTACTGGTATGTTTTTGCAGGTTCTTATATGGTATATTATAGTACTTTCATTCACAATGAGCATATTTAGGACTGCTTGATACAGCACAACCACATTCGGTCTGGGAAACACCGTCAATATATCGACTGCACCATCCAGACCCAACATGGTTTCCCTGACCCGCACTGACTGCATTATATTGTTTTATGATACAGTCAGTTCCTATCAGATGGCGGTACTATTGTACTGTACTCACATGATGATGAAGAGGTCAGTGGAGCTGCGGTTTGTTCGAGAGACTGATTCCTGGACCAAACACGGTCATGTGAATCATCCCTTAGTTCTGCAGAAACTATGCACAGTGTTACATAACGTATTTATACAAATGTTAGATGAGCTGTAGGAAGCTTATTTTTTGCTGAGTTTTTTGTACAAAGAAAGGAAATGCTATCCTTGTCTACTTTGATATTTCTGTTAGTTAATTTAATATTCAGGAGCTATTTTAGTTTTGCAGTACTGCTTTTTATATTTTATATAGCAACACCGCTGGATTATGGGCAAATCTACAAAGCTGCCACTCTCTCCTATGAATATACAAACACGTCTCAAAACATTCTGCTGTACCTTGATGAAGTTCAATGGATACTTACAGTGGAATGCGAAAGTTTGGGCAACCTTGTTAATCGTCATGATTTTCCTGTATAAATCGTTGGTTGTTACGATAAAAAATGTCAGTTAAATATATCATATAGGAGACACACACAGTGATATTTGAGAAGTGAAATGAAGTTTATTGGATTTACATAAAGTGTGCTATAATTGTTTAAACAAAATTAGGCAGGTGCATAAATTTGGGCACCACAAAAAAGAAATTAAATCAATATTTAGTAGATCCTCCTTTTGCAGAAATTACACCCTCTAAACGCTTCCTGTAGGTTCCAATGAGAGTCTGGATTCTGGTTGAAGGTATTTTGGACCATTCCTCTTTACAAAACATCTTTAGTTCATTCAGGTTTGATGGCTTCCGAGCATGGACAGCTCTCTTTAAGTCACACCACAGATTTTCAATTATATTCAGGTCTGGGGACTGAGATGGCCATGCCAGAACGTTGTAATTGTTCCTCTGCATAAATGCCTTAGTGGATTTTAAGCAGTGTTTAGGGTCGTTGTCTTGTTGAAAGATCCAGCCCCGGCGCAGCTTCAGCTTTGTCACTGATTCCTGGACATCTGGGTACTGTCATCGGACCGCTGGGCGGCGGCCATTGCTGCCTCCTCTTCCTCATCCGATGCAAAGAATGGCTGCACATCGGAATGGGAATTGATTGGAAAATAATTACTCGGACTCGAGTGGAGGGGCTATGGGGGTGGTGGTGGTGTCTTTGGGGGTACACATATCAGAGAGTGAGGAGGGTGCTGATACAGAGGATGAGAATAGTGCAGAAGCGGAAGGCTGAGTGAGCCACTCAACCAACTCTGGTGCGTCCTTTGACGTAATCACACGCACCTTTCTCCAACTTCCCATTAAGGCTCCGGCCTGTTGCACCTGCCCAACCCCTACCACATCTGCGGAACGGCCTGCGTCTTCCTCTGCCTGTCATTTTCAAAATGACCCTGTGACAAAGTCCCTATAGAAGAGCAGTATTTGTGGAAGCAGGTATATCACAGGCCTCAATCATTATTTGGTGGATGCCGGTATATCTATACTCTCTATCAGTATTTTGTGGAAACAGCTATATAGAACCCTATAATGAGCATTTGCTGGAAGCTGATAAATCAAACCCCTTAATCAATATTTGGTGGAAGCCTGTGTATCGCAGGCCTCAATCAATATTTGGTGGAAGCCAGTATATCTATACTCTCTATCAGTATTTTGTGGAAACAGCTATATAGAACCCTATAATGAGTATTTGCTGGAAGCCGATAAATCAAACCCCTTAATCAATATTTGGTGGAAGCTTGTGTATCGCAGGCCTCAATCAATATTTGGTGGAAGCCGGTATATCAATACCCTTTATCAGTGTTTTGTGGAAACAGGTATATAGAACCCAATAATGAGTATTTGCTGGAAGCTGGAAAATCAAACCCCTTAATCAATATTTGGTGGAAGCCGGTGTATCGCAGGCCTCAAACAATATTTGGTGGAAGCCGATGTATCACACCCCTCAATCAACAATCAATATTTTGTGGAAGCCGGAGTATCACACCCCTCAATTAGTATTTTGTGGAAGCAGGTATATCGTTTTTTGGGGGCAACAGGTATGTGTATATCCCACCAGTTGCAATTAGTTATTCAAATAGCGTTTGTCCCTCTTTATAGCTGCGGTATCTCAGAAGAACAGCACACAACTGCTGCACAGTTAGAACATGTTAGAAGGTATATTATAGGTATAAAAATCACTGCAAAAAATGTACCAAAATGATACGCAACTGACAATACTAGCTAATTCCTCAGGCTGATGTTAAAAGCGGAGAACTTTGCCAATATCTTCCAGTCAGGAACATATCGGAGCCCCTCATGCACCACGTCACGGTGTCTCAGCACGCATGGGGCCCTACCACTCAACTGCCCGTGGTGTGTGAACAGGGTCTGAATCAGTGCTAGAAATCAACTCACAGCCAGAGTCTCTCATGCGTCCATAGTGGTATCACCAATGCACTGTGAGGTAGGATAAAGCTGTGAGCCACACCCACAACATACCATGCGACACAGAAGTTACCAGGTGCAAAAGAATGTTACCAACAAATTAAAGTGGCACATTCCATACACATAAAGACAAAAAACTCACTGAAAAAAGTGGCCTAAACGGGTGAAAATGCTTCAAACCCAGACACTGTAGCGTATATATAGGTATATCACACCCCCTATCAGTTTTTTTTGGGAGGGCAACAGGTATATCACACCTGTTGCAATTACTTTTTCCAATAGCGTTTGTCCCTCTATCTGGCTGCGGTATTTCAGCAGAACCGCACATAACTGCTGCACAATACAAATGCACTATAATATACTTTCTATGTTAGAAGGTATATTATAGGTATATCTCACCCCTCCATCCGTTTTTTGGGGGGGCAACAGGTATATCACACCAGTTGCAATTAGTTATTCCAATAGCGTTTGTCACTCTGTATAGCTGCAGTATCGCAGCAGAACCGCACACAACTGCTGCACAATACAAATGCACTATATTATACTTAGAAAGTATATTATAAATATATCACACCCCTCTGTATGTCACACCTATCGATAGCACACCTATGCCAGTGCTTAAAAAGACTTTTGTGGCCCTATTAGCTAGCATTTGGTGTCTTTAACCTGTTGGGGACACATGACGTACCGGTACGTCATGATGTCCCGGTACTTAAGGACACATGACGTACCAGTACGTCATGTGTATTTCCGATCACCGCCGTACGGCAGGCGGTGACCGGAACTGGGTGCATGCTGAAATCAATCAGCAGGCACCCTGGGACAATGCTTCTGTGAGCCCCCCGTATTGGCGATCGCTGCAAACCGTAGGTCAATTCAGACCTGCGGTTTGCAGAGCTGTCGGAAGTTTCTGACCTCCGCGGTCCGTGACGGGGATCAGAAACTTAAAAATTACCTACATTTTAATTTTTACCCCCCCCCTGAAGCCCTCATTATTAGTTTCCGGTGGGCAGGGGGGTAGGTGCGGGCAGTGCTGGGGGGGCGGGCGGCCGGGCGCGCGATCATCCCGCCCGCCCCCTCTCATTTTCAGGATGGCCGAGCGGTTAGCAAGCAGATTGTCAGCACATTGGACCCAGAACTATGGAGACCCCCTCTGACCTTTTGGGGTTAAAAGGAACTATTAACTCTGATTTATGTGTGGAATTTATATGACACATATTTCATATTGCCCATTAAAGGTGCAGGGTGTGAATTCAGCAACACAAAAAGGGGTTAACTCTGCACTGAGACTCCCACTGATTGTGTTAGTGATGGGATTAAGATAGCTGACTCTAGGAGCAGCTGACTCCTAGATGAGTAGATCACCCTATGATACACTCAGGAGATAATCCCATCACATGTGTCTCCTCTCTCCCTATTCATTCATTATGGAGTGGGGGGAAGGGAGATGTCTGTTTGCATGTTGTTCATGGTTGATTGTGTTATGTTGTTAGACTTCTTGAACTGTATATATATATTGAGTTGGTCTTCAATAAAGTGAGTTCCTGTTTTACATTTCACATAGAGCCTCATCTCATGTGTGTGGGGATTGCTAAACGCTGTATACTCCCCTGTCTATAACCCCTATCTCTTGTAAGAGCTGTTCCTGTTCCTTGTTCCTGTGGTGGTTACGGTGTCGAGCGGAGTGCTTGGAGTCCTCGGGAAGCACTAGGAGCATCCATCAATGGAGGTACCCAGTCGGGGTGCCAGGAGATCCATTACATTGGCGGCAAGCAGTGGGATGGCATCCTAGTGAGAGGAGAAGCAGCTTGGAGACACCGTTCGTGAATTTACAAAATTGAGGGCAACGCTTGTCCCCATACAGCACCCCTGGATACAGCAGGATGGAATCAACTAGTCTTCAGACAGTGTTCCATGACGACGAGGAGGAGGCAGCCGCAGACTACTGGGATGCAGACAGAAAGGAAGTTTGGTATGATGCCCTGGAAAATTCCCAGTTACGAGCAGCGGCTACAGAAGCATGTGGCGATGCGGATGGGTCTCTTGGGAGAACAGCCCCTGGACGAGTGGCTAACATAGCTCCAGAGCCTGCTATGTAAGGAGCTTTGTCTCAAGGACACTTACTGGGCCCTAAGGTGACATGTCATTCAACATTCCCCCTGGACGGCCGAGCACGACTTACCTGAAGGGAAGGATTATGATGGACCTGGGTTACTATGGAAGGCCTTGGAGGGGGACATTGATTTTGGCAGCACGGAGGAGTCTAGGTTTTGGGACATCTACGACTACCGAATGGACATGCATGTTTATGCTGATGGATGGAAGGTGAGCAAATACATGACCCACCTGGTAGCAATGGAGTGGGAGCTGGAGAAGACCTACCAACACCTGCTCAGCTCCGTTCAGCCCCAATCTACCTGACAAGCAGAGCCAGATCTGCCATCCTACAACCAGTGGCAGTATGTTTTGCAGGGAGAGGAGAGCAGCGTCTCCATTCCCCAGCGGCAGTGTATCTTGCAGGGAGAGGAGACAACCGGTCTCTCTCCCCAACCACAGGGGGACAGCACCCCTAACTCCGATGGTGCAGATGGGACTGCGGTCTCTGCACCAGACCTACAGGGATGCTGGATGGCCGGTACAGATCCCCAACCAACCCCGCAGGAATTTCAGGTAAGCGATTCCTCCTTTCCACAGCCGAACCACAACAAGGTCCTAGGGGTAGGATTCCCTGATCACTTCCCAGTGGAAGAGCTGGCATCTGGGCAGAGCACAGTCGGCCTTTGCCCTCCCCTATCCTCTTGTCCAGAGCCTGACTCCCCACAGGCTACCCCAGCGGAAGATCTGACATCTGGGAATAGCGCAGTCGGCCTCTGCCCTCCCCTTTCCTTTTGTCTAGAGCCTGACTCCCCACAGGCTACCCCAGCGGAAGAGCTGGCATCTGGGCAGAGTGTAGTTGGCCTCTGCCCTCCCCTATCCTCTTGTCCAGAGGCTGATTACCCACAGGCTACCCCAGCGGAAGAGCTAGCATCTTGGCAGAGCGCAGTTGACCTCTGCCCACCAAGTACCCACAGCTCCAAGCTAGAGAACAACAATGAAGCAAGGAGTAGCATACGCCCACTCAACAGCTGGGGACATACAGAACAGAGCCAGGCCCCAGAGTTCAACAGGACCAGTGTTTGTTTATGGGTGGGCTACTCGACTAACTCAGGCACCGACAGACAGGAGGTCAGATACCTGGTTAGTCTACTGTTGGGAGGGGAGAAATGTGATAGACTAAACCGTCACTGGGGCTGCTGGAGAAGCCTGAGGGCCAGCCTCCTATGGAGACCCTCTCAGACCTTTTGGTGTTACAAGAAACTATGAACCCTGATTTATGTGTGGAATGTATATGACACATATTTCCTATTGCCCATTAAAGGTGCAGGGTGTGAATTCAGCAACACAAAAAGGGGTTAACTCTGCACTGAGACTCCCACTGATTGTGTTAGTGATGGGATTAAGATAGCTCCTAGATGAGTAGATCACCCTATGATACACTCAGGAAATAATCCCATCACATGTGTCTCCTCTCTCCCTATTCATTTATTATGGAGTTGGGGGGGGGGGGGGAGATGCATGTTGTTCATGGTTGATTGCGTTATGTTGTTAGACTTCTTGAACTGTATATATATTGAGTTGGTCTTCAATAAAGTGAGTTCATGTTTTACATTCAACATAGAGCCTCGTCTTATGTGTGTGGGGATTGCTATACGCTGTATACTTCCCTGGCTATAACCCCTAGCTCTTGTAAGAGCTGTTCCTGTACCTGTGCCAGGAGAAACGTTACAGTTTCTATTATGTAAGCCTCACAAAGTGACTTCAGACCTGAACTGGTCCTGAAAAAGTGGGTTTTAGAATTTTTCTAAAAAATTTCAAGATTTGCTTCTAAACTTCTAAGCCATGTAACGTCCCCCAAAAATAAAATAGCATTCCCAAAATGATCCAAACATAAAGTAGACATATGGTGAATGTAAATTAATAACTATTTTTTTAGGTATTACTATGTATTATAGAAGTAGAGAAATGGAAACTTGGAAATTTGCTAATTTTTCAATTTTTTTTTTAATTTGTAAAAAATTTTATAAATAAAAATGTTATTTTTTTTACTCCATTTTACCAGTTTCATGAAGTACAATATGTGACGAAAAACCAATTTCAGAATGGCCTGGATAAGTAAAAGCGTTTTAAAGTTATTACCACGTAAAGTGACACTGGTCAGATTTGCAAAAAATGGCCTGGTCCTTAAGGTAAAATATGGCCGTGTCCTTAAGGGGTTAATAATCTGTCCCTGCTCCACACAGCAACCTCTCCTTACACTGGCAAAAAACTGAATGTAAAATGGCTGCCAGATCGGGTTTATTTATAGGGTAGGGTGTGTGTCCATATACTGAAACATCTCAATTGGCTGTCCTGTCCCAGCTGATGGATGCGTCATGGGTCAAAGTTCGGCACTATGCAAAAAAATGGCGCATGCGAATATCGCCATATGGACGCATGAACCGCGAACGAGCAAAGTTTGCCGCGAAACAACCGCCGGGCGAACTGCAAGGCCATCTCTATTTACAAATCTGTTTCAAAAATAGGGATGTTTCCCAGACAGTAACAACAGATAAAAATCAACCACTTGATGGTATCTAATCAGATTTTTTGTAATACATACAGAGGGGAGCACAAATCTCATAACCTCTGCTATAACAGAAGGTTTGCACTTTGCAGAAATCTCCAGTTTTGGTGAATGAAGCCAATATAGTTTACAGATAAGATCTAGAAAGGGGGTTCTATATGCTGTGAGATGCCATGAGTTAAGCTGACCATACAAAGGGATTGGAAATATTCATTTTCAACATACTAGAATATTTGTACCTGCAGGTTAGATAAACCACTTGTTTGAAGTGGTTTATTTTCCTCTCCTCATTGAGATACACCTGCATGCTAGGCTGGGTATATTTGATTATTTTTTTTTTAAACCTAAAACATCTCTGTGAAAAATGAGAACATCTTAAAAATGTACTTGTACTCAAGTGCTAACGACTTATGGCCATACACATTTGACAGAAGTAGATCGATGGTTGGACAATCATTGAAGGGAGGGTCATCTAGCCAATACTGTATTTTAGTCCATAGTAGTAGCTATAGTCATTCAAAATGGACAAATTATCTTTCTGGGAATGTTCTTTCACAGAAAGATCATCTGTGGACTAGTATAGGAAATGCTTAAACATGGTCAACTTCTTTCCATAAGATGATGTCTATCATCAGTCAGCCCAAATCCTCTTTGGTTGTTAAACTCCACCCAATGAAGGATCATCTTGGTTTAAATTGTAGTTTAAATTAACTTTAGACTGATATGTATGGCCACAAACGCAAAAGCAGCCAAAATATACAACAAATAGAACCTTTTTAAATTGATGGAAGGATTATATTTTTCTTCAGATAAAACAGGTGTATATTAGCGTTTCATTAAGACCCTTCAGGTGTACATAATCCCTTCCGCAAATACTACTCACATATTTTTGAAGGATCATACAATTACCCTGCCATATGGGATGTCCTAAAATATGCCCCAATATATGCCATAGGGATGTCCTAAAATTAGAGCAGCTGCCATCGTCCTTTGCGAACTCTGTTCTTATGTCTCAAGATCAGGGGTATCCTTTATATTAGTGATATCTACAACAAGGTCTCTTAATCTATATCAAAAAAAAATTCTGAGTATTCTCTATGTTATCAGGGGGCAAGGACAGGTGGATAACACACATAGTACCATAGTTTTACAGCCAATTTATTCACATATTGTATAGGTATTATAGATGTATTGTATGCTTTCTGACTAAAAATTGAATCACATGATTTCACCCACCACAATGAAAACAAGCAAACAATAAAGAGTGCATTTCAAAAGGTTAGATAGGTTCCTCAATACAACCTTAGGTGGACAAATACACCTTGGTAACAACATCCATCGATGTGTCAATAAAAGTGAGAAAAGAGTTTTCCTTAGCCCATTGTATTTTTTATACAATAGACATAGAGGTTAATGACACACAGGGGACGGGGACAGTGATGGCACACAAGGGACATGGTGGTGCATTACTCAATGGACAGTGATGGCATACAGGGTAAAGAGTGGTGGCAGAGTGATTGCATATTAGGGGCACAGTTTTTTAGAGCCTGTTGTATTTTTTCACACAGCAAGGTTTATTGCTAGTCTGGACATAATGGACATAATAGAATGATCTCGGTATGCATAGTATGCATCCGCGGCCTTACAGCCTGATTACAGATTACAGGGGGCATGTATATTGACAGGTGATACATTTTCAAGGTGGTAAAACTCAGCTGAGCAATCTATACAACCCAAATGAAGTCCCACAACAGAACTGTAAGCTCATTTTTAGGTCATACATTCCAGCTTTATAATTTACAAAAATGTAAAACATGTCTTTATAATGTCAAATGACTCCAATAGTGTAGTGGCAAAACACACTCTACTATATCTATTGGCAAATGGAGCTCCATAGTTATTGACTTCAACTCCATCTCACCATTCATGGAATGACATACAGTAAGAAAGAATTTTCAATGAGCCTTCATTTCCTTTCATACTGAATTCATTGCCAAAATCTAAAATAATAAAAAAAAGATTATCACTTGCTAATATGGGAAAATTAACTAATCAAAACCAGATTTTAACTTTCCAGATGTCAACTTTATCACTTTCAGTGACTGTGAAATTTCAAACAGAATGTGAAGATGAAAGGGCTTACTTTATCGCTGGAAGATAAATCAGCATTATTCACAACAAATGAGGTTTTACTTGTAAGTTGCTAGATATCTGAGAGCCTGTTATAGGGTATTTTTCTAATTTATTGAAGTTTGAACAAAGATGTAAAGATGAAGACAATATTGATAGCTCCATCTTTGCATATTCTGCTGCATAGACATTTTAGATTTTTTTTTACCTCTCCTTTTACAAAATCTTCCCATAAACATGAAATTGTAGGTGGGAGCCACTGTCAGTCTACGGATTATACACCAGTGATACATGTCTGTGAGAAAAAGGATCTGAAATCTTGGATTTCAACCTGCTTGGTCCTTGGTTTTTCTGAGAAATATGGCTCACATTATGAGATATTTCTGAGGGTCATTTTCCATCTATACAGAACATGTGCACATCCGGTTTTAATTTAGTTTTTAATATGTATTGCTATGATTGCACAGAGAGAACATACAGTATCATCCCTGAGGTCTAGTAGGTTATTAGACACATAAATGGAATGTGTAACTAGGTCAATAATGCCTGCATACAGTATTTTCATATTTGGTTTCAGACGTTTTATTGCTAACTTGTTCTCTCTCGCAAAAGTTGTATTTTCATTCTAGTAACTTTTGAAAAGCAGTTAAAAAATTTTTATATTGTTTTGACCTTATATAGTTTTAATACCTGATGCTTTTGCTTTATTTATTTATTTAATTTATTTTTTTGTTTGAGTTTTCATACTTTTTAAGGGAAGCGGCTAACAATCCGCACAAAACGAGAGTGTGAAAGTAGCCTAACAAACAGAAGCAGCTGGGCAACTGTACACAGAACAAGGAGTGGAGGAGAGTGGTGGTGATGGCAACAATGGGAGTAGCAGTTCATTGAATAATATTCATAATAGAAGTAATGTAGCAGCAACAGACATGGGTCACCGATGTAACACTGCCTGACTCCTCAGTGTCCTGCACTAGTGTCTCTGACACCAACAGCTCACCCACAGTGGCTGTTGGCCACCAACAAGTCACACGTGGCAAATTCCAGATCTCTGTGTAGGGGTTAAAGGTTAAATACCAGGGCACTACCAGGATAACATCCTTAGGATTTGCACTAACCCAAATCTTTGGTTGACACAGTGGTTCCACACCCACTGCTGTGACAGCCACTTCTTTACGATATTTCATAAATGCTCCTAAACTGCAAGATATGACACTGTGAACAGTAAGGGCATTTTTCCACTAGGCATAAAGAATGTGAATCTGCCACAGTGAATCTACACTATTTAAATAGACAATGGACAGACAGCTGAGGCCTTTTAACCAGCCACTGAGATGGGAGAAATGTCCCTCTAGGTAAGTTCACACATGATGTATCTTCTGCTGAATATTTATTTAAACTGTCCAAGTTCTCATGTATCATTAAGGCCCGTACCCATATTAGATTATTGCTGGCTTTCTAATGTGTACAGGGGCCTACTGACTTTCCCTCGACAAATGATGCTGAGGGTAAGAAGGATAGGGCACGTTCAATTCCAACACCTAATCCTTCTGTTCTTGCATGTGAAGAGCTGCCACCAGAGGTGTCTGTATGCGGCTCTTTAATTAAATTGGAAAGAAGCCTCGTAGCTTTGCAATTTTTATATATGGTATACTACTGTAACTATATTAAATATGTTGCATGAGAGTAGAAAAGTAGATCTGTTTATTTTTTTTTACAGAAATGAAACGACTTTGTCCAGGGGCTGTGTCTAATATTACAGTTAATAACCTTTTAGGTGAATATGGTTTAGAGTTTAGAGGCGTACTGGTTCTAAGTGAAGAGTTATAGTAGGTGTGTGGAGACTTATATGGCAAAGCCAGATAACAGGCATAGCACGATACTTTTGTTTCTAAAAAAAAATATCGGAACTTTTTTATTCTCCTTGATGCCACCCTTTAAAGGGATTTTTGAGACTTGTCTTATTGATGAAGTCATCAATATCAGATCAAGCTCCCAACTCCTCCACATATCAGCTGTTGAGCTTCAGTCTGGAAAAGGCACCGCAGCAGCAGAGCTCTGTACACTGGGTAGTGGCCATGGGGCTATCGTAAAGTAAAAACACTTTTAACTGACAGTGCCATTGACTGATTTGGCTGACAAGTGTGTAAAATTGGTAAAATGTGGTAAAAGGCCTGTGATTAAGCACAGTAAACAGTCACCATAACTCATTGGAATGGCTAGGGGCAAAAACAGGAAATCAGCTGTTATGGTATTACTTAAGGTGACACTGTACTTTCAACAAACTCTTGATGTTATAGGGACATATCAAAAGTTTAGATTGGTGGGAGTCTGAGCATTGAAACCCCCACAATATCTAGACTGAGGGGAGAGAAGTGTGCGCATATCACGCTCTCTCTCTCCTCGATGCCTGACACGGAAGCGAGACAGACTCAATAGAAAGTTTATAGGCCTGTCTCACTCCTGTTTCATGCACCAAGGAGAGAGAGCTATGCGCATGCTTCTCTCCCCTCATTCTAAGGGTCCATTCAGATGTCCATAGTGCATTGTGGATCAATACAATACACCCAGCTGGCACCCCCATAGAACTGCCTATTCTTGTCCGCAATTGCGAACAAGAATAGGACATTGTAACAAGAAGACCAGGAACACATGCGAAGTGTCGGTCTTCTTGTTACATTGTTTCTCTGGACGCCAATCCACTGACACATGCACCGCAACTCCAAAATATGGTAGTGCCGACCTGTTATCTATTAAAAAGAATAGGACTTGTATAGTCCCTACAACATATCAAAAGTTTTTTCAAAGTACAGTGCCACTTTAAGTATACTTAAGTGCTAGGGTAAGCTGCTCAATTGGACACCGGCGCGAGTACAGTACTGTATGGAACTGTTGCCAGCGTCCAGCAGCTCTTTTTGACTGTTATATAGTTAAAACAAGTTCCTGCATATAATATTTCTACTAATATTTCTTTAATCTTTATTTTTTTTAGTTTAGTTTTGGGTTAACATTTTAGGGCTTTAGAGCCAGTTACTATTTTTATACGGAGTTGTGAAATATTTTAAAATTAATAGTAGAATATATTAGTTCCAAATTACATGGTGATCCAGCCATGAAGTACTATATTCAAATTCAAAACTGTTCTATTAACTATTCCATTAATATTTAAATAAATTACCAGAATCTCTGAATGTGCCATTGACCACCAGATAATATTAAATATTGACTGACCACCCTGTACCATGTAAATCTACTACTCATAGCTACCTTACTACTGTATACGGTATATGTGATTATTAATATAGCGCTTATACCTTGGAACATCATTGTAAATGGGGGTATACAGCATGACTGTATATGATATACTGTATATGGCTTATTGAGGTCTGTGCATGTTTTCACTAGTGTTGGGCGCGAATATTCCAATTGCGAATATTAATCGTGAATATCATCACTTTGAGAATTCGCTAATATTTAGAATAGTGATATATATTCGCAATTTTGAATATTCTAGATTTTTTTCCATCAGTAACCTTCCTTCTTGCTTGTTGGCCAATGAGAAGGCTGCAATGTCTTTGTCTGAGCTTAGCAACATCCCTAGCAACCAATAGGAAAGCTGCCTACCCCTTACTATATAAGAACCTCCCCAGCAGCCATTTTCTGCAGTTTTACAGATAGTTAGTGGGATCTAGTCATATAGTGTAGCTGTTGCAGTGCAGGGTGTTAGGTAGTGTGATAGGTTCTGCTGTCCATACATACATGCAGATTGGCTAAAATGCGAAGTTTCACGTATTGCGCCAAAATATATTGGAACATGCTAACTGCATATAAAACCATTTTTAATGTTCTGCTATGACAATTATTTTATCCAATCCCAGGAAACATCTAGCAGCTTGGAAAATGAAGCAAAAATGACCCACGCCTGTATTTCGTGTGCATTACATGAATATTACTTTGCCGACTTTTCGCAATAAAAAAAAATAAAATAAAATTTGCTAATATTTGACAAATATTCACCCAAATATTCGTGAAATATCGCAAATTCGTATATATAGCCCCGCTCATCACTAGTTTTCACCCAAATCAATGGGAATACAAAATTTTGAATATATTGTACGTAAAATAAGGCAATCACATGGTGTCCTGCCTATTATATATTTTCAGTAAAATTAACGGGAAATGCATGGAGTACCTAGTCTTCCAGAGAGATAAAACCTATTTCCTTTCATTTAAATCTTCAGAAATGTAAAAAGAATACCCTCTTACCAAACAACTGTCTTAAATGGTCACAATATTTTTTTTCTCCTTACATGCTCTAAACTATAAAGAAGATTATTTTTGCCCTGGGAAGAGGTCACAATGGCATATGGTATATTAGACTTGATAGAACTGATGTAGATATAATTTTTACCATTCATATCCAGATATAAATACACAAGGGTTTAGTATTCATATTTTCCTATGCTGGTTTTAGTTCTACTTTAAATAGATTTTGTGAGAAATGCAATGTAGAATATTGCTGCAGATCAGCAGCAATAACAACCTGAAAAGACTGGGCTGGGTTTGTTTGACTTGGAGATGTCAATGGAATTTACCACTGTAAGTCACTGTGACCATACAGGAGCAACAATTTTAGCTTGTTTGCAGGAGAATATAAACTCTGTACACTTCTAGTTGCTGTATACTACTCTTTCTTTTTTTATTTTGAGTAGGCAGCACATTTCGCAATTTTCCATTGCAAAGAAAAATTATTTTTCCGTGCTGGAAAAAATTCAATAAACTGATCTATTTATGGATAATTCTAGATTTTTTTTTCCTATGAGTTGACTACTTCATAAAGAGACTCACTGTAGTGCTAGAATTTTGTTTTACACGATATGAGGTAGATGGTCTAAACTGACCTCTCCTCTAGTGAATCAGTGGTCTCAATATAAAATGCTAAACTGAGTGTACCTTGTATGAAAAATAAGATGTAACTTTTATTTTTCTCTTATTAAAATAAGTGAGACAGTATAAATTAATGTACACACTTCCTTCATAGAAGGGAAGGAGAATGGACTATGTCATAGTTGGCCCTATTGAGTTCTCTTGTATTTGCGGGGGGATCACCTAACAGGACTCTCTTTCATTGGAGTGCTCCCAAAAACCTCAGCCTAAGTCATACGGCTTGCTGACCCCTATCAATTGGTCTATAATGCGGAAAGGCTAACAGGCTGTAGTCGGAGGGCGAGTGCTCCGACTACAGCCTGTTAGCCTTTCCGCATTATAGACCAATTGATGGGGTCGGCAAGCTGTGTGACTAAGGCCTCCTGCACACGACCGTTGTGTGCACCCGTGGCCGTTGTGCCGTTTTCCGTTTTTTTTGCGGACCCATTGACTTTCAATGGGTCCGTGGAAAAATCGGAAACTGCACCGTTTGGCAGCCGCATCCGTGAGCCGTGTTTCCTGGCCGTGAAAAAAATATGACCTGTCCTATTTTTTTCACGGCCAACGGTTCACGGGCCCATTCAAGTCAATGGGTCCGTGAAAATCACGGATGCACACAAGATTGTCATCCGTGTCCGTGATCCGTGTCCGTGATCCGTGTCCGTTTTTTCCTATCATTTCAATGGCAAACTTGACTTAGATTTTTTTTTCATTTTTCATGTCCGTGGATCCTCCAAAAATCACGGAAGACCCACGGAAGAAAAAACGGGCACGGATCACGGACCTACGGACCCCGTTTTTGCGGACCGTGTAAAAAAACGTTCGTGTGCAGGAGGCCTTAGGCTGAGGTTTGGGAAGCACTCCAATGAAAGAGAGAGAGTCCTGCTAAGTGATCCCCCTGCAAATACAGGAGAACTGAATAGGGCCAACTATGATATAGTCCCTTCTCCTTCCCTTCCATGAAGGAAGTGTGTACATTAATTTATACTGTCTCACTTATTTTAATAAGAGAAAAATAAAAGTGACGTCTTGTTTTTCATACAAGGTACACTCAGTTTAGTATTTAATAGTGCTACAATTTTATTCTAAATTGAAAATGAATAAGTGTTAACTAGTAGATATACATATAATGCATGCAAAATAACACAAAGTTCACAACAAGCCCTCTGTAGCCAAATTAGTAATGGACCCTTGTTAATACATAAAACCATCATGTGACGACTGCTTAAAAGATCACTAATAGAATCCTTGTCTGTCTTCAAGATGCCACATAAAGAGATAAAAATAGCACATTCAATTTGAAGATCGAGTAGCATTTATACTTCTTTTCCTTTTATTTATGTAGTGACACAAGTTATGTTACTGTTAATATGTAATGTCAGCTTTATGAGTTTTATATGTGCTGTTTACAAACTTAGTGTGATAATGTAGGCTATTACATACCTAAAATTATATATATATATATATATATATATATATTTATAAAATGCATTTTTATGTAAACTTTTATGTGACAAATCATAATTTATTAGTATGTATTACTAATTTTGGTGCATCTGAGTATTATGTCAGCAAGTCATTACATGTGCTCTATTCCTCCCCAGGTTAGCTGAACTTTTATAATACAGCTACTGACCTATATTTAGTTATAGGTGCCATAGCTCACTACCACTTTTCTGCACGGAAAAAATATCAACATACCTTTTTTACAGATAAGGCTTCATGCACACAGCTGTGTCTGTATTTTGATCCACAAGCAACAGATCTAAAAAATACGTATAGCTTCCATGTGCACTCACAATTAACCTCACTCCCATCCATAGAAAGGACTATTCTTGTCTGCAATATGCATCAAGAATAGGACATGTTTTATAATTTGTAGATCCGCAAAAAAATAGGAATACGTGCATGGCACCATAAAAACGAATAGGTGAGTGTACTATCTGTAAAAAATGCAGATAGCTCACAGATGAAAAATATGGTTGTGTGTATGAATACTAAATAAAAAATATGGGAGTCATTAACCCCTTAAGGACTCAGCCCTATTTCACCTTAAGGACTTGGCCATTTTTTGCAAATCTGACCAGTGTCACTTTATGTGCTGATAACTTTAAAACACTTTAACTTATCCAGGCCATTCTGAGATTGTTTTTTCGTCACATATTGTACTTCATGACACTGGTAAAATGAAGTAAAAAAAAAATTTTTTTTTGCATAATAAAATACCTAATTTACCCAAAATTTGGAAAAATTTGCAAATTTCAAAGTTTCAGTTTCTCTACTTCTGTAATACATAGTAATACCCCCAAAAATTGTAATGACTTAACATTCCCCATATGTCTACTTCATGTTTGAATTTTCTCATAGTTTTTATGTTTTTATGGCGTTCACCGTGCAGAGAAAGTAACATGACCGTTTTATAGATCAGGTCGTTACAGACGCGGCAATACCTAATATGTGTAGTGAATTTAATTTTTTTTATTTTTATTCAGTGATAAATGTGTTTTTTTTATCTTAACTTTTTTCACTTTTTTTTAACTTTTTTTTTAACCCAGACCCACTTGGTTCTTGAAGATCCAGTGCGTCTGATATCTGTATAATACAGTACAGTACACTATATAGGGTACAGTACTGTATTTTACTTACACTTTGTCTGAACAGATCTATGCCTTTAGCACAGATCTGTTCAGCACCATGGACAGCAGGATGCCTGAGACGGCGTCCTGTTGCCATGGGAACCTTCCCCGTCTGCTCAGTTGTGGCCACGACTTCGCAGACGGGGAAGGGTAAGGAGGGGGGCTCCCTACCTCTGTGACCCGATCCTGTCTGGGGGCTGCAAAGGCACAGCAGCCCCCCGATGGGAGAAGGAGGGAGATCCCTGACCCTGACAGTTAACCATTTCCATACCGCGGTCCGTACGGACCACGGTATGGAAAGGGTTAAACGGCTGACATCTGCACAGATGGCAGCCTTTTATACCAGAGTGTCAGCAATGTGGTATAACCACTGGCCACCAACGAATTTTCAAGAGGAGGCGGGCGGGGGATCGCGGTCAGGGACCGCGGGGATCAGAAACTGCAGAAAGTGCAGCAAACCGCAGGTCTGAATTGCCGATACGGGGGATCACGCCGCAATCGCTATATAAACTTAGGACGTACCGGTACGCCCTGAGTCCTTAAGGACTCAGGAAATACGGTGTACCGGTACGCCCTAAGTACTTAAGTGGTTAAGTATGCTGAAATACACCAAAATTAGGCGTATTTCAGGCGCAGATATTAGCGCAATGTTTTGTTGTGCCGATATCTGCGACTTCGCCCTGCTCACGCCAGGTCTAAAATTGTGGGCGTGGCATGGGCGGGCAAAGGGTGCTGCCAGCAGTCCTGTCTCATTCACCATTTTCTATGGCTGTTTTAGGCGTAGAAAATGGTCTAAATGTAAGACAACTCAGAAGGTGCACCTCTTCATAACTTCGGCAGATCCACCTACAGTTTAGCGTCTGAAACACAGGTCTTATTGAATGTGCCACCATATGTATTAGAAAAAGTAACAGGGAGCCTGATAAATAGGGTATGGTCCCATGTTCCTGGTAGCTACATCCAACTGGGATATTTAAAAAGATTGTTCCTTCACTGCACAATTTTTTCTGGTAGTACCAGAGGTTTAACTACAAAACTGTGTGGGTATAGCTGAAATATAACAGATGACATCATGATGTAAATTAACAATATAACCACATTTATAACTGCATGGTTTTCATCTACATACTGCCACCTGCAACATGGGACTGCTGCACTTCAATTCAAATATGACAGAAGGCACACCATTGCATTGATAGATATGCACATTCACTTTAATTTACATTTTTTGATGAGCAGCTTTCTGTTTTCCTCTATAATATATTTTATCTGACCATCTAAAGTCTGTCACCAGGAAATTCACTCTGAAGAAAAATACTTTTGAACTATATGCAAAGGTGCAGTTAAGTTGACCAAGGATGTGCCCAAGCCACTCTGTGCACCCTTGTTCCTCTTGCTTCCTCTATCAGTCCCTCCCTTCCTTCTTGATTTACAGGGTCAGTTTTTATGTATAGGGGATGACTACAAAACTCGATTGGTAAATATGTCCCATTGTGATTAACCCCTTAAGGACCCACTCGTTCTAAATGGACGGTACTTTGCGTCCCAGGACAAGAATTCCTGTCCTGCGGCCCTTCCCCCTCCCCCTGTTAACGACAGCCAGATCCCTGCTGCATCCACCAGCATCAGTGATAACGCAGATGCCAGTGGATTAACCCCTCATATGCCGCGGTCAGCTCTGATCGCGGCATATCGGAGGTTTAAGTTCCCTCTACTTAGCCATCGGGTCACTGCACTGTGGCGGCGGGGACCCGATGGCTGCCATGCCAGCCCCAAGCTTTTAAAAGACCTTGGGGCCTGGCAGCTACGGAGCCCTATGAAGCCCAGCCCCGAGGCTGGGCCTCATAGGCAAACTAGCAGTGTATTAAACTGTGTAATAGACTGATAGTCAATGCAGTACAATACAGATGTATTTTGCTGCTTTGAAAAAGGGATCAGATTCTGTAATGGCGAAGTCCCCTAGTGGGACAAAAAATAAAAATAAAAAAAGCAAGTTTTTAACCACTTCACATGCCTAATTTTGTAAATCTGACATATCTCACTTTATGTGGTAATAATTTTGGAACGCTTTTACTTATCCAAGGCATTCAGAGATTGTTTTCTCGTGACACATTGTACTTCATGACTTCAAATTTCACCTTTATTTATGAAAAAATCCCAAATTTGCCCAAAATTTTTAAAAATTTGCAATTTTCTAAATTTTAATTTCTCTGCTCTTAAAACAGAAAGTGATACCTCATAAAATATTTATTACTTAACATTCCCCATATGTCTACTTTATGTTGGCATCATTTTGGAAATGTCATTTTATTTTTTGGGGACGTAAGAAGGCTTAGAATTTTAGAAGCAATTCTTGAAATTTTTAAGAAAATTGCCAAAACCCACTTTTTAAGGATCAGTTCAGGTCTAAAGTCACTTTGTGGGGCTTACATAGTGGATACCCCCATAAATGATCCCATTGCAGAAACTACACCCTCAAATTACTTAAAGCTGATTTTACAAACTTTGTTAACCCTTTAGGCGTTCCACAAGAATTAAAGGAAAATGGAGATCAAATTTTAAAATTTCACTTTTTTGGCAGATTTTCAATTTTAATCCATTTTTTTCTTTAACACATTGAGGGTTAACAGCCAAACAAAACTCAATATTTATTACCCTGTTTCTGCGGTTTACAGAAACAGCCCACATGTGGTCGTAAACTGATGTAAGGGCGCACGGCAGGGAACAGAAGAAAAGGAGCGCTGCATGATTTTTGGAAGGCAGATTTTGCTGAACTGTTTTTTCGGGCAACCCGATCTGCAGCTGCACGATTAGCGTGCAGCTGCGTTCGCTGAATGGACGTTCCAGAACGTCCATTCAGAGATTAACCGACCGCCCAAGGACGTTTATGGTCAGTGGGTGGTCGGGAAGTGGTTAACAATAAAAAATATATAGTTTCAATTAATATAAGCCCCATTAAATATTTTTTCCCATGAAAAAAGACATATAAAATTGTAAAAAAAAAACAAAAAAACTGAAATATTAGGTATCACCGCATGCATAACAACCTTCTCTATAAAACTATCACATGATCCACCCCGACTGGTCAACACCGTAATTTTTTTAAAATAAAAACTGTTAAAAAAGCAATTTTTTAATCACCTTTCATCGCATAAAGTGTAATACCAAGTGATCAAATAGTCATACCCAAAATTAATATCAATAAAAACCGTAATCTCATTCTGAAAAAAAATAAGACCCTAACCAAGACAATCACCCAAAAAATAAAAAATATATGGCTTTCATAAAATGGAGACAGAATGGAGATAAATTCAAAAATGCTTTTATTGTTTAAAACAAAAATATTAGGTGTCGCCACATCCATAACAATCTGATCAATAAAAATATCACATGAACTAACCCGTCTGGTGAACACCATAAAAATTTTTTTACATAAAAACCGTGTCTGGTGAACACCATAAAAAAAATAGGAAAAACTGTTAAAAAAAGCAATTTTTTATCAACTTACATCACAAAAAGTGTAATACCAAGCGATAAAAAAGTCATATGTACCACAAATTACATACCAATCAAACCGTCATCTCATTCTTCAAAAGATGAGACCCTACATAAGAGAATCGGCCAAAAAATAAAAAAGATGTGGCTATTTTGTTTTTTAATACAGTACACATCAGGTGATCATCCCTCCCGTCTTCTAGCTTGTGGACCAATGAGAAGGCTTTGTCACAGCTTAGCAACATCCCTAGCAACAAATAGAAAAGTTGCCTACCCCTTAGTATATAAGAACCTCCCCAGCAGCTATATTCTATAGTTTATTGCAGTTATGAAAGAGAAAGCAGTGTCATTGCTGTGCTCTGTGCTTTGTATGACAGTTAACTTATCTTTTTTTTTTTTTACTGTGCCAAAAAAATCAATTTTGTATCACCTTACATCACAAATTGTGTAATAGCAAGCGATAAAAAAGCTATATGTACCCAAAAATGATACCAATCAAACCGCATCTCGCAAAAATTTTTATTCTACATAAGACAATCATCCAAAAAATAAAAAAGATATAGCTTTCAGAAAATGGAGACATAAAAACATAATTAAAAAAAATGCTTTTATTGTTTAAAACCAAAATATATAAAAAAAACTGACATTTTAGGTTTTGTGCATACGTAACAATCTGCTATATAAAAATATCACATGACCGTCTGATGAACACCATAAAAAAATAAAATAAAAACTGTGTAAAAAATATATATTTTTTTGTCACCATACATCACAAAAAGTGTAATACCAAACGATCAAAAAGTAGCATGTACCCTAAAATAGTACCAATCAAACCGTCATCTCATCCCGCAAAAACTGAGACCCTAAGACAATCTCCCAAAAAATAAAAAAGCTATGGCTTTCAGAAAATGGAGATATAAAAACATGATTGTTTTTCTTTCAAAAATGCTTCTATTGTGTAAAACAAAACTAAATATAAAAAATAGACACATTATGTCAATCAAACCACGAAAGCTGAGCTCGTACATAGGATAATCGCCTGAAAAATAAAAACAATATGGCTTTCAGAAAAAGGAGACACATAAACATGATTTTTTTTTCAAAAATGCTTTATTATTAGTGTTGAGCGAGCACCAAAATGCTTCTGTAGAACACTTTGCGATGCACGGATGTTCTAGCGAGCACCCGAGCACAATGGAAGTCAATGGGAGAACCCCAGGCAGGGGTGTCGGGACTGTAGTTTGGCTTAGGAGTCCCTGCTCTGACTCTATATATAGTTATATCCATATACGGAGTCAGTGCTTGGGGACACCCCAGTGTATTTAAATCTAATTTAGCCTATATTTCAGAAATGTTTCTGCCAGGATTCAAACTCACGAGCTATAATAGCTGCATAGCCAGTTACAAAAAAATAATAATATATATATATAATAATAAAAAAAAATATTGACTTCTACTGTACTGTACTTCTACTGAGACCTATATAATAGAAATCTCTTTTTTTTTTAATTGTGACTGGCTATGCAGCTATATAAAGTAGAGGTTAAAGTTCTGGCCTGTGGTGCAGAAGCTGTGAATTCAAATCCTGTCCCAAACTTTTTCATAAATAGATGCTAAACTTAATTTAAACATATATGTGTGTATGTAGCTTTAAACAATAAAGCATTTTTGAATTAAAAAATATATTATTAGTGATGAGCCACAGGGGCAATATTTGAATTAGAATTTTGCTAATATTTTGTAGAATATTCATCATATAAGTTCTGGGCTTCATAGCCCAGAACTTGGGCTTCATAGCCCAGAACTTTAACCACTGCACTATATAGCTGCATAACCAGTCATGTAAAAAATATGAGACTTCTACTGTATTTTTACTCAGTAGAAGTAGAGTACAGTAGAAGTCTTTTTTTTTTTTTTTTTTTTTTTACTGTAACTGGCTATGCAGCTATTATAGCTGAGTGGTTGAGTACCTTACCTCTAATGCAAATAATGCAAAAAGTTGTGAGTTCAAATCCCAGCAGAAACTTTTCTGAAATATAGGCTAAATTAGATTTAAATATACTGGGGTATCCCCAAGCACTGACTCCATATATGGACATAACTATATATGGAGTCAGAGCAGGGACTGTTAAGCCGCAGACTCACACTGAGGGATTCCCTCACTGTACAGTGATCTTCTGCATTGAAATAGAGGTTAAATTAGATTTAAATACACTGACTCGAGCATCGCGCTCGAGCACACGTGGTGTTCGGCCGAGCATGCTCACTCAACACTATTTATTGAGTGAGCAAGGTAACCAAAACGTAGCTGACAGGTTAGATCATGTGCTATTTTTATAGAGAATGTTGTTATGGAGGTGATAATATCAAATGTCTACTTTTATTTTTCTTTTGTTTCAGTTTTACATAATAAATAGTGTTGTAAGGGCGGAGCTACTCAACAACCCGACCACGTTCAAAAAGGGAGAGTTTTTTTTGCCTTTGCCATTACAATCCAAATCTTTGCACAGATTTGGCATTTTAAAGGCATTAAATCCTAAAATTTGGATCAGCGGAAAAACAGAATGTTTCAGTTTAATCGTTATTTTCAATTAATTGAATGCTCAAAAAAAGTTTTTTCTCACGTTGCATGTTGAAGCTCTACTTAGAACCTTGTTAAGATCCAGCCATGCTAAATATGTTTTTTTGCCATTTTTCAAGTGGTCTTAAACTTTTGATCAGGACTGTATATACCACAAAGTAGTACCAATAAAAATGTCACCTTATCTTATAATTTCCAAAATGGGGCCACTTTTTTGGAGTTTCTACTATAGGGGTGCATAAAGGAGTCTTATTTGTCATATGGCAACTTTTCCCAGTAAAATCTGCCCTCCAAAATCCATATGGCTCTTCTTTCCTTCTGCACCCTGTGTGTGCCCATACAACAGTTTACGACAACATATGGGGTGTTTCTGTAAACTACAGAATCAGGCCTCATGCACACGACCGTATGTGTTTTGCGGTCTGCAAATTGCAGATCCGCAAAAAAAAACGGATGACGTTTTTTTTGCGGATCCATTGTAATAATGCCTATCCTTGTCCACAAACTAGAAAAAAATAGGACATGCACTATTTCTTTTGCTCTATAAACATATCACATGACCTAACCCCTCAGATAAACACTGTAAAAAATAAAATATAAAAACTGTGCTAAATAAAAAAAAATTGTCACCTTACATCACAAAAAGTACAACAGCAAGCGATCAAAAAGGCATATGCCCACCAAAATAGTACCAATATAACGGTTACCTTATCCCGCAAAAAATGAGCGCCTACCTTAGACAATCACGCAAAAAAAAATATATGGCTCAGAATATGGAGACACTAAAACATCTTTTTTTTTTAAAAAGCTGTTATTGTGTAAAACTTACATAAATGAAAACATATTAGATATCGCTGCGTCCGTATCGACCGACTCTATAAAAATATCACATGAACTAACCCCTCAGGTGAACACCGTAAAAAATAAAAACTGTGCTAAATAAACTATTTTTTGTCACCTTACATCACAAAAAGTGTAATAGAAAGCGAAAAAAAAACTGAAAAAACTATGGCTCTCAGAATATGGAGACACTAAAACATGATTTTTTTTGTTTGTTTCAAAAATGATATTATTGTGTAAAACTTATATAAATAAAAAAAGTGTACATATTAGGTATAAAAATACCACATGATCTAACCAGTCAGATGAATGTTGTAAATAACAAAAAATAAAAACGGTGCCAAAACACTATTTCTTGTTACCACAAAAAGTGTAATATAGAGCAAACAAAAATCATATGTACCCTAAAATATTACCAACAAAACTGCCACCCTATCCCGTAGTTTCCAAAATGGGGTCACTTTTTTGGAGTTTCTACTCTAGGGGTGCATCAGGTGGGCTTCAAATGGGACATAGTGTCAAAAAACCAGTCCAGCAAAATCCGCCTTCCAAAAACCGCATGGCATTCCTTTCCTTCTGTGCCCTGCCTTGTGCCCGTACAGCGGTTTACGACCACATACGTAAACTACAGAATCAGAGCCATAAATATTGAGTTTTGTTTGGCTGTTAACCCTTGCTTTGTAACTTGAAAAAATTATTAAAATGGAAAATCTGCTAAAAAAGTAAAATTTTGAAATTGTATCTCTATTTTCCATTAATTCTTGTGGAACACCTAAAGGTTTAACAAAGTTTGTAAAATTAGTTTTGAATACCTTGAGAGGTGCCTTTTCTATAATGGGGTCACTTTTTTGGAGATTCTACTCTAGGGGTGCATCAGGGGGGCTTCAAATGGGACATGGTGTAAAAAAAACAGTCCAGCAAAATCTGCCTTCCAAAAAACGTATGGCATTCCTTTCCTTCTGCGCCCTGCCGTGTGCTCATACAGCGGTTTACGACCACATATGGGGTGTTTATGTAAACTACAGAATCAGAGCCATAAATATTGAGTTTTGTTTGGCTGTTAACCCTTGCTTTGTAACTGGAAAAAAATGATTAAAATGGAAAATCTGCCCAAAAAAGTGAAATTTTGAAATTGTATCTCTATTTTCCATTAATTATTGTGGAACACCTAAAGGGTTAACAAAGTCTGTAAAATCAATTTTGAATACCATGAGGGATGTAGTTTCTAGAATGGGGTAATTTTTGGGTGGTTTATATTATGTAAGCCTCACAAAGTGAGTTCAGATCTGAACTGGTCCTTGAAAAGTGGGTTTTTGAAAATTTCTGAAAAATTGCATGATTTGCTTCTAAACTTCTAAGCCTTGTAACATCCCCAAAAAATAAAATGTCATTCCCAAAATGATCCAAACATGAAGTAGACATATGAAGAATGTAAAGTAATAACTATTTTTGTAGGTATTACTATGTATTATAGAAGTAGAGAAATTGAAACTAATTTTTCAAATTTTTGGGCAAATTTGGTATTTTTTTTATAAATAAAAATGATTTTTTTTTTACTCCATTTTACCAGTGTCATGAAATACAATATGTGACGAAAAAACTATCTCATAATGGCCTGGATAAGTCAAAGCGTTTTAAAGTTATCACTGCATAAAGTGACATTGGTCAGATTTGCAAAAAATCGCCTGGTCCTTAAGGTGAAAATGATCCCTGTCCTTAAGGAGTTAAAAGCAGATAAATTCTAATTTTTAAAATTGCTAATTTTTCCCAATTTTCTGTAAGTGTGGGATTATTTTTCTAATTAAAGGTGAATTATATTGACTAAAATTTTTCACTGTCATGAAATAGAATGTATTACTAGAAAAACAGAATGTCTCAGAATGGCTTGGATAAGCAAAAGCATTACCACATAAAATGACACATGTTAAGTTTCCAAAAAAAAACGCCCGGTCCTTAAGGTAAAAAATGGCAAGGTCCTTAAGGTGTTAAGCTAAAAGATAATTCATACAATAATGCCACATAATAAGGCCACACCCCTTGTTGAAAATGAGTTAAAGGGTTAGAAAAGTATCTAAAATACTTAATAAATACATTGCAAAACATGCACGACAGTTTTTGGGCGTAACTTGTGCCAAAACACTGGTACACTTTCAATAGTAAATCTGCCTCAATAATCTCATTTTGAGGCAAAATTAAGTTAGATGAACCCAAGAGAACCCAACTGAACAAGGAATGAAAGTCAGATATTATTCTATGCGCTGCATTTATCAAGTGTTTTAGACACTTTTCTAACCTTTTTTCTTTTTGTTGACAAAAGGTAAGTCTTAGGAAAAGGGGCATGGCTTCACTGGGGAGGGCTGAGGCTTAAATGTGCCTCCTTGTGCCAAAAAAAGCAGCAAAAGTTTGGGAGAAAGCTAAGCCAACTTATACAGTAGGTGCTGTAAACTTAGACTAGACACTCTAAGGGTACGACAGATCTACAATCGGCCACTATGTCTTACTTTTAGACAGTAGTAGTACATCTTCCATTTTGTGTCTCTACCAAGGGCGGACTGGCCACAGACTCTACAGGGAAATTTCCCAGTAGGCTGATGCCCAGGGGGTCACCAAAGGCCTCCTTTTGGCCACCAGCCAGGTACATACAGAAATGATGTTCTTGGCATTAATTAATGCAGGAGAGCCAGGTACATCTGTACTTGGCCAGCAGCCACAGGTGCCCTCCTGAGTTCAACTGTATTGCTGGCCTCAGGAGAATAAAACTGTTTCAAACTGTGGGGTGGGCGGTAGTATTTTGTTCTGCACTGCTGTTGAGGAGGCATTTTGTTTGCACTATGGTATTGCTGGCCCCACCAATTTCTGTTGTCCCTGCCTACATGTGATATCCCTCCCTACTTGTGTTGCCCAGCCTAATGTAAGTTTGGGGCCACTTTAAGTTTTTTTTCCAGGACCACTTTAAGTTAACAGCCCATCCCTGGTCTCTACTAGTAGTATTTGCTTATCGCTTATTTCAGTAGTCAAGAGTAAGGAACACCGTAACCTTAGGTATGCTATTTATGGATTGCATGGTCAAATCCATTCCGTTTACTATAAAATACACCCTGGCGAAGACCTGTTGGGCTTTTATACTTCTCGATAATCTACATGACATTTCTACGCATAAAGAAAAAGCCAAATTTTCAAGATGTTTGCAGTCAGTAGGTGAAACATTATTGTTTGCATTTAATTCCTACAGATCTAGGGGCAAATACAATTGTTTGCTCCTTACATTAGACACTTAAAGAGGTTGTCCATGATCAGAAAAACATGGCTGGTTTATTCCCAAAACAGCCACCTACCTGTCTATTGGGTTTATTCACCCATATATTATCCCAATCTTCTAGGGAAATTCCCGGACAATAAATTTTCTAAGCCATTTGTCCTGGAGAACGTGTATTATTAAATCATGTTTTAAGCAATACTTTATAAAGTTGAGAAATTTTAACCTTCTGTCCCATATTCCCATTAAATGAATAGACAAAGCGGGGAGATCAAGAAAATGATTACACAAACCAAACCTGTAACCAGGTCCCAGTTGACACCGAAGATCCAAGGATGGGCGCGACAGTAAGCAGCAGAGACCGAAACATCAGAAGGACGGCGACGGCCCCGTCTGCGAGCAAGGCAGCAAGCAGACACCGTCAGACAAGGCGGACAAATGCAGGCGTTCCGCTGAGAGGGCCCAGAGGTGGGGGTGTCCCGCGGTTCGGATAGAGAGGCTCGTGTATTGCATAGTGTGGCGGGATAGAACAGTTGGAGGGAGGAGCGATGTAGCAAACCTATGTCATCATGTCTTCACCCCCTCTGATGAAGGGGCTTCATCATTGAGAGAAGAGGCTGGCAGCTTGCAAAGGAGGCAGTGGTGGAGCCAGCAAGTCGTTAGTGTGGCTGGGAGTCAGCAGGGCGGCAGCAGTGCAAGGTTGGTAGCCAAATGTGCCTGGGGTAGACCACCCTCTTCATGGGAAGTAGTCATGGGAAGTAGCAGTGCACAGGTTCACGGAGGCAGCAGCGGTAGCAGTCAATCAGTGCATAGTGTTGGGGTTAAAATCACCTACTCGGCGGTGTGGCAGTTTTTTGTTAAGCCGCCGGAGGAGGTGAACATGGCCATATGTTGAATCTGTGGGCAGAAGGTGAAGCGTGGCCAGGGTGCCAATGTTGGCACCATGGCCCTGTGTCAACATATGCAGCGTCACCATAAAGTGGCCTGGGAGAACCGTGGCTCCGATGTAGTGGTCCAGTCTGCCACAGTCACCGCTGCATCACCCAGTGTCACGCAGCCGATTTCAGGCAGTCAAGGCTCCACCACCTCAGCCGAAGGGAGCTGTCTGTCCTTCCCATCATCTTACGGTCCTGATGCTCCTGCTCCTCTTTCTCCTACTCCTCGTCACTCATTCCATCAGCAATCGATCACAGAAGCGATTGCCAAGAGACAACAGTATGCATGCACTCTTCCAACGGATTCGAAGCTGAACGTGCTCCTGGCCAAGTGGCTGGTGCTGCAGTCCCTCCCTTTCCAAGTGGTGGACTCTGCACCTTTCAGAGAACTGATGGCTTGTGCCGAGCCGAGGTGGAGAGTCCCAAGCCGTCATTTCTTTGCCAAAAAGGCAGTACCAGCCCTGCACACGTATGTAGAACAGAATGTGGGCTAGTCCTTGAGCCTGTCAGTGTCTGCCAAAGTGCACGGCAGCGCCGACGTGTGGAGCTGTAACTACGGTCAGGGACAATACATGTCCTTTATGGCCCACAGGGTGAATGTGGTTCCTGCAAAGCCACACCAGCAACTTAGCCAGATGACGCCGCTTCTGCCTCAATGTTCTCATGCCGTTGGTCCTTCGACAATGTCCGCCTCTGCCTCCTCATCCTCCACCTTGTCCTCAGCCTCCACTGCAGGGACAATTCACAGTGCCCCTCCAGCATACCACATGTGCAGGGCATGGCGGTGTCAAGCTGTCCTGCACCTCTTTTCTTCACAGACAGGATCAGTTTTTTGGGGGGTTATTGTTCTGATGTATCAGAGGAAGGGCAAAATAATAAGAGTTGTCAACACAAACTTACTGCTGACACCCTCTCCACTCTGTTGGGGGACTCTACTTGTATAAGCCTTTAATAGAACAGGTTCCGTAGACATCTATGTGGAATCAGCTGCCGACGGTGTAAAAGGAGTGTGCTCCTTCTTGACGCTAACATTGACCTGTAAGGCCGAGTTCACACTTGAGTTATTTGGTCAGTTTTGGCCCTGTGACTGCCCAAATAAGTGAAGTGTGTAGTGACTCTAAGAGCGATGCCTGTCATCTGCATGTCATACGGACTCACAGTATTATTTCACTACCAAAGCATACTCCCTATGCGTGTTACTGCAAGGCACAGTGTTCTACACCACGATAAAGGCTTTAAGCAGCCAGGAAATAGCAGTTTTTAAACGTAATTTGCCTCGAATAAATTTGGATCAAACCAAATTTTTCCCCCAAAATTCGGTGAATCGGCGAATCATTTTTTTTTAAAATAACCTATACTGTAAAACAAACACATTATTTTTTGCACACTGGCTCTTACCAACCAGATCATGGCCTCACCAGTGGTGAAATTATCAGAATTTATTTCAGGTGTCTTAAAAGCCATTATAATTTTGAAATGAACATAACAGAAGTCAATCCCGATACCAAAATTGAAATTGGTGCAACCTTAAGGCTGTATTAGACAGCCAGACCAGGCAGTCGATTGTCGGAAGGGAAGCGTTCTTTCACAACAATCACCTGCTCATCAGCAGAGGAGACCGCTGCTATTACATGCAATGATCTCCTACCCAGTATAGCGAGGAGCGATTGTTATGTCATTGCTCTTCCCTATACTGAATCATTGTTTTCTAGAAATTATGATTTTTAAACCTGTTAAAAGATTTGGATTGCCTGATGATCGGGTAATCGCCGGAAGTATTACACTGCCAGATCATCGCTAACAAGAGTTACTATGAACGCTCATTAACGATCATCTGCCTGACAATCTGCCTGACTAATGCAGCCTTAAGAAAACAGCAAGTGATTAGAGATAAGTGAATTGGTCTGGATTTTTGCAAAAAATCTGATTCTATAGAATCAGAATCTTAGGTGATTCGATTTGGGAGAACCTTTGCATAGACAGAGGCCTAGTGCCTATATTTAAATATAACAAAGGTCAAAACAGCAATCTCACCCATGATGTATTTATGCCCAGGACTGTAATAGTAATAAGGGGGTATTCTCCATTTCTAGAGGATAGAAGCTTTCTACACCAAGATAGAAAGGGTTCTTTACTGTAAGAGCAGTGAGACTATTAAACTCTCTGCCAGAGGAAGGTGCATTCATTCAAAAGGTTTAAAAGAAGCCTGGATATATTCCTTGAAATTAAATTATATATTATGTATTAGATTAAAGGATATGACTCAACTTAGGAATTTACCCTAATGAGAAATTTGGCTACTGCTTTATAGGGGTTGCTTTGCCTTTTGTTTAGAACATTACTCTAATAGTAGGGAATGTTCAGCGTTTTTTTGACAGTTTGGCCTGGATTCCATGCCATTTGTCGAGTTTGGCTCCCCATGTTTTCAAGTCGAGGGCATGGTGTCCAGTCACAACTGCACCCAGAAAGGACATGCTATAAACTTCAGCTGCATGCCATAACAGGCAGTGCAGTCTCCCATTGAGAACAATGGAAGGAGGTTTTAGCGCGTCCACCTGCCGACTTTCTGGGAGCGGCACCTTATAGGCTGAATTGCTATGTTTCATAAGGAGTATGTACTTGATCCATCAGTGTCATGGTTCACTGCTCTTAGCTTGCCAGATAGTCAATCACCTGGCAGCCATGGTTTCCATTTCAATTTCTGTTTCCTCCCCAGCCAAGACCATTAAAGGCACATTATTTAACATGTTTAATTGTTGTCAGTCACCTAAAATGGATAGATATCAATTATATTCAGAAATGTCCTTCTCCATACACATTTAAGAATGCACAGTTAATGATCTGTGAGTCCTTGAGATCAGCATAATAACCTTGTGCCAGAAAGTTGTCGTTAAACATATTTATATTCTAATAGTGTGCATTTATCATTGGTTCAGTAATACGCAGCATCAGCTCCACTAGTACAGAAACATTTGAAAGATTAATGCTTAAAATATCAAAAGCAGACCATGTGAGGTTTTCCCAGAGCAGGGCTAGAATACACAAGATAATTATTCTAAAACGATTCCATGATGTAACGATGTTATTTTTGTGCTTATGTGCAACTCTGCAAATGCAAATCATACTGTAGTCACTGACTCACATTTAGGCTTACTGAGTGTGCCAGCCTTGACTTTGTGACTCCTGACTGTGTCATTGAGATGCATCCCACACTGCAGAAAGCAAGCGAGAGCAGAGTGACGTCTTAAGGATGCAAGCTACCGACAATGAATTTAGTATAGAAATAACACACTTTACTGTGATACAATCCATTTACCACAGAGGAGAGAAAAAGACATGCATTATGTATAACTAAAAACTGCATTAGGAGTCCTCTCCAGCTATGCTGTCTCATGGCAAAGTGTAGGTGGATTAATGTCTCGATATAGGACAATTGTTGTGATTCCATTAGAAAAAAAGAACACTGGGAAAACCTAATCTGATTGAGCTGAGAAGATTCGGTCAATTATCACACAACCAAGGCGCTGAACTCTTTTCTTTGGGTTTTGCAGCAGGGCAAATGTTGAGGGTTGCATTAATACTGTATGGCATCTGCTCTTGCTGTGATACAGTCTGCCACTCTGGCATGGTAACGGTTATACTGATGCTGGATGTCCTCCTGTGGTATATCATTCCAAGCTGTTTCAACTTGGACCTGTAGTTCAGCCAAGGTGATTGTTGGCTGCTGTGCATGGGAGATCTATCGCCCTATCCAGTCTCAGACATTCCCGATGGGGGAGAGATCTAATAATCAAACTGGGTAAAGGTGTTGCTGGATATCCTGAAGAACACATTCTGTAGTGTGGGCATTATTTTGTTGCACCGCCTTGTCCCCTGAGTCAAAAAAAATGTATTAAGGCTTGATCCATGATGTCTTGGACATACTGAAGGCTGGTCAATGTTTCCTCTATGAACAGCCGATGAAAACGGCCATGGTAGCTAACGCCGCCCCACGTAATGTTGGTCCTGTGTATCTCAGCACTAAGATGGCAGTCCTCTTTCAAACTCTGATGTAAACATCAATAGAAAACAATAGTGTTTGGTGATATAAGCAGGCTGGTACTAATGATGGCTGGATCAAATGATGTACTGATTTCTTTGGGAATAGCATTCTGTAAGACTCAGTGGAGGGAATGTATCTATTTTCTACTTATCTTGGGCTGATTTTTTTTTCTCCAATTGGTCTTTATTAAGAATTTTAAACAAATAAATTCTCACCCCCCCCCCCTTGTCTTCTACAGCCTTAACGTTTCTGTGACTCTGCAGAATGTTCTTTCTGCTTTTCATTGAAATCCGTCAGAAAGATGCTCTGACAGATATGTAGCTCTTATCCCTAGTCTCCTGACAGCTCATAAACACGTATTCAAGCTAAATTCTTATCAGTTCGATTTTTATGTTTGGTCCTACATCCTTCTAACCTGAGCAAGTTGCTCATCTGTGCCAGAAGAGTTTGTGTACTTTTGTGGAGAAGAAGGCTGAAAGGGGAACTGTAGAGTGTTGAGCAAGTAAAATATAGTGCAGATTTTAAATTTTTTGTGTGTTTTTTAATACAGTGCATTTTTATTTTAAATTGGTAACCTAAAGGCTTGGAACACATTGAGATATTTTCTAAAATAGATGAATCATTTCAGTAGTTGAGTCACATTATTATGGCCATTTACTACTTGCAACGTTGGCAGCACATATCATGAGCTGGCTTGGTGGGTATATAAGGTGTGTGATAGGTTGCCTGCACACATGTCCCTCATTGCTGTCATGGGTAAAAGGGATGATTTATCAGAGTTACAGAAAATAATGATTATTGGCTTTTGGGCCAAGGATTGCAGTATTTCTGAAACTGTGCAGTTTGTGAACTATTCGCATGCTGCTGGGGCGAAAGTGTATCATGAGTGGACTAATGGCACCATTGCGAATAAGCAACATGGAAACTGCAGAGCACCACATACCATTAATGTGTTGGTAAATGTCGGCTATGAAAGTGCGCAAGGGTGGACCAACTCGCTACAGTGGAGCAGCTCACCAACAAAAGGAACCAAGGGGCTACAAGAGGTGTGTCTAAAACAACAACTCAATGAACCCTACTGTGTATGGCGCTGTGAAGCAGACGATGGCCACTGCACCTTAGCAAATTAAGTTGCATCGGCAAAAAAAAGCTTCAATGTTCAAGGCAGTATAGGAATTGGACCTCTGCGGTTTGTTAAAAGGTTGCCTTCTCCGATGAGTCGTGTTTTCTGCTTCACTGAATGGATGGATGTTGACAAGTGAGGCGAGAAACATCAGAGAACAAATTCCCTGCAACCATTGCTGGAAGAACACAAACTAGCGGTGGCAGCATTATGTTTTGATAAATGTAGCATCCTCTGAATTCACTCATCCATGTGAAAGGCACTCTCAACTGATATGGGTATGAATCCATCCTTTCATATCACATACACCCATACATGCTTAGGCCCCTTGCAGACGAGCATGTCTGGATTAGGTCCGGATGCGTTGCGAATGCGTTCAGTGAAAAATGTGCGATGTACACAGACCCATTGAAATGAATGGGTCCGGATTCTGTGCCGGAGCAATGCGTTCGCACCATGCATTGCACCCGCGCAGAATACTCGCTCATGTGAAAGGGGCCTTATTGTCTTCCTTGGGCCGGATGGGATCTTCCAGCAGGACCATGCTATATGTCACACGGCTTGAAATGTCCATCATTGGTAGGAAGAGCATGACCAAGACTTTCAAGTACTACCCTGGCCATCTAATTCCCTGACTTTAACCTAATGTACCACCTTGATTGATGCGTTTGCTCAATGGATCCTTTGCCATGCACCCTCCAGCAGCTGTGGGATGCATTGCAGTCCGGATGCATTGCAGTCCGCATGGCTCCAGATACCTGTGAAAACCTACTAGGAATTTATTGAGCGACTCACAGCTCGTCTAGCTGCTGTCCTTGCAGCACACAGCAGTTACAGCTGGTGGTAACAATAATGTGACTCAACTTTGTATATTGCAGTTAGCCAATAAAGGTATCACTCCTATAATACTTTTATACACATCAGTCCTTTTTCTGTAACCCCTCTCTCTCCTTCCTAATGATCTATAGCAAAAAATAGCATGGTACTCTTGAATGGTCATAAAGCTAACATCCCTTTTAAGTTTGTTTTATTTGGCTGTAGCTTAGAAGGGACGGATATGTTGGGAAGCCAAGAGATGTTCCACTGTCAAGTTGGAGTATGTGAATACGGTAACTAATCATTTGCAGATCATTAGGAAACAAAACTTGCACTGCAAATTGTCTCTAAAGGGTATATTAGATTTCCAGATTTTCTGGCAGATGATCGCTAATGAGCTTTGCTATGAACGTCCGTTAGTGGTCATCTGGCAGTCTAATACTGCATCCAAATGCCCGATGAACAAGTAAATGCTCGTTCATCTGGCAATTGTGGTTTGTAAGCATGCTTAAAAATCACAATGGTGCTGGCGGCAGATTGCACTGTTTAATAGTTATCTGCCACTGGCATACTGCTGCCCTGCATGAGGACGAGTGATGACATAGCATTCGCCCCTCTCAATGCCATGGAGGACATTGCTGCCTGTAATAGCAGTTGTGTCCTCTGCTAGATATCTGTGGCATCGTGGTGTCTAATACCCAATTTATAAGCAATTTCCAAATAGATCCTGAAAGGGTGCATATACTCACTAATGATCCAGCCCCTCCTCAGGGTCATGAAAACAGTCATTATACAGAAATAATAACAGTGATATAATCACAGAGAGATAAAATAACCCTCTGTGTATGACTGAAAGAGAGAGATTTTGGAAAAGAAGCCTGCAAAGGCTCTGTGTGGTCTCAGCCAGAGGGCTGAAGGGCCACGAGGCTGTGTGAAAGCCTGAAGTTGGGGGCAAATCGAGGCCTGCGGAAAGAGGGTCACATGGTCAGAGTCGGGAGGACTTCTGGACCATAATCCCCCAAGGGTGCTGGTGTGGTCACAGCCTGGAGGCTGCTGGACCGTCTATGGCTGAGGAAGCCGGATCCAATCTCATGTGTGAATGGCGCTCTATAGGTGACGTAGAGACAACAAGAGTATTAGGTAGAGCCCAGACGGCAGTTTATTTTTGTTTTATGTTTATGTTTGTGATGGTGCTGAAGTGCCATAATAAAGCACCATTTGGACTTTAACCCCATTGTCAGAGGAGAAGTCTGTGATTGTGACCCCTTGAGAGGGAGCGATCTCTTACTATATACAGTACAGACCAAAAGTTTGGACACACCTTCTCATTCAAAGAGTTTTCTTTATTTTTATGACTATTAAAATTATAGATTCACACTGAAGGCATCAAAACTATGAATTAACACATGTGGAATTATATACATAACAAAAAAGTGTGAAACAACTGAAAATATGTCATATTCTAGGTTCTTCAAAATAGCCACCTTTTTCTTCGATTACTGCTTTGCACACTCTTGGCATTTTTTTGATGAGCTTCAAGAGGTAGTCACCTGAAATGGTCTCCCAACAGTCTTGAAGGAGTTCCCAGAGATGCTTAGCACTTGTTGGCCCTTTTGCCTTCACTCTGCGGTCCAGCTCACCCCAAACCATCTCGATTGGGTTCAGGTCCGGTGACTGTGGAAGCCAGGTCATCTGGCACAGCACCCCATCACTCTTCTTTATGGTCAAATAGCCCTTACACAGCCTGGAGGTGTGTTTGGGGTCATTGTCCTGTTGAAATATAAATGATGGTCCAACTAAACGCAAACCGGATGGAATAGCATGTCACTGCAAGAAGCTGTGGTAGCCATGCTGGTTCAGTATGCCTTCAATTTTGAATAAATCCCCAACAGTGTCACCAGCAAAGCACCCCCACACCATCACACCTCCTCCTCCATGCTTCACGGTGGGAACCAGGCATGTAGAGTCCATCCGTTCACCTTTTCTGCGTCGCACAAAGACACGGTGGTTGGAACCAAAGATCTCAAGTTTGGACTCATCAGACCAAAGCAAAGATTTCCACTGGTCTAATGTCAATTCCTTGTGTTCTTTAGCCCAAACAAGTCACTTCTGCTTGTTGCCTGTCCTTAGCAGTGGTTTCCTAGCAAATATTCTACCATGAAGGCCTGATTCACACAGTCACCCCAAGGTATTCCGTGAGGGGCATGGCGAGTTCCTAGAATATTATTATTTTTTTCTCTTAAAAAATCATTTTCCGCTAACCTGTGCCCAAAAAAAAATATATTTTAGGAACGCGCCATGCCCCTCACGGAATACCTTGTGGTGTCTTCTTTCCAAAATGGGGTCACATGTGGGGTATTTATACTGCCCTGGCATTTTAGGGGCCCTAAAGCGTGAGAAGAAGTCTGGAATCCAAATGCCTAAAAATGCCCTCCTAAAAGGTACTCATTGGAATTTGGGCCCCTTTGCACATCTTGGCTGCAAAAAAGTGTCACACATGTGGTATCGCCGTACTCGGGAGAAGTAGGGCAATGTGTTTTGGGGTGTATTTTTATTTTATTTTTTTAATTATATATTTTATTTTCCAAAAATTAATGTACAACAGTCTTCTATTTCAATATAAAAGCGATAAAGTGAGAGTGCAGTAATGGTTTCATCTAAACCTGTACTAAGTTTCCATTTTAATTATTTATAAACCCCCCCTATCCCTCCCTCCACCCCCCCCCCTTTTTCTTTCCGCGGGGCTGCCGTGTCTGCATCTTTAACATTGTTATTGTTTCCAGTTGCCAGTGACCCCCCCTTCTCCTCCACAAAACCGCCGTGCCCACATAGACTGTCATTATTTCCAGTTACCCCAGATCCGCAGCCAGGTTGCCTTTTTCCGTGCTGTTTGGGCTAGGGTGTGTTCATACTGCCTAACTCTGTTCATCCACTCCAACCACTCCTGAAAACTGGGGTATTTCATGGTGCCCCAATGTTTCACAATTATTATTTTGGCTAGTGCAATGCCCCGAAACCACAGTATCTGCTCTGTTTTATTTTCGTCTGTCTCTGGGAGTGTACCCAGGATGACATAATCAATGCATGCCTGGTATTTCATTGGGGAGTGGTCCTGCAGTTTCCGAAATATTTTTATCCAATATTCATTTATCCCTGGGCATTCCCACAGCAGATGTTTATAATCTCCTCTGTCTTTGTTACATTTATAGCAGTTCTGTTTCCTATCTTTATAAATGGTATGCAATAATGCTGGTGTATAATAGAGACGGTGTATGATTTTCAAGAGAATCCATGCATGAGCGGGTGAGACGGTCGATCTTTTAATGTTTCTGTACACGGTATTCCAGATAATAGGTTCCCCTTTATGTAAGTCTCTTTCCCATTTAGCTTCACCCCTAAATGTGATCGTTTTTGTGTGTTCATATTTTAACTTAGCGTATATATGTGATATAGAAGTGTTAAATGTCATATCTAGACAAAAATCTAAAAAAGTATTCCTTACTATCTTCAAATAATTCTTATTCTCCGTGTATTGTATAGCGTGACGTAATTGTTCATATCGAAATTTATCAGTAAATCCTAATGTAATGTCTGGTAATATTTCATTTAAGGGCTTAATCAGTCCCTGATGAAAAAATTGTGCAATGAAATATATCCCATTTTTTTCCCAATATTCAACGTGACCTAGTTGCATAACTTGTGGTAAGTGTGCGTTCCCCCACAGTGGGGTGTACTGAACTGCTTCAGATACGCCTGCCATATCTCTAATTTGTTGCCAGATATACCCGAGCATTCTGCAAAACGGATTTGTTATTGTTTTCTTCTTAAAAATACCGGTTTCAAGAATATGAAAAAGATCCGACCATGGTCTACAATGCTCCCCAAAAAGAAGACAGATGCATTTATTCCTCCGATTCCTAACACACCATCTCAGTTGGGCAGCTAAATAATATCCTTTTAAAAAAGGGATGGACATTCCACCCTCTTCTTTATACAGATACTGAATCTTAATTCTGACTCGTTTGCGGCCCCAAATCAGTTCATTAAAGAGGGTCTCTAGCTTGTTGAAAAACTTGTCTTCTATCGTGATTGGACTGGCGTTGAGAACATATTAACATTGGTAATAATGTCATTTTAATAAGCGCTATTCGGTTAATTTGTGACAGAGGGAGCTTTAGCCATGTTCTAATTTTTTCCCTAACTTTATCTATTATTGGGATTATATTCAGTTTCAAATAGTGTTCCAATTTGGTCCCTATCTGAATACCCAGGTACAGTAGGGAGTCTGCTGGGGTCAATATACTAACCCGAAAATTGTGGCCCCGTGGAACCGGGCGTCTCAATGGAAGAAATTTAGATTTTTCCCAATTTATGTCGTATCCAGATAGTGATCCAAACTCATCCAGACTATCCATAACCCTGGGCAAGTTTATATACCCCTTTCCCAGAAATAGCAGCATATCGTCCGCATATAAACTGATTTTGTCAGCTTCCCCCTCGCACCCGAAGCCAGATATTTCCTCATCTGTTCTGATTTTGCATGCAATTGGCTCCAGGAATAGCGAGAAGAGCAAAGGGGAAAGGGGGCAGCCCTGGCGTGTTCCTCGGGTCAGGGGAAAGGGGGCAGAGTACTCACCATTAATTCGGACCCTCGATACCGGGTTTTGGTACAGAATGCGAACCCATCTGGAGAAATACTCGCCCATCCTCACCCGTGATAATACTTTCCAAAGGAAGAGCCACTCCACCCTGTCAAAGGCCTTAGCGGCATCAAGGGACAGGATGGAGCAGTCCCCCCCGTCCCCCGTCTGGATGTTCAAGAGCGCCCGCCTTATATTGTCCTGTATATTTATTTTGGGAATAAACCCGGTTTGATCTACATGGACAACTTTATGTATGACAGTTTTTAATCTGTTGGCTAACAATTTGGCAAGAATTTTATAATCTGTATTCAACAGAGAGATAGGGCGGTAGGAAGCAGCTAACAGCGGATCCTTCCCCTTTTTGGGGATCAATGTGATGGTGGCTTCCATCCATGAGGGGGGTAGGGAACCCATTGTCCAAGATTGATTTAGTACCTCCAACATTGGGGGAAGGATCGTTCCCTCATGTTGCCGATATACTTCGAATGGGAAACCGTCCGCCCCTGGGGATGTATTGCCCTTGATGGAGTGCAACGTGGTCTGTAGCTCGGTCAGTTGTATAGGTCTATTTAACCAGTCAATGTCTTGTTGGTCAAATTCAGGGATATCGATGTTATCCAGATATTGATCTATTTTTCCTCCCTGATTTTGGGACCCGGCTTGATATAATATAGAAAAATACCTAGTGAATTCCTTTAGGATGACATCAGGGTCTCGTAAGATGTTCCCTGCCTCTGTCCTAATTCCAGTAATATTGGAACCTCCCCTTTGATTTTTTACTATCATAGATAATAATCTGCTTGGCTTGCCGGACTCGCTAAAACTCCTCAACCCTGAAAAAAACATTTTGTTTTGTGCTTTTTTGTATAAATTTTGTTTATATTCCTCCTGTGCCTTTTTAAGTTGGAGTTGTTTTTCTATGGTATTTACAGAGATAATCTCATTCGTTATCTGGTTGAGCCTCCCTTCTATTTCTTTTTGGGTTTGGGCGAAAAGATTTTTCTGTTTCCTGATTTCATGAGAATATATACCCCGGAGGTATGCCTTAAGCGAGTCCCAAACCATATGGATATGTGTTGAATTAACATTATCCCTCCAAAAGAGTTTTATTTCTTCATTAATCTTATCTAGATCCCTTATCAATGTCATCCAATGGGGGTTGAGTTTAAAAATTCTATTTTGGTTTGGTTTCTTAGGGCTGTCCAGTATTACCATGACCGGGCTATGGTCAGAGATGCCATGACATTCGTAATTCATTTTTTTAACCCTATTAATGAGCCCGGGGCTGGCGAGAGCCAGATCAACTCGAGACATGGACCTATATGTGTTACTAAAGCAAGAAAATACCTGCTTATTTCCGTAAAGAGATCGCCAGATATCGACCAGTGCCATCTCCGTACAGATTCTGGATAGCACTGTACTTGATCCCAGATTTGATTCGTAGTTAGTTATGGTGGAAATCCTATCTTTTTTAGTGTCCATGACCGAGTTGAAATCGCCCATCACCAGCACCGGGCACTCCTCTCGTGCTGCAATGTATTCCATCAATTTACATAGTAGAGTAGTAGTAAAGGGGGGCGGAATGTATATAAACGCTATGATTATCCTTTGCCCCTGCCAATAGCAGTGCAAAATTGCTATTGGGGTGTATTTTTACATATACCCAAACTTTGTGTGAGAAATATCTCTGTCAAATGACAACTTTGTATTAAAAAAATGGGAAAAGTTGTCTTTTAGAGAGATATTTCTCTCACCCAGCATGGGTATATGCAGTGTCGGACTGGGGTACCTAGGGCCCACCAGTAAAATTAATTTGGGGGGCCAACCATATTATAAATTCAAATATAATAAATAATTTAACAAGTTTTTTATATGAACATAGACCGGTTGAGGTGTTGAACATTGAATATATGTATGTAGTGCAGTAAGTCTACTGTGTTATGTGCCACTTGTGTAGAGAGTGGGAGACTAGGGGCCCACATTGCTCAAGGGCCCACCGGGGGATTCCCCTGTACCCCTGTGGGCCAGTCCGAGCCTGGGTATATGTAAAAATATACCCCAAAACACATTGTCCTACTTCTTCTGAGTACGACGATACCACATGTGTGACACTTTTTTGCAGCCTAGGTGGGCAAAGGGGCCTAAATTCTAAAGAGTATCTTTAGGATTTCACAGGGCATTTTTTACGCATTTGGATTCCAAACTACTTCTCAAGCTTTAGGTCCCCTAAAATGCCAGGGCAGTATAACTACCCCACAAGTGACCCCATTTTGGAAAGAAGACAACCCAAGGTATTCCGTGAGGGGTATGGTGAGTTCATGTAAAATTTTATTTTTTGTCACAAGTTAGTGGAATATGAGACTTTGTAAGGAATGAAAAAGAATGTAAGAAAAAAAAATTAAAAAATAAATAAATCATTTTCCGCTAACTTGTGACAAAAAATAAAAACTTCAATGAACTCACTATGCCCATCAGCGAATACCTTAGGGTGTCTACTTTCCGAAATGGGGTCATTTGTGGGGTGTTTCTACCGTGTTTTGTACCATAGTTTGTAAACGCTATAACTTTTACCCAAACCAATAAATATACACTTATTGCATTTTTTTTATCAAAGACATGTAGAACAATAAATCTAGAGAAAAAATTATATAGAAATGTAGTTTTATTTGAAAAAATTTACAACCGAAAGTGAAAAATGTCATTTTTTTGCTAAAATTTCGGTAAATTTTGATTAATATAAAAAAATGTCAAAATGTCAGCAGCAATGACATACCACCAAATGAAAGCTCTATTAGTGAGAAGAAAAGGATGTAAAATTCATTTGGGTGGTAAGTTGTATGACCGAGCAATAAACCGTGAAAGTAGTGTAGTGCAGAATTGTAAAAAGTGGTCTGGTCATTAAGGGGGTTTAAGCTAGGGGGGCTGAGGTGGTTAAAGTAATGATGGCGACTAGTTTTTCTTTACTTAGCTGCTTTTTTCTTGCCATAATACAAATTCTAACAGTCTATTCAGTAGGACTATCAGCTGTGTATCCACCTGACTACACCACAACGCAACTGATGGTCCCAACCCCATTTATAAGGCAAGAAATCCCACTTATTAAACCTGACAGGGCACACCTGTGAAGTGAAAACCATTTCAGGTGACTACCTCTTGAAGCTCATCAAGAGAATGCCAAGAGTGTGCAAAGCAGTAATCAAAGGTGGCTACTTTGAAGAACCTAGAATATGACATATTTTCAGTTGTTTCACACTTTTTTGTTATGTATATAATTCCACATGTGTTAATTCATAGTTTTGATGCCTTCAGTGTGAATCTACAATTTTCATAGTCATGAAAATAAAGAAAACTCTTTGAATGAGAAGGTGTGTCCAAACTTTTGGTCTGTACTGTATATATATATGTATATATATATATATATATATATATATATATATATATATATATATTCAGGTCCTTCTAAAAAAAGTAGCATATTGTGATAAAGTTCATTATTTTCTGTAATGTACTGATAAACATTAGACTTTCATATATTTTAAATTCATTACACACCAACTGAAGTAGTTCAAGCCTTTTATTGTTTTAATATTGATGATTTTGGCATACAGCTCATGAAAACCCAAATTTCCTATCTAAAAAAATTAGCATATTTCATCCAACCAATAAAAGAAAAGTGTTTTTAATACAAAAAAGTCAACCTTCAAATAATTATGTTCAGTTGTGCACTCAATACTTGGTCGGGAATCCTTTTGCAGAAATGACTGCTTCAATACGGCGTGGCATGGAGGCATTCAGCCTGTGGCACTGCTGAGGTGTTATGGAGGCCCAGGATGCTTCGATAGCAGCCTTAAGCTCATCCAGAGTGTTGGGTCTTGCGTCTCTCAACTTTCTCTTCCCAATATCCCACAGATTCTCTATGGGGTTCAGGTCAGGAGAGTTGGCAGGCCAATTGAGCATAGTAATACCATGGTCAGTAAACCATTTACCAGTGGTTTTGGCACTGTGAGCAGGTGCCAGGTCGTGCTGAAAAATGAAATCTTCATCTCCATAAAGCTTTTCAGCAGATGGAAGCATGAAGTGCTCCAAAATCTCCTGATAGCTAGCTGCATTGACCCTGCCCTTGATAAAACACAGTGGACCAACACCAGCAGCTGACATGGCACCCCAGACCATCACTGACTGTGGGTACTTGACACTGGACTTCAGGCATTTTGGCATTTCCCTCTCCCCAGTCTTCCTCCAGACTCTGGCACCTTGATTTCCGAATGACATGCAACAGTCCAGTGCTGCTTCTCTGTAGCCCAGGTCAGGCGCTTCTGCCGCTGTTTCTGGTTCAAAAGTGGCTTGACCTGGGGAATGCGGCACCTGTAGCCCATTTCCTGCACACGCCTGTACACGGTGGCTCTGGATGTTTCTACTCCAGACTCAGTCCACTGCTTCCGCAGGTCCCCCAAGGTCTGGAATCGGTCCTTCTCCACAATATTCCTCAGGGTCCGGTCACCTCTTCTCGTTGTGCAGCGTTTTCTGCCACACTTTTTCCTTCTCACAGACTTCCCACTGAGGTGCCTTGATACAGCACTCTGGGAACAGCCTATTCATTCAGAAATTTCTTTCTGTGTCTTACCCTCTTGCTTGAGGGTGTCAATGATGGCCTTCTGGACAGCAGTCAGGTCGGCAGTCTTACCCATGATTGCGGTTTTGAGTAATGAACCAGGCTGGGAGTTTTTAAAAGCCTCAGGAATCTTTTGCAGGTGTTTAGAGTTAATTAGTTGATTCAGATGATTAGGTTAATAGCTCGTTTAGAGAACCTTTTCATTATATGCTAATTTTTTTAGATAGGAATTTTGGGTTTTCATGAGCTGTATGCCAAAATCATCAATATTAAAACAATAAAAGGCTTGAACTACTTCAGTTGGTGTGTAATGAATCTAAAATATATGAAAGTCTAATGTTTATCAGTACATTACAGAAAATAATGAACTTTATCACAATATGCTAATTTTTTTAGAAGGACCTGTAAATGTATATACTACAATTCATTGTTTTATACCCTGTTAGAGGGGGGCTGGGTTGTTAGTGTGGTTATATGCCCTTTTTTTTTTATCTGTTTGTATATTCTGAATCATTTTTCCTCCTAGGTCATTGTTCTCTTCTTTGACATGCTACATGTTTTATATTGATAAATTAAACATGTTGTATCTAGTACAGTGTCTATATAATTTCTTCTATCTAGTACAACAAAAATGTGAAATTGATATCCTATAATTTAAAATATAGGATATAAAGTTTTATTCTGAAAATAAAAAGTTAAAAGTACTGCAGACCATGCTCACCCAGAACTGTCACCATTAGAGATGAGCGAATCGAAACTGACAAAGTGGATTTCGATCCGAATTTCAGGTTTTATTCGATTTGCACCGATTCAGAATTTCCTCGTGATTAGTGGTAACGAATCGCATTTTTTTCTAAAATGGCTGCTGCACATGTGAGGACATGGAGCAAGGAACTCTGGGAAGGCGGAATAACCCATAATGCCATGCATGCAGCTAATCAGCAGCCAGCAAGCCCTGTGATGTCACAGCCCTATAAATAGCCTCAGCCATCTTGGATTCTGCCCTTTTCCAGTGTACTTAGTGCAGGGAGGGATGTCAGCAGGTGCTAGGGACAGTGCTAAAAAAAACTTCATTGTGCTAAAAAAAAACGATTTATAAATGCAGGGAAATATTATTCAAGGTGTAGGGAAAGAATAGGGAGGAATCATTCCACAGCATATATTGAACAGGGTTCAGTAAGGGAAGTTACAGCCTGGTCAATAGGACAATCCTATTACACCTTGCTGCACTGACAGGGGATCCAAATTGCCATTATACAGCTCTGTAATTCCAGCAAACCGTTCTTATTAGGGTGCAAGTGCTGTTTGATACAGCCATTAAGAGGGTTTATTACAAGGAAATATTTATACGTCTTATTTGTGGTGCAGTTATATGTTCCATATCATTTTTTGGCTTGTATTAGTGGGAAAAAAATGGCTTATTAGCCATTGTTTGGTTAAGTGCTAAAATTACAGCCCTTTTTGTCATGTATTGGTGGCAAAATAAAAATATATTTGTTGTTCAGCAGTGCAGTTATATGTTCTGAAGCCTTTTGTGGTGAGTATTAGTGGAAAAAGAAAAAATATATTTGCCATTTAGCGGTGCAGTTATATGTTCTAAAGCCTTTTGCGGCGTGTATTAGTGAAAAAAAAATATATATATATATTTGCCATCCGGCAGTGCAGTTACAGTTGTAAGAAAAAGTATGTGAACCCTTTGGAATTATATGGATTTCTGCAGAAATTGGTCATAAAATGTGATCTGGTCTTCATCTAAGTCACAACAATAGACAATCACAGTCTGCTTAAACTAATAACGCACAAATAATTAAATGTCTCCATGTTTTTATTGAACACACCATGTAAACATTCACAGTGCATGTGGAAAAAGTATGTGAACCTTAGGATTTAATAACTGGTTGAACCTCCTTTGGCAGCAATAACTTCAACCAAACATTTCCTGTAGTTGCAGATCAGACGTGCACAATGGTCAGGAGTAATTCTTGACCATTCCTCTTTACAGAACTGTTTCAGTTCAGCAATATTTTTGGGATGTCTGGTGTAAATCGCTTTCTTGAGGTCATGCCACAGCATCTCAATCGGGTTGAGGACAGGACTCTGACTGGGCCACTCCAGAAGGCATATTTTCTTCTGTTTAAGCCATTCTGTTGTTGATTTACTTCTATGCTTTGGGTCGTTGTTCTGTTGCAACCCCCATCTTCTGTTGAGCTTCAGCTGGTGGACAGATGGCCTTAAAGGGATTCTGTCACCTCTCATAACACAAATTCAGATTTTAAACCAGTCATGCTCCACAGATTACCTTGAATCGGCTTTGCTGTTCTATACTGTAATCCGTCCAGTAGTTTTGCTGAAAAACGACTTTTATAATTATGCTAATTAATCCTGAAGGTGCTCAGAGGGGCGTTATGTTCCATTTTGTGTGCCCAGTAACGCCCCCCTGCAGTGCCCAAAACGCCTTCCTCCTGAATCCCTAACCGCCCACAGCGTCTCATCCCTCTCCTCCCCCTCCCTGATGGCCTAGCAAAGTCTTGCGCAGACGCATTACCCAATGACTGCGCCAGTGCGATTTGCTGGAGACTGAGGGCAGGAGCTTCATCGTCGTCACTGGGCATGCGCCGAGCCCAGTGACGTCCGATGCTCGCTCTTCCTTCAGTCTCCAGTAATATATTTGCCGATTAGAAATCGAATCCTGGCTTTATCCACGACAACTGAAAATCGGAACCATAGTGACCGACAATGGGAAGGACATGTGTCTGTGCTGCGTCAAGGAGGGCTGAGCCATGCGCCCTGCATGGCACACGTGTTCAATCTGGTTATGAAGAGGTTCCTGAAATCTTCCACCCATCTGCAAGACATCCTAAAAATGGCCAGGAAACTTTGCATGCATTTCAGCCACTCGTACACTGCAAAGCGCACCCTCCTTGAGTTGCAGTGGCAGGATGGCATCCCCCAACATAGGCTGATATGGGACGTTTCCACCCTCCAAATGTTGGACCGACTATACGAACAGAGAAAGGCCATAAATGATTTCTTGATGATCCAAGCAGACAGGAGTACTCCACTGTGTAACTTTGATGTCAGCCAGTGGCAGCTCATGCATAAGACCAGCCATTTGCTCAGGCCCTTTGAGGAGGCCACCTTATTTGTCAGGACTTTGGGATGAACAATGTCATTCCACTGCTTCATGTCCTGGAACAGACGCTGGTAAATCTGTTTGGTCAGTGGAGTGGAGACGTGGCGCTCAGATCTCATGGACAGATGAGCCCTGTGGGGGATGAAATGGAGAAGGAGGACATTGGAGCACAAGCAATGTGTAGCGAAATGGGTGGTTTTTATACACAAGTGATAGGAGAGGAGTAGCAGGAGCAGCCAAAGCTACAGGGCGATGAGGAAGAGGAGGCAGAGAACCCAGACACACCGCAGCAGTATGCAGTGGGGATGGAGGCAGGGAGTCTCTCCGAGTTACTTCCACAAATGGCCCACTGAATGCTCACTTGCTTGCGTAGTGACAGCCAAATTGTCACCATTCGGCAGAGGGATGACTTCTGGCTCTCCACCTTGTTGGAACCTCGCTATCAGTCCAAAATGGGGCCTTTTTTACACCCGCTGAGAGGGAGGAGAAACGGAACTACTATAGAGACATCCTTTGTAGTCAGTTGGCCTCTGCCTATCTGCGCCATTGTCCACCCTCTTGCAGGTCTGTGCTCACGTTCCACTGCCATTGCTTCTGGGGAGGGATGGAGTGTCAGAAGCAGTACCAGCTCCATCAGCAGCAGCCTGAGTCTAGAGTCGCTGATGAGCAGCTTTTTTCAGCTATACATAGTGTAGGACCTGAACCAGCAGGTGGTGGCATACTTGGACAGCACCCTGCCACCCCACATTGAAGATCCGCTAGACTACTGGGCAGCCAAACTGGATTTGTGGCCGCAACTGACAGAGTCTGCCCTGGAAAAGCTGTCCTGTCTGGCCAGTAGTTTGGCATCAAAACGGGTGTTTAGTGTGGCGGGGGCCATAGTTGCCAGAAGAAGAACTCGCCTGTCCACCCAAAATGTGGAGAGACTGACCTTTGTCAAGATGAATAGAGCATGGATCCGCCATGATTTCCACTCACCAATGCCTGATGCATCAGACTAGATCGTCCATGGTGCCACACCAACACTTTGACAAAAGAGACCAGTTTCTTCTGGCTACCTGCCTCAGTTACTATTCTGATGCTGCCATCCACCTGATGCCACACATCTGATGCCAAAATCTCCTTCTTTCACGCACCATCTTCAGCTGGTACTGGTATTGCTACCCACCTCCACACAATGTCACCTTGTCACTCTGTGGTCTCCTCATGTTGCTGCTACCTCCACACTATGTCACCTTGCCACTCTGTGGTCTCTTGATGTTGCTGTCACCTCCACACTATGTCACCTTGACAATCTGTGGTCTCCTGATGCTGCTGCCACCTCCATACTGTGTCACCTTGCCACTCTGTGGCCTTCTGATGCTGCTGCCACCTCCATAATATGTCACCTTGCCACTCTGTGGCCTTCTGATGCTGCCACCATCTCCACACTATGTCACCTTGCCAATCTGTGGTCTCCTCATCCTGCTGCCACCTCCACACTGTCAATGCGCCACTCTGTGGCCTCCTGATTCTGCTGCCACCTCCAAATTATGTCACATTGCCACTCTGTGGCCTCCTGATGCTTCCACCACCTCCACACTCATTGTGCCACTCTGTGGCCTCCTGATGCTGCTTCCACCTCACTACTATGTCATAGGGCCACTCTGTGGACTTCTCATGCTGTTCATACCCTCCCTACTTCATGACCAGTGGCGTACATACCAGGGTCGCAGGGGTCGCAGTTGTGACCGGGCCCGGCACTCCAGGGGGCCCGGCCGCCTGTGGACCCCCCCAGGCCGCTGGCAGGGCCCCCGCTGTACTCACATGTAATGGAGCGCTCTGATGGGGCCCGGTATGAAGTACAGTGGCAATTTCGGGCCCCATCAGAGCGCTCCATGCCACCATTACATGTATAATATGGGGGAGGGGGGGTGGAGGGTCAAGTAAGAGGGGGGCGGGGTGGAGCGCGCACTCACACACACACGGCCAGGAGTTCCGTTTCTATAGTGAAGCAGGGAAACCTGTCTGCTCCCTGCTTCACTGATCTTCAGAGCTCAGGAGCTCCCCCTGCTGTCCCCAGATCACGCTGCTGGCTGTGGGAGGAGACCTGAATGCCCGGCAATCTGCCTCCTTTCATCAGGGAAGAAGGTAAGTATGTGTATTTTTTTTTCTAACGCTGCAGACTGGGGGCAGAGGGGGCAGAGGGGGCAGGGGGGTTTGATGGGAACAACTAGAGTGAGGGTGCACAAAAGTTGGCATCTCTACTGAGGGGAACCTAATCTGCCATAACTAATTTGAGGGAGGCACCTAATCTGCCATAACTAATTTGAGGGGGCACCTAATGTGGCATAACTACTGTGAGGGGGGCACATATAAAGGCAAAACTATGAGGGGGGCACATATGAAGGCATAACTACTGTGACGGGGGATGTAATCTGGCATAACCAATGTGAGGGGCACATATGTGGGCATATCTAATGTGAGGGGCACATAATCTGGCATAACAGCTCTGAGGGGACACATATCTGGGCATATTTATTTTGGGGGGTCACATAACCAGGCATAAATACTGTGAAGGGGCACATAATCTGGCATTATTACTGTGAGAGGACACATAATCTGGCATAACCACTCCGAGGGGGCACATATGTGGGCATATTTACTTTGAGGGGGCACATAACCGGGCATAAATACTGTGAAGGGGCACATAATCTGGAATTACTACTGTGAGGGGACACATAATCTGGCATAACCACTCTGAGGGGGCACATATCTGGGCATATCTACTTTGAGAGGGCACATAACTGGGCATAAATACTGTGAGGGGCACATAATCTGGCATTACTACTGTGAGGGGCATATAATCTGGCATTACTAGGTGAGGGGCACATAGTCTGGCATTACTACTGTGAGGGGGCACATAATCTGGCATTACTACTATGAGGGGACACATATCTGGGCATAACTACTGTAAGGGGACACATATTTGGCATAACTACTATGAGGGGGCACATATCTGGGCATAATTACTGTGACAGGAACAAAGGTGGGCATAACTACTGTGAGGGGCCACAAGGTGGGCATTAGTACTGTGTGGTTGCACTTAGGGGAAATGTCCTAGATTACCCTGCTATACATTGGCATGGCTCAGTCTTACAGGCCAGCTGGTGATTTCACAGGGGCAGTCACCATCCCTTCCTTATGTGATTATTCTTTTTTTCTCACCACAGGGACCTTGTTCTGGATCCAGCGGACATCACGCCGATACCAGAGACACCCTGGATGAGGTAAGACCAGATTTTATTAGGACTGGGTGAGTGTAGCCATGCATTGGGCTTAGGGCTCTTTAACACGAGCGGATCCCGTGCGGGTAATCCACTGCGTGAAAGAGAGCCAAGCCCTGTACTGGACAGCAGAGACACGGAGCATTAATATAATTGGCAATGCTCTGTGCCTCTCTGTGATCTCTTTACTACAAAATCACAGAGACATAAAGTTGTCACCGTGATTTTGTAGTAAAAAGATCACAGTCAATCATGTTACTGCTCCGTGTCTCTGCTGTCCAGAATGGGGCTTGAATCACGCAGCGGATTACCCGCACGGAAAGAGCCCTTAGTAAGAAAATCTGTTGGTAGGGGAGGTAGTGGGGGGGGGGGGCTTGGAGGCAGGTTGGGGGGAGCGACGGGGAGGGGGCCCCATAGATCAGTTTCGCACCGGGGCCCCATGAATTGTGTGTATGCCACTGTTCATGACTGGGCCACTATTTTGCCTTTCGTCCTGGCTGTATAGCAGCTGTAAGGCCTGTATGGTCCCATCAGAATTGGCTTGTGATTTGGTAGCCAAGAGCAGGTGTGGATACAAAACTTAGAAGACAAGCAAATATTCCATTCACATGTCATCTCTGTTTTGGATCCACTCCTGTTTTTTTTCTGGCATTAGCAATACAGATGGATTACTGACCAAATGCTGACCAAGTGAAGGCGGATGCTAAACAGACAGGATCCGTTTTTTTGGGGTTATTGTTCTGACGGATTAGAGGAAAGGCAAAATAATCAGTGACGTTGACACAAACTTACTGCTGACAACCTCTCCACTCTGTCAGGGGGCTCTACTTGTATAATATTACAGGTTCTGTAGGCATCTATGTGAAGTTCATACTTGAGTTATTTGGTCAGTTTTTGCCCTGTGACTGCCCAAATATGCGAAGTGGGCAGTGATTCATCTGCATGTCATGCGGAGTATTTTTTCACTACCATAGCAGACTTCCTATCCATGTTACTGCAAGGCACAGTGTTCTACACCACTATAAAGGCTCTCTGCAGCCAAGAAATAGCTGTTTTGTAACACGATTTGCTGAAAATAAATACGGATCAAACCAAATTTTTTCAGAAAATTCGGCAAACCGGCCAAATCAAATTTTTGAAAGATTCGCTCATCTCTAGTCACCATGTGTGCCTGGAAACTGAATTTATAATGGATTGCAGACTGAATGAACCATATCTTTACCCAGGATAACACTACGGGTTGTAAAAAATGCACATTGTCATTCTTTATCTTTTTTCCATGCAGGTGGTGTGAACTAGAATGTCTTCAATGATGCATAATAATATGTCAATGTCATCTAGAGTAAAAACTGTTACCCTTGGTTCAGACCTGAGCATTTCTGAGACGCGCGTTTAGCGCGGGTATTTGTCGCGCTTTTTACGCACATTTTTATGCGCGTTTTTTGCAATAGTAAACACGCGTTTGACGCGCGTTTGTGTGATTGACTGCAGTGTTGTCCAATTAGCAAATATCCCTGTCTATTTGAAGTTTGGCCAATCATAGGGCATTGTAGGTGTGAAATTCCATGTGTGTTGGTAGAGTGTGTGGTTTGGAGTCATCATGGAATGCTATAGACGGCGACGTGTTGCGGCACTTGTTGCAGCTATCGACCTGGAATGCTTGAGGAGAAAGCGGGACAGTGGGCGACGTTTCTGGGTCCATCCTGTGATTGCCAATAGACAGGAGAGGGGCCAGTTCTGGGCACTGTATGCGAACCTCCGTGCCCATGAGGACAAGTTTTTTGACTACACCAGGATGTCCATCCACAGGTTAGTACGTATACGTGGTTGCAATGTTTTTTCAATGGTTAAGCTAAGTGTTTTGTGCTTTTTGTATTGTTAACCATGAACATTTTATTGTTTCCCAGCTTTGACGAGCTCCTGGTGCTGTTGTCCCCTCATTTGCAGCGTCAGGACACCTTCATGCGGGACTGCATCCCACCAGTGGAAAGACTGGTCATTACTTTGCGGTAAGTAGCCTATTATTGTGGACATTTAAACCATTTGCAGTGTGTTGTGCCAGGATCTGAGTTTCGCCGTGTTTCTCTTGTTGTTTGTGACGTATGAGTGTTTGTGCGGGGGGTATGTGATGTGTATGTTGTCAACGTGTGGCATAGATATCCCATACATGCATCATGTATCCACATTTGGCCATGTTTTACCCCTCACTTTCCAAAAATAGTCCAAACATTTGCTTCAAATTTTTTATCTTTGGTGAATGTATTAACATCATACATTTCCAAGTAAAATGTGTTAACTCTGTTTAACAAACATAGGAGCCATTTTTTTAAAATAACATAAAAATATTAGAAACCTTTTCCTATATATGTGACCTTTTTGGCTCCAAAACCCTTGAGCCTGAGAATTTCCCTCTTATAATTTTCAAAGGGTTTCATATTGCGGCACTGAAAACTCTGCCTCGGGATCCCGTCGTGTCTCTCTGGCATCGCAAGACTGATTGGTGGGTGGCATTTCAGTGGTGGTGGTGGTGGAGGTGCTTGGGCCCGTGCTTGTAGAGGGATATGGGTATGATGTGTGTTGTGTCTGCCATGTGTCAAGAGGGTGTTGTATGTTACTTTGTGTGTATGTGTGTGCTGGGTATGTGTGAGGGTGTTGTTGTGCATGTTGGGGATGTAGTGGCCCATATTGTGGGCCATATTGTGGCCCATATTGGGGGAAATATTGTTGCCCATATTGTGCTGGCTGCTGTGGGGCCTGCTGTGGGCCTGCTGTGGGGCACTGATAGACGTTGGGATCTCATAATGGATGCAATACTTATCAATGGTCTTAGACACCTCATCCCTTACTTTTGTGACCAGATTTCTGGGCACATGTAGCATTTTCTCCTCTAGACTGAGGAGAAAATGGGCATCACTGGAAAGTTTTGGCACAGGATGTGCCAGGGCATCCAGGCAGCCTATTAGCCTGTCCTCATGCCTCTCTGTTCTCCTCCTTTTATGTCGGGGCTGCCGACTTGCCTCTGGGACGGCTTGGACAGTCTGCATGGGGCTCACGAAACTCGGAGTGGGTGGGGGGCCTGGAGGACTCATTGGTCCCATAGATGGTCCGGCCTCACTGTCCATGGTTGTACCCTCGTCCTCTTCCTCGTCATCTTGCGCCTGGCTGCGTTCCCAGCTACTATCGGTGCTGTGAAGTGGAAAATATAGGTAAGTATGTTCCCCATATGAAATTGAATGTATGTTATGTCATACCACATCCTCTCCTCAATGTGTATGCCCTTGACTCACCTCCGCATTTCCGTGCACGGTATCAAAAATGCCATCTGTTGGGCATGCACATAACTGGAGCGTGCGCCTGGGGACGATCCGCTCCTCTGCTCCCTTTCTTTGCGCCTATGGCGGATAAAGGCGTCTTTCAGTCTTTTCCATTTGCCTTTGATAGTGTTGACTATGAAAAAAGAAATAAAAAACATCCGTTAATGTCTCTTTATTTTCTTACATTTGTTTCAGGTATTTAGCTACCGGACAGTCATTGGCCAGTCTACACTTAGCCTTTCTCATCGGGAAGTCCACAGCCAGTATGATCATCGGGGAAACCTGTGTGGCAATTTGGGACGTCCTGCTGTGATGGCCCAACCACAGAAGGAGGACTGGCTGCAAATTGCAGATCATTTTTTACAATCCTGCAATTTCCCAAACTGTGTCGGCGCAATAGACGGCAAGCATATCCGCGTTAAGAATCGGGAGTCAATTTTTTAATTATAAGAAATATTTTTTGTTTGTTCTTTTTACAGTGTGTGATGCAAACTATTGCTTCAGGTACATTGACGTGGGGTCCTACGGCAGCAGCTCAGACTCAGCTGTTTTGGGGCATTCTGCCTTTGGGCAAATGCTCAATAATAATGAGCTGGACCTCCCGGGGAACACCACACTGCCTGGGACCACTTTTCCGCCTATGCCCTTTGTTTTTGTGGGGGATGAGGCCTTTGCGCTGGGGGAGCATCTCATGAGGCGTACTCCAGCCGGGGACTCTCCATTGCCAGGCGGGTATTTAATTACCGGCTGACAAGGGCACGCAGGGTGGTGGAGTGCGCCTTTGGCATTTTAGCTAACAAATGGCGCTTTCTCCATTCTCCCATTCATTTAAAATTGGAGACCGCCATCTTGGCCGTGTGCTCTGCATAATTTTGTCCGTGTACGGGATGGCTTTAATTTTGAAGATTCCCTCAGCCATTCCTTGGAGAGTCCTAATCCGAGCGGTGTGCGTGGGACCAGACACGGTGCGGCTGTCCGGGACCACTTCACCGCATATTTTTTGTCACCACATGGAGTGTTACCCTGGCAATTGGAAGCCATCTAAGTTTATTATAATTTATATTTTTCTTCTGAAAAGAGTGTTTCAATATTATTTTATTTTCTAATTTGGTTGTTTATTACTAGGGCTAAATTACAAAATTTTAAATGATCTTTTGTGCATTTCGGTTTTTTCACCTATATAGTGCCCCTTGAGGATGCCCCTATAGTGACCATCAATAGTCGCCCATTAACAATGGTTAAAAATGTGGGCGAAATCATGTGTCCCATTTAAGTACCCAATACTCGGCCAGTAGAATAAAAGCCAAGGAGGGTGAAATAATGGATACCATCAAGGTGCCCAATATTGGCACGTTAGAAAGAGAAGCACCTAACATATGCCTGGCCACCCATAGCCCACAAACAGTCTAATATGAAAAAGTACACAATATCAATAACAACTTAGGATTCAAATCCCTCAACCCAAAATTAGGCCTACATTTCAAAATGCCACTACATTTGCGGATTGAAAGAGCACAGTCTGGCACAAGACAGTGGAAACACTGCAAATTGAACATACTGGGCCAATGCATTGTACCAGAATGTGGGGGAGGGTGAACCAGGACAGTACTAAAAACTAAAGGGGTGAGGGGACACTATACAACATGTAATGTGCACATCATTCTTTGTAAACTAAGGCCACTGAGTGCCCATATACAAGAACAGGGATGGTGATGCTGCGTCCCTCTAGCTGTTGCTAAATTCCAAGTCCATGCATGCCTGCACAGGCTCCAGCAAGTAAAATACAGCCCAGCATTTGTGGAGGTGGGGTTTGACAACAGCTGGAGGGCTGCAGGTAGAGCTGGCCAGGGCTATTACATATAGTTGGTACACCACTGCACACAAGGAGTTTACTTTTCACATTAGAACACACATGGAAATACCTTTTCCCTGTTTCACTGTCTTGCTGAAAGTTGTCCAATCTGGCCAGATGCTTTTGCCAATATCCTCCCAGGCCTGCTGCCTGCTCCTCCTATTTTTGTACTTGGCATCCTGCGTATCATACAGGCAGCGTTTGCCTTGCACCAGCCTGATCAGGGTCTCGGTGTCACACACAGACTCCTCCATGCTGGATTCTCTCCAAAACTGTGCTTTGCACCTGGTGTTGGGCCTTTTCCAGCATGTTGCAAAATCCAAAACGCGTGTTCGAACGCGCGTTTTCTGTGTCAAAAACGCGCTAAATTCAAGCGTTGCGCGTTCCCATTGAAGTCTATGGGCCAAAACGCACGACAAACGCCCCCAAAAAAGTTCAAGAACTTGTTTATGCGTCGGGCGTTTTTCAGCTCATTCGAACCTGCTGTAAAACGCGAAAATGTGAACCAGTCCCATAGGGAAGCATTGGTTTGCATCGGTTATGTGTTTTACAGCGCGTTCGAACGCGCTGTAAAACGCTCAGGTGGGAACTTACGGTTAGGGTAGACTACATATTTGCATACATATCTGAATGTTTATGTATATAAACCCAAGTTATTAAGTTCAGAAAATATTCAGGTACACCCATTGCAGAGAGATACAGTATATGAAGCACGCAACATTAATAGTATGGCTTGTAGTGAAGGACTTTAATCCCTTTCCACATTTGGCTGTACATATACAATGTACATATACAATTTTGCATTATGAAAGGCATTTTTCACAATAATATGTGGTTTCATTTTGCAAACGTGATAAGTGAAAGATGAACACTATAAAATAATATTATCTGTGCCTCAAGAAACGGTTCCTCATATAGCTATATCCATTGGGGTCAGCTTTATGCTAATGTCTGTAAATTGCTGCAGAATATTGCAGCGCTATATAAGTGCAATAAGATAAATAATTATCACACAGAAAACAGAAAAACTGTTGGTGCTGCATACTGTAAAAGGTGCACATAAAAATGGATATATCACAATGACAGGAGAGGTCAATACAATCTTCTGTATTGCCCGTATCTGATATCGCCATAATTGTACTAAATCATACAAATGGCAAAATTGCTGTATTTTTTAAAATTCCTCCAGAAAGAATTAATAAAAGTTCTATGTACCCCCCAAATTATTGCATTAAAAAACAAGCCCTCATATGGTAAAACAGAAACATTTCTATTACTTCGCTTGGAAAGTGAGGATAATAAAAAAAGAGTTTATACATCACAAAGAACAAAACTGAATGCAACTGTAAGGCCTCCTGCACCGGAAAGTGTGAGCTCCATGGCCGTGCTGCAATGCACGAACAGCGACCGCGGGGCAGTTGCAGCGGATCACTTCACTTCAATAGGTCTGCGATCTGGCCGTTCCGCAAAAATATAGGACATGTTCTATCTTTTTGCGGAACGGAAGTACGGGACGAAATCTCACGGAAGTACTCCATAGTGCTCCGTAGGATTCCGTTCCGTGCTTCCGCTCCGCTCTATTCCGCATCTCTGGATTTGCGGACCCATTCAAGTGAATGGATGCCCACGGAACGGCGCCCGTGTATTGCGGTTCCACAAATGCGGTCCGCAATACGGCAATGGGCAGCACACATTTGTGTGCAGGAGGCCTAATAATAATGTAAGGTCTGACAAGTGATTTTTATACTGTGTATGTGTGCGTATATGTGAAGGGCTGGCTTCATAAAGTCACAAACTCACTCACAATATAGGGCATTGCAACTTTCTGTGATCACTCGAGCAAATATTCTGCAACATTGTGCATTTTTACACACAAAACACAGCAATGTTAATGTTTCATACCAGATTTGCAAATGTAACTTTTAGAAAAGTCATAAAAAAGGCAAACTCCAGCAGGGGGTGTCATGTGTAAGTGTCAAGTTTAAAGATGCACCAAATTTATCAAACAATGTGCCTCATTTGATAAATCTGGCACAAATAGATTTGCCATTCAGTGGTGCAGTTATATGTTCTAAAGCCTTTTGTGGCGTGTATTAGTGGCTAAAGAAAAATATATTTGCCGTTCAGCAGTGCAGTTATATGTTCTAAAGCATTTTCTGTCGTGTATTAGTGGAAAAAGAAAAAATATATTTGCCGTTCAGCGGTGCAGTTATATGTTCTAAAGCCCTTTTTGTTGGGTAATAGTGGCAAAATAAAAATATATTTGCCGTTTAGCGGTGCACTTATATGTTCTAAAGCCTTTTGTGGCGTGTATTAGTGGAAAAATAAAATATATTTGCCATTCAGCTATGCAGTTATATGTTCTACAGACTTTTGTGGCATGTATTAGTGGAAAAAGAAAAACTATATTTGCCGTTCAGTGGTGCAGTTATATGTTCTAAAGCCATTTGTGACGTGTAATAGTGTCAAAATAAAAATATATTTGCCTTTCAGCGGTGCGGTTATATTTTCTAAAGCCCTTTTTGTCGTGTAATAGTGGCAAAATAAAAATATATTTGCCTTTCAGCAGTGCAGTTATATGTTCTAAAGCTCTTTTTGTTGTGTAATAGTGGCAAAATTAAAAAAAAATTGCCTTTCAGCGGTGTAGTTATATGTTCTAAAGCCCTTATTGGCGTGTATTAGTGGCAAAATAAAAATATATTTGCCGTTTAGCTGTGTAGTTATATGTTCTAAAGCGTTCTGTGGCGTGTATTAGTGGCAAAAGAAAAATATATTTCACGTTCAGCAATGCAGTTATATGTTCTAAAGCCTTTTATGGCATGCATTAGTGGTAAAAATATATATATTTGCCTTTCAGCGATGCAGTTATATGTTCTAAAGCCTTTTGTGGCATGTATTAGTGGAAAAAGATAAAATATATTTGTCGTTCAGAGGTGCAGTTATATGTTCAAAGTCTTTTGTGGCGTGTATTAGTGGAAAATATATATATATATTTGCTGTTCAGCAGTGCAGTTATATATTCTAAAGCCCTTTTTGTCGTTTAATAGTGGCAAAATAAAAATATTTTTTCCATTCCTCTTTGCAGTTATATGTTCTAAAGCCTTTTGTGGAATGTAATAGTGGAAAAAGAAAAAATATATTTGTCATTCAGCGGTGCAGTTATATGTTGTAAAGCCCTTTCTTGCATGTATTAGTGGTACAAAAAAGTATTTGCCGCTCAGTGGTGCAGTTATATGTTTTAAAGCCCTTTTTGGCGTGTATTAGTGGGGAAAAAGAAAAAGGGCTTATTAGCCATCGTGTGGTGAAGTGAGTATTAGTGGCAAAAAATAACATATTTGCCGTTTAGCGGTGAAGTTCCATTGTACTACAGCCATTAAAAAGGGTGTAATATTAGGATAGATACTTTTGAGTTAGTTGCCGTTCTGCGGGGAATTGTAATTGTTATATTTATATTTTTGGTGTGTATTAATAGGAGAAAAAAAAATCTTATTAGCCGGTCTGCAGTGAACCTACATTGTTATACTGCCATTGTTGAGGTGTATTAATAGCAAAAATAAGTATGTGTTATTAGCTGTTCTGCGGTGAATTTACATTGACATTCAGTGGTGAAATTTGTTTGTGATACAGCCTTTATTAGAAAAATTGATGAGTGATTGTAAACTTCCTTTTGCTGTAAGGACCGAATTACGTCAATTAGCCATTTAGTGGTGACATTTTTTTGTGAAAGAGTCTTTTTGGGAAAAATTGGTCTGTAGCTATAACTGTGGTCATGGACAATATGTCTCCTTTACGGCCCACAGGGTAAATGTGGTTCCTGCCTAGCCACACCAGCATATCTGACAATGTCTGCCTCTGCCTCCTCATCCTCCACCTTGTCCTCAATGCAGGGACAATTCACAATGTCCCTCCAGCATACCACATGTATTAGCCATTCAGTGGTGAAATTTATTTGTGAAACAGCCTTTTGTGGGAAAATTGATGGGTGATTTTAAACTTCCTTTTGCTGTATGGACCAAATTACGTCGATTAGCCATTCAGTGGTGCCATTTTTTTGTGAAACAGCCTTTTTTTTGGAAAAATTGGTCTGTAGCTATAACTGTGGTCAAGAACAATATGTCTCCTTTACGTCCCACAGGGTAAATGTGGTTCCTGCCCAGCCACACCAGCAACTTGGCCAGGTGACGCCGCTGCCGCCTCCACGTTTTGACGCTGTTGTTCCTGTGACAATGTTCGCCTCTGCCTCCTCATCCTCCACCGTGTCCTCAGCTTCCACTGCAGGGACAATTCACAGTGCGTAACTTTGATGTCAGCCAGTGGCATTTGCTCAGGCCCTTTGAGAAGGCCACGTTATTTGTCAGGACTATGGAATGAACAATATCATTCCACTGCTTTATGTCCTGGAACAGATGCTGGTAAATCTGGCTGGTCAGGGGAGTGGAGACGTGGCGCCTAGATCTCACGGCCAGATGAGCCCTGTGGGGGATGAACTGGAGAACATTGGAGCACAAGCAATGTGTAGCGAAATGGGTGTTTTTCATACACAGGTGACAGGGGAGGAGTAGCAGGAGCAGCCAGAGCTACAGGGCAATGAGGAAGAGGAGGACCCAGACATACCATGGCAGTATGCAGTGGAGATGGAGGCAGGGAGTCTCTCCGAGTTACTTGCACAAATGGCCCACTGAATGCTCACTTGCTTGCTTAGTGACAGCCAAATTTTCACCATTCGGCAGAGGGATGACTTCTGGCTCTCCACCTTGTTGGAACCGCGCTACCAGTCCAAAATGGGGCCTTTTTTACACCCGCTGAGAGGGAGGAGAAACTGCACTACTATAGAGAGCGCCATCGTCCACCCTCTCGCAGGTCTGACTGGGGTGTCCCTCTGCGCTCACGTTCCACTGCCATTGCTGCTGGGGAGGGGTGGTATGGCAGGAGCAGTACCAGCTCCATTAGCAGCAGCCTGAGTCTAGAGTCGCTGATGAGCAGCTTTTTTCACCTGCATAGTGAAGAAACTACTCACCAGCAGCTAGACATAGAGCAGGACCTGCAGGTGGTGGCATACTTGGACAGCACCCTGCCACCCCACATTGAAGATCCGCTAGACTACTGGGCAGCCAAACTGGATTTGTGGCCGCAACTGACAGAGTCTGCCCGGGAAAAGCTGTCCTGCCTGGCCAGTAGTGTGGCATCAAAGCGGGTGTTCAGTGCGTCGGGGGCTATAGTTACCCGAAGAAGAACTCGCCTGTCCACTCAAAATGTGGAGAGACTGACCTTTGTCAAGATGAATCGAGCATAGATCCACCATGATTTCTCACCAATGCCTGATGCATCAGACTAGATCGTCCATGGTGCCACACCAACATTTTGACAAAAGAGACCAGTTTCTTCTGGCTACCTGCCTCAGTTACTATTCTGATGCTGCCACCCGACTGATGCCACACATCTGATGCCAAAAGCTCCTTCTTTCACCCACCATCGTCAGCTGGTACTGGTATTGCTACCCACCTCCACACAATGTAACCTTGTCACTGTGGTCTCCTCATGCTGCTGCTACCTCCACACTGTCACCTTGCCACTCTGTGGTCTCTTGATGTTGCTGTCACCTCCACACTATGTCACTTTGCCACTCTGTGGTCTCCTCATGCTGCTGCCACCTCCATACTAAGTCACCTTGCCACGATGCTGCTGCCACCTCCATAATATGTCACCTTGCCACTCTGTGGCCTTCTGATGCTGCCACCATCTCCACACTATGTCACCTTGCCAATCTGTGATCTCCTCATGCTGCTGCCACCTCCACACTGTCATTGTGCCACTCTGTGGCCTCCTGATTCTGCTGCCACCTCCAAATTATGTCATCTTACCACTCTGTGGCCTCCTGATGATGCTGCCGCCACCTCCACTCTGTCATTGTGCCACTCTGTGGCCTCCTCATGCTGCTTTCACCTGACTACTATGTCATAGGGCCACTCTGTGGACTTCTCATGCTGTTCATACCCTCCCTACTTCATGACTGGGCCACTATTTTGCTTTTCAGCCTTCCTGTATAGCAGCCTTAAGGCCTGTATCGTCCCATCACAATTGGCTTATGATTTGGTAGCCAAGAGCAGGAGTGGGTACAAAACACAGAAGACATGCAAATATTCCATTCACGTGTCATCTCTGTTTTGGATCCACTCCTGTTTTTTTGGCATTAGCAATACTGATGGATTACTGACCAAATGCTGACCAAGTGAAGGCGGATGCTAAACAGACAGGATCCGTTTTTTTGGGGTTATTGTTCTGATGGATTATAGGAAGGGCAAAATAATCTGTGACGTTGACACAAACTTACTGCTGACAACCTCTCCACTCTGTTGGGGGGGGCTCTACTTGTATAAGAGTTTAATAGAACAGGTTCTGTAGGCATCTATGTGGAGTTCATACTTGAGTTATTTGGTCAGTTTTTGCCCTGTGACTGCCCAAATAAGCGAAGTGGGCAGTGATTCATCTGCATGTCATACGGACTCACAGTATTTTTACACTACCATAGCAGACTTCCTATCCGTGTTACTGCAAGGCACAGTGTTCTACACCACTATAAAGGCTCTCTGCAGCCAATAAATAGCCGTTTTGTAACACGATTTGCCAAAAATAAATACAGATCAAAATTCTGCAAAATGGCCGAATCTAATTTAAAAAAAATTTGCTTATCTCTAGTCACCATGTAATGGATTGCAGACTGAATGAACCATATCTTTACCCAGGATAACACTACGGGTTGTAAAAAATGCACATTGTCATCTCTTTTTCCATGCAGGTGGTGTGAACTAGAATGTCTTCAATGATGCATAATGATATGTCAGTGTCATCTAGAGTAACAAATGTTAGGGTAGACTACATATTTCCATACATATCTGAATGTTTATGTATATAAACCCAAGTTAGGCTACTTTCACACTAGCGTTCGGGTGTCCGCTCGTGAGCTCCGTTTGAAGGGGCTCACGAGCGGACCCGAACGCAGCCGTCCAGCCCTGATGCAGTCTGAATGGAGCGGATCCGCTCAGACTGCATCAGTCTGGCGGCGTTCAGCCTCCGCTCCGCTCGCCTCCGCACGGACAGGCGGACAGCTGAACGCTGCTTGCAGCGTTCGGGTGTCCGCCTGGCCGTGCGGAGGCGTGCGGATCCGTGCGGATCCGTCCAGACTTACAATGTAAGTCAATGGGGACGGATCCGTTTGAAGATGCCACAATGTTTTTTTTTGCCATTTTAATGCAGACGGATCCGTTCTGAACGGAGCCTCCGTCTGCATTATTATGAGCGGATCCGTTCAGAACGGATCCGTTCAGAACGGATCCGCCCGAACGCTAGTGTGAAAGTAGCCTTATTGAGTTCAGAAAATATTCAGGTACACCCATTGCAGAGAGATACAGTATATGAAGCACGCAACTGTGCAATCTCCATAAAACATTAATAGTATGGCTTGTAGTGAAGGACTTTAATCCCTTTCCACATTTGGCTGTACATATACAATGTACATATACAATTTTGCATTATAAAAGGCATTTTTCACAATAATATGTGGTTTCATTTTGCAAACGTGATAAGTGAAAGATGAACACTATAAAATAATATTATCTGTGCCTCAAGAAACGGTCCCTAATATGGCTATATTTATGGAAAAGAAATACATTTTGGCACTTGGAATGCAGTGACATACAATGTTTTCCACATGAAATGTGCCTTTTATTATGCAAAAGTGGTAGAACATAAAAAGGAACTGATATGGGGAGCCCGGTGGGTCAGTGGTTAGCACTGGTGCCTTGCAGTGTTCGGGTCCAAGGACAACATCTGCATGAGTTTGTATGTTCTCCCCCTGTTTGCGTAGGTTTCCTCCCACACTCCAAAGATATCCTGACAGGAAACATAGATTGTGAGCTCCATTGTGGACAAGTTTATGCTAATGTCTGTAAATTGCTGCAAAATATAGCATTGCTATATAAGTGTATAAGATCGTGGTGCCTAATACACCCTTTATAAGCAATTTGCAAATAGATACTGAAAGGGTGCATATACTCACTAATGATCCAGCCCCTCCTCAGGGTCAGAAAAACAGTCATTATACAGTAATAATAACACAGTGATTAGTATTAGGCCCCAAGTAAACTTTTTTTGCACTTCAGTTTGACCTATTCACTTAGATGTTAATGTTATATATATATATATATATATATATATACATATATATATATATTGTGGGGGGTTAGCTCTTCTACGGGGGTCATTCACACAAGTATCGTCGCCAGACACCAAGTTTCAGGTCCAAACATCGCTTTATTTGGCACCTCAGCAAACCAAACATAATACAAAACAAATACCTGCATACCTGCCCGGCTGGACTCTAACTAAACATAGTGCAGAATCCCTGACTCACCTATAAATTGTTGTTCAGACACGGTTATAACATGCAGCTTTCTCAGCTAGCCCAGCAGCTTCCAGGCTGTAGCAAATGCAAGTCCCTTTGGGGGATTGTGGTCCAGCAGTCCTCCCGACTCCAATGTCGTGGCCCTTGTACCGCAGGCGTCACTGTGTCCCCCAAATTCCAGGCTGTCACTTAGCCTCGTGGTCCCTCAGCCTAGCCCAGCTGAGGCCACAAAGACAGAGCCTCCAGGCCTCTGTCTACAGGCAACACACTCCCCCTTTCTGACACTCTGGGGGGGTGCCTTATGCCAGGCTGATTACCTCCAGCTTGTCTCACCTGTGGTGAAACAGGGGTGTGGACCACACTATCCACCCCTTCCTTGCCTCCAACCTGCCTGAGACCTGTCACTGTCTCACTATATATATATATATATATATATATATATATATATATATATAGTGGTAATGTGTACAGTGCTTGTAGGCATGTATATCCCACCAAAATTCCTCAGCTGGGTGAGATAAATAGAATCCAGAAATCTGCTGTGGTTTCAGCAAAGTGTAGTTTACTGAGACAATTTTGTCTACAATTTGTTCTGGGCTGGAGTTTATTTAGACCAGGCATGTCCAAACTGCGGCCCTCCAGCTGTTGCAAAACTACAACTCCCAGCATGCCTGGATAGCTTACAGCTTTTAGGGCATGCTGGGAGTTGTAGTTTTGCAACAGCTGGAGGGCCGCAGTTTGGACATGCCTGATTTAGACTATTGGATAGGTTTGGTAGTGAGATCTGCCAGTCCACACCCTTCCAGTACATGTGTTGCCTTTAGCTGAGGAGATCGCAGGTGAGGCCTGCTGCTTTAATCAAGGATGGATAAAACAACCCTCTGTGTATGACTGAGAGAGAGATTTTGGAAAAGAAGTCTGCAGAGGCCTGGTGTGGTCTCAGCCAGGAGGGCTGAGGGGCCACGAGGCTGTGTGAAAGCCTGAATTTTGGGGGTCCAGTGACGCCTGCGGAAAGAGGGTCGCACTGTCAGAGTCTGGAGGACTTCTGGACCATAATCCCCCAAGGGTGCAGCTGTGGTCACAGCCTGGAGCCTGTTGGACCGTATATGGCTGAGTAAGCCGGATCTAATCCTGTGTGTGAATGGTGCTCTATAGGTAAGGTAGAGACAACACGAGTATTAGGTAGAGCCCAGATGGGCAGGTGTTTATTTTTGTTTTATGTTTATGATGGTGCTGAAGTGCCACAATAAAGCACCATTTGAACTTTAACCCCGTTGTCAGAGGAGAAGTCTATGATTGCGACCCCATGAGAAAGAGCAATTCCTTACTATATATATATATATATATATATATATATATACACACTGAACAAAAATATAAACACAACACTTTTGGTTTTGCTCCCATTTTGCATGAGCTGAACTCAAAGATCTGAAACATTTTCTACATACACAAAAGACCCATTACGCTCAAATATTGTTCACAAATCTGTCTAAATCTGTGTTAGTGAGCACTTCTCCTTTGCTGAGACAATCCATCCAACCGCACAGGTGTGGCATATCAAGGTGCTGATTAGACAGCATGAATATTGCACAGGTGTGCCTTAGACTGCCCACAATAAAAGGCCACTCTGTAATGTGCAGTTTGATTACACAGCATAATGCCACAGTGAGGGAGCGTGCAATTTGCATGCTGACTGCAGGAATGTCTACCAGAGCTGTTGTCCGTGCAATGAATGTTCATTTCTCTACCATAAGCCGTCTCCAAAGGCGTTTCAGAGAATTTGGAAGTACATCCAACCGGCTTCACAACCGCAGACCACGTGTAACCGCAACAGCCCAGGACCTCCACATCCAGCATGTTCACCTCCATGATCGTCTGAGACCAGCCACCCAGACAGCTGCAGCAACAATCGGTTTGCACAACCAAATAATTTCTGCACAAACCGTCAGAAACCGTCTCAGGGAAGCTCATCTGCATGCTCGTCATCCGCATCGGGGTCTGGACCTGACTGCAGTTTGTCGTTGTAACCGACTTGAGTGGGCAAGTGCTCACATTCGATGGCGTCTGGGACGTTGGAGAGGTGTTCTGTTCATGGATGAGTCCTGGTTTTCACTGTTCAGGGCAGATGGCAGACAGCGTGTGTGGCGTCGTGTGGGTAAGTGGTTTGCTGACGTCAACGTTGTGGATCGAGTGGCCCATGGTGGTGATGGGTTTATGGTAAGAGCAGAAGTATGCTATGGACAACGAACACAGGTGCATTTTATTGATGGCATTTTAAATGCACAGAGATACCGTGACGAGATCCTGAGGCCCATTGTTGTGCCATTCATCCACGACCATCACCTCATGTTGCAGCATGATAATGCACGGCCCCATATTGCAAGGATCTGTACACAATTCCTGGAAGCTGAAAACATCCCATTTCTTGCATGGCCAGCATACTCACTGAACATGTCGCCCATTGAGCATGTTTGGGATGTTCTGGTTCGGCGTATACGACAGTGTGTTCCAGTTCCTGCCAATATTCTGTAACTTCGCACAGCTATTGAAGAGCAGTGGACCAACATTCCACAGGCCAAAATCAACAACGTGATCAACTCTATGCGATGGAGATGTCTTGCACTGGGTGAGGCAAATGGAGGCTACACCAGATACTGACTGTTTTTATGACCCTCCCCAGTAAGGCAAAACTGGGCACATTTCAGAGTTATTGTGGGCAGTCTAAGGCACACCTATGCAATATTCAAGCTATCTAATCAGCACCTTGATATGCCACACCTGTGAGGTGAGATGGATTATCTTGGCAAAGGAGAAGTGCTCACTAACCAAGATTTGTGAATAATATTTGAGAGTAATGGGTCTTTTGTGTATGCAGAAAATGATTAAGAGCTTTGAGTTCAGCTCATGCAAAATGGGAGCAAAACCGAAAGTGTTGCGTATATATTTTTGTTCACTGTATACCGTATAGGTATATACTAGTAACATAGTAACTGTAAAGGGGGAATATTAATGACCAATATTATGCGAATATCGATAATTAATATTCCTAAATAGGAGGAACCACCTGGTGATGACTCCGCCTATTTATGCCTTTATATAATAAATACACAATACTTTCGCTATGCTTTACACTAATCACTAATGCTAGCTGCATGCGCCTTACTAACTCGCTACCGCTAACAAGTACACGCTACACAAAGGGTACAAATATAACGGTATTTAATACACCAAGCACGCAATACAGTAATTACACAACACTAAATACACAGTACTCCACTACACTACACGTTCCCAAATTCCACCCACAAACTAACTATACAATACACACATACAAGTATAACAACCCACCCGCCTAGCTCTATAGTGTCCCTTCGTGGTCGCCAAATGTAAAGGGGGAATATTAATCACCAATATTATGCGAATATCGATAATTAATATTCCTAAATAGGAGGAGCCGTCTAGTGATGACTCCGCCTATTTATACCTTTATATAATAACAACACAATACTTTCGCTATGCCTTACACTAATCACTAATGCTAGCTGCATGCGCCTTACTAACTCGCTACCGCTAACAAGTACACGCTACACAAAGGGTACAAATATAACGGTATTTATTTAACACACTAAGCACGCAATACACTAACAATACACAGCACTACACATATACAATACTCAAACTACGCTACAAGTTCCCAATTCCACCCTTAAACTAACTATACAATACACACATAAACAACCCACCCGCCTAGCTCTATACTGTCCCTACGGGGTTCAAGGGTCCAGGGACACAGCAGGGCAGAGTAGGAGAAGGTGTGCAGAGTAGGAGAAGGCGGTTAAGAGGGGACTGGCGTAGCAGGGGTTAATAACAGGGTAACAGAATGCACAGGGTAAATCAGGGGAACAGGGTTAAAGGGATAGGCAGGGAAGGGGTGAATATGGTTGGCACTGCAAGGGAGGTACAATGCCATGCCAGAGTATACTCAGCCATCTCCAGGGCCAAAATGGGCCTCTCTTCCTTCAGGCAGCAGTCCTCATGTGTTTCTGAATCCAGTCTGGTTGCAAGGGCCGAGCCTCTGTTCGGTTTGGGTTATTATAGCCCCAAAACAGCCCCCTCCTCCTTCCTCAGGCATGTGACATCATAGTGTGGTTTTTGATGTCTCTGGTTAGAAGGTCCCCTCACAAATGGTGATTGCTTTAGGCCTGAACAAAAGGGGACTAGATGCTAATCAGCTGTTATCCTACAGGCTATAAACAACTCTGTTGATAACAGTTGGAATTGAACCGGGGGTATGAATGGGCAGCAATAAGCCCACATACATACTGTCATACTGACATAAGTGTATATATATTATTAAAGAGATCCGCTCACCCCTGCTCTCTCAAGGTAGGTGCACCAACCAAATTTGAGACACCCCTCAAAATTGGATTAAATGTAAAAAAGAAATATGGATGGGCACTCGTATGTGGAATTAAAGGACAGGATTTATTGAAACATACAAAAAAAGACAGCAATAAAACAATAATAAAAGTTATATAAAATATAGAAATTATTCTCTAAGCAGAGGCTATCCAATCCAGTTGATCTCACTGGAATATGTTCCAGTACTAGGTATATAAGAGGTCACACTGGATAGGCGGCCTCTACCAGAAAAAACAGCTTATTCAATCTTCTATACCCTTAAAAATGCATTAAACATTGTAATCCTATGTCCAAATAAAATACATTTGAGTATTCTACATTGATGTATTAACCTAAGTGAATAGACTATTATGAAAGCACAGATATATCAACTATGTTTCCTATTATGAATACACAATAACACTGTGTGTGTCAATTTGTATCCTGTTAAATAAGCGCAGGTATCGCTAATGTCCCGGTAACTTCTCCTGTGAGACTGGCAATCTTTGTAAAGAGTGTGAGTCTCTATATATTTCCAATGCAGTTCCAGCGGAGGGTTTAAGATGAAATGGCCAAATATAGATCGTCAGTTTCTTCGGTCTTATTAACCTACTGCCTCTTGATTCTTTACCCACTATGTGGGCTTACCTTTTGCCTGATTTTCTACTTTCCTGGGAGTAAAAAGACGGTCTCTGCTCCGTGCTGTAAGCCGGCGTCCCGGCTATAGAGTCCGTCACGTCCCACGTGTGTTGCGCAGCTACTTCCAACAGCTGACTTGGTATAGGAGCTGCGTGCTTGTGATCTCAGGCGCAGGTTAGATGACGTATTGGAGATCTTTTCCAAAATAGTGGCAGTTATTCCTCTTTAAAGTGCACTTTTCTTTCATGAAGAGCGGGGTATTCTTCTAATTAATCACCACCTTGGTGATTAATTAGAAGAATACCCCGCTCTTCATGAAAGAAAAGTGCACTTTAAAGAGGAATAACTGCCACTATTTTGGAAAAGATCTCCAATACGTCATCTAACCTGCGCCTGAGATCACAAGCACGCAGCTCCTATACCAAGTCAGCTGTTGGAAGTAGCTGCGCAACACACGTGGGACGTGACGGACTCTATAGCCGGGACGCCGGCTTACAGCACGGAGCAGAGACCGTCTTTTTACTCCCAGGAAAGTAGAAAATCAGGCAAAAGGTAAGCCCACATAGTGGGTAAAGAATCAAGAGGCAGTAGGTTAATAAGACCGAAGAAACTGACGATCTATATTTGGCCATTTCATCTTAAACCCTCCGCTGGAACTGCATTGGAAATATATAGAGACTCACACTCTTTACAAAGATTGCCAGTCTCACAGGAGAAGTTACCGGGACATTAGCGATACCTGCGCTTATTTAACAGGATACAAATTGACACACACAGTGTTATTGTGTATTCATAATAGGAAACATAGTTGATATATCTGTGCTTTCATAATAGTCTATTCACTTAGGTTAATACATCAATGTAGAATACTCAAATGTATTTTATTTGGACATAGGATTACAATGTTTAATGCATTTTTAAGGGTATAGAAGATTGAATAAGCTGTTTTTTCTGGTAGAGGCCGCCTATCCAGTGTGACCTCTTATATACCTAGTACTGGAACATATTCCAGTGAGATCAACTGGATTGGATAGCCTCTGCTTAGAGAATAATTTCTATATTTTATATAACTTTTATTATTGTTTTATTGCTGTCTTTTTTTGTATGTTTCAATAAATCCTGTCCTTTAATTCCACATACGAGTGCCCATCCATATTTCTTTTTTACATAAGTGTATATACATAGACACGTGTGCAAATACATACACACATATCTATATATACACACACCCTCGCATATATCTGGGGCATCACATACAGGGGACATGCATATGTCCCCACTTGCCTTACAGGGCCAATATATACACGGTCATACAGGAAATATATACTAACTATAAGGGGACACATATATACTAATATAAGGGGGATTATAAGGGGGCACAGCTTCCAGGGACCACATATTTCCCACAGGGGCCACCATGAGCCCCTGGGGATCACCATGGGCAGACGTGCGCAGATGCTGGGCACATCTGCGCACATCGTCCCATGATGCTGTGGTTAATGTATGCACATATATATCATACATGCCCGCACGTGTTTGCAGGCATGCATGGATATATATGCATACGTCTCAACCCTTCCTCAACAATCCCCCTGTTGTCGGACTATATAATACGACAATATATTGGGGGAACGGGTTGAGATATATTTGCCCCCCCCCTCAACCCCATCCTAGGTGGAAGTTCAGGAAGAACTGTAGTGTACACTGTTCTTTAGGTACTTAGACATCCCTAATCCATTTTCCTCCGACCTGCCCTTCACCGTAACCTACCACTCCGTCCACAGGATACACAGTCTTCTTCTTGACATCTTTAGGATACCACACACCCACAATCTCTTTAACAGTCTTTTAGTGTCGGCCACCCCCACTATGGAGTGACCACACCCCCACAGTCTCTCGGTAATTCGTCCCCCCCAATTCTGGAGCGGGTTCACCCTTACAGTCTTTAACTGGCCTTTCTTTAACAGTCTCTTGGTGTCGGCCACCCCCACTTTGGAGTGACCACACCCCCACAGTCTCTCGGTCGTTCTGCCGATCTTCAGGTATGGCCCGCCTCCAAGGCATCTGGAGCGGGTTCACCCTCACAGTCTCAGTCCCAACGTCTGTTTCCATCTTGATGGGTGCGGTTCTCCCGTGGACAGATTAATAGGTCTTTACAAGGCAGGTCAGACTCTTAAGCGGCGATGTCACAGTACCTAAATTCTACTGCGGAGAACACCTCCGCCACACTACACATCCAGCCCTTCCCTTAAGAACTTCACCGTTCCAGGGTTCAAGGTGGCAAATGAATGATCCTGTCCCTATCGTGACCTAACCTTATCCCCATTCACACAAAATACATGTTACATCCCTCCCAACACCACCAAATTCCATTACATGTGTGTACCCATAGAGACTCATGCAACCTGGCATTCCTCTCTACCTCCAAAGACACAGGTAGGTCGTAGACCCCTGTGTCAATGGGAAACGACTATAGGATACAAATGTGTACAGTCAAATGATAGCTCACCGCTGTGCGTTGGGCGAGTTTTGGGCTGTCACACATTTGTACCTAGAGTGTCTATGGGTACACCATCGACCGACAAACATAATCAGTATATGTACAATACAATGTGGTATGGGGTTTCAGGGTAGTACAAGTTATACGTCCCGAACCCCCATTGAAAACAAAACGTGTCCATACAATAATATTTGGCTACAGGAACCATGTTTGGTTATGTCCTGAGCCTCCTCCTCCGGATAGTTCTGTACAGTTCTGTCTGGTTCTGGTGTATTTTGGTCAATAAGTCCCTTGACCCTCCGACTGTAGATGACGATCACCAGAACCAGAAGAAGTTTCACTGGGTGAAACAAGTGATATGCTCTTCCACCCGAACGTCTCCAAATCTTCCTCCAGAGCCTTAAATAATGCTCCCGCTGGATTGTGGCACAGTCCTCCATCTCTAAAACACCTCTAGGCAGAGGTCGCTTGGTTGCCAAAATCCAGTGGGATCCTCTGGAGTCTCCCAAGAGCGTCAGGGGGAATAGCTGGCCTCTTCCGTGGCCTCTCCTGGGTTTTTCTTCCGCTCCATATAAAACCTATGGCAGAAGAAAATACCAGGTGCTCCCAGGGGAATTTCTCCCCTAACGGTGCAGTTAAATGTACAAAAATTCCCAGCACCAATACCTTTGACCCATGGGTAGAGAAAGGTATTGGGCTGCCCTTTGTCTCACAGGACTCCTCATTATCCCAACACTGGTGTCTGAACACCCTACCTTCAGAGGAGCATGTCCTTTGCTACACATCCCTCTGCACCAACAGATAAGGATGGCCTCCCTACTAGGTTAGGATAACTGGAGTTCTGTGGACAAAGCACCATCTTGATGGCACCGCATCCCTGTCCACTCATGTGTACCCAGGCTGACTTCCCCCTGTGATCCCATCTTGTGGAGGCCCGCAGAACCAACGGCATAGGCATGCCCCGGCTCCTCAGGACCCCACAACACAAGAACACAGTCCACACTCTGCTGCCAAACACTCTGCGTCCAATCCCTGTCAGAGCTGTGCTACCTGCTCGGACTAGAATTAAGTGCGCAGCACAACATTACACCAATGTTGTCTGTCCGCCCCAGTCCCCAGCGCAACACAGCCCTACCGAAAACCTTGAGCACAACAGTGTTATCCGTATCGATCCGAGACCCTGGTTGCCCAGAATAATATCACATCATCCTTTGTGTGCTGCATGAAGAAGGTCCTTATGCCTTCTCCCGACCAGCAGGATTTCCCGTGTGATATTATCTGCTCGCGACCCTATACGTTCTCGATCCACAGTATAACACTGCTCCACTCCAAGGGGACACAGAATGAAACAAGACAGCAGACGGGACATTACAACACTACATAAATCAGCCTGGTGGAACACACTCATAGACAAGGACCACCATCAACATCAAAGAGAACGTTACAACAGACAACAAAAACCCACAACATGGACATGTACAGGGAACAAACGGTGTAACAAATAGTACAGGGGTGTCAAATGTTGCCTAGCCTAGCTTGGCCACTCTGGCTCCTCAGCAGCTGATGATGCTGCCAAGAGGTTACCCCTTTATGGCCAAGCTGACTAGACCCCGCTGCACGATTTGCTACCTGAATCCCATCACTGGACACATTGCAATTACTTGCACAAGGGCAATTCCTTGCAATGTGTCCTTTGTTCCCACACCTGAAGCACCTGATTGGGCTTTCTGTCCTGTGTGCTTTGCAGTGCTTCGCTATATGACCCAAGCCACCACAAGAAAAGCATTTTATGTTTGCCTGGTGTGGCCTAGGTCCGTCCACACTGCAACCGCGCTCCCTGAATTGTTCCATCTTCAGGGAGGCACTTTTCACGATGTTTCTTTTCCCCAAAGTCAGGGAGAAATCTCTGTTAGTCTGGACAGGCTTGGTCTGGTGATTTGGCCTGTCACAGACTACTCTCCCCCCTATTTGCCCTGTATAGGGCAAAGTTTTGGGATATTCCGACCCTGACTTTATGGGAAAAGAAAGGGCCGGCACCAACTTGGTGATGACCTGTTGCATGCCCGAAATTATCTGGGAGCTTACAACAACGTGAGCCTTCAATTTGGCTACCGTCACACTAGTAGAGGCAGTGCGTTCCTTGAAGGCCTTGACCTCAGTATAAGACTGAGTCAACTGAGCCTCAATTTCCTCCTTCTGCTTCTGCATTTCCACTAATTGTGACTGTATTCGAGCCACCTGCGCATCTCGGTCAACAGTAGACTGCACATTCTCCGCCAGCTGTGCCCGCAATGCCGAAACCTGGTCGGAACTATTGGCACAGCACTGGCAGTGAACAGCCGGAGGAATTGTCTCTGTTGACTGAGACACCAGCGCCACTTCCTTTGGCTTACAGATGCTAGCCTCAAACGTATGAACGAGTTTGGCCAGCATCCGAAGCCGTTTAGTGGCCTTATTCAACACCGTCCGTTTGTTGACACAAAGCTTGTCATAACTACAAGCCTGTGCCAACAAATCGGACCACAGCATCTCTGCTGACTTGTATGTGGTGGGGAGGATGGGATTGAATGTACTGTGTTTGCTCAAGTGTTGCAGTGTGGGGAAGTCCATACTCACCGTTTGAGCATCCATCTTCTCCTTGGGGCCGTACCTCCTCGCAGCTGCTTGGAAGAAGTCCATTTTCCCGGAACGCCTCTTCCCGACCAGCCTGACTTTGTACGCTGCTCCCACGAAGATGGATCTCTTCCAGTGACGTATCCTCTTCTCCCTCGCAATCACTCGAGCGGTGTAGTGACCGTGCAAAGCAAATAGCAAAATATTAATTCACAGATAGAACATAGATTCTCTGCTAAAGATTTTGATCTGCGTTTGGTGTTGTGAGGAAGAGTCGCGTTACCTGTCCGAATTATCAGGTCCTAGACGCTCAGACTGCTGACCACGTCTCTCCTAGACGCTCAGACCGCTGACCACGTCTCTCTTGCCTGACAATTCACAGGATGGCCGACCTCTAACCTCAAAACCAAACACAGATTTCAAAATCTAAGCAGTGGGCCTGACTCACCAATGTAAAGGGGGAATATTAATCACCAATATTATGCGAATATCGATAATTAATATTCCTAAATAGGAGGAGCCGTCTAGTGATGACTCCGCCTATTTATACCTTTATATAATAACAACACAATACTTTCGCTATGCCTTACACTAATCACTAATGCTAGCTGCATGCGCCTTACTAACTCGCTACCGCTAACAAGTACACGCTACACAAAGGGTACAAATATAACGGTATTTATTTAACACACTAAGCACGCAATACACTAACAATACACAGCACTACACATATACAATACTCAAACTACGCTACAAGTTCCCAATTCCACCCTTAAACTAACTATACAATACACACATAAACAACCCACCCGCCTAGCTCTATACTGTCCCTACGGGGTTCAAGGGTCCAGGGACACAGCAGGGCAGAGTAGGAGAAGGTGTGCAGAGTAGGAGAAGGCGGTTAAGAGGGGACTGGCGTAGCAGGGGTTAATAACAGGGTAACAGAATGCACAGGGTAAATCAGGGGAACAGGGTTAAAGGGATAGGCAGGGAAGGGGTGAATATGGTTGGCACTGCAAGGGAGGTACAATGCCATGCCAGAGTATACTCAGCCATCTCCAGGGCCAAAATGGGCCTCTCTTCCTTCAGGCAGCAGTCCTCATGTGTTTCTGAATCCAGTCTGGTTGCAAGGGCCGAGCCTCTGTTCGGTTTGGGTTATTATAGCCCCAAAACAGCCCCCTCCTCCTTCCTCAGGCATGTGACATCATAGTGTGGTTTTTGATGTCTCTGGTTAGAAGGTCCCCTCACAAATGGTGATTGCTTTAGGCCTGAACAAAAGGGGACTAGATGCTAATCAGCTGTTATCCTACAGGCTATAAACAACTCTGTTGATAACAGTTGGAATTGAACCGGGGGTATGAATGGGCAGCAATAAGCCCACATACATACTGTCATACTGACATAAGTGTATATACATAGACACGTGTGCAAATACATACACACATATCTATATATACACACACCCTCGCATATATCTGGGGCATCACATACAGGGGACATGCATATGTCCCCACTTGCCTTACAGGGCCAATATATACACGGTCATACAGGAAATATATACTAACTATAAGGGGACACATATATACTAATATAAGGGGGATTATAAGGGGGCACAGCTTCCAGGGACCACATATTTCCCACAGGGGCCACCATGAGCCCCTGGGGATCACCATGGGCAGACGTGCGCAGATGCTGGGCACATCTGCGCACATCGTCCCATGATGCTGTGGTTAATGTATGCACATATATATCATACATGCCCGCACGTGTTTGCAGGCATGCATGGATATATATGCATACGTCTCAACCCTTCCTCAACAGTAACATAGTACATAAGGCCGAAAAAAGACATTTGTCCATCCAGTTTGGCCTGTCATCCTGCAAGTTGATCCAGAGGAAGGCAAAAAAAAAAAACTGTGAGGTAGAAGCCAATTTTCTCCACTTTAGGGGAATAAAATATTCCTTCCCGACTCCTAATCAGGCAATCAGAATAACTCCCTGGATCAACGACACCTCTCTAGTAGCTATAGCCTGTAATATTATTACACTCCAGAAATACGTCCAGACCTTAATACTAGTATTAATTGTTTTATGACCTGTTAGAGGGCGGTCTGGGTTGTTAGTGTGGTTATATGCCCTTTTTTTTTATCTGTTTGTAAATTCTGAATAATTTTTTCTCTTAGGTCATTGTTCTCTTCTTTGACATGCTACATTTTTCCCCCAGAACCTATTCCTTACAATTTGCAGATAAGGTCTGGGGACAGAACCAAAACCTTGCAAACTTTCGTACCAATTTCACTTATGAGATAAACTAGCGTACATACCCGGCGTTTCCTAGGTGTAGATCTATCTATACAAATGTTTTTGAATGTTATTGCATAAGTAGAAATACTCATTATTGTCTTTGGTCCAATTAGAGAGGTTAAGAAAACATTCACCATTTTAAAATTCGTTTTTTAATCTAAAACTAGTGGGTTTTTTTTCTATATAGGCCCCTATACACAATAATGTATAGTTGGCTGAACTTGCCGAGAAGGGTGGGTTTGGCTGACAGTTTAATGTGTCTGTTAGAACCTGGCAGCATAAAACTAGTGACAGGTTCCCTTTAATGTCAGTGGGTCAGTGATTTTCTGCATAAGGAAATCCCAACATGTACCATCCTGCTCCTGAAGGGAATTGGTTTGTCTTAAAAAGAGAAAGCCATGCATGTGTGGTCCATTTAAAAAACATCCATGTTTATTTTCCAGAACACGGATAAGTGCATGGTCCTTACAGTTAATATACAGTTATCTGATTTCTCACATATAATGAGAAAAGCACCTGCCATGACATGACCAGGACAGATCATGTAGCACCCAGTTCACAGGTGTAATGAACTGAAATGTCAGAAGATACAGTACATTTAGCTGCAATTTTCTTCTTCATGTTAGAAAATAAAGCTAGCATCTACTTGATCACTGATTTTCCTCTAAATGAATTTGTGCATGGACCCTGGAAGGTCCTTTTTATATTGATAAATTAAACATGTTGTATCTGGTACAGTGTTTATATAATATCTTCTATCTAGTACAACAAAAATGTCACATTTATATCCTATACTATAAAATATAGGATATCAAGTTTTATTCTAGCAATAAAAAGTACTGCAGACCATGCTCACCCAGAGCTGTCACCATGTGTCCCTGGAAACGGAATCTATAATAGATTGCAGACTGAATGACCCATATCTTTACCCAGGATAACATGATTTTGGACACTACGGGTTGTAAAAAATGCACATTGTCATTTTTTCTCATTTTCCATGCAGGTGGTATGACTAGAATGTCTTCGATGATGCATAATAATATGTCAGTGTCATCTAGGGTAAAACATGTTAGGGTAGACTACATATTTCCATACATATCTGAGTGTTTATGTATATAAACCCAAGTTATTGAGTACAGAAAATATTCAGGTACGCCCATTGCAGAGAGATACAGTATATGAAGCACGCAACTGTGCAATCTCCATAAAACATTAATAGTATGGCTTGTAGTGAAGGACTTTGCACATTTGGCTGTACATATACATTTGCATTTTTTTGCATTATAAAAGGCATTTTTCACAATAATATGTGGTTTCATTTAGCAAAAGTGATAGATGAACTTATGTTAATCAATTTTCTTTCTGTAACCCTTAAAATAATATAATCTGTGCCTCAAGAAACGGTCCCTCATATGGCTATATTTATGGAAAAGAAATACATTTTGGCACTTGGAATGCAGTGACATACAATGTTTTCCACATGAAATGTGCCTTTTATTATGCAAAAGTAGTAGAACATAAAAGGGAACTGATATGGGGAGCCCGGTGGGTCAGTGGTTAGCACTGGTGCCTTGCAGTGTTCGGGTCCAAGGACAACATCTGCATGAGTTTGTATGTTCTCCCCCTGTTTGCGTAGGTTTCCTCCCACACTCCAAAGATATCCTGACAGGAAACATAGTTTGTGAGCTCCATTGGGGTCAGCTTTATGCTAATGTCTGTAAATTGCTGCAGAATATTGCAGCGCTATATAAGTGCAATAAGATAAATAATTATCACACAGAAAACAGAAAAACAGTTGGTGCACATAGAAATGGATATATCACAGTGACAGGAGAGCTCAATACAATCTTCTGTATTGCCGTATCTGATATCGCCATAATTGTACTAAATCATACAAATGGAAAAATTATTTCCATTTTTTTAAATTCTTCCAGAAAGAATTAATAAAAGTTCTATGTACTCCCAAATTATTGCATTAAAAAACAAGCCCTCATATGGTAAAACAGAAACATTTCAAAAGTTACTTCGCTAAGGGCTCTTTCACACCTGCGTTCTTTTCTTCCGGCATAGAGTTCCGTCGTCGGGGCTCTATGCGGGAAGAATCCTGATCAGTTTTACCCTAATGCATTCTGAATGGAGAGAAATCCGTTCAGGATGCATCAGGATGTCTTCAGTTCAGGAACGGAAAGTTTTTTGGCCGGAGAAAATACCGCAGCATGCTGCACTTTTTGCTCCAGCCAAAAATCCTGAAGACTTGTCGCAAGGCCGGATCCGGAATGAATGCCCATTGAAAGGCATTAATCCGGATCCGACCTTAAGCTAAACGTCGTTTCGGCGCATTGCCGGATCCGACGTTTAGCTTTTTCTCAATGGTTACCATGGCTGCCGGGACGCTAAAGTCCTGGCAGCCATGGTAAAGTGTAGTGGGGAGCGGGGGAGCAGCATACTTACCATCCGTGCGGCTCCCGGGGCGCTCCAGAGTGACGTCAGGGCACCCCAAGCGCATGATGACGTGATCGCATGGCACGTCATCCATGCGCATGGGGCGCTCTGACGTCATTCTGGAGCGCCCCGGGAGCCGCACGGACTGTAAGTATACCGCTCCCCCGCTCCTCGCTCCTACTATGGCAACCAGGACTTTAGTAGCGTCCTGGCTGCCATAGTAACACTGAACGCATTTTGAAGACGGATCCGTCTTTAAATGCTTTCAGTACACTTGCGTTTTTCCGGATCCGGCGTGTAATTCCGGCGTGAAAGAGGTAAAAGTGTGAAAGAGGCCTTAGAAAGTGAGGATAAAAAAATAAAGAGTTTATACATCACAAAGAACAAAACTGAATGCAACTGCAAGGCCTCCTGCACCGGAAAGTGTGAGCTCCATGGCCGTGCTGCAATGCACGAACACCGACCGCGGGGCAGTTGCAGCGGATCACTTCACTTCAATGGGTTCGCGATCCGGCCGTTCTGCAAAAAGATAGGACATGTTCTATCTTTTTGCAGAACGGAAGTACGGGACGAAACCTCACTGAAGTACTCCATAGTGTTTCCATAGGGTTCCGTTCTGTGCTTCCACTCCGCTCCATTCCGTATCTCCGGCGCCCGTGTTATGTGGATCTGCAAATGCGGTCCGCAATACAGCAACGGGCAGCACACGTTTGTGTGCAGGAGGCCTAATAATAATGTAAGGTCTGACAAGTGATTTTTATACTGTGTATGTGTGCGTATATGTGAAGGGCTGGCTTCATAAAGTCACAATATAGGGCTTTGCAACTTTTTGTGATCACTCAAGCAAATATTCTGCAACATTGTGCATTTGTACACACAAAACACAGCAATGTTAATGTTTCATACCAGATTTGCCAATGCAACTTTTAGAAAAGTCATAAAAAAGGCAAACTCCAGCAGGGGTGTCATGTGAAAGTGTCAAGTTTAAAGATGCACCAAATTTATCAACGTGCCTCATTTGATAAATCTGGCACCAATTACCCCAAAGCAGACTCTTTCAAAGCTGACTTTGAAAAGTGCCCACTTGATAAATCTTCTCTTATGTTAATGTCCTGAACATCTATTACTCTTTTGATGCATCCTATGGTTTTATTTGCCTTGGCAACTCTGCCTTAAGCCTCATGCACACGATCATTGTGTGTTTTGCGGTCCACAAATTGCGGATCCGCAAAACACGGATGGTGTCCGTGTGCGTTCCGCAATTTGCGGAACGGCACGGACAGCCATTGATATAACTGTCTGATAGGACAGGTTATATTTTTTTGCGTACCACGGAACGGAGCAACGGATGCAGACATCACACGGAGTGCTGTCCGCATCTTTTGCGGCCCCATTGAAGTGAATAGGTCCGCATCCATGCAAAACACCGATTGCTGAAGTTAAATTTATTGTTCACCATTATCCCCAGGTCTTTTTCATTAGTAGTTTTATGTGGTGTTTTACCATTTATTACGTAATTGCTCATTCTGTTTCCTCTGCCCAGGTGCATGACCTTACATTCATCTACATTAGACTCCACTAGCCATTTCTCCATTTAAAGAGGACCTGTCACCGGATTTTATTAATTGAGATAAGTACCTGTACTTGCGGGGTACCTGATGCTGCCACCCTGCCTGTTTTGTTAAAATAACGCTCCTACGTCGCGCTGTGCCTCCCAGTATTTTCCCTGCTCAGTATGCTAATACTGAGCATCAGAGCAATGGAGGGAGAGACGCAGTCTTTCTCTGTAGGCGTCTCATTCTCCTGTGGCTGTAACGCTGTCCAATCGCAGTGCAGAGCGTCACAGCCAGGGACCACTCACATTTTTTCCATAATCGCATCCCAAGAGCTATATCTTTTTTGTTTTTTCATCAATGTACCTGTTTAAGGGGTTATTTTCTGCAGGACAAGTTATAGTTTTTAATGCACCATTTTGGGTATATGTAATCATTGATTAAAGCCAGCTGTCAAGCTTAAACCCCCCTTTGTTTACGTCAGTAAAAAGGCGTATTGGTTAAGCGTCCAGCTTCACCAAAACCCTCTGTAATATTCTATTATCCTCTTTTGTGCTGATTACTTTATAGAGCTTAGTACAGTGCCATCTGCAAATATTGACCCCTGTGGCACCCCACTGGTGACTATGACCCAATCTGAGGCTGTAACATTAATAAAACATCCAAACATTCTGAATGCAAGTTAATCCTGAGATCAGATACGGTAAGCTAAACAAAAAATTTAGTAACAGAAAGAAATCCTGAAAATAAAAGTTGAATTTTTCATCCATAGTCCCTGCTTGTAGCAGAGCTCACAATGTAACTTGTTTTGTTCAGACACATGTACTCTTGGGACAGTTATATAACAAGCCGATTAACCTACCCATTTATAGGTCTTACCTCCCTCAAACATCTTCTAAACGAGAAAACAAAACCCAATATTTAATAACTCAAGATCATATGGTGTTATAATGAAAGCCTGAATTGTACGCATCGCGAAAATGGATAGAGGTTAAATATATCCAAATAATTAGCACCTTTCATGTCTTGGGACACAAGCCGATTCCTCAGTTACCTTACTCTTAGATAGCCATGTCTCACTTTTATTGACAAGAGGCATAGTTATGGTCAATTAGTGCATGCTATCTAAGAAAACATCAAGGACTAGAAGATCACTGCCTACAAAGCATCTCATGTAAATTTACAAATGCTGTACATATCGGAGAGATATCAGAAATGAAGCCAGCATAGAAACATTATAGCAAATGAAGAAATTCAATTCTCACTAGAACAGCAAAATATGTACCAAATTTGACAATATAGCAAGGAGCTCTCTGACATGCTAATCAGCTACAGAGATATCTCCTTTTTTATGTATATGAAAATGAGCACATTTGAGCACCAGGAGGTGGGGCTGAATACTTGGAGAACTACTTTGTAACACCCCCTGTTCCCTACACACGCCTCATACCCTTGATTGACAGGGCTAAACATGCTGAGGGCAGAGGTGTGTCTCAGCATCTACCTACCATATACTCTATACACATATAGTTTTACCACATCTGATCAGAAAGCTAATCTACATATTTACTTCTTTATTTACCAGCACACTATATGATTATAAAGACACCAGTAATATGTGTTAGCTTCTAAGCATAGAAAAAACGTTATCCTATATGTGGTAATCCTATAGCTTTGTAGTAAGTGGTCTACCATGCATGCAGAAATCCTAAACTCAAGTCCCAGGAGAGACTTACATAATCCTTTTTTCTGTTATTTTTAATCTCTGTAATTTAACTCATAATAAAAGGCTATATTATAATAAATAATATATAATTATATAATAACAATAAAAGGCCTATATTGAGAATACTGTTTTCTGTGCTCAGAAACATAAAACCTTTTACTGTTTTTTTTCACAGCATAAATTATGATTATAAAAAAACAGCAATATTTATTAGCTTTTTAAGCCTAAAAACATAATTTTAAAAATGATAGGATATGGAAAATTAAGAATATAGATTTTTATTATGGGTTAAGTATGGAAGAAAAAAAATATCTGAAGAAAAAAACCTGGACATCACCCCCAGGATTCCAACCTGGGATCTTTACATGTAAAGCCAAACACTCAGCACTAAATTATAGGATTACCACATGGAGAAAGTAGTTTTTTCTATGCTTAGAAACTAGGTACCTGTGAATAAAGCAGTAATATGTAGATTAGCTTTCTGAGCAGATCTCAGTGTGGTGAAGCTATAGTACATAGAGTATATGATATGTAGATGCTAGGACACAGCTCTGCCCTCAGCATGCTGATGTCAAGGGGAGGGGGAAGTGTGCAGAGCACAGGGGGTATTACAAAGCAGTGCTCACATCATTCAGCCCTACCTCTTGGTGCTTGAATTTGCTCATTTGCATAAGATATCTCAGCAGCTATTTAACATACAGGCAAAAAAAAAGTTTTGTTTTAATCAACACGATGAGCCCTATTCAGGCCAGTCTGGCTTAATAGAGCTGATCCTGGTGACAGAGCTGCTTTAAATGAATAAAATGCAAGTTTTACTGAATGTTTTCCTATAAAACTACACATCAATCTGCTCAGCTTCTCCTGCTCTATAACATGCTCTCTGCATCTCAAACACCATGTTTAGCCTGACAGGTTCCCTTTAAGCCTTATAGGTATGGCAGACATATAGCCTGTGCAGCCTATGATGATGCAGTTTCTGTCTGAGCAATAGACAGCTATAGAAGTAGCAGTAAAAGGAGGGAGTCCTGCAGCCTTCACTACAGGTTATTAAAGGGAACCTGTCATGTGGATATTTGATTATAATCTAACTAATTATATACAATCATTAACTACTAAAAAGTACCTTAGATGTATTCACTTACTGGTGTGACAGATGGTTACCTCCTAATATAAAGATGCCGCATGCTAATGAGCTGATTTGAGTCCGGCGTGATGTCATTGAGTCCAGCGTATATTTAATTCAGAGCTATAGCCACTCCTCTGCCCACCTGCTGCTGATTCATATGGAAAAAAACTGTCATTCAGCAGCAGGTGGGCGGGGAAAGTCAGGAGCTCATGAATATTCATGACGCATCATTATCAGCTGGAGCTTTTCAATACAAGATGTTGGCAGATTGACTGGGTCAATTAAAGAAAGTGACCCAGCATTTTGCTAAGAGAATCAGTCACTCATTTATGTTGCCCTTAGTTAGGACACCATAAAACTGGTGACAGGTTCCCTTTAACCTCTTCACAGGAATTTAACCCATCACTGCTCTAGACCACCAGGGATGTTATTATAAACCCCATCAATGACTAAACTACCAGGGCTTTTATTAACCCCTTCACTACCCTAGCGCACCAAGGATATTACACAACCGGATATATAATAATAATGCCCTTCACTGTCCTAGTTCATGGAAAAATAGAAAAAATGATAATCTGCATGTTTTTACAATCAGTAGTATCTAAAGTCATGTCAACTTAGGTAACTATATGGTTCATTTCATATATAAGCCATTATAGATTCAGTTTTTATAAACACATGATGACAGATCTGGATGAGCAAGCTGTGCAGTACCCAAGTTGACATGACTTTTTACATTTTTTGTGAACTGTACTAGATGGAAGATACCTTTATAGACATTGTACTAGATACAATTGTTGTTTAAACTATCAAAATAAAAGAAAACCCCAGTATGTAATTGTGCAGATATTATTAATTACATGCGCTGGTGAAAAGAATATACGTGGTGTGCCACAGTGGCAGAACTGTGCTTTTCTATGACAATGGCTGGTTCATTACTTTAAATTTGATGAAACATCAATATTAGGACGTATATGTATTAGGACATGATGATGTAAAAATTTGGGCTTCAGCATCTTGGATTACCATGTAACAATTAGGGCTTTATCATCATCCTTATTATCATGATGGAAACAATTCTATACAAACTGACTTTGCTACAAATTTTCCAAAAAAATTCAGTTTTCAAATAATCTGAAAGTTGTAGGCTTCATCATGCATGAATCACCATTTTACAGATCAGAAGACAGAGAATATGAAGAAGAACCTCAGACGGTGGACTTGTCCAAAATGCCATGCAGGCAGCCTAGCCTAATAATGAGGAACTCTAGATGTCTGTCACTATCGACATAGACATTATATAACATCCCAACCAAGAAATGCTGGTGTTTTGTGTGCTTAATACACAGAATAGATAGGACGTCTGACAAAGAAAGATAGTAAAGCAGAGAACACAATTAGTTTATTGCTAGTGAGTGTGATTTTACAGTGAGACAATAGGTAGTGTGATCTACAATTATTTGGTAGAGAAATAGATTTTAGAGAGAGGCGTCAGAATTAGTCAGTGTCATAGTGTTACTTACAGTAGGTTGGCAGAGGCAGCCTGACAGCTATTTCTGTGCCTAAGTGCTGTGCAGCTTCTGCTATACAATTCAATCACCTCAATCTTCATCGTGTGTTTGACAGTGATGAGAAGACAATAGATAGTTTACAATTCATTAATAGAGAGATTTTGGAGAAAGAAAGAAGTCAGACTCAGTTAGTCAATGTCATTGTAAGGCCTGTTTCACACTAGTGGTGGCGATCTGGCCGGTCAGCATTCCGGCACTGCCGGAGGCTTGTAAGGCTATAGCCTTACTTAGCCACGCAAGGGCAGGCTGACAGCCATTTCTCTGAGCGTGTGCCACTGCAGCTAATGCTATGTAACTCAATTTCTTATTAACGTGAGTGACCTCAAACTATATCACATCATTCATACCAGTGTTGAGCGAATCGAAGTCCACAAAGTGGACTTCAATCCAAACTTCAGGATAAATTCGATTCGCCGTGAAGGCGAATTTTCTTGTGCTTCATGGTAGCGAATCAATTTCACTTGAAATAATGTAAAAAACAAAAAAAATCATACTTACCTGATCCATTTGCTGGTGACGGGCCAGCCGCCATCTTGCTTGAAGATGACGTCATCTCGGACCGCGTGAGATTCATCAGGCAAGATGGCGGTGGCTGGCCCGTCACGAGCAAATGGATTAGGTAAGTATTTTTATATATTTTAAAAATTTTACTCTCTATTATTTATATCAGTTGCTGCGATAATGTATGAATGTGGCATTTGAGGGTACAATACCAGGGAGTGGCGCAATAGCGTAATAAGTAAGAAGTCACAATCGTGGAAGTAATTTGTTGCAAAATAATACACTAATTGACAAAAATAAATAAATAATGCAACCAAATAAATATGTCTGATTGCAGCAAAACCTGCCTTGCTGTTATGTCTCAGGCAGATGTGTAAGTGATTACAGGAGCGATCTGATTAGACATTGGGTCTTGCCACAAGAGGGTATAAAAGGGCTTCCCTCCCAATGCCCTATAAAAAAGCTCTCAGAGGCTACTTTTCTTTTGTGTATTTCTTGGGAGATTATTGACTGCTAGACCTGCTTCTATGACACTCTTGAAGACATTTTGCCAAGTTGACAGACTGTGAGAGGGGGCACGTCACTGGATTGAGAGAAACAGGATGGTCATTTTGATAAATTGCCGCCATCTGGGGAGTTCTAACACAGCTGTTAGGAACAATGTTGGGAGCAGTGGTTACATGAGGGCACTCACACAGCAAACAGGATCCGGACAGCCCAGACAGACCACCAGTAAAGAGGATTGTTTGATCTGCCAACAATTACAAGCAGCTCCCACAGTTTGGGGGTTAAACATCCAGAGGTAGCACCTTCATTACACACCCCTGTCTCTGTCCGAACCATTTCCAGGTGCTTAGCAGATGGAAATTTGGTGTCACTGTTCCCATTTTATGTTATTGACAGCCAGTCACTGTTACTGTTGCTTTTGCTTGTAGTGGTGTTGTGAATGAGAAACCTGGATTACTATGGACTGGAACCCTATTGTCTTTAGTGATGGTCAAGTTATAGTATGGAGGCCTCATGGTGAGCGCTTCAATCGTGCCTTTGCTGTGGTGCCCCAACTGTTGGAAGGCCATCATATACGTCAGTCACCCCCACATTCATTCTCAGGAATGTCTCCACAAGATTGCAGCACTTCCTTAGCTGCCCAGTCTCCAGATTTATCACCAATCAAGCATTTATGGGATCAACTGGGACGCAACTTCAGGAACCTATGAGTCTGCAGGATATACAGGGTCAGCTGCAATATCTGTGGGCAAATGTGCCGCAGGATATGATATGGAAACTATCTTGTATCCAGGCTAGAGGCGGCCCAACAAAGTACTTGAGCCTCCTTTCAATTGTACAGTTTTCCCCAATAAACGTATCCTTTCCTCTAATATTGTAATTACTTACATACATCATAACATTCACATATAGAAATTTTCTTTCAAGTCCAACAACTCCTTCTTGGTGTGTTATTTATTTATTTATTTTTGTCAATGAGTGTATATGAATCCGGGTGCTGGTAGTGTGCCACTGTGTTCCGATGCATGCATGAGGGACGTGACATCACTCATTGTCTTGCAATGATATATAATAGTGCATAGAGCCACCAAAAATTGGTATACTTTTCTGTCAAGCATCTATACAGTGATATTATACTTGATTCTGTCCAAGTGGCACACTTTTTTCAAGTCAGTTATTTGCATGCTATCTTATAGTGTATAGTGCTACCCGAACTGGCATATTGTTCTGTGTCAGACTCTAACAATGACAGCAACAAAGAATGCATTGAACTTTTTGTAGATACACTAAGTGACTTCTGATTGGTTTTCTTTATAACTGTAGGCTTGGTTTTCTTTCTATCTATAGGCTTAAATATAAAATGTCTGGAAAAAGACAATGGCAATAGACAGGGTAATTTTAGATGCCATGTCATCCACCAGTGAAAATGTGGGTAGCTGTAGCTCAAGTAGCAGCAGCAGCGACAAAGTCGTCACCCACCATCTGACCAGAAGGCAGGCCAGAGCAATCCCCACTTCCCTATAAAAAGGCTTTCAGAGGCTCCTTTTGGGTAGTGTACAAGACATTTTGTCCAGTTGTCAGACTTTGAGAGGAGGCACAGGACTGAAAGAAGCAGGATGGTCGTTTCAATGAATTGCCTGCCATCTAGGCTGTTCTGACATAGCTGTTAGAAAGTATTGGGAACAGTGGTTACATGAGGGCAAGCACACAGCATGCAGGATCTGGAAAAACTGCAAGAAAATTTAGACTAGAACATCCAAAGTCACAGGTGCTCATCCACAAAGCTAACATGCAGACAGCAAGTAAAATACCTAAACATGCAAATAGAAGAACTAGGGATTTGAGATTATTTTGGATTACAGTGATTCTATTGCTACTATACATGAAAAATGGAAGCTCTTTACCCACATTTTTGATCAAACATCTGTCGGGCCCATCTACTAATGTTGGTGGCTTCTGCAGATGGGTATTTAACACTAACAGAACTGCCTCTCCTGGACCTAACCTAAGACTACAATGTTAGAAGCGGTGTAGGAATGAACTATATACTGTATATACTCTGCTCAGTAGCCCTCTGGAATAGAATATTGAAAAAGACAGAGTACCAATGGACAGGGGGAATATTGCATATGCTCCCTGCATGGTATACAGCTTAGTAGGTGACAACATATTTTTGTGGAGGAAGCAAATAACATTGTAAATTAGATTGTTTACCAGCAGGCAGCAGGCAGTTGAAGGAGGGCCATGGGAGTCTATGGCTCCCGTCCCCTCTGTTCTGCCTCATAGGCCTCAGACCACTAGGCCTGAAGCCTATGAGGCAGTAGAATGGCACAGGAGATCGTGATGACATCACCGCAACCTCCTGTGGTGGTTCTCACGAGATGACGTGATGATGCAGCACAGGATGGCACAGTGATGTCTTTATGCCCATGGGGTGCCACACTCACGCAACAAGCGGCGATGGAGAGCAGAAGAGAGGTGAGTATTTATTTATTTTCTTAATGTATGTACCCTAATGCAGACAGTGCTGAGGGCACTATAAATAATAGTTCAAATACATACACTAATGCAAAGGGGGCCATTATACATAGAGATAGGGCCAGTATATATACTAATAATACAGAGGGGGCCATTATACAGTGCTGCCCATAATTATTCATACCCCTGGCAAATTTTGACTTAAAGTTACTTTTATTCAGCCAGCAAGTAATTTTTTGACGGGAAATGACATAGGTGTCTCCCAAAATATAATAAGACTATGTACAAGAGGCATTATTGTAGAAAAAAAAAATCATTTCTTAGCTTTTATTTACATTTGAGCAAAAAGTATCCAGTCCAAAATTATTTATACCCTTCTCAATAATCAATAGAAAAGCCTTAATTGGCTATTACAGCAATCAAACGCTTCCTATAATTGCAGACCACCTTTTTGCATGTCTCCACAGGTATTTTTTACCATTCATCTTTAGCAATGAGCGCCAAATCTTTCAGGTTGGAGGGTCTTCTTGCCATCACCCTGATCTTTAGCTCCCTCCACAGATTTTCAATTGGATTCAAGTCTGGACTCTGGCTGGGCCACTCCAAAATGTTAATGTTGTTGTCTGCTAACCATTTCTTCACCACTTTTGCTGTGTGTTTTGGGTCATTGTCATGCTAAAATGTCCACTGGTGCCGAAGGCCAAGTTTCTCTGCAGACTGCCTGATGTTGTCATTGAGAATCCTCATGTATTGCTCTTTTTTCATGGTGGCGTTTACTGTGATTAGATTTCCTGGTCCATTGGCTGAAAAACACCCCCAAAGCATTAGGTTCCCACCACCATGTTTGACAGTGTGGATGGTGTTCTTTGGGTTGAAGGCTTCTCCTTTTTTATGCCAAAGGAAGGAAACATCATTGTGACCAAACAATTCCATTTTTGTTTCATCTGACCATAACACAGAAGACCAGAAGTCTTCTTCTTTGTCCAGATCAGCTTTTGCAAAGGCCAAGCGAGCTTTTGTGTACCTTATCTGGAGAACTGGCGTCCTCCTTGGTCGGCATCCGTGGAACCCAGAAGTGTGCAGTGTCCGTTGGATTGTCTGCCTTGAGACATTGCCGCCAGCAGAGCCCAGATTCACCAGGATGGCCTTGGTGGTGATCCTTGGATTCTTTTTCACCTGTCTAACTATTCTCCTGGCCAGCACAGGTGTCACTTTTGGCTTCCGACCACGTCCACAGTGCGGAACATCTTGTATTTTTTTATAATACTTTGCACTGTAGCCACTGGAACTTGAAAACATTTAGAAATGGCCTTGTAGCCCTTTCCTGACTTGTGAGCAGCCACAATGCGCAGCCGCAGGTCCTCACTGAGCTCCTTTGTCTTAGCCATGACTGTCCACAATCCAACTGCAGAGAGCTGCTGTTTTTCACCTGTTGAGTTGATTAAAACAGCTGTTCCCAATTAATCAGGGTAATTAGGATGATTTAGAACAGCTTGGACTATTTGGAATGGTATAGAACTTTAGATTTTCCCACAGACTGTGACAGTTTGTGAAGGGTATGAATAATTTTGGACTAGACACTTTTTGCTCAAATGTAAATAAACGCTGAGAAATGTTTTTTTTTTCCCCACAATAATGCCTCTTGTACATCGTCTTATTATCTTTTGGGAGACACCTACCGGTATGTCATTTCCCATCAAAAAATTACTTGCTGGTTCAATAAAAGTAACTTTAAGTCAAAATTTGCCAGGGGTATGAATAATTATGGGCAGCACTGCATATATAGAGGGAGCCATTATTTATTTTAATAATACAGAGGGGACCATTATGTATTGTAATAATACAGAGGAGGCCATCATATAAACTACTAATACAGAAGAGGCCATCATATATTCTAATAATACAGAGGGTCCATTATACTGTATATTCTAATAATACAGAGGGGGGCATTATATCACCTAATAATACATAGAATCCATTATATATTCTAATAATATGAGGGGGCATTTTATATTTTAATAATACAGAGGGGGGCATTATATAATCCAATAATACAGAGGGGGCCATTATACGTTTTAATAATAAGGAGAAGGTCATTATACTGTATATTCTGATAATACATAGGGGCTATTATATTTTCTAATAATACAGGTCCTTCTAAAAAAATTAGCATATTGTGATAAAGTTCATTATTTTCTGTAATGTACTGATAAACATTAGACTTTCATATATTTTAGATTCATTACACACCAACTGAAGTAGTTCAAGCCTTTTATTGTTTTAATATTGATGATTTTGGCATACAGCTCATGAAAACCCAAATTTCCTATCTCAAAAAATTAGCATATTTCATCCGACCAATAAAAGAAAAGTGTTTTTAATACAAAAAATGTCAACCTTCAAATAATTATGTTCAGTTATGCACTCAATACTTGGTTGGGAATCCTTTTGCAGAAATGACTGCTTCAATGCGGCGTGGCATGGAGGCAATCAGCCTGTGGCACTGCTGAGGTGTTATGGAGGCCCAGGATGCTTCGATAGCGGCCTTAAGCTCATCCAGAGTGTTGGGTCTTGCGTCTCTCAACTTTCTCTTCCCAATATCCCACAGATTCTCTATGGGGTTTAGGTCAGGAGAGTTGGCAGGCCAATTGAGCACAGTAATACCATGGTCAGTAAACCATTTACCAGTGGTTTTGGCACTGTGAGCAGGTGCCAGGTCATGCTGAAAAATGAAATCTTCATCTCCATAAAGCTTTTCAGCAGATGGAAGCATGAAGTGCTCCAAAATCTCCTGATAGCTAGCTGCATTGACCCTGCCCTTGATAAAACACAGTGGACCAACACCAGCAGCTGACATGGCACCCCAGACCATCACTGACTGTGGGTACTTGACACTGGACTTCAGGCATTTTGGCATTTCCCTCTCCCCAGTCTTCCTCCAGACTCTGGCACCTTGATTTCCGAATGACATGCAACAGTCCAGTGCTGCTTCTCTGTAGCCCAGGTCAGGCGCTTCTGCCGCTGTTTCTGGTTCAAAAGTGGCTTGACCTGGGGAATGCGGCACCTGTAGCCCATTTCCTGCACACGCCTGTACACGGTGGCTCTGGATGTTTCTACTTCAGACTCAGTCCACTGCTTCCGCAGGTCCCCCAAGGTCTGGAATCGGTCCTTCTCCACAATCTTCCTCAGGGTCCGGTCACCTCTTCTCGTTGTGCAGCGTTTTCTGCCACACTTTTTCCTTCCCACAGACTTCCCACTGAGGTGCCTTGATACAGCACTCTGGGAACAGCCTATTCGTTCAGAAATTTCTTTCTGTGTCTTACCCTCTTGCTTGAGGGTGTCAATGATGGCCTTCTGGACAGCGGTCAGGTCGGCAGTCTTACCCATGATTGCGGTTTTGAGTAATGAACCAGGCTGGGAGTTTTTAAAAGCCTCAGGAATCTTTTGCAGGTGTTTAGAGTTAATTAGTTGATTCAGATGATTAGGTTAATAGCTAGTTTAGAGAACCTTTTCATGATATGCTAATTTTTTTAGATAGGAATTTTGGGTTTTCATGAGCTGTATGCCAAAATCATCAATATTAAAACAATAAAAGGCTTGAACTACTTCAGTTGGTGTGTAATGAATCTAAAGTATATGAAAGTCTAATGTTTATCAGTACATTACAGAAAATAATGAACTTTATCACAATATGCTAATTTTTTTAGAAGGACCTGTACAGGGGGGGGGGGGGGGGGGGGGAATGATATAGTCCAATAATACAGAGGTGTAGCCATTATATGGTCTAATAATATGGAGGAGGGCATTATATATTTTAATAATACGGAGGGGGCTATTATATATAGAGAGACATGAGGCCATTATATATACTAATAATATAGTAGGGGACTTTATTACTACTATGGACTGTATAGGGGTACCTTTCTCAATTCTAAGGAAGAGCGATTGAAACGTTTTCAAGAAATCTACAGTAAGTCCAGTTGCCTTGATTTATTTTTTACAGATACACACATGAAAAGTTCATATACAAAACAGTCACCTTTTCTCCTGGGTGTTACTTCACACATATACCATGACCTGGATAAATGAGAACCTTCACAGACTTTTTCATGTGTGTGAACGATCACCAAGCAACTTGCGTTTTTCTTTTGCTTTCACATGTGAATAAACACTGATGTTTTGAACCAAGAACTTGTACTTTGCCTCTGTGCTGCACCCGCTAATTCTAACTACCAGAGCGAATCCCCACAGTGGGCATTATTATTGAGCACAATATGGAGGGCATTACTACTAATGGGGTTGCTAGTGGAGGTACTGTAGGTAACACTGTTACCATTGAGGGCAGTTTAGAAGCATATTATCATGGGGGACTATCTGTATGTCACTAGCAAAGTATTGGAGATAGTGGCAGGATGACAATGTTGAGGCACCAGGAGGGAGAGGATGATAGGGAGGAATCTACAAAAAAAAATTTTTTATAAACTCTGCAGGGATGAAACATGACTAAACATGGCAGTTTTATGGTGGTTTTATGTCCAAATAAAGACATTGAGGAAAGAGTGTACCTCAGAGGAAATATCACTGGATGTAAGAGGTATGTGGTACTGTATTCTCCTGTATATATTGTAGCGATGTATGTAAAGTGCACCCAAATATCTATTTCACGGTAGGGTTGGGGCGGGGGGTTGAATAGAAAATGTGGCCCACGCTGCTGCAGGCCAGCACCAGACATCAAGTCACACTGTGCGTATTCTGAATTCTAGGGCCCCCCACCCATCTCCTACATTATCTGTATTCTTATCGATGGTCTTACATAGGACTGCAGGTGACATCTACTACATTATCTGTAAAAGGGGCATGTCCACAGGTTGGGGTTAACGGGGTGATGCAATTGCCCTGGTTTCTGGCAACCCACGCTATGCCACTGTCTTACCCATCATCTGAGTAACACTAGGATGATGTTGATACCTCTATTACCACTGAGTCTGACACTTTGGGGGAGATTTATCAAACTGGTGTAAAGTAGAACTGACTTAGTTGCTCATAGCAACCACTTTTAATTTTTCAGAGCTCCATTGGAAAATGAACGGTGGAATCTTATTGAAGGGCAACTAAGTCAGTTCCACTTTACACCAGGGTTCTCTTTCAACTTGAGTTATGACCCACTCTGCCTCGCTCTATACTTTTTATTATAACATTCTCACCTGTACTGTACTGATCAAATTCTACGCTCCAATATTATCTATTTTGTGCCTTATATCTCACTTAGACTTATATATACATTAAACTCTACATGTTGGTTTTGAGCAATATTCTTGAGAGCAATCTCTTCCTCTATGATGTGACATAAATTATTTCATCTGGTGACTTTCTTATATCTTACTATATGACAAAAACCACATCAATCCATCAAAATTTTTATTCTTTATTTCAGAATTTATTTTTCATAAAGTTTTTGTTTATTTTTCACATTATTATTTTTTCATTATTATGTCCTGCACGACATTTATTTGCATATATCATGCATACGTATATCAGTTCTCATACAGGCCGTGAACGAGGTCCTGGGACTGGACCGAAATGTTGGCCACAATTTCTATTAACTTGCTGGATGGATCAAAAAAAATATACTGAATTGCAAATTTTTCTGCTGTGGTGACTTGTTGTCTATGGAATTATTTTCCCTACCGTAGAGCAACAGACAACACCTCAAGTCAGAGTGCCAATCACAACCATTCTTTTTTGAGCCAGGGTTCAGTGCATTCCTCTGCTCCTTCTCCTTTACAGTTAATTTGAGGTAATCTATGTCATCATGGTCCATACTGTGAATCAGACCCAAAACGAATTTTGGGAAATTCGCTCGATCTCTAATCATTATCATCATCTGGCACTGCATTGGAAACTTGGAAGACAGTTCTGGCATATTGAGGTCAGCAGACACTACTGAGTCATCGCTAGATGTCATAGTAATGCCTACAGAAGAAGACCATAACACTGAAGATTTAGAACTTGTCACCTCTGGGATGGCAAAAACAAAGGATAAAGTCAGCACAACCTATAAAATGAATTGAATATGCAGGTTTGCATCGCCTTGGCTGAAACTACAAAATAATAAACACAGAATATATGAACTATTGCTATATTCATAGCATGAATCTGAGGTACTTATCAAAATTAATTATGTTCATTCACCAAGGCAAGGTGGACTCCTTCTGGATAGGAACCTAATATATTTTTTATAATGAATATAACATTAGTTTATATACAAACCGGATTCCAAAAAGTTGGGACACTATACAAATCGTGAATAAAAACTGAATGCAATGATGTGGAGGTGCCAACTTCTAATATTTTATTCAGAATAGAATATAAATCACGGAACAAAAGTTTAAACTGAGAAAATGTACCATTTTAAGGGAAAAATATGTTGAATCAGAATTTCATGGTATCAACAAATCCGCAAAAAGTTGGGACAAGGCCATTTTCACCACTGTGTGGCATCTCCCCTTCTTCTTACAACACTCAACAGACATCTGGGGACCGAGGAGACCAGTTTCTCAAGTTTAGAAATAGGAATGCTCTCCCATTCTTGTCTAATACAGGCCTCTAACTGTTCAATCGTCTTGGGCCTTCTTTGTTGCACCTTCCTCTTTATGATGCGCCAAATGTTCTCTATAGGTGAAAGATCTGGACTGCAGACTGGCCATTTCAGTACCCGGATCCTTCTCCTACGCAGCCATGATGTTGTGATTGATGCAAAATGTGGTCTGGCATTATCTTGTTGAAAAATGCAGGGTCTTCCCTGAAAGAGATGACATCTGGATGGGAGCATATGTTGTTCTAGAACCTGAATATATTTTTCTGCATTGATGGTGCCTTTCCAGACATGCAAGCTGCCCATGCCACACGCACTGATGCAACCCCATACCATCAGAGATGCAGGCTTCTGAACTGAGCGTTGATAACAACTTGGGTTGTCCTTGTCCTCTTTGGTCCGGATGACATGGCGTCCCAGATTTCCAAAAAGAACTTTGAATCGTGACTCGTCTGACCACAGAACAGTCTTCCATTTTGCCACACTCTATTTTAAATGATCCCTGGCCCAGTGAAAACGCCTGAGCTTGTGGATCTTGCTTAGAAATGGCTTCTTCTTTGCACTGTAGAGTTTCAACTGGCAACGGCGGATGGCACAGTGGATTGTGTTCACTGACAATGGTTTCTGGAAGTATTCCTGAGCCCATTCTGTGATTTCCTTTACAGTAGCATTCCTGTTTGTGGTGCAGTGTCGTTTAAGGGCTCAGAGATCGTGGGCATCCAGTATGGTTTTACGGCCTTGACCCATACGCACAGAAATTGTTTCAGATTCTCTGAATCTTCGGATGATGTTATGCACAGTTGATGATGATAGATGAAATTTTTCACTGGGTAACACCTTTTTGTTATTACTCCACTATCTTTCTGCGCAACATTGTGGGTATTGGTGATCCTCTACCCATCTTGGCTTCTGAGAGACACTGCCACTCTGAGAAGCTCTTTTTATACCCAATCATGTTGCCAATTGACCTAATTAGTGTTAATTGGTCTTCCAGCTCTTCGTTATGCTCAAATTTACTTTTTCCAGCCTCTTATTGCTACTTGTCCCAACTTTTTTGGGATTTGTTGACACCGTGAAAATTTGAATCAACGTATTTTTCCTTTAAAATTATACATTTACTCAGATTAAACGTTTGATCTGTCATCTACGTTCTATTACAAATAAAATATTGACATTTGCCATCTCCACATCATTGCATTCAGTTTTTATTCACAATTTGTTTAGTGTCCCAACTTTTTGGGAATCCGGTTTGTATTCAGTGTTTTGTATTGCATTGTCTTTGCTGGCAGTTTCAGCCATTGCAATGGGCACCTTCTCATTCACTTCATTTTACAGGATGCGCTGACTTACTTTGTCTTATATTTTTGTAGTATGCATTTGGAGGTGAGGCTGTCTCCATTTTCGTCATGATCTCCAAACTAACCCATCCTTTCCATGTGCTGTTTTTAAGTACAGTAGTGTAATATATAGCTGTAGTCTGCTCTCCTTGAATTCAGAGGACTGCTGGCACAAAGAGAGGAGTCATATATAGCAGATTCAGTATATATATGAGCCTGCTTTTACTGAATGAAAATGAGGCCAGTTGGCACAGAGACAGGTATTAATTAGAGTAGGTTCCCATACATAAGGTGGTCACCTTGCCGAGGTGTATGGGGATTTTTTTTAATCAAAATGTATTTGCTAAGTACCTCATATTCATTTTATATAGAGAATAAATAATTTGTTCATATATTCTATGTTTGCAGAGTGTTTGCTTTAACTTCTGTGATGGCATTCAGTACTTTTACAGTACTTTTAACCCTGCAGCGTGTGCCAGTGTTGCGAGGGAGATGATAAATCCAATGAGTCTCACTGTTCTCGCCCTCTCTCACCTCCTGACGATGACAGGCAGGTTGCTTTCCTTTGAATGACAGGAAAGAAACCTGCCACTCATGGCCTTGAGTCACAGAAGGGCAGGGACAGCATGCTTTCATTGTTCCACACCAGTATAAGAAATAGAAGCCACGTGTAATATTGCCACACAAGGCCCCAAAGCACATTTTCAAAGCAACTTATTCAAATCTTTACGGTAACTAGGCATAAATAGTTGCAGGTAGTAATGTGGGACAAATTTGGGCTAAAAGTGTTACTTACCACATTTTGAAAGGGACAAGAATTGTAGCTATGGTCTCCTATCAGAAGTTTATGATGTTCCTAAGATCTCCAAAATTATATGGTTGGTAAATAATTATGTTCTTCAGCAGCTTTGATGTATATGATGATTCGTTGAGCGAATTGAAACATACGGAGCAGAATTCGATCTGAAGTTTTGGAAAAAGTCGATTCGCCTCGAAGCTGAATTTCCTTGCACTTCGTGGTACGAAACGATTTTTCCTAAAATGGTGGCTGAAAATAAATAAAAAATTATACTCAGTTTATCCACTTGATCATTAAGTGACCATCTGCTCCATCTTGATTAAAGAAAACCTGCCAAAGGAACTGCGGCGAGCATGATCACGTCTCCGCACGTGGCCAGCGAAATCACGTGGTGACATCAACACCTTTGGTGGGTTTTCTTTAATCAAGATGGGAGCAGATCTCTGCGAGCAAGTGGATGAGGTGAGTATATATATATGTGTATGTATGTATATGTGTGTGTAAGTTGTTGTGATACTAAAATTTTGATTCGATTTCGATACCATAAAAAAGTATTGCGATACTTGATACCTATCGATACCATGCGAAAAAGATAAAACACCAAAAAAGCAGTGTGCATTCTGCATTTTATGGAACGTCCGGCCCATAATCGAATAGTACGATCCTTTTTTGGGGGGGACAAGGTGGCAAAAAAATGGCGAATCGCGCGGTTTTTATTGTATTTTTTTTCCTGTTACGGCGTTCACCGCATAGGAGATATATATATATTTTTTTTTGTAGTTGAAAAAATATTTTATGATGATCTGGGCCATATGGAGAACAAAGGGAAGGCAAATTATTGGAATCAGTCCAAATAATTTCTAGTCTAAATTTGCTTGATTAGTATTGTGCACCTTTATTCAATCACTGGGTGAGGATATTATTCACTCACTGTATGACATTATTCAATCATTTTATGATGTTTTTATTCCCTCTGTGTTTTACTCATATTCAATCACAGTATGACTTTTTAACTTAGTCATATAAGGTATTATTAACTATAGATCTAAGAATAATATGTCATAGTGAGCAAAATATTTAGGGATGGGGGAGGAAAACAGCTCAGGAGCTTAGATGTCCACTGGGCTGTCTTTATACTGACAGCCATCACTGTTTTTTTCCATTTTCAAATAAATTCTATCTTTACATATTGATATTGTCCTCATTCAAACAAGAAATGTAAACAACATTTGAGTACATCAACGAGATATATTTTAATATTTTAATAGTTCTCACTTTTTTAGGTGTGGCAATATGTACCGTATTTTTCGCCCTAAAAGACGCACCGACCCATAAGACGCACCTAGATTTTTGAGGAGGAAAATAAGAAAAAAAATGTGGGAAACCAAAAGGTGGGCTTTTGGTGGGCTTTGAACTAATGGTAGCCTGTGAATGACATTATTATGGGGGTCTGTGGATGGCACTGTTATGGGGGTCTGTGGATAGCACTGTTATGGGGGTCTGTGGATAGCACTGTTATGGGGGTCTGTGGCTGACACTGTTATGGGGTCTCTGGTGGACACTGTTATGGGGGTCTGTGGCAGACACTGTTATGGGGGCATCTGTGGATGGCACTGTTATGGGGGCATCTGTGGATGGCATGACACTGCTATGGGGGGGATCTGTGGAAGACAGATAAATAGCATCTTATGCTATTTAACATCCATAGATCCCCCCATAACAGTGTCAGCCACTGTGAATGACCCCCAATACAGGAGGTGGGGGCTGGCATCTACACTAGTTTTTAAATGGCAGCAGGGGCCCAGTGCAGTCATTGTATTCCATTGCACTGGGCCCCGCTCACTGTACTAATGGTGTCTACTGTAACTGCAGGCAGGCAATGGTTAACTATAGATATGTTCGATCCAGCACTAAGCAGCCTGTACTTATGATCATAGCAGGCTGGAGGCAGGAGGCTGGGCGGGCGGGCACTGACAGCGTAACTTCCTACGTCACATACCTGCGCCGCCTGCTTCATTCATAAAGTGGGCGGAGCAGGCACATGACGTAGAAAGTTACGCCCGCCCTGCCTCCTGCCTCCAGCCTCCAGCCTGCTATGATCATAAGTACAGGCTGCTCAGTGCTGGATCAAACATATCTATAGTTAACCATTGCCTGCAAAAATAGCCGGCACCTGCCGGCGGCAGAATCACATAGCCGGCACCTGACCTCTATGACAGTTAACTCCTCAGGTGCCGCACCCTGTCATAGAGGTCAGGTGCCGGCTATGTGATTCTGCCGCCGGCACGCGCTGGCTATATTTGCATTAATGAGTGAGTTATCATCATTGGTGGCTCAGTGGCCACAGCCCCTCTCTCTTCTTATTGGCAGCAGCGGCACGGGGGGGGGGGGGGGGGGGGGGGAGAGACTGCTTTTCTCCTGTACTGCTGAGGGAGAATGGTGCGCGCAGAGCAGCGTGCGGCATGTTCTATACTAGTATCTGTAAATATAAAATCCTGATATCAAATCGATACTAGTACAAAAGTATCGATTGGGTATCGATAATTATATAGGGTTCTTGTATGAGCTGAAACGTTGCCATCCACATGGGTGAATAAACACCATTGCTTTTTACCTGGAGTGCTGTCCGTCTTTCATCACTATATATACACATATGTATATATAATCCCAAATTAACCCCCTGAGCACATAAATGCTAGTCTCAGATGCCGCGATCAGTGTTGAATGCTGCACCGTTTCCCGTCATTGAGCCCACTCCATACAATAAAAAGCTATTTGTGACAAAGTAATTCGTAATGAATCAAATTTCTTGATGAAGCTGCCAAATCGAATTTTTCAAAACTTGCATGGCAAGGCCACTTGCTGTTTTCTGACATATATATTCTTATTATCATAGCCAAATTTACCACCTTAACTCCTTCCACAGTTTTTACACTACATAGACAGTAATATACCGAAAAGTGCTGATTGTTCCCGATTGGTGTGCTATTACTTTGCGGAACGTTTCACTGAATGGTTCGCGAAATATCAGCGTTTTTGTGGTGAAATTGGTCCCATAGAAATGAATGGTGGAATGTTCAAAACTAGAGTAGGAGCTGACAAAAGCTAGAGTGTGAGCTGAAAAATCAGGACATAATTTCTAAACTGCCACCACTTCCTCATTTTCAATCCCACCTACAGAAATCTTATATCAAAACGTTCAGCTATCCACGGCTAAGCCATAGTCCTAATAGTTTTCACAATATGAATTTTTTTTTGCAACTCACGCTTCCCATTGACATTCATTGAAACTCCAGTCTAGCCACCTAAATTTGAAGGGCAATCTCTAAACTGGGACTGTGCCTTTATTTTTATTGGGTCTTGCGATTCTCACAATATAAAGCTCTTGGCTGTAGGATTTATATTTTTAAACTACAACCGTTTGAAGATGGCAACTGCCAGTGAAGTGAGCAAGTTGGAGCAGTTTGTTTTTAACCGCTCTTCTCTGCCCTTGCTGTAGAGTGAGTTGCCAGAGTGAGTTGGTTAGTGTAATATTTACTATCTTTACTCCCTCCAAACACTCCTCATAGTCACTCTGCCCACTCCATAAAGTTACTCTGCCCAGTCCAAGCTTTCCACAGTTACTCCAACCACACAACAGTTACTCAAGCCACTCTACCCAGTTGCTCCGCCCACTCCAGTTGTAGACTACTGGTGGAGGCAAGAACACTTCACATAATTTCCCCAGAAATGGTAGCTTTTCTAGTATTACAATATATTTTTATTATGCAAATTCAATTAACCCCTTAAGGACACATGACGTATCGGTACGGCATGTTTCCCGAGTCCTTAAGGACACATGACGTACCGGTACGTCATGTGTTGTTCCGATCACTGCCGTGCGGCCGGCTGTGATCGGAACAAGGTGCCTGCTCAAATCATTGAGCAGGCACCTCGGCTAAATGCGCGGGGGGGTCCCGTGACGCCCCCATGTCCGCGATCGCAACAAACCGCAGGTCAATTCAGACCTGCGGTTTGTTGCGCTTTCTGCAGTTTCTGATCGCCGCGGTCCCTGACCGCGGCGATCAGAAACTTTAGTGTGGCGAAAATATATATTTATCACCCCCCCTGCACCTCTGAATGATTTTAGCCCGGTGGGAGGTGCAGGGGGGGTGTTGCGGGCGGTGGGGGCGGTGCGGGAGGCGGGCGGTGCGGCAGGCGGGATCGCGATCCCCCGCCTGCCTCCTATTGCGTAATCGTTGGTGTACAGTGGGTATACCAGGGTGCCAGCACATTGCTGGCACCCTGGTATAAACGGCTGACATCTGTGATGCGATGTCAGCCGTTTAACCCTTTCCATACAGCGGTCCGTACGGACCGCTGTATGGAAAAAGTTAACCGTAAGAGGGAGCTCCCTCCCTCTCCGATCGGGGGGCTGCAGTGCCTTTGCAGCCCCCCGATGGAGAGGGAGAGAGCCCCCAGACAGCCCCCCCAGAGCCCCGTCCTTACCCTTCCCCGTCTGCGCAGTTCTGACCATAACTGAGCAGACGGGGAAGGTTCCCATGGCAACAGGACGCCTCTCAGGCGTCCTGCTGTCCATGGTGCTGAACAGATCTGTGCTGAAAGCATAGATCTGTTCAGTGTAAGTAAAATATAGTACAGTGCAATATATATTGTACTGTACTGTATTATGCAGACATCAGACCCACTGGATCTTCAAGAACCAAGTGGGTCTGGGTCAAAAAAAAAGTGAAAAAAAGGTAAAAATCAAAAAACACATTTATCACTGATTAAAAATTAAAAAAATAAAATTCCCTACACATGTTTGGTATCGCCGCGTCCGTAACGACCTGATCTATAAAACGGTCATGTTACTTTACCTGAACGGTGAACGCCATAAAAATAAAAAATAAAAAACTATGATGAAATTGAAATTTTGTCCACCTTACTTCCCAAAAAAAGGTAATAAAAGTGATCAAAAAAGTCGCATGTACGCCAAAATTGTAACAATCAAACCGTCATCTCATCCCGCAAAAAATGAGACCCTACTTAAGATAATCGCCCAAAAACTGAAAAAACTATGGCTCTTAGACTATGGAAACACTAAAACATCATTTTTTTGGTTTCAAAAATGAAATCATTGTGTAAAACTTACATAAATAAAAAAAAAGTATACATATTAGGTATCGCCACGTCCGTATCGACCGGCTCTATAAAAATATCACATGACCTAACCCCTCAGGTGACCACCGTAAAAAAATAAAAATAAAAACGGTGTAAAAAAAGCCATTTTTTGTCATCTTACGTCACAAAAAGTGTAATAGCAAGCGATCAAAAAGTCATATGCACCCCAAAATAGTGCCAATCAAACCGTCATCTCATCCCGCAAAAAATGAGACCCTACTTAAGATAATCGCCCAAAAACTGAAAAAACTATGGCTCTTAGACTATGGAAACACTAAAACATCATTTTTTTTGTTTCAAAAATGAAATCATTGTGTAAAACTTACATAAATAAAAAAAAGTATACATATTAGGTATCGCCGCGTCCGTATCGACCGGCTCTATAAAAATATCACATGACCTAACCCCTCAGGTGACCACCGTAAAAAAATAAAAATAAAAACGGTGTAAAAAAAGCCATTTTTTGTCATCTTACGTCACAAAAAGTGTAATAGCAAGCGATCAAAAAGTCATATGCACCCCAAAATAGTGCCAATCAAACCGTCATCTCATCCCGCAAAAAATGAGACCCTACTTAAGATAATCACCCAAAAACTGAAAAAACAATGGCTCTTAGACTATGGAGACACTAAAACATTTTTTTTGTTTTAAAAATGAAATCATTGTGTAAAACGTACATAAATAAAAAAAATTGTATACATATTAGGTATCGCCGCGTCCGTGACAACCTGCTCTATAAAATTACCACATGATCTAACCTGTCAGATGAATGTTGTAAATAAAAAAATAAAAAACGCTGCCAAAAAAGCTATTTCTTGTTACCTTGCCGCACAAAAAGTGTAATATAGAGCAACCAAAAATCATATGTACCCTAAACTAGTACCAACAAAACTGCCACCCTATCCCGTAGTTTCTAAAATGGGGTCACTTTTTTGGAGTTTCTACTCTAGGGGTGCATCAGGGGGGCTTCAAATGGGACATGGTGTAAAAAAAAACAGTCCAGCAAAACCTGCCTTCCAAAAACCGTATGGCATTCCTTTCCTTCTGCGCCCTGCCGTGTGCCCGTACAGCGGTTTACGACCACATATGGGGTGTTTCTGTAAACTACAGAATCAGGGCCATAAATAATGAGTTTTGTTTGGCTGTTAACCCTTGCTTTGTAACTGGAAAAAAAAAATTAAAATGGAAAATCTGCCAAAAAAGTGAAATTTTGAAATTGTATCTCTATTTTCCATTAAATCTTGTGCAACACCTAAAGGGTTAACAAAGTTTGTAAAATCCGTTTTGAATACCTTGATGGGTGTAGTTTCTTAGATGGGGTCACTTTTATGGAGTTTATAATCTGGGGGTGCATCAGGGGGGCTTCAAATGGGACATGGTGTCAAAAAACCGGTCCATAAAAATCAGCCCTCCAAAAAACAAACGGCGCACCTTTCCCTCTACGCCCCGCTGTGTGGCCGTACAGTAGTTTACGGCCACATATGGGGTGTTTCTGTAAACAGCAGAGTCAGGGCAATAAAGATACAGTCTTGTTTGGCTGTTAACCCTTGCTTTGTTAGTGGAAAAAATGGGTTAAAATGGAAAATTAGGCAAAAAAATGAAATTCTCAAATTTCATCGCCATTTGCCAATAACTCTTGTGCAACACCTAAAGGGTTAACGACGTATGTAAAATCAGTTTTGAATACCTTGAGGGGTGTAGTTTCTTAGATGGGGTCACTTTTAGGGAGTTTCTCCTCTAGGGGTGCATCAGGGGGCTTCAAATGGGACATGGTGTAAATAAACCAGTCCATAAAAATCAGCCTTCCAAAAACCAAACGGCGCACCTTTCACTCTACGCCCCGCTGTGTGGCCGTACAGTAGTTTACGGCCACATATTGGGTGTTTCTGTAAACGGCAGAGTCAGGGCAATAAAGATACCGTCTTGTTTGGCTGTTAACCCTTGCTTTGTTAGTGGAAAAAATGGGTTAAAATGAAAAATTAGACAAAAAAATAAAATTCTCAAATTTCCTCCCCATTTGCCAATAACTCTTGTGCAACACCTAAAGGGTTAACAACGTATTCAAAATCAGTTTTGAATACCTTGAGGGGTGTAGTTTCTTAGATGGGGTCATTTTTGGGTGGTTTCTATTATGTAAGCCTCGCAAAGTGACTTGAGACCTGAACTGGTCCTTAAAAATTGAGTTTTTGTAAATTTCTGAAAAATTTCAAGATTTGCTTCTAAACTTCTAAGCCTTATAACATCCCCAAAAAATAAAATATCATTCCCAAAATAATTCAAACATGAAGTAGACATATGGGGAATGTAAAGTCATCCAAATTTTTGGGGGTATTACTTTGTATTACAGAAGTAGAGAAACTGGAACTTTGAAATTTGCTAATTTTTCCAAATTTTTGTTAAATTTGGTATTTTTTGGTGCAAAAAGAATAATTTTTTTGACTTCATTTTACCAGTGTCATGAAGTACAATATGTGACGAAAAAACAATCTCAGAATGGCCTGGATAAGTCAAAGCGTTTTAAAGTTATCAGCACTTAAAGTGACTCTGGTCAGATTTGCAAAAAATGGCCTGGTCCTTAAGGTGAAATAGGGCTGTGTCCTTAAGGGGTTAAAGGGAACCTGTTAGTATAAAAATGTGAATTAATCTGAAGGCAGCATGTTATGGAGCACGAGGAGCTGAGCAGACTGATATATAGTTTTGTAGTAAAGATTCAATAAAATGGTATTTTATTCATTTAAGTTCCTGCTCATTCTGGTCTTTGATGTAAAGGAGGCAGTCCTATCAGTGATTGAAAGCTAGTTCTGTATACACAGTGATAGAAGGAAGGTTGTCAATCTCTGATTGGACCTCCTCCTTGACTTCAAAGTTAGGCCTCATGCACACGAACGTATTTTCATTCCGTGTCCGTTCCTTTCTTTTTTTGAGGACCATATATGGGACCATTCATATTAATAGGTCCGCAAAAAAAAACTGAAGTTTCTCCGTATGCATTCTGTTTCTGTATGTCCGTATTTCCTTTCCGAAAAAAATAGAACATGTCCTATTATTGTCCGCATCACGAACAAGGATAGTACTGTTCTATTAGGGGCCAGCTGTTCCTTTCCGCAAAATACGGAATGAACACGGACATTATCCATATTTTTTGTGGATTTGTTTTTTGCGGACCGCAAAATAAATACTGTCGTGTACATGAGCCCTTATGCTGAATATTTTCTAATAAAACTATATATAAATCTTCTCAGCTCAGACACCATTTTTAATGTGACAAGTTCCCTTTAACCACTTCCCTACTACCCATTGACTATAATCGTCCTGGGCGGTCAGGTATATCTATGATAGGACGTTTCTGGATGTCCTTTCAGAGATGTGCAGCTGCCGAGTGGGGGCCCGCTGTCAGTGACAGCAGGGCACCCCAGAGACAAGGCAAGGATCGTTCCTGGGTGTACCTGCCTTCTAGATCGCTGTATACGCTATGCCGCTTCCTGTCCCGGCCTGATGGTTATGTGAATGCTGGGGCCAAGGGAGTGCAGGAGCTTCCGGGTCTTCTACAGGCCTCGATCAGCCCTGCACTGAGGCTGTACAGCATTGTATAATGCTGTACAGCCTCTCTGGGGGGTGTGCTTCCACTGTAACTGGGGCTACTATGTCAGCCCCAGTTACAGGAGAAATCATTGGTTAAAAAACTAAAAAATGAAGTTTCACATTTAAAAAAAATAATTCCCCCCAAATCCGTTATTTAAAAATGTTAAAAATAGAACAAAAAATAAATAAAATAGACATACAGTACTGATCAAAAGTTTAACACCACTTGAAAAATGGCAAAAAATCATATTTAGCATGGCTGGATCTTAACAAGGTTCCAAGTAGAGCTTCAACATGCAACAAGAAGAAATGAGAGTGAGACAAAACATTTTTTTAACATTCAATTAATTGAAAATAATGATTAAACTGAAACAGGTTGTTTTTCAGCTGATCCAAATTTTATAACCACATGCCTTTAAAAGGCCAAATCTGTGCAAAGATGTAGATTCATTGTCATTTTCTGTCAGGTAGTCACACGTTGTGATGGCAAAGGCAAAAAAACTCCCACTTTTTGAATGTGATCGGGTTGTTGAACTGCATAAGCAGGGTCTCTCACAGCGCGCCATCGCTGGTGAGGTGGGACGCAGTAAGACAGTCATTTGGAATTTCTTAAATGATCCTGAGGGCTATGGAACAAAAAAGTCAAGTGGAAGACCCCAAAAAATTTCATCAGCACTGAGCCGGAGAATCCAATTGGCTGTCCGTCAAGACACTGAATGATCCTCGACCCAAATTAAGGCCCTTACTGGTGCTGACTGCAGCCCCATAACCATCAGACGGCATCTGAGACTGAAGGGCTTCAAAAACAAAAAACATCTTCAAAGACCTCGCCTCCTTGAACGCCATAGAACTGCTCGTTTGGACTTTGCAAGAGAGCACCAAACATAGGACATTCAAAAGTGGAAGAAAGTTTTATTCTTTGATGAGAAAAAATTTAACCTTGATGCTCCTGATGGTTTCCAACGTTACTGGCATGACAAGCAGATCCCACCTGAGAGGTTTTCTACGCGCCACAGTGGAGGGGGCGCCATAATTGTCTGGGGTGCTTTTTCCTTCAGTGGAACAATGGGGATTCAGGAAGTGCAGGGGCGTCAAACGACCGCTGGCTATGTCCAGATGTTGCAGAGAGCATTCCTCATGACTGAGGACCCTTGTCTTTGTGGTAATGACTGGGTTTTTCAACAGGACAACGCTACAGTACACAATGCCTGCAAGACAAGCGACTTCTTCCAGGAGAGTAACATCACTCTTTTGGCCCATCCTGCATGTTCCCCTGATCTAAATCCAATTGAGAACCTTTGGGAATGGATGGCAAGGGAAGTTTACAAAAATGGACAACAGTTCCAGACAGTAGATGGCCTTCGTGTGGCCGTCTTCACCACTTGGAGAAATGTTCCCACTCACCTCATGGAAACGCTTGCATCAAGCATACTGAAACGAATTTTTGAAGTGATAAACAATAACGGCGGAGCGACTCATTACTGAGTTCATGTTTGGAAGTTGGATTTCTGTTTTGGGGGGGGTCTATTTTTATTTTGGGGAGGTGTGGTCCTAAACTTTTAATCAGCTGAAAAACAGCCTGTTTTAGTTTATTTGTTGTTTTCATTAAATTGAATGCTCAAAAACTGTTTTGTCTCACTCCCATTTCTTCTTGTTGCATGTTGAAGCTCTTTTGGAACCTTGTTAAGATCCAGCCATGCTAAATATAATTTTTGGCCATTTTTCAAGTGGTCTTAAACTTTTGATCAGGACTGTATTTGGTATCACTGCGTCTGCAACGACCGGCTCTATAATAATATTATATGATCTACTGCATCAGGTGAACACCGTAATAATAAATAAATAAGCATTGCGTCAAAACAGATTTTTTAGATAGCTCTCCTCCCAAACAACATAATGTTAATCAATCAAAAAGTCGTATGTACCCCAAAATGGAAGCAATAAAAACGTCACCTCATCCTGCAAAAAATGATCTCTCACACAAGCCAATAGCCAGAAAAATAAAAAAATATGGCTCTAAGAAAATTGCAACACAAAAACATATTTTTTTTTTTAAATGCTTATTTGGTATTGCCGTGTCTGTAACAATTGGTTCTATAAAAATATCATATGATCGACCACGTGAAGTGGTCCATCAAGTGAACGGTGTTAAACATAAAAATAAAATAAAATTATACCAAAACAGTTTTGTTTAGTCACTTCACCTCACAAAAAAATAATAATATCAATCAATCAAAAAGTCATATGTACCCTAAAATGGTAGCAATAAAAAGTCACCTTGTCCCGCAAAAAACAAGCCCTCACACAAGACTATAGCCAGAAAAAAAAATAAAATTGAAACACAAAAGCAAGACATATTTGGTATTGTTGCATCTGTAATGACCGAATTTATAAAAATATCACATTATCTACCCCATCAAGTAAATGGTGTAAAAAATAAAAAAAATATAGAAAAATGACACCAAACAGCTTTTTTGTGACTTCCCCTCCCCAAAAATGAGATAAAAAGCAACCAGAAAGCCAAATGTACCCCAAAATGGTGCCAGTAAATACTACAGCTTGTCCCGCACAAAATAACGCAGCTCATTCAGCAAAAAATAAAAAAGTTATCGCTCTTAAAAACCATGACAGAAAATTCCATGTTAGAAAATCCAGATGTCACTCCTTCCCTTCTGAGCCCTGGTGTATCCCCAAATAACAGTTTACTAACACAATTGGAGTTTTACTGTATTCAGGAGAAAGCGGGTACAAAATTGTGGGGGGATATTGTGCTGTTGCATGTCGTAGTAGTCACTTTGGGGGTAACTCAGGGTCTCTTCAAATGCAACATGGTGCCCAAAGACCATTTCAGCAAAATCTGCCCTCCAAAAATCATATGGCGCTCCTTGTCTTCTATGCCCTGTCTTGTGCCCATACAGCGGTATACGACCAAATATGGGGTGTTTCTGAAAACTGCAGAATTAAGGTAATAAATATTGAGGTTTGTTTTGTTGTAAACCCTTGATGTGTTCCTGGAAAAAAATTATTAAAATGGAAAATCTGCAAAAAAAGTGACATTTTGAAATTTAATTTCCATTTTGCTTTAATTCCTGTGGACAGGTGCACTCTGCGGTCTTACTAACCCTCATACTGGTGTAAAATTGAGAGATTAGCCAACATATCCTACTTGGAGGACATGTCTGAGCCCGAGCACTGCACCAAGGTTTCTCAAGTAGCTCGGGACCTAACGCTAAACCTACCTGTGCCGTATGGGCAATACCAGGAGCCAGTGGGCAAATTACAGGAGCACAAGGTCCGACTCACAGCAATCTCCCAGTAACCTCCAGCATGTGACCATGCATACAATGGGAGGAGGCAGAGAGCTCTGAGCCCCACCCAAGACTGGCTGATATAGCCCGGGCCTCACATGTGAACCAGAATGCTGCCTGTGGATGGAAATAAAGGCACATTCAGACTAGGAGTTTTTACACCTCCAAAAAATGCAATATACAAACTACAGATTGGCATGGTATTAAAAAACAGGAAGTGCTCAACCCCATATGCAGTGGTGCAGCTATACAATGGAGGATGCCTGTAGCGGACCACAAGTACCACAATGGACATCCATGTCCACTGTGGTACTTGTGGACTGCTGCAGGCATCCTCCATTGTATGTATTTTTGCTGGGGATTGCCATTAGCAGCAGACCACAAGTGCAGGATATGCCCCCCCCCCCCTGTATAGATGCACCACTGCATATGGGGTTGAGCACTTCCTGCTTTTTAATACCACGCCCGTCTGTAGTTTGTATAATTCCTGTGGAATACCTAAACGGTTAACAACATTTTTCAAACCAGTTTTGAATAGCTTGAGGGGTGTTGTTTATAAAATGGGGTCATTTATCACAAAGTGACTTCAGAACTGAACTGGTCCATAAAAAAGTTGACTTCGAAAATTTTCTTAAAAATTTCATAAATTGCTTCTAAAATTCTAATCCTTCTAACATCCTAAAAAAATAAAATGACATTACTAAAATGATTCCAACAAAAAGTAGACATATGGGGAATGTTAATTAATAAATATTTTATGAGGCATCACTATCTCTCTTAAAAGCAGAGAGATTCAAATTTAGAAAACAGTGATTTTTTTCAAATTTTTGTTAACTTTTTGATTTTTTTTATGAATAAAGATAAAACATATTTAACATTAACATGATGCATAATGTTTCACGAGAAAACAATCTCTGAATGGCTTGGATAAGTAAAAGCGTTCCAAAGTTATTACCACATAAAGTGACACATGTCAGATTTGCTAAATAAGGCCTGGTCAGGAAGGAGGTAAATGGCCCAGTCTGAAAGTGGTTAAGTGCCTTTAATTTTTTAATGTTACTTAAAATATTTTTTCAGGACCTTATTAAGTAAATTAGTCTAAGGTGTTTGCCTGTGATGACTGTAAGAGTCAGAAAGTAGAAGCACCTGCTAATTCACGAGTTCTTAGAGGACTTAGAGCTCTTTCACCTGAGCGGATGCCGTGCGGGTAATCCGCTGCGTGAAAGAGTGCCAAGCCACACTCCAGACAGCAGAGACGCGGAGCATTAACATGATTGATAATGCTCTGTGACTCTTTCTGACCTTTTTACTACAAAATCACAGTGACAACTTTATCTCACTGTGATTTTGTAGTAAAAGGGTCACAGCTCCGTGTTAATGCTCCGTGTCTCTGCTGTCCGGAGCAGGGTTTGGCACTCTTTCACGCAGCGGATTACACGCACAGCATCCGCTCGTGTGAAAGCGCCCTTAGGCTACTTTCATATATGCGTTTATGCTGTCCGGCTTTGAGATCCGGCAGGGGATCTCAAAACCACAGCAAAACGCATCAATTCAAATAATACAACTGGCTGCATCCGTTCAGAAGAGATACGGTTGTATTATTTCGAAAATAAAGAGACCAGATCTAGCACTTAAACCATTGTGTCTGAAAAAAAAAACGATCTGGCACCATTAACTTACAATGTTTTTGGTGCGGGATCCAGCTTGTTTAGTTTCCCATGCAAGACAAAATAATGCTGCTTGCTGCAGTGAGCATGGATAAGGTATGTTTTTATTTTTGGATGGATAAGGTGAGTATGTTTTTATTTTTGGATGGATAAGGTGAGTATGTATTTATTTTGGGTTGGATAAGGTGAGTATGTATATATTTTTTTTATCTGATTAACCTCTGAAAGGCCTCAACTGTAGCATCGGAAGCCATGATCAGTGATGAACGCAGCATCTGAGGGGTTCAATGATGGGGGGAGGCGGTGCAATCGCCGTTCCTCATCATTGCGCCCGCTACATACAAAGGAATGCGTTTTGTGACAAAGTAATCTGCCACAAATTTTTTATAACTTTGCCCATCACTAGTGGCAATCCTCACAGGCTTCCTAGGGTCAGGGCAGTGCTAGGATCGTGCACCCTTTCTTCCTTCAGAATCCAGCAGTTAGGTATGTAAAGTTTTAGAGGGTTAGCAAATACAAAACCGAAGACCAGCAAATCATATAACCCATTAAAAGTAATATACTTTAATTTCAATCCTTAAAATAATTGGAGACATCAACAATAAGGCCGATAATAACTGAGGGTCCACTCAGATATATTGCCACAATACACACCTCAAATAATACGGGGGGGATAAAGGGAAAGCTGTCCCTATTATCTCTCCCTGGTCTGAAACTCAGCCCAGGGACGACCCCTAAAGGTGAGGGCTCCCTGTCCTCGAACCTGGGCTACTTTGAACCTAACACAACCCTAACACGGTGGTCCTAAAGGGTGGGGAGGTGGATTAAATGGTGCTTAAAAGTGGACAGATAGACAAAACAAAAAACCACGACACCACATAAAGCTACCCTAATAATTTAGGGCCTATTGGTGAACTGTGTATACAGCCCTATACTGCTAGTTATAGCCAGCCAGGTACACAGTGCATCCTAACTCGAACACATAAACGTCAATAAACATTCATAGTCACCGGTCACAATTGGAATAGTGAAGGCTAAAAGGGGATAAATATCCCTACTTACAGTCAGTCGTCCGTCTCAGGGTTCGGTCACCCCAGCTCCTCCATCTGCCTATATCTATGTACGCCAGGTGCCCCCTTTATATACATCCTCACCGCATTCAAAACTTCCCACTAAGCGTCATCAGGACGCGACTGCGTCCTCTTCCTGATTCCGTCACTTCCGGTCTGTGAAAATGATCACTTCCGGTCGGTGGAACGCAAGACAACGCTCCATTTCGAACACACCATTCCGGTCACATGCTTCCGGTCAGTGGAACGCAGTGGAGCGCAGTCATATGATCCGATCAGGAGGGTTTGTGCTTATTCTCATTAATGTAGAAAAAATACAGAGTATTTAACATACAGTTTATATCGGCATTAGCAAAGATAACTCATATAAATAATGCACATGGTGGAGAAAGTACTATGATGTATTGATGAGATGAGGTGAATTATGAAACCAAAGTTTCAAACCGTCCATAACACCCTATAAATTATGTAAAGAGTGTACTTGCTATCAAATGAAAAAGTAATATTCATTGATTATGACAATATTTATTCGGATGCTTCCCGCATCCGGCCAGTTACGAGATATTAAAGTTTTTGTTGTTAGACCAGGCCCGGCAGTATCAGACAAGGGGAAGGAGAAAAGGCACCAATTATTCAATCACACTTAGAGAAAACAGGAAAATGTTAATCTCTCATTGATCCCGAAGGGGGAATGGGACCAGAACCGATGTATCCATTCACTTTCCTTCTGGAGGATCTTCCTATCCCAGTCACCCCCCCCCCCCCCCGGGGTACCAATTCGAGAACTGACAACCTAAGGCATTTAGGGTCCCCCCCATGACACTCATTGACATGTGATGCCACAGGTGTGACATTCTTTTTCACTATATCATTAACATGTTCACAGGCCCTCCTCCTAGGTTCTCTCACTGTTTTACCTATATGGACCATAAACCCCTAGGTGTCTTCAGGTGTGGTTCTTGTAAGACATGTGAATACATTTCAACTGCAAAGACCATTACGTGCTCTGTGACCAAACAGGTTTTTCATTTGATAACAAGTTGTCACGGCTGAGGATGGGGAAAACCCTCAGCCGTGCGATGCCAGAAGATGTTAGGCTGCTCGGCCAGGACGACAGGATTAGGGAGAAAGTCACCTCCTAAAGCGTCCCTAACCTGACCCTAACTCCTAGCTGCATGGGCTGACCTTGAAGGTAGGAGGGCCCATACTCAGGAACCTCGGATCCCTAACTCACCCTCCGACCGGTCCCTGAACTAGGAGTCAAGGTAAGATGGCCTGTTCCTTCTGGACACGGAGGAACAGGGGTCTCACTGGCCAAGCTACAAGGAATGGGGAAACACATACAACATACAGATATGACAGGGGAACAACTAGTTCCACAAGTACCTGTCACAGCCAAGCTGACTGGAACCCATGCATGCACTACTAGTGTCCACAGAACAACTAGAGGACACAGCACACATAACACACAGGTAACCAGGACATCCGTAGTTGCAAATAAACAGAGACAAAGGAAAACATCAACTGAACATCAAGACATAAACTTCACAGATAAACCTATGACCACAAGGGTGGCCCCCACTGGCAGATGATATACACAGGAGGCTGCTCCAGCTAAGCATGGCTGAAGCAACCCACTGACACATGCCAAACACTGAGGCATTATAGGCCTAAGAGGCCACACCCACACAAACACACCCAGTGTCTCACACACACAGAAAGGGAGTTAACCCTTCCAACACCAGGGAAGGGAAAACACCACTTAAAGGGGAAGTGTCCGAACCAAGATCACACTGTGGCTTTTGCCACAGGCAATGACATGGGTGGCAACCATGTCCTGGGAGTCAGCCCGAAGGCCGGGACACTGCCACCACATGTACACATCCAACCAAACGTTGTCACGGGCAGCAACAGTGAAGGGAAGAGTCCTAGTGCACACACAACACAAAACGCAGTGCACACCAGACAAACAAACACAACACCCAACATGAAGGTTGTTAGGTGCAACCGCATGCCATGCATGTGGTTGAGGAGTCACGACCATAACCGTGGCCGTGACACAAGTACACTCGTTACATAATTTATAGGGTGTTATGGACGGTTTGAAACTTTGATTTCATAATTCACCTCATCTCATCAATACATTGTAGTACTTTCTCCACCATGTGCATTATTTATATGAGTTATCTTTGCTAATGCTGATATAAACTGGGCCCCTAGAGGCTGTATATGCTTCGTACATACTAACGAGGTATTCTGTACGTTAAATACAGGGAGTGCAGAATTATTAGGCAAGTTGTATTTTTGAGGATTCATTTTATTATTGAACAACAACCATGTTCTCAATGAACCAAAAAAACTCATTAATATCAAAGTTGAATATTTTTGGAAGTAGTTTTTAGTTTGTTTTTAGTTTTAGCTATTTTAGGGGGATATCTGTGTGTGCAGGTGACTATTACTGTACATAATTATTAGGCAACTTAACAAAAAACAAATATATACCCATTTCAATTATTTATTTTACCAGTGAAACCAATATAACATCTCAACATTCACAAATATACATTTCTGACATTCAAAAACAAAACAAAAACAAATCAGTGACCAATATAGCCACCTTTCTTTGCAAGGAAACTCAAAAGCCTGCCACCCATGGATTCTGTCAGTGTTTTGATCTGTTCACCATCAACATTGCGTGCAGCAGCAACCACAGCCCCCCAGACACTGTTCAGAGAGGTGTACTGTTTTCCCCTCCTTGTAAATCTCACATTTGATGATGGACCACAGGTTCTCAATGGGGTTCAGATCAGGTGAACAAGGAGGCCATGTCATTAGATTTTCTTCTTTTATACCCTTTCTTGCCAGCCACGTTGTGGAGTACTTGGATGCGTGTGATGGAGCATTGTCCTGCATGAAAATCATGTTTTTCTTACCTTGCAGACTTCTTCCTGTACCACTGCTTGAAGAAGGTGTCTTCCAGAAACTGGCAGTAGGACTGGGAGTTGAGCTTGACTCCATCCTCAACCCAAAAAGGCCCCACAAGCTCATCTTTGATGATACCAGCCCAAACCAGTACTCCACCTCCACCTTGCTGGCGTCTGAGTCGGACTGGAGCTCTCTGCCCTTTACCAATCCAGCCATCTGGCCCATCAAGACTCACTCTCATTTCATCAGTCCATAAAACCTTAGAAAAATCAGTCTTGAGATATTTCTTGGCCCAGTCTTGACGTTTCAGCTTGTGTGTCTTGTTCGGTGGGGGTCGTCTTTCAGCCTTTCTTACCTTGGCCATGTCTCTGAGTATTGCACACCTTGTGCTTTTGGGCACTCCAGTGATGTTGCAGCTCTGAAATATGGCCAAACTGGTGGCAAGTGGCATCTTGGCAGCTGCACGCTTGACTTTTCTCAGTTCATGGGCAGTTATTTTGCGCCTTGGTTTTTCCACACGCTTCTTGCGACCCTGTTGAGTATTTTGAATGAAACGCTTGATTGTTCGATGATCACGCTTCAGAAGCTTTGCAATTTTAAGAGTGCTGCATCCCTCTGCAAGATATCTCACTATTTTTGACTTTTCTGAGCCTGTCAAGTCCTTCTTTTGACCCATTTTGCCAAAGGAAAGGAAGTTGCCTAATAATTATGCACACCTGATATAGGGTGTTGATGTCATTAGACCACACCCCTTCTCATTACAGAGATGCACATCACCTAATATGCTTAATTGGTAGTAGGCTTTCGAGCCTATACAGCTTGGAGTAAGACAACATGCATAAAGAGGATGATGTGGTCAAAATACTCATTTGCCTAATAATTCTGCACGTAGTGTACTCTGTATTTTTTCTACATTGATGAGAATAAACACAAACCCTCCTGATCGATCATATGATTGCGCTCCACAGAGTTCCACCGACCGGAAGCATGTGACCGGAACGGTGTGTTCGGAGAAGAGCGCTGTCTTGCGTTCCACCGACCGGAAGTGATCATTTTCACAGACCGGAAGTGATGGAATCCGGAAGAGGATGCAGTCGAGTCCTGATGACGCTTGGTGGAAAGTTTTGAATGCGGTGAGAATGTATATAAAGGGGGCACCTGGCGTACATAGATATAGGCAGATGGAGGAGCTGGGGTGACCGAACCCTGAGACGGATGACTGACTGTAAGTAGGGATATTTATCCACCTTTTAGCCTTCACTATTCCAATTGTGACCAGTGACTGTTAATGTTTATTTCCCACAGTCTAGGTATTTTATGCCTCTTGAGGCTATTCATTAAATCATTGGACCCTCGATGTCTACACAGAGACCGTAAGTTCTACCTTTCACTTGTGGATACTGGTGGAGGTCATACATGGGTTGTATGTGGTCCTATACCATCTGTATTTTTTCCTCCACAAATACCTACAAGATACTCCAGTCATACTGGCTAACGACTGTGGCATGTTCCTTGTACAGTCCGTCTGACCGTGATCTCCCCCTGCTATCCTTGAATGGTCCCCAATTTACCTTTTTCTTTCGACATCTATTTTAAAGGGATGCACTGTGTACCTGGCTGGCTATAACTAGCTGTACTAGGGCTGTATACACAGTTCACCAATAGGCCCTAAATTATTAGCTTTATGTGGTGTCATGGTTTTTAGTTTTGTCTATCTGTCCACTTTTAAGCACCATTTAATCCACCTCCCCACCCTTTAGGACCACTGTGTTAGGGTTGTGTTAGGTTCAGAGTAGCCCATTTTCGAGGACAGGAAGCCCCCACCTTTAGGGGTCGTCCCTGGGCTGAGTTTCAGACCAGGGAGAGATAATAGGGACAGCTTTCCCTTTATGGTATGATTTGAGGTGCGTATTGTGGCAATATATCTGAGTGGACCCTCAGTTATTATCGTCCTTATTTTTGATTTGATCCAATTATTTTAAGGTTGAAATTAAAGTATATTACTTTTAATGGGTTATATGATTTGCTGGACTTTGCTTTCTTCCTTCAGGGCACACCCTGATTTTGGGGCTCTTGCCTACCTGATGGTAATTGGGGTGCCCTTGGTCTTATGAGTCTTGTATGGGTGCAAGGCAGGAGATGTAGGTGCTGTGGCTAGTGTATGGTGCTGGAGTCAGTAACCAGGCCAACTGTAAAAAATAAACAAGTCTTATTTTACTCAAGTATAAAATAAGATTAGCAGTACATCAGAAAGTATCAAAGCAAAGTTTAAAAAATTCACAGTACAAACCTTCCCAGATAGCAATGTATGAATATAGGCAAGATAGGAACTGTAGTACTCCTTTTCGCTATCTCCCCAAAGTCTCTCTCTGTAGAATCTAAGGCTGGCAATATTATTCAATTGTGACTGTAATTTCTAGCAGAGGGGTAGGATTAAGATATAATGGGCCAGACCGTGTCCATCCAAGGTGTCTTAACAATGTCCCTCTCACTGAAGGTTCGGGATTTAAGTAAATTACGCAATAGATTCCGTTCTCAGTATGGCGGTGTCTTTGCTATTGTACTCCATGTGCACTTTACCTTGCTCCTAAGGACTCTTGATTGAAGAAACACGTCAAGCATTACTTGAGACGCTGTATGGAAGTTATAGCTTTAGCTGGGGTAGGAAGTTAGGTCTGTGGAAAGTGTTGTAATCTGGGTTACCCAGAATAAACTGTGTAGCCCTACATAAACTGGCTATATTGCAGCTAGGGGCATATAATGACCAGCGTTTTCCAGACTACATACTCTATGTTCCCTCCCCATTTTTGTTTGTTTTGTAGTGACCACATAGTTTATTTTGTCTTTGTGGTGCCAGTCTTTAGTCACCTATAGGCTTTTTATATAATTGTGGCACACTATGATACATTCATTTGTTGGGATACTTGACCAAGTGCTTCTTGGGAAGGAGGTGACTTCTAAATTAGAACTCTTTTCTTGACACCCCTATCCCTGAATGGAGAAAAATAAATAGTGGAATTTTGATATAATTACCCCCATTCCTTTTAAGTGATCAACAATAAAGTATATGTTTTTAGCGCTTTTCCTTTTCCGTGACACATCTTATAAACAAAAACGCACACCTCTTTGATATTGGTTTAAACAGTGAGACCACATCCTAATGAGGTCTTCAGTACACCCAGGGGCAGGCCTAACCCATTGGAGCACCACTTTAACTCTGTCTTCCCCCTTAAGTCAGACATCCTGACTATCCTGCCTGCATTTCCACATGTGCATCATGTAATGTTCAATTGGCACATGTGCAGTTTGAATATCAGCTTTGCAGAAAACCAACTCAAATGTAAAGTACAGGTGCGCCAATGGGATATTCACCAGCATAAGCACAGGATCACAGAACCAGGGAGGAAGACAGTGAGCATATCTGACCCTGTCTCTCAAGGGGGTGAAGTGGCTAAGGGAAGGTAGAGGTGGCTCTAATGTCCCCCTGTAGTGCCCCCCCCAGTTCTAATATATAATGCTCCCCCATAGTGCCAGTATATATATAATGTTCCGCTGTAGTGCCAGTATTTAATGCTCCTCCATTCCTCCCCAGTAGTGCGAGGTATATATAATGATCTCGTCCCCCCCTTTCCTGGTGCCCCTAGCAGTACGGACATTTAGTATAAAAAACAAACAAAAAACACCTCACTCCCATCCGCCTGCCGCTGTCTGCGATGAAGACCACAGTTTTATCTGTGGCTTGTGTTGCTGTATCCTGATGCATGCGATACCAATGACATCACCGCTCCTGCTCTTGGTCTCACGTGATCACGTCATCATGCGAGACCCAGAACAGGAGGTTGCGTTGATGTCATTGCGGCTTCTTGAGCTGTTCTAATGCCTCACAGGCTTGAGGTCTAGCGGCCTGAGGCTTTTGAAGTTGGACGGCCATGAATTCCCCCTCCCTTTATGGGTAGCGAAGTGATGCCCTAGGCGGATGACTACCCTCGCCTATCCATTGTCCCGGCCTTAATTCAGAGCACATTACCACAGGAGGTATAACAGGAGAGGACTATAACTCCCAGCATGCCTAAGCCATTATTATTTAATATCATAGCACATTACAGGGGGCCATATAAGAGGATAGGACTACAACTCCCAGCATGTCCAAGCCGTTATTATGTAATATCAGAGTACATTATAAGAGGAGGTATAAGAGGACAGGACTATAACTCCCAGCATATACCCTGATATTACATAATAATGGCCTGGACATGCTGAGAGTTCTAGTCCTCTCCTGTTATACCTCCTCTTGTAATATACTCTGATATTACATAACAAGCTGGACATGCTGGGAGTTTTGGTCCTCTCCTCATACCTCTTCTTGTAATGTACTCTGATATTACATAACAGAAGGTATAAGAGGAGAGGACTACAACTCCCAGCACTTCCCTGGCACTTACATTGAATCCTTCACTTCTTCCAATGCATCACTGGTCTTCTTCTTCATTACTTTACTGCACTGCTGAGCTCCGCCCCCTGTTCTGGTCACATGATGGTGAGGTCATCACAGGTCCTTCATCCCCCTCTTCTCTGCTGAGCACCGCCTCCTGCAGGTGACTTCATGGCAGGTCCTACAGCTCTAGTAGAAGTCTTGCTGGTGTCCATAGCTGTCAGTTTGCAGAGCAGCACTCTGGTAATGATTTGTTTTATGTGTACAGGGGGGGCCTTACACTGCATTGTAAAGTGCAGCTTTTCAGCTGTCTGCCTGTTTGCATCCAAGGATGTTCAGCTGAATAGCAGCACTGAAGCAGGGGGCCCCCTAGACGATGGGGGCCCTGGGCAATTGCCCAGTTTGCCTTCCCCCAACACCGGCCCTGGCAGAGGTGAAGCGCTGCACTGAAGGGCTAGGACCGCCCTTTGGTGCACTTAAGACCTCATTAGCATGTGCATTTAAAAAATTGCACACATTTAAAAAATGCTATGCAATCTGACAGCATCATTTTATAGAGCAGGAGAAGCTGAGTGGATTGATATATAGTTTTGTGATAAATGATTCAGTAAAACTTAATTTATGCATTTACATCTGCAGCCTTTTTAACACCTATCAGTACAGGGAGGAGGAGTTATCAGTGAGTGACAGCTAGCTCTCTATGTACACTTATACACAAAATGCTGTCAGTCACTGATAACCCCTCAATCCTGTACCGATAGGTATTCACAGGAAGTGAAAAAGCAAAGATATAAATGTGTAAACTGCAGGTTTTACTGAATCTGCTCGGATATTCCTGCTCTATAGCACAGTGCTGCATTTTTTGGTCAGATCCTTTTACCCAGCAGGATCAACTCTATCAGATAGTATGACTAATTTTATGGGGTTGATTCAGCTGACAGATGCTCTTTAGTAGGGAGGATTCTATGTAGGAGTCATAGTCTCTGCTCGAAAAAACAACATTTCTGGAGGCTGTGCAGCTCCTTACTAAGGAGCTATGTAGTCTCAGCTCCATACACCGGGCTCTGCCATGTCATAAATGACATTTATATATGATGATTTATGTGACTGGTATATTAGAAGTACAGATTGTTTGTTACAGTAAACTTTGCCAGAAATCATTCTGGACTCTTATCCATGTAGATAAAGACCCACCTGCTGTATTTCTAGCTGTTTGTTGACATGGCTATGTGTACTTCTTTTTCCCCTAAATTGCGTTTCTCAAAATCCTCCCACCAAAAGAATGCTCCGTTTCCTGCTGAAATGCCAATGTAATATCAATGATACTATTTCTACTGTGCAGGGTGTCCATATTGGATTTTCCTTTCCCTGCCAAGACATTGAATTCTGCCAGCAATCTGCAGCACGGATACCACAGTAACATCATTAAAAGAGATTGCTGAAGCCTTGGGAAACATTTAATGACACTGCTTAGATCCTTTATGGAGACACATAATTGTTCCTTGAAAAAGAAAAATGGTATGATTCATGCAAAAACACAGTATTTTCTACTCCCTCTTAGTTCTTACAGTCACTTTGATAAAAATGTTAGGTTTTAAATCTGCTTGTGAGGACCTAAAAAGATAAACAAATGACCCCCAGAAGCACATCTATTTTTAATTCCTGCTCCTTGTAAGAATATATCTTCGCTCAGAAAAAAGTCATTTCATGGTTGAGGAATCACAGACTTGAAGGATGAGCGTCTGATTATTATGTCATTCAAAAGCAATATGAATTTACTGGCCTACTTTTTTAAAGTCTACCCTGAATACAAAGATTTCTGTTCTTCTTTTATATTGTGCTCTGTGCTTATGATGTGAATTTTTATTTGCTTTTAATTTCTATCTCTGTACCATGTAGCTGTGTTTTAACCTGATCCTGACCACCCATAGACTATAAATGTCCTGAGGGGGTCGGTATTAATCTCTGAATGAACTTTTTAGAACGGCCATTATGAGATCGCAGCTGCATGCTAATCGTACAGTGACAGCAGGGGCCCCCCATAGGGAAAGCAGGGACCGTTCCTCTGTGTCCCTGCCTTCTGGATCGCTATATACACAGCTCTGAAGAGCTTTATGGGAGAGTTACGGGAGACTGCAGGAGCCGCCGGGTCTTTGATTAGCCCTGCAGTGAGGCTGTACAGCATAGTATACTGCTGTACAACCTCTCTGGGGGTTGTATTCCCCCTGTAACTGGGGCTACTATGTGAGACCCAGTAAAAAAAAAAATATATATTATGTTAACTGTCCCCCAGAGGTCTTGTATGACCTTATGACCTTATGGGGAACTCAAAGTATAAAATAAAAAATAAAATAATAAAAGTTTCAAATGTAAAAAAGAGCCCTTTTTCCCAATTAGGTCATCTAAAAATTGGTAAAAAATAGATATTTTTGTATCACCACATCGATAACAATCGGCCCTGTAAAAATATCACACGATCTGTCCCATCTGTTGAACGCTGTAAAAATTTATAAATAAAAATTATGCCAAAATGTTTTTGTCACTTCACCTCCCAAAAAACATAATATCAATTGAGCAAATAATCATATGTACCCCAAAATGGTGCCAATGAAAATGTCACCCCATCCCACAAAAAAACAAGCCCTCACACAAGACTATAGCCAGAAAAAAATATAAAAATATGGCTCTAAGAAAATGGCAACACAAAAACATGATTTTTTCCCCAAAAATGCTCTTATTGTATAAAACATTAAAAAAAGACATATTTGATACCATCATATCTATAATGACTGACTCTGTAAAAATATTGCATGACGTACTCCATCAGGTGAACATCGTTAATGTTCAATAAATAAAAATTACGCCAAAACAGCTTTTTTGTCACCTTGCCTCAAAGAAAACATAATATCAAGTCATCAAAAAGTTGTATGTACCCGAAAATAGTGCAGATGAAAAGTACAGTCCTGCAAAAGGAAAGCCCTCTACTTTGGCACAAAAATAAAAATGTTATGGATGTTAGTATATGGGAATGCAAAATATAACATTTTTATTTTTAAAGGATTTTATTATGCGAAAGTAGTAAAACATGAAAAAAAATATATACATTTAGTATTACCATAATCATATCAACCTGCAAAATAGAGTTTTATATACGGTATATATATATATATATATATACAGGTCCTTCTCAAAAAATTAGCATATTGTGATAAAGTTCATTATTTTCTGTAAAGTACTGATAAACATTAGACTTTCATATATTTTAGATTCATTACACACCAACTGAAGTAGTTCAAGCCTTTTATTGTTTTAATATTGATGATTTTGGCATACAGCTCATGAAAACCCAAAATTCCTATCTCAAAAATTTAGCATATCATGAAAAGGTTCTCTAAACGAGCTATTAACCTAATCATCTGAATCAACTAATTAACTCTAAACACCTGCAAAAGATTCCTGAGGCTTTTAAAAACTCCCAGCCTGGTTCATTACTCAAAACCGCAATCATGGGTAAGACTGCCGACCTGACTGCTGTCTAGAAGGCCATCATTGACACCCTCAAGCAAGAGGGTAAGACACATAAAGAAATTTCTGAACGAATAGGCTGTTCCCAGAGTGCTGTATCAAAGCACCTCAGTGGGAAGTCTGTGGGAAGAAAAAAGTGTGGCAGAAAACGCTGCACAACGAGAAGAGGTGACCGAACCATGAGGAAGATTGTGGAGAAAGACCGATTCCAGACCTTGGGGGACCTTTGGAAGCAGTGGACTGAGTCTGGAGTAGAAACATCCAGAGCCACCATGTACAGGCGTGTGCAGGAAATGGGCTACAGGTGCCGCATTCCCCAGGTCAAGCCACTTTTGAACCAGAAACAGCGGCAGAAGCGCCTGACCTGGGCTACAGAGAAGCAGCACTGGACTGTTGCTCAGTGGTCCAAAGTACTTTTTTCGGATGAAAGCAAATTTTGCATGTCATTCGGAAATCAAGGTGCCAGAGTCTGGAGGAAAACTGGGGAGAGGGAAATGCCAAAATGCCTGAAGTCCAGTGTCAAGTACCCACAGTCAGTGATGGTCTGGGGTGCCATGTCAGCTGCTGGTGTTGGTCCACTGTGTTTTATCAAGGGCAGGGTCAATGCAGCTAGCTATCAGGAGAATTTGGAGCACTTCATGCTTCCATCTGCTGAAAAGCTTTATGGAGATGAAGATTTCATTTTTCAGCACGACCTGGCACCTGCTCACAGTGCCAAAACCACTGGTAAATGGTTTACTGACCACGGTATTACTGTGCTCAATTGGCCTGCCAACTCTCCTGACCTGAACCCCATAGAGAATCTGTGGGTCATTGGGAAGAGAAAGTTGAGAGACGCAAGACCCAACACTCTGGATGAGCTTAAGGCCGCTATCGAAGCATCCTGGGCCTCCATAACACCTCAGCAGTGCCACAGGCTGATTGCCTCCATGCCACGCCGTATTGAAGCAGTCATTTCTGCAAAAGGATTCCCGACCAAGTATTAAGTGCATAACTGAACATATATATTTGAAGGTTGACATTTTTTGTATAAAAAACACTTTTCTTTTATTGGTCGGATGAAATATGCTAATTTTTTGAGATAGGAAATTTGGGTTTTCATGAGCTATATACCAAAATCATCAATATTAAAACAATAAATGGCTTGAACTACTTCAGTTGGTGTGTAATGAATCTAAAATATATGAAAGTCTAATGTTTATCAGTACATTACAGAAAATAATGAACTTTATCACAATATGCTAATTTTTTGAGAAGGACCTGTATATATATATATATATATTCATAGCCAAAAGTACCCCAAAACTGTGCCAATAAAGAAAAACAACAGCTTGTCCTGCAAAAAATAAGCCCTCACACTGCTCAGTCAAGTTAAGGCTCTTACAAACCATTTCAGCAAATTCCATGTTAGAAAATCCAGATGTAGCTCCTTCCCTTCTGAGCCCTGATGTATGCCCAAACAGCAGTGTATTGAATAGCAACACATATACAATATATACAGTATTACTAACTGCAGTAGCATTTCATCATGTCTGTTAATGAATGAGCAGATCTGTGTGTGTATTTTTAAGTGTGTGAAGCAATTAACACAAAAGAGCATAGTATTATGTTACAAATGGATCTGAATAAGTTGAAGACTTGAGCATAGAAATGGCAAATGAGGTTTAACATTTGCTATTTCTATGCTCATGGGTAAAACTAAGCGGAGGCCTCCTCCTAGCAGTGAGCCCGGTGACATCACTGAAATAAATGGGCATGCGTTAGCGCTGCCCTAGCCTATAAAATGGCTAGGGCAACCCTAAAACTCGCCCACCAGTGCTGGTGATGTCACTGGGCTCACTGCTAGGCAACAAATTCTTCTGGAGAAGTGTCCATAGCTTTAGCTTTACCATCTGGTTCTAAGGCAAACGTGATGATGGTTTCTAGGCATGTTACACAAGGGTTATCAATCTGTTCTTCATAGTAATTTAAAAGGTTTTTAAATTGTTTAGTACATAGTTCTGCCACTTTACAAATCACTAGTCAATATCAAGTGTTGCATACACTTTTTATACTAGTGCACAAGAGGGAGGGTTTTGTTTATTCACTGTAAATCATGTTCTCTTTTACTTTTGGCAACCACACACACAGTTGGGTTTGGCCATTCAGAGACCCAGAAAATTTTTATTTTTTCCATGAATGGAGCTGTGTAGCGGCTTGTTTTTTTTTTTTAGAATGAGCAGTAGTTTTTATTAGTATCATTTTTAAAGTACATATTACTTTTTATTCCATTTTTGAGATGCTGGATGTAAGAAACAACAGCAATTTTGACTTTTTTTAGAATTTTTTTTCACATTTACTATATGGGTTAAATACCATAATTTTATAGTCAATACATTTTTTAAATCTAATTAGGGAGCTAAGAGAGGTTTTTATTCTTTCATCTTTAAAATATTTTTGCAATTTTTTAAAATTATTTTTACTTTTCATTTTAGTCCCATTATCAGACTTGAACTTCAGTTATTCTGCATTACGTTTGCTGGCATAATACCCTGCAATATTTCTGTATCGCAGTATAATATACCTGTCAGATTATTCTGACAATCTGCCTATTAGACCCCCTATTATACATAGAGCAGATGTTGGGAAAGGGTTGAAAACAGAGTTTACTCACATCTGCCTCATCTTACATCCTAACCAAACAATTGGGATAAGGATGAGCAAATTTTACCGGTTTGGAATTCATCACGAATTTCCCCAAAAGTTTGGCTTCTAATTAGGTTTTTATGATTCACTTCAGGTGAAAGAGAGAGAGAGACACGGATACTAGTATGCTACTCTGTTTTTTTTTTTTGCAATCTACTATAAGACTCACCTGCCCATAAAAGGCACCTAGGCTTAGGGAGGAAAATAAGAAAAAAATATTTTGAACTAATTGTGGTCTGTGGATGACACTGTTATGGAGGGGATCTGTGGGTGACACTGTTATGGAGGGGATCTGTGGATAGCACTGTTAAGGGGAGGATCTGTGGATGGCACTGTTATGGGGGATCTGTGGATGGCACTGTTATGGGGAGGGGGATCTTTGGATGACATTGTTATGGGGAGGGGGATCTTTGGATGGCACTGTTATGGGGAGGGGATCTGTGGATGACACTGTTATGGGGGGATCTGTGGATGTCCATGCTATGGGGGGATCTGTGGATGACACTATATAGCATCTTATGCTATATGTGTCATCCACAGATCCTCCCCCATAACAGTGTCCCCCAATACACCGGGCCCCGCCACTCATAGCAGTATACATATCTAAACAGTAATCCTTAACCTTGAGTAACTTTAACTTTAAAGCAGCGCTATCCTGTTTACTACCTTACAATCAAGCACCAGTAACAGGCAGTGGCGTAACGTCACTCACTCACGTCATGCGCCTGCTCCGCCTGCTTCATTTATAAAGTGGGAGGAGAAGGCGAGTGACGTGAATAAGTGACGTTACGCTGCCGCCTGCTCTGCCTGTTACCGGAGCTTGATTGTAAGGTAGTAAACAGGATAGCGCTGCTTTAAAGTTAAAGTTACTCAAGGTTAAGGATTACTGTTTAGATATGTATACTGCTGTGAGTGGCGGGGCCTGGTGTAAAAGTACAGTGACTGCACCAGGCCTCCAGCAAAGTACAGTTGCCGGCCTCCAGCCCCTCCTCCCTCCCCGTTGATACATCGCTGCGCTGAGCAGCATCGCAGCCGGCGATGTATCAGCGTTAGCGATGTAAAAATGGCAGCATTCGCCCCATAAGACGCACTGCCATTTCCCCCCACTTTTGGGGTGTCTTATGGGGTGAAAAAATATGGTATATCTGTTATCTGGGGGGTATTCTATCTCATTATAGAGAGCCCCTAGTATGCTTAGTACGTACATGGGGTATTATAAGTCTGGCAATGCCCCTCTGGCTTTCTGGGAAAGATATTAATAGCTTTCCTAAGTCTATCTGACTCCAGCAGATGTAAGATGTGCTAATTACATTTTTTTTAGAAAAACAGATCAACATTTCCTAGCCTACAATAGTCATCAGGTATATTATGGCTACTTTCACATCTGCGCTTTCACCTTCTGCTATTGAGATCCGTCATAGGATCTCAATGGCTGAGGAAAATGCTTCAGTTTTGTCCCCATTCATTGTCAATGGGAACAAAACTGAACTAAAAAGAAATGGAGTGCACCAGAATGCATTCTGTTTCGTTACGTTCCCATGACACACAAAAGCGCTGCAAGCAGCATTTTTGAGTGCGTCCTGGGATGTGGAGCAAGACACAAAAGAAAATGGATCTGTCTCCATTGACTAATGGTTTGAGAGACGGATTCGTCATGGCTATTTTAGACACAATATAACAGGATCTGTTCATAACGGATACAGATGGTTATATTATTGTGACAGAAGTGCTTTTGCTGATCCATGACGGATCCAGCAAAAATTCTGATATAAAAGTAGCCTAACTGATAATAGACATAGTACCTACCCAGAAGTCCCACCAGAGCATCTCAACTAAAAATGCTGATTCTATCTGCTTTGCTCTGGTAAAGGGCTTTTGTCCTGAAAGAGCTAATTTTTATCACGAATATCGGCACTTCGAGAATTCGCGAATATTTAGAAACTAGTGATATATATTCATAATTTCGAATATTCAAGATTTTTTTTATAATCAGTACACATGATCCCTCCCTGCTTCTAGCTTGTGGGCGAATGAGAAGGCTGCAATATCTTCGACTTTAGGAGTAGTGTTGATTGCGAATTTGCAATCAAGAAAATAATGACTAGAGATAAATTTGCAAATTCGTGAATATATGGCAAATATTCGCCCAAATATTTGCGAAAGGTGAATTACACATGTTTTTCACATGCAAATATATCTTTATTTGTCTAAAATGAGTTGAAAATTTTTTGGGTTTGTTAATATTAAGCAAATCCACTTTATTGTTTTGGGAATAATTTCAGTTTAACCAGGGAGAAAACACCAGAGTAATATTCAACTGAAAGTGAGATAACAGAAATATCCCACAGAAAATATCCTAAAAAAAAAATAAAAAAAAATTGGCGAACCCGAGTAGTTTGCTTATCTCTAATTTGGGACATAGAAATATTATTTTAGGGAGGGTTTGCAAGTAGTAAACAAGCCAGAAAACTTTCCTGTCTGCATACATTTAACCCCTCAGATGCAGTAGTCAAATGTGACTGCAACATCTGAGAAGTTAAAGATACTGGGAGCCGGATGCAGTGTGCGACAGCCCCTGAACTAAGGAGTGGCACAGGGCTGCTGCACAGTAGCAGGGCTCAATAGGAACACAGTGTAAGGCCTCTTTCAGACTACCGTATGGCTATTTCAGTGTTTTGGGGTCCGGTTTTCATGGATCCATTGTTCCGTTTTTTGTTTCCGTTGTGGGTCAGTTTTTGCATTCCGTTTATCTGTATGGCATATACAGTATACAGTACTTACATAGAACAAATTGGGCTGGGCATAACATTTTCAATAGATGGTTCCACAAAAAACGGAACGGATATGGAAGACATACGGTTGCATTTCCGTATGCATTCCGTTTTTTTACGGACCCGTTGACTTTAATGGAGCCACGGAATGTGATTTGTGGCCAAATATAGGACATATTCTATCTTTGCACAGAACGGAGATACGGAAACACAGAAACGGAATGCATATGGAGTACATTCCGTTTTTTTTTTTGCAGGCCCATTGAAATCGTATACGAAACGCAAAAAATGGCCCGCAAAACTAAAAAATAAAAAACGGTAGTGAAAGAGGCCTAATTCTAATAAACATCAATGCTAATACATTGGAGTCTATTAGAGAAGCAATCTAATGATTGCTTGTTCTAATTCCTTAGGCAAACTATTAAAAAGTGTTAAAAAAAATATAAAATATAAAAATTCTAATTACCCCCTTTCCCCAAAATAAAAATACATAAATAACTTTAAAAAATAACATTATGGGCATTACCACGTGCGAAAATGCCCGTAGTATTAAAATATAAAAATATTTATGCTGCAAACTGTCGACAGGACTTTGTTTTCCGTCTTGCATAACGGTACCCAGACGGATCCGTTTTGATTCCCATAGACTTCTATTAGGACTGAGAGCAAACGGAATGCCTTTTAAAGGCTTTCATTTTGCATTCCGTCATAATACAAGTCTATTCCGTCCTTCTGTCTTATGGATTCCATTATTTTCAGTTATAACCATGTTATAATGGAAAGCCATAATGGAATCCCTAACGCTAGTGTGAAACCACCATTAGCAATTTTTTTGGGTTGAATCACCTCCCACAATTTTTTTTATAAAAAGTAACCAAAAAGTCATACACACCCCAGAATGGTATCCATGAAAAGTACAGATTGTCCCACAATTTTTTTTTCACACAGCTCCGTGCACATAAATATAAAAATGTTATGGGGGTCAGAATATTGCAATGCACAAGAAAAAATCCTTTTTTCCCCCCAAAGTTTTTATATTTTTTCAGTATTAAAACGCAAGAAAAACTAAACATGTGGGGTATCATTGTAATCATAATGACCTGGAGAAAAAAATTAACAGGTCGGTTTTACTGCATATGAAACATAAAAAATTTTTATGCTAAACACCGCATTGCATGCAACTGTAAATAGTGCCTTTAGAAATTACATCTTGTCCCACAAAAAACAAGCCTTCAAATGGCTATGTGAAGGAAAAAATAAAAAAAATATGGCTTTGGAGGGCTGGGAATAGAAAATGGAAAAATCTTGAAAGAGATAAGGATTTAGTTTCCTAGGAAAATGAAAATTGGCTTCTGCCTCATGTATCAACATTATAGGAGAGTAGGTTAAACTGGATGGACTTATGTTTTTTCAATCTTAATAACTTTACCATTTTAATATTCTGTTCTTAATGAAGGGATAGTGGCATATCTCCTATCAGTAAAGAAATTACACACTAACTCTCAAAATAAACATAATCACCTCCAATAATAAAAACACAATTTTCCATTGTATAAGATCTGATATCAAGATACATAAATTGTGCCAAACTGTTTCCATCTTTATTTTGACTTAGCAACAATCACCATTAACCTCTTCCAACACCTTAAAATAATAGTACTTAAGGTGCTGACATAATTGGTGCACCTTGATTTACTTTTGTGCAATGGTGACTGCAGTGGCTCAGAAGCAGTCCCTGTAATTCATAGCCGGGCTCTTGCTGTAATGGCTGGGATCTGAACATTTTACCTTTTAGATACTGTGGTCAATAGCGACTGCTGCATGTAGGTGGTTAGACAGAGAGAAGGGGGCTCCCTAAGTAACCCCACCAGCTTCCTGCAGTGCAGGGTTTAGGACTCAAGACATAAATTTAGCAATATTTTTATAAGCAATATTTTTCATTTTGGCATAGACATCAGTGGTTAGGCCCAGGCACCATTGTTTGTTTGGAGGCCCTAGAACAAAGCTGAGCAGCGATGTAGTACATTGAGGTGCACACAGTGCACACATAATAAACTGCTAAGGTTAGATTTACAGCTGCATTGGAGGCTTTGCTAGTGGCGCTCTGTCATGAATAACATAAAAAATTCTGGACAAACTGGTGCAGCATGCTACAGTATTTTGCCTGTTAAAATGTCAGGTTCCCTGTCGGAAGCTCGACCGAACTCACTATAGTCAATGTGGTCTTTTGGGCTTTATTCATTTGATGGAAAAGGTGCTTCTGATATTTTCACTGTTCATTACTGGGTCTCTAACCACACAGACACTGTGTTCCACATTTACTATTGTGGTTGGGCCTTAAGGACTTGGTGTAATCTGTGCCAAAATTTTGGAGCAATTTGGTGCATCTCATTTATAAAGTAATTAAGCAAAACAAAGTATAATTCACTGTGTCTTATCAGTTGAAGGGAATGGGTTACCAGGGGAAAGGTGAAACTTATTGAAAAATGGCAATGCCTTAAGATGTGCCATTTTACACCAACATTTTGGCACAAAATTCTGTTGCAAAGAAAGCCAACCAATCATTAAATATAAAGATAGACAGAAGTGCGTAGCCATGCACCAATACATTTGGCAGATGGTTAGACTGCCTACATTTTCAATTTTACATTTTTGACAGGATTCAAAAATTTGCCCTGGTTCTTTTTAAGAAACTTTTTCTTTTGTTTCATTTTGTGCTTAGATAGAAAGCATAACTAGAATATTATACTGTGTGTACCAATATTATAGTATCACAAACACAATAACTAACCAGAAAGCTGATTAGAAACAAAATATTAACCAGAGCGCACCCTAGCAGACACAAAAAATACAGAATTAGCTTCAGTATTTTCTTTCCTTGACTTTAAGGTATATATTTTTATACAGTAGCGAATATCTATTTTAGTGATCAAGTTATGTGGAGGCTCGTGGACAAAACATTATCTGCAGTGTCCTAATATTACCTCCATACAATCCACAAAACAATGCCATATAATATCCAAACAGCAGATCCATATAGCACCTAAATAATAATTCCGTTAAATGCCCTAATACTACCGGCATACACCATCTAAATGATGTGCTCAGGTTTGTATCAGAGACTTGTAGTTATTTGTGACTCCTGAAGGGAGTGCTTTAAACTCCAAGTCTTGTCCCCTTTGCCCTCCTTATAACCCGATCCTGACTCGAACAAATGCGTCATGCTTCATGCCTAGAATTAGAATTAAAAAAATAAATAATTTTAGACGATCTGGGGAATGTTTTTAGACCTAGTAGAATTATATGTTCGCTCCCACTCTCAAGGCGATTGCCAAGGACTGCATGCTAAAAAATAATCTAAATAGAAGATCCCTTTAGAGCCAAATTGAGGCATTTATTGTAAACCTATAAACTAGTTAAAAGGACAAAAAGAAGCTCTTAAATAATGCAGTACGTTGTTCAAAAAAGAAAAATGGCATAGTAATAGTATCTTTGTACTATATTAGCCAGTAGAAAGAAAGATATAAATTTAGAGTCCTCGGTTGTTGATAGTTGAAAATGTATACATAAAATGGCAAAGAAATAATGCAGTATAGTAATGTAAAGTTGAACTATCAATATGGTGAGGGGAAGAAACAGTTCCAGCGGTAAATATTGTAGTGGTTCATAAATAAGGAGTATAAAACTTTTCTTGTACTCTAGTTGAGATCTAATCCATCTTCTGATGCCCACCACAGGTCTTAGAGCACCATTCCTTAAGTGATATAGAATGACACAAATTGTTTTGGCATATCTGTCCTTTTTTAAAAATTGTGTAATGAGCATTTATTCTTGTCCTGCTGGTTGCTCTCAGACCCTTGGTTAGCTTGTCAGCAAACACATCCTAACATTTTCCTTCAGCTTTTATAGTGCACTGCTCTGTGGTGCACTGAGTTCTAGGAAAGTTAGTTGCTTGTCACACACTTGCAGTTTCTTCTCTACTCCAAAGTTTCTCAAACTGTGAAATAGGTCAAGTATATAAGAAATACCGCAAGACAGTCCCACTGCCCAAAGATATGATGCTTCTGTCAATAACCACCCTCTTCCCTGGGCTTACTAATTAAGAGAGAAGCATAAGAAACAGAGCTAAACTACCATAACTGTTAACGGGTCCGCAAATGCGGAGATGCGGAACGGAACCATGGAACGGAATACTACGGAAGCACTACGGAGTGCTTTCTGAGGTTCCGTTCTATGCTTCCGCACCGCAAAAAGATACAGCTTGCTCTATCTTTTTGTAGAACGGAGGGATCGCAAACCCATTCAAGTGAATGAGGCCGCGATCCCTATGCAGCTGCCACACGGCAGGTGCCCATGCTTAGCGGACCGGAATTTGTGATCCACAACACGGGCACGGGCTTCACACGGTCGTGTGAACAAGCCCTAACAATGCTTAGAGCTTTGCTAAGAAGACGATTTACACCATGTTTTCTAGTATATTACTAAATTGTTTAACATCCTTGTCTCTACACTATAGTAAAAGTAAACTGAAACACTATAATATAATTAAATGGGCATTACATTTTTATTTTTTATTGACTACTTTAAATGCCAGCATGAACTGATTTTCCTGCATATTCCATAAGGTGGTAATTCTGCAACCTCAAGCCTTATGGGCAAAATCAAAAACATTTACCTGAAATACATGGCACATTTTTAAACAACAAACAAAGACTTACTGAAACAGAGCTGACCTCTTGTTCAGACTTTCATATCTATGCTTATTATTTTTAAGGGGATATACGACCTATCCTTTTTTGATACATATTTTTATTATGTAATTCTTATTTTCCAATAGTAGATTTTTCTATTTTCTCAACAGCATTAGGGGGGCAGTTGTTGACAGCATTCAGAGATATACTTTACAGCAGCTACCTTTAGTCTTGAGATGATTCACTGACTTTTGTGGGAGAATGTTCTAAGCATGTGAGGTGACCTTCTATGGACGAGAATTAGGGGTGATATGTGTCCATCACCTATTGTGCATAGTGGAAATTGTGTTGCCAGCATCCAGCTTTATAATTCTGCCTGTGATGATCATGAGATGCCCACCAAAAAATGATCTCTAGCCTTTTATGAGGCTAAGTAGTCAGTGTGAAAACTGCAGGATTTCAGGATTATCTTTAAAGGGGATGGCCCATTTGGGACATGGATGGCACATTGCTAGGAAATATAAAAGTCAGATAGGTGCAGGTCCCACCTCTGGGATTCACTACTATTTACAAAAAAGTGCCCCCAAAGTGAACAGAGAGCCGTCATGCATGTGTGGCCACCCTCCGTTCACCACTATTTACTAAAATAGCTGAACACCAGCTTGGTTATTACCGTCAGTCCCATAGCAGATAATGTGGATGTGGCTTGTGTGGTGTGCTTTCTATTCACTGCTGTGAGGCTTTCAAAAACAGCCAAGCGCACTGTGCGCAATGTGTATATATACAGGGAATACCATCAATCACTGATAACAACTCCCCCGTGTACAATGAAGTCAGAAATCATAGAGATTAAAAGGTATAAATTACAAGTTTCACTGAATCTTTTCCCACAAAACTATATATCGATCTGCTTTGCTCCTTCTGCTATATAACCTGCTGCCTGCAGATTACATGGTGGTGACTAGGAATGAGCGAATTGACTTTGGATGAAACATCCAATGTCAATTTGCATAAAACTTTGTTAGAATACTGTATGGAGCAAGCTCTCCGTACAGTATTAGAATGTATTGGCTCTTAGGAGCCAAAATTATTATTTCGCAAAGTCTCAGGGGACTTTGGGTAATAACTTCAGAAATCAATTTCTACGGTAAAAGGTTTTTTACTGTAGAAATTAATTTCTGAAGTTGTTACCCAAAGTCTCGTGAGACTTTGTAAAGTAATAACTTCCGCTCATCTGAGCCAAATCATTCTAATACTGCACGGAGTGCTCGTTCCGTACAGTAGTCTAACAAAGTTTTATACAAATCCACTTTGCTCATCCCTAGTGGTGACCAGTCCTCTTTACAGGGTTGTTCAGTGGGGTAAAAAGAAATCAAGCATTATTCACCTCGCCAATCTCCTGACACTGCCATACCAATGCTCATTGGTTCCCTGCTTCCTGGTCCCAGATCAACACACAAAAAAAGCCAGGACACGCCTGTTCAGCGAATAACTAGCTGAGTTCAAGTCATCCCTGTGGCCAATGATCGAACAGAAAATGATGGATCAGCAGCAGAGGGTGGTTGGTGAAGTGAGCAATGCTTGTTATTTCACCCATTCTGCCCCACATATAAAAAACTTTATCCTACTGGACAATCCCTTTAAAATTACCTGAATATTTCCAAATAGATTGCATATTCAGTTTTTTTTCAAGGAATAGAAAAAAAATATAACAAATGATCGGCATCTCAGCCTGATGGAGTTATTGTAGTAAATGTAGGACTGACACGCAAGAAAAGGTACTGCAAGTAAAACGTTAAAGATAGATCAATAGTTTCTATAGTTGCTGCTGTTCTAATTGGCTTTGTACAGTAATGCAGATGAATATACTCATCGTAAAATGCTCTGGTTTCTTGTAGTGTCTATACACAAATTGATTTTGAAGGTCACCAAATCCATAAAGGCTAAATTGTAAACTTGCATTAAAAGAAGTGGAATTTAGACCCATCTCACGTAGGGTGTTCCCATTCACAAAAGTTGAAAATATCTATTTGCAATATATATTTGTATTATCTGCCAGGTCCATCACACATTTGTCACACTGCCATAATAAGCCAGGACACCATTGTATAGGAGCAGCATATGTATGTTAAATGGGTTTTCTGAGACTTTTACCTATTTGATTGGTGGGGGTCCAACATTGGGAAGACCGCTGATGATCAGCTGTTTGAGAAGGCACCAGAGCTGGTTGCAGAAGCATGCAACCTTTCTCCGCTCACCAAGCACAGCGCTGTACATTGTATAGGTATTTCAGCTAAGCCTCATTCACTTCAGTGGGGTTGAACTGCGCGTAGTCCATGTGACCAGCTGTGATAAGGCGGCGGTGCTATTACGAGCACTGGTGCCTTTTCAAACAGCTGATTGGAAGGGGTCCCGGGTGTCAGGCCCACATGATCAGTTAGTGATGACCTATCTATAAAAGTCTCAGAAAACCCCTTTAAACTATAGCTTTATTGATGAATGGACCTATAGGAGAACAGTGTATTTAATCTCTAACTCTATATGAAAACCTTGTTTTATGACATATCTGTGAATATTAAAATCCTCAAGCTTAGAAGTAAAATGCTGTTTTAATGAAATCTGTAGCAATGAAATTCTGGTGACACTTTTAGGTTATGTAGTAAAAAATGATTTATACTAACCAAGCACTTTAACAAGACAGCTAATTATAAATGAGACACTTTTAAAATGAATGAAAAGAGTAGCTTGAAAGTGTAATCCAGTGATCAAGCCTTTGATCCATTTTAAAATACCAGGCAATGTGAGAGACAAGAGCCTAAGAAGTGCTAAGAGAATTCATACTGCAAAGGGAAAAAAGAAGTAAATGTGCAGGTGAGCCACAAACCAAGCAGCTTCAGTCGTATTTCTCTTCTTATTCTTCATGTATCCTTTAAATAGTTTAATTTAGCAGAAAGTAGGTTATGATAACATGAATCAAAACTGGTTATAGTAATATTTATGTACAGTATGACTATATGAATCCACAACGGATTGGGAGTCCTGCAAAATTTACGGTATTTGCGCATGGCTAAACTACTTCGAAAAGGAGGAAGCTGAACACTTGACCAAAGGCCTGTTGACTGAAAGTCTGTTTGTCAGAGGAAGGAGCAATCCAATAAGAACAGGAACAAGGAACCAGGAACACAGCTAGTGAGTCAGAGACTATCGCTGGCACAGGTGTATAACCAGGAAGGGGTTTTAATAGAGCCTAACTCCACTAGATTGAATTTATAAATGGACCTTCTATTTCAAACTTCTCAAAACAGGTGCTAATGTGCCCTCAGCAGCTGCTGTCAGTCTACAATAGCAAAGGTATACAACACTTCACTCAATGCCTGTCCTATATTCCAAAAAATCATAGAGCACCTAGATATTAGAGGGTGAGTATGACGCATTTGTAGCTTGTGGTCTCTTGTTGCTCACTCATAGGAACTATCCAACTTACTCCTGCAACCCCTGCACATTAAGGCTGCAAATCAATGTAATATTTCCCTTCGCCTCTCTCCGTTTACTGCTTAAAGAGGTTTTCTGTTTTTTAATTGTCACATTTAGAGAAAAGGATTTTAAACAGTTTTCTAATGTACATCTATTTAATTTAATGTAATTTTGTTTGCAGACTTTTATTATATTCATGCAGTAATCTTTGTCTAAAGAACAAAATGGTATGGCCCATTTTAGTTCTGTAAATGCTGAAGAGGACTAAACATGGTGTCAGTCATGTGACCCTCACATGTGTCATGTTATACCATGGGTTATACCATGATTGATGGAAAACATGAAAATCAGACATAATATAGTACATGAGAACCTCTAACAAAGCTAGGATAGGCCATGAATGTGAAAATTCTAGAGAACTCCTTAAAAGGATTAAGATGCTTCTTCTTTCTTCCTCTAGGCTGCGGCAAAGTCCCTTTATTTTACTTTAGGCTCCCCCCAGGTGCTGTGTTGACGCACACAAAATAATGTTTAGTAATAATAGGGCTAACCTCTCCCTATTAGTCACATCAGGTGGGGGGGGGGGGGTGTCTTAATGCTTATCAACTACTTGAGGAACTACTGCACTGAGCATGGACCAGGGCGGGAAACTACAAATAATGAGGCACCTAAACAGACCCCCTCCCTTACAAAACCTTTTAACATGGATATAGTTGGTTGACTAATTGTCCAAGATTTAAGGTGGTACTACACATTTAATAATTGTCTTCTCACCACCCCATACACATGCAGGCCCAGTTTAGAAAAATAACATGCCCAATTTTTTTATTTAATTTTTTGCTGACAACAGCGGAACAAACATCATCCAGACATAATATACTTTAGATGGTCGCCCAGCCTTTGTCTATTGTGTATGGCTAACCCTCAGACTCAGCCTGGGGGTCCAAGAGTCTCTCAGTCTGTAAAAAAATTAAATTAATCCTGCATGTTATAAAACAATTTCCAAACTTTTTCATTCAATTAGGAGAAACAGTAGGACAAGAAAGATTATGTCTTTCAAAAGCCTCAAGTGTTCTTAATCCTGGCTACTTTCTCAGTTTACTTTGTCCATTTACTTTCACGTGTATATGAAAAAAATGTTCCACAAAAAGTAAAAACATCATTCCGTAAGGTATGTAGATAATTTTCTGATCAATCTTTGGAAATCCCAGTATCAGTTGCACTCAAAGAAACCAATCCAAACAAGAATAAATGTCTGCATCGGACAAGATCATTTTCATAAAGCAATGAGCTAAGAGATTGAAGAAGCATTCATGCACCTGCAAAGCTGTGCTACAGATCCCTGCCCGCAGTAATGAGTTGGCGAGAGCACAGGATAAGAGATTGGCAAGGCTTTTAGATGTTGTGAAAACAGAAATGCGGCTTTGATGAGCACAGTTAGTAAAATTGTTCAGGAGATCAAACCTCGTCAGCCAAAGTCACCTGCTCACTTACATGGCGCACATTAGAGGCTTCAGCACACGGCATACATCTTCAACGTCATCAGATATCTTACTTGCGACATGGCATATTTTCTAATGACGCAGCAGATGTAGTTTGTCCATCCACGTAGTTGGAACCATCTGTGGTTCTGCAAGGGATATCAAGTAGATATACCTATGTATGTATTTGCCATTGCGTATATAACACTAACTCACTGGCCTTTAAAGGGGCTCACAATCTAATTTCCCTCTCTCAACATGTGCATGTATCAGAAGCCAATTACTTCATTAGTATGTTCTTAGAGAAAGCTATGCAAACACAAGCAGATCATATAAACTCCATGCAGATCTTGTCCTTGGGGAGATTTGAATTCCGGAGCCTAGTGCTACAACAGTACTACCCACTGAGCCGCCATGCTTCTCAGTTACTCATAGATTTTTTGCAGAAATTTCTATTTCTGACAATCTGTGGGGTTACTTCTGATATCGGTGTGTCTTGGGACTAGACAGGCTGACAGGTTTTGAGAGATTTGGTATTCTCTGCTTTTAACTCCAGCAGGTAGGTTTGCACGTTGCTGGAGAGAATTTTCCAGCTGATACAGGTCAGTCTCAGGATTCTGTGCAGAATTGGCAGAAGAAATCATAACTTGGCAAAGCAATAGACTGAGGCAGGTGGAAAACAGGCACAAGTCAAGAGAGTCAAGACCATGGAACAGCAGATATCATCAGGTTGGAAAAGCCAACTGCAGAGCTGAGTGTGGTGACTGCCTGATCATCATAGCGAAAACACCGTAATACTGGAAGCGGGACTTATAAAGTACTCACTGCCTAGCTGCTTAGACATAACAGAAAATGCACAAGGTGAAGTTTCTTTTTTATGAGTTAATTCTGAAAAGTGTAATCTATTCAAGAAACTGTACATTTCAAAACGGTGTATTTTTAGGAAGCAGAGCTGGAATTACTGCACATATTATGGGCACTCACTCATGATCAAGACTATGGGGGAGATTTATGAAAACTGGTGTAAAGGAAAACTGGCTTAGTTGTCCATATCAGCCAAACAGATTCCACTTTTCATTTTTCAGAGCTCCTTTGGTATGAAAGCTGGAATCTGATTAAGGGCTTGTTCACATGACCGTATGGCTTTTTTTCAGTGTTTTGCGGGCTGTTTTTAACAGCTCCGATTTTCTGTTCTTTGTTTCAGTAGTGTTTCCGGTTCCATTCCATTTTTCTGTTCCGTTTTTCCATATGGCATATACAGTATACAGTAATTACATAGAAAAATTGGACTGGGCATAAAATGTTCATTAGATGGTTCCGCAAAAATGGAAGACATTCCGTATGTGTTTTCTCCTGCAAATTTTGTCATGTGAACCAAGCCTAAGGCCTCATACAAACAGCTGTTGCCCATGCCCGTATTTTGTCCCCAAACAGTGGGTCCGCAATATACCGGCCCCAGCCGTTTGTGCACTGCATCATGGATGTGGACCCATTCACTTGAATAGGTCTGCAATCTGGAAGGTCTCTGCATCGCAAAAAAATAGAACATGTTCTATTTTTTCGTCCGGTGCGGACGGATCACGGACCCATTCAAGTTGAAAGGGTCTGAATCCATCTGCGGCAGCTGCACTGATAGTGCCTGCGCATTGGGGAGCATTTTCTATTCCCAGAGTTTTTTTTGCAGAAATTCTGTAACTGAATATCAGCTCCATTCGTCTGAATTGCAACTCACACACCGTGCATATGGATTATCAGCGAAACAGATAGAATGTCTTTTTGGTATCTTCATAGACTCCAGCATCTTTTTTATGCCCCCCTCCTTGCATTTACACTGCAGCATAAAAATGTTAAGGAGCTGTGGGAATCAAATGAAACTTTCTATGTGTGAATGTAATGATGATATATGTAAGTGATATATGCAGGCTGTCTCTAGCCTAGATATAAGATGGATGAAATTCAGTTGGACATTGAGGCATACAGGTTCCATATGGTATCCTGCAGCAGATTTGCCCACAGCTGTTGCAGATGGGCCTATACACAGTGCACACTTGTAGGCTGCCAATGCTGGCATCCCAGCTGGTCCCATAAATTTGGTCCCATAAAATTGGCAATAAATCCGGTGTCCAGGCAGTCCGAGCAAGAGTCGGTGTCTGGCGGAGGCATTCTTGTGAAACTCTTGGTGTGTGTGGGTGAGCATTATCCTGCTGAAAAATGCCAGATAGAAGCCCTCCCATGAGAGACAACATGTAGCCGCAGGATGTTTTACACATATTGCTGAGCTGTTGGTGTCCATTCTATCACTACTAAGGTGGACCGACTGTCTTATGCGATTGCCGCCCACATCATCACATCAATAGTTGGGACAGCGTGTTGCTTCACAGAAAAGGCAGGAATGAAGTGCTCACCATGAGGCCTCCATAAAACCAAAGTGTTGTGGAAGCCCAAAAAGAACCTGGATTCATCTCTAAAGACAATATGGTTCCAGTCCACAGCAGTCTAGGTTTCTCATTCATGACAGCAAATGAGGGTGACAGTGGCTGCCTATCAATGGCAGGACAAGTAATAGGTGCAAGGACACCACATTTCCTCTACTGAGCACCTGGAAATGGTCAAGGCAGAGACAGGGGTGTAATGAAGGTGCTACCTGTGTCTGGATGGTGCTGAACAAAATTGTGGGAGCTGCTTGGGTTGGCGGATCAAAAGATACTCAATACTGGTGGTATTTCTGGGCTGTCCATAGCCTGTTTGCTATATGAGAGTGCCCTTATGTAACCACTGCTCCCAACACCTCCTAAAAGTGAGGTCACAACAGCCTAGATGATGGGCAGTTTGTTGAAATGACAATCCTGCTTCTCTTAGTCCAATGATGAGCCCCTTCTTAAAATGTGTCTACTGCACAAAATGTAGAAGCAGGTCTAACACTCAACAATCTCTCCAGAGAGCCTTTCTATAGGGCAGCAGGGAAAACACTTTTTTCGCTCTCTTGTGGCAAGACCCAATGTCTAATCAGACCACACCTGTAGTCATTTACATATCTTCCTGAGACATAACTGCATGCCGAGTTTTGCTGCAATCTGACATTTCTATGTGGGTGAGTTCTTTTTTTTTTCTGTCAATAAGTGTAATCAGGTGTAGTGAACACACTCAGTTCTTATATGTGCAGCTTACTATAACTATTGGTATATCTCAGGGAAATTTTTAGTATTTTAGAAAATCAGGAAAGTAATATCTCCAAGTTTGATAACTTTGAGGCTAACAGAATGACTTACATAAAATGTAAGATAAGTGGAAAAACCACATCTAGTATTAAACATATACAGTATGCTTCTATGCCTTGCCACGAAATGTGAAAGCTTCTGTACCACCCAATATTAATATGTCTGATAATGTGGTCGGAGCTTCAGAGTTCTACCAAGCCCAGCATTTTGTTCAGGGGTAATAACTCCAGGTATGAACTGGGTGACTACAGCAGATTCATTAGAAGGATGACCGCCTAGTTGATAAATCTGACACAATCTGTACTATAGTATCTCCGCTATGTGTGCTAAATGTATAAGGCATACAGGCATATGTCTTCATAAATGTTCCTTATTGTATTAATAGGATCTGTCAGCTTTCCTGATGTGTTTTAGTAAATTCTTGCATTCTCCATGAAATCACAATTCTGTAGCATCTTTTCTAAGAACTCTATGTTGCGCCATTATTTGTATTAATATATTCATAACTGTCCGTCACTATTCTTGTTGTCAAAGAGGTGTGTCCTTACACCATCTTATACTGTCCGCACTGATTTGACTGTGTGAGACGGTGTAAGACCCCCCCCCCCCTTCCCCAACTGTTAATGGACAGCTGTTCATTTATTCATATTTTTCTAGTAGAGATAATTTAGGAATATCACTATGAATTGTTCTAAGAAAATATGATCATGAGTTGTTATATTTACTCTGGGAAATGCAAGTCGTTACAAAAGCGGACATGAGAGCCAGCAGATCCTGTTTAAAAATATACAGCACATTGCAAATACTGGCAAACTACAAGCCAATTGTCAACACAGGGTGTTAGACAGTGGCTTCAATACAGAACATCTCAATATAACTGCAACTCCTTCAAGTAAGTATTTTTCTGTCTTGTGTAATTAATTAATGAATCCTGCAAATGATTAATGAGGATCGTAACAGAAATACCCAGGCAGCAACTGACGGTAATGAGTTTAAGCTCTCGTCTTGCCACCGATTCCTTATTCACCTGCACAGCTACAAATTAATGGGGCAAACCAACAAGGAAATTAAGAAACCTGAAGATTTAGCACATTGGCGGTATACCTTTCACATCCTCCATAAAACACTGTTGCTTCCTTCCAACAGTGCAATGCATGAACATCAGTGACACCTTAAGACTCAAACCTCATAGAGTATGAGCATTGCATGAATGCTTTGTATCAGAACTAAAAAAGACTATACTGAATTATCTTGGATATATAAGTTTCATCGGTATTATATATACACATATGTATAGTACTGTGCAAATTTTTTAGGCAGCTGTGGAAAAATGTGTCAAAGTAAGAATACTTTCAAAAATAAAAGTGTTAATATTTTATTTTTAGCAATCAACTAAATTCAAAGTTAATAAACAAAGAAATATACAAACCGGATTCCAAAAAAGTTGGGACACTATACAAATCGTGAATAAAAACTGAATGCAATGATGTGGAGGTGCCAACTTCTAATATTTTATTCAGAATAGAACATAAATCACGGAACAAAAGTTTAAACTGAGAAAATATACCATTTTAAGGGAAAAATATGTAGAATCAGAATTTCATGGTGTCGACAAATCCCCAAAAAGTTGGGACAAGGCCATTTTCACCACTGTGTGGCATCTCCCCTTCTTCTTACAACACTCAACAGACGTCTGGAGACCAGTTTCTCAAGTTTAGAAATAGGAATGCTCTCCCATTCTTGTCTAATACAGGCCTCTAACTGTTCAATCGTCTTGGGCCTTCTTTGTTGCACCTTCCTCTTTATGATGCGCCAAATGTTCTCTATAGGTGAAAGATCTGGACTGCAGACTGGCCATTTCAGTACCCGGATCCTTCTCCTACGCAGCCATGATGTTGTGATTGATGCAGAATGTGGTCTGGCATTATCTTGTTGAAAAATGCAGGGTCTTCCCTGAAAGAGATGACGTCTGGATGGGAGCATATGTTGTTCTAGAACCTGAATATATTTTTCTGCATTGATGGTGCCTTTCCAGACATGCAAGCTGCCCATGCCACACACACTCATGCAACCCCATACCATCAGAGATGCAGGCTTCTGAACTGAGCGTTGATAACAACTTGGGTTGTCCTTGTCCTCTTTGGTCCGGATGACATGGCGTCCCAGATTTCCAAAAAGAACTTCAAATCGTAACTCGTCTGACCACAGAACAGTCTTCCATTTTGCCACACTCCATTTTAAATGATCCCTGGCCCAGTGAAAACGCCTGAGCTTGTGGATCTTGCTTAGAAATGGCTTCTTCTTTGCACTGTAGAGTTTCAGCTGGCAACGGCGGATGGCACGGTGGATTGTGTTCACTGACAATGGTTTCTGGAAGTATTCCTGAGCCCATTCTGTGATTTCCTTTACAGTAGCATTCCTGTTTGTAGTGCAGTGTCGTTTAAGGGCCCGGAGATCACGGGCATCCAGTATGGTTTTACGGCCTTGACGCTTGTGCACCGAGATTGTTCCAGATTCTCTGAATCTTCGGATGATGTTATGCACAGTTGATGATGATAGATGCAAAGTCTTTGCAATTTTTCACTGGGTAACACCTTTCTGATATTGCTCCACTATCTTTCTGTGCAACATTGTGGGAATTGGTGATCCTCTACCCATCTTGGCTTCTGAGAGACAATGCCACTCTGAGAAGCTCTTTTTATACCCAATCATGTTGCTAATTGACCTAATTAGTGTTAATTGGTCTTCCAGCTCTTCTTTATGCTCAAATTAACTTTTTCCAGCCTCTTATTGCTACTTGTCCCAACTTTTTGGGGATTTGTTGACACCGTGAAAATTTGAATGAACGTATTTTTCCTTTAAGATGATACATTTACTCGGATTAAACGTTTGATCTGTCATCTACGTTCTATTACAAATAAAATATTGACATTTGCCATCTCCACATCATTGCATTCAGTTTTTATTCACAATTTGTTTAGTGTCCCAACTTTTTGGGAATCCGTTTGTACATCAAATCAAGGTGAGATCCTGCATGGAGCCCCAGTCCAAGGGAGACTGACAGTCGTCTTTAGCCCTTTTCCGTTTTCTAACAATTGCTCCAACAGTTGATCTATTTTTAGCCAAGCTGCTTGGCAATTGCCCCGTTGCCCTTTCCAGGCTTGTGGAGGTGTCACGAGGGTGTCAAGAGCCACGCCTGACTCCGTTGTACCCGGGGTCAGGAGGTCGCAGCGGTTGGCTGCACGCTCTATGTAAGATAGGGATGTTTCCTTATTGTAGCTTTCCGGGTTTGCTTTGCAAACCCTTTTGGCTCACTCAGGGATCCGTAGCTCCTTCTCTCAGCTGTTCCTTGTCCAGCACTCCCAATCCTCCTTATATTCCCCTCTCACACTTCTCTGGTTGCCAGTTATAGAGCTTCCTGCCTGGACATTTATTCTGACCCACTGGGGCTGTGTTGCTGCGTTCTCTGATTGTTGCTTTAGAACGCTACCCTCCGGATCCCTGTTGGACCTTTGTGGACAGTTGTTGTCATCCACCTGGGTGTTTGTGTTTGTCTGTCCTCTCCCTGGTGCTTCCCTCTTAGTGCAGTGGTGAGGACTAGCGATCCCACCGGCCCGTTCATTATCTAGGGTTCATTTCAGGGAAAGCCCGGGTTTAGGCACGTAATCGCCGCACGGGTGAGGAACCCGTCTAGGGACGTCAGGGCAGTCAGGTGCCAGCCGCAAGGAGAGTTAGGGGTCACCACCTTTCCCTCTCCCTTGGGCAGGACTTTCCCTTTTTTCCTCCCTGTGCGTGTTGCCGGTCATTACAGGAGGTCCACAAATTTGTCTCTGGTGTCTTTTGACAGCTCTTTGGTCTTGTCCATGGTAAGAGTTGGCGTCTGACTGACTGTGGGTGGACAGCTGTCTTTAAAGAGCTCAGACAGGTGCTACTAAGTTAGAGGTGGACTTTAGGCACAATAATAGGTATTTGAGAGCCAGAATTCTTGCTGTTTCTCAGGTTTTCAAATACATATGTTCAGCAGTGCAAGACAAATAAATTCTTTATAAATCATACAATGTGAATTTATGTTCAAATACTTCTATTCCTCAGTGTGTTTATAAATATATATATATATATATATATATATATATATACATATATATATATAGTGGCGCTTTTCCTAACAGGAAGGGATCCCCAGTTGAGGCCCCTGCTCTAATGAGGCTGGGATAAAGCACCTCCCAGTGTGTCGGTCTGTTAAAAGAGAGAGGGATTTGGAACAGAGACCTGTAGAGGCTCTGTGAGAGTGGTCTCAGCCGGGTTAGGCTGAGGGGCCATGAGGCTGGGAGATAGCCTAGAATTTGGGGACTCATATTGTCTACAACCTGGAGGCTGATGGACTATTGGGCTGAGAAAGCCACACCTGAAACAGTGAGTGAACTGTGATATATAGGTGAGTCAGGGAGACACGTAATATTTGTTTAGTTAGTGCCTAGACGGGCAGGTGTTTCTTTTGCTTTGTTTGTGCTGTTGTGCGAAGACTGCCAAATAAATGCACCATTTGGACCTTAAACCTGGTGTCCGTGAAGAAGTCTGTGAGTACGATCCCCTGAGAGAGCGATCCCTGACAATATATACAGTATATATATATATATATATATACAAAAATAAAAAATACAATTTTTACTATTTGCTATTAGTAACATAGTACATAAGGCCGAAAAAAGACATTTGTCCATCAAGTTCGGCCTGTCATCCTGAGGAATGCAAAAAAAATAAAACTTATTAGGCTTCCTATGTAGATCAGGGGGCTATCCTTTTCTCTTGGTCATCTTTGAGCTATTTCAACACCTTAATTGGAGTACACCTGTGGCAAGTTCAGTTAATTCCACATTGTTTGGAAAGATACAGTCCTGTCTATACAATGTCTCACAGCTACCGGAAGTATCGGAGCCAAGGACTGTACTGCTGCTCCATTCATGTTGAGGAGCCTAAGCAGTATGGAGTCTCTGTTCTTGTGATTGGTGGAGGTCCATTAATAGGACCCCCAGCAATCTAACAGTTATCTTCCATCCAGGGGATAAAACTGCTTTATCAACAGTCCCTCAATGCTATGCTTTATCTAAGATGCAATTCTTAAAAAATTGTTCCCACAAAAAGAGATTGTGTTAAACTAAACATGAAAAGTGAAAATAATACAATTGTTTCCAATACATAGTTACAAATCAGCACTTGCTGATCTCCTACCAGCTGGAAGAGTGCAAAATGCTTTAGATCTACTAATGCATCAATTACATCTCACTTGATGAGAATTCAGTAGGTAAATGAGTAAATCAGCTTGCTTGAGTTCATCCTATTTTGATAATTGTCATGGAAATGTAAAGTTGCCATGGAACAACTTGTATGTTTTTTGAATGACTTAACTAATGGTATGGTATCTATGTTGGTCATAATTTCCGTTGCTTGAATACTCATTGGTAAAATCAATGTATTTTTTTACTTGGTTTGGCTCAGTGTTAGTCAGGGGGAGCTGCAGTAGGAGGGACAGATAGCGTAGGGACAGGGATAGTTGTTTTTTTTTCAGGCAGGGTTTACTGTTGAAAGGTGTTAGAGACCTTTTAAGGACTATTGTTTTATCTGGCTGCAATATATATTATTAGCGCAACCTGCCCTAAATTGCGTGCAATTGTTTGGCAGCTGCTGACAGTGACACAGCCGTCTCTTACATCTCTTGTCTTACTTTCCCGATACATCCCCACACGCACTCTCCGATCCTCACAAGACCTCCTTCTCTCCTCTCCTCTTATCGCCTCTTCCCACAATAGACTCCAAGATTTCTCCCGTGCATCCCCCATACTCTGGAACTCGCTACCCCAACATATCAGACTCTCACCTACAGTGGAATCCTTCAAAAGAAACCTGAAAACCCACCTCTTCAGACAAGCCTACAACCAATGACCCTGCTGCCTCTATACCGCCATGACCAACTTAACCCGCACCTACTGTGTCCTTCTCCCATACCATGTAGATTGTAAGCCCTCACGGGCAGGGCCCTCTCTCCTTCTGTACCAGTTTGTAACTCATCTTGTTTATGATTAGTACAATTGTCTGTTATGTATGTGCACCGCTTATCATATGTACAGCGCTATGGAATGAATGGCGCTTAAATAATAAATAATAATAATTTGCGCATCCTAAATATCTGTGACATTCAGCGCAATTGCTTTGCCGCGGCTGACAGCGACATTACCTGCGCTACATCTCCTGTATAACGTCCGCGCATCCTAAATATCTGTGACATTCAGTGTAATTTTTTGTTAGCCGCTGGTGACAGCGACATTACCTGCGCTACATCTCCTGTACAACGGTTGCGCACCCTGAATATCTGTGACATTAAGTGTAATTTTTTTCTTAGCCGCTGGTGACAGCGACATTACCTGCGCTACATCTCCTGTATAACGTTTGCGCATCCTAAATATCTGTGACATTCAGTGTAATTTATTTGCACATACTTACAAAACCTGCGCTACTATACGTGTGAAATACTTTCAAGCGTATATACTATTTAATATGCTCAAGGCGAGCAGTAAGGGACGGGGAAGTGGCCGTGCTGCTGATGATGCACGCAGAGGCCGTGGCCCTGGACCCGGTGAAACTGTGCCTGGTGCCAGAGCACAAGAAACACACTTATCCACGATAACTAGCTTCATGTCCCAGTTTGAAGGGCGGCGCAGGACACCACTCTCGAAGTCGCACCAGTGCGACCGGGTGGTCAGTTGGATTGCAGCAGATAATGCTTCCAGTCGGTTAAGCACCACCCTGTCTTCCACAAAGTCTAGTCTCAGTAGCCAAGAGTCTGGTCAACAGAATCCTCACCCTGATACTCCTTCCACCCACCATGGAGAGTCTTAGCAAACAAGTTACCGCACACTCGGATATTCCGAGGAGCTCTTTTCAGCACCATTCCTTGATTTAGGCCTCTCGCCAAGCCCGCTTGAAGAGGGACATGAGGAGATCTTGTGCACTGATTCACAAACTTTGAGCATCCACTGTCAGAAGAAGATGACGGTGGGGAACGGCAATTAGTGTTTCACAAGGTGGATGATGATGATGAGACACAGTTGTCAATAAGTGAGGTTGTTGTCAGGTCAACAAATCAGGAGGATGACCAAAGTGAGGAAGTGGAACAGGAGGTGGTGGACGATGAAATCACAGACCCAACCTGGGAAGGTGGCAAGCTGAGCAAGGACAACAGTACAGAGGGGGAGGGATCAGCAGCACCGCAACAGGCTGGAAGAGGCAGTGGGGTGGCAAAAGGGAGAATGCGGGCCACACCATAAAGCCCCGCAACTGTTCCCCGGATCACCCCCTTGCGGCAATCTCCCTTGCCAAGGGGTAGGTGTTCCACAGTCTGGCGTTTTTTTGAGTAAAGTGCAGACGGCAAAAGAATTGTCATTTGCAACCTGTGCCGTACTAAAATAAGCAGGGGCGTGAACACTAGCAACCTCACCACCACCAGCATGATCCGCCACATCAAAGCACCCTAATAGGTGGGTCGAATGCCTGAGTCCACAATCAGTGTCTGTGGGTCACTCCACTGCCTCCTCTTCCCCTGTGTTACGTGCTGGCCAATCCCCTGTCCAAGACGCAGGCCTGGATGCCTCCCGCCCTGCACCTAGACCTTCGCAAGCGCCATCAGCTAGCACATCCACTTCTGTGTCCCAGCGCAGCGTACAGATGTCCATGCCCCAGGCCTTTGAACGAAAGCTCCAGCTACCCACCCACTGGCCACAGCACTAAATGCACACCTTTCCAAATTGCTGGCCCTGAAAATGTTGCCATTTAGGCTTGTGGACATTGAGGCTTTCCGCAGCCTTATGGCATCGGCCATCCCTCGTTATCCGGAAGGTCCACTTAATGACTGACCCATGGACAAGTGCTTTTGGCCAGGGATGCTACATTTCTCTGACGGCACACTGGGTGAACGTTGTGGAGGCCAGGAGCGAGTCGTAAACCTGGGATGGCACAGGTGCTACTGACACCAAGGATTGCGGGTCCTACTTCCATCAGGATTTCTGCCACCATCTACATTAGTGGCTGCAACCCCCCCTTCTCCTCCTCCACCTCCTCCTCCATTTCCCCCTCTGAATTCTCATCTTGCACCAGTCAGCCATGCAGTGGGGAAGCGGCAACAGGCCGAGCTGAAGCTAGTTTGCAAACAGCACACCGCGGCAGAGCTGTGGCAAGGTATAAGGGATCAGACCGATCTGTGGCTCTCACCACTCAACCTAGAACCAGGCATTGTTGTGTCTGATAATGTCCACAAATTGGTGGCGGCTTTGGAGCTTGGCAAGCTCACACTCATCCCATGCCTAGCCCACATCTTCAACTTAGTGGTTCAGCGGTTTCTCAAAACCGCATGTGTGCCCATTTCTGAAAATCATCTACAGCTGCCGCTTGTCTGGCAACGCTGCAGCAGTGCTTGCAATTTCCAGCTCACTGACTGCTATGCAATGTAAACACGTGCTGGAACTCCACGTTCCACATGTTGGCCAGGCTTCGTGAGCAGCAGAGGGCAGTAGTGGAATGCCAGCTGCAACATGGTCATCGCCTTTCCAATCAGCTTCTGCTCTTCACAAGCGACGAGTGGGTATGGATGTCTGGGCATGGTGAGCGTCAATGCAGTTATTATCAGCATAACCATCCCACTTCTGTGTCTACTGAAACAATCACTGCTCACAATGAAGGTGGACGCTTTGCATGTGGAAGAGGTGGAAATGGGGGAAGACAGTACACAGGGTGATAGCCAGACCACCCTCAGTTTGTCTTCTCAGCGCAAATTGGATGATGATGAGGAGGAGGAGCAGGAGACGGTTGCCTCTGCTACAGAGGATAGTACCCATAGCAGGTTTATTCCATCTGTTCAGCGTTGATGGGGAGAAGAGGAGGAAGAGAATGAGGATATTGAGAGTCATCCTCCTTATGAGGACAGCAAAGTCTTGTCTGTTGGGACTCTGGCACACATGGCTGACTTTTGGAAGATGGTGAAGGATTACATAGCAGACCTTGTCAGCGTCCTCAGTGATCCCTCTGTGCCTTACAACTATAGGAGTCCCACTACCTGAACAATTGTACCACAATGTGAATGAGGCCCTTCTTTATGTGATATACAGGTTGTATCGGAGTGCCTCTTCCTTGTAATTTTTGGCACTTGCACTTTATATACAAGTAAAATCGATTTTTATCTTCGGTTATTATTGTCAGTCTGTAAAAGTGGCGTACTACTCGGACAACATCGTTCCCAGCAGCGACCTGGAAGTCCAAGGTGCATCAAGACATCCTCCCCATGCTGTTCCCGAACCATTTCAGTGGTGTTTTCATCAATTTCTAACCTTTCCCTGTGAACCAGACACCCTCCCCTCTTCAGAGCAGGTGGTGCCTGGTTTAATGCTTAGGTTCTCCCATTGAATTCCATTGTGCTCTGTAGAGCACCCGAGCATCCGAAGTGTTCTACTCGAGCATCAGAGCACCCGAGCACTTTGATGCTTGATCAACACTAAACATTACCCTGGCCCAGTCAACTCGAGCATGCAGTCCCATGTAAATAACATCACCCCTTCAACATTCAATCCCATGTAAATAAAATCACCCCCTTCAGCCCTAAAATACAGTCCCAGTTAAATAACCACAACTCCCAGCATTACTCTGCCTCTCACACTGAGAATCTCTCCCTTCACTTACCTCTCCTCATAGCAGATCTCAAAACAGCTTCTTCCCCAGGACTTCTCTTCACTGCTGAGCGCCATCCTCTCCGGCACTGATCACATGGACTTCCAGTGCATTAGATTCAATTGTATTGCTGTCCTGAAAACAGCAATACAGTTGTATCTATCTGGCAGGCAGTGCATTCGGGGCCTGAGACAAAACATCTGGGGCCCAGGCCCCGAATGTTTTAACCTAGCAACGCCCCTGCACACGTGTATTAGTTTATTCAGCTGGATTGGTCATCTGGTTGGCTTTTAAGAAGTATGGGTTTTCTTGGTGTTTGTATTCTAGAACTAAGATTGCTGCAGTTGGTCAAAAGATGCCAGCAATGTACAAGATGGGATGTGTTTTTTAATAAATTTACTCCAATAAATCTTTGGATTTTATTTACACTCTGGATCCTATTTCTTCCATTTATGCATTACCTGGGCTTGAGCACGCCATGGAACCCTGCTGTGGTTCGAAATACTGACTCAAGTGAGTGCGCTGGACTTTTATTTATGGATTTTCACTCCATCTGTAAACTGTTAATTTTGCTTCTTTCAAAATGATTTTTATCAAGGTTTTTTAGGATATTTCACAAACATAAACATTTGTATGTTTTTATGCAAACAGTAGGGAATCTGTCAGAGAACAGCTCTGAAGACTTCATCTGTCATCCTTATCTCTAGTTTCCTAACAGCTCATTAACACACATTTAAGCTAAATTGTATTCAAACTGATTATAATATCGTTTTAAAAAAGTGTTTATGCGCTGCATTAAATAAGAGGTGTTACAGCAGTGGCCTTGAAACTACTGTCCCGCTTACCCTGCCTGGCAGCCTGGATCCACCTACTGTGGTCTTCTTCCCAGTAGGTCTGGTCATCAGGTCTGCTCAGTTCCACTATGCAGGGCTCTCCTCTTCTGCCTGTAGGGCATGTGAGTGTTCTTCTTCTGACTCTTAGGGGGCCAGTGTGTGCACCCTCATCTTCATCAGTAAAAGGGTACCTTAGCTTGCTAGTTTCTGCAAAGGTGTGGCGCATTCTTTTGCCTGCCTGTGTACCGACCTCTACCTATTTACTGGACTCAAACCCTTTGCTGATCTGACCTGTGTCTGACTTCCGTATTGATCCTTCATTGCCTGCCTTGACCTCAGCCTGTCCCTGATTAAGGTTTTGCCTGTTCCCTTGGTGCCCCTCATTGGTGTCTTTGACCCCCATTGTTTAGCTGTTAACCACACAGAGACTACTCCAGGAGGTAGCGGCCTGGCGGTTCTGTCACGGGTAATGGGGAAGCGGAAAACACCAGATACACACAAAAGAACTAGGCCTCAAAAGCTAAAACTGCTCAAACTGACGTGCCCTAGGATAGGTAGCAGGAGACGAGACAGCTGGTTTCTTCCCAGATGAAGAAACCCGCGTCTCCCTGAGGCCTAGAACCAAAACACACCTGAGAGCAACAGATCTGGCAACTTGTACTTAGCTTTGAGATGAATTGAGAAGCAGGAGATCCAAGACAAACAAGCTCTAGCAACTCCAGGAGGAAATATCAACCCCATGGCCAGCAGTGTGAGGCAGACCTAAATAGAGTCTCATCACTGATAACAAGCAGAACCTGAGGAGAGGTGAAATCCTGCCAAACTACAACATACAAAGAGGAAAACAGAGAGACCTGTCAGATAGCCTCATGTGCAGCAAGTCTATCCGATCTTCTCACCTCTGTCACAGGAGGGACCGTGACAGGTTCCCCTGCAGAGAAGTCCAGATTCCTGTACAAGTGTTAAAGGGTGAATACCAGGCGATTGCCAGGATAATGCCCTTAGAATTAGCCCAAAGTAAAATCTGTTGGCTAACATAGTGATTACACACCCACTGCTGTAACACAAGTTATTGGCAGCAGCATCCATGTAGAGAGGAATGAGGAAATAGAGACCGGCAAGCTACCCAGGAAGCATCAGAACAAGAATGGAGGGGAAATGGTAAAATGAGAATTACTCTTTTAAATATCTTGATAACTCAGAGATGTCAGTATTGAACAACTTTTAGTTTACTGCTTTTCCAATAAACATTTAATAAAAAATTAAAAAAACAAGGAAAGTGGATTAAAATGTACACAGTGGGTCAAGTGATTATCAAGATGGATCCAGTTTCACAGTAACAGTTGCACCACCACTGGTTTGTCCACTTTCCTAGTAGTTTATCTGAGCCCTGGAGAAAAAAAAAAGGTGTGACACCCCACATTCGTCCTTTTATAACCTACAGCTATATTTTAGAAATGTGATGTGTCAAATGTTCATTTATTAATACAAAACAAGTTTTCCGGAATCAGGTCTCTTAAATATCAATTCACAAAACACTGTGAAGGCTTGAAATTCTTGTTCATTTCATGAGGCTGCACACAGACCTTGTAAATGAATGTGAGACATGTATTAAAGAATTTAAATGTGAAATTTTAACAATAAAGAAATAAAATAATTTCTGGAATGTGTAATTCCAGATTTAAATGTTACTGGAGGTTTTCTTAGCACTAGGCCACACAGATTGCAGCATTGAAAGGCATTTGAAACATATTGTGTATATTTTACATGTTGGTAAAATTATAATTCAATGAGTTTTCTGGAATTTAAACATTGATGGTCTGTCTTTAGCACCCCTGCCAATCAGATATTTAAAGAGGCCACAATGTTCCTGTGAGTGCTGCATCCTCCTCCTTGGCCTGTCATGTAATTTCCATCGATCATCTGTCCTTTGTGCAGCTCCGTCTTAAGTGAATGAAATTGAGCTGAAATAGCACATCAATGATTCAATGTTTGATGCTGTGCTTGGTATAGTATGAAGAGGTTGCAGAGGTTGGCTCTGGCCTCTTCATACAGCTGATGGTGTGCTAGGAGTCAGACCTCCTCCGGTCAGATGACCTGTAGGCTATCATTATTTAAAACCCAGTCAGCCCCTTTAATAGCTATCATTTAAAGGTAATTGGAAAAATCTGCAGCACTCCTCCGTTTTGATAGAAAATTCCAGTGACTTTATTTAATAAAGCTGTTTCGACTATACTAACTTACGTTTCGACTATACTACTTACTATAGTCGAAACGTCGCAATTGTATGCTGATTTATTAAATAAAGTCACTGGAATTGTCTATCAAAACGGAGGAGTGCTGCAGATTTTTCCAATTATTATTATTCCAAGGGACCCTTAGCCTGGATCTCGACCTGCGAGCACTATGTCTGGACCATAATTGTTGGAACCAGATGAATTGGACTTTTCCCTAATGTGGGGTATGTAGTGCTGCTTACTTTGATGTTTAAGTATCATTTAAAGGTGTCATCCATATCAGATTGGCTGGGGCCCAACTGTGATGTCCATCTGTTAGAAGAGGCCAGGCGCACCGTGAGTGCTGCAGCTTAGAAATCTGCCGGGAGCCTGCCTCCCTCGCCAGAGCTCCGGTGACCGCTATGGCTCCCTGAAACAGCTGACCCTGAGGATAGGTCACCCAGATAACTCGTAAATAAGTAAATGTTCTAACAGTTGAACAGAAGAAAAAAATCTTTGTGTCAGGTACGGCGTCTAACTTTTAAAATTGCCGTAAGCACCATTTTCATAAGGCATCTATTTGATGCCATAGTTTAAACAGAAAATTTCCTTTTTAATAAGTTGTCTAAATTTGTAAAAAAAATTGTTATCTAAATAGAGAAGTGGTTATTTACTAACATCTCTCCATAATAGCAGGATTTTAATATAAAGAATAAAGTCACGAAATGGAAAGTCCATGAAGCACTTGCTATTGAAGCTGTTGTGTGGAGGCATGTGGCCCCAGTATAATAGCTGGGATGTGATGTGGTAGCTGTTTCACTGTATGGATAATTTAAAGCTAACTTTCTAAAAGGCTATTTTGAAACATTTGCATTGCTTTTACGGGTATGTGCTTATGTTTCTCTGCGTGATTATTTCCTAACCTCTTAGGTTTCAGTACAGCAGCTCTCTTTTTCCCTATTTTCTATATTACGGTAATCTAGTCGAACAATTTACAGAAGTACCTTGTTCCGCAGCATTCCTGTGTGACTTTACATGGTATCAGCAGTTAGAACTGACATTGTGAGTTGCAGAAAGTCAGCTAAGGGATTGTTTGATTTACTACTCAGTGTCCAAACAATACCACCATAGAATGTCTAAATTTACATCCACAGTGTATCTAAATAATATTACCATTCAGTTTTCATATAAAACTGCCATCTACGGCTCACAAAATACTGCTGATCTGTGCACAAATTACAGTAAAACGCCTAAATAATACTCCCACAAACCCTTTATATATAGCTTGCACAATACCACCAGTCTCAATATATATTGCCGCACTTAGATTACAAAGTATTATACAAAATTACATACATCACATACTGCTACCATACGGTTTCATAACAATTCAAGACCTAAATTACCCCACCCTATATTTTCTGAGCATCCTCCAGGTTTAGGGGGTTTAAGAGAGAGAGGCCTGTAGAGATACTCTACAGCAGAAATGCTCAACCTGCGGCCTTCCAGCTGTTGCAAAACTACAACTCCCAGCATGCCTGGGCAGGCTAAAGCTTTTAAGGCACGCTGGGAGTTGTAGTTTTGCAGCAGCTGGGGTGCCGCAGGTTGAGCATTCCTGCTCCACAGCCATGACTTTTGTAACTCAGTATAAATGTTACCATTTATATTGTCTTTTTATTACGTTAAAACAATTACAAGACACGCTGCATCTTTCCATTTTGTTATCGTCTTATGCAACCAAGAAGAAACTACTTTTTTTGGTAATATAAATAGTTTGGGAATTTTGATGAACTTTTGTGGCTTTCAGAAGACTACAGGAATGTACATTAATGGCAATGTTTACCCGATTGTGATTATCACAATACTAAAAGTTTTCAGTGGATTTCCATGATCACAACTAAGTAAACATTGCCTTTAATGTACATTTCTACAATCTTCTGAAACCACAAGTTCATCACAACTCCCAAACTGTTTATATTACAAAGTTCAATAGCACATTTATTTCTTAGTTTAAATTATCTGTTTGCTGCATAATAAAAGAAACAAAAATAAAAGAAATACTGCCTTACAAGTGTTTTTTTTTTTACAGAATGCATTTTGTAAATGATTGCATGATTATCAATGAATTAATCCATTAAAATTAGCATTTTAAAGGGGTTGTCCCAAGAAAAAATTCTACGTTTTTCAAACCAGCATCTGGATCTGAATACTTTTATAATCGCCTATAATGAAAACTTTAGTATAGACATTGAGGTGTTCTATAAAATGTATCCTAATAGCACCACCGTACTTCTCTGTGAGAGAGCTGCATCAGAAAGCACATGTCCCCTGAGAAAGGATACACCCCCCTGAGGAAGGACATGCCACTGAGAAAGGACATGCCCTCGAGAAAGGTCACACTTCTGAGCTGCCAGCCTGAAATAAATCTAGTGAGCAACTGAATCAATGAATGTAGAGAACTCTGGATCCACGCGAGGTACACAGCTGGTTCTAGCATTGTTAGAAAGAGATTGTCATGTACTGTATGATGTCTGATTCTCATTTTGTACATTAATCATGTGATGATAACCTCTTTAATGTCACAGTAATCAAGTGGTTTACCCATAAAACCCCTGCAAAAAAAAATTCTTTGGGTGCAGAAAGTACATATGGTATAAGTTGCGGTTTCAACAGCCCAAAGACCCATATATTCTTAGACAGCAGAAACCTTGCTGATATTGGAAAGTACAGATAATCCAGTTGAAGCAGCCATCACATTGAGCCATGTGTTCACTTCAAGGGCTTGTAGCGCTTAGGATCATTATGGATATGGCTGTGATGTACAAGGTATGTATTTACCCATAGAGAAGCACTCATGCCATGTTGTACTTAGTATGTCACTGGCTGTGAAAAGTTTGAGTTTATTTAGTTTATTCTTGGATTTTTATGTTTTCATGGTGCTGATTTCCTGCAAATAGTATCATTGTATGTTCTAGCTGTCACAGTTTATGCAGACGTTCTTTTCATTTAAAAGCAACCAAATCACAGTGTTTATACAGGTTTTACTGACGCAGCCACTTAGTGTTCCTGTTACATACAAACCGGAGTATCATACATTCGTAGAGTTTATATTCTTTTGCCTTTGTATTAACCCTTTTCCGGCACATCCAATTTCTGTATTGTTATTTATTTATTTATTATTGTCTTCGTTGTTTACTTCCTGCATTCCTAGAGCCAAAACTTTTCTCCTTTTTCCGTTTACATTGCCGTATGAGGGAGTTTTTATTGCAGGACAAGTTGCCAAAAATACCATAACAATGAATTGGCTCCTGTGGTCTCAACACAGAGGAGCCATTCAATCATTAGGAGCATCCCACCTCCGGTAAATGACTACTCACTTGCAGTGGTCGCAATTGACCATGGCATCTGAGAAGTAAAAGTCAGTGATTGGAGTTGCCTCCAATAATGGATTCTTTTGAAACGCGTTACTTATTTTACAATTTCTCTTAGTAGTGTCTTGTAATCCCTTTACACATTACACTCAAAGGGGTTATCCGGGAATTAAGAAAAGACAGTTACTGAAAATACTTAAATATTACTTTATTATAAACATTTTCTAAATAGCTTTCATTATTTATAATGTCTTGTTTTCTCTAGGAGACAAGCATCAGGAGAAATTAAATGGCGGTTCTGCTGCTAGTACAGACAAAGTCTGTTCTCATAACTCAGCTGGGACGGGATACATCAGGGGTTCAGTGCAGTTAGCTAAAGAGCAGTCTCAGCCCTCCTATCCAGTCTGGCTATAATAAATTACCATCTTACATACAGCTGATAAGATGTCAGCTATGTGTTGTAATGGAGCGAAATAAAAGTAGGGAGAGGAGGATGGACACGTCAGTCTACTCATTAGTCACATCCCCCACCTGTCCTTCCTCCTCTCCGTCCTCCTATCCCTACTAATTAAACCATAGTCAGTAGACAGGCCAGGAAATGATACCAGGAGCAAAACCGTAGGTATCAGGCAACAAATCCAATGAATGAGACAGAAGTATCAATGTGAGGATTGGATAAAGAGTCAGAAAAAGTTATTGACAAGACCGATTTGCCAGGAAAGTATGTACCTTGTTCTGTAGGCAAAAAAAATTCACCAAGGTCTCCTTTAAATGGGCTACCTAGTGACATAAAATGTGAGTTATGGTCACGGATGTACCAAGACATATGGAGTGAGTGGCAGGAGATCTGTGAGACTGGCAAAACGTGGTTTGATCTGACAGGTTTTCCTTGTGGAGCAATAGACGTCTGTTGTTTCTGGTAATGGACACGTCCCTTGCCTCCAGGTGTTGCTTATGTGGTCATTTAACTTTCCTTATTTATAGTTGCTTCTCCCACAATGCTGTGCGGTTTATAGCTTCTGTGTCTGTGGATAGTTTGTGGTTGGATCTCGGCTGAATTCCTGGTGCTTCCTTAGCTCCTTTGAAGTTAAGTCTTTCCTTTACTTTTGTATTTTGTTTGTGTTCTGTGTTTTGCATTTCCCTATTGTTTGTATTAGGCCTGAAGTAGACTCCTGTCCGTCCTTCCTTTTGGAGGAACAGGTAGTCTTGTCCCTGCCATTAGTACCAGGGTCCTATAGGGCTAGATAGGACTCTAAGTATTCCTGCGTATGAATTTACCTATAAAGTAGAGCGGACAACTGGATGTTTGGGTTCGACGGGTTCCGCCAAACTTCACAAAAAAGTCCCGAACTTGACCCTGAACTCGAACCCCATTGAAGTCAATAAGGACCCGAACTTTTGAGCACTAAAATGGCTGTAACAATGTATTGGAACGGCTAGAGGGCTGCAAATGGCATCAAAATGTGGTTAAGAGCATGGCAAGTGCTCTGCAAACAAATGTGGATAGGGAAATGACTTTAAATAACACATAATACGTAAAAATAAAAAATAATAATCTTGATCTAGGAGGACGAGGTCCATATGGAGTGGTGGATGTGATGGTGTAGGTGGAAGCGGCGGTGGAGGAGGAGGTAGGCTTTTTTAAATTAAGGTACACCCCAAAACATTATAACCCCCTCCAGTCATGCTAAACACACGTTCAGACAATACACTGGCTGCAGGGAAGACCAGCACCTCCAAGGCGTAAAGGGCAAGCTCAGGCCATGTGCCCAATTTGGAGACCCAGAAGTTGAAGGGGGCAGACCCATCATTCAGTACGTGTAGGCATGTGCTCACATACTGCTCCCCCATGTCGCACGTCCCCGTGATGTCAACGATCCAATTGGATATCTTCTCTATCAACTTTCGATGTTCTTTTATGTGCCTACCATGGTGATTACGGGTGACGGGGAATCAGGGTTCCAGGCCGGAGAGGGAGCCTGAGAAAGGAATACCACATCCAAGCAGGTCAATAGATAAAATTAAATGTAATCGAGTGGAAATGTGGGACAAAGTATTGAAGCATAAGCTTCCAAGTTAAGGAGGGGGCACACGGCAATTACCCACTCCCGACTCGGGAAGGTAGTGACGATAAATAACAATACAGGACTCTTAAGATGCTCTGTTATTGGAATGAATAATAAAAAAATATAGGGACTGTCACAGGGGTATTTGGGATTTGGAAACGTTAGACAGGAGAGGCCCTACTGCCGCTTTGTTGACTCTAGATAACTTCTGCCTGATCGCACGTCCCTGTGACGTCCACGATCCATTTGGATATCTTCTCTATCAACTTTCGATGTTCTTTTCTGAGCCTACCATGTTGATCACAGTTATCGGTGAATCACGGTTCCATGACGGAGAGGGAGCGTGAGAAAGGGAGACCTCATCCAAGGGAGGTCAATGGCTGAAATGGGATGAAGTGGAAATATGGGACAAGTTATTAAAGCAGAAGGATCGAATGAAAGGGCCAATTAAAGACGAATTTTAGAAATGTAAGTCCCTGTCATCTATGCAGAGCAGGGGTTTTTATTCGCCAGAAATGGGTTAATGTCACCCACCAATATTATTTTTAAAAATTTCGGTCCCTGTCACCTATGCAGAGCAGGGATTTATTCACGGCAAAAATTGTAAAATGTCAACCCAAGAATGTAACAGAAAAATGAGTGAGATTTATTAACCTGTCTACTAGGTAGAGCAGGGGTCTATGACAGCCAAAAATTGTTGAATGTCACCCGAAAAAGTAACAGAAAAATTTGTGAAATTTAATAAGCTGTCAACTGGGTAGAGCAGGGATCTATCACAGCCAAAAATAGGTGAATTTTACCCGAAAATGTAACAGACAAATTAGTATTATTTTTTTACATGTCTACTAGGTAAAGCAGTGGTATATCACAGCCAAAAATTGGTGAATTTCACCCAAAAATGTAACAGACAAATTTGTGAATTTTTTTAACCTGTCTAGTAGGTATAGCAGTGGTATATCACACCCAAAAATTGACGCATTTCACCCAAAAATGTAACAGACAAATTAGTGAATTTCTTTTACCTGTCTACTAAGTATAGCAGTGGTATATCACACCCAACAATTGGTGAATTTCACCTGAAAATGTAACAGACAAATTAGTGTTTTTTTTTTAACCTGTCTACTAGGTAGAGCAGTGGTATATCACACCCAAAAATTGGTGAATTTCACCCAAAAATTTAACAGACAAATTAGTGAAATTACATGAAATAAAATAAAATAAAATACGTACAAATAAAAAATAAAATACTTGATTTATGAGGTGGAGGTCCATTTGGAGTAGGAGTTTGAGGAGGCAGTGGACGTAGCGGTGTAGGTGGAAGCAGCCGTAGAGGAGGATGAGGTAGCCAACACTGGTTTTTGGTTTTAATAAAAAAAATTAATTAGGGTACACTCTAAAAGAGTGTGAAATATCCAAAATACAAGAATGAGCAATTGCACTGTAGTATAACAATGGCTGGTTAAGGCCGGTATACATGTCTATTCTGCACAAGGTACGAACAAGTCCTGTGGGATGCATGCCTGGTTAATTTTAATGGATGTGAGCTTGTCCACATTGTCAGTCTGCACACTTTCGAAAGCCACAGCAGTTGGCACCTGTGTTTCATCATCATCTAAGACGTGCTGCGATGGTCCTCACATGTACTCATCTTGAAACATAAGTGGTTGGGCATCGGTGCACCCAATCTCTTCCACTTCTGGGCAGGGCTAGGTGGATGGCCCTGGGAAACCCTGCTAACAGAGACAGCAAAAAGCTGAAGAGACTGCTGCATGACTTGGGGCTCAGACTGTTTGGCTGATTTGCAAGAGGGTGAGGTGAAAGACTGATGGACATCGGCTGCAGGTGCCAACTGTGGTCTTTCAGCAGGAGGGGACAATGTGAAGGAACTGGAGGCACTGTCAGCAACCCAATCTACTATCGCCTATACTTGTTCTGGCCTCACCATTTGTAGAGCCGCATTAGGCCCGACCAAATACCGCTGAAGGTTCTGTCGCCTACTGGCTCCTGAGGAAGGTGTTTCACTTGTGCGTGTAGCTGGCACAGATCAACCACATCCTCTCCCTGCAACAGGAGCATCACCAGCAGCACCACGACCGGGGCCACGTCCCTAATTTGACGCTCTCCTCATATTTCTCAAATTTAGGATCTTGCCCAAAATGGGTTTTTAATAACAGAATAGAACACCAGTATCTAGCGCGTGTATCTCGCAATGACAGATGCAGCAAAGGCTGCAAAATTAAGACTTTTGCCCCATTTTGACCAAAATGGGTGTTTTTTTAATACCAGAATAGCACAGCATTATCTAAAACGTGTATCTCAATCGTACAGATGTAGACAAGGCTGCAAATTAAGAATTTTGCCCTAAATGGGTGTTTTTTTAATAGCAGAATAGAACAACAGTACCTAAAGGGTGTATCTCACACGTACAGATGCAGACAAGGCTGCAAAATGTAGATTTTCACCCTAAATGTGGTTTTTTGAAATACCAGAATATGACAGCAGTATATAACACTTGAATTTCACCCGTACAGATGCAGGCAAGGCCGCAAATTAAGTATTTTGCCCAAAATGGGTGTTTATTTAATACCAGAATAGCACAGCAGTATGTAAAGGGTGTATCTCACAATGACAGAGGCAGACAAAGCTGCAAAATGTAGATTTTTGCCCTAAATGTGTTTTTTTTTAATACCAGAATATGACAGCAGTATATAACGCTTGAATTTCACCCGTACAGATGCAGACAAGGCCGCAAATTAAGTATTTTGCCCAAAATGGGTGTTTATTTAATACCAGATTAGCCCAGCAGTATGTAAAGGGTGTATCTCACAATGACAGATGCAGACAAGGCTGCAAAATTAAGATTTTCTGCCCTAAATGGGTATTTTTTTAATAGCAGAATAGAACAACAGTATCTAAAGGGTGTATCTCACATGTACAGATGCAGAAAAGGCTGCAAAATTGAGATTTTTGCCCTAAATGTGTGTTTATTTACTAACAGAATATGACAGCAGTATATAATGCTTGAATTTCACACGCACAGATGAAGCAAGGGTTATACAATTGTGTATTTTGCCCAAAAAGGGTGTTTTTTTTAAGCCCAGGAAATTATAGCTGTATTTCCACCTTAAATTGCACACTGACTAACATGGCAGAGGCCCCAGATGAAGGGTATTGCCAAACATGGGTGTTTTTTTTAAAGCCAGAAAAAAAAATTGTATTTCAAGCTTGTTTTAACAATAACAGATGCAGCAAAGGCTGCAATATTAAGTACTTTGCCCAAAAAAGGGTGTTTTTTAATAACAGAATATGACAGCAGTATATAACGCTTGAATTTCACACTGACAAATGCAGACAAGGCTGCAAATTAAGTATTTTGCCCAAAATGGGTGTTTTTTGAATAACAGAATATGACAGCAGTATATAACGCTTGAATTTCACACGTACAAATGCAGCAAGGTCTGTAAAATTGTGTATTTTGCCCAAAAAGGGTGTTTTTTTAAAACCCAGAAAAATACTGTATTTCTAGCTTAAATTGCACACTGACTAATGCGGCAGAGGCCCCAGATGGAGGGTATTGCCAAAATGGGTGTTTTTTCAAAGCCAGAAAATTATTAAAAGTATTTCAAGCTTGTTTTTACAATAACAGATGCAGTTTTTTTTAATAACAGAATAAGACAGCAGTCTTGAATTTCACATGTACAGATGCAGCAAGGGCTGTAAAATTGTGTATTTTGCCCAAAAAGGGTATTTTTTTCAAACCCAGGAAATTATAGCTGTATTTCTAGCTTAACTTGCACACTGACTAATGCGACAGAGGCCCCAGATGGAGGGTATTGCAAAAAATTTGTGTTTTTTAAAACCCAGAAAATAATTAAAGTATTTAAAGCTTGTTTTAACAATAACAGATGCAGCAAAGGCTGCAATATTAAGTACTTTGCCCAAAAAGGGTGTTTTTTTTTATAACAGAATATGACAGCAGTATATAACACTTGAATTTCACCCGTACAGATGCAGGCAAGGCCGCAAATTAAGTATTTTGCCCAAAATGGGTGTTTATTTAATACCAGAATAGCACAGCAGTATGTAAAGGGTGTATCTCACAATGACAGAGGCAGACAAAGCTGCAAAATGTAGATTTTTGCCCTAAATGTGTTTTTTTTTAATACCAGAATATGACAGCAGTATATAACGCTTGAATTTCACCCGTACAGATGCAGACAAGGCCGCAAATTAAGTATTTTGCCCAAAATGGGTGTTTATTTAATACCAGATTAGCCCAGCAGTATGTAAAGGGTGTATCTCACAATGACAGATGCAGACAAGGCTGCAAAATTAAGATTTTCTGCCCTAAATGGGTATTTTTTTAATAGCAGAATAGAACAACAGTATCTAAAGGGTGTATCTCACATGTACAGATGCAGAAAAGGCTGCAAAATTGAGATTTTTGCCCTAAATGTGTGTTTATTTACTAACAGAATATGACAGCAGTATATAATGCTTGAATTTCACACGCACAGATGAAGCAAGGGTTATACAATTGTGTATTTTGCCCAAAAAGGGTGTTTTTTTTAAGCCCAGGAAATTATAGCTGTATTTCCACCTTAAATTGCACACTGACTAACATGGCAGAGGCCCCAGATGAAGGGTATTGCCAAACATGGGTGTTTTTTTAAAGCCAGAAAAAAAAATTGTATTTCAAGCTTGTTTTAACAATAACAGATGCAGCAAAGGCTGCAATATTAAGTACTTTGCCCAAAAAAGGGTGTTTTTTAATAACAGAATATGACAGCAGTATATAACGCTTGAATTTCACACTGACAAATGCAGACAAGGCTGCAAATTAAGTATTTTGCCCAAAATGGGTGTTTTTTGAATAACAGAATATGACAGCAGTATATAACGCTTGAATTTCACACGTACAAATGCAGCAAGGTCTGTAAAATTGTGTATTTTGCCCAAAAAGGGTGTTTTTTTAAAACCCAGAAAAATACTGTATTTCTAGCTTAAATTGCACACTGACTAATGCGGCAGAGGCCCCAGATGGAGGGTATTGCCAAAATGGGTGTTTTTTCAAAGCCAGAAAATTATTAAAAGTATTTCAAGCTTGTTTTTACAATAACAGATGCAGTTTTTTTTAATAACAGAATAAGACAGCAGTCTTGAATTTCACATGTACAGATGCAGCAAGGGCTGTAAAATTGTGTATTTTGCCCAAAAAGGGTATTTTTTTCAAACCCAGGAAATTATAGCTGTATTTCTAGCTTAACTTGCACACTGACTAATGCGACAGAGGCCCCAGATGGAGGGTATTGCAAAAAATTTGTGTTTTTTAAAACCCAGAAAATAATTAAAGTATTTAAAGCTTGTTTTAACAATAACAGATGCAGCAAAGGCTGCAATATTAAGTACTTTGCCCAAAAAGGGTGTTTTTTTTTATAACAGAATATGACAGCAGTATATAACACTTGAACTTCACACTGATATATGCAGACAAGGCCGCAAATTAAGTATTTTGCCCAAAATGGGTGTTTTTTTTTCTAATAGAATATGACAGCAGTATATAAAGCTTGAATTTCACACGTACAAATGCAGCAAGGTCTGTAAAATTGTGTTTTTTTTGCCCAAAAAGGGTGTTTTTTAAAACCCAGAAAATTAAAGCTGTGTTTCTAGCCTAAATTGCACACTGACTAATGAGACAGAGGCCCAAGATGGAGGGTATTGCAAAAAATGGGTGTTTTTTTTAAAAACTGAAAATTATTAAAGTATTTGGAGCTTGTTTTACAATAACAGATGCAGACAAGGCTGCAAATTAAGTATTTTGCCCAAAATGGGTGTTTTTTTACTAACAGAATATGACAACAGTATAGAACGCTTGAATTTCACATGTACAGATGAAGCAAGGGCTGTAAAATTGAGTATTCATAGTGACATGGGAGATTAGAAAAAAAACATCAAACATTCTTTAAAACTGTGTTTAAAAAAAGAAAAGGCAATACAGGCATACATATCATAATATGGTATATATAAAATATCATAAGTTTGTCACCATTTTAATTCATAGTATACTGTAGCTGCATAACACATGCTAACTTATACGTAATGCTTTTGTGAACCAGTAATAGAAATAGTTATACATGGAGGGGGTCTTTGTTTTTCTTGACGTCTTTCTAAATTTTTCATTCTATAATTAAAATTGCTAGTGATGTCCAGCTGTGTAGGTTATATTACTTATTTTTTTTTTACAAATGCCTCAAAGCCTGAAAATTACACTATTGACTATATTTTGATGGAGAATTCACTACTTGCTGTAAAATAGATGCCATTATTGATCCTATGTTTATATTACTCTGGGTGGATGTTGCTTCTGGGAAAGCAGAAGTGATCATTGTTGATAGAAAATAGATATGTTGTAATTCAGTTGATTCAGGCCTATATATATTAGTCTGACAGTTATACGTATTGTTATTGCATCTTTAAAATAAAAAAGGCAGAAATAGTCTCTGCCCTTTCAGAATGCTGGGACAACTGTCAGATGACAATGTTGTGGGGTGTAACTAGACCCAGCATTGTCTAGTTTGTGACAATACCAGTTATGGGTTAAAATGCAATAAATTAAGTTAAAGAATAAAAATGCAAGTAAAAATAAAACAACAGCTAATAATAAAATACCGTATTTATAAAAATAAGCTAATGCCTAATTATGTCACTTTGTGTCCCTGACACAATTCCACTAACTAGGTCATGTTATACACTCACCTAAAGAATTATTAGGAACACCTGTTCTATTTCTCATTAATGCAATTATCTAGTCAACCAATCACATGGCAGTTTCTTCAATGCATGTAGGGTTGTGGTCCTGGTCAAGACAATCTCCTGAACTCCAAACTGAATGTCAAAATGGGAAAGAAAGGTGATTTAAGCAATTTTGAGCGTGGCATGGTTGTTGGTGCCAGACAGGCCGGTCTGAGTATTTCACAATTTGCTCAGTTACTGGGATTTTCACGCACAACCATTTCTAGGGTTTACAAAGAATGGTGTGAAAAGGGAAAAACATCCAGTATCCGGCAGTCCTGTGGGCGAAAATGCCTTGTTGATGCTAGAGGTCAGAGGAGAATGGGCAGACTGATTCAAGCTGATAGAAGAGCAACGTTGACTGAAATAACCACTCGTTACAACTGAGGTATGCAGCAAAGCATTTGTGAAGCCACAACACGCACAACCTTGAGGCGGATGGGCTACAACAGCAGAAGACCCCCACCGGGTACCACTCATCCCCACTACAAATAGGAAAAAGAGGCTACAATTTGCCCAAGCTCACCAAAATTGGACTGTTGAAGACTGGAAAAATGTTGCCTGGTCTGATGAGTCTCGATTTCTGTTGAGACATTCAATTAGTAGAGTCCGAATTTGGCGTGTATCCATTATGCCTTGTTACCACTGTGCAGGCTGGTGGTGGTGGTATAACGGTGTGGGGGATGTTTTCTGGGCACACTTTAGACCCCTTAGTGCCAATTGGCCATTGTTTAAATGCCACGGGCTACCTGAGCATTTTTTCTGACCATGTCCATCCCTTCATGACCACTATGTACCCATGGCTACTTCCAGCAGGATAATGCACCATGTCACAAAGCTTGAATAATTTCAAATTGGTTTCTTGAACATGACAATGAGTTCACTGTACTAAAATGGCCCCCACTGTCACCTGATCTCAACCCAATAGAGCATCTTTGGGATGTGGTGGAACGGGAGCTTCGTGCCCTGGATGTGCATCCCTCAAATCTCCATCAACTGCAAGATGCTATCCTATCAATATGGGCCAACATTTCTAAAGAATGCTATCAGCACCATGTTGAATCAATGCCACACAGAATTAAGGCAGTTCTGAAGGCAAAAGGGGGTCCAACACCGTATTAGTATGGTGTTTCTTATAATTCTTTAGGTGAGTGTATAACAAAGTAATCATTAGATACTAGCCGATGCATATATAATTTCACAAAAAAAAATAGAAAATTACTTTAATAACATAAAAAATGTGTTTAGAACTAGAACAGGAAGACTAGTATAGCATGTCATGAATTAAGACTAGTGGCAAAGTGAATAACTGTGCTCCCATCTAACTTCTGTGAATGCGTTGATCACGAGCTTCTGTGATCTACATAGGTACAAAGATTACATGGACTATCAATATTGTCAACCATGAGGATACCTTTTTTTTAGATATGTTTTGATTTGTACTAATTTCAAATACTGCATATGTGTTATATGTAGTTATAAGAAAAATACTAATGAAATTAAATGGGCTGAAACAATGGGGGCATATCGCTAGGACATGACCCCATTGTCTGAAAGGTGCAAGTCCCAATGCTAAGACCTGCACTTATCTCCTAAACGGAGCCCCAAAAGTGGTGGAGGGTACACTGCGCATGCGCAGCTGCCCTCCATTCATTTCTACGGGGCCACCAAAAATAGCCAAGCACTGGATCTTCTATTTCCATTGGGCCCATAGAAGTGAATGGGAGCGGTGGACAGCTATGGGGAGAGAGCTTGGTGGTGGCTGGACCGGAGTCCTCCAGCCACCACTTTGGCCTGCTCTGTTCTCAATATAGGTGCGAGTCCCACCACTGGGACAATGGGGCATATCGTAGCAATATGCTCCTAGTATCTCATATGAGACAACCCATTTAAGATTACTGTAGCTGTCATGGTAGAACAACAGAGGGAAAGGTGTTCTTTTTTAAACTCATCCATGATATTTTGAGACACGAAGCTTGATTTATCGGTGCTCAAATGGCAAAGGCCATGGAAACCTTTGCATGTCAATCAACTTTCTAAATAGTCCTCATTACAAATGTCCTACCATTTTGCTTCTGCTGGATGTGTGTAAATTCTTCACCTAGCTACTGGTGCTGCTGAATCTTACATAAATCCAGTTTCATACAGTCCCACTCCAGCCATGTAAAATCCTCTGGTTGGCCCTTCTTTCCTAATACTTTTATTTGGCCCCATCTATGCTGTAACAGATTCTAAGCAGGAAGAGGCCCCACCCACGAGACTGAGGACATCTGTAGTGCAAACTAAGTTTAATATGCCCGATGTGCCCCTGACTGCTGTTCCTCCCCTCATGCCCTTGCTGGTCCTCTAGCAACCACTCAGCAACACAGTAACATTTGGTGCCCAACATGTTATGCCTATGCCCCTTTACCATAGTGTTCATAGACCAGAAGTACACGTTAACTGATATATTTTTTTAAAATAATAAAACAATATGCATAAATTTTATTTAAAGAGGTTCTCCAGCCATTTTACCTTATCCACAGATGTTACTAAACTGTTAAATTTTATTTTATTTATTGTACACACTTATATAGCGCTACTAATTCCGCAGCGCTTTACAGACATTATCATCCAACTGTCCCCAATGGGGCTCACAATCTAAGGTCCCTATCAGTATGTCTTTGGAGTGTGGGAGGAAACCGGAGTACCCGGAGGAAACCCACGCAAACACGGGGAGAACATACAAACTCCATGCAGATGTTGCCCTTGGTCGGATTTATGTCACATAAATTAAAACATACACAAATCAAACGCAAAAAATGCACCAAAATGATATGCAACTGACAATACTAGCTAATTCCTCAAGCCGATGTTAAAAGCTGAGAACTTTGCCAATATCTTCCAGTCAGGAACATATCAGAGCACCTCATGCACCATGTCATGGTGTCTCAGCATGCATGGGGTCAACTGCCCGTGGTGTGTGAACAGGGTCTGAATAGTGCTAGAAACCAACCATACACATAAAGACAAAAAACTCACTGAAAAAAGGCCTAAACGGGTGGAAATGCTCCAAACCCAGACACTGTAGTATATTTATGTGTATGGAATTTGCCACTTGATTTTGCTGGTAATGTTCTTTCACACCTGGTAGCTTCAGTGTCACATGGTATGTTGTGGGTGCTGCTCACAGATTTATTCTACCTCACAGTGCATTGGCTATACCACTATGGAGGCATGTGAGAGCCTGGCTGTGAGTTAGTTTCTAGCTCTGTTCAGACCCTGTTCACACACCACGGGCAGTTGAGTGGTAGGACCCCATGCATGCTGAGACACCATGACGTGGTGCATGAGGGGCTCTGATATATTCCTGACGGAAAGATATTGGCAAAGTTCTCAGCTTTTAACATCGGCTTGAGGAATTAGCTAGTATTGTCAGTTGCGTATCATTTTTTGCAGTGATTTGTGTATGTACAGTGTATACAGTACAGACCAAAAGTTTGGACACACCTTCTCATTCAAAGAGTTTTCTTTATTTTCATGACTATGAAAATTGTAGATTCACACTGAAGGCATCAAAACTATGAATTAACACATGTGGAATTCTATACATAACAAAAAAGTGTGAAACAACTGAAAATATGTCATATTCTAGGTTCTTCAAAGTAGCCACCTTTTGCTTTGATTACTGCTTTGCACACTTTTGGCATTCTCTTGATGAGCTTCAAGAGGTAGTCACCTGAAATGGTCTTCCAACAGTCTTGAAGGAGTTCCCAGAGATGCTTATCACTTGTTGGCCCTTTTGCCTTCACTCTACGGTCCAGCTAACCCCAAACCATCTCGATTGGGTTCAGGTTCGGTGACTGTGGAGGCCAGGTCATCTGGCGCAGCACCCCATCACTCTCCTTCATGGTCAAATAGCCCTTACACAGCCTGGAGGTGTGTTTGGGGTCATTATCCTGTTGAAAAATAAATGATGGTCCAACTAAACGCAAACCGGATGGAATAGCATGCCGCTGCAAGATGCTGTGGTAGTCATGCTGGTTCAGTATGCCTTCAATTTTGAATAAGTCCCCAACAGTGTCACCAGCAAAGCACCCCCACACCATCACACCTCCTCCTCCATGCTTCACGGTGGGAACCAGGCATGTAGAGTCCATCCATTCACCTTTTCTGCGTCGCACAAAGACACGGTGGTTGGAACCAAAGATCTCAAATTTGGACTCATCAGACCAAAGCACAGATTTCCACTGGTCTAATGTCCATTCCTTGTGTTCTTTAGCCCAAACAAGTCTCTTCTGCTTTTTGCCTGTCCTTAGCAGTGGTTTCCTAGCAGATATTCTACCATGAAGGCCTGATTAACACAGTCTCCTCTTAACAGTTGTTCTAGAGATGTGTCTGCTGCTAGAACTCTGTGTGGCATTGACCTGGTCTCTAATCTGAGCTGCTGTTAACCTGCGATTTATGAGGCTGGTGACTCAGATCAACTTATCCTCCATAGCAGAGGTGACTCTTGGTCTTCCTTTCCTGGCGCGGTCCGCATGTGAGCCAGTTTCTTTGTAGCGCTTGATGGTTTTTGTGACTGCACTTGCGGACACTTTCAAAGTTTTCCCAATTTTTCGGACTGACTGACCTTCATTTCTTAAAGCAATGATGGCCACTTGTTTTTCTTTACTTAGCTGCTTTTTTCTTGCCATAATACAAATTCTAACAGTCTATTCAGTAGGACTATCAGCTGTGTATCCACCTGACTTCTCCACAACGCAACTGATGGGCCCAACCCCATTTATAAGGCAAGAAATCCCACTTATTAAACCTGACAGGGCACACCTGTGAAGTGAAAACCATTTCAGGTGACTACCTCTTGAAGCTTATCAAGAGAATGCCAAGAGTGTGCAAAGCAGTAATCAAAGCAAAAGGTGGCTACTTTGAAGAACCTAGAATATGACAAATTTTCAGTTGTTTCACACTTTTTTTGTTATGTATATAATTCCACATGTGTTAATTCATAGTTTTGATGCCTTCAGTGTGAATCTACAATTTTCATAGTCATGAAAATAAAGAAAACTCTTTGAATGAGAAGGTGTGTCCAAACTTTTGGTCTGTACTGTATATATTTTTTCATCTGCACAATGTATCATTTTGCGTAAGATGTCCTTGTGGTGCATGCGGTCCACCCCGGCATCCTCCATTGTACGCATGCAGAGGAATTGCTCCCCCGGTTATGGACACGCTACAGTGTCAGTGTTTGGAGCATTTCCATCCGTTTAGGCCTTTTTTCAGTGAGTTTTTTAAATGAAAACATAGGTTAAAATGCTGATATATGGATCCATATGTATGGTACTCTATTATCTTGAAGCAGAAAAAGCTCTTTAATAGGAAATTTGGCTTCCTCTGAAAGTTTGTCAAGATTTTCCTTTTTTTTTTTTAGATAAGTTAAATTACATTATCTTAATTTGGATTATTGGTAAAAGATTATTATTCTGTCATTATAAGCGCTTGGGAAGCTGCAAAAAGCCCGCTTTAGAATAATATATTTTTCTTTTTTTATCAGGAAATCAAATCATTCTAAAACAATGATATTCTAGTGAGCATACCATAAAAGTGGGTATTCTGTATCCCTGTCACATCTCTGCATTTTCCATTTAGAAAAAGAACATGAAGCACATTGACAGCTGAATCAATGTTGTGGGACGGCAGAACACTATTCCCAATCCACTATCTTGCTGACTAGTCTACTGCTTTTTAAGAACGCCACATTTTCCAAACTCATGAAACATGATGTTCTAAATGTTCTAAAGGTCCTAACGCATAAACTAGTAGTCTACTCTTCAAGGTCACTTGCTCATCTTTTTTATTAATCTAAAATTTCGAAATTATATAGAGAATATATTTTTATTTAGCAACTTGCAAGTTACATTTTGCCCCTTCTAGATGTCAGTATAATTGCTAATTTTTCACACGGAATAATCTCTACTGTGTTTTAATAAAATTTAATATTAGATTCATTATACAAATTGTTATTACAAATTCAAACATTTAAGAATTGTCCATGTTAACTTAAACAGATGGGGCAGATTTACCAATACTGTCTAAAAGACAGTGTAAACATTGACAGTCCTTAACTTGCCCAGGTTTATCACAGTTTCTGATGCTGGATGGTAGATCTGTTGCAGTTTTACGAAACCAAAAACAAGCCTCAATATGTAAAACAATGGGTCTGGCCAAAAATTGGAAACCAATATATACCTACAGTGTTGTAAACAAACAACAACAAAATGCCCAAAATAATCAAAGATATAGAACATTTTATTACAATAAATTTATAACATATCATAATGTACATAAAAATAGAAATAGCAGGGAACACCATCAGAAAGGCAAACGCCAGGTAGCCTCCCGACGAAGCTGAGGCGAAATGCACGTCGAGGTTCCTATCCTGACCTGTGCTGCTCCTTTCACCCCCCATCATGTCCTGCGGTATACATTGATTTGATTACAACTATTTATCTGGCTCAGTTCACCCTTTCACTATAGGGTCTCGCACTGCTATTTCTTGAGGGACTTACTTTTCTCTCTTGCTCTTATAATTAGCCTTTGCTGTCTTTCTGTCTTTGACTACAGTCTCTATTGGAGTGATAGGTTTCACCTTTTTGGGATTGGTATACGTTTAGAGGACATTTTTATGTTATATATTGGGCCATATTATTATCGATATTATTTCTGTGACTGGATAATGTATGCATGTATAACTTAGATACAAATAGAAGAACTGGGCACTCTCCGATACTTAAACTAACATTTAATATTAAAACCAATATATGGGTGGATATAAATATATAAAACCACAAATACAGTTGATAGTAAAATCAAACCATAAAATAAATCGGAACTTCTACTAGACTCCAGTCCGAGTATGTATAGTAGCACAAAATGGTAAGGAGCACCTAGTTTGTGGTAGCCTCGATTGGCTTAGTGGAACCAATAGAACCAATGTCTATTTCTTCATTAAATTAGTCACTCGCTTTTATTCCAATGTTGAGTCCCTTGTAGTACAGTCATTCATTCAAATCTGAGTTAATAGTAAAGTCCATTCACTCAAAAACAGAAGCACATATAAGAGACCGTGCATATCACTTCTCCACCATGAATACCATCAACAACGGCGTCCCACAGCCACCATAACAGAGGTATTCACACGGTCTGGTAGTGTCCTGATCCATCCTCTATATTTAAGCTTACGGTAGCACCGCTGGTGGCCTAAACGAAACTGCAACAAACACCGCTATCCAGACCTAAGGTCCACATGCACACAAGCCACCAGCGTGGGAAGTCAGATGGGAACAGCTCGTAAGACATCGATCTTTTCCAGTATATGACAAACGTCTAGAGCGACATCCGGGCATGGACAACTACATATGGTAAGAATGTTCAACTTTGCTTCAGTGGGACGCCGCTGACACTTCACCACAGCGGGACGCTGCTGTTGATGTTATTCATGGTGGAGAAGTGATAAGCCCGGTCTCTTATATGTGCTTTTGTTCGAAGTGAATGGACTTTACTATTAACTCAGATTTGAATGACTGTACTACAAGGGACTCAACATTGGAATAAGAGCAAGTGACTCATTTAATGAAGAAATAGACATTGTTTCTATTGGTTCCACTAAGCCAATTGAGGCTACCACAAACTAGGCGTTCCTTACCATTTTGTGCTACTATACATACTCCGACTGGAGTCTAGTAGGAGTTTTACTATCGACTGTATTTGTGGTTTTATGTATTTATATCCACCCATTTATTGGTTTTAATATTAAATTACGTGCTGGTTTCAGTATCAGAGAGTGCCCAGTTCTTCTATTTGTATCTACTGTAACTCTTTTGAGTAGACAGGGTGAGCCTACTCTACTGTGAGCACCTCGTATGGTCATCCGTTGCCCCAGTGCGCCACATTAGTATTATGCATGTATAACTTAGTTGTGCTCAACATGTTTTACAACTTTTGGTAGGTTATAGTGGCATAGGCCAGTGGATTCTGGCATTTGCCTTTCTGCTGGTGTTCCCTGCTATTTCTTTTTTATGTACATCATGGTATGTTATGAATTTATTGTAATAAAATGTACTATATATTAGATTATTTTGGGCATTTTTCTGTTGTTTGTTTGTTAACAACACTGTAGGTATATACTGTTGCAGTTTTAAACTGTTTAGTCTATGTTTACTCTGCCTATAAGTTGGCTTAGTTTTTGCTCAAAAAATTAGGCAAAGTTTGGCACATTCTTTGGTGCACGTTGGTACGTTTCCGCCATGCCTCTTCCCAGGAAAAACCCACCACATTTTGACAAGTTTTAGCCCCATGGCAGTCGAGGCATAAAAGGTAAGAAAATTGTCTAAAACCCTTGTTAAATGCAGTGCAAAGCATGGCACATTTTCAGTAGAAAATTTGCTACATTGTCTATTAGCTTATTTGGAAAACCTCTTTACATGTACCATATTGTACCCTTTTCTCTATTAGACAGAATGAATAGTTACTGCTAAAGGTCTCCAAATCCCTTGAAATGGCTTATCTCCTGAGATAACAAAAGGATTAGGCTTTGAAATTCAACAGCCCAGATTCTTCTCACCCCAGCATATTCTGTTTGGGATAGTCAGGAGACCCTCATACACATTGTTGATGAACTTGCCATTTGTTTATATGTATGGGGGCCTTAAGAGAATCTCCCAGTCATCATAATCATGTACTGTATTATATATTATAAGTAATCCATAGCCACAGGAGGCTTTCCAAGGTAGTAACAGCTAATCACCAGAATTTTAACCATTCGAACTCTCAGTGACCAACTAATTACCAGGGGATCAGTAGAGAAGGAGTTGTCCAGTTCAGTATTTGGCATTGCTATTGAGGAATTTTACTCCCTGTGCTGGGCTACTTTATACTGCAAAATAAATGTGTAGATATTTATACATGAATTGATGAATTTAGTTCACATCACAATATCTCTAGGGTTTGCCTATCTTTTTTTTTTTTATAATTTCAATGTACATCTAATTTAATGATTTGTTTTGAATCGTCCTGCTGAAAATCTTGATTTCAAGCTATATTTTCTTTACGGATTTCTAGGGCAGCAAAAATTCCCACTCCATAACAGTATCAACATCTTTGACTTCTGGTATGATAATCTTAGCGTGACATTCTTTATTATTATTTTGAAAATAAAAATGGGACTTATGCTGTTCATAAACAGGGACATAGCTATAGGGGTGCAGAGGGAAAAGTTGCACCTTGATTATGAAACTTAAGGGGATCCAAAAGATTTTGTGCCATATTAGAAGACACTAGAAGTATATATGGTGCATAGTAGTATTATGAGCAACAGGTATCTTTTGCTTATTTCTTGTTAACTTTGTGTGAGAAAGTTGCTATGCAACTTCATTACATGTGAAGCTAGTTCTGTTACCAACTTGCTTAGTCTGGTGCAAGCGGAGAGGTCTTTTATTATTGTTATACTTTTAAATACTTTTAGTTTCTGTGTCTCTTTGCTGGGTATAGTGAAGGCTGTGCAGTGTGTTTTCAGCATCTTGAATACTAGTCCATTGACTTTATTTGAGTCCATATGTGGTTCCATGTTCTTATAGTTGTTTTTATTGTTGTTGTGTTGCGGATTCAACTTTCTGCCTGCTGTTTGGGTTTTGATTTTCTAGTTTTGTTGGACTTGACTACATTCAACACTTGTATGCTGTTGCCATCTGCTGTATGTTCCTTTACTGTACTCCATCTTCCTCATCTGTTTCTGTCAGTAAGTTTGTTATTCTGTATTTGTTGCTTACTCATCTGATACGTGCTTTATACTGTATATATTTTCTGGTGAAGTCCTGTTGTTATGTAATTCTGCTCTGCTAAATCCTGATGGTATCTGAGTATCAAGAATCATGACTTAGAACTTGGGAAAAGCAATTACTATATAATGTCAAGTTTTGCAGTCTTGCAAATAGCCATTCATGTTATTACAGGTAGGTAGGAGAGACTGTACAGATTAGTTTGGGACCCAGTAGCTTCAAGGTTCCTCTTTTATTTTTCCATAGAAAATCTTCATAGCTGGGAATTTGTTTGGATGAAAGTAGTAGTTTCTACCTTATTAATACTCTCCAAATCCTATTTTCATATTCTATTTCATATTGTTGAATCATGAACAATGACCACACTTGAGGCTCTGTCCCAAGTAGATGTGTCCACTTGTCATACTTTGTGATGCCTCTTAAATAATTTTAGTAGAGCAGCCACAGTTTACCATAGTTTCCTGTCTTTTAATGGTACTCACAGTGGATCAGTGGGGTCCCATAGTCTTAAAGCTGGGTTTACATGGGGCGATGCAGTGGACGATTGTCGGGAAGGAGGCGATCCTTCCCGACAGTCGGCTGCTTGTTCAGTGAAGGAGAACGCTGCATTTACATGCAGCAATTTCCTTCACTGTACGAAGACAGGGGATTGCTATAATGATCCCTCGTCCTTATACAGACTCATGGCTTGTAAGCAGCAGATTGCTGTTTAGACCACAAATTTTCTGCCAGAAGTCATAATCAGTGGTTCCTGCATGGACGACAGGATTACTCGATGAACAAGCATTCGCAAATTCATTGGGTGATTAGCGGCACATTCAGACGGGCAGATTGTTGGGAACAACCGTTTTCAGGAACAGTCCTTCCTGATAATCTGCCTGATAATTGGTATATCTAAATGTACCCTTAGCTGGCCACACACTTTAGCAAAATGTAACCCAGACCCACTTGACTTGCAGTCCATATAATGTGTATGGAGGCTTCCCAACTCTCCTGAGACATATGTCAGGGGAGATAAGTATGGGGCAGTTGGATTTTAACTGCACAATCTTCTTGTTCTCAGGGAGATAAGCCATTGATAGAGGTGTCTGGCAGCAGCTTTTTCCCCCCGTTCCTTGTTTTAGACATGTGCATGCTCAGCCAAGCATAGGGGTCAGAAGAGCTATCATCAAAATGTATGGCTAAGCTTAGAAATGTTTTGCTGAACTTGCCATGATACATTTCAAAATCTAGCTTTCTGGAATTTGCTGGTCTTTGTATAGTGTTCTTGTGGAAAGTTTGTTTTGACTCACTCCCATGGTAACCTTCATTACATAATGAGATTTAGATTCAACAGGGATGTGACTGCTATCTGACTCTGGGAAATGTTTGGTAAGATTATTGTTGATACTATTGGCACAAACATCTTTTATGTTGACGGGGCAGTTACTTTTTCACCAGTGATATGTATATTGGATAACTGTCAATGTAAATAAACAAGTAAATGTGGTAATAATTCGCAACTTGTATACAGTGTTTACTTACTACAGGGTTTCCTTTGTATAATATTGCATTATGTTTAAAAATCAGAAAGCATCCATTGTGACATTGTAAATACAAATGATTAGAACAGTTTTCCTCGTGCTTTTCCCTAAATAAGTAATTGCTTTGAGAATTTTCTTTAACTGCAGTTTTCTGATAAGAGCAATACAAAATGTTTAAATTGATCATAGTGGGAAATTCCCAGTCACAAAAAAATGGCCCAATATGATCCAATGAAGAGTAACTATATGACATTTTCTTACACAGCATGGAGTCACCTGATGTTTACAATGTATAGCAATGTTCACACATGCTCAGTCATTGTCCCCGAAACCAGTTCTCTCATAGTGGTCTTCGTTCACTGAAAAGCAGCCAAAGGAAACAGCTTTCTGTCTTGCTTTTCTGGAAAGAAGAAGAGCTTCTGCAGTAACATAACAGTATAGCTGAAACAACTTCTTCTGTAGGGAAAGTAAGCAGCTGCCAGAGGAGGAAGGAGATTGATTTTTCCCAGAGCTTGCCTTGCAGCAGTGTAGCTTTGTAGTAACGCTCAGGGGGACACAGTACGAAAAGAGTTGTTTTTATTCTAAGTGTGGGAGTGTAAATACTTTAACTGCAGTGAGATCAATGTTGACCACGAGCTGGCCTATGCACTTCTTTTTCTATCTCAGTAACTTCAGTTACATATTCAGAATATATTATGGAATAAAGGCTTTTAATATTCTCACAGAAAACCTGATTGCTCAGGCTATTTGTTAGTAAGGCTTCTTTGACATATGCATTACAGCTCTGCAAAACCAGCTATCTGTATCAGGCTTAACTGGATGTTACCAAGTACCCACCAGTTCCAATAACTATAATGGGACCCAGCGGAGACCCGGGCAAGAATTGTTGCATGCAGTGTAATGATAGTGTGAAACTAACCTAACATAGCTATAGTTGCTGCAGAGAATGCCACTTGGGTACTGGGTGCCAAACAACCATAATAATCAGGATAGTCAGGACAGTGGTAATTTAATAGTATTAATTTAAATAACAAGTGACTACTTGGGGGGGGGTCGGGTACATATTTCCATCAGGACCTTGAAACTGAAACTGCAAGCTATGCTATTCACATTATTGACTTTAAACATCCTTTACATTTTCACATTCAGAATGACTCAAAGCACCCAGCTATTATTTCTGAAGATACTGTATACTCAATTTCTAACTGTATGACTTCTGACCAAATGGACTTTAATTATCTAGGATCAGTTACTGTATTTGTTACCGCAAAACCCAGTATAAAGTAGCCGCTGCTCTGTCATACTGTAGGATACTGTAGAACAATCAAATGCTTATGAAGCAGCCTAAAGGGCAGAACTTGTGGGAAACAAGGATCATCATTTCTGGGTAGCAGATCGTGCTGTGTAAACAGGAATCTGCTGCCCAGGAACAATGGATCTCTATGGGGACAAGCAATTGTAATAGCAATCTCTCATCCCCATTGAGTGGAGATTATTGCTGCAAGTAAGTGGGGCTCTTATCTCCACTGATGAACAGGCAATAATTGGGAACACACAGTTCAATAAAATAGTTGCTTGCACAGTCAGACCACACAAAGGGGCCTTATCTTTCACAGTCCATCTTTTAATGAACTGAAATGATTTAATTTGGTATGAAATCAAGATCTCCTAAGGTAACTCATACCGTAACTCATCGCTTTGCTATGAAAAATAAGAAAAAAAAAAAGTACTTATTTGTCAAAGTTCACTTTTCTATTTTTTATGTTTGTTACACGCAAAAAACTATCTTGTTGCACTTTAATTTGATAAAAAATGTATATATCTAAAAAATATGTATCGTAACAACAAATGAATACAATACGTTACAGTTAAGTTTTTTACACAAGTGAAAGACATGAACACTACTATCTCTTTCAACCCCTGTGCAATGTAAACGTTATGCTTGTATAAAAGAAGAACTTAAAAGAGCATTAAACGGTTTGCCTGTCTGGGTACTTGATTAAACACAGTGTAGCTCCTGTGCTTCTGTTTTATCCAAACTTGGTAAGCATACTGAAAACAGACCTTAAATGCCATGTCATATTCTGACAAGGAGAGAAAAGCTAAGCCTTCAGCTATTCCACTTTACACACACTGTTAATGGAGTAAAGAGTGCTCGTAGAAAAGTGGTAATATTTGATTTAATCACAGTATGGTGGCTCGAATCAGTCCAAACAAATCAGATCCAAACAATATAATGCAAACAAGTCAAAACTCCTGAACTAACCATATTATCTTAAATGGATTTATTTTAAACTTGCAATCAAAGACAGCGCACCATATTATCAGTAGGAACAATATAATTACACTTTGAACATTTTCCACAAAGGTAAATTACAAAGTTCCTGTATAAGAATAAATACAATTTTGTAACCATGGCCACCCCTTACACTAGAACGTTGCATTTAATGAAAGCTGTTTAAATAAATGCTGTCTTAATTACAGAACAAATAATGAAATTCCTGTTTAATAACTACTGTCTTAATAATAATATTTCCCCTCAAACAATAAGCAGAATAGATTCTAAGCATAAGCAAGTCGTGCTCCCTGCTTATTACATCTTGTTCTTTTCTGACGGAAATTATCATTTTAATTTACCTTCTTATTTACAAAAACAATGATTTCTACCTAAGAATTAGTCAGCTGACATGACCAGAATATTCTTCAAAAGACTGCTAAGTATAGCTTGTGACTGAGCCTATAGCAATAGTCGCTTCCAATATACTTGTTTACTCCAAATCAAAAGTCATCATGTTGGCTTAAAGGTTTACTCGAAATTTTCTTCATGTTTATTCTTAGAAACCATATGGGAAATTTATCATGCCCTGCACTCTTGCTTTAAAAAGGCTCAAAACTTTGCTTATGGGCTTTTTGAAGAAAATCACAGAAATAATTTAATAATGCAATGTAAAGTAGATGCAGACATTATATATGGACAAAGTCCTCACTCTGATATGACAATGTCTAAGACACTTAGCCAATATATTTTGATCAAAACACATCTGAGCCCGCCTACCAAGCGCCAAGGTGATCTCAGGTCAGGCGGGTCCTACGCTAAACCTACCTAAGCCATTGGGCCTCTATGTTCAGGAGCGCAGACACCGCACATATGGTGTGCTGCTCCTAGTCACCTCCATGTGCATCAAGCAACCAATGGGAGGAGGAGCAAGCACACCTATATGTACCACCTAATCAAGGCGCTCTATTGGATAGGAAGGGCAAAAGGTGCCACTCCCTCAAGCAAATACTACATAGACAAAAAAAATCACTGAAAAAACTACGATAAAAACATCATTATATATGGACAAAGTCCTCACTCTGATATGACAATGTCTGAGACACTGAGGCCTCTTTCACACTTGCGTTGTCCGGATCTGGCGTGTACTCCACTTGCCGGAATTACACGCCGGATCCGGAAAAACGCAAGTGTACTGAAAGCATTTGAAGACGGATCCGTCTTCAAAATGCTTTCAGTGTTACTATGGCAGCCAGGACGCTATTAAAGTCCTGGTTGCCATAGTAGTAGTGGGGAGTGGGGGAGCCGTATACTTACCATCCGTGCGGCTCCCGGGGCACTCCAGAGTGACGTCAGAGCGCCCCATGGGCATGGATGACGTGCCATGCGATCACGTCATCCATGCGCCTGGGGCGCCCTGACGTCACTCTGGAGCGCCCCGGGAGCCGCACGGATGGTAAGTATGCTGCTCCCCCGCTCCCCGCTACACTTTACCATGGCTGCCAGGACTACCACTCTAAAAAAGCTAAATGTCGTATCTGGCAATGCACCGAAACAACGTTTAGCTTAAGGCCGGATCCAGATCAATGCCTTTCAATAGGCATTCATTCCGGATCCGGCCTTGCGGCAAGTCTTCAGTTTTTTTGGCTGGAGCAAAAAGCGCAGCATGCTGCGGAACTGAAGACATCCTGATGCATCCTGAACGGATTTCACTCCATTCAGAATGCATTAGGAAAATCCTGATCAGGATTCTTCCGGCATAGAGCCCCGACGACGGAACTCTATGCCGGAAGACAATAACGCAGGTGTAAAAGAGCCCTTAGCCAATTAATTTTGATCAAAACAAATCTGAGCCTGCCTACCAAGCGCCAAGGTGGTCTTAGGTCAGGCAGGTCCTACGTTAAACCTACCTAAGCCATTGGGCTTCAATGTTCAGGAGCGCAGACTTTTCTTCAATAATATGGCCAGTGACATCTACAGATTTGTATATAATACCGTGCGGGATGGTTTTTAATCTTAGTTTTTTCTGTGATTTATGGGCTTTTTGGGCTTATTTGTGCAAAAATTATTTCAAAACTCCAGTTTTGAAAAGTATGGAAGAGGGAGTGGGCATATGGTTAGCTATGTTAATTAGTTTCACTCCAGATTTGCCATTGCAGGAAAAAATAAGTTTTACGGACAGTGGGTAGAAAACCACTGCCCCAACTAACCTGTTTGACTTTTGGCTATACCTAAGGGCATTAACCAGTCCCCTGTTTTTCCCCCTTGAACCCCTTTACAGGGATATGGTCTTCACTGCAGGGGAGCCATTAGGCTGCTACCTCTTGGAAGAGTTCCAGTGTGGTTGGCTACTGAACTACAGGAGTCAGAGAAATCGATGTGAAGCATCGAAGGTCGGACAATATTCACAGTCAGGAACCAGGCTGATTTTGTGTGAATTTATTAAACCAGTCCTAGGGCAGGCAGCAAAGGATCAATACAGTAAACAGGCTAAGGTCAGGTCAGGCAGTGGAGGGTCAGAATTGGTTAACAGGTGGAAGTTGGTACACAGACAGACAATTTGAAGGGCATGCCGCTAGGTACCTAACGTTCAGGACCCCTGTCCTAGGGAAAGGTGCCTTAAATACCCAAGGTGACCAGCCATTGGCTGGGGAAGATAAGGATGCATGCACGCTTGCTTCTTAAGAGCCCCAGAGTGTGTGTGCATGCCCCAGAAGCAGGGCTGGGAGGCTTTAGAAGGAATGCAGGCCTCAGCTGCTGGTGGGCAGAGGAGGATAATAAGCTCTGAATCGCCGGCATAAAAGACACTGCGTGAGTGATGCAGCGGCAGTGCCTGTTCAGGGAAGTGGTGTAGAGGCAGGCACGGAATGCAGTAGAGGGGTGGCATAAAACAACTAGAGTAACATTTCTAGACAACAGTGTTAGATTTAAAGATGCTCCAAATTTAACCAATAATGCTTAATCTGATGAATTTTGTGCAACGTATACAATGCAGAATCGAGCAAAACTGACTTCAAATAATACCCTCATTATAAATTGTTCACACTGAGGGCCCGTGCTAATACAAACAACTTCCTGAGTGCAGTTCTACCTCCTTCTTGCTGTAGTCACATGTAAACATTACTGCCATTGTTAAGCCTTTACATGGCTTTCTCCCTCTTATGCAGCATAAATAATAGTAATAGATCTGGCACAGTACAAATCCATCTCTAGATCTAATGGATGAAGTGGCCATGTACCATACGAGCTAAGTTGTATCCACAATATAAAATAAATTTGTCACCAGTCCGCAGTAATGTTATGCAGCAGGTCCGAAAAGTGATGTGGGATCAATCACACTTTAAACAGGTAAGATATATGGAGTTCGGACCGCGCTTCTGATCCAGGTCAGTATATAAGTTCTTATTCTTTCTTCCTTCTTCCTTTACCAAGAGAGACGAGGGCTGCAAATATCCTTTGGATGGATATCCTGCAACTAATAAGGATTATAATAGTGTGAGTTCGTATGAAAAAGTCACCTGCACTACACAACGTTGTAAAAGACAACGCGCAAATACGGTCCCTCCGTAGCAAGTTGTTCCTGTTCTATCAGAACAGCCACGTTCTCATGCAATCCAGCAGGATCCCCACACGGACTCAGATAAGGTATACCTCAGACGAATCTACAGTTATTATCTTCGGATTCCTAGATATTTCTGTGAACAAGAGTGGCTTCTGCAATAGTGAAGCTCCGTTGATATTTGTTGATATTTCGCTAATATTTTTATGACCATGTGGGAAAAACTGTATATTGACCCCGAGTTGAAAAAATTCAAGAAAAGGGGGACCCTCAAAACCTGGAAAAGGTATATAGATGACTGCCTGTTGATATGGGAGGGGGATAGAAACCAACTTGAGACCTTCATTGTAGGTTTGGAAAATAAAGAATGGAACCTTAGTTTCACCAGCACGATCAGTGCGGTTTCTGTGGATTTTTTGGACCTAACTATATATGCCGAAGAAGGACGGCTCAAAACTAAGACCTTTTTTAAACCAACAGATGTCAACGGTTATATAGATCTAACAAGCTGCCATTATGCCCCTTGGTTGCATAACATACCGAAGGGACAGGTCCAGAGAATCCACCGCAACTGCACTGATCTGGCTATTTTTAAAAAACAAAGCAATGTAATAAAAGAACGTTTTTTGGAAAAAGGTTATGAAAATGATGACCTGGAGAGGTGCATAAAAGATGTAACTAAACAACAAGAAGGAACCCCTAATAAACTAAAAACAACAGAAAAGACCATGGACTTTCGTTTTTCATTTATAACCCAGTTCACACAGTACTCTGGTGAATTGAAAAACGCAATAAAAAAAAACTGGTCGATTCTAAAAAATGACCCAGTGCTGCGACCTGTGATTCCTGAACAACCAACAGTCATCTATAAAAAGGCTCCCAATTTACAAAATAAATTGGTACATAGTGTCAATCGATTTGAAAATAAAAATAAAAACAAGAAAATGAAAAACAGCTTTAATTGGTGCGGTTTTTGCATCCCTTGCAAAAACTGAAAAAGAACAGAAAAATTACAAAAGAATACAACAATTAAAAGTACCACCAAAGATAAGCAGTTAGAAGTAGTGGGTGAGATGACATGCTACATTAAGGGGGTTGTATATGTACTGGAGTGCCCTTGTGGCCTCCAGTATGTTGGACGGACTATTAGACCTCTAAAAGTCCGCATACAGGAACACATAAGAAATATAAAAAAAGGACTCGAAAGTCATGGCGTATCGGCTCATTATAAAAAATGTCATCAAAAAAATCCAGAAGGTCTTAAGTTTATGGGAGTGGAATTCGTACAAAATCATTGGAGGGGAGGTAGTTTTTTGGAAAAAATTAATAAACAAGAAACTAAGTGGATATACGAATTGGGTACGTTACAACCAGGAGGTCTAAATGTAGATTTTGACCTGCAAGCTGTGTTAAATTAGAATGTAAAAGTGACAGAATAAGTAGGTTCATGTGAATTGGGACTTAATAGCATCCGTCTTTTTTCCCCTGTGGATCAGGTGATTCTAGCATAGGGTTAAAGCAGGATAAGAAAAACACTGTGGAGGAGCACATCTGACTCCTGATTAATTACAACTGACAAATAAAAAGAAGGGGGAGGGTAAAATCAAGTGTGCCCCTGACGAAGCTCTAGGAGTGAAACCCGAGTCGGGCAAAAGCAGCAGACGCTGGGAGTTTTAATGCTTTTTTAAAAAGTTGTCTTGTAAGTATGGACAAATAAAAACTTTTAAATAAATATCAACGGAGCTTCACTATTGCAGAAGCCACTCTTGTTCACAGAAATATCTAGGAATCCGAAGATAATAACTGTAGATTCGTCTGAGGTATACCTTATCTGAGTCCGTGTGGGGATCCTGCTGGATTGCATGAGAACGTGGCTGTTCTGATAGAACAGGAACAACTTGCTACGGAGGGACCGTATTCACGCCTTGTCTTTTACAACGTTGTGTGAGTATAATCTGTGCAGTGCAGGTGACTTTTTCATACGGACTCACACTATTATAATCCTTATTAGTTGCAGGATATCCATCCAAAGGATATTTGCAGCCCTCGTCTCTCTTGGTAAAGAAAGAAGGAAGAAAGAATAAGAACTTATATACTGACCTGGATCAGAAGCGCGGTCCGAACTCCATATATCTTACCTAAGTTGTATCCACAGTATTTGTATGCCACTATAACTAGTGTGGGGTAACTTAGTATAAAGGGATATGCCATAACTTTCTGAGATAGGAAAAACTTTCTTAGACAAGTAAATACCCACAGAGGTCTGTAGTGGTCCCATATGTTCACAATAGGCAATGTAGGCAAGTATGAAGAGAACTTAGCTGTACAGTTGCAAGAATAAACCTGTATTTAAACTTTTAGGATCTACTCATGAGCTTTCTTCATGGACCCTAAGGACACCTTTTGTTGTGGAGGAACCCAACCCAGCAAACACTTGCTCAGTTTGAAGCATGGCAACAAAATAACAGCACATACTGTATATAAACCCCACATTATTCATATATTTTATTTTATATATCTGAAAATATTACATTTTCGCATGAAAATCCAAATAATTTCTTATTTTAGACATCTTACATTGAGAAGCTGACCACTCCCTTGTTAGCCATGGCTGTCATGCTGTCCGTGTTTTTCCTTTTGTATCTGAGCAATAGGTTCTATAGTTTCCTGTTATCTGTGAAGACATTCACTGTTCACTATCTGGTTTGTCTCAACTTGACTTCTGACTTCATTATCCATATACCTGCTGCCCAGCTTGGTACTTTCATTTGGACCTGGGATTTTTCTGGAGATTCCATTTAAAAGGTGTATTAGACAGGTATATTTTCTGGCAGTTCAATACTGCCTGTGATTGTCCGTTACTTGTTCATTGGGCGATTCAGATCTTTCAGCATGCTGAAAGATCTGGATTTGCCGGTGGCAGATCACGCTGTGCCTGTGGTAGATTGTGCTGTATAATCACGATCTCCTGCCAGCACACCGCTGTCCTGCATGGGTATGATCAATGGACGGAAAAAAGAGATGATTGGTGGAGCGCCAAGTGATCAGGGTCCAGTGGAGGGGTGGCAGGAAGAAACGTGAGAAGGAGGTGGACACCTCTTATAGTTCTAATGCACCCCTATAGACCTTTGGAGGAAAATAATGTCCGTGAAATCACAAAATAGAATCATGGATAAGGAACTAACATGAGGCTATTGCCTTAAAACCAATCTAGAACGAGTACTAGAGTTTTCGGTAAAAGAAAGTATAAACAATCTTGTTTAGTACTCACGTCACCAGGGAGGGTGGTGCAAGATAAGCACATAACACTTGACACCGAACCCTCCCTCGCCGAGGTCGCCTATAGGTTGGTAATTCCTTCATTTTACTATTGATAGATGACCCAACGGACTTCCAAGGTACAAAGTAATTTTCTTGTTACAAACAGCTTGATGCGTTTCGGGGCAATTAAAAACCCCTTCTTCAGGAGCATCAAAGGGTACATACAGGAATACAGTGTTTTATAGTCTAAGAACACATGGATAGATGTGTTCCACATGGTGGGGGGATTCACTTCCTGTCCTGAAACCCAGAACCAGAAGTGATCTCCATGCGGTGATCACACATTCAGTATAACCATTTAAAATTGGTCTATGTATGGCTATAGTTACAAGATCTGATAAATATGGTAAATATAAAAATGTCGCCTGAAGTTAATCAAATTAAAATTGCTGTAAAGGGTGATGAAGGGTTCATTTCCGGGTCCGCAGCTCGGAACCGGAAGTACACCTCGGCCATAATGTACAGAAGCCCCATTTTCCCCTAGAGCCGTAGAAAATAAATAGATGCGGTATATCATTAAAATGGCTTGGCGGGCATATGTTCATTGAGGGCTGGAGTGGCTTTGAGTACGCTCTGGCTTCCAACCCCGGTGGCTACCGGTCCGTACTGGTGGGGAACGGAAGTACGTTGCACTTGTGGAACGCATTGTAACCGGAAGTACATCATAACAGTAGGAAGCACCCCGATATGGAGGCCTGTGGAATGCATTACGGATAGAGATGCGCTCCACAGGTAGAAGAGCACTGCAGCGCAATGCCTCCCGGATGGAAGAGGCCTTAGGGTGGTGCCACCTGGAAAATTTAGGAACATATAATAAATATGGATAATAAAATAAAATAAAGATAAAATATATATAATTGTACACATCCTGTGGTCATCTATTCTGTTAGCTGTTGAGGGGAGAAGGAAATGGGAAAAGGGAGGAAAATAGTGCAAATGGGGGTCTTTCATCAAAAACATATGTATATATATATATAAAATTAAATCCATATACACAATGGGATTAGGAGTCAAGAAGGAAATCCATCTAAATATATACTAAAACACACATATATATATATATTTTTTTATTTTTATTTTCACAATTTTTTTTTTTTGAAAGGGTAACCCCCAAATAAATAAATGAATGAATAAATAATTAGATATAGAAGTAGGTATAAACTCTGATGGATAAGACCAAAAAGGGAACGGTAAATACTTGAATAAATAAATAGATGGGTGAATAAATTACTTCACTTCTACACAAGAAATCAATATATAATTATTATTTTTTAAATATGAATATAAAGCCTGATAAGGAGGGGCGCATATCTAGTCAGAACAGAGATTACTAATTCATTATCTAATGCAGTGGTGCCCAACCATTTTTTGTCTGAGGGCCGCACTAGACTTGGTATAAATTTTGCGGGCCGGAACCAGGTAGCTTTGCCAGAAAGAAATGCAAATGCTGTGAGGGGGCACGTGTGAGCATTACTACTGTAAAGAGGGCACATATCTGGCATACCTACTGTGAGGGGGCACATATCTGGGCATAACTACTGTGAGGGGGCAGATATCAGGGTATAACTACTGTGAGGAGGGCACATATCAGGGCATAACTACTGTGAAGAGGGCACATATCGGGGCATAACTACTGTGAGGGGGCACGAGTGAGCATTACTACTGTGAAGAGGGCACATATCTGGCATAACTACTGTGAAGAGGGCACATATCTGGGCATAACTACTATGAGGGGGCACATATCTGGGCATAACTACTGTAAGGAGGGCACATATCAGGGCATAACTACTGTGAAGAGGGCACATATCTGGGCATAACTACTGTGAGGGGGCACATATCTGGGCATAACTACTGTGAGGGGGCACATATCTGAGCATAACTACTGTGAGAGGGCATGTGTGAGGATTACGTCTGTGAAGACGGCACATATCTTGTCATTATTACTGTGAGGGGGCATGTGATGTATACATGTGTGTAATGTATGTAGTGCAGTACATGATGATCACACACTGCACTACATACATTGCACATATATATACAACACATACTGCGCTGTCACCTTCTGCAGGTCTACCTTGATGTCTGGTCTTTAGGCTTCAGTCAGATCCTCCACCGCCATGCTTGTGCTGTGTGCCCGACACCACCAGTAGCTGGCCCCTCCTCCTTTGATCTCCCTCCGGCTTCTCCTACAGCAGGGCGCTCTATCGCTCCAGTGCCCGCCCAATCTTACCAATCAAGGGCGTAGCTAGCAATGACTGGGGCCCATAGCAAAAAAAATTATGGCCCCCCCCTCCCGGATCTCCCACCCCCACATACCTATCGGACCTCCCACCCCTTTCAGAGCTCCCACCCAAACACCCCTCCAGGACCTCCCACCCCAACATCCCCACACCCCTCCATAGATCCCCTAAGTGTCATCCGCAGCTCCCCCCTAAGTGTCATCCACAGATATCCCCCTCAGTGTCATCCACAGATATCCCCCTCAGTGTCATCCACAGATATCCCCCTCAGTGTCATCCACAGATATCCCCCTCAGTGTCATCCACAGATCTCCTCCCCACCCAGAGCAGCTTCCTAGCTAATTTATTCACTGCACTTGTATCTGTATAATTGAAGAGAAGCGCCGTAATCTCGCACAGGCGCACTGGCAGAGGCCAGGAAGACGGTGCATGCGCACTTCGATGCCTCTGCCAGCGCTCCTGTGCAAGATTACGGTGCTTCTCTTCAATTTCACACAGGCAAGTGCAGTGAATAAATTAGATAGGAGGCGGCGCTGGGTGGGGAGATTGCAGGCACAGGCAGCATTGCTTTGCTGTCTGTGCCGTTCACAGCGCGCCCTGCGCTGATAAAGTCCTGTTACTGCGCGGGCCGCAGGTTGGGCATCACTGATTTAATGTATAACTCATTATCAATTTTCTCAGTAGTGACTGTATTCCAGGGTTTCGTTCAGGCCAAATGGAGCAAGAGTGTTAAACCTATAGATCAACTACATATCTTTCCTACAGAGCTGAGAGTAGGATTGGGAGACTAGATCTATGGGGGTCAGTTTCAGACCCAAGAAGTTGCCCTCATGTACTTCAGAGAAATGTTTGGATACTCCATGTTTTCAATACTCTCGCTGAATGTTGGAACGGTGTTGATTGAGCCTCTTAATGTTTGGGTGGTGCAGCCTATGTATTACAGGCCACAGGGGCCCTCCAACACATAGACCACATTCCTGGAGTTACAGTTCATATGGTGTTTAAGTGTAATGGATTCACGAGTGTTAGAAATGGTCACTGTATCTACACGGTTTGAAATACTAACGCAACACATACACTGTCTGGAGCCACACCGAAAAGAAGACAATATTCTGGTGTTACCATAGGGAAGACCCTGGTTGCAACCCTCCAACTTGGGAAATGAGGGTCCTAAAATATTCTTCAGGGTACATGCTCATCTGTAGATGATACTCGGTTTAGTGGGGAGTGTTGTGCCAATGACTGGATCCCGTCGGAGGATGGAACAATGTTTCTGGAGAATTGATTTAATGGAATTGTGGAGGGAATTGTACCTGGTGAAAATTTTTTATTGCATGTCTAGTGGTTTCTATGAAGGAAATTAGGGTTTTCTTGAATTCATCCTTCGGGTCTCCTAAAAGATTTGTATAGTAATTTTCATCTGACAGGATCCTTAGGACTGCATCATTATAGGCACTAGAGTCTAGGATGATTATTCCTCCACCCATGTCTGCATTCTTAATAACTATAGCCTTATTGGATTTTAGGGAAGTAATGGCCTTCATTTGTGCACCAGTGAGATTAGGTGGTGGTTTGAGTTCCACCTGCCCCGGACCAAATAGAGTTTGTAAGTCAGCAAGGACCATATTATAAAAGGTTTCCAGATGTGGTCCTCTATTCTTTAGTGGGTAGAATGTGGATTTAGGTTTAAACTGGTATAAGATAGGCCAATCAAAAAGATCCTCTAGCAGGATGTCCACCATATCTTCTTCTACCTCGCTATCATGAGAGTGGATGCTGGTCGTTACAATGGGATTGGGGGCCAGGTCCTTTAGTAGAAAATTATGTTTTAATGTTAGTTTGCGTATATACTGGTTTAACTAAACAAACAACTCAAACATATCTGGGCCTTTAGAAGGACAAAATGACAGTTCAATACTGCCTCCGATTGTCCGTTATTTGTTCATTGGGCGATTCAGATCTTTCAGCATGCTGAAAGATCTGGATTTGCCGGTGGCAGATCACGCTGTGCCTGCAGTAGATTGTGCTGTATAATCACGATCTGCTGCCAGCACACAGCTGTCCTGCATGGGCATGAGCAATGGCATAGTGATTGCTCCTCCTTATGCTGCAGAGGACATTGCTACATGTTATAGCAGCAGTTTCTTCTGCTAGCTATCTGGAACACTTCCCTCTCGACAATCGCTTGTCTAATACACCCTTTTATCAAATGAAGCATTTTAACTTAGCATATGACAATCTTGATTGGCAGGGCCAGGCTAAATGACTATGCAGGAACCTGGCCCTGTCAACCTCAAACTTATTATAAAACATTAATTAAGCACCACACACTTAGGCTATTTTGCATTGTGTGTCATGCCGGATCTGTTTTACTCCACATCCCATGCCAGACAGAAATGTATTTTGGAGCATTCTGTTCTATTCAGTTCAGTTTTGTCCCCATTGACAATGACTGGGGACAAAACGGAAGCATTTTTTGCCGGTATTGAGATCCTCTGCTGGTTCTCAATACCAGAAAAGTTAAACGCAAGTGTGAAAGCAGCCATACTTATTCCCATAGAAATCCATAAACAGTATCATAATAAAGTAGACAGGAGGAGTACAGTTTGGACTGTTCTTAACAGACAAGCAACTATGATATCATACCAGGAAGAGACAAATTCTGCAGGTTATACCGGACATCTGTAGTCAGTAAATCTAACACATATCTATAGCTGCCTTAGGAGTGACTGCAAATTTATTTGTGACAAAAGGTATTCTCTATTCCATCTATCAATATCTATTGGGGGAAAAATGTTGAAATTACCACCCTACCTATCTCTTTAATGTCGACCTGAAAATATGGGCTAAATTACTCGTGACTGACTATTTTATCTTCCAAATTCATATACCCCGAGCAAGCAGGGTTTGTCCCTGGCAGGGAAGGTAACCTTAACTCATGCAGGATAATTCATTCTATTCTTCATGCTTATAAGAAAAACCCATTGGTCCTTCTCGACACAGATGCTGAGAAGGCATTTGATAGAGTCGGTTGGCTTTTTATGCAATGTGCTGTAGCTCGCTTTAGTATTCTAAGAACATTAATTACATGGGTAATGTCGCTATATCACAACCCTAGTGCCAGAATGCAGATCAATGGTATCTTGTCTGAGGCCTTAGAAACAGCACCATGCAGGTTTTCCCATTGTCGTCCACCCTTTTTATTATAGTGATGGAGACTTTACTACAAACTATTAGAGAGAATGATCACCTTGCAGGGTTACAAGTAGGGGATAAAATACATCAAAATGCAGTGTTTGCTTCTCTTCTAATACTAGTTACAAATTCTTCTCAAGCATTCCCATGTATTCTAGACATTTTTGACCAATTCAGGGTGCTATCCAATTTCAATAATTAATTAATAAATCTGAGGCCTTTAACATCTCCCTTCCTCTGGATGAGATTAAGTATCTCTGTTGGAACTCCCCATTTAAATGGCAACAAAACCAGCTCAAATATTTTGGGATCCAGCTCACTAAGAACCAATGTTTACTTTAAGGGCTAACTATACTCCCCTGTTACAACAAGTAAAATCACAATTGCAAGCTCTCTCACTCCCATATGTGTTGTTGATGGGATGTAAAATTCTGCTTCAGACCTACATTTTGCAGAAATTCTTATATCTCTGACAAATGGTTCAGATCCCTTTATTGCATGGCTAGCATACCTATTATCCTACTACAGGGCAATCCATTTAAAGAGATGGCTACATTTTTGTTGTCAAAATTTTCAGATCTTAGGTATATAGAAATGGCTACATTAAAACCGAGCCAGAAATCTGGGTTATGGGGTCTCAATAAACCATTACCACTCCCTGGAGGCTTGACAAAAGGTACCTATTTACCAACACTTGCTGCTTCTACCCCTTTACTTTCTCAGCCCCCAAGAATCATGCCAGCTAATCTTATACTTCACCTTTTATACCCACACTTAAAAAATGTTTTAGACTTCTGGCTAAAATTCATGAGCCTGACTGTGGCTACATTCTCAACAGCAGTACGTAGCAAGGACAACATCTCGACCTTCTACTACCTCCATATAACTGCTGGCAATTTTTTGGAGACCCAAGAGTTCACTCATTCTTGTACCAAGCTATTCTCTAAATACCCCATATTAGGAGAACCCACTGAAAATTGACGCAAGAAAATGTATCCCCTACATACTTGATTTCACTTTTTTTTAAATCAATTTATGTTATCTTTTAAAGCTTCAGGTACATCAGCATATATCAGAGAGTGGGAAATAGAGTTAGATCATACTTTCTCAGAGGCTAATATAACAAAGGTTCACTTGAGGTCACCTGGGTTTTCCAGATGCATCCATATTAAGGAGCACTCCTGCAAAACAATGTCTAGTTGGTATGAAGATCCTCAAAATTTGAAGCAGATGGGTCTATCAGCCTCTGATGCATGTTGGTAATGTGAAACAGAGCTTTGGTCTTGCCATACTGGAATACTGGAAACAAATAGAATTTCACATTAATACAATCTGTGATATCACAGTTTTTGCCTACTTGGACGCCTTCTAAACCTAACTTACACACTATGCTGGTCCAAGTGGGAATACTGCTTATTCCATTGAAATGGCTGAGCAAAGTAACACCACCACCACCACTGAATTATGGAGTAATAAGATTAACCAGATTTGCCGAATTTTCCAGTTGGGAGTCAAAAACCCATAATAAGTCTGGCAACCCTGGAGAGGACTTCGACAAACCTGTGTGACCACAAGCACTTCTAAGTGATATGTTATATATAGTCATGTGAACTACTTTTTTCTGTATGCCACTCTTCTTGTTTTTATAATTTGTACTCCTCCTTGCATATTGTGTGCTTTCTTTTAATCTAGCATTGGCTCTCTAATGCATAAAATAAATCAATATAATGAGACATTATGTTATACTATATGTGATACACATTGGAGTAGTATTCCCCCATATTTTTCTCCCCTCCTTCCATCACTCCTTTTTATACTCTTACTCTCCTACCTACCCTTTCTAGGTTTCCCCTTCCTTTGTTCCATATGTTCTATATTATGTAAAATTGAAGAAATAAAGAATGTTGTCATTGGTGTTTTACACTTCCCTTTTTCTCAATAAAAAAGAGTTATGACAAAAAATATGTATTGGGTATAAATAGTAGGAGCATATGTTCTTACTCTTTTATATATTGTATGCTGACAGAAAGCTGACTTCCTTTCCACAGTATTAGTCTAAAAAAGTAAAAACAGATGATTCACTGATATGAAAATTTAGGTATATACAATATGTATAAACTCATTTGCTGCAAAAGTCAAACTTGATCATGAATACACTTTATAACACAATTTATAACCCAGAAGATGACACAGGAAATGTAGAATATATAAAAAAATAAAAAAATTCTCAACATTTGTGTAGAAAGGAATTCTCAGCAGTTGACAGAACTCAGGATTGACAGTCTCCAAATAGATAGATTGTTAACCGCATGTATCACAAAAACTGCAGAAAATTTTTAACAAAAACAAAAAGATTGAAATTGCTCCAAAGTTGTCCATAGTCTTTAAATATTGGCTTTTATAATGAAAGAGATGCAAAATTGTCTCATTAATGAAAATTTAGGAAATGTAGCTTCTATATTATACCCCACTATTTGTACATTTTCTTGAATACTGTTACTTTTTAAAAAAATTATAATTATTCTCTTCATTAGTGTAGAGCGCGAATATTTGAAAAGCTAATTTTTATCTCAAATTTTGCAACTTTGAGAATTCATGAATAATTAGGATATAGTGCTATATATTAGTTTTTCGAATGTCCGTCATTTTTTCCATCTGAGCACATGATTCCTCCCTGCTTCTTGTTTGTGGGCCAATGAGTCATTGGCCCACAAGCAACTTAAGCAGGGAGGAATCATGACTTCAGATGGAAAAAAAAATGATGAATATTCTAAAAAACTAATACAAACCGGATTCCCAAAAAGTTGGGACACTATACAAATCGTGAATAAAAACTGAATGCAATGATGTGGAGATGGCAAATGTCAATATTTTATTTGTAATAGAATATAGTATATGTATAATTTTAAAGGAAAAATACGCTGATTCAAAATTTCACGGTGTCAACAAATCCCCAAAAAGTTGGGACAAGTAGCAATAAGAGGCTGGAAAAAGTAAATTTGAGCATAACGAAGAGCTGGAAGACCAATTAACATTAATTAGGTCAATTGGCAACATGATTGGGTATAAAAAGAGCTTCTCAGAGTGGCAGTGTCTCTCAGAAGCCAAGATGGGTAGAGGATCACCAATTCCCACAATGTTGCGCAGAAAGATAGTGGAGCAATATCAGAAAGGTGTTACCCAGCGAAAAATTGCAAAAACTTTGCATCTATCATCATCAACTGTGCATAACATCATCCGAAGATTCAGAGAATCTGGAACAATCTCTGTGCGTAAGGGTCAAGGCCGTAAAACCATACTGGATGCCCGTGATCTCCGGGCCCTTAAACATCACTGCACCACAAACAGGAATTCTACTGTAAAGGAAATCACAGAATGGGCTCAGGAATACTTCCAGAAACCATTGTCAGTGAACACAATCCACCGTGCCATCCGCCATTGCCAGCTGAAACTCTACAGTGCAAAGAAGAAGCCATTTCTAAGCAAGATCCACAAGCTCAGGCGTTTTCACTGGGCCAAGGATCATTTAAAATGGAGTGTGGCAAAATGGAAGACTGTTCTGTGGTCAGACGAGTCACGATTCAAAGTTCTTTTTGGAAATCTGGGACGCCATGTCATCCGGACCAAAGAGGACAAGGACAACCCAAGTTGTTATCAACACTCAGTTCAGAAGCCTGCATCTCTGATGGTATGGGGTTGCATGAGTGCGTGTGGCATGGGCAGCTTGCATGTCTGGAAAGGCACCATCAATGCAGAAAAATATATTCAGGTTCTAGAACAACATATCCCATCCAGACGTCATCTCTTTCAGGAAAGACCCTGCATTTTTCAACAAGATAATGCCAAACTACATTCTGCATCAATCACAACATCATGGCTGCGTAGGAGAAGGATCCGGGTACTGAAATGGCCAGTCTGCAGTCCAGAAAAGTCCACCTATAGAGAACATTTGGCGCATCATAAAGAGGAAGGTGCAACAAAGAAGGCCCAAGACGATTGAACAGTTAGAGGCCTGTATTAGACAAGAATGGGAGAGCATTCCTATTTCTAAACTTGAGAAACTGGTCTCCTCGGTCCCCAGACGTCTGTTGAGTGTTGTAAGAAGAAGGGGAGATGCCACACAGTGGTGAAAATGGCCTTGTCCCAACTTTTTGGGGATTTGTTGACACCATGAAATTCTGATTCAACATATTTTTCCCTTAAAATTGTACATTTTCTCAGTTTAAACTTTTGTTCCGTGATTTATGTTCTATTCTGAATAAAATATTAGAAGTTGGCACCTCCACATCATTGCATTCAGTATTTATTCACGATTTGTATAGTGTCCCAACTTTTTTGGAATCCGGTTTGTATATAGCACTATAATGAATATAGTGCTATATATTTGTTTTTTTTAGAATATTCATCATTTTTTTCCATCTGAAGTGAACACTAAACATTGTTCACTTCAGATGGAAAAAAATGACGAATATTCTAAAAAACAAATATATAGCACTATATTCTATAGTGCTATATATTAGTTTTTGACCCACGCCTGTATTGATCGCGTAATATTCGCATATTACGCAATCATTACCTTGCCAATTTTTTGGTAAAAAAAAGAATGTAGAATATAACGAATATTCGAATTTGCGAATATTCAACGAATATTCTACTAAATATTCACGAATTTGAATATCGCCCCTGTCGCTCATTACTACTCTTCATGTGTGGTGCAGTCATGCAGCATTCAAGTCTTTCATTTACTGTGAATTAAACACCACCATACAGAGAAGTTAGGGGCAGAAACAGAACAGGGCCATACACTGATCGCAAAGGGCCCCATAGTAAAATGTATTGTCTGCCCCCTATCCTACACAGTTTCCTAGTATATGTGCATCAAATACTGCCAGGCAACCTGGAATTGGTGAATTTACATTTTTTTATATTTACTGGAAGACATTTTTAGTAAAAAAAATTGCATCACCTACTTTGTCCAACTTGTATTTCTCAATGTATTAACACCAGACACTATGAATCCCCAGTTCGCGTCTGCTGAATAATCTCGGATTGATGCAGCAAATTATAGAATGTAACAAGATACAGACAAGGGTCAATACAAAACAGACAGGTGTTTCTGAAGCCCAGGAAGGTATTTTAGAGTACAATTAGATGTGAGATAAAGAGGGTTTCCAGAGTTTATGCAATTAAAAGGGTTTTCCAAGACTAATACTGATGACCTATCCACCGATCAGCTGTTTAAGAAGGCATCAGCACTCCTGCAGCCTTCTCCGTGCTTACCAAGAACAGCACCATACATTGTATAGGATAGGTCTTCAGTATAAAAGTCTAGGAAAACCCCTTTAAATGTCTTGCCCTTTTTTTTGTAATATTGTTTTACTAGTAATATCTCATGCGGTCAGGCATTCCAGAATTTATTTCTCATACTGTAAAGAAGGCTCTAATATATTTATGATGGAAGCAAGAAGTAGTGACGGAGCATCTCATAAATAAGGTTCGAGATGACGTCTTAAACTCTTTAAATAACAATTTCCTTCAGACGCTTAATCAAGCTTAGAATGATCACCAAACCACCATGGTAATGATTAGCGATATACTCATGTACATGGACATAGTCTATGTTCAGCAAAACAGCGTGGAAAATGTCTATAATCTGGGGTTCATAATATTTTGAGATCAAGTTGTATGCTACGGCTGCATACGAGATCATCTTCGGCAGAAGTTATTAGACATGATTACAAGAGAACGGAATGGAGAGGTAGTGGACAGAGGATCCATAAGAAATGCCTGTCAGATGCTTATGATCATTGGATTGGAAGGAAGGTCAGTGTATGAAGAAGATTTTGAGGCACCATTTTTCGAAATGTCTGCAGAGTTCTTCCAGATGGAAAGCCAGAAGTTTCTAGCGGAAACAGTGCCTCAGTGTATATAAAAAAAAGTAGAGGCTAGAATAAATGAAGAAATAGAACGATTCATGCACTGCTTAGACAAATCCACAGAACCCATCGTGAAGGTGGTGGAGCGAGAGCTCATCTCCAAGCACATGAAGACCATTGTGGAGATGGAGAACTCTGGATTAGTTCATATGTTTAAGAACGGAAAGACAGAAGATCTAGCATGTATGTACAAGTTGTTCAGCAGAGTCCCCAATGGCCTGAAGACTATGTGTGAGTGCATGAGTCTGTATCTACCAGTACAGGGCAAAGCACTGGTTTCTAAAGAAGGGTAAGGAAAGAATCCTGTTGATTATATACAGGGTCTTCTTGACCTGAATAGTAGATTTGACCACTTTCTTCAAGAATCTTTTAGTAACGACTGTATTTTCAAGCAAACAATTGTTGGTGACTTTGAGTATTTTCTTAATCTGAACGCCAGGTCCCCTGAATACCTTTCTTTATTTATCGATGACAAGCTGAAAAAAGGAGTCAAAGGACTGACAGAGTAGGAAGTAGAATCCATACTCGACAATGCAATGGTCTTGTTTAGGTTTATGCAAGAGAAAGATGTATTTGAGTGTTATTACAAGCAACATTTGGCCCAAAGACTTCTCACCAACAAGAGTGTGTCAGATGACTCGGAAAAGAACATGATATCCAAGCTGAAGACGAAGTGCGGTTGCCAATTTTCATCAAAGTTGGAATGCATGTTCAGAGACATGAGCATCTCAAACACCACTATGGATGAATTCCGGCAACCAGCAGCTCCTAGGCATGCTTTTGAAATATTTAGAAGGTTTTATCTTGCTAAACACACTGGAGGACAACTCACGTTGCAGCACTACATGGGCTCAGCAGATCTCAATGCTATGTTCTATGGGCCTGCCAAAAAGGAGGACGGCTCAGAGGTTGGTGTTGGAGGTGCACAGGTTACTGGATCTAACACAAGGAACACATATTGCACATATAGGGGAGGGCAGAGGCAAACTGCGCTCTCCCCAGATGACAGCTCTTCTGTTGGGGTAGCCTGTGGGGAGTCAGGCTCTGGACAAGAGGATAGGGGAGGACAGAGTTCAGACCGTCACACTAATCTCTCAACATTTTGGGAAGAATGGAGAGTTCTTTTAGGGGTAACCATGCCCCAGGCTCTGATGCAACACTACTGGCTGGGCAGGAAAGCATGGTCATGAAAAACTCAGCCAGTTGCAGCCACACTGCAAGGTTGCATGCCCAGTAGTCCAGGTAATCTTGGATCATGGTGACAGGATGCAGTCCAAGTATGACACCACTTGCTGGTTGAGATTCTGCTGAATGTCCCACTGCTGCTGCTAGGTGGTTTCTTCAGAAGGCGGCTGAAGAAAACTGCTCATCAGAGACTTCAGACTCAAGTTTCTGTTTATGGAGCTGGTGCTGCTCCTGCCCCCCCCCCCATCTTGGTAACCACGGGTGAATCTAAATTCCCCTCGGTCAGGAGGGGAATGTAGAGACAAAAGAAAAAGAGGGTGGGGGGCACACAATAGGGTAGTATGTTCAGTACAAACGGAATTGTTTAACAAATAGAGGTGCTCACCTTAATGGGTTGTGCAATAATAGACACAACTCTATTGTAGATATGTAGATATATATAGATCTTTAGGATCCGTGAATGCAGCCGCAGAAGAAGTGTCTTTGGGATCGGGTGCCTAATCCCCCAAAGGGTGCTTGTAGTCATGACAGTGGAGCAGGAGCACGAGCGCAGAAGGTCTTCCCGGTAAGAGCTTTGTGAGGCAGGCAGCAACTAACCGACTACACAGCAAGTCTCTGTAGTAGTCCTTTTTTGCATACTAGTCAGAAAGTGTAAAAAATTCCCCCATTTGTGACTGGTAATGAGGGTCTAACAATAAGGATCGCCAGTAGTATTGATCCCTGTTCCGAATCCTGCATCTAGCCATTTGAGCAAGGGACTCGGAGGGCTTCCCTGCCTCCATCTCCACTGCATACTGTCACGGTCTGTCAGGGTCATTTGCATCGTCTTCATCATCGCCCTCTAGCTCCTCATGCTCCTCCTGTCCCTCTTGCCCCTCTCTTGTCTCTTGGGCAGATAAACCACCTAGTTGTGTATAAAATTCCTGGTTGTTTATGTCCTCCTCCTTGTCCTCATCTTACTCTTCTCTGCAAGTTCATCCTCCTCAAGGCTCATGTGGCCATGAAATGTAGACGCCACGTCTTCAGTCCCCTGGCCAATCAGATTTCTCAGCATCTCCTCCAGGATATGAATGAGTGGAATGACATAATTGATCAAGTAGTTCTGCCGACTGACAAACAAAGTGGCCTTCTCAAAGGGACTGAGCAAATGGCACATGTCACGCATGAGCTTCCACTGGTTAACGTCCGCCTGCTGCATTAAGAAATCGTTCACTGCCTTCCTCTGCTCATACAGGTGGTCTAATATATGGTTATTATAGGTGTAAACTAAGCATACCAGGCGATGTTAGGGAAGAGGATTTTGCTTTTGCAGCTCTAGGAGGGCATGTGTTGCAAGGTAAGAGTGGCTGAAGTGCATGCAGAGTTTCCTGGACATTTTTAATAGCTCTTGCAGTTCAGTGGATTACTTGAGCAACCGAGTGACAACGAGATTGACGATGTGTGCCATGCAAGGCATGTGTGACAGCACTCCTTGATGCAGTGCTGAAAAAAAATTCTTCCCATTATCAGTAACCAGTCCATTTCTTTATTGATGACGCCAATCAGTTCCTCCCCGGTTTGGCTCCGTTCGGCCAGGCTGCCATGGTGCAGAGCTGCGTGACAATGACTACCTTTGCATAAGTGATATGCTGGAGGACCACTGTTAACTGTGCCCAGAGGAAAAGGTGAGGCCTAGGTGGAGGATGAGGAGGCAGAGGTGGACATTGGTGCAGAAATCCTAGCATTACGATGTGGAAGCGGCATTGCCTTCATCTGGCCAAGTTGCTGGTGTGCCTGAGCCAAAACCACGTTTGCCAAGTGGACATATATTTTCCTTGACCATAGTTGCAATTCCATACGTTAGTACTGGTGTTAACTGTACCAGATACCGAGATGCCCAAGGACTGGCTTTCCTTCTGCTCAACGTATGTGCGCAGGGCTGGTACAGCTTTTTTGGAAGAGTAATGTCTGTTGGGACTCTCCACCTTGGCTGGGCACAAGCCATCAGTTCTCGGAAATGTTCAGAGTTAACTACATGGAAAGGGATCGACTGCAGTACCAGCAACTTGGCCATGTTCACGTTAAGCTTCTGCACCATTGGATGATTACATGCATACTGTTGTCTTTTTTCAGTCAGCTCGGTGATCGATTGCTGTCGAAACAAGTAATGAGGAGTAGACATTGAAGTCGATGGGAAGGAATGACAGCTTCCTTCTCCTCACATTGACAAGCCCTGACTGCTTGAGAGGGGGTGAAAGCTGGTGGGAGATGCAGCGGTTGCTTCATCAAGCTGTAAGACTAAACTAGTGGCACGGTTTTTCCACTCCACGTTTTGACATAAGGCCATCATGCCAACATTTAAACCCTGGTTGCGCCTCACCTTCTGCCCACACATTTTGCATACCGCCACGCTAATATCCCCCCGTGACTTGGGGAAAAATTCCCACACTGCTGAGTATGGCATTTTCCCTCCACCACTGAATGATGCCTGCCTGCCACTGCTTTTATGAACCCCTGGACTGCTAGTGTATTCCTCACAAGTAGTCTCCTGAGTAGCCAACAGTGTACCCCTCCTGTGTTTGGCCCTAGATCTCCCACTGCTTTTACAAAGCTGGCTCACGGGCACACTACCACCCTACTGTCTCATGGGCATGCTGCCACCATAGCCCCCTTTGTTTGGTTGTCACTTGTGTCCCACTCATCTGTCATTTGCTCATGTTCCTGACCTCTTGTAACATGTTAAAATTCAATAAATATAATTAAGCACTCACCGTCCAAAATACATCTAAAACCAAAGATTTATGGTAGGTAAATTAAAATAGTTTAATTCGAATAAATGCTAAAATCGATGAGTTGACCATATACAGTCCTGATCAAAAGTTTAAGACCATTTGAAAAATGGCAAAAAAAACATATTTTACATTGTTGGATCTTAACAAGGTTCCAAGTAGAGCTTCAACATGCAACAAGAAGAAATGAGAATGAGACACATTATTTTTTTTTGAGCATTCAATTAATTGAAAATAACGAATAAACTGAAACAAGCTGTTTTTCAGCTGATCCAAATTTTAGGACCACATGCCTTTAAAAGGCCAAATCTGTGCAAAGATGTGGATTCATTGTTATTTTCTGTCAGGTAGTCACACGTTGTGATGGCAAAGGCAAAAAAACTCTCCCTTTTTGAACGTCGTCGGGTTGTTGAACTGCATAAGCAGGGTCTCTCACAGCGCGCCATCGCTGCTGAGGTAGGACGCAGTAAGAGTCATTTGGAATTTCTTAAATGATCCTGAGGGTTATGGAACAAAAAAGTTAAGTGGAAGACCCCAAAAAATTCCATCAGCACTGAGCCGGAGGATCCAATTGGCTGTCCGTTAAGACACTGGACGATCCTCCACCCAAATTAAGGCCCTTACTGGTGCTGACTGCAGCCCCATAGCCATCAGACGGCATCTGAGACTGAAGGGCTTTAAAAACAAAAAACGTCTTCAAAGACCTTGTCTCCTTGAACGCCACAGAACTGCTCGTTTGGACTTTGCAAGAGAGCACCAAACATGGGACATTCAAAGGTGGAAGAAAGTTATATTCTCTGATGAGAAAAAATTTAACCTTGATGGTCCTGATGGTTTCCAACGTTACTGACACGACAAGCAGATCCCACCTGAGATGTTTTCTACGCGCCACAGTGGAGGGGGCGCCATAATGGTCTGGAGTGCTTTTTCCTTCAGTGGAACAATGGAGCTTCAGGAAGTGCAGGGGCGTCAAACGGCCGCTGGCTATGTCCAGATGTTGCAGAGAGCATTCCTCATGACCGAGGGCCCGTCTGTGTGGTAACGACTGGGTTTTTCAACAGGACAACGCTACAGTACACAATGCCCGCAGGACAAGGGACTTCTTAGAGGAGAATAACATCACTATTTTGGCCCATCCTGCGTGTTCCCCTGATCTAAAGCCAATTGAGAACCTTTGGGGATGGATGGCAAGGGAAGTTTACAAAAATGGACAACAGTTCCAGACAGTAAATGGCCTTCGTGCGGCCGTCTTCACCACTTGGAGAAATGTTCCCACTCACCTCATGGAAATATCAAGCATGCAGAACCAAATTTTTGAAGTCATAAACAATAACGGCGGAGCTACTCATTACTGAGTTCATGTTTGGAAGTTGGATTTCTGTTTTGGGGGGGGTTTAGTTTTTTTTTTTGAGGTGTGGTCCTAAACTTTTGATCAGCTAAAAAACAGCCTGTTTCAGTTTATTCGTTGTTTTCATTAAATTGAATGCTCAAAAAATTTTTTTTCTCACTCCCATTTCTTTTTGTTGCATGTTGAAGCTCTACTTGGAACCTAGTTAAGATCCAGCCATGCTAAATATGATTTTTTGCCATTTTTCAAGTGGTCTTAACCCCTTAGGGACCCATGACGTACCGGTACGGCATGGATCCTGAATCCTTAAGGACCCATTCCGGCGCCGCGGGGGTTCATTTGACCCCCCCCCCCGTATCGACGATCGCAGAAAACCGCAAGTCAATTCAGACCTGCGGTTTTCTACGTTTCCGGTTCATTCGGGTGTCCTGTGACCCGATGAACCGGAAAAAGACTGCGATCGGTGGCGTAATTATACACCACCAATCACAGTCCGTGCATTTGGAGAGGCGGTGCTGGCCCTGGTGCTGAACACTGCTGTCCAGGGTGCTGATTGGTGCAGGGGAGAGAGGCGCAAGATTCAAACTTCCTACGCTCCTCTCTCCCCTCCTCTTCCTGTCCAGCACCCTGACCGTGCAGCACCCTTCAGCACCAGCTCCTGAGTCCCCCTAATCGTAATCCATCACTGGTTTCCCGGCCCACCAAATAAGTTCACCGGAGCCCCCTGCCGATGAACTTAGCTGGTGTCCCCCAGTGGACTTTGAGCCTGAGATTCCAGATTTTGCTGGCAATCCTGGAATCCAGATTCCCACAGTGGGGTTTAATGAAATAGACTATTTTAGTTTTTTTTTTCAGTAACCCACTGGTGAATTTGATGGTGGAGCAGACGAATCTGTACAGTTCGCCGCTCAAAACCCAGGCTCATTTTTGGCTAGACCCGGTGGCTGGACGCCGGTCAGTGCAACCGAGATGAGGACATTTTGGGGCCTCGTGCTGCATATGGGTCTAGTCCAAAAACCCAGTGTCAGGCAATACCGGAGTGGGGATGTCCTATACCAGACCCCACTGTACAGTATGGCCATGACACGTCCCCGGTTTGAGGCCATCCGGAAATGTCTGCATTATTCCGATAATGCAGCATGTCCCCCCCGAGGTGATCCTGCCTATGACCGGCTGTATAAGATATGGCCGGTCATTGATCACTTTAGGGCCAAATTTGAACAGGCCTACGTACCTGGAAGGAAGGTCGCGGTTGATGAGTCTCTCGTTGCGTTCAAGGGGAGACTCAGTTTCCGCCAATATATTCCCACAAAGCGAGCGAGGTATGGCGTGAAGCTATACAAAATTTGTGAGAGTACCTCAGGGTACACTTACAAATTTCGTGTGTACGAGGGGCGAGATTCCCGTATTCAACCCCCAGAATGTCCCCCCACTCTGGGTGTTAGCGGGAAACTCGTGTGGGACCTTATGTACCCACTGCTGGATAATGGTTACCACCTGTACGTGGATAACTTTTATACCAGCATTCCCTTGTTCAGGTCCCTTGCCGCCAGATCCACGTTCGCTTGTGGGACCGTGCGGAAAAATCAACGCGGCCTCCCTGCCCACCCCCTCCAGGTACCTATCCCCAGGGGTAAGACCCGTGCCCTTACCAGTGGAAACCTGTTGCTGGTCAGGTATAAGGACAAGAGGGATGTCCTTATGCTGTCCACAATCCACGGTAACAGCACCACCCCTGTCCCTGTGCGAGGTACAGCGGCAACGGTCCTCAAGCCCAATTGTATCGTCGACTACAATCGGTATATGGGAGGAGTTTATCTCTCTGATCAAGTCCTCAAGCCATATAATGCCATGCGCAAAAAAAGTTGGTAACGCCATGCGCAAAAAAAACGCCATGGTACAAGAAAGTTGCAGTCTACTTGGTACAGGTTGCCATGTACAACTCTTTTGTACTATCCCGAAGCGCTAGCAGCACAGGGACATTCCTCCAGTTCTATGAGGCAGTCCTCAAAGACCTGATCTTTTCGGACGGGGAAAGAGCAGGCCGGAGTACCTCGGGAACTGGAGGCGCCCGGATCGTCCCTGGCCAACACTTTCCAGGTGTGGTCCCCCATACTGGAAAGAAGGGACGAACCCAAAAAAGATGCAGAGTGTGTCACAAGAGGGGGATACGGAAGGACACCACTACTCAATGTGACCCGTGCCCCGATCATCCGGGCCTCTGCGTTATCGATTGCTTCAGGGAGTATCACACCTCCATGGAGTACTAAATTTTTATAATCCTCAACAGTCCACTAGAGAACATAAAACTCTCAGACTTTGGAGACACGGAAACAATTTTTTTCCCCCCAAAAAATATTAGTTTTAGAGCATGCATCCTCAAACTGCGGCCCTCCAGATGTTGTAAAACTATAACTCCCAGCATGCCCAGACAACCTACAGCCATCAGCAGGGCATGGTGGGAATTGTAGTTTTACAACATCTGGAGGGCCGCAGTTTTTAGGATGCCTGCTTAGTGTCTCCAAAGTCTGAGAGCCATACATATTGGGCATCGTCGCATGCGTAAAAGTCGTCGCTATAAAAATAACTTTTGACCAAACGCCTCGGATAAACGGTGTTAAAAATATAAAATAAAAACGGTGCCAAAACACCCATTTTTGGGCAAAATTTCCATTTTAATCCTTTTTGCCGGTAATAAAGCAAGGGTTAACAGCCAAACAAAACTCAATATTTATGGCCCTGATTCTGTAGTTTGCAGAAACACCCCATATGTGGTCGTAAATGGCTATATAGCCGCACGGCAGGGCATAGAACGAAGGGAACTCCATATGGTTTCTGGAAGGCAGATTTTGATGGACAGTTTTTTTTTTGACACCATGTCCCATTAGAAGCCCCCCTGATGTAGTCTAGACTAGAAACTCCAAAAAAGTGACCCCATCTAAGAAACTACACCCCTCAAGGTATTCAAAAGTTACTTTACAAACTATGTTAACCCTTTAGGTGTTCCACAAAACTAAATAGCGAATGTAGAAACGATTTTAGAATTTCATTTTTTTAGTACATTGCCTCAAAAAAGAGTAATATAGAGCAACCAAAAATCATATTTACCCCTAAAATAGTCCCAAAACAACAACCACCTTATCCCATAGTTTCCTAGATGGGGTCACTTTTATGGAGTTTCTACTCTAGGGGTGCATCAGGGGGCTTGAAAGGGTACATGGTGTAAATAAACCAGTACAGCAAAATCTGCCTTCCAAAAACCATATGACGTTCCCCTTCTTCTATGTCCTGCCGTTTAGCCAAATAGTAGTTTACGACCACATATGGGGTGTTTCTGCAAACTACAGAATCAGGGCAACCCATTTTGAGTTTTTTTGGGCAGTTAACCCTTGTTTTACTCCTGGAAAAAATTGATTATATTGGAAAATTTACCAAAAAATAGAAATTTCTAAATTGTTTCTCCATCTGCCATTAACTCTTGTGGAACACCTAAAGGGTTAACAAAGTTTGTAAACCCAGTTTTGAATACCTTGAGGGGTGTACTTTTTTAGATGGAGTCACTTTTTTGAAATTTCTATTCATGGGGTGCAACAGGGGGCTTCAAATGGGACATGGTATAAACAAAACCAGTCCTGCAAAATCTGCCTTCCAAAACCCATATGGTGTTCCCCTCCTTCTATGTGTCCTGTTCGGCCAAACAGTAGTTTACAACCACATATGGGGTGTTTCTGCAAACTACGGAATCAGGGCAACCCATTTTGAGTGTTGTTTGGCAGTTAACCCTTGTTTTACTCCTGGAAAAAATTGATTATATTGGAAAATTTTCCAAAAAATAGAAATTTCTAAATTGTTTCTCCATCTGCCATTAACTCTTGTGGAACACCTAAAGGGTTAACAAAGTTTGTAAACCCAGTTTTGAATACCTTGAGGGGTGTACTTTCTTAGATGGAGTCACTTTTTTGAAATTTCTATTCTAGGGGTGCAACAGGGGGCTTCAAATGGGACATGGTATAAACAAAACCAGTCCTGCGAAATCTGCCTTCCAAAACCCATATGGTGTTCCCCTCCTTCTATGTGTCCTGTTCGGCCAAACAGTAGTTTACGACCACATATGGGGTGTTTCTGCAAACTACGGAATCAGGGCAACCCATTTTGAGTGTTATTTGGCAGTTAATCCTTGTTTTACTTCTGGAAAAAATTGATTATGTTGGAATATTTTCCCAAAAATAGAAATTTCAAAATTGTTTCTCCATCTGCCATTAACTCTTGTGGAACACCTAAAGGGTTAATAAAGTTTGAAAAAACTGTTTTGAATACCTTGAGGGGTGTAGTTTCTAGAATGGGGTCATTTTTGGGAGGTTTCTATTATCTAAGCCTCACAATATGACTTCAAACCTGAACTGGTCCATAAAAAGTGGGATTTTGAAGATTTCTGAAAAATTTCAAAAAACATCCCCAAAAAATAAAATATAATTCCCAAAATGCTACAAACATGAAGTAGACAGATAGGGAATGTAAAGCCATCACAATTTTTGGGGGTATTACTATGTATTACAGAAGTAGAGAAACTGAAACTTAGAAATTTGCTAATTTTTCAAAATTTTTGGTAAAAATTGTATTTTTTTGTGCAAAAAAATTAACTTTTTTGACCCAATTTCATGAAGTAAAATATGTGACGAAAAAATAATCTCAGAACAGCCTGGGTAAGTCAAAGCATTTTAAAGTTATGAGCACTTAAAGGGACACTGGTCAGATTTGCAAAAAATGGCCAAGTCCTTAAGGTGAAATAGGGCTGAGTCCTTAAGGGGTTAAAGGGACACTGACAGGCCCAATTAGCATATTTAGGTATATATATGTCAGTACAGGTCTTATAAAGTCTATTAAAATTATCTAAGTATCCCCCTGTCCACCTTATAAATACCGAAAACTAAAGTTTTATAACCTGCTTGACTCGTCACCAATCTGCCCAAGGGGCGGCATTTTATCTCAAAATGCGCCCAGCCAGGCACTCCCAACTGCCGTTTTGAAGCCCCGCCCAGCTCATCAATATTCACTTCGCTGGGCGGCGGCTACAACTCTCCCCGACTCAAGATCCTGCGCATGGCCAATTCAATCCTCTGGGCATTGTCCTCGTCTAATCTTCAGCGCATGCGCCCGGCCGGGTTTTCATCGCGCCTGCGTACTGACAGCCTGCGTCTTCGAGGCCGCAGCCTCTGCTTTATGCGCATGCGCGGGCACTTGAGTCGGGGAGAGTTGTAGCCGCCGCCCAGCGAAGTGAATATTGATGAGCTGGGCGGGGCTTCAGAACGGCAGTTGGGAGCGGCTGGCTGGGTGCATTTTGAGATGAAACGCCGCCCCTTGGGCAGATTGGTGACGAGACAAGCAGGTTATAAAACTTTCGTTTTCGGTATTTATAAGGTGGACAGGGGGGATACTTAGATGATTTTAATAGACTTTATAAGACCTGTACTGACATATATATACCTAAATATGCTAATTGGGCCTGTCAGTGTCCCTTTAAACTTTTGATTAGGACTGTATAAACGAATAAGTTCACCATATAAGGATACTAAAATCACAACAATAAATAAGGATACTAAAATCACAACAATAAATGATGAATTGATATAATGAAAAATGTTCAATCAACTTCCACTTAGAACTTGATCTTGCTAAAATGTATAAAACCAGAAATTCAAGCTATAAAATAAGCAATGACATTTGTGGATATATCAATGAGAGGTTCAATGCCGATCCAGATGGTATAGTAGTTTATAAATTGAAACCAGTGCGAATAATCTAGTGTCGAATAGATAATGTCACTTAGTTCATCATTAGGAGTGAATTTATTGAATTTTAACATGTTACAAGAGGTCAGGAACATGAGCAAATGACAGATGAGTGGGACACAAGTGACAACCAAACATAGGGGGTTATGGTGGCAGCATGCCCATGAGACAGTAGGGTGGTAGTGTGCCCGTGAGCCAGCAGGGTAGATGTATTTTAGATGGTGAGTGCTTGTTTATATTTATTGAATTTTACCATATTTTATTACACCAGTGACTGGGTGAGCCACTTTTAAACTAAGCACCCTTACCATTAATAAATGAGTTATGTGAGCCACTATATCTACATATACTCTTGTAACATGTGTTGCCACCCGGCTGCCATCATCAGTAGTTGAACACCTAGAGGAGTCCGGAGAGGACCTCTCCAAGTCTGGGCTGGCCTGTAACTGTTGACCTCAAAAAGCTCATCCCCATTGAAAAGCTTAGGAGAGTGGTTGCATACCTTATTTGCCTAGCAGAAGGAGCAGCAGAAGCAAGAGGCAGGTTCAGGACAGATGAAGGCATAGAGGCAATGCCTGGTCCTTGTCAGCTAAGCGTGTTATCAGAGGAACCCACCGATTCCTAGCTGTGTGTATCTGTTTTCACTAGAGATGATGTTGAAGAGAGAGTACAGCTGGATTGTTGGTCAAAAGATGACTGCTGGATAACAGTGGAAGCTCTGGGCTGTTCCTGTGGTTGCTGTTACCTTCAGCCCTTCTTCTACATGTGCCAGCTACATCAACATTTTTTCCTCTGGCTGTTCTTTGGAGAGCCCAGGCAGCTGTCTATTGGCCATAGTGTAGAGTAACTGTATCACTAAAATAAAGGATTAATTCTGGATGTCGGTGCACTAGAACGTGATGCACACGGGGATATATTACACCTACGTTTAATACTGAGGCACACTATATCACTAAAATAAAGGATTAACTCTAAATGTTGGTGCACTAGAACGTGATGTACACAGCAATATAAGACAACTGCCTTTAATGCTGAGGCACAGTAACTGCATCACTAAAATAACGTATTAACTCTGAATGTCAGCGCACTAGAACGTGATGTACATTACAATACAATATCCTTGCAGTCTCCCTGCACTCTCCCTCTCCAATATTCTTCTATTGTATTCAGCAACATTGTCCCTAGCGCATGAGGATGTCACGGATGGTGTTGCAGAAAGCTGGAACTTATAAATAAACATCCGACTGGCTTGATCCCAAACTAAGGAGCATATGGGTGAGCCCTGTAAAACCCCTAGAGCTCTCCCTGACTGCTATGCCCATGCAAAGGTCTTAATGTTAGACGATTGCATGCTCTCGTACCTTTTACTATGTGACACCTGAAAACCCTATAATAGTGAGGGGACACGACCACTGGCTCCCTGCACTTAATACGGAATAGAGAAGAATGTCTGACAGATCTTCTCACAGAGCTGGCGGTGACAGAGGACTTACCATGTCTCTCCCTGTGCTCATCTCACAGGACAGTGTCGGAGACTGCACAGGATGAGTGTTGTATAGGGCTGTGACATCCCAGGGGATGGCTATGTGGGGACTGGCTGGCTGCACGTCATTGTGGGTGATCGCGCATTCCGGGCTTCTTACTTTCATTTTTTAACATGTGCAGCCGCCATTTTAAGAAAAACTGATTAATTACCACTAAGCACGTGGAAATCCGGATTTGTTGTGAATTTAAGTTTTCCTAAGCTTTGGATCGAATTCCTCTTTGAATGCTTTGCTTTGCTCAACACCTCACACCACTTCTTATGGGGGTCTCTAAGGGGGTCTTCATTTTTTGTTATCCTGTTACTAAGCATTGTTAGTGGGAAAACCCCTTTAAAGATGCTTATGAAATATGGCATACTTTGAATTTTGCCACCCTACACTGGGATCTGTATATGTGCAATTTTACAAATAAATATCAAAGTCTCTGGTCTTTACTATTGTATCCAGATTATTTATTTAAAAAAATGTGTGAATGTGAAATTGTTATACCTATTCGTACTATTTTTTACTAAGATAGTGGGATTAAAAATGGCCTGTTTATTTCAGCATGGGGTCCTTTGAAGTTGTCTTCTCATGCACTTTGTGCAAATTATTTATGTGTAGTTGCTTGTTAAAAGATAAGGATAAGGATAAGGAATGCTCTGAGCTATTATTGGCAGAAAGTGTGAAAGGAAACTACAGTTAGAAAAATGGAAATTGTTGCTTCAGCACAAAGGAAGGAAGGGTGGCATCGACAGAGATGTTAGCCTTTATAGGCTTTGTTTGTTGCTATTGTGGAAACCTTGCAAGAACTTGTCATGACTGAGTTTAAACAATATTACAAATGAAACAATTTGCTTTCAGTCTAGAACTGTAAGTACAGTTTTGGCAGAGATGTACATTTGGGCCAAGGACTGTATATCATTACAGCTCTGCTCATTTCAACAGCAAGCTTGCATTACTGCAGCCAATTAGATAATACCTATTTTACATACCCACAAATGGCTCTACACTGCTCATAGTTTCTGATCCATTAGACAGAAGTATGAAGAAGACCCACTTTGTTTAATGCAAAGTAAATGGAATGTTAGAGCACCACTTAGTAACTATTAGTAAATCTTCCAGAACCCCTAAATCAAATCCACAAATACGAAAGATTAGATAGCCATCACTTGCCAATATATGCAGAAAGCATTGCATGGAATTTGACCTTGTCTATGACATTTTACCAGTTTGGGACTTTCACAAGCACCAAAACTGAAAATGCTGTACTTCAAGTAAATTAATTAGAAATAAGTAGGGATGAGCGAACGTGTGTTTCAAGTTCGGTGTACAAGGTTCTGGTTATCTAAGAATTCCATTATGGATTCTGCTACCATGGACCATAACTTATGGTCCATGGTAGTGGTATCCATAACAAAATTCTTAGATAACCTAAACCTTGTAGGCCGAACTTCAAACACAAGTTCGCTCATCCCTAGAAACGAGTGAATCTTCTGAAATTTGTTTGGGTTTCAATTCTGTTCATTCAGCCGTCAAATTCGATTTGGCCCAAATATATTTAAACTGAATGGAAAGCGCCCCAATTGTGGTAAAACATTATGTATGATACTCTGAGGTATCCTAGGACTGTATCCAACCCCTTTCAAGCACTTGAACACCAAGACAGCATTAGTAATGACAACATGACAGCAACATATATGGCTATGGGTAAACGAATTGTTGATGGTGGTAGAAAACAGCCTGTTTAAAAACACATTGTCCTGTTGGATTATCAGATGCCTGCTGGTGTTTATACACAACGTGGTATGGGAAAAAGCAATGGCTTGTTTTGGCCCAAAATGTTCTTTTTTTGGGGAAGATGCCTGACAGTGGTTATATACACATAGTGGCATGGGAAGAAGCAATGGCTTTTTTTTAACAAGCAGTCTCAAAATGATTTCTTTTTTAGGGAACAGAAACAGGTTTGGTTAATAATCGATAATGGTTCTGGAAAGTCAAGAAGCAATGGCTTTTTATAAAAGCCATCAAAAAAATGATCTCTATTTTGGGAGCAGTTTCAGGTTTGTTATACTGTGCATGGTAGGGGTCTCAGCAGCACAGTATGGATCATAATGGACAAGGTAGGAGATGTATGGCGTTGTAGGGGAAGTAGTAGTGGCAGCAGCACAGCATTGAATGAGACAAGGCAGGAAATGTGCAGTTGTGTAAAGGTAAAGGCAGTGGCAACATCAGTATAGCATGGAACATATTTGGCAAGGCAAGCAATTTGTTGCTTTTCATCAGGAGGATGACATTATTGATGCTCCACACAAATCTTGGTGGCTTTTTCGAAGGGTCTGAGTATGTGATATATGTCCCTGATGAGCTGCTAATACCTAAGCTTGAAATAACACATGCTGGCTGCTGTGGTAGTCTGGAGCATGATGTAATCATTGACTATATTACGCTGCTCTTACAGACGATCCGGCATATGGAAGGTGGAATTCCAGTGAACAGGAACATTGCACTTCAGACATTACAAAGGCAGAACATTCTGGTGCTGTAAGTCCAGGAGGGTGTTCTTAGCCACATAAGAACTGTTCAAATCTGCCCACTTTCTCCTGGAAATGGTTAGCACCTTCTGCAAGCTATGACATGTTTTCAAAAAAACATTGCACCACCAATTTTATGACATGCACCATGCAGACAGCATGTGCTATTTCAACTAACTACAGTGCAGCCACTGCCATTGTTGCTGATGGTGATGTTGACAGGGATTATATGTAGAGGGAAATTATATGCTGTGTGGTTTCTCTGCACCATGCTCAACTGTTGTCAGCCAGCATAGCAACACTTCAGTTTGCACACGTGAAAGGAGAAAAGAAAATTGTAAGCAAATATTTGCTCTGTTTTTGTCCAGGACAGGAAGATGTCTATTGGAGAGGACATGGAGGAGTGAGGTAAACTCCTGATGTGGGAGTCAAACCTGCATAATTATGGAGGTGTCATTATCACTAGGCCTTGTTGCAGTGGTTTATGGTCACTACTGCTGTAGGAAATTGATGCTCCACTGGTCGATGGTGGTGTGCACTTTGCCACACATTGTCAGCGCCAGACATCTGAGAAGCTCTGACAGACGTTCTTCAGAACCTCCTGCTTGAGGTTCTTTTGTTTTGCTTTCGTTTTGTCATCTCGTTTCCCTCTCTCAGCTGTCATCTAGTTGCACTGATTGCATCCCTTTAAATCCCCTCCCATACTGCATCACTTTGCGGTTTATACAACTTCCTGGAGTGTGTACATGCTGGATGCTACAACTGATGCTTCTACAGATAAGTCTGTTCATTTATTTGTGTTTTCCTGTTTGCTTGATCCTAGGTAACCCTGACTCCCTCCGTATTAAGTGTAGGAAGCCGGTGGTCATGTCCCCTCACTATTATAGGGTGTTCAGGTGTCATACAGTCGAGGCACGAGGGCATGCAATTTTCTATCATAGAGATCTTTGCATGGGCTGAGAAGACAGGGAGAGTTTCAGGGCTTAAATAGGGGTCACCCTTTTGTTCCTTAGTTTCGGATCAAGCCAGTCGGATCCTTATTTGTAACTTCTTGTTTTCTGTTACACCATCCGTGACATTATAAACCGCCAAAACCGTGTCAAGCATGGATCCGGTTTCACTTTTGACTGAACACATGGAGGGTCTTTCATTGGAGGTAGCAGATTTACGTAAAACTGTATCTCAGTTTCAGGTGACCGGTTCAGCTTGCGTTCATGGAGTTTGTTCTGAGCCTAAGATCTCGCTCCCGGATACGTTCTCCGGGGGTAGTGAGAATTTTGTTCGTTTTAGAGAGGCTTGCAAACTCCATTTTCGCCGACTTCCCCATTCCTCTGGTGATGAGGAGCAGAGGGTGGGGATCATCATCTCGCTGCTCAGGGATAACGCTCAGCCTTTTCGCTGCCAGTGGGGGCACGGCGCCTCCATTCAGTGGATGAATTTCTTTTAGCCCTGGGTCAGATATATGATGATCCGGATCGTATTGCTCTGGCTGAGTCTAGACTACGTCTTTTATGCCAAGGTAAACAGTCCGCAGAGATATACTGTTCAGAATTTCGGAGATGGGCAGCTGATACTGGTTGGAATGATGCTGCACTCCGAAGTCAATTTTGCCATGGTCTTTCAGAGGGATTGAAAGATGCACTTGCCTTTCACGAGAGACCTACCTCCTTGGACTCTAACATGTCTCGGGCCGTTTGTATTGACAGGCATCTTAGAGAGAGAGGAGAGATCACTCCTTCCTGTCATACTGTGTCCAAGGACAGTGTGGCGGTCTCATTCAGTGCGCAGGGGTCTCAGTCTCTCTTAATCCCCTCTGAGCAGGAGCCCATGCAGCTGGGTTTGCTTGCCTCTGACAATAGAAGATTCAGCTCTCAGAGGAGGGTTTGTTTCTGTTGTGGAGGTATAAATCATTTGCCAAATGTTTGTCCCTCTAGGCGATTCAGGCAGTTTTTTGAGAGTAATAAAGATACAAAAAGAAAAAAATCCTCTAAAAATGTTCTATCTGTTACTATTGGCAAGGTTGATGCGGAAATTGAAGGTTTTCCGTTTGCTTATAGTTCCCAGTTTGTCCTTCCTGCCAGGATGGCGCTAGAGAGCAAGAACATTTTTTGTGAGATTTTTGTATAGTGGAGCAGCTGTCAATCTAATTGATAATCAATTTGCCATAACACATGGTTTCCAGGTAGGCACTTTGGGAAAGGATATACCTGTTTTTGCTATTGATTCCGCTCCACTTTCTCAGAAATCGTTAAAGGGCATAGTTCACAATATCCGTTTGATTGTGAGTGATACTCATGTTGAGGATGTGTCATGTTTCGTCCTAAGCGGGTTGCCTACTTCTCTAGTGTTGGGGCTACCCTGACTCACTAAACATAACCCCACCATTGATTGGCAAGCGAGGCAAATGAATGGTTGGAGTGAATTTTGCAGAGAAAATTGCCTCACAACATCTGTTTCAGAGGTTTCTACTAAGACTGTACCATCTTTTCTCTCTGAATTTTCGGATGTGTTTTCTGAGAGTGGTGTTCAGGAGTTGCCCCCTCGCAGGGAGTACGATTGCCCTATTAATCTCATCCCAGTCGCCAAGCTGCCTAAATCTCGTTTATACAATCTCTCCCAACCTGAAAGGGTCGCTATGTGTGCTTATATCTCTGAGAGCCTGAGAAAGGGACACATACAACCCTCAAAGTCACCTGTTGCCGTTGGTTTTTTCTTTGTTAAGAAAAAAGATGGTTCTTTAAGACCATGTCTGGATTTCAGGGAGCTGAACAGTATCATGATTCGTGACCCTTATCCGCTTCCTCTGATCCCAGACCTGTTTAACCAGGTTGTTAGGGCTAAAGTTTTTTCCAAGTTGGATCTAAGAGGGGCATACCACCTGGTCAGGGTCAGAGAAGGAGACGAATGGAAGACGGCCTTCAATACCCCTGAGGGCCATTTTGAGAATTTGGTTATGCCTTTTGGTTTGATGAATGCTCCAGCCGTCTTTCAGCATTTTGTGAACAGCATTTTTTATCATTTAATGGGGAAATTTGTACTGGTGTATCTAGATGACATTTTGATTTTTTCTCCTGATTTCAAAACTCATAAGGACCACCTACATCAGGTCTTGCTCATCCTGCAGGAGAATAAATTGTACGCTAAACTGGAAAAATGTGAGTTTGCGGCTCCAGAAATTCAATTTCTGGGGTTTCTTCTCTCTGCTTTTGGTCTTCGCATGGACCCGCGAGAAGGTCCGCGCTGTGTTTGAGTGGGAGCTTCCTGAGAATCAGAAGGAGCTGATGCGTTTTTGGGGTTTTGCCAATTATTATAGGAAGTTTATTTTGAATTATTCCTCTGTTGTTAAACCACTCACTGATATGACTAGAAAGGGGGTAGATTTTTCCTCCTGGTCGGTAGAGGCGCGTAGGGCCTTTTCTTGTATCAAGGAGAGTTTTGCTTCCGCTCCCATCTTGGTACAACCTGATATCTCTTTGCCCTTCATAGTTGAGGTGGACGCTTCTGAGGTGGGTGTGGGTGCGGTCTTTTCTCAGGGTCCCTCTCCTGCCAAATGGCGACCGTGTGCCTTTTTCTCGAAGAAACTCTCCTCCGCAGAGAGAAATTACGATGTGGGAGATAGGGAGTTGTTGGCCATCAAGTTAGCTTTTGAGGAATGGCACCATTGGCTAGAGGGAACCAGACACCCTATTACCGTGTTTACCGACCATAAGAATCTGGCCTACTTGGAGTCAGCCAAGAGTCTGAACCCGAGACAGGCCAGATGGTCTTTGTTCTTTTCAAGGTTTAATTTTGTTGTCACTTTCCGCCCTGGGGTTAAGAATGTGAAGGCGGATGCCCTGTCACGTTGTTTTCCGGGAGGTGGGAATTTTGAAGACCCGGGTCCCATTTTGGCTCAAGGTGTGGTGGTCTCTGCTATTTATCCTGAATTGGAGGCAGAGGTTCCGGCAGCCTAGGCAGAGGCTCCTGATCTTTGTCCTCCTGGGAGGTTGTTTGTGCCTCTTGCTTTAAGACACAAGGTTTTTAAGGAGCACCACGATATTGTCCTTGCTGGGCATCCGGGGGGTAGAGCCACAGTGGATCTCATCGCTCGTAGATTCTGGTGGCCGGCGCTTCGTAAGTCGGTTGAGGGTTTTGTGGCAGCCTGCGAGACTTGCGCTCGTGCCAAAGTCCCTCATTCACAGCCATCAGGTCCTCTTCTTCCATTACCCATTCCATTTATTGATAACATTGTCAAATTGCATGGTATTCCTTCAGACATAGTCTCTGATAGGGGCACGCAGTTTGTTTCCAGATTCTCGAAGGCTTTCTGTTCTCGCTTGGGGGCTCGGTTGTCATTCTCTTCTGCTTTCCACCCGCAGTCGAATGGCCAGACAGAGCGCGTCAATCAGAATCTGGAGACATATCTGCACTGTTTTGTGGCGGAGAATCAGGTGTTCTTTTTTGTCCCTTGCCGAGTTTGCTTTAAATAACCGTCGTCAGGAGTCCTCTGATAAGTCACCATTTTTTGGTGCATATGGGTTTCATCTGCAGTTTAGGACATTCTCTGGAGAGGGGTCTTCTGGTTTACCTGATGAGGAGAGATTCTCCTCGTCTTTGTCATCTATTTGGCAAAAGATTCAGGATAATCTAAAGAGCATGAGTGAAATATATAAGAGCGTGTGGCGGTTAAGAGACGTGTGCCTGGTCCGTACCTGAATGTTGGTGATCTGGTGTGGTTGTCTACTAAGAATATCAAATTGAAGGTTCCCTCCTGGAAGTTGGGTCCTAAGTTTATTGGGCCTTACAAAATCTTGTCCGTCATCAATCCTGTTGCCTACCGTCTTCATCTTCCTCAGACTTAGAAGATCCATAATGTTTTTCATAAGTCCCTATTAAAACCTTATGTCCAACCCATTGTACCCTCCTCTTTGCCTCCTCCTCCGATTGTGGTTGATGGTAATCTTGAATTTCAGGTCTCTAGGATTGTGAATTCTCGTGTTGGCCGCGGTTCTCTCCAGTACCTCGTTCATTGGGAGGGTTATGGTCCTGAGGAGAGGATGTGGGTCCCAGTGAAGGACATTAAGGCCACTCGTCTCATCAGAGCTTTCCAGAGGTCCCATCCTGAGAAGGTGGGCTCTGAGTGTCCAGAGTCCACTCGTAGAAGGAGGGGTACTGTCACCGCCAGACATCTGAGAAGCTCTGACAGACGTTCTTCAGAACCTCCTGCTTGAGGTTCTTTTGTCATCTCGTTTCCCTCTCTCAGCTGTCATCTAGTTGCACTGATTGCATCCCTTTAAATCCCCTCCCATACTGCATCACTTTGCGGTTTATACAACTTCCTGGAGTGTGTATATGCTGGATGCTAGAACTGATGCTTCTACAGATAAGTCTGTTCATTTATTTGTGTTTTCCTGTTTGCTTGATCCTAGGTGACCCCGACTCCCTCCGTATTAAGTGTAGGGAGCCGGTGGTCGTGTCCCCTCACTATTATAGGGTGTTCAGGTGTCATACAGTCGAGGCACGAGGGCATGCAATTTTCTATCATAGAGAGCTTTGCATGGGCTGAGAAGACAGGGAGAGTTTCAGGGCTTAAATATGGGTCTCCTTTTTGTTCCTTAGTTTTGGATCAAGCCAGTCGGATCCTTATTTGTCACTTCTTGTTTTCTGTTACACCATCCGTGACACGCATAGACAATTCCATAGTGACTGTTCCTCCACCAGAGAGAGATTCATTTCAGTTCACGCCTATTTAATTTCTAATTCATTCTGTAGCAATTTCTGTATTTCTGTAGTTATTAGTTAGGTAACACCACCATCTAGCGGTGGTAAAAATGTATTGCACCTTGTTTTCTTGTAAATAAAGATTATTGGTTTGTGAGAGTCCTAGGCACTGTGGGTAGTGCAAGGCATTCTAGTAAGGAGAAGCCCAGCCTTCAGTCTACATACAGACTACTTTAGCAGAGCTGTTCCATGCAGTTCTCCTTCTTAAACTCCACCATCTTTGTGCATGTATATCTGGTGAGTGACATCCATCTTTGTTTCAGGGACTGTATGTTATCAGAGCTGTTTAGCTAGGTATACAGTGAGGAACAGAAGTATTTGAACACCCTGCAAGTTCTCCCACTAAGAAATCAAGGAGGGGTCTGAAATTCACATTGTGGGTGCATACCCACTCTGAGAGACAGAAAAAAAAAAAAAAAGAAGGATATCACATTGTATGATTTTTAAAGAATTTATTTGTCTTGCACTGCTGAACATAAATATTTGAACAACTGAGAAACAGCAAGATTTCTGGCTCTCAAAGACCTGTTACTGTCCTTTAAATAGTTTAACCTCTACTCCACTCATTATCCACTCATTAATCTAACTTAGTAGCACCTGTCTGAGCACTGAGCTCTTTAAAGACACCTGTCCACCCCACAGTCAGACAACAACTACTACCTTGGACAAGACGAAAGAGCTGTCAAAAGATGCCAGATACAAAATTGTGGACCTTCACAATGCTGGAAAGGGCTATGGGGCAATTGCCAATGTCACGTGGCGGTTTAACATGACGTGGTTTGTGCCCCCGCTCAGGTGGTATTGTCTCCCAGTGGGTATTCAGGTCTGTTGCGCCCTTGCGTTCTGGCTACGACGTTGCTAGTTGCTAGGGGCAACATCCTTTATTGCAGCTTTTTTTGCTGTTTCTTTTTTACCCCTGACCTGATTAGGTACCTCCCTGCTTGCTTCTGATGGGGTTTAACTCCCTCTTTGGTTCCAGGGGTGTGTCCTTTCAGGTGTGCTCGTTAGGCTGCTACTTATGTCTTTGAGCGTGGAGGTTCAGGGCTCAGTCTGCATAGCTTGTGGTCAGTTCTGTTAATTCAGGCTGTTTGTGTTCTTGTGTGCATTCTGGGGGCCAGTTCTGTTAATTCAGGTTGTCCAGTGCCCTGCTATGTTTCTGTTCTTGCTATCCATGCCACACCATGCCATGCCCTGAGGGTGTCTGTACCCTGCTATGTCTATGTTCATGTATGTCCTTGTCCATGCCCGGTGGGTGTCATGCCCTTTTGGCTTTGTCATGTCTGTCTTTTTGCTTTGCCAGGTTTTGCCTTTGTCTTTGTCCGTCCACCTATGTCTCGGTATGGGTCGCCTGGTTCTGCACTGTTGTCTTCTGTTCCATTCCATGTCCTGTACCTCGCTATGCCTGTTCATGTTTACATGCTATGTTCATGTCATAATGGTTGCTTTCCTTGTTCATGACATGATGGCTGCGTTCCTGGACGGTTCCAGTCTGTACCAGGTCCGCCTCCGAAAGGGGGCTCCATGAATTCCCCAGAGGGGGAATTGCGATTCCTTGTCCACGCCTTGCTCGCAATGTGTCCTGGAGGTACCCTGGGACCTCCGACACGTGACAGCCAAGCAGCTTGGTGAAAATAGATCAACTGTTGGAGCAATTGTTAGAAAATGGAAGAGGCTAAAGATGACTGTCAGTCTCCCTCGGACTGGGGCTCCATGCAAGATCTCACCTCGTGGGGTATCACTGATGATAAGAAAGGTGAGGAATCAGTCCAGAACTACAAGGGAGTAGCTGGTCAATAACATGAAGAGAGCTGGGACCACAGTTTCAAAGGTCACTGCCGGTAGAACACTACGACATCATGGATTCAAATCATGTATTGCACAGAAGGTTCCCCTGCTCAAGTCATCACATGTCCAGGCCTGTTTGAAGTTGCCAATGACCATCTGGATAATTCAGAGGAGGCATGGGAGAAAGTCATGTGGTCAGATGAGCCCAAAGTAGAACTTTTTGGTCTAAACCTCACTCATCGTGTTTGGAGGAAAAGGAAGGATGAGTTGCATCCTAAGAACACCATTCCTACTGTGAAGTATGGGGGTGGTAACATCATGCTTTTGAGGGTGCTTTTCTGCGAAGGGGACAGGATGACTGCACTGTATTAAGGAGAGGATGAAGGGGGCCATTTATTGTGAGATTTTGAGCAACAACCTCCTTCCCTCAGTCAGAGCATTAAAGATGGGTCGTGGCTGGGTCTTCCAACATGACAATGACCTGAAGCATTCAGCCAGGATAACCAAGGAGTGGCTCTGTAAGAAGCATATCATGGTTCTGGAGTGGCCTAGCCAGTCTCCAGACCTAAATTCAATAGAACATATTTGGAGGGAGCTGAAACTCTGTGTTGCTCAGTGACAGCCCTGAAACCTGACAGATCTAGAGGAGATCTGAGTGGAGCAGCGGGTCAAAATCCCTGTTGCAGTATGTGCAAACCTGGTCAAGAACTACAGGAAACGTTTGACCTCTGTAATTGCAAACAAAGGCTTCTGTACCAAATATTAACACTGATTTTCTCAGGTGTTCAAATACTTATGTTCAGCAGTGCAAGACAAATAAATTCTTTAAAAATCATACAATGTGATTTCCTGATGTTTGTTTTTTTAAATTCTGTCTCTAAGAGTGGTAATGCACCTACAATGTGAATTTCAGACCCATCCATGATTTCTAAGTGGGAGAACTTGCAAAATCGCAGGGTGTTCAAATACTTCTGTTCCTCACTGTAAGTGTTACTCAGCGAGTTATTTCTGTTACCTAGCCATGGAATCTATGTATAGGCAGCCATTTTGGACATCTGCTTTCTCTGTCAATGTATTACTGTACATGCTATAATATATGTTTTACTTACACAAGCCATTTGTATTCTTGCAGCTTTACCAATTCACAATCCTGTTGACCAATAAACAAGTTAGACTACAGAAAACTGTCCTCTTATTTGGAAGACAGGAATGGTTTATACTGAATGTCAGACTGCACACTGTGTGAACATGTATGAAGACAGAACAGTGACAGTGATGACAATGTGGCCTGGCTACTAGAACGTTGAGGAGGAGGAAGAGGATGGTCTTAAATTGCCGACCAGTTCTAGTTTCCCACCTATGATAATGAATCAAGTGTTGAAGGTGTTGGTGCCTATATCATATCAGCTGGCAATGTTATGGAAAATTCACAGTGTCATCATGACACACTAAAACTTATCTCTTTCAATTATTTTTAAAATCTAACAAGCTGTTGTCTTCTTTTGACTGTTAAAATAGTCTATTTCAGCTAAACTACCGCTGTATTCTATGGGAGGAATTTATTATGAGTAATTTTTGTTTAAATCTGCATTGGCGTGTTTTGCATCAGATTTACCTAACATAGCACATTGTTTGATAATTTTGTTGTACTTTAAATCCTAACACTTTTGCCAAAAAATGCTACTCCAGTTTTTGTACACAAACACCCTCAACCCCAACCCACTGGGGTGAATTTGGTATTTTATTTTAGTTTAAGATCTCATTACACTATTTAACAGACATAGTATTCTTCCAAGTACAAGCTCAGAAATACATGGCAGATCCTGTCTGGGATTTTATATAGTGCCTATGGTATGCCTACTGACATCACAGCTATAGATGCTCATGAGGTTGATTGCATGGCAAGCCTGGTGGGATGGGGTCATGTGATCCTCCTTCTTCATCTTCATCTTCTCATCTTCCCTCTGTTCTGATATCAAGCATTTCAGACATCATTTTGATTGTGCAGGAGAAATCTCAAACACTTTGGATTCATTGGAGGACAAAGTTTTGGGGAAATCTGTAACAAATCTGATTAGTGTAGAATTGATTTACTCAGCTATAGTAAATTATATTCTGTATATGTTGCTGAGTAGTGTCAACAACTAAATATTATTGAAGGCCATCAAACTTTAAGAAGTATTCTTGGTCCGGTCTCATAGACTGTGGCCTCAGGTGCTCCTGTATTTGTGTGGTCAAGAACATAAAAATACATAGTGTTCAGTTTATACATTTCTTGTTCTTGCACATGCTTTATGCATACAAAGTATATGTAGCTCTTTTCCTCAAGATTTCACTTTAAATGTAATCAAGTAAACATGACAAGGTAATTTATCCATGCATATAGCCATAATGATCTTCTACTGTATGCTATGCCAATTATAAACAAATCCTTTTATGTCTCCTTATAATTAAGTGCTTATAGTAAGACAATGTTAAAGTTGTTAAGGTTTTTGTTCCATATTTGGTGTGCTCATCTTTAAATAGCTTTATTTCTCACTTTACAATGCTGAATAGTGTTTCATGAGAATAAATGACATGCTGTCTTAATTATTCAGACTGCATTAAAATTCATTGTTCAAGGCAACTTGAAGATGAGCTTTTTGATCTTACTTATGTTGATAAATTTTTTAACACTTCATGGTCATGTAACCATCATGTATCAAAGAGACAGTGGAAATAGATCTCTTTAGTATTAATGTTCTGTGACTGGAGAAGACGCTTATAAAAAGCCCTTATGGCCTAGTAGGAAGGAATGTCACCAACAAAGATATTTTGTGTTTGTTGCCAAGCAATTAAGACATACTATACAGTATAATACAATACTGTATAGCACAATGCTACAAAGCATTGTGAGGTATCATTTTTCAAAATTCTGTAGGAGATGATAACTAGTAATCAACAGCAACAGTTTCACGTATTACATCTATCTATATCGCTGCTTGCAGCGTTCGGGTGTCCGCCTGGCCGTGCGGAGGCGTGCGGATCCGTCCAGACTTACAATGTAAGTCAATGGGGACGGATCCGTTTGAAGATGACACACTATGGCTCAATCTTCAAACGGATCCGTCCCCCATTGACTTTCAATGTAAAAGTCTGGACGGATCCGTTCAGGCTACTTTCACACTTAGAATTTTTTTTACAATATAATGCAGACGGATCCGTTCTGAACGGAGCCACCGTCTGCATTATATGAGCGGCTCCGTCTCAGACGGATCTGCTCTGAACACTAGTGTGAAAGTAGCCTTAACCTGCGATTTCTGAGGCTGGTGACTCGGAGGAACTTATCCTCCGCAGCAGAGGTGACTCTTGGTCTTCCTTTCCTGGGGCGGTCCGCATGTGAGCCAGTTTCTTTGTAGCGCTTGATGGTTTTTGTGACGCACTTGGGGACACTTTCAAAGTTTTCCCAATTTTTCGGACTGACTGACCTTCATTTCTTAAAGTAATGATGGCCACTTGTTTTTCTTTACTTAGCTGCTTTTTTCTTGCCATAATACAAATTCTAACAGTCTATTCAGTAGGACTATCAGCTGTGTATCCACCTGACTTCTCCACAACGCAACTGATGGTCCCAACCCCATTTATAAGGCAAGAAATCCCACTTATAAACCTGACAGGGCACACCTGTGAAGTGAAAACCATTTCAGGTGACTACCTCTTGAAGCTCATCAAGAGAATGCCAAGAGTGTGCAAAGCAGTAATCAAAGCAAAAGGTGGCTACTTTGAAGAACCTAGAATATGACATATTTTCAGTTGTTTCACACTTTTTTGTTATGTATATAATTCCACATGTGTTAATTCATAGTTTTGATGCCTTCAGTGTGAATCTACATGTTTCATAGTCATGAAAATAAAAACAATTCTTTGAATTAGAAGGTGTTTTTTCAAACTTTTGGTCTGTACTGTATGTATATATATATATATATATATATATATATCAATCATACACCATCAATCATTACATTAAAACCACCTGCCTAATATTGTGTGGGTCTTCCTTGTGCCACCTGATTCTCTGACCTATTGAAGCACGGACTCCACAATAACTTTGATGGTGCCCTGTGGTATTTGGCAACAAGATAGTAACAGCAGACCATTTAACTCCTGTAAATTGTGAGGTGGGCCTTCATGGAAAGTGATTTTGCAGCACATACCACCAATGATTAATCAGATTAAATGGTGAATGAGAAGGGTAAATCAATATGCTGAACTCTTTGTCATCTTTCTAAAACATTTCCTAAACAACTTTTGCAGTGTTGCTGTTACGGAGTAGATTATTCTGCTGAAAGTGGCCACTGCTATTAGGAAATAGCATTGTCATGAAGAGGTGTACTTGGTCTACAACAATGTTTAAGGTCTCTAGGTAGTATGTGTCAAACAACCATCCGCATGATTGTCAGGAGCCAGAGTTTCTCAGCAGAGCATTGACAAGAGCATCACTCTTCATACGCTGGCTTGTGATTTTCACATACTGCATTCTTCCATATCTTGCCCAGGTAAACAGTGATTTAGACTAGAGATGAGCGAAGTTATGAAAACTTTGATTCGGCTTCCCCAAAATTCACCCAAAAATTTGCTTTGTGGTGAATTGCTTCATCACGAAGCGCATTTCTTTGTAAATAGTGAGCGCAAATATTGAAAATGGTGATTGCGCCATCAGTGATCGTGGCACCCGACACACCCAGGCAAGTGCTGGGGCCCACTCCTCCAGGGGGCCCCATTGTGCCCACACACTTCTGAAGCTGTGCCCTGGTCTTCACTAAACTGCCTGTTCTGAATTCTGGGGCAGCTTATCCCAGCAATGCAGACAATTTTCGCCATGTGGACTGCTGGGGTGGGCTGCCCCAGGACTCAGAACAGGGTAGATGGAGTTTCCTACCCGGCTAAAGGACCACCTTCTTGATATCATCCACCCATGTGACCAGTGGGGGAGGAGCCGTGGGGGAGGAGCCGGAGGAGCAGAGAGATGTGTTCCTGTACAGACAGGAGCCTGGTTGGAATGTGGTGAGGCCTAGCTATATGTCTGTCCGTGTGTGTGTGTGTGTGTCTGTCTGTACCTGTGTGTGTGTCTGTCTGTCCCTGTGTGTGTGTGTGTCTCTGTCTGTCCCTGTGTGTGTTTCTGCCCCTGTGTGTGCGTGTCTGTCTGTCCCTGTGTGTGCGTCTTTGTGTGTCTCTGTATGTCCCTGTGTGTGTATGTCTCTGGCCATGTTTGTGTGTCTGTCTGTCCCTGTGTGTGTGTCTGTCTATCCCTATGTATGTCTGTCTGTCCCTGTGTGTGTGTGTGTGTGTGTGTGTCCCTGTGTGTGTCTAAGGCATTGGCTAGACTCCATCCCACAGTCTAGCCAGTGCCTATTGGATTCCAGTTTAAATCACCTTCTGGTACATGTTGATAATTCCCTTTTAAACCCCAGTCCATGTCCCCTCAGTACTGGGAATCAGTGGGAGTAATATTAGAAGGTAACAAAAGGTTGGAGCATAACTAAAGGTGGAATTCCCTTTTAATGTTCCCTAAAGGTGGCCACACACATTAGATAGAAGTTGGTTGACGAGCTCACCATCACACAGGTGTCTGTCCATATGTATGTGTATGTACCTGTGTGTGTGTCTGTCTGTCCCTGTGGCTGTGTGTGTGTCTGTCCCTGTGTGTGTGTGTCTGTCCCTGTATGTGTGTCTGCCCCTGTGTGTGTCCCTCTGTGTGCCCGTCCATGTGTGTATGTGTGTCTGTCCCTGTGTGTGTGTCTGTCCCTGTGTGTGTGTGTCCCTGTGTGTGTCCGTCCATGTGTGTGTATCTCTCCCTGTATCTGTCTCTCCCTGTGTGTCACCATCACCATGCCCACAGTGTTCCTATGTCTTGACACAGCTGCATCAGGACGTTTTGTGCGGGGCAAGAAGAAGATGGAAAAGGAGGCAGCATGGAGTCCGTGGGAGACACAGGGAGACAACGGGAGGCACACTAAGGACGTAGGTAACATTACCACATGATCTACACTAGTGTTATCTGTGGTTTTACATAGGACTGCAGGTAACAATACCACATTATTAGCAACAGTGTCATCTGTGGTTTTACATAGGGATGCAGGTAACACTACCACATTCTCAGCACTAGTGTTATCTGTGGTTGTACATAGGACTGCAGGTAACACTACCAAATTATCAGCACTAGTGTCATCTGTGGTTTTACATAGGACTGCAGGTAACACTAACACATTATTAGCACTAGTGTCATCTGTGGTTTTGCATAGGACTGCAGTAACATTACCACATTATCAGCACTAGCATTATCTGTGGTTTTACATAGGACTGCAGGTAACACAAACACATTATTAGCACTAGTGTCATCTGTGGGATTATATAGGACTGCAGGTAACACTACCACATTATTAGCACTAGTGTCATCTGTGGTTTTACATAGGACTGCACGTAACACTACTACATTTTGTGCACTCAGATAGCCATGACTGTGTTATCTGTGCTGTTACATAGGACTGCAGGTGATATCTACTATATTATCTGTACTCAGAGAGTTATCACTGTGTAAGGGGGCCCACTGAGACTTTATTGCCCAAGGGCCCACATGAACCTGGAGCCAGCCCTGCCACAGACCACCTTCTTCCATTGCTCGATAGTCCAGTTGTGATTATTGTAGGCCCCAGCGTCAGACTGGGTGAGATGTTCATTGCCTGTGTGTTAACAGGCACCAGAAAATAGAGACCAACTATTCACAATATTCTTTTCCATACTAGAAAAGAAGAAGCAGAAGTCCAGTGAAAATAAAGTGTTTTATTCACCCATCTCAATAAAGATGTATTACTATAGCTTATTTTAGTAATATATAGCTGTAAAGATATACACATATACACAATGCATTTGGAAAGTCTTCAGTCAATTTCAAATTTTGTCAATGTTGTGACCTTGTGCTACTATAAAAAAATAATAATCAAGCTTTCCCCCATCAATCTGTGGTCACTCCCCCTTAATTCGAACATAACAGAATTTTAGAAATGTTTGCAAATTTATAAAAAAGGACAAACTAAAATTTTGTATGGGGGTAAGTATTCAGACCCTCTGTAATGTCACTTGAAATTTAGCTCAGGGTCATCTTTGAGATGCTTCTACACCTTGATTGGAGTCCACCTGTGGTAAATTCAGTTGACTAGATTTATTTTGGAAAGAAACAGTCTTGTCTATATAAGGTCTCACAGCTGACAATGCAGATCAGAGCAAAAACAAAAACAAAGCAATGAGGAGGAAAGAGCCCAGAGATATGCTTGTGTGAAGGCACAACAAATTTAACAGATATCCACAGTGTCCCCCATAGCAGTTACCTCCGCAGCAGCACAATCCTTAAAATTGACCCTCCCACAGTGCCCCGCCCACTTAAAATGTGACCTCCACAGTCCGCCTAACAAAGACCTCCACAGCGGACCACCTCCTTAACAGTGACCCTCCACAGAGATCTACACCTTAACAGTGACCTCCACAGTGCTCTGTCCCCTTAATATTGACCTCCACAGGGCCCTGCCCTCTTAACAGTGACCTCTACAGCACTGCCCCTTTAACAATGACCTTCACAGTACCCCACCCCTTAACAGTGACCTCCACAGCACCCTGCTTTCTTAACAGTGACCTCCACAGCAGCCCACCCCCTTAACAGTGACCTACACTGTTCCCTACCCCTTTAACAGTGACTTCCACAGTACCGTGCTCCCTTAACAGTGACCTTCACAGTACCCCACTGCCTTAACAGTGGAAACGAAAGGGACACCATTCCATCAGCATAAATGATGGAAATGTGGATATAGTTCAAAGTTTCAGATTCTTGGGAGTTCTGCAGCCAGCCAGAACCCCGGGGGCAACCCGTGAGGTGCACGGTGGGCCAATGAGGGGCCAAACAATAACACAGTTCATCTGTTTACTCATGGTTAGCAGAAAACCTCCCTGGACTGGCAGCACAGTGTTGATGAAGACAGCACAAAATCCTTCGGCGCACACTCTGTGGTAGGGAAGCACCAGCCTAGATGGAGGTTGAGGTGCCCTTGGTGTCAGTGGTGTTTAGGGTGCTTGTGGCGGCTGGGTCCCTTAGTGTTATTTGTCGTGAAGCCAGTACCGTTAATGGTGGTACAACTAGTGGTAAGAATGAAGTAGACAGTGGTAGGATACAACTCACAACTTTTACTGATGTTGGTTCCAGTTGTGGCACATACATCCAGACAGAATATAGTCTTTTGAAATTTGGAGGAATTCTGTTGATCCACTGTTAATAGGTTTGGCTGGGTTTAGCTGAGCTTGAAGGTTCTGTAGGAGTATTTCTGGTAAGTGACTTTGCTTTAGGTCCCTTGTAAACCAGAGTAATTTGGTGAGGTTGCCTGTAATGCTTATTGGTATGCTTAGTCCTATTACTTCTGTATCTTCCAAGCCCTTAAAACAGGTAGCCAATCTGTATTCTTCAATATATGGTGAGGCTGCCTGTAGCTAGATTGTCATCCACCATGTGCAAAGGTGCCCATTAAGCCTTTAGTAATGGCTGTTATCACTGATGTCTCTATTTAACTTGGTTAACTTCTTCCAGGGACAAAAACGCTATCCTCTGGTTATAGGATCTGGGATCTAAGAAGGTCACAGGAGGAAAACGCTCTCCTGCGCCTCATACCTTGGTTCTACCTCATTTCTGCAGCTGGCTTCACCCACTAATCTGTGGTGTGTAGCCTCAGCTTAACAACTCACTCTGCTCTTCAGTAACCTCCTAATCTTCCAGACTGTTCCACTAGGCCTGACCTAAGTATTCATATGACCTAAGTGCTATCCCCATCTAGTGGTGGGATGTATAAATGACACCAGACAAGCCTATGAACAGGTGACAAGCAATATGATAATGCCATTTTACAGTATTTTTTCAGTTCCCACATGTCCTGAGTGGGACGCTGCATACCCCCATGGTAAAATATAAGTCGCCCTCGACGTTGGTAATATCTGAAGCTGTGGATCTCTAAGCCGTGTCCTGAAACACACCAAATACACACCACCAAGTATACACATATGGATATAGACATTGCAATGCATTATTATTACTCTTCGATATCCTCCTGTAAATAAACGGTTATGCACAAAAATACTTTCTAGGCAAATATATAATATATCGCATACACTTTTTTATTTTTTGTGGTAGATGTGTTACAGCAAATACAACACAGAGAGGGGCTTAAAACAAAAACAATAAGAGAAGTGCTCTCAAACAAATGGTAGCTCCTGCTCCATATAAGGGTTTAGTAAACGGCCTACTTTAATTGTAGGGATCTGAACAGGATGACACATCCGTAGGGATTGGACTTCCAGAATCCCAGGAATCAGGGGAAGATCCTTCCTGTTGTCCCTCCATTATCCGCTGTTTAGAAGTGGATGGCAAGTTCAGTTCCTTTTTCACCTTCTCAAAGATAGGGGGCTGTTCTTATTTAAGGTTGTAATCCAGCCCAATTGCAGGGCCAATCCTGGTTACAGGGTTTGATTCCTCTAGTGGATCTTTTATTGATGAAGAATTGGCTGATTCACCTTTATAGGTTGGGATAGGGAATCCCTGATGCTGTTGTACAGCTAGTTGTTGGAACAAAACTGCACAGTCCTCTACAGCTGTAATGAGGCTTTTTGGTTCGGGCCTTCTTCTCCTAACCAGTTCCCTCTGGGGTCTAGGTTCACTGACGGGGTCTTTGGTAACAATGGCAGGTTGCCATAGAATGTTGGTACCTGCAAATCCCGTGGCATACTGGTTCTAAGTACTAGGTGGCACATACTTTGCAGCAGGCCGCACGGGGGCAGTAGAAGGTTCTTGGACTAGATCCTTCTTAGACTCAGAGTCTTTGGCAAGCTCCTGGGGCTCCGTGGGCTGTCCTGGCCGACGCACCGCAGTAGCATAAGGTCCATGTGTACCTTCTGCATCGGTGAACTCCACTGTCTCATTGACATATAGGCTATGTAGCCAACTAGGGATTTCCTTCCTCTTCATGGACCGGCGATTTACGTAATAGTACCTGTTAGTCTCCATATCACGGATAAATCGAAATACTCGCTGCTTACAGAAGTCAAGAACTCGGCCCAATCTCTGCACTGGAACCGGGAAGTCTTTTACCGGTTCCTCTAGCAACTTGCGAGTTAGACCCTCGTTATATTTCTTACAAGCGTGGGTGCGCGGTAGTCAAGCTGGCTTAATCTCCTCGGACTCCCGCGTGTTGCAATACAAAATGACAAGCAATATGATAACGCCGTTTTACAGTAATTTTGCAGTTCCCACGTGTCCTGAGTGGGACGCTGCAGTTCATATTAGTCAGGACCTGTCATGGATAAAAAACACAACAGAAATGACCAAAAAAGGCGTTCAGAGGCTTCATTTTCTGAGGAGTCTGAAAAAAGCACAACTCCCAAAACAGCTGCTAGTCAGTTTTTACAGGTGCATGCACCATAGAATCTGTTATCACATACTGCATAACAGTATGGTACTCTGGCTGCTCTTCTGAGGACAGGAAGACCCTCAAGTGCATCATCAGAATGGCTGGAAGAATCACTGGATGACATCTTCACTGCTTGTTGCAGCAACAGGGCAAATATTATCTGCAGGGATCCAACTCACCCCGGCCACAGCCTTTTCTCTCCCCTACCCTTCGGTAGGCATCTTAGAATTTAGAAACTACCACAGGCTGAAAGTAACTGCTGCATTTGTGACCCCATGATGATCTCTTGTCTGCAGATTGTCTACAGATTGTTACTAGTGTTGAGTGTGAATATTCGAATCACAAATTTTATTCGCGAATATCGCCAGTTTGAAAATTTGTGAATATTTACAATATAGTGCTACATAGGGTTGAATGTTCTAATCACGAACTTATTTAATATATTACATTGCCGATTTTCGCAATCAAGTAAACAATGACTGGAGAGCACGAATTCTCAAATTTACGAATTTATGGTGAATATTTGGCCAAGAATTTGTGAAATATCACAAATTCAAATATTGCCTACGCCACTCATTATGAATTGTTACGAGGAGATTCTTTGGAAACCAATTTTCAGCCTAGCAGTGTTTGTAGAATATGGATGACACATGGATAAACCACCGACCATCTAGTTAAAAAGCTGTTCCAGCATAATCTATTGGATCAGAAATGCTGATATGAGCTCCTCTAAGAGATCATTCAAAGTGAAAATTATTTTGCAGTTGATTTGCTTTTCTACTTATGTTTCCATTTGTGCTGCTGTGTTGTATACAGCTTGCAAACAAAATCAACAAACTGTTTTCTTTATGATGTCCTTGTACTGGTGTTTGTGAAATCTGTCTATGCTGAAAGATCAATCTTTGGCCCTTCAAAACAATGTTTGCCTGTGGTGGCCCCAACCCTTATGAGGTATGTTTCCATTGAAGTTATCAGATAATTCCATATCAGATGCTGTATATGATGGAAAGTGGGCAAGCTTTCAACTTCAAATTGGCACAAGTTCATTGATAAAATCGTAGTCATATAAAACTTCATATAAAACTTTACAAAACTGTAAACATATAAAAGAAATATTTTGCAGCTGTGCTACTGCTTAGTAATCTTATTCTAATAGTTAATCTTTACTTTGAGAATCAAAATTGGTGGCTAGAATCTTTTTACTGAGAGTTAACATTTCAGTCTTGGTTTGGCCTCAAATAACACATTTCTACTGACTAATGCTAATAAAATAGTGTACTTCTTTCTACAGCACCGGCAGGAAGGCCAACCACCTGTTCTTTTGAAAGATTAATGAGCAAGATGTTAAATTCTCCCACAGTCTAGTATTGTCTACATTTCCAAATACTCTGCATCTTCCTTTAAAAAAATTTTTTTATTTGCATAAGTACAAGCTGTATTGCTTTATGTTATATGGAATGTACTTGATTTCATGCATACAATGGTTAATGTAGATCTTCAGTAGTAGTGATGCTGTAATACTTTTCTGCATACATGGTGTATATTTTGAAGCGGCCCATTTAGTATGTAATAGCGAATCAATTTTAATTGAATTTGATTTATTTAAGTTAATTATTAATTTCACAATTTTTTTCCCGTCAAATGAAGTTTTCTGAAGTTTTGGCTATTCACTTTGGCTGATCACATAAAAACAGTGCCCAGCATCATTTTACTGTGAAAATTGGCGGGAAAAGCCATGAGGGAGAAAGAAGATCACATGACATATTGTTAGGATGTAGGGGGGAGGGCTTGCCCTAATTGGCTCAAAAGCTTAAATTCAACCTGAGTAGCCAACTGGGGGCAGTAGGCAGGTAGGTTCCTATGCTGAGAGAGGATAATTCTATCTTCTGCTTGTGACCTCGAAGGATGTCACTTGGCAGTGTCTGGTATAAAGTTATTACAGAAAAAATCCACTAATGTAGTGTGATAGGGACACTAAGCAGAGTATAGGGAGAGAATAAGAAGATACAATTGGGTATATTTTAGGGAATTTGATCAGGGAAAGCAAATAGCGAGGGAGCGAGGGACTGGTCACCCAATTGCGTGTTTAATACAGCTGCTGTATATGAATAGACAGCTTTTTTTTCTATTTAATAACCTCAAGTTTCTACAGGTCATAGGCTTATTGCCAGAACCCCAATAGCATACAGTCTGCCCCAAACGTTGAGAAACTGCATAATTATTTTTTGAAAAAAACATTTAAATTTACCTTTGGAAATTAGGCATACCTATGTTACTGAATGCATTACAAATTATTGCTAAATAATGTGTGGTTACCTCAAAAGCAGTACTACAATAGCGCCATTTTTATACAGTGGTCCCTGAAGTTACAGTATTAATTGGTTCCTAGGAGGGCCATTGTATGTTGAAACCATTGTAAGTTGAGTAATCGGTTCCAAAGGCCCAAAATGTCATCCAATATAAAAGAAAATAAAGATTTAAGACAAATAAGCAGATAACTAAGGCCTCATGCACACGACCATTGTTCTTGTCCGCACCTGAGCCGCAGTTTTTACGGCTCAGGTGCTGACCCATTCACTTTAATGGGGCTGCAAAATATTTGCTGTCCACATCCGTTGCACCGTTCCGTGGGCACACAAAAATATAACATGTCCTATTGTCCTATATCTTGTTTGTTTTGCAGACAAAAATAGGCATTTTTACAATGGGCCACCTGTTTCGCAAATTGCGGAAAGCACACGGTTGGCTTCCGTGTTTTGTTGATCCGCAATTTTCGGACCGCAAAAAACAGAACGGTTGTGTGCATGAGGCCCAAAACAGATAAAACAAGTCCTTAAATATAACAGTCAGGAATAGATCCTAACTAGCAACTAGTGCAGCTATTTTACCAGAGAAGTTGCCTTGATTAATTGGATCTGAGTCTGAGGCATTTTATGTTGAGTCTAGTTTCAACTTACAATGGGTCAGAAAAGACTATTGTATGTTGAAAATATTGTATCTTGCGGCCATTGTATCTTGAGAGATCACTGTACTGTGTATTGCATATTACTGCAAGATAACGAGTAGTTACAGCAAATGCAATACTGCAACAACCATTTTTATACTCACATTATTAAATGTGTTGCATATTGCTGCAGAATAGCGGGTAGTTACAAAAAAAAGTAATACAACAGTAATGCCGTTTTTATGCCCATGTCATTGAAAGCATTTTTATTTTTAGTTAAAAAATCATGCTGTATTACTGCAATATACCAAGTAGTTCAAAGATATTTTACTGCAAAAATTGCATTGTTATACACGATACTCTCATTAGTGAATGCATTAAAGCATCACACCATGTAGTTCAAAGACATTTTACTGCATAAATTCCAGTTATAGCTGTGCTGCTGTTGTTATTGGTAGAGGAATTCTACTTGTATCCACAGTGGTGACAGTAGGGGCAGTGTAAGTGACAGTGGCCTTCGGGGTAAATTCAGAGCAGAGAATCAGGAGGGGGGACAAGGAGCCCATGAAAACATATCACAGTCTGATAAAAGTGGCGTAAGGATGATGATGAATGTGTGTTCGATAAGACCTGAGAGCTGGATCAGGGTGCTGAGGAGAAGGTAACATCTTAGGAGGAGGGTGATGGCCATGACGGTGGCTATAAAGAGAGGATGCAACATACGGCCAGAACCTCCCAAAAAACTGCCAGGGCCACATCTGCTTCTTTTTTGGTCAGCTTGGGAACTGGTGATGTCACTGATACTGTAGGTGCAGGCTACAAAACATGACAGACTTTAGCTAAGCTTGGCTGGTTTTATCTCTGTGCAGAGTGTGCAAGTATCTCCTGTCTGATGTTTTTTCTCCACCGTGCCAAAAGGAAAAGCATTGCTGTGTACAAGATCTGTAGGATTAAAATAAGCTGTGGTGTTCAAACACAAATGAAGGCACCACAACTCTATTGCAGCACATCACCAGTTACTGTGAGAAAATTGAAGTGGCCACTAGCTGGTGCAACAAAAGTGTCATCTTTCTCTTGGTCTTCTCTATGGCATCGAGGCTGCATCTACATGCAGTACAGTGTCCTTGTCATTAGTGTTGAGCATATCGAAGCATCCAAAGTGGAATTCGATCCGATGTTTAAGATAAATTTGATTCGCAACTAATCCGAATTTCCTCACGCTTAGTGGTAACTAGGGATGAGCGAACTCGAACTGTATAGTTCGGGTTCGTACCGAATTTTGGGGTGTCCGTGACACGGACCCGAACCCGGACATTTTCGTAAAAGTCCGGGTTCGGGTTCGGTGTTCGTCGCTTTCTTCGCGCTTTTGTGACGCTTTCTTGGCGCTTTTTGAAAGGCTGCAAAGCAGCCAATCAACAAGCGTCATACTACTTGCCCCAAGAGGCCATCACAGCCATGCCTACTATTGGCATGGCTGTGATTGGCCAGAGCACCATGTGACCCAGCCTCTATTTAAGCTGGAGTCACATAGCGCCGCCCGTCACTCTGCTCTGATTAGCGTAGGGAGAGGTTGCGGCTGCGACAGTAGGGCGAGATTAGGCAGATTAACTCCTCCAAAGGACTTGATTAACTGATCGATCTGCAGCTGTGGATCATTGAGCTGCTGATCCTCAATTGCTCACTGTTTTTAGGCTGCCCAGACCGTTTGTCAGTCACATTTTTCTGGGGTGATCGGCGGCCATTTTGTGTCTTGTGGTGCGCCAGCACAAGCTGCGACCAAGTGCATTTAACCCTCAATGGTGTGGTTGTTTTTTGGCTAAAGCCTACATCAGGGTGAAGCTGTCACACCAAGTGCATTTAACCAGCAATAGTCTGTTCATTTTTTGGCCATATACAAAATCAGGGGCAAGCTGCGCCTGTCACCAAGTGCATTTAACCCTCAATGGTGTGGTTGTTTTTTGGCTAAAGCCTACATCAGGGTGAAGCTGTCACACCAAGTGCATTTAACCAGCAATAGTCTGTTCATTTTTTGGCCATATACTAAATCAGGGGCAAGCTGCGCCTGTCACCAAGTGCATTTAACCCTCAATGGTGTGGTTGTTTTTTGGCTAAAGCCTACATCAGGGTGAAGCTGTCACACCAAGTGCATTTAACCAGCAATAGTCTGTTTATTTTTTGGCCATATCCCAGTCTAATTCTGTCACTAAATCCATACCGGTCACCCAGCGCCTAAATACTAGGCCTCAAATTTATATCCCGCTAAATCTGTCCTTAGTGCTGTAGCTGGGCGAGTTATTTAGTGTCCGTTCAAGCACATTTCTTGTTCTGGGTTGAAATACAATTCCCAATTTAGCAATTTCATAATTTAGTGGTTTCTGCTATATCAGAGCTATTTGAAATCTATCCCTAAAAGGGTATATAATATTCAAGGTGCACATTGGGTCATTCAGAATAACTTCACACACACCCGCTACTGTGTATTTCCAAGTCTAATTCTGGCACTAAACCCATACCTGTCACCCAGCGCCTAAATACTAGGCCTCAAATTTATATCCCGCTAAATCTGTCCTTAGTGCTGTAGCTGGGCGAGTTATTTAGTGTCCGTTCAAGCACATTTCTTGTTCTGGGTTGAAATACAATTCCCAATTTAGCAATTTCATAATTTAGTGGTTTCTGCTATATCAGAGCTATTTGAAATCTATCCCTAAAAGGGTATATAATATTCAAGGTGCACATTGGGTCATTCAGAATAACTTCACACACACCCGCTACTGTGTATTTCCAAGTCTAATTCTGGCACTAAACCCATACCTGTCACCCAGCGCCTAAATACTAGGCCTCAAATTTATATCCCGCTAAATCTGTCCTTAGTGCTGTAGCTGGGCGAGTTATTTAGTGTCCGTTCAAGCACATTTCTTGTTCTGGGTTGAAATACAATTCCCAATTTAGCAATTTCATAATTTAGTGGTTTCTGCTATATCAGAGCTATTTGAAATCTATCCCTAAAAGGGTATATAATATTCAAGGTGCACATTGGGTCATTCAGAATAACTTCACACACACCCGCTACTGTGTATTTCCAAGTCTAATTCTGGCACTAAACCCATACCTGTCACCCAGCGCCTAAATACTAGGCCTCAAATTTATATCCCGCTAAATCTGTCCCTAGTGCTGTAGCTGGGCGAGTTATTTAGTGTCCGTTCAAGCACATTTCTTGTTCTGGGTTGAAATACAATTCCCAATTTAGCAATTTCATAATTTAGTGGTTTCTGCTATATCAGAGCTATTTGAAATCTATCCCTAAAAGGGTATATAATATTCAAGGTGCACATTGGGTCATTCAGAATAACTTCACACACACCCGCTACTGTGTATTTCCAAGTCTAATTCTGTCACTAAACCCATACCTGTCACCCAGCGCCTAAATACTAGGCCTCAAATTTATATCCCGCTAAATCTGTCCCTAGTGCTGTAGCTGGGCGAGTTATTTAGTGTCCGTTCAAGCACATTTCTTGTTCTGGGTTGAAATACAATTCCCAATTTAGCAATTTCATAATTTAGTGGTTTCTGCTATATCAGAGCTATTTGAAATCTATCCCTAAAAGGGTATATAATATTCAAGGTGCACATTGGGTCATTCAGAATAACTTCACACACACCCGCTACTGTGTATTTCCAAGTCTAATTCTGTCACTAAACCCATACCTGTCACCCAGCGCCTAAATACTAGGCCTCAAATTTATATCCCGCTAAATCTGTCCCTAGTGCTGTAGCTGGGCGAGTTATTTAGTGTCCGTTCAAGCACATTTCTTGTTCTGGGTTGAAATACAATTCCCAATTTAGCAATTTCATAATTTAGTGGTTTCTGCTATATCAGAGCTATTTGAAATCTATCCCTAAAAGGGTATATAATATTCAAGGTGCACATTGGGTCATTCAGAATAACTTCACACACACCCGCTACTGTGTATTTCCAAGTCTAATTCTGGCACTAAACCCATACCTGTCACCCAGCGCCTAAATACTAGGCCTCAAATTTATATCCCGCTAAATCTGTCCTTAGTGCTGTAGCTGGGCGAGTTATTTAGTGTCCGTTCAAGCACATTTCTTGTTCTGGGTTGAAATACAATTCCCAATTTAGCAATTTCATAATTTAGTGGTTTCTGCTATATCAGAGCTATTTGAAATCTATCCCTAAAAGGGTATATAATATTCAAGGTGCACATTGGGTCATTCAGAATAACTTCACACACACCCGCTACTGTGTATTTCCAAGTCTAATTCTGGCACTAAACCCATACCTGTCACCCAGCGCCTAAATACTAGGCCTCAAATTTATATCCCGCTAAATCTGTCCTTAGTGCTGTAGCTGGGCGAGTTATTTAGTGTCCGTTCAAGCACATTTCTTGTTCTGGGTTGAAATACAATTCCCAATTTAGCAATTTCATAATTTAGTGGTTTCTGCTATATCAGAGCTATTTGAAATCTATCCCTAAAAGGGTATAAAATATTCAAGGTGCACATTGGGTCATTCAGAATAACTTCACACACACCCGCTACTGTGTATTTCCAAGTCTAATTCTGGCACTAAACCCATACCTGTCACCCAGCGCCTAAATACTAGGCCTCAAATTTATATCCCGCTAAATCTGTCCTTAGTGCTGTAGCTGGGCGAGTTATTTAGTGTCCGTTCAAGCACATTTCTTGTTCTGGGTTGAAATACAATTCCCAATTTAGCAATTTCATAATTTAGTGGTTTCTGCTATATCAGAGCTATTTGAAATCTATCCCTAAAAGGGTATATAATATTCAAGGTGCACATTGGGTCATTCAGAATAACTTCACACACACCCGCTACTGTGTATTTCCAAGTCTAATTCTGGCACTAAACCCATACCTGTCACCCAGCGCCTAAATACTAGGCCTCAAATTTATATCCAGCTAAATCTGTCCCTAGTGCTGTAGCTGGGCGAGTTATTTAGTGTCCGTTCAAGCACATTTCTTGTTCTGGGTTGAAATACAATTCCCAATTTAGCAATTTCATAATTTAGTGGTTTCTGCTATATCAGAGCTATTTGAAATCTATCCCTAAAAGGGTATATAATATTCAAGGTGCACATAGGGTCATTCAGAATAACTTCACACACCCGCTACTGTGCATTTCCAAATCTAATTCTGTCACTAAACCCATACCTGTCACCCAGCGCCTAAATACTAGGCCTCAAATTTATATCCCGCTAAATCTCTCGTTACCGCTGTCCTGTTGTGGCTGGGAAAGTTATTTAGTGTCCGTCAAAGCACATTTTTTGTTCTGGGTTGAAATACAATTCCCAATTTAGCAATTTCATAATTTAGTCGTTTCTGCTATATCAGAGCTATTTGAAATCTATCCCTAAAAGGGTATATAATATTCAAGGTGCACATTGGGTCATTCAGAATAACTTCACACACACCCGCTACTGTGTATTTCCAAGTCTAATTCTGGCACTAAACCCATACCTGTCACCCAGCGCCTAAATACTAGGCCTCAAATTTATATCCCGCTAATCTGTCCTTAGTGCTGTAGCTGGGCGAGTTATTTAGTGTCCGTTCAAGCACATTTCTTGTTCTGGGTTGAAATACAATTCCCAATTTAGCAATTTCATAATTTAGTGGTTTCTGCTATATCAGAGCTATTTGAAATCTATCCCTAAAAGGGTATATAATATTCAAGGTGCACATTGGGTCATTCAGAATAACTTCACACACACCCGCTACTGTGTATTTCCAAGTCTAATTCTGGCACTAAACCCATACCTGTCACCCAGCGCCTAAATACTAGGCCTCAAATTTATATCCCGCTAAATCTGTCCCTAGTGCTGTAGCTGGGCGAGTTATTTAGTGTCCGTTCAAGCACATTTCTTGTTCTGGGTTGAAATACAATTCCCAATTTAGCAATTTCATAATTTAGTGGTTTCTGCTATATCAGAGCTATTTGAAATCTATCCCTAAAAGGGTATATAATATTCAAGGTGCACATTGGGTCATTCAGAATAACTTCACACACACCCGCTACTGTGTATTTCCAAGTCTAATTCTGGCACTAAACCCATACCTGTCACCCAGCGCCTAAATACTAGGCCTCAAATTTATATCCAGCTAAATCTGTCCCTAGTGCTGTAGCTGGGCGAGTTATTTAGTGTCCGTTCAAGCACATTTCTTGTTCTGGGTTGAAATACAATTCCCAATTTAGCAATTTCATAATTTAGTGGTTTCTGCTATATCAGAGCTATTTGAAATCTATCCCTAAAAGGGTATATAATATTCAAGGTGCACATAGGGTCATTCAGAATAACTTCACACACCCGCTACTGTGCATTTCCAAATCTAATTCTGTCACTAAACCCATACCTGTCACCCAGCGCCTAAATACTAGGCCTCAAATTTATATCCCGCTAAATCTCTCGTTACCGCTGTCCTGTTGTGGCTGGGAAAGTTATTTAGTGTCCGTCAAAGCACATTTTTTGTTCTGGGTTGAAATACAATTCCCAATTTAGCAATTTCATAATTTAGTCGTTTCTGCTATATCAGAGCTATTTGAAATCTATCCCTAAAAGGGTATATAATATTCAAGGTGCACATTGGGTCATTCAGAATAACTTCACACACACCCGCTACTGTGTATTTCCAAGTCTAATTCTGTCACTAAACCCATACCTGTCACCCAGCGCCTAAATACTAGGCCTCAAATTTATATCCTGCTAAATCTCTCGTTAACGCTGTCCTGTTGTGGCTGGGAAAGTTATTTAGTGTCCGTCAAAGCACATTTTTTGTTCTGGGTTTAAATACAATTCCCAATTTAACAATTTCATAATTTAGTGGTTTCTGCTATATCAGAGCTATTTGAAATCTATCCCTAAAAGGGTATATAATATTCAAGGTGCACATTGGGTCATTCAGAATAACTTCACACACACCCGCTACTGTGTATTTCCAAGTCTAATTCTGTCACTAAACCCATACCTGTCACCCAGCGCCTAAATACTAGGCCTCAAATTTATATCCTGCTAAATCTCTCGTTACCGCTGTCCTGTTGTGGCTGGGAAAGTTATTTAGTGTCCGTCAAAGCACATTTTTTGTTCTGGGTTGAAGTACAATTCCCAATTTAGCAATTTCATAATTTAGTGGTTCCTGCTATATCAGAGCTATTTGAAATCTATCCCAAAAAGGGTATATAATATTCAAGGTGCACATAGGGTCATTCAGAATAACTTCACACACACGCTTCTGTGCATTTCCAAGTCTAATTCTGTCACTAAATCCATACCGGTCACCCAGCGCCTAAATACTAGGCCTCAAATTTATATCCCGCTGAATTTGAATACAATACATTGGGCCAAATAATATATTTGTTGTTGTGGTGAACCATAACAATGAGAAAAACATCTAGTAAGGGACGCGGACGTGGACATGGTCGTGGTGGTGTTAGTGGACCCTCTGGTGCTGGGAGAGGACGTGGCCGTTCTGCCACATCCACACGTCCTAGTGTACCAACTACCTCAGGTCCCAGTAGCCGCCAGAATTTACAGCGATATATGGTGGGGCCCAATGCCGTTCTAAGGATGGTAAGGCCTGAGCAGGTACAGGCATTAGTCAATTGGGTGGCCGACAGTGGATCCAGCACGTTCACATTATCTCCCACCCAGTCTTCTGCAGAAAGCGCACAGATGGCGCCTGAAAACCAACCCCATCAGTCTGTCACATCACCCCCATGCATACCAGGGAAACTGTCTCAGCCTCAAGTTATGCAGCAGTCTCTTATGCTGTTTGAAGACTCCGCTGGCAGGGTTTCCCAAGGGCATCCACCTAGCCCTTCCCCAGCGGTGAAAGACATAGAATGCACTGACGCACAACCACTTATGTTTCCTGATGATGAGGACATGGGAATACCACCTCAGCATGTCTCTGATGATGACGAAACACAGGTGCCAACTGCTGCGTCTTTCTGCAGTGTGCAGACTGAACAGGAGGTCAGGGATCAAGACTGGGTGGAAGACGATGCAGGGGACGATGAGGTCCTAGACCCCACATGGAATGAAGGTCGTGCCACTGACTTTCACAGTTCGGAGGAAGAGGCAGTGGTGAGACCGAGCCAACAGCGTAGCAAAAGAGGGAGCAGTGGGCAAAAGCAGAACACCCGCCGCCAAGAGACTCCGCCTGCTACTGACCGCCGCCATCTGGGACCGAGCACCCCAAAGGCAGCTTCAAGGAGTTCCCTGGCATGGCACTTCTTCAAACAATGTGCTGACGACAAGACCCGAGTGGTTTGCACGCTGTGCCATCAGAGCCTGAAGCGAGGCATTAACGTTCTGAACCTGAGCACAACCTGCATGACCAGGCACCTGCATGCAAAGCATGAACTGCAGTGGAGTAAACACCTTAAAACCAAGGAAGTCACTCAGGCTCCCCCTGCTACCTCTTCTGCTGCTGCCGCCTCGGCCTATTCTGCTGCTGCCGCCTCGGCCTCTTCCTCCGCCTCTGGAGGAACGTTGGCACCTGCCGCCCAGCAAACAGGGGATGTACCACCAACACCACCACCACCACCTCCGTCACCAAGCGCCTCAACCATGTCACACGCCAGCGTTCAGCTCTCCATCTCACAAACATTTGATAGAAAGCGTAAATTCCCACCTAGCCACCCTCAATCCCTGGCCCTGAATGCCAGCATTTCTAAACTACTGGCCTATGAAATGCTGTCATTTAGGCTGGTGGACACAGACAGCTTCAAACAGCTCATGTCGCTTGCTGTCCCACAGTATGTTGTTCCCAGCCGGCACTACTTCTCCAAGAGAGCCGTGCCTTCCCTGCACAACCAAGTATCCGATAAAATCAAGTGTGCACTGCGCAACGCCATCTGTGGCAAGGTCCACCTAACCACAGATACGTGGACCAGTAAGCACGGCCAGGGACGCTATATCTCCCTAACTGCACACTGGGTAAATGTAGTGGCAGCTGGGCCCCAGGCGGAGAGCTGTTTGGCGCACGTCCTTCCGCCGCCAAGGATCGCAGGGCAACATTCTTTGCCTCCTGTTGCCACCTCCTCCTTCTCGGCTTCCTCCTCCTCTTCTTCCACCTGCTCATCCAGTCAGCCACACACCTTCACCACCAACTTCAGCACAGCCCGGGGTAAACGTCAGCAGGCCATTCTGAAACTCATATGTTTGGGGGACAGGCCCCACACCGCACAGGAGTTGTGGCGGGGTATAGAACAACAGACCGACGAGTGGTTGCTGCCGGTGAGCCTCAAGCCCGGCCTGGTGGTGTGTGATAATGGGCGAAATCTCGTTGCAGCTCTGGGACTAGCCAATTTGACGCACATCCCTTGCTTGGCGCATGTGCTGAATTTGGTGGTGCAGAAGTTCATTCACAACTACCCCGACATGTCAGAGCTGCTGCATAAAGTGCGGGCCGTCTGTTCGCGCTTCCGGCGTTCACATCCTGCTGCTGCTCGCCTGTCTGCGCTACAGCGTAACTTCGGCCTTCCCGCTCACCGCCTCATATGCGACGTGCCCACCAGGTGGAACTCCACCTTGCACATGCTGGACAGACTGTGCGAGCAGCAGCAGGCCATAGTGGAGTTTCAGCTGCAGCACGCACGGGTCAGTCGCACTACAGAACAGCACCACTTCACCACCAATGACTGGGCCTCCATGCGAGACCTGTGTGCCCTGTTGCGCTGTTTCGAGTACTCCACCAACATGGCCAGTGGCGATGACACCGTTATCAGCGTTACAATACCACTTCTATGTCTTCTTGAGAAAACACTTAGGGCGATGATGGAAGAGGAGGTGGCCCAGGAGGAGGAGGAGGAGGAGGAGGAAGAGGGGTCATTTTTAGCACTTTCAGGCCAGTCTCTTCGAAGTGACTCAGAGGGAGGTTTTTGGCAACAGCAGAGGCCAGGTACAAATGTGGCCAGCCAGGGCCCACTACTGGAGGACGAGGAGGACGAGGATGAGGAGGAGGTGGAGGAGGATGAGGATGAAGCATGGTCACAGCGGGGTGGCACCCAACGCAGCTCAGGTCCATCACTGGTGCGTGGCTGGGGGGAAAGGCAGGACGATGACGATACGCCTCCCACAGAGGACAGCTTGTCCTTATCCCTGGGCAGCCTGGCACACATGAGCGACTACATGCTGCAGTGCCTGCGCAACGACAGCAGAGTTGCCCACATTTTAACCTGTGCGGACTACTGGGTTGCCACCCTGCTGGATCCACGCTACAAAGACAATGTGCCCACCTTACTTCCTGCACTGGAGCGTGATAGGAAGATGCGCGAGTACAAGCGCACGTTGGTAGACGCGCTACTGAGAGCATTCCCAAATGTCACAGGGGAACAAGTGGAAGCCCAAGGCCAAGGCAGAGGAGGAGCAAGAGGTCGCCAAGGCAGCTGTGTCACGGCCAGCTCCTCTGAGGGCAGGGTTAGCATGGCAGAGATGTGGAAAAGTTTTGTCAACACGCCACAGCTAACTGCACCACCACCTGATACGCAACGTGTTAGCAGGAGGCAACATTTCACTAACATGGTGGAACAGTACGTGTGCACACCCCTCCACGTACTGACTGATGGTTCGGCCCCATTCAACTTCTGGGTCTCTAAATTGTCCACGTGGCCAGAGCTAGCCTTTTATGCCTTGGAGGTGCTGGCCTGCCCGGCAGCCAGCGTTTTGTCTGAACGTGTATTCAGCACGGCAGGGGGCGTCATTACAGACAAACGCAGCCGCCTGTCTACAGCCAATGTGGACAAGCTGACGTTCATAAAAATGAACCAGGCATGGATCCCACAGGACCTGTCCGTCCCTTGTCCAGATTAGACATTAACTACCTCCCCATAACCATATATTATTGGACTCCAGGGCACTTCCTCATTCAATCCTATTTTTATTTTCATTTTACCATTATATTGCGATGCTACCCAAAGTTGAATGAACCTCTCCTCTGCCTGTGTGCTAGGCCTAAATATATGCCAATGGACTGTTGCAGTGGTGGCTGACGTGAAGCCTCATTCTCTGCTATGACATGCAGACTAATTCTCTGCTGACATGAAGACAGATTCTCTGTTACGGGACCTCCCTCCTCTGCCTGGGTGCTGGGCCTAAATATATGCCAATGGACTGTTGCAGTGGTGGGTGACGTGAAGCCTCATTCTCTGCTATGACATGCAGACTAATTCTCTGCTGACATGAAGACAGATTCTCTGTTACGGGACCTCTCTCCTCTGCCTGTGTGTGTGCTGGGCCTAAATATATGCCAATGGACTGTTGCAGTGGTGGCTGACGTGAAGCCTCATTCTCTGCTATAACATGCAGACTAATTCTCTGCTGACATGAAGACAGATTCTCTGTTACGGGACCTCTCTCCTCTGCCTGTGTGTGTGCTGGGCCTAAATATATGCCAATGGACTGTTGCAGTGGTGGCTGACGTGAAGCCTCATTCTCTGCTATGACATGCAGACTAATTCTCTGCTGACATGAAGACAGATTCTCTGTTACGGGACCTCCCTCCTCTGCCTGGGTGCTGGGCCTAAATATATGCCAATGGACTGTTGCAGTGGTGGGTGACGTGAAGCCTGATTCTCTGCTATGACATGCAGACTAATTCTCTGCTGACATGAAGACAGATTCTCTGTTACGGGACCTCTCTCCTCTGCCTGTGTGTGTGCTGGGCCTAAATATATGCCAATGGACTGTTGCAGTGGTGGCTGACGTGAAGCCTCATTCTCTGCTATGACATGCAGACTAATTCTCTGCTGACATGAAGACAGATTCTCTGTTACGGGACCTCCCTCCTCTGCCTGGGTGCTGGGCCTAAATATATGCCAATGGACTGTTGCAGTGGTGGGTGACGTGAAGCCTGATTCTCTGCTATGACATGCAGACTAATTCTCTGCTGACATGAAGACAGATTCTCTGTTACGGGACCTCTCTCCTCTGCCTGTGTGTGTGCTGGGCCTAAATATATGCCAATGGACTGTTGCAGTGGTGGCTGACGTGAAGCCTCATTCTCTGCTATGACATGCAGACTAATTCTCTGCTGACATGAAGCCAGATTGTCTGTTACGGGACCTCTCTCCTCTGCCTGTGTGTGTGCTGGGCCTAAATATATGCCAATGGACTGTTGCAGTGGTGGCTGACGTGAAGCCTCATTCTCTGCTATGACATGCAGACTAATTCTCTGCTGACATGAAGACAGATTCTCTGTTACGGGACCTCCCTCCTCTGCCTGGGTGCTGGGCCTAAATATATGCCAATGGACTGTTGCAGTGGTGGCTGACGTGAAGCCTCATTCTCTGCTATGACATGCAGACTGATTCTCTGCTGACATGAAGCCAGATCGTCTGTTACGGGACCTCTCTGCTCTGCCTGTGTGCTAGGCCTAAATATATGCATATGGACTGTTGCAGTGGTGGGTGACGTGAAGCCTCATTCTCTGCTATGACATGCAGACTGATTCTCTGCTGTCATGAAGCCAGATTGTCTGTTACGGGACCTCTCTGCTCTGCCTGTGTGCTAGGCCTAAATATATGCCAATGGACTGTTGCAGTGGTGGGTGACGTGAAGCCTCATTCTCTGCTATGACATGCAGACTGATTCTCTGCTGACATGAAGCCAGATTGTCTGTTACGGGACCTCTCTCCTCTGCCTGTGTGCTAGGCCTAAATATATGCCAATGGACTGTTGCAGTGGTGGCTGACGTGAAGCCTCATTCTCTGCTATGACATGCAGACTAATTCTCTGCTGACATGAAGCCAGATCCTCTGTTACGGGACCTCTCTCCTCTGCCTGTGTGTGTGCTGGGCCTAAATATATGCCAATGGACTGTTGCAGTGGTGGCTGACGTGAAGCCTCATTCTCTGCTATGACATGCAGACTGATTCTCTGCTGACATGAAGCCAGATTCTCTGTTACGGGACCTCTCTCCTCTGCCTGTGTGTGTGCTGGGCCTAAATATATGCCAATGGACTGTTGCAGTGGTGGCTGACGTGAAGCCTCATTCTCTGCTATGACATGCAGACTAATTCTCTGCTGACATGAAGACAGATTCTCTGTTACGGGACCTCCCTCCTCTGCCTGGGTGCTGGGCCTAAATATATGCCAATGGACTGTTGCAGTGGTGGCTGACGTGAAGCCTCATTCTCTGCTATGACATGCAGACTAATTCTCTGCTGACATGAAGACAGATTCTCTGTTACGGGACCTCTCTCCTCTGCCTGGGTGCCGGGGCCTAAATATCTGAGAATGGACTGTTCCAGTGGTGGGTGACGGGAAGCCAGATTCTCTGCTATGGAACCTCTCTCCAATTGATTTTGGTTAATTTTTATTTATTTAATTTTTATTTTAATTCATTTCCCTATCCACATTTGTTTGCAGGGGATTTACCTACATGTTGCTGCCTTTTGCAGCCCTCTAGCTCTTTCCTGGGCTGTTTTACAGCCTTTTTAGTGCCGAAAAGTTCGGGTCCCCATTGACTTCAATGGGGTTCGGGTTCGGGACGAAGTTCGGATCGGGTTCGGATCCCGAACCCGAACATTTCCGGGATGTTCGGCCGAACTTCTCGAACCCGAACATCCAGGTGTTCGCTCAACTCTAGTGGTAACTAATCATTTTTTCCTAACATGGCAGCTACTCATGTTACAAAGTGAAACTAAGAAGCTTGGGAATGCAAGATCACACATAATGTTGTGCAGCTAGCCAATCTGCCGATAGTCATTGCCTGTAGTGTAACAGCCCTATAAAAGCCTCATTCCGCACAGTCTCCACTATTCCACCGTGAGCTGAGCTTAAAGAGAGATGTGACAAGTGCAAATGCGCTAGGGTCAGTGTTGCTACAAACAGTAAAAAAAAATATTGGATAGGGAGACTGCGTGGACAGTGCAGGCTGTGAGTAATCCCCCTGTGCATCTTGTTCTCCTGCTGCACCTTTCATACTTAATATTTTCTGTTATATATAGACTTATTGTACGTCAGACTCAGTCTTAACAGGCAGTAAAATATATTTCTGCATTTATCTTGTTCACCTGCTGTGCCATTCTTACTTCATCTGTTCTGTTATACATCGACTTACTGTGCATAAGTCTCAGTCTCAACAGGCGGTCTGATATATCACTTCTTTTATCTTGTTCACCTGCTGCAGCATTGATAATTAATCTGTTAATACATATATTTACTGTGTGTCAGACTCAGTATTAACCCGTAGGATACCAGCGACCCGCCCGATCAGCTGCAGGGGTCTGGCAGTGACTGATAGCCGGACCCCTGCTGTATGTGCCGGCATCAGTGAAAACACAGATGCCGACGCATTAACCCTTGCACTGCCGCTGTCAGCACTGACCGCGGGACGTGCAGTATCCTGACGGGTCAGTGTGTCCAGCTGGTCCCCGCGCTTCTGTGACGGGGACCCGATGGCTTGGTAGGCACCCCGATGCCTTCCTTAGTGATCAGTACCCCCCTTAATATTGTAATGCTTGGATTTCTGTGCAAATGTCCTCCTCTGCCTCCTCATCCTCCACCTTGTCCTCACCCTCTAATGTAGGAACAGTTCAGGAACAGTGGTCCTCCAGCATATTACCTATGCAAAGCTAGATGTTGTCACGCTCTTCTGCACCTCAGCAGCCTGGGCAAACTAAGCCACACCAGGGAGGAACTGCTTGACATCATCAATAAAGAAATAGAACACTGGCTGTCTCCTCGCCAACTGGAGATAGGAACTATTGTTACTGATAACGGGAAAAACATTTTGTCTGTGCGGCATTAGGGAGGGCTGACCCATGCACCCTCCATGGCGTACATCTTCAGTTTTATTTTCACCCAGTTCCTCAACTCTTTCAATGAACTGCAATAGTTGTTAAAAATGTCCTGGAAATTATGCATGCACTTCAGCCACTCTTACTATGCAAAACTCGCCCACCTTGAGCTGCAAAGGCAAAATGCTCTTTCCCAGCATTGACTGATATACGACCTTTCCACTCATTGGAACTTAATGCTACATATACGTTAGACCACTTGTACGAGCAGAGAAAGGCAGTGAACGATTAATGCAGCAGATGGACAGGTCTTTTTCCCTGTGTAACTTCCACGCTAGACAGTGGAAGCACATGCATGACATGTGCCATTTTCTCAGGCCCTTTTAGGAGGCAATTTTATTTGTCAGTCAGCAGAACTGCGAGCTAAATGATGTCAATCCACTCTTTCACGTCCTGGAGGGAATGGTGAAAAATCTGATTGACAAAGGGACAATAGACATTATGCCCACCTGAGCCCTGAGCAGGATGAGGACAAGGAGGAGGACATAAACATCCAGGAATTTTATACAAAACTAGGTGATTTATCTGCCCAAGCTACAAGAGAGGAGCATGAGGAACAAGAGGAGCTAGAGGGCGATGACGAAGACGCAGATGACCCTGAGAGACCGTGCCAGTATGCAGTGGAGATGGAGGCAGGTAGGCCCTCCGAGTCCATTGCTCAAATGGCTAGATGCATGCTATCTTGTATGCTTACTGACAGCTGCAATGTAAGGATTCAGCAAAAGGATGACTACTGGCTATACACATTGTTAGACCCTCGCTACCAATCAAAAATGGTGGCATTTTTTAGACCTTCTGACTAGGATGCACAAATGGACTACTAAAGAGACTTGCTGTGTAGTTGGTTGGTCGCTGCCTATGAGTACCATCGCTGGTCCTCAGGGGGACCCTCAGTGCTCACTCTCCCCTGCCATAACTGGGGAGGGCGGGGGGGGGGGCTAGTTGCAGCACCAGCTCCATATGCAGCAACTTCAGTCTGTAATCTGATGAGCAGTTTTCTTCAGCTGCATAATGAAGAAACCACCCAGCAGCAAGACATGCAGCAGAACCTCAGCCAGCAGGTAGTGGCATACTTGAACGGCACCTTATTACCCATGATCCAAGATCCCCTGGACTACTGGTCAGGCAAACTTGAATGGTGGACGCAACTGGCTGAATTTGCCATGGGTATGCTTTCCTGCCCAGCCAGTAATGTGGCATCAGAGCGGGTGTTCAGTGCTGCAGGGGGCATAGTTACCCCTAAGTTAACTTGCCCTTTCTCTTAAAAGTTTGATAAAGCAATCTTCATAAAGATGAATCAGGCATGGATCAACCAGGATTTCCAGACACCAGTGCCTGATGCAACAGAATAGATTACTCTGCCACTAATGATCATACTGTAGTGTGCTGCCACAGTGAAATATTTAGCAAAATGGGCCGTTACTTCTGGCCACGTGATGCTGCCACTATTCTGATGATGCCACCTGCCTGATGCCACCTACCTGCTGCCTCTACTGCCATTCCTACAAAGGGGATTCTGGCCTACTGATATGTACATGTAAATTATTTAAAAAAAAGGATATGCATGCCACTAGGCCTTGCTATTACACTGCTGTTGTTGGGTTCTACTACTACTGTGATCTAACACCATCTTGTGCTGTATGCCACTGCTTTTGCATGACGCCACTATTGTTCCTGTTACTGCCAGTGCTGTTGATCTCCATACCCACTCTGTTATGGTGCCAACATTGTCCCTGTTTGCCTGTTTGACATCATAGTTTACTTTTCCCTTCTTGTAAACTGTCAAAATAAAAAAAACGAAGCATACATGCAGGACTTTTTTTCCTTGTTAAAAAAACTGATTTCAGACTCAAATGGCCAAAACAGATGCAAATTGAGCAGCATAAGGCCTCTTTCTGACGGTCAGTACTTGGTGTCACGGTGCGGTTCACCGTGACGTGTGTTGTTGTGTAGGCTGGCTGCACGTCTCCTTGCTTACTGGCTGCAAGTTTCTGTGTAGGCTAGTGTGTACTCTGCCCATGTAGGTGTGTACCCCTTTGACTGTATCTGCATTTCTGTCCGGTATTCTAGTTTTGTGTTGCTGGTTGACAAGGGCAATGCCCAATTCTGTATCTGAGTATGCTGGTTGCTTAGGGCAATGCCCAGTTCTGCATCCGAGTATGTTGGTTGCCATGGGCAATGCTCCGTACTGCAGGTTTCTGAGGGTTCTGTTTCTCCCTGTCCTGGAAGGGTTAATCTCCCTGTGTTGTTTCCAGGGGTGTGTCCTCCCAGGTGCCCTCATTAGGCAACCTTTTCTTCCTGTGAGCTGGTTGCTGTGGGTCAGTGGTTCTGTCTGTATTCCGTCTATGTGTTGCTTGTTGGGTGTTGTCCCCTTGCTGCTGATCCTAGGGGTCATTCTGTCCGCACTTCGGTGTGGTTTTACCTGATTCTGCATTTATGTTGTTTGTCATGTTTTCTGTTACCTGTTAAGTATGTGTAAGTCTAGTAGTGATTAACTGCATCTGATACTGTCCTGTTCCATGTCCTGTCTGGCAGATGTTTCTGCTTCTGATGTTTTGTTCACGTCAGTCTGGTAGTTCCTCCGTAAGGGGATTCCTGCTTTCCCCAGAGGGGGAATTCCTGTGTTTGTGTATGTCCTCTCGCCTTCCGTGTGCAGCTCTGCCTGGGGCCGCTTGCTCCCTTTGCTTGTGGCACAGGTAACTGCTTCCATCTCTGCTCTACCTGTTGCTGGTATGTCTCTGCCTGTCTGTCTGTGGACTCTAGTACTATTGGTACCTTTGTAGGAATCTCCTGGTCTGTCTGGACCAGCTGCCACTGATTAAGTTTATGCTCTGGAGTAGCCCTTGGCAACTACATTGGCCCAAGCCTACCCTCACCATCTGAGGCTCTAGTGAATGCCAGGTGTTGCTTATTCACTCCCCTCCAGAGTATTGCCAGTCAGTGGCACAGTGGGTTCTCACCTATTGTTCCTTGTGTGTACTTTGAGTGCCTCTGTTCCTGTTATGAACCTGTTCTCTCTAATACAGTTCAGTTGTTCCATTTTCTGTTCCGGTGTTCTTGCTCGCCTGACGTTTTAGAGGTCCTTCGCGAGATCCCTGGCATGTGACACTTGGTCAGTATTTTGCATCACTGTTTGATCATAATAATTTGTAAACCAAAAGCAGGAGTGGGTCCAAAACCCAGACGAAATAGAAATAATTCCATTACATTTTATCTCTGTTTTGGACCCACTCCTGTTTTTGGCTTACAAATACTGATCAAATACCATCAGTATGAAAAATGGTGACCATTTGAAAGACCCTTTATAGATGCTTTAAATACATGATTTTTTTTTCTTCAGTTTTCTGTCCTTCTGACGGATCAGAACAATGGATAAATAAACAGTAATGTTAACACAGCCTTATTGCCACTGCTGCTGCCCCCCTACATATTCCGTCATGGGGCCACTATTGTCACGGTAATTGCCACTGCTGCTGCTTTCACCACCATCACCACTCTGTCATGGATACTGCCACTGCTGCTGGCACCACCACAACTCTGTCATGAGGCCACTATTGTCGCAGTTACTGCCACTGCTGCCGCCACCATCATTGTTATATCATGGGGACACTACTACCACTGCTGCAGCCACCACCATCCCTACTTTGTCATGGCGTCACTACTGCTGCTATTTCTGCAGCCACCTTCGTCACTCTGTCATGGGACCACTATTGCCACGGCTACTGTCACTGCTGCTGCCACATCACCACTCTGTCATGGAGCCATTTTTGTCATGGCTATTGCCACTGCTGCGGCCACTGTCCCTACTCTGTCATGGGGCCACTATTGTCAAGGTTACTGCCTCTGCTGCTGCTGCCGTCACCCTCACCACTCTGTAATGGGGCCACTACTTGAATCTTGGGGCAGTGCACAGTTAGGTCCATAGCGATAAATTAGACCTGACGCTAACATTGATCTGTAATAGTAAATCTCCCTCTATGTACTGTACCAGCAATTTAAGTTTCAAGCCTTAACACTGTGACTGGGCCACCAAGTGAGATGACTATGATTAGGCAGAAGGGCCTGGGTATACCATATTAATCTCAATTTGTGACAAATTAATTCGGAACAAATTAAATTTCTTGATGAAGTTCAGTGAATCGTCCGAATATAATTTTTCTAAACTTCGCTCACCTCTTAGTCATGATCACTTTTCTTGCTCAGACTGCTCCTCCTCCTACTATGCTCCACTGTCAGCAATCAATATCAGAATGTGTGGTCAAAAACAACTCTATCATATATATAATCCAGTGGTGTTAAAAAAGAAAATATATTCCAGCCAAATATATATATATATATATATATATATATAAATATAAATAAATAAATATGTGTATATATTATCCCATTAGGAATTTTCTGTTGCGATGTCCACAATGCAGACGTTTCGGTCAGTACAGACCTATGGAGGGTGCATATGAGAAAGTATATACAAGCTGATAGGTGATAGGAGTTGCACACTGCGTATGACACAACAAAGCTGCTGTCTGGAAGCAGCCTCCTGGAAGTACGGCCACACGCCATCATTTAGAGACGCCGCTCCACTCCATAAACATACCAGCCTACACATCAGACATCCAGTGTGGGATGTCCCTTCTCTATACAACTTTCCCATATTGGTGAGTTCTTAACCATTTATCTTTTCCTGACCCAGATCCTCTCCTCCTCTACTTATTTTTCCTCATCAGGATATTGCTACTTAATTGATATATAGCCCATTATCTGCATATATGAACTATTTAATACCTTGGACATTATTTATGTTATACATTTAGCTCTAATCACCTATCAGCTTGTATATACATTCTTAGATGCACCCTCCATAGGGATTTATTTCATTAACATTATGTACAGTTGTGGCCAAAAGTTTTGAGAATTACATAAATATTGGAAATTGGAAAAGTTGCTGCTTAAGTTTTTATAATAGCAATTTGCATATACTCCAGAATGTTATGAAGAGTGATCAGATGAATTGCATAGTCCTTCTTTGCCATGAAAATTTACTTAGTCCCAAAAAATAACTTTCCACAGCATTTTTTTGCTGTCATTAAAGGACCTGCTGAGATCATTTCAGTAATCGTCTTGTTAACTCAGGTGAGAATGTTGACGAGCACAAGGCTGGAGATCATTATGTCAGGATGATTGGGTTAAAATAGCAGACTTGACCTGTTAAAAGGAGGGTGATGCTTGAAATCATTGTTCTTCCATTGTTAACCATGGTGACCTGCAAAGAAACGCATGCAGCCATCGCATTGCATAAAAATGGCTTCACAGGCAAGGATATTGTGGCTACTAAGATTGCACCTCAATCAACAATTTATAGGATCATCAAGAACTTCAAGGAAAGAGGTTCAATTCTTGTTAAGAAGGCTTCAGGGCATCCAAGTCCAGCAAGCGCCAGGATTGTCTCCTAAAGAGGATTCAGCTGCGGGATCGGAGTGCCACCAGTGCAGAGCTTGCTCAGGAATGGCAGCAGGCAGGTGTGAGTGCATCTGCACGCACAGTGAGGCGAAGACTTTTGGAAGATGGCCTGGTGTCAAGAAGGGCAGCAAAGAAGCCACTTCTCTCCCAAAAAAAACATCAGGGACAGATTGATCTTCTTCAGAAAATATGGTGAATGGACTGCTGAGGACTGGGGCAAAGTCTTATTCTCCGATGAAGCCTCTTTCCGATTGTTTGGGGCATCAGGAAAAAGGCTTGTCCGGAGAAGAAAGGTGAGCGCTACCATCAGTCCTGTGTCATGCCAACAGTAAAGCATCCTGAGACCATTCATGTGTGGGGTTGCTTCTCATCCAAGGGAGTGGGCTCACTCACAATTTTGCCCCAAAACACAGCCATGAATAAAGAATGGTACCAAAACACCCTTCAACAGCAACTTCTTCCAACAATCCAACAACAGTTTGGTGAAGAACAATGGATTTTCCAGCACGATGGAGCACCGTGCCATAAGGCAAAAGTGATAACTAAGTGGCTCGGGGACCAAAACGTTGACATTTTGGGTCCATGGCCTGGAAACTCCCCAGATCTTAATCCCATTGAGAACTTGTGGTCAATCCTCAAGAGGCGGGTGGACAAACAAAAACCCACTAATTCTGACAAACTCCAAGAAGTGATTATGAAAGAATGGGTTGCTATCAGTCAGGAGTTGGCCCAGAAGTTGATTGAGAGCATGCCCAGTCGAATTGCAGAGGTCCTGAAAAAGAAGGGCCAACTATACTGACTCTTTGTATAAATGTCATGTAATTGTCGATAAAAGCCTTTGAAACGTATGAAGTGCGTGTAATTATATTTCACTACATCACAGAAACAACTGAAACAAAGATCTAAAAGCAGTTTAGCAGCAAACTTTGTGAAAACTAATATTTGTGTCATTCTCAAAACTTTTGGCCACGACTGTACATACTATTTTTTATCCTTACAGCAATGCACTGAAAAAGGTCTGTACTGACCAAAACGTCTGCATTGTGGACATCGCAACAGAAAATTCCTATTGGGATAATATATACAGTACAGACCAAGGTGTGCCCTGTCAGGTTTAATAAGTGGTATTTCTTGCCTTATAAAAGGGGTTGGGGCCATCAGTTGCGTTGTGGAGAAGTCAGGTGGATACACAGCTGATAGTCCTACTGAATAGACTGTTAGAATTTGTATTATGGCAAGAAAAAAGCAGCTAAGTAAAGAAAAACGAGTGGCCATCATTACTTTAAGAAATGAAGGTCAGTCAGTCCGAAAAATTGGGAAAACGTTGAAAGTGTCCCCAAGTGCAGTCACAAAAACCATCAAGCGCTACAAAGAAACTGGCTCACATGCGGACCGCCCCAGGAAAGGAAGACCAAGAGTCACCTCTGCTGCGGAGGATAAGTTCATCCGAGTCACCAGCCTCAGAAATCGCAGGTTAACAGCAGCTCAGATTAGAGGCCAGGTCCATGCCACACAGAGTTCTAGCAGCAGACACATCTCTAGAACAACTGTTAAGAGGAGACTGTGTGAATCAGGCCTTCATGGTAGAATATCTACTAGGAAACCACTGCTAAGGACAGGCAACAAGCAGAAGAGGCTAACTTGTTTGGGCTAAAGAACACAAGGAATGGACATTAGACCAGTGGAAATCTGTGCTTTGGTCTGATGAGTCCAAATTTGAGATCTTTGGTTCCAACCACTGTGTCTTTGTGCGACGCAGAAAAGGTGAACGGATGGACTCTACATGCCTGGTTCCCACCGTGAAGCATGGAGGAGGAGGTGTGATGGTGTGGGGGTGCTTTGCTGGTGACACTGTTGGGGATTTATTCAACATTGAAGGCATACTGAACCAGCATGGCTACCACAGCATCTTGCAGCGATTCCATCCGGTTTGCGTTTAGTTGGACCATCATTTATTTTTCACCAGGACAATGACCCCAAACGCACCTCCAGGCTGTGTAAGGGCTATTTGACCATGAAGGAGAGTGATGGGGTGCTGTGCCAGATGACCTGGCCTCCACAGTCACCGGACCTGAACCCAATCAAGATGGTTTGGGGTGAGCTGGACAGCAGAGTGAAGGCAAAAGGGCCAACAAGTGCTAAGCATCTCTGGGAACTCCTTCAAGACTGTTGGAAGACCATTTCAGGTGACTACCTCTTGAAGCTCATCAAGAGAATGCCAAGAGTGTGCAAAGCAGTAATCAAAGCAAAAGGTGGCTACTTTGAAGAACCTAGAATATGACATATTTTCAGTTGTTTAACACTTTTTTATGTATATAATTCCACATGTGTTAATTCATAGTTTTGATGCCTTCAGTGTGAATCTACAATTTTCAGAGTCATGAAAATAAAGAAAACTCTTTGAATGAGAAGGTGTGTCCAAACTTTTGGTCTGTACTGTATATATATATATATATATATATATATATATATTTATATATATATATATTTTGTGGGGTTTTGCTCTGGTAGACAGGATTAGCGGACGCAGTATATAGGCAACAACAAGTTCTTTGGATCAAACAGTTCAGTGTTTTCATTCACACGTTAGACAAGTGACAAAACAAGCAGTCATAATCAAACAAAAAGTTACCTTGCAGTGTTGGTGGCAATTCACACCATGCGGCAATTCTGCCTCAAAGAGTCCTTGACCATAGCAGCACCAACCTGTTTTCATGCCAAACAGATAGCAAGCCTTCATCCAGACACAAGGCTCCCAGCTCCAAAAACAGAGACATGGCTTCTGAGCCCAGCTGCCTATTTAAGGACAGCCAGGTGCTTCCAAAACCCAGACCGGCACTTAAAATCTGGTCCCGTATTTGACGTCATCTGGCTGTAAATCAGCTTAGCGGCACATGCTGGGAGGAAAATACCTGTTTTCCCAGACAAAACCTCTCACTGTGTCACATACCTCCCCCCCCTTGTACAACCCTGAGGGGGTAAACACATGCCAGACAGTGTACCCGGGACAGGGCATCTGCGTTTCCCTGTAACCGCCCTGCCCTGTGTTCTACCGAAAATGTAAAGTTTTATAGAGAGAGAAACCATCGGGTGACCCGGGCATTTCTGTCCTTGGCCTGGCTCATCCACTTGAGAGGGGAGCGGTCAGTCACAAGGCGAAATTTTCTCCCCAATAAATAATAGTGGAGAGATTCTAGTGCCAACTTGATAGCCAGGCACTCTCTCTCCACTATACTACACCGGGTCTTGGCTGGGGTGAGCTTACAGCTGAGGAAGACAACAGGATGCTCCTCCCCGTTAACTTCCTGAGACAGTACAGCACCGAGGCTTACTTCGGAGCCATCGGTCTGTTGTTCCAAACAACATTTCATTGTATTGTACATTGTATTACATTGTATTGTACAGTGACAATAAAGGCATCTTATCTTATCTTATCTTACTATTAACTCCCTTTTAAAGTTGGGCGTCACCAAAACCGGGGACCGGCATCGGGCCGACTTCAAAGCGGAGAAAGCCTCTGCCGCCCGATCATCCCAGTGAACCAGCATTGACTTGTGTCCTTTCAAGAGTCCTGCCAAGGGCGTGGCTAGAGTAGCAAAGTGGGGAACTAACCTCATGTAATAGCCCACCATTCCCAGGAATGAATTTATTTGCCTAGTGGTTATAGGTTCGAGGACAATTCTATTTTGTTCACTTAGGGTTTGATGACACCGCACTCAATGACATACCCCAGATACTTAGTGTCTTCTAACCCATCACACTTTTTTTGGGTTAGCGGTTAGACCAGTTTTCCGAAGGGAGTCCACTACAGCCTGCACTTTGGGTAGGTGACTTTCCCAGTCGGTACTGTGGATGACAATATCGTCCAGGTAAGCTGAAGCGTACCGACGATGTGGACAAGGCACGATATCCATTAGTCGCTGAAAAGTGGCAGGGGTGCCATGCAGACAAAAGGGAAAGACCATATATTGATACAGCCCCTCAAGCGTGATGAAGGCAGTTTTCTCTTTGGCAGCCTCCGTTAAGGGCACCTGCGAGTACCCTTTCGTGAGGTCCAAAACAGAAAAATACCTAGGGTTGAGCGAACCCAAACTGTAAAGTTCGGGTACGTTCCAAACTTTAGGATTTTCGGACCCCGAACCCGAAATTGTCAGTAAAAGTTTGGATTCGAGTTTGGTGTGCGGCGATTTAATGGCGCTTTTTGAAATCAACAAGTGTTTAACTCTTGTGCCCTTAGAAGCCATCGCATCCATGCCTACTATTGGCATGGCTGTGATTAGCCAGTGCAGCATGTGACCCAGCCTCTATATAAGCTGGAGTCATGTAGCGCTGCACGTCACTCTGCTCTTACTAGTGTAGGGATAGGATGCTGCTGCTGTGAGGGAGAGAATAGGAAATAATCTATCTGTTATCAGAACTTGTTAACTCTGCGATCTACAGCGATTTTGTTTTGTGGGTGCAGTGCAACATTTTTTTACCCTGCCCTGAGCCCAGTGACACAGAAAAATAACTTTTATCCTTCTGTTAGTTAGGTGGGAGCCGACGGCCATTTTGTGCAAGTTCAGTGCACCAGCACAGCATATGCACCAGGGACAATAATTTAACCCTGTTCTTTTAGTTCAGTGGGTATCATATACCCATTAATTAGGTGTACCTGCACTGCATATGTGCCAGGGGAAGACAAACTAATATAGGAAATCATTCTGTGAGTTCAGGGACCCAGGAGGTGACATATTCACATTTTTTTCTGTAAAGTACAATCCAAGTAAATCCATCTGTTAGATTCTGTGGGGACAAATTATAATTATTTTTAGCAAAAAATTACATTTGCGCCCAGCACTACATTTGTGACAGTCCAATACAAGCTTTAAATATTGCAGTTATATTCTGGGTTTAAAAAAAACACCCTTTTTGTGCAAGACACTACATTTGCGGCCTTTGCTGCATTTCTGACAGTCAGGTCCATAAATATTGGGACATCAACACAATTCTAACTTTTTTGGCTCTATACACCAACAGAATGGATTTGAAATGAAACAAACAAAATCAGGTGAACGGTGTAGGAATTACAACAGTTTGCATATGTGCCTCCCACTTGTTAAGGGACCAAAAGTAATGGGGCATAATAATAATCATAAATCAAAATTTCACTTTTTAATACTTGGTTGCAAATCCTTTGCAGTCAATTACAGCCTGAAGCCTGAAACGCATAGACATCACCAGATGCTGGGTTTCATTCCTGGTGATGCTCTGCCAGGCCTCTACTGCAACTGTCTTCAGTTCCTGCTTGTTCTTGGGGCATTTTCCCTTCAGTTTTGTCTTCAGCAAGTGAAATGCATGCTCAATCGGATTCAGGTCAGATGATTGACTTGGCCATTGCATAACATTCCACTTCTTTCCCTTAAAAAACTCTTTGGTTGCTTTTGCAGTATGCTTTGGGTCATTGTCCATCTGCACTGTGAAGCGCCGTCTAATGCGTTCTGAAGCATTTGGCTGAATATGAGCAGATAATATTGCCCAAAACACTTTAGAATTCATCCTGCTGCTTTTGTCAGCAGTCACATCATCAATAAATACAAGAGAACCAGTTCCATTGGCAGCCATACATGCCCACGCCATGACACTACCACCACCATGCTTCACTGATGAGGTGGTATGCTTAGGATCATGAGCAGTTCCTTTCCTTCTCCATACTCTTCTCTTACCATCATTTTGGTACAAGTTGATCTTGGTCTCATCTGTCCATAGGATGTTGTTCCAGAACTGTGAAGGCTTTTTTAGATGTCGTTTGGCAAACTCTAAACTGGCCTTCCTGTTTTTGAGGCTCACCAATGGTTTACATCTTGTGGTGAACCCTCTGTATTCACTCTGGTGAAGTCACCTCCTGGAGAGTGTTCTTGATCTGGCTATCTGTTGTAAAGGATGTTTGCTTCACCAGGGAAAGAATTCTTCGGTCATACACCACAGTTGTTTTCTGAAGTCTTTGGGTATTTTGGTGTTGCCTAGCTCACCGGTGCGTTCCTTCTTTTTAAGAATGTTCCAAACAGTTGTTTTGGCCACGCCTAATGTTTTTTCTATCTCTCTGATGGGTTTGTTTTGTTTTTTCAGTCTAATGATGGCTTGCTTCACTGATAGTGACAGCTCTTTGGATCTCATCTTGAGAGTTGACAGAAACAGATTCTAAATGCAAATAGCACACTTGAAATGAACCCTGGACCTTTTATCTGCTCATTGTAATTGGGATAATGAGGGAATAACACACACCTGGCCATGGAACAGCTGAGAAGCCAATTGTCCCATTACTTTCGGCCCCTTAAAAAGTGGGAGGTGCATATGCAAACTGTAATTCCTACACCGTTCACCTAATTTGGATGTAAATACCCTCAAATTAAAGCTGACAATCTGCAGTTAAAGCACATCTTGTTCGTTTCATTTTAAATCCATTATGGTGGTGTATAGAGCCAAAAATGTTAGCATTGTGCCAGTGTACCAATATTTATGGACCTGACTGTAGTAACATAGTAACATAGTATATAAGGCCGAAAAAAGCCATCTGTCCATCCAGTTCGGCCTGTCATCCTGCAAGTTGTTCCAGAGGAAGGCAAAAAAACCTGTGAGGTACAAGCCAATTTTCTCCACTTAAGGGGGGAAAAATTCCTTCCTGACTCTAATAAGGCAATCAGAATAGCATCCTGGATCAACAAACCCTCTCTAGTAGCTATAGCCTGTAATATTATTACACTCCAGAAATTCATCCAAGCCCCTCTTGAATTATTTTATTATACTCACCATCACCACCTCCTCAGGCAGAGAGTTCCATAGTCTCACTGCTCTTACCGTAAATAATCCTCTTCTATGTTTGTGTACAAACCTTCATTCCAGTGGCGTTGCTAGGTCTGGTGTCACCCGGTGCGATAGAAAATGGTGTCATCCCCCCAACCCCTCCCCCATCTGGAGCTGATGTTGTGTTTTATCCTAATGAGAAAGATTTCATAATAAGGATTTGGAGAAGGGGCAGTGGGGTCGCAGAGCAGGGAGAGGCTGGTGCTGCTACTAGGGGGCTCATACCATGGGGAAGTAATAAAGCCCACCATAATGCCCCCCCAGTAGAAATAATTCTCCTTATAATGTGACAGTGCAAAAAATACCCCCTTGTAATGCCCCCAGTTATGCTAATGTCCCCATAGTGCCCGCATAATGTGCCAGTATAAAATACCCCTATATAGTGCCACCAGTAAATACCCCCCATACTGCTCCTCTACCCCTTTCCTCCTAGTGCCCCCATAATATACCAGTATAAAATGCCCCAAATATAGTGCCCCAGTAGATGCACTCAGTGTCCCCCATATTTTGCAAGTATAAAATACCCCTTCTTAGTGCCGTCTGTAGATGACCCCATAGTACTCCTCTCCCCCTTCCCCATAGTACCCACTATAATGTGTCCCAGTATGAAATGCTACTGTACAGAGCACCCCATATAAAATACCCCTTCTTTTTGGCCTCAGTAGATGCCCCTATAGTGCCCACTAATAATGTACCAGTAATAAGTCCCCCCAATAATGTGCCAGAAATAAGTGCCCCAATAATGTGCCAGTAATAAGTGCCCCCATAGATACCCCCAATAATGTGCCAGTAAAATGTGCCCCATAGATGCCCCCAATCATGTGCCAGTAACAAGAGCACCCCCAATCATGTGCCAGTAACAAGAGCACCCCCCCATAATGTGCCAGTAACAAGAGCCCCCCCATCATTTGCCAGTAGCAAGAGCACCCCCATCATGTGCCAGTAACAAGAGCCCCCCCCCATCATGTGCCAGTAAAACTATTGTACATAAAAAATATAAAAAACTGTTGTAAATTCCTCCATGTCAGCGATGCAGGCCTCTTCCAGCCTGTGTCCTGTGCTGTACGGCTCAGGCAGCGCAATGACGTCATCATGCCGCCTGCACCAGCCTCTGATAGGCTGCCGGCCTAGTGCCTGCAGCCTATCAGAGGAACAGGGAAGGGACACACCTCTCCCTCCCCTGCCCCACAACACAGGCATCTGTATCGCTGTCCCGAGGACAGCAATACAGATGACTATGGAGATGAGCACTTCTACAATGGAAGCGCTCATCTCCCTGTGCCCTGCTACCGCCGTCATCAGACTGGTGTCACCCGTTGCGGCCTGCACCCCCCTTGCTACGCCACTGCTTCTTTCCTCCAGACGCAGAGGGTGTCTCCTCGTCACAGTCCTGGGGATAAATAGATGATGGGAGAGAGATCTGTACTGCCCTCTGATATATTTATACATAGTAATTAGATCTCCCCTCAGTCGTCTTTTTTCTAAAGTGAATAACCCTAATGTTGATAATCTTTCAGGGTACTGTAGTTGCCACATTCCAGTTATTACTTTAGTTGCCCTCTCCAGCTCTATGTCTGCCTTGTTCATAGGAGCCCAAAACTGTACACAGTACTCCATGTGTGGTCTGTAGTGATTTGTAAAGTGGTAGGACTATGTTCTCATCACTGGCATCTATGCCCCTTTTGATGCAACTAATTATCTTATTTGCCTTGGCAGCAGCTGCCTGACACTGGTTTTTACTGCTTAGTTTGCTGTTTATTAAAATTCCTAGGTCCTTTTCCATGTCAGTGTTACCCAGTGTTTCTCCATTTAGTGTGTACGGGTGATTTGAATTATTCCATTCCATGTGCATAACTTTACATTTGTCAGTGTTAAACCTCATCTGCCACTTCTCTGCCCAAGCCTCTAATCTGTCCAGATCCATTTGTAGCAGTATACGGTCCTTTTCAGTGATAATTACTTTACACAGTTTAGTGTCATCTGCAAAAATGGATATTTTACTGTGCAAGCCTTCTACAAGATTATTTATAAATATATTGAAGAGAATAGGGCTCAATACTGACCCCTGAGGTACTCCACTAGTGACAGTGACCTAATCTCAGTGTGTACCATTAATAACCACCCTCCGTTTTCTATCATTGAGCCAGTTACTAACATGTAGACGTTTTCTCCCAGTCCGAGCATTCTCATGTCAAATGCTTTCGCTAAGTCCAGATATACGACATCCATTGATTCGCCGCTGTCAAGTCTAGAACTTTCCTCCTCATAGAAACTGATTAAATTAGTTTGACAAGACCGATCCCTCATGAAGCCATGCTGATATGATGTTATTTGCTTGTTTTCATTGAGATCTTCCAAGATAGCATCTCTTAGAAAGCCTTCAGTTTACCCACAATGGATGTTAAACTTACCGGCCTATAGTTTCCAGGGTCTGTTTTTGAACCCTTTTTGAATATTGGCACCACATTTGCTATGCACTAATCCTGTGGAACAATCCCTGTCAGTATAGAGTCTGTAAATATGAGAAATAAGGGTCTGGCTATGACATAACTTAATTTTCTTAGGAAACGGGGGTGCATGCCATCTGGTCCTGGCGATTTGTCTATTTTAAGCTTTTTAAGTCGCTGTTGTACTTCTTCCTGGGTTAGACAGGGCACTTTTAATGGGAAATTTACTTTTACATTCTGCATTTCATCTGTTTCACAGTTTATTTTACTCAGCGAATACAGTGGAGAAAAAAATATTTAATAGCTTTGCTTTCTCCTCGTCGCTCTCTGCAACTCCCCTCTCATTGCTCTGTAGAGGGCCGACACCTTCAGATTATACTTTTTACCATTTATATAATTGAAAAACATTTTAGGTTTAGTTTTGCTCTCTTTCGCAATTAATCTCTCGGTCTCTAGTTTGGTGGCTTTTATTAGATTTTTACATATTCTTTTTTTTCCTTACAGTTTTTCAGTGCTTCCTCGCTAACCTCCTGTTTTAGTGATTTAAATGCTTTCTTTTTGTCATTTATTTATTTCTTTACAGTTCTATCCACATTGGTTTCTTCTTGTTCCTTAACCTTTTATTCCCATAAGGTATGTACCTCTCACAATTAGATTTTAGGATGCTTTTAAAATATCCAATTTTGTGGCTGTATTTTTTTTTGTGGACTTTGTCCCAGTTAGTTAGGCCTATGGCCTCTCTTAGTTGGCTAAAGTTAGCTTTTTTAAAGTTTGGTATTTTTGTTCCTCCTTGTAGAAATGCTTGTTTGAAGGATAATTGGAAAATTATTACTTTATGGTCACTATTTCCAAGGTGTCCCCCGACCTGCACATCTGTTGTTCTGTCAGGTCTATTGGTTAATACTAAGTCCAGGATGGCCGTCCCTCTAGTCGGGTCCTGAACCAGTTGGGAAAAGGTAATTGTCTTTGGGTATTGCCAAGAACCTTTTCCCTTTATGAGATATACAGCTTTCAGTTTTCCAGTCTATATCTGGGTAGTAATAACCACCTCATTATGATTTGCTGCTCGTTTAGTAGCAGATTTTCTGTGGTATATTAGGTGGTTTATAATAAACTCCTATTAGTAATTAATTATTATTTTTGCCTCCGTGTATTTCTACCCACAGTGACTCCACATGTTCACATCCCTCACTTATATCTTCTCGGACTGTGGGCTTTAGACAGGACTTTACAAGGCAAAGGCAATACAAGCGTTAGATACTGCTGTTATATTCTGGTTTAAAAAAAACACCCATTTTGTGCAAGACACTACATTTAGGGTCTTTGCTGCATTTGTGACAGTCAAATACAAGCTTTAAATACTGCAGTTATATTCTGGGTTTAAAAATACACCCATTTTGTGCAAGACCCTACATTTGGGGCCTTTGCTGCATTTGTGACAGTCAAATACAAACTTTAAATACAGCAGTTATATTCTGGGATTAAAAAAACACACCCATTTTGTGCAAGATAACACATTTGGGGCCTTTGCTGCATTTGTGACAGTCAAATACAAGCTTTAGATACTGCAATTATATTCTGGGTTTAAAAAAAACACCCATTTTGTGAAAGACCCTACATTTGGGGCCTTTGCTGCATTTGTCACAGTCAAATACAAGCTTTAGATACTGCAATTATATTCTGGGTTTAAAAAAACACCCATTTTGTGAAAGACCCTACATTTGGGGCCTTTGCTGCATTTGTGACAGTTCAATACAATCAGTCAATACTGCTGTTACATTGTTGGCTGACAAATTAACATTTTTTGTGACCGTGAAGTAATTGCATAAAAAAACGCCTGTCACACTATTGTGTGACCTCATGAAAATTTTCCTCTTTATAACACCTCTTTATAGAAAAAAAAACCAAAGCCATTTTGTGCTAGATACTACATTTGCAACCTTTCCTGCATTTCTGACAGTCCAATACAAGCGTTAAAGGGGTTGTCCAGGTTCAGAGCTGAACCTGGACAGCCCTCCATTTTCACCCCGGCAGCCCCCCTGACATGGGCATCGGAGTAGTTCATGCTCCGATGCTCTCCTTTGCCCTGCGCTAAATCGCGCAGGGCAAAGGCATTTTTCAGAGTTCCGGTGACGTACCGGGCTCTCCATGGGGCTGACAGGAACCCCGGTGACGTCACCGGCACTGATGGGTGGGATTTGGCTCTGCCCTAGCCAGTAAAACGGCTAGGGCAGAGCTAAAGCCCGACCCTCAGAGCCGGTGACGTCACCGAACACACTGCTGGGCGGAAGTTACCGCCCGGCAGTGTGTTATTAAAAACAAAAGAGCTTGTGCCCTGCGCGATCTAGCGCAGGGCACTGGAGCGCATCGGAGCATGAGATGCTCCAATGCTAGGCTCAGGGGGGCTGCCGGGGTAAAAATAAGGGTATGTCCGGGTTCAGCTCTGAACCCGGACAACCCCTTTAAATACTGCTGTTATATTGTGGTTTTAAAAAAACACCCATTTTGTGCAAGATACTACATTTGCGGCCTTTGCTGCATTTCCGACAGTCCAATACAAGCGTTAAATACTGCGGTTATATTGTGGTTTTTAAAAAAACACCCATTTTGTGCAAGATACTACATTTGCGGCCTTTGCTGCATTTCTGACAGTCCAATACAAACGTTAAATACTGCTGTTATATTGTGGTTTAAAAAAAAGACACCCATTTTATGCTAGATACTACATTTGCTGTTATTGCTGCATTTTTGACAGTCCAATAAAGCATTTAAATACTGCTGTAATATTGTGGTTTTAAAAAAAAAAAAACATTTTGTGCAAGATACTACATTTGCAGCCTTTGCTGCTTTTCTGACAGTCCAATACAAGCGTTAAATACTGCTGTTAGATTGTGGTTTTAAAAAAACACCCATTTTATGCTAGATACAACATTTGTGGCCTTTCTGCATTTCCGACGGTCCAATACAAGCGTTAAATACTGCTGTTATATTGTGCTTTTATAAAAAAAAAAAAACATTTTGTGCTAAACACTACATTTGCGGCCTTTGCTGCATTTCTGACCATCCAATACAACCAGTCAATACTGCTACATTGTTGGTTGACAAAATCAAAAAATTTGTGACCATGAAGTAATTGTATAAACTGTTGTGTGACCTCTATGACACCGGCACTGCCTTACTGTCAGTGAACTTAATTGTTGACTATTGGCGGTTACATTGTCGCCTGACATAAACCATCTGTTAGTTTGGTGGGTGAACGCAAAGAATGAGGAGAGCGTCAAATAAGGGACGTGGCTCTGGTTGTGGTGCTGCTCATGTTGGTGGAGCTCCTGTTGCAGGGAGAGGACGTGGTCGATCTGTGCCAGCTACAAGCACAAGTAAAACCCCTTCCTCAGATGCGAGAAAGCGACAGAACCTTCAGCGTTATTTGGTAGGGCCGAATGCGACTCTACGAATGGTGAGGAAAGAAAAAGTACAGGCGATAGTAGATTGGGTGTCTGACAGTGCCTCCAGTTCCTTCATATTGTCTCTCACCTAGTCACATGCTGTCACTACCAGAGCTTTGAGACGTTCTCACAGCTCTGATTCTCCACCCCTGTGATGATGTCACTACTAGAGCTTGGAGGAGTTCCCTCTGCCCTGTTTCTCCGCCCCTGTGATGAGGTCTTTACTTTCTGTTTCCATCCTCCCAGCTGTCCCTCCTGTGTTTGATTTCGCTGCCTTTAAATCACCCCTCCTCCTTTGTAGAGGTGCAGATTATACTTTTCATTTGAGCTGTATCTCTCGCTTGAGTATCTTCACCTGTGTGATATCTTTTCACTGGATCTGTGTTCGGCTGAAGCAAGTACTCCAGATATTGTCTGCTGACTTTGGATCTGTTTTCACTGCAGCTGCAGCTCCTTCAGTTAAGTGTTCAGACATTGTGTGTTTCTGTTTCTTTGCTGACTGGATCCGAGGCGACCCCGGTTCGGTCCATATACTGAGCAGGGCATCGGTGGCCATGCCCCTTCCACTATTGTAGGGGTTTCAGTGGTCATCAGCCTTAGGTACGCGGGCATGTCTCGATCCACCATCTGGATCTGGACATGTGCTTAGCAGCTTAGGGAGAGCTTTTAGGGTCTGACAGGGGTCACCCTTTATCCTCCCTAGTTTAGGTCCGGTTAGTTGCTATTCACTGTGTAGGCTCTTGTTGCTCACTTACAGCCGTGACATTATAATCTGCCAAACCGTCCTTTTTTGACATGGATCCGCTTTCTGACCTGGTTGACCGCATGCAGGGTCTTTCTTTGGAGGTAGCGGATCTCCGTCAATCTATGACTCAGCTTCAAGCATTGGGCTCTGCTCCGGCCCATGGAGTCTGTTGCGAGCCAAAGGTCTCACTTCCGGAAATGTTCTCCGGGGGCAGTGAGAATTTTGTTAGTTTCAGAGAGGCATGCAAACTCCATTTTTGCTTGTGTCCCCATTCCTCTGGTAATAAGGAACAGAGGGTGAGGATTGTCATCTCCCTGCTATGGGGTAATGCTCAGACTTGGGCTTTTTCGTTGCCATCGGGGGATCCCTCCCTTTGATCCGTGGAAAGATTTTTTGTGGCCCTGGGGCAGATATATGATGACCCAGATCGTGCTGCTCTGGCTGAATCTAACTTACGTTTTTTATGCCAGAACAAACTGTCTGCGGAGCTTTATTGTTCTGAATTTCGGAGATGGGCAGCTGATTCAGGTTGGAATGATGCTGCACTCCGGAGTCAGTTCTCTCATGGTCTCTCAGAGAGATTGAAAGATGCGTTTGCTTTCCATGAGAGACCAACGTCCTTAGAGTCTGCCATGTCATTGGCGGTACGCTTTGACAGGCGTCTAAGAGAAAGAAACGAGACCTCTCTGTCCAGTCATTTTCAGTCTAGGGGCAGTGGTGCAGACTCATTCAGTGTGCAGGGGCCTCATCCTCTCTCGGTTCCCTCTGTAGAGGAGCCCATGCAGCTAGCTCAACTTGCCCCTGATAAAAGAGGATTAAGAATGGTGTGTTTTTGTTGTGGGGGTATAGGTCATTTGGCAAATGTTTGTCCGTCTAGGAAATACTTGAACTGTACTAAGAGTTATAATAAGAGAAAAACCTCAAAAGGTAAATCATCAAACTCTGCTTCATCTGCTACTTTGGGTAAAGTTGATGAAGGAATTGATGCATTTCCTATGACCTGCAGTTCCCGTTTTCTCCTTTCTGCCAGGGTAGCGCTAGGGAGCAAAGTCATTTCTTGTGAAATTTTTGTCGATAGTGGAGCGGCCGTCAATCTTATTGATACTCAATTTGTAGCCATGCATGGTTTTCAGGTTTGCACATTAGAAAAGGATATACCTGTTTTTGCTATTGACTCTGCTCCACTCTCACAGAGATCCCTGAAGGGCATTGTTCACAATATCCGGTTAGCGGTAGGTGACACTCATGTGGAGGATATATCTTGTTTTGTCCTTAACGGATTGCCTTCTCCTCTAGTTTTGGGGTTACCCTGGCTCACTAGACATAACCCCACTATTGATTGGCAAGGAAGGCAAATAAATGAGTGGAGTGAGTTTTGTAGAGAGAATTGTCTCACAGCGATTTTTGCAGAGGGTGTCTACTAAAACGGTGCCATCATTTCTCTCTGATTTCTCGGACGTGTTTTCCGAGAGCGGTGTTCAGGAGCTACCTCCTCACCGGGAGTTTGACTGTCCCATTAACCTCATTCCCGGCGCCAAGCTGCCAAAAGCACGCCTCTACAATCTCTCACAACCGGAAAGAATCGCAATGCAAACTTATATCTCTGAGAGTCTCGATAGGGGGCATATTCGTCCCTCAAAATCACCTGTTGCCGCTGGTTTTTTTTTTGTTAAAAAGAAAGATGGCTCTCTGAGACCTTGCCTAGATTTTAGGGAGCTGAACCGTATCACGATTCGCGATCCCTTTTCCCTTCCTCTAATCCCGGACCTCTTCAACCAAATTGTTGGGGCCAAGGTTTTTTCCAAATTGGATTTGAGAGGAGCGTACAACCTGGTCAGGGTCAGAGAGGGGGATGAATGGAAAACGGCCTTTAATACCCCTAACGGGCATTTTGAGAATCTCGTTATGCCTTTCGGCCTGATGAATGCTCCGGCCGTCTTTCAGCATTTTGTTAACAGTATTTTCTACCATTTAATGTGGAAATTTGTATTGGTGTATCTTGATGATATTTTGATTTTTTTCCCCTGATGTTCAGACCCATCAGGATCATCTTTTTCAGGTTCTGCGGATTCTGCGGGAGAATAAATTGTACGCCAAGCTGGAGAAATGTGTTTTTATGGTATCGGAGATTCAATTTCTGGGTTTTCTCCTCTCTGCTTCTGGTTTTCGCATGGATCCGGAGAAGGTCCGTGCTGTGCTGGAGTGGGAGCTTCCTGAGAATCAGAAGGCATTGATGCGCTTTCTGGGTTTTGCGAACTATTACAGAAAGTTCATTTTGAATTATTCCTCTGTTGTCAAACCCCTCACTGACATGACAAAAAAGGGGGCGGATTTTTCCTCTTGGTCGGAGGAGGCGCTTGCAGCTTTTTCTAAGATTAAAGAGAGTTTTGCGTCTGCTCCCGTCTTGGTGCATCCCGATGTTTCCTTACCTTTTATTGTTGAGGTGGATGCTTCCGAGGTGGGTGTGGGTGCGGTTTTGTCCCAGGGCCCTTCTCCTGCCAAGTGGCGACCCTGTGCCTTTTTCTCTAAAAAACTCTCCCCGGCAGAGAGAAACTATGATGTGGGAGATAGGGAGTTGTTGGCCATCAAGTTGGCTTTCGAGGAATGGCGCCATTGGTTGGAGGGGGCCAGGCACCCTATCACCGTTTTTACCGACCATAAGAATCTGGCGTACTTGGAGTCGGCCAGGCGTATGAATCCGAGACAGGCCAGATGGTCTCTGTTCTTCTCCAGATTCAATTTTGTCGTTACATTCCGCCCTGGGATCAAAAATGTGAAGGCTGATGCTCTCTCTCAGCTGTTTTCCGGGAGGAGGAAACTCCGAGGACCCGGGTCCCATTTTGGCGGAGGGGGTGGTTGTTTCTGCTCTGTATTCTGATTTGGAGGCCGAGGTCCAGGCTGCCCAGACTGAGGTACCTGCCCGTTGTCCTCCTGGGAAGTTGTTTGTGCCTCCTGAGTTACGTCACAAACTCTTCAAGGAGCATCATGATACTGTTCTTGCTGGTCACCCCGGGAGTAGAGCCACGGTAGATCTCATTGCTCGGAGATTTTGGTGGCCGGCTCTTCGTAAGTCGGTGGAGGGTTTTGTGGCTGCTTGTGAGACGTGCGCTCGCGCTAAGGTCCCTCGTTCACGGCCTTCAGGTCCCCTTCTCCCGTTACCCATACCTTCCCGTCCTTGGACACACCTCTCCATGGACTTTATCACGGATCTTCCTCGTTCCTCAGGGAAGTCGGTGATCCTGGTGGTGGTGGACCGTTTTAGCAAGATGGCTCATTTCGTACCCTTCCCTGGTTTACCCAGTGCTAAAACGTTGGCGCAAGCTTTTGTCGACCATATTGTTAAATTGCATGGCATTCCCTCGGATATTGTTTCCGATAGAGGCACGCAGTTTGTGTCCAGATTCTGGAAGGCTTTCTGTTCTCGCCTGGGGGTTCGGCTGTCCTTCTCTTCTGCTTTTCACCCGCAGTCGAATGGTCAGACTGAACGCGTCAACCAGAATCTGGAGACATATTTGCGCTGTTTTGTGGCAGAGAACCAGGAGGATTGGTGTTCATTTCTCCCTCTTGCTGAGTTTGCTCTGAACAACCGTCGTCAGGAATCTTCTGATAAGTCACCATTCTTTGGTGCATATGGGTTCCATCCGCAGTTTGGGACATTCTCGGGAGGGGCTCCCTCTGGTTTGCCTGAGGAGGAGAGATTTTCCTCGTCTTTGTCTACCATTTGGCAAAAGATTCAGAGTAATCTTAGAAAGATGAGTGAGAAATATAAGCGTGTGGCTGATAAGAGACGTATGCCTGGTCCGGACCTGAATGTGGGTGATCTGGTGTGGTTGTCTACAAGAAATATTAAACTGAAGGTTCCCTCCTGGAAATTGGGTCCCAAGTTTATTGGGCCTTATAAAATCTTGTCAGTCGTCAATCCTGTTGCCTTCCGTCTTGATCTTCCACGGGTTTGGAAGATACATAATGTATTTCACAGGGCTCTTTTAAAACCATATGTCCAGCCCACGGTACCCTCCTCTTTGCCTCCTCCTCCGATTTTGGTTGATGGCAATCTGGAGTTTGAGGTTTCCAGAATTGTGGACTCTCGCATTGTCCGCGGTTCTCTTCAGTACCTCGTTCATTGGAAGGGTTATGGTCCTGAGGAGAGGATGTGGGTTCCGGTGTCGGACATTAAAGCCACTCGCCTCATCAGGGCATTTCATAGGGCTCATCCTGAGAAGGTGGGTCCTGGGTGTCCGGAGTCCACCCGTAGAGGGGGGGGTACTGTCACTACCAGAGCTTTGAGACGTTCTCACAGCTCTGTTTCTCCACCCCTGTGATGATGTCACTACTAGAGCTTGGAGGAGTTCCCTCTGCCCTGTTTCTCCGCCCCTGTGATGAGGTCTTTACTTTCTGTTTCCTTCCTCCCAGCTGTCCCTCCTGTGTTTGATTTCGCTGCCTTTAAATCACCCCTCCTCCTTTGTAGAGGTGCGGATTATACTTTTCATTTGAGCTGTATCTCTCGCTTGAGTATCTTCACCTGTGTGATATCTTTTCACTGGATCTGTGTTCTGCTGAAGCAAGTACTTCGGATATTGTCTGCTGACTTTGGATCTGTTTTCACTGCAGCTGCAGCTCCTTCAGTTAAGTGTTCAGACATTGTGTGTTTCTGTTTCTTTGCTGACTGGATCCGAGGCGACCCCGGTTCCGTCCATATACTGAGCAGGGCACCGGTGGCCGTGCCCCTTCCACTATTGTAGGGGTTTCAGTGGTCATCAGCCTTAGGTACGCGGGCATGTCTCGATCCACCATCTGGATCTGGACATGTGCTTAGCAGCTTAGGGAGAGCTTTTAGGGTCTGACAGGGGTCACCCTTTATCCTCCCTAGTTTGGGTCCGGTCACTTGCTATTCACTGTTTAGGCTCTTGTTGCTCACTTACAGCCGTGACACATGCTGAAAGATCAGATTGGCACCTGCAGCCGATGTCCATCAGTCTTTCACCTCGCCCCCTTGCAAATCAGCCAAGCAGTCTAAACCCTAAGTCATGCAGCAGTCTCTTCGGCTTTTTGATGACTCTGCTAGCAGGGTTTCCCAGGACCATCCACATAGCCCTGCCCCAGAAGTGGAAGAGATGCCCAAACCCTTATGTTTCAAGATGAGTACATGGGAGGACCACCGCAGCACGTCTTGGATGATGACAAAACACAGGTGCCAACTGCTGTGGCTTTCTGCAATGTGCAGATCGACAAGGAGGGCAGGGGTGAAGACTGGGTGGAAGATGATGTGGAGGACAATGAGGTCCTCGACCCCATCTGGAATCAAGGTCATGCGAGGGACTTGTGTAGTTCGGAGGAAGAGGCAGTGGTTGCACAGAGCCATCAACACAGCTGAAGCGGGAGTAGGGTGCAAAAGCGGAGCGGCCGTCCTTTAGACAGTACTCCTGCTACTGCCCAATGAAGCAAGGGACCAAGCACACCAAAGCCAGCTCCAAGGACTTCCCTGGCGTGGCAGTTCTTCAGACAATGTGCTAACGATAAGACAGGAGTGGTTTGCACGCTGTGCAATCAGAGCCTGAAGCGAGGCATAAACATTCTTAACCTGAGCACAACCTGCATGACCAGGCATCTAAGTGCAAAGCACGAGCTCCAGTGGAGTAGATACCTCAAAAACCAAGAAAGGTCTCTGGCTCCTCCTACTTCCTCTTCTGCTGCGGTCTCGGCCTCTTCATCCACCTCTGGAGTGACAGTGGCACCTGCCACCCCGCAAACAGAGGATCTGCCAGCAACAGCACCACCTGGGTCACCAAGCATCTCCACAATGTTCCACTGAAGTGTTCAGCTCTCCATCTCCCAAACACTGGATTGGAAGAAGAAGTACCCCCCTATGCACTTGCGATCCCTGGCCCTGAATGCCAGCATTTAAAAATTTCTGGCCTTTGAAATTCTGTCATTCCATCTAGTGCAGACATAGATTTTTAAAGCCTTATGGCGGTGGCTGTCCCACAGTACGTCGTGCCCAGCCGCCACTACTTTTCCAGGCGAGCCATCCCTTCCCTGCACAACCAAGTGGGGGACAAAATCAGGTGTGCACTGCGCAACGCCAACTGATGCAAGGTTTACCTAACTACGGATACGTGGACCAATAAGCAAGGTCAGGGACGTTATATCTCCCTAACAGGCTTCAGGCAGATAGCAGTTTGGCGCATGTCCTTCCACCAACGAGGATTGCAGGGCGCTTCGGTTTGCCTCCTGTTGCTTCCTCCTCTTACTCCACTTCCTCATACTCTACTGGTTCATCGGTCAGCGTAACACCTTCACCACCAACTTCAGCACAGCCAGGGGTAAATGACAGCAGGCAGTTTTAAAACTTATCTGTTTGGGGGACAAACCCCACACCGCGCAGGAGCTGTGGACGGGCATGGAACAGACCGATGATTGGTTGGTGCCAGTGAGCCTCAAGCCCGGCCTGGTGGTGTGCGATAATGGGCGAAATCTCGTAGCAGCTCTGGGACTAGCCAGTTTGACGCACATCCCTTGCCTGGCGCATGTGCTGAATTTGGTGGTGCAGAGATTCCTTAAAAATTGCCTCGATATGTCAGAGCTGCTGCAAAAATTGCGGGCCGTCTGTGCGCGCTTTCGGCGTTCTCACCCTGCTGCTCGCCTGTCAGCGCTGCAGCGTAACTTCGGCCGTCCAGCTCACCGCCTCATATGCGACGTGCCCACAAGGTGGAACTCCACCTTGCACATGCTGGCCAGACTGTGCAAGCAGCAGCAGGCGATAGTGGAGTTTCATCTGCAGCATGCACGGGAGAGTCGCTCTGCGGAACAGCACAACTTCATCACCAATGACTGGGCCTCCATGCGAGACCTGTGTTCCTTGTTGCGCTGTTTCAAGTACTTCACCAACATGGCCAGTGCTGATAACACTGTTCTCAACGTTACTATCCCACTTCTATGCCTCCTTGAAAAAACGCTGCTGGCAATGATAGAAGAGGATGTGGCACAGGAGGAGGAAGAGGGATCATTTACAAGGGTTTCAGGCCAGTCATTCACAAGTGGCTCCGAGGGTGGGTTCCTGCACCCACAAACGCCAGGTACACAATTGTCCAGCCAGGGCACAGTTCTGGAGGAGGAGGTGGAGGATGAGGATGAGGAGATAGAGGAAGAGGAACCGTGTTCACAGCATGGTGGCACCCAACCCAGCTCATGGCCATCACTGGTGCGTGGCTGGGGGGATACAGAGGACACAGACGATACACCTTCCACAGAGGACAGCTTGTCATTGCCTCTGGGCAGCCTGGCACACATGAGCAATTACATGCTGCAGTGTCTCTGCAATGACCGCCAAGTTGCCCACATTCTAACTTGTGCTGATTACTGGGTGGCCACACTGCTGGATCCCCATTACAAGGACAACGTACCGTCCTTAATTTCGTCACTGAAGCGTGATCGTAAGATGCGCGAGTAGAAGCGCATGTGCACGTGGCATTCCCACCTGACAGTGGAGGTACAGTGGAAGCACAAGGCGAAGGCAGAGGAGGAGGAGGAAGAGGTCGCCAACGCAGCTGGGGCACCACCAGCACCTCAGAAGGTAGGGTTAGCATGGCCAAAATGTGGAAAAGCTTTGTCAGCATGCCACAACAATCAGCACCATATACCGGCTTTACCCAGCCATTGTTATACTACAGCGCAATTGCTCATTATTGTATTTTTTGGCTGTGATATACCCCTGCTATACCTAGTAGACAGGTAAACAAATTTCACTAATTTGTCTGTTACATTCTCAGGCGAAATTCACAAATTTTTGGCTGTGATATACCCCTGCTATACCTAGTAGACAGGTAAAAACATTTCACTAATTTGTCTGTTACATTCTTGGGTGACATTTGACCATTTTTGCCATGATTAAACCCCTGCTCTGCATAGGTGACAGGGACATAAATGTAAAAAAAATCGTCTGTTACATTGTCAGGTTACATTTTACTTATTTTGTCGTATACAAACCCCTGTTCTGCATAGGTGACAGGGAATTACATTTCTAAAATTCTTCTTAAATTGACGCGTGCCATCTCCTTTACTTGTCCCACTTTTCCACTGGATCAACATTTAATTTCATCCATTGACCTCCCTTTGATATGTTATCTCTTTCTCACGCTCCCTCTCCAACATGGAACCCTGATTCGCTGATAACCGTGATCAACATGGTAGGCTGAGAAAAGAACCTTGAAAGTAGATAAATAGTAAATCCAAATGGATTGTGGACGTCACGGGGACGTGTGATCATGCAGAAGTTATCTAGAGTCAACAAAGTGGCAGCAGGGCACCTCTCCTGTCTAACGTTTCCAAATCCAAAATACCCCAGTGACATTCCCTATAAATTTTTATTAATCATTCCAATAACAGGGCATCTTAAGAGTTCTGTATTGTTATTTACCGTCACTACCTCCCCGAGTCGGGAGTGGGTAATTGCCGGGCGCGCCCCCTCCTTTACTTGGAAGCTTTGGTTTCAATAATTTGTCCCACATTTCCTCTCGATCACATTTAATTTCATCCATTGACCTGCCTTGGATGTGGTATCCCTTTCTCATGCTCCCTCTCTGGCGTGGAACCCTGATTCGCGCTAACCGTGATCAACATGGTAGGTGCAGAAAAAAACTTCAAAAGTTGATAGAGAAGATATCCAATTGGATCGTGAAAATCACAGGGACGTGCAACATGGTGGGGCAGTACGTGTGCACACGCCTACACGTACTGAATGATGGGTCTGCCCCCTTCAACTTCTGGGTCTCCAAATTGGGCACATGGCCTAAGCTTGCCCTTTACGCCTTGGAGGTGCTGGCCTGCCCTGCAGCCAGTGTATTGTCTGAACGTGTGTTTAGCACGACTGGAGGGGGTTATCACAGGTTATATTTCCCAATGTTTTGGGGTGTACCCTAATTTAAACAAAAAATAAATTAATTAAAACCAAACAACTGTGTTGGCTACCTCCTCTTCCTCGACCGCCGCTTTCACCTACACTGCCACATCCACTGCCTCCTCAACCTCCTACTCCACATGGACATCGTCCTCCTAGTTTAAGACTATTATTTTTTATTTTTACATATTTTATAATATTTAAAGTTATTTCCCTATCCACATTTGTTTGCAGAGCACTTCCCATGCTCTTAACCACATTTTGCTGCCATTTGCAGCCCTCTAGCCCTTTCCGTGAGATTTTTAGAGCCATTTTAGTGCTCAAAAGTTCGGGTCCCCATTGACTTCAATGGGGTTCATGTTCTGGGTCAAGTTCGGGTCCCGAACTCAAACTTTTTGGTGAAGTTCGGCCGAACCCATCGAACATTCAGGTGTCCTTATAACTCTAGTCCTGTATTGTTATTTATTGTCACTACCTCCCCGAGTCGGGAGTGGTTAATTGCAGCGCGCTCCCTCCTTTACTTGGATGCTTCCGCTTTAACAACTTGTCCCACATTTCGATCACATTTCATCCATTGACCTCCATTGGATGTGGTATCCTTTTATCAGGCTCCCTCTCCGGCATGGAACCCTGATTCCCTGTTACCCGTGATCACCATGGTAGGCGCTTAAAATAACATCGAAAGTTGATAGGGAAGATATCCAATTGGTTCGTGGACATCACAGGGACGTGCGACATGGCGGAGCAGTATGTGTGCACAGGCCTACACGTACTGAGTCTAACTTCTGGGTCTCCAAATTTGGCACATGGCCTGAGCTTGCCCTTTATGCCTTGGAGGTGCTGGCCTGCCCTGCAGCCAGTGTATTGTCTGAACATTTGTTTAGCACGGCAGGAGGGGGTTATCAAAGAGAAGCGCAGCCGCTTGTCCACAGCCAATGTGAACAAACTCACGTTCATTACAATGAACCAGGCAGGGATTTCCACAGGACTTGTCCATGCCATTGTGAAGAATAGACATATATACCGGCCTCACCCAGCCATTGTTGTACTCCAGCGCACTTTCTCTTTGCTTTATTTTTAATATTTCCCAATGTTTTGGCGTCTACACAAATTTGAACAAAAATAAATAAATAATAAAATAAAAAAACAAAACAAAAAAACTGTGTTGGCTACCTCCTCCTCCGCAACTGCCGCTTCCACCTACACTGCCACATTTACCGCCTCCTCAACCTACTACTCAATATGGACCTCCTCCTAGATCAAGATTATTATTATTATTATATTTTACGTATTTTATGTTATTTTAAGTCATTTCCCTATCCACATTTGTTTGCAGAGCACTTGCCATGCTCTTAACCACATTGTGCTGCCTTTTGAAGCCCTCTCGCAATGACAGCTCATCAGAGACACATGTTGTGTACTCAGGCTCTTTGAAAGGGCCACCAGATTAGTCAGTAGGGACAGCTGCAGTATGAGCAATGTCATCCCTCTGATATTTATATTAGAAGAGATGCTTATACAACTTGGGACAGTGGAAGAGGACTAGCTTATACATCTTGTTGGCCACCTTGTAGCTGTTAAGAACCCACGTGGAGAAAGTCTCATGGAGGAGGAAGTGGAAGATGAGGATATACCACCATAGGAGGAAGAGCAGAAGAAGGAGGGAGAGTCACTTTTGCAGGAGGACAAGGCTGATGATGATGACAATGACACCATTCATGATGACCAATCGTCTCAATGTGGGCGGAGCCAGAAAGATCTGGGTCCTCAGACACACTGGCAAGAATGGCAAGTTGGATGTTTGCTTGCTTATGTAGTGACAAGCATATCCTTACCATGAAACAAGCTGATGATTACTCGATATCCATGCTTTTATACCCTTGCTATCAAAGCAAAATGGCAGAATGTTTTCTGTTGCCAATAGGGAGGTCAAATTCTTTTTTTACCATGACACTGTGTATGGAGCTTGCTGCAGTTTTAGGCGACCAGACACCTGCCACCCATGTGTTTCACTGGTTGACCCCTCTCTATCCCCTGTTCCCCCAGTTACCCACCTTTTACCATCTCCACTACTACAAGCAGCAGATACTACAACAGCAGCAACAGCCAGTTCAGTATCATCAACATGATGGCACCATTTTCTCATGTGCCGCACAATAAATTTCAGTCCTACCTGCGCGGGCAGATTGGAACAGTGGCCTGAAATAGTTGTCTTGTCCAGTCTCTCGTGGCATGTCAGAAAGGGTTTTCAGCATGACAGGTAGCATCATCACACCCGAACAGACGCACTTGTCCTCTGCCTGTGGACAAAAAAAATCACTTTTGTCAAAATGAACGAGGCATGGATCCTGATAATTTTTACACACCTCTGGCTGAGACCAATGAATAGATCTGCCATTGAGGCTGCTGCCATCAGCATGCCGCTGCCATCATCATGCCACTGCCACTGGCTGCCTGCCTACCATCATTCTCTATAATGTATGGATTAATCTACTGCCATCATGCCACTGTCATGGTCTGCTTGCCTACCATCATGCTTTGTAACCTATGGCTGCTGCACTGCCACAGCTGCTACTTCCTGCTGATAATCCCCCATTTCTGCCACTTCCATTACCCTTACTGTCACTACCATTACAAGTTTACTACTGCAGCCCCAACACAACCACATACGCACATCTAATGCCTTGTTACTTATATGTTCCATCTTGTGTTGCTACTACTGGTGCTACTATTTCTGACACTATTACCCCTACACACCTTACCCTTTCTATAGCCACACAGTGCTGCTGCTGCTCCCAAATAAAAGGGAGTTTTTTTTTCAAGCTTGTACAACTTCAAAACAAACCACCCTTTCCTCTGTATAAATACAGGAAGGCATTCTACTCAAGTTGCTGCATAATTTTTGTCTGCTAATGCAGAACAAGCCACTGTTTCTTATGACATTAACATGCATTAGCATAAACAGGGGTAGGGATCTGCCCCCGTTAAGGCATAGTTTTTGGACTCTTGGTCAGAACAAGGTACTGTTTTTCCCATAAGACTGTGTGTGATTAAACACCATCTGTCCCAATAAGTGACAATTTTTAGAAGGTTTGTAATGTGAAAATGCATAACACATGCAACGGCTCTTTGTTTTTTAACTGTTGTTTGTTTAAAGGTATCTATTAGCAGATTTGTACCCATGAAACTGGATGACATGTTACATATGCACTTGACAGCTGAAGACAACTGTGCTGATCTCATGTTCATATATGCCCTCATTGCGGAGAAAAGTTTATTTTTAATATATGCAAATGAGCCTCTAGGAGCAACAGCGATTACATCTGGAGGCTCTGCTCTCTCTTCAACTGCTGCACCATCTGCACCTTGATTGACAGGATCAGACAGTAAAACATCATTATGCCTGGCCCTGTCAATCAAGGTGCAGGTGGTGTGGCAGAGAGACAATCACATAACCTTTCCCATTTATTTCTAATGGAGGGATTTTTTTTATAACAGTTGAATCTTTAAACTTGTATTGTGTTTTGCCATTGACCTTTCACTAAGTTCTCACAAGAGAGCTGGCAGCTTTAAGGGGTATTCCGGTTGTTTGAAGTAATCCCCTATGCACAGGATAGGGGATAACTATTAGATCAACGGGGGCCAGCACTCAGCTATCTCCAGAATTCCCATAGAACCCCCACTAATCATGAGAACAGTTTATACTGACTACACATATGACGCACCAGATAAAAGTATTTTTACATTTAGCTTAACATGCACTTGTTTGGCTTTCTCGTAATGCTTCCATTTTCCTTCCTGGTTTTAGATCTGAACAGCTTCCTTTCTACATAAATATGCATTTGTAAGCAATATTTTTTTCCATTTTGACCACTGGTTGTGTCAAGGTTAATAACTGATGAAATTTTTGTAACCTGCCAACAATCTTTCCACTCTGAGTAATCCATTAGAATAGTAAAACCTATTAAGTCAGGGCTAGTTCAAATTCACATTCAAATAGAAGACTGCACTCTAGGCTCTACCTTTATAAGGATGTAAAGGGTCTGTTTTGTGTCTTAGAATCTAAATATTAATGTCCAAACAAAACCAAGGTCTTAGATAATTTATACACTGCTTAAAAGCATACATAAAAAATCTTGTCAAACAAATAGTCTCTTTGGGATATTGTGAACAGAACCCAGATAATTATTTATGATGCACGACAGGACAGTTTTATTATCTGCATTTCTCTGCCTTTGTACATACAGTTATTTCCACCTATTTTTTTTAACTTTCTTTAAATGCACAGGTTAACTAGAACCATTATTTTAGTATTTTTATGTGAGTGGTGTCAAAACTTGTCAATCCTGTAATGGGAATCACACACAGATTAGCATGAGTCAACAACCTGTCAATCTAATTTGGTTACTCTGCCATATTTCCATTCCAGCTTCACTAAAGGGAAACCTGTAAGGGTACGACCACGTGGTCAGGTTTCCTGATGAAATTTTGGAAGTCAAAATTAGAAGTGGATCATAAAAGGAGAGAACTTATACAGGACAGACATGACTTATCTTTTTTGAATTCACTCCTGGATTTGGCTTCCAAAACTGCATGCAGAAACTTGATCATAACTGTTTGGAGCTGCAAGGGGTCGGCCTAGTCCCTCAGAGCACCACTTCACCACCTCCTTTCTTCCCTTGAATGACAGGGCCAGGCATCCTCCCTATCACTTCCTGCCTGGCACTGTGATTCCAGCTCATTTACCGTCACATGTGAAGATTGCATCTCAACGTTGGAGAAAGTGTACTTTCCCAGATGCTGGGAATGAGATCTGAATTGCGCTTGTACTGGTCAATATTGAATCAGTGCATGCATCGTTAAAATCTCAGCATTGGGGAAAATACTCTTCCCCCAATGTACTGATCTGATCTGTGCATACGGTTGTGAATGCAATGGGATTACATAATCAGGCAGGAAGACAGTGATGTTGCCTAACTCTGTCACTGAAAGGGAGTTTGAGTGGCCAAGTGGGTGGTGAAGAGGGAATCCTAGGGGCTAATTAAAATATTGAATAACATCCATATTTCTCTAAAACAGGGCAAAAATGTAAACTACTAAGGGTACTTTCACACTAGCGTTTTTCTTTTCCGGCACTGAGTTCCGTCAAAACGTCTCAATGCCGGAAAAGTACTGATCAGGTATATCCTCATGCATTCTGAATGGATTCAGGATGCATCAGGATGTCATCAGTTCAGTCATTTTGACTGATCAGGCAAAAGATAAAACCGCAGCATGCTATGGTTTTATCTCCGGCCCAAAAAACTGAAGACTTGCCTGAATGCCAGGCATTTTTTTCCATAGGAATGTATTAGTGCCGGAATGCTGGATTAGTCCTTCCAGTCTGCGCATGACACCCGAAAGACGGATCGGCATTTCAATGCATTTTTCTGACGGATCAGGCATTTTTAAGACTGATCAGGATCCTGATCAGTCTTACTAATGCCATCAGTTTGCATACGTTTTGCCGGATCCAGCAGGCAGTTCCGGCGACGGAACTGCTTGCCGGATCACTCTGCTGCAAGTGCGAAAGTACCGTAAGAGATCATTTTACTCAATTTGATCCACTCTAACAGGTCATTCGCCTGGTTTAATGTGGTTAATGCTGCTGACAGATGCTGTGTAAACACAAGTTCATTATCTAATGTGAAAACTGGCTGTTACTCATCTCATACTATTTTAAACAGAAACAACAGTCTGTAGCTCAAGTAAAATGTCAGAATGGGTGACATTAAATAGAAGAGGTGGCAACATTAAGAAATTCCTGTTATGGAGAGAGGCCTTCTGCATCCACACCATGCAATCCACAGGAGTTAAAAAGGGATTATGAGAAAGCACATTTGTCCCACTGAGATATATGGAAGCTGTTATTGCTTTGTACGGCATTTTTATATATTTACAGTGCTTCCTCTACTGATTTTATTTTAGATGGGGGGGGGGGGGGGAGTTCAGTAAATATTGAGCTTTCTTTTGCTTTTTTAATTTTTTTTGCATACAACTAGACATTATATAAAATGTACTGCTATGTGTGCAGTTGACATAGGCTTTGAATTGGTCAAAAAGTGTCCTTATATACCCTGTTATATGCTTTGAATGAAGGAGTCAAGCTACTTCACTAAGGACATGAGTGCCAGGAATTTTGTACATGTTCCAGTTCTACTGCTGTGTCCTGTTCATGCTCCACATCTGGTCTGGTTCCTGTCATCACTGCTGCCAAATAGTGACTAACCCGGGTATCACAACCAAGGGATTCCCTACAGGAAAGTTCAGATCCATGTATAGGTGTTAAAGCGTGAATACCAGTGAATCCATTAGACTCTGTCCCTTGGTTTAGTGTCAAACTGGCTGGGGCTATGAATATCCACTTTCATGTCTGTAACATTAGTTATGCAAAAGCTGAACTCTTGCTTCACAAATGTATTCACTATCTCTAATAAAGTAATATTTACTCGTAACAGCTATTTATTTTTGTTAACACCAACATATTCCACAGCACTTTACAGACATTATCATCACTCACTGTCCCAAGAGGAGGTCATAGCCTACATTCCCTATTAATATGTCTTTGGGGTGTGGGAGGAAACCGGTGTACCCAGAACATCCTAGGACCCCAGCACTAACTACTGAGCAACTGTGCTGCTATGTTTACTATCCTTGTATTTCGATTAGAGATAGCAAAATTTAGAAAAATTCACTTCAGGCAATACAAGTTTGGTATCGCTGTATTCCTATTGACCTGCAGAATAAGGATGTGATGTCATTTTTTTGTGCACAGTGAATGCCTTGACGTAAAAAAAAAAAAAAAAATAATAATTTACCCCCACAAATATATTTTATATATTCTTTTCCAATAACAGACATGGGTAATTTAATGATGCTCTTAAATAGTACAGCTTATCCCCCCAAAAATAAACCCTTGTATGGCTATAGAAACAAAGTACCATAGTATATAAGGCAGAAAAAAGACATTTGTCCATCCGGTTCGGCCTGTCATCCTGCAAGTTGATCCAGAGGAAGGCAAAAAAAAACTGTGAGGTAGAAGCCAATTTTCCCCACTTTAGGGGAATAAAAAATTCCTTCCCGACTCCATTCAGGCAAACAGAATAACTCCCTGGATCAACGACCCCTCTCTAGTAGCTATAGCCTGTAATATTATTACGCTCCAGAAATACATCCAGGCCCCTTTTGAATTCCTTTATTGTACTCACCATCACCACCTCCTCAGGCAGAGAGTTCCATAGTCTCACTGCTCGTATCGTAAAGAATCCTCTTCTATGTTTGTGTACAAACCTTCATTCCTCCAGACGCAGAGGATGTCCCCTCGTCACAGTCACAGTCCTGGGGATAAATAGATGATGGGAGAGATCTCTGATATATTTATACATAGTAATTAAATCTCCCTTCAGTTGTCTTTTTTCTAAAGTGAATAACCCTAATTTTAATAATCTTTCAGGGTACTGTAGTCCCCCCCCCATTCAAGTTATTACTTTAGTTGCTCTTCTCTGAAACCTCTGCAGCTCTGCTATGTCTGCCTTGTTCACAGGAGCCCAGAACTGTACACAGAACTCCATGTGTGGTCTGACCAGTGATTTGTAAAGTGGTAGGACTATGTTCTTATCACGGGCATCTATGCCCCTTTTGATGCAACCCATTATCTTATTGGCCTTGGCAGCAGCTGCCTGACACTGGTTTTTACAGCTTAGTTTGCTCTTCACTAAAATTCCTAGGTCCTTTTCCATGTCAGTGTTACCCAGTGTTTTACCATTTAGTATGTACAGGTGACTTGTATTATTCCTACCCATGTGCATAACCTTACATTTGTCAGTGTTAAACCTCATCTGCCACTTCTCTGGCCAAGCCTCCAATCTATCCAGATCCATTTGTAGCAGTACACTGTCCTCTTCTGTGTCAATTACTTTACACAGTTTAGTGTAATCTGCAAATTTTTTTTTTTTTTTACTGTGCAAGCCTTCTACAAGATCATTAATAAATATATTGAAGAGGATAGGGCCCAGTACTGACCCCTGAGGTACTACACTAGTGACAGTGACCTATTCTGAGTGTGTACCATTAATACCCACCCTCTGTTTTCTATTACTGAGCCAGTTACTTACCCACATACAGACATTTCTCCCAGTCCGAGCATTCTCATTTTATATACTAACCTTTTATGGTGTACATTGTCAAATGCTTTGGAGAAGTCCAGATATACGACATCCATTGATTTGCCGCTGTCAAGTCTAGAACTTACCTCCTCATAGAAACGGATTAAATTAGTTTGACATGACCAATCCCTCATGAAGCCATGCTGATTTGGCGTTATTTGCTTATTTCATTGAGGTGCTCCAAAATAGTATCTCTTAGAAAACCTTCAAACAGTTTACCCACGGCGGATTTTAAACTTACCGGCCTATAATTTCCGGGATCTGTTTTTGGACCTTTTTTTAATATTGGCACCACATTTGCTATGTGCCAATCCTGTGGAACACTCCCTGTTAGTATAGAGTCCTTAAATATCAGAAATAGGGGTCTGGCTATGACATTACTTAATTCTCTTAGGCAACGGGGGTGTATGCCATCTGGTCCTGGCGATTTGTCTATTTTAATCTTTTTAAGTAGCTGTTGTACTTCTTCCTGGGTCAGACAGGGCACTTTTAATGGGGAATTTACTTTTACATTCTGCATTTCATCTGACAGGTTATTTTCCTCAGTGAATACAGTGGAGAAAAAAATATTTAATATCTTTTCTTTCTCCTCATCGCTCTCTGCATCTCCCCCTCATTATTCTGTAAAGGGCCGACACTTTCAGATTTATACTTTCTACCATTTATATAATTTTAGGGTTAGTTTTGCTCTCTTTCGCAATTAATCTCTCGGTCTATAGTTTGGCCACTTTTTTTTTTTTTTACATATTCATTTTTTTTTTCTTTATAGTTTTTCAATGCCTTCTTACTACCCTCTTGTTTTAGTGATTTTAAATGCTTTCTTTGTGTCATTTATTGCCTTCTTTACAGTTCTATTTATCCACATTGGTTTCTTCTTGTTCCTTAGCCTTTTATTCCCATAAGGTATGTACCTCTCACAATTAGATTTTAGGATACTTTTAAAAATATCCCATTTTGTGGCTGTATTTTTTATTTTTTTTTGTAAATTCTTTATTTATGATTTTCAATAAAGAAAAGAGGATAACAATTTAGTACATTTTTCAAGTACAAATAAGGCAAATAGTACATATATGGGCGTACCAGCGGACAATCCCCGCTTAGGTCTGCAAATAAAACGTTTCCAGAAATGGTGGCATAGTTGAGAAGGTAACTGGTCGGCGGTCGCCTTGAGGCCAGGCAACTCACCGAGTACTTAGGGAGAAATAAAGAGCCTATGCTGGCAGGCCTTGTACATAGTGTGAGGTAGTCAGATCCTTAGCCTTAGCTCTAGAATAATAGATGTACCATCAATGAATAAAGGAAAGAAAAGGTAGAAATAATAAGAAATAACAGTAAACACAAACAGACGGAAGGGTCTGAGACAGTTCTTTATGACCTGGATGTATATTCCTATTTAAATATTATAGTAGTGCTCACAAGCACTTAGCTACTGGAGATTGAGGATGAGTAATGATCGGATATACTTGTACCATGTGTGGGCTCTATCAAGGCGAAAAAAGAGGAAGAGAATGTATCAATATTACTATTATTACCCCCTTTTAAGAGATAGGGAATCTAATTCGTTCTCCAAGGAGGTAGAGTTGGGTAGACAAAACACAAAAACCCAAGGGTAGGGGTTAAGACTACCCCTGATCCTTATAGAAGTCCAACCACGGCTGCCAGGTTTTTAAAAAAGATTTCCTATTGGCTCTTTCCCAGCCCAGCATCTCCTCCATAAGACAGATTTGGTGGATTTTGTCCAACCACTCCTTAATGGTGGGAGGTTCAGGGTTTCTCCACTTAACAGGGATAATGTATTTGGCAGCTGAAATCATTTGTGTGGCCAAGTCTTTAGACGAGGGTCTGAGATCCTTCTGTGGAAGCCATAGCAGAACTAGAGTTGGGGATAATGAGATGTGAGAGCTACAGACCTTATTGATGATATGTTCTACTTCTGACCAGAATTTCAAAATAATTTTACAAGACCACCATATGTGGGAGATGGAACCGCGTTCCTCTAGGCATCTCCAACACTTATCTGTAGGAGAGAGGTGTGCTCTGAATAAGAAATCTGGAGTCTTGTACCATCTGGATAGAATTTTAAAAGAGTTTTCCTTAATACGTATACATTGCGAGAAACCATGAGAGTGCTTTAGGATAACTCTGACTTCTTCCTTTGAGAAAGAAGTCTGTAGCTCTCCCTCCCATGCCCTTAAATAGGTCGGCTTTTCAGGTGCAGAGTGTATAATTAGCTGGGAATATAATTTCGAGAGGATCCTGGGCGGAGGGTTCGGCAGTAGGGTGTAATTCTCGAGCCAAGTAGGATCGACTGGAGCGTCAGTGTGCGAGTTCTTATATTTTTTACAGCAAATTTCAACATCTAGATCCACTAGTACTGATCTCAGATGTCCAGGTATGAGGCTAAGGACTATTTTAAGGAAATCTGAGAGATCTGAGGCTTTAGTTAGGTCGGATATCCTAAGGTCAGTTAAATAATACCATGCTCTATGAGAGTCTTTCTTGCCTGTATTAAGGTAGTAGGGGAGAACCGATAGAGGGGCTATAGGTGACAATTTAGAGGTAGACATTGAAAGGGCCTCGTATTTTCCACAATATTGGAAGAGGCAACGTGTTAGGGCGCTAATGGGGGGTTTACCTTTTTTAATAAGTGTGTTAACCCAGAGACGGTGACAAGCGTCCTCACCCAGCAGAGCTTTCTCCAATTCGATATGTAGGGCCTTATTATGGGGTCTGGCTAACTCAATCCACCGTTCCCACTCAATAGCATGAAGATAGGATTGTAGGTCAGGTAGGGCTAAACCTCCGGTATTAGTTTTCCTAACAAGTAGAGAGTATGCTAATCGTGGTTTGCGATTGGACCAGAGAAAGTTACTGAATAAAGTGCGGAAATCCGAGAAAAATCTATTAGATAAAGGTATAGGTACATATCTTAAAGTATATAAAATCTGTGGTAGGACATAGGTTGCTATAAGGTTTTTCTTTCCCAACCATGAAAGAAAAGGGAGTTTGATCGAGGCTAGGAAGGTTTTAATTTTGTTGAATAAGGGGACGTAGTTAAGCCTGAAAAGGTGTAAGGGATTAGCAGGAACCATAATTCCCAAGTGTTTGATTGCCTCCTTTGGCCATTGAAAGGAAGTGTATGACTTGATCTCCCTCATAAGCCTATCTGGGGCTGTTACATTCAATATTTCGGATTTGTCGTAATTGACTTTGAAATTAGAGACCACTCCAAAGTCTGAGAATATTTTAATTACTTCTGGGATAGCAACCTTGGGATTTGTTATGAATAGGAGTAGGTCATCTGCAAAGGCTGCTAAGGAATGGGTTCTCCCGTTCACTTTGAGGCCTTTAATAGCCTCAGAGGTTCTCAATTTGCAAAGCAGCATCTCTAGGGATAAGATGAATAATGCTGGAGAGAGAGGGCATCCCTGCCGCGTCCCGTTGGTGATGTTGAAGGGGGGGGAGAAGGTGCCGTTAACAAGTACTTTAGCAGAGGGCCGAGAGTAGAGTGAGAATATGGCTGAGATAAAAGAGGGGGGAAAGTCGAAGTGGCGAAGAGCCCTGTCTATAAAAGCCCAGTTGACCCTATCAAATGCTTTTTCAGCATCTGTTCCTAAAAGTGTTAGGGGGATCTTAAGTTTTTTCGCATAATATATAGCATGCAGGACTCTACTCACATTATGTCTACCTTCTCGGCCCTTTACAAAGCCTACTTGTTCTTCCCCGATAAGCTTAGGGAGAAGCTTAGCTATTCTCAGACTAAGGAGTTTGGCCCATAATTTAACGTCGACATTGAGCAGAGAGATTGGTCTATAACTACTGCATTTAGTGGGATCTTTCCCATCTTTAGGGATGACAGTGATATGGGCTATTAATGATTGAGGTGGGAGGGGTAGGCCTTTTAAAAGGGAATTACATAAGTCTACTAGTTGTGGTAATAGGATGTTTTTAAAAAAAATTTAATATACTATGGGGAGCCCGTCAGGTCCTGGGCACTTTCCTGAAGGGATACTCGCCAATACCTCCTTCACCTCCTCTTCTGTAATTGGGGAGAGTAACGTGCTCTTTTCATGTTCTTTTAGGGTCGGAACTCTTATATCCTTCAGAAAGGTGTTTATCTTGGCAGTTATATGGCTTGGGTCCTCAGATTTTAAGTTATAAAGGGAGGAGTAAAACTTAGCAAATTCATTTGCTATTGCTGAGGTGTTACTCAATTGGTGTCCTTTGTCCATTTTGATGCTAGAGATAAAAGCCTTTTCTCTTTGCCCTTTGATCATCTGTGACAAAAGTTTAGAACCTCTATCTCCGTGTATAAAGAACTTATATTTGGCTATCCTAAGAGATTTGGCCGATTTGATGTTTAATAGGTCCTTCAGTTGGCTTCTTAGCTTAAGTATATCTTTATATTGTGCTTCCGTGGGGTTACGCTTATTAACATTCTCAAGGGCGGAGATTTGGGCTAGAATTGAATCTATTTGCGCTGATCTTTGCTTGCGCACCCAGGACCCTAGGGAAATAAGTTCCCCTCTAATAAATGCCTTATGGGCTTCCCATATTATGGCCTTATCTAACGAGGGGGTATTATTTAGCTCAAAGAAGGTTTTGAGTTTTCTCTCTATTTTGTCTCTGTCTCTTTCATTTTCTAAAAGGGTTTCGTTAAGTCTCCACGACCATTCCTTAGGGGGGAGGCCTTTTAGCTGGATCACCAAAGAGACAGGGGCGTGATCTGATATTGTGATCTGTCCAATAGTGGAGGATTTAATCCTCACAAGTGCATGGTTTGATACAAACAAGTAGTCCAAACGCTGGTATGTTCTATGGACCACTGAGAAAAACGTATAGTCCCTGTCCCCAGGGTGAGCCAGCCTCCAGACGTCCGTTATCTGATGGGCAGACAGTGCCTTTCGAAGTTGTGAAGTGGAATATTTGGTGGATATAGACGTGGAGTCTATAGGGTGGTCTAACACCAGGTTGAAGTCCTCCCCTAGAATTAATGTTCCTTCCCTGAATTCCTGTAGGGAGTTCAACATCTTAATTAGCCAAGGTATTTGCTTGGAGTTAGGGGCATACACGTTAACTAACGTCAGTTTGCTACCAAAAAGCGTACCTTTGAGGAATATAAATCTACTCTCGGGGTCTATGTACTGTGCTTGAAGCTGAAAAGGAAAGTTAGCACCTATTCCAATAGAAACCCCTCTGGAGGCCGAGGAGTGGGTGCTATGGAACCATTTGGTAAATTGTCTGGAAGAGAGGGTTGGGGTGTGATTGTTTCTAAAGTGCGTCTCTTGCAGGAACAACAGGTCTGCCCTCTCTCTCCTAAGCATTTGGAAAACCTGGCTTCTCTTTTGGGGGATATTGAGCCCATTCACGTTAAAAGATATTACCTTTACTGAATCCATTAGGTATGAGTGAAAGCGTAGCATCGGGGGAGAATACATCCTGATGAGGAAGGTATTTTCAGACACCAGATCCGTCTCGAAGAACTATGTACATAGAAAATAACCACAAAATTGAGCATGTTGAACACTCTGTCGTAATCATACAGAGTTGGTAACTCCTATAGGGGGAGTACAGAGAGGAGAGAGTAGAGGGACTCTCTGGGGAGAGGAAAGGGTAAATACAGAAGTATACCAGAAGAGAGCAGATAAGGGGGTAGGGGGTAAAGAGAGGGAGGAGGGCTGTGAAGAACACCAAGCCTACGTGAGCTCCACAGCACAAGCCTTTTGGAGACAATCCGGGAGCAGAGGGGGAGGAAGCAGCCACATCATACTTATCACCTAACAAACGCCTCCCCCACCGCCTCCGGCGTCAAGGCTGTGGGTTCCCACACAGTTAAAGCTTATAAGATGATACGTTTTTTGGGGATTATACCATAGAAATGCAGTGGGGAAATCAATCCCGGTATATATCTATCAGGCAATAGAAGTCTAATTCAAGTTAAACTATAAGGTCTCCTAATCGAGGAAAGGAGTAATAGGGCTCCGCAATCTACCAGAATTTAACCCCTGCCTCACCAACCAGAACCAAACAGACCTCGTGAGGAGATGTGTGTTTAGTATATAAAGAGTCGGGCTCTGGCAGTCTCGGGTCGGGTACATGTGAAAAGGAGAATTCAGAGAAGAAAGTAAATTCTCATCACATCACGGCTATAACAGCAGAGGATGTACATGGGATGTGAAAGGGTTAAGAAGGCAGCGGCGGCAATCAGTGCTTGCGCCATCTCGGAGCGCTTCAGTACATATAAAACATACATAATAAACTTAAATAGAACATAACAAAGGCACGAACCTAGACCACGTTACTGGTCTTATACCTCTAGAGAGGATGATAGAAAAAGGACAGCAGTAAGATAATAAACTATCTTCAAGTGTCTGTAAGATCAGCATGACGTTTCTTGGCTTGAGGCGACTTGAACTTTTTGGCTACACGCCAATCTTCAAATTCGGGTAACGGTGGCATCTTCAGCTCACCCCCCATGGGTAGCCACGAGGGAATGTCCAGGGGATCAATTTGTAAAGCGTCCCACATTTTGGAGAGATCATCAGGGTGTCGGATCACAACTTGTTTCCCGTTTATAGTGGCACATAGGCCAAACGGAAAGAGCCATCGTATGGGGTGTCTTCTTTCCCTGAATAGATCTGTTAACGGCTTCAGTTGCCTTCTCTTAGCAAGGGTGCTGGCGGCCAGATCCTGAAAAAGCTGAACTTTACTATTTTCAAGCAAAATGTCCCCCTTGTGTCTGGCGGCGGTCAAGATGGCGGCGGTATCGATGAAGTTAAGTAAGCCGCATATTATGTAGCGTGGCGGGGCGTCTGGCGGCGGTTTGGGTCTGAGAGCCCTATGGGCTCTTTCAACTACTATCTTCTCTGCCCTTTCTTGGCCAAGAATGGTGGTAAAGATTTGACTGACCGTTTCCATAATGTCGTCTCTTTGGACACTCTCGGGGACGCCTCTAATGCGGACGTTCTTTCGCCGACTCCTGTTCTCCTGGTCTTCCAGGTGCAGGAAAGCTGAGTTCATTTGATCTCGTACTTCCACAACTTTAGCTTGCAGTGCCCGGCTGTGTTTAGTAATAGTGACTTGAGAGTCCTCTAAGGCCGCCACTCTGAAGCCCGTTTGTTTGAACTCCGACTTGATGGCTGAGAGTTCTTTAAGAACGGGTTCGAATGCAAGAGCTAGAGATTCTTTTAGGAAGGCTCTAGTGATGGGTATCGAGCCTATTTCGCTCCGTGTCTCAGACATAGCGATGGATCCTTCATCATCTGAGTCATCTGTGCCGGTCATTGCAGCGGCAGTTGCCTGTGCCATCTTGGATCTAGCAGCCGGCGAGGATAACTTCTTTTTCAGGTATTTGTCTAGGTCCGATTGACCTTTTGCTTGTTTGGGAGTCATCTGTGTCTCCTTAGCCTTGTCTTTAGTAGGTTTCCCCATAACGAATCGAGGTGGGAACCCGTAATATAGCTAAATGAGAGTGCTGCTGTGAGGAGCTCTCGGGTCAAGCAGCCATTTCCTGACGCGGCTAGCTCCGCCCCTGTATTTTTATTTTTGAGGACTTTGTCCCAGTTAGTTAAAGAGGACCTTTCAACTGGAAAAACATTGTGAACTAAGTATCATGACATATACAGCGGAGCCCAGGGATCTCACTGCACTTACTATTATCCCTGGGCGCCACTCCGTTCTCCCGTTATGTCCTCTTTAGGCCTATGACCTCTCTTAGTTGGCTAAATTTAGCTTTTTTGAAGTTTGGTATTTTATTTATTCCTCCCTGAAGAAACACTCTTATGAATGATAATTTAAGGTTATTACTTTATGGTCACTATTTCCAAGGTGTCCCCCAACCTGCACACCTGTTGTTCTGTCAGGTCTATTGGTTAATACTAAGTCTAGTATGGCCATCTCTCTAGTCGGGTCCTGAACCAGTTGAGAAAGGTAATTGTCTTTGGTTATTGCCAAGAACCTGTTTCCTTAATGAGATGTACAGGTTTCGGTTTCCAGTCTATATCTGGTTAGAAAATTAAAAAAGTTATGGCTGTTGGAACGTTGGGAGGAAAAAGATGAAAATGCTAAACCAAAAATGGGGTCTATACTATAGGCTCTGAAAACAATAGAACTTTCAAAAACAGACTGAGAATAAATATAAAAATGTACACATTAAAATTGAAAATGGCTGCTATGTCAAAAGAAAAACTACTCAATGATCAGAATTTATTTTTTAACAGTGTAGACATAAATCCCTTTAAAAAAAGAATGATTTCCATATTTTGAGTGTAAAATCAAAAACGATACAAACATATAATATGAACCGCTTAGTATTTCGCTTTAAACATTTATTGATCAAACATGGCCACTGGATTATTGTCTTAAGGCACAGAAGCCTGAAAACTAGTAGCTGCCATATAATATGTTAGCCGAACAGAGGCTTTTGCTGGTATGGGGTTTGGCTGGTTAGGTGCATGGCACAATATGCCATTTATTGATGTTGTGGCCTGCAATCTCCTGAAAATGCCCCTTTTGTATGAGAATTACATAAAGGGGCCACATGGGTCCAATAGTTTACCACTATATAATTTTTACCTGATAATTAAAGTTATACTTACCTTTAACCCTTGCATCCTAAAACAACATATGAAGAGTACTTCATGGTGCACCAAGTGACTGGCAGTTGAGTCCAACAAATTGCATTCCCGGAGTGGCACAAGAAGAATGCCCCCCTCCCCTTAGTTGCAAACCCACTTCTCCAACCCCAACCGCTCTCCTGCCCCACAAGTGGAAGACCCTTCTTCTGCTATCTGCTTTTCCTGCTTATCAATGATATATCAGGAATATCCAGCTCCTCTTTTCTCTGCATCTTGCTAACTTTTACTGGACCTGGATACTGCAAAGGATGATTTGGAAGAAGTAAATCCAGTAAAAGATGATCATGGTTGTTACTGAGACCTGGCCCACCTAAGGGATGCATAAAAAAGAAGGATTTCCATATTCTACTACATGCTTCTTCCATAGTCAACTACATGGAAAGGGAGAAACTGTAGAATCAGCAACTTGGCCAGTGCTAATTTAGTTTCTGCACCATTGGATGAGTGCCCACATATTGTTGTCTTTTTGCAATTGTCTCTTTGATCGATTGCTGTCAAAACAAGTGGCAAGGAGAAGGAGGAGCATCAGGAGCTATAGATGACATTGAAGTCGATGGAAAGGAACAACAGCTTCCTTCTGATGACGTTGACAAGCCCTGACTGTTGTAGAGGGCGTGTGGGCCGGTGGGAGATGCAACGGTTGCTGTATCAGGTTGTAACACTAAATGAGTGGCATGGTTTACCCATGCCACTTGATGGTGACGCTCCATGTTTTGAAATAGGGCCGTCGTACCAACATTAACACTTTGGTCGCTCCTCACCTTTTGCCCACACATCCTGCATACTGCCACGCTAACGCCCCCCAGCGACTTGGTGATAAATTCCCACACTGCCGAGTATGGCACTTTCCCCCCCACCACTGTGTGATGCCTTCCTGCTTCTATGAACTCATGCACTGTTAATGTGTTCCTCACAGGTAGTCTAAAGACTAGCAGACGGTGTACCCCTCCCGCGTTTGGCTGCAGATCTCCCACTGCTTCCAACCTGCTGTCTCACAGGCACATTTAAACCTGCTGTCTCACAGGCATGCTACTACCCTGCTGTCTCATTGGCACGCTGCTACCCTCACTCCTTGATGATGACGATGCACCCTGTTCACCCGGCTCATACTTGCGATCGGTTACATTGTCATCTGTTTGGTCGTCACTTGGGTCACCCTCACTTGTCTCTTGCGCAGTCCCTGACCTATCGCAACATGTGCTGCCACCCGACTTTCATCAATGGTAGTTGAATGCTAGAGATGGACAAACATCGGCCGGACGATTCGCAAACGCGATCAAATGTTCGCGAATCGCAAGTTCGCGGTGGGCCCCATTCACTTTAATGACAGGCGAACCTGAAAAACCTTCAGGTTATATTTGCAGCCACCAAATACTTAGTAGAAGTGCACAAATCGCCCCACAACATGGACAGTGACATACCAGAGGGGGAATCAATGCCAAAAATTCCCACAAAAAAATATGTATTTTAATCAGGGGCCATTTCTATGCATCTTAAAGGGAAACTCTCAAAAATTTGCCCTGCTGGAGCCTAGAAAAATGTTATTTTAGGGCACGGGAGTGCAGGCCTCAAACATTAGGTATTCACCAGACAGAAAACATCAAGTGATTATGTGGCTGGAGGTATATTAGACGGTCATTGGATATCAATTTTATTGCAGGACAGTGGAATACAGGCCCCAAAAATTATTCATTCACCGTACAGAAAAGAACAATTGATAATGTGGCTGGAGGTACATTAAGCGGTTAATGTATAACAATTTTACTGTTAGCCAGTTAGATTACAGGCCCCAAAAATTATGCATTCACCGTACATAAAAGATCAAGTGATTATGTGGCTGGAGGTACCACATTTTTCGCCCTTTAAGACGCACTAGCCAATAAGGTTTTAGAGAACAATAAGAAAAAATATTTTCCATTACACCTCAGGTCAGACCAGCAATCAGACCCCCAATGTTAATCAGACCTCAGCTTACAGGCCCAATCAGACCCCTAATGTCAATCAGACCTCAGATCAGACCCCCAATGCCTCAGATAAAGCCCCCATATGTCAGCCATCTATCAGCCCCCACATGTCAGCCATCTCTCAGCCCCCATATGTCAGCCATCAGCCCCCATATATTCAGCCATCAGCCCCTATATGTCAGCCATCAGCCCCAGTGCAAATAAAATTAAAAAAACTCACTTACCTCACCTGCTCCTGGATGCCACCTCTCCTCACCATCACGATCCTCTTCATCCTGCTGTCGGCTGTGTTTCGCGGCGCACAGTGTGAGGTCACAGAGCGCCCTCACGCTGTGCACAGCCCTGCACAGCCAATAGCCGAGGACCAGGAAGCGATCAGTGCAGAGCCTCCTCCGGTACTAATGAAGCGCTTCCATAATGGAAGCGCTTCATTAGTATTTGCCCCATAAGACGGTGGGGCATTTTCTCCTGACTTTGGGGGGGGGAATTGCATCTTATGGGGCGAAAAATACGGTATAGTAGACGGTCAAGGGATATCAATTTTACTGCAGACCAGTGGACTACAGGCCCCAAAAATTATTCATTCATGGAAATTCCTCTGCCAGTGCCCGCAACAGCAGAATGCAGCATCTCTCGAAGCAAGCCCTAGAAATGCTGCATTCTGACAGCCCTCTGTGATGCTGGTAACATGTCCGCCATTTTGTGTTTGTACCAGGGGTCTAAGTACGTTGCCACTCAGTGCTGGTCCTTGCCCTTTATGCTTTTTATACGGGGGTCCCTCTTCAAACACTGGAGCATGAAGGCCCCCATTTATACAAAATTGGAAGCGGTGGAGCGGCCTGGCTCCTGCTCATCGCCCAGGAGAATGTCATCCTTGGTCTCCTCCCTCCATCCACGGACAACACTAGCGATCCCAGAAAATTTTATAACCTGCTCTTCTTGCTCCTCCTCCCCCCAGGCACCATCCTCCTATGACTCCTCTTAAGACTCCTGCTGACTTGTCTCAGATGGAGCAGCACCCCCCCTCGGGAATTCATTCAGCATTGCGACTTCCTTATTTTCCTGCTCCTGCTATTCGACGGCTTGATCAATGACACGATGCAATGCACGCTCCAGAATGAAGGCGTAAGGTACGATTTCACTGATGGCACCCTGGCTGTGACTGATCAGTTTGGTGATCTCATCAAATAGCCGCAGAAGTTTGCATGCATTGTGCATGAGCAGCCACTGGCGCGGTGAAAAAAAAGAAAAGCTCGCCTGCTGTCCTGCTTCAGAGTTCGCACAGGTAGTCGTTAATGGCATGTTTCTACTGGAGCAGCCTATCAAGCATATACAAGGTGGAGTTCCATTGCGTTGGGCAGTCACAAATCAGACGTCTGACGGGCAAGTGGTGTCAGCGCTGAACGTCAGCAAGGTGAGCCATGGCCGCGTAAGATTTTCTAAAATGGCCAGAGATTTTCCTGGCCTGCCGCAAGACATCATGGACCCAGGAGTATTTGGCAACGAATCGCTACACGACTAAGTTCAAGACGTGTGCCATGCACGGCATGTTTGTCATTTTGCCCTGTTTCAGCGCACTCAGCAGATTGGCACCGTTATACAAGAGATACATTCACTTGCTGCTGAACATGGCCATATAGCTCTGGGATGCCCTTCTGGGAGAAATATTTCCATCCAGTGACCTTCCATTGTGGTGTGCCAATGGCCAACATTTCTAAAGGCCTCCGAGTCCTCCAGTTTATATGGCAGTAGATGGCGGGCTAGCAGTTACGACAAGCTGGCGGTCAGCCGTTGGGCAAGAGGGTTATCCTGCGTCATCAACTTTTTACATTCGAACATTCAGGCCACGGAAGCCTGCCTTTTGCCAGATGAACGCGACGACGGCACGGTGGAGGACAAATAGGAGGAGAGAGGAGAAGGAGAAGAGGCAGGATGTGGATTGCCAGGAGTGTGGCTTTGTGGGTTCTGACAGTGTTGCTCCCATTGGGCTCGGTAATGGGAGGCCAGGTGCCTTTCTCAGGCGGTCGTCCCTAGGTGAGTGTTGGGCTTACCGCGACTTATGCATGGACCGCACAGGCTGCAGATGGCAACACTATTGTCAGCAGCGGACACGTTAAAAAAAGCCCACACTGCGGAGCCATGTGCTGGCGCCCTGGGAGTGCCAGATGTGACTGTGCATTTGCAGTCTTCCTTTTGCCTCCTGTGCACTGCGAGTTCTGCCTGCTTCTCCTACTTCTACCCACTATCTGCTGCTCTGTCTGTCCCTCTGACTCCCCTCCTCTTCATCTCTCGTGGGCACCCACGTGACATCCATCGACACGTCATTATTGTCACCTTCACCACCACTGACATTAGAGATCTCGGAGTAGGCAGCAACAGGGCTGATCTGGGTACTATCAGACCGCTGGGTGGCGGACGTTGCTATCTCCTCTTCCTCATCCGTGGCTGCACATAGGTAAGGTCTGGGAATGGATGGGAAAATAATTACTCTGACTTGAGTGGAGGGGCTATGGTGGTGGTGGTGTCTTTGGGGGTGCACACAGCAGAGAGTGAGGAGGTTGCAGATACAGAGGATGAGGAGGGTGCAAAAGCAGAAGGCTGAGTGAGCCACTCAACCAACTCTGGTGCGTCATTTGATGTAATCGCATGCACCTTCTACAACTTCCCACTTAGGCTCTGGCTTGGTGCATCTGCCCGACCCCCTACCACCTCTGCGGAATGGCCTTTCTCTGTCTGTCATTTTCAAAATGACCCTGTAGAAGAGCAGTATTTGTGGAAGCAGGTATATAGAACTCCTTAATGATTATTTGCTAGGAAGCAGGTATATCAAACCCTTTAATCATTTTTGGGGGGGGGGCAACAGGTATATCACACCAGTTGCAATTAGTTGTTCCAATAGCGTTTGTCCCTCTGTATAGCTACGGTATTGCAGCAGAACCGCACACAACTGCTGCACAATACAAATGCACTATACAGGGAGTGCAGAATTATTAGGCAAATGAGTATTTTGACCACATCATCCTCTTTATGCATGTTGTCTTACTCCAAGCTGTATAGGCTCGAAAGCCTACTACCAATTAAGCATATTAGGTGATGTGCATCTCTGTAATGAGAAGGGGTGTGGTCTAATGACATCAACACCCTATATCAGGTGTGCATAATTATTAGGCAACTTCCTTTCCTTTGGCAAAATGGGTCAAAAGAAGGACTTGACAGGCTCAGAAAAGTCAAAAATAGTGAGATATCTTGCAGAGGGATGCAGCACTCTTAAAATTGCAAAGCTTCTGAAGCGTGATCATCGAACAATCAAGCGTTTCATTCAAAATAGTCAACAGGGTCGCAAGAAGCGTGTGGAAAAACCAAGGCGCAAAATAACTGCCCATGAACTGAGAAAAGTCAAGCGTGCAGCTGCCAAGATGCCACTTGCCACCAGTTTGGCCATATGTCAGAGCTGCAACATCACTGGAGTGCCCAAAAGCACAAGGTGTGCAATACTCAGAGACATGGCCAAGGTAAGAAAGGCTGAAAGACGACCACCACTGAACAAGACACACAAGCTGAAACGGCAAGACTGGGCCAAGAAATATCTCAAGACTGATTTTTCTAAGGTTTTATGGACTGATGAAATGAGAGTGAGTCTTGATGGGCCAGATGGATGGGCCCGTGGCTGGATTGGTAAAGGGCAGAGAGCTCCAGTCCGACTCAGACGCCAGCAAGGTGGAGGTGGAGTACTGGTTTGGGCTGGTATCATCAAACATGAGCTTGTGGGGCCTTTTCGGGTTGAGGATGGAGTCAAGCTCAACTCCCAGTCCTACTGCCAGTTTCTGGAAGACACCTTCTTCAAGCAGTGGTACAGGAAGAAGTCTGCATCCTTCAAGAAAAACATGATTTTCATGCAGGACAATGCTCCATCACACGCGTCCAAGTACTCCACAGCGTGGCTGGCAAGAAAGGGTATAAAAGAAGAAAATCTAATGACATGGCCTCCTTGTTCACCTGATCTGAACCCCATTGAGAACCTGTGGTCCATCATCAAATGTGAGATTTACAAGGAGGGAAAACAGTACACCTCTCTGAACAGTGTCTGGGAGGCTGTGGTTGCTGCTGCACGCAATGTTGATGGTGAACAGATCAAAACACTGACAGAATCCATGGATGGCAGGCTTTTGAGTGTCCTTGCAAAGAAAGGTGGCTATATTGGTCACTGATTTGTTTTTGTTTTGTTTTTTAATGTCAGAAATGTATATTTGTGAATGTTGAGATGTTATATTGGTTTCACTGGTAAAAATAAATAATTGAAATGGGTATATATTTGTTTTTTGTTAAGTTGCCTAATAATTATGCACAGTAATAGTCACCTGCACACACAGATATCCCCCTAAAATAGCTAAAACTAAAAACAAACTAAAAACTACTTCCAAAAATATTCAGCTTTGATATTAATGAGTTTTTTGGGTTCATTGAGAACATGGTTGTTGTTCAATAATAAAATTAATCCTCAAAAATACAACTTGCCTGATAATTCTGCACTCCCTGTATGGAAAGTATATTATAGTTATATCACACCCCTACCTCAATCAGTTTTTTGGGGGGAGAACTGATACAGTAAATCACACCCATTGCAATTAGTTGTTCCAATAGCGTTTGTCCCTCTGTATAGCTACGGTATCGCTGCAGAACCACACACAACTGCTGCACAATACAAATGCACTATATAGAAAGTATAGGTATATCACACCCCTGCCTCAATCCGTTTTTTGGGGGGGCAACTGGTATATCACACCAGTTGCAATTAGTTATTTCAATAGCGTATGTCCCTTTGTATAGCTGCAGTATCGCAACAGGACCGCACACAACTGCTGCACAATAGAAATGCACTATAATATACTTTCTATGTTAGAAAATATATTCTAAGTATATCACACCCCTAAGTTTGTCACACCTATCGATAGCACACCTATACCAGTCCTTAAAAGGACTCTTGTGGCCCTATTAGCTAGCATTTAGTGTCCCTAATAGTCTGTCCCTGCTCCACACTGCAACCTCTCCCTACACTGGCAAAAGACTGAATGTAAAATGGCGTCCAGATCAGGTTTATTTATAAGGTAAGGGGTATGTCCATGTGCTGAAACATCTCAATTGGCTGTCCTGTCCCACCTAATAGATGCGTCACGGGTCAAAGTTCTGCACAATGCAAAAGGATATGGCGCCGGCAGATATCGCCATAACAACTGCCGGGTGATCCGCAAGGCCATCTCTATTGAACGCCAAGAGGAGTCCACAGCGGACCTCTCCTCAAAGTCAGGGATGGCCTGTAACTGCTGACTGTCCTCTCAAAGCTCATTGTCATTGAAAAGAGGAGTAGAGCTGACAGCATACATAACTTGGGCTAATAGAAGGAGCAGAAAGAGCAAGAGGCAGGTTCAAAGCATGTGAGGGCTCAAAGGCAGTTTCTGGAGCATGCCAACAAAGCGTGGTGTCATAGGAATCCACCCATTTCTGACTGTGTGTTGAGATGATGTTGAAGAGAAAGTCAGCCATTCCAGTGCAGCTGGATTGTTGGTCAAAACACGACCACTGGTTCTTCTGCTGCTACTTATGCCAGCTACAAAAACATTTTTGCCACTGCCTGTTCCTTTGGAGGGCCCAAGCAGCTGTCTGTCAGTCATAATGTACAGTAACTGTATCAGTAATGTAACTGATTAAATATGAATGTTGTAGCAGTTGAACAAGATAAACTCGGCAAGGTACTGTATAAGACCGCCGTTTAATACTGCGTCTGATTTACAGTAAGTCTTTGTATAAAATAACATATTAACTATGAATGTTGCAGCATCTGAGCAAGATCCACGCAACTATATATCCGACCGCCAAATAATATTGTGTCTGATGCACAGTAAAGTCTATATATAAAATAGCACATTAAGATTACAGGGGTTCTCTCCTATATTGATGACCTATCCTCAAGGCACCCTCGCCAATTAGCTTTGCTGCTGCTGTCTATGGCAAAGCAGTGGTGAGCAGGAAGAGAGACTGGAGACGGCACATGCACACTGCGCGCTGTATCCTCATACAGCTGATCGGCTGGGGTGCTAGGTGTCGGACCCTTGCCGATCTGATATCGATGACCTATCCTGAGGATAGGTCATCAATATTAAAAGCTCGGCGAACCCTTTTAACTATGAATGTTGCATCAGTTGAACAAGATGCTTGCAGCAATATATTAGACTGCCCTTTAATACTGAGTCTAATGCACAGTAAAGTCTATGTATTAAATAACAGATTAATTATGAATGCCGCAGCAGTTGAACAAGATGCATTTGGTAATCAGACTCAACCTGCAGTCTCCCTACGGTTTTAAAAAACTCTCCCTATGATCTCTCTACACTGTCCTTGCACACTCCTTATCCAATATTATTTTTTAAACTGTTTTCAGCAACACTGTCCCTAGCGCATGAGTGCTTGTTAAGTTTCTCCCTATGCTCAGCTCACAGTAAAATTATGGAGACTGCACGGGATGAGGCTTTAATAGTACAACCGCCATGTTAGAAAACAAAACTATTCGTTACCACAAACCATGAGAAAATTATTCCGATCAAATTCCACTTTGGATGCTTTGATTCGCTAAAAACTAATCATGATGCTGCATTTATGTATTAATTCTTCATTACTTTTAAAGTACATCCACATGTTTAGGGTTCCTGGTGCAGTTTTAGAAGCCAAAATCGGAAGTGAATTCAAAACAGAGAAGAAATTGTATCTGTCCTTTATAGTTTAGCTCCTTTTATGATCTACTCTTAATTTTTGCTTCCAAAACTGCACCAGGAATCCAGACCTTGTGGTCATATCCTTAGGGCACATTTACACTGCCAATTGTTGGGCACATTATTGGGATCAAACGTTCCTACGTCCAATCATCATTCCCGGGCACCAAAGTGCACACTGCTGCCCAGAAACAACAAATTTATATGAGGATGAGCGATTTCAGTAGCCATCGCTTGTCCTCATACTGTGGAGGTGATCACTGCATGTACTGTAAAGCGCTTCAGCTCCACTGACAAGCAGGCAATTGTCGGGAAGGAAGCCTTCCCGATAATTTTCTGCTTGTCAATGCACTGTGTACATTTTCTCTATGCTGTGAGATCACTGTGCTTTGACCTCACAGTATTTATTATCTATGTACTATGACATGACTGTGTGCGTCATCCTGAAAGTGTACCTCCAGCTATATAGAAAACTATTATAATGTACCACTTTGTGAAATAATCATTTTCTTAATTATTTGACTGAACAGTTCTGCATCTAAACAGCAACACAGATGGACCACAGTCCTACAGTGCTCCCTTTTATACTGAAAACAGAGCCTATGAGACAGTGAGAGGTCTGCCTCCAAATACATAGATAAGAGCAGCCCACAGCAAAGACCTTTGGTTTAAAAAGTTTTCCTGTGTAAAGGGGTCTTTTTATGTGCATTCAGGTGAGCTCATATATAAATAATATGAAATATAAAGTCAGAACAGAAAAGTATAGGACGGCTCACCCCTGTGTTGGTGATGTATAGGTGCTCCAAACTAGTGCGACACCCTACTCACCAGGTTTAGACAAATGTATATAAAGTGAATGGGCACTCTGATAGATGGAGTCACATACAGAATTAATACCAGATTTATCCAATTTAATAATACAATAGAACACTATAAGTATAAAATCCTAGCATAGATTACCATATAAAACATAAAATATAAAACTTAAAATATTAGCACTGTATGGTACTGTAATATACTGAATGATGTTGGCTGATGTTAATCCGACAATTAATATCCTCACAATTGTTCAATGGACTTATACAATGTTCATGTGGAAAAAAGGAAGAAAAAAGAAAAAAGAGAGTCCGGAGTTCCTCAATATGATTATGAATGGAGATTATTATACAGACTCATAGTGATCTTTGCAGAAAAATGATGATGGTAGCAATTGATATTGTTATTTTCAATATACGATGGTATATGTTAGTGATACCGCACTCAGACGGTTTCTATATAGATCTTTCCCAAAGAAAAAACGATGACAGCAAGCAGTGCTTGCACAAATTTTGCTCAGCTCTCGGTATGAGCAGCTATTACTCACAGTTAGCAGCTTCGGTTCGTGGCATCCCACGAGCTGTCCTTATGTGGTGAGATTGCTTCTTTCTTGGGAATTTTTCATACGATTGGTATACCGAATCTTTGTTCTTTCTATTGGAACACGGCTGTGTGGAACTGTAACACACGCGGTCTCAATATTTGAGCTGACTTCCTTTAGCGTTCCACGTGTCTCCGAATGTATGGAGCTTCAGTGTTTGCTGAAATACCTGCTATGGACCGGTAGTTTGCAGGCTGTGGATACCGCCGGTGGATTTCTTTAGTGAAGCGCTTCACTTGTGGGCCATCTAGTCGATGTTATCCAACATATGTCCGGCTATTTGAGTCTGATGACCGAAGGTTACCGCCAGACGCGTTTCGGGGACTGTACTCGTCTCCTTCCTCAGGTTAGCCACTGAGGAAGGAGACGAGTACAGTCCCCGAAACGCGTCTGGCGGTAACCTTCGGTCATCAGACTCAAATAGCCGGACATATGTTGGATAACATCGACTAGATGGCCCACAAGTGAAGCGCTTCACTAAAGAAATCCACCGGCGGTATCCACAGCCTGCAAACTACCGGTCCATAGCAGGTATTTCAGCAAACACTGAAGCTCCATACATTCGGAGACACGTGGAACGCCAAAGGAAGTCAGCTCAAATATTGAGACCGCGTGTGTTACAGTTCCACACAGCCGTGTTCCAATAGAAAGAACAAAGATTCGGTATACCAATCGTATGAAAAATTCCCAAGAAAGAAGCAATCTCACCACATAAGGACAGCTCGTGGGACGCCACGAACCGAAGCTGCTAACTGTGAGTAATACAGACGTGGACAAAATTGTTGGTACCCTTTGGTCAATGAAAGAAAAAGTCACAATGGTCACAGAAATAACTTTAATCTGACAAAAGTAATAATAAATTAAAATTCTATAAATGTTAACCAATGAAAGTCAGACATTGTTTTTCAACCATGCTTCAACAGAATTATGTAAAAAAATAAACTCATGAAACAGGCATGGACAAAAATGATGGTACCCCTAGAAAACACAGAACATAATGTGACCAAAGGGACATGTTAATTCAAGGTGTGTCCACTAATTAGCATCACAGGTGTCTACAACCTTGTAATCAGCCATTGGGCCTATATATATGGCTCCAGGTAATCACTGTGTTGTTTGGTGATATGGTGTGTACCACACTCGACATGGACCAGAGGAAGCAAAGGAAAGAGCTGTCTCAAGAGATCAGAAAGAAAATTATAGACAAGCATGTTAAAGGTAAAGGCTATAAGACCATCTCCAAGCAACTAGATGTTCCTGTGAGTACAGTTGCACATATTATTCATAAGTTTAAGATCCATGGGACTGTAGCCAACCTCCCTGGACGTGGCCGCAGGAGGAAAATTGATGACAAATCTAAGAGACGGATAATCCGAATGGTAACAAAAGAGCCTAGAAAGACTTCTAAAGAGATTCAAGGTGAACTTCATGCTCAAGGAACATCAGTGTCAGATCGCACCATCCGTCGTTGTTTGAGCCAAAGTGGACTACATGGGAGACGACCAAGGAGGACACCATTGTTGAAAACGAATCATAAAAAAGCAAGACTGGAATATGCCAAACTACATGTTGACAAGCCACAAAGCTTCTGGGAGAATGTCCTGTGGACAGATGAGACAAAAATCGAAGTTTTTGCCAAGGCACATCAGCTGTATGTTCACAGACGAAAAAATGAAGCATATCAAGAAAAGAACACTGTCCCTACTGTGAAACATGGAGGAGGCTCTGTTATGTTCTGGGGCTGCTTTGCTGCGTCTGGCACAGGGTGTCTTGAATCTGTGCAGGGTACAATGAAATCTCAAGACTATCAAGGAATTCTAGAGAGAAATGTACTAGCCAGTGTCAGAAAGCTTGGTCTCAGTCGCAGGTCATGGGTCTTGCAACAGGACAATGACCCAAAACACACCGCTAAAAACACCCAAGAATGGCTAAGAGGAAAAAATTGGACTATTCTAAAGTGGCCTTCTATGAGCCCTGACCTCAATCCTATTGAGCATCTTTGGAAGGAGCTGAAACATGCAGTCTGGAAAAGGCACCCTTCAAACCGGACACAACTGGAGCAGTTTGCTCATGAGGAGTGGGCCAAAATACCTGCTGAGAGGTGCAGATGTCTCATTGACAGTTACAGGAAGCGTTTGATTGCAGTGATTGCCTCAAAAGGTTGCGCAACAAAATATTAAGTTAGGGGTACCATCATTTTTGTCCATGCCTGTTTCATGAGTTTATTTTTTTACATAATTCTGTTGAAGCATGGTTGAAAAACAATGTCTGACTTTCATTGGTTAACATTTATAGAATTTTAATTTATTATTACTTTTGTCAGATTAAAGTTATTTCTGTGACCATTGTGACTTTTTCTTTCATTGACCAAAGGGTACCAACAATTTTGTCCACGTCTGTAGCTGCTCATACCGAGAGCTGAGCAAAATTTGTGCAAGCACTGCTTGCTGTCATCGTTTTTTCTTTGGGAAAGATCTATATAGAAACCGTCTGAGTGCGGTATCACTAACATATACCATCGTATATTGAAAATAACAATATCAATTGCTACCATCATCATTTTTCTGCAAAGATCACTATGAGTCTGTATAATAATCTCCATTCATAATCATATTGAGGAACTCCGGACTCTCTTTTTTCTTTTTTCTTCCTTTTTTCCACATGAACATTGTATAAGTCCATTGAACAATTGTGAGGATATTAATTGTCGGATTAACATCAGCCAACATCATTCAGTATATTACAGTACCATACAGTGCTAATATTTTAAGTTTTATATTTTATGTTTTATATGGTAATCTATGCTAGGATTTTATACTTATAGTGTTCTATTGTATTATTAAATTGGATAAATCTGGTATTAATTCTGTATGTGACTCCATCTATCAGAGTGCCCATTCACTTTATATACATGAAATATAAAGTACCTTGTGAAGGAGACAAAAGTGGTGAAATACTTTTTAGAGTGCTTTGTTAAGGAGGAAACAGCGGTGAAACGTGCTGTAGTCAAATCAAAGCTGGACATCATTATGAACAAAATAAGCTCTTCACTAGTGTTGAGTGAATTGAGGTATCTGAACTGGAAAAATTTGATTCACTGCAAAGACGAATCTTCTAAAGCTTCGTGGTAACAAATCAATTTTTCCTGAAATGGCAGTAAAAATGCCACCAAAACATACTCACCTTATCCATTTGTGCGCAAAGAGTCCATTGCTGCCATCTTGATTGCAGAAACTGCACAAAGTCTCACTCAGGTTGAAGTGTGCATCACTGCGCTGTCTAGGCGCCGCGACGTGATCACTGATGACGTCACTGTGCCCAGCCAGTGTGATGATGTCATCACTCCACACCGCAAAATCAATCAAGATGGCAGAAGCTTCCTCTTCTCAATCAAATGGATAAGGTGAGTATGCATGTTTTTAAAACTAGATTAGGCCCCAAAAGGCCTTAATTTTAATCTCTGATGCCCTGATCAGCAATGAACATGGCATCTATTCAATGACAGGGGCAGCGCAATCGCCGTTTCCTGTAATTAGATCCCCTACATACAGTACAAAGTAATTCTTCACAAATCTAATTTCTTAGCGAAATTTGGCAAAGCAGACAAATGAAACTTTTCATAACTTTGCTCATCTCTACCCTTTACCATTGCTTCTGTTCAAACCTCGATTCTAACATATTATTCATATTGGTGAAAATGTGTGCTGGTTATTATCTAGGTCTCATGAGCTCTTCAATGAAAATCCACCTTAATCTGCATTTATTAGATGCATGTCCTCTGATTTTGGAGAGTAAAAAAATGAGCTGAAACAAGTACAAGATGTGCTGACAGTTGGTAATCTGCATGCTGCAATCATTTGGTTCCAGGGACTGCTGCTATCACAATAGTGCTGTTTGTGTATGTACTGTATATGAAATATGCGGATCTAGAGTATATCATATGTAACATCACAATTTCCATCGTGGCTTCATCAGTAAGCATTATTATTCATTCCTTTTAGTACCCAAGTTATATTAGTTTAACAACAGTACCATCAAAAAAACATATGTTTTAGGTAACATTACATGAATTTATTTATTTTTTGTGTATACATATTATGCATCCGTTGATCGTAAAACAAGAAATGAACTTGGCAAACTGATTTTGTTACTTTGTAGCATATACTAGGAAGTGCCAGACTCACCAGCTGCTCATCTGTAAAAACAGCCAGCACCGAAATGGATCACAGAGCCATAATACACCTGAAAAAAGTGGCTGAATTTTAACCCCTCAAGGACCAGCGCTATACATGTAGGAAGAAAGTGAGAGCGAAACGCACGTCGTGGCTGAAGTTACACTTGTTGGTATATGATTGATTTACTACCTATTGTGGATCCATGTTACTCTCTGTTACTTTTTTAGACTCTTAATAGTTCGGGTGCCCTTTTATGTTAAGGCCGTATCGCCAAACCTTATTGGTTAGCACTTGCACTTTATATTAGAAGGATTGGCAAGACATACAACATCAGGCATATTGATTTACATAACTGTGGATATAGAGTCCACTTACGGTATTATATGGTGCTATTACAGCCCCAGTGTGCTTCTGGTTTGTTTTTGTATGCCTCCGCTATTGAATTTAATATTTGATCTTTTTATTTGTATTAATAAAGTCTTGATTACATTCATTAAGGATGTACTGTGTGTGTGATTCTATATTGGAGTGGTATATTTCTGAGGTACACAAATTGGGAGCCCTATTTTTTATAATGGTGGGGAGAAAAAAAAAGCCCCTTTCCCAAAATAAAACATGAAAAAAAAAATGAAAATAATAAATTAAAAAGACATATTGGGTATTGCTGTGTCCGTAATAACCGGCTCTATAAAAATATCACATGATTCACTTCCTCACCTGAATGCCGTAGAATAAAAATAAAAACTGTGCTAAAACAACAATTTTTTTGTCACCTTACATCACAAAAAGTGTAATACCAAGCGATCAAAAAGTCATATGCACCCCAAAATAGTACCAATCAAACCTTCATCTCATCCTGCAAAAAATGAGACTCTACCTAAGACAATCGCCCAAAACATAAAAATACTATGGTTCTAAATAAAAGTATACATATTAGGTATTTCCGCATCTGTAACAACCCGCTGTATAAAAGTATTGCATGACCTAACCACTCAGGTAAAAACTGTAAAAAAAAAAACAGTAAAAAAAGCTATTTTTTTGTCACCTGAAATCACAAAAAGTATAATACCAAGCGATCAAAAAGTCATATGCACCCTAAAATAGTACTAATCAAACCGTTATAAGACAGTCGCCCCAAAAAAGAAAAAACAAACTATGGTTTTAGAATATGGAACCAAAAATGCTTTATTATGTAAAACTAAATCAAACAACCCCAAAAATTGTCATATTTGGTATTGTCGCGTCCATAACAACCTGCTATATAAAAATAGCCCATGATCTAACCTGTCAGATGAACAAATAAAAACAGTGCCAAAACAGCTATCTTTTGTTACCTTGCCTCACAATAAGTGTAATATAGAGCAACCAAAAATCATATGTACCCTAAAATAGTACCAACAAAACTGCCACCTTATCCCGTAGTTTCCAAAATGGGGTAACTTTTTTGGAATTTGTACTCTAGGGGTGCATCCGGGGGTCTTCAAATGTGACATGGCAATTTAAAATGATCCCAGTGAAATCTGCCCTCCAAAAATCATATGGCGCTCCTTTCCTTCTGCGCCCTGCCGTGTGCCCGTACAGCAGTTTACGATCACAAATAGGGTGTTTCTGTAGCCTACAGAATCAGGGTAATAAATATTGAGTTTTGTTTGGCTGTTAACCCTTGCTTTGTTACTGGAAAAAAATGGATTAAAATGGAAAAGTGAAATTCTGGGATTTCATCTCCATTTTCCTTTAACCCTGGGTTCAGACCTGAGCGTTTCTGAGACGCGCGTTTAACGTGGGTATTTGTCGCGCGTTTTACGTGCGTTTTTATGCGCATTTTTTGCAATAGTAAACGAGCGTTTGACACGCGTTTGTGTGATTGACTGCAGTGTTGTCCAATGAGCAAATATCCCTGTCTATATGAAGTTTGGCCAATCATAGGGCATTGTAGGTGTGAAATTCCATGTGTGTTGGTAGAGTGTGTGGTTTGGAGTCATCATGGAATGCTATAGACGGCGACGTGTTGCGGCACTTGTTGCAGCTATCGACCTGGAACGCTTGAGGAGAAGGCGGGACAGCGGGCGACGTTTCTGGGTCCATCCTGTGATTGCCAATAGACAGGAGAGGGGCCATGAACCTCCGTGCCCATGAGGACAAGTTTTTTGACTACACCAGGAGGTCCATCCACAGGTTAGTACGTATACGTGGTTGCAATGTATTTTCAATGGTTAAGCTAAGTGTTTTGTGCTTTTTGTATTGTTAACCATGAACATTTTATTGTTTCCCAGCTTTGACGAGCTCCTGGTGCTGTTGTCCCCTCATTTGCAGCGTCAGGACACCTTCATGCGGGACTGCATCCCACCAGTGGCCTATTATTGTGGCCATTTAAACCATTTGCAGTGTGTTGTGCCAGGATCTGAGTTTCGCCGTGTTTCTCTTGTTGTTTGTGACGTATGAGTGTTTGTGCGGGGGGTATGTGATGTGTATGTTGTTAACGTGTGGCATAAATATCCCATACATGCATCATGTATCCACATTTGGCCATGTTTTACCCCTCACTTTCCAAAAATAGTCCAAACATTTGCTTCAAATTTTTTATCTTTGGTTAATGTATTAACATCATACATTTCAAACTAAAATGTGTTAACTCTGTTTAACAAACAAAGGAGCAATTTTTTTTAAATAACATAAAAATATTAGAAACCTTTTCCTATATATGTGACCTTTTTGGCTCCAAAACCCTTGAGCCTGAGAATTTCCCTCTTATAATTTTCAAAGGGTTTCATATTGCGGCCCTGAAAACTCCGCCTCGGGATCCCGCCGTGTCTCTCTGGCTCCGCAAGACTGATTGGTGGGTGGCATTTCAGTGGTGGTGGTGGTGGAGGTGCTTGGGCCCGTGCTTGTAGAGGGATATGGGTATGATGTGTGTTGTGTCTGCCATGTGTCAAGAGGGTGTTGTATGTTACTTTGTGTGTATGTGTGTGCTGGGTATGTGTGAGGGTGTTGTTGTGCATGTTGGGGATGTAGTGGCCCATATTGTGGGCCATATTGTGGCCCATATTGGGGGAAATATTGTGGCCCATATTGTGCTGGCTGCTGTGGGGCCCGCTGTGGGGCCTGCTGTGGGGCACTGATAGACGTTGGGATCTCATAAGGGATGCAATATTTATCAATGGTCTTAGACAACACATCCCTTAGTTGTGTGACCAGATTTCTGGGTGCATGTAGCATTTTCTCCTCTAGACTGAGGAGAAAATGGGCATCACTTGTAAGTTTTGGCACAGGATGTGCCAGGGCATCCAGGCAGCCTATTAGCCTGTCCTCATGCCTCTCTGTTCTCCTCCTTTTATGTCGGGGCTGCCGACTTGCCTCTGAGACGGCTTGGACAGTCTGCATGGGGCTCACGAAACTCGGAGTGGGTAGGGGGCCTGGAGGACTCATTGACCCTATAGATGGTCCGGCCTCACTGTCCATGGTTGTGCCCTCGTCCTCTTCCTCGTCATCTGGCGCCTGGCTGGGTTCCCAGCTACTATCGGTGCTGTGAAGTGGAAAATATAGGTAAGTATGTTCCCCATATGAAATTGAATGCATGTCATGTCATACCACATCCTCTCCTCAATGTGTATGCCCTTGACTCACCTCCGCATTTCCGTGCACGGTATCAAAAATGACATCTGTTGGGCATGCACATAACTGGAGCGTGCGCTTGGGGACGATCCGCTCCTCTGCTCCCTTTCTTTGCACCTATGGCGGATAAAGGCGTCTTTCAGTCTTTTCCATTTGCCTTTGATAGTGTTGACTATGAAAAAAGAAATAAAAAACATCCGTTAATGTCTCTTTATTTTCTTACATTTGTTTCAGGTATTTAGCTACCGGACAGTCGTTGGCCAGTCTACACTTCACCTTTTTCATCGGGAAGTCCACAGCCAGTATGGTCGTCCGGGAAACCTGCGTGGCAATTTGGGACGTCCTTCATCCTGCTGTGATGGCCCAACCACAGAAGGAGGACTGGCTGCAAATTGCGGATCATTTTTTACAATCCTGCCATTTCCCGAACTGTGTCGGCGCAATAGACAGCAAGCATATCCGTGTTAAGAAGCCCATCAGGAGCGGGAGTCAATTTTTTAATTATAAGAAATATTTTTTGTTTGTTCTTTTTGCAGTGTGTGATGCAAACTATTGCTTCAGGTACATTGACGTAGGGTCCTACGGCAGCAGCTCAGACTCAGCTGTTTTGGGGCATTCTGCCTTTGGACAAATGCTCAATAATAATGAGCTGGACCTCCCGGGGAACACCACACTGCATAGGACCACTTATCCGGCTATGCCCTTTGTTTTTGTGGGGGACGAGGCCTTTGCGCTGGGGGAGCATCTGATGAGGCCGTACTCCAGCCGAGGACTCTCCATTGCCAGGCGGGTATTTAATTACCGTCTGACAAGGGCACGCAGGGTGGTGGAGTGCGCCTTCGGCATTTTAGCAAACAAATGGCGCTTTCTCCATTCTCCGATTCATTTAAAATTGGAGACCGCCATCTCGGCCGTGAAGGCAGCGTGTGCTCTGCATAATTTTGTCCGTGTAAGGGATGGCTTTAATTTTTAAGATTCCCTCAGCCATTCCTTGGAGAGTCCGATTCCGAGCGGTGTGCGTGGGACCAGACACGGTGCGGCTGTCCGGGACCACTTCACCGCATATTTTTTGTCACCACATGGGGCGTTACCCTGGCAATTGGAAGCCATCTAAGTTTATGTTAATTTATATTTTTCTTCTGAAAAGAGTGTTTCAATATTATTTTATGTTCAAATTTTGTTGTTTATTACTATGGCTAAATTACAAAATTTTAAACGATCTTTTGTGCATTTCGTTTTTTTCACCTATATAGTGCCCCTTGTGGATGCCCCTATAGTGGCCATCAATAGTTGCCCATTAACAATGGTTAAAAATGTGGGCGAAATCATGTGTCCCATTTAAGTTCCCAATACTCGGCCAGTAGAATATAAGCCAAGGTGGGTGAAATAATGGATCCCATCAAGGTGCCCAATACTGGCACGTTAGAAACAGAAGCACATAAAATATGCCTGCCCACCCATAGCCCACAAACAGTCTAATTTGAAAAAGTACACAATATCAATAACAACTTAGGATTCAAATCCCTCAACCCAAAATTAGGCCTACATTTCAAAATGCCACTACATTTGCGGATTGAGAAAGAGCGCAGTCTGGCACAAGACAGTGGAACCACTGCAAATTGAACATACTGGGCCATTGCATTGTACCAGAATGTGGGGGAGGGTGAACCAGGACAGTACTAAAAACTAAAGGGGTGAGGGGACACTATACAACATGTAATGTGCACATCATTCTTTGTAAACTAAGGCCACTGAGTGCCCATATACAAGAACAGGGATGGTGATGCTGCGTCCCTCTAGCTGTTGCTAAATTCCAAGTCCATGCATGCCTGCACAGGCTCCAGCAAGTAAAATACAGCCCAGCATTTGTGGAGGTGGGGTTTGACAACAGCTGGAGGGCTGCAGGTAGAGCTGGCCAGGGCTATTACATATAGTTGGTACACCACTGCACACAAGGAGTTTACTTTTCACATTAGAACACATATGGAAATACCTTTTCCCTGTTTCACTGTCTGCTGAAACTTGTCCAATCTGGTTAGATGCTTTTGGCAATATCCTCCCAGGCCTGCTGCCTGCTCCTCCTATTTTTGTACTTGGCATCCTGCGTATCATACAGGCAGCGTTTGGCTTGCACCAGCCTGATCAGGGTCTCGGTGTCACACACAGACTCCTCCATGCTGGATTCTCTCCAAAACTGTGCTTTGCACCTGGTGTTGGGCCTTTTCCAGCATGTTGCAAAATCCAAAACGCGCATTCGAACGCGCGTTTTCTGTGTCAAAAACGCGCAAAATACAAGCGTTGCGCGTTCCCATTGAAGTCTATGGGCCAAAACGCGCGACAAACACCCCAAAAAAAGCTCAAGAACTTGTTTATGCGTCGGGCGTTCGAACGCGCTGTAAAACGCGAAAATGTGAACCAGTCCCATAGGGAAGCATTGGTTTGCATCGGTTATGCGTTTTACAGCGCGTTCGAACGCGCTGTAAAACGCGCAAGTGTGAACTTAGGGTTATACTTGTGGAACACCTAAAGGGTTAGTATCTAAAATTGGGCCATTTTTGGGTGGTTTCTATTATGTAAGCCCCACAAAGTGACTTTAGACCTGAACTGGTCCTTAAAAATTGTGTTTTGGAAATTTCCCAAAAATTATTTTATTTGCTTCTAAATTCTAAACCTTCTAACGTCCCAAAAAAGGAAAATGTAATTTACAAAATGATCCAAAAATGAAGTAGATATATGGGAAATGTAAAGCAATAACTATTTTAGGAGGTATCACTATCTGTTTTAAAAGCAGAGAAATTGAAATTTTGAAAATTGCGATTTTTTTTTTGTAAACTTGGTATTTTTTATAAATAAAAATGAAATATTTTGACTCAAATTTACCACTTACATGAAGTACAATATGTGACGAGAAAACAGTCTCAGAATGGCTTTTATAAGTAAAAGCATTTTAAAGTTATCACCACATAAAGTGACACATCAGATTTCCCCAAAATAGCCTGGTCCTTAGGTTTAAAATGGCACGGTACTGGAGGGGTTAAAGGAAGATTACATTTCTTTTATTTTCTGAATAAGCTTAATTTTTCTACATGTACAGCACTTGGAGTATATGTCGGGTAATAACTTACTAGCATAATAATAATTGGAGTACCTTTGTCTGAACCATTGAATTCTATCTTGTTAATTACATCTTCAAAATGTCACAAAAGCACAAATACCAATAAGTGAAGGAGAACACAAAGTATGATGAATCACAAATGCTTTACTGGGTGAGAATTAGCAGAGCACATCAGAGCAGGGAAACGTCTTTTGTCTTGCAGTGATTTGCAATACTGAGCAATTTTTTTTTTTTAATTAAACGAATATTGCATTTTATCAGTTTTTTTCCCGTTATGTTCTATGTATCCTATATCCCTAACACATTCCAAGGAGGAATGTAGGAAATATATGGAATTTTTGGTTGTCCGGTTACATACTACTGGTACTATGTGTGCATAATTTTTCATGTAAGATAAAAAAAGATTAAGATTCCTCAGTGGTTGATACTTGATACCTTTTAATGGCTAACTAAAAAGATGATGACAAAATAGCACAACCTCTTCGTTAGGAGTATCTAATGACAGTAACTAAAGATTCACATATTTATACACCAAAGTACATAGGAATAATGAGAGATAGATGAGACAAGTGATAAGTGGCGGTGTAAACAAAAAGTTGTAACAATAAAGGCCCTATTACACGGGCAGATTATTGTTGCCCAGCTGTGGCTGTATTGTGGCCCGCAAACAGTGGGTCAGCAATATGCGGGGTCTGCAATCCAGAGCTGCGGTGCAGAACGGAGGCATGGAACCCCACTTAAGTACTACGAAGTGCTTCTGTGATGTTTCTGTCCGTGCCTCCGCACCACAAAAAAAATAGAACATGTTCTATTTTTTGGCGGTGCGGACAGATTACGGACCCTTTAAAGTTGAATGGGCCTCGATCTGTCCCAGTCACCGTGCAGAAGTTGCCCGTGCATTGGGGAACGCAAATTGCGGTCCATGTGCATGAGGCCTTAAGATGATCACCAACGAGCATCGTTAGAGATCATCGTGCCGTATAATAGAAGCTCTGTTGCCAGCAAACAATGAGACAGTATAAGGACGAGCGATGCATTAGCGATCGCTTGCCCCTATACTGAGGAGGAGATCGCTGCATGTAATACCAGTGGTCTCCTCCTCTAGCGAGCAGGCGATTGACGGGAGGTAACACTTCTCTCCTGACAATTGGTTGCTCAATCTGCCCCTGTAATAGGGTTCTAAATTGTTGGAGCAATTATACATGAGGATTATAGATAAGAAGTGTGAATTTTTTTTATTGTTCTCTAGTTAATGTTTAATCAATGAATGCGATGAACCCAAGAGGTTTGAGGGCCACATTCCTTAAGAGATGTAGAAGGACTTCAATCCAGGAGACACAGTGATTTCTGATCTGAGTGTGTCAAATGTGATCATGAACTTGTATTCCCATATTCTCCTGTTTCTCTGAGATTTGAAATTTTCTTTTAATATCAATACTTTCATATCTGTGATGTTGTGGTCATGGCTGTAAAAGTGTTTAGGTTTTTGGGATCTTGAGGTCCTGATCTGTATTGGGGACTTGCACCTTGTCAGTCGTCATTATGTATAGACAGGTCTTACATTTGGTCAATTTGCAGGGTAATGTTCCTGTTATCGTTGAAGGGGACAGTGAGCTTCTGACAATGATGTTTTTGAGATTAGGGGGCTGTAGCATGGGAGTGGGGGTCCGGAAATATGGATTTCAAACTCATCTTTTTGTAGTATTGAATGTAGTCTCCAAGCAACCCTTCTTAGAATTTCTAGATTTGGATTGTAGGTGACTACTAGAGGTACCGGATGATTTTCTTGTTTTGTTTTGTATTTCTGATGATCACTTATGCAGCATAATTACAGTTTTTGTGCATATTACACCTATAAATAAAGTATTTATCTATCACTCAACATAAAAAAAAAAAAGGTACCACAATGTTAGAATGTGTTATGGTAAAAATAATAACCATTGGTATGTAGAATGAGTAGTTCAGAATATTTAATGTTCTGCTAGCCATCCTGGTTAGTATATTCTAGACATGCTAAGGACATAAAGGTAATCCTCCATAACATAAGTACTAATATCTGTAAAGAATAAATCAAGGCAACTGGATGTACTGTAGATTTCTTGAAAACGTTTCACTCGTTCTTCCAACGAGCTTTCTCAATTCTGAGTGATTGTACAAAAAATTCTGGGAATAAATATGTAACTGAATCCACATCTGGTAATTAGACCCAGCATTGGGTCAAAGGTGTTGATTCCATTATCCTAATTGGAGTCAGTAGGTGATAAAGACTTCCCAGAAAAAGGTGTCAAGACAGCATTATACGTGGCAGACAATAGATGTCTAACCCCCCCCCCACCTCTATTCAAGCTTGGCTTCTCGATTTTTACGTAGATGGCCTCCTTCACGCCTCGTTTGTACCAATCGGCCTCCTTATCCAAAACACGTACTTGACTGTCTTCAAAGGTGTGACCTGTTCCTTTTAGATGTAAGTACACGGCTGAATCTTGACCAGAGAATTTTTTGTACAATCACTCAGAATTGAGAAAGCTCGTTGGAAGAACGAGTGAAACGTTTTCAAGAAATCTACAGTACGTCCAGTTGCCTTGATTTATTCTTTACAGATATATACCATGACCTGGATAAATGAGAACCTTCACAGACATAAATACTAATATTATTTAAAATTAGACATGAGCGAACCACTCAAGATACGTTTTGGGTCCGGTTTTAAAAAGTTTGGTTCAGACCCGAATAACTTCGGGTTGAACTGAAGATGCTCCTATTGCCCGGAAAGTTGGTATATAAACCCCTCTAACCTCCTAGGACAGTGATGGCTAACCTTGGCAATCCAGCTGTGGTGAAACTACAACTCCCAGCATGCACTATTTATTTCTATAGAGTTCTGAGAGCAGCCAAGCAAGGATGGGCATCTTGGGAGTTGTAGTTTTACCACAGCTGGAGTGCCAAGGTTAGCCATCACTGTCCTAGGACTTTGAATTTTTAGAAAAACTTGATATCTCTTTTTGTTTATTTTTTATGAACTTCTCCCCCCCCCCCCTCTCTAAGCTCTGGAATGCAAAAACAGCAATAGTAAATGATGTCTGAGTGGCACTGACATACATAGCTGTAGGTAAACACATGTTTGATGACTTTTACATATAGTGTGTTTAAAAACATACCATGGCGGCACATGTGCAAAGCTTCCAAAAAGTGTCCCTTATCCGCTGCAGATGATGTTTAAACATACAGTTTTATACAATAAAAAATATAAAAAGTAATAAAATAAAACAAAAATTATGCCTTTACATGGTTGGAATGCCTCCTTGTGCGTGTCACACAAGTGTTGATTGTCAGACAAAAAAGTGGACAAAGTGGCTTGTTGTAGACGAGCCTAAAAAAATTATCCCTTTTAAATTGGAGCAGCAGCTGTGCAGTTGTTGGTGTGGAAAGGATACAGTACAGATATAATGGCATGCGGACACGATAGTAGTGGCAGCAGAACCAGCATAGCATGGAACATACAAAGCAGTAGGTCGGCTGTATATGGGTAGTACAGGGAGTGCAGAATTATCAGGCAAGTTGTATTTTTGAGGATTAATTTTATTATTGAACAACAACCATGTTCTCAATGAACCCAAAAAACTCATTAATATCAAAGCTGAATATTTTTGGAAGTAGTTTTTAGTTTGTTTTTAGTTTTAGCTATTTTAGGGGGATATCTGTGTGTGCAGGTGACTATTACTGTGCATAATTATTAGGCAACTTAACAAAAAACAAATATATACCCATTTCAATTATTTATTTTTACCAGTGAAACCAATATAACATCTCAACATTCACAAATATACATTTCTGACATTTAAAAACAAAACAAAAACAAATCAGTGACCAATATAGCCACCTTTCTTTGCAAGGACACTCAAAAGCCTGCCATCAATGGATTCTGTCAGTGTTTTGATCTGTTCACCATCAACATTGCGTTTAGCAGCAACCACAGCCTCCCAGACACTGTTCAGAGAGGTGTACTGTTTTCCCTCCTTGTAAATCTCACATTTGATGATGGACCACAGGTTCTCAATGGGGTTCAGATCAGGTGAACAAGGAGGCCATGTCATTAGATTTTCTTCTTTTATACCCTTTCTTGCCAGCCACGCTGTGGAGTACTTGGACACGTGTGATGGAGCATTGTTCTGCATGAAAATCATGTTTTTCTTGAAGGATGCAGACTTCTTCCTGTACTACTGCTTGAAGAAGGTGTCTTCCAGAAACTGGCAGTAGGACTGGGAGTTGAGCTTGACTCCATCCTCAACCCGAAAAGGCCCCACAAGCTCATCTTTGATGATACCAGCCCAAACCAGTACTCCACCTCCACCTTGCTGGCGTCTGAGTCGGACTGGAGCTCTCTGCCCTTTACCAATCCAGCCACGGGCCCATCCATCTGGCCCATCAAGACTCACTCTCATTTCATCAGTCCATAAAACCTTAGAAAAATCAGTCTTGAGATATTTCTTGGCCCAATCTTGCCGTTTCAGCTTGTGTGTCTTGTTCAGTGGTGGTCATCTTTCAGCCTTTCTTACCTTGGCCATGTCTCTGATTATTGCACACCTTGTGCTTTTGGGCACTCCAGTGATGTTGCACGCTTGACTTTTCTCAGTTCATGGGCAGTTTTTTTGCGCCTTGGTTTTTCCACACGCTTCTTGCGACCCTGTTGACTATTTTGAATGAAACACTTGATTGTTCGATGATCACGCTTCAGAAGCTTTGCAATTTTAAGAGTGCTGCATCCCTCTGCAAGATATCTCACTATTTTTGACTTTTCTGAGCCTGTCAAGTCCTTCTTTTGACCCATTTTGCCAAAGGAAAGGAAGTTGCCTAATAATTATGAACACCTGACATAGGGTGTTGATGTCATTAGACCACACCCCTTCTCATTACAGAGATGCACATCACCTAATATGCTTAATTGGTAGTAGGCTTTCGACCCTATACAGCTTGGAGTAAGACAACATGCATAAAGAGGATGATGTGGTCAAAATACTAATTTGCCTAATAATTCTGCATTCCCTGTAGTGGAAGTAGTGACAAATGCTTTGCATTAATAGCAGTGACAGTAGTTATCGGCAGGCAGCCGCAGTGACATAATGCCGATGGTAGCATGATGGTGGCAGTAGTAGCAGCCGTACAGAATGTGAATGTAGGCAGGTCACAGCAGTCAACATTTGACTTGACACATGTAATAGGAAGGAGGGGAAGTGCGAGTGACCCTGTGCCCTGCTGCTGTTGGGGATGGGAATGTGTCCATGGAAGAGGAGGAGGCAGATAAGTGCCTGGTGGGAGAGCCAGGCTGACAAAATCATGGGAGGGTCAAAAGGACATGGCCTAGTTGCTGGGGTGCTGCTTCACCGTTGCGGAAAGAAAATTGACCTAGTGGGCTGTGAAAGATATGCACTGTACCTGCCCGTAAAAGCCTCTCCAGGTGTTTAACATGGCGTGAACCTTGCCACACAGTGATAATCACAGGGAGTCCCCATTGTCCTCCATGTGAGAGTACAAGGCAGAGATTACTTTTTGGTAGAAATAATATCAGCTAAGAATCTTCCAGCTGCATGGAGAAAAAATATACCAGATAGATACTTGCACAGCAAAGGTAGAGGCACCCGAGCTTGGCTTAGCTCTGGACTGTTTTGGATCTAAACCACCCACAGCATCAGCAGCATCACCAGATCATGAAGCAGACACGGCCCTGGCTGTTCTTTGAAAAGCACATGGCTTCTGATCTTTATTAATGCAGCGATCACCCTCCTCCTCTGATGTTGCCTTATCCTCAGTACCCTGATCCGGCTCCCAGGTCATGTCGAGCACTCAATAGTCATCAGCGTCCTCACCCTTTCGCTTCTATTAGACTATTGGATATAATGGTGGGTGTGAGGAATATGGATTATTATTTAATGTCAGCCATGTTCCCACACCAGCCATCTTCTGTCAGATAGCAGAGGTAGTGAACTCCACAGGGGGCCCCTGCTTTAATGTCCAGCCAAATGGCAGAGAACTTCTAGCATGCCACCTTTGTTTACAATTTCTCACATCCATTCAGATAGCACAGACCCTGCAGGAAAACTTCCCTGCAGGGGGTCTAGGACATTCCCCAGTTCAATCAAATTATCCCAGGTGGACCCATTGGACCCAGAAGCACTTTCCTGCGACATTCTAGTCTGGAGCCATGAACCCTATTCGGTTTTGTGACTCATTTGCTGCCAGCCCAAGATGAAGGGGAGTGGACTCCTCCCAGAGGCCGGGAGGGCCCGGCTACAGGTCAAAAGGCTTGTGCCAGCAAGCGGGCGTGTCTTTTTTTCTGAAGGGGGGTCACGCTGCATATGTGTTTGGAAAGGACCTTGAAATGGCTGACATCGCTGCCTCCCATGTGACTACAGCAAAGCCTTACAGAAACCCATTATCCATCACCACCCAAAGGACTAATCCATCTGGTAAACTGACTTTTGTTCTGCTTAACCCTGTTGTACCACGCCATCTGTAGTTGCCACTAAGACCACTGCATATATTTTCTGTGTATATTGTGTTATGTCTGGTGAGCCCTTAAGGCAATTAAATTTATAATTTAATCTTGTGTTGTTCTGGTATCTCGATCACGAACCCCTACGTCCGTGTTTTGGCCTAGTTATACGCTACTGCGGGTTGGTTTCTCGCCCTATATAATCCCGCTAGCGGACCGGGCTTATATCAAATGAGGAGCTGGTGGCAGTCTTCCCAGGCTGAGGAAGACCTGTTTCACTGGGGCAGTGAAACAGCTCCCTCAGCTTGTTGTCTTACTGTGCCCGTGTGGACAGGAGGAGTCTGTGAACACTGTACCAAGCTGACCTTACCTGCTCCTCAGGGACGGCGTAACATCACGCCTTGGTAACCAGTGACCATACCGTATCTCGCTGGCTCTACGTATTTGACGTCCGACGTCAGTCGGGGTACGGTATTCGTCACAGTGGGTTCTTTGGCCTCCCTCCCCTGCTCTGCCTTGACTGCCACTGTCACTTCCCCCAACACCAATACTGCGGCTATAGGTACCACTACTACCACCATCAACACAGCTTTTCCTGGGGTCTGCAGCCTCCTCCTCTACCTCCTCCTCAGGATAGTACAAATGGTGAGGGCTCTCACACAAGTCGTTAACAGGGTGACTCTTTTGACTATCTGCTGTAGGGCGTGGTGGGGTTTTATTGCTACTTCTTAGGAAAAAGGAAGGCACCATTCTAGGAAGGGGCAGTGAAGATTGAAATGACTCCATAAAAAAGCCTTCTTTGGGGCTGCAAGGAAGTAGAGCAGGAGGAATGCTGTGACCCCTGGCTCCACGGCACTGTGTCAGACTCTGAAGTCACCTCCACACCATCCTGTAGAGAGTGAGCCATCTAGTCCACAATCTCATCATCATTCTCCTCGGTCGGTGGTCTACTACTACTACTACTGTGGGTGGATTTTTGGTGCTACTACCCACATTCTGGCACTGGGTCTTTCATACGGAACTTTTCTGTAGCCCGGACATTTTGGGCTTCTCAGATGTTGTGCGCTACCCTGTGTATTGGTGTAGTATTTATGTATATATGCTGCTTTGAATATAATTAGTGATGAACGAAGTATTGAAAAATTTGATTCGGCTTGTTTGCGGAATTTTACAAAAATAATTGTTTTGTGACTAATTACTTCGTCATAAAGTGCATTTCTTTCTAAGTAGTGGGTGCACTGATTGTACCCCTCAGATGCCGTGTTCATAGCTGATCATGGCATCTGAAAGCAATTATACAGTGTAAGGGATCGTCTCTTATCCGGGGGTCATTCTCATAGACTTCGCATGGACACCAGATTGAAGTCCAAACAATGCTTTATTTTCAAGCACATCAGCACAAAACAGCAACCAAAACAAATCCTCAGCCGTCTGGCCACTGACTAGACAGTCTTTCCCATACCCAAGTCCAGCAACAGGATTAAATAGAATCCATGGACATGGACATATTCCAAAATCCTGGACTGATGCATGGGGAACAGGCACCCACCCAGCACATTGCACGTTCCCAGTAAAAGCCCGCCCCGGACTAGCTGGAGCCAGCTAAGCTAACTATCTTGGGGTCTATCAACTAACTTAGTGGCCACCTATATCTAGGGCCTTTACTCCACCAAGGCCGGGCCCCTTGCCAACACGCTCCTGGTGCAAACACCCATCACTGCACCCATCACTATTCACATTGCCACAACAGTTTAAAATAAAAAAATAATAAAATTATACTTACCCTCATCGATTGATTGCGAAGAGTCGGCCACCGCCATCTTGATTGAAGATCTAGATCAAAATCTTGCGTGGCCCGTGATACATGATACATCACCGCGCACTGGATTTCATGTAAGATCTTCAGTCAAGATGGCAGCACCAGCTCTTCACACTCAAACGGATGAGGTAAGTATGATTTTTAACATTTTTTTCCGCCATTAAAGAAAAAGCAATTCAGGGAAAATCAGTTTGGCTTTGCAGTGAATTGCATTTTCCCTGAAATTAGGATCAAATTCCACTTTGTCCGGATCAATTCGCTCAACAGTAAATATAATCAACAACCCTAAAAAAATAAAAAATAATTGAAAATCGTGAAGACTGAAATAAAAGGAACTGGATTTAGGGTGTATTTGCAGATTATCTGACCAATTTCTGTTCAATCAGATCAATATTTGGTGTGAAAAACAAAATGTGTGTATAAACAGCCATCTAGCCAATGATTGGTAAGAAAATCTGTCAGAATGTGCCAAAATTTGTTTGTGTGTAAATGCATCTAAATTCGTTATCACTCCCAGATACTTCTGTGTGCTACCCTGTCTATTGGTGTAGTAATCACATGTACAGTATAGTCTGTAACAACCCCAAAATAAATAAATAATTTGATTGGAAAACACAGAAATAAAGGGAAACAGATTTAGGCTTAAATTCATTATAACTCACAGATACTTTTGTATGCTGGCCTGTGTATTGACCTATTAAATTGAACAAGTCCCAAAAAAATTAAATTCCAATCATATGGAGAAATAAATGAATGCAAATAGATGATTACGGACCAGCCGTGACAATCAATTTCACATTAACACTCATAGGTAAATTGCTGCCCTAGGTTGTGTATTGTTGTAGTAATCACATATATGTGCAGGTTTAATTAAATTGAATAATCCTCCAAAAAATGAAATTCTAACCATGTGGATATAGAATAAACAGAAACAGACGATTGAGGTCTGATGTTCAAGTTCAGGTTAACATTGACATAAAAATGTTGCCCTAGGCTGTGTATTGTTGTAGTCTAGGCATGTATATATGGTAGTTTAATTAAATTGGACAATTCCCCGCAAAATTTTATTCCAACTGTGTGGAAATGAAATTCACAGAAAATGAATGATTGAGGCCTGATGCTTAAATTCACGTTAACACTCAGATTGCTGCCCTACCCTGTGTTTTGCTGTAGTAGTAATGTATACCGTATATGCTGGTTTAATTAAATTAAATAATCCCCTAACAAATTAAGTTCTGTGTGGAAATAGAACAGACGGATGATTGAGGCCTGATGCTCAAACTCACGGGAATATTCACAGATAAATTGCTGCCCTAGGTTGTGTATTGTTATACTAATCACATATATATATGCTGGTTTAATTAAATTGAACAATTCCCCCCCCCCAAAATTTAATTTCTAACCGTGTGGATATAGAATAAACAGAAAAGAACGATTGAGGCCTGATGCTCAAATACATGTTAACACTAAATTGTTACCCTAGTGTGTATTACTTTACTGATCACCTATCTGCTGATTTGATTAAATTCAATACCTTCCACACCCCAAAAAAATAAAAAATAAAGAAGAAAATTGGAACTGAACTGTGTGTATGTGTATGTGTAGATAATAGAGTTGAGCGAACACCTGGATGTTCGGGTTCGAGAAGTTCGGCCGAACATCCCGGAAATGTTCGGGTTCGGGATCCGAACCCGATCCGAACTTCGTCCCGAACCCGAACCCCATTGAAGTCAATGGGGACCCGAACTTTTCGGCACTAAAAAGGCTGTAAAACAGCCCAGGAAAGAGCTAGAGGGCTGCAAAAGGCAGCAACATGTAGGTAAATCCCCTGCAAACAAATGTGGATAGGGAAATGAATTAAAATAAAAATTAAATAAATAAAAATTAACCAAAATCAATTGGAGAGAGGTCCCATAGCAGAGAATCTGGCTTCACGTCACCCACCACTGTAAGAGTCCATTTTCATAAATTTAGCCCCAGCACCCAGGCAGAGGAGAGAGGTCCCGTAACAGAGAATCTGGCTTCATGTCAGCAGAGAATTAGTCTGCATGTCATAGCAGAGAATGAGGCTTCACGTCAGCCACCACTGCAACAGTCCATTGGCATATATTTAGGCCCAGCACCCAGGCAGAGGAGGGAGGTCCCGTAACAGAGAATCTGGCTTCATGTCAGCAGAGAAGTAGTCTGCATGTCATAGCAGAGAATGAGGCTTCACGTCAGCCACCACTGCAACAGTCCATTGTCATAAATTTAGGCCCAGCACCCAGGCAGAGGAGAGAGGTCCCGTAACAGAGAATCTGGCTTCATGTCAGCAGAGAATCAGTCTGCATGTCATAGCAGAGAATGAGGCTTCACGTCAGCCACCACTGCAACAGTCCATTGGCATATATTTAGGCCCAGCACACACACAGGCAGAGGAGAGAGGTCCCGTAACAGACAATCTGGCTTCATGTCAGCAGAGAATCAGTCTGCATGTCATAGCAGAGAATGAGGCTTCACGTCACCCACCACTGCAACAGTCCATTGGCATATATTTAGGCCTAGCACACAGGCAGAGCAGAGAGGTCCCGTAACAGACAATCTGGCTTCATGTCAGCAGAGAATCAGTCTGCATGTCATAGCAGAGAATGAGGCTTCACGTCACCCACCACTGCAACAGTCCATTGGCATATATTTAGGCCTAGCACACAGGCAGAGCAGAGAGGTCCCGTAACAGACAATCTGGCTTCATGTCAGCAGAGAATCAGTCTGCATGTCATAGCAGAGAATGAGGCTTCACGTCACCCACCACTGCAACAGTCCATTGGCATATATTTAGGCCTAGCACACAGGCAGAGCAGAGAGGTCCCGTAACAGACGATCTGGCTTCATGTCAGCAGAGAATCAGTCTGCATGTCATAGCAGAGAATGAGGCTTCACGTCACCCACCACTGCAACAGTCCATTGGCATATATTTAGGCCTAGCACACAGGCAGAGCAGAGAGGTCCCGTAACAGACAATCTGGCTTCATGACAGCAGAGAATCAGTCTGCATGTCATAGCAGAGAATGAGGCTTCACGTCACCCACCACTGCAACAGTCCATTGGCATATATTTAGGCCTAGCACACAGGCAGAGCAGAGAGGTCCCGTAACAGACAATCTGGCTTCATGTCAGCAGAGAATCAGTCTGCATGTCATAGCAGAGAATGAGGCTTCACGTCACCCACCACTGCAACAGTCCATTGGCATATATTTAGGCCTAGCACACAGGCAGAGCAGAGAGGTCCCGTAACAGACGATCTGGCTTCATGTCAGCAGAGAATCAGTCTGCATGTCATAGCAGAGAATGAGGCTTCACGTCACCCACCACTGCAACAGTCCATTGGCATATATTTAGGCCTAGCACACAGGCAGAGCAGAGAGGTCCCGTAACAGACAATCTGGCTTCATGTCAGCAGAGAATCAGTCTGCATGTCATAGCAGAGAATGAGGCTTCACGTCACCCACCACTGCAACAGTCCATTGGCATATATTTAGGCCTAGCACACAGGCAGAGCAGAGAGGTCCCGTAACAGACGATCTGGCTTCATGTCAGCAGAGAATCAGTCTGCATGTCATAGCAGAGAATGAGGCTTCACGTCACCCACCACTGCAACAGTCCATTGGCATATATTTAGGCCTAGCACACAGGCAGAGCAGAGAGGTCCCGTAACAGACAATCTGGCTTCATGTCAGCAGAGAATCAGTCTGCATGTCATAGCAGAGAATCAGGCTTCACGTCAGCCACCACTGCAACAGTCCATTGTCATAAATTTAGGCCCAGCACCCAGGCAGAGGAGAGAGGTCCCGTAACAGACAATCTGGCTTCATGTCAGCAGAGAATTAGTCTGCATGTCATAGCAGAGAATCAGGCTTCATGTCAGCCACCACTGCAACAGTCCATTGGCATATATTTAGGCCTAGCACACAGGCAGAGGAGAGGTTCATTCAACTTTGGGTAGCCTCGCAATATAATGGTAAAATGAAAATAAAAATAGGATTGAATGAGGAAGTGCCCTGGAGTCCAATAATATATGGTTATGGGGAGGTAGTTAATGTCTAATCTGGACAAGGGACGGACAGGTCCTGTGGGATCCATGCCTGGTTCATTTTTATGAACGTCAGCTTGTCCACATTGGCTGTAGACAGGCGGCTGCGTTTGTCTGTAATGACGCCCCCTGCCGTGCTGAATACACGTTCAGACAAAACGCTGGCTGCCGGGCAGGCCAGCACCTCCAAGGCATAAAAGGCTAGCTCTGGCCACGTGGACAATTTAGAGACCCAGAAGTTGAATGGGGCCGAACCATCAGTCAGTACGTGGAGGGGTGTGCACACGTACTGTTCCACCATGTTAGTGAAATGTTGCCTCCTGCTAACACGTTACGTATCAGGTGGTGGTGCAGTTAGCTGTGGCGTGTTGACAAAAGTTTTCCACATCTCTGCCATGCTAACCCTGCCCTCAGAGGAGCTGGCCGTGACACAGCTGCCTTGGCGACCTCTTGCTCCTCCTCTGCCTTGGCCTTGGGCTTCCACTTGTTCCCCTGTGACATTTGGGAATGCTCTCAGTAGCGCGTCTACCAACGTGCGCTTGTACTCGCGCATCTTCCTATCACGCTCCAGTGCAGGAAGTAAGGTGGGCACATTGTCTTTGTAGCGTGGATCCAGCAGGGTGGCAACCCAGTAGTCCGCACAGGTTAAAATGTGGGCAACTCTGCTGTCGTTGCGCAGGCACTGCAGCATGTAGTCGCTCATGTGTGCCAGGCTGCCCAGGGGTAAGGACAAGCTGTCCTCTGTGGGAGGCGTATCGTCATCGTCCTGCCTTTCCCCCCAGCCACGCACCAGTGATGGACCCGAGCTGCGTTGGGTGCCACCCCGCTGTGACCATGCTTCATCCTCATCCTCCTCCACCTCCTCCTCATCCTCGTCCTCCTCGTCCTCCAGTAGTGGGCCCTGGCTGGCCACATTTGTACCTGGCCTCTGCTGTTGCCAAAAACCTCCCTCTGAGTCACTTCGAAGAGACTGGCCTGAAAGTGCTAAAAATGACCCCTCTTCCTCCTCCTCCTCCTCCTCCTCCTGGGCCACCTCCTCTTCCATCATCGCCCTAAGTGTTTTCTCAAGGAGACATAGAAGTGGTATTGTAACGCTGATAACGGTGTCATCGCCACTGGCCATGTTGGTGGAGTACTCGAAACAGCGCAACAGGGCACACAGGTCTCGCATGGAGGCCCAGTCATTGGTGGTGAAGTGGTGCTGTTCTGTAGTGCGACTGACCCGTGCGTGCTGCAGCTGAAACTCCACTATGGCCTGCTGCTGCTCGCACAGTCTGTCCAGCATGTGCAAGGTGGAGTTCCACCTGGTGGGCACGTCGCATATGAGGCGGTGAGCGGGAAGGCCGAAGTTACGCTGTAGCGCAGACAGGCGAGCAGCAGCAGGATGTGAACGCCGGAAGCGCGAACAGACGGCCCGCACTTTATGCAGCAGCTCTGACATGTCGGGGTAGTTGTGAATGAACTTCTGCACCACCAAATTCAGCACATGCGCCAAGCAAGGGATGTGCGTCAAATTGGCTAGTCCCAGAGCTGCAACGAGATTTCGCCCATTATCACACACCACCAGGCCGGGCTTGAGGCTCACCGGCAGCAACCACTCGTCGGTCTGTTGTTCAATACCCCGCCACAACTCCTGTGCGGTGTGGGGCCTGTCCCCCAAACATATGAGTTTCAGAATGGCCTGCTGACGTTTACCCCGGGCTGTGCTGAAGTTGGTGGTGAAGGTGTGTGGCTGACTGGATGAGCAGGTGGAAGAAGAGGAGGAGGAAGCCGAGAAGGTGGAGGTGGCAACAGGAGGCAAAGAATGTTGCCCTGCGATCCTTGGCGGCGGAAGGACGTGCGCCAAACAGCTCTCCGCCTGGGGCCCAGCTGCCACTACATTTACCCAGTGTGCAGTTAGGGAGATATAGCGTCCCTGGCCGTGCTTACTGGTCCACGTATCTGTGGTTAGGTGGACCTTGCTACAGATGGCGTTGCGCAGTGCACACTTGATTTTATCGGATACTTGGTTGTGCAGGGAAGGCACGGCTCTCTTGGAGAAGTAGTGCCGGCTGGGAACAACATACTGTGGGACAGCAAGCGACATGAGCTGTTTGAAGCTGTCTGTGTCCACCAGCCTAAATGACAGCATTTCATAGGCCAGTAGTTTAGAAATGCTGGCATTCAGGGCCAGGGATCGAGGGTGGCTAGGTGGGAATTTACGCTTTCTATCAAATGTTTGTGAGATGGAGAGCTGAACGCTGGCGTGTGACATGGTTGAGACGCTTGGTGACGGAGGTGGTGGTGGTGGTGTTGGTGGTACATCCCCTGTTTGCTGGGCGGCAGGTGCCAACGTTCCTCCAGAGGCGGAGGAAGAGGCCGAGGCGGCAGCAGCAGAATAGGCCGAGGCGGCAGCAGCAGAAGAGGTAGCAGGGGGAGCCTGAGTGACTTCCTTGGTTTTAAGGTGTTTACTCCACTGCAGTTCATGCTTTGCATGCAGGTGCCTGGTCATGCAGGTTGTGCTCAGGTTCAGAACGTTAATGCCTCGCTTCAGGCTCTGATGGCACAGCGTGCAAACCACTCGGGTCTTGTCGTCAGCACATTGTTTGAAGAAGTGCCATGCCAGGGAACTCCTTGAAGCTGCCTTTGGGGTGCTCGGTCCCAGATGGCGGCGGTCAGTAGCAGGCGGAGTCTCTTGGCGGCGGGTGTTCTGCTTTTGCCCACTGCTCCCTCTTTTGCTACGCTGTTGGCTCGGTCTCACCACTGCCTCTTCCTCCGAACTGTGAAAGTCAGTGGCACGACCTTCATTCCATGTGGGGTCTAGGACCTCATCGTCCCCTGCATCGTCTTCCACCCAGTCTTGATCCCTGACCTCCTGTTCAGTCTGCACACTGCAGAAAGACGCAGCAGTTGGCACCTGTGTTTCGTCATCATCAGAGACATGCTGAGGTGGTATTCCCATGTCCTCATCATCAGGAAACATAAGTGGTTGTGCGTCAGTGCATTCTATGTCTTTCACCGCTGGGGAAGGGCTAGGTGGATGCCCTTGGGAAACCCTGCCAGCGGAGTCTTCAAACAGCATAAGAGACTGCTGCATAACTTGAGGCTGAGACAGTTTCCCTGGTATGCATGGGGGTGATGTGACAGACTGATGGGGTTGGTTTTCAGGCGCCATCTGTGCGCTTTCTGCAGAAGACTGGGTGGGAGATAATGTGAACGTGCTGGATCCACTGTCGGCCACCCAATTGACTAATGCCTGTACCTGCTCAGGCCTTACCATCCTTAGAACGGCATTGGGCCCCACCATATATCGCTGTAAATTCTGGCGGCTACTGGGACCTGAGGTAGTTGGTACACTAGGACGTGTGGATGTGGCAGAACGGCCACGTCCTCTCCCAGCACCAGAGGGTCCACTAACACCACCACGACCATGTCCACGTCCGCGTCCCTTACTAGATGTTTTTCTCATTGTTATGGTTCACCACAACAACAAATATATTATTTGGCCCAATGTATTGTATTCAAATTCAGCGGGATATAAATTTGAGGCCTAGTATTTAGGCGCTGGGTGACCGGTATGGATTTAGTGACAGAATTAGACTTGGAAATGCACAGAAGCGTGTGTGTGTGAAGTTATTCTGAATGACCCAATGTGCACCTTGAATATTATATACCCTTTTAGGGATAGATTTCAAATAGCTCTGATATAGCAGAAACCACTAAATTATGAAATTGTTAAATTGGGAATTGTATTTAAACCCAGAACAAAAAATGTGCTTTGACGGACACTAAATAACTTTCCCAGCCACAACAGGACAGCGTTAACGAGAGATTTAGCAGGATATAAATTTGAGGCCTAGTATTTAGGCGCTGGGTGACAGGTATGGGTTTAGTGACAGAATTAGACTTGGAAATACACAGTAGCGGGTGTGTGTGAAGTTATTCTGAATGACCCAATGTGCACCTTGAATATTATATACCCTTTTAGGGATAGATTTCAAATAGCTCTGATATAGCAGAAACCACTAAATTATGAAATTGTTAAATTGGGAATTGTATTTAAACCCAGAACAAAAAATGTGCTTTGACGGACACTAAATAACTTTCCCAGCCACAACAGGACAGCGTTAACGAGAGATTTAGCAGGATATAAATTTGAGGCCTAGTATTTAGGCGCTGGGTGACAGGTATGGGTTTAGTGACAGAATTAGACTTAGAAATACACAGTAGCGGGTGTGTGTGAAGTTATTCTGAATGACCCAATGTGCACCTTGAATATTATATACCCTTTTAGGGATAGATTTCAAATAGCTCTGATATAGCAGAAACCACTAAATTATGAAATTGCTAAATTGGGAATTGTATTTCAACCCAGAACAAAAAATGTGCTTTGACGGACACTAAATAACTTTCCCAGCCACAACAGGACAGCGGTAACGAGAGATTTAGCAGGATATAAATTTGAGGCCTAGTATTTAGGCGCTGGGTGACAGGTATGGGTTTAGTGACAGAATTAGACTTGGAAATACACAGTAGCGGGTGTGTGTGAAGTTATTCTGAATGACCCAATGTGCACCTTGAATATTATATACCCTTTTAGGGATAGATTTCAAATAGCTCTGATATAGCAGAAACCACTAAATTATGAAATTGTTAAATTGGGAATTGTATTTAAACCCAGAACAAAAAATGTGCTTTGACGGACACTAAATAACTTTCCCAGCCACAACAGGACAGCGTTAACGAGAGATTTAGCAGGATATAAATTTGAGGCCTAGTATTTAGGCGCTGGGTGACAGGTATGGGTTTAGTGACAGAATTAGACTTGGAAATACACAGTAGCGGGTGTGTGTGAAGTTATTCTGAATGACCCAATGTGCACCTTGAATATTATATACCCTTTTAGGGATAGATTTCAAATAGCTCTGATATAGCAGAAACCACTAAATTATGAAATTGCTAAATTGGGAATTGTATTTCAACCCAGAACAAAAAATGTGCTTTGACGGACACTAAATAACTTTCCCAGCCACAACAGGACAGCGTTAACGAGAGATTTAGCAGGATATAAATTTGAGGCCTAGTATTTAGGCGCTGGGTGACAGGTATGAGTTTAGTGACAGAATTAGACTTGGAAATACACAGTAGCGGGTGTGTGTGAAGTTATTCTGAATGACCCAATGTGCACCTTGAATATTATATACCCTTTTAGGGATAGATTTCAAATAGCTCTGATATAGCAGAAACCACTAAATTATGAAATTGTTAAATTGGGAATTGTATTTAAACCCAGAACAAAAAATGTGCTTTGACGGACACTAAATAACTTTCCCAGCCACAACAGGACAGCGTTAACGAGAGATTTAGCAGGATATAAATTTGAGGCCTAGTATTTAGGCGCTGGGTGACAGGTATGGGTTTAGTGACAGAATTAGACTTAGAAATACACAGTAGCGGGTGTGTGTGAAGTTATTCTGAATGACCCAATGTGCACCTTGAATATTATATACCCTTTTAGGGATAGATTTCAAATAGCTCTGATATAGCAGAAACCACTAAATTATGAAATTGCTAAATTGGGAATTGTATTTCAACCCAGAACAAAAAATGTGCTTTGACGGACACTAAATAACTTTCCCAGCCACAACAGGACAGCGGTAACGAGAGATTTAGCAGGATATAAATTTGAGGCCTAGTATTTAGGCGCTGGGTGACAGGTATGGGTTTAGTGACAGAATTAGACTTGGAAATACACAGTAGCGGGTGTGTGTGAAGTTATTCTGAATGACCCAATGTGCACCTTGAATATTATATACCCTTTTAGGGATAGATTTCAAATAGCTCTGATATAGCAGAAACCACTAAATTATGAAATTGCTAAATTGGGAATTGTATTTCAACCCAGAACAAAAAATGTGCTTTGACGGACACTAAATAACTTTCCCAGCCACAACAGGACAGCGTTAACGAGAGATTTAGCAGGATATAAATTTGAGGCCTAGTATTTAGGCGCTGGGTGACAGGTATGGGTTTAGTGACAGAATTAGACTTGGAAATACACAGTAGCGGGTGTGTGTGAAGTTATTCTGAATGACCCAATGTGCACCTTGAATATTATATACCCTTTTAGGGATAGATTTCAAATAGCTCTGATATAGCAGAAACCACTAAATTATGAAATTGTTAAATTGGGAATTGTATTTAAACCCAGAACAAAAAATGTGCTTTGACGGACACTAAATAACTTTCCCAGCCACAACAGGACAGCGTTAACGAGAGATTTAGCAGGATATAAATTTGAGGCCTAGTATTTAGGCGCTGGGTGACAGGTATGGGTTTAGTGACAGAATTAGACTTAGAAATACACAGTAGCGGGTGTGTGTGAAGTTATTCTGAATGACCCAATGTGCACCTTGAATATTATATACCCTTTTAGGGATAGATTTCAAATAGCTCTGATATAGCAGAAACCACTAAATTATGAAATTGCTAAATTGGGAATTGTATTTCAACCCAGAACAAAAAATGTGCTTTGACGGACACTAAATAACTTTCCCAGCCACAACAGGACAGCGGTAACGAGAGATTTAGCAGAATATAAATTTGAGGCCTAGTATTTAGGCGCTGGGTGACAGGTATGGATTTAGTGACAGAATTAGACTTGGAAATACACAGTAGCGGGTGTGTGTGAAGTTATTCTGAATGACCCAATGTGCACCTTGAATATTATATACCCTTTTAGGGATAGATTTCAAATAGCTCTGATATAGCAGGAACCACTAAATTATGAAATTGCTAAATTGGGAATTGTACTTCAACCCAGAACAAAAAATGTGCTTTGACGGACACTAAATAACTTTCCCAGCCACAACAGGACAGCGGTAACGAGAGATTTAGCGGGATATAAATTTGAGGCCTAGTATTTAGGCGCTGGGTGACCGGTATGGATTTAGTGACAGAATTAGACTGGGATATGGCCAAAAAATAACCACACTATTGCTGGTTAAATGCACTTGGTGACGGGCGCAGCTTGCCCCTGATTTAGTATATGGCCAAAAAATGAACAGACTATTGCTGGTTAAATGCACTTGGTGTCACAGCTTGACGCACCACACTACTGAGGGTTAAATGCACTTGGTGACGGGCGCAGCTTGCCCCTGATGTAGTATATGGCCAAAAAATGAACAGACTATTGCTGGTTAAATGCACTTGGTGTGACAGCTTCACCCTGATGTAGGCTTTAGCCAAAAAACAACCACACCATTGAGGGTTAAATGCACTTGGTGACAGGCGCAGCTTGCCCCTGATTTAGTATATGGCCAAAAAAATGAACAGACTATTGCTGGTTAAATGCACTTGGTGTGACAGCTTCACCCTGATGTAGGCTTTAGCCAAAAAACAACCACACCATTGAGGGTTAAATGCACTTGGTCGCAGCTTGGATGCACTTGGTCGCAGCACCGCACAAGACACAAAATGGCCGCCGATCACCCCAGAAAAAAGTGACTGACAAACGGTCTGGGCAGCCTAAAAACAGTGAGTGAGCATTTGAATTTCAGCAGCTCAATGATGCACAGCTGCAGATCGATCGATTAATCAAGTGAAGTCCTTTGGAGGAGTTAATCTGCCTAATCTCGCCCTACTGTCGCATCCGCAACCTCTCCCTACGCTAATCAGAGCAGAGTGACGGGCGGCGCTATGTGACTCCAGCTTAAATAGAGGCTGGGTCACATGGTGCTCTGGCCAATCACAGCCATGCCAATAGTAGGCATGGCTGTGACGGCCTCTTGGGGCAAGTAGTATGACGCTTGTTGATTGGCTGCTTTGCAGCCTTTCAAAAAGCGCCAAGAAAGCGTCACAAAAGCGCCAAGAAAGCGACGAACACCGAACCCGGACTTTTACGAAAATGTCCGGGTTCGGGTCCGTGTCACGGACACCCCAAAATTCGGTACGAACCCGAACTATACAGTTCGAGTTCGCTCATCCCTAGTAGATAATAAACAGATTTAGCCCTAATATTTCATTCTCAATTACTGATACTTTTTTTTTCTTTTATGAAACAAAAAATAAATGAATTAAATATGTGAGATGACTAGGGTTGAGCGAACCCAAACTGTAGAGTTCGGGTTTGTATAGAACTTTAGGATTTTTGAACCCCGGACCCGAACCTGAACTTTTCAGTAAAAATCGGTGTTCGGCGATTTAATGGCGCTTTTTGAAAGCCAGCAGAGCAGCCAACCAACAAGCGTTTAACTTGTGTGCCCTTAGAAGACATCACAGCCATGCCTACTAATGGCATGGCTGTGATTTGCCAGTGCAGCATTTGACCCAGCCTCTATATAAGCTGGAGTAACATAGCGCTGCACGTCACTCTGCTCTGATTAGTGTAGAGATAGGATGCTGCTGCTGTGAGGGAGAGAATAGGAAAGAATCTTTAATCTGAAGTGCTTGTCAACTCAGCGATCTACCTCGATTTTGTTTTGTGGGTGCAGTGCACAATCTTTTTACCCTGCCCTGAGCCCAGTGACACAGAAAACTAACTTTTATCCGTCTGTTAGTTAGGTGGGTGGTGGCGGCCATTTTATGCAAGCTCAGTGCACCAGCACAGCATATGTGCATTTGTGACAGTCAAATACAAACTTAAATTACTGTAATTATATTCTGGGTTTAAAAAAGCACCAATTTTTGGCAATACCCTACATCTGGTGCCTTTGCAGCATTTGTCAGTGTGAAATATAAGCTTGAAATACTGCAATAATTTTCTGGGTTTAAAAAAGCACCCATTTTTGGCAATACTCTACATCTGGGGCCTATGCTGCATTTGTTAGTGTGAAATATAATCTTGAAATACTGCGACAATTTTCTGTGTTTTAAAAAAACACCCTTTTTGGCCAAAATACTAAATTTGCAGCCTTTGCTGCATCTGTCAGTGTTAAATACAAGCGCTAGATACCACTGTTATATTCTGCTATTAAAAAACACAATTTTCCCTTATGCCCATGACAGCACCCTTGAGAGAGCCCGCCTCTATCCAGGACAGGAAACAGGAACTTCCGTGGAGAGCTTCTTAAGGAGGGACCCGGCATCTATCGACCAGTTTCTGTTTCCTGTCCTAATGATAGGACGCTTCTTTGGAGAGCTTTTAAATGGCCCCGCCAGTATTTTTTTAAATTTAGCCATAGGGGTTACCTGGTGCAGCGTAAGTCTCCTCTTGGAGCCACCTGAAGTCTGGGAAAACACCCTTCCCTGTCCTGGCTATTGCTGAATCACCCTCTGATGGCAGTTCCGGCGGTACCGAGAGGTACCGCTGTCACGTCGGATCCTCCTGGCGGTGTTCGGGAGGTCTGGGGCCTGTTCTCCCCCGGCTTGCAACATCCCCGGAAGAATTACAGAGGGGATGGCGGTGTGGAGCTTTCTGGGCAGGCGCGCACTGCGTCCCGGAAGTCAGCGCTGCAGGCCGCACAGTGGAGGGTGGTGAGTGCCGAACCTGGAGTATTTAACTCCGCTCAGTGCTCGGGTGGAGGGGTGCCAGCCAGAGGATCTCTGGAGATCTCTTTTATGGAAGACCCTCCGTCCCTGGACCTTACCATGGAATAAGAGGGTTGTCAGCGCACTGAAATCCAGGACCATGATTACAGATCGGTACTCCTGGTGGGGTAAGGGGGCTAATTCCCAACCTTTTTTTTTATACTTTGTACTAAGAGGGTCTTTTTTCTGTTGTTTATCCCCAGACTATAAAAAAGAGCCCCAGGAAAGCTATCGCTAAAACACGCAGAAGAAGTTAACCCCTTCCTGGCCTAAACTGCTCTGCCAGCGTTGTATTGATAAGATGATAGAGAAAGAATCTCCATCTTTCATGCAAAACATCAAGAGTATGGTGAAATCCGAGATAGCGGATTCTTTAAAAGAGTTTAAAAAACTCCTTCCATCTACCCCCCTCCCGCAGAGTCGTACCAGTCGTTTCTCAGACTCAGATTCTTCTGAGGTTGAAGCAGAACAGGGAAAGATCCGAGATTCTTCGGATTAGTCATCTGAGGAGGAGTCAGAGGGTAAACCGCTTTTTTCGCATGAAGATACAGACTCCTTGCTTAAAGCCATTAGGGCGACAATGAAGGTGGAGGAGTCCAAAGAGCAGAGGTCGGTTCAGCAAATCATGTTCGGTGACTTGGGTCACAAGAGATCCAGAGTTTTCCCAATTAATGAGAATATAAAACTTCTAATACAAAAGGAATGGAAAAAAACGGATAAAAATGTTTGTCCCGAAAAACGTTAAAAGAAAATAACAGTTTGATGAAAGGGAATGCTCTAATTGGGATACAAGGACCTGGGTGGCCTAAAGGACCCCATGGACAGAAGAGCAGAATTGTTTGTTAAAAACACCTGGGAAGCCTCCACCCAGGCATTTAAACCTAACATCGCAGCTACTTCCACAGCAGGATCCCTTAAAATATGGTTGCAAGACGTGGAGGCACATATAGAGAACAAAACCCCAAGGGAACAGCTGCTAGAGGTTTTCCACACAATCCTAAAGGCCGTGGACTTTATCTCAGATGCATCCGCTGATGCCTTAAAATTAAGTGCTAGGTTGCAGCTTTAGCTAACTTTGCCTGCACAACAATGACGGTGACAGTCCGGTAGGAGGAAGATTGTCCCCTTTCCTTCAAGCTTGGGAATCTATTTCCGCAAGCCCTTGGATTCTAGGGGTAATAAGAGATGTATTTCGTCTAGAATTTGCCTCTTCCCCACCAGAAAGATTCAAAATGACAAAACTTGATGGCAACTCTATAAGAAACGAGGCATTAAAGCAAGAAGTGTTTTCTCTGTTGACAAAAAAAGTCCTAATAGAAGTTCCGGAATCAGAAAGAGGGAAAGGGTTCTATTCCTCCCTTTTTCTGGTTCCGAAATCAGATGGAACCCTCAGGATGATAATAAACCCAAGACAGCTAAACCAGTTTCTCACATACAAGAAGTTCCGAATGGAGTCGATTCAATCCACAATAAAACAAAACAACTTTTTCCGAATTGTGTGATGTCAACTCTCAACATAAAGGATGCATATTATCATATCCCGATCAATTCAGACTCCCAGAAGTTCCTGAGGGTAGCAATTCTCATGGATGGAGAAATCTGCCATTATCAATACAGAGCGCTTCATTTCAGGGTATCCCAGGCACCCAGGCTATTCACCAAGTTAATGGCAGAAGTAATGGCTCATATAAGAGAAAAGGATATCCTGGCAATTCCCTACCTAGACAATATATTGGTAATAGCAGAGTCAGAAAGCATCCTATCCTCCCACCTTTCAGAAATAATCAAAATATTAGGGAATTTAGGATGGCAGATAAATTGGGAAAAATCAAGCCTAACCCCATCAAAAAGCTGTGTATTCCTAGGACTAATTCTAGACTCTATAAACCAACACTGCCTACTTCCCCAGAACAAAATCTCCAAAATTTTAGAAGGTGTACAATCTTTAATTACATCAAGACACAGAACAATAAGGCAAGGGATGGCGGTGTTGGGCAGGATGACGTCCACAATTCCGGCAGTCAAATTACTACATTCCCGGAAACTCCAATGGCAAATTCTGAAGGAATGGCAGGGGCCCCTATCCCCCTTGGAGGCCCAACTGCATCTTCCATCCCATGTCATCCAATCCCTGCAGTGGTGGTTAGATCCATCAAACATTTCTCAAGGTCTCCTCTGGGATATGAAGGAACAAATCTCAATTACAACAGATGCCATTCCCATGGGTTGGGGTGCCTACTGGTAAGTAGAAGTTGCTTGGGGAGAGTGGTCTCCTCAAGAGAAAGGGACTCTCAAAACGCAAGAGAATTAAGAGCGGTACTGCATGCTCTGGAAGCTTTTCTCCCCAAGATAAAAGGGAAAGTGGTAAAAAAAAATTCAAACAACACCACGGTAGTGTCCTATTTAAACAGGCAGGGCGGGTCCGAAGTCCTCATGTCTATTACAGAAGAAATCTTCTCTATAATTATCCCTTCAGTCAGCTTCATAAAAGCTGTGCACTTAAAAGGTGCAGAAAACGGAAAAGCAGACTTTCTAAGCCGAAATCGCCTACATCAAGGAGAATGGTGTTTGAATCAGGTAGTATTCAATCAGATAATACATCTCTCGGGCAAACCCTTGATAGACAGAGAAAATCGCAAATGTCATCTGTTCTTTTCTCTAAATCCAGAGGATTCGCCCACAGGCATAGACGCCTTCTCCCAAGCCTGGCCAGACAACCTTCTATATGCCTTCCCACCAATAAGGCTTATTCCGAGGGTCCTACAGAAACTGAGGTGGCACAGGACGAGACTAATTCTGATCGCCCCCTTCTGTCCCAGAAGATCATGGTTCACTTGGCTGCACAAACTTTTGATAATGGAACCATGGATTCTGCCAGACACACAGGACTTGCTACATCAGGGACCAGTGTACCATCCGCAAATAAACAACCTACACCTTGCTGCCTGGTATCTGAGAGGGCCATACTAGAAAAGAAAGGCCTGTCCGGAGATGTGATCAATACTCTCCTGTTGTGTAGAAAGGACACTACTTCATCCATTTACTTAAGGGTGTGGAAGAACTTCTTAAAATTTTCTGGTGTCCCAATAGACCCTTTGGAACCCCCTCCAATGCCTGTGGTTCTCGATTTTTTGTAGAGCGGCCTAGACAAAAAACTGAGAATCAGTACTCTTAAGGTTCAGGTGTCAGCCCTTAGTGCGTATTTCGACTCCCCCTTAGCCAATCATGCTTGAGTAAGAAGATTTTTTAAAGCAGTCAATCGTACTAGGCAAATACCCAGAACATCTGCTCCTCCATGGGACCTTAAGCGACCTACCAGCAAAGATATTATCCTTCAAAACTGCTTTTCTGGTGGCTATCACCTCGGTTAGATGAGTAAGCAAAATATCTCCCCTTTCCATATCTGTAATTCTCAAACCAGACCCTTCTTTTCTTCCCAAAGTCGTCTCCTTTTTTCATAGATCACAAGACATAGTCCTACCCTCCTTATGCCAAAAGCCAAATAATGAGAAAGAAATGAAATTGCACTGTTTAGATGTCAGGAGATGCCTCCTATGATATTTGGAGCTAACTGAACCCTGGAGAAAGTCTTCTAGGCTCTTTGTGCAGTTTGCTGGGAAGAATAAAGGCGATAAGGTTACTCCCAGAACTCTTTCCAGGTGGATTGTGGAAGCTAATTCCTTGGCTTATTCCTCAGCAGGACAACCGTGCCCTTTGGGGTTTGGGGCACATTCAACTAGGTTCCATCTCCACGTCCTGGGCTGAAAAAGCCGAAGCTTCCTTAGAACAAATCTGTAGGGCCGCTACTTGGAAATCACCTACTACCTTTTTCCGTCATTACAAACTAGATCTAGGCGGCAAGGATCAGTTATCCTTTGGAAGAAAAGTCTTGCAGGGTGTCATCCCTCCCTAAGTCTAGTTTCTATTCTAGTCATCTCTCAAGGGTGCTGAGGGAAATACAAGATTACACTCTCCGGTAATCACTTTTCCATGAGCCCATGACAGCAACGGCTATTATTCCCCCCCCCCCCCCACCACAAAAAAAAATTACAAAAATTAAAAGGGAAGAAAAACAAACAAACAAAATAATATAGAATAAAGAGAAAGCTGTTGGATTTTTGTATGAATTATAGGACAAGTTTCTCGCAAATAACTGGTGGATAGATGCCGGGTCCCTCCTTAAGAAGCTCTCCACGGAAGTTCCTATTTCCTGTCCTGGATAGAGGCGGGCTCTCTCAAGGGTGCTGTCATGGGCTTATGGAAAAGTGATTATTGGTAATCTTGTATGTTGGGCAAAATACTAAATTTGCGGCGTTTGCTGCATCTGTCATTGTTAAATACAAGCTTGAAATAGTGCAATAATTTTCTGGGGTTAAAAAAGCACCCATTTTTGGCAATACCCTACATATGGGGCCTATGCTGCATTTTTCAGTGTGAAATACACACGTTAGATACTGCTGTTATCTTCTGTTATTAAAAAAACACAGATTTTGGGCAAAATACTAAATTTGCAGCCTTTGCTGCATCTGTCAGTGTTAAAAACATGCGTTAGATACTGCTGTTATATTTTGATATAAAAAAACACCCATTTTGGGGAAAAATACTAAATTTGCAGCCTTTGCTGCATCTGTCGGTGTGAAATACACTCGTTAGATACTGCTGATATATACTGTTATAAAAAAAAAACACCCATTTTGGTGGCAAGATCCTAAGTTTGCAGAGAATGAGGAGAGCGTCGAATAAGGGACGTCGCCCTGGTAATGGTGCTGCTGGTGGAGCTCCTGTTGCAGAGAGAGGACGTGGTCGAACTGTGCCAGCTACACGCACAAGTGAAACACCTTACTCAGCTGCAAGTAGGCGACAGAACCTTTAGCGTTATTTGATCGGGCCTAATGCGGCTCTACGAATAGTGAGGGCAGAACAAGTACAGGCGATAGTAGATTGGGTTGCTGACAGTGCCTCCAGTTCCTTCACATCATCTCCCACCCAGTCTCCTGCTGAAAGATCAGAGTTAGCACCTGCAGCCGATGTCCATGTCTTTCACCTCACCCCCTTGCAAATCAGCCAAGCAGTCTGAACCCCAAGTTATGCAGCAGTCTCTCCTGCTTTTTGATGACTTTGCTAGCATAGTTTCCCAGGGCCATCCACATAGCCCTGCCCGAGAAGTGGAAGAGATTGAGTGCACTGATGCCCAAGCACTTATGTTTCAAGATGAGTACATGGGAGGACCACCGCAGCACGTCTCGGATAATAACGAAACACAGGTGCACACTGCAGACCGACAAGGAGGACAGGGGTGAAAACTGGGTGGAAGATGATGTGGAGGATGATGAGGTCCTCGACCCTACATGGAATCAAGGTCATGCGAGTGACCTGTATGACCAGAGGAAAAGGCAGTGGTCGCACAGAGCCACCAGCACAGCAAAAGAGGGAGCAGGGTGCAAAAGCGGAGCAGACGTCCCCTAGATAGTACGCCTACCACTGCCCACCGCACCAAGGGACCAAGCACACCAAAGCCAGCTCCAAGGAGCAGGGCCGGCCTTAAGTGTTCAGGCGCCCTGTGGGAGCTAACCTTGTGGCGCCCCCCCCTCAAAAAAATTGAATAAAAAATATTGTGTGGCACAGTGTATGCTATATGTGTATAACAAACATATTTCACATGAAAACTTACAGTTACTTGGCTTGGCCCTTGGGGATCTCGGACGCCAATTCCACACTTTGGCCAGGGGCTCTGTGGAGCTGATGAGGTGTTTTATCCTAATGAGAAAGATTTCATAATAAGTATTTGGAGAAGGGGCAGTGGGATAGCAGAGCAGGGAGAGGCTGGTGCTGCTACTAGGGGGCCATACCATGGGGGAGTAATAAAGCCCACCATAATGCCCCCCCAGTAGTAATAATTCTCCTTATAATGTGACAGTGCAAAAAATACCCCCTTGTAATGCCCCCATTTGAGCTAATGTCCTCATAGTGCATCCATAATGTGCCAGTATAAAATACCCCTATATAGTGCCCCTAGTAAATGACCCCATAGTGCTCCACACCCTCCTTCCTCCTAGTGCCCCCATAATGTACCAGTATAAAATGCTCCAGTAGATGCCCTCAGTGTCCCCCATAATTTGCAAGTATAAAATACCCCTTCTTAGTGCCCCCGTAGATGACCCCATAGTACTCCTCTCCCCCCTTCCCCATAGTACCCACCATGTGTCCCAGTATAAAATTGTACTGTACAGAGAGCCCATATAAAATACCCCTTCTTTGTGGCCTCAGTAGATGCCCCTATAGTGCCCCCAATCATGTGCCAGTATTAACAGCCCCCCCGTGCCAGTAATAATAGCCCCCTATGCCAGTAATAGCAGCCCCCCTGTGCCAGTAATAGCAGCCCCCAGTAATAACAGCCCCTCTGTGCCAGTAATAAGAGCCCCCAGTAATAAGAGCCCCTCTGTGTCAGTAATAACAGCCCCTCTGTGCCAGTAATAACAGCCCCCCCTTTGCCAGTAATAACAGCCCCCCTTTTGCCAGTAATAACAGCCCCCCCTTTGCCAGTAATGTTATGGGGGGATCTGTGGATGACGGACACTGTTATGGAGGATCTGTGGATGACGGACACTGTTATGGAGGGATCTGTGGATGACGGACACTTATGGGGGGATCTGTGGATGACGGACACTTATGGGGGGATCTGTGGATGACGGACACTTATTGGGGGATCTGTGGATGACGGACACTTATGGGGGGATCTGTGAATGACGGACACTTATGGGGGGATCTGTGGATGACGGACACTTATGGGGGATCTGTGGATGACGGACACTTATGGGGGAGATCTGTGGCTGGCACTGTTACAGGGGGATCTGTGGCTGGCGCTGTTACAGGGGGCGATCTGTGGATGGCACTGTTATATATGTGCCATCCACAGACCCCCCACCCCATAACAGTGCTATCCACAGTGCCCCCCCAGCCCATAACAGTGCCATCCACATCCCCTCACTCCTAATAGTACCGTATATCCCAATTTCTTCTGTATAATGCCGGCAGGCGGGCCCGGGCGGCCGGCGCGTCCCTCAGTGACGTCACTTGTCTGCGCCGCCTGCTTCATTCATAAAGCAGGCGGCGCAGGCACGTGACATCAGTGAGTGACGCGCCGGCCGCCCGGCTTGCCTGCCGGCATTATACAGAGGAAATTCGGATATACGGTACTATTAGGAGTGAGGGGGGCATGTTTAATAACTTTTAATTCAATAATACATTTTATATTAGTATACCGGAGGGAGTGGTGGGGCGGGGCTATAGTACAGTGACCGCACCGCCACACCGCTATTGCCCGGCCCCCAGCTCCTCCTCCCAGTCCCTCCCCCCAGCTCCTCCTCCCAGTCCCTCCCCCGGCCCCCGCTCCGTACATCGCGTCCACAGGCAAGCATCTGTATCGCTGTCCTGAGGACGGCGATACAGATGACTGGAGATGAGCGCTTCCACAATGGAAGCGCTCATCTCCCTGCCGCATATTACACTGCGAGCTGTCGGCCGCCCGGCGCCCCTGTTGCTATGGCGCTCTGTGCGGCCGCACAGCCCGCACACCCCAAAGGCCGGCCCTGCCAAGGATTTCCCTGGCACGGCAGTTCTTCAGACAATGTGCTGACGACAAGACACGAGTGGTTTGCACGCTGTGCAAACAGAGCCTGAAGCGAGGCATAAACCTTCTCAGCCTGAGCACAACCTGCATGACCAGGCATCTAAGTGCAAAGCACGAGCTGCAGTGGAGTAGACACCTCAAAAAACAAGAAAGTTCTCTGGCTCCTCCTGCTTCCTCTTCTGCTGCAGTCTCTGCCTCTTCATTCACAATTCTGGAGTGACAGTGGCACCTGCCATCCAGCAAACAGAGGATCTGTCAGCAACACTACCACCTGGGTCACCAAGTATCTCAACAATGTAACACGGAAGCGTTCAGCTCTCCATCCCCAAACACTGGAGCAGAAGAGGAAGTACCCTGCTAACCACCCGATATCCCTGGCCCTGAATGCCAGCATTTCAAAATTCTTGGCCTTAGAAATGCTGTCATTCCGTCTGGTGGAGACGGAGAGTTTTAAAAGCCTTATGGCGGTGGCTGTCCCACAGTACATCGTGCCCAGCCGCCACTACTTTTCCAGGTGAGCCATCTCTTCCCTGCACAACCAAGTGGGGGACAAAATCAGGTGTGCACTGCGCAATGCCATGTGTGGGAAGGTCCACCTAACTACGGATACGTGGACCAGTAAGCACAGTCAGGGACGTTATATCTCCCTAACAGCACACAAATGCAGTGGCGGCTGGGCCTGAGGTGGATAGCAGTTTGGCGCATGTCCTTCCCCTACCGAGGATTGCAGGGCGTTTCTCTTTGCCTCCTGTTGCTTCCTCCTCCTACTTCGCTTCCTCATCCTCTACCACCTCCTCATCCGGCCAGCGTAGAAGTTTTAAAACATATCTGTTTGGGGGACAAACCCCACATTGCGCAGGAGCTGTGGACAGGCATGGAACAACAGACCGATGAATGGTTGGTGCCAGTGAGCCTCAAGCCCGGCCTGGTGGTGTGCGATAATGGGCAAAATCTCGTAGCAGCTCTGGGACTAGCCGGTTTGACGCACATCCCTTGCCTGGTGCATGTGCTGAATTTGGTGGTGCAAAGGTTCCTTAAATATTACCTCGATATGTCAGAGCTGCTTCAGAAAGTGCGGTCCGTCTGTGTGCGCTTTCGGCGTTCTTACCATGCTGCTGCTCGCCTGTCAGCACTGCAGCATAACTTCGGCCTTCCCGCTCAACGCCACATATACGACGTGCCCACAAGGTGGAACTCCACCTTGCACATGCTGGCCAGACTGTGCGAGCAGCAGCAGGTGATAGTGGAGTTTCAGCTGCAGCACGCATGGGTGAGTCGCTCTGCGGAACAGCACCACCTCACCACCAATGACTGGGCCTCCATTTGAGACCTGTGTTCCTTATTGCTCTGTTTTGAGTACTCCACCAACATGGCCAGTGCCGATAACGCCGTTCTCGGAGTTACTATCCCACTTATTTTTTTCCTTGAAAAAACACTTCTGGTGATGATGGAAGAGGATGTGGCACAGAAGCAGGAAGAGGAAGAGGGATCATTTCATAGGGTTTCCTGCCAGTCATTCACAAGTGGCTCCAAGGGTGGGTTGCTGCACCCAGAAACGCCAGGTACGCAATTGTCCAGCCAGGGCACAGTTCAGGAGGTGCTCATGGCCTTCACTGGTGCTTGGCTGGGGGGATATAGAGGACACAGACAATACACCTTCCACAGAGGACAGCTTGTCATTGCCTCTGGGCAGCCTGGCACACATGAGCGATTACATGCTGCAGTGTCTCCACAATGACCGGCGAGTTGCCCACATTCTAACTTGTGCTGATTACTGGGTGGCCACACTGCTGGATCCCCGTTACAAGGACAACTTACCGTCTCTAATTCTGTCACTGGAGCATCGTAAGATTAGTGAGTACAAGCGCACGCTTGTAGACGCTCTGCTGATGGCATTCCCACCTGACAGCAGGGGCACATTGGAAGAACAAGGCAAAGGCAGAGGAGAAGAAAAAGGTCTCCAACGCAGTTGGGGCACCACGAGCACCTCAGAAAGCAGGGTTAGCATGGCCAAAATGTGGAAAAGCTTTGTCAGCACGCCACAACAACCAGCACCACCATATAGAACGTCTTAGCAGGAGGCAGCATTTCAGCAACATGGTGGAGCAGTATGTGTGCACACGCCTACACATACTGAATGACGGGTATGCCACCTTCAACTTATGGGTCTCCAAATTGGGCACATGGCCTGAGCTTGCCCTTTACGCCTTGGAGGTGCTGGCTTGCCCTGCAGCCAGTGTATTATTGGAACGTGTGTTTAGCATAGCAGGGGGCTTTATCACAGACAAGCGCAGTCACCTGTCCACAGCCAATGTGGACAAGCTCACGTTCATTGAATTTAACCAGGCATGGATCCCACAGGACTTGTCCGTACCTTGTGCAGAATAGACATGTATATCGGCCTTACCGAGCCATTGTTATAATACAGTGCATTTGCTCATTGTTGCATTTGATATTTCCCTCTCTTTTGTGGTGTACCCAAATTTATTTGTTTTTTATCATTTTAAAATGAAAACCAAAAACCAGTGTTGACTACCTCGTTCTCCTCCACCGGCGCTTCCACCTACACCTCCTACTCCATATGGACCTCCACCTCATACATCAAGATTTTATTTATTTTTGTACGTATTTTATTTTATTTTATGTCATTTCACAAATTTGTCTGTTATACCCCTGCTCTACCTAGTAGACAGGTAAACAAATTTCACAAATTTGTCTGTTATATTTTTGGGTGAAATTCAATAATTTTCTGGCTGTGATAAACTGCTGCTCTGCCTAGTATACAGCTAAACAAATTTCACTAATTTGTCTGTTACATTTTACGGGTGAAATACACAAATTTTTGGCTGTGATATACCCCTGCTCTACCTAGTAGACAGGTAAACAAATTTCACTAATTTGTCTGTTACACTGTCGGGTGACATTCACCAATTTGTGGCTGTGATATAGCCCTGCTCTACCTAGTGGACAGGTTAATACATTTAATACATTTTTCTGTTACATTGTAGGGTGATATTAACCAATTTTTGGCTGTGATATACCCCTGCTCTATCTAGTAGACAGGTTAATAAATTACACACATTTTTTTGTTACATTCCTGGGTGACATTTTACCATTTTTGATGTGAATAAACCCCTGCTCTGCATAGATGACAGGGACCAATTTTTTTTTTAAAAATCATCTGTTCCATTGGTGGGTGACATTAACCCATTTCTGTTGAAGAAAAACCCTTGCTCTGCATAGGTGACAGGGAATTAAATTTGTAAAATTCGTCTTTAATTGGCCCTTTCATTCGATTCTTCTGCTTTAATAACTTGTCCCAGCTCGATCACATTGCAGCCATTGACTTCCTTCCTAGAGTCAACAAAGCGGCAGCAGGGCCTCTCCTGTCTAACGTTTCCAAATCCAAAATACCCCAGTGACATTTCCTATAATTTTTTAATAATCATTCCAAAGACAGGGCATCTTAAGTGTCCTTTTATTGTTACTTATAGTCTCTATTTCCCCCGAGTCACGAGTGGGTATTGCTGCGCGCCCCCTCCTTTACTTGGAAGCTTCGGCTTCAATAATTTGTCCCACATTTCAGCTTGATCACATTGCAACCATTTTTGATGTGAATAAACCCCTGCTCTGCATAGATGACAGGGACCAAATTTTTTTTAAAAAATCATCTGTTCCATTGGTGGGTGACATTAACCCATTTCTGTTGAAGAAAAACCCTTGCTCTGCATAGGTGACAGGGAATTAAATTTGTAAAATTCGTCTTTAATTGGCCCTTTCATTCGATTCTTCTGCTTTAATAACTTGTCCCAGCTCGATCACATTGCAGCCATTGACTTCCTTCCTAGAGTCAACAAAGCGGCAGCAGGGCCTCTCCTGTCTAACGTTTCCAAATCCAAAATACCCCAGTGACTTTCCTATAATTTTTTAATAATCATTCCAAAGACAGGGCATCTTAAGTGTCCTTTTATTGTTACTTATAGTCTCTATTTCCCCCGAGTCACGAGTGGGTATTGCTGCGCGCCCCCTCCTTTACTTGGAAGCTTCGGCTTCAATAATTTGTCCCACATTTCAGCTTGATCACATTGCAACCATTGACCTCCCTTGGAAATGGTCTCTCTTTCTCACGCTCCCTCTCCGGCATGGAACTCTGATTCGCCAATAACCGTGATCAACATGGTAGGCGCAGAAAAGAACATCGAAAGTTGATAGAGCAGATATCCAGTTGGATCGTGGACATCACGGAGACGTGCGACATGGTGGAGCAGTATGTGTGCACACGCCTACACGTACTGACTGATGGGTCTGCCCCCTTCAACTTCTGGGTCTACATATTGGGCATATGGCCTCGATGGACGGGATATGCAACTCTGATGAAGCGAAGGTGAAACCCGGGTCGGGTGATAGACGGGGAACAGGTCAAATTGTTTGATATGCTTGTATTCCTCTCAAGTTTGAGTATAATAAAAGCTGGTTTGGGATCAAAACTCATTGCGGTGCTTCATTATCTTTGCCTATCTGGTCTTGACCAATATAGGAGAGGCGAATACATGTGTGGCAAGAAGACAGTAATTGGCGTATTGATGAATGTCGGCACATGCTGAAGTGGTCTGAGTGGAGTTATTGGAGAGCAGTGCAGTTTCAATCAAGTGATGTTATGACATCTTTCATAGCCTGTAAAGGAGTTGTTCAGGATCTTAATATTGATGGCTTTAGGACAGGGTTTGACATTACCCCTGCCAATCAGCTGTTTCAGAGTAACTCCAGTGGTAAAAGTTGATACCAGAACTGTAGATCGCAGAATTAACAAAGTTCTGATCTCAGATAAATTCTTTCCTATTCCTATTTCCCCTCACAGCAGCAGCCTCCTATACCTACACTATTAAGAGCAGAGTGACGTGCAGCGCTACATGACTCCAGCTTATATAGAGGCTGGGTCCCATGCTGCACTGGCCAATCACAAACATGCCATTAGTAGGCATGGCTGTGATGGCCTCTAAGGGCACACTAGTTAAACGCTTGTTGATTGGATGCCCTGCAGCCTTTAAAAAAGCGCTATTGAATCGCCGAACACCGAATTTGAACCCAAACTTTTACTGAAATGTTCGGGTTTGGGGTCCAAAAATCCTAAAGTTCGGAATGAACCTGAACTTTAAAGTTCGGGTTCGCTCAACCCTACTCTCTAATTATTATACTGTGTTTTCTAGAAAAACCCTACATGCGGCTCTAAACTGTTGTTGAGTGGTACACTTTGAAACAAATCTTTATGCACATGGCTTTTTCTGGGCAGATTTCACAGTGAATAATGGTTTTATTTTGTATCCCTCTTTTGGAACACACTTTTTTTTTGTCTTTACTTTCCTTTTTGTTTGAGAGACTTCACCATAAAAATGTTGCCCTGATGCAATACGCGCACCGTTCTAGTTTTGAAAAATTAGGGACTTAAGAGGTACTGGATGTAAGAGGTATGTGGTGCTGTATCATCTTGTGTGGTATTGATGAATGTATTGTCCATCCAAATATTTCTCACCTACCTTGATTCTCTGCAGCTCTGGTTTGTTAACAAACTACAACGGGGACTTGGCAGTGTATGGCATGTTACTGCTGCAAACTATCGCCAATCAGAGGTCTAATGCTGTGGACAATGATTGGTTGCAGTGGTCACATGCCATACACCTGCACATTAGTGTACACTTCATCGACATTGTGCAGCAATGGTGAGAGAGAGTCAAAAACATCACATGCATCATCATTGCAGCAATAGTTATTTTTAACCACTGGACAAACCCTTTTTATTCTGGGGTGTTTGTGATTCAAGGGCATTTTAAAGAACATGGAATCGGGACATGTCCTCTAAAAAGTGGTGGAGTGTATGTCCGTAAAAATTTTGGGCTGTGTGTGAATTTTGGTTTAGTTGTCCAGAAAAATTTGAAGGGCAAGTTTGGCAACCCTGCTATGGGCAACCCTATCTTCTGTTGTGGGCTGCAGTCACATGACCATGTCCATGCTACTCTTTCTTATTTCCTGTGACGTTATATCCATGGGTGTGTCAGTGATAGGGGAGTGTCTAATTATTTGGATGGGAAGATAAACATGAGGTAAACAACTAGAGCATATCTGTTAAATTCCAGAGTAATCCTGGAAAATCTCTTACTGACATTATTAAAATCACAACAAAATCATAGCAAAACCCATTGCATTTTTTTTTTTTTTATAATCATCCGAGCAAGCTGTGATTTGACTGCTACATGTAAATTGATCCTTATAGTTGTATGGGGATCAGTTGCAATACCCAATAAAGCCCATACAGAAGAGTGGCGCTGCTTCTGGAGAATAGGAACATTAAAATCAATGGAATTTCTTTCAGTTTAGACCTGAGTTGTCACAGGGTGATGACAGTACTGTTAGTTAGAACAGACTCTATAGGAGTCACTTATTAAGACCAGCATTTAAGACCTCGGTCTTAAAAAACCCTCTATCTGGTGGTGGATCCTCCGAAGTTATGAAGAGGCGCAGGCCTCTATATAACTTTGGCGCATCTAGTGCCAGTCAAAATGTAATCCAGCTTCCTAGCTGTCTTACATTTAGACCATTTTCTACACCTAAAAACAGGCGTAGAAAATGGTGAATGAGACCACCGTCTCGGGCCTACTGGCCCATCTCCTTCCCGGCCCACGCCACGCCCACTTTTTTAGACCTTGTGTGAGCAGGTAAAAGTTGCAGATTGCGGCGCAAAGGTTATCTACACCAATAATACGTTTAATATAGGCATATTTCTGTATAATAAATTACCCCCTATGTATTTAGTCAGGCAGAACACACATGGTTCCTATTTCCATGTCAGTAGCATAGCAGTAATAAGCACATTATTATTATTTTTTTAATCTGCTCCTAATAGTTCTTTTCATGGTTCACATGTATCATAGAAGAAATCTTGGCTTGTTACTGGAGCAGCTGCTGTTATAGTGGCCATTATCTTTATTCAGAACAATAACAGAAATTAAAGGATGAACATGCACTGTGACTCATAGTCAGCCTGCTGCTGCTATTGTGACTGCCAATGGCATCATGCATTTAATGGCACAGCTTAAATTTTTTTTTATTTTCTTTTTTATTCCATGCATACCATATTACATGTTATGTACTTTACTGAGTAATAGAATGTCCTGCTTTCCCAGGCATATGGTATTCCCTGCACTGCACAATTTAAGCCGATAGTTATTCTCTATTTTTATTGCTTCTTTCATTTATCCACCAATATGATGTCACAAAAAAGAAGTGACATTACAATCACCATTGATGTAAGCTCAGGGTGATAAGCCTTTGCCATGTCATCAAGGAGGAGTTTCATAATGACAGAAAAGGAATCGTTTAAAAAAAAGAACCTGTCACCACAAAATGCAGCATGTTATAGAGCAGGAAGAGCTGAGCAGATCGATATATAGTATATATAGTTTTGTGGGAAAAGATTAAGTAAAGCTTGTAATTTATACATTTATATCTCTGCTTTATTGTTCACATGGAAGGTGTTAACAGTGATCGTTAGCATTCTCTGCACCAGTGTGTATACACAGATAGCTGTCAGTCACTGATAGTTGTACATAGGGGAGGTGTTATCAGTGATTGATAGACTTCTCTGGATAAGTGTGTATAGAGAGATAGCTGTCAGTCACTGATGTTGGAACACAGGGCCGGTGCAAGGATTGTTGCCAACACAAGCGAAGCTACATTCTGGCGCCCCCCCCCTGCCCCCAGAACTCGATGGGGGTGATGTAAAAAGGAGGGGGTGATGTGAGATGGAGGGGTAGAAAAGTGACATGGAGGGGGAGAAATGTGACATGGAGGGGGTGATGTCATATAGGGTGGGATGAGAAATGTGACCTTGAGGGGGAGAAATGTGACATTTCTCCCCATGTCACATTTCTCCCCCTATGTTACATTTCTCCCCCTCCATGTAACATTTCTCCCCCTCCATGTAACATTTCTCCCCCTCCATGTCACATTTCTCCACCCTCCATGTCACATTTCACCCCCTCCATTTCAGATTTCTCCCCCTCCATGTCACATTTCTCCCCCTCCATGGCACATTTCCCCCCTCCCATGTAACCCCCTTTCTCTATTAATGTTGTGTAAAAAACAGCAGCTCCCCTTCTCCTCTGTGTGGTCCTGGTATCTTCTCTCTGGGCTCCTGAGAAGTTTGAGGACCTTTCCCACTCAGCAAATCAGTGGCTGCAGCTGTGTCACGTATCAGGCCAGTGATTGGCTCAGCGGGAAATCACTGGCCTGACACGTGACACAGCTGCGGCCACTGATTGGCTGAGTGGGAAAGGTCCTCAAACTTGTCGAGAGCTCATAGAGAAGATACCAGGACCACACAGAGGAGAACAGCAGCAGGCGGCCGGCCGGCGGCGCGCAAGTGATTAATACTTTTTTTTTAAAAAGACCAAGCGGATGGCCTGGTTGAACATGGGGTAGTGTTATCAGTGATTGATAGCATTCTCTGTGTAAGTGTGTATATAGAGATAGCTGTCAGTCACTGATAATTGTACACAGGAGAGGTGTTATCAGTGATTGATAGCATTCTCTGTGTAAGTGTGTATACATAGATAGCTGTCAGTCACTGAAAGTTGTACACAGGGGAGGTCTTATAAGTGACTGATAGCATTCTCTGTGTAAGTGTGTATACATAGATAGCTCTCAGTCACTGATAGTGGTACACGGGGGAGGCGTTATCAGTGATTGATATCAATCTCTGTGGAGGTGTGTATACAAAGATAACTGTCAATCACTGATATTTGTACATGGGGGAGGTGTTATCAGTGATTGTTAGCATTCTCTATTTAAGCGTGTATACATAGATAGCTCTCAGTCACTGATAGTGGTACACGGGGGAGGCGTTATCAGTGATTGATATCAATCTCTGTGGAGGTGTGTATACAAAGATAACTGTCAATCACTGATATTTGTACATGGGGGAGGTGTTATCAGTGATTGATATCATTCTCTATGTAAGTGTGTATACATAAATAGCTGTCAGTCACTGATAGTTATACAGAGGGGAGGTGTTATCAGTGATTGATAGCATTCCCTGTGTAAGTGTGTATACATAGATAGCTGCCAGTCACTGATAATTGTACATGGGAAAGGTGTCATCAGTGATTGATAGCATTCCCTGTGTAAGTGTGTATACATAGATAGCTGTCAGTCACTGGTAGTTGTAAACAGGGGAGGTGTTATGAGTATAGTTGAGCGGACACCTGGATGTTGGGGTTCGGCAGGTTCGGCCGAACTTGAAGAAAAAAATCGGGTTCGGGACCCGAACCTGAACCCGAAGCCCATTGAAGTCAATGGGGACCCGAACTTTTGACCACTAAAATGGCTCTAAAATAGCCCTGGAATGAGCTAGAGGGCTTCAGGCAGCAAAATGTGCTTAAGAGCATGGCAAATGCTCTGCAAACATATGTGGATAGGGAAATTAATAAAAAAGGATGAGGAGGCGGTGAATGGGTGGATGTGGTGGTGTATGCTCACGTGCCGGTCTAGGTGGAAGCGGCGGCGAAGGAGGAATAGGTAGCCAACACAGATGTGTGTTATTTTGCATTTTTACATAGGGGTATCCCCCAAAATATTGGGACATATAAAAAAATAAAAAGGAATAAGTGCACTTGAGTACAAGGATAGATGGTTGAGGCTGTTAGAACTGTCTATTCTGCACAAGGTACAGACAAGTCTTGTGGGATCCAGGCCTGAATCAGGTGGCTGTGGACAGGTGGCTGCGTATGTCTGTAATGATGCCTCTTGCCGTGCTAAATACACGTTCAGAGAGTACACTGGCTGAAGGGCAGGCCAGCACTTCCGAAGTCATACAGGACAAGGTCTGGCCATGTGGACAATTTGGAGACCCAGAAGTTGAATGGGGCAGAACCATCAATCAGTAAGTGTAGGTCTGTGCACAGGTACTGTTCCACCATGTTGTTCAAATGCTGCCTCCTGCTAACACGCTCCATATCAGCAGTTGGGGTGGCCGATTGTTGCGGCGAGGTGACAGCGCTTTTCCACATGTCAGCCATGCTAACCCTGCCTTCTGAGGTGCTGGCGCTGACACAGCTGCGTTGGCGACCTCTTCCTCCTCCCCTGCCTTCGCCTTGTGCTTCCACTTGTCCCCCGGCGTCAGTCGGGAATGCTCTCAGCGTGCGCCTGTAGTCGCGCATCTTCCGATCACGCTCCAGTGAGGGGATTAAGGATGTCACGTTGTCTTTGTAACGGGGATCCAGCAGGGTGGCCATCCAGTAGTCAGCACACGTTAAAATGTGGGCAACTCTGCTGTCATTGCACAGGCACTGCAGCATGTAGTCGCTCATGTGTGCCATGCTGCCCAGAGGTAAGGACAAGCTGTCCTCTGTGGAAGTCGTATCGTCTACATCCTCCGTATCCCCCCAGCCACGCACCAGTGATGGGCCCGAGCTGCGTTGGGTGCCACCCCGCTGTGAACATGCTTCATCCTCATCCTCCTCCTTCTCCTTATCCTCCTCCTCCTCGTCATCCAGTAGTGGGCCCTGGCTGGCCAAATTTGTACCTGGCCTCTGCTGTTGCAAAAAAACTCCCTCTGAGCCACATCTAAAAGACTGGCCTGAAAGTGTTAGAAATGACCCCTCTTCCTCCTCCTCCTCCTCCTCGTCCCAGGCCACATCCTCTTCCTAAGTGTTTTCTCAAGGAGACATAGAAGTGGTATTGTAACGCTGATAACGGCATCATCGCCCCTGGCCATGTTGGTGAAGTACTCGAAACAGCGCAACAGGGCACACAGGTCTCGCATGGAGGCCCAGTTATTGGTGGTGAAGTGGTGCTGTTCCGCAGTGCGACTCACCCGTGCGTGCTGCAGCTGAAACTCCACTATGGCCTGCTGCTGCTCGCACAGTCTGTCCAGCATGTGCAAGGTGGAGTTCCACCTGGTGGGCACGTCACATATTAGGCGGTGAGCGGGAAGGCCGAAGTTACGCTGTAGAGCAGACAGCCGAGCGGTGGCAGGATAAGAACGCCAGAAGCGCGCACAGACGGCCCGCACTTTATGCAGCAGCTCTGACATGTCGGGTAGTTGTGAATCAATTTCTGCACCACCAAATTCAGCGCATGCGCCAGGCAAGGTATGTGCATCAAACCGGCTAGTCCCAGAGGTGCAACGAGATTTCGCCCATTATCGCACACCACCAGACCAGGCTTGAGGCTCACTGGCAGCAACCACTCGTCGGTCTGTTGTTCTATACCCCGCCACAACTCCTGCGTGGTGTGGGGCCTGTCCCCCAAACACATCAGTTTTACTACGGCCTGCTGACGTTTACCCCTGACTGTGCTGAAGTTGGTGGTGAAGGTCTGTCGCTGACCGGGTGAGGAGGTGGTAGAAGAGGAGGAGGAAGCCGAGTAGGAAGAGAAGGCAACAGGAGGCAAAGAATGATGCCCTGTGATCCTTGGCGGTGGAAGGACATGCGCCAAACAGCTCTCCGCCTGGGGCCCACCTGCCACTACATTTACCCAGTGTGCAGTTAGGGAAATATAGCGTCCCTGGACGTGCTTACTGGTCCACGTATCTGTGGTTAGGTGGACCTTGCCACAGATGTCGTTGCGCAGTGCACACTTGATTTTATCCGATACTTGATTGTGCAGGAAGGGTACGACTCTCCTGGAGAAATAGTGGTGGCTGGGAATGACGTAATGTGGGACAGCATGCGACATGAGCTGTTTGAAGCTGTCTGTCTCCACCAGCCTGAATGACAGCATTTCAAAGGCCAGTAGTTTAGAAATGCTGGCATTCAGGTCCAGGGATCGAGGGTGGCTAGGTGGGAATTCAGGCTTTCTCTCCAAGGTTTGTGAGATGGAGAGCTGAACGCTTCCGTGTAACATGATGGAGATGCTTGGTGATGGAGGTGGTGGTGTTGGTGGCACATCCTCTGTTTGCTGGGCGGCAGGTGCCAACGTTCCACCGGAGGTGGAGGAAGTTGCCGAGGAAGCAGCAGAAGAGGGAGCAGGAGAGGCCTGGGCCCTTTCTTGGTTTTGAAGGTGCTTACTCCATTGCAGCCTGTGTCTCGCATGTAGATGCCTGGTCATGCAGGTTGTGCTAAGGTTCAGAACGTTAATGCCTCGCTTCAGGCTCTAATGGCACAGCGTGCAGACCACTCGGGTCTTGTCATCAGCACATTGTGTGAAGAAGTGCCATGCCAGGGAACTCCTTGAAGCTGTCTTTGGTGTGCCTCGTCCCTGATGGCGATGGCCAGTAGCAGGCGAACTTTTTTTAGGCGACGGCTGCTCTGCTTTTGCACCCTGCTCCCTCTTTTGCTACGCTGTTGGCTCGGTCTCACCACTGCCTCTTCCTTCGAACTCTGAAATTCAGTGGCACAACCAAATATCACCGTAGATTCTGGCGGCTAATGGGACCTGAGGTAGTAGGTTCAGTAGGACGTGTAGCTGTGGCAGAACGGCCACGTCCTCTTTCTGCACCAGAGGCTCCACCAACATCACCATGACTGCATCCCTTATTAGATGTTTACCTCACAGTTAGCCTTCACCAAGCAAAGTAAAAAGTGGTTGAGTCTGTTAAAAATAATTATCCGTCAATAAAAATCCTGATGTAGGGTATTGCACTAAATTTTTTTAAACTCTATATGACAGCGGTATTTGTGGCCTAAATTTCACAGTAACTTATGCACCTCTAATCCCAGATGTGCAGTATATCAGAGGTATTTTTTTAACCCCAGTAAGCAAAAGCCATATTTGTGGCCTTCATTTCACAGTAACTTATGCACCTATAATCACAGATGTGCAGTATATAAAACAGTGTTTTTTCCACCCTGGTATGCAAAAGCCGTATTTCTGGCCTAAAATGAACAGTCCCTTATGCACCTATAATCCTAGATGTGCACTATATGAAACAGAGTTTTTTTTTCACCCAGTATGCCCCAGTATGCCAAAGCCGTATTTCTGGCCTAAATGTAACACTCACTTATGCAGCGATAATCACAGATCTGCACTATATGAAACAGAGTTTTTTTTTTTCACCCAGTATGCCCCAGTATGAGAAAGCCGTATTTCTGGCCTAAATTGAACAGTCACTTATGCACCTCTAAACCCAGATGTGCAGTATATCAGAGTTTTTTTTTAACCCCAGTAAGCACAAGCCGTATTTGTGGCCTAAATTTCACAGTAATTTATGCACCTATAATCACAGAAGTGCTCTATATGAAACAGATTTTTTTTTCTCCCAGTATGCCCCAGTATGCCCAAGCCATATTTCTGGCCTAAATTGAACAGTCACTTATGCAGCGATAATCCTAGATGTGCACTATATAAAACAGAGGTTTTTTTTTTCACCCCAGTATGCCCCAGTAGGAGAATGCCGTATTTCTGGCCTAAATTGAACAGTCACTTATGTAGCACTAATCCTAGAAGTGCACTATATGAAACAGAGTGTTTTTTTTCATCCAGTATGCCTCAGTATGCCAAAGCCGTATTTCTGGCCTTAATGTGACACTCACTTATGCACCTATAATCACAGATCTGCACTATATGAAACAGAGTTTTTTTTCCACCCAGTATGCCCCAGTATGAGAAAGCCGTATTTCTGGCCTAAATTGAACAGTCACTTATGCAGCGATAATCGTAGATGTGCACTCTGGCTAACATTAGGGCCTTCATCCATAATAGGTCCCCTTGAGTTTGAGGGTCTAGGGATGGGGGAAGGAGACCCAACACTGCAGAGACAATGTTCAGGGTGGGATTGCATGATGTTCTTCTCCTGAGTTCTACAAATATCTTACTCCTGAAGGACTGAATTCCCAGACAGGATCAGCTCAGATTCAAGAAGTCCGCTTGCTCACTATCACATTTCTGACACCTATGCGTAGCGCTATTATAGTACTTGCATAACATAGTGGGGGTATAATACAGTCGATTAAGTATATTAAAGTGAATTAACCTATGATTACTAGACAGTGAGGATTTCTTAACATTTTTATATACAATTTCCAAATTGATAGTATTATTCGTCCCTATGTCTTGTTCCCATTTTACTTCGCTCTTAAATTTAACAATCGTGCTTAAATTATCCATAATTTTTCTATATATCTGTGCAATACAAAACTTATTCTTATTAAACTTATAACAAAATTCCATGAAGTTGTGTGCTTTTACCCCAAATTTATTTTGTTCTTAGTGCATAAAAAAGCGTGTTTAATCTGACTATACCTAAACCTGGCAAGGGGGTCACCTATATTATTCCCTATTAAATCTTCTAACTTTTTAATGTGCCCGAAGAAACAATGTGATCAACCAACGTGATACCAATCTTTTCCCAAAAACTACTAGCCTCCATTACTTGAAATTCTCTAAAATTTATATTGTGCCATAGTGGAGTGAAGTTTAGAGTATGCGATATAACTAATATCGATTTGATCTTATTCCATACCAATTGCATTGTCTTGCTGATAAGGCAGTGTTTTCCTCTTGTACCCATAAATTCAGTTTCTAAGATATAAAATATATTCTGTTTAGGACCTGGGTATTCCCGGGTAGGGTGTCCATAGATGTTAGCAAGACCACTCATATACCACTGGGTCTGGGCGGCTAAGTAGTAATCCTGGAGAAAAAGTAGGGATAAACCTCCATCCTCAACAGAGAACCATATATATTTTTGCTTAATCCGCACTCTCTTTCTGCCCCAGATAAGATCATTAAAAAGATGTTCCAATCGATAAAAAAAAGTCCTCGATCCAAATTAGGCAACCAGTGATCCTGTATAGTATCTGCAGTAAAAGGATCATTTTGATCAATGCTATTCTATCTGCTTTACAAAGAGAGAAATTTTGCCATACGGTACGTTAATTTTGTCTTTGAATTTCTCGAATATTACATTTATTATACTCTTGTATCACCGGACTAAATCTAATTCCTAAAAACTCCAGCAAGCCTGTTAATGGAAGAATACTGACCGCTGCTTCTTGGTTATAAGGGGGTCTATTTAAAGGTAATAGTACTGATTTAGACCAATTAACCTCATAAACTAAAATGTAACCAAAGTCATTAATTACTTTCATTGCATAAGGTAATGCAGAGTAACCATCTTTTAAGAAAAGTAACACATCATCAGCGTATAAACTGATTTTATCCAATTGTCCCTGTCCTCCAAATTCCCTGATGTTCTTATCAGCTCTAATTCTGAATTGCTCCATAAATATGGCAAAAGGAGAGGGGATAGAGGACAACCTTTTCTAGTTCCACGTTGCAAGGTAAATGGGTCTGACACCAATCCATTAACCCTGATACTAGCGGTAGGATGGTTATAGAGGAGTTTGACCCAGTTCATAAAGTTGCCTCCCATGTTCATTTTTTCCATTATCCACCATAAAAAATTCCACTCCACCCTGTCAAAGGCATTGGCGGCATCCAACGACAGGATGGAGTGGTCCTCTCCAAGGTAGATATTAAGTATCGCTCTTCTTATATTTGCCTGTGCTTGATGTTTCGGAATGAAGCCTGTTTGATCTAAGTGGACAATTTTATCTATTACCCGCTTAAGCCTATTCGCTAGAACTTTAGTGCAAATTTTATAATCTGTATTTAGTAAGGAGATGGGGCGGTAAGACCCCATCTCTGATTCATTCTTGTCCATTTTTAATAACAAGGTAATAGTGGCCTCCATCAAGGATGGTGGAAGACTACCCCTATCCAAGGATTTATTCAAAACCTGTAAAAAGTAAGGTAGTAAAATATCGCTATATCTTCTATATGTCTTAAAAGTTAACCCATCGGGGCAGGGAACCGTGTTCCCATGCATAGAACTCAGTGCTTCTTTTAGTTTATTCAGTTAAACAGGGAAATCTAACTGGGTCCTGTTTTCTTCCGACAACCTAGGGAGAACAACTCCCTCAAGAAAACCCTGTGGGTCAAATTTTCGCCCTTTCATCTCAGATGTACAGTACAGACCAAAAGTTTGGACACACCTTCTCATTCAAATAGTTTTCTTTATTTTCATGACTATGAAAATTGTAGATTTACACTGAAGGCATCAAATCTATGAATAAACACACGTGGAATTATATACATAACAAAAAAGTGTAAAACAACTGAAAATATGTCATATTCTAGGTTCTTCAAAGTAGCCACCTTTTGCTTTGTATACTGCTTTGCACACTCTTGGCATTCTCTTGATGAGCTTCAAGAGGTAGTCACCTGAAATGGTCTTCCAACAGCCTTGAAGGAGTTCCCAGAGATGCTTAGCACTTGTTGGCCCTTTTGCCTTCACTCTGCGGTCCAGCTCACACCAAACCATCTGGATTGGGTTCAGGTCCGGTGACTGTGGAGGCCAGGTCATCTGGTGCAGCACCCCATCACTCTCCTTCATGGTCAAATAGCCCTTACACAGCCTGGAGGTGTGTTTGGGGTCATAGTCCTGTTGAAAAATAAATGATGGTCCAACTAAACGCAAACCGGATGTAATAGCATGCCACTGCAAGATGCTGTGGTAGCCATGCTGGTTCAGTATGCCTTCAATTTTTAATAAACCCCCAGCAGTGTCACCAGCAAAGCACCCCCACACCATCACACCTCCTCCTCCATGCTTCACGGTGGGAACCAGGCATGTATAGTCCATCCGTTCACCTTTTCTACATCGCACAAAGACACGGTGGTTGGAACCAAAGATCTCAAATTTGGACTCATCAGACCAAAGCACAGATTTCCACTGGTCTAATGTTCATTCCTTATGTTCTTTAGCCCAAATAAGTCTCTTCTGCTTGTTGCCTGTCCTTAGCAGTGGTTTCCTAGAAGATATTCTACCATGAAGGCCTGATTCACACAGTCTCCTCTTAACAGTTGTTCTAGAGATGTGTCTGCTGCTAGAACTCTGTGTGGCATTGACCTGGTCTCTAATCTGAGCTGCTGTTAATCTGCGATTTCTGAGGCTGGTGACTCGGATAAACTTATTCTCCGCAGCAGAGGTGACTCTTGGTCTTCCTTTCCTGGGGTGGTCCGCATGTGAGCCAGTTTCTTTGTAGTGCTTGATGGTTTTTGTGACTGCACTTGGGGACACTTTCAAAGTTTTCCCAATTTTTCGGACTGACTGACCTTCATTTCTTAAAGTAATGATGGCCACTCGTTTTTCTTTACTTAGCTGCTTTTTTCTTGCCATAATACAAATTCTAACAGTCTATTCAGTAGGACTATCAACTGTGTATCCACCTGACTTCTCCACAACGCAACTGATGTACCCAACCCCATTTATAAGGCAATAAATCCCACTTATTAAACCTGACAGGGCACACCTGTGAAGTGAAAACCATTTCAGGTGACTACCTCTTGAAACTCATCAAGAGAATGCCAAGAGTGTTCAAAGCAGCAATCAAAGCAAAAGGTGGCTACTTTGAAGAACCTAGAATATGACAAATTTTCAGTTGTTTCACAATTTTTTTGTTATGTACATAATTCCACATGTGTTAATTCATAGTTTTGATGCCTTCAGTGTGAATCTACAATTTTCATAGTCATGAAAATAAAGAAAACTCTTTGAATGAGAAGGTGTGTCCAAACTTTTGGTCTGTACTGTATATAGTGCTAAAAGGAAATCCCTAAACTCATTTCCTTCTGAGTAGAAGTCAGCATACCATTTCTTAATTTAAGGGTCCATTCACACATCCGTAGTGCATTGTGGATCCGCAAATTGTGGATTCGCAATACACCCGGCTGGCACACCCATAGAAATGCCTATTCTTGTCTGCAATTGCGGACAAGAATAGGACATGTTCTATTTTTTTCCGGAGCTACGGAGCGGAAGATTGGGGGCGCGCTCTGGAAATGCGGATGCGGAGAGCACATAGTGGCGATCGGGGAAGCCTTCGTTCTAATATGTTGAGTCTCTCTGAAGAGACCCACCGTATTAGAGCTGCAGTTCCCTTGGAGGCCTGCAGGTGGCATTTTTGAAAATATTTTATTGCTGTATAACTTTTCATGGGACAACACTGAAGATATGATACAATGTAAAGTAGTCAGTGTACAGCTTGTATAACAATTATGAGCGAATTTCTTAAAAATTTGATTCGGCTGATTCGCCAAATTTCACACAAAAAAATTTGCTTTGTGACGAATGACTTCGCCACAAAGCGCATTTTTTTGTAAGTAGTGGGTGCCATGACAGGGAGCTGCGATAGCACCGCCCCCATCATTGTACCCCTCAGATGCCTCGTTCATACATGATCGCGGCATCTAAGTGTACAGACAGTGTGAAATTAACACATTTGAAAAAACATTACATCAAACTTACCGCGTCCATTTGCTCACAATGGGCCGGCCGCCACTATCTTGCTTGAAGATCTTGGCCGAAATCCCATTTGGCATGAGATTACGTCATCACGCCAGTCGGCATGGTGATGTATGATGTCATCACACCACACAGGATTTCAGCCGAGAACTTCAATCAAGATGGAGGCTGGCAGCCCTTCGTGCACAAATGGAGGCGGTAAGTTTGAATTTCATGATTAATCTATTCGCTGACACGAAGCACGAGGAAATTCGGCTTCTAGGCAAATAGAATAATTCCTGAAATTCGTATCGAATTCCACTTCGTGGGATTTGATTCGCTCATCTCTAATAACAGTGTAAATTTAGTTTGCCCTCAAAATAACTCAACAGCCATTAATGTCTAAACCGCTGGCAACAAAAGTGAGTACACCCCTAAGTGAAAATGGCCAAATTGTGCCCAATTAGCCATTTTTCCTCCTTGGTATCATGTGACTCGTTAATGTTACAAGGTCTCAGGTGTGAATCGGGAGTAGGTGTGTTAAATTTGGTGTTATCGCTCACACTCTCTCATACTGGTCACTGGAAGTTCAACATGTCACCTCATGGCAAAGAAATTCTGAGGATCTGAAAAAAATAATTGTTGCTTTAACATAAAGATGCCATAGGCTACAAGAAGGTTGCCAACATCCTAAAACTGAGCTGCAGCATGGTGGCCAAGACCATACAGCGGTTTAACAAGATCGGTTCCACTCAGAGGAGGCCTTACCATAGTCGACCAAAGAAGTTGGGTGCATGGGCTCAGCGTCATATCCAGTGGTTGTCTTTTCAAAAAAGACATATGAGTGCTGCCAGCATTGCTGCAGAGGTTAAGGGGGGGGGGGGAGCCTTTTAGTGCTCAGAGCACACGCCGCACAGTGCATCAAATTGGTCTGCAGGGCTGCCATCCTAGAAGGAAGCCTCTTCTAAAGATGATGCACAAGAAAGCCCACAAACCGTTTCCTGAAGACAAGCAGACTAAGGACATGGATTACTGGAACCATGTCCAGCGGTCTGATGAGACCAAGATAAACTTATTTGGTTCAGATGGTATCAAGTGTGCGTGGTGACAACCAGGTGAGGAGTACAAAGACAAGTGTGTTTTGCCTACAGTAAAGCATGGTGGTGGGCGTGTCATGGTTTGGGCTGCATGAGTGCTTCCAGCTGTTGGGAGCTACAGTTTATTGAGGGAACCATGAATGCCAACATGTACTGTGACATACTGAAGCAGAGCATGATCCCTTCTTTTAGGAAACATGATAACGACCCCAAACACATCTCCAAGATAACCACTGCCTTGCTAAAGAAACTGAGGGTAAAGGTGCTGGACTGACCAACCATGTCTCCAGACCTGAAACCCTATTGAGCATCTGTGGGACATCCTCAAACGGAAGGTGGAGGAGCGCAAGGTCTCTAACATCCACCAGCTCCTTGATGTCCTTCATGGAGGAATGGAAGAGGATTTTAGTGGCAACCTGTTAAGCTCTAGTGAACTCCATGCGCAAGAGAGTTCAAGGGGTTGTGTCACTTCAGCAAATGGGTTTTATCATGTAGAGAAAGTTAATACAAGACATTTACTAATGTATTGGGATTGTCCATATTGCCTCCTTTGCTGGCTTGATTCATTTTCCCATAACATTTTACATTGCTCTTTTCCATGGTTACGACCAACGTACAATCGCGATGGTCGTGCTCGCATACTATAGGAAAAAGTGCCAACCTCTTTGGTGTCCGGGACTGTGGGGACTCGCATAGGCTGGTGCTTTTTTCCTATACTGTGCAAGAATGGCCACCGCTGCTGGATTACAGGGTAGTCGTAACCATGGAAACAAGCCGTATATAATGTGATGGAAAAATGAATCCAGCCAGCAAAGGAGGCAACATGGATAATAACAATACATTAGGAAGTGCCTTGTATTAACTTTCTCTACATGATAAATGCCATTTGCTGAAGTGAGACAACCCCTTTATGCCTTATTCACACATCAGTGTTCGGTCAGTGATTTCCATCAGTGATTGGGAGCCAAAACCAGGTGTGGCTCTAAACAGAACAGGTGCAGATCTTTCCCTTATACCTTATGTTTTGTGGAGGCTCCACTCCTGGTTTTCGCTCACATTCACTGATGGAAATCACTGACCAAAACACTGACGTGTGAATGAGGCTTAAGGCAGAGCTGGAAAATAATGGTGGCCATAAAAATATTTATATTTAGAAAAAAAAGCAAAACACAAAAGCAAAAAAAGAAAAACGTTGGTATCCAAGAGGTAAAAAAATCAAGGTGGAAAATGGTAACGGAGGTGACAGTAGGGGCAAATATGTAAGGAGAGATATTAGGCAATGAATGATGAAGAGAGATCAGTATTGGTATCTTTGACTATCATTTATTTCACTGGAAAGATGATGTGCATGCAGACTGGTATTTTTAATTAATTAATACGTTTGTGTTCCAGCTTTCCAAACGCCCATTAATGGGACCTTATAAGAGCTCTGCATAAGCTACAACATGGAAAGCTCTTTCAGTTTTAAAGGATCTGTAAACATTTGCAATCACTGCACTGTTATGCATAAATAGTAGAAAAAAATGTGGATCAAGCTGCTAAAATCCAAATACTTTATTATAAGTTTTATTAAAATCAAATCAGTGTAGCAGTAAGAGGTCCCAAGACACCAATACATTTTGCATGTGTCTGTGCTTAAACACAGAAGACAATTCTATGGGAACCAATTTATTTAATATCAAATGGACCAATAGCAAGTTAACCGGCACTGACATAATCACTAGTGTTGAGCGAATCAAAGTATCGGAAGTGGACTTCGATACGAATTTTAGGGAAAATTTGATTTGTCGCGAAGCATTGGTCTCTTGACCCCTCTCTGTGTATCTGTAGCCATCTTTGGACTTTGGGAGAGATCTGACCCACAGTTCTGACCCACAGCTTCCATTTGTTTGCCCCTCTGTGCCTCATCATGGATGTAACTCTCTGCTATTCAATGAATATTCTGAGGACTAAGTATTGGGAATTGGTTAAGCTCAAAATTCATTGCGAGGGTCACTCATATAGAATGGGAGGATCCCAAAGACTCTGTTACAGTGCAAAGTTCCACTTTTTAATTTTCTCTAGCTGAACAGATGAAAGGGGTATGAGGCACACAAGCTAGCATGGAAGCTGTAGACAAAAGACTATGGGCCAGATTTATCATTAGCTCAAGTCAGAATAATGGAGTGAAAAAGTCGCAAATGTTTGCGCAATCACTAAAACTGCGCAAAAATTTGCGACTTTTTTCTGCTCTGCACTATGCTTGCCAGTTTTCTAAAAGTGGGCGTGTTTTCTTATGTAAATTAATCTCTAGACAGATTTTCTATTGAGACTATTTAAAAAGTCGCAAAAAATTGCGCAATTTCACTCCAGTGAGGACCATGCTTATCTTATGAGACTTTTTAATAGAACATGCAACTTTTTCGTAAAGACATGCGACTTTTTCGTAAAGATGTGCGACTTTTGTAAAGCTGCTTACTGACGGATAAACTGCTACCGTCAAACCACATTTATTACAGTCTTAAAGGGCCGATCATAAATCTGACTTGGCTAAAACTGACTTTAGCCATATGTGAAAGTGGAGTGAGCTGTCAGAGTCATGATAAATCTGGCCCTATGTGTGTATAGTTGTTTTATCTTCAGATGGATTTTAGGAATACAAAAATTTGTTCCAATGGCATACCCATTTTCTCCAAAGCTATAGTCAGAAATATGAAAGGAGAAGTTATCATTATGGGAGATTTCAATCTTCCAGATATAAACTGGAAAACCAAAATAGCAAGTTCTACCAGGAGTACAGATATTCTAAATTCCCTACTGGGGTTATCCCTACAACAAATGGTTGAGGAGCCAACCCGGAGGGAGGCCATTTTGGATTTGATATTCACAAATGGGGATTCGGTATATGATGTCATTGTAGGCGAAACCTTGGGATCTAGTGATCACCAGTCAGTGTGGTTTAATATAAGAACTGTGAAAGAGTCCCACCACACAAAAACAAAAGTTTTAGATTTTAGAAAAACAGACTTTTCAAAAATGAAATTAGTCATAAATGAGTCCTTATCAGACTGGAACGGATTACATGGAGTCCAGGAGAAATGGGACTACTTAAAAGGTGCATTATTGAAGGCAACAGAAAATTGCATTAGACTTGTCAGTAAAAGCAAAAAAAAGGAAGAGACCACTGTGGTACTCAGCAGAAGTGGCCCAAATCATTAAAAATAAAAAGCTAGCATTTTGTAATTATAAAAAAACCCAGAGCAATGAAGATAAGGAAATCTACAAGATTAGGCAGAAAGAGGCCAAGCAAGTTATAAGAACTTCTAAAGCTCAGGCAGAAGAAAAACTAGCTCAGTCTATGAAAAAAGGGGATAAGACATTCTTCAGATATATAAATGAAAAAAGGAAATTAAAACAAGGAATAACTAAATTAAAAATAAAGGACGGAAGATATGTAGAAGAGAATAAAGGGCTAGCCGACTGCCTTAATGAATACTTCTGTTCAGTTTTTACAAAAGAAAAAGAAGGAGAAGGACCTCCACTAGAAAGCCTGACTATTAAATCGTTTGGTGCATGTGTCTTTACAGAGGAAGATGTTCTAAGTTTGCTGTCTAAAGTGAAGACAAATAAGTCACAGGGGCCTGATGAGATACACCCAAAATTATTAAAAGAGCTTAGTGGTGAGCTGGCAAAACCGTTAACAGATTTATTTAACCAATCATTAGTAACAGGAGTCGTCCCGGAAGATTGGAAATTGGCAAATGTCGTGCCCATTCACAAGAAAGGTAGTAAGGAGGAATCGAGCAACTATAGACCAGTGAGTCTGACATCAATAGTAGGCAAATTAATGGAAACCCTATTAAAGGATAGGATTGTGGAACATCTAAAATCCCATGGATTGCAAGATGAAAAACAGCATGGGTTTACTTCAGGGAGATCATGTCAAACAAATCTTATAGATTTATTTGACTGGGTGACTAAAATAATAGACGGTGGAGGTGCAGTAGACATCGCATATCTAGATTTTAGTAAGGCTTTTGACACTGTCCCACATAGAAGACTTATCAATAAACTGCAGTCATTGAGCATGGACTCCCATATTGTTGAGTGGATTAGGCAGTGGCTGAGTGACAGACAACAGAGGGTTGTAGTCAATGGAGAACATTCAAAACAAGGTCATGTTACCAGTGGGATTCCACAGGGATCTGTACTGGGACCAATTTTGTTTAATATCTTCATAAGTGATATTGCAAAAGGCCTCGATGGTAAGGTTTGTCTTTTTGCTGATGACACAAAGATATGTAACAGGGTTGATGTTCCTGGAGGGAAACGCCAAATGGAAAAGGATTTAGGAAAACTAGAAGAATGGTCAGAACTCTGGCAACTGAAATTTAATGTGGATAAGTGCAAGATAATGCACCTGGGGCGTAAAAACCCAAGGGCAGAATATAGAATATTTGACACAGTCCTGACCTCAGTATCTGAGGAAAGGGATTTAGGAGTAATTATTTCAGAAGACTTAAAGGTGGGAAGACAATGTAATAAAGCAGCACGAAATGCCAGCAGAATGCTTGGATGTATAGGGAGAGGTATAAGCAGTAGAAAGAGTGAAGTGCTTATGCCGCTGTACAGAACACTGGTGAGACCTCACTTGGAGTATTGTGCGCAGTACTGGAGGCCATATCTCCAGAAGGATATAGATACTCTAGAGAGAGTTCAGAGAAGAGCTACTAAACTGGTCCATGGATTGCAGGATAAAACTTACCAGGAAAGGTTAAAAGACCTTAATATGTATAGCTTGGAAGAAAGAAGAGACCGAGGGGATATGATAGAAACTTTTAAATACATAAAGGGAATCAACTCGGTAAAAGAGGAGAGCATATTTAAAAGAAGAAAAACTACCACAAGAGGACACAGTTTTAAATTAGAGGGGCAAAGGTTTAAAAGTAATATAAGGAAGTATTACTTTACTGAGAGAGTAGTGGATGCATGGAATAGCCTTCCTGCAGAAGTGGTAGCGGCAAATACAGTGAAGGAGTTTAAGCATGCATGGGATAGACATAAGGCTATCCTTCATATAAGATAGGGCCAGGGACTATTCATAGGATTCAGATATATTGGGCAGACTAGATGGGCCAAATGGTTCTTATCTGCCGACACATTCTATGTTTCTATGTTTCTATGTCATTAAAGGGAATCTGTCACTAGCATATTAGCAAAAAAAAATTTGAATGAATTCATGTGTAATAAAGTACCTTATTTCCATATGTCTTGTTCTTCTTATTCTGTGTCTTGTCATTTCTTTAAAAAAAACGCTTTTTATGATATTCAAATGAAGCTGTAAGGAGCCCAGAGGGGCATTATTCTTTGTCCACGGTGCCCAGGAACGCCTCTCTGAAGTGCCGTGCCCGCCTAAATTTGAAAACTAAGAACTCCTCCAAGATCGCCTAAATCGCCTCCCAGAGGCGAGGCTAAGTGCTGCTCCCTCCCCCCCCCCCAGCGCCGCGCTCTGCGGCAAACACCCCCGATCCTCGTCTCGCCCGCATCCGAAATCCCGCGCAGGCGCAGTGCCGGCGATTGCCTGCGCGATGATAAGACGACTGAGGGCAACAGCTTCAACAGCGTCACTGGGCATGCGCCGATTCCAGTGACGTGTTCGCTGTTTCCTCAGCCAGCTGGAAGCTGTTGCCTTCAGTCGTCTTATCATCGCGCAGGCACAGGAAATCCCCAGCACTGCGCCTGCGCGGGATTTCAGATGCGGGCGAGAGGAGGATTGGGGGTGTTTGCCGCAGAGCGCGATGCTGAGGGGGGGAGCAGCACTTAGCCTCGCCTCTGGGAGGCGATTTAGGCGATCTTGGAGGAGTCCTTAGTTTTCAAATTTTGGCGGGCATGGCACTTCAGAGGGGCGTTCCTGGGCACCGTGGACAAAAGAATAATGCCCCTCTGGGCTCCTTACAGCTTCATTTGCATATCATAAAAAGAGTTTTTTTAAAGAAATGACAAGACACAGAATAAAAAGAACAAGACATATGGAAATAAGGTACTTTATTACACATGGATTCATAAAAAATTTTTGGGGATAATATGCTAGTGACAGATTCCCTTTAAGTATCAGCTCCTTATCATAGTACCTTAAATTGGTTGTCCAATATATTCTACAGTTTTATACTTTTGTAATTGCATGTAATTCAAACTTTAGGGTAGCCACTGAGTTATTCAATAAAATGTATCTGTATAGTGCGACCTGCTGTGTGCTATTTTTCTAACTTCTCTGTCCACCTTCTCAGGTGGACGCACATGCTCAGTTTCATCCTTCAACTGCCACCAGCAGAAACTACACACCCCCTGAGCTTCCGGCTTGAAATACATCTCGCAGGAAAATTAAAGCAATGAATGGGGAGATCTCTGAATCCAAGTGAGGTACAGGGCTGATTCTAGCTTTGTTATAAAGAGATTGTTAGGTACTATATGTCTGGTGACCATTTTACATTATTATGGGCCAACCCCTTTAATATAATTTGCAGCCACTATTTAAAGAAGATTGCCGTTGTAACTAAAACTGCACAATACATTTATTTATATATATATATTCATGTCTTCCTGTTCATGGACAACTAAATAGTGTAGGCAATATAAAGTCCTCTTTCAACAAAAACGCATAGTTAATTCTAAAAAGCATGAATTTGCAGAAATGTAATAATCCACTGGAATTCATTTGTATGTATTACAAAAGAGCAGATGGGTGTCTGTGTGGTGCGTTGTTATTCTGTTTTAATCATATCTTCTTCTAGTGGCTATGGTTCTGTTTTTCTGTCATAATGTACCGCTAGAAAAGACACAACAGGTTGCGTAGGAAAGCAATAACCCATGACTGAACAGCATTTTACTGGCATACAAGAGCTCTGGTAGTGTTGAATCCATCTGCTGATGTTTGTTTTTTAGTTCCAAAAGCTCTGTTCATTCACCAGTAGATATACAGTAAATTCCATTTAGGGTCCATTCACTCGTCCGCAAAATGGGTCCGCATCTGTTCCGCAATTTTGTGGAACAGGTGCAGACCCATTCATTTTCAATGGGGCCGGAATGTGCTGTCCGCATCCTCATTTGCGGATCCGCACTTCCGCATCAGTGCTACTGTTTCTGCAAAAAAATAGAACATGTCCTATTCTTGTCCGTAATTGCGGACAAGATTAGGCATTTTCTATTATAGTGGCAAATTGCGGAATTCACATTGCCGATGTCTGTGTTTTGCAGATCCGCAAAACACTTACAGACGTGTGAATGGACCCTTAATGTGTCTTACAGATGGAGTATGCACTATTGCATGTGCCCGCAAGTGTTTTCTTTTAGTTATTAAACTAAGGTATGTATGGATCAAACTCACAAGCTGAGTCTGTAGATTTCAATGGCATTCTATTTCAGTCTATGGTATGAGAGATTGCAAGATCACATGTTCAAGTCCCTTAAGGGGACTAAAAATACAGTAAAAATGCTTTTAAAAATCGTAAACAAAACTGTAAAAAATTAAATAAAATCACCCTTCATTTCCAATCTTACATAAAAAAAATAACCAATACAAAATGTTGTTGTGTCCAAAGAAATTTTAACCTATTAAATATAACATTTTTTTTTAATCATAATACCATAATGGAAAAATAATGGTCAATATGCTGCTTTTTGGTCAACTTGCCACCTGCCCCCCAAAAAAATGAAAAGAAAAGGATCAAAAAGTAGCCCAAAATGGTACCATTAAAAAGGACAGCTTGCAGCACATAATACAAGCCCTAAACATCTCTTTAGACAGAAATATAAAAAAGTTATGGATGTCAGAATATGGTGACGTACAGAAATTTTTTTAAAGGTTTTGATTTCATCAAAAGTAGCTGGTGTTCAGCGAATTTAAAGAGGACCTTTCACTAGTTTAAAAACTAAAAACTAACTCCGTTCGCCCGTAACTCCAGCGCTGGCCAATCGCAGCGCACAGCTCATAGCCTGGGAGTCCCAGGCTATGAGCTGTGTGCTACGATTGGCCAGCGCTGCAGCAAGGGACAACCCTAATACAAAAACTCCGCCCAGTATAACAGAGGGAGCTGCAGACACCGGAGCCTATACCGGGCGAATGGAGCGGCGCCCAGACATACTAGATCTGAATTAGATTAGATTAGATTCGCCACCAAGCCGAATCTTCTCGTGCTTCATGGTATCGAATCAATTTTCCCTAAAATGGTGGTACAAAATAAATTCATACTCACCTCATCCATTTGCGCACAAAGAGTCTGCTGTGGCCATCTTGACTGAAGATCCTGCACGTAATTTGATAGCCCTCAATGGTCATCTCAGATGCCATGATCAGCGATGATCGCTGATCATGGCTTCTGAGGGGGTTAAATGATGGGGGGGGGGGGGGTGAAATCTCCGTTCCCTGTCATTGCGCCCGCTACTCAGTAGTTTGTTCCGTGAAGCTGCCGAATCATCTCTAAAAGTAGCAAACTATAATGAAAACTATATACATTTGGCATCAACGTAATCTTACTGACCCTCAGAATAAGGTTGTCCTGTCATTTTTTACCACACAGTGAATGCTGTAAAAAACAAAACCTAAACACCCATGTAAGAATTGCATTGTTTTTCTTTTTCAATTTCAACCTAAATTTTTTTCTTTTATGCAGCTCAGGATATATGAAACTACTATAAATGATGCCATTAAAAAGCTCAGCTAAATAGGACGGCAGATCAACATGTTATTTAGCAACTGGACATGTAGCAAGAGGAAAGTTTAACTCTTCCAGTGCTGAAAGGAGGTTCATTAAGCACTAGTCCCAATACACACAGGGAGAGTGGAACGACACTAGCGCCCGCCTGAGACAGCAGGACAGCAGTGACCACAGGTCGTCAGCCTAATACACTACTCCAGAGAGACTGCAAGAATACAAAAAACCCAGATATCAGAAAAGCTACAGCATTTACAGTCAGCAGAGCGAACAGAAAACAACAGCTTTACAGACCCTGCTGCAGGTGAGGGACTAAGCTTCAGACACCCATCAACTAGATTACATCTAGGCCATACCAACTTAAAGCCTGCAGTGGACACCCATAGACACAAGTGTCAGCACACAGCTGGTATCTAAATGAGATTCATCAACAAGAGAAAACATCAGAAGTACCATTATCTGCCACTTTGCCAGCCACCTTTTGTCATCATCTGGGGATAGAAATTGCACTTTTAGTTTCTTTTCTTAACTCTCTGTAATGCAGGCATCTTTACTTTCATGAAATGGGCAGCAGCTTGCCACATGCGACCATCAAGCACCTGCATCTCCCAGGAGTGCATTGCAGTCAGCTCTTTCTACCCCCTTCCCCTTCTAGTCTTAAGCTAAGTTATCCAACCCTGCATAAAAAAATAGTAAATCGCACACACAGCCCCAGCAATTCCATTAATAAATAGCATTACACTGTCTACAGAGACATATAGCTATACATTTATAAATAGGTCTGAATAAATGAAAGTTGTCTGGTCTGACTGAATGAAAGGTGTCTGGGCCACTCCTCTATGAGATCCCTATGCTGGCACTGAGAGGAAGTAAAGGGAGCAGGGAAGCTACTGAGTATGTCAGTCCACCTAAAGAGCCCTTTAAACAGGCCGTGAATTTAACAGATCATCACTAACGCTTGTTAGCGAAGATCTGGCAGTGTAAATGCACAGCCGATTACCCCATAAACGAGCAACGCTCATTCATCGGGTAATTGGATCATTTGTGCAGCACAAAATCCTTGTTTCCTTGTTGCAGATCGTGCTGTGTAAACCCTATCTGCTGCCAGGAAACAACGAATCTGCATGGGGAAGGGCGATGGCATTAGCGATCGTTCCTCCCCATACTCTAGGTGAGCTGAAGGAGATCGCTGCATCTAAATGCAGCAGTCTCCTCTGCTAGTGATTAGCAGATTGCCAAGAAGGAACGCTTCCTTCCCGGACAATCTGCTGGTACATTGTCCCTTGTAATGGGACCTAAACAGTAGGGAGTGCTACTAGACAATATTTTTATTGTATGTATACTGTAATAATATTTCATATGAAATGCCATATTCATTCTATTTGAATACTTTTTGTTAAATAATCCCTTTAATTTTTAATTGTGAAGGATTTTCTGTGACTTGGAGAATCTGTTTTATCCATTGCTTGACTAGCAGTTTTTAATACTGTTGTCATAAAGTAGTCTGGAGTAGTTTGCATCTTCATGGTGTTATACAGTGGGATGCGAAAGTTTGGGCAACCTTGTTAATCGTCATGATTTTCCTGTATAAATCGTTGGTTGTTACGATAAAAAATGTCAGTTAAATATATCATATAGGAGACACACACAGTGATATTTGAGAAGTGAAATAAAGTTTATTGGATTTACAGAAAGTGTGCTATAATTGTTTAAACAAAATTAGGCAGGTGCATAAATTTGGGCACTGTTGTCATTTTATTGATTCCAAAACCTTTAGAACGAATTATTGGAACTCAAATTGGCTTGGTAAGCTCAGTGACCCCTGACCTACATACACAGGTGAATCCAATTATGAGAAAGAGTATTTAAGGGGGTCAATTGTAAGTTTCCCTCCTCTTTTAATTTTCTCTGAAGAGTAGCAACATAGGGGTCTCAAAACAACTCTCAAATGACCTGAAGACAAAGTTTGTTCACCATCATGGTTTAGGGGAAGAATACAGAAAGCTGTCTCAGAGATTTCAGCTGTCTGTTTCCACAGTTAGGAACATACTGAGGAAATGGAAGACCTCAGGCTCAGTTCAAGTTAAGGCTCGAAGTGGCAGACCAAGAAAAATCTCGGATAGACAGAAGTGACGAATGGTGAGAACAGTCAGAGTCAACCCACAGACCAGCACCAAAGACCTACAGCATCATCTTGCTGCAGATGGAGTCACTGTGCATCGTTCAACCATTCGGCGCACTTTACACAAGGAGATGCTGTATGTGAGAGTGATGCAGAGGAAGCCTTTTCTCCACCCACAGCACAAAAAGTGTCGCTTGAGGTGGGCTAAAGCACATTAGGACAAGCCAGCTTCATTTTGTAATAAGGTGCTGTGGACTGATGAAACTAAAATTTAGTTATTTGGCCATAACAAGGGGTATTATGCATGGAGGAAAAAGAACACAGCATTCCAAGAAAAACACCTGCTACCTACAGTAAAATATGGTGGTGGTTCCATCATGCTGTGGGGCTGTGTGGCCAGTGCAGGGACTGGGAATCTTGTCAAAGTTGAGGGACGCATGGATTCCATTCAGTATCAGCAGATTCTGGAGACCAATGTCCAGGAATCAGTGACAAAGCTGAAGCTGAGCCGGGGCTGGATCTTTCAACAAGACAACGACCCTAAACACTGCTCAAAATCCACTAAGGCATTTATGCAGAGGAACAAGTACAACGTTCTGGAATGGCCATCTCAGTCCTCAGACCTGAATATAATTGACAATCTGTGGTGTGACTTAAAGAGAGCTGTCCATGCTCGGAAGCCATCAAACCTGAATGAACTAAAGATGTTTTGTAAAGAGGACTGGTCCAAAATACCTTCAATCAGAATCCAGACTCTCATTGGAACCTACAGGAAGCGTTTAGAGGCTGTAATTTCTGCAAAAGGAGGATCTACTAAATATTGATTTCATTTTTTTTTGTGGTGCCCAAATTTATGCACCTCCCTAATTTTGTTTAAACAATTATAGCACACTTTCTGTAAATCCAATAAACTTCATTTCACTTCTCAAATATCACTGTGTGTGTCTCCTATATGATATATTTAACTGACATTTTTTATCGTAACAACCAACGATTTATACAGGAAAATCATGACGATTAACAAGGTTGCCCAAACTTTCGCATCCCACTGTATTTGCAGTAGTGTGACCCAACTACAGTCTAGCTTTTCAGATACAAGTATATCACTGGGATTACAATACTTGAGTATTTTGGATTATGTGATTATTTGGATGGTCTAGTAATAATATAAAGTTGAATGGATGAATAGTTATAGCTTTTTTGTGTTTTTTAGTAATTGGAATAAAAAAGGCTGTTGGCAATGAATAGTCTTTCAGATGTAGATACATGTAAAAAAAAACTAGTGTGGGGTTTCGCTCTGGTAGATCGGGTAAGCGGACGCAGTACAGAGTCAAAAGAAGTTCTTAATGCAAAACGTCAGTGTTTATTAGTGATGAGCCGCAGGGGAAATATTCAAATTCGCAATATTTTGCAAATATTTTGTAGAATATTCATCATATACAGTATTTTTCGCCCCATAAGACACACTGGGGGGATGGCAGTGCATCTTATGGGGCGAATGCTGACATTTTTACATCACATTACATAACACTGATACATCGCCGGCTGCGATTCTGCACAGCGCAGCGATGTATCAGAGGGGAGGGAGGAGAGGCTGGAGGCCGGCAACTCACGGCAGGGCCCGGTGCAGTCACTGTACTCTTACACCGGGCCCCGCCGCTCACGCAGTATACATATCTAAACAGTAATCCTTAACCTCAAGTAACTTTAACTTTAAAGCAGCGCTATCCTGTATACTACCTTACAATCAAGCTCCGGTAACAGGCAGAGCGGGCGGCGTTAAAGTTCCTCGAGGTTAAGGATTACTGTTTAGATATGTATACTGCTGTGAGCGGCGGGGCCCGTTCTATTGGGGGACACTGTTACGGGGGGGGGGGGGGGGGGAATCTGTGTATGACACATATAACATAAGATGCTATATAGTGTCATCCACAGATCCCCCCATAGCATGGTCAGCCACAAATTCTCCCCATACCAGTGTCATCCACAGATCCCCCTCCCCATAACAGTGTCATCCACAGATCATTCTCCCCATAACAGTGCCACCCCTGCCCATAACAGTGCCATCCACAGATCCCCTATAACAGTGCCATCCACAGATCCCTCCTCCATAACAGTGCGATCCACAGATCCCCCATAACAGTGTCACCCCCAGATGCCCTGATAACAGTGTCATCCACAGATCCCCTCCATAACAGTGTCATCCACAGATCTCTCATAATAGTGTCATCCACAGACCACCACTAGTTTAAAACCCACCAAAAGCACACCTTTTGGTTAAAAAATGTTTTTCTTATTTTCCTCCTCAAAAACCTAGGTGCGTCTTATGGGCAGGTGCGTTTTATAGGGCAAAAAGTACGGTATTCGCGAATTTGAGAATTCAAGATTATATTCTTGATTGCAAAAATTGGCAATGTAATATGCACGTAATGAGCGCAAAATACAGGCGTACATTTTTAAAGCTGGAGAAAATGGTTTGCATGGCAGAACATTAGAATAGCTTTATATGCAGATAGTGTGCTCCAATATATTTGCGCTTGCGAATTTTTGGCAATTAATAATGCACATATTTTTTCGCAATACGTGCAACTTGTGGCATCACAGCACTATGTCTGTAGCATGTATGAATGGACAGCAGAACCTATCACATTACCTAACACCCTGCACTGAAACTTACACTATAGATCAATCTAACCTACACTGACTATTTCTCCCTAACTATCTGAATTAAATATATAAGTTAACTGTAATGTAATACAACAAAGCACAGAGCACAGCAATGACACTGCTGTCTCTTTCATAACTGCAATATACTTTAGAAAATAGCTGCTGGGGAGGTTATTATATAGTAAGGGGCACGCAACTTTTCTATTGGTTGCTAGGGATGTTTCTAAGCTATGACAGAGATATTGCAGCCTTCTCATTGTCCCTCAAGCAAGAAGCAGGGAGGGATCATGTGTACTGTGAAAAAAATAAACTAGAATATTCGAAATTATGAATATATATCACTATATTCTAAATATTTGAGAATTCTCGAAGTGCCGATATTTGAGATTAATATTCGCGATTCGAATATTCTGGCCCAACACTAGTGTTTATTCACACTTGAGGCAAATGCACAAAACAATGCATACTTTGCAGTCTTGGTGTTTACTTCACACACAATGGAAAGTACATCTTGGTGTTACTTCACACAGATTGGAAAGTTCATATAAAACAAGTCACCTTGATGTCAGTTTTGCCTCCAGCAGTCCACGGCAGGCTTTAGGGGGCCTGTTTCCTCGGCCCACGGGTCTCATCCCTCCCTCCAACCTGGCACCAAGCCTCAGATCCCAGCACAGAGATCCTGCTGCTGACCCCAGCTGCCTAGTTAAGGACAACCAGGTGCTGCCTAAAACCCAGACCGGCAATTAAAATCCAGTCCAGTATTTGACCCCCACCTGGCTGCAAATCAGCCTAGCAGAACACGCTGGGAGGAAAATACCTGTTTTTCCAGACCATTCCCTTCACTGTGTCACACTAGATTAACTCCATTGTACTTACTTTAGACACTCTATATTAAATACGAACTGTAGCAGGCAGTGGCTGTGGAACCACTGTGCCAACTAACCAGTTTTACTTAAGGCTAATTCTAAGGGCGTTCTCCTGGCAGTTCCCTGGTTTTCACGCTTTAACCCCTATACAGGGATCTGGCCTTTGCTGTAGGGAAGCCACCAGGTCGATAGCCCTTGGAATAGTCCCAGTGTAATTGCTGGCTGACACACAGGAGTCAGAGACACCAGTGCAAGAAACCAACTGGTCAGGCAATACTTGTAATGAGAAAGCAAGCAGTACTTAGGTTAGGCAGCACACATGCATATCTGTGACACAAGTCTGAGGTCAGGGCAGACAGCAAAGGGTCACTTACAGTAATCAGGCGAAGGTCAGGATAGACAGTAGAGGGAAAGAGTCTATAAACGGGCAGAAGTTGGTACATGGGTAAACAAACAGAACAGCACACCTTTACTGGTTACTAGTAACTAAGAAACCTAAAGCTCAGGTACCTTCCTCTAGGGGAAGGTGCCTTATAAACCCACAGGCTAGAAAATACTAGGGCATGCATGCTGGCGCATCAGGGACACAGGGAGAAAATATGCCAGCAGGAGAAAGCCAGAGCCTGCAGACATGAGAGATGTGGGAGCAGTGGCATTGGAGTCTCAGGGCCCCGGCAGCATCAGTGGCGGAAGGAGGGGGGAAATGCAGCCACCGTGGTATGGCGGTGGGCACAGAGTGCCACCATAGCAAGCATGCAGCAATTCTTTACCTGCACACCTGCATAGGCTATTATTAAACAGTAATGTACAGGCTTTACTGTTTTTCTCATGTAGCTGTTTGAGTTTATGGACTGTCCTTTTCCCCTCTGATATGGTTCTCATGATGTAGTCTACATTTTCCATTAGGGCTCCAATAGAGCTTGTTCCCATGATGCAGTCTGTATTTTCTATTAGGGCTCCAACTGAGCTTGGCCAGCCAATGAATGACACATTGAGTGATTAGGATGATGCATAAGCTCTGTCGTTTTTCATACATAGACATTCCAGATTCTAGAGCTCTATGTTGTTTGGCTAGTTACTAAAATATTATATATGACTAAAGAAGTGGACAAATATATTCAAATGTCATCATTGTCTCTTCCTTGTTACATTTTCTTCTTGAAAGAAATAATATACAGTGCTCTTTGATCAGCACATGGTAGGTATGTGATGAGAAGGAGGTAAAGACAATCACATCTTTGTACATGGATATCTGAAGTAATCCTGTGATCAATATGGAGATTATTTACTTAAATAAATGTGTTTACATGAGCAAAGCTGGTAAACCCGTGAATTTCACTCCACCTTTGTATGCAATTTGATAATCTGAAGAAAACAAAGAACAGATTCAGCTTCTTTTGATACTATTATCCAGCTTTATCAGTAGTGTTGAGTTATTTGCTCAAGTATGTATTTTTAAATAATTAAAGGGGAGCATGCATGGTGTGCCCTCTAGCACTTTGCATGCTCCACTCTAAGTATAGTTGCGGGTCCCAGAGGTGGGAACCACACTTATCAGACATTGTGGGCATATCCTTGTGATATGCCCCCCAATGTCCAAGATGGGAATTCCCTTCAACATCTATTCTTATTAGTTTGCTACTAATGCTCTGTTATGCCACTAGTCATAGCTGGGCATGACTACTAGGTCATTCATCAGCCTGTTGCCTTTCTTATGGTGGTCCGTGCCTACCAGGGTCCTCCTCTAGTCCTCCAGTGATCACAGCTCATCCACCACAGCTCAGGGTCTGCAAGGCCTATGCAGCATGCTTCTTCTACTTGCATCCTCTTCTCATTCTCTCCTCTATTAGCCTCCTAAAAGGCCAGCATGAATGCTTCATCAGTCTTCTAGCCTATGGCAGCCTTCCCCTGGTATAAAAGGCACCCTTCAACTGGGAGATATTATTGACCAATATTGCCTCTATCTAGAAAATTCCCTGTTATATATGTTCTAATATCTCATTCCCAAACTTTGCCTGATTACTGGATTTGACTCCGTCCTGTCTGACCTCTGTCTGGATCTTGTATTGATCCTATTCTGTTGACCCAACTTTTGTTCTGTTTTTCAGATTGAATGTACTCTGCCAGCTCTGAACTTGGCTTGTTTCCTGACTATGGTTTTACCTGATCCCTTGGTGCTCCACACCAGTGGGTCATCTGTCAATCATACCGAGACTATTTCAAGAGGTTGCAATCTAATAGCTCCCCTGTACCAGAGTCACAGATTCATGTGCAGGGTTTGAAAGGTTAAGACAAGGGGGACTGCTTATATAACACTCTTAGGAGTAGCACCAAGTCAAATTTGTTCAAGTGACACAATGGATTCACATCGTCTTTTGTTACAAGGTAATGTGTTGTTGTTTTACATTTTGCTAGCCATATACAACCACGTCTCTTTTTTAAAATTTTGGCTTTGTATGCACTGGTTTCCAAAGACTGTTTTGTGCTCTGCATAATCTGTCCTATAGCTTAATTTGTATATCTTTAATAAAGAACACATGGGGTATAGTGTAGGTTTCCTTGCATAGCTTAATCTGTATTAATAATTACAATAATTATTTATAATTATAGTTTGAGTAATATTCAGGCATTTATAATTGTCAATTACATAAATACTGTATATTAATCATCATAATTATTGTGCATTATACATTATGCATATTAATGTTTTTGATATAGCTAAGCAAGCTTTGAAATTGATATGTATATAAATAGAAACGTTTAAGCATGTCTGAAAGTCTCCACATTTCTATGTATATGTATACTGAACGAAGACATTTCAGAATATCTAAATAATTATGTCAAAGTAGAAGAGGCTGAAATCTGTTTCTGGCAGATTGTTCAGCTTAAAATATCAAGTTAACTTTAGAATGATAACAAAAACCCCAATGTTATCATTTTTGTTAGAAAATGATTAAGGATACAGCCACATGTAGTGGATTTTCTGCAGCAGAATTTCTTCTGTGGATTTTGCAGTGATTTCGCTGCAGACTTGTTGGAGATTTTCTTGAGAATTTGCTGCATATTTTACCCTATGCACTGAAAAGATTGAAAACTGTGCTAGATATCCAAACTGTACAATGACAAGTGTTGAATTACACTGCAGATTTTTTTTTGCAGTGTTTGGATGAGATGGTGCAGATTATGCAAGCAAATCCGCTGTGGCAAATATGCAGTATATTTGTCATCCCTGGACATACCCTAGATTGGCATTGGCTAGTTTATAAAATGCTCAACTAAGATCTATGATAAAATGATATGCCATTTAATCATATGTTTTTCAATTTAAATGTTGTCTAAAGATTCAGCACATTTCTTTGATATAATTAATTAGCAGTCAGATCATGCCAGGCCTACCATTTGGACATTAGTGTAGTGCATAAGATCCCATGGCTAGGAGGCAAAAATAAAGGCTACAATGTATGCTCCTTAAATGCCATTCATTCACATAAAGCAAGTTAGTTGGTTAGAGTGGTTGTAAGGTAACTCAGGGCTTAGATCACTCTCAGTCCTTCTCTGAGTGAAATGAAAAAAGTATATTGTCTGTGGCCTCAGGCTTTCTCAGAAAGTTGGCTGTAGGTACAAATGTGCATCCAGAGCTCAAGACCATGAGTGATGCATTACAGCATTATACCTTTTAGCTGAATATTTATTGTTATGTGATCTGGTTGGGCTTAACCCGGATGTCTTCACAATTTATTGCTTACCTCCAATATAGCTATTCTACATCTTTCAATAAGGATAAAAACTAAGCAGAAGAAAAATGAGTAAGGATGGCCAGCTAATTCAATGGTACCAAAAGTTAATGGGGTTTTCCCACGAATATTACTGTACAGTTTTCAAACCAGCACCTGAATCTGAATACTTTTATAATTGCATGTAATCCAAAATATGGCATAGCCACTGAGTTAATCAACAAAATTTATCTGTATAGCGCCAACTTCTGTTTGTTTGTTTTTTTTCCCTGAGAAGGCCGCACATGCTAAGTTTCATCCTTGAACTGCCTTCTGAGTTATGATAAGAAGAGAGCTGTAGCAGAATGGACACTCTTCTTGAGCTACCATCTTGATATAAACCTAGCAGAGCAATTGGTGCAATGAATGGGGAGCTCTCTGGATCCATGTGAGGTACAGGGCTGGTTTACTTTGTTAGAGAGATTGTCATGTGTAATATGATGCCTGATTTTCATTTTTTACATTAGTCACGTGATAACCCTTTTAACTTCTCCCTTCAGTGATCAGATGTTCACCAATATGTTGTTCACACATTTCCTTACATGGAGCCAAATCAAAAGAACCTAAGTCTTTCAGGGTAGATGGAGCCCTGCCATTGTTCTCTATTCGGCCCTAAACTGGGCAGATTGATATCTAGTTTTTAGGACAAGATTCAGTAAAATTTATAGTTTATTCATTTAAATCAGTGATGCCCAACCTACGGCCCGCGGGCCAAATCCGGCCTGCGAAGCTGTGTCATGCGGCCCGTGCAGTGCCGCCGGCATCGGGCAGTGAACTATGTGTGAATGCTCATCTCGGCCATTGCCATCCAGTGAATCATTAACTGAATGGCTTAGGCGGGATGAGTGCAGCCAGCAGTGAAAGAGATAGAGGAGGGGAGGTCACGTGGGCAGCGCTGCAGCAGGGGGATCAGCCTATGAAGTAGCGTGTGTGCTCCGAGTCAGGAAGTGTGTACGCAACTATCTCACTCACTCCTGTGCTCACCGCCAGCCGCAGCTCACCCGCCTCCAGGTAGGAAAAAACTTTCCAACTTTGCAGCCGCTCGCTCAATCCAGTGCTCCTCTCTAGTCCTCCTGAAAACCGCTGTGCAAGATGCAAGATGAGTACAAGCGCAAGCTAGTAGACGCGCTGCTGGTGGCATTCCCACCTGACAGTGAGGGCACAGTGGAAGCACAAGGCGAAGGCAGAGGACAAGGAAGAGGTCGCCAACGCAGCTGGGGCACCGCCAGCACCTCAAAAGGCAGGGTTAGCATGGCCGAAATGTGGAAAGTTTTGTCAGCGCGCTACAACAACCAACACCACCAGCTGATATGGAACGTCTTAGCAGGAGGCAGCATTTCACCAACATGGTGGAGCAGTATATGTGCACACGCCTACACATACTGAATTACGGGTCTGCCCCCTTCAACTTCTGGGTCTCCAAATTGGGCACATGGCCTGACCTTGCCCTTCACGCCTTGGAGGTGCTGGTCTGCCCTGCAGCCAGTGTATTATCTGAACGTGTGTTTAGCACGGCAGGGGGCGTCACCACAGACAAGCACAGCCGCCTGTCCACAGCCAATGTGGACAAGCTCTCGTTCATTAAAATAAACCAGGACTTGTCCGTTCCTTGTGCAGAATAAACATGTATACCGGCCTTAACCAGCCATTGTTATACTGCAGCACAATTGCTCATTCTTGTATTTTGGATATTTCACACTCTTTTGGAGTGTACCCTAATTAAAAAAATTTAATTAAATTAAAACCAAAAACCAGTGTTGGCTACCTCGTCCTCCTCCACCGCCGCTTCCACCTACACCGCTACGTCCATCGCCTTCTCAAACTCCTACTCCATATGGAACTTCACCTCATAAATCATTTTTTTATTTTATTTATACAAAGTTTATTTTATTTTGTCATTTCACTACTTCAGTTACAGTGTCAGTTACATTTTCGGGTGAAATTCACCAATTTTTGGGTGTGATGTACCACTGCTATACCTAGTAGACAGCTTTAATAATTTGTCCCACATTTGCGCCTCAATAACTTTCCCCATATTTCTGCTCGATCCCCCCCAAAAAATTATGCATTTATCTCCCTTGGATGTAGTCTCTCGTTCTCATGCTCCCTCGCCGGCGTGGAACCCTGTTTAGCCGATAACCGTGATCAACATGGTAGGCTCAGTAAAGAACATCGAAAGTTGATAGAGAAGATATCCAAATGGATGGTGGACGTTACAGGGACGTGCAATCAGTCAGAAGTTAGCTAGAGTCAACAAAGCGGCAGCAGGACCTCTCCTGGCTAACGTTTACAAATCAAGAATACCACAGTGACATTCCCTATAATTTTCTATTAATCATTCCAATAACAGGGCATCTTAAAAGTCCTGTATTGTTATTTATCGTCACTACCTCCCCGAGTCCGGAATGGGTAATTACCGCGCGCCCCTCCTTAACTTGGAAGCTTATACTTCAATACTTTGTCCCACATTTCCGCTCCATTACATTTAATTTCATCCATTGACCTCCCTTGCATGTGGTATCCTTTTTTCAGGCTCCCTCTCCGGCCTGGAACCCTGATTCCCCGCCACCCATGATCATCATGGTAGGCGCATAAAAGAACATCGAAAGTTGATAGAGCATATCTCAAATTGGATCGTGAACATCATGGGGACGTGCGACATGGTGGAGAAGTAAGTGTGCACACGCCTACACAAACTGACTTATAGGGGTCAGCCCCTGCAACTTCTGTGTCTCCAAATTGGGCACATGGCCTGAGCTTGCCCTTTACCCCTTGGAGGTGCTGGCCTGCCCTGCAGCCAGTGTATTGTCTGAACGTGTGTTTAGCATAACTGGAGGGGGTTATCACAGGTTATATTTCCCAATGTTTTGGGGTGTACCCTAATAAAAAAAAAAACATGTAAACCAAAAACCAGTGTAGCCTACCTCCTCCACCGCCGCTTCCACCTACACCGCCACACCCACTGCCTCCTTAACCTCCTACTCCATATGGACCTCGTCCTCCTAGATCAAGATTATTATTTTTTATTTTTACATATTTTATGTTATTTAAAGTCATTTCCCTATCCACTTTTGTTTGCAGAGCACCTACCATGCTCCTAACCACATTTTGCTGGTATTTGCAGCCCTCTAGCCTTTTCCATGAAATTTTTACAGCCATTTTAGTGCTCAAAAGTTTGGGCCCCCATTGACTTCAATGAAGTTCGGGGTCAAGTTCGGGTCCTGAACTCAAACTTTTTTGTGAAGTTCCGTCGAACCCGAAAATCCAGGTGTCTTCTCAACTCTAAACCTTCACAAAAATTAAAAAAAATTTACATTTTAGGGATAGCCACGTCTGTAACAACTTGCTCTATAAACATATCAAATGAATGTTGTAAAAATAAATAAATAAAAACATTATTTTTTGTCACCTCATCTTACAAAATGCGTAATATCTTGTGTTGGGCGATCATGCTTGGCCGAACACTAATTTTACTCGAGCATTGTGATGCTTGGCACATCGCGGTGTTCGGCCGAATATGACGTGTGCTCCAGCGCGATGCTCGAGTCTTCTCCCCGCACGTTTGCTAGATTCTACGCAGCCAATAAACGCGCAGGTAAGTACTGCCATTCACTGTAATGCTGTAGCTATGTTGGCTGCTAGCATTACAGTGATTGACTGTCCGGAACGCATCATTGGGTGCTATATTGTTTTTCAGTATGGCATATACAGTAATCACATAGAAGAAATTGGGCTGGGCATAACATTTTCAATAGATGGTTCCGCAAAAACGGAACGGATACAAGTTTTAGCAATTTAGTGCAAGTTGCACAAAAAAATATATTGCTGCCACACACAACAATAGTCCTTAAAAGAAAAAAAAAAAAAGGAATGTACTCCGTATGCATTCTGTTTCCGTATTTCCGTTTTTCCGTTCATTTGAAAGATAGAACACGTCCTGATATTGCCCGTAAATCACGTTCCAAAGCTCCATTTAAGTCAATGAGTCAGCAAAAAAAAAACAGAACACATACGGATGCATTTCCGTATGTGTTCTGTTTTTTTTTTTTGCGGACCCATTGACTTAAATGGAGCTTTGGAACGTAATTTACGGGCAATATCAGGACATGTTCTATCTTTCAACTGAACGGAAAAACGGAAATACGGAAACAGAATGCATACGGAGTACATTCCTTTTTTTTTTTTTCTTTTAAGGACTATTGTTGTGTGTGGCAGCAATATATTTTTTTGTGCAACTTGCACTAAATTGCTAAAACTTGTTAGAGACCCAAAAGTCCTTTTAAGGACTATAGTTGTATCTGGAAGCAATATATATTTTTAGCACAACCTGCGCTAAATAGCTTGCAATTGTTTGTCCGCTGCAGACAGCGATATTACGCTACATCTTCTGTCTAACATGTGCGCAGCCTGAAAATATCTGTGACATCCAGTGTACTTTTTCCATAGACGGTGTCTGCTGCGGACAGTTACATTACCTGCGCTACATCTCCTGTATAACGTTTGCGTATCCGAAATATCAGTGACATTCAGTCAAATTTTTTGCTGCTGTTGGCAGCGACATTACCAGCGCTACATCTTCTGTATAATGTTTACCCATCCTAAATATCAGTGACATTAATTCAGTGCAATTTTTTATTAGCCGCTAGTGAAAGCGACATTATTTGCGCTACACGTCTACTATAACGTTTGTGCATCCTAAATATCAGTGACTTTCATTCAGTGTAATTTTTTATTAGCCAGTGGTGACAGCGACATTACTTGCGCTATACCTCCTGTTTAACGTGTGCGCATCCTAAATGTCAGTGACATTCATTTAGTGTAATTTTTTATTAGGTGGTGGTGACAGCGACATCACTCTCAAAGTCTGACCAGTGCGACCAGGTGGTCGGTTGGATTGCAGAAAATGCTTCCAGTCAGTTAAGCACCACCCTGTCTTCCACAAAGTCCAGTCTCAGTAGCTAAGAGTATGGTCAACAGAATACTCACCGTGATACTCCTTCCACCCACCATGGAGAGTCTTGGCAAACAAGTGATCCCAAACTCGGATATTCCGAGGAGCTCTTTTCATTGCCATTCCTTAATTTGGGCCTCTCGCCAAGCCCGCTTGAGGAGGGACATGAGGAGATCTTATGCCCTGATTCCCAAACTCTGGAGCATCCACAGTCAGAAGAAGATGACGGCAATTAGTGTTTCATGAGGTGGATGATGATGATGATGATGAGACACAGTTGCCAATAAGTCAACCGCAATTAGTGTCTCAAGAGGTTCATGATGAGGATGAGACACAGTTGTCAATATCTGAGGTTGTTGTTAGGTCAACAAGTCAGGAGGAACCTGGGAAGGTGGTAAGCCGAGCGAGGACAGCAGTACAGAGGGGGAGGGAGATCTGCAGCACCGCAGCAAGCTGGAAGAGGCAGTGGGGTGGCAAAATGGAGAAGGCGGGCCACACCAAACAGGCCCACAACTGTTCCACGGAGCACCCCCTTGCGGAAATCTCCAAGGGGAAATTGCCAAGGGGTAGGTGTTCCGCAGTCTAGCGTTTTTTCGAAGAAAATGCGGACGATAAAAGAATTGTCATTTGCAACCTGTGCCGTACCAAAATGAGCAGGGGCTTGAACACTAGCAACCTCACCACCACCAGCATGATCTGCCACATGGCATCAAAGCACTCTAATTGGAGGGCCGAACGCCTGGGTTCACAACCAGTGTCTGTGGGTCAAACCACTGCCTCTTCTTCCCTTGTGTTACGTTCTGGCCAATCCCTTGTCCAAGACGCCGGCCCCGGATGCCTCCTGCCATGCACCTGGACCTTCGCAAGCACTATCAGTTAGCACATCCACTTCTGTGTTCCAGCACAGCGTACAAATGTCTATACCCCAGGCTTTTGAACAAAAGCGCAAATACCCAGCCACCCACCCACAGACCATAGCACTAAATGAGCACCTTTCCAAATTGGTGGCCCTGGAAATGTTGCCATTTTGGCTTGTGGACACTGAAGCTTTTTGCACCCTGATTGCAACGGCTGTCCCGCAGTACTCTGTCTGTCCCCAGCCGCCAATATTTTTAACTGTGTGAAGTCCCAGCCTTACACCAGCATGTGTCCCGTAACATCATCCATGCCCTGACCATTGCAGTTATTGGGAAGGTCCACTTAATGACTGACACATGGACAAGTGCTTTAGGCCAGGGACGCTACAATTCCCTGACAGCACACTGGGTGAGCATTGTGGAGGGCGGGAGCAAGTCGTACCCTGTGATGGCACAGGTGCTACAAACACCAAGGATTGCGGGCCCTACTTCCACCAGAGTTACCGCCGCCACCTACCTTAGTGGCTGCAACCCCCCCTCTCCTCCTCCGCCTCCTACTCCACTTCCAACTCTGAATTATCATCTTGCAGCACCAGTCAGCTATCAGTCAGTAGCTGGAAGCAGTGTGGCACTGCAGTGGGGAAGTGGCAACAGGCCGTGCTTAAACTGATCTGCTTAGGTGACAAAAAGCACACCACCGCAGAGCTGTGGCAGGGGATAAGGGACCAGACTAAGCTGTAGCTCTCGCCACTTAACCTACAATCAGGCATGGTTGTGTCTGATAATGGCCGTAACTTGGTGGCGGCTTTGGAGCTCGGCAAGCTCACACACATACCATGCCTAGCCCATGTTTACAACCGAGTAGTTCTGTGGTTTCTCAAAACCTACCCCAATTTTCCTGAGCTACTGGTGAAGGTGCGCCGCGTGTGTGCCCATTTCCGCAAATCATCGACAGCTTCCGCCGGTCTGGCAACGCTGCAGCAGTACTTGCAATTGCCAGCTCACCAACTGTTGTACGACGTGAGCACGAGCTGGAACTGGACGTTCCACATGTTGGCCAGGCTTTGTGAGCAGCAGAGGGCAATAGTGAAATACCATCTGCAACATGGTCATCGCCTTTCCAGTCAGCTTCCGCTCTTCACAAGCAACGAGTGGGCATTGATGCCTGACCTCTGTGAGGAATCAACACAGATGGTGAGTGGTGATAATGCTGTTATCAGCGTAACTATCCCACTTCTGTGTCAACTCAAACGCTTGCTGCTCACAATTAAGGCAGACGCTTTACATGTGGAAGATGTTGAAATGGGGGAAGAAAGTACACAGGGTGATAGCAATATCACCCTCAGTTTATCTTCTCAGCGCGAATTGGATGATTAGGAGGAGGAGGAACAGGAGACGGTTGCCTCAGCTACAGAGGGTAGTACCCATAAAAGTTTTATTCCATCTGTTCAGCATGGATGGGTAGAAGAGGAGGAAGAGGATGAGGAGATTGAGAGTCATCCTCCTGATTAGGACAGCAAAGTCTTGTCTGTTGGGACTCTGGCACACATGGCTGACTTTATGTTAGTGGGGGCAATAAAGTACCTTTTAGCCCTGTGCTGCATAGCAGACCGGGCAATAAGTTTAAAAAAACTTGACTGTTCCATGGTTGAGTGATATTAACCCATTTTTCCCGTCCAAAAACTGCTGCTCTGCCTAGGTGAGAGCACCCTAAATTTCTAAAATTAGTCTGTTCCATTGTTGGGTGACATTAACCTATTTTGGCCATCAAAAAAAACGTGCTCTGCATTGTTCACAAGGAATTTAATTTAGTAAAAATGTCTGTTACTTCGGTGGGTGACCGCAAAAAATGAGGAGAACGTCAAAGGGACCAAAGGGACGTGGCCCTGGTTGTGGTGCTACTAGTGTTGGTGGAGCTTCTGTTGCAGGGAGAGGATGTGGTCGATCTGTGCCAGCTACACGCCCAAGTGAAACACCTTCCTCGGGTGCTAGTAGGCGACAGAACCTTCAGCGTTATTTGGTAGGGCCGAATGCGGCTCTACGAATGGTGAGGGCAGAACAAGTACAGGCGATGGTAGATTGAGTGGCTGACAGTGGCTCCAGTTCCTTCACATTGTCTCCCACCCAGTCCCCTGCTGAAAGATCAAAGTTGGCACCTGCAGCCGATGTCCATCAGTCTTTCACCTTACCCCCTTGCAAATCAGCCAAGCAGTCTGAGCCCCAAGTCATGCAGCAGTCTCTTCTGCTTTTTGATGACTCTGCAGGCAGGGTTTCCCAGGGCCATCCACACAGCCCTGCCCTTGTGCTTCAGGATGAGTACATGGGAGGACCACCGCAGCACGTCTCGGATGATGATGAAACACAGGTGCCAACTGCTGCGGCTTTCTGCAGTCTGCAGACCGACAAGGAGGGCAGGGGTGAAGACTGGGTGGAAGATGATGTGGAGGACGATGAGGTCCTTGACCCCACATGGAATCAAGGTCATGTGAGTGACCTGTGCAGTTCGGAGGAAGAGGTAGTGGTCGCACAGAGCCACCAGCACAGCAAATAAGGGAACAGGGTGCAAAAGCGGAATGGCCATCCCCTAGACAGTATGCCTGCTACTGCCCACTAGTGATGAGAGGCAGGGGTCATATTCAAATTCATGATATTTTGCGAATATTTTGCATAATATTCAGCGAATATTCACTACTTCGAATATTCGTTATATTCTATGATTTTTTTTACTCGCAAAATCAACAAAGTAATGATTGCGTAATATGCAAATTTTCGTTATGCAAATTTTCCGTAATGTGAATTTTTATTGCAAATTTTTCAATTGCCGAGCAAAAACATGATTCCTCCCTGCTTCTTGCTTGTGGGCCAATGAATCATAGCACTATATCGAATATGTTTGTTTTTTCGAATATTCATAATATTCTTAAACAAGAAAATATCAAAATACAGCGAATATTTTAAAAAAACGAATGTAGAGCAATTTAGCTAATATAGTGCTATAATATTTTTTTTTATAGTTGCAATTTTTTCCCAATCTGAACTTCAGATGAGAAAAAAATTACAACTATTAGACAAAGATTATAGCACTATATTAGCTAAATTGCTCTATATTTGTTTTGTTTTTTAATATTCGCTATATTGCTATATATTCTTGTTTTAGAATATTACGAATATTCGAAAAACAAATATATTCGATATAGTGCTATATATTCCTTTTTTAGAATATTCATGATTTTTCCCTTTTAAAGTCATGATTTCTCCCTGCTTCTTGCTTGTGGGCCAATGAGTCATTGGCCCACAAGCAAGAAGCAAAGAGGAATCAGGTTTTTAATCGGCAATTAAAAAATTTGCGATAAAAATTTGCAATACTAAAATTTGAATATTCTAAATTACGAATATATATTACTATATTTAAAATTTTCTCGAATTTTAGAAGTACCTATATTCGCGATAAAAATTCGCAATTTGAATATTCGTGATCAACACTACTGCCCACCGCACCAAAGGACCGAGCACACCAAAGCCAGCTCCAAGGAGTTCCCTGGCGTGTCAATTCTTCAGACAATGGTCTGACGACAAGACACAAGTGGTTTGCACGCTGTGTAATCAGAGCCTGAAGTGAGGCATAAACGTTCTCAACCTGAGCACAACCTGCATGACCAGGCATCTAAGTGCAAAGCACGAGCTGCAGTGGAGTAGACACCTCAAAAACCAAGAAAGGTCTCTGGCTCATCCTGCTTCATCTTATGCTGCAGTCTCTGCCTCTTCATCTCCCTCTTGAGTAACAGTGGCACCTGCCACCCCACAAACAGAGGATGTGGCAGCAACGCCACCACCTTGGTCACCAAGCATCTCCACAATGTCCTATGGAAGCGTTCAGCTGGATTTAAAATGAAACAAACAAGATGTGCTTTAACTGCAGACTGTCAGCTTTAATTTAAAGGTATTTACATCCAAATGATGTGAACAGTGTAGGAATTACAACAGTTTGCATATGTGCCTCCCACTTGTTAAGGGACCAAAAGTAATGGAACATAATAATAATCATAAATCAGAACACATAGACATCACCAGACGCTGGGTTTCATCCCTGGTGATGCTCTGCCAGGCCTCTACTGCAACTGTCTTCAGTTCCTGCTTGTTCTTGGTGCATTTTCCCTTCAGTTTTGTCTTCAGCAAGTGAATTGCATGCTCAATTAGATTCAGGTCAGGTGATTGACTTGGCCATTGCATAACATTCCACTTCTTTCCCTTCAAAAACTGGTTGGTTGCTTTTGCAGTATGCTTTGGGTCATTGTCCATCTGCACTGTGAAGCGCCGTCCAATAAGTTCTGAAGCATTTGGCTGAATATGAGCAGATAATATTGCCCGAAACACTTCAGAATTCATCCTGCTGCTTTTGTCAGCAGTCACATCATCAATAAATACAAGAGAACCAGTTCCATTGGCAGCCATACATGCCCATGCGATGACACTACCACCACCATGCTTCACTGATGAGGTGGTATGCTTAGGATAATGAGCAGTTCTTTTCCTTCTCCATACTCTTCTCTTCCCATCACTCTGGTACAAGTTTATCTTGGTCTCATCTGTCCATAGGATGTTGTTCCAGAACTGTGAAGGCTTTTTTAGATGTCGTTTGGCAAACTCTAATCTGACCTTTCTGTTTTTAAGGCTCACCAATCTTTTCCATCTTGTGGTGAACCCTCTGTATTCGCTGGTGAAGTCTTCTCTTGATTGTTGACTTTGACACACATACACTTACCTCCTGGAGAGTGTTCTTGATCTGGCCAACTGTTGTGAAGGATGTTTTCTTTACCAGGGAAAGAGTTCTTCGTTCATCCACCACAGTTGTTTTCCGAGTTCTTCCGGGTCTTTTGGTGTTGCTGATCTCACTGGTGCATTCCTTCTTTTTAAGAATGTTCCAAACAGTTGTTTTGGCCACGCCTAATGTTTTTGCTTTGTCTCTGATGGGTTTGTTTTGTTTTTTCAGCCTAATGATGGCTTGCTTCACTGATAGTGACAGTTTGGATCTCATCTTGAGAGTTGACAGCAACAGATTCCAATTGCAAATAGCACACTTGAAATGAACTCTGGACCTTTTATCTGCTCATTGTAATTGGGGTAAGGAGGAAATAACACAGACCTGGCCATGGCCATGGAACAGCTGAGAAGCCAATTGTCCCATTACTTTTGGTTTCTTAACAAGTGCGAGGCACATATGCAAAGTGTTGTAATTCCTACACGGTTCACCTGATTTGGATGTAAATACCATCAAATTATAGCGGACAGTCTGCAGTTAAAGCACATCTTGTTTGTTTCATTTCAAATCTATTGTGGTGGTGTATAGAGCCAAAATTTTTAGAATTGTGTCGATGTCCCAATATTTATGGACCTGACTAACTACGGATACGTGGACCAGTAAGCATGGTCTCCCTAACAGCACACTGGGTAAATGCAGTGGCGGCTGGGCCTGAGGCGGATAGAAGTTTGGCGCATGTCCTTCCACCACTGAGGATTGCAGGGTGTTTCTCTTTGCCTCCTGTTGCTTCCTTCTCCTACTCCGCTTCCTCCTCCTCTACCAGCTCCTCATCTGGTCAGCGTAATACCATCACCAACAACTTCAGCACATATAGGGGGACAAACCCTACACCGCGCTGAAGCTGTGGATGGGCATGGAACAACAGACCGATGAGTAGTTGATGCCAGTGAGCCTCAAGCCCAGCCTGTGGTGTGCGATAATAGGCAAAATCTCATAGCAGCTCTGGGACTAGCCGGTTTGACGCACATCCCTTGCCTGGCGCATGTGCTGAATTTAATTTAATAACTTGACCCACACTCTTTACACAATTAGATTTCAGCCATTGACCTCCCTTGGATATGGTATCCCTTTCTCAGGCTCCTTCTCCGGCATGGCACCCTGATACCCCGTTACCCGTGATCACTATGGTAGGTGCATAAAAGAACATCGAAAGGGAAGATATCCAAATGGATTGTGGACATCACGGGGACGTGCAATCAGGCAGAAGTAATCTAGAGTCAACCAAGCGGCAGCAGAGCCTGTCCTGTATAATGTTTCCTCATCCAAAATACTGCAGTGACATTTCCTGTAACTCCTCCTCCCCCGCCACTTCCACCTACACCGCCACATCAACCGCATCATCAACCTCCTACTCCATATGGACCTCATTCTCCTTGATCAAGATTATTATTTTTTATTTTTACGTATTTTATGTTATTTTAAGTAATTTCCCTATCCACATTTGTTTGCAGAGCACTTACCATTTCCCTCTTACCCTTTCCATGACTTTTTTAGAGCCATTTTAGTGCTCCAAAGTTTGGGTCCCTATTGACTTCAATGGGGTTCAGGTTTGGGGTCAAGTTCGGGTCCCGAACTCAAACTTTTTTGCAAAGTATGGCCGAACCCGTCGAACCCGAACTTCCAGGTGTCCGCTTAACTCTAGTCCTCAGTGATCGCTGTGTGCCTTACAACTATTGGGTGTCCAAACTGGACAGGTGGCATGAACTGGCGCTCTACGTCTTGGAGTTACTGACCTACCCCGCCACCAGCGTTTTGTCAGAGTGTGCATTTAGTGCCGCTGGGGGCATAATAACTGATAAGCGCATCCGCCTGTCAATGCTGACCGGTTGACTCTTCTAAAAAAGAACAAGGCCTGGATTGCCCCTGATTTCTCTACTCCCCTAGAGGAAAGCGGATGAACATAAAGGCACTTTAAATTTGGCTTTTATGCTGTATTGAATACACTGTATTCCCATACACCCCTTTCACCACTAAAAAAGGGAAAATGTTTCAATCTCTCTTTTCTAGTCCTCCTCCTTCTCCTCTATCATATCAACATGCTTATTAGGCTGCCCTCGCTTCTAATGTTTTAGAGGGTAAGCTCAGCAGCGGGCCCTCACCCATAATGTTTTAGAGGGTCACCAGCAGGCCCTCAACCATAATGTTTTTGAGAGTCACCAGCAGGCCCTCAACCATAATGTTTTAGATGGTCAGCTCAGCAGCAGACCCTCACCTCTAAATTTTTAGATGGTCAGCTCGGCAGCAGTCCCTCGCCCACAAAAACTTTTAGATGGTAAGCTCGGCAGTAGGCTCTCGCCCACAATTTTTTTTAGATGGTCAGCTGGGCAGCAGGCCCTCATCCCTAATGTTTTAGAGTGTCACCAGCAGGCCCTTGCTCCTAATGTTTTTGAGGGTCACCAGCAGCCCATCAATTATAATTTTTCAAGGGTGTGTATGATGCCCTCCCTTATGTGTAATAAAAGGGTGTATTGGAGTGCCAGTTTCTTGTAATTTTTGGCAGCCCTTTCCCTTAGTGCATAGGCTTTGAGTGTAGGCGTTCCACTACCTGAACAATTGTACCACAATGCGAATGAGGCCCTCCTTTATGTGATACACGTAAATATACAGGAAAGAATGTTTCCTAACAATTTTTCCTCTAAAATCGATTTTATCTTCGGTTTGGTGCATATTATTGTCAGTCTGTAAAAGTGGCGTACTACTCGGACAACATTGTTCCCAGTAGCGACTTGGGAGTCCAAGATGCATCCAGACATCCTCTCCATGATGTTCCCGAACATTTTCAGTGGTGTTTACATCAATTTCTAACCTTTTTCCTATGAACCACACACTCTCCCCTCTTCAGAGCAGGGGGTCCCTGGTTTAATGCTCGGGTTCTTCCACTGATCCATTGTGCTCGGGTGCTCGGTAGAGCGCCCCAGCATCCCGTGGTGTTCTACTCGAACACCCGAGCACTTTGGTGCTCAACCAACACTAGTAATATTGACTGATCAAAAAGTCATATGTATTCTAGAATGGTATCAATGTAAACATCACCTCATTTTACAAAAAATGAAACCCCATAATAGACAATCGTCCAAAAAATAAAAACCCATCGTGGCCGTAAACCAATTCATCAAAATCTGTGCTACAAAAGCTATATGGCACTCCTTCCCTTCTGAATCTCCTGCCATGTTCTCCTATAGCAGTTTACCACCACAAATCGGGTATTGCCATATTCAGGAGAAAATGGGTAACAAATTATATTGTGCTTTTCTCCTGTACTTCATGTGAAAGTTAAAAATAGGGGGCTAAAGCAATATTTTATTGGAAGAAATAAAACTTTTTATTTTCATAGCCAAGTGTTTCTAAACTATGTAAAAAGCCTATGGGATCAGAGTGCTCGGTACACCCCTTAATACATTGTTTGAGGGTATAGTTCATTTCCTTCTATCCACTGCCATGTGCCCCTACAGCAGTTTACCACCACATATTGGGTATTTCTGTACACTGCAGAATCAGAGTAATGCATATTGAGGCTTATTTTGCTGTTAACCCTTGCTGTGTTGCAAGAAAAAAATTGATTAACATAAAGAATCTGAAAAAAAATACACCACAAGGGTTAACAATGTTAGTAACAGCAGTGTTGAATACGTTTGAGTGGTGTAGTTTCTATAGTAGGGTCTTTTATGGGTTTCTATTACATAAGCCCCTCCAAATCACTTTATTACTGAATTGGTTCTTAAAAAAAATGGTTTTGGAAATTTTCTTGAAAATTTGAAAAATTGCTTCTAAAATTCTAAGCTTTCTAACATACAAAAAATAAATAAATGCCAATTACAAAATGATGCCAACATAAATTAGACACATGGGGAATGTTGATAACTATAATGCATTACTTAAATGTAGAGAAATTAAAATGTAGAAAATAGTAAATTTTTCAAAATTTTTGTTACATTTTTAATTTTTTATTAATAAATAAAGGTGAAATACATTGACTCAAATTTACCACTGTCATGAAATACAATGTAGCACAAGAAAACTGTCTCAGAATGGCTTGGATAAGTAAAAGTGTTCCAAAGTTATTACCACATAAAGTGACATACGGTATGTCCGATTTGCAAAAAAAATGGCCTGGGCAGGAATGTGAAAACAAGCTTGAGGTAGAAGGTAAAAGGGCTTAAAGGTGATTACAAAATAAAAAGATGCAAACTAATATCAGGTTAGTTTAGTGGTAAAGTTTTAGTGGTAATTTAGGTCTGCAAAGGCGAATAGGTGCATGTAGACACATGCATATGTTTAATAGGTTTTCTATGTTTTGTGTATCTAAAGCTCTAGTTGGGTTAGCAGTTTAGCCATAAACATGATTTTTTATGCGTTTTTGGAAAAAATAAATCATGTGCTGTTGAAAAATAGCATGAAGGCACTTGTGCTGTGTGGCATTCACATAATATACCAGGTGTCTACAGTACTTGTATACATGGGTATAAGGGTAAAACTAGATTTATTTTTTATTTTTAGGTATTTATTTTCATCTAAGAATAATGACATTTGTCCTGACAGCAAAAGCTTACATTGTGAAAAAGTATTTTAATTAAACAATAAGTGGAATGACAAAAAGCTTTGTTAAGCTAATGATAACATATGTAATGACCAGAAAAATAACTCTAATGCCTTTAATCATAGTTATTAAAATAGTAGGCACCTGCAATTGACCTTATTGAGTTACAGTAGGAGGAGGAGTTTTAGTTTCAGTCTTGGATAAAGTCACATTATATTGAATGTGCACTACTATATTCTACTAACAATGGAAGACTTTAAAGTTGGAAAACAGAATAAGCTAAAACTATGTGACAAAATATAACTCTATGTTTGGGAGGAAAAGTTATCTATAATTAGGCAAAAGTCACGAGTGCATAAGGGGAACTGAAAAATGTTTCCAGAGTGTGGAGGAACAGATCTTGTGACCATCATTAGAAAGGAGCAGTTGAAATTTAAGCAACTAAAAGATCTGCTGTTAAGGATAATACACACGGGACTGTTTTTACTGTTAATTATTATAAAGTTAAGAAACCACAACAGTTTAAAAAAAACAACAACAGAATGCAATGATCTACCATTTTATGAAAAAAAAAAAAAACAATAACTAAGAACTTGAAGACGACAACACGTCTCAAAGAAGTTGGGACTGGGCCGTTCCTCCCCATACTGTCTAGTGGTTTGCTGGAGGCAGATCATAAATAGACAGCACAATCTACCTCTTGCAAACAAGCGTGCTTAAAAATCACAATTGCCAGATGAACAAGTTCGTTCATCGGGCAATTGGCAGCAGTTTTACACTGCAAAATGATCATCTGCCAAAATACAGCCTTTAGGAGAGGAATGTCGTCACATTCTCATCTCATATAGGATTTTAGTTGCTCAACAGTCCTGGGTCTTCTTTCGAGAATTTTTCATTTCATGATGCCCCAAATGTTTTCTATTGGTAAAAGGTCTGGACTGCAGGCAGGCCAGTTCAGCACCTGGACTCTTCTTTTTAGAAGCCATGCTGTTGTGATGGATGCAATATGTGGTTTAGCATTGTCTTGCTGAAATATGCAAGGCTTTCCCTGAATGAGATGTCTGGATGGGAACGTGTGTTGTTCTAAAACCTCTATATTCTGTTCAGCATGGATAGTGTCTTTCCAGATGATTAAGCTTCCCATGCCATAGGCACTAATGCAACCCCATATTATCAGAGATGCAGGCTTTTGAACTGTGTGCTGATAAGCTGGATGGTCTCTCTTCACTTGAGTCAATAGCACAAGGCATCTGTGATTCCCAGAATTTAAAATTTTGATTCCTCTGACCACAGAACAGTTTTCCATTTTTCCTCATTCTATTTTAAATGAGGTTTGGCCCAGAGAAGATGATATCTGATTGAGACTATTAGTGAAAACAGTCCCACTGATATTTCAAGATTAACAAAGCTCTGAGTGGCCCACAATGTAAGAAATGTGGGGAAATATCCTTGTTTAAAAATTAACTTTTATACGATATACATTAAAATATACACCTAAGGATGTATCACAAAACAAAACATATAGTCAAGGGGTTCTATGGTGTCGACCCCACTGCTGGCAGGAAAGAAAAGGCACTCATTTGCACTGACGCGCCTGTAAGTGCACTAAAAGTGTTACCCAGCCAACACACACAAACGACATATATTGAGGTTCAATGGTAGGTACCCCACTTCTGGTGGAACAAGGATAATTGTTACTGCTGCGCCTATGTAGACGCAAGCAGTCTTACCTTACCGACCAGGTGACTAGGATCAGCGCAGCAGGGGACCAGGCCTGATGAAAGGGAGTGTAGACAGGAGATGTAGTCATGAAAATATCAATGCTGTGCCCTATATCACCCTATATTCTTGGTAGGAATGGGGCCTATTTTCATGCTACCTGTCTATACAGAGCACTCGCCCTAAGAAGGGCGACCCCGTCCGGATGCCTGTCCCTAGTTTGGACCTGAACCCTAGAATACAAAACAAAACAAAAATAGATACTATAGTGACTACAGGCCTCCCGACGTGGCACGTTTCTGTCATGTCGACTCCTCAGGGGGATTTAGAACATGTAGAAACAAAAAGGCAAAGAACCGGTCTATGACCACAGGTAACAGTTGAGTATACACTGCGGTTAGGCGGTTACATGAAATACTAGACTCAAAAAATAATAAAGGTCAGTGTCTAGGGGCAGGCATCCGTGGTGCTGGATCGCCATGCTGCAGAGGAATGGATACTTCTCCGCTTCTTAGTGTGAGAGGATATGGTGGTCCTCAGTACGGTGGTGTCCCTATCATTAAGGGGGTTCCTCAACCTATACCAGCCACCCTGACACATACCTTAGTGGAGTTTAAATACATCGCCAGCGCGCCTCTTCCTGGGAGACCGCCCTGTCAGCACCTGCGTCGGCGTGTGACGTCACGCGCATGCGCCTCGACGCACAGCACGCCGCTGCCTATGCCACATGATTGCGGCGACCAATCAGATCCGGAGGCGGAGGGAGATGGCGGTTACCTTGGAGAATATATCAACAGGAAGTAACCTCACAGTACGTCCCTGAATAGAGGCATCCGTGACAACGCTACGATATAGAGTCGCAGCAGAATAAGGCCGATATTTCTTGCACGATACCAGCGACATGAATACAATAAAAAGAACTGGACACGATACCAAGAATCTTACAAGTATTTGGAGTAGAAAAATGTCTCATGCATTTGCATATTATCCTAAGGGAGAAAATGCCATCATTAATGTGGGCATAGACTCCAATACAGGAGAATATAGATTGCCGTCACCAATGTGGGCATGATCTCTATTATTGGAGAAATTACCCCACACTTTATATAAAGCACCCAAAATCCAGCCTTTCATTTAGGCCTAGGGGTGCAGATGTTTTGAGTTGAAAAATCCATCGAGATTCTTCACACAGGCGGTTTGACCAAGTCGAAACCCAGGATTTTCAAGGAGGCTTTTCCATTGTGTACAGTATGTACATGTTTCGAGATTGGGGTATCTCGTTTATGAGAGATATCCCCCAAATGCTCCCCTATCCGCCTCCTGAATTCACGTATCGTTTTACCAACATATTCAATCCCACATTCACACTGGATCCGATAGATGACCCCTCTGGATTTTCAATTGATGAAATGTGGGATTGAATATGTTTTGTTGGTGACATTGCTCACAAACGACTTGGTGACGTCTATGCGTTTGCATGCTATACAGTTCCCACATCTATAGCATCCCACACTCCTAGATCGCAACCAGGTGGTTTTGGTGCGATCAGGTGCATAGTGGCTATGCACTAGCTTATCGCGTATGTTCGATCCTCTACGATAAGTAATTTGTGGTTGGTCACCCAAGACGTCTTTTAGGTCAGGATCCATTTTGAGAATTTGCCAATGGCGTCCTAAAATCTGCCTCACTTGTTTGGACCCCCTATCGAAATTGGCAATCATTCTCATGACCCTAGTTGGTGGAACAGATGGTTGATTAGGAGTGAGCAATGGGCCTCTTGGTCGGGACAGGGCTGTCTGGTACGCCGATCTCAAAACATGGTCGGGGTATCCCCTGGACAAAAATCTACTCCTCATATCCGCTGCTTGATTGACAAAATCACGTTTGTCAGAGCAATTTCGTCTGAGACGCAGGTATTGGCCCCTAGGAATTCCTGTCCTGAGTGGGAGAGGGTGGTTGCTCTCCCACCTCAGGAGGGAATTCGTAGAGGTAGCCTTCCTATAAATTGAAGTGTCCAGTTCCCCCCTCCCGTTCCTGGAGATTTTTATATCAAGGAATGGCAAAGTGGTGGGGTGGGACTCACTAGTGAAGCGCATACCAATATTGTTATGATTAAGATGCTGGACAAAGGCTTCAAAGGTCCCCTGATCACCATTCCAGAGAATGAATATGTCGTCGATGTATCGCGCCCACAGACCAATCTCGTAAGTGTCCAGAGCTTCATCCTCCTTAAATACGATGGTCTCCTCCCACCAGCCCAGGAATAGGTTGGCATACGATGGGGCACAGGGGCTCCCCATCGCTGTACCCCTGAGCTGGTGGTAGGTCCTCCCATCAAAGGTGAAAAAATTACGTGTAAGCGTAAACTCAAGCAGACGCAGGACAAATTGGCTGTGGGTGCGATACTGACAACCCCGTGATCGGAGAAAATGTTCTACTGCGTTGAGACCCAAATTGTGTGGTATAGATGAATACAGGGGTTCAACGTCAATACTGGAAAGAAGACATGTCTCCTCCAATGTCAGCCCCTCGAGACGCTTGAGGAGGTCAGTAGTGTCTCTGACATGGGAGGGGAGAGCCGTGACAAACGGTGCCAGTACCCGGTCGATGTAAATACCCAGATTCTGGTTAAGGTTGTCCACCCCCGATACAATGGGTCTCCCCTTTAGGGGACTGACCCCCTTGTGCACCTTGGGGAGACTATAGAAGGTAGATTTCCGAGGATGCAGAGGGAACAGAAAGGCGAATTCATCAGCGGAAATGATGTTATTAGCTTTCGCTTCTTCCAAAATATTTTTAAGTTCACGCCTATAGCCCTCAGTGGGGTCACTGTATAGTACTTCATACGTCCCTGAATCAGATAGTATACTCCTACACATATTCACATATTGCGCCGAGTCCATGACCACGACATTCCCCCCCTTGTCAGCGGGTTTAATGACGATTTGGTGGTCGTCAGCTAGTGATGAAATAGCAGTGGTCACAGACTCGGAGCAGTTGGAATGATGTGTGGACACTTTGAGATCCTCCAGGTCCTTGGTGACCATATTAAGGAATACATCTAAACATGAAAGTTTATTCGCGGTGGGTGGCATCTTTGTACTCTTTACTTTTAAGTTTGTGAAGGGACCGTTGCCCTGAGGGTTGTCCTTATTAGAATCTAGGGACTGCAGGAGTTCTACATCCTTAAGTAATTCAATCGGGATCCCTAACTCAAGGCATTGGCGACGGTCCATGAGTCTAAAGTGTTTGTGCCACCTTAATTTGCGAATAAAAAGATTGACGTCTTTAACAGACGAAAATCTATCGAATTTTGGGGTAGGCACAAAGCTCAGACCTAATTCAAGGGCCTTGATCTCATCAATGTTGAGGACACGTGAGGAAAGATTTAGGACTTGTGGTCCCAAGACTAATTCGGAGGTTTCTGTATACGATTGCGTAGCGGATATTCCATGTTCTGGTTGAACTGGCCTAAAAAACGGTTATCCTGGCCTCTATATGCGCCCCGACCTCTACCCCTATTGGGGTGTTGACTCACTTTGGGGGCAGTTTCTCTCTCAGAGTCGGATAGGTCAGTTTCAGTAGAAGATCTCTCAGAATTACTTGGTACAGTGTCTCTTCTTGTGTTACCAAGAGAGGAATATATACGATTTTCTTTAAAGTCTGAGAGATCTCTAATAAACTGTCGATGTTTCCTTTCTTTAAGATGGTATTGGTATTTTTCTAAAGTAAGTTGGAGCTGCTTTTCTTTATTCTGAAATTCCGCTTCTTGTGAAAAAGTCTGCACTACCTCTGTGTATTCTGTCAGTTTCTGACTGAGGGTGGCTAGGTTAGCTCTCTCCTCATCCAGCAGAAGCCTCATCAACCTGAGGGAACTACTAGTGGCTTCTTGCTCCCATTTGGTTAAAAAGCTAGGGTGTTGTCGTAAGCGAGCCGCTGGGAGGAGAGAGATACGTAGCCCCCTTGGAACAATGTTATTTTTAATATAGTTGTCCAAACTTTGCACTTCCCACCAGGACGTAATCTGTTCTTTGTAGACCTGAGTAAGGTCTGCAAAGGCGGTTTGGAAAGATGGTAAATACTTTTTTTGGGTAAATTGTTTGTCCGAAAATATATCCTTGGCCTCGTGCAACCAGTTCTCTGCATCAAATCCCGTCGCCAGGAATCCTGCCATATCAGTAGGAAAAGATAATATCTGATTGAGACTATTGGTGAAAACAGTCCCACTGATATTTCAAGATTAACAAAGCTCTGAGTGGCCCACAATGTAAGAAATGTGGGGAAATATCCTTGTTTAAAAATTAACTTTTATACGATATACATTAAAATATACACCTAAGGATGTATCACAAAACAAAACATATAGTCAAGGGGTTCTATGGTGTCGACCCCACTGCTGGCAGGAAAGAAAAGGCACTCATTTGCACTGATGCGCCTGTAAGTGCGCTAAAAGTGTTACCCAGCCAACACACACAAACGACATATATTGAGGTTCAATGGTAGGTACCCCACTTCTGGTGGAACAAGGATAATTGTTACTGCTGCGCCTATGTAGACGCAAGCAGTCTTACCTTACCGACCAGGTGACTAGGATCAGCGCAGTAGGGGACCAGGCCTGATGAAAGGGAGTGTTCCACCAGAAGTGGGGTACCTACCATTGAACCTCAATATATGTCGTTTGTGTGTGTTGGCTGGGTAACACTTTTAGCGCACTTACAGGCGCATCAGTGCAAATGAGTGCCTTTTCTTTCCTGCCAGCAGTGGGGTCGACACCATAGAACCCCTTGACTATATGTTTTGTTTTGTGATACATCCTTAGGTGAATATTTTAATGTATATCGTATAAAAGTTAATTTTTAAACAAGGATATTTCCCCACATTTCTTACATTGTGGGCCACTCAGAGCTTTGTTAATCTTGAAATATCAGTGGGACTGTTTTCACCAATAGTCTCAATCAGATATTATCTTTTCCTACTGATATGGCAGGATTCCTGGCGACGGGATTTGATGCAGAGAACTGGTTGCACGAGGCCAAGGATATATTTTCGGACAAACAATTTACCCAAAAAAAGTATTTACCATCTTTCCAAACCGCCTTTGCAGACCTTACTCAGGTCTACAAAAAACAGATTACGTCCTGGTGGGAAGTGCAAAGTTTGGACAACTATATTAAAAATAACATTGTTCCAAGGGGGCTACGTATCTCTCTCCTCCCAGCGGCTCGCTTACGACAACACCCTGGCTTTTTAACCAAATGGGAGCAAGAAGCCACTAGTAGTTCCCTCAGGTTGATGAGGCTTCTGCTGGATGAGGAGAGAGCTAACCTAGCCACCCTCAGTCAGAAACTGACAGAATACACAGAGGTAGTGCAGACTTTTTCACAAGAAGCGGAATTTCAGAATAAAGAAAAGCAGCTCCAACTTACTTTAGAAAAATACCAATACCATCTTAAAGAAAGGAAACATCGACAGTTTATTAGAGATCTCTCAGACTTTAAAGAAAATCGTATATATTCCTCTCTTGGTAACACAAGAAGAGACACTGTACCAAGTAATTCTGAGAGATCTTCTACTGAAACTGACCTATCCGACTCTGAGAGAGAAACTGCCCCCAAAGTGAGTCAACACCCCAATAGGGGTAGAGGTCGGGGCGCATATAGAGGCCAGGATAACCGTTTTTTAGGACAGTTCAACCAGAACATGGAATATCCGCTACGCAATCGTATACAGAAACCTCCGAATTAGTCTTGGGACCACAAGTCCTAAATCTTTCCTCACGTGTCCTCAACATTGATGAGATCAAGGCCCTTGAATTAGGTCTGAGCTTTGTGCCTACCCCAAAATTCGATAGATTTTCATCTGTTAAAGACGTCAATCTTTTTATTCGCAAATTAAGGTGGCACAAACACTTTAGACTCATGGACCGTCGCCAATGCCTTGAGTTAGGGATCCCGATTGAATTACTTAAGGATGTAGAACTCCTGCAGTCCCTAGATTCTAATAAGGACAACCCTCAGGGCAACAGTCCCTTCACAAACTTAAAAGTAAAGAGTACAAAGATGCCACCCACCGCGAATGAACTTTCATGTTTAGATGTATTCCTTAATATGGTCACCAAGGACCTGGAGGATCTCAAAGTGTCCACACATCATTCCAACTGCGCCGAGTCTGTGACCACTGCTATTTCATCACTAGCTGACGACCACCAAATCGTCATTAAACCCGCTGACAAGGGGGGGAATGTCGTGGTCATGGACTCGGCGCAATATGTGAATATGTGTAGGAGTATACTATCTGATTCAGGGACGTATGAAGTACTATACAGTGACCCCACTGAGGGCTATAGGCGTGAACTTAAAAATATTTTGGAAGAAGCGAAAGCTAATAACATCATTTCCGCTGATGAATTCGCCTTTCTGTTCCCTCTGCATCCTCGGAAATCTACCTTCTATAGTCTCCCCAAGGTGCACAAGGGGGTCAGTCCCCTAAAGGGGAGACCCATTGTATCGGGGGTGGACAACCTTAACCAGAATCTGGGTATTTACATCGACCGGGTACTGGCACCGTTTGTCACGGCTCTCCCCTCCCATGTCAGAGACACTACTGACCTCCTCAAGCGTCTCGAGGGGCTGACATTGGAGGAGACATGTCTTCTTTCCAGTATTGACGTTGAAGCCCTGTATTCATCTATACCACACAATTTGGGTCTCAACGCAGTAGAACATTTTCTCCGATCACGGGGTTGTCAGTATCGCGCCCACAGCCAATTTGTCCTGAGTCTGCTTGAGTTTACGCTTACACGTAATTTTTTCACCTTTGATGGGAGGACCTACCACCAGCTCAGGGGTACAGCGATGGGGAGCCCCTGTGCCCCATCGTATGCCAACCTATTCCTGGGCTGGTGGGAGGAGACCATCGTATTTAAGGAGGATGAAGCTCTGGACACTTACGAGATTGGTCTGTGGGCGCGATACATCGACGACATATTCATTCTCTGGAATGGTGATCAGGGGACCTTTGAAGCCTTTGTCCAGCATCTTAATCATAACAATATTGGTATGCGCTTCACTAGTGAGTTCCACCCCACCACTTTGCCATTCCTTGATATAAAAATCTCCAGGAACGGGAGGGGGGAACTGGACACTTCAATTTATAGAAAGGCTACCTCTACGAATTCCCTCCTGAGGTGGGAGAGCAACCACCCTCTCCCACTCAGGACAGGAATTCCTAGGGGCCAATACCTGCGTCTCAGACGAAATTGCTCTGACAAACGTGATTTTGTCAATTAAGCAGCGGATATGAGGAGTAGATTTTTGTCCAGGGGATACCCCGACCATGTTTTGAGATCGGCGTACCAGACAGCCCTGTCCCGACCAAGAGGCCCATTGCTCACTCCTAATCAACCATCTGTTCCACCAACTAGGGTCATGAGAATGATTGCCAATTTCGATAGGGGGTCCAAACAAGTGAGGCAGATTTTAGGACGCCATTGGCAAATTCTCAAAATGGATCCTGACCTAAAAGACGTCTTGGGTGACCAACCACAAATTACTTATCGTAGAGGATCGAACATACGCGATAAGCTAGTGCATAGCCACTATGCACCTGATCGCACCAAAACCACCTGGTTGCGATCTAGGAGTGTGGGATGCTATAGATGTGGGAACTGTATAGCATGCAAACGCATAGACGTCACCAAGTCGTTTGTGAGCAATGTCACCAACAAAACATATTCAATCCCACATTTCATCAATTGCAAATCCAGAGGGGTCATCTATCGGATCCAGTGTGAATGTGGGATTGAATATGTTGGTAAAACGATACGTGAATTCAGGAGGCGGATAGGGGAGCATTTGGGGGATATCTCTCATAAACGAGATACCCCAATCTCGAAACATGTACATACTGTACACAATGGAAAAGCCTCCTTGAAAATCCTGGGTTTCGACTTGGTCAAACCGCCTGTGAGAGGGGGTAATTGGGACAGGTGTCTGCTGCAACAAGAATCTCGATGGATTTTTCAACTCAAAACATCTGCACCCCTAGGCCTAAATGAAAGGCTGGATTTTGGGTGCTTTATATAAAGTGTGGGGTAATTTCTCCAATAATAGAGATCATGCCCACATTGGTGACGGCAATCTATATTCTCCTGAATTGGAGTCTATGCCCACATTAATGATGGCATTTTCTCCCTTAGGATAATATGCAAATGCATGAGACATTTTTCTACTCCAAATACTTGTAAAATTCTTGGTATCGTGTCCAGTTCTTTTTATTGTATTCATGTCGCTGGTATCGTGCAAGAAATATCGGCCTTATTCTGCTGCGACTCTATATCGTAGCGTTGTCACGGACGCCTCTATTCAGGGACGTACTGTGAGGTTACTTCCTGTTGATATATTCTCCAAGGTAACCACCATCTCCCTCCGCCTCCGGATCTGATTGGTCGCCGCAATCATGTGGCATAGGCAGCGGCGTGCTGTGCGTCGAGGCGCATGCGCGTGACGTCACACGCCGACGCAGGTGCTGACAGGGCGGTCTCCCAGGAAGAGGCGCGCTGGCGATGTATTTAAACTCCACTAAGGTATGCGTCAGGGTGGCTGGTATAGGTTGAGGAACCCCCTTAATGATAGGGACACCACCGTACTGAGGACCACCATATCCTCTCACACTAAGAAGCGGAGAAGTATCCATTCCTCTGCAGCATGGCGATCCAGCACCACGGATGCCTGCCCCTAGACTCTGACCTTTATTATTTTTTGAGTCTAGTATTTCATGTAACCGCCTAACCGCAGTGTATACTCAACTGTTACCTGTGGTCATAGACCGGTTCTTTGCCTTTTTGTTTCTACATGTTCTAAATCCCCCTGAGGAGTCGACATGACAGAAACGTGCCACGTCGGGAGGCCTGTAGTCACTATAGTATCTATTTTTGTTTTGTTTTGTATTCTAGGGTTCAGGTCCAAACTAGGGACAGGCATCCGGACGGGGTCGCCCTTCTTAGGGCGAGTGCTCTGTATAGACAGGTAGCATGAAAATAGGCCCCATTCCTACCAAGAATATAGGGTGATATAGGGCACAGCATTGATATTTTCATGACTACATCTCCTGTCTACACTCCCTTTCATCAGGCCTGGTCCCCTGCTGCGCTGATCCTAGTCACCTGGTCGGTAAGGTAAGACTGCTTGCGTCTACATAGGCACAGCAGTAACAATTATCCTTGTTCCACCAGAAGTGGGGTACCTACCATTGAACCTCAATATATGTCGTTTGTGTGTGTTGGCTGGGTAACACTTTTAGCGCACTTACAGGCGCATCAGTGCAAATGAGTGCCTTTTCTTTCCTGCCAGCAGTGGGGTCGACACCATAGAACCCCTTGACTATATGTTTTGTTTTGTGATACATCCTTAGGTGTATATTTTAATGTATATCGTATAAAAGTTAATTTTTAAACAAGGATATTTCCCCACATTTCTTACATTGTGGGCCACTCAGAGCCCAGAGAAGATGGCAGTGTTTCTAGATTTTGTTTACATAAGGCTTTTTGTTTGCTTGTTTCGTTTGATATAGCTTTAACTTGCATTTGTGGATCTGACGAACTTTGTCCACAGACAATAATTTGTGAAAGTGTTCCTGAGCCCATGCAGTGATTTGCAGTACAGAATCATGACATGATTGTCGGCCTTGTGCCTTGCGCATATGGATTTCTCCAGATTCTCTGATGATGATATTAAGTACTGTAGATGGTGAGATATTTAAAGTCTTCACAATTTTATGTTGAAGAACATTTTTTCTGAATTTGTTCCACAATTTTTTAGATGGAGTTTTCTGAGGATTGTCTACCCATCTTTGCTTGTAGGAGACTTTCTAACTTAGCAGCAAACTTATTTTTTATAGAAAAATATCTTCTTTCAATATCTAATATGTATTATATTGTGGATAAAATATGGGTCTAAGGGATTTGCAAATCATTGCATTCTGATATTAATCACATTTATCTACTTTTTACACAGCGTCCCAACATTTTTGAAATAGGGTTTATATTTGTATATATATTTAAAAAAGGGGTTTAATGGGTTGAAATTAAAGGGAACCTGTGAACTTTATGCTGCCCATACTAACAGCAGCATAAAGTAGAGACAGGTGAGTTGATTTCAGAGGTCTGTCACTTAAAAGTTTAAAGTACCGTAAGTGGTTGCCGAGAACCAACATCACAACCATTGCAGACTGGGCCTGGAAAAGAGTCCCGGCCACCTGAGAAGAGTCATGGTTACTCATGAATTCCTGCTCTCCTGCCCACCTGCTGATGACTGACAGTCTTCTACCTAGTTTTCTCCATTTCTCTCTAGGAGAGAACTGCCAATCATCAGCAGGTGGGCAGAAAGCAGGAGATTATCAATAACCATGACTCTTCTTAGGTAGATTTGGCTCTTTTCAAGGTCTGTGCTGCAATGATTATGATGCTAGTTCTCAGCAACCACTTACATTTAGCTCATGAGTGACACACTGCTGAAATCTGCATTTCTGTCACTATTTTATGCTGCCCTCAGTGAGATCAGCATAAAATTGATGACAGGTTCCCTTTAAACAAATAACAATGCTACAATGCTTTATTCATAGCAGAGACACCACCTTAAACTGCATCCGTGTATGAGGGGCACTAAGGAGGCATCATTCTCTAAGGAAGAAACTAAGGGGGCTGTGATACTATATGGGGAGACACTAAAGGAGCATTATACTCTTGGGTACTAAGGGGCATCATACGCTGAGAGGGGCACTAATGTGGTGAGAGACACTAAGTTAATATAATGTGTGGGATGGCACTGAGGCAGCATCATACTGTGTGGGGGCACTAAGGGGTCATCTTTACTGTGTGAGGGTACTAAGTGGTCATCTTTATTGTGTGGGGGGGCACTAAGAGGATATATTTACTCCCTTAGAGGGACATTAAGGAGCATCACTACTGTGAGGGGGGCTTAGGAATACTTTTTACTGTGATGTGTCATCATTAATGTGAAGGGGCTCATTATTACTGTTGGTGGGGAAGAAAGGGGACAAGCCAATATCAGAGGTTTAGTTCAATGTAAAAAAGTCACCTGGATTTCTCTATTTATACTCTTTTAATTTTGCGAGTTATGGCAACTGTTACTATTTAGGTCACTGTCTAGTTTACATTGTTATATTTAGGGGCAACATGGAGTCATGGCTGAAAGAAGTCATGATGGCCTGAACTGGATAGAGAAGAAGAGAAAGTTAAGAACTCTAACAAGAGATGACAAACAGTATGTAAGTCCAAACCTATCCAACTAATTTGTCTAAAAATACAAAATATAATTGCACTGGAGCATAGTCATGCTGGAGCACAAAAGATTCTTCCTGGAACTGTTCCAACAAACTCTGAAAAGTTTTGGTATGCTGGAGGTTCACTGGAACTAAGGGATCCAGGCCAACTCCTTAAAAACAACCCAATGGGATTATCCCTCTTCTAACAAACTTTACAGTTGGCACAATCTAGTCAGGCAGGTAATGTTCTCCTGGCATTCACCAAACCCAGACACGTACATCAGACAGCCACATAAAGAAGCATAATCTGTCACTCCACAGAACGCATTTACTTTGGTCCAGAGTCCAGTGGTGGCCTTCTTTACAGCATGTTTGGCATTGTACTTGATGAGATAAGGCATATATGCAGTTGCTCAGTCATGGAGACCCATACTATGAAGCTTCCTGCATACAGTTTTGGTGCTAATGTTAATTGAAAGAGGATGCTTGGAACTCTGCAGTTATTGAGTTAGAGTGTTGGCAACTTTTATAAACTATAGGGAAAGTTTTATCATCTCCCTGTCCCTTATTTCTGGAGTAAAAAAGTTGCAAACCCCATGTTTACAACTTTTCATATGCCACTGTGAATAATTGCTGCAGTTGGAGTATTTTTGATGCTATTACCACTTTTCTGAAGGGGGTGTGGCCAGGGCAGGGAGTGTGCGTAACTAGCAGCCGCAACAAATTTATCTTAATTTTCAACAGTTTTCTGGAGTGTACAGCAGCTCAGAGCTGGCATAGATTTCTGTTAAGGCACATGCACCTTATCCTATAATAGGCTCATCCTCAGCACTCGGAGACCCTGCTCTGTACCTTTATGTGGTCTCCACTTCATGGCTGAGTTGCTGTGGTTCCTAAACATTTTCACTTTACAAAAATACCACTTACAGTTGTTGGAATATCTAGGAAGGAAGAAATGTCGCAAACTGACTTGTTGCAATTGTGGCATTCTGTTACAGTACCACGTTGGAATTCAGTGAGCTCTTTAGAATGGCCCATTCTTTCACAAATGTTTGTAAAGGCAGATTACATGGCTAGGGGCTCGATTCAACACGTCTGTGGCAATGGGAGCAAATGAAACACCTTATTTCAATAAACAAGAGGTGTGTCCTAATACTTTTGTCAATATATTGTGACAGGATAAGGGGAAAAGTGTTTGAAGAAGTCTTCATTTCACTCAAGTTCCTATCTCATTCATGGTAAAAGCAGCCAGGGAGTAGGAAAGTTGTGCGTTCCCACGCTGCTTAGGCATTTTTTTTGTAACTTTCTGTTTAGTTTTTTGGGAATGATTCTGACTAATCTTTAGCTGAGTGTAGAAATGTTTAAAAGTTTAGTGATGTCAGAGGATTAGGACCTCTATGTTCCTGGGACCAAACCGCTGTGAGCAAATGCAATGATTCTGTGTTTTGTTTGGGAACTCTTAGGAGACCTGTGCGTAGTTTGTGTCCAAAGAGCTGAAGATTTTATTTTGTATCGTGTATGTGTTACTGGAACTGCCTGAAAAGTGAATAAAACTGGTTGTGACCAGTTGCACTACATTTGTCTGACGTGAGCTATGTTCTTGCTGTCTATCCCAGGAGACAATGATCCCCGAGCTAATGCTGTTATATACAGTGGATATAAAAAGCCTACACACCCCTGTTAAAATGTCAGGTTTCTGTGATATAAAAAAATGAGACAAAGATAAATCATTTCAGAACTTTTTCCACCTTTAATGCGACCTATAAACTGTACAACTCAATTGAAAAACAAACTGAAATCTTTTAGGTAGAGGGTAGAAAAAATATAAAAATAGTATGGTTGCATAAGTGTGCACATCCTTAAACTAAAACTTTGTTGAAGCACCTTTAGATTTTTTTACAGCACTCAGTCTTTTTGGGTATGAGTCTATCAGCATGGCATATTTTGACTTGGCAAGATTTGCCCACTCTTTTTTGCAAAAACACTCCAAATCTGTCAGATTGCGAGGGCATCTCCTGTGCACAGCCCTCTTCAGATCACCCCACATCGGATTCAGGTCTGGGCTCTGGCTTGGCCATTCCAAAACTTTAATCTTCTTCTGGTGAAGCCATTCCTTTGTTGATTTGGATGTATGCTTTGGGTCGTTTTCATGCTGAAAGATGAAGTTCCTCTTCATGTTCAGCTTTCTAGCAGAAGCCTGACGGTTTTGTGCCAATATTGACTGGTATTTGGGAATGTTCATAATTTCCTCTAGGTTGACTAAGGCCCCAGTTCCAGCTGAAGAAAAACAGCCCCTAAGCATGATGCTGCCACCACCATGCTTCACTGTAGGTGTGATGTTCTTTTGGTGATGTGCAGTGTTGTTTTTGCGCCAAACATATCTTTTGGAATTATGGCTAAAAAGTTCAACCTTGGTTTCATCAGACCATAACACCTTTTCCCACATGCTTTTGTTTTTGCAAAATGTAGCTTGGCTTGGATGTTTTTCTTCGTAAGAAAAGGCTTCCGTCTTGCCACTCTACCCCATAGCCCAGACATATGAAGAATACAGGAGATTGTTGTTACATGTACCACACAGCCAGTACTTGCCAGATATTCCTGCAGCTCCTTTAATGTTGCTTTAGGCCTCTTGGTAACCTCCCAGACCAGTTTTCTTCTCGTCTTTTCATCAATTTTGGAGGGACGTCCAGTTCTTGGTAATGTCAAGGTTGTGCCCTATTTTCTTTACTGTGTTCCATGGTATATCTAATGCCTTAGAAATTCTTTTGTACCCTTCTCCTGATTGATACCTTTTAACAATGAGATCCCTCTGATGTTTTTGAAGCTCTCTGTGGACCATGGCTTTTGCTGTGGGATGTGACTAAGAAAATTTCAGGAAAGACCAACTAGAGCAGCTGAACTTTATTTGGGGTTAATCAGAGGCACTTTAAATGATGGCAGGTGTATGCTGACTCCTATTTAACATGATTTTGAATGTAATTGCTTAATTATGAACACAGCTACATCCCCAGTTATGGGTATGCACACTTATGCAACCACATTATTTTAGTTTTTTTTTGCTTTCTTCCCTCCACCTAAAATATTTCGGTTTGTTTTTCAATTCAGTGGTACAGTTTAGGCTACTTTCACACTTGCGTTCGGGTTCCGCTTGTGAGTTCTGTTTGAAGGCTCTCACAAGCAGCTCCAAACGGATCCGTACAGCCCCAATGCATTCTGAGTGGATGCAGATCCACTCAGAATGCATCAGTTTGTCTCCATTTGGCCTCCGTTCCGCTCAGCAGGTGGACACCCGAACACAGCTTGCAGCGTTTTCGTGTCCGCCTGGCCGTGCGGAGCCAAACGGATCCGTCCAGACTTACAATGCAAGTCAATGGGGACGGATCCGTTTGACGTTGACACAATATGGTGCAATTGCAAACGGATCCGCCCCTCATTGACTTTCAATGTAAAGTCAGGAGTCCCTATTAATATACCATCGGATCGGAGTTTTCTCCAATTCGATGGTATATTTTAACTTGAAGCATCCCCATCACCATGGGAACGCCTCTATGTTAGAATATACCATCGGATTTGAGTTAGATCGTAAAAACTCAGATCCAACAGTATATTCTAACACAGAGGCTTTCCCATAGTGATGGGGACGCTTCAAGTTAGAATATACTGAGAACTGTGTACATAACTGCCCCCTGCTGCCTGGCAGCACCCGATCTCTTACAGGGGGCTGTGATCCGCACAATTAACCCCTCAGGTCTGTGCTATAAGCAATGCGCTGCACAGACCTTTCACTTACCAGTAAGAGGAGCGCCCGGCCGGCCACAGACAGCGCAGGTAAGTATAATGCTTCTAAAATAGCTAAGTAACCATGGCAACCAGAACTGCAGTGGCCACCAATGAATTTAATACTGGGGAGGGAGGGAGGGGGGTCCGCACTGGCCACCAATGAATTTAATACTGGGGAGGGAGGGATGGGGGGGGCGCACTGGCCACCAATGAATTTAATACAGGGGAGGGAGGGAGGGGGGGTGACACACTGGCCACCAATGAATTTAATACTGGGGAGGGAGGGAGGGGGGGCGCACTGGCCACCAATGATTTTAAAACTGGGGAAGGAGGGGGTCTGCAGCACCTGATCAGGGGGCTAAGATCTGCACAAGAGATCGGGTGCTGCCGGGCAGCAGGGGGCAGCTATGTACACAGTTCTTAGTATAGTCTAACCTGAAGCGTCCCCATCACAATGGGAACGCCTCTGTGTTAGAATATACTGTCGGATCTGAGTTTTCACGATGTGAAAACTCAGATCTGAAAAAGCTGCCTAATGCAGACGGATCTGTTCTGAACGGATGCAAGCGTTTGCATTATAGGTGCGGATCCATCTGTTCAGATACCGGACGGATCCGCACCGAACGCAAGTGTGAAAGTAGCCTTATAGGTCACATTAAAGGTGGAAAAATTTCGGAAATGATTTATCTTTGTCTCATTTTTTTACACCACAGAAACCTCACATTTTAACAGGGGTGTGTATACTTTTTATATCCACTGTATGTAAAGAAGTTACACTCCAAATGGTCCATCAAAACAATGTATCATTTATTCTCTTATGTTCAGTGCAAAGTTTCAGTCATACACAATTATATATTGTTAGTAATAACAACATTGTGTAAATATTTTTAAGTAACAGCTAAATCGATTACATAAATCGATTATATTTAAAGTTAAAAGTATATACTGTAATTGTTATGTACAGACTATTAGTAAAATGACAATATATGTAATGGTAAAGTTCAGTCAGCTATTTACATAGATGTTAGGTGTTCTTAACAGGGCTGTAAAAATGTTTGAATATTCCTTTTCATAATGGAAAATCTTAAAGGCCCATTAGCATTTTCTATTTCAAAGGTCAAACTATCAAATAGCATTTTATAGGGCTGATAAGCTACTTTTATTGAGGTTATATAGTGGATAGTTGGTGTGTTTTGCACAGAAAAGATTTACTGGGCATAAAAACTCTGCAAACACAACCTTTGTTTGGCAAGAAGTACATTATTAACATTTCTGAGCTAGGATACAAGCCTAACCATCAGGTATGAAAAAGAGGAGTTTGACTATATTAACAAATATCACAGCATATACTGTATATGCAAAGCAGGTAATGTAGGCAAGCAGCCCTTCCGGGGCTTGTATGCAGTTTGTGATTGCTGTCCAAGGTTTGGTGTTTTTTTCTTATTTTTATCTAGCAAAGACACACCTTATCGTCTTCATAGAAGTAGTATCAAGTTCACTGAAATATTGTGCGCCACTACAGTGAATAGTAAAAAGCCTAGTCACAATCACTGACAAAGGTAAGTGTGATATTAGCAGACAATAGTGTTGTGATGATGCAACAGAAAGACCAGCACTGGGTGTGGAACTACTGTGCCAACCAATGGTTTTGACTTAGGCCTAAACCCAAAGCCTATATTACACTGCCCGATTTATTTGGCAGATAATCGCTAACGAACATTTGTATGAACGCTCGTTAGTGATCATCTGGCAGTGTGATTCTGGTGCCGATTGACGATAAATCATCAGGCAATCCAAATCTTTTGACCTGTTAAAAAATAATTGTTTGCGGACGGCAGATCATGGTGTCTAATAACGATCTGCCACCGGCAAACCACTATATAGCAAGGGGACGAGTGATGGCATAGTGATCCCTCCTTCCCATGCTGAAGAGAAGATTTCTGCATGTAATAGAAGTAGTGATGGACGAACATCAGCCGGGAAGGTTCGCAAAGCGCGCATTTGCGGCAGCCCCATTGACATTAATGACAGGCGAACCTCAAAAACCTTCAGGCCATATTTGCAGCAACCAAATACCTTCTAGAAGTGAACAAATAGTCCCAAAACATGTACAGTGACATACCAGAGGGGGATCTTTGGCAAAAATTCCCACAAAAAATATGTATTTTAATTAGGGGCCATTTTTATGCGTCTTAAAGGGAAACTCTCAAAAATGTGCTCTGATGGAGACTAGAAATTTTTTATTTTAGAACTTGTGTTTATCTAGCTGGAGGTACATTAGGGGGTCACTGGCTAAAAATTTTACTGTCGGCCAGTACAGGCCCCAAAAATTAGGCATTCACCTGACAGAAAAGAACTTGTGATTATGTGGCTGGAGGTACATTAGGCGGTCACTGGATTAATTTTTTTACTGTAGGCCACTGGAGTACAGGCCCCAAAAATTAGGCATTCACCTGACAGAAAAGAACTTGTGATGATGTGGCTGGAGGTACATTAGGCGATCATTAGATAAAAAATTTATTGTAGGCCAGTACAGGCCCCAAAAATTAGGCATTCACCTAACAGAAAATACCTTGTGATGATGTGGCTGGAGGTACATTAGGCAGTCACTGGATACAAATTTTACTGTAGGCCAGTACAGGCCCTAAAAATTAGGCATTCACCTGACAGAAAAGAACTTGTGATTATGTGGCTGGAGGTACATCACAGAAAAAAGATAATAATGCACTTAATAAAATAGATGCAAAATATATTGGCTAAGTGTCTCAGATTGTATCACATCAGAGTGAGGACTTTGTCCATATATAATGCTTGCATCTATATTATTAAGTGCATTACTATCTTTTTTCTGTAATTTTTTTTTTCCATGAAAGTGGCCAGGGACATTAGCACATTTGTCTATCATAATCATGCAGGATGTTTTTATCTTTGCTTTTTTCTGTAATTTTTTTTGTTTATTTTGTATATGCTTGAGGGAGTGGCACCTTCAAGTGTGAATGAGCTCCTATTTTATCTTGGGAGCAGCATTCCTTTGCACTTTTGCCCTTCCTATCTAATAGACCACATTGATTAGGTGGTACATATAGGTGTGCTTGCTCTTCCTCCCATCGGCTGCTTGATGCACATGGAGGTGACTAGGAGCAACACACCATATATGCGGGGTCTGCGCTCCTGAACATAGAAGCCCAACGGCTTAGGTAGGTTTAGCGTAGGACCCGCCTGACCCGAGACCACCTTGGCGCTTGGTAGGCGGGCACAGATGTTTGATCAAAATATATTGGCTAAGTGTCTCAGATTTTATCACATCAGAGTGAGGGCTTGGACCATATATAATGCTTGCATCTATTTTATTAAGTGCATTCTTTTTTTTTTTTCTGTCTTTTTTTTTTTTTCCATGATTATGGCCAGGGACATCCTCACATTTATTTATCATATTGTGCAGGATGTTTTTATCTTAGTTTTTTCTGGCATTTTTCTGTTTATGGAGGTACATTAGGTGGTCACTGGATACAAATTTTACTGTAGACCTTTCATGCCACTGTACATACATAAGACAAGGACCATTCTATTTTCTGTGTGGTGGTGGATATATGTGGGCAGCATGAGGAAATTCAATTACACGTGGTTCCTCCGAGATCCATGCCTCATTCATTTTTGAATTTTGAGGTAGTCCACAGTGTCGTGAGCTAGCCGAGTGCGCTTATTGTCACGATCCCATCTGCTGCGCTGAACGTCCTTTCGGACAGGACACTCGACAAGTGGCAATCCAAGAGTTCCATGGCAAATTGTGCCAGCTCTGGCCACAGGTCAAGCCTGCACACCCAGTAGTCCAGGGGTTCCTCGCTTCTCAGAGCGTCCACATCAGCCGTTAACCCGATGTAGTCTGACACCTGTTGGTGTAGCCGTTCCCTGAGGCTGGATCCGGATGGCGGCTGTCGATGGGTTGCTTGCAAGAATGATCTCATATCTAAAGTGACCAATACATCTTCAAACTGCCCTTTTCTTGCATGTGCGGTAGGATTGGTACCAGCACCTGTTTCGCTGTGAGTAGAAATTCCTCTGCCAGCACCCGCAACAGCAGAATCTCTTGGCCTGGAAATGCTGCATTCTGCCAGCCCTCTGTGATGCTGGTAACATGTCCACCCAGGGGCATAGCTAGAAATGACCGTGCCCCATAGCAACGAATTTTTTTGGCCCCCCCCACTCCAGGATCTCCCATCCGCACATACCTCTCGGACCTCGCCGCCACATCCGCAGCTCCTCATGCACTTGCGACGGTTACACGTAGACTGAGCACAGACAGTTGGTCACTGGCAAAGCATTTGTGCTAGGGTAGGAAATCTATTAATCTAAATGTCTGTGTATTAAAGAAGATTGTTAAATTGTACAGCGGTCTGTAACACAAGAAGGTGAAAGTACATATCGTGGGGTGTGTATGTGTATTAGACAGAAAGTAGGGATATGTATCTTATGTATTAGGGAGAGTAAGGGCTATATATCTAGTGCTGATACACGTGTAGGTGAAGAGCCGCTCTGTCATAATTCGTCTCTTTCATATTATAAGCTCCCCTTATATATAATTTACTTACAGTTCTGAAGACTCAGGGGTGCTGGCTGGCTTGGCTTCAGGAGTGCTGGCTGGATTGGCCTCAGGGGTGCTGGCAGGCTTGGCCTCAGGGGTGCTGGCTGGCTTGGCCTCAGAGGTGCTGTCTGGCTTGGCCTCAGGGGTGCTGGCTGGCTTGGCCGGGCAGAAGGAGTGTGGGAGACTCTGAGGCCTTTTTTCTCCAAGCTGTTCCGGAAAAAAAAAATGTCATTACACCTCAGGTCAGACCACCAATCAGACTCCCAATGTTAATCAGACCTCAGCTGACAGCCCCAATAAGATCCCCAATGTTAATAAGAACCCAATAAGACCTCAGATCACACCTCAGCTCAGACCCCAATATGAATGTCCACCAATCAGATCTCAGATAAGAGCCCCATGCCTCATAGCAGCCCTCAGTAGCCTCTCACCAGCCTCCAGTAGCCTCTCCATCAGCTCCCAGTGCCTCTCACCAGCCCCCAGTGCCTCTCCATCAGCCCCCAGTGCCTATCCATCAGCCCCCAGTGCCTCTAACCATCCCCCAGTACCCTCTCCATCAGCCCTCAGTGCCTCTCACAAGCCCCCAGTACCATCTCCATCAGCCCCCAGTGCCTCTCCATCAGCCCCCAGTGTCTCTCATCAGCCCCCAGTGCCTCTCCATCAGCTTCCAGTGCTTCTCACCAGCCCTCAGTGCCTCTCCATCAGCCCCCAGTGCCTCTCCATCAGCCCCCAGTGCCTCTAACCAGCCCCCAGTACCCTCTCCATCAGCCCTCAGTGCCTCTCACCAGCCCCCAGTACCATCTCCACCCCCCCCCCCCCCCGTGCTCCCTCCCTGGTATTAAAATCATTGGTGGGCTGTGCACCCTCCCCCCCTCAGTATTAAAATCATTGGTGGGCAGTGCACCCTCCCCCCCTCGGTATTAAAATCATTAGTGGGCAGTGCACCCTCCCCCCGTATTAAAATCATTGGTGGGCAGTGTGCCCTCCCACCGCCCCCCGTATTAAAATCATTGGTGGGCAGTGTGACCTCCCCCCGTATTAAAATCATTGGTGGGCAGTGCAGACCCCCCGCCCCCATATTAAAATCATTGGTGGGCAGTGTGCCCCCCCCCAGGTATTAAAATCATTGGTGGGCAGTGTGCCCTCCCCCTCCCCTGTATTAAGGTCTGTGTGGCGCATTGCTTATGCTTATAGCAATGCACCGCACAGACCTGTGACGAGTTACAAAAAGGAGGAGCGCCCGGCGGCCACAGCGCATGTAAGTATGCTGCAGAGTAACTGGCCATGGCAGACAGGACTTCAGTAGCGTCCTGGCTGCCATGGTAACCGATCGGAGCCCCAGGATTACACTGCTGGGACTCCGATCGGAACTGCTGCTGCCACCGATGAGGGGGCCCTATCACACAGCTACGGCTTTACTGTGGCTCTCCTGGCTATACGGGGCCCCATGGGCCCCCCTGACTTAGGGGCCCTGTCGCAATTGCGACCACTGCGACCCCTATAGCTACGCCAGTGTGTCCACCATTTTGTGTTTGTACCGGGGTCTAAGTACTTTGCCACCTAGTACTGGTCCTTTCCCTTTATGCTTTTAATACAGAGGTCCCTCTTCAAACATTAAAGCATGAAAGCCCTTATTTGAAGCAATGGAGCGCCCTGGCTCCTGCTTATCGCCCAGGAGAAGTCTCCTCCCCACAGCCACGGACAACACCAGTGATCCCTGAAAAGTTTAAAGTCCCCCTCAAAGCCTGCTTTTCTTGCTCATCCTTCTCCTCCCCCCAGCTACCATCCTCCTCTGACTCCTCTTCAGACTCCAGCTGACTTGTCTCAGATGGAGTAGCCCCCTCTGGGTATTCATTCAGCATTGCGACTTCCTCAACTTCCTGCTCCTGCTTCTCGACGGCTTGATCAATGACTCGACGCAATGCACTCTCAAGAAAGAAGGCACAAGTTACGATGTCACTAATGGTGCCCTGGCTGCGACTGACCAGTTTGGTGATCTTATCAAATGGCCACAGACGTCTGCATGCATCGCGCATGAGCAGCCACTGGCACGGTGAAAAGAAACCAAGCTCCCCAGAACCCGTCCTGCTGCAGAGTTCATACAGGTAGTCGTTAACGGCATGTTATGTTGCTGCTGGAGCAGCCTATCAAGCATATACAAGGTGGAGTTCCAGCGTGTCGGGGTATCACAAATCAGAGGTCTGACGGGCAAGTGGTGTCACCGCTGAACGTTAGCAAGGCAAGCCATAGCCGTTTAAGATCTTCTAAAATGGCCAGATTTTCCTGGCCTGCCACAAGACGTTCTTAACCTGGGGTATATAACAATCAATTGCTGCACGACTAAGTTCAGTACGTGTGCCATGCATGGCACATGTGTCATTTTGCCCTGTTTCAGCACGCTCAGCAGATTGGCACTGTTGTCGCACACCACTTTACCAACTGTCAAATTGAGTGGGGTTAGCCACTGATCGGCCTGTGACCGCAGAGCTGAACGCAGTGCAGGACCGGTGTGGCTCTTGGCTTCCAGGCACAACAGCCGCAGCACAGCATGGCAACTTCTCACCTGGGACATCGAATAGGTTATGAGGAGCTGTGGAAAAGTCGGAGTCAGCCAAGGAGGAGATGGAGGATGGAGTAGGAGGAGGAGAAGAAGAGGCAGGCCTGCATGCAATCCTTGGCGGTAACACCAAATCCACACGGGAGGCCTCCGAGTCCACCAGTTTATATGGCAGTAGTTAGCGGGCTAGCAGTACTGACACGCCAGCGGTCAGCCGTTGGGCAAGTGGGTTATCCGGCGTCATCAACTTTTTATGCTCGAACATTTGTGCCATGGAAAATTGCCTTCTGCCAGATGAACACAACAACAGCACGGTGGAAGGTGGAGTGGAGGACAAATGGGAGGAGAGAGGAGAAGGAGAAGAGGCAGGACGTGGAGCGCCGGGAGTGTGGCTTTGAGGGTTCTGACGGCGTTGCTCCCACTGGGCTCAGTGATGGGAGGCCAGGTGCCTTCTTAAGCCGGTCATCCCTAGGTGAGTGTTGGGCTTACCACAACTTATGCATTGATATATATGGTCTGTACTGAGTGTGCCTTATTGTATTTAAATTAAGATTTAACTTTTAATTTATATCTATTAAAAAGATATTTGAGACTTTGTGGAATAAAGTAAATTCCTGCGCTTTATAGGGAGGGTAGCATAGGTGCTAGATAGTTAAAGTGTATTCCTACTGGAATCAAACCCCTTAATGAGTATTTTGTAGAAGCAGGTATATCGCAGGCCTCAATCAATATTTGGTGGAAACGGGTATATCAAACCCCTTAATTAATATTTTGTGGAAGCAGTTATATCGCAGCCCACAATCAGTATTTTGTGGAAGCAGATATATCAAACCCCTTAATCAGTATTTTGTGGAAGCAGGTATATCGCAGCCCTCAATCAGTATTTTGTGGAAGCAGGTATATAAAGCCCCTTAATCGGTATTTTGTGGAGGCAGGTATATCACAGCCCTCAATCAGTATTGTGTGGAAGCTGGTATATCAAACCCCTTAATCAGTATTTTGTGGAAGCAGGTATATCGCAGGCCTCAATCAATATTTGGTGGAAACATATATATCAAACCCCTTAATCATTATTTTGTGGAAGCATGTATATTGCAGCCCTTAATCAGTATTTTGTGAAAGCAAGTATATCAAATCCCTTAATAATTATTTTGTGGAAGCAGATATATTGCAGCCCTCAATCAATATTTGGTGGAAGCAGGTATATCAAACCCCTTAATCAGTACTTTGTGGAACCAGGTATATCAAACTCCTTAATCAGTATTTTGTGCAAGCAGGTATATCACATCCCTCAATCAATATTTTGTGGAAGAAGGTATATCACACCCATTGCAAATAGTTGTTCCAATAGAGCTTGCCCCTCTTTATAGCTGCGGTATCGCAGCAGAACCGCACACAACTGCTGCACAATACAAATGCGCTATATACTTTCTATGTTAAAAAGTATATTATAGGTATATCACACCCCTCAGTATATCACACCTATGACTAGTACACCTATACCAGTCCTTAAAAGGACTTTTGTGGCCCTATTAGCTAGCACTTGGTGTCCCTAACAGCCTGTAGGGAGGCGTTGCACAGCAACCTCTCCCTACACCGTCAAAATACAGAATGTAAAATGGCTGCCAGATCGGGTTCTTTGATAGGGTGGGGATGTGTCCATGTGCTGAAACGTCTCAATTGGCTGTCCTTTCCCACCTGATGGATGTGTCATGAGTCAAAGTTCGGCGCAATGCAAAAAGAATATGGCACTGGCAGACCGCCATATGTTCGCATGTTCTGCAAATTGCGAACACGCAAAGTTTGCCGCAAAACGACCAGGTCGCAAAGCCATCTCTAAATAGGAGCGGTCTCCTCTGCTAACGAGCAGGCGATTGCTGGGAGGAAATCATCTGCTACATCTGCTACATCTTCCGACAATCATCTGCTACATCAGGCTGTGTAATACAGCATTAGGCTCCATTCACACGTCTGCAAGTGTGGTCCACATCCATTCCTTAGTTGTGCGGAATGGGTGCAGACCCATTCATTCTCTACGGGGACACTATGTACTCTCCATATCCGCATTTCCAGAGCACAGCCCCGATCTTCTGGTCCGGAGCTCCCCAAGAAAATAGAACATGTCCTATTCTTGTCCGCAGCTGTGAACAAGAATAGGACTCCTCTATTTAGTGCCGGCCTTGTGCGGCCTGGTATATTGCGGATCCGCAATACAGCACGGACGTATGAATGGACCCTTCGCGATGTTATTCTTGCAGTTCCCTGGTTTTCTGGTGGCAGCATATCTAATGCAAGAAAAAAAAGGATCAAGTGTTGAAGATAAAAGTGTCTTATCCTTTCTCTCATCATTCGTCAGGGGAGAGTCAGGAGGCCCCTGTACACATTAGATAATCAGCAGGTTCAGTCAGCAATAATCTAATATGGGTAAGGGCCTTAAAGTGGTTGGTTAAAAGTCCCCAAGCTGCTCGCCCCTGGCCTAAATAATGCAAATCTTCAGTGGCAAATCCACATTCTTTACACCACATAGAAAGATACGCTTACAGTTCATAGTGTCTTTACATTTAGAAAATATTGTTAAGAAATGGCTGTTATGGCACTGGGTGTGGTATTATTGTGTTTATCTAACAGATTTGGCTTAGGGCAAATTCTAAGGGCCAGTTCGCACGACTGATTTTGAAATACATGCTTAAAGCAGATTTGAAGAAGATCTATGCCAAAAAATGTGCGGAAAATAGACAAAGAGCACCCAGTCTTTCATGGAACTGTTTTTTTTCAGCTTACTATTCATTTCAATGGGAGATTCAGCACTGATTGTGTCCCAATATGGGGCATGCTGCTACTTTTTCATATGTGTGCTGCTTCCCATTGAAATGAATGGGGAATTGTTTTGAGGCGTTTTTTGGAGCTGATTTGAAGCTGATTTTGAGGCAGAAATTCTCCAAAATCAGTGCCAAAAAACTCAGAGTGAATTGACCCTAAGGATATTATCCTGGCAGTCCCCTGGCATTCACCCTTTAACCCACGTACAGGGATCTGGACTTTGTTGCAGGGAACACACTGGGTTGCTACCTCCTGGAGTAGTCTCCCTGTGATTGGCTGGTGACCCATGGGGAACAGATACTGGTGCAATACAGACATAGCCAGGGATGGGCTGAGGCCATGGCAGGCAGAGATAATGTGAATATGAGAAACAGTCCTAGGTCAGGGCAGGCAGCAAAGAATCAATACGGTAATCAGTAGTGTTGATCACGAATATTCAAATTTTTATTGCGAATATAGGTAATTAAAAAAAATTACGAATACTTAGAATATAGTGATATATATTCGTAATTTCAAATATTCGAGATTTTTTATTGCGAATTTTGATAATGCAAATTTTCTAATTGGAATCATGACTTTAAATGGTAAACATGATGAATATTCTAAACAACTAATATATAGCACTATATCGAATATATTAGTTTTTTCAAATATTCGTAATATTCTAAAACAAGAATATATAGCAATATAGCGAATATCCGAAAAAACAAAACAAATGTGGAGCAATTTAGCTAATACAGGTCCTTCTCAAAAAATTAGCATATTGTGATAAAGTTCATTATTTTCTGTAATGTACTGATAAACATTAGACTTTCATATATTTTAGATTCATTACACACCAACTGAAGTAGTTCAAGCCTTTTATTGTTTTAATATTGATGATTTTGGCATACAGCTCATGAAAACCCAAAATTCCTATCTCAAAAAATTAGCATATCATGAAAAGGTTCTCTAAACGAGCTATTAACCTAATCATCTGAATCAACTAATTAACTCTAAACACCTGCAAAAGATTCCTGAGGCTTTTAAAAACTCCCAGCCTGGTTCATTACTCAAAACCGCAATCATGGGTAAGACTGCCGACCTGACTGCTGTCTAGAAGGCCATCATTGACACCCTCAAGCAAGAGGGTAAGACACAGAAAGAAATTTCTGAATGAATAGGCTGTTCCCAGAGTGCTGTATCAAGGCCCCTCAGTGGGAAGTCTGTGGGAAGGAAAAAGTGTGGCAGAAAACGCTGCACAATGAGAAGAGGTGACCGGACCCTGAGGAAGATTGTGGAGAAGGACCGATTCCAGACCTTGGGGGACCTGTGGAAGCAGTGGACTGAGTCTGGAGTAGAAACATCCAGAGCCACCGTGTATAGGCGTGTGCAGGAAATGGGCTACAGGTGCCGCATTCCCCAGGTCAAGCCACTTTTGAACCAGAAACAGCGGCAGAAGCGCCTGACCTGGGCTACAGAGAAGCAGCACTGGACTGTTGCATGTCATTCGGAAATCAAGGTACCAGAGTCTGGAGGAAGACTGGGGAGAGGGAAATGCCAAAATGCCTGAAGTCCAGTGTCAAGTACCCACAGTCAGTGATGGTCTGGGGTGCCATGTCAGCTGCTGGTGTTAGTCCACTGTGTTTTATCAAGGGCAGGGTCAATGCAGCTAGCTATCAGGAGATTTTGGAGCACTTCATGCTTCCATCTGATGAAAAGCTTTATGGAGATGAAGATTTCCTTTTTCAGCACGACCTGGCACCTGCTCACAGTGCCAAAACCACTGGTAAATGGTTTACTGACCATGGTATTACTGTGATCAATTGGCCTGCCAACTCTCCTGACCTGAACCCCATAGAGAATCTGTGGGATATTGGGAAGAGAAAGTTGAGAGACGCAAGACCCAACACTCTGGATGAGCTTAAGGCCGCTATCGAAGCATCCTGGGCCTCTATAACACCTCAGCAGGGCCACAGGCTGATTGCCTCCATGCCACGCCGCATTGAAGCAGTGATTTCTGCAAAAGGATTCCCGACCAAGTATTGAGTGCATAACTGAACATAATTATTTGAAGGTTGACTTTTTTTGTATTAAAAACACTTTTCTTTTATTGGTCGGATGAAATATGCTAATTTTTTGAGATAGGAAATTTGGGTTTTCATGAGCTGTATGCCAAAATCATCAATATTAAAACAATAAAAGGCTTGAACTACTTCAGTTGGTGTGTAATGAATCTAAAATATATGAAAGTCTAATGTTTATCAGTACATTACAGAAAATAATAAACTTTATCACAATATGCTAATTTTTTGAGAAGGACCTGTATAGTGCTATAATCTCCTTTGTCTAATAGTTGTAATTTTTTTTTCATCTGAAGTTCAGATTGGAAAAAAATGACAACTATTAAAAAAAAAGATTATAGCACTATATTAGCTTAATTGCTCTACATTTGTTTTTTTTCTAATATTGGCTGTATTGCTATATATTTTTTTGTTTTAGAATATTATGAATATTCGAAAAAACTAATATATTCGATATAGTGTTATGACTCATTGGCCCACTAGCAAGAAGCAAGGAGGAATCATGTTTTTGCTCAGCAATTGAAAAATTTGCGATAAAAATTGACATTACAAAAATTCGCATATTGCACGATCATTACCTTGTCAATTTTTTGAGTAAAAAAAAATCATAGAATATAACGAATATTCGAAGTTGCGAATATTCTACAAAATATTTGCGAAACATTGCGAATTTGAACATGACTACTGCCGCTCATCACTAGTAATCAGGCACAGGTCCGGTCAGGCAGCATAGAATCAAAGTCAGGTAGAATCAGAGTCAGGGCAGTGGTAGGAACACGGGCAGACAAACAGAGTAGCACACCTTATCAGGAACTATCAAGCTAGATACACCTATCGCTCAGGCACCATCCCACAGCGAAAGGTGAACAGTGTATCCCAGTGTATGAGGGCCCTCCAGACACACTCTGGACAGAAGATGTTGGAGAAAGAAGGATCAAGGCCTTTGTGACTGGCTGTAGCATATGTCCCTTTATCCACTGCAACAAACATGCATGCTCAGCCCAGTGTAGTCTGCAAGTTTATGGGGAAGTAAAGAGATAGATGTCAGCCAAATGATTACCTTCCAAATGTGTAAGAACACCTTTAGGGCAGCAAATGTACTGTATTGAGAGCACAAGTCTTCATCTTGCATTGCTGTACTACTATAGAGATACTATATTTGTGATTCTAAGTGTAATATTTTACCATAGCCAGTAAGTGTGGAGACAGACAGAGACAGATAAATGTTTGCTGGAAAATACTGATAAATATACTGGACATGCAGATAATCTGTACAGTATCATTGCAGAGAATACTAAGAAATACTATATATGGAAAGTGCAGAAGGAACACTAAGGAAGCAGGCCAGACATAATTTAACATGCGAACATCTGCATAGCATTAAAGGACAGAATGACAATTTTCTGTATATGTAAATAACAGAGTCTTTATTAGCGGTTGCATGGGACATGAGTAATGCGCCATGTTTAGTTTCAAATCTTATATTATAGCAATAATTCTTTATGTGCATCCTGACCTGGTCACTTTATCCATAAACCATATGTACTTTACCATGCTTTGGTTTGTATTTCTTCTAAGATCAATGTCTTTTCCTTTAGCCAGGAATGCTTCATTTAATGCTTAAATCACATAAAACACTTTAATAACAGAACCTAAACTGGGAACGAAGTTAACATTTTGAGATTAACTGATAGAAAACTAGTTGAAGCACTGTTCCCTCTAAGAGAACGTTCATAGGGGTGTAGCTCAGAATTGCTCCACTAATGAACAGAGATGATTGAATTTCTTGAAATAGGTCTGAAAATTAGATCTCCATACAAATAAAATCGACGCAAATAAAAACGACCTCAATTGGGCTGAAAATTTTGTGTATGACACTCTGAGGTCTTCTATGGCTTACATTTTTTCTCTCGTCTTTCTCTCTTTTTTTAACATTTTAGAATGTTTTTTTTTTCTCCATCCTTTCTCTTTCAAGCTCTTTAAAGCAAAGACAATAATTGTAAATAATTTATAGGGAATATGTCATCAGAAAATTAACTTGTATAAATCACTTTATTTATGTTTAGCACATTTTTTAAGAATTTTTATGATGTTTTCAATTTTCCATTGTGGGGAACTGTACTCACTTGACCAGTGTACAGAGGCAGGGACACCAAAACGTTCAACAAAAGTCCTCTTTATTTAGGCTTTTCCATCAAAAGTACATCCGGATTGCAGCCGGGTCAAGCAGTTAAAGCACACTGACAGTGTCTCACACTGTGTGTCTTTCCTCCAGACTGAGACACACCTAAGAACCAGCAGCAGGATTAAATAGGATCCTTGGACATGAGCATGCCTCAAGTCCCGGACTGGAACCTGGGGAACAGGCACCCACACAACACATTTCCTGTTCCCCGCAAAAGCCCGCCCTGAACTAGCTGAACCAGCTACACTATCTATTTTCTGTGTCCACCAGCTAACTTAGTGGACACCTAGACTAGGACTTTTACTCCACCAAGGCTGGACACCTTGGTGGCACATTCCTGGTAAGCAAGCCACTTTAGAATGCTTCCTGCAACATTCTGGGTGACACATATCTCCCCTCATAGATGACTCCTGTCACCACCTCACACCATGTATTACATAAATTTAAACAAAAAATATAAAATCCTGCCGTATTTGTACTGGCCACTGTCTAATAATTGGTGCCACTTCTTGGTTTATACAGATTACTTTACTGCAGTTAACTCATTCTAAATCTTCCTGTAATGATTTCACCTATGTGTATAGATAAGACAGGAAGATAAGACAGGATCCACCATTCACAATAGGTGATTGTCAGAGCTTATCTATTCTTTGCTTATACAATCAGGTCACAGAAAATGCCTAGAAGACTCTCCCATAGAAGTCAATAGGTTCCCCTTCTGACCATTGTGTCTATGGTCCATGGAGCTGCCGTAAAGCAGATTTCTTAATGCTTTCTAAATACTGTTAAAAACAGCTCAGGCAAGATGGCTGCCCCCATAATCGGGTTCATAAAATAAACAAATCTAAATGTAAAGCTATGAGAAAATGCTTGGTTGTTTAAAAGTACACTGCACTGTCACATTTGTTATGGTTTTAAATGTAAAAAAAAAAAATCCAAAAATTGGTGGCAGATATCTGCTGGAGTTTATACATACATAATAGTATTGGAAGAAACAGTCCAAAAATGATCCCTTTTTTTAAAGCAGCAGCAGTACAGTATGGAACCTGATGGCCTGGAATTGTGCAGCTGGGTAGTGGTAGCAGTAGCAACAGCTGTAGTAGCACAGTATAGAACCTGATAGACCAGAATGAAGATGTGTGGCTGTGTAAGGGTAGCAGGGGTGGAAAGGCAGTATATATGCTCCGGTGTAGGGGTAGTAGTAGAAGAATAATCCAGCTCCACGTCATAGCAGGAAAAACTTTATTCATGCGATTAAAATCTTCAAATACAGGACAGTTTCGTCAACGCGTTTCCGACCATATAACTATTTCAGTCCTTCTTGATGACATGTGAAACTTGCAAAGGATTGTGCCTTATGTGCTCCCTAATCAGCTGGCCATGCAATCAAAAGGTCACATGGCCCAGAGAAAACACACCCGGCCCAATCACTCTTAACACTTAAAAATCCATAGACACAGTGTGAAAGAATAATACAAAATTGTACAGAAAACAAAAAAGTACAAAATACAAAAAACTTAAAAACTAAAAAGTAATAAAACCACATATAGCCTTACTGGAAAAAGACAAGCAAATACAAAAGACAGGGAACAAAAAACAAAAAACAAAAAAACAAAACATCCCCTCACTACTGTAAAATGAGATTGTGCCTTTAATTCAGACCCCTTGGTTGTCGTGAGTCCAATTGAAAAATCCAAAATGCCTCTCTATTTAATAGTTTTCTTCAATTGTCCCCCCCTCTTGCCGAAACACCAACTCTTTCAATCCCCTGTATTACTAGATGAGATGTATCGCCCCCGTGTACTACTGCAAAGTGTAAACTCGAGACTGAAATGTTGCGGCTTTTGTAGTAGGGAACATCAGATAAATGCCTACGGACTCTAGTTTTAATTTCATTACTAGTACATCCCACATACTGTAAGTTACAAAGGTCACATGTAATCAGGTATACCGCAAATTTAGTGTCACAATTCAAGTAAGATTTTATATCCTTTATGGTTTGCGGTAGATCTGAAACATTTACCAACCCTAGTATGCTCACAGCAAATGCACCTGTGATGGCCACATTTGTAGCTGCCTTTGTTCACAAGCCATGTCTGCTTTTTTTTGTCCTGAAAGAGGCTAGGGCTGATAATATTACCCAAAGAAGAAGCCCTACGAGCTGCACATTTAATGCCATTAGCCATTTCTGAATATTTCTGTAACGGGGCGCCCTCGGTCTCCCATCAGCCGCAGACCTGCTGCTTAGCTTTGGGAGCGAGGATCTGTGTTCAGCCTTGTTCCCAGGGCTTTTGCCTGTCGGTCATGTGACGCTGGCCACATCACATGACCCTCACTCCCCACTATAAATACAGGCAACCTGCTGGCTACAGGTTGCCTGTGATATTGGTCCCTTAGGCTGTGTATTATTATTGTTATTTAGCTTACCTTTGGATTTGACCCTTGATCTGCTTCCTGACACCCCTTCTGCCTGCTTCCTGAACCTTGATGCTACCTCTCGGATTTTGACCTCGGCTTGCTTTTGGATTTTGTCTTTGCCTCTTCTCTTGTACTGACGTGACCTTCTGTACTGACCCCGGCTAGTTGACCCGCCTCGCCCTTCAGTTTTTGGTGGTACCTTGCTTGTTCCACCTCTGTCTGCTCTAGTGCTACCACTCATTGGCTGTCCGCTTCCCTGCTGTCTCTATCTCTTTGCTTGCACTTACTCAGGTCAGGGACTGTCGCCCAGTTGCGCCCTGTCACCTAGGGCGGGTGGTGCAAGTAGGCAGGGACCGGGTGGCAGCTCAGGGGGTGCACATCCGCTCTATCTTTTTACTCGCGACTCTACCTCATGACAATTCCTGGATGTATTGAGTGACAAAAGCAATTGCCCGATTCCGGGGGATAGATGGACAGGTATAATAGTCAGATAGTTTTTTTCTGAGGAAAAACTAGGGATTGTCTATCCATATAGAATGTTTGGCAGTACAGATATACCTCTGTAAAGACCTACAAAGCAGTCTGTTTGTTACATTAATGGCCTCCTGCAAAAACGTATTCAAATCAGAGCAATTGCGGCGTGCCCGGATTAATTCTCCCTTGGGAGTGTTAAGTATAGTGTGCAGGGGATGACATGAGGTTGCATGTAAGATGGTGTTGCCGGCTAGTTCCTTTCTAAAAGTGGAAGTATCCACTGTGGAAGTCTTGGATTTCCCACTGAGGCACAAATCCAAATAATTAACTATGCAGGCTTCATGCTGGAGACTAAAGGATATAGCCTCCAAACAGGAATTAAAATAATCGGAAAACAGTGGTATCGACGCCACATCACCAGACCAAACAAATAGCAGGTCATCGATGTAGCGACCATACCACTGTAATGCAATTATTTTCATAGTCCTTACCCTCCCCGACACATTTATCAGACAGTGATATGATTCCCTCCTCTGCATTTGCCCCAAGTACCACCACATCGACTACCAGAGCCTCTACTGCTTCCACCATGCCACTACTACTACCACCACCATCAACACATCTATACATTTGAGCCATCAGGCTCACACCTCTTTCCTTAACCTTCTGCTCATTGCAGTCCAAATGCTGAATGTTCTCATACAACTCGTCGACAGGAGGACTATCTTGAGTATCTTCCATAGCACATGGAGTGTTGGCTCTTTTTAGGAAAAAAAGAAGGCTCCCCACAAGGAGGGGGTAGTGAAGACAGGGATAGTGAAAATGAAAGGCCTTTTAGACGACACAAGAAGGAGGAGCAGGAGGAATGTGCAGTACCCTGGCTCAAAGGAGCATTTTCAGACTCAGAGGTGACAGTTACATCATCCTGCTGTCACTCAGATGATGTGTTGCTGTTTGCACTACTACAGCCACCCGCATTCTCACTCTCAGATGACGTGGCATGAGTCTTTCCTTTTTCATTACCCTGCCCATTGTCGCTCTGTCATTTACTAGACATTTTATTGCCTGTTTAAACAATGAGAAGTCACAGGTTTGATACACTGATTATTAAATGAGGAAGTGTTGTAACAGTTTTTTTTGGGGGGGAAAGGAGCAATTGAACAAGCTTTTTGACCAAAATTTACACTGCAGTTCAAAGCACAAAAATACTGTCAAGAGTTGTTCCAGCCAAATCATCATTCTGGGTGGTGCTGGGTCAGTTGCCATGGTAACTGTCAAATTCAGACAGGTATATCCGTCAGTGTGACTGAAAGCACAACCAATCAGGTTTCTGGCTCTGTGCCCAATCCTAGAGCTTGAGGTAGGGGGAGGGATAGGTTTAGGATACAGTGGCATATGTTGGAGGCTTCTATCGAAGGTATACATAAGGAGTATTTCTCTGTGTATACCTCCATCGTACACTGCAAACATTGCAAACTTAGATGCAGTTATGCCAAAGATTTTGAGACAATAAATATATATGATATACTCGATTAAAGATCCTTATTTTGGTAACCATTTTCTTTTGCAATAACTCTATTAAATGGAATTTATATGTTGGCTTTACTTCATTGCTGTGGTTTAAAAAAAAAAATTAATTTTAAATTAATGTTTTTTGCATCATTGTTTGGACAGGATTGTTAAAATCCCATTGCGATTAATGTCTTTGTCTACTTGTACAAAAAAAAACAATGTATGTGGACATACTGTACAGTAAAAAAAAGTTACCTAGGAATGGCCGATCTCACAGCAGACATTAGAGTTATTAAACTGCATTAGTTTAAAAGATAGAGATTACACTGTGTTAGATGATTTATTTTACATACACTGAAACTATCTAATCTTTTTTTTTTTTTTTTTTTTTTATTACGTTCTATTTTTTCCAAGGAAACATTGTTGAAAAAGTGAGCTGTGCCCTGAAGCTGATCCTGAATAAATAAATCCAGAACTATACCGGTGAAAAGCTTTGTAATTCAACATATTTAAATCTGTTTATTAACTAGAAGAGCTATGCTCAGATAATATAAAGAACAGCTTTATCTTACACTGTATTTCTATTCACAGAGTATGCAAAACGCACTCAGATATGAACTGTATAGATACAGCATATTTCATCCATCAAATCCTTTATTCGAGTTTGTCAATGCGATGAATTAAATAGAAACTAATCTAGGTGAACAGATAGAATCCGTGCCTCCTCACTGACATTATATGGGAGCATTATATGGTACTTTTTCACCATATGCAGTTGCTATAATATGGAATTATTTTAACCATAGCATGATCATGTCAGATTTTACAAAGACCATAATTTTTTCTCTCTCCATGTTTAAAGGGTAAAATAGTTTTCAGAAAACTTTTGATATATCAAAGAGACATATCAAATGTTTTGATTGGATGGAGTCCGAGTGCTGAGAACCCCACTAATTGATAGTACGAGGAGAGAGAAGCTCTTGCGCTCTTTTCTCACTGCAGGGGACATAATCGAAACAGGCCCATAGACCTCTACTGAGACAAGTTTGCTTCCTCTCCTGCCTGCATCAAGGAGAGAGGGGGAGTGTGGTACAATTATCGCGGGGGTCTCATCACTCAGACCCCCACTGATCAAAACTTTTGATACATCTCTATGACATCAAATGTTTTCTGAAAACTCAATGGCCCATTAATTTACCATCACCATCACTCAGATTTGAATGTGTATCACAAGTTGTAGAAGATTGTCTGGCCTTGTAAGAACAAAATGACATCTTTTATGGGTCTTCATAGGTTTATCACCCATTATGTGGGGTGTACTCTGCAGTTGCAATTACATCCACTACAGGTAACCCTCTTTTTTAATCAGAAGTAATTACTTTGTTTGTAATTGTTTCTGAAATGTTAGGTTTAACCTTTAAGTTGCCTGTACACTGTCAGGTATTCATCAGGTTGTCAGATGCAGTTTTGAAGCTAAAACCAGGTGTGAATCCTAAAAGGAGAGATAGCATAATGGCAGAGTCTTCTATTTTTTAATCAACACCTGAATTTAGTTTCAAAACTGCATCTGAAAACCTGATCATGTATGGGCAGCCTTACATATCAGTTTTCTTGTTACTGCTCGGTACACAAAGAGCAAATGAGCAGGTATACGGTTCAAGCACAAGGCACAGAAACACAAACGAGAGCCAGGACATGAAATAAAATCACAGGCACTGGCCTAGTGTCAGTGCGTGGTTAAAATCCCCCTTACTCCTCTGATTGAACACCGAGCCAGAGCCCTGAATGGCTTGAGGTCTCTAGTCTATCAGTGGTGATCAGTTAAAGCTTGACTGGTTGGCATAGCAATAGAGAGCGTTACTTACACTGTCCGCCATCTACTCTGGAATGGCTATGCAACATTCTCCCTTGTAGCTCCTGATCTTTCCTAGGACAGTACCATGGACTGGAGTGGCAGCTGCCAGGTAGAGAGACAGACACAGTTAAACCAACCTATAAGAAAAACCTCACATATAATGTGTAGATAACACTGGGGTCTAGTATAATATACTGAGCCAACAAAAGAAACAAACCAATAACCCCAAAAGAAAGATGGGTGACGCACATATAAAATATATGTTAGTCTGTTATGTTCCTTATACCATCTGCACTTGGCACACTCGCCCTGTGTTTATTTTCAGCTTAGTGGCTACTCGCATATTTTATGCGGCCATCCCAATTTTTCTGGGTGGGATAGTCTGCCATGTGCAATTTTATTTGCTTATCTTTCTGAGTGAACCTACAGTTCTCACATATTTATGCTGTTTTTTACCTGGGGCTGTGACCTCTTTTTCCCTGTCAGCTGGGTTTTTGTGAGGGAGGTTGTACTTGACCTCCTTACATGAGGTCTCCCCCCCCCCTCCTTCACCCTTGTGCCTTATGTCTTATATATTTTCTGTAATTTGATTATGTCTTAATAAATTACATATATTTTATATTTGCGTCTCCCATCTTTCTTTTGGGATTATTGGTTTATTTCTTTTGTTGGCAGAGAGACAGACACATTCAGATTGTAGTTAGGTAAGTTTATAACAGCTTATATGTGCCGAGAATTTTACATTTAAAGTAGTAGAAATGCGGTAACACATATTGAGATATTATCAACTAAATCATAAAACTTACAGTATACTTTTATATACATATTTGTCACTGTATCACTCTGTATATAACTCTAGTTTACTTCCTTGCATAACTCTGTGTATTATTCTGATTTCTGCCTCGCCAGTATGTCTCCCCATTGAGAAGTTCCCAGTTATTCATATAATGTGACATAAGGGCTCACACATTATTGATGAGTTAAATTGCCAATAAATTAATTTTAGTTTGGATGAATCAGTGTAGTTTGAACTTTAACTATGGATTGAGCTGTACACCAATTACACCATGATGAACGTAGGTGGTTAGCTAAGAGTTGCCAAAATTTCTGGATTGTAGGAACATGAGCATGGGTGAGTACCATTATTTCACTATTAACCCCTTAAGGACCCGTGCCGTACATGTACAGCGCAGCTGGACGTGACTTAAAGACCAGGTCCACCGGGTGCTGGGGTGGGATTGCGGGGGAATCGGGGCACCATGGCTGCTCTTACCGGCAGGCAGTGGCGCAGCGTGGGTTGCCAGCACCCGGGGCAAGTCAAGTATTGGGCCCCCCAACCTGTGACCACGCCCATTTTTACAGATAATGTAGTAGATATCACTTGCAGTCATATGTAACACCACAGATAACACAGTGATAACACAGATAATGTAGTAGATGGGTGTGAGCACCCCAGAATTCAGAACATGCATGGTGTGACCTGAAGTCTGGGGGCAGGATGCGTCAGGGTGGGCCAAATTCTATATCCACCCTCCCATCACTACAGAACATACAGGGTAATACAGCGCACCATATGTAGATGTTCTCTTTCCTCATCTTCTCATTTCAGACCTTCAGGCCAGACCACCATTTTTCAGCCATTTCTCGTCTCTGCAGTTTGACAAAAAAAATCTTAGTTTACTACTTTTCCATTATCCTCCCATCTTCTGGACAAATTATCCTACCACCCCAATACTGTGCCGCTGTTCACCCCAATACTATACTGCAGAAACATATAAAAGCCCCTGAAAATACTATTGCCAAACAGATAATGCCCACTTCAATAACTATTGGCACACAGTGCCCTAAAATAACTGCACCCAGCAAATAGTGCCCCTGACACTAATAGTGTAAACATAACGTCCTCCAAAAATAATTGTGGTAAGCTGATACTGTGTCAAGGTGCCCCCACAGTAATAGTGCTCGCAAAGGTTCCACCAATAGTAATAATTCTCTGGTAGAGCACACATAATAGTAATATTGCTCCTACAGTGCCCACAACATGTCCCCACTGTGCCCCAGAAGTAATAATGTTCCCATAATGCCCATACTAGTAATCTTGTTCCCAATAAACCCCCAGTAGTAATAAAGCCCACCATAATGCCCCCAGTAGTCATAATTCTTCTTATAATGTGACAGTAAAAAATGCATCCTTCTAATGTGTGCTAGTGCAAAAAATACCCCCATTTAATGCCCAGTTGAGCTAATGTCCCTATAGTGCCCCCATATTGTGCCAGTATAAAATACCCCTATATAGTGCCCCCAGTAAATGCCCCCATAGTGCTCCTCTCCCCCTACCTCCTAGTGCCCCCATAATGTACCAGTATAAAATGCCCCATATAGAATGCCCCAGTAGATGCCTTCAGTGTCCCCATAATTTTCAAGTATAAAATACCCCTTCTTAGTGCCACCCCTAGATGACCCATAGTACTCCTCACCCCCCTTCCCCATAGTACCCCTATACAGAGCCCCCAATATAAAATACCCCTTATTTGTGGCCTCAGTAGAAGCCCCCATAGTGTTCCTCTCCTCCTTTCCCCCATAGTGCCCCCATATAAAATACTCCTTTTTTGTGGTCTCAGTAGATTCCCCCATAGTGCCACCAAATAATGTGCCAGTAAGAAGTGCCCCATAGATGCCCCCATAGTGCCACCCAATAATGTGCTAGTAAAAAGTTTCCCCATGGTGCCCCCCAATAATGTGCCAGTAAGAAGTGCCCCCATAGATGCCCCCACAGTGCCCCCAATAATGTGCCAATAAGAAGTGCCCCTATAGATGCCCCCTAATAATGTGCCAGTAAGAAATGCCTCCATAGATGCCCCCCAATCATGTGCCAGTAACAAGTGCCCCATAGATGCCCCCCAATCATGTGCCAGTAACAAGTGCTCCCCCAATCATGTGCCAGTAACAAGTGCCCCCATATCTCTCCTCTACTGTACCATATAAAAAAATTAAACACTTACTTCCATCAGGCTGGCAGTGATGCAATGCAGGCCTCTTCCGGCCTGTGTCCTGCGCTGTACGGCTCAAGCGGTGCGATGACATCAGCGCGCTGCCTGCACCCTGCTAGTGCCCCTTGCAGCTTTACGCCTGGGGCAACGCTCCCCCCATGCTACGCCACTGCCGGCAGGCATCCATGCGTGGTAAGGGCAGCATGGTGTCTTTCCATCCCCCTGCAGCTCCAAGCTCTGCGATTGGCTGGTCAATGAAGAACAGCACATCACAGAGCCGGAAGCAGAAGGAAGCTGAAGGGCAGGGGGAAGAGGGCCATGGTGAGGTGATGTAATGACCGGCAACACGCACAGGGAGGAAAAAGGGAAAGTCCTGCCCAAGGGAGAGGGAAAGGTGGTGACCCCTAACTCTCCTTGCGGCTGGCACCTGACTGCCCTGACGTCCCTAGACGGGTTCCTCACCTGTGCGGCGATCACGTGCCTAAACCCTGGCTTTCCCTGAAATGAACCCTAGATAATGAACGGGCCGGTGGGATCGCTAATCCTCACCACTGACACTAAGAGGGAAACACCAGGGAGAGGACAGACAAACACAGACAAACACAAACACCCAGGTGGACGACAACAACTGTCCACAAAGGTCCAACAGGGATCCGGAGGGTAGCGTTCTGGATCAACTACCAGAGAACGCAGCAACACAGCTCCAGTGGGTCAGAATAGATGTCCAGGCAGGAAGCTCTATATCTGGCAACCAGAGAAGTGTGAGAGGTGAATATAAGGAGGATTGGGAGTGCTGGACAAGGAACAGCTGAGAGAAGGAGCTACGGATCCCTGAGTGAGCCAAAAGGGTTCGCAAAGCAAACCCAGAAAGCTACAATAAGGAAACATCCCTATCTTACATAGAGCGTGCAGCCAACCGCTGCGACCTCCTGACCCCGGGTGCAACGGAGTCAGGCGTGGCTCTTGACACCCTCGTGACAGTACCCCCCTCTCTACGAGGGGCCTCTGGACACTCAGGACCAGGTCTCTCAGGATGAGAGGCATGAAAAATCCGAACCAGCCTGTCGGCGTTTACCTCAGACGCAGGAACCCACATTCTTTCCTCGGGACCGTAACCTCTCCAGTGCACCAGATATTGGAGAGAGCGGCGGACCCGACGAGAATTAATAATTTTGGATATCTGAAATTCTAAATTACCATCCACGACAACAGGAGGGGGTGGCAGCGGTGACGGTTCTAGAGGTGGAACATATTTTTTGAGTAACGACTTATGAAAGACATTATGGATTTTAAAAGTCTGAGGCAACTCCAGGCGAAAAGCCACGGGGTTGATGATGGCTACAATCTTGTACGGACCAATAAACCTAGGACCCAGTTTCCAAGAGAGAACCTTCAATTTGATATTCCTAGTAGATAACCACACATAGTCATTCACTCCTAGGTCCGGACCTGGCGACCGTCTCTTATCAGCCATGCATTTGTATTTACCTCCCATATTTTTCAAGTTAGCTTGCACCTTCTGCCATACCGATGAAAGAGATGACGAAAACCGTTCCTCTTCGGGAACCCCAGAAGACCCCCCCCTCTTTGAAAGTACAAAATTGGGGATGAAAACCATATGCACCAAGAAATGGTGACTTGCCAGTGGATTCCTGACGGCGATTATTTATGGCAAACTCAGCTAAGGGTAAATATGACGACCACAACTCTTGGTTTTCAGACACAAAACATCTTAGATATGTCTCCAGGTTTTGGTTGGTACGCTCAGTCTGTCCATTCGACTGAGAATGGAAAGCTGAGGAAAAGGACAAGTGAACCCCCAAACGGGAACAAAAAGCTTTCCAAAATTTAGAAATAAACTGGGTTCCCCGATCCGAAACAACATCGGAGGGGACCCCGTGAAGCTTCACGATCTCACTGACGAATACCTGAGCAAGAGTTTTAGCATTAGGTAGTGCGGGTAACGCAATGAAGTGTGCCATTTTGCTAAACCTGTCCACTACTACCAAAATAATTGTTTTACCTGCAGACAAAGGTAAGTCAGTGATAAAATCCATAGACAGATGTGTCCATGGTCTATTGGGAATGACGAGTGGTAATAGAGACCCTGCAGGACGTGTATGTGAAACTTTTGCACGCGCACAGGTAGAACAAGAAGACACAAAATCCAATACATCCTGACGCAACCTTGGCCACCAAAAACGACGAGACAATAGCTCCAAGGTTGCTTTACCACCCGGGTGCCCAGCAAGTGCCGAATTATGATGTTCCTTTAATAATTCGAGACGTAGGTTCAACGGTACAAACAATTTCTCTGAGGGGCAAGAGACCGGGGCGTCCCCCTGGGCCTCTAACACCTTCCCCTCCAAAGCAGAGTGTACCGCAGAGACAACCACTCCTCTTTGAAGAATGGGCACCGGATCACTCACATTACCCCCTCCAGGGAAACAACGAGATAGTGCATCAGCCTTGGTATTCTTTGCCCCAGGACGATAGGTAATCACAAAGTTAAACCTGGTAAAAAATAGCGACCACCTAGCCTGTCTAGGGGTGAGACGCTTAGCTTATTCGAGGTACAGCAGATTTTTGTGGTCCGTAAACACAGTGACGGGGTGGACTGCCCCCTCTAAGAAGTGACGCCACTCCTCAAACGCAAGTAAGCTAACAGTTCCCTATTGCCAATATCGTAGTTCTGTTCTGCTGCAGATAGTTTTTTAGAAAAGAAAGCGAAAGGACGCCATTTGCCAGGAGACGGACCCTGAGACAGTACAGCCCCCACTCCCACCTCTGATGCATCGACTTCAACAATAAAAGGCTGAGAGACATCAGGTTGGACTAGTACAGGTGCTGAGGTAAACCTCTCTTTTAGAGAGGAAAAAGCAACTTTAGCGGCGTCAGACCATTTAGAAAAATCAGTCCTCTTCCTAGTCATGTCAGTAAGGGATTTTACGATCACCGAATAATTTTTAATGAATTTCCTATAGAAATTTGCGAAGCCCAAGAACCGTTGTAATGCTTTGAGGTTCTCAGGAAGATCCCAATCTAAAATTGCCTGGACCTTCCTAGGATCCATACGGAAACCTGACGCAGATAAATAATAACCTAGGAATTGTATCTCCTGAACGGCAAAAACACATTTTTCAATTTTAGCATATAATTCATTTGTCCGTAGGACCTGTAGTACTTGTCTGACATGCTCCTCATGTGTTCTCAGATCAGACGAATAAATTAAGATATCATCTAGGTATATTACCACAAACCTGCCGATTAGATTACTAAAAATGTCATTAACGAAATGTTGGAAGACGGCAGGAGCATTGGTCAGGCCGAAAGGCATAACTAGATTTTCATAATGCCCCTCAGAGGTGTTAAAAGCTGTTTTCCACTCATCCCCCTCTTTAATACGAATAAGATTGTAGGCCCCCCTAAGATCGAGTTTGGAGAACCACCTAGCACCCGCAATCTGGTTAAACAGGTCAGGAATGAGAGGAAGAGGGTATGGGTCTCGGATGGTTATCCGATTTAATTCACGAAAATCTAGGCAAGGACGCAGGCCCCCATCTTTCTTTTTAACGAAGAAAAACCCTGCAGCCACGGGTGAAGAAGAGGGTCTGATGTGTCCCTTAGCCAAACTCTCGGAGATATAATCCTTCATGGCTTGTCTCTCTGGACCTGAAAGATTATATAACCTGGTCTTGGGTAATTTTGCGCCAGGAATAAGGTTAACCGGGCAATCATAAGGACGATGAGGTGGTAACTTCTGACAACCCTTTTCAGAAAAAACGTCCTCAAAGTCCGAAACAAAATTAGGTAGGGTAGCTATGGAGGCGACTAAGCAATTGCTATTTAAGCAATTTTCTCTGCACGGCTCACTCCACTCCGATATCTCCCTGGCCTGCCAATCCACCACTGGATTGTGCTCTACCAACCAGGGAAGGCCCAGCACTACCGGAGTGGGAAGCCCCTCCAGAACATAACATGAGAGCATCTCGTTATGGTGGTCCCCTACCCGAAGGTGTAAGTTATGAACAATGTGGGTGAGATTTCTCTGAGACAGAGGAGCAGAATCTATAGCAAATATGGGAATAGGTCTCTGTAGTGTACAGAGAGACAAACCCATAGTGCAGGCAAAATGGGCATCTATCAAATTTACCCCTGCTCCACTGTCTAGAAAGAAAGAAATAGTCTCTGTCTTATCACCAAAAACAATAACCGCTGGCAACACAAATTGTGATGTACGTATGGAGGAAACGTATACCCCCCGGCTGACATCCTCCACACAGCCTGGGGTTAGTAGTTTTCCGACGGTTTTTTTGTTTCTGAGGAAAGAAGGACAGACATTAATGAAATGACCCCTCTCCCCACAAAAAAAACAAACCCCACGCCTACGGCGAACCTCAGGAGGACGGACCTGACGAGTAGTTCCTCCTAGCTGCATAGGCTCATCCAAGTCCGTACAGACTAACTGCTGCTTGGGAGGGGTTACCAATGGCTCCGGTTTTTTCAACCTGTCCCTAAGACGTCTATCTATACGGATAGAAAGGGACATAACTGCATCAAGGGAAAAGGGGGTCTCATACAATGCAAGCGCATCCTTAACCCTTTCGGATAACCCAGAGCAGAACTGACTCCTGAGAGCCGGGTCGTTCCATTGGGTATCCGTAGCCCATCTACGGAAGTCAGAGCAATACTCCTCTACCGGCCGCTCTCCTTGTAGGAGTCTCCGTAATTTTGATTCAGCCAGTGCGACTCGGTCAGGGTCGTCATATAGGAGACCCAAGGCCCCGAAAAACTCATCCACTGACCGAAACGCCTGAGAATCAGTAGGCAAAGAGAACGCCCAGGACTGCGGGTCCCCCTGCAGCAGGGAAATAACAACCCCCACCCGCTGTTCTTCATTACCGGAGGAGTAAGGGCGCAGCTTAAAGTATAATTTACAGGCCTCACGGAAAATCTAAAACTTGTCCCTTCCCCCAGAAAATCTGTCAGGGAGAGGGACCTTGGGCTCCGCAACAACCTGGTTACCAGTAGCAACCGCTGGACTTGCGGTCTGTTGTAATTGCTGCTGTTGCTGGAGGACCGACGCCTTCAATCCTGCCACCTCCAAAGACAGGCCATGAGATTGTTCAGACAGAGCAGCAATTTGATCCATACTGGATTCTAAGTAGGTAAAAAAAAAAATTTTTTTTTTTTTTTTTTTTTTTTTTTTTACCTACACAAAAATAAGGGCCAGATATAATGTAATGACCGGCAACACGCACAGGGAGGAAAAAGGGAAAGTCCTGCCCAAGGAAGAGGGAAAGGTGGTGACCCCTAACTCTCCTTGCGGCTGGCACCTGACTGCTGGTGTTCCTCACCCGTGCGGCGATCACGTGCCTAAACCCTGGCTTTCCCGGAAATGAACCCTAGATAATGAACAGGCCGGTGGGATCGCTAGTCCTCACCACTGACACTAAGAGGGAAACACCAGGGAGAGGACAGACAAACACAAACACCCAGGTGGACGACAACAACTGTCCACAAAGGTCCAACAGGGATCCGGAGGGTAGCGTTCTGGATCAACTACCAGAGAACACAGCAACACAGCTCCAGTGGGTCAGAATAGATGTACAGGCACGAAGCTCTATATCTGGCAACCAGAGAAGTGTGAGGGGAATATAAGGAGGATTGGGAGTGCTGGACAAGGAACAGCTGAGAGAGGGAGCTACGGATCCCTGAGTGAGCAAAAAGGGTTCGCAAAGCAAACCCAGAAAGCTACAATAAGGAAACATCCCTATCTTACATAGAGCGTGCAGCCAACCGCTGCGACCTCCTGACCCCGGGTACAACGGAGTCAGGCGTGGCTCTTGACACCCTCGTGACAGGTGACCAGTGCCGAACTAGTCAGCACTGGTCTCCTCCGAGGTGAGGAAGGGTACTTCAGTGTTTGGCATCCCCTGCCTGCACTGCGGTTGACTGGAACAATGCTCCAGCCAATGGCAGCGCTATTACAGCACAGGAAAGGGCTGAACCTCTCTGCAGACAGCCATTCTAGCTGGTGACTGCATGCAGAGAGGTTCTGTGCTTCTCTGTGCTGCTTGTTGGCTTGCTGGGACTTGTAGTGCACCGCCACTGCGATCTGAGCTGTTCCTGCTGAAAGTAGAAAGAAGAAAAGAAGAAGTATTTTTTTTCATCTGTTCTTTTATTTTTTTATTTTTTAAGTAATAGTTAGAATCTCTCTATAAATATAAATATTTATATATATATATATATATATATATATATATATTATAGTATATATATGTTGATTTTTAGATAGTGTTATTTTTTTGGTATCTGCAGTAAATTTTCATACTGCAGTGTCTGCACGGACGCACCAAACATCGGCTTGCATGCGTCCTGCTGCAGCCCTGAGCACCAACAAGTACCATTTTTTTTACTGGTCGCTTTTGTGCTCAGATTTTATTTATTTTTTGTGCAAAAATGTTTTATTTAGTTTTAAATTGAAATCAATTTTAGGTAGTGTTAGTGTAGATTTGTACACGCATATAAGGAGAAAACACAAAAAAACACAGCGCCTCATGTGTGGTACCGCCTTATAGGAGATATACAGTTATGGTGCGTAATTCGCTTACCGGATTCTGTTGTGAACAGTCACAACAGCTGGATGTGCCTTGGCTGGTATATTTCCCCACCAGCATTATGGGATGCCGTGCTGCTGCCTGGGTCTTTTCCTGTCCAAATGGTTCCAGGGAAAAAGGTATGCAGAATTCCTTAAAAAATAAGACCACTGTCCGGCGCTGCAGGCATGGAGATAAGTCCTTGGGGTGAATAGGATTCTTTTTATTATAGTCAACGCGTTTCAGGGGCAAAGGCCCCCCTTCATCAGGACAATATACAGAATGAACATACACTTGTGATCAGGATATTTAAAACGCTGTTTTGGCGGGTTAAAAAAGGGGGAGGTACAGGGGGTGGGGTGGGCGTGCTTAGTATAATGAGCCTGATTGCCAGTGTCTCAAGTGATCCGTGGCAATTATTGTTAAATGTCCAACCCTTTCTGTGGCATACAAAACTGGGTAGCGCAGAGTCAAGCGCTTCACAGTCTGGTTCCATGTGATGTTACATTGTTGCGATCGTACATTTAATAATGCATATACTGATAATAATACATTGTGTAGCAGCATGTAATGATACTTCTAGTGGTGCGTTCAGACTAGCAGCGGCGCTGCTGGCCCCGCACTAGGTCAGCACCGCAATGAACATTGTGCTTTCACATAGAGCTGAGGGCATATCATGCTCCCCGCTTTTGCTATGTAGCGGTGCGCCTGTCGGGTAATCAAGTTGTTCAAGCCGGATCTCCCGGCTTCTCCTGCATGCTGTGACCCTCAGCGCTGCCTGATCTCTCAGACCCGGACACAGATCGATATGGTATAGCGCTGATGTTTGGTTCTTCCATGTTCATTAGTGTGGTCGTTTCTGGGGACTTATAAATTCTTTATTCCCATTTGTACACGCACACGCACTGCTGATCGATGATCAGAAACATACATTTTTCTGATCGGTCTGCTCAGTTTACTGTGCAGATATTTTTTTTTTGTGTAGTTAGTTATATCTATTGTGACACAGTGAGGGGTTGTGAATGGCAAGGAAGGTATTTTCCTCCCAGCATGTGCGGCTGGGCTAGTTTTCAGCCAGGTGAGGTCAAATACTGGACCGGAGTTTAAGTTTGGGTCTGGGTTTAAGGATCTGTCTGTCCTTAAATAGGCAGCTGGGCTCAGTAGAGATGTCTCTGTTTTTGGGATCTGAGGCTTTGTGCAGTGCTGGAGGGCTGAGAGCCCCCTAAAGCCTGCTGTGGACTACTGGAATCAGAACTGCCAGCAAGGTGACTTGTGTTATATGAAGTTTACATTGTGTGTGAATTAACACCAAGACTGCAAAGTTACCTGCTGTTTTGTGCAATTGCCTCAAGTGTGAATAAACACTGACGTTTTGAGTTAAGAACTTGTATTTTGCCTCTGTACTGTGCCTGCTTACCCTATCTACCAGAGCGAAACCCCACACTATATATATATATATATATATATATATATATATATATACACACAGTACAGACCAAAAGTTTGGACACACCTTCTCATTCAAAGAGTTTTCTTTATTTTCATGACTATGAAAATTATAGATTCACACTAAAGGCATCAAAACTATGAATTAACACATGTGGAATTATATACCTAACAAAAAAGTGTGAAATAACTAAAAATATATCATATTCTAGGTTCTTCAAAGTAGCCACCTTTTGCTTTGATTACTGCTTTGCACACTCTTGGCATTCTCTTGATGAGCTTCAAGAGGTAGTCACCCGAAATGACCAGTGCTCAGGTTTAATAAGTGGGATTTCTTGCCTTATAAATGGGTTTGGGACCATCAGTTGCGTTGTGCAGAAGTCAGATGGATACACAGCTGATAGTCCTACTGAATAGAGTGTTAGCATTTGTATTATGGCAAGAAAAAAGCAGCTTCATTTCTTACTTTAAGAAATGAAGGTCAGTCAGTCTGAAATATTGGGAAAACTTTGAAAGTGTCCCCAAGTGCAGTCACAAAAACCATCAAGCGCTTCAAAGAAACTGGCTCACATGCGGACCGCCCCAGGAAAGGAAGACCAAGAGTCACCTCTGCTGCGGAGGATAAGTTCATCCGAGTCACCAGCCTCAGAAATAGCAGGTTAACAGCAGCTCAGATTAGAGACCAGGTCAATGCCACACAGAGTTCTAGCAGCAGACATATCTCTAGAACAACTGTTAAGAGGAGACTGTGTGAATCAGGCCTTCATGGTAGAATATCTTCTAGGAAACCACTGCTAAGGACAGGCAACAAGCAGAAGAGACTTGTTTTGGCTAAAGAACACAAGGAATGGACATTAGACCAGTGGCAATCTTTGGTTCCAACCACCGTGTCTTTGTGCGATGCAGAAAAGGTGAACGGATGGACTCTACATGCCTGGTTCCCACCGTGAAGCATGGAGGAGGAGGTGTGATGGTGTGGGGGTGCTTTGCTGGTGACACTGTTGGGGATTTATTCAAAATTGAAGGCATACTGAACCAGCATGGCTACCACAGCATCTTGCAGCGGCATGCTATTCCATCCGGTTTGCGTTTAGTTGGACCAGCATTTACTTTTCAACAGGACAATGACCCCAAACACACCTCCAGGCTGTGTAAGGGCTATTTGACCATGAAGGAGAGTGATGGGGTGCTGCGCCAGATGACCTGGCCTCCACAGTCACCGGACCTGAACCCAATCAAGATGGTTTGGGGTGAGCTGGACCACAGAGTGAAGGCAAAAGGGCCAACAAGTGCTAAGCATCTCTGGGAACTCCTTCAAGACTGTTGGAAGACCATTTCAGGTGACTACCTCTTGAAGCTCATCAAGAGAATGCCGAAAGTGTGCAAAGCAGCTATCAAAGCAAAAGGTGGCTACTTTGAAGAACCTAGAATATGACATATTTTCAGTTGTTTCACACTTTTTTGTTATGTATATAATTCCACATGTGTTAATTCATAGTTTTGATGCCTTCAGTGTAAATCTACTATTTTCATAGTCATGAAAATAAAGAAAACTCTTTGAATGAGAAGGTGTGTCCAAACTTTTGGTCTGTACTATATATATATATATATATATATATATATATAAATCTCCATATACATATATATCATATATAGAGAATTTTAGTTAGGTAGTGTTAGTGTAGATATTTGCACGCACTCAACATACACACCCCTCACACTAAATAAAGGTTTACACATTTCACACGTCACACCCCAATAAAATAAAAATGGCCTGTCCGTCCCAATGAATAAACTCAGCTGAAGAGGCATACGCCATGCTTGCCTCCGATACTGAGTCTGCCAGTGGGAGAAAAGGATGCCACTTTCCTCTACTCCTCTACCCCCTCATCATCATCCACTGATGGCATCCCAGAACAACAGCTGAGGCAGCCCCCCAGAGTGAGCCCATATAGACCCCAATAATACAGATAGACTGTGCGGGCTTCACTGAACTAGATTTTTTTCAAAATCTTCTTCTCTGAAGATTTTGTAAATTTAATGGTGGCCCAAACCAATTTATACGCCCAACAATTCATTGATCAGAACTCTTCATTGATCAGAACTCTACATCGTCATATGCTAGACTCCTAGGTTGGACTCTAGCAGAGATGATGAAGTTTTGGGGACTCATGCTGTATATGCACATTGTAAAGAAGCCAAACGTTAGACAATATTGGAGTTCGGACATTTTCTACCAGACTCCAATTTACAGTAACACCATGACCCGCAAACGATTTGAGTCAATTCGGAAATTCCAACACTACAACGACAATACACAGTGCACACCCCAAAAAGACCTGACATTTCACCGTCTGTTCAAGGTTAGGCCTGTCATTGAACACTTTAACACCAGGTTTGATGAGGTGTACAGCCCAGATAAAAATGTCTGTGTAGATGAGTCCCTATTACTTTTCAAAGGGCTTACCTGTGCCTTGCCAGACTTGTGAGTTAAGATGGCAGCCTGCATGTGTTCGCGAGCGAACACGGCGAACTGGCCATCACTGTTTCTGTAAACTCCAAATTCAGGGTAATAGATTTTGAGATTTGTTTTGGCTGTTAGCCCTTGATGTGTTGCACGCACCTATATCGAGAACGGAGCCCCACAAGGTGGTGGCTGGAGGACTCTGGTCCGGCCACCACCAACCCGGCTCCCCATAGAAGTGAATGGGAGCGTACCGCGCATGTGCAACTCCCGCTCCCATTAATTTCTATGAGGCCGACGGAAATAGCCGAGCCAGCGCTCGGCTATTTTCGCTGGCCCCGTAGAAAATGAATGGAGGGCGGCTGCGCATTCGCAGTGCTCCCTCCTTCACTTGCGGGGTTACGTTCTTGATATAGCAATATGACCCATGATGAGTCAACCCCTTTAAGGTGAAAAATGGCAAGGTCCTGAAGGGGTTAACAAATGTAATACCGTTCAATGTTACCTTTTCTGCTTTAGCAAGAGATCATCTGCTCTTAAGGATTCCGTTCTGTAGTTATTTTTTTTATAAATAGAAGGAGGTTTGCAAAGCTTAGCATTGACACAGTTTACTACTTTAGCAGATGCTTAATTATTTGATATTGCTTTTTCAGGTACCGTATCTCTTTGGATGTTCTCTAAGTCCTGGGCTTGGCAGAACAGCATCACCATGTGGATCTAACTTATAATACAACCTTGTATTTGAGGAAGACCAAAGATACAAATAGACTAGCACCTGAATGCACAACTTTTTAGCAGGATGTGCAATATACTAGTAATTTAGTGACTTCTTGTATAATACTTCAATAAAAGAGATCAGAGATCAGCAAACAAAAAAAACAGGGAGGATATTGGTCTCAAGAATATATCAATGCTTGTTACATCAAAAGACCAAGAGAAGAGCAATAGACAGTTTAAGGTATAAATGGCGAAGTGATCTATACTCTCAACGGGAAGATTTTTGGGAACTGGCCATACAGGCCAAAAATAAAGTCTCAAGAAATTTTTCTCATAGAATTACTCAATTTAATATACTATATCACCTATATTATTTTCCCAAGATGTTAATGAAGTGTTATAAGTCTAAAGAGTTTAAGTGCCCAAAATGTGGTGAGGTAGGTGCGGATGATATACATGTATTATGGATCTGTGTAAAAATCCAAGAGTACTGGGGAAAGGTATATGAAAAAATAGAGGAATACCACCAGTTTAAAGACAGTTTGAAAGCTGTATCTTGGGGGTGATGGATGGAATGGATGTCCCTCAGCACCGAGAGTTAGCTTCCAGACTGCTATTACAGGCCAGGAAGTGTATTGTTGGACGCTGGGGGGGGGGGGGTGTTGCTCCCACGGTTAAGGAATGGGAGGGTTCGGTCGGTGTTTTGGTAGGAAAGAAAAAAAATCTGATTTACTAGGCTATAGCAGAAATGGGTAAACAAAAACTGAGTGGTCTTGGGGAGGAAGGTGGTGTTGAGGGATGGGGTGGAGAGGGGGAGGAGAACTGTGGTAGGAAGGAAAGAGAAGGATTTATTTTTTTTCCTTCCCTTTTGGAAGGAGCAAACGGTGTGCTAAGAGTGGGGGGGGGGGGGGGGGGGGAGGCATATACATAAATGAAATAAATTGATATGAACAAGTTTGATATGGATGTAAAAATGTTATGTACTGATTTAAAATTGTAAATGGCTGAAAAAATGTAATAAAAATTAATATAAAATAAATTAATAAAGAGATGAGCAAAATCAATCTAAACTAATCAAATTTGTTATGAATTTCCCAAAATATTCTAATTTTAGTGAATATGAAACTTTTGTTATTTTTAATTATTTTACAGATCATAAGACAGAGAAGAAAGTATCTGCCACCAAACAAGGATACTTTTTGGCCAGTTTTTAAATTTGAAAAAAAACTTATAGTGCAGTGTGTTATTAAACAGGTTGTTTGTTACCACCAGCTGTCATCCTTTTACCTATAGCCATATATATCACTGTCATATTACTAATGCTAACTTGGCATTAAAGAGCTTACCAGGGGTTGGATACAGTCCAAGGAGACCTCAGAGTGTCATGCACAACTTTTCAGGGCAATCAGGGGACTTTTGATCTCGGACAAATTTATTTGGGCCTACCATATTTTTCAGTCCAAAAAAAGCACTGGATCATAAGACACATCTTTAGAAGAAGAAAATAAGAAAAACTATTTTTCATCAGATCTCAAATCTGACCCCAATCTTCATGCCTCTCCGAAATCATACCCCTGATCTTCATCAGACCCCCAATCCTCATAAGACCTTAGATCCAATCCCGATCCTCATCAGACCACAGACCAGACGCCAAGATAAGACCACAATCTTCATCAGACCTCAAATCAGACCGCAATTCTTCATCAGACTTCAGATCAGACCGCCATCAGATCCCCATTCCTCATCAGACCACAGATCAGACCTCCAATCCTCATTAGACCTCAATAAGTCCCCCATGCCATCCAGAACAGGACAGGTAAGTTTTATTTATTTTACTATTCTGATCTGATGTCTAATGAAGATTGGCTGGTCTGATTTGAGGTCTGATAAAGATAGGTGGTTTGATGGGGGGGGGGGGTCTGATCTGAGGTCTTATAAAGATAGGGGGTCTTATTGGAGGGTATTGTCTGAGGTATGATAAAGATTGGGGATCTGATTGGGGGTCTGATGATGGTTGGGGGGTCTGAACTGAGGTCTGATCTGAGGTTTGATGAAGATTGGAGGACTGATCTGAAGAGGGGACTGTATTAAGCTTTTAAAAAAGAAAGAAGCTTTTTGGATCCACAGGCTACAGACTCAGAAGCCTATGAGTTTGAATCGCTACTATGATTTTAACAGTTTCCTATAAATAGAAGAGTAATTTTAACAACTTGCTATCTTTACAGAAATCGTGAATAATATGGGAAACAAGAAGTACCTTTGCATTCTGATTTCTGACATTACGGAAAAAAAACATGCTTTTATTTATTGTATGTTTATTTATATTAGGTGGCTTGAAAGCATAATGTCATCACTAGATGTCAGGCGGGTTGTTTAAATAGTAATTTTAAAAAAATTGCAAGATACAGTGAGCGCCAGTCTTCTACGGAAACTGTAAGGGTAATTTCACACTTGCATCAAAGTTTTCCGGTATTGAGTTCCATCCTAGGGGCTCAATACCAGAAGAAAACTGATCAGGTTTATCCTAATGCATTCTGAATGGACAGCAATCCATTCAGGATGTCTTCAGTTCAGTCCTGGTATTTGGATGGAGATGCATGCTGCATTTTTCTCTCCGGCCAAAAATCCTAAACATTTGCTGGAACATTTTTTTCCATTGGAATGTATTAGTGCCGGCATTAAAATTTCTGCATTGACGGGTCCGGTATTCCGGTCTGCGCATGCGTAGACCTTTAAAAAAATTGTAAAAAATTAATACCGGATACGTTTTTCCGGATGACACCAGAGAGATGGATACGGTATTGCATTGCATTTGTGAGACGAATCCGCATCCGGATCCATCTACAAATGGTTTCCGTTTGCATATCCAGCAACGCAAGTGTGAAAGTACCCTAATATGGGGATATTTTCCCTAAATGTGACCCCCATGTGATTTTAATCTAGAGTACTGACTAAGTGATTGCATAGTTTATTTTTAGCACACAGCCATCATAAAAAATCCCCAAAAACCTTTGCAGAATATATTTTTTCCATTTCATCCCACAAAGAGTATTTTTCCCTTTTTCCAGTACAATACATTGTAAATTAAATGGTGCCATAAAAAAATACAACTTGTCCCACAAAAAAAAAAATCCTTGCATGGGTTTGTGAATTAAAAATGTAAGAACTTAGGGCTTTTGGATGGTAGAAGGGGAAAAAAATGTAAAAACAAAAATAAAATTCGTTGCTTTAGGGGTTAAAAGTGTTGTTGGAAAATTACCTGTAAAACAGCTCAGCATGGTCTAAATAAATTAAAACATACATCCAACATCAGTCTTGTTCTGAGGCTGCCTTGTCCTCTTCTAGAGCAGTGATGACCTCCCCACACAGAGAAACCTGCAGCCTGCCACTATGAGCACTTTGTGAACCCACCAGCTAGCTCCTAACAAGCCTAATTAGGCAGCTGAAGCCTAGTCTTTCTGGATGGAGTGGGAACTTACTCTTCTCTTCACATTTAAGCAATGAGGCCCTATTCCAGGCTTTCAACCCAACCCAAAACTCTTTGAACACACCGCCTTGTTGCCTAAAATACCATAGTCATGACACTTTAGTAGCTGCTCTGCCACTATATATATTGCTAATGTGATAGCAAATTACATTGTAACAAGTATTCATAATGCTGTTAATGTCTCTGTATATGTATACTCCTAAATAACATAGTTTTTTCTACCAAATATTCCTAAAAATGTTTCTAATTTGCTTTTCAGATTATAAGCTGACAAACCTTGTTGCAAGTGTAGAAGGAAAGTAACACTTGAGAACACTGGCAGCTGATAATTACTATGCTTTGTCAAGTGCTCTATATAACCCAAGCATTGTGAAGACTGAAGATGATTACAGTACTCAGACACTAGCTCAATGAGCATTTCACTTTGTTAGGTAAATACTTCTTATTTTATCTTTTTTTCTGGTTTACTATAGGAATTTCTTGCAGAATGTAACATTTTCAACACATTTCAAGTTCTATAGTTAATAGGCAAAGACTAAATAAACTGAAAATATTAATAGGATGTGTTTCATTTTAACGATGTCTCATGGTGCTTAAAAAAAAAAAAGTACACAGTGTATTTCAGCTTTTAAACAGAGGTGTATGTTGAGAGCATTTCTTACTAACCTATTCCATACATCGAAAAAATTATATTCTGACATATGCTATGTTAGCCCAACGGTCCGTGCTGGCGCTGCTGCCCCTAACCACGGGCAGGGACGCCGGGCTCCCTCGTTCCCTCCTGTGCGCCGTGCTGACAAGCGCGGGCAGCAGGTAATTTAAATATGGTATCTGTGATCCAGAGTTTCCTTCCTGCGGGAGACCTGTACTGGTGTTTGAGCTTGCATATGTGTGTCTCTCCACCTATGAAGCAGCACATACACGCCCTCTGTCTCACCGGCCTATGGCTGGATTGCAGCAGGTATTTAAAGGTGCTTCCTACCACAGGAAGATGCCTGAGCGTCTCATGGTTTCTGCTTGTCTATCTCCAAGTGCTAAGTTGTCTCTCTTGTCTGCTTTGCTGTGTACCGGACCTTGCTTATTGAACTCCTGGATGTTGCCTATTTGCCGCCTGCCTCTGACCTTGGACTTCACTTCCTGACTTCAATTGATTGCCGCCTGTCCAAACCCGGAACCTCCTGGCCACGCAAGTCCCCTCGGTGCTTGCACTGAGTACTCTGACCCCCAGATCAGCTGCCACTGCCTCGGGGACTGCTCTGGAGTAGCCCCTGGCAACTACCCTAATGGCCCAAGCCTATCCTCACCATCAGAGGCTCTAGTAAAGACCAGGTAGTGGCTTAGTTACGCCCCTCCAGAGTATACCCAGTCAGTCGCGCAGTGGGTACACAAACGCTTGCATAACATGCTGGTTCAATGAATCCTAAAGAACAATCATCTTGAGCATATGCTAGATGCATGGGACACTATGGATATATTTGTCCTATAATGAGGATCTAGAAAAATATGATTTGCACAATCACAGATAAAAGATTGGTCCAACTCTTGGAGTACATACAGAAGAAAGGTGGAGATTTAGTAAGAATTCTGGCCTAATTTGCACCAAAGAACTGGTGTACATTATTTCCAATTAGTCTAGGTTTACACTTTCTAAATGTTAAACATTATTCAAAAATCCACCCCAATGTCTTCAAATATTCATCCACATACTGTACATTTGAAAAAAATTGTTTTGTCAAGTTTTTAGATGACTAAATTGAGCAGATGCATTTCAAGCTTAATAAATTGAAAATGATTTTTTTCTTAATTGTCTAGAGGTGACATTTACTAAGACCAAATAAAGATGCACATATAATTTGTGTCAGAAGAAGCTGACATAGATTTCAGGTACCAGTTTTCTGGCGTAAATTATAATAAATTTGTCAGGACCTTCACGCAGTTTTTACAAAATTGGTGAGCAAAGCATAAAAAGGTTTGGCACCGTGCTGATAAATCACCTCCTGGATATTTGATTATGTCAACAACAGTAGAAAGTGGCACTCCTGAGGTTCAAAATGTAGTCTACTGGCTGTTCTCCCACAAGTAGGACTATACAGTAGGTCTTTCTACTGGGTGAAGGCCTTCAGTTTGCAATAACTGTCAACAGCCAAGGTGAAAATAATTTAAAATGGAGGCAGACCACAAAAGACCACAGTGATTAAAAAGATAAGCTATTACATTATAAACAAGAGACTCACAGGAGATCGAGAGGCAGAGTCAGATTTCTATGAGTCAGAATCAGATGAAAACCCCAAAAATGTATCACAAGAGGACAAAGGCACAGGTCAAACACCAAACACCAGGATATTAACAGAATATAATTAGTGTTAAGAAGTAAGAACTAGTTATCAACAGGAGAGGAAAGTTGGAGCTCAGATTTAATATGTACGTTGTGTTGATCATGTGAGGATGTGCCTGACTGAGGAAAAGAGAAGCGCTAGTTTGATAACCCACAGAGAAAATACAGATGTTAGCACTAAGAAGTCAGGCTCCCCAGGAAGATCACATGAGATTGCATTAGTCTGAACATATATGAACCTGTGGCTAAGCAGCAAGACAACTGATTGAGCACAGAGAAACCAGGGATAGAAATGTATGAATGCAAGTATCATACTGGGGCATGAAAATGCTCATTATGTTACAATGTGTTCATGAAAGTTGCCACTTAGGTCAATTGAAAGTGAAAAGGAATTTATTGTCTTAAGTTAGAAAATATGGAAATAAGACATATTACAGCCACTTTAAATTGTTGTGGTATTATTTGGGGATTAGTAATAAAAAAAAAACAAATACAGTTACCTTAAAGAGTAACGAAACCTTTGAGTAAAATTTTAATAAAATGTCCCTAGTGCCCTAATAAAAGTTTTTATAATAAACTTTATTAATGGATTTTGTATTTTTATTGTATTTTTATTAGACTTTTCCCTACCTAAAGCGCACCATGCCAGTATTAGCTGAGCGGAACGGGCTCCTGCTTCTGCCTGCTCTGCTAAGCTAAAAGCTGACATGCAGATCTTTTAGCTTAGCGGAGTAGGCAGAGACAGGAGCCCGCTCCGCTCAGCTAATCCTGACATAGTACATGGGTACAGAGTACCCATGTGCTATGCCAGGAGTTAGGATACCTCTGTGGGGCACGGGCAGGAGCAGCAATATGTGCTCCTGCAGTAAGCACTGCTGCTGTGGCCCTATTCATAAAGTGTATACAGCCTGTACTCCTTACACTGCTGAGCTGTCAGCGGTGTACAGAAATGTCAATTTTAAGCTCACAGGGAATAGTGCACTTTAGGGAGGGGAAACTGTAATAAATATACAAATAAAGTATAATAAAGTATATTAGAAAAACTTAGGGACAGCATTAGGGACATCTTATTTACATTTTACTCAAAGGTTTAGTTGCTCTTTAAATAAAAAGTTAAATGGTTATTTTAAACTACGGTATATTTTATATTAAGTTATCCTAGTTCTTACGCAAAATAATATATGCAAATATAGTGTATTGTGTAAGCTGCATCACAAATTTAGTATGCATCTCGCTCTGCTAATGCATTCCATCAGGCTGAATTAGTACAGTACTTGCTGTCTCTCCTTATCACTCACACATACACTTCCATTAGTCTTGTAAAGAGGTTACACCTTACAGCGCATAAGGATCATTTTGGTTAGTGAGTGCTAGAGTATCTGGCTTCCCACTCAAGGGCCTTTACTGAACTTACATAGGCAGAGTTCGTACATGAAGAAATTGTCTTTATGGTTACACTATACTTAGAAAGGCAACAAACTTTGTAGTTAAAGTCTCATGTGGTCAGTGGTAACATAAAGAGGCAACAGGGGGAATTGCACTTAACGTCCCTGGGCGACTATAATCTGGCCTGGAGACTCCTGGGTAACAACATTGAAGATGTCGTTTGCTGCTTTATAAAAGCCGTGACACTCTCACCTCATGACACAAGATGCACAATCTACTCAAGTGTTTGCTCAAATCATGATATTTCCTCATGACACAGTAACTAAAACCCCAAACAGGTGTCTACACAGATTGTACAATCTCTGCTTATTATGCACTTTATGCATACAGTCCTCATGTCACTCTTAGTGTAGGTGGCTGGTCTTCATATCTTGACCTGGCAACTTAAAAGGCCCCTTGCAGCTTCATAGGAACATCACTTTGGCAGGCCTCAGATCCTTTAGAGGGCCCAAGGCTGGTTTATCAACTGAATGACTCCCTCAATCTCAGCATGATTACACCATTTGGGCCCTGGAAGGGTTTCACTCTCATGTGCCCTGGTCACCATTGATCATGACATCTAAAGGTTTAAAAGTGCGTGATCACTGTTATTGCTTATCAATGACTTTGCCTCCAGGTGTCTACTGTGTAAAATATCCAGGAAGCCAGCAGCTATGGTGCCTACTTAGCTCCTGAGCAGTGCCATCTTTAAAATCCTGAATTACATGTACATTTACAGCAGCAGTCAGGAAGGGGTTGAAATGAATCCCAAAATATTTTATTTTTTTCATCTTTGCAAAGATTAATTGTGTTCTTATGGAGTCCATAGGAGCTTAGCTATAACAAGCGTTGGAGACTTTAGAGGTCCCAAACCAATCATAACAACAGAATGGCTACCTTGATCATCCCAATGTGGGGGAGCCAATCGGGCTAGGGGGGGTTAAAGTTGGCTATTGGCATTAATGCCAGTCACACATTTTTCCTCCAGGTGTCTGTTATGTAAAAGAGCAGAAACATGTGGGCTATTGCATCCACTCAGCTCCTGAAGGGGCACCATCTTTAAACCCTGGACTTCTGGCTTACATGTACAGTTCTCAGCCTTAAGGTACATTCGCACCTTCCGTAAATAGCGGAACCGTGTGTCCGCATTTTGCGGACAAAAGACTTCCGTTTGTGTTTTCCGTATGTCTTCCGTTTTTTGCGGTCCACCAAAAACTGAAGGAAAAAAAGAGAAAAAAAAATTATTAAGGCCTTCAAAAATACAGAAACGGATCCGCAAAATAAAATGACATACGGAATACCATTCCGCATGTCATCCGCAATTTGAAGATCTATTGACTTGAATGGGTCTGCGGACCGATCTGCGCAGACAATAGTAGTACAAGCTTCATATTTTTGCGGACTAGAAATGCGGAAACACGGATGCAGACAACATGCTGAACGTTGTCCGCACATTTTATACACCCATAGAAATTAATGGATCTGCATCTATTCGAATATTCACGCTCAACACTAGTAAGCTGAGCAGCAGTACTCAATATCAGGAGGCAGTTGTAAGCACAAATAAAATTCTATGTGTATAAAAAGAGAGATAAAAATCTGTGATCCCAATGTAATATTACCCCTCTATATATCCCTTGTATGACCACTTGAATTAACTTTTGGGCTTCACATTCTAAAAAGGATATAGAAGAGCTGGAAAGTGTTCAGAGGGGGGTGACTAGACTCTTAATAGGATGTAAGGTATCTCTGATGCTTTCAAAAATTGGGCTTGTTAATCTTGGAAAAAATACATTTTAGAGGTGATCTTTTTTACATGTATAAACAGGGCCATATTTACAACAAGGCACATAAGGGCACATGTCTAGGTTCTCAGGAAGAGGGGGTGGCACTTTATAGAGAAAACTAATGATTTTATGTCACGACCCGGAGGCTCCTATTGCATTCTCAATCTTTACTGAATCCATAGCAGCAAAGAGAAAAAATACACCAAATCCAGTAAACCTCTGGTTTGTCGTCTCCTCAAGGGCTCTCGCCTTTCTCGTCCTCCTCAACCCCGTTTTTCCTCTTCTTGGGATGTCCGCTTGGTTCTGGATTTCTTTTCACAGTGGCCTGCCAATTCGGATCTTTCTCTCAGACAGCTATCTGCCAAGTTAGTGTCGTTGCTCTGTCTTGTGTCTTGCAAGAGAGTTTCGGACGTCAGGGCGCTAGACTTTAATGCTCTCTCCTTTTCCCCGCATGGCGTTTCCTTCAACATTTCCCGCCGGACCAAAACTAACATAAAGTCGGTGTCTTATCCGGAGTTCCCCAATGCTCCGGCCCTTTGCCCGGTGGGTTGCCTGAAGGAATACTTATCTCGCACTTCGTCTCTCCGTTCTTCTCCTCCATTGTTCATTTCTTTTCGTAAACCGTTCCGCCCGGTAACTAGTGTCACCCTGTCCCGTTGGGTGAAATGGATCCTTACCTTATCCGGGGTGGACACTGCTGTGTTCTCTGCCCATTCAGTCCAAGGAGCCTCTGCTACTTCCATGGCGGTGGCGGGGGCTCGCTTAGAAGATATCATGAGGTTGGCGGACTGGTCTAGATCTTCCACATTCCGGGAGTTTTACTTTCGGCCAGCTCCTCACGCTTTTGAGTCTGTTATCTCTACACTTTAAATTGCAATAGGAGCCTCCGGGTCGTGACATAAAATTACATGATTTTCCTAGTTTATGACGTAAAGTCATGATTTTATGAACGACATGGAGGCGAGTATTGCCCCTCCCGATTTGATTAACTTTTATTACTACTCCCATTAATAAAGTTTGTTCCCTCCCTGATGGTGTTCGGTAGTTATTTTTATTATTATTATTTTTATCATTTTATTGTTTGTGGTTTTTATGTTTTAACATTATTCTGGTTCAGTTACGTGCTCTGATTTATGTTTACTCATTTATTATATATATTTATTGGTTACTGTCGTTTTATGATACTGGTGTCTTTGTGGTTTCTGGAGAATTACCATGTGCCTTTATATTTCTCCCCTTTTAGGTTGAGGTCCTACCTTGCTGTGGCCAAGTGTTTTTTCCTGTTGCGGTTTTTTCTGCAGCCTCTGGTGATGGTCGATTCTGGCGGTTTCCGGATGGATCCTGTTTCGTTCCTGCCCGACACGGTTGAGTGTTCCTGTTGAACCAGAGTTTAAGGTTGTTCCGGTCCGGATTTTTTCTGTTTGGAAGTTCTTCATGACAAAGAAAGAGGAAGATTTCCGGTGGGAGGTTCTATTTATGGACTGGACTATGGGAGGGGTTATCCTTGTGGGATGGTTTACTGGATTTGGTGTATTTTTTTCTCTTTGCTGCTATGGATTCAGTAAAGATTGAGAATGCAATACTCGCCTCCGTGTCGTTCATAAAATCATGACTTTACGTCATAAACTAGGAAAATCATGTAATTTATGTTGATTATTTTTTCTTAGGCTACTTTCACACTCGCATTTTGGCTTTCTGTTTGTGAGATTCGTTCAGGGCTCTCAAAAGCGGTCCAAAATGGAACAGTTTTGCCCTAATGCATTCTGAATGGAAAAGGATCTGGTCAGAATGCAGTCGTTTGCCTCCGCTCAGTCTCCATTCCGCTCCGAAGGTGGACATGAAAACGCTGCCTGCAGCGTTTTGGTGTCACTTGACAAAACTGAGCCATCCTGGCACACAATGTTAGTCAATGGGGACGGATCCGTTTTCTCTGACACAATCTGGAACAATAGAAAACGGATCCGTCTCCCATTGACTTTTAATGGAGTTCATGAGGGATCCGTCTTTACTATGTTACAGATAATACACACGGATCCGTTCATGATGGATGCATGTGGTTGCATTATTACAATGGATCCGTTTTTGCAGATCCATGACAGATCCGCCCAAAACACGAGTGTGAAATTAGCCTTAGTTCTGTTTCACATATCTCCTTATCACATCTGTTAATTTTGGCTACAAGGAGAGTTAACCCTCACACTGCTTTCCTACAGGTAATGTAACAGAAATCTCTTCAGAAAGGAAGTGTAAATTATAGTAAACTAAAATGATAAGGAGACATCAGAGCAGTCAGATGAGGAGAAAGATGAAACCAGCATATTCCCCATACTGTATGTACACAGTAGGAGTTTTCTCTGTCTGGCACACAGCAGACCATTCCATAATCCACACAGTGACAGGAAAACAGTAAAGCTCCTCAAAAACCAAACTAAACAAAAAAAAAAAAAAAAAAAAAACAGAAAAAAGAGTTAGGACTCATTAAGATAAGTGATGTTAAACTAGTTTGTGTTCTGGCCTAAGAACATAGACACGTCTTCATATGGACCACTCACAGATGATGTCTGCATCCTTACTTTTTTTCTTGCAGACTCAGTCACGCGGGCGCGTTTGATACAGGATGTCGGGCGCATGCGCAGTGCGGCGAAAGTAAGACAGCGCGTAGTACGCGCGGCAGCCGGGACCGCGCTCCTGCCGCCCTTTACTGCGCATGCGGCCGTTGAGCGCGGTCCCGGAATCGGATTTCGGCTGTCAGTCACAGAGGCAGGGGGCGGGGAGAGGGCCATGTAAGACGCCGAGGCCGCTGCCCCCGTGACTTCAAGCCTGACTTGAAGCACGGGGCAGCAGCTGAATATAACATCGATTTCTGACTGAGCATACATGCTGCAAAACTAACAAAAAGTGCATCAGGAAACGACTATACAGCACTATAAGGTACTGTAAACAGCTTAATAGGCGATTTTTGGGTGACAGGTTCCCTTTAAGTGTAATGTACCTAGTTTACCAGCAGATGGCGGCACTTATGGCAGAGTTATCCTACAGAAAATGGAACTTGTCTTTCCATTCTAGCCCACTCTAGAGAGGGAGGAGTTTTAGTTATTGAAGGTCAGTCTAGATTACCCCCTGTAAGGGCAAGGGTGTGTGCAAGCCAGCAGAGCACCCCTAAGATCTGCTGGACAGGGAGGCCAAAGCTGCAAGCCTCACCAGCCAGGAAGTCAAGTTCCCTGAATAAAGATAAAGACAGACCAGACTACAGAAAGTAAAGTTCAGCAGAAAGGAAAAGATTCCTATCTAATCCTGTTAGCACAGTAGAGCTAGAGAGTATAGATGTAGCAGAACCGAGAGTGTTTGTCTGCCAGAACCTATGCCAAAGCCTGCTGGTAACCAAGATAAAGTTGGAAGATTGTTCTCTGATGCAAGTTTATTCAAGCAAAGCTGTTATCAAATTCAATACAAGTCTGGACTAATTTTTTTCTACAAATCCTTCAACTATTCCTCCCGTTTGCTCTGCTTTGTCCGGCAATGCCTGGGGTCTACGATATCTAGGTAGGAGCCACATCTAAAGGGACATTCTAGGCTACCCTTACACCACTCTGGCATTCCATCACTGGGTACCACCTACCACCAACATCATCTACTTAGGGGGATTCCGTCCCTTATTGTAGAAATGTAACTGGCGTCACAATAAACAAAATTTACCTAAAAACAACCAAAGCACATTATGGTCTATGGGACTGCTGGAAAAACTCTGGCCTGCGATGTCATCCGGATCTCATCTAGATATTATGTGCATTTTGGTGTGTATTTAAGAGGGCGGGTTCATTGTTGGCTCAGTAATCAGGAACTACACCTCTGCAATCTGCAGGAGCAAGATGTCACATCACAGGAGGATGAGCATAAATGTGGAGGAGCTGATTAATGAGGTGTATAACCATCCTTAGGATTAGGACACCTCATGTAGTGCTTACCTGTGTAAAATGGCAGCCTGCGACAGGGGAGCACCCATAAATCTGGCATATCGAGTGCCCGAGGTTAAAAAATTTTAGGCCTTGCCCATCATTATAAGGTCCTACTTATATAATAGGTCACCCCCAACAAACACCATACATATGAAATTATATTGTTGAGGATGAAGGTAAGATTCTCACTCTCATCCTACATAGACACACTGTACATAAAGGGGTTCTCCAGGAATAAGGAAAATGAAAATATTTAAATATTACTTTATTATAAATATATTCTCAAATGCCTTTCATTATTTATAATGGCTCATTTTGTCTGGGGAGCAATCATTAGGGGAAACAAAATGGACACTTTCCCATTAGTTCACACAAAACCTGTCCTAATCACACAGCAGGACAAGTTATTTTACAACACTGAGGTGAAGAGCTGCCTCATCCTCCTCTCTACTTGTCAGGAATTATGATCCTGAATACAGATGATAAGAACTTTAGCTGAATCTCTGTAGGAATGGAGTTCATGAGTAGACATTAAGTACAGAGCGGATGGACAGGACAGGCTGTGGTAATGTGTTGCTGTGGTAATGGAGACTGCATACGCTGCTCATTAGCCACACCTCACCCTCCTCTCATGTCTCTGCATCATCTCCATTCCCACAGATATTCACCTGTATTCAGGATCATGATTCCTGACCAGCAGAGCAGAGAGGAGGATGAGGCAGCTCTGTAGCTCAGTGTTGTGAAGTAACTTGTCCTCCTGTGTTATTAGGACAGGTTTTGTGTGTACTGATGAGTGTTGGGCTCGAATATTCGAATAGTGAATATTATTTGTGAATATTGGCACTTCGAGAATTCGCGAATATTTAGAATATAGTGATATATATTTGTAATTTAGAATTTTCTAGATTATTTTTTTCAACAGTAACCTCCCTTCTTGCTTGTGGGCCAATGAGAAGGCTGCAATGTCTTTGTCTGAGCTTAGCAACATCCCTAGCAACCAATAGGAAAGTTGCCTACCCCTTACTATTTAACCTCCCTAGCAGCCCTTGTATACAGTATTTTGCAGATGTAGGAGAGATAGAAGTGTTATTGCTACGCTCTGTGCTTTACTGTGTCATTACATTAGATAGTTAGTTAGTTAGCTTTTATATATATATATATATATATATATATATATATATAATACAGATAGTTAGTGGGAGATAGTCAGTGTAGGCTAGATCGTGATATAGTGTAGCTGATTCTGAGGTTCTGCTGTCCATACATACATGCTACATACATAGCGCTGTATGTATGTATGCTACATACATACATAGTGCTGGGATGTCACAAGTTCATGACAATACTTAGTGCACCAATCATTAATACGTAATCAGACCTGTTAAAATGTGAAGTTTGCACGCATTGTGCCAAAATATTTGCATTATTGTTGCCGATATCAAAATTAGCGAATATATTGGAGTACTCCATCTGCATATAAAGCTATTGTAATGTTCTGCCATGCCAACCATTTTCTCCAGTCTCAGGAAACTTCTAGCAGCTTGAAAAATGTAGGTACAGTGACCCACGCCTAAATTTCGAGCACATTACACGAATATTACATTGCCGATTTTTTTCCGATCAAGAAAATGATCTCAAATTCGCAAATTCTCAAATATATGATGAATATTCTACCAAATATTGGCGAAATGCCGCAAATTTGAATATTGCCACTGCTGCTAATCACTAGTACTGATAGGATGGTGGCCATTTTATTTCTCCTAATGATTTCTCCCCAGTCAAAACAAGCCATTCTAAGTAATGAAAGGTATTTGCGAACATATTTATTATAAAATAATATTTATGTATTTTCTTTTTTTTTTTTTTCCTGGAGAACCCCTTTAATAATCAGGGCCCCAACATAAAGCTACTGTACTCAAACTATTCTTTTTCTCTCCATGTGTGTTTCACACCACTCCTCATAGTTTACTTGTCATGGCTGAGGATGGGGAAAACCCTCAGCCGTGCGATGCCTGAAGATGGAGTCGCTGCAAGGCCAGGACAAAGATCAGGGAGCAGGTCACCTCCTATCATATCCCTAACTCTGACCCTGACTCCTAGCTGTATGAGCCGACCATGATGGTAGGAGGGCTCATACTCCAGAACCTTGAAGTCCCTACTAGCCCTCAGGGTTGCCCTCAACTAGGAGCAGGGTAAGACGACCTGTTCCTTCTGAATACAGAGGAACAGGAGTCTCACTGCCCAAGCTGCAAGGAAGAGGGGAACACAAACAGACCTATGGATATGGCAGGTGAACTGCACTAGTTCCACCTACCTGCCACAGTCTTGCTGACTGGATCCCTGTGCTGACAAGCTGATGTCCACACAATACTAAATGAACACAGCAAACACACATCCACACACAGGAACCCGGATCCATAGCTGCGCCAAATAACAAAAGGAAAACATCAACTGAACATGACATATAACATAAACTTATGACCACAAGGGTGGCCCCCACTGGCAGATGGTGAATTACCAGGAGGATGTCTCCAGCAAAGCATGGCTGAAGAACCCCTCAGCTTCAGGTCTCCAAAGAGGCTTTATAGCCCAAAGTGGCCACACCCACACAGACACACACAGGAAAGGGAATTAACCCTTCCAACACCAACCAGGGAAGTGAAACCACTTAAAGGGGAATACACACACAAACACACTGGAGCTGTTACCGCCGGCAACGACATGCGTGGCAACCATGTCCTGGAAGTCAGCCAAAAGGCCGAGACACTGCCACCACATGTACAATATAGAACACGTTGCCACGGGCAGCCACCAGTGAAGGGAAGTGTCACAGTGCACACACCTAAACCTCGTGCACACCAAACACATAAAAGGCACACCTACAAAGACAGGTAGCCAGGTGCAACCGCATACACAAACAGCAAGCTGCCACATAAAAATGTTGCCTGCGGCAACCACAGATGAGGCAACATACTTCAGCCCTCACCTGTGATTGACAACACAACCAAGACCGCAGGCAATCGCATGCGGTTACAGGAGTCACGACCATGACCATGGTCGTGACATTACTTCCATAGTTTATACCATGACCTTGTTGGGGTCTGAACTTTTGTTGTATTTCATGGTCTATAGTCATTGTGTCATTAATAGAGGCCTACCCTGGGGAAGTAACGTTGCACCATGGCAAAGTTGATTATGGGGCCATATTTAGAACACATATGTGTCACATGTATAATGATGTGAATTATATTGTAATGACCGGTGTCACGCACAGGGAGGAAAACAGGGAAAGCCCTGCCCAAGGGAGAGGGAAAGGTGGTGACCCCTAACTCACCTTGCGGCTGGCACCTGACTGCCCTGACGTCCCTAGACGGGTTCCTCACCCGTGCGGCGATCACGTGCCTAAACCCTGGCTTTCCCTGAAATGAGCCCTAGATAGTGAACGGGCCGGTGGGATCGCTAGTCCGCACCACTGCACTAAGAGGGAAACACCAGGGAGAGGACAGACAAATACAGACAAACACAAACACCCAGGTGGACGACCACAGCAGTCCACAAAGGTCCAACAGGGATCCGGAGGGTAGCGTTCTGAATCAACAGTCAGAGAACGCAGCAACACAGCTCCAGTGGGTCAGGATAGATGTCCAGGCAGGAAGCTCTATCTCTGGCAACCAGAGAAGTGTGAGAGGGGAATATAAAGAGGTTTGGGAGTGCTGGACAAGGAACAGCTGAGGAGAAGGAGCTACGGATCCCTTAGTGAGCCAAAAGGGTTTGCAAAGCAAACTCAGAAAGCTACCATTAGGAAAACAACCCTATCTTAAATAGAGCGTGCAGCCTACCGCTGTGACTTCCTGACCCCGGGTATAACGGAGTCAGGAGTGGTTCTCGATACCCTCGTGACAGTACCCCCCTCTCTACGAGGGGCCTCCGGACACTCAGGACCAGGTCTCTCAGGATGAGAGGCATGAAAAACCCGAACTAACCTGTCGGCGTTTACCTCAGACGCAGGAACCCACATTCTTTCCTCGGGACCGTAACCTCTCCAATGCACCAGATATTGAAGAGAGCGGCGGACCCGACGAGAATTAACAATTTTGGATATCTGAAATTCTAGATTACCATCCACGACAACAGGAGGGGGTGGCAGCGGTGATGGTTCTAGAGGTGGAACATATTTTTTGAGTAACGACTTATGAAAAACATTATGAATTTTAAAAGTCTGAGGTAACTCCAGGCGAAAAGCCACGGGGTTGATGATGGCTACAATTTTGTAAGGGCCAATAAACCTAGGACCCAGTTTCCAAGAGGGAACCTTCAATTTAATATTCCTAGTAGACAACCACACATAGTCATTCACTCCTAGGTCCGGACCTGGCGACCGTCTCTTATCAGCCATGCATTTGTATTTACCTCCCATATTTTTCAGGTTAGCTTGCACCTTCTGCCATACCGATAAAAGAGATGATGAAAAACGTTCCTCTTCGGGAACCCCAGAAGACCCCCCCTCTTTGAAAGTACAGAATTGGGGATGAAAACCATATGCACCAAGAAATGGTGACTTGCCAGTGGATTCCTGACGACGATTATTTATGGCAAACTCAGCTAACGGTAAATATGATGACCACAACTCTTGGTTTTCAGACACAAAACATCTTAGATATGTCTCAAGGTTTTGGTTGGTACGCTCAGTCTGTCCATTCGACTGAGGATGGAAACTGAGGAAAAGGACAAGTGTACCCCCAAACGGGAACAAAAAGCTTTCCAAAATTTAGAAATAAACTGGGTACCCCGATCCGAAACAACATCGGAGGGGACCCCGTGAAGCTTCACGATTTCACTGACGAATATCTGAGCAAGAGTCTTAGCATTAGGTAGTGCGGGTAACGCAATGAAGTGTACCATTTTGCTAAACCTGTCCACTACTACCAAAATAACTGTTTACCCGCAGACAAAGGTAAGTCAGTGATAAAATCCATTGACAGATGTGTCCACAGTCTATTGGGAATGACGAGTGGTAATAGAGACCCTGCAGGACGTGTATGTGAAACTTTTGCGCGCGCACAGGTAGAACAAGAAGACACAAAATCCAATACATCCTGACGCAACCTTGGCCACCAAAAACGACGAGACAATAGCTCCAAGGTTGCTTTACTACCCGGGTGCCCAGCAAGTGCCGAATTATGATGTTCCTTTAATAATTCGAAACGTAGGTTCAACGGTACAAACAATTTCTCTGAGGGGCAAGAGACCGGGGCGTCCCCCTGGGCCTCTAACACCTTCCCCTCCAAGTGTACCGCAGAGACAACCACTCCTCTTTGTAGAATGGGCACCGGATCACTCACATTACCCCCTCCAGGGAAACAACGATATAGTGCATCAGCCTTGGTGTTCTTTGCCCCAGGACGATAGGTAATCACAAAGTTAAACCTGGTAAAAAATAGCGACCACCTAGCCTGTCTAGGGGTGAGACGCTTAGCTGATTCGAGGTACAGGAGATTTTTGTGGTCCGTAATCACAGTGACGGGGTGGACTGCCCCCTCTAAGAAGTGACGCCACTCCTCAAACGCAAGTTTAATAGCTAATAGTTCCCTATTGCCAATATCGTAGTTCTTTTCTGCTGCAGATAGATTTTTCGAAAAAGAAAGCACAAGGACGCCATTTGCCAGGAGACGGACCCTGAGACAGCACCGCCCCCACTCCCACCTCTGACGCATCGACTTCAACAATAAAAGGCTGAGAGACATCAGGTTGGACTAGTACAGGTGCTGAGGTAAACCTCTCTTTTAGAGAGGAAAAAGCAACTTTAGCGGCGTCAGACCATTTAGAAAAATCAGACCCCTTCCTAGTCATGTCAGTAAGCGGTTTTACAATAAGTGAATAATTTGTAATTAATTTCCTATAGAAATTCGCGAAGCCCAAGAACCGTTGTAGTGCTTTGAGGTTCTCAGGAAGATCCCAATCTAAAATTGCCTGGACCTTCCTAGGATCCATACGGAAACCTGAAGCAGATAAAAAATAACCCAGGAATTGTATTTCCTGAACGGCGAAGACACATTTTTCAATCTTAGCATATAATTCATTCGTCCGTAGGACCTGCAGTACTTGTCTGACATGCACCTCATGTGTTTTCAGATCAGACGAATAAATTAAAATATCATCTAGGTATATTACCACAAACCTGCCGATTAGATGACTAAAAATGTCATTAACGAAATGTTGAAAGACGGCAGGAGCATTGGTCAGACCGAAAGGAATAACTAGATTTTCATAATGCCCCTCAGGGGTGTTAAACGCTGTCTTCCACTCATCCCCCTCCTTAATACGAATCAGATTGTAGGCCCCCCTAAGATCAAGTTTGGAGAACCACCTAGCACCCGCAATCTGATTAAACAGGTCAGGAATGAGAGGAAGAGGGTATGGGTCTCGGATGGTTATCCGATTTAATTCGCGAAAATCCAAGCAAGGACGCAGGCCCCCCATCTTTCTTTTTAACAAAGAAAAACCCTGCAGCCACGGGTGAAGAAGAGGGCCTGATGTGTCCCTTAGCCAAGCTCTCGGAGATATAATCTTTCATGGCTTGTCTCTCTGGACCCGAAAGATTATGTAACCTGGTCTTGGGTAATTTTGCGCCGGGAATAAGGTTAACCGGGCAATCATAAGGACGATGAGGTGGTAACTTCTGACAACCCTTTTCAGAAAAAACATCCTCAAAATCAGAAATAAATGTAGGTAGGGTAGTTATGGAGGCGACTAAGCAATTGCTATTTAAGCAATTTTCTCTGCACTGCTCACTCCACTCCAATATCTCCCTGGCCTGCCAATCCACTACTGGATTGTGCGCTACCAACCAGGGAAGACCCAGCACCACCGGAGTGGGAAGCCCCTCCAGAACATAACCTGAAAGCATCTCGTTATGGTGGTCCCCTACCCGAAGGTGTAAATTATGAACAATGTGGGTGAGGCTTCTCTGAGACAGGGGAGCAGAATCAATAGTGAATATGGGAATGGGTCTCTGTAACGTACAGAGAGACAAACCCAAAGTGCGAGCAAAATGGGCATCTATCAAATTTACCCCTGCTCCACTGTCTAAAAAGAAAGAAATAGTCTCCGTCTTATCACCAAAAATAATAACCGCTGGCAACACAAATTGCGATGTACGTATGGAGGAGACGTATACCCCCTGGCTGACATCCTCCACACAGCCTGGGGTTAGTAGTTTTTCCGACGGTCTTTTGTTTCTGAGGAAAGAAGGACAGACATTAATGAAATGACCCCTCTCCCCACAAAAAAAACAAACCCCACGCCTACGGCGAGCCTCAGGAGGACGGACCTGACGAGTAGTTCCTCCTAGCTGCATAGGCTCGTCTAAGTCCGTACAGACTAACTGCTGCTTGGGAGGAGTTACCAATTTCTCCGGTTCTTTCAACCTGTCCCTAAGGCGTCTCTCTATACGGATAGAAAGGGACATAACCGCATCAAGGGAAAAGGGGGTCTCATATAATGCAAGCGCATCTTTAACCCTTTCGGATAACCCAGAGCAGAACTGACTCCTGAGAGCCGGGTCGTTCCATTGGGTATCCGTAGCCCACCTACGGAATTCAGAGCAATACTCCTCTACCGGCCGTTCTCCTTGTAAGAGTCTCCGTAATCTTGATTCAAAATTGTAACAAGAAAGAGCAGGCACACCACCTTCTGGAAAATGAGTGGACTACTGGAGATACTCTAATGAGATAGTTAAAATTTTATTCTGAGATATTACACATAAAAATGGCCAATGAATTACTCTAAATAATACACAATAAAATACATTAAAATAAAATTGATAAAAAATTGATATAAAAAGGAAATATCACATAAAAGTCAAGATAAGTATGTAGTCTCCTGAAATTATATCTTCTGAGTTGAAGAGAAAGTTACTTGTCAGTATTGGTCTGTCTCCATGAGACTCTTACCACTCAGTAGTGCCGATGTTCTTGGCGTGTGGTATACATGCACGGAGCAGTGTAGTCTCCAAGATGCGGGACTCCGTGTGTTGAACGCCAAATATTGGATCAATTATGACAGGCACACAGCCCAAAAGACGCGCTCAAAGTGACTGATGCACAGTAATGAAGAAACTGCAATCACACGAGCGCAGGACACAGGACGCTGGATTCACAGGGCGTGCTCTCGATCAGGTGATGATATGCAAATGAGTCAGATGTTCTGATCAGCTGGTACGAATCGCCCAATCCCGTAGTTCACAGGTCCTTGTACCAAAGGTGATATGTTCTGATCAGCTGGTATGAATCGTCCAGTCCTGTAGTTCACAGGTCCTTGTATCAAGGATAAGTCCAGGTCCTATATTACGTAAATGGCTGTGTTCAAATGAAAGTGATTACAGGATAATACTTATGATCCACAAAGTCTTCTGTACTTGGGGTCCATAATTCTTATGTAATAGAACGTCCTGAGAGAATGGGCCCTTAGAAAGTAGAAAACTGGCAATTCCAGAAGCACCACAGAGAACAACCGACCAGAAGAAAATCTATAAACCGCGGTATAGATTATAGATTTTCTTCTGGTCGGTTGTTCTCTGTGGTGCTTCTGGAATTGCCAGTTTTCTACTTTCTAAGGGCCCATTCTCTCAGGACGTTCTATTACATAAGAATTATGGACCCCAAGTACAGAAGACTTTGTGGATCATAAGTATTATCCTGTAATCACTTTCATTTGAACACAGCCATTTACGTAATATAGGACCTGGACTTATCCTTGATACAAGGACCTGTGAACTACAGGACTGGACGATTCATACCAGCTGATCAGAACATATCACCTTTGGTACAAGGACCTGTGAACTACGGGATTGGGCGATTCGTACCAGCTGATCAGAACATCTGACTCATTTGCATATCATCACCTGATCGAGAGCACGCCCTGTGAATCCAGCGTCCAGCGTCCTGTGTCCTGCGCTCGTGTGATTGCAGTTTCTTCATTACTGTGCATCAGTCACTTTGAGCGCGTCTTTTGGGCTGTGTGCCTGTCATAATTGATCCAATATTTGGCGTTCAACACACGGAGTCCCGCATCTTGGAGACTACACTGCTCCGTGCATGTATACCACACGCCAAGAACATCGGCACTACTGAGTGGTAAGAGTCTCATGGAGACAGACCAATACTGACAAGTAACTTTCTCTTCAACTCAGAAGATATAATTTCAGGAGACTACATACTTATCTTGACTTTTATGTGATATTTCCTTTTTATATCAATTTTTTATCAATTTTATTTTAATGTATTTTATTGTGTATTATTTAGAGTAATTCATTGGCCATTTTTATGTGTAATATCTCAGAATAAAATTTTAACTATCTCATTAGAGTATCTCCAGTAGTCCACTCATTTTCCAGAAGGTGGTGTGCCTGCTCTTTCTTGTTACAATTTTGCATTTTACATTTGGGTGAGTGACCCAATCAGCAGCGAACCCACTGTTATCTGTTCATCTAGAGTGTCGAGCCTCCCTATTTTCTCAGTATTTACAGTAATCTTGATTCAGCCAGTGCTACTCGGTCAGGGTCGTCATATATGAGACCCAAGGCCCCGAAAAACTCATCCACTGACCGAAGAGCCTGGGAATCAGTAGGTAAAGAGAACGCCCAGGACTGCGGGTCCCCCTGCAGCAGGGAAATAACAACCCCCACCCGCTGATCCTCATTACCAGAGGAGTAAGGGCGCAGTTTAAAATATAACTTACAGGCCTCACGGAATGTCAAAAACTTGTCCCTTCCCCCAGAAAATCTGTCAGGGAGAGGGACCTTGGGTTCCACAACAACCTGGTTACCAGTAGCAACCGCTGGGCTTGCGGTCAGTTGTAATTGCTGCTGTTGCTGGAGGACCGACGCCTTCAATCCTACCACCTCCAAAGACAGGCCATGAAATTGTTTGGACAGAGCAGCAATTTGATCCATACTGGATTCTAAGTAGGTAAAAAAAAATTTTTTCTTTTTAACCTACACAAAATAAGGGCCAGAGATAATGTAATGACCGGTGTCACGCACAGGGAGGACAACAGGGAAAGCCCTGCCCAAGGGAGAGGGAAAGGTGGTGACCCCTAACTCACCTTGCGGCTGGCACCTGACTGCCCTGACGTCCCTAGACGGGTTCCTCACCCGTGCGGCGATCACGTGCCTAAACCCTGGCTTTCCCTGAAATGAGCCCTAGATAGTGAACGGGCCAGTGGGATCGCTAGTCCGCACCACTGCACTAAGAGGGAAACACCAGGGAGAGGACAGACAAATACAGACAAACACAAACACCCAGGTGGACGACCACAGCAGTCCACAAAGGTCCAACAGGGATCCGGAGGGTAGCGTTCTGAATCAACAGTCAGAGAACGCAGCAACACAGCTCCAGTGGGTCAGGATAGATATCCAGGCAGGAAGCTCTATCTCTGGCAACCAGAGAAGTGTGAGAGGGGAATATAAGGAGGTTTGGGAGTGCTGGACAAGGAACAGCTGAGGAGAAGGAGCTACGGATCCCTTAGTGAGCCAAAAGGGTTTGCAAAGCAAACTCAGAAAGCTACCATAAGGAAAACAGCCCTATCTTAAATAGAGCGTGCAGCCAACCGCTGCGACTTCCTGACCTCGGGTATAACGGAGTCAGGAGTGGTTCTCGATACCCTCGTGACATATATATTGTATAACCAGAAATTGAGGCCCTTTTCAGCCCTGTTATTATTTTTTTTAATGCCCTTCGCATAATAAATGAAAATAAATATCCAATGTTTATCCACCACTAGGGGGAGAGCTGCTGTTAAAATAGTTGTTGATGTTGTAAAACAGATGTCTGTCTTACAATTTTTTACTCTCATCAACCAGTTAAAAATGGGAAAATATGATGGTATAATGTGAATGATCAATTTTGTAAAGAGATGTGCGAATCAAGAGGGAAGAAGTGGGGCTGTTTCCTTAACCAAGTGCCTTTACATGTATTTGCAGCAGCTAATATTTCTTAGACCGTGGTTGGCGTTACGAGAGTAAGCACTGATTGCATTTTTACTGTACTAGCTGTCTGTTGTGACGTATAATGTAGTGCAATTTCATGTTGTGTAATGTAGTGCAATTCTGTATTGATGTATTAGTGACGTATGACTTGCGAATTACCAAGTCGCAAACTAAGCTTTGTCTGAGGTGAAGAGAGAAGTGGTTTTGCATACAATAAGAAAAGTGGAATGTAATTGCTAATGTGTGATGTTACACTACTTTGTAAGGCTGCTTTCACATCTGCGCCTATCATATCCTTTCTTCCCCTTACAGGAGCAGAAGAACGAAAATAACGGAAGTGCCATCATGAAGGGTCAGACATAAAGCATCTAGGGTGTCATGTGGTCATGATACAGCTGTTGATTTACATGGACAGGTTGCTACTTTCAGTGGTAATTAGAACATCCCCCTGTGGGTTTACAGTCTATATCCAGACATTCTCATCATGGAGATGTCCCTAGACCAACAACTTTTCCTGCATGTTTTAGTGGACTTGGTCCCATGCAATACCTTGATCCAGGACCAAGATCATTACTGGGACCTGTCCCTCATCCATACAGTGGACCACAACTCCCTTCATACAGTGAAGCTGGCCCTGCTCCATACACTGCCTGTGGCCCTGGGTAATTTAGTAGGCAAGACACAAAATCTGTAGTTCAACATAATTGGCCATCTGGATGTCCACTAACTTCAGGTGAGGTCAGTTATGGTAGAATAATAATTCCATATAGAGGCAACATGCTGAACAAGCTCACATGGAGGTAACATCTTGGCCTGCACATCTACAGTGCTGCCCATAATTATTCATACTCCTGGCAAATTTTGACTCAAAGTTACTTTTATTCAACCAGCAAGTAATTTTTTCACGGAAATGATATAGGTGTCTCACAAAAGATAATAAGAATGTATAAGAGGCATTATTGTGGAAACATTTCTCATCTTTTATTTACATTTGAGCAAACTTGCTGGTTGAATAAAAGTAACTTTAAGTCAAAATTTGCCTGGGGTATGAATAATTATGGGCAGCACTGTAATTCTTCATTTCAAAAGAATAGGCAATTTTCAGGTAATTTATGTGAGGAGTGTTAAATCAAGTTATTTACCTAAATACAGTATGAAAATGTAATTTTCTGAGAAAATTAAACTTACTACTTTTAATGTAATCCCCATTGACTTCAACACATATATTCCACTTTGCCTCCAGTGATTGAATGCCCTCAAAATAGAAGGAGACTTCTTGTCGCTGCAGGAACCTTGTTACCTCTTCTTTAACTACATTATCATCAGGAAATCGTTGCCCAAGCAGAAATTGCTTCAGGTCCCGAAAGAGAATGTAAACACTGGGAGCCAGTTCTGAACTGTAGGGTGGATGGTTTAGCTCCATGAAGCCATATTCTCTGATAGCAGCTTGTGATTTGCAAGACTTGTGAGCTGGCATATTGTCATGACGCAACTACACACCTAATGAATGCTGACAACTTCCTACAGTGTTTCTCTTTGATTTCCTCACATAATGCCCTAACTATTGAAGCATAGGGGTCTCTCTAGTAATTGTTGTCTTGTGTGGCATGAATTATAGTAATATAAAAACCTGGATACTTGTTTGGTCTCAGGATCATGGTGGTGGACCCATGTTTGATCACCCATAATAATTCCACAATAGAAGTCTCTTGGATTTTCTCTAAACATGTCTCAATTCTTTTGGCTGAATTGCTGGTGCCAAGTGTTTTGCTTTATGACATCATCAAAACATCATGACTGATACTGTAAACTATGCCAACTGAAATGCCTAATTCATGGGGTATAAACACTGACTTTGACCTAATGATCTTCCAAAATCCAGGCCTCCACCTTACGGCACATTTCATCTGAAGATGCTTTGAATGATCACTCTGAACAAGTGTCATCTTCATTTGATTACGCATTTAAACTCCTTGCCCCAAAAGATTACTTGGTAGTAGGAAGGTGCATCATCACCATATACAATCATCCTTTCATGGATTTCTTTAGGCCTCTTTTTTTCCTTTGGAAGGAATTTAATAATGTAACAAAGCTCCAAATCCTTCACTTTCTTTGTAGACCTGCACCGCACTTGCCATCCTGTTACTTCCAGTGCTTTCATCATACTGAACTGCTACTGTATGTGTTGCATGTCCAGACATGTCTCAACCTGAACAGACAAGCTGAGTATTCTAAGGCCTCATGCACACGACCGTTTTTTTTTTAAGGTCCGCAAAAACGGGGTCCGTAGGTCCGTGATCCGTGACCGTTTTTTCGTCCGCGGGTCTTCCTTGTTTTTTGGAGGATCCACGGACATGAAAAATGAAAAGAAAATCTAAGTCAAGTTTGCCATTGAAATGATAGGAAAAAACGGACAAGGATCACGGACACTGATCACGGACACGGATGACAATCTTGTGTGCATCCGTGATTTTTCACGGACCCATTGACTTGAATGGGTCCGTGAACCGTTGGCCGTGAAAAAAATAGGACAGGTCATATTTTTTTAACGGCCAGGAAACACGGATCACGGATGCGGCTGCCAAACGGTGCATTTACCGATTTTTCCACGGACACATTGAAAGTCAATGGGTCCGCGAAAAAAAACTGAAAACGGCACAGCGGCCACGGATGCACACAACGGTCGTGTGCATGAGGCCTTATGCTGACAGAACACTGGGATAGATAACTTATTGAACACCACTGGTAAAACCTGATGACAGATATCCTTCCCATCACATAAACAGACATGACATATACAGGACATAACATTGTAGCCCAACATTATCTTCCTATTAGTCACAACCCTATGCCACTAACATTTCAGCAACAGAAGCAGCCAACAGTCAAACGTCCAGAATAGAGCAACATCCTTCTTATCATGCAAACCATGGAAATACTGCAGCAACTAATTATTTGTCACCTTCTTCTCAACCACAAAATGATCCTCAGCTGTTGCTTTTTACTGATACATTCTGCCTCTGATACCCTTTATGCATCCTCTTATGGCTCTCGCAGTAATACACCAGCAGCCACACACAATACACAACACAGACAGAACCAGCATCTACCATTATAAAACAACAGCCACCAAAACAACAAAATAAAACTTTTCATAATTAAAATAACGAGACCCAGGTATGGAAGGCATCCTCAGATGTATATGCTTGACATCCAAGACACCTGCACAGTTTGGAAAACTAGCCAAGATGTTAGACTGTGCAAATATATGGAGCCAGTCTTCCTTGGTTGCAGCAGGCAAATAGGCCAGTTGAATAGCCTCCTAGTTTAAATCATGCACATTGTACTGTGTAACTGAAATGGGTTTTATCTATGGACTTTTAAATGTTATCCAAAATAAAGATTATTTATACTGGATCTAGCAAAAAAAATAAAATTCTCACCTCTGGAGAGGTAGTCTGTTTAGTCCAAGTGACGTGGATCCTGAGACCCTTGATGCTGATCCAAACTCTGCTAATATACGTAGTTGCTGTGGCTAATCACAACAACACCAGGCGAGCAGCTCCAATTAGTCCTTACTTCTATACACTCTGTCACAAAAGGTATTATTCCATATTGCTCTCTGCCTCATTTATTATATAGACTAGCAGAAGAACCCCACTTCGCCCCTGCCCCCTTAACAGTGACCTCCACAGTGTCTGCCCCTGTAACGCTTGTGGTGCCCAGCCATGCCCACTGGGAAGGAGCCTAGCACCACCTGCAACCTCCGAATCTCCTCCTTGCTCCCCGACGTCACAAAGTTAGAGCGCTGAAATCTTGAAGCTAGAGCATGTGCAGTTCATTCCTCATTCCCTGAGGCTGATGCCAGCACAGGGAAGGAGCACTATGTCGGCACTGACATGCGGCGTACACCCACATACGCGAGATTACGGCGCTCTAACTTTGTTACGTCGTGGAGCAAGGAGGAGAATCGGAGGATGCAGGCACTGCTGGGCTCCTTCACAGTGGGTGTGGCTGGGCACCAGAAAAGTTAGTAACAGCCCCTTGGGCACCTTACTTGCCTCATTTGCATATATATAAAATCTTTTTTTACACAATAAAAGCACTGAGAGCAATGGAAATGTATATTGCGGACCTGCTAGTGGCGATCTAGCAGCGTATGTCTGCAGCTCTATAGGCAAAATCCAGGTGAATGAATCCCTTTAACTTGAGACATGACTTGAATAACAAATAAGCCAGCAACTTATCTACAGACAGCTGTTTCAGGGTGATTGTGGAACTGGAAAAAAAATATTCTTCCATTCTTTTGTTTTTCATGGTGTTCACTGTATGGTAGAATGATGTTATTTATATATTTTTTGCTTCAAATGCAAAATAAAAAAAAGCATTGTGTCAGATTCTCTTTGCCAGAGTATGAGACCTGTAACTTTCTTATTTTACATGAATGGAGCTGAGAGATGATTTGTTTTTAGTGAGCAGAGCTGTAGTTTGATTTATACCATTCTGTTTGCACACAGCTTTTTGATCACATTTTATGGCCGGGTGCCTGCTTTCTTATACAGCCGGCACTAACCACGCATGGAGCAAGATCACAGCCCGATCAATACGTTCCCTCAGCCACATTGACCTATAGGTACATCATTGTGGCTGAAAAGGTTAAACTATTTTTTAAAACTTTTTTTTACTAACTTTCTTTTTAACAGTAGGGGTCTTTAAAGTAACCCATCCGGATCAAGAAAAAAATTGCATTAACTGAGAAACCCTTACCAGCTAAGTTGTTGAGAAGTCTTAAGTGCTTCTTTGATTCATCTGTGTTTAATCTCTGTTATCTCCAGCTGGTGTTCCTGTTTTTTTCCCTTGCCTGTTCCTGTTCTGCCTGTGTACTCCTGCACTACTGCTCCTATATTTCTGCCAAACACCGAACCTGCCTTACCTGTGTCTGCACTACTACCCTGCCTGCCAGTATATCCTGTGTGAGCATACCTCCATACTTCCAGAGTGGTTCCTGGACTGCGAAACCAGAAGTCAAGTCTAATCTTCTGTTGCTTGCACCAGAGTCCCTGAGCCCAGTAGGTCATCTGCCAACTATACTCAAACCATCCAAGGAAATAGCAATCCAGTTGCTCCCCTTCAGCGATGGCCAGATCCCTGTACAGGGGTTACAGGATGAATACCAGTGGAGCATCAGTAAACTCCCTTAGGGTTTAGCCAAAAGCCAAACCAGTTAGTTGGCACAGTGGGTCCACACTCACTGATCTGTAGCAGCTGGCCAATTCAAGAGCAGGACTGGACAAGTTGGAAGTGGCTTGTCCTACCGATGCACAGTGTGGACCAAACAGTCTGACAAGTGGTGCGGCCATTTCGATTGCCAGAAGAAAAGCCCAGGAGATCTGGGCATCTGCAACTAAAAAGATGAAAAGGAGTGCACCAACCAAATGTTCTGTTCATTACTTCAGTACATAGTTAATGTGAATTATTTTCTTGAACTGGAGTGTTGCTTTAATATGTGATGACTTGATTGTACAGTCGTGGCCAAAAGTTTTGAGAATGACACAAATAGTTTTCCTAAAGTTTGCTGATAAACTGCTTTTAGATCTTTGTTTCAGTTGTTTCTGTGATGTAGTGAAATATAATTACACGCACTTCATACGTTTCAAAGGCTTTTATCGACAATTGCATGACATTTACGCAAAGACTCAGTATTTGCAGTGTTGGCCCTTCTTTTTCAGGACCTCTGCAATTCGACTGGGCATGCTCTCAATCAACTTCTGGGCCAATTCCTGACTGATAGCAACCCATTCTTTCATAATCACTTCTTGGAGTTTGTCAGAATTAGTAGGTTTTTGTTTGTCCACCCGCCTCTTGAGGATTGACCACAAGTTCTCAATGGGATTAAGATCTGGGGAGTTTCCAGGCCATGGACCAAAAATGTCAAAGTTTTGGTCCCCGAGCCACTTAGTTATCACTTTTGTCTTATGGCACGGTGCTCCATCTTGCTGGAAAATGCATTCTACTTCACCAAACTGTTGTTGGATTGTTGGAAGAAGTTGCTGTTGGAGGGTGTTTTGGTACTATTCTTTATTCATGGCAGTGTTTTTTGGGCAAAATTGTGAGTGAGCCCACTCCCTTGGATGAGAAGCAACCCCAAACATGAATGGTCTCAGGATGCTTTACTGTTGGCATGACACAGGACTGATGGTAGTGTTCACCTTTTCTTCTCTGCACAAGCCTTTTTCCTGATGCCCCAAACAATCGGAAAGAGGCTTCATCGGAGAATATGACTTTGCCCCAGTCCTCAGCAGTCCATTTACCATATTTTCTGCAGAAGATCAGTCTGTCCCTGATGTTTTTTTGGGAGAGAAGTGGCTTCTTTGCTGCCCTTCTTGACACCAGGCCATCTTCCAAAAGTCTTTGCCTCACTGTGCGTGCAGATGCGCTCACACCTGCCTGCTGCCATTCCTGAGCAAGCTCTGCACTGGCGGCACTCCGATCCCGCAGCTGAATCCTCTTTAGGAGACGATCCTGTCACTTGCTGGACTTTCTTGGACGCCCTGAAGCCTTCTTAACAAGAATTGAACCTCTTTCCTTGAAGTTCTTGATGATCCTATAAATTGTTGATTGAGGTGCAATCTTAGTAGCCACAATATCCTTGCCTGTGAAGCCATTTTTATGCAACGCAATGATGGCTGCACACGTTTCTTTGCAGGTCACCATGGTTAACAATGGAAGAACAATGATTTCAAGCATCACCCTCCTTTTAACAGGTCAAGTCTGCCATTTTAACCCAATCAGCCTGACATAATGATCTCCAGCCTTGTGCTCGTCAACATTCTCACGTGAGTTAACAAGACGATTACTGAAATGATCTCAGCAGGTCCTTTAATGACAGCAATGAAATGCAGTGGAAAGGTTTTTGGGGGATTAAGTTAATTTTCATGGCAAAGAAGGACTATACAATTCATCTGATCACTCTTCATAACATTCTGGAGTATATGCAAATTGCTATTATAAAAACTTAAGCAGCAACTTTTCCAATTTCCAATATTTATGTAATTCTCAAAACTTTTGGCCACGACTGTATGTGTAATAAACTACATGTGTAATGCAGCACTTCTGGCAAAGTGTAATAGAAAAGAAAAGAAGGTAGTCCTCACTAGACTTCAATATGAATTTCAGGAAAAATTTGATTCACCGCAAAGCCGAATTTCCTCATGCTTCGTGGTAACGAATCAATTTTTTTCTAAAATGGCATTAAGAAAAAAAAAAAAAAACATACTCACCTCACCCATATGCTCACGGAGAAGCCGTCGCGTCCATCTTATTTATAGATACCTGGCAAAATCTCATGTGGGGTGAAGTGTGACATCTTCACTCCAGCGTGCGGGCCAGACTTGGTGACGTCATCAGTGACGTCACAAGATTTTGTGCGGTATCTTCAAACAAGATGTCTGCGACAGCCTCTCCGCGAACAAATGGATAAGGTATTTCTTTTTTACCTGATTAATCCCTAAAAGTCCTCAATTGTAGCATCAGATGCCATTATCAGCAATGAACATGGCATCTGAGGGGTTCAATGATGGGGGGCGACACGATTGCCATTCCCCATCACTGCGCCCGCTTAATAGAAAGGAATGCGCTTTGTGACAAAGCAATTTGTCAAATCTAATTTCTTTGTGAAATTCTGCAAATTTTACATAACTTCGCTCTTCACTAATCCTGAATGTGCCATTGAGATAAAACATTTTAACACCTTTTTATGGCCCTGCCTTCCTTTGTATATTCCCCTAAACATAATAAAAGCAATCTAGTTTTCCTTTTCTATTCTCTCAGTTGCTAAGGTACTGTCAGGTGCGTCGACTAAAGTAGTGGAAATTTCTGTTCAACTCATAAAAAATTGAAGAGCAGGACTTGGTGAAATGTAAAACGAGTAAATATTCCATCTTATCCTGGAGGGCAGATCGAGATTCAGTCTATAATGTTGTCATGTCAACAGTGGCACTTCTGCTGTTCATGATGCCATGCTATAAGTTATTCATGTGAACACAGCAAACAAAAGGTCTAGCTTAACCAAATGCTGAATGTTTCTCTAACAGAAGTGTGCAACCTACTTTAAAGAGGAGGACTTAGAGGTCACACTGTCCATTTAATATGCAGTGCAGACTCTAGGGTCAGTGGTGCAAAGTATATACTGTAGGCTGATGATTAGGCTACAAGGTGTAATATGGAGCTATGGAGCCTAAATTTTAAATATTATGTAGTAGTTTAGCCTCAAATATCTATTTTTATGGTGTGTGAGTATGAAATTTCAATTGCATTTGGAGTTTAAAGGGGTTTTCTGAGTTCAATAAATATGCTCTAATATAACAAAAGACGAGATAGGGATTCCTTTTCTCCTCTGCCTGACGCCGACATCTTCTTCTGGCTGCAGAAGACGACGTACACACAAGTCACCGTGCAGCCAATTACTATCCTCAGCAGTACACAGGACATCAGTACTGAGGCCAGAAAAACCAACAGCGGCATGGAGGACTGAATTGCATCGCTTGTAGTGACAGAGGAATAAGGGTCCATTCAGACATCCGTAGTGTTTTGCGGTCTGCATATTACGGACCGCAAAACACTGACGCCGCACATCGCCGGCACTTAATAGAGGATTCCTATTCTTGTCCGCAGCTGCGGACAAGAATAGGACATGCTCTAATATTTTGCGGAGCCGCGAACCCGACGTTTGGGGCTGCGGACCGGAAATGCGGATGTGGACGGCACACTGTGTGTTGTACGCATCTTTTCTGGCTCCATTGAAAATGAATGCAGAACGGATATGGACCCATTCTACGGACGTCTGAATGGACCCTTAGGGGTAAGCATAAATTATTTTATTTTAACACATTTACAGGGTCTGTCCAAATTTTTATTGAACCTAGACAATCCCTTTAATTGCATTATGTCCTACACATATAAGCTATGTGGCTACAAAACAAGTATACTGTCAAACAATGGACATACAGTGCATGCTGGCTCTTGGCAGAATAGCACTGAGTAAAATCCAATCTTTTAAAGGATAACTGTCATATTTCCATTCAATTTTCATATATGTTGTTGCTGCTGTGGTGATAATCCATAATCACTAATTATTGTGTTCACATACCACTTGTTTAATAAGATTCCATCCATAGCAACTGTTCCTCACAAGACTTCTTTATGACTATCTTCTCAAGATGGCCGCCGATGCCCTTACCCTGAGGATAAGAACTCCCTCCCTAACTACCCAGAATTAATTTAGCTTATCTCGGGAACGCACAGCCTCACACCAACCAATTGGCTTTCTCCAGAGTTAAACATGCCCTCTTCCTCCTGAGTAGTTTATCGCAAATTTTTATCGTAAATATTCTAATTGCAAATTTTTATTGCAAATATCCGCACTATCCCGGTCTGACGGGAGCGCTCACGCAGTGTTCAGGACTGCCCACCAGTACATCCTCCTTCTTCTGTATATAGAAGTTATGAGACGGAGGACACCTAGCAACGCTGTTTTAGCCGTACCACTGAAGCCTGGGGGAGGAAAAAAACATGCAGCAATTACTAGGTAATTCAATAACTAGGGAACTAAGGTAAACTTAGATCAATCCAATTATATAAAAAATATATGACAGTTACCCTATAATATTACACAAACATACAAAATACACAATATCCTTAAAATGGTATTCACAGACCGGTGTGTCTGACAAATAGTTGTACATCATACTTATGGTGTACTGAACAAAAAAAAAATGGCCAAAGTACATCCCTTTGAGGACATGGTGACTTTTTTGTGTTTTCTTTTTTTTATTCCCTGCCTTCACTGAGCCGTAACTTTTCTATTTTTCTGTTCACAAAACCGTATAAGGGCTTTATTTTGAAAAACAAGATGTAGTGGGCAGCTGGGAAAAAAAATCCAAATTGAGTAGAATTGAAAAAAATAAAAAAATTCTGCCACAGTTTTATGGGTTTTGTTTTTGCCTATGCTGTAAAACTGCCCCTTTTCTTTCATTCATCGGGTTAGTATAATACAGCGATACCACATTTCTGTATATTATGTTTTAATATTTAAAAAAAATGTATCCATATTCTGACCCCCCCATAGTTTTTTTTTTTAGGTCTATGGAGCTGTATGAGGGCTCATTTTTATCTGTGATTTTCATTGATATAAATTTGTAGTGTGTATGCATTTTGATCATTTCTTCCTAAATTTTGGGGGAAGTAAAACAATGAAATAATGTTGAATCTGCTATTTTGACTTTTTTTCCTTTACGCTGTTCGTGGTATGGGATAAATATTTTAATATTTTAATATTACCCGTGTTTTGGGATGCAACAATTCCTTTGAATTAGCATTGAAGTCTATGAGGGATTCTTTCTATCACAGCGGGATGATGTTGATGTCACCTCTGAGTCTGACCTTGTGCCTTTGACCCAGTGTTTAGCACATAGATCCTGTTTTCCTCCTTTACAGTTAATTTAAGGCCCAATAGAACTGCTTTCTTTTCTGTCATCTATGTCTTCACTGCACCTGTGACTTTGGGTTTGCTAGTCTAAATTTTCTTGCTGTGTGTTTGGAGGGTAGCTGCCTCCGTTTAGATTAACCACTCCCTGCCCATCTGCCTGGGGCTTCTAAGCATAGTATAAATGTAGCTGGTTCCTACACTGCACTGAACATTGTAGGCTTAGGTCAAGCCCAGGAGAGGCAGTTCTGTTAGAGTTAGGTACCCATCTGCGGAAGCCACCTTGATGCCGGGAGATGGGTCCTACATACATTTGATCAAAAATGTGGAATTTCAATGTATAATAGGTATGGTACCACTATATTAACCTCCCTAACAGTAATCCCGAGTGTGACCCGGGGTTAATTTACACTGAAAGAAACAGTAACCCCGAACCACACTCGGGATTACCATGGGTTAATTAGAACGGGGCAGGAACGGATGCGGACAGCACACAGTGTGCTGTATGCATGATCATTTCCGGGGAGCGGTGCGAACTTCCAGCTGCAGCTCCGGAAGAATGTATCGCTTCGGGTACGATAATACTACACGAATTAGACCGCCAGGGAGGATAAAAAAATCATCTCTAATCTCTAGTCCTATTGTTTGCATGTGTAACAATGTGCTGCCATATTTTGTTTTCTGTCTGTATGTTAGCTTTATTGATGTGCAACTGTGACTATGGATGTGATAGTCTAAATTTCCTTCATCTATATCTTCACTGACTTCTCCTAGTAGGGCACCCTCAGACGTTGTTCTGCATTTCTCCTCTGTCCACCCATGATCCCTTTCCTTGTTTGCAGCATGCTGTCTAGGGTTAAACCCACCATAGTGATCAAATGTGCCATGCTTCTTTTTAACTTTTTTATTCTGATGGCGCAATCACAGAAACATACTAGAGCACAGATTAGCAACCTCCGGAACTCCAGCTGTTCTGACACTACAACTCCCAAAATCCCCCTTTCCCTTCTATGGGAGTTACTATAAAAGCCAAGAAATTGTGCATGTTGGGAGTTGTAGTTTTACAGTAGCTGGAGTTCCGAAGGTTGCTGATCCCTGTACTAGAGCATGCACAGTAGCTCCCTGCAGCTTTATTGAGGTCTATTGAACTTCTTCTGGGCATGCTCAGTAGCCCTGGAACTATTTTATAAAGTCGAAGATATCACATAGCTAAAACAGGTGATGCTGCTACGTGAATGCAAGATTGTAGAATTAAGAGCACACACGTACAAACAAGCAGTGCAATGACATCCTCGCATGAAATATCTATGAAGCAGTTAAGAAGCACTTGCAATGTAAGGAGGAGCAAGGAAATGAAGGAGGAGCAGGAAATGAAGGAGGAGCAGGAAATGAAGGAGGAGCAAGCAACCAACCAGCTGAGGAGGTTAGCCAGTGAGATGGGAATAACTCTAAAAGTCAGAGAAAAGATCATGCTTTAAAGATAGAACAATTAATGGCTGAGTAATATTTACTATGTTTCCAGAATACAAGGTGTAACAGCATTCACAGTAATGTAGCAATGCACAGAAATCCTGGTCTGGTGTTTACACAATTTACACTAGTTGTTATAATAACAATTGGCCATAAGGGCAGTTACAATGAGCTCAAAAAAGGTAGGAAAAAAAAATATCAGTAGTATAAACCCAAAATACACATGCTACACGTGCAAAAACCACTCAGAGCCCAAAGAAACCAGTTCGGAGGAGTAAAATAATCTATATGAACTTGAATTAAGACTTTAAATATGACCCTTTTGAGCAAGATTATTCAAACTTTAAAATATATGATAAAAGATAAATACAGGAAAATATATATATGCATTTATACAGGCTATATATAGATGCATTTTCCTTTCAAAAGGTGTCGAACACCAGGAAATTCTCTGTTAAATCAGATACAATGCCTTGTAGGTCTAGATCAGGTGAATGTAATGATACCTTTCACTTAGTGATCTGTTGCTTAACCCTGTAGAAAAAGTGCTTTTAATCATATACAAATGAACAGTAAAGCGCATTGAGGGGCAGACCCAAGCCACTCTGTGCACCCTTGCTCCTCCTTCTTTCTCTGCCTGCCCCTCTCTCTCCTTGATTGATAAGACAAGGTTCTTGCATATTCATCTTGCTTGACCCTGTGAAGGAAAGGGAAGGATTGGCCAAGGTAACAAAAAAAGCAAGAGGGTTGAGCCCGCCCTCGGTGCACTTGCATTCTCCTTTATATATGGATTCGTCTTTCTCTAGAATGAAGCACCAGATCGCTAAGTGAAGGGCATCTTTATATTCAGCTGAGCTCACCCTACAAGTATTTTGTCCAGTTTAACAGTGAATTCCTTGGAAACCAAATTATATATCATTTTGATAAATCGCCATCTTGTTCAGTCCTGACAAGATTAAGTGGCAAAACTAAACCTCTGATGTTATTGTACCCAAGATTTTTTCCAGGTTCATTATGCAGTTCCTGCAATTAATGGTCCATGAGCCAATTTTTGTAATGTCCTTATACAGTATATATGTATATATTTAGACATAATAAAAGTTACCTTCAAGAGAACTAAACAGATTAAACCTCAGTCTCAGTATAAGGGCTCTTTCACACAAACGTATTTCATTTCCGTGTCCATTCATTTTTTTTTTTAAAGACAGTATGCGGAACCATTCACTTCAATGGGTCCGCAACAAAAACGGAAGTTACTCCGTGTGCATTCTGTTCCCGTATGTCCGTATTTCCGTTCCACAATAAAATAGAACATGTCCTATTATTGTCCGCATTACAGACAAGGATGGTAAGGTTCTATAAAGGACCAGCTGTTACATTCCGCAAAATACGGAATGCACACGGATGACATCCGTATTTTTTGCGCAACCGTTTTTTGTGGACAGCAAAATACATACGGTCGTGTGCATGAGCCCTAAGACTCAGTATAAGAGACCTCACCTCCTATTAATCTGTTATTCTTGTTAAGCTCTTTAAACAGGATAAAAATATATAAATGTGTACTTTTAAGCAGATTTATTTGAGAGATTCCTAATGGGCTATAAAAAGGAAAAACAGGATAGCGATAAATTTGTACTGGCACAGGATAGCGAGTGAAGGCAGCAGTCTCTTGCACACAGTGGGGGATATTTATCAAAGTCTGGCGGTATTCGCCTGCAATGATACCTAGGTGCGCTGTTGGATGCTGAGTCTAATTTATACGAGGTGTACAACACCATACATTACTGACAAATGTAAGGTTATGCACATGGGAAGGAAAAATACATGTCACTAGTACATACTAAATGGTAAAACACTGGGTAACACTGACATGGAAAAGGACCTAGGAATTTGAGTTATCAGCAAACTACGCTGTAAAAACCAGTGTCAGGCAGCTGCTGCCAAGGCCAATAAGATAATGAGTTGCATCAAAAGGGGTATAGATGCCCGTGATGAGAACATAGTCCTACCACTTTACAAACCACTAGTCAGACCACACATGGAGTACTGTGTACAGTTCTGGGCTCCTGTGAACAAGGCAGACATAGCAGAGCTGGAGAGGGTCCAGAGGAGGGCAACTAAAGTAATAACTGGAATGGGAGGACTACATTACCCTGAAAGATTATCAAGCTTAGGGTTATTCACTTTAGAAAAAAGACGACAGAGGGGAGATCTAATTACTATGTATAAAAATATCAGGGGTCAGTACAGAGATCTATCTCATCATCTATTTATCCCCAGGACTGTGACGAGGGGACATCCTCTGCGTCTGGAGGAAAGAAGGTTTGTACACAAACATAGAAGAGGATTCTTTACTATAAGAGCAGTGAGACTATGAAACGCTCTGCCTGAGCAGGTGGTGATGGTGAGTTACAATACTCTCTGGAGTTTCGCTATTGAATCTTAGCTAGCCAACACTTCCTTCAATATTTAACTTCTCCATCGTCTTCTTCACTTCCAAACCTAGCCTGTTCACTATCATTATGGAAACAATCAATTCAGAATGCTATTTTGCTTAATCCCTTAAAGGGATTCTGTCACCTCCCCTAAGCCAAAAAACGATTTTAAAGCAGCCATGAAGCACAGCTTACCTTGATTAGGCTGTGCTCTTTTATCTTGAAATCCGTCCAGCAGTTACTGCAAAAAACGACTTTGATTGATATGTAAATGTGTCCTGAAGGTGCCCAGAGGGGCGTTTTTTTCTTCTTAGAGAGCCCAGTACCGCCCCTCTTTCAGTGCCCAGCCCGCCTTCCTTGTACTGTCTAACCGCCGCCTCCAGCCTGCCACAGCCTCTCCTCCCTCTCCTCCCCCTCCCTCACGCCGAACAAAGTCTCGCACAGGCGCAGTACCCACTGAGGGCTGCGCCTGTGCGATCAGGACAGATAAATACGCATGCCTCCTCTGCCATATACATACGCTCATCCATTTTATATGATGCAAAGTACAACATATATATATATATATATATATAGTTTTTTTTAAACCACTAACCCTAACACTAGTCCAAAAAACATATATATATATATATATATGTACACTGAGCAAAAATATAAACTCAAAGATCTGAAACATTTTCTACATACACAAAAGACCCATTACTCTCAAAAATTGTTCACAAATCTGTCTAAATCTGTGTTAGTGAGCACTTCTCCTTTGCCGAGATAATTCATTCCACCTCACAGGTGTGGCATATCAAGGTGCTGACAGCATGAATATTGCACAGGTGTGCCTTAGACTGCCCACAATAAAACTCTGAAATGTGCACAGTTTTGACTTACTGGGGGGAAGGGTCAGAAAACCAGTCAGTATCTGGTGTGGCCACCATTTTCCTCACGCAGTGCAACACATCTCTGTCGCATACAGTTGATCAGGTTGTTGATTGTGGCCTGTGGAATGTTGGTCCACTCCTCTTCAATAGCTGTGCGAAGTTGTAGAATACTGGCAGGAATTGGAACACACTGTCGTATACATCGATCCAGAGCATGCCAAACATGCTCAATGGGTGACATGTCCGGTGAGTATGCAAGAACTGGGATGTTTTCAGCTTCCAGGAATTGTGTACAGATCCTTGCAATAAGGGGCCATGCATTATAATGCTGCAACATGAGGTGATGGTCGTGGATGAATGGCACAACAATGGGCCTCAGGATCTCATCACGGTATCTCTGTGCATTCAAGATGCCATCAATAAAATGCACCTGTGTTCGTTGTCTATAACATACGCCTGCCCATACCATAACCCCACCGCCACCATGGGCCTCTCGATCCACAACGTTGACGTCAGCAAACCGCTCACCCACACGACACCACACACACTGTCGGCCATCTGCCCTGAACAGTAAAAACCGGGACTCATCCATGAACAGAACGCCTCTCCAACATGCCAGAAGCCATCAAATGTGAGCATTTGCCCAGTCAAGTTTGGACACACCTTCTCATTCAAAGAGTTTTCTTTATTTTCATGACTTTGAAAATTGTAGATTCACACTGAAGGCATCAAAACTATGAATTAGCGCATGTGGAATTATATACATAACAAAAAAGTGTTCAAAGTAGCCACATTTTGCTTTGATTACTGCTTTGCACACTCTTGGCATTCTCTTGATGAGCTTCAAGAGGTAGTCACCTGAAATGGTCTTCCAACAGTCTTGAAGGAGTTCCCAGAGATGCTTAGCACTTGTTGGCCCTTTTGCCTTCACTCTGCGGTCCAGCTCACCCCAAACCATCTCGATTGGGTTCAGGTCCGGTGACTGTGGAGGCCAGGTCATCTGGCGCAGCACCCCATCACTCTCCTTCATGGTCAAATAGCCCTTACACAGCTTGGAGGTGTGTTTGGGGTCATTGTCCTGTTGAAAAATAAATGATGGTCCAACTAAACGCAAACAGGATGGAATAGCATGCCGCTGCAAGATTCTGTGGTAGCCATGCTGGTTCAGTATGTCTTCAATTTTGAATAAATCCCCAACAGTGTCACCAGCAAAGCACCCCCACACCCTCACACCTCCTCCTCCATGCTTCACGGTGGGAACCAGGCATATAGAGTCCATCCGTTCACCTTTTCTGCGTCGCACAAAGACAAGGTGGTTGGAACCAAAGATCTAAAATTTGGACTTATCAGACCAAAGCACAGATTTCCACTGGTCTAATGTCCATTCCTTGTGTTCTTTAGCCCAAACAAGTCTCTTCTGCTTGTTGCCTGTCCTTAGCAGTGGTTTCCTAGCAGATATTCTACCATGAAGGCCTGATTCACACAGTCTCCTCTTAACAGTTGTTCTAGAGATGTGTCTGCTGCTAGAACTCTGTGTGGCATTGACCTGGTCTCTAATCTGAGCTGCTGTTAACCTGCGATTTCTGAGGCTGGTGACTCGGATGAACTTATCCTCCGCAGCAGAGGTGACTCTTGGTCTTCCTTTCCTGAGGCGGTCCGCATGTGAGCCAGTTTCTTTGTAGCGCTTGATGGTTTTTGTGACTGCACTTGGGGACACTTTCAAAGTTTTCCGAATTTTTCGGACTGACTGACCTTCATTTCTTAAAGTAATGATGGCCACTCCTTTTTCTTTACTTAGCTGCTTTTTTCTTGCCATAATACAAATTCTAACAGTCTATTCAGTAGGACTATCAGCTGTGTATCCACCTGACTTCTCCACAATGCAACTGATGGCCCCAACCCCATTTATAAGGCAAGAAATCCCACTTATTAAACCTGACAGGGCACACCTGTGAAGTGAAAACCATTTCAGGTGACTACCTCTTGAAGTTCATCAAGAGAATGCCAAGAGTGTGCAAAGCAGTAATCAAAGCAAAAGGTGGCTACTTTGAAGAACCTAGAATATGACATATTTTTAGTTGTTTCACACTTTTTTGTTATGTATATAATTCCACATGTGTTAATTCATGGTTTTGATGCCTTCAGTGTGAATCTACAATTTTCATAGTCATGAAAATAAAGAAAACTCTTTAAATGAGAAGGTGTGTCCAAACTTTTGGTCTGTACTGTACATGTGGACAATCTTTAGTGTCCCACCAACAGATTACACTAACAGATTATCTAACCAATTTTTGTCCAATCAGACCAATAGTTGGTGTGTAAAACAAAACATCTATGTGTGTAAACGGTCATCTGAACAATGAGTGTTCACAAAATCTGTCAGATAATCTATTAGTGTAATACTGCCCTTGAGGTTAATTCTTGAGTCAAAGCAATTTAAATTCCAGTGTGGTGCTTTAATCCTGAAGGGTTGTGATCATCTGCTTGGCTGCAGTGGTCGTTGTGCAGCCAATCAATAACCTCAGCAGTATACAGGGCCTGACTTTGAATGTGCTAGTCAAAATTTTCTTGCCGTAATTTTTATTTAACATGGAGGACCCCTTTAAGTCTCCAGTAGAGATTGCAGAATCAGTACAATTCACAATATAAAGAATTTAGCTCCCTAATAGGGATGAGTGAACTTGTGTTTTACTTGTTTGAGTTTGTGGTTCAGGTTTTATTACAATTCCGATATGGATTCCATTACCACGGGCCATAGCAGAATTCTATGACTGCATGCACTAAGGAAGCCTTTAAGAGGCATTCCGGTTTGCATTCCATCAAAATAGAAGTCTGTGGGCCGCATAGAACTCCTGCATAACGGAAACCAGACAGATCTGTTTTGCGGCCCATAGACTTCTATTATGACGGAATGCAAAACGGAATGCCTCTTAAAGGCATTCCGTTATGCTTTCCGTCATAGAACTCCGTTATGGTAATAGAATCCGTATCAGAATTTTAATAAAACCCGAACCCTGAACTCAAACTTGTTAAACACAAGTTCGCTCATTCCTACTCCCTAAAAAAAGTGGCCCTTATTTGTACTTGTGTGTCTCTTAGAGAATTTGGATTGTGTCTGGGGACAGAGACTGAGGAAGGACAATTTCTACATTTTGCATCAAAATATGTTTGCATTATATTGCCCATAGCTATCCGACCCAAAACAGGCATTGTTTCTGTTAATGCTTAGGTTTCTCAGTGCATTCTATGTCATTTTCTAACTATATCAATCTCTATTTCTCAGTTTATTTTAGCATTGGAAAATATAGTCAGTCGAACCTTCTAACATTAATCTTGAGCCGAGATTGTGACATTTTCCATTTGAATTTTGCTAGCTCATGGAAAAAAAGCTTTGACACAGTCACCCTGTTGTTGATGGACACAAATAACTTACTAACCAGTTTCTCTTTGCTGTCGTTATTTTGGCTAAGAATTGCATAGCTCATCATGTTCTTCATACTTGTGTTCAATGCAGATGTAACTGGTAATAACTTACTTCTGTTACACTTTCTGTAATTGTTAAACAGACCTGATCACATATGTATCAGTCTTTATGTAAGACATCTTATTCACTAAGATCATAGCATTTAGAAATGTCAGTACTAACCTTTGTACTGGGAATCTTTCCAACAAAGTCAGATGAGGTTTCTGTGCTACTATAAAACAATTTCATAGTGTTCTACAAAGTGAATCCAAGCACTAATTGATTAACTCCTCCTCACTTGTCATATTAACTTTTGCTTAGGAGACTTAGCAAGAAAATAGAATTTTATGTTTTGGTGTCAAACTTCTGTGTGTGCTAATATCACCATAATATCCACGTTCAGTAATATGTTTAATATTGTTTACTTCTGTCACACGTATCTGAAATGATTGGCTTGGCAACACAAAGGGTAAAATAAGGTACTTATGTAGTTGCTTACCTCATGTACATCTTCCCCCAACTTTTTTATTTTTTTTACTCTCAAGATACATTTTCACTATGTAAACCAATAACTCTCGGATTTCTTTACATCCTATATATATAGCACTTCCTGTTGCCGTATCCAACCAAACCCATGATGCACTTCTCCTTTTTCTGTCTCAGCTCCAGCACCGCCCCTAATGCCCCCCCAGATAGTTTATAGCTCCTCCCACCAGCTAGTTACATAGACACTCCCCATCACTGTCCCTAACAACACCCAGATATTTTAAAGCTCCTCCTACCAGATAGTTACACAGGCAGTCCCCTATCACTGCCCCTAACAACACCCAGCTAGTTTATAGCCCCTCTCATCCAGCTAGTTACGTAGACACTGCCTATCACTGCCCCTAACATCCAGCTAGTTTATAGCTCCTCCCTGACAGCTAGTTACATAGACACTCCCCTATCACTGCTCCTAACACCCAGCTAGTTTATAGCTCCTCCCTGACAGCTAGTTACATAGACACTCCCCTATCACTGCTCCTAACATCCAGCTAGTTTATAGCTCCTCTCATTCAGCTAGTTGCAGAGACACTCCCCTATCACTGCTCCTAACATCCAGCTAGTTTATAGCTCCTCCCACCAGATAGTTACATAGACACTCCCCATCACTGCCCCTAACATCCAGCTAGTTTATAGCTCCTCCCACCAGCTAGTTACATAGACACTCCCCTATCACTGCTCCTAACATCCAGCTAGTTTATAGCTCCTCTCATTCAGCTAGTTACATAGACACTCCCCTATCACTGCCTCTAACACCCAGCTAGTTTATAGCTCCTCCCACCAGCTAGTTACATAGACACTCCCCTATCACTGCTCCTAACATCCAGCTAGTTTATAGCTCCTCCCACCAGATAGTTACATAGACACTCCCCATCACTGCCCCTAACATCCAGCTAGTTTATAGCTCCTCTCATCAGCTAGTTACATAGACACTCCCCATCACTGCCCCTAACATCCAGCTAGTTTATAGCTCCTCTCACTAGCTAGTTACATAGACTCCCCTATCACTGCCCCTAACAACACCCAGCTAGTTTATAGCTCCTCTCACCCAGCTAGTTACATAGACACTCCCCTATCACTGCCCCTATCAAAATTCAGCTAGTTTGTAGCTCCCCCCACTAGATAGTTACATAGACACTCCCCTGTCTCTTCCCCTGTTGCTGCTTTGACAAATCTATGGGCATAACATCGCAGGAACTAAGAAAGAGTTACATGGACATGGTAATGTGATCCAGAACGGAAGATGGGAGCAATAAAGGTAAAATAAATACATTGCACAATTACTTCATTCGGATAAACAGATTTCCAGCACGAAGGGGATAAAATCTTGCACGTTCTTTATTGAATATTCCAAACGTACACACAGTGCAGTGAAAGAGGTCCCTCCAAGTCCCTGGTCAGACCGACATGTTTTGACCCAGCCAGCTCTTAGTTTTGATCCATGATCCATGATTCATGACTAAGAGGCGGCTGGCTTTAAACATGTCGGTCTGACCATGGACTTGGAGGGACCTCTTTCACTGCACTGTGTGTACGTTTGGAATATTCAATAAAGAACATGCAAGATTTTATCCCCTTTTTGCTAGAAATCTGTTTATCTGAATGAAGTTTACCCTGGCTTTTCCGTTGCACAACTGAACTGGTGAGCTGGATTTTTATTCAATTACACCTACCTTCATAAATAATTACTTTAAACCATATTGAGGCTAACTGGAAAACCCCTTTAAAGATAATAGTATCTACAGAAGGAATGGCCAACCAATGGCTCTCCCGCTGTTGTAAAACCACAACTTCCACCATGCCCTGCTGTAGGCTGATAGCTGTAGACTGTCCGGGCACGATAAGAGTTGCAGTTTTGCTTCAGGTTGGCCATCCCTGATCTACAGTATCTTAATGTCCTGCTGTCTAATGAAGTCAGACTGATCATTAGGTTCCATAGGCCTATAATTGTTGCCAACGGTGAGTGCAATGATAATAGACTGGCTACAAACTCAAATAAAAGGGGTTTTCCAGTGTGGGCAAACTTTTCTTTTTAGATGATAAACCACAAGTTGTCCTCTTGCTTAGATTTTCAGTGCTTTACTGTAATCTGGGGGGAAACAAGACAGTAAGGGTTCAGTTTCTCTGCAGCGCGACCTCATAGGAAATTAATCGTTACACAGGGCTTTTGGGATGCATGTGTAATGCATGAGAAGTCCTACAGAGTGGGAGACACCCTTTGTAACTGCTTAGCACTCTGCCCAAGAGATGAGGATCCTGAACATATCCCCTTCTTTATTACCTCAATATTTCATATCAGGGTATATGAAAATAGGATTCTATACTAAACAACACTTTTAAAGGGGTTATCACGTGAATAATGTAAAAAAAAAAAAATGAATATCATATATAATCTAGTACATGACAATTTCTTTCTAACAAGGCTAGAACCAACTGTGTACCTTACATGAATCCAGAGATCTCCCCATTCATTGTCACAATTGCTCTGCTAGATATATTTCAAGCTATCAAGCTTAGAAGTTGTATCCTTTCTCAGGGGTGTGTCCTTTCTACTGCAGCTAGTGGCAGTTGAAGGATGGAACTGAGCATGTGTGTCCACCTCAGTGTGCTGGACAGAGAAATTAGAAAAATAAGCAAATAGGTGACACTGTATATCAAATGGCTCAGTAGCTATAATAAATGTTTAATTACATGCAGTAACAAAAGTATTCAGATCCAGGTACTGGTTTAAAAAAAAACTGTAGACCATTTTTCTTGAGGCAACCCCTTTAAGAGAATGTTGAAAAAGCAATAACGCGAAATGCGTGTTGAGGGGAAGTCGCCATTTTACACTTATCCCGAGGTATGCTACAGATAGTAAGGTCCATTTGCAGTCTACCCATATGATATTATATCTTTATCATCCTTGCACGGTAAGGAAACACTTATAATGATTTAGGGGTTGGTTCAGAGGCGGTATTGATTGCCAAGGATGTGTTACACTAACCCCATAGATCATTGCTGTCAGTAACTAACTAAGAAAAGAAAGTCGGCCATACCTTACCTTAATGAGATAGATGCGGGACATTAAAAGATTTTTGGTACCTTTATATTATCATGCTGTTATGGTTCTGTAATCAAATATGTACTATGGCGCTATATGTTTGAATCTCTACTGTAATTATGAAATAGTAATTAGTATTTTTTAATCATGTTTAATAAAACTTTAAAGGAACAGAATATTACTCATATATTGTACTCCTACGAGGTGTACTCCTTGTCATTAGTCATAAGTGGCATAGGCAATATTCGAATTTGCGATATTTTGTGAATTTTTGGCCGAATATTCGCCATAGAAACATAGAATGTGTCGGCAGATAAGAACCATTTGGCCCATCTAGTCTGCCCAATATACTGAATACTATGAATAGTCCCTGGGCCTATCTTATATGAAGGATGGCCTTATGCCTATCCCATGCATGCTTAAACTCCTCCACAGTATTTGCAGCTACCACTTCTGCAGGAAGGCTATTCCATGCATCCACTACTCTCTCAGTAAAGTAATACTTCCTGATATTACTTTTAAACCTTTGCCCCTCTAATTTAAAACGATGTCCTCTTGTAGCAGTTTTTCTTCTTTTAAATATTTTCTCCTCTTTTACCTTGTTGATTCCCTTTATGTATTTAAAAGTTTCTATCATATCCCCTCTGTCTCGTCTTTCTTCCAAGCTATATATTCGCAAATTAGAAAATTCGGGATCTCCAGTCATTGTTTGCGAAAATCAGCAATGTTTTATATATATATATATATATATATATATATATATATATGTTTATCATAGCCACTTTAAGTTGTTTTTGTAGCTGCAATAAAGAAAATTTAAAAAAACTAAGTTGTTTTTTCTTTTCCTTTTGTGAGATTGAGAACACCTATATGCTTGTACAGTATGTAATACACAAGAAAATCTTCTATACTAATTAATTATAACTAAAAGTACCAGTGTTTTTTTTTTCTGTTTGTTCATGAAAGAGGAGGAGCATGTTATTACAATAAGTTATTGTTTGCTATATTTATTGTATGGTGTTATGGTATTATTTGGTATTATTAAAAAAAAAGTTTGGACGTACAATTACATACATTGTTACGCCCTATTACCTGGCTCGAACATATTATCTCTCGTGATTCCACCCCACATAAACTGATTTCACAATGGTACAACAGGCTGAGAACTCCTCCTGAAGCCCTAAAGCCTGCTTTCATAAGACTTTGGGAAAAAGACCTAAATATAAGTCTCTCACCGGAGGATACCGGCATCATATATAACTCTTCACATAAATCTTCAAGGTGTGTCAGGATTCAGGAGAATAACTATAAAATCATCACAAGATGGTATAAACCCCCCGACAAGACATGCTTATATTCAGTTACAGCATCTGACACATGTTGGAGATGCTCAAAAGAAAGGGGCGCTTTTATCCACATATGGTGGACCTGCCCAATTTTACTTAATTGGTGGGAAAAGGTTTTTCAAATCAGTAACAAGATTTGCAATTCCAATATTACTCCGTCTCCGGAAGTTGCCCTCCTGAATCTTTATCCTTGTAACCCCTCCCCCCCAACCTACTTCTTTTCAAACATCTAGTGAATGCTGCAAAATTGCTGATCCCTACACTATGGTTATCCTCCGAGGTCCCTTCTTTGGATCAATGGTATCAGAAAATAGATCAAATTTACTGATTAGAGGAGTTATCCTCATGGGAACTGAGATCTCATCATAAGTTTCTAAAGAACTGGAGTCAATGGATTTCCTTTAGAGGCTATTAGTCAGAGATTACCACATCAACATTATCCTTAGATATACAGCATCTAGGGCCTACCCCATCTATCTTCCCATCCACTTATCTCCTAACCCTTCTTGGATTGATGGACGTTGAGTTGCTCAGACGGTGTTGCTGCTCCCGCTTGGGACCGTCTCGGATGGAACGTATCATTAAGACCTAAGGTATTTAACAGACATTTTAGATCAATAATTGCCACCTGGTTCTTAAGTGTGCTTTTTCTAAAGTTTTTTTTCCATATTTTCCATGGGATATTATATACCGATTAACCCCTTGGATGACAGCTTATCATACTTATTGTATATTTCATATTTGACAGACCTGTATTCCGTTTTCTTATATATAAGAGTAGAGGAGTTTGTTTACTTCTCTTCTGCTCTATTTTTGTATTGTACTGATTTATTCAATAAAACTTAAAAAAAAAAAAAAGTTGGGCATTAGCCAAGATCAAATCTTGAAACAGTTTATTCCCCAATATTATTTCTGATGTAATTCTTAAATCTGAGGAACCATTCTAATATCTTTATAGATGAGTGAATGTTTTAGAATTCTACTATATTAGATTTTTTGTAAAGGTCATGTTTATATTTGCATCATGGTGTCCGTTGAATCTATATATTCATTGGACACAACAAAAAAAACGAAAGCACCCTATTACAAGTCAATAAAGTCCTTGGGCACTGATGGTATGCAATCATGTGAAGGATCTAGCCATGCAACGTGGTCTCCATTATACATGGAAACCACAACTATTTGGTGCACTAACTCTGATTTATTGCAAAATGCAAATCTTGATCCTGGCGAATTGTTTCTAATACCTTTTCTACTTGGTAATTAGCAAATTCCTGTCTGACAAGCTCATAAGCAAATACTTATAGGCAAATGAATAACTTAAATGTCTAAAATATATATATATTTTTTAAAGAAAAATATGTGTTCTGTCAAAAACACTGCATGCATTGTCTCTTTTCTAGCGCTGTTTTTTTTAAAACACTGTATTACTCATATCTAGCAAAGTGAAGTGTAATCCTTTATTGCCTAATTTTTGGGGAAGAAGAATCTGTACACAGAAAACAGATACTAATTTTAGTATGCTCAGCAATTCTTGAAAGACTGTTCAGAAATTGCAAAACACTACAAGCCAAAGGCAAGTTTTTTTTTTTTTTACCTGCAAGAGCTTTGTTTTCCTAATTTACAGTAAGAAAATCCCTTAACTATAAATGCATTCGTCACTAGGCTCGTAGGTTTTGTAAGGTGAGATACGCAAAAACATATGTTCTCAACTTGCCGTTCCAAGAGTCAAGAGTGGACATGCCAAACCTCTGGGGGATACATGCACTGTGCTCATGTTATGCTTTTAATATGCGGCACAGTGTATGGGATTTTGTAATTATTTTGTAGATAGGGACATGGCCAAGGAATGTCAATGCATCTAAATAATACAAATAATATATTTTTTTTTATTCAAGAGGTTTCCCAAATTTTACAATTGAAGCCATATCAAGTAAACATGTATAACTGTCAGTAGTGTTGTGGTCTGGCAGCTGGAACCATTAGTGATCTTGAAATTCAGACCTGGTTGTTTTCTGTTGCAAGATCAATGTTTCCTTAACTAACATTCATTTAAATGGAGATAGACAATACCTTGTCTACTGTCCATTTCATCTTTCGATGGTGAGCCTATAGGAGAATTTTAGATGCCAGACCCCCAGCATATATGACACTTAAGAAATCCTCAAAAGGCCACTGTACCACCTACTACATTTACTTCTACCTTAGCTAATCAAGAATGAATGGCTGGTACAGTGATAGCAATCAGCATAAATACACAGCTTTTATATTCCAGTGACACCATTTTTGTAACTGAAGAAAAAAATGAATATGAAGAATCCAGAAACAATGCAGTTATAGAAAATACCATATAGATTTTTATTCTAATTAGAATTTTAGAAGAAGTTCCTCTAATGTTATGCATACATGTTGCAATATTCAGAGGACCTGTCACCATGAAATGCAATGCAATCTAGAGGCAACATGTTATAGAGCAGGAGAAGTTGAGAAGACTGATATTAATGTATAGTTTTGTGGGAAAGGATTCATTAAATGTCTTTATTTAAATCTCAGCTATTTCTGATTTCATTCTCCACAGGGAAGGTGTTGTAAATGACAAGCAGCTATCTATATGTACAAACTGACACATAAAATGTTATCACTGATAACACCTCACCTGTGTACAACTATCAGTGACTGACAGCTATCTCTGTATACACTTACACAGAGAATGCTATCATTCACTGATAACCCCTCCCCTGTGTACAACTACCAGTGAATGACAGCTATCTATGTATGCACACTTACACAGAGAATGCTATCAATCAGTAATAACACCTTCCCTGTGTACAACTATCAGTGACTGACAGCTATCTATGTATACACACTTACACAGAAAATACTATCAATCACTGATAACACCTCCTGTGTACAACTATCAGTGCCTGACAGATATCTCTGTATACACACTTACACAGAGAATTAAATCATTCACTGATAACACTTCCCCTGTGTATAACTATCAGTGACTGACAGCTATCTCTGTATATACAGTTACACAGAGAATGCTATCAATCCCTGATAACACCTCCCCTGTGTACAACTATCAGTGACTGACAGCTATCTCTGTATACACACTTAGGGCTCATTCAGATGCCGTATGCTGTCTGCAAAAATGCTGATCCTTTTTTTGCGGATAATATGCTATCCCATTCAGTTCTATGGGGCCCTTTTCTTCATTGCACAGCTCAGCAAAAAAATGAAACATGTCCTATACTTGTCAGTGAAAATCAGGACATGGCCATATTATAGTCTATAGATCAGCAAAAAAATGGAATTCAATCTGTTTTTTTGCGGCCATGCTGCACTGTCTGCAAAAAAAAACGGATCCACATTTTTGCGGACAGCATATGGCCATCTAAATGAGTCCATACACAGAGAATGCTTTCAATCACTGATAACACCTCACCTGTGTACAGCTATCAGTGACTGACACTCTGTACACACTCTTAGGGCTGTATTACATTTAATGATGTGGCTGACGATTGTCAGGAGGGAAGTGTTTCTTTGTGGCAAACGCCTGATCAGTAGTGGAGGAGACTGCTGCTATGACATGCAGTGATCTCCTCCATAGTATGAGGAGGAGCGATCGCTAATGCCATTGCTCGTCCCCATAAAAAATCATTATTTGCTTGTTATTGGGTAATTGATGGGAGTTTTACCCTGCCAGATCATTGCTAACAAGAATTACTATGAACACTAGATAGCGATGATCTGGCAGACTATCTGGCATTATAATACAGCCTTAACACAGAGAATGCTATCATTTACTGATAACACCTCCCCCATGTACAACTATCAGTGACTGACAGATCTCTATGTATACACACTTACACAGAGAATGCTATCAATCACTGATAACACCTCCCCCATGTACAACTGCCAATAACTGACAGCTATGTATATATACACACTTACACAGAGAATGCTATCAGTCACTGATAAGACCTTCCCTGTGTACAACTATCAGTGACTGACAGCTATCTCTGTATACACACTAACACAGATAATGCTATCAATCACTGATAACACCTCCCTGTGTACAACTGGCAATACAAAACTATATATGAATCTGCTCAGTTCCTCTTGCTCTATAATATGATGCCCGAAGATTGCATTGGATATTGTGGTAACATGTCCTCTTTATAGAAGTGCCATTAGGACAGTCTCATAAGACACATGGATCATCATAGAGGGACAACTCCCAATCTTGACTCATTCTATTATCCACAGCAGAGAGGCCCAACTTAAAGGTCACCTCCTAAAACCAGCTAGCAGTACCTGCGTGTAGCCAGCAGCGTGTTTCTGATGATGCCTTTCTTCCTGAAGGCAGATGCAGCAAAAGTATTGAAAACTTTGTTTTATCCCGTGCCAGCGAGCTTCACCACACATGCTTGAAGTCTAAGAGGCAGTGGCCTCCTTGCTTCAAGTCACGGCAACCTTGCCCCCTTCCCTGCCCCTTCGCTGTGACTGTCTGACAGCACTTGTGCACGAGAGCAAGGAGGCCGCTGCCTCCGTGACTTCAAGTATGTGTGGAGAAATGTGCCAGCAGGGGATAAAACAACTTTTCAGTACTTTTGCTGCATCTTCCTACAGGAAGAAAGGCATCATCAGAAACACACTGCTGGCTAAACGCAGGTAGTGCTGGCGGCTTGGGATGGTTTGGGCAGGTGACAGGTTCCCTTTAAAAAGAAACTCTTATTTAGCAAAGTTAAATAACACTTCATTCTTTAGAAGTCAGACTCATGGTGATGAAGGATAGAATGTCTTGATAAGTTTTTAGGATGGTGGAGATTAAGTAAATATAACCATGTGGGTGAGTTGGGTTTCTTCTCTCTGGGCAAAAAAAGTATTTTCCGCTTTTTTATGCAGGGTCACTTTACTATAAGTAAAACCAAAAATCTATTTAATCTGTGCAGTGAATGTAATGCATGCTTGTTTAGTGCATTCTATAATGCCATTCACCTTGACTTACAAAACCAGTTATGTCAGTACTAAAAGAACATTCCTGACTTTGCCACCTTTGGCAAATTTTCTATGTAAATAGAATAATACTTTATTTGCAAGATAAACATGAATTAAGCCTAAAGTCGTTACACTATATTGAATAACTTGTTTGGTTGCGCAGTCATTTTGCAAACGTTTTCAAAAATAAATGTTAGAGAAGCTATCAAGTGAAAGATAAATTGCATGAAAAATAACATGATCATTACATGCCAGAAGCAAGAGAGCTATTAATGAAAATAACATGAGTGAACCTAAGTTCATTAGTGGCAGATACGAATAAAACTAGGGCTTTAACATCTGGTGGGCACCGATACGTGGCAACAGCTTTTGCTGGATATGTAGCGACATCATATAATGTCTAAATGCAGGGAGAGGAAGGAGCAATGGTGAGGCGGCACTGCGTGCACTGTTAATGCCGTGGTGAACCGGACCGTGTGCAGTGAAAAACACTTCTCAGTGTGGTGCTCAGCAAGAAGAATACTTGTAGCAAGAAAGTAGCAACTTGGAGAGAGGGTAGAAATAAAGTTGCGGCACTCACCGAAGTGTATAGCGATTTCGTTTATTGTAGCTTCTCGGCGGGTAGCTAGAGGGATCCAGGGGCGGACACAAAGTTGCGAGCGGCGACGGCCGTTTCGCGCGCTAGAACGCGCTTCCTCAGGCCACTGGTTACGTCATTGCGCATACGTGCGCTTTATGCAGGTGGATAGAGGGACGGCCGACGCCGTCAGCAACTACCTCACTCCCACGGATATGACGTGATTAAAATACATGTAAACAGACAGGTAAGATTATGTTACAAGCATTAAGTGAGGCAAAAACAAAGCAGACAAGGAAAACATATAAAGGAAAAACGGACATTAGCACATACATATGGGGCAAGCGGCAGCATCACATCTATATACGGAAGTTATAGATGGTGAAATAACTGACATGGATAAATAGGCCAAAATTTAAGGGGGGAGAGAAAGGGATCCGCTTTTACATGGGAAAGACAAATCGCAATCAATCACTTAAAATCAGAGCGCATGAGGCTTCACAAAAACACAGACATGTCATTTCTATCGTTCATTCCTACCGCATGCATGGCCTCCGTGCGCATGATCCACCTTGCCTCCCTTTGCAGGAGCAGGCAATGCCGGTCACCACCCCGAGGGATGGGACGGACATGCTCTACGCCCGCAAAGGAGAGGCAACGCGGATACGCGTCGTGGGCCGTGCGAACATGTTCAATGAGGCGTGGACTGCCTCTGCCTGATCGAATGGAGCCAATATGTTCGTGAATGCGCTCGAATAGGGGGCGAAATGTCTTTCCGATGTAAAAGCGTTTACAGGGACAGAAAACCACATATACTACATAGGACGTACGGCAATTAATAAAATCCCGTACTGTGTGTTGCACACCACCTATTTGTAGATGCTTAGTGCAGACATTAAGTGTGCAGAAGGAACAATGGCCACATCTAAAGTTGCCCACCGGTTTTCTCAACCAACTTTCATCTCTAGGTGAGGAAAATACACTCTTGACTAATTTGTCTTTAATTGTGGGGCATCTTTTAAATGTGACCAATGGTCTATTATCAGTGAAGCTGTTCAGAGTGGGGTCTCCCTTGAGTAGGTCCCAGTTACGATTGATGATCTGTCGAACCACTTCAGCAATCGGACTATATTGAAAAGTAAAAGCAAAGCGTGAAGGTTTACCACTATTGCTACATTCAGTGAGCAAAGTATTGCGGTCTAGTGAAGACGCTTTTAAGAGAGCTGCTGAAACTTCTCGCGGTGGATAACCCCTACTAATGAGCCTGGCCCTAAGTTCTCCAGCCTGGCGGTGGAAACCTTCATCCGTATCATTAATCCTGCGCAGTCGGACAAATTGCCCGTATGGAACTGCGCGTTTAACTGAAGATGGGTGGAAGCTGGTCTGGTGGAGGAGCGAGTTGGTCGCTGTCGGCTTTCGGTGGCCACAAGTGTGTACCACTTCATCTTCTACCGTAACGTGTACGTCTAGAAAATCCAGAACTTCACCACCAAAATTGATGGTGAACTTCATATTCATACGGTTGCATGTGTTTAAATGATCAACAAATGCACAACACGACCCCTCGCTCCCCGACCAGACCAGAAAAACATCATCCACATATCTTAGAAATAGGTGAATATGGCTCACATAGGGGTTATCCACAGCGAAAATATAGGTTTCTTCAAATACCGCCAGGTACAGGTTGGCGAATGTGCACGAGCCCATAGCCGTGCCTAGTACCTGGCGGTACCACTGTCCATCAAATTGAAAGACATTGTTTGACAAAACAAGGTCTAATGCCTTGTGGACAAAATCAATGAATACCGCACTCTTGTTGCTTCTGCTTAGGACTGTATCAACAGCCCGTAACCCAAGGTCATGGGGAATTCTAGTATATAGGCTCTCGACATCCAAGGATACGAGACTGAATTCCTCCCGCCACTCCAAACCTCGGAGTGCCCGGAGGAAGTCTCCCGTATCCTTGAGATATGTCGGAGTGCTCCTTAATAATGGTCTGAGGAGCCAATCAATATAGCCGGATAGAGGTTCCAGCACTGAACCGATGCCTGCCACGATGGGGCGTCCCGGAGGTCGGGTAAGGGATTTGTGGATTTGTGAAGTACCAAGTAGGGATTTTTGGGAAGGCTGGGATGAGTTTATCCCTGATATTTTTGGGTAAAAACCCATTATATATATACTGATCAATAAAGCGACAGAGTTTGGAAGATATTCCAGGTATAGGGTTCCCCCTTAACTTCATATAGACTGCACTATCTCCCAGCTGTCTATTAGCCTCCTCCATATAGTACTCCCTAGACATCAGGACCACGTTCCCTCCCTTGTCGGCCGGCTTGATCACCATATTTTTCTGCTTCCCTAACCACAAAAGAGCCTGAGATTCTTCCACCGTAAGGTTGGAAGGTGCTGCTGGGTACACCAGCGCACGTATTTCTTTCAAAACTTGTTTGTGGAACAGGTCAATTGGTGAGCCGGCCGGCATGGGAGGAAGGAAGGTGGACCTGATGCCTCCTGTATATCTACCAAAATGCTCTACTGCATCTGAGGATTCATCAGGTTCAGTGCTGGAAAGGAAATGGATGCAGGATATTTCTTCATCACTGAATTTGTCAGACAAGTGGAAATCAGTGAGTGACATTGTGGCTGGGACCTCCCCCTGTAGGGGGTCGAGGGCCTGAGAGGTGGTCTCAGAGAATAATCTCTTAAGATATAGTTTGCGGATAGACATGAACAGGTGTATCTCAAAATCGACTAGGTTGAACTGCCCAGGTAGGCTGTATCCCAGCCCCCGATTGAGGAGTGGGATACAGCCTGAGGGCAGTTCAGAGCCTGTGAGATTGAGAACCACATTTTCAGTAGGTGCTTGGGTGCAGAGTCCATCAGGGTCTACTGTCGCCAGGAGACCTGGCGTCTTCTTCTTGTCGACTTTCTGGTTACTCTTGCTTGTTGTTCTGCGTCTACCACGCCCCCTTCTCGTGCCTTTTCTAAAGGGGTTGTTGTTTCTTCAGCTGAATTGGCTCCATTTCCCTCGGATGCACTTGATTCAGAATCAGTGGCCCAAAAATTATGGCGTCCTCTCCGTGGGGCTCGTTTGGGGCGATTTCGCTTCTTACCCCAGTCAAAGACACGATCAGCCTCGTAGTCATTCTTATCTCTGATAAATTTGTCCCTCTTGCGGTCTTTAATGTCAGCCTGTGTGGCTAGTAATTTCTTATTGAGCCTCTTCTCAAATCCGTGGAATTGCGACTCCATGAGTCGCTTTTGAAGCTCCCCCTTTGCTTTGGTTAATTCCTCTGTGACACTGGTGTACTCTTGCTGGTCACGTGTTAATACCAATTCCATGATCTCTAGAGAAAATCTCTGGTGTGCCGCTTTCCATTCCCCTGTAAATAGAGGATCATCCTCATACTGTACAATCTCTTTAAAAAGGCGTAGGCCTCTAGGGACGCGCCCGCTTTCCTTATAGGATTTCAATGACTCGATAGTCAATTAATCTGACTTCTTTGTCAGCCAATTGGAATATTTTTGCTTCCAAGCTTTTAGTGCTAGTGGTATGCACATAATCCTGTTGGTTACAGGTAACAAAAAATGTGTCCGCCCCTTGACGACCCTGGATAAGGCTGCATGCGGTTTCAGGTGCGGTTTCCATTTCAGGAATAGTGGCTCCAGTGTTGGATGTAGCGTGCTCTGCCATCATGGTACAGATAATGATAAATGCAGGGAGAGGAAGGAGCAATGGTGAGGCGGCACTGCGTGCACTATTAATGCCGTGGTGAACCGGACCGTGTGCAGTGAAAAACACTTCTCAGTGTGGTGCTCAGCAAGAAGAATACTTGTAGCAAGAAAGTAGCAACTTGGAGAGAGGGTAGAAATAAAGTTGCGGCACTCACCGAAGTGTATAGCGATTTCGTTTATTGTAGCTTCCTCGGCGGGTAGCTAGAGGGATCCAGGGGCGGACACAAAGTTGCGAGCGGCGACGGCCGTTTCGCGCGCTAGAACGCGCTTCCTCAGGCCACTGGTTACGTCATTGCGCATACGTGCGCTTTATGCAGGTGGATAGAGGGACGGCCGACGCCGTCAGCAACTACCTCACTCCCACGGATATGACGTGATTAAAATACATGTAAACAGACAGGTAAGATTATGTTACAAGCATTAAGTGAGGCAAAAACAAAGCAGACAAGGAAAACATATAAAGGAAAAACGGACATTAGCACATACATATGGGGCAAGCGGCAGCATCACATCTATATACGGAAGTTATAGATGGTGAAATAACTGACATGGATAAATAGGCCAAAATTTAAGGGGGGAGAGAAAGGGATCCGCTTTTACATGGGAAAGACAAATCGCAATCAATCACTTAAAATCAGAGCGCATGAGGCTTCACAAAAACACAGACATGTCATTTCTATCGTTCATTCCTACCGCATGCATGGCCTCCGTGCGCATGATCCACCTTGCCTCCCTCTGCAGGAGCAGGCGATGCCGGTCACCACCCCGAGGGATGGGACGGACATGCTCTACGCCCGCAAAGGAGAGGCAACGCGGATACGCGTCGTGGGCCGTGCGAACATGTTCAATGAGGCGTGGACTGCCTCTGCCTGATCGAATGGAGCCAATATGTTCGCGAATGCGCTCGAATAGGGGGCGAATTGTCTTTCCGATGTAAAAGCGTTTACAGGGACAGAAAACCACATATACTACATAGGACGTACGGCAATTAATAAAATCCCGTACTGTGTGTTGCACACCACCTATTTGTAGATGCTTAGTGCAGACATTAAGTGTGCAGAAGGAACAATGGCCACATCTAAAGTTGCCCACCGGTTTTCTCAACCAACTTTCATCTCTAGGTGAGGAAAATACACTCTTGACTAATTTGTCTTTAATTGTGGGGCATCTTTTAAATGTGACCAATGGTCTATTATCAGTGAAGCTGTTCAGAGTGGGGTCTCCCTTGAGTAGGTCCCAGTTACGATTGATGATCTGTCGAACCACTTCAGCAATCGGACTATATTGAAAAGTAAAAGCAAAGCGTGAAGGTTTACCACTATTGCTACATTCAGTATTGCGGTCTAGTGAAGACGCTTTTAACCCCTTAAGAACACAGGGCGTACAGGTACGCCCTTGTGCCCTGGTACTTAAGGACACAGGGCGTACATGTACGCCCTGTGCATTTTCGATCACTGCCGTGCGGCTGGCAGTGATCGGAACCCGGTGCCTGCTCAAATCATTGAGCAGGCACCTAGGCTAAATGCGCGGGGGGGTCCCGTGACCCCCCCATGTCGGCGATCGCGGCAAACCGCAGGTCAATTCAGACCTGCGGTTTGCTGCGATATCTGCAGTTTATGATCCCTGCGGTCCCTGACCGCGGGGATCAGAAACTTTAGGATTCAAAACTTTGTCCAGTATTCCTCCCCCTGCACCCCTGAGTTATTTGGGCACGGTGGGAGGTGCAGGGGGAGGGTTGCGGGCGGTGCGGGAGGCGGGCGGTGCGGTATGCGGGATCGCGATCCCCCGCCCGCCTCCCATTGCGTAATCGTTGGCGTCTAGTGGGTATACCAGGGTGCCAGCACATTGCTGGCACCCTGGTATAAACGGCTGACATCGGTGATGCGATGTCAGCCGTTTAACCCTTTCCATACAGCGGTCCGTACGGACCGCTGTATGGAAAAGGTTAACAGTAAGAGGGAGCTCCCTCCCTCTCCCATCGGGGGGCTGCTGTGCCTTTGCAGTCCCCCGAATGGAGAGGGAGAGAGCTCCCAGGCAGCCCCCCCAAGCCCCGTCCTTACCCTTCCCCGTCTGCGCAGTTCTGACCATAACTGAGCAGACGGGGAAGGTTCCCATGACAACAGGACGCCTTCTCAGGCGTCCTGCTGTCCATGGTTCTGAACAGATCTGTGCTGAAAGGCATAGATCTGTTCAGACAAAGTGTAAAATACAGTATAGTACTATATATTGTACTGTACTGTATTATGTAGACATCAGACCCACTGGATCTTCAAGAACCAAGTGGGTCTGGGTCAAAAAAAAAGTGAAAAAAGTGAAAAATAAAGTAAAAATCAAAAAACACATTTATCACTGATTAAAAATGAAAGAAATAAAATTCCCTACACATGTTTGGTATCGCCGCGTCCGTAACGACCTGATCTATAAAACGGTAATGTTACTTTACCCGAACGGTGAACGCCATAAAAATAAAAAATTAAAAACTATGATGAAATTGGAATTTTGCCCACCTTACTTCCCAAAAAAGGTAATAAAAGTGATCAAAAAAGTCGCATCAATGCCAAAATTGTAACAATCAAACCATTATCTCATCCCGCAAAAATCATACCCTACCCAAGATAATCGCCCAAAAACTGAAAAAGTTATGGCTCTTACACTATGGAAACACTAAAACATGATTTCTTTTGTTTCAAAAATGAAATCATTGTGTAAAACTTACATAAATAAAAAAAAAGTATACATATTAGGTATCGCCGCGTCCGTATTCACCGGCTCTATAAAAATATCACATGACCTAACCCCTCAGATGACCACCGTAAAAAAATAAAAATAAAAACGGTGTAAAAAAAGCCATTTTTTGTCATCTTCCGTCACAAAAAGTGTAATAGCAAGCAATCAAAAAGTCATGTGCACCCCAAAATAGTGCCAATCAAACCGTCATCTCATCCCACAAAAAATGAGACCCTACTTAAGATAATCGCCCAAAAATTTAAAAAACTATGGCTCTTAGACTATGGAGACACTAAAACTTTTTTTTGTTTTAAAAATGAAATTATTGTGTAAAACGTACATAAATAAAAAAAATTGTATACATATTGGGTATCACCGCGTCCGTGACAACCTGCTCTATAAAATTACCACATGATCTAACCTGTCAGATGAATGGTGTAAATAACAAAAAAAAAAAAAACGGTGCCAAAAAAGCTATTTCTTGTTACCTTGCCGCACAAAGTGTAATATAGAGCAACCAAAAATCATATGTACCCTAAACTTGTACCAACAAAACTGCCACCCTATCCCGTAGTTTCTAAAATGGGGTCACTTTTTTGGAGTTTCTACTCTAGGGGTGCATCAGGGGGGCTTCAAATGGGACATGGTGTCAAAAAAACCAGTCCAGCAAAATCTGCCTTCCAAAAACCGTATGGCATTCCTTTCCTTCTGCGCCCTGCCGTGTGCCCGTACAGCAGTTTACGACCACATATGGGGTGTTTCTGTAAACTACAGAATCAGGGCCATAAATAATGAGTTTTGTTTGGCTGTTAACCCTTGCTTTGTAACTGGAAAAAAAATATTAAAATGGAAAATCTGCCAAAAAAGTGAAATTTTGAAATTGTATCTCTATTTTCTATTAAATCTTGTGCAACACCTAAAGGGTTAACAAAGTTTGTAAAATCAGTTTTGAATACCTTGAGGGGTGTAGTTTCTTAGATGGGGTCACTTTTATGGAGTTTCTACTCTAGGGGTGCATCAGGGGGGCTTCAAATGGGACATGGTGTCAAAAAAACCAGTCCAGCAAAATCTGCCTTCCAAAAACCGTATGGCATTCCTTTCCTTCTGCGCCCTGCCGTGTGCCCGTACAGCAGTTTACAACCACATATGAGGTGTTTCTGTAAACTACAGAATCAGGGCCAGAAATAATGAGTTTTGTTTGGCTGTTAACCCTTGCTTTGTAACTGGAAAAAAAATATTAAAATGGAAAATCTGCCAAAAAAGTGAAATTTTGAAATTGTATCTCTATTTTCTATTAAATCTTGTGCAACACCTAAAGGGTTAACAAAGTTTGTAAAATCAGTTTTGAATACCTTGAGGGGTGTAGTTTCTTAGATGGGGTCACTTTTATGGAGTTTCTACTCTAGGGGTGCATCAGGGGGGCTTCAAATGGGACATGGTGTCAAAAAAACCAGTCCAGCAAAATCTGCCTTCCAAAAACCGTATGGCATTCCTTTCCTTCTGCGCCCTGCCGTGTGCCCGTACAGCAGTTTACAACCACATATGAGGTGTTTCTGTAAACTACAGAATCAGGGCCAGAAATAATGAGTTTTGTTTGGCTGTTAACCCTTGCTTTGTAACTGGAAAAAAAATATTAAAATGGAAAATCTGCCAAAAAAGCGAAATTTTGAAATTGTATCTCTATTTTCTATTAAATCTTGTGCAACACCTAAAGGGTTAACAAAGTTTGTAAAATCAGTTTTGAATACCTTGAGGGGTGTAGTTTCTTAGATGGGGTCACTTTTATGGAGTTTCTACTCTAGGGGTGCATCAGGGGGCTTCAAATGGGACATGGTGTCAAAGAAACTGTCCAGCAAAACATGCCTTCCAAAAACCAAACGGCGCACCTTTCACTCTACGCCCCGCTGTGTGGCCGTACAGTAGTTTACGGCCACATATGGCGTGTTTCTGTAAACGGCAGAGTCAGGGCAATAAAGATACAGTCTTGTTTGGCTGTTAACCCTTGCTTTGTTAGTGGAAAAAATGGGTTAAAATGGAAAATTAGGCAAAAAAATGAAATTCTCAAATTTCATCCCCATTTGCCAATAACTCTTGTGCAACACCTAAAGGGTTAACAAAGTTTGTAAAATCAGTTTTGAATACCTTGAGGGGTGTAGTTTCTTAGATGGGGTCACTTTTATGGAGTTTCTACTCTAGGGGTGCATCAGGGGGCTTCAAATGGGACATGGTGTCAAAAAACCAGTCCAGCAAAATCTGGCTTCCAAAAACCATACGGCGCACCTTTCACTCTACGCCCCGCTGTGTGGCCGTACAGTAGTTTACGGCCACATATGGGGTGTTTCTGTAAACGGCAGAGTCAGGGCAATAAAGATACAGTCTTGTTTGACTGTTAACCCTTGCTTTGTTAGTGGAAAAAATGGGTTAAAATGGAAAATTAGGCAATAAAAGGAAATTCTCAAATTTCATCCCCATTTGCCAATAACTCTTGTGCAACACCTAAAGGGTTAACAAAGTTTGTAAAATCAGTTTTGAATACCTTGAGGGGTGTAGTTTATAGAATGGGGTCATTTTTGGGTGGTTTCTATTATGTAAGCCTCGCAAAGTGACTTCAGACCTGAACTCGTCCCTAAAAATTGGGTTTTTGTAAATTTCTGAAAAATTTCAAGATTTGCTTCTAAACTTCTAAGCCTTGTAACATCCCCAAAAAATAAAATATCATTCCCAAAATAATTCAAACATGAAGTAGACATATGGGGAATGTTAAGTCATCACAATTTTTGGGGGTATTACTATGTATTACAGAAGTAGAGAAACTGAAACTTTGAAATTTGCAAATTTTTCCCAATTTTTGGTAAATTTGACTTTTTTTTATGCAAAAAAAAATATTTTTTTAACTTTATTTTACCAGTGTCATGAAGTACAATATGTGACGAAAAAACAATCTCAGAATGGCCTGGATAAGTCAAAGCGTTTTAAAGTTATCAGCACTTAAAGTGACACTGGTCAGATTTTCAAAAAATGGCCTGGTCCTAAGGTGTAAAAAGGCTGTGTCCCTAAGGGGTTAAGAGAGCTGCTGAAACTTCTCGCAGTTTTGCTTTCGCAGCTTTGTTTTTGCCTCACTTAATGCTTGTAACATAATCTTACCTGTCTGTTTACATGTATTTTAATCACGTCATATCCGTGGGAGTGAGGTAGTTGCTGACGGCGTCGGCCGTCCCTCTATCCACCTGCATAAAGCGCACGTATGCGCAATGACGTAACCAGTGGCCTGAGGAAGCGCGTTCTAGCGCGCGAAACGGCCGTCGCCGCTCGCAACTTTGTGTCCGCCCCTGGATCCCTCCAGCTACCCGCCGAGGAAGCTACAATAAACAAAATCGCTATACACTTCGGTGAGTGCCGCAACTTTATTTCTACCCTCTCTCCAAGTTGCATCATATAATGTCTGCTAGATATGTTGTAACTTACTAATGCTTATGTCAAGGCACATTTTAAACATTCCAAGCCTAGCCAGTGACATTTTCATGTCAAAGTCAAATTTCACAGTTTTCGGGGCAAATTTAGTAATACTAGAATTTCATATGCTAGTCTATAAAAAACACTTATGGAGTAAATTACATCAGGTTTATAAGTTGTAGACAACACACTGGCAGAAGTTGACCATTCTGCCAGGTAAGTCGGATTTGATGAGTGTAAACTAGAGTGTGTCTGCAGTCTGATCAGCACTGTTTAAGCTATATAGAAGGGCTGAAATGGAAACTCTGGTAATGTGGTATCCAATTTTCCGAAAGATGAGAGAGTCCCTTAATCTTCATTAGCCGAGTTTTCAATAGACCCATTGAAAGTCAATGGGTCCGCAGAAAATCACGAAAAACGGAACAACGGACACAGAATGAAACAACGGTCGTGTGCATAAGGCCCTTTTCTCGATTCTCAGTCTACCCCAATGTGTTTTGTTTCTTTTTTGACCGGACACATAGGCATGTCTTATCCAAAATTAACCACTTAGCGCTACGCTAACGCCGAAAGGCGTCATCTCTGCGGCGCTCCCAGGCTACGCTAACGCCAATAGGCGTCATCTCGCGTGAGCCGAGATTTCCTGTGAACGCGCGCACGCAGGCGCGCGCGCTCACAGGCACTGCAGGTAAGCGAGTGGATCTCCAGCCTGCCAGCGGCGATCGCTCGCTGGCAGGCTGGAGATGTGATTTTTTAACCCCTAACAGGTATATTAGACGCTGTTTTGATAACAGCGTCTAATATACCTGCTACCTGGTCCTCTGGTGGTCCCTTTTGTTAGGATCGACCACCAGAGGACTCAGGCAGCTCAGTAAAGTAGCACCAAACACCACTACACTACACTACACCCCCCCTGTCACTTATTAACCCTTTATAAACCACTGATCAGCCCATATAGACTCCCTGATCACCCCCCTGTCATTGACCACCCCCCTGTCATTGATCACCCCCCTGTAAGGCTCCATTCAGAGGTCCGTATGATTTTTACGGATCCACGGATACATGGATCGGATCCGCAAAACGCATACGGACGTCTGAATGGAGCCTTACAGGGGGGTGATCAATGACAAGGGGGTGATCACGCATATAGACTTCCTGATCACTTCCCTGTCATTGATCACCCCCCTGTCATTGATCACCCCCTGTAAGGCTCCATTCAGACGTCCGTATGATTTTTACGGATCCACTGATACATGGATCGGATCCGCAAAACACATGCGGACGTCTGAATGGAGCCTTACAGGGGGGTGATCAATGACAGAGGAGTGATCACCCATATAGACTCCCTGATCACCTCCGTCATTGATTACCCCCCTGTAAGGCTCCATTCAGACGTCCGTATGATTTTTACGGATCCACGGATACATGGATCGGATCCGCAAAACACATACGGACGTCTGAATGGAGCCTTACAGGGGGGTGATCAGTGACAGGGGGGTGATCACCCCATATAGACTTCCTGATCACCCCCTGTCATTGATCACCCCCCTGTAAGGCTCCATTCAGACGCCCGTATGTTTTTTACGGATCCACGCATCCATGGATCGGATCCGTAAAACGCATACGGACGTCTGAATGGAGCCTTACAGGGGGGTGATCAGGGAGTCTATATGGGATGATCACCCCCCTGTAAGGCTCCATTCAGACGTCTGCATGTGTTTTACGGATTCACGCATCCATGGATCGGATCCGCAAAACGCATACGGACGTCTGAATGGAGCCTTACAGGGGGGTGATTAGTGACAGGGGGGTGATCACCTCATATACACTCCCTGATCACCCCCTGTCATTGATCACCCCCCTGTCATTGATCACCCCCCTGTAAGGCTCCATTCAGACGTCTGCATGTGTTTTACGGATCCACGCATCCATGGATCGGATCCGCAAAACGCATACGGACGTCTGAATGGAGCCTTACAGGGGGGTGATCAGTGACAGGGGGGTGATCACCTCATATACACTCCCTGATCACCCCCTGTCATTGATCACCCCCCTGTCATTGATCACCCCCCTGTAAGGCTCCATTCAGACGTCTGCATGTGTTTTACGGATCCACGCATCCATGGATCGGATCCGCAAAACGCATACGGACGTCTGAATGGAGCCTTACAGGGGGGTGATCAATGACAAGGGGGTGATCACCCCATATACACTCCCTGATCACCCCCCTGTCATTGATTACCACCATGTAAGGCTCCATTCAAACGTCCGTATGTGTTTTGCGGTTCCGATCTATGTATCCGTGGATCCGTAAAAAACATATGGACGTCTGAATGGAGCCTTTCAGAGGGGTGATCAATGACAGAGGGGTGATCAGTGACAGGGGGGTGATCACCCCATATACACTCCCTGATCACCCCCCTGTCATTGATCGCCCCCCTGTAAGGCTCCATTCAGACTTTTTTTAGTTAGCGGAAATATATATATATATTTTTTTCTTACAAAGTCTCATATTCCACTAACTTGTGTCAAAAAATAAAATCTCACATGAACTCACCATACCCCTCACGGAATCCAAATGCGTAACATTTTTAGACATTTATATTCCAGACTTCTTCTCACGCTTTAGGGCCCCTAAAAAGCCAGGGCAGTATAAATACCCCACATGTGACCCCATTTCGGAAAGAAGACACCCCAAGGTATTCCGTGAGGGGCATATTGAGTCCATGAAAGATTGAAATTTTTGTCCTAAGTGAGACTTTGTGAGAAAAAAACAAAAAAAAAAACAATTTCCGCTAACTTAAGCAAAAAAATAAAAAATCTATGAACTCGCCAGGCCCCTCATTGAATACCTTGGGTGTCTTCTTTCCAAAATGGGGTCACATGTGGGGTATTTATACTGCCCTGGCAATTTAGGGGCCTGAAACCGTGAGAAGAAGTCTGGGATCCAAATGTCTAAAAATGCCCCCTAAAAGGAATTTGGGCCCCTTTGCGCATCTAGGCTGCAAAAAAGTGTCACACATCTGGTATCGCCGTACTGGTCAAATGCCAACTTTGTATAAAAAAATGGGAAAAGTTGTCTTTTGCAGAGATATTTCTCTCACCCAGCATGGGTATATGTAAAATAACACCCCAAAACACATTCCCCAACTTCTCCTGAGTACGGCGATACCAGATGTGTGTCACTTTTTTGCCGCCTAGGTGGGCAAAGGGGCACACATTCCAAAGAGCACCTTTCGGATTTCACAGGTAATTTTTTACACATTTTTATTTCAAACTACTTACCACACATTAGGGCCCCTAGAATGCCAGGGCAGTATAACTACCCCACAAGTGACCCCATTTTGGAAAGAAGACACCCCAAGGTATTCCGTGAGGGGCATGGCGAGTTCCTATAATTTTTTATTTTTTGTCACAAGTTAGCGGAAAATGATGATTTTTTTTAATTTTATTTTTTCTTACAAAGTCTCATATTCCACTAACTTGTGACAAAAAATAAAAAATTCCAGGAACTCGCCATGCCCCTCACGGAATACCTTGGGGTGTCTTCTTTCCAAAATGGGGTCACTTGTGGGGTAGTTATACTGCCCTGGCAATTTAGGGGCCCTAATGTGTGCGAAGTAGTTTGAAATCAAAATCTGTGAAAAATGGCCGGTGAAATCCTAAAGGTGCTCTTTGGAATGTGGGCCCCTTTGCCCACCTAGGCTGCAAAAAAGTGTCACACATCTAGTATCGCCGTACTCAGGAGAAGTTGGGCAATGTGTTTTGGGGTGTCATTTTACATATACCCATGCTGGGTGAGATAAATATCTTGGTCAAATGCCAACTTTGTATAAAAAAATGGGAAAAGTTGTCTTTTGCCAAGATATTTCTCTCTCCCAGCAAGGGTATATGTAAAATGACACCCCAAAACACATTCCCCAACTTCTCCTGAGTACGGTGATACCAGATGTGTGTCACTTTTTTGCCGCCTAGGTGGGCAAAGGGGCACATATTCCAAAGAGCACCTTTCGGATTTCACAGGCCATTTTTTACACATTTTGATTTCAAACTACTAACCACACATTAGGGGCCCTAGAATGCCAGGGCAGTATAACTTCCCCACAAGTGACCCCATTTTGGAAAGAAGACACCCCAAGGTATTTCGTGATGGGCATAGTGAGTTCATGGAAGTTTTTATTTTTTGTCACAAGTTAGTGGAATATGAGACTTTGTAAGAAAAAAAATAAAAATAAAAATAAATCATCATTTTCCGCTAACTTGTGACAAAAAATAAAAAGTTCTATGAACTCACTATGCCCATCAGCGAATACCTTAGGGTGTCTACTTTCCGAAATGGGGTCATTTGTGGGGGGTTTCTACTGTCTGGGCATTGTAGAACCTCAGGAAACATGACAGGTGCTCAGAAAGTCAGAGCTGCTTCAAAAAGCGGAAATTCACATTTTTGTACCATAGTTTGTAAACGCTATAACTTTTACCCAAACCATTTTTTTCCCAAACATTTTTTTTCAATCAAAGACATGTAGAACAATAAATTTAGCGAAAAATTTATATATGGATGTCGTTTTTTTTGCAAAATTTTACAACTGAAAGTGAAAAATGTCATTTTTTTGCAAAAAAATCTTTAAATTTCGATTAATAACAAAAAAAGTAAAAATGTCAGCAGCAATGAAATACCACCAAATGAAAGCTCTATTAGTGAGAAGAAAAGGAGGTAAAATTAATTTGGGTGGTAAGTTGCATGACCGAGCAATAAACCGCTAAAGTTGTGGAGTGCCGATTTGTAAAAAAGGGCCTGGTCACTAGGGGGGTATAAACCTGTGGTCCTTAAGTGGTTAAGGATGCAAAAATGTTATTATTTATTTAAATGATGACAATATGTTTTCTTTATTTTTCAGGTTTTATTTTTTAGACCTGCTCTGCAAGCCTCCAAATACCGTCTGCACAGGCGATCCCCGTGGTGTCATTATTGTAACCATCCAAATGAAGCAGAGCTTTCCTTAACAGTATAGTTCTCTACTGATATATAGGATAACTGATATCAATATTAAAGTCATTTGAAACGGCTAGATGAGAGGAGAAAATGTTATGCACCCCCACCCTAGTCTAATTATGAATTGGTCCAGTTTATAGCAGTCTATAGTGTGTATCAATTTGCAAAATGTAGATTATAGTAAAGTATAGTAAAACGTTATAGAAGTATAATAATATATCAGCAATTACATATACTTTTGCATCTACTAACAGTTATAGTGGCATATTTCCAGCAGGTTGGTTTGTGCCAGCACATTACTGGTGTGAAAAGATAGCAGCAATCAATTTAACTTGAAAATTAATGAAAGATTTTTTCATCCAGAGCATATTGTGTTAGTCAAAAAGTCAATTTAGTAAGCTTAACATTCATAGTGGGAAAAATGTTTGAGGTCCTTCTACGGGACTACATACAGGATAATGTAAGTGATAGCCAACATGGTTTTACTAAGGACAGAAGCTGTCAGACTAACCTGATTTGTTTTTATGAGGAGGTGAGTAGAAGCCTGGACAGAGGGAAGGCTGTCGATATTGTGTTTTTGGACTTTGCAAAGGCATTCAATACTGTCCTGCATGGACACCAAATAAGTAAATTGGGGTCTATTGATTTAGAAAATATAATTTGTAATTAGATTGAAAATTGGCTTCAAGATTGTATCCAAAGAGTTGTGGTCAGTGATTCATACTCTGAATGGTCCCCCGATAAAAGTGGTATACCCCAAGGTTCTGTACTGGGTCTGCAATAATTTTACTTATTAATTAATGACATAGAGGATGGGATTAATAGCGCTCTTCCTACTTTTGAAGATGACACCAAACTTTGTAATACAGTACAGTCTAAGGAAGAAGTTACAAGCTGACTTGAACAAACTTACTGATTGGGCAAATGAGGTTTAATATAGATAAATGTAAAGTTATGCACTTGAGGGCTAATAATCTGCATGCAGCATATGTCTTAGGGGGAGTAAAACTGGGAAAGTCACTTGTTGAGAAGGATCTGGGTGTGTTACTAGATCATAGACTAAATAACAGCATGTAATACCAGTCAGCTGCCTCTAAGGCCAACAGAATTTTGTCTTGTATTAAAAGAGGTATGTATTCGCGGGACAGGGATGTAATATTGCCACTATACAAAGCATTGGCATGGCTTCACCTGGAACACGCTGTTCAGTTCTGGGCACCAGTCTATAAAAAGGATGCCCTGGAGTTAGAAAAAGTACAGAGGAGAGCAACTAAACTCATAAAGGGCCTGGAAGATCTTAGCTATGAGCAAAGATTAGAGAAACTGAATTTGTTTAATCTTGAAAAAAATACATCTAAGGGTGGGACATAATTAACCTGTACAAATATATAAACGGACAATACCAAAAATATCAAGGGAAGCTACTCTGTGTCAACCCCCCTCCCTATGCCTGGAGAAAAAAGATTCATAAGAGGCAACAATAATTATTTGCAGTAAGGGCTGGGAATCTCTGGGATAGCCTGCCGTTGGAGCTGGTCACAGCAAATACAGTAGATGGCTTCAAAAGAGGTTAAGATAACTTTTTAAATCAAAATAACATTGAGGGTATATCACAATATAAAGAAATCATGTTCTATACACCCTTTCCCTTTGGCCCAAATCCTTTTTAAAAGGAAGATGGACGTTGATCCAGGGATTTTTCCGTTGATCAATATAGCAACATTATAGGTTGGACTTGATGGACTTTTTCCAACCTTAACAACCATATAACTATGTAACTTGCCCAGCATCTTCTTTGCCAAGCAGAAGACATGCAGCTTCAGAAGCAGACTGTTCACCATGCCAAGAATCCCTCAGCACACCAAAAAGGGTATAATAACATGGTAACACAGTTTGTAAGGCTGAAAGAAGACATTTGTCCATCCAGTTCAGCCTGTTATCCTGTTCATCCAGAGGAAGGCAAAAAAAAACAAAAAAAAACTGTGAGGTAGAAGCCACGTTTCCTCATTTTAGGGAAAAAATGCCTTCCCAACTCCAATCAGGCAATCAGAATAACTCCCTGGATCAACAACCCATCTCTAGTTACTATAACCTATAATATTTTTACACTCCAGAAATACATCCAGGTTCCTCTTGAACTCTTTTAGCGAGCTCACCATCACCACCTCCTCAGGCAGAGACTTCCATAGTCTCACTGCTCAATTATTTTCTATGTTTGTGTAGAAACCTTCTTTCCTCTAGACACGGAGAATGTTCCCTTGTCACAGTCCCAATCCTGGGAATAAATAGATGATGGGAGAGATCTCTGTACTGACCCCTGATATATTTATATATACGGTAGTTATTAGATCTCTTCTCAGTCATCTTTTTTTCTAAACTGAATAACCCTAATTTTGATAATCTTTATGTGGTGCAGTATCAAATGCTTTGGAGAAATCAAGATATATGACATCCATTGAATTCGGTCAAGTCTAAAACTTACTTCCTCATAGAAACTGATTAAATTAGTTTGACATGACCGATGCCTCATGAAGCCATTCTGATACATAGCTATTCACTTATTTTCAGTGAGGTACTCCACGATAGCATCTCTTAGAAAACTTTTAGTTTTAAACTTACCGGCCTATAGTTTTCAGGCTCTGTTTTTGGACCCTTTTTGAATATTGGCACCACATTCGCTAAACGCCAATCCTGTGGAACACTCCTTGTCAGTATAGACTCCTTAAATATTAGAAATAATGGTCTTGTAATTCTTAGGGTATGGGGGTGTATTCCATCTGGTCCCGGCAATTTGTCTATTTTAATGTTTTTAAGACACGGCTGCATTTCTTCCTGGGTTAGACAGGCCAATGCATTTCATCTGACTCCCTCAGTGAATACAGTGGAGAAAAAAATAGTTAATTGTTTGCTTTCTCCATTTTTCTAATCCCATTTTTTTTTATGTATTTGTTTATATAATAGGAAATCATACAATGTTCTTACATACACGTATTTACATTTCTGCATACATACCTTTCATATATCAGGCAGTTGACCCCTATATGCAGAAGAATGATACAGCCCATGTATAAGTCCTATGTAATGCATCCATGGCTTAACTGAAACATGACATCAGTCACATGACATTCTTGACATTCAGTAAACAATGTTACATAACATACATGTGCTGGACTAGCACACATTCATGTGATAAGTAAATAGGACTAGTGGTGGAATCCTGATTTTTTTTATTTGTGGTTATTGCAGTAACTACAATATTGTATGCATGTCTGTAGCTATTTGTAAAATGGCTTCATGTCTCTAAGTGATCCTGTCTTGTTGTTAATAAAGTTTTAAAAAAAGAAACACAGTACACACAGAAATATGCTTCTACTGAACACTGACAGACATGATGAGATGCTGCTGCAGGTAGTAATACTGTATATACTGTATATGTTCTGCACCTCAATACACCACTATTCACCTTATAGATACCTGGGCAGTTAACTGAAAGCCATGTCACATGATAATTTTGAGGGTCACATGATGACATCACTGACTGACGTCATGTTTAATCCTATCTAGCTCTCCTACAGATGCATTTTACCCCACTAAAATGGACTGTACCATTTTTTTTTTCTTTAGGAAGAGACAAATGCACAGATTTAATAAAAGTCTGCAAGAGGACCTTTCATAGTTTTGTATTAATTTAGATAAATACCTTTACTTGCTGCCACCCTGCCTGATTTTTAAAATATTGCTCCTACGCCCTGCTGTGCCCCCCTGTATTTTTCACACTCAGTATGCTAAGGGCTCGTTCACATGACCGTATGGCTTTTTCAGTGTTTTGTGGGCCATTTTTAACCGATCCTTTTTTTGTTTCAGTTTTGTTTCCGGTTCCGTTCCGTTTTTCCGTATGGCATATACAGTATACAGTAATTACATAGAAAAAATTGGGCTGGGCATAAAATTTGTAATAGATGGTTTAGCAAAAATGGAATGGATATGGAAGACATACAGAGTACATTCTGTATGTGTTCTGTTATTTTTCAGACTCATTGACTTGAATGGAGCCACGGAACGCGATTTGCGGGCAATAATAGGACATATTCTATCTTTGAACGGAATGGAAGAATGGAAATGCGGAAACGGAATGCATATGGAGTAAGTTCAGTTTTTTTTGCGGAACTATTGAAATGAATGGTTCCGCATACGGAACGCAAAAAATGACCCCTATAAGGAACGCAAACAACAATCGTTTGAGCGAGCCCTAATACTGAGCATCAGTACAGGGAGGAGAAGACGCCAGGGTTTCTCAATGGGCGTCTCCTCCTCCCTGGCTGTGCCACGATCCAATCACAGCGGAGAGCATCACAGTCAGGTAGAAAGTGAGTTTTTTTCCCTGGCTGTGACGCTCTCTGCTGTGATTGGATCACGGCACAACCAGGGAGGAGGAGACGCCCATTGAGAAACCCTGGTGTCAAATCCTCCCTGTACCGATGCTCACTAGCATACTGAGCGCAAAAAATGCAGGGGGCACAGCGGGGTGCAGGATCAGCGGGGGTACCCCGCAAGTAAAGGTATTTATCTCAATTAATACAAAACCACGAAAGGTCCTCTTTAAATACCGTAGATGTAAATTAGAAAATTGTTCGACATCCTATTGTCTAAAGAAATAAATGTAATAATTCAAACTGAAATACCTCTTGTAAGGTAGAGCATGTGTGTCCATCTCTGTATTTTTATTGTTGAGGACGCAATAAACGCTGTTGAAAATAAACAGCAGGCGGCGCTATACTAACATTATTCCTGGAATGTAGACTTTTTTTCATGTGTGACATATTTATAATTATGGGCTGGATTTAACCGATAACAATATTCTTAGTAGGGCACCCTCTTTAAGATGTAAAAACCATTAACATAATGATAACTGTATTTCTTGACAAATCTGGGACACTTACATAACTTTGCTGTGAAATATATGCAGATTGTAAGGGCAGGCAACCAGAATAGCCCATTCAGCAAGCAAACACATGCTGAGGCTGACTTATGAAGAGAATGTTATGAGAGAATAGCCTGACAGCTGCAGGGATTACATTCGGAAATAGTGGTTCCCCACAGATCATGGAGAAACTTCCTGTCCTTTATAGAAGAGACTATTGCTGGCATACACCTGCTAACAGCTAATTCTTGTAAAGCATTAATAGACCAGAAACAATTAACTCAACATGTGAATCACGAAGATTAAAAGTGATAACTAGCATTGGTCATATGCTCGATTGCAGCCAATGGAACAAATAGGGAATGACTGCAGTGACACAAGTAATTATTATTTATACCACCAGGCTGGTGCCTTCCACTTTAATTCTGCTGGCTCTCAGCTTCATTAAATCAATATTGATGTGTAAAACTAAAACAGTAAAATGCAAGCTACAGTTGCTACAATTTGCTGATATATTTATATTTTAATCAAGCTATTAAATTTGATAATGCATCTAATGTTCGTGTTAATCTAGGATTACGTATTAGATACAATGAGGAATTGGATTATGGAGAGGTAGATTTGCTTCAGAAATTTCTACTACCGAAAATCCACCTACAGTATCCGAATAGGGTGGTTTCCGTAGCACGTGCATGGATTTCTGCAAAATGAATGCTCCCTTGCTGCATGGGATTGTACCCTTAGTATTAGTTCACACGAACGTGTGTGATCTGTGGCATTCCGCATCACGAATGCGGACCCATTCACTTCAATGGGTCTGCAAATCCGGAATCGCGGAACGGCCGCACGGGACGGGACCCCTCGGAAGCACTACGGAGTGCTTCCGTGGGGTTAAGTCCCATACCTCCGTTCCGCAAAAAGATAGAACATGTCCTATCTTTTAGCGGAACGGGCGGATCGCGGACCCATTAAAGTGAATGGGTCCGCGATCCGATGCGGCTGACCTATGGCCGGCGATCGTGGATTGCGGCCTACTATTTGCGGGCCGCAGCACGAGCACGGGTCACACACGTTCGTGTGAACTCGGCCTTAGGTGAGTGTATATTGCTTATGTCCAATTCAGCTTAAAAACCTGTAATGTAAATGAGAACTACAGATGAGTGACCCAAAACTCTATTCAGGTTCATTGTGGCCAAACGGTCAATCAATTCAAGTGGATCCATATAGATTCTATCCGAATACAGGGCTCGTGCACATGAGCGTATTTTCTTTCCATGTCCATTCCATTTTTTTGCGGACTGTATGCAGAATCATTTATTTGAATGAGTCCGCAAAAAAAATTTAAGTTACTTTGTGTGCATTCCGTTTCTGTATGTCTGTATGTTCAGTTTCGCAAAAAAATAGAACATGTCCTATTAATGTTCGCATTATGGACAAGGATAGAACTCTTTTATTAGGGGCCAGCTGTTCCGTTCCACAAAATGCAGAATGCACATGGACGTCATCCGTATTATTTGCAGATCTGTGTTTTGCAGACCACAAAGTACATACGGTCGTGTACATGAGCCCTAAGAGTTTTCCAATTGGCTTGAGAATTTGTGTCTGACATGTTAGCAATTTTCTCTCTCTCTCTATCTCTCGAGTATATCCAATTAGTTTCCAATGGAATCACAATTTCACTTATCTCTAATGGCAACTTATGTTATATCTGTGCATTGTGGACCTAAATAAAAACTGGTTTCATATGGCTCTAAAATGTCAGAATTTCTGGTCCAGAACACCAACTGAGCTAGAATTAGATCACCATAGGATCCTACAGCGAACAGCATTCAGTTCATTAGAACCAAAGGAGCTCTGGGTGTCATAGCCACAATATGGAGGTGGAACTTAAATCTACGCAACCATATTTTGGGTTAGCTGAATCGTCCTGTTCTAAACTCTGTGCCAAGTGGTCAAATGTACTAAATTCTGTGAGAGTGAAAGTTGATATTTTCTGGACATTTGTCTTTCACAACTGAAGATCGAATTGTTCACATGTCTTATTTAGGGATGAGCGAACTCGAACTGTATAGTTCGGGTTCGTACCGAATTTTGGGGTGTCCGTGACACGGACCCGAACCCGGACATTTTCGTAAAAGTCCGGGTTCGGGTTCGGTGTTCGTCGCTTTCTTCGCGCTTTTGTGACGCTTTCTTGGCGCTTTTTGAAAGGCTGCAAAGCAGCCAATCAACAAGCGTCATACTACTTGCCCCAAGAGGCCATCACAGCCATGCCTACTATTGGCATGGCTGTGATTGGCCAGAGCACCATGTGACCCAGCCTCTATTTAAGCTGGAGTCACATAGCGCCGCCCGTCACTCTGCTCTGATTAGCGTAGGGAGAGGTTGCGGCTGCGACAGTAGGGCGAGATTAGGCAGATTAACTCCTCCAAAGGACTTGATTAACTGATCGATCTGCAGCTGTGGATCATTGAGCTGCTGATCCTCAATTGCTCACTGTTTTTAGGCTGCCCAGACCGTTTGTCAGCCACATTTTTCTGGGGTGATCGGCGGCCATTTTGTGTCTTGTGGTGCGCCAGCACAAGCTGCGACCAAGTGCATTTAACCCTCAATGGTGTGGTTGTTTTTTGGCTAAAGCCTACATCAGGGTGAAGCTGTCACACCAAGTGCATTTAACCAGCAATAGTCTGTTTATTTTTTGGCCATATACTACATCAGGGGCAAGCTGCGCCTGTCACCAAGTGCATTTAACCCTCAATGGTGCGTTTGTTTTTTGGCTAAAGCCTACATCAGGGTGAAGCTGTCACACCAAGTGCATTTAACCAGCAATAGTCTGTTTATTTTTTGGCCATATACTACATCAGGGGCAAGCTGCGCCCGTCACCAAGTGCATTTAACCCTCAGTAGTGTGGTTGGTCAAGCTATCACACCAAGTGCATTTAACCAGCAATAGTCTGTTCATTTTTTGGCCATATACTAAATCAGGGGCAAGCTGCGCCCGTCACCAAGTGCATTTAACCAGCAATAGTCTGTTCATTTTTTGGCCATATACTACATCAGGGGCAAGCTGCGCCCGTCACCAAGTGCATTTAACCCTCAGTAGTGTGGTTGGTCAAGCTGTGACACCAAGTGCATTTAACCAGCAATAGTCTGTTCATTTTTTGGCCATATACTACATCAGGGGCAAGCTGCGCCCATCACCAAGTGCATTTAACCAGCAATAGTGTGGTTATTTTTTGGCCATATCCCAGTCTAATTCTGTCACTAAATCCATAACGGTCACCCAGCGCCTAAATACTAGGCCTCAAATTTATATCCCGCTAAATCTCTCGTTACCGCTGTCCTGTTGTGGCTGGGAAAGTTATTTAGTGTCCGTCAAAGCACATTTTTTGTTCTGGGTTGAAATACAATTCCCAATTTAGCAATTTAAAAATTTAGTGGTTTCTGCTGTATCAGAGCTATTTGAAATCTATCCCTAAAAGGGTATATAATATTCAAGGTGCACATAGGGACATTCAGAATAACTTCACACACCCGCTACTGTGCATTTCCAAGTCTAATTCTGTCACTAAACCCATACCTGTCACCCAGCGCCTAAATACTAGGCCTCAAATTCATATCCAGCTAAATCTGTCGTTAGTGCTGTAGCTGGGCGAGTTATTTAGTGTCCGTTCAAGCACATTTCTTGTTCTGGGTTGAAATACAATTCCCAATTTAGCAATTTCATAATTTAGTGGTTTCTGCTATATCAGAGCTATTTGAAATCTATCCCTAAAAGGGTAGATCATATTGAAGGTGCACATAGGGACATTCAGAATAACTTCACACACCCGCTACTGTGCATTTCCAAGTCTAATTCTGTCACTAAACCCATACCTGTCACCCAGCGCCTAAATACTAGGCCTCAAATTCATATCCAGCTAAATCTGTCGTTAGTGCTGTAGCTGGGCGAGTTATTTAGTGTCCGTTCAAGCACATTTCTTGTTCTGGGTTGAAATACAATTCCCAATTTAGCAATTTCATAATTTAGTGGTTTCTGCTATATCAGAGCTATTTGAAATCTATCCCTAAAAGGGTAGATCATATTGAAGGTGCACATAGGGACATTCAGAATAACTTCACACACCCGCTACTGTGCATTTCCAAGTCTAATTCTGTCACTAAACCCATACCTGTCACCCAGCGCCTAAATACTAGGCCTCAAATTTATATCCAGCTAAATCTGTCCTTAGTGCTGTAGCTGGGCGAGTTATTTAGTGTCCGTTCAAGCACATTTCTTGTTCTGGGTTGAAATACAATTCCCAATTTAGCAATTTCATAATTTAGTGGTTTCTGCTATATCAGAGCTATTTGAAATCTATCCCTAAAAGGGTATATAATATTCAAGGTGCACATTGGGTCATTCAGAATAACTTCACACACACCCGCTACTGTGTATTTCCAAGTCTAATTCTGTCACTAAACCCATACCTGTCACCCAGCGCCTAAATACTAGGCCTCAAATTTATATCCAGCTAAATCTGTCCTTAGTGCTGTAGCTGGGCGAGTTATTTAGTGTCCGTTCAAGCACATTTCTTGTTCTGGGTTGAAATACAATTCCCAATTTAGCAATTTCATAATTTAGTGGTTTCTGCTATATCAGAGCTATTTGAAATCTATCCCTAAAAGGGTATATAATATTGAAGGTGCACATTGGGTCATTCAGAATAACTTCACACACACCCGCTACTGTGTATTTCCAAGTCTAATTCTGTCACTAAACCCATACCTGTCACCCAGCGCCTAAATACTAGGCCTCAAATTTATATCCAGCTAAATCTGTCCTTAGTGCTGTAGCTGGGCGAGTTATTTAGTGTCCGTTCAAGCACATTTCTTGTTCTGGGTTGAAATTAGGGATGAGCGAACTCGAACTGTATAGTTCGGGTTCGTACCGAATTTTGGGGTGTCCGTGACACGGACCCGAACCCGGACATTTTCGTAAAAGTCCGGGTTCGGGTTCGGTGTTCGTCGCTTTCTTCGCGCTTTTGTGACGCTTTCTTGGCGCTTTTTGAAAGGCTGCAAAGCAGCCAATCAACAAGCGTCATACTACTTGCCCCAAGAGGCCATCACAGCCATGCCTACTATTGGCATGGCTGTGATTGGCCAGAGCACCATGTGACCCAGCCTCTATTTAAGCTGGAGTCACATAGCGCCGCCCGTCACTCTGCTCTGATTAGCGTAGGGAGAGGTTGCGGCTGCGACAGTAGGGCGAGATTAGGCAGATTAACTCCTCCAAAGGACTTGATTAACTGATCGATCTGCAGCTGTGGATCATTGAGCTGCTGATCCTCAATTGCTCACTGTTTTTAGGCTGCACAGACCGTTTGTCAGTCTCATTTTTCTGGGGTGATCGGCGGCCATTTTGTGTCTTGTGGTGCGCCAGCACAAGCTGCGACCAAGTGCATTTAACCCTCAATGGTGTGGTTGTTTTTTGGCTAAAGCCTACATCAGGGTGAAGCTGTCACACCAAGTGCATTTATCCAGCAATAGTCTGTTCATTTTTTGGCCATATACAAAATCAGGGGCAAGCTGCGCCTGTCACCAAGTGCATTTAACCCTCAATGGTGTGGTTGTTTTTTGGCTAAAGCCTACATCAGGGTGAAGCTGTGACACCAAGTGCATTTAACCAGCAATAGTCTGTTCATTTTTTGGCCATATACAAAATCAGGGGCAAGCTGCGCCTGTCACCAAGTGCATTTAACCCTCAATGGTGTGGTTGTTTTTTGGCTAAAGCCTACATCAGGGTGAAGCTGTCACACCAAGTGCATTTAACCAGCAATAGTCTGTTCATTTTTTGGCCATATACAAAATCAGGGGCAAGCTGCGCCTGTCACCAAGTGCATTTAACCCTCAATGGTGTGGTTGTTTTTTGGCTAAAGCCTACATCAGGGTGAAGCTGTCACACCAAGTGCATTTAACCAGCAATAGTCTGTTTATTTTTTGGCCATATCCCAGTCTAATTCTGTCACTAAATCCATACCGGTCACCCAGCGCCTAAATACTAGGCCTCAAATTTATATCCAGCTAAATCTGTCCCTAGTGCTGTAGCTGGGCGAGTTATTTAGTGTCCGTTCAAGCACATTTCTTGTTCTGGGTTGAAATACAATTCCCAATTTAGCAATTTCATAATTTAGTGGTTCCTGCTATATCAGAGCTATTTGAAATCTATCCCAAAAAGGGTATATAATATTGAAGGTGCACATTGGGTCATTCAGAATAACTTCACACACACCCGCTACTGTGTATTTCCAAGTCTAATTCTGTCACTAAACCCATACCTGTCACCCAGCGCCTAAATACTAGGCCTCAAATTTAAATCCCTCTAAATCTCTCGTTACCCACCGCTGTACTGTTGTTGCTGGGCAAGATATTTAGTGTCCGTCAAAGCACATTTTTTGTTCTGGGTTGAAGTACAATTCCCAATTTAGCAATTTCATAATTTAGTGGTTTCTGCTATATCAGAGCTATTTGAAATCTATCCCTAAAAGGGTATATAATATTGAAGGTGCACATAGGGTCATTCAGAATAACTTCACACACACGCTTCTGTGCATTTCCAAGTCTAATTCTGTCACTAAATCCATACCGGTGACCCAGCGCCTAAATACTAGGCCTCAAATTTAAATCCCTCTAAATCTCTCGTTACCCACCGCTGTACTGTTGTTGCTGGGCAAGATATTTAGTGTCCGTCAAAGCACATTTTTTGTTCTGGGTTGAAGTACAATTCCCAATTTAGCAATTTCATAATTTAGTGGTTTCTGCTATATCAGAGCTATTTGAAATCTATCCCTAAAAGGGTATATAATATTGAAGGTGCACATAGGGTCATTCAGAATAACTTCACACACACGCTTCTGTGCATTTCCAAGTCTAATTCTGTCACTAAATCCATACCGGTGACCCAGCGCCTAAATACTAGGCCTCAAATTTAAATCCCTCTAAATCTCTCGTTACCCACCGCTGTACTGTTGTTGCTGGGCAAGATATTTAGTGTCCGTCAAAGCACATTTTTTGTTCTGGGTTGAAGTACAATTCCCAATTTAGCAATTTCATAATTTAGTGGTTTCTGCTATATCAGAGCTATTTGAAATCTATCCCTAAAAGGGTATATAATATTGAAGGTGCACATAGGGTCATTCAGAATAACTTCACACACACGCTTCTGTGCATTTCCAAGTCTAATTCTGTCACTAAACCCATACCTGTCACCCAGCGCCTAAATACTAGGCCTCAAATTTAAATCCCTCTAAATCTCTCGTTACCCACCGCTGTACTGTTGTTGCTGGGCAAGATATTTAGTGTCCGTCAAAGCACATTTTTTGTTCTGGGTTGAAGTACAATTCCCAATTTAGCAATTTCATAATTTAGTGGTTTCTGCTATATCAGAGCTATTTGAAATCTATCCCTAAAAGGGTATATAATATTGAAGGTGCACATTGGGTCATTCAGAATAACTTCACACACACCCGCTACTGTGTATTTCCAAGTCTAATTCTGTCACTAAACCCATACCTGTCACCCAGCGCCTAAATACTAGGCCTCAAATTTAAATCCCTCTAAATCTCTCGTTACCCACCGCTGTACTGTTGTTGCTGGGCAAGATATTTAGTGTCCGTCAAAGCACATTTTTTGTTCTGGGTTGAAGTACAATTCCCAATTTAGCAATTTCATAATTTAGTGGTTTCTGCTATATCAGAGCTATTTGAAATCTATCCCTAAAAGGGTATATAATATTGAAGGTGCACATTGGGTCATTCAGAATAACTTCACACACACCCGCTACTGTGTATTTCCAAGTCTAATTCTGTCACTAAACCCATACCTGTCACCCAGCGCCTAAATACTAGGCCTCAAATTTAAATCCCTCTAAATCTCTCGTTACCCACCGCTGTACTGTTGTTGCTGGGCAAGATATTTAGTGTCCGTCAAAGCACATTTTTTGTTCTGGGTTGAAGTACAATTCCCAATTTAGCAATTTCATAATTTAGTGGTTTCTGCTATATCAGAGCTATTTGAAATCTATCCCTAAAAGGGTATATAATATTGAAGGTGCACATAGGGTCATTCAGAATAACTTCACACACACGCTTCTGTGCATTTCCAAGTCTAATTCTGTCACTAAATCCATACCGGTCACCCAGCGCCTAAATACTAGGCCTCAAATTTATATCCCGCTGAATTTGAATACAATACATTGGGCCAAATAATATATTTGTTGTTGTGGTGAACCATAACAATGAGAAAAACATCTAGTAAGGGACGCGGACGTGGACATGGTCGTGGTGGTGTTAGTGGACCCTCTGGTGCTGGGAGAGGACGTGGCCGTTCTGCCACATCCACACGTCCTAGTGTACCAACTACCTCAGGTCCCAGTAGCCGCCAGAATTTACAGCGATATATGGTGGGGCCCAATGCCGTTCTAAGGATGGTAAGGCCTGAGCAGGTACAGGCATTAGTCAATTGGGTGGCCGACAGTGGATCCAGCACGTTCACATTATCTCCCACCCAGTCTTCTGCAGAAAGCGCACAGATGGCGCCTGAAAACCAACCCCATCAGTCTGTCACATCACCCCCATGCATACCAGGGAAACTGTCTCAGCCTCAAGTTATGCAGCAGTCTCTTATGCTGTTTGAAGACTCCGCTGGCAGGGTTTCCCAAGGGCATCCACCTAGCCCTTCCCCAGCGGTGAAAGACATAGAATGCACTGACGCACAACCACTTATGTTTCCTGATGATGAGGACATGGGAATACCACCTCAGCATGTCTCTGATGATGACGAAACACAGGTGCCAACTGCTGCGTCTTTCTGCAGTGTGCAGACTGAACAGGAGGTCAGGGATCAAGACTGGGTGGAAGACGATGCAGGGGACGATGAGGTCCTAGACCCCACATGGAATGAAGGTCGTGCCACTGACTTTCACAGTTCGGAGGAAGAGGCAGTGGTGAGACCGAGCCAACAGCGTAGCAAAAGAGGGAGCAGTGGGCAAAAGCAGAACACCCGCCGCCAAGAGACTCCGCCTGCTACTGACCGCCGCCATCTGGGACCGAGCACCCCAAAGGCAGCTTCAAGGAGTTCCCTGGCATGGCACTTCTTCAAACAATGTGCTGACGACAAGACCCGAGTGGTTTGCACGCTGTGCCATCAGAGCCTGAAGCGAGGCATTAACGTTCTGAACCTGAGCACAACCTGCATGACCAGGCACCTGCATGCAAAGCATGAACTGCAGTGGAGTAAACACCTTAAAACCAAGGAAGTCACTCAGGCTCCCCCTGCTACCTCTTCTGCTGCTGCCGCCTCGGCCTATTCTGCTGCTGCCGCCTCGGCCTCTTCCTCCGCCTCTGGAGGAACGTTGGCACCTGCCGCCCAGCAAACAGGGGATGTACCACCAACACCACCACCACCACCTCCGTCACCAAGCGTCTCAACCATGTCACACGCCAGCGTTCAGCTCTCCATCTCACAAACATTTGATAGAAAGCGTAAATTCCCACCTAGCCACCCTCGATCCCTGGCCCTGAATGCCAGCATTTCTAAACTACTGGCCTATGAAATGCTGTCATTTAGGCTGGTGGACACAGACAGCTTCAAACAGCTCATGTCGCTTGCTGTCCCACAGTATGTTGTTCCCAGCCGGCACTACTTCTCCAAGAGAGCCGTGCCTTCCCTGCACAACCAAGTATCCGATAAAATCAAGTGTGCACTGCGCAACGCCATCTGTGGCAAGGTCCACCTAACCACAGATACGTGGACCAGTAAGCACGGCCAGGGACGCTATATCTCCCTAACTGCACACTGGGTAAATGTAGTGGCAGCTGGGCCCCAGGCGGAGAGCTGTTTGGCGCACGTCCTTCCGCCGCCAAGGATCGCAGGGCAACATTCTTTGCCTCCTGTTGCCACCTCCTCCTTCTCGGCTTCCTCCTCCTCTTCTTCCACCTGCTCATCCAGTCAGCCACACACCTTCACCACCAACTTCAGCACAGCCCGGGGTAAACGTCAGCAGGCCATTCTGAAACTCATATGTTTGGGGGACAGGCCCCACACCGCACAGGAGTTGTGGCGGGGTATTGAACAACAGACCGACGAGTGGTTGCTGCCGGTGAGCCTCAAGCCCGGCCTGGTGGTGTGTGATAATGGGCGAAATCTCGTTGCAGCTCTGGGACTAGCCAATTTGACGCACATCCCTTGCTTGGCGCATGTGCTGAATTTGGTGGTGCAGAAGTTCATTCACAACTACCCCGACATGTCAGAGCTGCTGCATAAAGTGCGGGCCGTCTGTTCGCGCTTCCGGCGTTCACATCCTGCCGCTGCTCGCCTGTCTGCGCTACAGCGTAACTTCGGCCTTCCCGCTCACCGCCTCATATGCGACGTGCCCACCAGGTGGAACTCCACCTTGCACATGCTGGACAGACTGTGCGAGCAGCAGCAGGCCATAGTGGAGTTTCAGCTGCAGCACGCACGGGTCAGTCGCACTACAGAACAGCACCACTTCACCACCAATGACTGGGCCTCCATGCGAGACCTGTGTGCCCTGTTGCGCTGTTTCGAGTACTCCACCAACATGGCCAGTGGCGATGACACCGTTATCAGCGTTACAATACCACTTCTATGTCTCCTTGAGAAAACACTTAGGGCGATGATGGAACAGGAGGTGGCCCAGGAGGAGGAGGAGGAGGATGAGGAAGAGGGGTCATTTTTAGCACTTTCAGGCCAGTCTCTTCGAAGTGACTCAGAGGGAGGTTTTTTGCAACAGCAGAGGCCAGGTACAAATGTGGCCAGCCAGGGCCCACTACTGGAGGACGAGGAGGACGAGGATGAGGAGGAGGTGGAGGAGGATGAGGATGAAGCATGGTCACAGCGGGGTGGCACCCAACGCAGCTCGGGTCCATCACTGGTGCGTGGCTGGGGGGAAAGGCAGGACGATGACGATACGCCTCCCACAGAGGACAGCTTGTCCTTACCCCTGGGCAGCCTGGCACACATGAGCGACTACATGCTGCAGTGCCTGCGCAACGACAGCAGAGTTGCCCACATTTTAACCTGTGCGGACTACTGGGTTGCCACCCTGCTGGATCCACGCTACAAAGACAATGTGCCCACCTTACTTCCTGCACTGGAGCGTGATAGGAAGATGCGCGAGTACAAGCGCACGTTGGTAGACGCGCTACTGAGAGCATTCCCAAATGTCACAGGGGAACAAGTGGAAGCCCAAGGCCAAGGCAGAGGAGGAGCAAGAGGTCGCCAAGGCAGCTGTGTCACGGCCAGCTCCTCTGAGGGCAGGGTTAGCATGGCAGAGATGTGGAAAACTTTTGTCAACACGCCACAGCTAACTGCACCACCACCTGATACGCAACGTGTTAGCAGGAGGCAACATTTCACTAACATGGTGGAACAGTACGTGTGCACACCCCTCCACGTACTGACTGATGGTTCGGCCCCATTCAACTTCTGGGTCTCTAAATTGTCCACGTGGCCAGAGCTAGCCTTTTATGCCTTGGAGGTGCTGGCCTGCCCGGCAGCCAGCATTTTGTCTGAACGTGTATTCAGCACGGCAGGGGGCGTCATTACAGACAAACGCAGCCGCCTGTCTACAGCCAATGTGGACAAGCTGACGTTCATAAAAATGAACCAGGCATGGATCCCACAGGACCTGTCCGTCCCTTGTCCAGATTAGACATTAACTACCTCCCCATAACCATATATTATTGGACTCCAGGGCACTTCCTCATTCAATCCTATTTTTATTTTCATTTTACCATTATATTGCGATGCTACCCAAAGTTGAATGAACCTCTCCTCTGCCTGTGTGCTAGGCCTAAATATATGCCAATGGACTGTTGCAGTGGTGGCTGACATGAAGCCTGATTCTCTGCTATGACATGCAGACTAATTCTCTGCTGACATGAAGCCAGATTGTCTGTTACGGGACCTCTCTCCTCTGCCTGGGTGCTGGGCCTAAATTTATGACAATGGACTGTTGCAGTGGTGGCTGACGTGAAGCCTGATTCTCTGCTATGACATGCAGACTGATTCTCTGCTGACATGAAGCCAGATCCTCTGTTACGGGACCTCTCTCCTCTGCCTGGGTGCTGGGCCTAAATTTATGACAATGGACTGTTGCAGTGGTGGCTGACGTGAAGCCTGATTCTCTGCTATGACATGCAGACTGATTCTCTGCTGACATGAAGCCAGATCCTCTGTTACGGGACCTCTCTCCTCTGCCTGGGTGCTGGGCCTGAATATATGCCAATGGACTGTTGCAGTGGTGGGTGACGTGAAGCCTCATTCTCTGCTATGACATGCAGACTAATTCTCTGCTGACATGAAGCCAGATTGTCTGTTACGGGACCTTTCTCCTCTGCCTGGGTTCTGGGCCTAAATTTATGAAAATTGACTCTTACAGTGGTGGGTGACGTGAAGCCTGATTCTCTGCTATGATATGAAGACTGATTCTCTGCTGACATGAAGCCAGATTGTCTGTTACGGGACCTTTCTCCTCTGCCTGGGTTCTGGGCCTAAATTTATGAAAATTGACTCTTACAGTGGTGGGTGACGTGAAGCCTGATTCTCTGCTATGATATGAAGACTGATTCTCTGCTGACATGAAGCCAGATTGTCTGTTACGGGACCTTTCTCCTCTGCCTGGGTTCTGGGCCTAAATTTATGAAAATTGACTCTTACAGTGGTGGGTGACGTGAAGCCTGATTCTCTGCTATGATATGAAGACTGATTCTCTGCTGACATGAAGCCAGATTGTCTGTTACGGGACCTTTCTCCTCTGCCTGGGTTCTGGGCCTAAATTTATGAAAATTGACTCTTACAGTGGTGGGTGACGTGAAGCCTGATTCTCTGCTATGATATGAAGACTGATTCTCTGCTGACATGAAGCCAGATTGTCTGTTACGGGACCTTTCTCCTCTGCCTGGGTTCTGGGCCTAAATTTATGAAAATTGACTCTTACAGTGGTGGGTGACGTGAAGCCTGATTCTCTGCTATGATATGAAGACTGATTCTCTGCTGACATGAAGCCAGATTGTCTGTTACGGGACCTTTCTCCTCTGCCTGGGTTCTGGGCCTAAATTTATGAAAATTGACTCTTACAGTGGTGGGTGACGTGAAGCCTGATTCTCTGCTATGATATGAAGACTGATTCTCTGCTGACATGAAGCCAGATTGTCTGTTACGGGACCTTTCTCCTCTGCCTGGGTTCTGGGCCTAAATTTATGAAAATTGACTCTTACAGTGGTGGGTGACGTGAAGCCTGATTCTCTGCTATGATATGAAGACTGATTCTCTGCTGACATGAAGCCAGATTGTCTGTTACGGGACCTTTCTCCTCTGCCTGGGTTCTGGGCCTAAATTTATGAAAATTGACTCTTACAGTGGTGGGTGACGTGAAGCCTGATTCTCTGCTATGATATGAAGACTGATTCTCTGCTGACATGAAGACAGATTCTCTGTTACGGGACCTCTCTCCTCTGCCTGTGTGTGTGCTGGGCCTAAATATATGCCAATGGACTGTTGCAGTGGTGGCTGACGTGAAGCCTCATTCTCTGCTATGACATGCAGACTAATTCTCTGCTGACATGAAGACAGATTCTCTGTTACGGGACCTCTCTCCTCTGCCTGTGTGTGTGCTGGGCCTAAATATATGCCAATGGACTGTTGCAGTGGTGGCTGACGTGAAGCCTCATTCTCTGCTATGACATGCAGACTAATTCTCTGCTGACATGAAGCCAGATTGTCTGTTACGGGACCTCTCTCCTCTGCCTGTGTGTGTGCTGGGCCTAAATATATGCCAATGGACTGTTGCAGTGGTGGCTGACGTGAAGCCTCATTCTCTGCTATGACATGCAGACTAATTCTCTGCTGACATGAAGACAGATTCTCTGTTACGGGACCTCCCTCCTCTGCCTGGGTGCTGGGCCTAAATATATGCCAATGGACTGTTGCAGTGATGGCTGACGTGAAGCCTCATTCTCTGCTATGACATGCAGACTAATTCTCTGCTGACATGAAGACAGATTCTCTGTTACGGGACCTCTCTCCTCTGCCTGGGTGCCGGGGCCTAAATATCTGAGAATGGACTGTTCCAGTGGTGGGTGACGGGAAGCCAGATTCTCTGCTATGGAACCTCTCTCCAATTGATTTTGGTTAATTTTTATTTATTTAATTTTTATTTTAATTCATTTCCCTATCCACATTTGTTTGCAGGGGATTTACCTACATGTTGCTGCCTTTTGCAGCCCTCTAGCTCTTTCCTGGGCTGTTTTACAGCCTTTTTAGTGCCGAAAAGTTCGGGTCCCCATTGACTTCAATGGGGTTCGGGTTCGGGACGAAGTTCGGATCGGGTTCGGATCCCGAACCCGAACATTTCCGGGATGTTCGGCCGAACTTCTCGAACCCGAACATCCAGGTGTTCGCTCAACTCTAGTTGAAATACAATTCCCAATTTAGCAATTTCATAATTTAGTGGTTTCTGCTATATCAGAGCTATTTGAAATCTATCCCTAAAAGGGTATATAATATTCAAGGTGCACATTGGGTCATTCAGAATAACTTCACACACACCCGCTACTGTGTATTTCCAAGTCTAATTCTGTCACTAAACCCATACCTGTCACCCAGCGCCTAAATACTAGGCCTCAAATTTATATCCAGCTAAATCTGTCCTTAGTGCTGTAGCTGGGCGAGTTATTTAGTGTCCGTTCAAGCACATTTCTTGTTCTGGGTTGAAATACAATTCCCAATTTAGCAATTTCATAATTTAGTGGTTTCTGCTATATCAGAGCTATTTGAAATCTATCCCTAAAAGGGTATATAATATTCAAGGTGCACATTGGGTCATTCAGAATAACTTCACACACACACGCTTCTGTGCATTTCCAAGTCTAATTCTGTCACTAAATCCATACCGGTCACCCAGCGCCTAAATACTAGGCCTCAAATTTATATCCCGCTGAATTTGAATAAAATACATTGGGCCAAATAATATATTTGTTGTTGTGGTGAACCATAACAATGAGAAAAACATCTAGTAAGGGACGCGGACGTGGACATGGTCGTGGTGGTGTTAGTGGACCCTCTGGTGCTGGGAGAGGACGTGGCCGTTCTGCCACATCCACACGTCCTAGTGTACCAACTACCTCAGGTCCCAGTAGCCGCCAGAATTTACAGCGATATATGGTGGGGCCCAATGCCGTTCTAAGGATGGTAAGGCCTGAGCAGGTACAGGCATTAGTCAATTGGGTGGCCGACAGTGGATCCAGCACGTTCACATTATCTCCCACCCAGTCTTCTGCAGAAAGCGCACAGATGGCGCCTGAAAACCAACCCCATCAGTCTGTCACATCACCCCCATGCATACCAGGGAAACTGTCTCAGCCTCAAGTTATGCAGCAGTCTCTTATGCTGTTTGAAGACTCCGCTGGCAGGGTTTCCCAAGGGCATCCATCTAGCCCTTCCCCAGCGGTGAAAGACATAGAATGCACTGACGCACAACCACTTATGTTTCCTGATGATGAGGACATGGGAATACCACCTCAGCATGTCTCTGATGATGACGAAACACAGGTGCCAACTGCTGCGTCTTTCTGCAGTGTGCAGACTGAACAGGAGGTCAGGGATCAAGACTGGGTGGAAGACGATGCAGGGGACGATGAGGTCCTAGACCCCACATGGAATGAAGGTCGTGCCACTGACTTTCACAGTTCGGAGGAAGAGGCAGTGGTGAGACCGAGCCAACAGCGTAGCAAAAGAGGGAGCAGTGGGCAAAAGCAGAACACCCGCCGCCAAGAGACTCCGCCTGCTACTGACCGCCGCCATCTGGGACCGAGCACCCCAAAGGCAGCTTCAAGGAGTTCCCTGGCATGGCACTTCTTCAAACAATGTGCTGACGACAAGACCCGAGTGGTTTGCACGCTGTGCCATCAGAGCCTGAAGCGAGGCATTAACGTTCTGAACCTGAGCACAACCTGCATGACCAGGCACCTGCATGCAAAGCATGAACTGCAGTGGAGTAAACACCTTAAAACCAAGGAAGTCACTCAGGCTCCCCCTGCTACCTCTTCTGCTGCTGCCGCCTCGGCCTATTCTGCTGCTGCCGCCTCGGCCTCTTCCTCCGCCTCTGGAGGAACGTTGGCACCTGCCGCCCAGCAAACAGGGGATGTACCACCAACACCACCACCACCACCTCCGTCACCAAGCGTCTCAACCATGTCACACGCCAGCGTTCAGCTCTCCATCTCACAAACATTTGATAGAAAGCGTAAATTCCCACCTAGCCACCCTCGATCCCTGGCCCTGAATGCCAGCATTTCTAAACTACTGGCCTATGAAATGCTGTCATTTAGGCTGGTGGACACAGACAGCTTCAAACAGCTCATGTCGCTTGCTGTCCCACAGTATGTTGTTCCCAGCCGGCACTACTTCTCCAAGAGAGCCGTGCCTTCCCTGCACAACCAAGTATCCGATAAAATCAAGTGTGCACTGCGCAACGCCATCTGTGGCAAGGTCCACCTAACCACAGATACGTGGACCAGTAAGCACGGCCAGGGACGCTATATCTCCCTAACTGCACACTGGGTAAATGTAGTGGCAGCTGGGCCCCAGGCGGAGAGCTGTTTGGCGCACGTCCTTCCGCCGCCAAGGATCGCAGGGCAACATTCTTTGCCTCCTGTTGCCACCTCCTCCTTCTCGGCTTCCTCCTCCTCTTCTTCCACCTGCTCATCCAGTCAGCCACACACCTTCACCACCAACTTCAGCACAGCCCGGGGTAAACGTCAGCAGGCCATTCTGAAACTCATATGTTTGGGGGACAGGCCCCACACCGCACAGGAGTTGTGGCGGGGTATTGAACAACAGACCGACGAGTGGTTGCTGCCGGTGAGCCTCAAGCCCGGCCTGGTGGTGTGTGATAATGGGCGAAATCTCGTTGCAGCTCTGGGACTAGCCAATTTGACGCACATCCCTTGCTTGGCGCATGTGCTGAATTTGGTGGTGCAGAAGTTCATTCACAACTACCCCGACATGTCAGAGCTGCTGCATAAAGTGCGGGCCGTCTGTTCGCGCTTCCGGCGTTCACATCCTGCTGCTGCTCGCCTGTCTGCGCTACAGCGTAACTTCGGCCTTCCCGCTCACCGCCTCATATGCGACGTGCCCACCAGGTGGAACTCCACCTTGCACATGCTGGACAGACTGTGCGAGCAGCAGCAGGCCATAGTGGAGTTTCAGCTGCAGCACGCACGGGTCAGTCGCACTACAGAACAGCACCACTTCACCACCAATGACTGGGCCTCCATGCGAGACCTGTGTGCCCTGTTGCGCTGTTTCGAGTACTCCACCAACATGGCCAGTGGCGATGACACCGTTATCAGCGTTACAATACCACTTCTATGTCTCCTTGAGAAAACACTTAGGGCGATGATGGAAGAGGAGGTGGCCCAGGAGGAGGAGGAGGAGGAGGAGGAAGAGGGGTCATTTTTAGCACTTTCAGGCCAGTCTCTTCGAAGTGACTCAGAGGGAGGTTTTTGGCAACAGCAGAGGCCAGGTACAAATGTGGCCAGCCAGGGCCCACTACTGGAGGACGAGGAGGACGAGGATGAGGAGGAGGTGGAGGAGGATGAGGATGAAGCATGGTCACAGCGGGGTGGCACCCAACGCAGCTCGGGTCCATCACTGGTGCGTGGCTGGGGGGAAAGGCAGGACGATGACGATACGCCTCCCACAGAGGACAGCTTGTCCTTACCCCTGGGCAGCCTGGCACACATGAGCGACTACATGCTGCAGTGCCTGCGCAACGACAGCAGAGTTGCCCACATTTTAACCTGTGCGGACGACTGGGTTGCCACCCTGCTGGATCCACGCTACAAAGACAATGTGCCCACCTTACTTCCTGCACTGGAGCGTGATAGGAAGATGCGCGAGTACAAGCGCACGTTGGTAGACGCGCTACTGAGAGCATTCCCAAATGTCACAGGGGAACAAGTGGAAGCCCAAGGCCAAGGCAGAGGAGGAGCAAGAGGTCGCCAAGGCAGCTGTGTCACGGCCAGCTCCTCTGAGGGCAGGGTTAGCATGGCAGAGATGTGGAAAACTTTTGTCAACACGCCACAGCTAACTGCACCACCACCTGATACGCAACGTGTTAGCAGGAGGCAACATTTCACTAACATGGTGGAACAGTACGTGTGCACACCCCTCCACGTACTGACTGATGGTTCGGCCCCATTCAACTTCTGGGTCTCTAAATTGTCCACGTGGCCAGAGCTAGCCTTTTATGCCTTGGAGGTGCTGGCCTGCCCGGCAGCCAGCGTTTTGTCTGAACGTGTATTCAGCACGGCAGGGGGCGTCATTACAGACAAACGCAGCCGCCTGTCTACAGCCAATGTGGACAAGCTGACGTTCATAAAAATGAACCAGGCATGGATCCCACAGGACCTGTCCGTCCCTTGTCCAGATTAGACATTAACTACCTCCCCATAACCATATATTATTGGACTCCAGGGCACTTCCTCATTCAATCCTATTTTTATTTTCATTTTACCATTATATTGCGAGGCTACCCAAAGTTGAATGAACCTCTCCTCTGCCTGTGTGCTAGGCCTAAATATATGCCAATGGACTGTTGCAGTGGTGGCTGACATGAAGCCTGATTCTCTGCTATGACATGCAGACTAATTCTCTGCTGACATGAAGCCAGATTGTCTGTTACGGGACCTCTCTCCTCTGCCTGGGTGCTGGGCCTAAATTTATGACAATGGACTGTTGCAGTGGTGGCTGACGTGAAGCCTGATTCTCTGCTATGACATGCAGACTGATTCTCTGCTGACATGAAGCCAGATTGTCTGTTACGGGACCTCTCTGCTCTGCCTGTGTGCTAGGCCTAAATATATGCCAATGGACTGTTGCAGTGGTGGGTGACGTGAAGCCTCATTCTCTGCTATGACATGCAGACTGATTCTCTGCTGACATGAAGCCAGATCGTCTGTTACGGGACCTCTCTGCTCTGCCTGTGTGCTAGGCCTAAATATATGCCAATGGACTGTTGCAGTGGTGGGTGACGTGAAGCCTCATTCTCTGCTATGACATGCAGACTGATTCTCTGCTGACATGAAGCCAGATCGTCTGTTACGGGACTTCTCTGCTCTGCCTGTGTGCTAGGCCTAAATATATGCCAATGGACTGTTGCAGTGGTGGGTGACGTGAAGCCTCATTCTCTGCTATGACATGCAGACTGATTCTCTGCTGACATGAAGCCAGATTGTCTGTTACGGGACCTCTCTCCTCTGCCTGTGTGCTAGGCCTAAATATATGCCAATGGACTGTTGCAGTGGTGGCTGACGTGAAGCCTCATTCTCTGCTATGACATGCAGACTGATTCTCTGCTGACATGAAGCCAGATCGTCTGTTACGGGACCTCTCTGCTCTGCCTGTGTGCTAGGCCTAAATATATGCCAATGGACTGTTGCAGTGGTGGGTGACGTGAAGCCTCATTCTCTGCTATGACATGCAGACTGATTCTCTGCTGACATGAAGCCAGATTGTCTGTTACGGGACCTCTCTGCTCTGCCTGTGTGCTAGGCCTAAATATATGCCAATGGACTGTTGCAGTGGTGGGTGACGTGAAGCCTCATTCTCTGCTATGACATGCAGACTGATTCTCTGCTGACATGAAGCCAGATTGTCTGTTACGGGACCTCTCTGCTCTGCCTGTGTGCTAGGCCTAAATATATGCCAATGGACTGTTGCAGTGGTGGGTGACGTGAAGCCTCATTCTCTGCTATGACATGCAGACTAATTCTCTGCTGACATGAAGACAGATTCTCTGTTACGGGACCTCCCTCCTCTGCCTGGGTGCTGGGCCTAAATGTATGCCAATGGACTGTTGCAGTGGTGGCTGACGTGAAGCCTCATTCTCTGCTATGACATGCAGACTGATTCTCTGCTGACATGAAGCCAGATTCTCTGTTACGGGACCTCTCTCCTCTGCCTGTGTGTGTGCTGGGCCTAAATATATGCCAATGGACTGTTGCAGTGGTGGCTGACGTGAAGCCTCATTCTCTGCTATGACATGCAGACTAATTCTCTGCTGACATGAAGACAGATTCTCTGTTACGGGACCTCCCTCCTCTGCCTGGGTGCTGGGCCTAAATATATGCCAATGGACTGTTGCAGTGGTGGCTGACGTGAAGCCTCATTCTCTGCTATGACATGCAGACTGATTCTCTGCTGACATGAAGACAGATTCTCTGTTACGGGACCTCTCTCCTCTGCCTGTGTGTGTGCTGGGCCTAAATATATGCCAATGGACTGTTGCAGTGGTGGCTGACGTGAAGCCTCATTCTCTGCTATGACATGCAGACTAATTCTCTGCTGACATGAAGACAGATTCTCTGTTACGGGACCTCCCTCCTCTGCCTGGGTGCTGGGCCTAAATATATGCCAATGGACTGTTGCAGTGGTGGCTGACGTGAAGCCTCATTCTCTGCTATGACATGCAGACTAATTCTCTGCTGACATGAAGACAGATTCTCTGTTACGGGACCTCTCTCCTCTGCCTGTGTGTGTGCTGGGCCTAAATATATGCCAATGGACTGTTGCAGTGGTGGCTGACGTGAAGCCTCATTCTCTGCTATGACATGCAGACTGATTCTCTGCTGACATGAAGCCAGATTCTCTGTTACGGGACCTCTCTCCTCTGCCTGTGTGTGTGCTGGGCCTAAATATATGCCAATGGACTGTTGCAGTGGTGGCTGACGTGAAGCCTCATTCTCTGCTATGACATGCAGACTAATTCTCTGCTGACATGAAGACAGATTCTCTGTTACGGGACCTCCCTCCTCTGCCTGGGTGCTGGGCCTAAATATATGCCAATGGACTGTTGCAGTGGTGGCTGACGTGAAGCCTCATTCTCTGCTATGACATGCAGACTGATTCTCTGCTGACATGAAGACAGATTCTCTGTTACGGGACCTCTCTCCTCTGCCTGTGTGTGTGCTGGGCCTAAATATATGCCAATGGACTGTTGCAGTGGTGGCTGACGTGAAGCCTCATTCTCTGCTATGACATGCAGACTAATTCTCTGCTGACATGAAGACAGATTCTCTGTTACGGGACCTCCCTCCTCTGCCTGGGTGCTGGGCCTAAATATATGCCAATGGACTGTTGCAGTGGTGGCTGACGTGAAGCCTCATTCTCTGCTATGACATGCAGACTAATTCTCTGCTGACATGAAGACAGATTCTCTGTTACGGGACCTCTCTCCTCTGCCTGGGTGCCGGGGCCTAAATATCTGAGAATGGACTGTTCCAGTGGTGGGTGACGGGAAGCCAGATTCTCTGCTATGGAACCTCTCTCCAATTGATTTTGGTTAATTTTTATTTATTTAATTTTTATTTTAATTCATTTCCCTATCCACATTTGTTTGCAGGGGATTTACCTACATGTTGCTGCCTTTTGCAGCCCTCTAGCTCTTTCCTGGGCTGTTTTACAGCCTTTTTAGTGCCGAAAAGTTCGGGTCCCCATTGACTTCAATGGGGTTCGGGTTCGGGACGAAGTTCGGATCGGGTTCGGATCCCGAACCCGAACATTTCCGGGATGTTCGGCCGAACTTCTCGAACCCGAACATCCAGGTGTTCGCTCAACTCTAGTCTTATTGTCAGTTTTACACATAAAGCCTGACTGCAGAATAGAGAGGTTATTCACACAAACATGAACAGACACGGGGAACAGAGATTAAGATGTTTGCAAACCTAGAAGACTCTCGCACTGGATATCCTTATGCCGGTAAGCCATGTTTTGCTTGTGCACGGAAGTAGAAACTCTTCCGAAGCTGAATTCCAGCCTGAATCAGTTATTGTCTATCCATCATATAGCTAATAAATGCTATATTAAAGTAGTTCCAAATTCTTGGAACAGACCTGGGGAACGGCGAACACTAACTTGAGCTTGTTAAGATGTTTGCAAACCTAAAAGAGACTTGAATGGACACTCGTACTGTATATTCTTATGACAGTGAGCCATGTTTTGCTTATACACATAAGCAGAACCTCTTCTAACTAAGAGCTGCATTCCAGCCTGAAGCATTTATCTATCAGATAGCTGATAAATGCTAGATTGATGGGGGTTCCAACTGCTAGGATTCCACTGACTGTCAGAATGAGGGACCCCGGTCTCCCATTCTCTCCAGGCACAATACCTTGACTAGCAGGAGTTTCTATAAATCAGTGGTCGAGCATGCTCCCTGCTGCTCTATTCAAAGTCAATGGGGCTGATATAACACACTAGCAGTGTGCTGTTTCCATTGGATAGGTGACTAATGCTGCTGGCTAGCAAACCAGTTCATCTTCTAAAATTCACATTGGCAGAAATAGCAGTAACACATGGCATAGCCAGGAAATGGCATTGTACTGGCTACAACCTAAAGGCTAGATGATTATTTAGCAGGCAAGCAATACAGAGTTATACAGCATTTATGCAATACAACTTTAAATGCTGCAACTTGCCAGTTTATGGCGGATATACATTTTACTTTCAGTTTGTGTCGGTCATCTAATAATCCTTATCTCTAATTTACTAAGAGGTCATAAACACTTATTGAAGCCACATTCTTATCAGTAAGATAAGAACTGAGCTATAATGAGTGTTTATAATGTCAGAGAGCAGAGATAAGGAGCTTGTCAGATTAGCCGACTGACAGAGAGAAAATTCTGATCTCTCTATTAGAGCATCTCAACCCTGTACAGAAAATAGGTTCTATATTTGTAATAAATACCAATTAAAAAATAATTTTTAGCTCAAAATGAGTGCAATAGTAAAAAAAAAATTGCCCCCAAAGTGTACATAGCCTTTAACATATTATTACCTAGTATATGTAAAATTGATTTCAAACAGCAGTCATATTCAGAATTAGGCTATTGTGCCATTGCATTAACGGCGTGACGTCACACGCGCAGAGACTCTGCGCGCATTGACGTGATGACGTCGGACACACGGTGATACATGCCGTTAACGCTGGTATTCGCAGTATTTGACTGGGGCTATGCGATAATACCACATGCCATCCAACACACAGTATGTCTCTTAAACAAAGGTTTGTTCCCCAGATGTGGCATCTTTCTTTCCCATAATGGGTCTCTCTCTCTCTCTCTCTCTCTCTCTCTCTATATATATATATATATATATATATATATATATATATATACAAAAGTTTGGACACACCTCTCATTCAAAGAGTTTTCTTTATTTTCATGACTATGAAAATTGTAGATTCACACTGAAGGCATCAAAACTATGAATTAACACATGTGGAATTATATACATAACAAAAAAGTGTGAAACAACTGAAAATATGTCATATTCTAGGTTCTTCAAAGTAGCCACCTTTTGCTTTGATTACTGCTTTGCACACTCTTGGCATTCTCTTGATGAGCTTCAAGAGGTAGTCACCTGAAATGGTCTTCCAACAGTCTTGAAGGAGTTCCCAGAGATGCTTAGCACTTGTTGGCCCTTTCACTCTGTGGTCCACCTCTCCCCAAACCATCTCGATTGGGTTCAGGTCCGGTGACTGTGGAGGCCAGGTCATCTGGCGCAGCATCCCATCACTCTTCTTCATGGTCAAATAGCCCTTACGCAGCCTGGAGGTGTGTTTGGGGTCATTGTCCTGTTGAAAAATAAATGATGGTCCAACTAAAAGCAAACCGGATAGAATAGCATGCCGCTGCAAGATGCTGTGGTAGCCATGCTGGTTCAGTATGCCATCAATTTTGAATAAATCCCCAACAGTGTCACCAGCAAAGCACTCCCACACCATCACACCTCCTCCTCCATGCTTCACGGTGGGAACCAGGCATGTAGAGTCCATCCGTTCACCTTTTCTGCGTCGCACAAAGACACAGTGGTTGGAACCAAAGATCTAAAATTTGGACTCATCAGACCAAAGCACAGATTTCCACTGGTCTAATGTCCATTCCTTGTGTTCTTTAGCCCAAACAAGTCTCTTCTGCTTGTTGCCTGTCCTTAGCAGTGGTTTCCTAGCAGATATTCTACCATGAAGGCCTGATTCACACAGTCTCCTCTTAACAGTAGTTCTAGAGATGTGTCTGCTGCTAGAACTCTGTGTGGCATTGACCTGGTCTCTAATCTGAGCTGCTGTTAACCTGCAATTTCTGAGGCTGGTGACTCGGATGAACTTATCCTCCGCAGCAGAGGTGACTCTTGGTCTTCCTTTCCTGGGGCGGTCCGCATGTGAGCCAGTTTCTTTGTAGCGCTTGATGGTTTTTGTGACTGCACTTGGGGACACTTTCAAAGTTTTCCCAATTTTTCGGACTGACTGACCTTCATTTCTTAAAGTAATGATGGCCACTTGTTTTTCTTTACTTAGCTGCTTTTTTCTTGCCATAATACAAATTCTAACAGTCTATTCAGTAGGACTATCAGCTGTGTATCCACCTGACTTCTCCACAACGCAACTGATGGTCCCAACCCCATTTATAAGGCAAGAAATCCCACTTATTAAACCTGACAGGGCACACCTGTAAAGTGAAAACCATTTCAGGTGACTACCTCTTGAAGCTCATCAAGAGAATGCCAAGAGTGTGCAAAGCAGTAATCAAAGCAAAAGGTGGCTACTTTGAAGAACCTAGAATATGACATATTTTCAGTTGTTTCACACTTTTTTGTTATGTATATAATACCACATGTGTTAATTCATAGTTTTGATGCCTTCAGTGTGAATCTACAATTTTAATAGTCATGAAAATAAAGTAAACTCTTTAAATGAGAAGGTGTGTCCAAACTTTTGGTCTGTACTGTATGTTTCATATGATTTCTTGTACTTATTAATTTTGTTGTTCATACTCTCCATACTTCATCTGCTTTAGGTGCCTATTACCTGTGCAGCTCAGATTTTCTTTGTCAATCATGTGACATAGGCATTCTTTGATATGTGCCTCCAAATTACCACCAATAGATGTATTTCTATACTTAAATTAGCATCTTTGTTCCCTACAGGTTCTACCAAAGTCTTTTCAAGGATCCCAAGTAACTTGTGACGTTCTACAATCCCATTTATCTGTTTTACCAATTTATCTACAGTTTTCACCGCACTTATAGCAGCTGCTCCTCTGCTTATCACACTTCAATGTAATTCATATTAATATAATTTACATTTATATTCTCTGACATATATATTCGTACTACCGATTAACTAAAACTATATCTAGGAATATATAAACCATATCTCTAATTCTATCTCAGGCCGTGAAGAAGGTCTTGTGATAAGACCGAAACATTGGCCAGTTTTCACAATTAATTTCTGGATGGATAAAAATAAGTAAAAAAGCATAATCGATTCAACTATAAATAACGAGTGCCGTGGTTTATTCCCACAATATTGTGCCATTGCACAGCACCTTTTCTAAATCAAAGTTGAAAAGTATCTATGGAAAATTTATTATATGTTTAAAAGATCTTTTACACCAATTTAAAGGCCATGGTATAAACTGGCAACATTTCAATAATATATTTGTTTATAGTCTGCAAATACTGACCATACTATGTGATTTTGTAAAAGAAACCACTATTAGGAGTCTGCCTAATGTCTATTATTTGTAGTATATTGCAAATGATTAAATATTTTATACAGAGGGATGGACAACTAGGCTCCTACTGAAATAGTTTGAATGCATATTATAGCACTGAACCAAAGCTGTTTTGAAGCAAAGGTTGGACTAAATTCTATAACTACTCAACTATGCAGTTATGCTTCTATATCACGTACTTGTAAAAGAAAGAGTTATAACCAGTATCAACAGTGCCACCATCAGGCACAGGAATATTTTCAGAACAAGTGTAGCAACTAAACTACCTCACTGTACAGTTACAAACAACTAAGAAATACTTTTACATTCCTTACGGTCAGGTTTCCTGATGCAGTTTTGGAAGCCCAAATCAGGAGTAGATCATAAAATGGGAGAAAGTATAAAATATGCCATTTCTCTTAATTTTTGAAGCCACTCCTGTTTTTAACTTCTAAAACTGTATCAGGAAACCTGACTAGGTGTCTATGCCCTAATAAAACAAATTCTATACTCTTTTAGTATTCATTCACAAAGGTGTATTGCAAGTAGAGAGGAGTGAATCACTAAAAATTTCATTCAGAGTCAATTCGGCCTAATCGATCAACTGCTTTGATTCAGTGCTAAAGTGCTCCAAATGGCCTGAAAACTGTGTATGGCACCATGAGGTCTCCTAGGGCTCATATTGTTTCTCTCTAGTCGTTCACTTTTAGAATTTTTTAATCACTTTTTTCAGGGCCGGTTCCAGGTTCATGTGGGTCCTTGGGCGATAAAGCTTCAGTGGGCCCCCTTGTGGCATTTTGCAGAACACACGTGGCAATGAAGCTGCATGTGTTATAGATGTTGCCAAATACAATAGACAGAACATGCTACAGAGCGGATATATATGAATCAATCCTTATACCCCTACTTTTTTTTTTTTATCTACCTAGTATTTTAATACCTCAGGTCTATTCAGTATTCAGTTTTTACTGTACACCCTCTAAAGAGAAACAGACATTGAATATGAAAATAAATATGAATATGAATGCTGATAGCACTATGCTGCTATCTTCCCCTCTGCCCCCTATGCCCAATAAATATCAAAATGATGATATTTTAATTTGGAGCACAGCAGGGCAGGCTGCAGCAGACTAGGGTTGTCACGGCACCAACATTTTGATTCAATTTCGATAACATAAAAAAGCAATGCGATACTCGATACCATTCAATACCAAGTGAAAAAAAGAAAACACCAAAAAAGCCGCGTGCATTCTGCATTTTATGGAACGTCCGGCCCATAATCAAACAGTCCTATCCTATTTTGGGGGGGGACAAGTTGACTAAAAAATATGACGAATCGTGCGGTTTTTATTTAATAGTTTGGACTTTTCAGACGAGGCTATATGTAATATGTTTATTTATTGTTTGTATATTTTATATGTAAAATTTGATTTCTACGTAATATTTTGGTGGTTTTTTTTTAAACAATTTTTTTTTTCACTTTTTATTTAATAACTATTTTCCCCCTTAGGGGCTAGAACCTGGGATCTTTTAATCCCTTGTCCCATTCAACCTAATAGAGCTCTAATAGGGTGAATAGGACTTCACACTCTCCCTGCTGCCCTATGCATAGTACACACAGCAGCAGGGCGCTGACTATGGCAGCCAGGGCTTCAGTAGTGTCCTGGCTGCCATGGTAACCGATCGGAGCCCCAGGATTACACAGATAGGGCTCTGATCAGAAGCTGCCACTCCCACCAATGAGGAGGAGGGGAGGGGACCCTGTGACCACTGTCACCAATGATTTTAATACTGGGGGGTACTGCACCACTAATTACTTTAATAATGGGGTACCCGCCTCCTTTTTCACCCATTAATACAGATACAGGAGGCGGGTACCGGCGGCAGAATCACATAGGAAGAATCACATAGCCGGCACCCGACCTCTGACAGGGAGCTGCGATCAGTGATAGTTAACCCCTCAGGTGCGGCACCTAAAGGGTTAACTACAACTGATCGCATCTCCTGTCAAAGGTCGGGTGCCGGCTATGTGATTCTGCCGTTGGCACCCGCCTCCTGTATCTGTATTAAAGGTTAATTATCATTAGTGGCACAGTGGACTGCTTCCTTCTACCCTGTGCTGCTGAGAAAACATGGAGTGCGCTGAGAGCAGCACGCTCCGTGTTCTGTGATACTAGGCAGGGTGATGTTTAAAGGGACCGCGACTGTCGCAATTTTGAAGTGAGGAATTGAGTGGGCCCCCTAAGGAACAGTGGGCCCCGGCACTTGCCAGGGTATGTCGGGTGCTGACGTCGACCCTGACTTTTTTTTCTCTCTATCCCTCTCTCTCCAAAAATTTGCCAGAATTCAATCACCAAAAATTTGTAAATACAAGTCAAATAAAAAAACAAAATTGGGTCAAAATCGAATAGTTTAGAATCAGATTTGCTCATCTCTTATTACAATCTCAAAGTTCAAGAAGCCATAATATGGAACCCATGGAAGTTTATGGAATTTTCCCAGGATAGAATAATTCTTTGTTGGTTCTGCTACTAGTACAGAAGTTTGGTTAAAAGAAGATACTCAAGCACTTGACAGGAATCCTATAAAAATATCTTATAGAGGAAAAACTGTTTAAAATCTATATATACAGTTTACACATTTTAAGCATTCAGGAGCCTTAACTTATAGTCATGGCTGTCTTCTGAGTCCAACAGAGCAAGAGCTGTTCTTTGTAAGTGGAACATCCCTCTTTGATGTATTATACAGTATAGAAACAAACTGAAGTGGTATATTGAATATACGCCTATAAATACAATCAAGCAAATAATGTGAAGATAGGCGCTAAAACAAAATAATAATGTCTTTATTAATTGTCTGATTAAAAAAGGGGGATATCATCCGTCAGTATGGTGTTCAATACTGACTGTAACAATTGTGAAAACACTGGTATCTGCCAAACAGCGCCACCATCTGGATTACCAGAGCAGTCTCACAAACTACTAACACATGAGGGGCTCAATACACCACAGGGTTCAAGATGTGTGACCCAGGGTGAAAAATATCAAGGGGGTGTGTTGGTATGGGGAATACACCAAACACCACTCCAAACAGTGAGAGCCAGGGCGCAGACTCCCACTGCACTGATAATTGCAGGTGCTGGACTATGGCAGAGCAAACACTATCACTCCAGGTGGATTAAAGGAGCAATGGTTGCCCTGACATATCCCTTATTGGCAACAGCTCAACGTGTTTCCATGCATTGGGAATGCATTTCATCAGGAGCTATGTGCACCAAACTAATGATAGAGCCCAGAGCCTCAGTGGTATTTCACTGACCGAGGTAATGAACGAACAAACAGTGATAGAGATACCTGCCTAGCGCCGTTTTCCTCTAGTGTGAGGTACGGAGCTTTTACAAACAGTCACTATCCTGCCTGAGCTAGCAACCTCTAGGCTGAGGTGCTGCGTGCTAGTGTGCATATGATTCGGCACTGTGATGGCCGCAAAGCGGCCCACAGAACGCCGAGCTTTACAGGGTGAAACCCCGCCCTGTTAGACACGCCTCCGTCACACAGCCAATCCGGCCAGGAGGCACGGCACAAGGCGAACCAATGGCTGGAGGAAGGAGGAACACAGTGGGTCTCAGGGGAAGCGCAGAAAGCGCCACATTGAAGAAACAAGGAATTAACAAGGCGGCTTTACATACAATTACCGTAGCATGGACACCTTACTATAGATATACAATGGAGGCAGATCACTCCAGGAGATGTATATAGACGGACAGACGCATAAATTTATGTGTATATCCATCTGTGTCAGTTATCATACACATGAATCTATTTCTCATAGTCCATTGCACAATATCCCAAAGAAGCCAGCCTTGTCACTATATAAAGGGGACATATGAGATCGCATCATTAAGGCCAGATGGTTTGATGGTATTCAAAGAAAAGATCCATCTCGCCTCTTTTTGTAACAATATGCGATCATTATCACCGCCCCTAGGTGATGGCTTCACAGAGTCGATCACTTGAAACTTGACCGATGATGTATCCCCCCTGTGAAGGTCAAGAACATGGCGTGCAATTGGCGTATCTTTGAGATTGGTGATATCCAGAATGTGCTCCCCAATCCGTCTTCTTAGTTCTCTGATGGTTTTACCCACATATTTGATGTTGCATACACATGTCATTAAATACACAACACCAACTGACTTGCAATTGTGGAAAGACTTAATGAAGAACGTTTTGTCCGCAGCACTGTTAGTAAAGCTTTTAGATTTTTTAATGAACCCACAAAATTTACAGGATCCACAAGGAAATGTACCTGTAAGTGGGTTTCGTAGCCATGATTGCGGATGGGGGCTGGTGTACAGACTATGCGTCAACATATCACGTAAATTATTGTTGCGGCGATAAGTGACTGAGGGGTTGGCTGAAATCACACCACCAATATCTGGATCAGATTTCAAAATGTCCCAGTGCTCAGCAAGGACATGACGCACCCTGTCAAGGGCCAAAGGGTGCGCACTGTCCCATTTCAAGAGATTATTCGTAGCTGTGGGCTTTCTAAAGACGTTGGTACTGATATGCCCATCAGCAGACAATGAAATGGACAGATCCAGGAAGGAAATATTGCTCATATCAATTTCTGAGGTGAAAAAAAGTCCCACAGTATTGTTATTGAGGACCGCAACAAATTCACGGAACAGCTCACTGTCGCCCCCCCACAGGATCAGCACATCATCGATGTACCTGATCCAGAGGGGGACAACATCCGTGAATCGCTCCATATCCTCACAAAACACTACCTCCCTTTCCCACCAGCCCAGGTAGAGGTTCGCAAAAGTCGGGGCACAGGGACTACCCATTGCGACCCCCCTGAGCTGGTGGAAAATAGAGCCATCAAACAAAAATACATTATGCGTGAGTATGAAACTCAACAGTTCCATGACAAAGGCATTATGGTCCCTGTATTGTTCACCCCTCTGCTGAAGGAACGTTAGGATTGCTCCACAGCCCAATCCATGAGGGATTGAGCTGTAGAGCGCCTCCACGTCCAAACTAGCTAGACAGGTACCTCTGTCACATTGGACACCATCCAAGCGTCCCAGCACATCCATAGTATCCCTTACATGTGAGGGCAAGCTGTTAACGAATGGACGCAGGATGGTGTCAACATAAGTACTGATATTGGCTGTCAAACAATTATTCCCAGACACTATCGGCCTCCTCAGCAGTGTCTTAAACAGGCTTATCAGCACTCAATGAGCACCAACAGGGACCTGTTGTTGTCTCCGAAAAAGAGGGACACTAGTGAGAACATCGTGAGGATTATTGGGACGTTTGACAGTGCCCATGACAGGGTGCGTCATGTCCTTGCTGAGCACTGGGACATTTTGAAATCTGATCCAGATATTGGTGGTGTGATTTCAGCCAACCCCTCAGTCACTTATCGCCGCAACAATAATTTACGTGATATGTTGACGCATAGTCTGTACACCAGCCCCCGTCCGCAATCATGGCTACGAAACCCACTTACAGGTACATTTCCTTGTGGATCCTGTAAATTTTGTGGGTTCATTAAAAAATCTAAAAGCTTTACTAACAGTGCTGTGGACAAAACGTTCTTCATTAAGTCTTTCCACAATTGCAAGTCAGTTGGTGTTGTGTATTTAATGACATGTGTATGCAACATCAAATATGTGGGTAAAACCATCAGAGAACTAAGAAGACGGATTGGGGAGCACATTCTGGATATCACCAATCTCAAAGATACGCCAATTGCACGCCATGTTCTTGACCTTCACAGGGGGGATACATCATCGGTCAAGTTTCAAGTGATCGACTCTGTGAAGCCATCACCTAGGGGCGGTGATAATGATCGCATATTGTTACAAAAAGAGGCGAGATGGATCTTTTCTTTGAATACCATCAAACCATCTGGCCTTAATGATGCGATCTCATATGTCCCCTTTATATAGTGACAAGGCTGGCTTCTTTGGGATATTGTGCAATGGACTATGAGAAATAGATTCATGTGTATGATAACTGAAACAGATGGATATACACATAAATTTATGCGTCTGTTCGTCTATATACATCTCCTGGAGTGATCTGCCTCCATTGTATATCTATAGTAAGGTGTCCATGCTGCGGTAATTGTATGTAAAGCCGCCTTGTTAATTCCTTGTTTCTTCAATGTGGCGCTTTCTGCGCTTCCCCTGAGACCCACTGTGTTCCTCCTTCCTCCAGCCATTGGTTCGCCTTGTGCCGTGCCTCCTGGCCGGATTGGCTGTGTGACGGAGGCGTGTCTAACAGGGCGGGGTTTCACCCTGTAAAGCTCGGCGTTCTGTGGGCCGCTTTGCGGCCATCACAGTGCCGAATCATATGCACACTAGCACGCAGCACCTCAGCCTAGAGGTTGCTAGCTCAGGCAGGATAGTAACTGTTTGTAAAAGCTCCGTACCTCACACTAGAGGAAAACGGCGCTAGGCAGGTATCTCTATCACTGTTTGTCGTCCACTACCTCGGTCAGTAAAATACCACTGAGGCTCTGGGATCTATTATAAGTTTGGTGCACATAGCTCCTGATGAAATGCATTCCCAATGCATGGAAACACATTGAGCTGTTGCCAATAAGGGATATGTCAGGGCAACCATTGCTCCTTTAATCCACCTGGAGTGATAGTGTTTGCTCTGCCATAGTCCAGCAACTGCAATTATCAGTGCAGTGGGAGTCTGCGCGCTGGCTCTCACTGTTTGGAGTGGTGTTTGGTGTATTCCCCATACCAACACACCCCCTTGATATTTTTCACCCTGGGTCACACATCTTGAACCCTGTGGTGTATTGAGCCCCTCATGTGTTAGTAGTTTGTGAGACTGCTCTGGTATTCCAGATGGTGGCGCTGTTTGGCAGATACCAGTGTTTTCACAATTGTTACAGTCAGTATTGAACACCATACTGACGGATGATATCCCCCTTTTTTAATCAGACAATTAATAAAGACATTATTATTTTGTTTTAGCGCCTATCTTCACATTATTTGCTTTATTATACAGTATATACTATATTATCAAATAGCACATAGGAAAACAATACACAAATATAACCAATCATCTTATTTAGTAATACTTCTAAAAATACAGTGTAAAACATGTTTAAACATGGTCCATTATGTGTGTGTGCCTTTGTATATATGCATAATTATTTTCTATTCAGTGTTACCTGGTATCTATTGAATGTTGTATTGTTTTGGTGTGAACAAAGTTATATTTGTTATTGGGGTTCAACTGCATTAAATCCACTCCATTAGGTAGCAATAGTACTTTCTATGTTTTGCTATATACACTGTCCAGACATCACTTTATCTTTGTGGGTGCATCCGATTAACTACTTACACAGAGTTGTCTGAGATGTATTATTAATAGAGATGAGTGAATTTCTTAAAATTAGTTTTGGGCCTGATTTGCAATAAGTGGTCATCAGTATCAAATCAGGCCTTCCAAGGTCTTCAACGCTCAGATAGCATTAGTAATGTTAAAGTGACAATGATGTATATGGCTATGGGTAAATGTTTGGTAGCCAGTGGTAACAAACAGACTGAAATTACACTATCTGGATCAACTTGCAGCATAACAGGCTAAACTGGATGGACGGATGTAGAGATAAGCGAATTTCTCTTCCATTTGCTCTGTATGCCGAATTTTCCAAAAAGATTTGATCAGAATTTATTTGTGGCGATTTGTGTCGCGTTAAAAAACTGCTATTTCCTGGCTGCAGAGAGTCTGTATTGTGATGTAGAACACAGTTTGCTGAGTTTGCTGTGGTAGTGAAACAATCGCTCTTAGAATCACTGCACACTTCATTTATTTGGGCATTTATGGGGCCAAAACTGACCAAATAACCCAAGTGTGAACTCAGTCTTACAGGTCAATGTTAGCGCCTAAGGTATAAAGAACCGTGCAGAGGCCCAAGATCCTAATATAGTGTGAAAGAGCGCACTCCTTTTACACCGTTGTCAGCTGATTCCACATAGATTTCTACAGAACCTGTTCTACTAAACTTATACAAGTAGAGCCCCCCTGGCAGAGTGGAGAGGGTGTCAGCAGTAAGTTGTGTTAACATCACAAATTATTTTGCCCTTCCTCTGATCTGTCAGAACAATAACCCCCAAAAAACGGATCCTGTCTATTGAGCATCCGCCTTTACTCGATCTATATTTGGTCAGTAATCCATCAGTATTGCTAAAGCCCAAAAAAACAGTAGTGGATCCAAAACAGAGATGACACGTGAATGAAATATTTGCATGTCTTCTGTGTTTTGTACCCACTCCTGCTTTTGGCTACCAAATCATAAGCCAATTCTGATGCAAAATAGTGACCATGTCATACAGGCATTACAGCTGCTTCATAGACAGGACCATGTCATACAGGCATTACAGCTGCTTCCGTTGTGCGTCTCATTTTTCCTTCCCTCTGACGGTTTAGAAGAAGGGTCAAATAAATAATTATGTCAATCAGGCCAAAAAGGCAAAATAGTGGCCCAGTCATGGAGTGGGGAGGGTGGCAGCATCATGAGGAGACCACAGAGTGGCCCAGTGACAGAGTGGTGATGTGGCAGCAGAATGAGGAGACCACAGAGTAGGGAGGTGGGGTTCAATACCAGTACCAGCTGAAGATGGTGGGTGGCAGTATCAGAATAGTAGCTGAAGCTGGTAGCAAAAAGAAACAAGTCTCTTTTGACAAAGTTTAGGTGTGGCACCATGGATGATCTAGTCTGATGCATCAGGCACTGGTGTTTGAAAATCCTGGCTGATCCATGCGTGATTCATTTTCACAAATGTCAGTTTCTCCACTGCACTAAACACCCGCTCTGATGCCACACTGCTGGCCGGGCTGGAAAGCTTGTCCAGGGCAAACTCGGCCAGTTGCATCCACAAATCGAGTTTGGCCGCCCATTAAAGGGCTTCTGTCACCCCACTAAACCTTTTTTATTTTTTTTGGTTTACTTATAATCCCTATAGTGCGATTTCTGCATACATAAGCTAAATAATCATTTCGGTCCAGTAGAATTTGTAAAAAACGTAATTTTAAAATATGCAAATTACCTTGCTACCAGCAAGTAGGGCGGCTACTTGCTGGTAGCAGCCGCATCCTCCGATCCTAAAGACGCCCCCTCTGCATGTTAAATGACAGGGCCAGGGAACGGGATCGTCCTCTGCTGGCCCTGTTTGAATTCAAAATCTCGCGCCTGCGCTGTACCTGTCTTCAATCGGCGCAGACGCACTGAGAGGCGGCCGCTCGCTCGGCCGCTCCATCCTCAATGCGCCTGCGCCGGGTGTAGATGTGACATCATCGACGCAGGCGCATTGAGGATGGAGCGGCCGAGCGAGTGGCCGCCTCTCAGTGCGCCTGCGCCTATTGAAGACAGGTACGGCGCAGGCGCGATATTTTGAATGCAAACAGGGCCAGCAGAGGAGATCACATTCCCTGGCCCTGTCAATCAACATGCGGAGGGGGCGTCTTTAGGATCGGAGGATGCGGCTGCTACCAGCAAGTAGCCACCCTACTTGCTGGTAGCAAGGTAATTTGCATATTTTAAATTTATGTTTTGAATTAATTCTACTGGACCGAAATGATTATTTAGCTTATGTATGCAGAAATCGCACAATAGGGATTATAAGTAAACCAAAAAAAAAAAAAAAGGTTTAGTGGGGTGACAGAAGCCCTTTAATCCAAGGGATTTGGGGTTGCATGGTGCACTCCAAGTATGCTGCTGGTTCAGGTTCTGCTCTATGACTAGCTGCTGCTGCTGGTCAGTAGTTTCTTCAGTAGGCGGGTGAAGAAAACTGCTCATCAGCAACTCTTGACTTAAGTTGCTGCTGATCAAGATGGTACTGCTCCTGCCCCCAACCCCCCCCCCCAGCTTCCATGGCAGTGTAACGTGAGTGCAGAGGACCCCCCCAGTCAGACCTGAGTGAGAATGGGTGATGGAACACATAAGCAGCGGCCAACTGACTACATAGGATGTCTCGATAGTATTTCAGTTTGTCCTCCCTCTTAGAGGAAGTTAAAAAGGCACTGATTTTGGAATGGAAGCAAGGGTCCAACGTGGTGGAAAGCGAGAAGTCATCCCTTTGCCAAAGACACCGACAGGCTCAAGGATTTTCCCACCTTCTGTTCTACATATGTGTGCAGGGCTGGTACTGCCTTTTTTGCAAATAAATGACAGCTTAGGAGTCTCTACCTGGGCTCGGCAAAAGCCATCAGTTCTCTGAAAGGTGCAGAGTCCACCACTTGGAAAGGGAGGAACTGCAGCACCAGCAACTTGGCCAGGAGCACATTCAGCTTCTGCGCCGATGGATGACTGCACACATACTGTTGTCTCTTTGCAATCATTTCGGTGATCGATTGCTGATGGAATGACTGATTAGGAGTAGGAGGAGGAGAAACAGGAGCATCAGGACCAGCAGATGATGGGAAGGACAGACAGCTCACTTCGGCTTAGGTGGTGGAGCCTTGACTGCATAAAATTGAGTGCGTGCCACTGGGCGATGCAGCTGTTGCTGCGGCAGGCTGGACCACCACATCGGAGCCATGGCTCTCCCAGGCCACTTTATGGTGATGCTGCATGTGTTGACGCCAGGCCGTGGTGCCAACATTGGGACCCTGGCCACTTTTCATCTTCTGCCCACAAATTCGGCAAATGGCCATGTTTACCTCCTCCAGCGGCCTAACAAACATTTTCCACACTGCCGAGTATGGGATTTTCCCCGCAACACTCCGTGCTGACTGCCTGCTACCGCTGACTCCGTAAACCCCTGCACTGCTACTTTCCGTGCTCCTACGAAGCGGCTGGTCTACCACGGACACGGTTGGATCACAACCTCCCACTGCTGCCAGCCTGCTGACTCCCGTCCAGACTACCACCCTGTTGGCTCAGCCACTGCCTTACGTGCAATCTGCCATCCTCTTCTCCTGATGATAAAGCCCCTTCTTCACTCGGCTCCCAAGTACGATCAGCTACATCATAATCCGCTACTGTCTGCACGTCACTGATGTCCCCCTCAATGGTCTAAGGGCCAGGAGACTGACCGCTCGCAACACATGCTCCCACGCAACTCTCCTCATCATTACTTGCCCGCCTGCCAGGGGAAGTGACGGATGTCTCCTCCAGATCTTGGCTGGGCAGTAGCTGATTACTGTCCTCTAGTAGCTCGTCCTCACTGAAAAGTGGAGACGAGCCTACGGCATATAATACTTCTCACGCTGAAAGAACTAAAAATGACAGAGAAAGGTTCAGGAAAAGTGGGGGCACAGGGCCTGCTCCAGGGCCATGCCAACTAAACATTGTGTCAGAGGAACCCACTGACTTTTGGCTGGGGGTGTCTGATGTCACTTGCAACGAACTCGAAGGCAGAGTCAACCATTCAAGCACCGCTTGGTTGCTGGTTAAGACACGACTGCTAGATGACACCAGGAGTTAAGGCCTCTTGATGCGACTCCTGCTGCAACCCCCTTCTTCTGCTGCTACTTCTGCCTGTGACAGAAACATTTTGGCCACTGCCCGTTCCCTTTGAAAGGCCTGTCACCTGTGTGTCTGACATACTTTATAATAAAAGAATTAAAGTAAAATTTTAATAATACAACCCAAAAAAGGCTGAAGTACAATGTAACCACTGCAGAACGGCTATTAATACACCCCAAAAAAAGAAATGCAACAATCACAATTCACCGCAGAACGGCTAATAGGACATATGTATATTTGTCACCGCCAGTTCTGTGAGAAGGTCTGTAAGATGTTCTTCGCTACCTCTTGCATGACGTTCTTTGTTTTGGTTTCACTTTGTCATCTCCTTTCCTTCTCCCAGCTGTCACCTATTTACACTAATTGTCTCCCTTTATATTCACTCCCATGCTGCCTCACTTTGCGGTTTATACTTCTTCCTGGATGAGTTGTTCACTGCTGGATGCTGCTTCTGCTGATTCCTCAGATAAGTCTGTTTCCTTTATTTGTGTTTCCTTACTGGCTTGATTCTAGGTGACCCTGACTCTGTCCGTATTAAGTGCAGGCAGCCATTGGTCGTGTCCCCTCACTATTATAGGGGTTTCAGGTGTCACATAGTATTAGGTACATGGGCATGCAATCGTCTACCATAAAGACCTTTGCATGGGCATAGCAGTCAGGGAGAGCTCTAGGGGTTTTATAGGGCTCACCCATATGCTCCTTAGTTTGGGATCAAGCCAGTCGGATGTTTATTTATAAGGTCCAGCTTTCTGCAACACCATCCGTGACAATATTTCCTTTTAAAACACCATGTAAATGGCTGTAGTACAATGTAACTTCATCATAGAGCGGCAATTAAGACATATATTTTTTCCAACTAATAAATCCCCCCCCAAAAAAAATATAACAATCACAATTCACCCCAGAACTGGTCATAGGATGTACAATGTAGCAGAGTTAGCACTCAAGCTCTTAACTCAAATTTCTTGACTCATCGCGTTATCTTGAGACAAAAGCCTTTGAAAAGTAATTAAAGGTGTTTGTTTAGATAACGCATCTCATAAATCATGAATATTAATTCTACTACATCTGTATGTATATTTCTTTTTAAAACACCACGTAAATGGCTGTAACTTCACCGCAGAACGGCAATTAATATATTTTTTCCGATTAATAGCCCCCACAAAAAAATATAACTTTTACAATACACCACAGAAGGACTAATAGGACGTATGTTTATTTCCTTTCAATACACTCTATAAATTGTTGTAGTACAATGTAACTTCACCACTGAACGTCAATTAAGACATATTCTTTTTCCTATCACTACACCCCAAAAATAGAAATATAACAATCACTATTTACTGCAGAACGGCTAATAGGACGTAAGTTTCTTTCCTATTAATACACCACGTAAATGGCTGTAGTACATTGTAACTTCACTGCAGAACGGCAATTAAGACATATATCTTTTCCAATTAATAAACCCCCAAACAAAAATGTAACAGTCACAATTCCCCACAGAACTGCTAATGGGATGTATGTTTATTTCCTTTCAATACACCCCATAAATGACTGTAGTACAATATAACTTCACCACTGAATGGCAATTAAGACATATTCTTTTTCCTAATAATATACCCCCCCAAAAAAGTTAAACATTGTAAAATGAACGCAGAACAGCTAATAAGATGTACGTATATTTCCTATTAATACACCCGTAAATGGCTGTAGTACAATGTAACTTCACCTCTGAACAGAAATGATGACATATATTTTTTTCTATTTTTTTCCTATTAATACACCTCCCCCCCAAAAAACTATCAAAATTCACCCCAGAACGGCTACTAGGACGGAGGTATATTTCCTATTAAAACACCCCATAAAATAACTGTAGTACAATGTAACTTCACCGCACAACGGCAATTAAGACATATTCTTTTTACTATTAATAATCCCCCCCAAAATGTAACAAATAAAATTTACCACAGGACAGCTAATAGGACATACGTTTCTTTCCTATTAATACATTCCATAAGTGGCTATAGTATAATGTAACTTCACCACTGAACGACAATTATGACATATATTTTTTCCCTTTTTCCTATTAATACACCTCCCAAACAAAATGAATATAATGTAAAATCAACGCAGAACGGCTATTAGGACGTACGTATATATATATATATATATATATCACAGAACTTGCACCCCAATAACAGGCAAGGTTTGCTGGAATTACTGATGTATCATATAGTGCAAAGAACCTAAAAACAGTAGTATAACTGCAATTTGGATCCCCAATTAGTGCAGCAAGGTGTAATAGAATCACTCCAATTACCCAGGCTCTACACTATCCTATTGCACTATGTTCTCATTTTATAGTGTAGATGATGCCTCCTTATCTTTTCCCTACACCTTGAATAATATGTCTCAATACTTCTAAATTGTTTTTTCAGCACAATAAAGTTTTTCCTAAAACTGTCCCTAGCGCCTGCTGACATCTCTCCCTGCACTAGGTACACTAGAAAATGGCAAGATGGCTGGGCTGGCTATTTATAGGGCTGTGACTAGAAAGAGAAAATCGAAGTTGACGATTTGGAATTCGATCCGAATTTCAGAAAAAATGTGATTCGCACCGAATCCGAATTTCCTCACGCTTCGTGCTAACGAATCACATTTTTCCTAAAATGGCTGCTGCACGTGTGAAGATATGGAGCAAAGAACTCTGGGAAGGTGGGATCAACCATAATGCCATCCATGCAGCCAATCAGCAGCCAGCCAGCCCTGTGATGTCACAGCCCTATATATAGCCTCAGCCATTTTGGATTCTGCCATTTTCCAGTGTACTTAGTGCAGGGAGAGACGTCAGCAGGCGCTAAGGACAGTGCTAGGAAAAACTTTATTGCGCTAAAAAAACTATTTACAAGTGCAGGAAAAAATTATTCAAAGTGTAGGGAAAGGATAGGGAGGAATCATTCCACAGCATTTATGTTGAAAAGGGTTCAGTAGGGGAGGTTACAGCCTGAGTAATATAGTTCCCCACAGACCCAGACATATGCTTCTCCCCTAGTTAAGCCAGTACTCTTTGCTCTCCACTGATGAGGGGAAAACACCCTGAAACAGCTGACTGTAGATTAGGTGCTGGCTTATTTAATATCTAAGTCATGTCTCAAGGATTATTTTAAGAGCTGATCATTGACTTATAGGATAGCTGCCTTACATCTGGTGGCATCAGAGGCAGAGCTTGTTAGGAGCTCATTTGCATCCCTTCCCAACCTGGGTAATAGGAACCTGTTACACCTTGCTGCACTGACTAGGGATCCAAATTGCCATTATACAGCTATGTAATTCCAGAAAACCGTTCTTGTTATTAGGGTGCAAGTGCTGTTTGATACAGGCATTAACAGGGTTTATTACAAGGAAATATTTATATGTCTTATTTGCCCTTGTGCAGTGCAGTTACAGGGAGTGCAGAATTATTAGGCAAGTTGTATTTTTGAGGATTAATTTTATTATTGAACAACAACCATGTTCTCAATGAACCCAAAAAACTCATTAATATCAAAGCTGAATATTTTTGGAAGTAGTTTTTAGTTTGTTTTTAGTTTTAGCTATTTTAGGGGGATATCTGTGTGTGCAGGTGACTATTACTGTGCATAATTATTAGGCGACTTAACAAAAAACGAATATATACCCATTTCAATTATTTATTTTTACCAGTGAAACCAATATAACATTCACAAATATACATTTCTGACATTCAAAAACAAAACAAAAACAAATCAGTGACCCATATAGCCACCTTTCTTTGCAAGGACACTCAAAAGCCTGCCATCCATGGATTCTGTCAGTGTTTTGATCTGTTCACCATCAACATTGCGTGCAGCAGCAACCACAGCCTCCCAGACACTGTTCAGAGAGGTGTACTGTTTTCCCTCCTTGTAAATCTCACATTTGATGATGGACCACAGGTTCTCAATGGGGTTCAGATCAGGTGAACAAGGAGGCCATGTCATTAGATTTTCTTCTTTTATACCCTTTCTTGCCAGCCATGCTGTGGAGTACTTGGACGCGTGTGATGGAGCATTGTCCTGCATGAAAATCATGTTTTTCTTGAAGGATGCAGACTTCTTCCTGTACCACTGCTTGAAGAAGGTGTCTTCCAGAAACTGGCAGTAGGACTGGGAGTTGAGCTTGACTCCATCCTCAACCCGAAAAGGCCCCACAAGCTCATCTTTGATGATACCAGCCCAAACCAGTACTCCACCTCCACCTTGCTGGCGTCTGAGTCGGACTGGAGCTCTCTGCCCTTTACCAATCCAGCCACGGGCCCATCCATCTGGCCCATCAAGACTCACTCTCATTTCATCAGTCCATAAAACCTTAGAAAAATCAGTCTTGAGATATTTCTTGGCCCAGTCTTGACGTTTCAGCTTGTGTGTCTTGTTCAGTGGTGGTCGTCTTTCAGCCTTTCTTACCTTGGCCATGTCTCTGAGTATTGCTTTTGGGCACTCCAGTGATGTTGCAGCTCTGAAATATGGCCAAACTGGTGGCAAGTGGCATCTTGGCAGCTGCATGCTTGACTTTTCTCAGTTCATGGGCAGTTATTTTGCGCCTTGGTTTTTCCACACGCTTCTTGCGACCCTGTTGACTATTTTGAATGAAACGCTTGATTGTTCGATGATCACGCTTCAGAAGCTTTGCAATTTTAAGAGTGCTGCATCCCTCTGCAAGATATCTCACTATTTTTGACTTTTCTGAGCCTGTCAAGTCCTTCTTTTGACCCATTTTGCCAAAGGAAAGGAAGTTGCCTAATAATTATGCACACCTGATATGGGGTGTTGATGTCATTAGACCACACCCCTTCTCATTACAGAGATGCACATCACCTAATATGCTTAATTGGTAGTAGGCTTTCGAGCCTATACAGCTTGGAGTAAGACAACATGCATAAAGAGGATGATGTGGTCAAAATACTCATTTGCCTAATAATTCTGCACTCCCTGTATATGTTCTAAAGCATTTTTTGGCTTGTATTACTAGGAAAAAAAGGGCTTATTAGCCGTTGTATAGTGAAGTGCGGAAATTACAGCCCTTTTTCTCATGTATTAGTGGCAAAAGTAAAATATATTTGCCGTTCAGCGGTGCAGTTATATGTTCGAAAGCCCTTTTTGCCGTGTATTAGTGGCAAAATAAAAATATAATTTCCATTCATCCATGCAGTTATATGTTCTAAAGCCCTTGTCATGTATTAGGGTACTTTCACACCTGCGTTTTCACATCTGGTATCTGCACAGACGGATCCGCACCTATAAATGCAAACGTTGGTATCCGTTCAGTACGGATTCGTCTGCATAACTTAGTAAAAAAAAAGTCTAAGTCTAAGTGTAAGTCAAACGGATCAGTTTACAATTACATCAATATTGTGTCAATGTAAACGGATCCATCCCCATTGACTAACATTGTAAGTCAGGACGTATCCGTTTGGTTCCGCACCACCAGGCGGACACCAAAGCGTTTTGGTGTCCGCCTCCAGAGCGGAATGGAGGCGGAACGGAGCCAAACTAATGCATTCTGAACAGATCCGCATCCATTCAGAATGCATTGGGGCTAAACTGATCCGTTTGGGGGCCGCTTGTGAGAGCCTTGAAACGGATCTCACAGGCGGACCCAGAAACGGCAGTGTGAAAGTAGCCTTAGTGCAAAATAAATATATATTTGCAGTTCAGCGGTGCTGTTATATGTTCTAAAGCCCTTTTTGTCGTGTATTAGTGGCAAAAGAAAAATATATTTGCCATTCAGCGGTGCAGTTATATGTTTTAAAGCACTTTTTTGTGTGTATTAGTGGAAAAATAAAAATATATTTGCCGTTCAGATGTGCAGTTATATGTTCTAAAGCCTTTTGTGGCATGCATAAGTGGCAAAAAATACTATATATTTGCTGTTCCATTCATGTGTCATCCCTGTTTTGAATCAACTCCTGTTTTTTTGGGGAATTAGCAATACTGATAGATTAATGACCAAATTCAAAGTGAAGGCAGATGCTCAACAGACAGGATCCGTTTTTTGGGGGTTATTGTTCTGACCGATCAGAGGATGGGGAAAATAATCAGTGACATCAACACAAACTTACTGCTGACACCCTCGCCACTCTGTCTGGGGGCTCTACCCGTATAAGCATTTAATAGAACAGGTTCCGAAGACATCTATGTGGAATCAGCTGACGAAGGTGTAAAAGGAGTTCATACTTGTGTTATTTGGTCAGTTCTGGCCCTGTGACTGCCCCAAATAAGTGAAGTGTGCAGTCATTCTAAGGCTTCACACGGGCGAGTATTCCACGCGGGTACAATGCGGGAGGTGAATAGTGA